>NW_025999468.1:0-4800000 GCF_019419815.1 Pyrus x bretschneideri
GGTTGCGATTTTCACACACCCTTAACTATTTTTCCCACACCCCTTCATATTTTTTAATACTTAATTTGTATCCTACTATTTAATCTTCCATATATACCCCTCCCTATTTAATCTTTCATTAATTACTATCAAAAAGTAGGAAGGGTATATATGGAAGATTAAATAGTAGGATATCAATTAAGTAATAAAAAATAGAAAGGAGTGTGGGAAAAGTAGTTAAGGTTGTGTGAAAATCACAACCCTTTTATCACGTTGGAGTAAATACTAAAGCAACAATTCAATGTGTTTGTATGGTGGTTGCCTTGGTCCATTTTGGCAAGCTAGATGTGATATACTTTCACGCACTTGTTGAATGAAAACGGTGTATTATGTTTAGGTTTTTTTAGTTAAAATCAATTTTGAGATTGACATAACTCTTTGCTTTGGTCATTGAGATTTAAAATCGATAAAACTAGTCCTTGAATTTGTCTCCATTAATCATTTTGGTTCTTCCATGAAAAATCTTCGATAAATAAGGTATAATGACGAAAGTACCCTCAATTTTTATCAATTATTTTGATCCATTGTTCATTATATTGAGGGTATTTTTATCACGGACCTTATTTAACAAATTTTTTTTTACTGAATGACCAAAATGATTAATAGTGGACTAACTTAAGGATCACTTCTACCGATTTGAAAATCTCAAAAACCATTTTAAATTAAAAAAAAAACCTATATTTATTATTGCTTCTTATTTCTATGAAGTTTGTTTTATGAACCGGGCGTATTAAAGTTTTTCTCCAAGAAGTCGTAAATGTGAGGCACACGATTGATGAACCATGAAGTTCATTATGTCAATGACGAATTTGAACCACATTATTGATAGCCCATTGTGAGGCTTAGCCCATCTCTTTTCACTTAGTGTAGATAATATCGTTTGTTAAAAAAAAAACAAAAAAAGATACCAAAAAATTCAACCTATGCGGCTGCATGACCTTTGAATTTCCTGCACTAGTTCTGCCCATCAACAGGATTGATTTCTCAATTAATGTATGGCCTCCGAAATTATAGGTCAACTTTTGCATTTCTATATTTTATTTTGGTTTTTATCCAATTAAAATAGTAAGAATATGATCATGTTTGATTAATGTTTATCTTCAGGGTACACAGAGTTCATTTTTTATTCTCATACATTTCTCTTAATTTTTAACCATCGAATTGAATAAATTAAAGAAGATGCGTAACTAAAATTAAAGAAGCCCCCAAGTGGATGCCCCTTGATAGGGTGTGACTATTGCAGATGCTCTTTAGACGAAGTGATTGACGAGCGTGCCTTTCTTTTGCTACGGAAATGAGTCTAACAATGGTTTCCTTCTCGGCTTAGTTATCTTTTGTGTATAATTCTGCTGCTAGGGGCTGCTAGGGGCTTGTGTGGCCTCGTTTCTTAGTGATGGCTTTGTGTGTTCATGGGTTTTGGATTTGCCAACACCGATTTATTGTGGCCAATCTATATCGATGTTTCTTGTGTGTTTCATTGTTCATTGTAGTTGCCATATAGGGGATTAACTAAGTTTGCTTATAGTGTGCTTATTATATCTAGATCGAGGATTTGAACACTAGAGAAGATGTACTCAATTGGCATCCTTATAATCGTGTATTGAATTATTCGTATCAATGAAACATTGTTATCGCTTCTTAGAAAAAAAAAAAAAATAAATTCATTATCACCTCATGTTGAAATCACATTAGCCCACCTCGAGTAAGTGGATAGAAAATCAAAAACAATTCTCGGATTCAGCTAACAAACCCTAATAAATTATTGTCCAGCTAGGATTGAGAATAAACTAATAATTAGGTTGATAATTGCATAGGTGGTGGCCAAGAAATGAATGTTTAGACTTAGTTTGGTTGTCACCCGGATTTGATGGAGATTGGAATCATCGAAGGACAATGAATCTCCCCGGCGAACATGCACTTACAATTCTTCCTATATACATAAATATTCTCTCAGCAGCTTCTTATCAAACAAGAAAGAAAAAAAATTTAGTAGTGTTGTGATATTAACACTCTACAATCTTTTGAATACACTCCATAATTTTAATTTTTTTTGTTGAATTTTCATTTTTACCTTGACGAATTAAGTTATGAAGTCCAAAATAAACCCCATCCACCCTCTTTTGCCGGCTGCCAACCACCACAATGTCTGGGCAAAAAATCCTAACCACTCACCATGCTCTCTCTCTCTCTCTCTCTCTCTCTCTCTCTCCATATATACACACACACACACACACACACACACACACATATATATATATATATATCCAATCACCAGCCACTCGTCGATAGGTAATAGGGAATTGGAAGATGGGGTGTGTGAATCAAGAGTGTTAGGCAATTCTTTGTCTGTTAAAGAGTCGGTCCTTGCTGTTAACTTTTGCGACGTGGGAGGGGGGGTTTGGTTGTGCTGATATCGATGACAGATACCTCTTATATGGGTGGCCCGTGGCCGTCGAGCTAGCTTTTTTGCCATCATTTGTTTATGGGGATGGGGGTGGCTTCAGAAAAATAAAGGACAAAGTTGGAATTTTAGAGGCGCATATTAGATGTGGGGTGTTAATAAAACAACCCTATTAATAATCGTACATGTGTGATTATATAAATCATTAGAGCATTTCCAATGAAGGGCTTTATATGAGACTGAAAAAGTGGTGGATATAGCATTTTTAGAGCTCCGAGGAATCTTTGATTTATAAAAGAATCGCTCCCAATGAGGGGCTATTTACTTTCGGGCTCTATATGGGATTATATATATATATACACACACACACACACATACTTATGTAGTAATTTGATTACGTGATAAAAAAAATTTGTGTGTTAAACTTTTCTTAAGTTGATTTTGATTTTGGGACGTATTATCTCAAAGAAAAAAAAAAAAAACATTTGAACCTAAAAAAAATTCAAATTCTGACAAAGTTAGATTTCATCACTTTTGAATAGTTGGATTAGGTTCTCTTGTCTCAATCTTATCCGTTGATTTGTTTCTCTAAAATCAAACAAGATAAGATTTCGTCTCATAACTAAATTGTAATGCCTTTGCAATTTAGGTATGTTGTTTGTTTATGTTTTCGGTTTATGTCTCTAAACTTCCATGTCATTTTAATATGTAGTATGTTTTTATTTAGAAATTTATAGAAGTAAGCCCTTTTAGTGGAACATCTTATATCATTTTATGTCTTAAGCATTAAATATACAAATAAATTGGAGGACTTTTGGAATAAAAAATATGTAAAGAAAAAAAAATTAAAAAGAATAAAATGAGAGTATAAGTGTATTCGCAAGTGGAGAGAGGGTGAGATGATTTGGCTTACATGGGTAACTACTTTTCTCGTGGGACCCATTGTTTTTTTGGGCTAGATGTAGCCTAATTTTTTTCTACCCAATGAAAAAAGTTGCTAGCCCAAGTGATAGATCTATCCCCATTTTCTGACTTATTGGAGATGACATTTCTCTTAAGGGCTTCAAATGTAATAGCTTCATGAAGGATAAAACCTCCATTAGGGATGCTCTTAGTAGATTGTATTTAGGATACTAGAAGATCTTATTTCTTTAGGATTATATTAATTGCAAGGCAAAGAATCATATGCAGTTTACTAAAAATAAAAGAACAATTGATGAGAAATACACATTACACTCAACTCTCTCTTTATCTGTGATGCCGCAACTTGTCTCTCCGTTCAGTAAAATAGGCTATAACACGTTATCAGCACATTCCTGACGATGGGGTACGGAACTAAAGGATATTTTGCTACAAACCTGTTCACAAGATTCATCATCGTAATCTAAGTACCTTTTAAATCATGGTCTAAATGTCGATTTTTTTTCAACCTTGATTGCATTAAACATTCACCATTGAGCAGAACCTTAATGTTTGTTTTAGAATTATATATTCTACTTAAATTATTATTCGCAATTATTATTATTTTACCACTGTTATAATTATGGTGAATTGAATCGGGGTGAATAAGCAAAGAAAAAGGAAGGGAAAAAAAGAATTTTTTAAACCTTAATTGTGTGAGCCGCAAGGTAAAGCTGCATCGAGCTATTGAGCACACTGAGCCAAGCCGCCAAAACCTTGAAATGATTAGATCAAAGCAACGCCGTTCGTGTCGTCCCTATCTTTCAATCCTCGCAACTTCACCAAACTCTGGTGATCACTGCGATCTCGTCTGACTACATGCAGTTGTCTTTCATCTTCAAAGGCTGTTTCTACGATGGAAACAAGAGGTTCCAGACGAATATGAAATAGGATTCAAGCTTCGAACCTCGACCCGTGGTTAAGACACCTATGACGAAAGTCTTGGGTTTCCATTGATGTACGCCATGATTGCAAACCTTCGATGATAAGTTTGTTATCAATTCCAAATCTACCATCATCAAATTTGATGACTCCAACGGTACATGCTCGTTGGACTTCGAGGATGCCTCTGCAGCCATCTCCCTCGATACTTCGACGTTGAGAAATCCTCTCTGTCATGAAACCAAAGGTTCGAGTTGAACCTTAGGTCCGCCTTGTCTAAGATTGAATTCTTCGACACCATTTTGGTGTTTATGTCACTGACTCATCCGCATTGCAGCGGTTCTCATCAAAGTTTGCCAGCAAAACCCAACCCAGCTTTGCTTGACTTAGATATCAGATGGCCAACAACCCATTCAGGCCTACAATTAGACCAGCCTCATCCAATTTTTTAGAGTTGGGTTTCGTCAATTTTTTTTCTTCTAACCCTATTTACTTTGTCTCGTATGAAACCCTAAACCCTATTGATCAGTATTTGTTTTTCACTTTTTCTTTCTTAGCTTATTACTTAGACCTTCAGTTATGTTAACCCACATATTTTTATCAAATGGCTTGCAACCCAGCAAATTAAAATAGTAATTTATTTCCTTTTAGGCCTGAAGCTCCACACGTTTTTGGGCCTGCAGATCCCTTCCATGTCAGTCCCATATTGTGATTGTGACCTATCTTTTCATACAAAGTGTCCTGAATCTACCTCTCTTTCACTATATTTATTTTTCAATTGCTTTATATATTGTCTTATAGATATTGTGTTATTTGCAAGTGTTATGAACTTGAGGTTTATACTTTCGAACCTAAAGTTTTGAACAAAATGAAATAGAAATCTGAAGTTTTCATAAAACACTACACCCAAGAAACCTGATGTTTTTCATGCTTAATTTAAACCAAAACAAGTTTACAGAACATAAATGTTCTACTTTTGACTATGGAATATTTTTTCTTCTCATAGTACTAACCACGATCTTGCTTCTTCCATTATAGTGACATGTCAAACCTTTACAAACTCGACTTTATTGCTTTGGAAGTCTCTTGAAGAAACTACCTAAAGTGGTTCCAAGACATGAAGCTCCATCTCACTGCAGGCTACCATTAAAGTTGAACATGATAACCTAATTGGCTAAGCTGAAACAACCACCATGATCTTTATGCGAAGACATATGAATGAGGTATTACAGACTGAGTTTCTCACTGAAGACGATCCAAGAGCTTTATGGCTAGCTTTAGAAGAATGCTTTGATTATCAAAAAGATATTTTTCTTGCCTGAAGCAAGACATGAGTGGCAACATTCACACTTCCAAGGTTTTATGTCGGTGAATGAACACAATTGTGAAGTTTGTTAAATCCAATCACTGCTGAAGTTTTGTAAAGAGGACTTGACTGAACACGATCTCCTGGAGAAGACCTATTCTACTTTTGACATCACCAATATGTCCTACATCAATAATATCGGACATAAACATTTACGCAATTCTCGAATTTGATCTCTATCTTACTAGTTGCTGAAAAACGAAACCAACTTTTGATAAAGAATCATCAAACTAGACCTTGGCTTGAGCACTTCGCCTAAAACATATGCCAACACAACTCAAGGCCTAAATGGACGCAACAAGCATCAAAGCCTTGGTAAGGGTCCTAACCCCGAAACTCAATTTCCTTGCTCCTAAGGCTCCCAACTTTAAACATAAGGGCAAGACACCCGCCACTAGAGAAGTGGGTATGTGTTACTGTTGTGGTTTCAAGGTTATTCGTCCCGCATTTGCTAAACTTATGCTCAAGTTGTTGCTAAGTATCATTCATGTTGCATAGCCATAGACACTAACTTTGCTAAAGTGGATAATCCCAAAGATACCACTTTGGAGATTTCAGATTTTCAAGAGACATCTGCACCAATGGAAGATTAGAACTTTTTAGAAATAGGCCTATATGTGGTCGAGTGTAACGATCCGATAATTAATATTTGGAAGCAAATACTAAGATAGGCCCAAAATTTATTTCGGAAGATAATCACCAAATTCCTTATCTTAGACTATTTCCAAGAAAAGCTTAAATCTTAGTTATTTTATTATGGATGCATCTAACCTTCTCGTTAGACTGCCTACGTACCCTACGAAGGGATCAAGCCATTCGTAGTTCACAAATTCAATTTCTAACTCATTTCCGAAAATCATTTAAGTGACTAACAATCACTAACTAGATTCAAAATTTTCTTTAAAAGACGGCATTGGCTCATTGGCCACGATCTACCGCATGTGGCGGTCGGCCGTCCCGACTCGTCGGAAAATATCAATTATTTCTAAAAATTCTAAAATTTTATAGAAATGAAGATCTCAAAGAGTAGAGCAAACTTTATACATGCGGCCAAGTCCAATTATGCCGGGAAAAGCTCCAATTCCGCTCACACCCGTCGAAAAATCCTAGAATAAGTGTTTGTCAATTCGCCACCTCTGGTGTTCTGCCACCCCTACAACTGATTGGGCTTTGTTATAGGCCTCATGAGGAGTCTAATGGTGGTGATGATTGATGGTGAGGCTTTCGAAATCAGCTGATTGCCGCCCTTGAACCCGCCACACATCCTTGTGGTTTTCACACAATCAAGGCCAATTTTGTTTGAAATTTGGGGTGGATTAGGTAGAGGGAAGGCCATGGACTGATTTCCCAAGGTTTGATTGATGTGGTTCACCAAAAAAACCAACGAAAACCATCGAAGAAGACAAAGGAAACGTGTCAGGTCAAAGGAATGACCCAGTTCTCTCATTCTCTTCTCTCTTTTCCCCTCCTTCCCCCTCCTTTCCTTATTTACTGATTGGTTCCCCTCCCTTCCTTTTTTCCTCCTTTCTCCCTTTCTCTTCTTTTCTTTTAATCTCAGTCATCCATTTCCTTCAATTCTTTTCTTTTCCTTTCATCCCAACCACACATGTGGCAAAACCTTTGCTCCAGTTTTTCTGGAGACTTCCAAATGAGGACCAAATTACAAACATGTCCCTAACTTCAAACGTTAATAACTTTTTTGTTATAACTCCGTTTCACGAACGGTTTTCACCTACGCATTCGTGGGATTGAGTTCTATCAAAATATGCCAAGAAATATATTAAATTATATAAGGATAAAATACGGTCTTCATAAACTTACATTTAGTCAACCAAGGGACATTTTCATTATTTCACTTTCAAAAAAAAAAAAAAAATTCCCACATAATCATATATTTTTAAATATTTCTAGGGTATTACACCGAGTTCCTCCTAGTGGTCGAAACACCCCCTCCTTAATTTTTGTTTTAAGTTTTGGATTATTTGTTTGGTATTGGTTTTAAAGTTTTGGATAATTATTTATGAATATTTTTTCTCAAATGGTTAATTGAATAAATGAAATCCTAATTTTTTCTTATACATGTGACTGATTCAATTAATTAATTTCTAGGTATGTCTTGTGAGAAAGTTGTTTAGCAGATAGTGCAACTACATACATTATTTTGCATGAACTCCACTATTTCACTAACTCTGTACCTAAAAATTCACTTATGAAAATCCTTTCAGGCCCATCCAACTTGATTGAAAGGTATGACATCGCCAGTATAATGTTGTCCACTGGTACTGAATTAACCATAAAAGAGGCACTTTACTATAATATTGTTGAGTTGTAACATAGAAAATAAAGCTAAACTCCTTTGCATCACTTCCTATGAATATGGCTAGAAGTGTATTCATGAAAAGTTGGAGCAACTTTCAGATGGTCTGTATGTCACAACCATCCACGTTCTTGAGGCCCACTATGTGGTAGGCCTTACTACTTGGCTTGCATTGAAACACAAGTTTTCGCATGATTGCTTGGGACATCCAAAAACTATGATGATGTACTGTATCCTTAAAGCTACTCACGAGCATCTGCTTACCATAAGTTCATCTTTCGTGGTTGCACTTCTTGTAAAGTTTGTACTTTGGGTAAGTTTAATACTTACTCATATTTAGACAAAGTTCGAAAGAACCCTCAAACCTTTTTTCAATGAATTCAAGGGAACATTTGTGGACCTATCCAACCACCATGTAGACCATTTTGTTACTTTATGGTGTTGGTTGATGCATTGTCATATTGGTCACATGTTTGCCCATTGTCCACACACAATGTTGCGTTCTCAATACTCCTAGCACAAATTATTAAACTTAAGACTCATCACCATGATTATTCGATTAGGTTGACTCGACTGGATAATGATGAAGAGTTTACATTGAAGATTTCAACGAGTATTACATGTCTGTTGATAAGCTCATATTTATATATATTTTATATCAAATTCACTTGTCTTTTCTTAGTTAGTTCCTTATATTTTTGAGTTATTTAATTTATTTTTGTGTTTTGTAGGATTTGTCAAGCAAAGAAAAGAAAAATAACACAAGTGAAATTTTAAGTAACAAATTCGTCAAAACTGCTTGTGCAGGTCAGCTGACTTTGGAAGCAAGTTGCGGACAGCTCAGAATTAATTAGAGAATGAGTCTTATATGCTTGGAAAGCTACGGATGTCTATTTTCTGGAGCATTTCGTGGATTGTTAATATCATTTTTCTAGAAGAAGTTATGGCCGTTTTAACACTAAAAGGTTCCCAAGAGGCTGAGCAGTTTGTAACTGACAAGAAAGCATTGAAAGCAATAAATCCAATAAATCTAGCAGCCAAAAGTGATGCAATCAAGAACAAACCAGCTGACACCTATTCAAATATCAGAGGAAATGAAATTAAAGATGAAGATTAAGATGGAGTAATTGGCATAAAGGCTACCCAAGGAGTTACAATTGTTTTACATTTCCTCTCACTTATTGTCATCACTAAATGGCTATTAGTGGGTGAGTTAAGGAGAAGAAAATGATGCAGCAAGAATTGGTTTAAAAGTAGCATTGGGGAAGGAAGGAAAGAGGAGAGAGCCTTAGTTGATTTCTTTCGGTTCTATTTTCTCAAACTCATATCTATCTTTTGTTTTAACTTAAGGATCGTGTAACAAATTTTTAGTAGTTAGGGGCTGTTTGAAGCCCCAAATATGATTGCAAGTTTGTTATGACATTTCGTTTGAATTACTTTTATGAATGGATGAAAATTGGTTCACTACTTGTCTCATTGATGAATTCTTTATGTGTTTTCTACGGATGCATATTTAGTAAGCATATCTAGGATTCTAATGCTATGAATATGTATGTGTCTGCCCTTGTCAAATGAGGACCTACATATGTTCTAGAGTAGTACTTGTTAATTGCAATTAACATGTGAACCAATTTCTAGGATAAGTAAGACAACGCCAGTACTTACGATGCCTTGTGATGACTCAAACTCTTTTCGTTCTTAATGATTTCTACTTGTTAAATCTATGAACACGCCATTCTAGATTGCATGCTAGGGACTAAGTTAAGTTGAAAACGCCATTCTCTTAACATACTACATAAGAAAGAGTAATAGGTTGAGTTCTAACATTGAGCCAACTTGAGCATCTTCATCCAAAAATAGAAGGAATTTGAATGAAACATAACATTTTTGCATGATTATTTGGTGGTGGATAGCAATTCCCCTAACTCGTTTTTCTTAATTTGCGAACTACTTAAAATCTGTTTTTGTCCTGTTTTTGTTCGATTTAATATAGATAGCAAATCAACTCCAAAAATCCCAAAAATTTGTTTGAGTATAGCTCTGTGTGTCTAGTATATGCATATAAAATTTCGTAGACTTTAGATAAGTGTAAGTCGGTCTAATAATTATTTTTCGGTGGCTGGTTAGTAGGGACAACATCCCAGTTTTTGTGACATTTTAAGTAAATAGATAAAACAATCTTCTGCGGGAAATACCCTTATTTTCATATGCTACAATTGACAAATCTTAGTGTTAATAAGGAAAATCAATAGGACATTTGTGTGCTACTTTGTGGTGTGCTTTTAATCCTATCATCTGTTGGGGTTGAAGTTGAACATCCTGTTGTTAAAGTTGTGCCCTAAAAGCCAACCTTGTAACATTGAATATTATGTAACAACTCTATATTAATTAATAAATTGATGGGCAAGGTTTATTCATCATTCATAATTTTGGCTTTATGTTATGATAATATACTATGAATGAGTCCATAGGATTTAAGGTATGAAAGCAATGTCCAAAACCAATGTAGGGTAGGGAAACTTGTATTCCATAGTCATTTAGTCCTTAAATAAAGTTCATAGCCATTTGGAGAGTCAACTAGACATTGACTATCCGAAAAGGCTGATGTATATCACATTAAGGTTAACATGGTTTCGTGTTATGTGTGTTAGACACGTGATGAATATACATGCGCTTGTCTGTTAAACAAGTTCACTATACACTGACCAAACAAGAAACTTTAACATATGGATGCTTACTACATGTCAAACGTTACAAAGCTTCTGGTTGTGGAATGCAAATAATTCTCAAACTTGAGGCATCATAGGTATCTCATGCTTAATGATATGAACTTTGATTTCTTCTCAAAGCTCTCACTGCTTCGCAATGTCCGTTAGTCTGATACTCAGGTTTATATGTATAAGTATGAAGATATATGAATGCGCAATAAGTAATCTATCATCTTCTAGTAATTGTTCAATTTGAGGAGATATCCCTTGAAGCCACTTGAAGATCCATCTTAGAAATCTTCAGTTGAAGTACTTGTTGATCAAGCTATGTTTATTATAATTGCTTCAATATGAGATGCATCTTGGCAATTATAGATTACTATTTGTGATTTGACATAAATCCACATCAATGGATAATAGAAGAACTGAATTGGATTGTAACTACAATCAAGGTTTGAAAAAGTATCATGATTAGTTCGTGTATACTTTTACTAATTCAGGTAGCAAGGACATGTTGCTAGGCGTCACTCATGGTTTGTGATATTAAGTTAACTCATTCATTAATTTCACTGTCGGCTTTAGATAAAACCTAAGAGGTCACATACATATGATAAGTCCTAATGCTATCATATATATAGTGATAAGGTATAATTAATTGTTAATTATATTGGATTAATTATTTGGGCCTATTGGACGTGGTTTTAATTAAAATAGCTTTGGGCCTTATTTAATTAAAAGGGGTCCAAGTCACAAGCTCAAGTGGGTACACGAAATTGGGCTAGGCGTGTGGAACAAGCCCATGGTGTCAAAACCCTAGGAGAGGTACGGAATAAAGGGATAAGGAGTCTATATAAATACTCCTTGTGTTTTCTCTCATAAGAAAATGTCATACAATTTTATTCCTCAAAGAATAGAGAGAAAAAACCTAAGCCAAAGCACCAAAGTAGCACATTTAAATCAATAACTCCATCATTCATTGCTAGATTTATCAGTGTTGATACTTTTAGAGGGTCAACATTGAGGAGCTTCATGTGATCAATTATAAAGAGGAAGATTGTAAGCATATGGATGATCCAATCATGCGACACACAAGTGGTTAGAGATTCAAGTAAGTTAATCTCTTCTACTTCTTTGTTTGTTGTTTTGTCAATTACAACCAACCGGAATACAACTAGGATAACATACTGTGTGTTGTTTATTTATTTTTCATTGTGTATTTAATTATTTAAATTAAATTAATCCCAATAATATGCTTAGAAATCCGACACTTGTATTACATGTTCACACTCAAGATGACCAAATAGAAGTGTTCTTGAAGTGCCTTCAGTTGATCGCTCAGACCTTGGTCATGTGCACCATGCTTCTGGAATTTGCTTGGGGCTATGCAATTGTGCACACAACTATGTTGGTTCGCCTAAGACCCATTACCATCTAATCCTTTTCAATATTACAGTTGGTTATTGGTTATGAGCCTAAAGTCTCGCACTTACATGTGTTTGATGTGCATCTTATGATTCACCATCCATTATTTGATAATTAAAGCCCGACCTGCAACCGCTTTACCGCTTACTTTGTGGATTATCACTTCAATGATAATCTTCATGTCGTTAAGGGGAGATAAGAACGTTAACGTTCACGAAGAATGTCGTGAGTTGTCGTGAATTAACCCCATTATTTCTCATCTAGATCACTGCACTAAACAACCTGAAACTGAAGTGTGACGTATTCTAGATCTATAGAGCACATGGCCGGTCTAGAGATTTTTGAGGCTCGAGGCAACGCCAAAAAATGTGCCCTCACTTTATTATAATAAAATTATTTGTTTTCACACGTAAGACATCGATAAAATTATACTTAGAAAAGCACTTCAAACTTAATAATTTATAAACACGGAAAAACTAATTTATTTTGTATTGTGAGAAGGAAACAAAAAAAAAAAACTCCAGGTTTACAAGTAGATAGATATGAGTTTTGTTTTCTATCTGAACTTTTAAAGTGTTTTTGTATAAATCGTGAGGTGTTTTTTCTTATTTTCTAACCTTGTCAATATGGGACTAAAAAATAATGATGTTTTTGAGTCTTTAATTAATATGTATAAGTAATAAATGGGTACTAAATTAAACTTTTTGATGACACATCATATGATTTGCAAATTTGGTCTAAAAATTTGGTCAATGCATGACTCTTTGTTGAAAATTAGACTTGAATTGGAACAAATATTTAAAAATAACAACCCACATAGCTACTAGCTTTTAATTAAAAATAAATTAACAACCAAACAAAAAATCGTAAAAATTGAAAATAATAAACATGCACCTAGCATTTCGAACTTAGCACCTCTTGTTAATTTTAAACAACAAAAACCATTGATTCTAATTAAACTTCTTCATCGTTAAGTCAAATTTTATATATTTATGCTCTTATGATGAAAAGAAAATTGTAAAAAATGAAAAATAAATAAGCACACATGGTGTTTTGAACCTAAGACCTCCTCATTAATTTGAAACAACAAAACCACCAGTTCTAGTTCAATTTCTTTGTCATTGAACTGAATTTTATAAATTTATACTCTTATGAAAACATAAATAAATATATCGTCCTAATAATTTTGGTGCCCCCAATTATTTTGGGCCCCGGACGGTCGCCCTACTAACACTGGGCTTGGCCCGGCCCTGATAGAGCAATGCTTACAACATGTCTAATGTTTTTACTAATCTAGCAAAAGTGACAAGATCACATATACCAGTTGAAAACAAGCATGCAAGGATATATGTGCCACACGTATGTCGAAATATCCCTTGGAAATACAAGCCACCCCCGAAAGAAGGTTGGTCGTACCTGTTGCGCAGCCCAGTATACTAGTGGCTAGCCAGTCATCTAATCCTACCATGAAGCTTGGTAGACCAGTTGGTTAAAAGGATTCACAATCCAAAAGAGGAAAACTATAATACACACACACACACATTAGTGAACCTAGTTCGAATCTTACCAGTGCTAACTTATCAATTCCTATGCATGAGGTTATTTTAGATTATGGAAGCATCCTCAAAGAGACGAATTCGCCTCCCGAGATCATAAGATTTCAATCCATTATGCTAGCTTGGATGTACTTTGGATTCAAAATGAGATGATAGTCGAAGATGCATTTGTATACACAATGGTTAAGGATACCATGATGAGTGATGATATTGAACCATGTCCCGATGATGAATATAAACGTAGAATTGTTTGGTCAAACTGAAAACAAGCAATCCAGGTTGAACTTGATTCCCTTGCGAAACGTAAAGTGTTTGCGCTTGTAGTTCCTACAGCTCTACATATGAAACATGTTGGCTATAAATGGGTTTTCGTATGCACACATGATGAACAGAATGAAATAGTGTGATATAAGGCATGCCTTGTGGCGCAAGGCTTTTCTCAACACCTTGGGATTGATTATGAGGAGACGTACTCCCTCATAATAGATGTCATAACATTCAGCTACTTTATCAGTTTGGTAGTTTTCAAAAAACCGAATATGTAATTTATAGATGTGGTAACCACGTATCTGTATGAAAGTTTCCAAACAACTTATATTAACTGGATCAAATAGTTCTATACCACGGAACACCCTCTTAATTAGATTGATGTGTTCACTCTGCGGATTGAAAAAGTTCTGGTGAATGTGGTATAACCGTTTGAGTGAGTATTTGATTAGTTAGGGATATGTGTATAATGAACTATACCTATGTGTCTTTATCAAGAAGTCACACTCCGGCTTTGCGATAGTTGTAGTTTATGTTGATAACATGAATGCCATTGGAATTCCCAAATAGCTTGAGAAAACTGCTTCGTACCTAAAGTTGAAAGTTGAGATGAAAGATCTAGGTAAAACTCGATACTATCTCGACCTAGATCGAGCATTGTTTGGATAGTATTTATGATCCACCAATTGAACTGCATCCATAAGGTGTTGCGACTCTTTAATGAATATAGAGTGGAAAATTCAAGTACTTCTATGGTCGTCCGAACACTAGATGTAGAACGAGACCCTTTTAGTCCTAAAGAAGCTGAGGAAGAGGTTTTGGAGCCTGAAGTTCCACATCTGAATGCAAATGGTGCTTTATTGTCTTAGCTCAGTGCACTAAACCGGGCATTTCATTCGATGTTAATCTTTTGGAAAGATATAACAATGCGCCAACACGCAGACACTGGAATGGTGTCAAAGACATCATTTGTTACCATAAGGGTCCTACAGATTGAGTTTGTTCAATCCTTATGCATCTGAGAATAGATCATACCTGCTTGGTCTTTAGAATAATGTTTGTCTTATTGATTATGCCAACGTAGTTATCTATCTGATCCATACAAGACATATTCTCAAACGAGTTATGTCTTTACCATTGGAGACATCGAAATACCTTGGAGGTCAACCAAACAGACCTTAGTTGCAGTTTCTTCAAACCATGCTGAAATTCTCCCCTTTCATGAAGCTACTCGTGAATGCTTCTGGCCGAAAGCCGTTGTTGAGCATATTCAAAGCTTTGCATACTTTCTTTCATTGTTGACGTCTACAATGATCTATGATAACAAAACTGCTTGTATCGACGAGATAAAGAAATGATACATCAAATGAGACAACACCAAGCATAACGCACTGAAATTCTTCTTCTCACATCAACAGTAAGAGCATCAAAAGATTAAAGTCAAGTAAATCCAATCCTATGACAACCTTGTTGACCTATTCACGAGGTCACTACCAAATGCTACTTTTCATAAACTTTTTAAAGTAATTAATATGCATAAATTGTCTGATTTGCAATGCTAGTAGTTCTTACTGGAAGTTTTGTCAAACTCTGGGTGAGTATATGTAAGTATACTCACTTGACCTTAGTGTATCCTTTTGCTTAGATCAGAAGCATTTTTCCCACTGGGTTTTTGCTAACCGACGAGGTTTAACGGGTTACCTACTCTGAGCTGGTCATACCCTTGTGCATTCTACTTACGTTCTGAAGGCGTTTAGTTTTGACTTAATGCATCTTCTCACTTTTATTCTTAAGCTATGAGTTTTATCTTACCTTGGATTTTACCATAGCTAGGTTTTGAGACTTGCATTTGCTCATTGTGCCAACTAGACAAGACGACTTCAACTACTTCTACATCATCCATGAAGATCTAATACGGCAACTACTTGAGTATTTACACACTCAAGGGGGAGTGTTGTGATATCAATTATAGCACATGTGTGATTGTTTAAATCATTGGTAGATTGTTAGGATAATAGAAGATCTTATTTCTTTAGGTTTGTATTACTTACAAGGCAAAGAATCTTGTCCATTTTAACATAAATAAAGGCACAAGTGATGAAAAATATGCATCCTAAAAATTCCTCAACTCTCTCTTTATCTCTATTGTCGCACGCTCTTTCTCCCTTCAATAATAATTCAATTATGTGTGTGAAGACCTAGCTAATTTAGGGTAGTTTGGCAAGCCAAAGGCATACTTGCCAACCATCCTTATATATATATCTGCAAGAAAAAGAAAAGGCATGTTTTTGGTCGATGATCATTTGATTTAGTGACATTTTCTATATATTTTGCTAGATCGGATGTTTTGAACTCATATTGTATGAATGAGATCTGATGTTGTTGTTGTATACTTAATAATAAAAAGCACAAATGATTTTGTGACAAATTTATAATGCAATTCAGTGACAGATTAAAAAAAAAAAAAAAATTCGCGTGGACATGACATGACGAAGAAGCTATAAAATATTGATCAAGTTTTCAAATGTTTGTTTGTATAAGCTAATAAAATTAGCAATTAAAATAAAAAACACCAATGTCAATGCATTTGTATCATTAATTTAGCCTTGCTTCAACCTCCTTTTTGAGGCATTTAATCGAACAAGTTGCAGACTTGGACCTCACGTTTGGGTGTGCAATTTAATGGGAGAAGAAGATGGTGTATATTGTGTAGGGCAAACAGCCTGGATTGTGTAGGGCAAACAGCCTGGATCTCACGCATCTGCCACCGGATGCAGGGGAAGGTGAACAGATGCAATGTATGTTTTTTTTTTAACATAGGAGATATCCCACTATATAATGACAGTAGATTAATTTTCCTTTTTATATAACTTCAATATTATATGATGCGGCATTGTATTTTTGACCTCTGAATAAAACGGTACACCAAAATAAATTTGGTAGCCTCAATAAATACATTCGTAAGGGTTTTAGCTCGAATTAAGAGTTTGAAACATTTACTCGTTTTCCTCTAGACCAAACATTTGGGTTAAATTCAATGTATGTTAGACGAGAACATAATGTGCAATATGATTTTGCACATGGAAAAGACACACACATGTTAGACAATAAAATACCCTTTTTTTTTTTTGGTGAAAAAATATTAATATGTTGGGTAACATGTTTCGAATTCAGAACCTTGATCAATGTTGATTCCATGTTTTACAATCATTGGAAGGAATATCAATTTCCTTGTAATTTTTCCTATTCATTTCATCAAGATTTATTACTTATTTTGTAACTATATTGTGTGAATTGCCATTGCGACTGTCACAAATGTATGAGATCAAGTAATTTCTTGTGGATCCAAAGTACAAAAAGGGACTTTGTCATCCATAAGAGCACTTCCAGCATGGGGAATGGTCCGGTGGATAGGCTTCATTTCCAATCCAATTGCCCCCTAAACTAGCTCCAACTCATTCGGGCTATTGGGTTAAGGGGGAGATCATGGAAAAGGGCAGGCGGGAGTCCAAGGCTCGAATGCCTGAGGGGAAGTGACATCAGGCTCACGTCATCATGACATCAGCCACGTTCTAAAAAAATTTGCGTCAGGCACGTGGGAAACACACGCATGTGGGGGCGCGTCTCGAGCCTATTTTCAGATGATGTGGCCCATGTATCAGCCTCACTCAGTCACTTTGAATCTGGACCATTTGATTTCCAGATCAAAGATCCAGTTTTTTCAGCTTTAAATATTTTTTAGAAAAAGAAAAAAAATCAGAAACGTTTGGGTGGGCCACGTGTCTCATTCTAGACGGTTGGATTTCAAATTTTTTGTAATCAGACGGTTCAGATTAATTAAGTTAATAATCTTTTTTAAAACTAATTAAAAATCCGAAAAAATTAAAAATAATAATATATATATTTTTTAATAAATACATTACCATTTTCTCCCACCTTACACTACATTTGAATATTTTCAATGATTCTAAATAGGCGTCATGCTATGGAATTGGTTAAAAATCTTATTGAAATCTATTCATAAAAATTGTACTTTCGCATAATGACATATGACGTGATGAGATCGGTTAAAAATCTTATTCGAAATTTAAATTTAAATTATTTTTATTATTTTATAAAATAAAAAATACTAATATTTTATTGCCTATTGCCATTACTATTCAGTCTAGGGGTGGAGATGCAAAAGGTAATTATTGTTCATTAAACGCAGTTACTATTCAGTGAAGGGGATTCACTTGCCAATTGCCAATTGCCATGAGGGGCCTTCCCACACTGGAAGTGCTTCAAGGACTTATGGTTGTTGATACGATTTTTGCCACCTGCGCAAATAGGGATAAAAACACTAAAAAATACTTGCAAGAGTACAAAATTATTGTAGTATAGCAGCTCAAGCAAAGTCATTTTTCACAAGGATTGAATAAATAATTAATGTAAATACTAAATCTTAATTAATTATTTGAAAACAAAGTTTGGAAAGGATTGATTTTAGGACTTAAAATAATAAAACGAATTAAAAAAATAATTAAATAATTGGCAAAGTAAAGAAAGCAAAAGAAAACATTTTTGGAAAGCAATTTAAACACTAGGATTCCACTGTCACCATTAACAATCCTACGAAATTACCAATTACTTATGAATTTCCACATACATGCTTTGAAGGTCAAGTTTTCCTAATGCATATTTTCCTCGTGATGTTCAAGTGAAAACGTATATCTAACATACAACTCATCTGTAATGTTCAGGTCAAATATAAGCATGCAAAACTCAGTAAGCTTTGTGAAAACCCTTTGAAAAACCATACAACCCTTAAGAGCATGATGTTCGCCTTAAGTGAACTTACAATTACTAATCACAAGAAGCCCTCCTCAATTTCAGGGTGATGTTCCAACAGAAATTGCATTAAATTACTTGTCTAAATACCTTAATGATCATGAATCACTAAGAGAAATAAATAGTTTAAACACGGTGATTAATAATTCAAAGCAAGCATGCATCCATTCATAAGCAAATTTATAAAATCACATATTCATGTTAAGACTCATGGCCTCGCCTTAGCAAAAGGACTAGTTACGAACAATCATAAAAAAACTGAAGAAAATATCATTTACTAGAAAAATGATTGTAGGTAAAAGGTTTGAAATTCTCCAAAGTATTGTGTTCCCCCTTCTCAAAACCCTAATGGCTAAATAGTCTTATTTATACACTACTACAAAATAAAACCTACCTAGAAAAGGCCTTCTAAAAACTAGGAAACATAATAAAATAAAATAACTAATAAATACATTCTTATTCTAACTTTGGGAAATCAAGGCTCCAAATTAGGTCCAAAACGGCTTGAATTAAAGTTTGAGATGTACCGAACATAATTGCAGAAGGCCTCGAACCCAAAAGATATCATAATGGACGCCAAAAAGCCCAAATAAGCCCAAAACGTCATTTTGACAGCATTGTGTACTACTCCTTTATTTCATTGCTATAAAATAACCACTTGGTAGAAAAAAGCCGAAATTTTGACACGATCAAGCTGGTAGACTCATGAACATCCTCCAATTATAATCACTTCAAAATTCATCTGTTTGAATACTTTTTGCTCAAGAGGAAGTCAAATGTTCTACATTGAAAATATAATTCAAAGTATCAAAATTCACACAAAATAACCAATAAATTAATACTAAGATTAAGATAAAATATATAGTATAATATAACTCATCAGTTGTCATAAAAACCTTAAAGAGTAAAAACATTTTCTTAAAAATGAAACATCTGCTCTGTACTTTTAAAAAAAGGGCATCGAGAATAGAGAGATAGAAACATGACTTCTACTTTTCCAGCTTCAACAAAAAATCTTCGCTATAAGTGCGCTTCTTTTTACATGTTTATAACAGAACACTTCTAACACAAGCACTACAAAATTAGTAACACTCGATCTCGACAATGATTAAACGACTAAATTGACCAATTGAAAACACAAGAACTAATTAGCCAAATGAGTTAATTAAATACAGGGGAAAAATTGTTATCTTATGATAAACTTTTTAAATGATAGATTTGTTATGGTATTTTGAAGTATCTTATACGGTTTGGATAATGTTTGCGTCATTTTGGAGATCGTTTAGTTATTCATACGTTAAATCAATCAATGATTATGGTAATAAGTAGTATCCTCACGATAAATCATCAATTTGTTTTATGTATATGAATAACTAAGAGATCTTCAAATTCAAATTTTTGGTACATGCAATCTTTAAACGATGATAACGAAAATAAGCAGTTCCGATTATAATGTTTAGTTCGTTAATTGTAAGGAGAGATGCACAAGAGGTTTTAATGGTTTAGTGGTATTTTATTGTAATTTCCTTACAATTTTATCTGTATTACCACCCGAAGGAAAAAAGGAGGGAATAGAATAAAAAATCACATCATCTCAACTGTATTACCGAACCGATGAATACGACCTTGAATCCTGCTCATCGTCTTCTCCTCTCAACCAAACCATTCCAATTCCTGAAAACCAATCACCCAAATCCACAAGCCAACACAAACCCACCTCCATTTCCCAGTACTCCACTCCCCCACCTCACTCTTCGACCTCCAACTCACTCAAACTCACTGTTCGGCCGAGTGAACTCGCTCCTCCCGCGTTCCCACAGCTCCTCTTCGAGCCCCTCACAACCCCAATTCGTTCTCGAAATTCTTGTCCTATTTGCCTTCTCTCTGGCCCTTCTCTGCCTGCGCCTCTTCTCCGCCGTCCTATTGCCGGAGTTTCCTCGCCGGTGGCAGGGCCTCATGGCGTTTGCTCCCAAAGCTGAAGCCAGAACCAGTGCCTACCCTCTGCATGTGTGGCAAGCCGTTGTTGCTTACGAGGACAGGAGGTTCTTTAGGCATTTTGGGATCGACCCAGTTGGGATTGCTCGTGCAGTGGTGTCATTTTCGGCCTTAGGCGGCGGCAGCACGATTACCCAGCAGGTACAACTTTGTTGAACGTTTTACGCACAGCATGTGTTCGACGTTTTTACTCAAAGAAATATATTTTTTTAACTCCTTTTTTATTAGCTACAATAAGCATATTTTGATATTTGGTTTCAAAAATGATGTGTTTATTGTGTATCATCATTATGTTGTTATCATGTCACTGTTGTGTCTTCGATATATAATAATATGTCATCGATATGTCATTGTTGTGTCGTCTGATATATAAATAATGTATCGAAGTTACCGGAAATGATCGGCAAACCAAATGTATTGTTTATTGTAGCTATTTTCCCTTTAGAAAATGGTTCCTTTTGTTCTTCTTTATTAATTTGTTATGTATGTGTAGACAATATTTTATAAAGCATGATTGATGGTTGTGATTCGTGAATGCATGGTCTGAAAACGGAATAGTTATATAAAGAACAATCAAGTTAGAATAAAAATAATGGTTTTTTAGCTTCTGGTGTCACATTGGCACGAAATCTTTATTACAGCTTGTAATGGCATGCACGGTGTTTTATTTATTTTGAAGTAAGAAGAGTATAAAATATAGAAATTTGGAATGCTAATTGTGTGAAAATGGTAAGGATATAAAAATTATGTTAATGCACGACACGCCAATCTTCTTAGTTTAGATAAGGACTTGCTGAGGTTTGGCCGGCACTGAGATTTTAATATATTGCAAACCCAGCTGATCTTGGCACCGAATAAATGATTTTTATCTATTTTGTCTACCAGTTAGGAACAAGTGGGTGGAGAGAGACATGTTGAGAGAGAGAGAGAGAGAGAGAGAGAGAGAGAGAGAGAGAGGGAGAGTCAACGCCAGTGTAAAACCCAGAAGCAGAATTGGACAAAAGGCATGGAGATAGCCAGAATAGACCATTTCCAGCCTCAACAAAACAAACCTTTGTCTAACCCTCTATTTGTTTTCGCTCTTCATTCCGTCCAACCCCTGCATGGGGTCCTTCTTATTCATCCCTACCGTTTTCCTACCTTTTCTTCTCTTTATTCTCGTCTCCGGTGGTTCTTTCTCAGAGTTCATATACCCGAACTTCTCAGCTTCTTACTTCCACTTCATTGACAACGCCGGTGCCTTCTTGTCCTCTCGAAATGGAACATTTAAAGCTGCTATTGTCAATCCGGATGCTAATCAACATAACTTCTATTTGTGCATCATCCATACGGCATCCAACACCATCATCTGGACTGCTAATCGTGATGCTTCCATCTCGGCTTCTGCTGAGATGAATCTTACGGCTAAAGGTATTAGCATCTCAGATGACGATGGTAATCCTGTATGGTCAACTCCACAATTCAAGTCATCAGTTTCTGCATTATTGCTGAATGAAATGGGTAATCTTATCCTTCTTGATCAGTTCAATCATTCCCTTTGGGAAAGTTTTCAAAACCCAAGGGATACGATTGTGTATGGGCAACACTTACCAGTTGGGTCTTTTCTGTCCAGTACTCTATCGAATTTTTCAACTGGTGATTACAAGCTCGTACTAAGTGGTTCTGATGCAATACTGCAATGGCATGGACAGACATATTGGAAATTGTCAATGGATACAAGTGCTTATACAAACTCAAACGCTATAGTGGAATACATGGCCATTAACAGAACAGGTCTTCAACTGCTTGGTCGTAATGGAACAGTGGTTGTGATTCAGGTGCTCTTGTCACCCTCTGACTTTCGTATTGCCAAGTTGGATTCCTCTGGCAAATTCATTGTCCAAAGTTTTTCTGGTACAGACTGGAAGCAAGAATTTGTTGCGCCAACTGGTGATTGTCAAATTCCATCCGTCTGTGGCAGACTTGGTTTGTGTACTGCATCCACCACCCATAGTTGTTCATGCCCTGTAAATTTCCTTGTAGGTTCACAAGATACAGGTGGTTGTGTGCCAAGTGGTTCTTATTCATTGCCGGTTCCTTGCAACTCAACCGATAATGGTAGTCAATTAAATTCACCAGCCGTCTCATATTTCAGGCTTGACTACGGTACAGATTATTTTTCCAATATTTTCTTTGATCCTGTAAGATATGGTGTCAATTTGTCAACCTGTCAAGATCTCTGCTCAAAAGACTGCTCTTGCTTGGGAATTTTCTATGGAAGTTCATCTGGTTCTTGCTATACACTTAAAGATGTTTTGGGTTCCATTTTTGTGAGTGAAAGTGCAAATGACCGGTTGGGCTACATCAAAGCTCTTGTTGGATCTACTCCATCAAACTTCAGTGATAATAAGAATCCTAGTAGAAAAAAGTTTCCTGTAGTTGCTCTGGTGCTTTTGCCATTCAGTGGGTTCTTTCTGTTGGTAGCTCTAGGTTTCCTCTTGTGGGGAAGACGGGGACAGTCAAAGAAAAGAGACATAAAATTGGGGCATTTTGGGTCACTTTCCTCAGGAGATATGGATGCTTTCTACATCCCCGGTTTACCTAGGAGGTTTGATCTTGAAGAACTTGAAGTGGCTACAGATGGTTTCAAGACCCTGATCGGTTCAGGTGGGTTTGGTGCCGTGTATATGGCTATTCTACCTGATAAAACTGTTGTGGCTGTAAAGAAGATAATGAATTTAGGTGTTCAAGGGAAAAAGGATTTCTGCACCGAGATTGCAATAATTGGTAATATTCACCATGCCAATTTGGTCAAATTGAAAGGGTTTTGTGCCCAAGGGAGACAACGCCTTCTGGTTTATGAGTATATGAATCGTGGCTCACTTGACCGGAGTCTTTTTGGCACTGGACCAGTCTTAGAATGGCAAGAGAGGCTTGACATAGCACTAGGGACAGCACGTGGGCTTGCATACCTGCACAGTGGATGCGAACAGAAGATAATCCACTGTGATGTCAAGCCAGAGAACATTCTCTTGCATGACCAATTTCAGGCAAAGATCTCAGATTTTGGTCTTTCAAAGCTTTTAACTCCTGAACAGTCTAGTCTGTTTACAACTATGAGAGGCACGCGGGGTTATCTTGCACCAGAATGGCTAACTAATTCTGCAATCTCGGAAAAAGCTGATGTCTATAGTTTTGGAATGGTACTTCTTGAACTTGTGAGTGGAAGGAAAAATACATTACGACTGCAAAGCCATAGCCTGAATAACAGTGGGAGTGGTGGCGGTCAGTCATCATCATCATCTGTGTCATTACTTGTTTATTTTCCTCTATTTGCACTGGAGATGCATGAGCAGGGGAGGTACTTGGAGCTTGTTGACTTGAGATTGGAGGGACGGGTGACAAGTGAAGAAGTGGAGAAGTTTGTGCGTGTTGCATTGTGCTGTGTTCAGGAGGATCCAACACTCAGGCCGAGTATGAATACGGTTGTTGGCATGCTGGAAGGTGAGATCCCTTTAGGTCAGCCAAATTTGGAATCATTGAATTTCTTGCGCTTTATTGGGCGTGGGTTCACTGAGGCTTCTATGATAGATGAGGGAACTGATCAAAATGAGAGAGTGTTGTATCCAGAAGCGTATGCTTCAACAGCAACAATGGACTCGCGTACTTTCTTCTCTTACGTCTCTTCACAGCAGGTTTCAGGCCCAAGATAGTGTTTTAGTTAAGCAGCTTGTGTATAGTTGAATTGTGAACGGGAATTAAATGTTTGTTCTTACATTCCACAAGGTCCAAAGTCTGCGAATGACTGTTATTTGTGCGGTTTGTGTAAAGAGTTGTTTGAGTAAGTAATAAGAGTTAATTGTATGGAAATAAGATGTATCCTTTCTATTTAGTATGTTGCCATAAATGTTATTTATGATATGCTAATTTTCCCCACCTGTTCGCCTGAGTTTTCTTCTCACTTGGTTTGTTATGCAGTCAGAGATATGATTGTGCAATTTCACTCATGGTATTTATATTTTCTATTAACAAACCTCATCTTTCCTCTGCTCACTATTTGCCTGTTTGTGATTTACATTGTAAGAACTAGAAGGTTTCTTTTGATGTTTGTTATGATTGAACACCCTTTATAACTAAGAAGAATTCATTTGGTTTTCGGTATTCATATGATTCAACTGTCGTTCACTTTCTCAACTAATGATTCTGTATATTCTTCTTGTTCTAATCTCACATGGCAGCTGGTGAAAAATACTTTCCTTAAAAATGAACGCACATTCTCAAGAAAATTGGTTGAGATGGTGTTGTCACTAGCATTGGAGAGGACAATGTCAAAGGGGGAAATATTGAGCTGCTATATGAGTAAGGTCAGACATACTTGTCATTTATCGGATCACTGAACATATCTCTCTGACATGCCTATATGTTAATTGTGTTTAATATTCTTTATCCATAAGTATACAAGTTTATCTATCTATCAGGGATGGCATTTCTCTGTACTACTTTTGAACTCACTACAAGTCCAGATGGTTGGTTATTAGGTGCAATTTTGGTGAGGTCCGTTTTTGGTTGGGTTGTTGTATGCTAGGTAGGAAAGAGATCTGTACATGTGAAGAGATTACTAGTGACGAATGTGCAAGGCACTTCATGAGAAAGACATATGCATATAGAATACGTTACACATAGATACATTGTATAGATATTACTGAATCCGGACCGCACATTATACATAACAGAGCTAGGGTGTACGACAGATATACTGGGGACATGGAATTTATGGCGTTGAATCAGCATCTGCATTTTATTTTGGTAAGCATCCATCTTGTCTAAGTTTGGGGGAGTCCTCAATGCTTGCCGGATTAATACCTGCCCCAGAACTTCGATCGCCACTCAGAGATCCTTCCAGGTTTGTCATTTCTGTTATTGTTTTGGTTCTTTTTTAGCTTTGTTCTTTGTGCTACTACCCATGGTAGCTCCACAACTGCAAAGTATTGCAATTGTTTTCCGGTCAGTAGTTTAATACAAGTTAAAGCAAACTTCTACTATGTCATAGAGGAAAAACTTTCCAAGCCAGAGTATTGAAGAGGATGGTGGACGTAGGCTATCTTGACATTGAAACAGCACTTTCGGTCATGAAACAATATCTTCCTCTGCAAGTTAATGAGTCAGAAGCCCCTGTTGTCCTTCCCCCGGGAGGTATGTACATGTTTCCGACAGCTACATATAAGATGTTCGTTGATGATGATGATGCATCCTATGCAGTTGTTCTAAATCTTGAGCTAAAAATTATTTCCTTTTACCAACGGTTTTTTTTTTATTTTTCGCTTCGTTACTTTCAAATGACCTTGTTGGTTTGGGATCTTACTGTTGCGGTAAATTAAATTTTATCTCAGGAGGTAGAAACTCCAAATTCAAGGACATATGGGACTGGGAAACAGAAAGTAAGATATTGGAAGCATGGGAGGATATGGACAGATGGGCTATCAATGTCCTACAAACTGCTTCACCAAATTCTTTGGTGCATCCAATTACTGGTTGTGACCTGTGACTGAGGAGTCCTCGACTCCTAGGACAAAGAACAATACATATCCTAAACAAGGACACTGGATCCTATGGGGTTCCTTTTGCTGAACAATCATTGTACTGCATCCATAAGCAATATCTTTCACTTGGTCGTATTCTTGGGAATATTAATTACTTCTTTTGTAATAGATATTTTTCATCATCAACGAACATCTTATGTGTCATGCAGAAGTTCTAAGACTTATTAGTTCATCTTACAGGAAATTTTCTGTTATGAGTGAACCATTAAGGAAGTTTCCATTATTAACTAGTTCTTCTTACAAGAAACCTTGATTGTGACATATTGATTGATAATTGAACCATGTTTATGAGAATTGCGTGAAAGTAGGATGCTGGTGAATAAAATTGGTATTGACCTTACTATTTACAAGATTCAAACCCAAGATCTTTCACTTACAAGTGGAGAGAATATCACTGCACCATAGCAAGTAGTAGAAATTCAATAGAGTTTTATGTAACATTCTTGAATAAAATATCCCATTGACTTGATTTGGTTCATGAATCCAAGAAATAGTGAGAATTCATGATCTCTGTCAATTCTAAAGTCCACCATTTGATCAATTGATGTCATTTCATTAAGCCTCCTAAATTACATTCATCCATCCTAAAGATTTCATTTAAGTTGGAATTTGGTTATTCACCATGTTAGTAAAGGAAATTGTGGTTCCACCATAAAACCATTTTGCAATAGTAGCCCAACTTACTTATAAGCTCATGCAAGGTCGCTTTTTCCATCAACGTGAGGTTATTCTCAACACGCCCCTTCACGTGTGGTGAATTTTCAAGCCTAACACGTGGACAACACAATGGGTGACGTGGAGCGCATGTGGCTGTTTGACTTCACATGTGGCGCATCTTAAGCAAGCTATCTAACCAATTCCATTTAGGATCGATGTAGGCATTAGGAACGGGTTCTCACACTTTCAAAAGTCTACCTTGTAGACTTAACACTCCATGTAAAATTGAATTGAAATACCTACTTATGGTCTCCTTGACAGACAGAACCTACTCCCAATTGTGCGATTCTTTACATGATGTGCAAATATATGCAAAAACATGCAAACTCGTTCTTCCATTGTCACTACACCATCCAATTCGACTCTTACCGTGGTCACTAAGCATCTGATTTGGTTCACACAGTGAACATCATCATGTCCTATTATATTGTCTAAATAGGCTGACACTACCATTCTCTTGACAAATGTGTAATTTCTAAGTGCAAGTTTCCAATTCCGCCTTCTAGCAGAATTATGATTGATCATAAACCACATCATCAACCAAGTCACACTATTCAAGTATCACAACTTATCAATGAAGCAGCCACAATCTTTCTTTCATCCATGTCTAGTGAAAATATAAAATAACTTTATTAGATGTTGGCAAATAAATAAATCATTGGATAAATGTAAGTAATGACACAAGAAGGATACAAGAAGACATGATTGTTAGGCAGTTAAAGCAAGAATGTAAACAAGATTAAACATTCGTAGGATACAAGAATACATGGTTATTGTCTAATTATCTTGCTGTCTGGCCATGAATATATGGTTATTGGCTAATTATCTTGCTGTCTAATTTTGATGTATTGAAGTATATTTTTCACTTATAAAGATCACTAATGTGGATTTAAGAATTAGAATTTCCTAGTCTTCAGAATGGGAGACATAAAATGGTGAAATTAATGTGTTTTGTTTTCTGTGGACAACATTGGAAGTTCAAACTTGAATTCAGAATCACAATCTGCTTTTAGCTGAAACAGAGGGATATTATACAATGCAACAAAACTATACAAACTTTGACATTCATGTTCGACATTCATGTTCATTTGTTATTACGATGGATGATTCAGTTGGATGTTGTACCAAATGGTTCAGAACTTGACTTACAACAAACCCTAAATTTCAAACCCAACAATAAACCCTAAAATTCGAAAATTCTAATTAAGACACAAAATTATATAAATCAGTTGCAAAATTAGAAAGAAAACAATAACTAGATTCAATCAATTGAAAGAAAATTGCAGTAAAAACAGAAGGAGAAGGGAAGAATAGAAGGAGGGGGCGAAACCTGGGAAGAAGAAGGAGGAGGAGGAGGAGTAGGAGAAGAAGAACCTGGGATTAAGACAAAGTAGAAGAAAGAGTAAGAGAAGACGAACTTGGGATTCTGACGAGAGAGCAAGCGGGAGAGGCAGGGAGAGCGCGACGAGAGGACGCAGTGAGCGAGACCCGACTATATAATATCGTGGTTTTGGAGAGGATAAGTAATTGGGTGCTTACCATATAAAACAAGTGGGGCAGGAATATTTGATCGAGAGTCTTGGGTTCTGTATTATTAGTCTTATTTGGTGAGTTTTGTGGTGTATCAAACGAGGCCTAAGTGTTTGGTTACCTCGTGGCCTTACTTTGTAGGGGCCTAATGTGTAGATGATTTCCCCATCGCCATTTTCTTCTTGGCAGTGCGAGTTTCGATGGTCATGAATTTTGTCATTATCATACCACTGGTCTCACTGAGCATGTCAAAATGTTGACCATAAAAATACAAAGCCAACGTAGCATGCATATCGAGTAACTAGATCTAACTACGTTCTTCTTGTGAATGTAGGTGTGCTAACTTGCAACCAAGCTCGGTCGGATGAGTAGAATAAATGTAGGGGTGGTGACCTTTTTAGGTGAAAGAAATAGAAACTTTTCGCGCCACCGAGACATGGATAGATAACCAACCAACCTAGGAGAAATGTTGTTTACTTCTCCAAACTAAAGTTGCTCCTATGATGCTTGATTTTACGACTTCAGTGCAATTTATGTATCCAAACTGAAGGTATCGCTGGTTGTCAATAAAGTGTTGTTGACTTATCGACACTAAAGATGTATTGACATGATGGTGATGATAGTTAGTGTTTTTCCTAGGGGTGTGAGAAGGTTTTCTTGTAGAGCGAGGTTTTCGCGTAGAGCGTTTTATATTGTTTTTTAAGTTAAGGAGACTTTTCATATAGTAAAATCTCTTCTATCTATAATTTATAAGGATGATTTTCATGATAAACAAGCATGCCTAGGTAAAGTTTTGATAGGACTATGTTTGCTTAGCATTTACCTTAATACTCTCTCCCTTTATCTATTTAATTCCTTTCTTAGACAAATCTTCATCATCATCTTGTCTCGACCTCTTTGATTCGAACTAGGATTCTAAACTTAATCACTTTATGCAATTAGTTCATTCTTATTTGATTAAGAATGAATTATGATCTGTAGAATAGTTCACATTCATTCTGATCATTGACAATTTTAGATTACTTAAGACTCAACCGAACCACATCTGAACTTAATCATTTCATAGTTCTACTTTCGTGAAGACTCGGTTGAATCATCCCTTTCTTGGACTGAAAGCCCACAGGCCTGAGGGATCATTAGTGGGCAGAGGATTGTGTTTTTCCAACTTGGATTAGCCCATTCTTGGTCGAAACTGTTCTATATTGATAAAGAATATGCAACAATCAATGTATATTTTCATTTTTATTAATATATTAGTATATTCTGGTCAAAATGAGTAGTTTACATACCATATACAAGAAAACTTTTCGACTACAAAGTATAAAATGAACATACATATCAGCATTTTCTATCGTTCATTAGGGATGTTTTAAATACTAAAAATGCCATTTAGCCAAATGGCTCTTAATATCATGTTAACACTTTACAGCCAGATATATGCAACAAATTCACTGTTGCATGACAACCCTATTCATTAATACATTACTAGTTCGTTTGGATGCGTTTTTAAAATGATTAAAAATACTTTTGGTGAAAATGATTTTGATACCAATTCTTAATAAAAATTCAAGTGAATCCTAAAAAAACACTTTAAATGCTTTCTGTAAGAAAAATATATTTGGTACTTTTGGTACTCAAAATCAATTTAACTAAAATTACTTTTAAACATTTAAAAAACACATCCAAATAAACTTAAAAATTTATACATAACATATATTATCGGACAAATTATCATTTGACGGAGAAATCGTTTAATATAGGCTTATAGCCCCTTCTCCCACATGAGTCGTAACGAGGCCACGTTTAACACCCAAGCCTCAACCAATAAATCCGTGCCACGTGCATAATACCTCAAAACTGACGTTCCTGCAGCCAATGAAAATTGAGATGACTTGTAAAATACTAAAATTGGTGAAGGCAAAAAATAATTGGGTTATATAAATTGCCGAATTTTCCAACCAAAAAGTAAACAAATATAAATTGCAGGATCCGTTCAAAGAAGAAGAGCTTCGACGACTCTAGATTTTGGATTCTGATCTCCATGGCGTACGTCGAGCGAGGTTCTCTCTCTGCGCCTTTATTGTAATTTCGTAAATTTATTTTGCAAATGTTGGGTAATTTTATCGATTTCGGAAGCTAGGGTTTGTTGCTAGAATTTGAAATTGCGGCTTGATCAGCAAATATCGTTAAATTATGTGTTTCTTTTGAATAGCTTTCTGGGTTCCAAGTTTGTCAATCTTTGTTTTTTATCTTTAATTTTCTGAAATTATCAGGATGAAATCTGTTTTTTTTCTTTTAATCTATTTTGGTAATTCTTTTGTACTATTAATCTTGATACAGATGATCATTTTGGAGGTTTTGGAACTTGGTTTTTTTGTTTAATTTGGGATCCTAATTTCTTGACTTTTCAATGTTGTAATTAGGGGTTCAATTTTGTTGTTTGTGTCTTCTTTTGAAGGGGATTTTTATTTTCTATAATTTGCGATACTTGCCTTGTTAAAGAGTTTGTGTTTTGCGTAGCTAACAACAATAGGTCTGGTTTGGTATTGCTTTGCTTTGAAAAAAAACAGCTTCTGTTGTGCTGTGAGAATAAGCAACTGTGAAATAAAGCAGCAGAGAGTTTGGTAAACCTTTTTGTAAAAGGGCTTTTGAAAAAATGGGGCAGTATTATAGTGTTTGGTAAACTTTTATGTAAAACAGATGTGAAAAAAGCCGATTTTTCAAAGTTGGATTTTGCAGCCTCTTGTTTTTGACTTTTTTCAGTCCAAAATTGTGAAAAAAAGCTGAAGCTGAATGTTTACCAAACACAAAAACAACTCCCAGTTTTTTTGATACCAGCTTTTTTCAGAATCACACCAAACCAGGCCTTAGTCAATTAGATGTGCTCCAACTTGATTGAAGGGCTAGCATAAAGAACGTTTGTGTGATTTTTGTGGCGTTTATATTTGTTTCTTTGGCTATGCTTTTTTTGGTTCTACTATGAATATTATGGATGACAAGTGAAGATGAGCTCAGCTTGGAATGACCATTTTGTTTTTTTTGGTTCTATTGCTTTTTGGAAAATTCCTATGCAGTACCTATCTATCTTTCATGTTATTTATGCCTATGTTGGATTTTGAGTACGGGGTATTTTTTTGCTTTCTATTTTGTCAAGTTTCTTTTGGGCCTTAATGCCGTAACTCTGCTTTGGGTAGTGTTTGGTTTATGAAATGAAATCAAGTTGTGAATGATGAAATTGAACTAAAATTGAAACTTGAAGAGAGTTAACTCGTAAAGCATGAAAATTGAAAATCAATGAGGAATGTAATTGACATTATGCATTATTTTTGGGGACGGGACATTCCATGTATACAAATAACCAGCATTCCATTCCAAGGTTCAATCCAATGAAACCAACATTATTTTACCACAAAAACAACAACAAACAAAGCCTTATTCTACTAAGTGGGTTCGGCTATAAGAATCTTAGTACGCCGTTCTGCCCAGTTTTGCATCCATTCTTTTGTTAGCTTTAAGTACTCCATGTCTCTTTTAGAGTCTCTTTTCAAGTTTTCTTAGGTTTTCCTTTACCCCTTTTGCCGAAGCCTTTGTCTCATAGTCACATTTTCAAACCAGAGCATCTATAGCTCTTGTGCTTACATGTGCAAACCACCTTAACTGCTTTTCTCTCATCTTATCTTTAATTGTGGCCACTCCTACCTTACCTCGAATATCATGATTCTTAATCCTGTCATTTCTCATGTGGCCACACATTCAACAAAGCATTTTCATCTCCGCTACACTTTTTTTTGCATGTGTTGATGCAATTTTGTATGTCTTTGTAGTCAACTATCCTGGCATGAACCTGAATTGATTGTCTATACTCATTATGTCTCCCAAAGCTTCATTGTATGTCTCATTAACTTAAAACCCTTATGGTTCATGCATTTTATTTGTCTCCCTTATTCTTGTAGGTTGGCACCAATGTGCTTTTCCGCCACTCATTTGGCATCTTTTTTGTTTTCAAAATCTTATTGAAAAGGTTTGTAAGCCATGCTATACCCGACTCTCCAAGACTTTCCACACTTCATATGTCGTCGGTTCCACTACTACACTCTTCTGTGTTACTCAACTCACCCAAAGAAGTACTCATTTCAAGTCTTTCATTGAAAATATTATGAAGCAAGCTCTCTGTCTGTCCTTAACCGCGTTACAATATGACTTGTTTTGTTGGAAGCACTGATGCTTAATGCTCCTTAATGAGCGTGACTTAGCTGGTTTACTGATCCATGTTTGCTTGGTTAGTTGCGAGCTCAGCTGCTTCTACTAATTTAGGGCTAAGTAGCACCTACACCTATTGTTCTAATCTGTAGTGGCCACGAGAAACCAGTCCAAGAGACAGCAATGATTTTTTAGCCCAGTCTGATAAAATTGAAATTATCATATGCATGATCTATTGTTGAGACTGGGTTACTAATTTAAGTCAGATAATGCAATTAGATGGCATCGGGAATTAGGTGTTTTGTGTGTTTCCCAGTTTTTATATTTGATAATAACAAATATCCTATATCTAAATGATGTTGGGAAATGTTAGACGATTGATACTCTTGTGTCATGATTATGGAGCTGACCAGGTGGTAATTTGCATACTTGTTTGTTTAGGTGTTGTGAAATCCAAGCGATCCATTTGGCGACTCAAGACGATAACTGATTTCTTCTGGGCCATTGTCAACTTGATAGGCGTGTTTTTTGCTACAATGTTCTCGGTAAGAATAAGAGTTGTCCTGTTCTCTGCTCTGTAAAACAGTATCTTACTTTTGGAAGTATCAAATTAATTTTGTCTACTAGAAACTTATGCTCGTAATATTTAATTGTATAGATGGAAAAGTCCGATGCTTACAAAAAAGGATCTGCTTCTGGAAAGAAATGGGATGGCGGTGGCCCCGGAGGCCCTGGAGGGCCATATGGTGGCCGTCCACGCGGGCCACCTCGGGGACTAGACAATGTCCGTGGAATTGACCATAGTAAGTTAATTATCATCATCATCTCTCTCTCCCCTCTCTCTCTCCATTGTTTGATTTTCTTTTCTTTTTAATTCTCGTTAATACTGCTTTCTGTTGAACTCGCAGGTGCTGTACCCGCCTGTGGTTCCTGCTGTGGTTAAATGGGGGAAGAGCATATCAGCATTATGTCTTGTGCATCATTTTCATTGTGCCTCGAAACTTTTTAGGAATGATAATTGGTATGTTACTGTAGATAGATCATGAACAGGGAGAGAAACACTATGATATATGCAATAATCGACTGTATTTTGTGTTTTTTGATGCCTGATCTTAAGAATTGATGTGTCTGTTTTATCATGTAAAAGGATGTGAGTGAGTCCTGATGATAATTTCAAGCATGAGAATCTTCACTTTCGAATTATTGATATGGTGAGTTGTGTGTTTCTTTGGCAAAATATTGTTTAACTTGAGTGCATCGAAAGTTGGTGTCGTAGGTAATTTTTCGTAGTGTTTATAGGACCTTTTCACCGCACTTCACATAACTGGGTAAATACTAAGGTTACAGTGTTCTATACTCATATGCTTCAATTGTTGCCATTACAGTCATCCTTTGCGCTTATGCTGTTCCTGACTTGTATGGCGGAGATGTGGGCCTTGCCAGTGTCATGGCATCGGCACCATGACTAGGGCTAGTGGTTTAAGGCATTGGTGCCTTGATTACACCGAGGCTTCCACGCCCGAAAGTGTCAGAAGTGTTATAGGGGAGGGCGTAACTGAACATAAGACATAGGATGCTTGAGTAAAATTTTCTTAGTCAATTGAGCTATCCATTCTTTCAACGTAGACTTATGTTTTGTTTAATCTGCCTCCTAAACGCTAAATCCAGGATGTGTGTGAGTTTTGTTGGATATGTTTGAGTTGGGTTACAACTTCATTGGAAAACCGATTGAGGTAATAACCTATAATCAAGTCATTTCACCCTGCATTTCAATAAATAATGACTGATTTGTAGTTTTAGTTTCATAAATAGGTTCATGTTTGCACTTTTAGAAATAGTGCATTTCTAAGAATAGTGCATTTATAGGCGTTTCAATTTGCAATTACTGATTACAATTTCACAGGTAGCCAAAATAGAAACCCATCACGCTCACAAGACAAATCTTGATGCATCACTCAAGCAGGATATGAGCTGACAGTTCGATGCCTCAAGACACGCATCCTACCGTCAAATACAACCCACTTACCAGTCATACGTCGTCATGTTAGCTAAGCCCATCACTGCCCAACGAAAAACATGTCTCAACTAGCCCAATAAAGGAATGTGTCTTGAGTGCAAATAGATATAGTGTCAAACTTCAAATCCAGAAACCGTTCTAGTTTGCAGTGCTGGAAATAGTTCATGTTTATCAGTTTTTGACCCATTGTTTATCAACAAAAGATAATACCATTATTCTCTAAGTTTATTACTATAATGTGACTCTGTCCAGATTGATAGTGTCATTCCTTGTGCTCAACCACAAGAAGAGTCTTCCATGTAAGAACAAGGAAGAACAAGAACAAAGAAAAGGAATCCTTCACTAGTGGTTGTGAATGACTGATTTTTCTCGATCTTTTTTACCGTGGTTCTGTAGTAGCAAGTCATAAAGATTGACAAATAGAGAAACATCCAATATTCTACTCTATTTTATATTTCATCGGGAGTAATTGAAAAAGAAAAATAGTAATAATAAATAGATTTATTATCCTTTTTTTTTAAACGGAGCATTGAAACTTCATTTTATTGGCCTAGCCAAGCGAATCATAAATTATTCTAATTGATTATATTAATCCCTATACCTTCCCGAAAAAGTGGATCTAATTGAACTTCACGTTCCAAATTTTTGATAATTCAATCAATCTTTCTCTTTTAGAATATTAACTGATTGGTGAAGAAGGAAGGTTAGCTTAAAAGAAGTGCATAGCCATGAGTTGCTTAAATTATCTCAATCATCCCTGCTTTCAGTGGAAGAACAGATACTGACTATTTATATCGGAACAAAATGTTATCTTGATTCATTAGAAATTGGATTGCGGGAATGATCAATGACTTGAGTTTAGTTCCTGGGTTTGAGCGGGGTAACATTCCGTTCTTAAGCAAAGTCGTCATGCCTGTCCTGTTCAGTCATTTGCATATTGGTAAGTATGATTGTAGAAATACAAATAGGCAAAAGAGTTGTTTTCAACAAATTAATATATGGGTGCCTGGTGAATCCAGACGATCAGCCTCAGAATGCGCTTCGTGCCTAAATTTCAAGGGCTTTGAAAGGGAAATGTGCACACTTCTTGTTTGTAGAAAACACATATGAAGAAAATGTGAATAGAGGTGCGGAAGTTCTTGTTGGAGTTGGAGATGCAGTGAACATGATTCTTGCAGTGGCTCGTGCAGAAGGAAGAAATGTGGTGAAAAGGAGTCCCAGTTTGGGAGAAGGGGCCCATTTGTTTTAGAGGGTCTGAAGATTCATTTAAAAAGAAAAAAAAACAGGAATTATTTTGGAAGGGTTTGGTTCTATGCCTCCCTTCTTTTTCTTGTATTTTCTTTTCCAAGAGGGATAAGATTTATGTCTCCTCTCTTTTTCTTGTATTTTCCTTTTCAAGAAGAATAAGATTTATGTCCCACCTCTTTATAAGGGAAAAGGGTTATGTCCTTCTTAACTAGGTATAACTTCTTTTTTTCATATCAATAAAATTCTCTTGTAATGTCGAGGTCTCCCAAAAAAAAAAAAAAAAGAATCATGATCCTGTACATTAAGTGTCATAATGGAAGTGGAATTTTTTTCAAGCGACCAATTACTTGTATTACGATAATTGGTATTCCAAAATGTTTCTGGCACACTGAAAAGTCTCTGGTTGTGGTGATATGCAAAAGTGTGCAATGAAGTGTCTTGAAGCCCTTGTGATAAACACGAGATAATTAAAGTGCATTGAGTTGAATGGATAAAAGTTTTTTCTTTTGATAATGTAGGGAGACCAAACTAAATGATGTGGTTGTGTTGATGATTGGATTATTACTTAAGCGTTCATTAATGTGCATATGTGACACATAATTTGGTTTGCAAATTTGATTTAAAATTATGGTCTCCCTTGTTTTACCCTTTTTCTTGGGTAATGCTAGAGAGACTTAATTTGCAGACTAAATTTTGGAAACTAAAGGACATGAAAGTTGATGATTGATTTATTACTTAAGTGTTAATAAACTTACTCATTTGTATTGATGACACATTATTTAGTTTCAAATTTTGTCTAAAAATTTAATCTCCCTAATATTATCCTTTTTCTTTTCTTTGATTGGAGAAAGTGAAAGGAACGGGTTAGTGCAATATATATTGTACTTGTAAATGATTGGTACTTGCATAACAACTGTCTTTAAAGAATTTTGAGTGTTAAAATTAAAGATACATTGTGGAGCAAAAAATAATCCTAAAAATCATGGAGCTAACATGTGGATTATTTCACAAGAAAGACAAAATTGCCCCTATTAAATGAGCAGGGAGTAGCCACATTCACCACGCGCACCTAAGGTAGAGCAATCAGAGATCAATGACTGCTCAAGGCACCCCTGCCCGTAGGAAAAGTCAAAGGTATTTATGATAGAATAATCCCTTATTCTTATCATAAATACATTCTAATCAGAGAAGACATCTTTCAAGTAAGTTATCCTAATTCCATTTATTTAGGATATTTAACTATAATTACTCCAAGTTATTTATTTATACAAATATCTTGGAATATTCTCACCTAAAATACCACATAAGGCCGACCAGCCGTAAACCCTAGAGGGCTGACCCATCTCCTCTTTTTCTCTTACAAATACTCCATTTATCTCCAAAATTCAGTAAGATTTAGCCACCCATAAAGAGGCTTTTTGCTTCCCACAAACACTCAAACATATTCTTTATAGAATTCTAACTTTGACATCGGAGATTCTTTGGCCAAAGCCCTCTCCATTCATCATGGGCGTGTGAGGCTTTTGGCCATAATCTTAGGTGTTATTATTTTGCAGGTGCAAATTCGTTAATCAAGGAAATGCAGAAATTTGCATCCACAGATTGGTACTTTCATTAAGAGCTTTGATTTGAAGACTCGAAGAAGACTTTCGCTTTCAACTTCATTTGTTCGTAGATCCACGACTACAATGGCAGGAAATTTAGAAACTACAACTAATGAGACCTTCTACATGGAAGGATATGGACCAAACGATGGAAATCATGACGTGGTTCCACGTTGTCGCTCGTCGCGGCTCACCACAACAAAGATCGCACCTTTGCCATCATGAGGTATCGTGGCCATGCCAACAGCGGCAACTGCCACTGTAGTAGCCCACGGGGCAGCCTCCATTTAAGGAAAGGAAATCCTAGGGTAGGAGGCCCACGACGCAAGCAGCTAGCAGACGCAAGCAGCTAGCAGACGTCAACCTAAGTGGCTGCTCGCCATCGGTAGCAGCTTTTGGCACCTGCCACCTTCACTTGGACACGAGTTGCCTAGACCAAGGGAGCCCAAGCTATGCCAACCAAGGTGGCCTAATGCCCATGCGCCCAACCTGCTCTCGTAACTTTCCAGAATGTCCAACATGGTCCCAGAATAGTTCAACTAGACCAGATCCAGATCCCAAGGCTGACAGTTGAACCAAAGATATTTTCATCCTACCTTACTGAAGATCTAACCCATCATGGCTCAAGCTTTGCACTCGGAGTCCATTACACTTCCACAACTTAAGTAAACGTTTACTGTCCTAACTCTTTCACTCTAAATGGTGAACAATACCTATCCCAATAGGTTGTTGAATTGACAAGCACCCTCGTGCAGCAAACTACCTTGGTGAGTTAGCTCCTACAGTGCACCGAGATGTAGCGTGCCCGGGACGAGGTGTTTAGAAGTAAGACAAGGGAAAGTGATGACATTTCTTTCCAATGGCGTCCCAGCAAGCAGCCACTCAACCAACCACGAATTGAGTGTTCTAGCAGTGTACACTACACTTCCACCTAGGCCCTTGAGATAGTGTAGAATCTCGTCTTAGCACGTAGAGGAGTGTGCACTCTTGGTTAAGCTACCGGACGAACATACATTCACGGTTGGGGTCACACTCCAATAATCAACATGGACAACCTTTTAGGCGAAGTGTTCATACGTGGCTAGGCTCGCAAGGAGCATCATCCACCTCACATAGGAGTAGGTAGCACGGCGGACGAGGAGAAGCAGTCGCACAATCCGACTTAAGTTCAACCGGCAACCTACGAGTAATTTGCTCGCCTGCCAGAAACGTACTACATGCACAACAGTTGCGATATAGACGAGACGAGCCGAGCATAGGGAAGAGCAGTTGAGACTAGTAGGTCATGATCGAGGGCAACTAGAAGCCTCGCTACCTAGACAGAGGTAAATTCAAGAAGAAGTAGAGAGGCTCATGACTTAGCGATTGAGCAGATTCCAACGTATTAAGACTATAGGTGAAGCCCTTCGCAGAGACGTGGCACACATAGGCAAATCACCTTTCATGGATGAAATCAAGTAGACGGAACCCCGCATAAGTTCAATACACCACATTTCACCTATTCAAGAGAGATAGAGACTTGGAAAGGTACTTGAAGCACTACTGTAGTGCGATGATCCTCTATAGGGTCAACGACACCTTAATGTGCAAGATATTCACCACTGCTTTGCAGGGTAAAGGGCATGATTGGTTCCATACCCTGCCTCGACAGTCTATCCAAAGTTTCCATGAGCTTTTCGCACCTCAAAATTGAGCCTTGGTTCAAGCTGCCAAGACCATCCAAAGGAGACATCTCCAAGTTGGATCACACCAAGTACTGCGCGTTTCACAGAGGTCCTATTCACATGACTGACACTTGTTATACCTGGAGGGACTACCTAGAGAAGCTGATGAAAGAGGGTAAATGCGACAGATACCTGGACAAGCCAGCTGCGCAGCCTAGGAAGAATACGGACACAGACGAGGAGCCATCTGCCAAGACTATCAGAATTAACAGCATCTTCACCGAGTCCGAATACTTGGGGGCTATAAACAACTCTAAGAAGAGGCAGATCCAGCAAGCCGATGTTAAACTTGGACCCATCGTTGGTTTCACCGAGCAGGATGCTGAGGGAGTTGACTTCCCACACGATAATGCACTGGTAGTGTCCTTTCAATTGGCACACATTATAGTTGATAGAGTGATGGTGGACAACAGCAACATAGTAAATCTATTTTAGCTATCTGTCATTCAAAAGATAGGCCTGGAAAACAAGATAATACGCTGAGCAGATGTACTTACTAGATTCAATGGATACACCTTATCTGCTATTGGCAATATAACAATTGATGTGAGAACACCACCAGTAGTCTCAAAGCAGACGTTCATCATAATCAGCGACCTGTCTCTTTATAACGAGATTTTATGAAGGCCCTGGCTAGTGAAACTGGGCGTTGTAACCTTCGTCAAGTACCAGAAAATTCGATTCTGCATCCCAGGGGGAAGAGTCGGAGAGATTAAGTCTAACCAAGCCACATCTCGACGATGCACGGTGCAAATGCTGAAGAAGTCAAAGAAGAAATCTTTTTCCCTCGTAGGAGCTACTGAGGTTAAGAAGGACAAGCAAGCAGGCGGATTAAGATGATGGCATTCAGAAGGACACGCCGAGAAAAGAAAAAGGATGGAAGCCATAAGAGGATGTTGAATACATCATTCTTGATCCCGAGAATCCGACGAAGACAGCTAAAATCAACTCACGACTGAGCCGAGCTGCACTTAACCATTTCCTCTCGCGCTCAACCGATTGATACAAGCCCTTTTTCAAGGCCATTAAGAAGGTGCAAAGAGACAAGTGGGATGACGAGTACGAGAAAGCATTTTAAGACTTGAAGAGATATTTGACATCATTTCTGCTACTATCCAAGCTAGAAACAACCGAGGAATTATACATTTACTTGGCAGTCTTAGACATAGCAGTAAGCTTTACCCTCATACAAGAAGAGCTTGGGGCCCAACTACCAGTATTCTACACTTCTAAAGCTCTCATTGATGCGGAAAAAAGATACTCAAAGATTTAAAAGCTAATTTTGGTGCTAATTGTTGCAGCTCGAAAGCTCAGACCATACTTTCAGGTACATACGGTTGTCGTCATGACTCAATATTCTATACAATCTATCCTACATGGTTCGGATGCTTCTGAACGAGTGATGAAGTGGGCATTGGAACTTGACCAATACAACTTGGTTTACTGACCCTTCACGATGATAAAAGTTCAGGCTTTGGTATACTTCAAGCCGGAGTTTACTCCTAGCCTAGAAGACGCAACAACACAGCCCAAAGGCACCCCCGAAGCAGCCGAGCACACCCTGGCCCTACTAACCCTTGCAGATAAAGACTTTTGGCGTTTGCATGTCAACAGTTCATCTAGCTACAAGGTTCATGGAGCAAGCTTGTTGTCGTCACCCTAGACAGCTCGATGCTTGAGCCAGCAATCATTCTAGGTTTCAAGGTATCAAACAACGAAGCAAAGTATAAGGCCTTATTGGCAAGCCTCCAAATGGCATAACATTTGACAGTCAAGAAGCTTGCAATTCATTCTGATTCTCAGCTCATCACTAGCTAGACCAGTAGGGAGTATGCAGCAAAGCATCCAAGGATGACACTATACCTTGAGAAAGTACGAATGAAGCTTGAGGCGTTTTAGACTTACACCCTTACACAGGTGCCACAGGCAGATAACGCTCATGTTGCAGCCTTAGGCTCCGCTTTGGACTACCAGTTCAAACGCTCCGTCCCTATCGAGTATTAGGAAAGCTAAGTATAAATGAAGAACCATCAGCCGAGGTGTTACAAGTCAATACAACCCCAAGCTGGCAAGATCCCATCATCGACAACCTAGTCAATGAGACACTCCTTGCAGAAAGATTAAAAACTAGGAAGCTGCACATGAAGGCGGTATGATATTATATGTGGAACGACATTCTCATCTGAAGGTCATTTTCAAGCCCACATCTCCGCTGCTTAGCGTCTCTTGACGATTTAAAAGTTTTGAGCCTGATCCACGAAGGAGTTTGTGGAAACCACTCAGGATACCTATCTTTAGCATAGAAGGTCTTCAACACCGGCTACTACTGGCCCACTGTGCATCAAGACGCTAAAGAATTTGTTCAAAAGTGTGACAGCTGCCAACACTTTAAGCCTTTACCTGCATTGCCTGCCAGCGAGCTCCACTTGCATTCAAGCCCATAACCATTAATGCAGTAGGCAATTTACCTGGTATGGCCCATGCCACCTGCTACTGAGGGCAGGGGCATGATGATCGTGGCTACCGACTACTTCACTAAGTAGGTAGAAGCCGAGCCCATGACCACCACTACTCAGTCAGACATAGAGCACTTTATATGAAAGAACATTATCTGTCAATTTGGCATCTAATAATCTATCATCATTGACAATGGCCTGCAATTCGTGGGAAAATACTTAGCGAGTTCTTCCAGAAATATGGCATCAAGCAGCATATGTCTACGCTTAGATATCCCCAAGGCAACGGGCAGACAGATGCATCAAACAAGGCAATCCTGGACTACTTTAAGAAATCCTTCACAGACAAGCAGGGAAAGTGGCCAAACGAACGTCTCGGTGTCCTATGGGCATATTGCATAAGTTATTGTGTTGAGCATCAACAACATATTGCCAACTTTGGAGTAGAACAGAAAGGAGATGGCCACAAATCTAGATCTGGTAGAGAAGGAATGCGAGAAGGTTATCACTCGCATTACAGCCTACCGGCAGCAGCTCCTTTCCAGCTACAACAAAAAGGCAAAGATTTGACAGTTTCAGCTGAAAGATCAAGTCCTAAGAAAAACATTCATCGCTGCCCGAAGAGAATGCTCCAAAAAGATAAATCCTATATGGGAAGGTCCATACAAAGTCAGCAGAGCAGGCGATAAGGGTAGCTAAACCTTCACCACCATGAACGACAAAGACAAGGAAGTACTATGCATGATGAGCTCTACCTTGCAAGCCGATGATTATCTAGTTATTATGCAGTTTCTACCTTTCAGCTAAGTTCGATATCCTTCCTCTTATTTTTCAATAAAGATTCTTGAAGTTATTCATCATTTGGCTTGATCGCGAATCTGCAACAACTGTCTATTCCTGCTCTTATTGAAGATCGCACCCAATCAAGGACTTATTTAGAAATTGTACCCCCCGGGGACCAACCTTGCTTTCCCTCTGGGAGAGGGTAAACTACGCACTCCGAATATCCAGACGTGGATGGACCAGGTGATGCAAACTAAGTAGCACACAAATTAAAACCCTCTTGTGACAATTGTAGTAAAGATGCAAGTAGGGATCGTTCTAGACCGGGGATTAGGAGGGATTACTAAATCACTTGGAAACTGACTCAAAAACGTAAAACAAACGTTAAAAACACTAAACTAGACTCAAAGAATGTAAAACCAAACAATAAAATACTAAAACAAATCAAAAGACTCGAAGAATACAAAACACTTATAAACACAAATTAAGACACTTTTTAACTAAATTAGACACTAAGGTAAAGGGGGATTGTGGTTTTGACGAAAATAAATTAAATGCACAAATTGTAATTTAAAGGCAGAATTTAAATATGAATGTGATGAAATATGGAATGAATGCTAGCTAGAAGGTTCTTCTCCACACATGTCACACTTGCATACACTTTGATTTTCAGTTGGTCTTTCGATGAATTATGAAACTCAACACCCCGGGTTAATTAGGTCCGCTTAAATTAACCGTCAAGTTTTCCTTAATTTAATGAATTGGATGATTGCATACGACAACCCAAAGCATTCCCCACAAGTTCCCTACATGAATTGCATAATAGAGATACAAGCAAGAATCATTAAGCACATTGAAAACTATAAGTATTGACGAGGCATTCGTTACTATGATTGCATGAAACTTATGTCAAGAATTTATTTAACGCGATTGTTTATAAGCAACCTCCACTACTTGTGAAAATAAGTTCATAACTATTAGGTGAAATTCACTTATATTCTAGCGTCATATTCATGCATGAAAATTAAGCGTGCACTCTCAATCAACATACATAAATAAGTTATCGATCAAGCAGTTAAACAAATTGAATCCACAACTTATGAAATTCCAACCAAATATAATCAATTCATATTGCAAGCATAAACATGGTTTCGAATCACCCCCTAGCTAACTAGGGGGATTTAGCCTCTCATATTCACAACAAGAAAAATAAAATTGAATTTAAACATAAAGAACAAAGGATGGATTACACCTAGAACGCCCAACGAATCCACTTGAATTTCTGCGCGTCTAAGTCCTCTTCCTCCTTTCTTCTTGCTGCGGCAGAGAAGGTTTATTGTGTTTTTGGGTGATTTTCTGGTTTAGGAATGGGTTTAGGGAAGTGTGGTGGTGCGGCAAGGTGGTGGAGTGATGGAGGAAGGTTGGTATGGTGGCTGGAATAATGGAGGAAGGCTGCGGCAGGTTGGAAAATCTGGGAGATGGCTTGCGGCTGTTTTAGAAAATATGTGGAATGGCTGCACGGTTTTTTTGAACAAAAATGCGGCTGTTAGGGTGAATTATGGGATGCACGGCCTAGGTCAGAAATTAAGTGGGATGACGGCTTCAAGTTGAATAATGGGAGAGTCTGTGATGGTATTCACGGCAGAAAAAGAAAAAAATATGAAAAATGGTGGCTACGGCTTAAGGACCCAAAAATGGGATTTGCGGCTAGTTTGTGAAAAATGGGATAATGGCTGAATGATTAGGTTATGGTGGCTCATTAAAAATATGGAATGAGTGGGATATAAAAAAGGGTTTAATAATGGGAAAGAATGGAGTAAAAAAAAGAAAATGGGATTTGCGGCAAAGGTGGGAATTTTAATATGGGATGGTGGCTACGGAATCAAACCTTTTTGGTTTATTAGGATGAATAATAAAATGGCATGAATGGGTGCTACGGATTAGAATGAAATTAGGGTGGAATAATGGGAAAGGTGCGGCTAAGTATGTAAAACCTAGGGTTTTAAATATGTTTGGTTCCTAGCTTATTTTTATTAACGAAAATAAATTCAAAGGCTTACGAAATTAGGAAATTAAAACATAAATATAAAGGTGCGGCTAGGAAGGGAAATAGGGCTAGGGCCTTGGTTTTGTGTCCTAAAGTGCCTATAAGGCCGTCAAAGTGGCTAGAAAATACAGACGTTTAAGTTTAGGAAAGGTTACCAAAACGGGAAACTTAGGGTTAACTTTCCTAAAATAGGAAACCTTGTTTGAGTAGGATTCTTCGTTTTGGTAAGAATTCATCGTTGGCGTAGGAATTCGTCGTTTCTTCAAGTCTTCAACTCATTCATTCCTCTTTCGCTCCAAAAGACTCCAATTTGCATCTTCTTGCACACTTTGGCCTTATAATCTGAAAATACACAAAAGTGGCCTTAAACATTGAAATAGATAAGTAAACACAACATAAATGCACGAGAACAAGCTAATTAAGTCGCATGAATATGCGCCTATCAAATTCCCCCACACTTAACTTTTGCTAGTCCTCGAGCAAAACAAAACAACTAAAGTAAACAAAATGCAACAAAACAAACAAAACAAAACCTAAACCTTCCAACGATTGCCTCAGGGATTTCCAATGAAACATGACATGTCAAAGATCATTACTCACATAGCTTTTAGTCTTCTTTCCCCTCGAGCACATACTTAATCATAGTCACCATTCACTAGTTTGCATTTAATCAATTAAAACACATTTTGAATGTAGTAACATGCCTTAGAGAATTCCCTCAATTCCTCACTACTTATGCACTCAATTTTCACTCAGATTTTCTGACTACACACCCTACACTAGTTATATGTGAGCAGATTGATGTAACATGAACGACTAGTACTCACATATGTTATAACAAAGAAAGCAATTTCTAGAGTAATTAAACGTGTTTGGATATGATCTCATGAATGGAATGCTACTACTTAGATGCGAGAACCAGTGACACCATATGCTCATACCAAATTCAAACTCCACAATTGAAATGCACAACACTCAAGATAGAAGTCAAGGGTTGTAACGGGGCTTGTGGTTTTGGCTAACAAGGGTAGGTAAGGAATAACAAACGTTCTTTAAGCAATAATAAGTAAAGTAATGAAATTAAGACCTAGAATTCCCTTAGAATGCAGAAATCAACTTTTAAACAAATAGGGGAGATTCAAACAACTCTTAGGGCCTAATTCATTGTTTTGGGCCCTTACTTCAACAACCAATACTTTTCAACTATTTTCAACTCTTTTTCCATTTTTTTTTCTTTTCTTTTTCTTTCTTTCTTTCTTTTTTTCTTTTCTAGCCGTGCCTATGGCACATAAACTCACATGAATACACTTTCCCCCACACTTATTTTCTGCACACATTAATCAAAGGGAATTCATTCATGCTTACTATGCTTCAAGAACAAGGGTACAGATGGTCCTAATCTAGGCTAGGTGAAGATAATGTGGGTTAACAAAGAAAGTAGGCTACACAAGGCTCAACGGGGTTAAATCCTACAAAACAAATGAAAAGGGAAATATGGCAATTTGGCTATGGTATTCACTACACAACTTCATCTTGAATACGTGTTATGCAAATCAATGACATGCTTTGAATGAAATGGGCATGAGTTCTAGCATTTGGAACTAAGTGATGAAACGCCTTCTAAGTAGTAACCAAGCAAAGAATAATGAGATCATGCAACGACTTAAGAAAACAATGATGAACAGATTATAACTCTCCAAATAACGTTTAGGCTCAAGTCTCACAAGGATGTAGCGTTAGTTTGAGTTCATTCCTTCAAGCATGTTACAAAAACTAATTTTTTCCTTTGTGATTACATGTGAATTCGTAAACTATAACTACAAACAAGCATAAACCAAAGAGTATATCAAACGTCCAACCATGTTTGTAACTTTCTTTAACCATCATGCAATTAAAAACCAAATCCTCATCATTGCGTTGGAAGGTACCCTACGACACAAACAAACACACACAAACAACTCTTTTTGGGTTTTTCAAAACAATTTTTCAAATTTTTATGGTATTTTCGGATTTTTAAGTCAACACACACTAAAACACTCTAAAATAGCTTAAAAACGCTTAAAAACAGAAAAGAACAAGTTTAAACATGTTAGGTGGTAATACCCTACGAATTTCATGCACACATATCTCAAAACAGAATGTTACCCCCCCACACTTAAACTAAACATTGTCCTCAATGTTTTAGACACAATAAAAAAAAACATTACACAAAACATAAAGTAAGCAACAAAGGAAAGGGTTTAGGGACGCAAATCTGAGTGTGGAGCGATTCCCAAGTTCTTCCTTTGTTGATTGCATGGGTTGCCTCCCACGAAGCGCTTGCTTTAACGTCTTCCAGCCGGACGACAAACACAATCATGCCTTAATGGAACCCACGGCATGGAGTTGATCATTGAATGGATGATGATACTTGAAATGTTCCGGCAATGGTTGAATTTCAAGAGTGGGTGCCCTAATTATTGACATCAACAACATATTAGTCAAAAACGACTTTGGATTTTGAGTTGGTGGCTTACCTACATGCTCCAATAAGAACTTAAGTACATCCTCCACGAAATGCTTCTCAAAACATTCAAGAATTGGATCTTTGTATGGAGTGGAATAGAGATCTGTCCTAAGATCCATGTAAACTCTTTCACCAAATTGGATTTGAGTAGGTGCCTGCAATGAAGAATGTAACACACGATTAATTGAAATGGGAATTGGAATTTGAGTTGGTGGCTTACCTATGGGCTGCAATATTGGCTCTAAAGTCGCAGCACATTCAACAAATGCACAAGGGATGTTTTCATTTAGATTGGACATTTTGAAGGTTGTGGCTGTGTGATCCACTCCAATTTCCTCCTTGATGAATTCAAGATGCTCCTCAACCACTTTTTCCTCGTGAATTGTTGGAAAGGTGTCCAAGATGTCTTTCTTCCCCTCATCTTTCATGGATTGCATGAACCTGCCAGGGAAGGGTGCATTTGGGGGAACAAAGTTAGAAATAATTAAATTTGGAACAACCTTACTTGAATGGGGTGGTGTAGGAATATTGGGAGGTTGCAGCAAGGGTTGTTCTTCCCTTGCCGTGCCTTGTGCATCCTCCTCCTCTTCGAGCAGTAGCAATTCATCCATGGGCTCATCTTCAACCATTTGTTCTTGAATTTGTTCCATGCATTCTGCATTCTGCCTAAATTGACTGTTCCACTCAGCCAACTTTTTTGCTTGATAGAAATCCTCAATTGGTCGCCAAAATGCGTTTTGTTGAAATGGTTGAGCTTCCCTGCCCTGCTCCACAGAATTCAGTTGTTGAATAACTTCCTTATAATAATTTGATATACCTGAATTTGGATGTGAAGATTGAGGGGAAGGCTGTGGTGGTGCATATGAATCCTCATATGGTTGCCAATATGTTTCTTGGTGAGTCTCCTTAGCTTGATTTTGTGAACCCTGCACCAAAGAGTTTAATTCATTAAGAATTTGATTATAATCTATTGACGAACCTGAGTTTGATTGAGCATATTGCATATAAGGTTGTGGCGGCTGCATAGGTCTTGAACAGAACTCCTCATATGGCTGCCAATATGCTTCATGTTGAACTTGTTGAGCTTTCCACCACATAGAGTTTGAATGATCCCTCCAATCGCTTTGTGGATATTGATTGGCTTGGTATCCTTGCCTATAAGACGTACTAAATGTAGGGACATTTTGTAATGTGGTCCTTTCAGCAATCTGCGACAATTGAGAATTAAGATTTGCCAATTGAGCTTGAATGCTAGCAACATCCATGTCTTACTTCTCAAGCACCTAAAATCAAAGAAAAAGAACTAAAGCAAATATCAAAAGTAACATCAAACAAAGAAAATAAAACTAAGTTAGAAACTAAAACGAAAACAAACTAAACGAAAATAAAAGAACCAAGGGATTAGCAAAGTTGCTAATCCCCGGCAACGGCGCCAAAAATTTGATGCAAACTAAGTAAGCACACAAATTAAAACCCTCTTGTGACAATTGTAGTAAAGATGCAAGTAGGGATCGTTCTAGACCGGGGATTAGGAGGGATTACTAAATCACTTGGAAACTGACTCAAAAACGTAAAACAAACGTTAAAAACACTAAACTAGACTCAAAGAATGTAAAACCAAACAATAAAATACTAAAACAAATCAAAAGACTCGAAGAATACAAAACACTTATAAACACAAATTAAGACACTTTTTAACTAAATTAGACACTAAGGTAAAGGGGGATTGTGGTTTTGACGAAAATAAATTAAATGCACAAATTGTAATTTAAAGGCAGAATTTAAATATGAATGTGATGAAATATGGAATGAATGCTAGCTAGAAGGTTCTTCTCCACACATGTCACACTTGCATACACTTTGATTTTCAGTTGGTCTTTCGATGAATTATGAAACTCAACACCCCGGGTTAATTAGGTCCGCTTAAATTAACCGTCAAGTTTTCCTTAATTTAATGAATTGGATGATTGCATACGACAACCCAAAGCATTCCCCACAAGTTCCCTACATGAATTGCATAATAGAGATACAAGCAAGAATCATTAAGCACATTGAAAACTATAAGTATTGACGAGGCATTCGTTACTATGATTGCATGAAACTTATGTCAAGAATTTATTTAACGCGATTGTTTATAAGCAACCTCCACTACTTGTGAAAATAAGTTCATAACTATTAGGTGAAATTCACTTATATTCTAGCGTCATATTCATGCATGAAAATTAAGCGTGCACTCTCAATCAACATACATAAATAAGTTATCGATCAAGCAGTTAAACAAATTGAATCCACAACTTATGAAATTCCAACCAAATATAATCAATTCATATTGCAAGCATAAACATGGTTTCGAATCACCCCCTAGCTAACTAGGGGGATTTAGCCTCTCATATTCACAACAAGAAAAATAAAATTGAATTTAAACATAAAGAACAAAGGATGGATTACACCTAGAACGCCCAACGAATCCACTTGAATTTCTGCGCGTCTAAGTCCTCTTCCTCCTTTCTTCTTGCTGCGGCAGAGAAGGTTTATTGTGTTTTTGGGTGATTTTCTGGTTTAGGAATGGGTTTAGGGAAGTGTGGTGGTGCGGCAAGGTGGTGGAGTGATGGAGGAAGGTTGGTATGGTGGCTGGAATAATGGAGGAAGGCTGCGGCAGGTTGGAAAATCTGGGAGATGGCTTGCGGCTGTTTTAGAAAATATGTGGAATGGCTGCACGGTTTTTTTGAACAAAAATGCGGCTGTTAGGGTGAATTATGGGATGCACGGCCTAGGTCAGAAATTAAGTGGGATGACGGCTTCAAGTTGAATAATGGGAGAGTCTGTGATGGTATTCACGGCAGAAAAAGAAAAAAATATGAAAAATGGTGGCTACGGCTTAAGGACCCAAAAATGGGATTTGCGGCTAGTTTGTGAAAAATGGGATAATGGCTGAATGATTAGGTTATGGTGGCTCATTAAAAATATGGAATGAGTGGGATATAAAAAAGGGTTTAATAATGGGAAAGAATGGAGTAAAAAAAAGAAAATGGGATTTGCGGCAAAGGTGGGAATTTTAATATGGGATGGTGGCTACGGAATCAAACCTTTTTGGTTTATTAGGATGAATAATAAAATGGCATGAATGGGTGCTACGGATTAGAATGAAATTAGGGTGGAATAATGGGAAAGGTGCGGCTAAGTATGTAAAACCTAGGGTTTTAAATATGTTTGGTTCCTAGCTTATTTTTATTAACGAAAATAAATTCAAAGGCTTACGAAATTAGGAAATTAAAACATAAATATAAAGGTGCGGCTAGGAAGGGAAATAGGGCTAGGGCCTTGGTTTTGTGTCCTAAAGTGCCTATAAGGCCGTCAAAGTGGCTAGAAAATACGGACGTTTAAGTTTAGGAAAGGTTACCAAAACGGGAAACTTAGGGTTAACTTTCCTAAAATAGGAAACCTTGTTTGAGTAGGATTCTTCGTTTTGGTAAGAATTCATCGTTGGCGTAGGAATTCGTCGTTTCTTCAAGTCTTCAACTCATTCATTCCTCTTTCGCTCCAAAAGACTCCAATTTGCATCTTCTTGCACACTTTGGCCTTATAATCTGAAAATACACAAAAGTGGCCTTAAACATTGAAATAGATAAGTAAACACAACATAAATGCACGAGAACAAGCTAATTAAGTCGCATGAATATGCGCCTATCACCAGGCTGCCCTGGTGTAAATAGAGCACGGTGGCCTGCGCCGACATCCCTAGAAGTAGCCAGAATGGTTTTTTTCAAGGCTTAGCTAGATTTGAAAGATTTTAGGCCTTTGGCTTGATACGCGGGGACCCAGGCCTTAGAGATAGAGGAGGCATGTTACGTACCTCGACCTTTGGACGGCTACCCATGAAGATGGACTGCAGTTGAGCATCCTTGATATGACCAGCTGCTGGCAACCCCGTCTGAGCATTTTGTATGTGACCAATTAGCGATCTTCGTGTTACGGAATAATATTCCTTATACCCATTAGAGGAACATCCCTTTTTAACATCCGCAATGTGACCAGCTAGCATTCGCAGCTAAGCATCCCCAGTGCAATACATAGGTGATCTCTGTGAGGATACAGAATTCTAACTCCGGCTACACGTATGGGGTGCACGCAGTTGAGAATCCTTGATGTGACTAACTAGCGTAAAGAGCTGAGCATCTTGTATGTGACCAACAAGCCATCTCTACATATCCCTAGAAACGTAAAGCTATTGCCAATTCAATGAGTAGCCTATGGTCTCTGGAAGATCCTTGGGAACTTAAAGCTGTTTCCTGTTCAACTAGCAGCCTACGATTTTTGGAAGGTACCTGGAAACCTAAAGCCGATGCCAACTCAATGATTGGCTTACGGATTTTCGAAGATCCCTATGAACCTAAAGCCGCTGCCAACCCAACGAGCAGCCTACGATTTTTGAAAGACTGCTTACGGTACGCCCTTCGAGCAGTTAATTGCCTAAGGTACATCATTCGAGTAGTTAACTGCATAGACCTATACAACCGCACAATCTTGTGAAAGGTTAATAGGTTAACGTGCACATACACTGCCTACCGCAGAACAACTTTTTGGGTTTATGTTGATTCCTAAAGTGCTATGCTACTTGCTACGCAACTTACGAAATTGGTTACATAAAGTGCAAAGACTTCTTTCAAACCACTGCCCACGAAATTCAATAAAACCATGCACTTTTGATGCGAAAGGTTAGCGAATTTCGTGTCCCAGCAATCTTTATTATTTATGATGTAGGTCATGCAGCTCAAAGGATTGGAGAAATGACGACCAGCTAAGTAACCTATGGTCAGGGGGCAATAACGCGAGATAAAGCTCAGCAGTTGAATGCCCTAGATGATCAAAGTTAACAACTGAGCAGTCATGCAGACTCGTCTGCTTCTGTAAGTAAGGCGCTAGGCTACTGACTATTTGGTTAATAGCTTTGCAGAGGTCCTAAGCCTAGATCAGCAGTCACACAGGTCATGCAAGTTTGTCTGCTTATTAAAAACAGCGCGCTTTGCTAAGTCTTTATGATTAAAGATCTAGTGGACCATCGATACAAAACATGCAACTACAGAGGTCACTCGGCCCTGCAAGTTAGAAGTTTCAAAAGACGCCTCAAGCAAATGAAGATTCGCACCCGATAACCCGAAGTAAACACCTAAAGTAATGAAGATGGGCTTGACTACTTTGTTCAAAGCAGCCTGCTCGATTGTTCATTTTATGACAAATGCTTAAAGCAAGGCAAAAAAACAAGGATGAAGTAAAGTGAAGACAAACAGTTTATTAATTTCTAGCAAATTGGTAAACTAACACAAAGCCCAAGAGAGTTCAAGCAAAGGAAAAAACAAAATAAGAAAGTAAATCGTAAAGTCTATCTAAAATGACTACTCCTCAGGAGCTTGGACTTCTTCAGTAGCAAAATCGCTTCCAGCAGCATCAACTTTTTCCGCTTCACTTACAGCTGCCCCATCTCGGGCAACATTGTCATTACCGCCCCTACCTAGGCAACACCACATTCAGCCTCACTTACCTGGGTAGCCTGATCCTCAGCTGTTCCACCAACGGCGCTCTCGAAGGAAAACTCAAGCAGACCCTCGAAAGAAATAGCAAAATGCTCGAGGTCCTCATCAGAGAAGGCGTATTCAGACGACATGCCAATTAAATGATTAATAAAGCCAAACTTGTAGAAGTCAACTTGACATTGGGTAAGGACAACCTCAAAACTAGACTTCTCGCTGCTCAGTTGCTTATTCTCCTTAATCAGGTCCGTATGAGCATTCTACAACTCATCTAGTTCCTTCTTCATGTTCTCGCTGACCGATAACCCTAATTACAACTCCACTTCCTTAGACTTAAGTCTATTGACGGCTTTCTTAAGTTGAACAATGTCATTATGCATTGTGAGCAGCTTTATATCCTTAGCATCATGGGCAGACTGGAATTCTGAAATGGCATGCTCAAGGTCCTGCACTAACAACGTTTGGACTTCAATCTTTTTCTTTGTAACACCATACTTTCCTCGACTCACGTCAAGCTTAGTCTTTAAGTCACTGATCTATTGGCGAGCGGCCTCAAGCTATTGAGCAGTGGGGGCAGAGACATCAGATCCCTTCAAAAAGGCAAATTCAGACTCCAACTTTTTAATTTTGTCAGCAGTCGAGCAAGCTTCTGCTACCTTGGCTGCACTTATCTCCCTAGCAGCTGTGGCGTCATCCTGCTCCATACGAGTGTACTCGGATGCCAAGATCACAGATTTCTACATCATAGCAACATGGAACCCTTTTGCGACTAAGCTTCACACCTTGCAAAGAAACTGGAGTCGACAACTTTGCTCACGCCATTAACAAACTTGGTGCATGCTTTTGTGTCCCCAAGCATATCGGGGTTTAATAGTGCAAGGATCTCGAAAAACTCTCATAAGGCTAGTTTAGCAGGCTGATTATGGCTGCTCATGCAGGCATACGCTTCATTCTCAACAAGAGAGCGGGCCTTGGAACCGCTTTGGCATTAAAATCACTATCATCGCTCTTCATCGCTACACGTACCTCCAGAATCAAATCAGACTTGGGCATGGAAGGCTGTCTTAGAATAAAACTAGGCACATGGGGTATGACAAAATTTCTTCGTTGCGCAATCTTGTCAGCAACTGTTCTAACAACCCTTAGGGCAGCCAGCTTCACAGGTTCATATCTAGTAGCATCTTTCTTCCCCTTTAAAGAAGTTAAGTCAATCACGAGCGTTCTAGCAATGGATGAACCTTCACAAGCAGCAGAGGAAGTCTTCGACTTTTTCTCCACCGACGGTTCTCGAGTAGGCGACGAAGATATCTTTCTCTCGTCTTCACTTGCAGCAGGCTCCATAGTGGTAATCAGATGAGTAAACGCCTTACCCTTGATCCTCCTAATCTTTTCTAATGGGGGTATCCTACCTTTCTCCTTACGAAGAAGACTAAGTAGCCAACGCCACTCGCGGTATTCAGCAGGGATCCCCAAGGTGATGTTCACCTTCTTTATGTTTGGAGAAGTCTAGGGAGTTGAATCGAATTCCAAATCTATATAAACAAAAGATGACAATTCAGAAGGTAGCTTAACAAAAGCATAAAGCAGCTTAGAGACTAAGCAACCTACTTACCATCGATGAAAGCAGTCAAAATGTGCAACCCAGGTGAGGAATCAGATTCCCACTCTTCGCTGATCTCTAAGGTCTCTCTAGACCAGTTATGATCCTTTTGTTCTAGTGATCAAAGAGCCTATGACAGGTCCTTGGCTGCCCAATGCCATCGATGTGGCCTATGTTAAAGAAGTACCAAAACTCGTTAACAGTCAGGTCAAAGTCAAAGAACTTGCTTAAGTTATGGAACCCCACCATTATGCGAATAGCGTTCAGAGAGCACTGAACAGTAGCACACTTCATGGAGCAGATCACCTCTTGGAAGAATCAAGGCATAGGAAAGGTGAATCTTAACACGAAGTAGTAAAGGTGAAACTTGGTAGCTTTCCTAGAGCCACATGGTTCATGACTGCTACCATCCTTAACCCGCTTCATGCGAACCCCATGCGGAATTGCGTGCTTAAACATCTTGAGGAAGTCTTTGAATTGCTCATTGAAACCTACCTTGATATTAGCAGCCCTGAAGTAGCCTAGCTTACTTGCAGATCTGCCTTGATGATACAATGGCTGAAGAAATTCATCATTCTTGTGGCTCAAGGAAGACATGTTCGAAAATCCTACAACCCCGCAAGGAAAAATTATTAGAAGGCTGCTAAAAAAAAAAAAAATAGAAAAAAGGGTCGCAGAACCCAGTGCTTTGCATCAGGCCCCACTGTTTAACCCTCACAGTGCAGCAGTAGGGAGCCTAGCTTGCACTGGCTCCCCTATTTTTTTCTCAGCCTAGCAGGCCCTTACGGCACAAACCAACCGGGGGTAGACGCTTCACACCTCCCTTTCTCTCTCTCACATCTCTCCAATGTTGCACAGGCCCGAGCTTAGGACCCAAGTCCACACAACCTTACGCTGACCTCCTTGGCCCAACCAAGCTGCACCTGGCCTAGCTAGCTGAGCAGCACCACGTAGTAGCCAAGCTACCACACGGCAATCACTCTACCATGCATCAGCCTAGCTGCCACCGTAGCCGCACAATAGCCTCTCGAATGGCACTTTTCACTACTCCTTGACCCTTGTCGAGCCAAAAATTCAAGCCCCAAGGCTCCAAAAAATTCAGAAGAATGAGAAAATTAATTTTTTTTTTTACCTTGGAAAAGAAGAAAAACAACGAAATACAATTCTTTACACGGGTAAGCGAAGAAGATTGCTAGAGGAAGTGGAACAAATATCTTCTGGCTTTCCCTCTTTCTTATGGGTTTTTAATTGCACTTCAAATTTATTTAACCCCCTACTTGACACAGACTTAAATTGGTTTTTGTGGCAATTGCATTCCCTTTCCTAGAAGAATTTAAATTCCAAGTCAAAGAGGGAATCTACATCAAATTAGGGCACAAACTTCATTGCAGCTTTGGATTCCTACACCTCCTGCCCTTTCCTACGAGTAGCCCAGCAGGTGTGAGGGCATTTGTGGAGTGTTAAAAATAAAGACACGCAGAAGAAGGTTAAACTTGAATTCCCAAAAGTAACTGAATGGACCCAAATCCTTTAAGTAAAAAACTGATCACAAGGAACGAATGAATTCCTGCAAGATCGTGGGGTGGTTGCTAGTGAGGAATATATCGTCAACATATAAGAGCAACAAGATGGTGTAAGATCCTCGGTGGAAAATGAAGACATAGTTGTCCGTTCAGTTTTGGATGAATCCATAATGAAATAAAAACGAATTGAAATGATGGAACTGTGCCCTTGGCGTTTGTTTAAGGCTATAAAGTGCCTTAACAAGACGGTATACATGGCAAAGGTGTTATGGATCAATGAAACATGGCAGCTGTGACAATTAGACCTCTTCCTATAAATGACCGTGCAAGAATGCGTTTTTAACATTGAGTTGACAAATATGCCAGTACTTGGTCAATGCAAGGCCTTAGGACAATTTGGATTGTTGCACATTTCACAACAGGGCTGAAAGTTTCATCATAATCGACCCCAGGCTACTGATGAATGCCATTCGTGATTAATCGCGCTTTATAACACTCTATACTTCCATTAGCATTTTGTTTAATCCAATATACCATTTGCATTAAACCTTATTTTGAATGTGAGAATGAAGTACAAGGATCCAAGTTTGATTTTTTAATAGTGGTTTATTTCCTTTACCATGGCATCCCGCGTTTGCAAACTGGTTGAGAAAAACAGATTAGTTCGTTAGTAGAAAGGGAAATATTGAGTGTGAGAGAGAAGATACCTTAGAGAGCCATATATCCATGATTTTGGTTTGCAGGTGCCAACTTTGGAACGGGTCACCATTGGATAGGAAGGGACAGGGGCAAATGGTGATGCAGCAATAAGGACTAGTGGCTGTTGTGATGCACTAAAAGATGAGGCAGGGCATGGATGTGAAGCAGGAGGCCAGAAGTTTGAAGTATCAATTGGATGTTCAGTTGACAGGTCTTGAACTAGCTGCTGCCTAGTGGGCAGATGAAGTGGTTCAGGCTTGTTGATTGCTAAAAGGGCAGTAGGTAGTACCATAGTATACACCATGTGCTGGACAGTGGGCTGGGAAGTTGAGGTAACCAGCATTATATGATGAGCTCAACACGGGAGGATGAAGCCTTATAATTGGTACTAGATGGAATAATGCAATTTAAAATCTATATATGTGCTTGCCTGACTAGTCAACAACACTCAACAACTAAGCTCAGATATGTTAGTTTCTCACAGCGGAAAAAGTCAAATTAAAGTTCAGTTTACTAAAAAGTTCCTAGTTACCTAAGATCCAGTTTAGTGCACATTTTATCTCTGACAAGCTTAGTTGCAAAGAGTTATCTATTTGTGGATTATAATAAGCATACATCACAAGCAAAACGAAGATAAGTAAACTAAAAAAGCAATAAATTGCATGGGATGTTTTTGACCGGAAAAACCCACCTTTGGGTTAAAAAACCGGGGACTCTCCCCTGAGTCCAATCCACTAGTGAAAAACAAGGTTCTTATAAAGATCACATAAGCCCAATTCCTAGATCCCTATCTACAGAGCAGCTTTACCTTTGTGCAACCTTGCTTTGCACAAGATGAACTCCTTCAGTCTTCATGAAGTGGCAGCTCCTCTTAAGCTCTTCACCTTGTGGCATCAAAATCCAATCAACTTATGCAAATGATGTTATGATGAAGTTGATGCAAATCTGGATTCAATTGTCTAGTCAGTTTCACCAGTCAAACTCTTGAAAGATGAAATTGACACAAATCCAAAAATATGTCAGCTCAAAGATTTGAAAATGGAGAAGTTGACCTAAAAACAAAGAACAAAATCACAAAAAAAATGCAGCCCTAGTATGCAATAATCTGGGTATTTAATGCACGAATTTGATTTTGTGGCTAGGGTTTTCAAGTAAAACAAGAGGCAACTCCCAGCTAAAAACAACCCTTTTAAAAAGATATAAAACTCCTAGCCAAGTGAAAATGAAACCCTGTATGAGGCTTTTATAAAGGGCTTGTTTCAGACATGAAAAGGGATAAGAAAAGGCACGTGTCATATGCAAACACAATTTGAAACGATCTAGGGTTGAAAAACACTCTTGGGAAAAAGGCTGTCAGAAAGCCTATGTGGGTTGTCTTAAAGTGTGTGCCCAACTCCAGTAAAAGCAGCGAGAAGTTTTGATTGGACAAAATCACTAGACAAAATGGACTGGAAATAATGGCATGAAATGCATATGTATGAACAAACCTTTGATGAGAGAAATTAAGCTCTTGAGATGAATATTTCCAACAACATGATCTTAGAGAAGCAACTAAACCCTAAAACTAACTAGAGTATGTGTGGTACAATTTACTACACTTGACAAGGGAAGTCAAACAATAAACTAGACTTCACAAGCCTGAGAGTGGGGCTTGGCATATGGAATTTCACCTTATGAAACACAACATAGCGAGATATGTATACACGACTCGAGCTTGGATTTAGGCATCTGTATCCTTTATGAAAAGCACTATAACCCATAAAAACACATTCAATATACCGATGCATCAATTTATTTTTAACATAATTGCCCAAATGAGGAAAACATAAACAACCAAAGGTACGTAAGTGAGTGTCCGAAAGAGGGCAACCAAACAAAAGTGTATGTGGGGTGGACTAATGCAGAGTAAGGGTAGGGAGTAAATTGATGATGTGGATAGAAATGAGCACAACCTTAACCAGTAATGTTAAGGGAGCATGGGCCGCGACAAGCAATGTCCTACTCATGTTAGTGATATGATGATGCTTATGCTTAATAAGTCCATTTTGTTGTGGCGTGTGTGGACAAGAAAGATGTTGAATTCCATGAAAATGATAAAACTTAGAAAGAGAGTGATTTGCATATTCGGTGCCACCATCACTTTGTAATAAGAGGCATTAAATAAAGTTTACCACAGCCACAAAGGTTTGAAAATGAATAAAAAATTTTAGATTTCTTCTTCATTGGATAAATTGAGAATAGCTAGAGAAATCATCTATGAAAAGTACATAGTAACAATAACTAGAAATGGTATCAAATATTGACATCCACACATCAAAATGAACAATGAAAAAAGGAACATTTGCACATTTATTATTAAATTGAAAAGGAAGCTATGTGGATTTCCCTAAGCACAACTTAAAAAAAAAAATGTGAACGCGAGAATTTGAAACTAAACTAGAACTTAGATGAGACAACACATATGCAGACGAATGAGCAAGGCGTCGATGCCAATCAACAGATGATGCAACAAGACCTTTAGGAGATGAAAATGACAACAAATATAGTCTATCTTTACATGGACCTAAAAGAGTAATGCACCATTACGTAAACCATAAATATGATAAAAAGAAGGAAATAAACAAATGGCAGCGTTATTATCATATGTAAACCTAGCTATAGAAAGGAGATTTTTGAGGAAAGAGGAACAACAAAGACGTTATGAAGAAAAATGGATAAGAATTGAGAGGAATTGGAATTGTACAAGTGGAAGTTATGTTAAGAGAGTGGAGCCAAAAATAACAAGAAAATTATGGAGGTGACACGTGAATTTTTGGACAAGAAAGACAAAACTACCCTCAAGGCACACGAGGATTCCCATGTGTATGCAACGAACAATAACAGCTCAAATAAGGAAAAGTCAAAGGTGATCAATATGGTATTTATTCAAATCCCTCTCATCACTCCTCATCAATCCCTTATTGATTTTGTTCAAAATGTAACTTCCAAAACTTCCTATTTAATTCAGGAATAATTGCGATGTTAATTGCAAGATACTATTTCACATAATATCTTGCAATTATTCTTCAATTACCACCATATATGGCCGACCACTCCTCTATAAATAACCCTACTATCCCACTAAAAATCTAAACCATTTGCTACCCACAAACTCCTAAACACATTATTTTCAGAATTCTAACTTTGTCATCGGAAATTCTTCGACCAAAGCACCCCCCCTATTCATCGTGGGCGTGTGAGGCTTTTGGCCTTAATCTTAGGTGTTATTATTTTGTAGGTGCATTTTCGTCAAAGGAGAAGATGGTGGAAATTTGCATCCACAAATTGGTGTTTTCTTTGAGAGTTTGATTCACATGCTTGAAGAAGACTCTTGCATTCGAAGTTTCTCATTTCTCATTCATTCGTAAATTTTTCGTACTTTCTTATTCCTAGAATTTTTTTAATTCTTCGAATAGAGGTAAGAGAAAATACAATGACGGGAAATTCAGAAACCACAATGAACGGAACTTCTGACGTTGATCCGGATCAAGTGATGGAGGATGAGACGTAACCCCACCACGACGATCCACGAAGATCAACACGATGGCAAGAGGAGCAACTTTGCCACTGTAGAGCACCACCATCATGGCAGCCACGAGGACCACTTTGGCAATAAGTAGTGGGCCAGCTCCATGGCAACAAACCCATGGAGAGCAGGGAGCCAGAAAGCGGCCCAAGTAGCCCACACAACAAGGCAGCCGAGCTAGGCCTTTCACGAGCTGGCCCATGCCATTGCCCTAGTAGCGTAGGCCCACGCTGCGCCACAATCCCCTCAGGCAAGATCTAACGCGCTCTCAGTGTTGAACTGCACCCATAGGCCTTGCAAATGACACGACCTACTTTTGCGGCCCAAACCGCTCCCATAACCCATTTGGCGATCCAAGCATGTCCAAGACCAGTCTAACCGTCCTGGCTTCAGGTTTCTGGACCAACGATTGAACTAGAGGTATTTTCACCCTTTTTTTTTGTAGATTTGACATACCCCAACTCAAATCTCGCGTCTAGAGTCCATTACACTTCCACACTCAAGGAGAAGCATAATGTCTAAGCTCTTCCAATCCACATGGTGAACAACATTTGTCTTGACAAGTCATAAAGTTGACTAGTGCCCTCGCGTGGCAGGCGACCATGGTGAGTCAGCTTTTGCAGGATATCAAGATATAGCGTGCCCTAGACAAAGTGTCCCGAAGTAAGAGAAAGGCAGACAACGAACCTCTCCAGCAGCTTCTCGGCAAGCAGTCCCTTGACCAATCACGAACTAAGCGCTCTAGCAGTGTACACTCCCGACTGGGTGATAGGTTAAATAGGTAAAGAGTGAATATGGGTAATGAAAGAAAAGGCTAAGTGTTGGTCTTCAAAAAGGTAACTAGGGTAATATAACATAAAAGGTTTGTTAGAAAGACTCAAACGATCCAAACATAGCCAAAATCATCTCCCTAATGTTGCATGACTTAGCATTTCGCCTCAAGAGATATTGAAGCAAGTTCTAGTGAATGATAATGCAATCATTAAACTCACAAGAAAGAATATGCAAGAGGCTCAAAATTTCACAAGGGGTTAATAAGTTTTCACTTAAAATCCGTATATAATTCTCTAAGTTAAGAGCTAGTCATACTAACATTGGTTATTTGTATAAAATAAGCTTAAGAATGATCATGTAAGAATCTAATTAACCATATAAAACAATTAAAATTTCACATAAAAAGAACCAATTTAAATAATTTTGTGACCTAGAAGAAAGCAAATTATTATCATTAACTTATGGAAGATCTAACTAAAATAAAACGACTTAAGAACAAGAAAATCTTTTTGAATTTTTGACTTTTTTTTTTTATGAATTTTTATGACATTAAATTGTAAATAAATGAGACATTAAAAACTAAAAACACAAAGTAAGACCTAAAAAGTATGGAAACGACCAAATCAAAATAACTAACTTTCAGCATAATCAACTCCTAGCACACTATAATCGAACAATGCTTTTGAAAACCATATAAAACTTAAATCCCATCCCTACCCCAAAACTTAAATTAAAGATTGTCCTCAATGTTTAAAACAAAGAAAAACATAACAAATAACACATGTAAAGAGAGGGTTTTGAAAACTTCCCTGGATTTTTCATTGGAACATGAATGAACAACGCTAAAGCATGATGCGAATCGCCATATAATGAATTCACCCAAACTTGAATCTTGGATAACCCATGTTCCTACAATACAAGAAAGAAATTAAAAGCTTACTAAAAAAAAAACATAATGAAAACTACGAAAATAAAGGAAAGATTTAGAAAACTTCGGTTGCCTCCCAAGAAGCGCTTCTTTATAGTCGTGAGCTAGACTATGCCGAAATTAAGTGGACGATGGTGGATCATTCAAATGAGGAACCACTCCGTGAATCTTCTTCTTTATCCCTTTCTTCCACCTTGTTGCTTTGAAATTTGGTGTTGATACAAGGCAATGAGGCACTGCATATTTTTGCTTCTTCAATTTCAAAGCTCGAGACTTCTTTCTCTTCTTCATTTTTTTTCGTTGTCTCTTCCACCATATCTTGGCCATTCGAATGGAATTGAGTTGAGCATGCATAACTTCAAATTTTGGTTCAATTCCAAACTCTTTTCCATAATTCGAGCAGTGGACTTCAAAAGGATCTTTGAATTCATGTAGAATCAATGAATTTAGAACTTTAAGATCAATGGATTCAAAGATGTAAGCAAGGTTCTAAAAGACGCTAGGCACTAGTCGGGTGGTGGGTAGGGCCGAGTGCCTAAGCGGCTAGGCGGGGTCTAGGCAGGCGCCTAGGCAGACTAGGCTGATTTAATTAAATCTATTATATTTCGTTTAAATAAGTGTCTATTTATACTTAAAATATATATAATTTCATCATAAATTACAAAATAGAATGACATATATATTATGAGCTATTGGAACATAATGAAAACATGGGAAACAAGCATATAATGTGTGTTCATTTAAGTATTCAACAAGTCTCTTACAATTTATTGAAAAAAATAAAATGCAAAATGAAAGTTATCTATTTTTAGTCTAAGTGAGTTACAACCTAGCCGGATGCCTAGGCGAGTCTTGGCAGGCTAGGCAGGTGCCTAGGTGGTCTAGGCGGACGCCTTAGTAGGTCTAGGTGCCTTTTCTTAATTTTCAAACGCCTAGACATTAATGGGGCAGTGACCAGCCGCCTAGCGCCCAGCCGCCTAACGCCTAGGAGGGGATTTTTAGAACAGTGGATGTAAGACTCGAAATTTTTTTGGTGGAGATGGATTTTCTTCAAACACTTTAAAATTCAGCATTCTGTCAATAATTTGAATTTCTTCAGAAAGTGACTTCTTGTTGGTAGTGATTTGACTAGTCAGATCTTGTAGATGGTCTTCCAACATTGAATACTCTTTCTTTTCTTCATCTACATCTAGTTCACTCAATTCGTTGTCGAAGTCCTCCTATAGGAAAACAAGTCAAAAAGTAAAAAGACTAATAAGAACTTAAAAAGAAAACAAAAAATAAAAAAAATAAAAAATAAAAATAAAAACTGCAGTAAAAAAAAATAATAAAGAGGAATGGAAAGTAAACCTAATGACTAACAGGAAACTACGAAGAAAGGAGTCCTACAAACATAAAGAATTTCAAAACTAAACACTTCCGACAATTTTTTTCCTATTATTTTCTTATTTTTATTTTTTTTTCTGAAACAAAACAGAACAATAAGAAAGAAAAATAAAATCACTACACAAATAAAAATAGAAAACGAAAATAAAATTTAGTAAAGCGCAATCAACAAGCTAAATTGGGATTAAGGGGGCAATCCTCGGCAACGGCGCCAAAAACTTGATGTATATTTAAACTAACCTAAATAATAGATTAATTTAAACCAAATTAAACTTGCAAGCACACAAATAATTGTAGTAATATATGCAAATACGAGGTCGATCCAACATGGATTGCTTTAACACCAATTTAACCGATTAATCACCCTAAACTTAATTAAACAAACAAAGGATAGATTGAGTTGAATAATTGAGTAATTGATTAAGACTAAAATTAACAAGAAAAATAAAAGACAATTAATTAAAATAAACACATGACATAAGAAAACCTAAGGTTATGAATTCACCAATAACAATCCTATTTACTTTTCCTAGAGCCAACTACTATCCAATTACCATGCCTATGTTAAAGGTTGTTCTTTCTAAGGTATGAATTAATATGTGGTCAGGCATCAACTATTGTATCTCTATATGATAGTTATATCATATTGGTTAGACATACAATTAAACACATAAAAACCCATTAAGTGTGGAAGAATCATGTTAAATAAGTACGACTAGCTTGATATTGGTCATCCTCATAGATTTATCTAACCATCTAGATGTAAAATTCCTAAAGGTGATCAATCATTAGAAATCCAAATCTAGAATAAAATACCCACAAAGATTAAGAATATAACATGGCATATAATCAAAAAATAATTAACAAAGTACTCCGCAAATATTCATGTCATGGCTTCATCATAAACCTTAGAAAAAACTTAATTACACAAAGAAATAAAAATAAAAGAAAGATAGAACCCATAATCCATGGCAAAGCACGTCCCTAAGCTTTTCTTCACAAATTGCAGAGATGGTGAATGGTAGTATGATGTCGGGTGGTATGGGTTATCTAGAGAGAGCTTAGGGCACCTTATTTATACTATAAAACCCTAAAAGGTATGAGAGAAACTCTCCTACATAAAACAAACTCCTAAACAATTAATGACACAAACTAGGAAAGAATCATTCTTGGCTTAGGAAACACGTCATTTGTTTTGCACGCCAAGTTTGAGGTCGATTTCTCTTCTGGAAAATTCTCTAGAAATATGAAAAATGTAGCTTTATCTTTTGTCTTTCCAAGCATATATCGCACACCACTAGGAAAAATCGGGAAAGCCTTCAAATCATCATTCACCCACAGCTACGCAATTCTAACGGGAAAACAACTTTTGCGGGATTGATTTTGAAAGCTGGAACGTTTGGCTTCATGGAAAATTATGAAATTTGGATACAATGATTTTAAACCCCCTAGCTTCCTTCTCCAATTGACCAAAACTCCTCCAGAAAGTCGAATTATCACCAAAAATGTTCTCAGTGTGCAGAGTAGCTGAAATTGAGGAAAGGAAAGTAATAAGACTCTTTTATAATCAATTCCTTAACAAAACCTAGGGATAATTAATATGAGAATATGATAAAAAAATGCACCTATCACTGGGCCCCCGAGATAGCGTATACTCTCGTCTTAGCGCGCAGAGGAGAGTGCACTCTCGGTTAGGCCCACGAACGAGTAGACATTCATAGTTGGGGCCACACTCCAATAATTAACATGGACAACCTTCCAGGCAAAATGTTCATTTGCGGTTAGTCTGCAAGGAGCATCCTCCACCCATATCAGAGTAGGCAGCATGACAAACAGAGAGAAGTAGTCACTTAATCCGGCATAAGTTCAATTGGCAACTTGCAAGTAACCCGTTCGCCTGCCAGGAATGTACCATATGCAATGCAGTCGCAGCATAGACGAGTCGAGCACAGGGAAGAGCAGCCTAGACCAACAGGTCACAATCGGGGGCAGCTGAAAGCTCCGTTGCTCCAGCAGAGGCAAACTCAGGAAGAAGTTGAGAGGCTCTTGACCGAACGATTGGATTTCTAATGCAATGAAGCTACTGACGAGGTGTTTCGACCAGACATGACCAACATAACCAAGTCACATTTCATTGACAAGATCGAGTAGATGGAACCATCCCACATACATTGGCAGATACAATGACTACTTTTGTTCTGACAAACGCAGCAACCTAACCTAACAACGCAATAAGGGCAGACGAGTACCTGAAAGACACATCAGCCCAAACTAGTGGCATGTCTTATTCTCATCACTTAAGATGATTCAATACTGAAGCAGCACATCCCCAGTAACCGAGCATCCAGGACCTAGTGGTCCAATTCATCCTGCTGTGCATAACCTGGCCCAAGTCGGCCCTAGCTCCGAGCTCACAGTCATGCCTACCTACTCTACGACTCCTGGTAGCCCTTGATCTATCACCACAGCTCTTAACCATGCCAATCTTGCACCAAGGTTCGTAGCCCTACTGATCTTGCCATGTGCCTCATAATCGTGTTGACCAAGCCCATGGCACTTTAAGCTTTAAAGCATCCAACGGCAGAGCAGAAGACAAGACTTTATTAGTAGCCCCTGCTAATGAAAGACTTAATAGTGAAGAAGCTTGCAATCTATTCAAATTTTTAGCTAATCACCAACTAAGCCTTAGAAGGGCACATGACGAAACATCTAACGATGACATAATACTTGAAGAAAGTTCGGGAGCAGATCGTTGCGCTTCCCACTTACACCCTTACCCGGGTTCCACAAGTAGTTCGAATTCTCAAGTAAATCGCCGAACAAGACCTCACAACTGAGGATTATTTCATTTGTCTAACAGTCCAGTTTTCCTCAGATGCACTCACAACAACGACTTCCATGCTCTCCAATGCGAATGGGTAAACCAATCCCCCGACACTTATATGGGTTTGTTTTCCAATGCGAGAGGATAAATTAATTGCTTTCTAGGGCAAAAGGGTAATCTAATTCCCAGACACCTATTCAGGTCTGGTTTTCATTGCGAGAGGGTAAACTAATTCCCCAACACCCATCTAGGTTTGCTCTCCAGTGTGAGAGGATAAACCTAATTCCTCGATACCCATATGAGTATGCTTTCTAATGCGAGAGGATAAACTAATTGGTCTCCAGTGTGAAAAGTAAACTAATTCCCCGACACCTATTTAGGTCTGCTCTCCAGTGTGAGAGGATAAACTAAGTGCTCTCCAATGCGAGATGCTAAACTAATTCCGCGACACCCAATCTACTTTTTAGTGTGAAATGACTAATCCCTTGACACTCATTTGGGTCTGCACTCTAGTGTGAAAGGATAAACTAATTGCTCTCCAGTGTGAGAGGGTAAACTAATTACCTCAAGAAATCCCTCTCCGACAAGAAGGGAAAATGGCCAAACGAACTTCCCAGATGTCTATGTGCGTATCGCACAACCAAACGTCAAGCGACCGGTGAGACTCATTTCTCTTTGGCATTTGGTTAAGAAGCAATCATTCCTCCCAATGTCATCGTTCCAAGTATTAGCACTCTGCTGCCAAGCATTGAGCAGAACGGAAAAAAGATGGCCACAAACTTAGATTTGGCAGAGGAGAAATGCAAAAAAGTTATCACCCGCATTACAGCTTACTAGCAGCAACTCATCTCTAACTACAACAAAAGGGCCAAGATCCGGCAGTTCCAGCCTGAAGATCTAGTCCTAAGAAAAGCCTTCTTCATTGCCCATAGAGAATGCTCCAAAAAGATGGATCCCATCTGGGAAGGTCTATACAAGATCAGTAGAGTAGGCGGCAAGGGTATTTACACCCTCACCACCATGAATGACAAAGAGATAGAAAAACACTAGAACGCCTACAATCTGAGGAAGTACCATGCGTGATCTCCCGCTACATCAAAGCTCGAATACTCAAGCAGCTCAATAGGCACCACCTGGCAAAGCGAGGACTATCCAGTTGTTATGCAGTTTTTACCTTACAGTTAAGTTTTCGTTCGTTTTTCAATAGGAATTCAGAAGTAATTTATAACTTAGCTCGGCTGCATGCTTACAACAACTGATCACTCCTGCACTTCAAAAGAAGACCACAGCCTTCTTAGGGACTTATCACAGGAAATACGCCCCCTCAGGGACCAACCATGCTCTTCAGTGCAAGAAGGTAAACCAATTCTCCGACACCCACATAGGTTTTCTCTCCAATGCGGAATGATAAACTATACACTCGGAATATCCAAATGTGGATGAGTCGGGCTACCTTGGTATAACTAGGTGCACGATGGCTTGCGCCGGGATTCCTAGAAGTAGCCACAACAGTCTTTTCCAAGGCTTAGCTAACTGAAGGATTTTGGGTTTCTTAGCCTAATCCATGGGGAACCGGGCCTCAAAGACAGAAGAGGTAAACTGCTATCGAGTGCACTAAGGTAGCCTACAGTTTTCAGAAGACTGCCTACGGCTTGCCCTTTAAGCAGTAAGCCACACTAAACTTATACAACTGCACATTTTTTGTGAAAGGTTAAACAAGTTAGCGTGCATATACAAATCCATTGTCGATATACTACGCAGTTGATAAGCTTTACCTCTACTAAGCGCGGAATGATCCTTTAGATCTACACTAAGTCCTAAAGTGTTGTGTTACTTGCTACGTAACCCATAGAATTGGTTACATAAAAAGCAAGGAATTCTCTTAGACCTTTGCTTACGAAATTCCATACAACCGCGTATTTTTGATAGGAAAGGTTAACGAATTTCACGACCAAAAAATCTTTAGTATATTGTGATACAGGCCATGCAGCTCAAAGGATTAAAGAAAGCCAAAGTTAACAGCCAAGTGGTCATGCAGACTCGTCTGCTTTTGTAAGTAAGGCGTCCAGCTGTCGACCTTATGGATAACAACTTTGCAAAAATTCTACACCAACACCTACGGCTTCATAGGCTACGTGGGCCTGTCTGCTTATAGAAAAGCAGCACGCCTACCGCTAGTCTAAAGGTCAGAGGTTGGGTGTAAACAAAAGAAGCGAAGACGAAGAAAAATGAAGGAAGCAAGTTTATTAAATTTTCTAGCAAAATTGATAAACAAATAACAAAGGCCGAAGGAATCCAAGCAAAGAAAAAAACAACAAGGAAAACAAAGAAAATCCTAAAGGCTACCTAGAAGACTACTCTTCAGTAGCTTGGACATCCCACAACCACTCGATCGCCATACCTTCTGCAGCTGTGACATTCTTAGCAGCAGCATCATCCAGCGCTTCATCCCCAGTTACCCTAGCCTGGGCACCAACTTCTCTGACTGCTTCTTTAATGGAAGCTTCAAAAGTAAAGGCAAGCAAGTTTTCTAGAGAAATAGAGAAGGTCTCAACGTGTTTCCCAGCAAACTCGAAGTCAGACAGCCTACCAAAAAGAAGATCTACATGACTCAGCTTATAGAAATCGGCCTAACTTTGAAAAAACAAAGCCTTGAGCCCCGTCTTCTCACCCTTCAGTTGCTTGTTCTCCTCAAGCAGACCATCATGGATGGACTGCAACTTATCCACTTCATTCTTCAGACTTTCATTGATCTTCAGTGCACCTTAGTGTTCCAACATTTGGGGTTCAAGCCTATCGGCGATCTTCTTGAAGTGGATCACTTGATTATAAGCAGTAATCAACTCTTCATCCTTTGCATAAGTTGCGGAACGAATGTCAGAAACTACACGCTCAAGATCTTGAATATGAGGTATTTAACATCCAATCTCATTCTTTGCACTTGCATACTTAACTTGGATCACGTCAAACTTAGTGTTCAAGTCAATGATCTCTTGGCGAGCGATCTCAAGCTGCAGAGAAGTGGGGGCAGATATGTTAGACCCCTTTAAAGCGATGAGCTTAGACTCCAACCTTTTGATATTCTCGGCAGAAGAATAATCTTCAGCCACCATGGTCTTTGTCACCTCCTTGGCAGCCTTGGTATTTCTATGGTCAAGGAGCATAGATTCGACTGTCAAAATCGCTGTTTTTTGCATCATAACAAGCAAAGCAGTCATTCTATATTCAATTGTATGCTTCGTAAAGGAACTTGGGCAAACAACCCCTTTAATGCCATCGACAAACTTGGCACAGGTGTCCATGTCTACAACCAGATTTGGTTTCAGGAGCGCACAAATCTTAGTAGCCTCCCCAGAAACAAACTTGGTAGATTTTTCACAACTGCCCACACAAGCAGTCTCATTTTTCTCAGCAGGCGAATCAGTCTTAGCAGCAAGGGGAGTAGGCTTTGGCACTACTTTAGCAGTAGAGTCCACCTTATCATTCTTCATAGTGGCAAACATCTCCAAAGGTGAACTAGACTTAGCTCCCGACGAACGTCTTGGCATAAATTTCGGCACTGGGGGAATGACAGAACCTCTGTGCTGAGAAATCCTATTAGCAATCGTACTAGCCACCTTTGGCTGGCAAGCATCACTGGCTCAAATCTAGCAACCCCATGTTTCTTCCCCTTGGAAGAAATCAAATCAATCACAAGCTTATCGACAGCAAGCAGACCCTTATGAGTAGAGGAGGAAATCTTCGGATTTTTCTCAGCTGGCATTTCTTTAGGAGGTGAGGAAGATCTATTCTTTCTATTATCATTCACAGCAGGCTCCACGACATCGAACGAGCCAATGCCTCAGCCTTGATCTACATTATTTATTCTCTCAAGGGTGGCCTATCTTTTCCCAGTGAAGAAGACTAAGCAGCCGACGCCATTCATAGTACTCAAAAGGGATACTTAGAGCAACATGCACCTTCTTCATATCTAGAGAAGAAGGGGAGGAAATATGTGAAGAAGATGCATGTTGCTCTAGGTATGAAGCAGCCCAGAGACTAAGCAGTCTACTTATCTGTGATGAAAATCGTCGGTACATGCTGCTAAGGGGAAGAATCAGACTTCCACTCTCCACTTATCTCTAAAATCTCCTTGGCCTAGTCATGATCTCCCTTGCTCAAATGATCGAAAAGCCTATGGTGGGATCGCAGCTGCCTAACTCCTTCAATGTGGCCTATGTTAAAGAAGTACCAAAATTCGTTGATGGTCAAATCCAAGTCGAAGAATTGGCTTAGATTGAGGAATCCCACCACCACATAGATCGCATTTGGAGAACATTGAGCAGAGGCACACTTTATGGAGCAAAGCACTTCTTGGAAGAAACGCAGTATGGGAAAAATAAATCCCAACATGAAGTAGTAGGGGTGAAACTTGATGGCTCTTCGAGCCCTACTACATGGCTCACAACTGTTACCATCCTTGACACATTTCACACACACCCCAGATGGAATTGCATGCCTATATGCTTCAAGAAAATCTTTGAACGAGTCATCAAAGCTAGTTTTGAAGTGAGCATCCTTGAAGTAGCCCACCTTACTCAAAGACCCATCTTGATGATACAACGGCAGTACACCATCATTAGCCTTGTAGCTTGAAGAAGACATGCTTGAGAAAATTCTACAAAGACGTAAAGAAAATTCGTTAGACAGCTAAAAAAAAAAAAAAAAGAAGCAATCAGGGCATCAAGCCCCATGGATAAAAGAACAAGTTATGGCCCAGACCGCAGGATCCCAGCAGCCACACCAGGCCCTATGGCTTAGTCCATTTTTCCTCAGCTCAAAGGCCTCGAGGCCCAGTCCAAACCGTGGGGAGGGGGGGCTGTGCCCCCCTGCCTCCCTCTCTCTCATCTCTCGTCTCACCAACATTGGCCCAAGCCCAGCGGTCCAAAACCCAGTGCCTCTCAATCTTGGCCCAAGCTGAGAGGTTCTTGACCCAAGCTAAGCCCTAGCTCACCTTCGTGGCCCATGCCGCTGCACCCAGACGTCGGCCCGTATCGAGACACCGCCGCAATAAGTAGCCCCACAACAACAGCCATGCCATGGCTCCTCAACTCTTTTTTGACATATTCTCGACCCCCTGTTGAGCCAAATTTCTAGCCCCAAGGCTCCCAAAAATTAAGAAGACAAGGAAATTAAATTTTTCTTACCTTGGTGCAGCATGAAGACGAAGAAAGCAACGAAAGACGGTCCTTTGCATGGGCAAGTGTAGAAGATTGCTAGGGGAGGGGGAACAAATATCATCTAGCTTTCTCTCTCTTGTAGGGTAGAATAAATTGCTCTCTGAAGTTGATTTGATCATCTATTTAAGGTAGACTTAAATAGACTTTAGAAGTCATTTATTTCCCTTTCCTAGAAGGATCTAATTTTCAATTAATAAGTGAATCTTCATCAAAATAGGAAACAATATTATGTTTCCTAAACCAAGGGAAAATCTTTACACCTACTGCCCTTTCCTGCCAGCAGCCCAGCAGGTGTGGGGGCATTTGTGGAGCACAAAATAATCAAGAAAATTACGGATGTGGCACGTGGACTTTTGGGTAAAAAGTACAAAATTACCCTCAAGGCACTCTGGGATTCCCATGCGCATGCAACGGACAATAACGACTGAATCAAGGAAGAGTCAAATGTGATCAAAATGGTATTTATTCAAATCCCTCTAATCACTCCTCATCAAATCCCCACTCAAAAGGTAACTGCAATTATCCTACTTAAATTAGGATTGATTGCCAAGTTAATTGCAAGATATTATTTCACATAATATCTTGCAATTAAACTCATAATTCTACCAATAATGGCCAATCCCTATTTCTCCAAAGAGGGCCAGCCACACCCCTATATATAGCCTTATTCTCCCACTAAAATGCTAATTCATTCTCTCCCAAAAAATTCCTAATCACTTTCTCTCTTAAATTCTAAATAAGAAGCCGGAGGAAATTTGCATCCACAATCTAACTTTAGAGTTTCAGGTTATATTAGGAATGTTGATTAAGATAGTTTTGATTTTCTTTCCTTTTAAAGAGAGGGCACCTATATTTGACCCCTAAATAAAATAAAATAAAATAAAAAAGAAAAGAAAAGAAAAGAAGGAGGCAGCACCCATAAAAATAACATCATTTATATTTTTATTTGACCGTGTGAAAGGGGGTAGTGTCTAATTATGCTAGTGAAAGGCAATGAGCCACGTCCCCCACCCGCCCCGCCCGAATCATGCATTTACACCTCACCTTTCTGAAATTCTGCTTGAACGGTTTGTTGCCATAATTCGTGCTTCATGGCAAGCTTATGACTTTGTGATCCTGAGAAAAAAAACACAAAAAAAAAAAAAAAAAACACAACGGCTTTCAAATTTGTAATTTGTTCAGGCAATCCATCGAAATATATACAAAAATGCATCCGCAGGTTGAGAGAGTGCAAGACATTGCTTCAATATCCAAGGACGAAATCCCGGAGGAGTTCATTAGGTCAGAGAACTGGGCAACCAGGAATCACGACTGTTCATGGGAAAACCTTGGAGTGCCCTACCATTGATTTTAGCATCCAGGACGACGAAAAGATCCTCAACCAAATCATCGAGGCGAGCCGTGAGTGGGGCATGTACCAGATTGTGAACCATGACATTCCCAATGAGGCCGTAAAAAAGTTGCAAGAAGTGGGGAGGCACATTTTTTGAGCTTCCACAAGAGGAAAAAGAGGTTTATGCTAAGCCTCCAGATTCCAAGTCCGTGGAAGGTAACGGGACACAGCTTCAGAAGGAATTGGAAGGTAAGAAAGGGTGAGTGGACCATTTGTTTCATAGGGTTTGGCGTCCTTCTGCCATTAACTACCAGTTCTGGCCTAAATTTAAGCAATGATATTGCATGCTAGGTTTTCTATTTTTATTAAGAAAACGTACGGCATTCAGTTGATGAGTTAAATGAATAAGTATAAAGAAGAATAGGGTGACATGCTACAATGATCTATTTTTTAACAAACGATAGCATCTACACTAAGAGGGTAGGGAAATGGGTTAAGCCTTAAAATGGGTTTGCCACAATAATGTGATTCAGATTTTCTTTTAGCGAGAATTGAATCTAAGACCTCTCACTTACAAATGAAGAGGAATACCACTACCATAGTACTAAGTAGCATTACAATGATCTATTACGTCAAAGTATTAACTATAATTTTTATTTTATTATAATATAATACACAACGATGTTATATTTTGAGTGATAAATTACAATTTAGGGTTTAGGATACCTATACATGGTCGCATTTATAAATCACATAATTAATTGACTCAGCCAAAACATAAATTGCTCACGTCATATGGACCACAAATAAGGCCCCTCTCTAACATTACTGCCATTAAAATATGATAGTACGCAGCCAATCACTCCTCTTTGATATTCTATATATTTCTCATACCACCAATTTTATCATAATTTTAGTCTCTTTAATTAACGTTTATCCCATAAATTTAAGCAATATGGCTCCATAACTTGTATGACTAATTTAAAAGATTAGTTTTACAAAAGGGCACTAATGTGAATTAGAAATAGCTGTTTTAATCAATTTTGATGGGTGTAGGGAGGCCAATAAGGAGTATGTAAATCATCTCCACAAGGTGGTGGACAAGTTGTTCAAGATGCTATCTTTAGGGTTGCGCCTTGAAGAACACGAGTTAAAGAAGGCTGCTGGTGGGGATGACTTGGTTTACCTTCTGAAAATTAATTATCACCCACCATGTCCCCGCCCTGACCTTGCTCTTGGGGTGGTGGCTCACACTGACATGTCAGCACTCACCATTCTTGTTCCCAACGATGTTCAAGGCCTCCAAGCATGCAGAGATGGGGATTGGTAGGATGTTACGTACATCCCTAATGCCCTTGTTATCCACATTGGTGATCAGATGGAGGTATACATTTCTAGCTTGCACATCTCTCTCTGATTAAATATTTACCAAAGAAATTTCATCCTGCTTGAGATTTTTATGTGTTATGTTTCCCAACATTCTATAAATGATGATGCATACTTGTGCAAACAATCTACTTAGGTAATGTATTTGTTAAACCCACTTGTCATCAACATTACTGCATAGTACTACGTGTTATGTCGCCAAACAACAGCAGAACCAAATTGTAGGGGTAGATTCGTGTTACTTAATTACTGTTATTTTCCACTTATTCCCATTTTACAAAACAATTAGTCAAACTTAGTAAGAAACTGATTAGTGTTACTCTAACAACCCGTCCCGGAATTTAAGAAACGGAGGGGCTTTTTGGTACTTTTACTTGGGTTTGGACAAGATATTTGTGAAATGTGCCCAAGGGGCCCACCTTCTGTTTTTGTCTCCCCCAATTCCCTTCTTCCCCCTGCCACGTGGCAGTTTCCCTTCCCCTAAATCTCTCGGATCCCTCTTCTCTCTTCACTCTCTCAGCTCACTCTTGCCCCTCTCTCTGCAAACACAGAGAAGCCGTGAACCCTCCCCTCTCTCTCCGTCCCAGCGAGCTCTTTCGCCATCGTCGTCACAGTCCCACCACTTCCACCGGTTCTACCAACCTAGAAATGAGGAAGGTCCCAACTCCATTGACCCACCTTATTACACCGTGACCACCCAGCAAACCCTTCTGGTGAGTTCGACTTCGAGATTGACGTTTCGGGGTAAACTCTTCCTAAATTGGACCTATTTTAGTCTCTCGTTATCTTCCCTAGCTTTTTGGGTTATTTTCGAACCAAGAATCAACAAACTTAAGCTTGCCTTTCAATCTTTAGTTTTTCCGGCGAGAATCGTGTTTTTCAAGTCACTTTCCGGCCAGCTGTAGCCACGGCGAGGGACCACGAAGGTATGATCTTATTCCTTACCTTTCTACCTTCTTTTTGGTGTTTCAAGCTTGGAAAATGGTTGAGGTTTTGAAGTTGATCGGAGCTTGGGAAGCTCCGGCTTTCCTCTCCGTGAAGCTAACCTGAGAACAACTCGAACCAACCCAATAACCTTTGGCCAGCCCAACCCCATTTACCCCAGGCCCAAATCTGTGTCCCTTTAATCCAAAAACCCTAACCTGTGCTTTTAGTGGCTTTGACTGGGCGTAGGTTGGTGGCTTGGGCCGGGAGATACTTATATTGACTTCGGTCAGGTGTAGGTTGGTGGCTTCAGCCGTGAGATACTAATACATGATACCACTATTCAGCACAATATACGATACATGTTTCATGAAAGGTTTTATAGCATGCTAGGGTTTTCGGAAAAACTATTACATATTATGCTACGAGTTTTCATAAACTTTGGGGGTTAGTACGTTGAATAACTATTTTAGTAATATATATATATGTATGTATGTATGTATGTATGTATGTATATCAACTTGTTTTTGTTTTGCGCCCCCTCAGGACTATAGAATTGAGGCGTACAATCCCGATATCAAAGCACTTCCTCATCGGCATCTTCGAGTCCTCTCAGTGTAGGATCCACCCTTTTATTCATTCAATTTTATACTATTTCGTTTCTAGTGTATATAATTAGTTGTATGCTTTGAACACATTCCTCATTTGCATATTAATTACATTTAATTTTATAAGTCTTATTTATTTTCATTGGTTCTCATGCATATTAGTATGGCTTCGTCATCTTCAGGTGTCGACCAACACGTTCCTACCCTGTTGATCAATGGATATTAGGGTCGGGCGTGTTAGTTACTACTGGCTAATGACTGACATAATTTACACACAGCATGTCCTTATCAATCGTAGCTCATAATACTTCTTAAACATTTTTGCAATTGTAAAATTGTCACGTGATATACTCCAAAGCGGATTCTCTATTCAATCTGCAAGTATCACGTGACATTACTCAAAAGCGGATTCTTTATTCAATTAGCGGATTCTCTATTCAATCTGCAAGTAGAAAGGAATGGATATGGGGGAATAGAGAAAGAAGCTGAGCTCTAGAATTGTTTTTGTATAATATATATTTTTTATTATCAAAGTGATCGTTTCAAACTCCACTACTTCTTGCTTCAAATACTATCTCCCATACAACTTTTGCCAGATGACATTTTCTAACTGCCTAAAAACAAGTAATATTAACTGACTTATTTTCTAAGGGTAATGTTGGGGAGACTAAAACTTTTAAACCAAATGATGAGGTGATTGATCATTGAATTATTACTTAAGTGTTGATTAACGTGTTTATTTCCTATTAGTGACACATCATTTAGTTTACAAATTTGGTTTAAAAATTTGATCTCCCTAGCATTATCCATTTTCTAATTGTGATAAAGGAAATCACATATCATAACATTGCCCTCTCCTTGAAGAGCAACCTTGTCCTCAAGATTTGGGTTAGAAATCAAAATTTGGAAATTTAATAGTAAACTCATCATAATCTTCCCTTGCAGCTTCATCCATATTGTTGCCCTTGCACTAAATCAACAATTGTACTCCAGATGCATTTCCCTTCTTGTACATTCTCCTCTGCAAATTGACAAAGGCTCTCATATGGAACATTAGATGGAAATTGGAGTTAGCAGGCAACTTCAACCTATAAACTCTTTGCTAATTTTGTCCAAAACTTCGAAGGGTCCATAGAACTTGGGATGTAGTTTATGGTAAGTATGTAGAGCCAATGGTATTTGATAAGGAATCAATATGAGAAAAACCATATCTCCCACAACAAACTCTCTCTCACTCATGTTCTTATTTGCCTGCACCTTCATTTTATTTTGAGCTACTACCAAATTAGTCTTTAATATTGCCAACAATTTGTCCCTAACAATTAACCTTTGTTCCACTATATCTAACTTGGCAATTCCCAATTCATAAAAAGATATGTGGAGAGGTTGATAACCATAGGCAATTTCAAATTGAGTAAACTTGGAGGAAGTATGCATGAGAGGAAGTGTTTCTACTCAGCTCAAGCTAACCATTGAAGCCACCTTTTAGGTTGTCCACTAGTAAAACACCTAAGTATGTCTCCAAGCATCTATTCACTGCCTCAGTTTGACCATTGTTCTGATGGTGGTACCTTAAGTTTATGTACAATTTTGAGCCTTGCAATTTGAAGAGTTCATTTTATAATGCACTGAGGAATATGGTATCTCTGTCACTAACTATGGTTCATGGCCTGCCACGTAGAAAGCCATTATAGCACTAGTGTATGGATGAGATAGAGCAATGAAATGTGCAATTATTAAAATTATATATTGCAATCTTTTATATTATAATATAAAATTTCCAACAATCCCCCACGTGAATGAAAAATTAGAAGAATTTGAGAGTACCGGCGGACAGGAGATGCATTGGGAGAGGTGTCTTTTGGATTTGAACCTATCTTAGTGAATACTTATCAGATTTACTTGGTGACACGGTGGATATGAAAGATCTTGAGCTATTCACCGCAGCAGTAAACTGAGGCAATAAGCAACACACATCACTAATCCTAATATATTACCGTTCATACGATTGTGTTCATTTTGTTCCTGAACATATCTTGGATTCATGAGAGCTTTAGATAATTTAGCCATCTCATTCTCATAGAAGCGACCCACTTCTACTCTTACATAAGTGACCACTGATTAAGAATAGTCTGCTCTACTCCTCTTATTTAGTATAAGATGTGAGTGTCATTAAGTATAAATATACATCCTAAAACTTCTACAAACAACACACTTCTTCCACCATAAGAATGAGGTGTATAGTGTGTTAACTTCTTTGAATCATGCCTAACTATTTTGCGCATTGAACTTAGACCATGGGATCTGCAATCAACTAAGTTAGGTCCGACTAATTCATTGGTTACGTTGGCTTTAGCCTTTATTCCCCTTGATGATCAACTTACTTTGTAGTCTAACCTTTAAAAATTGGATCCACTACTAGGTTGACTTTCTCTATGGTGTTATTAAATTATATTTCATATAAGAGTAGTTGTTTGAAATGTCAAGTCCTCAAAATTATATTAGGACTTAATTACTAAGTAATTTGCTAACACTTGAGTAAACTCCCCCACATTTAAGGTATTTGTAAGACGATCTCTAACCTTGTCATACCTTAAACAATTATACAATACAAGAGATGACGTCTTGATTTTCTCATTCAACTAACAAATTATGATTCCATTTCTCTTAATATATCAAAGATAGCTAAACTACCCCCACAATTCTTCCATAACTGTAGTTACTTTTAACATTATCATTAAATTAATCATGTTTTCTACTTTAAGTAGGGAACAACTAAGATAGATCTTATCTATCTTCATAGGCCTTCATGCCTCACTAGAAATTATGAGAAAATCACTTCTTGGCTTTCATTCTTTCCTTACTATGACTAACATGTATGACCCAATGGCCGTGTCCATTTATCTGCTTACTTAATAAGCATCATTATGTCTAATTTAATTTTGTGAAATGTCTTTCACATTTTCAATGTCGTCTTTTCCTTTCTGAAAAACCTCCACACTTTCAAGATTATTACTCTATATTGATATCATTTTGAATAACACTTCATTTTCTCCATGATTGACCTGGCAAATGCATAACTCTCCTCGGCAAAGAGGCAAAACACTATGCTTACTTAAGTAATCTTCCAAAATGTGCTGCATCATATATGACTATGGTCAATATATGATGTTCATTTTGAGCCTCTTGAAATTTATTCATCTCTTCGAAAAAATCAAATAAATAATTGTTTTCACCGTGTGATAATATACATTCAGTTGGTACTAATTGGTAGGTAGAAGGTTAAATACCAACCCATGAACACATGTATATTTAAGAATGATAATGACTAGTTGGAAAGGTTATACCCTTTCGCTGTCAAAAACAACACTTCAAACGTCATGCTTTTTCTTTGAATCTCACACTGCAGATTCCAATTTTTAGTTCCACCACATTATAAAACCACCCATTTGTCAAATAGTTGCATCTTTTTTGCAACTTAACCGTCGCACGGATCTAAATGACCCAAGATCCTTGACTCAAATGGATATAAAACCAATGTTCTCTTTTTCTGGAATCTCCAATTGATCAATTGTGATGGGGTTCTTCATATACCACATATATTTTATAGAACACCCAATGAACCAATCCCAGGATTCTTCACATACGAATGTAGCAATCAAATCAAGGCATACACCTAAATGTCCATGTCTGTTAGTGTCTAGACACGAGTTTAAATGCCACAACTATTAATGTAAAAATAAATAATTATGCCATTCTCATCCCATTTGAGTTTTCTTAGTGTTGCACATATGAGGCTTATAAACATGTAATTTTCCAGAAGATAGTGCATGCACAAAATGAAAAAGGAACGACTATATTAAAGCATCATTCAAACAGTATTGTCCATGCATATACAGGATGAATATACACATAAACCAAATGCAGTTCAACACCCTAATTAATTTTGTAATGTATCATTGTACCTTATGACATCAAAGAATAATTGGCAATCACATACTATTGTCAACCCAATAGTATGTGATTGCCAATGTAGTGATCTTCCTTCTCGAAGAGGGCTAGGGTTTACGTCAAACACAACATATTCTATTTCCAATATCTTGCCACTGCTTTATGAGAATTTTCATATTTTCTAATTATTGCATAAGTAGCTTCTGTCTTTAGATTGTTGGAGCAATATTAAAAAATATGAAAATAATAAAAGAATTTGAATGATAATAATCATAAAGAAAATCACAACATCAATAGTAATGCAATATTAATATAAACAACTAGAGAGAAAGTAAGAAAGACTAACAAACTTAGAGATTGAGGTTTGCATAAATGCAATGTCCTAAAGATAGAATTTCTCCCTTCCTTTTATACTTGTAGTTCGGTAGGCATCCGTCTCCCAGGATTCAACAATCTATAATCCTGAGTTAAAGCACTTCAATCTTCGAACTCTAGCGAACTTTATACATTTCGTACTCTCAAGACACGATTCGGAATTTGACAAACAAAGAACAAGAGAAATAGGGTTTCCCCACTCTGTTTCTCTTGTTCTTTGTTTGTCAAATTCCAAATCGTGTCTTGAGAGTACGGAATGTATAAAGTTCGCTAGATTCAAAGATTGAAGTGCTTCAACTCCGGATTATAGATTGTTGAATCCTGTGAGACGGACGCCTACCGAACTACAAGCACAAGAGTAGGGGTGAAATTCTGTCTTTAGGACATTGCATTTATGCAAGCCTCAATCTCTAAGTTTGTCAGTCTTTCTTACTTTCTCTCTGGTTGTTTATATTAATCTTGCATACTATTGATGTTGTGATTTTCTTTATGATTATTATCATTGAAATTATTTTATTATTTTTATATTTTCTAGGGTAAATTACAAAAAACTACCTCAATTATAGGTCGAATGGCACTTTCATACCTCTTCTTTTTAAAATGACAATGTCATACCTCAACTTACAAATTTGTGACAATGTCAGACCTCCGTCAGTTTTTCTGTTGATTTCTTTATTAAGTGCTGACGTGGCTAGAGACGGGGCCCACTCACTAATCCAACTAGATTAAAAAATAATTAATTATATTTTTAAAAATTAAATATTAAAAAATTAAAAAAATTAAGAATAAAGAAAATTAAAATGGCCTAAGGGTGCGGGCCTCCCCTTTCCTCCACCCGCACCAACCTTCTTCCTCTTCGACAAACCCCAAACTCTTCCTCGTCCCCCCAACCTTCCCCAACCCACCCCATCCCCCACCTCTTCCCTTACCTTTTCCCGTCCCTTTCGAACCCAAACCCTAACCCTAATTCCCCATTTTCAAACAAAAAACCCTAACATTCCCCACTTGTCCCCCCAACCTTCCTCCACGACCCTCTCTCTCTCTCTCTCTGCTCTCTCTCCTTGGGCTACCTGCAACTTTTCCCCCATCCCTATCCCTGCAACCTGCAGCTCTTCCTACACGTTGCTCGTTTTGAACTGCGACGATCAGAAAATCTTCGACGTGTTCGAGAACGCCGGGTCACCAATGAGTGGGTCGAACATCACCAGATTCTGCTCCTAGACAAGTGTGTACTGATAGGAGCATATTCATGCGACTTAAATGGCTTGTTCTCGTGCATTTACGTTATGTTTCTTTAGTTATTTTAGTTCTTTATGCTTCTTTTGTGTGTTTTCAGGATTATAAGACGTGTTTGACGAAAGGATGCATTGTGGAATGTTTTGGGGCCTTTTTGGAGCACTATTGGGCTAAGGATGGATAGCTTATTCTTGGAGCCCAAGTGTTAGATGAAATTGAAGGCCTTGTATGCACTTGAGGACACAAAACAATGGCCCTAACCCAATTACAATCATATTGCCATGGGCTTAACACAAACACCATTCCTTGCCATGCAAGGGGGAGCAATTTGGGTCCATTTCATGCACTTAAACCCTAGCCCAATTACATACCATTGCAGCCAAATCCATTCTTTGTCATGCACATTCACCACCAATTCAACCACATGCACTTATTCCTCCATCATTACACACCATTGCAGCCACATGCACAAAACACCATCCTTGCCGTCCAAACACATGCATTTCCCTTGCCATTTTCAACCATCACACTTCATCATTGCAGCCACCATCCATCCTAGTTGTCAATCACATACTTTCCCATTATATAATTCATCCACATGCATCTTTAACCAACAAACAAATCAGCCACAATGCACCAAAACATCCCATGCCGTGACTTCCTAGCCAATTCCAGCTTTTCTCTTTACAATTCACATGCATTCCATACTTTTCCTAGCTGTTTTCCATCATTATTTCAGCCACCATTCACCCTTTATTTCACATACACTTCACACAAACAACATTCACATGCATTCACATGCATTTCCAACACAAAATACACTCAAAACCGTGGCCACCTTTGCATTTCAGATTCCCATTTGCATTTTCAGATTTCCAGCTTTCCAACCTTTACAATTCACATGCATTCATTCATAATCATTCACCAAACATTCAGCCACATTTCCACCCACCTCCTAGCTGTCATGTTCCCTCCATTACTCCTATAAATACCCTTGCATTCATTCATTCATTTTTCATTCCATTCACAACACAACACACAACACAAACACACATCCCTTGCCGTGCATACCCTTCCATTTCTGTGCAGTTTTTCTCCTCCATTGCAGCCATTATCCAACCACTTCCCATCCCTCCAAAACACTTCATACCATCACACAACCTATCCTTAAACCTTGTGCTACAACAACGAGGAAGAGAAGAGTGCCTAAACGTTCATACAATTCAAGTTTGAGTTGTTGGAATGTTTAGGTGTTTCTTTGATTTCAAAGTTTCATTTTAATTCTCTTTGTTTTGTATGTATGGAAGAGAAGAGTGCTTAAACGTTCATACAATTCAAGCTTTGAGTTGTTGGAATGTTTAGGTGTTTCTTTGATTTCAAGGTTATGAGGAACTAAACCCCCTTTAGGTAGGGGGTGATTCGAAACTATGTTTATATTTGCAATATGAATTGATTAACTTTCGTTGGAATTTCATAAGTTGTGGATTCAATTTGTTTAACCGTTTGATTGATAGCTTATTTATGAATGTTTATTAAGAATGCGCGCTTAATTTTCATGCATAAATATGACGCTAGAATATAAGTGAATTTCACCTAATCGTTATGAACTTATATTCACAAGTAGTGGAGGTTGCTTATAAACAATCGTGTTAAACATATTCTTGGCACGAGTTTCATGCTCATCATAGTAACGAATGCCTCGTCAACACTTATAGTTTTCATAATGCTTAATGATCTTTGATTGTATCTTTATTGTGCTGTTCACGTAAAGGACTTTTGGAGAATGTTGTGAATTGCGTTGCGCAAACCCATCCAATTCATTAACTTAAGGAAAACTTGACGGTTAATTTAAGCGGACCTAATTAATCCGGAGTGTTGAGTATCATGATTTATCGAAAGACCAACTGAGAATCAATCTTGTACGCAAGTATAACATGTGTGGAGAAGAACCCCTTAGCTAGCCTTCATTCCATTCATTCCATCACAATTTCATATTTACATTCCGCTTAGTTTGTTAACTTGCTTTGTTATTTCAATTTCCGTCAAATCCATATTTACAATTTGTTTTATTTTCAAGTTTCCATTTTTAGTTTAAAATCATCCAAATCCAATCCCCCTTTACTTTATTGTTCAAATTAGTTAGAAACCAATTTAGTTCGTGTTTTTAATGCATTTTGAGTCTTTTGGTTTGTCTTAGTGTTTTAACGTTTAGTTTCACATTCTTTGAATCTAGTTTAGTGTTTTATCTTGTTTTTACATTTTTGAGTCAGTTTCCAAGGTTTTAGCAATCCCTCCTAATCCCCGGTCCAGAACGATCCCTACTTATATCCATACTACAATTGTCAAAAAGAGGGTTTAATTTGTGTGTGTATAAATCTCGCATCAAATTTTGGCGCCGTTGCCGGGGATTAGCAACTTTGCTAATCTCTTGGATTGTTTTATTTTCGTTTGTGTGTTTATATTTTTAGTTTTATTTTAAGACGCAAGACATGGCACTTGATAGTATTTCTCTTTTGTCACAGCTTATGGAAGAGTACCAAACGCAAAGAGTTGGTACATTTGATCATAATCAATCAAGGAACGACGTGTTTTCCAATACTAACAATTCCGATTGGAGTGATCATTCAAACTCTATATGGTGGGAACCTCAACATATTCAACAAGAAGGATATTGGCAGCCTTATGAGGATTCATATGCACCACCACAGCCTTCCCCTCAATCTTCACATCCAAATTCAGGTATATCAAATTATTATAAGGAAGTTATTCAACAACTGAATTCTGTGGAGCAGGGCAGGGAAGCTCAACCATTTCAACAAGACGCATTTTGGCGACCAATTGAGGATTTCTATCAAGCAAAACAGTTGGCTGAGTGGAACAGTCAATTTAGGCAGAATGCAGAATGCATGGAACAAATTCAAGAACAAATGGTTGAAGATGAGCCCATGGATGAATTGCTAGTGCTCGAAGAGGAGGAGGATGCACAAGGCACGGCAAGGGAAGAACAACCCTTGCCGCAACCTCCCAATATTCCTACACCACCCCATTCAAGTAAGGTTGTTCCAAATTTAATTATTTCTAACTTTGTTCCCCCAAATGCACCCTTCCCTGGCAGGTTCATGCAATCCATGAAAGATGAGGGGAAGAAAGACATCTTGGACACCTTTCCAACAATTCACGAGGAAAAAGTGGTTGAGGAGCATCTTGAATTCATCAAGGAGGAAATTGGAGTGGATCACACAGCCACAACCTTCAGAATGTCCAATCTGAATGAAAACATCCCTTGTGCATTTGTTGAATGTGCTGCGACTTTAGAGCCAATATTGCAGCCCATAGGTAAGCCACCAACTCAAATTCCAATTCCCACTTCAATTAATCGTGTGTTACATTCTTCATTGCAGGCACCTACTCAAATCCAATTTGGTGAAAGAGTTTACATGGATCTTAGGACAGATCTCTATTCCACTCCATACAAAGATCCAATTCTTGAATGTTTTGAGAAGCATTTCGTGGAGGATGTACTTAAGTTCTTATTGGAGCATGTAGGTAAGCCACCAACTCAAAATCCAAAGTCGTTTTTGACTAATATGTTGTTGATGTCAATGATTAGGGCATCCACTCTTGAAATTCAACCATTGCCGGAACATTTCAAGTATCATCATCCATTCAATGATCAACTCCATGCCGTGGGTTCCATTAAGGCATGATTGTGTTCTTCGTCCGGCTACAAGACGTAAAAGAAAGCGCTACTTGGGAGGCAACCCAATACAGTGAATAAAACAAAGTTTTTTTATTAATTTTCGAGAAATTACAAATGTATCTAACAAATGGAGCTTCACAAAGGTTGTTTTTGTTTTTGTTTGCGTGAAGACCCACCACGAGGCAAAACTCTAGAAGCGGAAGGCATCGAAGCAGGAGGCATCGGAGCAGGAGGCATCGGAGCAAGAGGCATCGGAGCAAGAGGCATAGGAGCGGGAGGCATAGGATATAGAGCATTCCAGGTCCCAATACTTGGCGGAACGCTGGATGACCCAGGAAAAAGGTGCCCCTGGAAGAAAGACGCAAGCCGTTGACGGTCACTTTGCATCCGACCTTGAGATTCTTGCATCTCATCAAGCTTCCTCTTCATGCCCGACGAATAGTTATTGGCAAGCACATGCAAAGTTCTATTCTCGTACTTAAGTTGTTTGATCTCTTGTTTCAGGTTCTCCACCTCCGCCATCAAAGATTCAACCTGACGGGAGCGAGCAAGGAGGCGTTGGCCCATGTTTGACACAGAACCAGCGCACTGAACGCTGAGAGCCAGGGACTCTTGAACGGCCAACTCATCGGACCGTCCTGAAAGCAGCTGACTATCTCTGGGAGTGAGGAGGTTCCGAGCTACTACCGTAGCTGTTGTGGCGTCCTGCATCACAGAGTCTTCACCTGTAAGAGGACCGTTAGAAGAAAAGAAAGAAGGGCGCCATACGTTACCTTGACGCGGCACGCCCGTATCACTGCGGAGACTCAATTCTAAGCTAAGGTTCGATGGGTTTGCCATTTTTCAAAAGTGTTCGAAGAGAAGGGGTGGACGGAGTAAATTTTCGAAAGGCCGGAGAAATTTTTTTTCAGAATGGGAAATCTTCAGAGTGTGTAAGTTGGCGGTGATCGATAGATCTATAAAAAGCCAAGGCAACGCGTCCACCGATTCAAAAAGCCAGAATTTGAGGCGCAAAGTTCGGCGACGCTCCCTCAGCTTTTCAGAAAACGCGTTCGACATGTGGAGGCCACCATCACAACTGCACGTCTTTAGCCGACAAGCGCAAAGTTCGGCGACGCTTTCTCTGCTTTTCAGAAAGCGCCTGCTCAGAAATCGAAGAGGCGTCTTCAAAGATCGAAGAGTCGTCACTATTTCAAAAGCTGGATTTGCGGGATCAAAACGTTTGTCGACAAGGGTAAAAGAACAGTACCACCACTTGCTATTGGGAAATCCCTATATTTGTCGACTTTCATCTTTTATGGCAAGGCAAACCTGAAGAAAATGCCTAACTCTTTCTCACCTCTGAGGGCACACTCCCAGCAAAGCCTTTCGAAATACTCCATTCTTTGTTCTTCCCCAAAGATGATACCAGATGCCTGGAGTACAGATGACCCAGGAGGAAACAGCACCACAAATACATGTGCTGATTCATTCACTGCTCTTCGAAAGCAAAGGTATCTCATATCATCAAGGGCGAAAGCAAAGGTATCTCATATCATGCTCTTTCCCTGTCTTTTTCTTTGTCCTTGATATGACTTGCATGGCAAAGTGAAAGAAGTAATCAGCCGGCACTTGGAGTCTATCTGGACTCTATTCCCTGGTTGCTTACCTAGCTTTGCTGAGCTATCCTCTAACCCTCTTCAATACGAATTGGAGAGATTGAACAAAGAAACAGATAAAGCTCAGACCTTCGGGGGAGACCAAAGGAAGCCTGCTGCCCAGTTCAAGAGTAGCACAAAGGAAAATCAACGATGGGAGCAGCGCAGTTCAAGAGTAAGCCTGTGGAATCATAAAGATCCAAGCCTCACTGCAATCACCAAGGAGAAGATGGAACGAACACTCCATAACCAGATTTGCATCTCTAAACTCTTCTCTTTGTTGGATACATTCTGCCATGTTTAGTATGTTTAATTGCTGTTTATATGTTTGTTTGTGTTTAGTGTGGTTGTTAACATTGAGGACAATGTTTGATTTAAGTGTGGGGGTATTAGTTACTAAAGTGTTTAATGCAAATTCGTAGGGTTTTATCCACCATAACTTCAAATGTTGTTTCTTGCTGTTTTTAAGTGTGTTTAGTGTGTTTTGAGTTAAAAATTCGAAAATCCCATAAAAAATTTGAAAAATTGTTTTGAAAAGCCTAAAAAGAGTGTTTTGAGTCGTTTTTGTGTGTTTGTGTCTTAGGGTACCTTCCAACACAATGATAAGGATTTGGTGCATGACTGTTAAAAAGAGTTATAAACATAGAGAAAAGTTTGATTACTCTTGGTATATGCTTGGTTATGGTTATAATGTATGACTTCACATGCTATCATAAAAGAAAAATTCGTTTTTGTAACATGCTTGAAGGAAGGAACTCAAACAAACGCTACAACCCTGAAAGACTTGAGCCTATAACGTTATTTGGAGAGTTAAAATCTGTGCATTCTTTGTTTTCTAAAGTCGTTGCATGATCTCATTATTCTTTGCTTGGTTGCTACTTAGAAGGCGTTTCATCATATAGTTCCAAATGCTAGAACTCATGCCCATTTCATTCAAAGCATGTTATTGATTTGCATAACACATATTCAAGAAGAAGTTGTGTAGTGACCACCACCAAAGCCAAATTGCCATATTTCCCAATTTTATTTGTGTTGTAACTTTTACCCCCGTTGAGCTTTGTTTAGCCTTTATTCTTTGTCAACCCACATTATCCTCACCTAGCCTAGTTTAGGACAATCCACACCCTTGTTCTTAAAAGATAGTGAGCATAACTTAAATGAATTCCTTTTGAGTTACATTATGCAAGAAAATTAGTGTGAGGGAAGGAATGCTTGTTCTTAAGTATGTTTTGAGTTTCAAACAGAAAAGAAAAACAGAAAAGAAAGAAAAAAAGAAAAAAAAAAAAAAAAAAAAAAAAAAAAAAAAAAAAAAAAATGAAAGAATGAGTGATTGAAGAAAGGGCTCAAAACACCAATTCTGGCCCTAAATTGTCTCCCTTTTTGTTCCAAAGTTGAGTTTTCATTCAAAAGTGAATTCTAAGTTGATTCAATTGCCTTGCTCACTATTTCTTTAAGAACCTTTGTTTTCCATATCCCTTCTTTGTTATCCACACGCCCCAAGCCCCATTACAACCCGTGACTTTAATCTTGAGTGTTATGTATTTCAATTGTGGAGTTTGATTTTGGTATGAGCATATGGTGTCACTGGTTCTCGCGTCTAAGTAGTAGCATTCCATTCATGAGATCATATCTAAACATGCTTATTAACTCCAGAAATTGCGTTCTTTGTGATACATATATGTGAGTGTTCGTTTTCATGTTTACATCAATCTTCTCACATACGACTAGATTAGGGTGTGTAGTTAGAAATTCTGAGTGAAAATTGAGTGCATATCTTGTAAGGAATTGAGCAAATTCTCTAAGGCATGTTACTACATTCAAAACATGGTTTTAAATGCTTAATTGTGAACTAAGTATGTGGTGACTATGATTAAGAATGTACTTAAGTGTGAAGATGACTAAAATCTGTGGGAATGATGATTTTTAACATGTCATGTGCATTGGAAATCCCTAAGACAGTTGTTGGAAGGTTTAGGTTGTGTTTTACTTGTTTTGTTTCGTTTCGTTTTGTTTTGTTTTTCTTTCTGTTTTGCTCGAGGACTAGCAAAAGATAAGTGTGGGGGTATTTGATAGGAGCATATTCATGCGACTTAAATGGCTTGTTCTCGTGCATTTACGTTATGTTTCTTTAGTTATTTTAGTTCTTTATGCTTCTTTTGTGTGTTTTCAGGATTATAAGACGTGTTTGACGAAAGGATGCATTGTGGAATGTTTTGGGGCCTTTTTGGAGCACTATTGGGCTAAGGATGGATAGCTTATTCTTGGAGCCCAAGTGTTAGATGAAATTGAAGGCCTTGTATGCACTTGAGGACACAAAACAATGGCCCTAACCCAATTACAATCATATTGCCATGGGCTTAACACAAACACCATTCCTTGCCATGCAAGGGGGAGCAATTTGGGTCCATTTCATGCACTTAAACCCTAGCCCAATTACATACCATTGCAGCCAAATCCATTCTTTGTCATGCACATTCACCACCAATTCAACCACATGCACTTATTCCTCCATCATTACACACCATTGCAGCCACATGCACAAAACACCATCCTTGCCGTCCAAACACATGCATTTCCCTTGCCATTTTCAACCATCACACTTCATCATTGCAGCCACCATCCATCCTAGTTGTCAATCACATACTTTCCCATTATATAATTCATCCACATGCATCTTTAACCAACAAACAAATCAGCCACAATGCACCAAAACATCCCATGCCGTGACTTCCTAGCCAATTCCAGCTTTTCTCTTTACAATTCACATGCATTCCATACTTTTCCTAGCTGTTTTCCATCATTATTTCAGCCACCATTCACCCTTTATTTCACATACACTTCACACAAACAACATTCACATGCATTCACATGCATTTCCAACACAAAATACACTCAAAACCGTGGCCACCTTTGCATTTTCAGATTTCCAGCTTTCCAACCTTTACAATTCACATGCATTCATTCATAATCATTCACCAAACATTCAGCCACATTTCCACCCACCTCCTAGCTGTCATGTTCCCTCCATTACTCCTATAAATACCCTTGCATTCATTCATTCATTTTTCATTCCATTCACAACACAACACACAACACAAACACACATCCCTTGCCGTGCATACCCTTCCATTTCTGTGCAGTTTTTCTCCTCCATTGCAGCCATTATCCAACCACTTCCCATCCCTCCAAAACACTTCATACCATCACACAACCTATCCTTAAACCTTGTGCTACAACAACGAGGAAGAGAAGAGTGCCTAAACGTTCATACAATTCAAGTTTGAGTTGTTGGAATGTTTAGGTGTTTCTTTGATTTCAAAGTTTCATTTTAATTCTCTTTGTTTTGTATGTATGGAAGAGAAGAGTGCTTAAACGTTCATACAATTCAAGCTTTGAGTTGTTGGAATGTTTAGGTGTTTCTTTGATTTCAAGGTTATGAGGAACTAAACCCCCTTTAGGTAGGGGGTGATTCGAAACTATGTTTATATTTGCAATATGAATTGATTAACTTTCGTTGGAATTTCATAAGTTGTGGATTCAATTTGTTTAACCGTTTGATTGATAGCTTATTTATGAATGTTTATTAAGAATGCGCGCTTAATTTTCATGCATAAATATGACGCTAGAATATAAGTGAATTTCACCTAATCGTTATGAACTTATATTCACAAGTAGTGGAGGTTGCTTATAAACAATCGTGTTAAACATATTCTTGGCACGAGTTTCATGCTCATCATAGTAACGAATGCCTCGTCAACACTTATAGTTTTCATAATGCTTAATGATCTTTGATTGTATCTTTATTGTGCTGTTCACGTAAAGGACTTTTGGAGAATGTTGTGAATTGCGTTGCGCAAACCCATCCAATTCATTAACTTAAGGAAAACTTGACGGTTAATTTAAGCGGACCTAATTAATCCGGAGTGTTGAGTATCATGATTTATCGAAAGACCAACTGAGAATCAATCTTGTACGCAAGTATAACATGTGTGGAGAAGAACCCCTTAGCTAGCCTTCATTCCATTCATTCCATCACAATTTCATATTTACATTCCGCTTAGTTTGTTAACTTGCTTTGTTATTTCAATTTCCGTCAAATCCATATTTACAATTTGTTTTATTTTCAAGTTTCCATTTTTAGTTTAAAATCATCCAAATCCAATCCCCCTTTACTTTATTGTTCAAATTAGTTAGAAACCAATTTAGTTCGTGTTTTTAATGCATTTTGAGTCTTTTGGTTTGTCTTAGTGTTTTAACGTTTAGTTTCACATTCTTTGAATCTAGTTTAGTGTTTTATCTTGTTTTTACATTTTTGAGTCAGTTTCCAAGGTTTTAGCAATCCCTCCTAATCCCCGGTCCAGAACGATCCCTACTTATATCCATACTACAATTGTCAAAAAGAGGGTTTAATTTGTGTGTGTATAAATCTCGCATCATGTACCGCCCAGGCATGGACATCGCTGGATTCTGATGTGGCAGGTAATGAGCAAGTGTTTACTCTTGAGCTCGACGAGGACGACGACGGGTTTTTGGTGGCAGAGAATCCGAGCTTCAGAATTCTCGACGGCATGAGGCATAGTAGCTTCGTGAGGAGGATAGGGAGTTCGTGGTATTGGGAAGAAAAAGTGGCGACCTTTCGTCAATTTCCGGGCCACCGAAGAAAGAGAGATGAGAAATGAAAGATAAGAGAGAGGATGTTGGATGAAGGTTGGGGGGATGGGTAGGAAGGGTGGGAAGGGTTTCTAGGTTTTGGGGATGCTGCTATCCAGAGAGCGAAGAGAGAAAGGTGAGAGAGGAGAAAGGCGTGAAAAAGGGGAGAGAAAGATAGAGGGTGGATCCCACAATTTTATATAAAAAAATAATTTTATTTTTAATTTTATAATATTTAATTATTTTTTAATCTAGTTGGACTAAGGAGGAGCCCATCTTAAGCCACATCAGCATTTAATAAAAAAATTAATAGAAAATTTGACGGAGGTCTGACATTGACACAAATTCGTAAGTTGAGGTATGAAATTGTCATTTTAAAAAGATGAGGTATGAAAGTGTCGTGACACCAATAGTTGAGGTAGTTTTTTTGTACTTTACCCTATTTTCTAATATTGCTCCAACATTCTAAAGACAAAAAATTATTATTTGGAACAATCAGAAATATGAATGTATTCAATTTAATAGGGTAGAGATGTAGCGTTAACCCTTTAGAGAGATTCTCTTAAAACTGCGGTAATGATATTTACCTCTCGCTCTTGTCTGGATAGACATGAAGCGGTGCATAGGGTTTGCTTGACTGTAATTTCCTAATGTTATTTGTTTTGTGTTTGATACAAAGAACAAGAGAAACAGAGTGGGAAAACCCTATTTCTCAAGAGTAAGAATTAACTCTAATTTTCTATCATCTAATACCAATGGTTTCATGAGTTTATATAGAACCAAAGTGCTTCTTTCTAAAAAGATGTAACTTTTCATGTATAAGTATACATCATTTATCAAGGGACTGTACCTAAACAATATGACATTTCTACTAAATATAGTTAATACTATTTTTATTCAATTATTATATTTATATTTTACAATATTTTATATTATAATATACAATTTCCAACAAATATATTGAGCGCAAGGACAAGTTTTAAAGAAACTCAACTTATTGTGTAGAGAGATGCTAGCGGTGGAAATGGAGACAACGTCACTTCCCTTTTATAGGTATTGTGAGGGAGGGCAGTTGAACTATCTAGCGAAAAGGAATGAGCCACGTCCTCTTCATGAATGCATCTTACCTTCATATATACAACACTACACGTAAAGGGAGTGTGACCATAATATCAGATACACAGAAGTCCAAAGCCCTTCAAATAGATTGTTCACCACCTTTCTTTTTCTGTTTGTTTTTGGAGTTTCAGAAAATGGGAGTGGAGTCTGTGGAGAGAGAACGCGAAAGCAATGAGGGTACAATCCCAGCTGAGTTCATTAGGTCGGAGAACGAGCAACCGGGAATCACAACCGTTCATGGGAAAGTTTTGGAAGTACCAACAATTGATTTCAGTGACCCTGATGAGGAAAAGCTCATCGTCCAAATTACTGAGGCCAGCTCCAACTGGGGCATGTACCAGATAATGAACCACGACATACCCAGCGAGGTCATAAGTAAATTGCAGGCTGTTGGGAAGGAGTTTTTTGAGCTTCCACAGGAGGAAAAGGAGGCTTATGCTAAGCCTCCGGACTCCGGCTCAATAGAAGGCTATGGGACAAAGCTCTTCAAGGAAATTTCTGAAGGCGACATTACGAAGAAAGGGTGGGTGGACAATCTGTTCAATAAGATTTGGCCTCCATCTGTTATTAATTACCAGTTCTGGCCTAAGAACCCACCTTCTTACAGGTTAGTCACACTTTGTTTTGAGTGCCAATTACCTTTCCTGAGTTTAGGAGGCTAAATCTCTTAAGCAAATCACATAGGCCGTTAGATCAAAATCCAACGGCTACAAATAAGAATCCACTCTAAAAATTATAATAATTGTAGCATCTAACGTACCCGTGTGATTTGCTCAGAAGACTCAGTCTTCTAAGTTCAGAAGAGGATCCAACGTACCCGTGTGATTTGCTCAGAGGATCCTGATCCCTCTTTAAATGTGGTTCACATATATTTTATTCTTTTAGTTTGGGTTTTGTACATTCTTTCTGTGATAATTTTTTCATTTCGTGGTCGATGTTCCTTTTTCCAACGTTATTAATTTTTTTTTTTTTTTTTGACAAATTTTCCAAGGTTATTATATATGAAAACTTAAACATATAATTAAAAACTATGTTACAAGTGGCCCACTATTATAGTAATAAATATATCGTTTGACAAAAAAAATAAAGAATAAAATCTTGGTGTCAAATATGTAATATTAGTGTCACTTAGTTCTCCAGTTTAGTGGTATTCTTTTATACTTGTAAATGAGAGGTCTTACAATTAGTACTCTAAATTCTCATTTGACACTTTAAATTTTTTATAATTAGAAAGAAATATATATTTATCAGAAGTGTATAATGAGACATTTTTTCCTTTTTTTTTTTTTTTTTTTTTGTCAAAGTAGAATGAGATTTTTTATGTTCTAATAACAATTCTAAATATATATAAAATATAATTTAGGATTCGTTTGGAAATACTTTTAAAATGATTTAAGCGTTTTCTTTGAAATTGATTTTGGGTTTTAAGTGCTTTTTGATAGTATCATTAGATATGTGCTTCTTTGAAGAAGTGCATAAAATTGTTTTTTGGAGATCCACTTGGATTTTTATTAAGGATTGATTTTAAAAATTATTTTCACAAAAAATACTTTAGTCATTTTAAAAGCACTTTCATACAAACCCTTATTACTATATTTGAATTGTGATTATATATATTAAGCAACAAGAAAATTTCAATTAAGCAAGAGTCATTGTTCACTGAAATACACCGTGGTCGTTGTCAAAATAATGTATGTATTGTTAATTGTTAGGATAAATTACATTTTATTCCCTTAAGTTCAAAATTATAATCTCGTACAATATCTTTAAAACATTTCAATTTTATACCGTAAAAATTATTTTATTTCAATTTCATATATTTGTCATAATTTCTGTTAAGTTCTCAGTTATCTGCCCATAAAATTTGTCCCAAGCATAAAAGTTAAGAAAATAATAATAATAATATGGTAAAAATATTTTTTTTAAACTTAAAAAAACGAAAAAAAGCAAAATTTCATCTTCTTGAGCAAGTTTCCGGCGCTCATCCTCACCCTCCTTCTCTCTCCTCTCCCCACCCCCTCCGTCTGTCCCCCTTCCTTCACCTTCACCACCAAAACCACAATTGAGAACCCAACTTGAGTCCAAAAACCCCAATCGAAAAGCTTGCCCGAGGTCGACGAAATCACACAGCCTGCAAATCCAGAGCTCCTCCAAAACCTTGAAACCCACCCCACACAAATCCAAATTCCAAATTTCCAATGGAAATTACGAAATTAAGAAAGATATATGGTGATTCTGATTTCTGAATTTCTGATTAATGAGTTGATGGCGATTTCTAAGCCGACAAGCGAGTCAACTCAGTGAGCAAAGCGAAGACGCGAGCAAGCCCACTGTGAACGAGTCGACCATCAAAGGCTACGTGCACGTCATGATTAGCAGTAGTAGTAGATCCATCTGCGGGTCTTCAATTTTTTTTTTCCTTCGAACTCCTGCCTGCCCACATCCCGCTCCAGATTCGTCGATCTCCATCCCAGAAGCCAAAAACTGAAAAATTCCCAAAATTTCCCACACTCAAAACAAAAACAGAGAATCCCACATTTTCTCTCATTTTTCCTCCAACCAAACACATCATGTTATCTTTCCCAAACAATATCTAGAGCCTAATCCACCCATTCCACTTCAAATATAACGCGGATATAGCATCAAAATTATGATATAAAAATGTTTAATCAAATCACTAAAAGGTATAGATGTTTGATCTAAAAAATTCAAAACTGAAGAGCCTATATCAAAAGATTCCTTAAATATTTTTGTAGTTGTTTGGCCATCTGGTTTAAGTTTGGTAGTCACATCAACACAAATGTGAAATTTATTTTTACTATGTTATCACTTAATGGTTAACTTACTTAACAAATTTTTTAACATTTGTATGAAATTAAAGTGAAATAATAGTATATGTATGATACTGAAAAGTTATAAAGATGTTATATGAGGTTACAATTGCATCCAAACTCGAGATGTCCTTCAATAATTCTAACAAATATTCTTTCAACAGTAATAGAGCAAATGGAAATAATTAATAATTAACTATTTAAAATTTGATGGGGTGCAGGGAAGCTAATGAGGAGTATGCTAAGCATATGCACAAGGTGGTGGAAAAGCTATTTAGGCTGCTATCTTTAGGGTTAGGGCTTGAAGGACAAGAGTTAAAGAAGGCTGCCGGTGGTGATAACTTGGAGTACCTTCTCAAAATTAACTACTACCCACCATGTCCTCGCCCTGATCTTGCCCTTGGAGTGGTGGCTCACACCGACATGTCCACCGTCACCATTCTTGTCCCCAACGATGTTCAGGGCCTCCAGGCTTGCAAAGATGGCCGTTGGTACGACGTTAAGTACATCCCTAATGCCCTTGTCATCCACATTGGTGATCAAATGGAGGTACGTATTTATATACTACTTACTGTAACCCACCTAATCATAATATGCATGTTGCTCATTAATACAAAAAAAAAAAAAAAAAAAAAAAAAAAAAAACAAACCTTTAATTAACACTTTTAGCCCGTCATTTAATACTACACTTTAGGATTATTCATTCATTTATAAGTAAGATGTCTTAAATTTAAAAGTAGTAAATAACGAGTTTAATACCGATTTATTCCTCCACTTTTAATGTATAAATATACCTTTTCATCCACATTGGGGATCAAATGGAGGTACGTATTTATAAACTACTTACGGTGACCCACCTAATCATAATATGCATGTTGCTCCTTAATACCCCAAAAAAAAAAAAACAAAAAAAAAAAACACCTTTAATTAACACTTTTAGCCCATCATTTAATACTACACTTTAAGGTTATTCATTTACGTATAAGTAAGACATCTTAAATTTAAATGTCGTAAATGACGAGTTTAATACCGATTTATTCCTCCACTTTTAATGTATAAATATATCATTGTATAGAAAATACACCTTCAATCCATAATCTAAAGAAGTTTTAGGCTGTTTCCCAAAAAAACAAAAAACAAAACAAAGAAGTTTTAGGCTTCTAATTTTAAAACCCAAATAAAATTCATATGCGGAAAACTGCAAGAGTTCCGCAACACCTTTTATAAATACAAGTTAGAAGACCATCACGTATTACAGTGCTCCTACAGTATTGTAGTTAATGGTCTCAAATTTTTGTCATATCCACGCATTTATGAGTCACTCATCAAACTTGAAATTTTTTTTCAATGTGTTCAGAAGACAATTTGGTATACCAAATGTTATAATATAAATGGTTAGAATTTTTTATTTTTTCAAGCATCAAACCACTTATTCCATGATATTTTGTATACTGAGCCTTGTTTTCGGCACAAAGAATAATCTCTATCAAACGTCCTTTTCTAATCACTAAGTCAATTAATTGTGGTGACGTAGATAATGAGCAATGGAAAGTACAAGAGTGTCCTGCACAGGACCACTGTGAACAAGGATAAGACGAGAATCTCATGGCCTGTGTTCTTGGAGCCGCCAGCAGACCACGTCGTCGGTCCTCATCCACAGCTTGTGAACGCCGTTAATCAACCAAAGTACAAGACCAAGAAGTACGGCGACTATGTTTACTGTAAGATTAATAAGCTTCCCCAATAAACAAACACTAAGCACCAGAATAAATAAATATTATGAAGTGGGTGGTTTTGTTTATTTTTCTTTTCCTTGTTTTTTTTTTTTTGTTGGTGAAGTTGTGAGTGGTGTGTACCTCATCAATATGAAATAATTGTTTGAATTTGTGTTCGGGTTCAAACTATTTCTTGACCTTTTAGTGTTAATCAATGTAAGATTTCATTTTTGCCAAAAAAAAATATTCGAATCAAAAGGTGATGAGCGAAATCGTACCTAGTTGTATTTGATTGTGGAAGATGAGATTCGGTTTCAACATTCTTATTCCTCTAATTCACAATATGTTTTTTTATTAAAACCTCATTTGGTGTCTATGATTAGATTAGAATGAATAACCATCATATTGAATAAATGTTGATCGAACAATGAAAATTTTGTATCCAACTTAAAACTAGAAGATGGATTAATTCATTTAGGAAGCTTATCCATTCCAATTTCCTCTCAAATGGTTAGATTAGAAGGACAAGTTTCATTCATATCTAATCCGGTTTTAATGTACTCTAAATGAAAAATCATTTACCTCTACCTCTAGTATTCCTAGGATTATATTAATTGTCCAATCTATTACAATTCTAGACACAATGAAGGTTACCGACTTTCGATGGACGCGGAGCCAACAAGTTCAATCGAACAGCATAACGAGTTTAACGTTACAAAAGCGTTCACTAACTTTGTCAAACAATACCTAAGAAATTGTTTGGGCCCAAAATAATATTGTTGGGCCGAGTGTAGGTTTGTGCTCGGCCCAAAGCCGTGTCAAAATACTATGGGCTGCCTGATGATTCCGGGCCATTTAGCAGGGATGGTCGAGTCATATCGCAAGAATGAGTGGTTTAGATAAGCAAAGAGGGTCGAGGAAGTCCGGGTGCAATTAGGATTCTCGACTAACAATGAATAAAGCCCCGAAGGGGGTGGGTTCAAAATCCTAATGAGAGTAGGGTTGTTTGAAGCAAAGTTGGAACGAAACAAGAACTCCTAATCTAGATAGGAGTTCAATTTGATCTCAAGAAGGAGTTGGTGCCTTAAATACAAGAAATCATGCAACAATTGAAGACCTTCAATTCAACACACAATTGCCCTGCGCAAAACCTCTCAAACAACTTGAGATTTTTATTTTATTTTTCTCGTCGACACACCTTCAGTTTGGATAAACAGCACTGTGGAGGCAACCGACGAACACCTTCAGTTTGGATAAACAGCACTGTTGCCATAGAATCAGCCGACCGAGGAGCACCTTCAGTTTGGATAAACAGCACTATGTCGAGGCCGACTGGTTACCTATCCAAGTCTCGGCCAAGAAGGGTTTTCGAATCCTTGTTGGCAGAGGTCATCTTATTAGCCTTCTCAGCGAAGTAGGTGTCACTAGCTACGACATTCAGTGTACTGGACGCCAAGTGATTTTCTGATTGGATACTCACAAGTGAGTTTCAGAGTTCGGCATTCTGACGGCCGAACCACATTCACCATCAAGACATACATCACCTTTGAATATTTGTGTCTGTATAGTCTGGTGTTGATTCGACATGCTTACACTCTTACGAATATAATCACGGTGACTAAATCGGGCGCCAACGATTTTTGAACTTCGCAGAACTAGCATCCTTGTCTTCAGGCTCTAGAACTCGAAGACCAAGAGTGTTCCTTCCTCGGTCGCAGTTGCAAGGTAAAGAAGTCAGCAATGCGCTCAACGCAACATCAACAAATTTTACTCCTCGGCCGAGCTTGGCCGACGAGTTGGCACGCCCTGCATTCAACCGAAGGACTTAGTTAGCTTATTAGTTGGCTCGGCTTGCGCGCTGCGTAGGTTTTGTAATTTTTAGGGTCAACATTTTGGCATGCCTGGTGGGACCTTGTGCTAGACCTTCGGAGTTCATGACCATTGAGACACGGTCCGTAAAAAAGAGAACAATCATGGGAAAGTCAACAACTGACTTACTAGTGCAAGGCCTTGGGCAGGATTTGCCTCAGGCGAAAAATCCGATCATTGTTGCGCCGCCCAAGGCTACAAGTGCGACACGCCGAGATAATGAAATCTGTCTCGGCGGACAGCCTCGCAACCCAGAAGTTCCCAAAGTTCATCCACCCGTACCCACCTTATGTAGAAAGGTTCAAATACCCTAGAGGCTTCAAGATCCCCGATTTCAGTCTGTTCGTCGGAGAGTCGTCCTTGTCCTTGTTAGAACATGTGGCTCAGTTCACAGCGTAATGTGGAGACGTCAATAGTGACTTCCATAAACTACGGCTATTCAACTTCTCACTGACAAGGTCAGCTTTTTCTTGGTACATTAATCTCCCACCAAACTCCGTCCAGAGTTGGGAGGAATTGGTTGAGAAATTCCATGAATAATTCTATTGACCTAGGTGGAAATGTCCGTTTCATCGTTGGCTAGGATGGCTCAAGCGTCCGATGAATCCCCAATGGAATACCCAACAAGGTTCAAGTCGGCCAGGAATTGGTGCCGAGTACCTTTTCCTGAAGTTGAATTCGTCAGAATCGCCCTAAACGGTTTGGACGTGGAATACAAAAAGAAGTTTCTGGGGGCAAATATTTGAGATATGTACGAACTTGCTCAACACGTTGAGTAGTATAATTATTTGCTTCAAGTGGAAAAAATATCGAAGTCACCATCCCAGGGAACATTATATAAGAATCCCACGATTAGCTATGCATTGGCCGAAAGTGAGGACCCTCAGTATGTCAGTGTGGACGCGACTGAAATAGTGATAATAAATCTTACGTTTGCAAGGCGTTAGCTCAACTTAGTCCCAAAGATGCCAAGACCCGCTCGGCTGCTGAGGAGACGAGTAAAACATCAAAAGTTTACACTTTCGATATCACCAAAGCCGATGCAATTTTCGACTAGTTGTTGTTAGCAAAGATCATCAAACTTCGGCCAGGACACAACATCCCTAAGGCCGAAGAATTGAAGGGCAAAACATATTGCAAGTATCATAATTCAAACAAGCATGCTACCAATAATTGCATTGTGTTCCAAGACGCGATTCAAAATTGGATCAAGAAAGGTAAGCTAAAATTACGGGAGAAACAAATGGCGGTCGACGTCAATCATTTCCCCTCGACAACAATCGGTATGGTGGATACTCATCTCCCTAAAAACAAAGGAAAAGGGAAGGCCGAATACGTCCCGGTGTAGCATGTCCGTAAGCAAAATGGTCAACCAAGATTAAATTGATTTATTTTCAAATGCACCACCTATGGAGCCCTCAGGGCCGGCCATTGATGAACCCACGACAGGTTTTAGTTCTGAAGAAACCATGAATCAATGGTTTTATGCGACCACTGTAAAACACGATTTGAACCTAAAAAGAGGGAATCTTCGGCACTAACTTCAGGCCCACCATCCACGACTGCTACAAAACCGCCAAGTGTTTGAGAGACTAGGCCCACAGGTACAAGCAAAAGACCCAGCACCAGTCAAACGGTGTCTTGACTTTGACACACCATTCTATAATGAAGATTATTACTCACGCAATGCCAGTAGTTTGGGTTCGTCAGTCGATTGAAAAACCTTCAAACCGCCCAGGCCACGAGACCAACGTTAGTATAGTTACAATTCTCCAATTGGCCTATATACAACGTTATCTCAATCTCAAAAATGTCGTCGTTAGCGGATAGATTGCATGGCTCAACAACAAGAAGCGCAGGCCAACTCGGCTACTCGGTGGTAGCCAAAAGACCCTGTAGGAAGCGTTGATGAATGGCCAACCTCGACTATCATAACCGAATTACTTGAAGGAAATAAGGCAGCTGCTCATGACTTTGAAACCACCATTAAAGAGTCCGAGAAACACATCAAGCTCCTTCTTCGGCCTGGGGAGATAAAAGCTCATCTCGAGCATTTTAGACAAGAGGTCGAAAGGAAACTTTCTCCGTTACCACCGTCGGAATCATTAGTCAAAGTACGGCGCAATCTGCACCCTCCATTCGTCGGTGAATCCCTAGAGTACATGCAGGAATTTCATAAGAAATATTCTGCCAATGATTTATACGGACTACCTAAGGCATGTCAGGAAGCCCTCGACCTAGCACTAACTTGCCCTAATGCCGAGCAAATTATCGAAAAAACTTCCGATCCAGCAATGAAAGTTAGGTTCCAGCATATATGTAAGGCTCGGGTCTTTGACTTTGAGGTCGACCCTTACACAGATATCGACATCGCCGAATTACCCTTTTCACTCGAAGACCTTTAGCATTTGCGATATCATTTCGAGGTTTTTCGGCCGTATCTCTTTTCAACCTTACAGCCGATGAGGAAAATCGAGTTGCGCGTTTAGACGCATACCTGGACACAAGGAATGCCCGCATCGCCTACGAAGAACGTGCCCGTAACGTACTACAAAAACGAAATAAATCTTCGGCAGTAATCGCGCTCGAGGAAGATAACGAGGATAAGATAGATTCAGTCCATATGCCTTAGGAGCAGGTTCATACTAAAGCTCTAAATAGTTCAATTGAAAACGTTCCAACGACCGATGCTACGTCTACTAGTCTGGAAGACGACGACCACGACCTGATGGGCTCTTTAGTCATCGAGCATATGAAGTTCAAGATGGTCCATGTCCTACCGACTGAGTTCCAACCAAGCACCCATCAGTCAAATTTCTTGGATGGGGACATTGTTGCCGAAGAAGCAACACAAGTGGATTTGGTCGTTACTGACAACGATGGGGAAGTCAGTAAAGGCGAAAACCTTAAGGCAGCCTTGGCTGAATTGTTTCCCCGTTCCCCCTCGGTTAATCTCCAACATCTAAAGCCGTTATACGTCATGGCTCATATTGAAGGATATCTCATTTCAAAGGTTTTTATCGACTGCGGAGCCACAATCAACATTATGCCAATTTCCGTCATGAAGGCATTATGCCGTTCCAATGATAAGCTTATTCCATCAGGGATAACGATGAGCAGCTTCATTGGCGACAAGTCTCAAACCAAAGAAGTGCTCCTGTTAAAAGTCAGCATTGCTGGTCATCACCACATGACGACATTCTTTATAATTGACTCAAAGACTGGCTATAATGCATTGCTCGGCCGCGATTGGATCCACCAAACCAGTTGCATTCCTTCCTCACTATACCAAGTTCTCATCTTTTGGGACAGCAAATCGATCATATTGCACCTAGCCGATAATCAGCCATTTGAGACCAACATGATTCAGGCTCGTTATTACGACGATCACGTCGGCTATATCACCCTCCAGGGTTTTAACGAGGATGGACGGCCGACCAGAATTTCGGTACAGAAAGCTATCGAGGTAGGCGCCGAGATTGTACAACAGGATTTGGCGAGACTTAGCTTGGCAGATCTAATTACCAATGCTGATGATTGACGCCACTAAATAAGAAAGGCGTCGGGCTGCGGTTTCGTCAACCATGGAACGTCTGTTGTCCCATTGGTACGCTATTGCCAAGCAACCACATTCCGGCATAAACTTAATCGAATTTCTGGCCGAAGCGGATAACGGCCCCATTCTATCTTTCGACAAAGTTCAGGCCGCACCGGCCAAACTCGAAGACAATCGGCCCCAGGTAAAGGACCCTTTGGAAGAAATCAATGTGGGCACAGTCGATGAGCCTCAACCACTATTTATCAGTGCATTATTACCACCTTCTATGAAGTACGGGCTTTGTATGTTGCTCCATGAATTTAAAGATTGTTTCGTGTGGAGTTATCATGAAATGCCAGGCCTTGACCAAAACCTCGTCGAGCATAAGTTACGCATCAGAGAAGGGTGTAAGCCTTTTCGACAACCTCCACGACGGTTCTTGACCGAAGTACAACTCAATATAAAAGACAAATTAGTTCGGCTTCTGAAAGCCGGGTTTATTCGGACCGCCGGGTACGTCGAATGGTTGGCCAATATCGTCCGAGTGTTAAAAAAAAGTGGAGCCCTCCGCATTTGCATCGATTTCTGTAACTTAAATCTGGCCACTCCCAAGGATGAATATACAATGCCAATCTCGGATTTACTAATGGATGCCGCAACCAATCATGAAATGCTATCCTTCATGGACGGCCATCCTGTCTACAACCAGATCTTTATCGCTGAGGCTGACGTCCATAAGACCGCCTTCCGTTGCCCAAGGGCACTTGGTACTTACTAGTGGGTTGTTATGTCATTCGGCCTCAAGAATGCCAGCGCCACATACCAGCGAGCCATGAATACGATATTCCACGACTTGATCGGTTCGATCGTCGAAGTTTATATCGATGATGTGGTAGTGAAATCGAAAAGCCGCCGAACACACCTGGATGATCTTTGGCAAGCATTCCTCTGCATGCACCAGCATAATCTCAAAATGAACCCGGCCAAATTCGCATTCGGAGTATCGACCTGTAATTTTTTAGGGTTTTTAGTGCACCATCAAGGCATTGAAGTCGACAAGAATAAAGCTCGCGTAATCATTAGCGCTCCACCCTCGACAACTAAGAAGCAACTCCAATCATTGCTCAGGAAGATAAATTTTCTCCGCCGTTTCATTGCTAATTCGGCAGGCAAAATGAAAGCATTCTCTAGCTCCTCAAACTTAAGGACTCCGACAAGTTTGAGTGGTGCGAAGAACACCAAACGACTTTTACACAAATCAAGGTGTCCCTTTCTATGCCATCGATGCTAGTTCCACCTTGTCATGGTAAACCTCTCAAACTATACATTTTGACAGCCGTTGAATCCATCAGTTGTCTCCTCGTGCAAGATAACAATGTAGAGCGTGAACAAGCTATCTTTTACCTTAGCTGTAATCTGAATTCGCCGGAGATTAATTATTCACCCGTCGAAAAACTTTGCTTAGCTCTGTTTTTTGCCGCATCAAAACTTCGGCACTACATGCTCCCATCAGTCACGCAGGTCATTGCCCAAACAGATGTTATTCGTTACATGCTCACTCGGCCTATCGTTAAAAGCCGAATTGGGAAATGGACAATGGCTTTATCAGAATTCAGTTTGTAGTACGTACCCCAAAAGGCCGTCAAAGGCCAAGCTCTCGCCGATTTTTTGGCCCAACACCCTTCTCCTTATGGCCTTGAAGGCAGCGACGTCGACATCGGCTTAATCATAACCCGCGACAGCCACTGGACGATGCATTTTGATGGTTCCAGTACCTCGACCTCGGCTGGTGTTAGTATTGCTATTCAATCACTCGACCATTACCGCTGGTATTTTTCGCTCAAGTTAGATTTCGGCTGTACGAATAATCAAGCCGAGTATGAAGCTCTTATCATTGGCTTTCACGTTCTACATGATTTAAGAGCAACCCGTGTTCTCATCCTTGGTGATTCTGAACTGGTGATTAACCAACTCAACGGTATTTTTCGTTGCATGAGTTGTACTTTGGCACCTTATCACATGGTCGCCACCTATTTGGCCGAGTCATTTGAATGGATCACATTTGAGCACGTTTCTCGTATTTGGAACACTGACGCCGATGAACTCGCCCAAATCACCTCCGGAGCATAACTCACGGAGGGCAAGCTAAGCCGGGTAACACCCACAGTCTTGCGATCGTACCCAACCTTGGTCAATCAGCAAATTCTCCAGAGCAATCACATGATACGCACGAGGGTGATGTCGTTACCATCATTACTAGAACGGGGAGACCCCGTAGAAGTATGTGCCATCGAGACACTACCAGACGATTGGAGAAAGACGATTCTACGATATCTCGATAACCCCAACGGGAAACACGATCGGAGAACGAATGTCCATTCCACGAATTACGTGTCATACCAAAATGAATTATACCAAAAGGGTGAGGATGGGTTACTATTATTTTGCCTCGACCCACAGGAGGCTGTCCAAGTAATGACCGAGGTACATGAAGGAATTTGTGGAGCTCACTAAACAGGACGCAATATGCGCTGGTTGCTCCAACAACACGGTTACTTCTGGCCAAGTATATTAAAGGATTGCATCGAATACTCACGGGGATGCATACCGTGTTAGATTCATGGACCAGGGTAGAGAGCCTCGACCGAATTACTCCACTCAGTTACTAAACTATGGCCGTTTAGGGGATGGGCAATGGACGTAATCGGAAAAATCACACCATTGTCGGGAGCGGCAAAACACGTGTGGATAATAGTAGCAACCAATTACTTCACGAAGTGGGTCGAGGCAAAATCATACGCCGAATTAACAGCCAAAGAAGTTTACAGTTTTGTAGAGGAAAATATTGTGACCAGATTCGGCGTGCCAGAAACGATCATAACCGACAATAGCACAGTTTTCACGGTCGACGGGTTTAGAGAATACACGGCAAGTCTGAATATCCGACTTGAGCAGTCTACGCTGTATTACCCACAGGCGAACGGGCAGGTCGAAGCTAGCAATAAAGTATTAATCGGCATTCTAGAAAAAATGGTAAGAGAAAGACCTGGGATGTGGCATTTAGAGTTAAACGAAGCATTATGGGCGTACTAAACTTCACCCCGGTCGGCCACCAGAACAACTCCTTACGCGTTAACTTACAGACACGACGCTATGTTACCAATCATGCTAAGTATAAACTCATTACGAGTGATCAAGCATAGTAGTTTGTTTAGTGCCGAATATAGTTAAGCTATGCGACAAGAATTAGAAGACTTAGAAGAAAATCGGATTGACGTGGGTAATTTATTAATAGCACAGAAGAAAATTGCCAAGCGAGCTTATAATCAACGCGTCAGACAAAAAACGTTTGGCAAGGGAGAATTGGTTTGGCAAACGGTGTTGCCTATAAGGATTAAAGACCCCACCGGAAAATGGTCGCCGAATTGGGAAGGACCATTCATCGTTCACAAAGTTCTCGGCAATGGGGCATATCATCTTAGAGATCAGACCGATTTAATTCACAAATTACCGATTAATGGAAAATTTTTAAAAAAGTACTATCTAGTCACATGGAAAATGCAAGAATGAATATCATTGTATTAAACTCATGAAAAGGGCGAGCAGATACATTCAAAGGGCTCCTAAAAATTCTAGGGGGTTGAAGGGAGGAAAGTCTCGAGAGCAGCCTTCAACTCCAGCCACTTCACTTCACTCCACTCAAAATTATCTCAGCCTGCCTTGTCTTTTTATTAATTTGCAGCTGCTGGATGTGCTTTACGCCTGCAGTGAAGGTCGTAAGCCAAGCTTTATTTTCCTCGAAGTCCCTCTCAAGCTCTAAAGCAGCAGCTGATCTTTGCTATTGAAGCTCAGCAATTTGACGCTGAAGCTCGAAAATCCGGCGATCAAACTCGGTCAGCTGCGCCTTCTTTGCTTTTATCGCCTCTAACTCTGCTCGGCCAGTCTCATGCGCAATCTTTGCCATCTTCAAGTCGTTCTCAGCCCATAATGCTTGTTCAAAAATGGTGAAGTGTTGCCGAGTCTGCTCCAGAAGGGTAGTCAGATAAACGACATTCTTCATGCTCAGAAAATGCCATTTACAAGGTCGTTCAGGCACTCCTTAGTGGAGTCAAGACCCTTACATTGGAGGACTTGAGAGGCATAGAGGGACAAAAGCTCCTGTAGGTAAACAAAAGCTTAGGCCTCGGCCACGGCCTCCACTGGTTCGACAAGGGCAGCAGAGGAACCGGCATCGCCAATCGTGCTCTAAAAAAGAGCATCAAGCTCGACCTCCCACGAATGCTGCACGTAGAGAAAAATTCGTAAGCAAAAGGAAAATTAAATGGAATGCATAACAGAGGGAATGTGTTTCTAGACCTGTCGGGAGGAAACCTCGGCCATGCCCTTTGGTTCATTGCTCGAACCTAGAGAACTTAATGGTCGAGCCCAGTGCCTAAGACCGCTTCTCAGTTCACGCGGCCAATGGAGGTTATTTACATTTGATGGCCACTGAGGTGGCCAGGAAACGTAGACAATAACTTTAGGCGCATAAAATTGTCGGTGAAATGAACGTTCGGGCACCTGACATTTAATATTGTCCAGAGTTCAAATACATCATAATAAAATTGATAAAAGAAAGAGAGTGAGCCTTACAAAGGCCGAGGTGACTTCTTGTGGAGGAATATTGAGGTCTTCATCTTGTGGATGAAGCGATGTTTCGACTGTCGCCTCAGGCTCGACCAGGGACCTCTTCCCACGATCGACCATAGGAGGATCTAGATGGACAGCTACCTCGACCACAGGAGAAGGATGGACGGAAGAAAGGATGGTTGGTCGAGGGCGCCGTTCCAGCGGAATTTCGTCGCTCTCGTCGTTCTCATCATCCTGAAATAAAAAGCTGTTACGATTTGAAAATCAGATAAACAAAGATCATTAGCAATGGAATCATACCTCTTCCAGAATAATCGTTAGTCGCTGGATAGGGGATGCCTCGACGGGTGCATTCGTCTTCTCCAAAACAAGTGCAATGACCGACTCCGAAGCCACAACTAGAGCAGCAGCCGGTTCGACCGTAAACCCAGTTGTCGGTACGATTGGGGGTAGTTGGTCCGCCGGGGCCTGGATAACCAAGACGGAAGGAGAGACGACAGGAGCGGTTGATCCTATGGTCTAGCTGGAGATAACGTGAATCTCCCACTCCCCCTTTTTCGTCAATTTCTTGATATGTTTTGAATGGCGAGGAATGTCATCTATTGTCTCAGCGCCCTGATGAGGTCGTTTGGTCAGCAGAGTTCGCTCGGTGGTTTTAACCTTCGAGAAAAGGACCGACTTTTTCTTCGCTGCAGCCACGGCAACCACATCTGCTTTCTTCAACGACCTACCATCTGAGAAAACAGGATCGCATTAAAAAAAAAGGTAATGATAATTAAGGAAAGAAATAGGAGAAAAGGGTAGCTGTCTACCTCGGGTCGGCTCTTTGGATTGAGAAGCAGAGATTCTCCTCGGCCAATCATCGAAAAGTCTGTCGGTGATGTTTTCGATCATAGCCCCAAAGAAGGCTCTAGTGTATTCTTCCTACCAGTCACCGAAGGTGTCTGTGCCGAAAGATTCAAGGAGAGCTGGTTGGAGGCGGAATGTTTTGCACTGATTTTGAAACTCCTTCTCGGAATCTCTGCACTCCCTCTCTGATGAGCCGAAAAGGCATTCGTGGTTGAGGAGGGAACAGGAAGTGAGTAGAGGGACCGGACAACCTTAAAGGTATCCAAGTGGATGGGCCGTGAAATGGGGGTGGTAGACTTCCCAACTCGCTCGGCGAGGATCACAGCCAAGCGGAAGGTCGCGTGCTAGCACGATCGACCCCCAATTCTGGCAAAAGGTAGCATCTGCACCATCGGTCTAGGCTGATGATGGAATCCTGATGGAGCGAGGGTGTTTTAGACGACGACATACTAGAAATTCATCATCGGAGATGACTTCTAGGCCGAAGAGGTATTTGAAGACTTCTTCGGCCTGGTAAGGGGATAGCGGCCGAGATGCCAACTGAAAGCCGAGCGAAGTAGTTGGTTGAAAGGCAGAGGCATCCGGCCGAAGTGTGGTAAAATAGACTTGCAGCTAGAGTTGGAAGACACAGAGGGGACCATTCTGATTTGGGTCAATTTTTTCGATGGTCGCTTCAGCCAGGCAACAGAAAAGATTGGCGAGAACGGCCGAGCTAAGCGCTAGGGAGTGACCACTAGCCAGGGCCTCGGCCATCGACATGTTCTCAACCAAACATTTGTTCAACCGGGTACAACAAATAAATTTGTTGTTCCAGTAGAATAGGAAGGCTTTATGTTCTCCCTTCCTAAGGCTCTCATCGCCGCGGCCAGCGAAGTGGAGGATGAGGGTGTTGTAGTTGAAGGCTCTCGATCATCTCGACTCAGTGTTTCAATAGCGCGATTTTCGAAGAGCGTCTTGAGGTCAAGGTTCGACGGGTGCCCAAAGAGAGCCGCATTTATCGGGATGCCAGATGGGGGAGTCCCGAGGATGGCCGAGACATCAAGGATAGTAGGGCCGAGAGGGCCGAAAGGAAGAACCATGGTGTTAGTGGCTGAACACCAGAAACTCAGCGCTGCCATGAAGAGCTCCTTATCCATGGTTAGCTCCATGGTCGAAAGCTTGATGACGTCATAGATACCAAGAGTCTTCCACTCTTGGCTGAAGAAGTTTTCCATTCGGACGACCCAAGCCACCCAGTTGGCGTTGGTCGTGGGCCAGGCTCCTTGGGGCCTCGATAGGTCCCATTTTGACTAATCGAACCCTTGCAGCAAAGGTGTAAGGCAGTGAGCCTTGAAGAGAGTAATAATTGACAAAGGAATCGTATCCTTGAAAAGCGGCCCTAGGATTTGGTGGGTAATGCTCAGGTCACCTTCGAAACGTAGAGTTTTGATGGCATTCAGACTAATGAAGCTCTTGCATTTGCTGCATTCATCGCTGAGCTTGGAAATGAAGGTATTAGAACTTATTTTGGAATTTGGAAGAATGCTTGGGAGGTTTTCTAGGGCAGGAGTTTGTTTCTGGGAGTTAGAAAGCAAAATGGCTGAGAGAGTCTTTGAAGGTTTCTGGAAACGTGAGTACAAATAAAGGGAATTCAGGTATTTATAGGCGTGTCAAAAGGAAGATCAAACATTTGGTATTCGGAAGCACTATATTTTTTAATTTAGGGGAAAATTAACCGAGAAATGGCCAATCATTTCAGATATTTTGGGAATCTTCAAGGATATGATCAAGGTTTTCAGGGATTTGGGGTGCACGATTGCGTCAGAGGCAGTTTTAATGCATTAACGAGGAAGAGACGTTTCAACGGGCGCATGTTTTCGAGGGCCATGATTGAGAAATGGTAGGTTTATCGGAAGATTGACACGTGGCAGTATGTCGAGAGTAATGAGGATCGTGCAATCATCTCCCATAAATGTGCATGGTAATGGTTATCAAGAACAGTTAAGTCTAAAGGCAAAAGATGTTGTCATTTCTTCAAGGTCGAGATCCGACCAAAGGTTGGCAGTCGACGACCTCATAAACGAGGGGGCAATGTTTGGGCCCAAAATAATATTGTTGGGCCGAGTGTAGGTTTGTGCTCGGCCCAAAGCCGTGTCAAAATACTATGGGCTGCCTGATGATTCCGGGCCATTTAGCAGGGATGGTCAAGTCCTATCGCAAGAAGAAGTAGTTCAGATAAGCAAAGAAGATAGAGGAAGTCCGGGTGCAATTAGGATTCTCGACCAACAATGAATAAAGCCCTGAAAGGGGATAGGTCCAAAGTCCTAATAGGAGTAGGGTTGTTCGAAGCAAAGTTGGAACGAAACAAGAACTCCCAATCTAGATAGGAGTTTAATTCGATCTTAAGAAAGAGTTGGTGCTATAAATACAAGAAATCATGCAACAATTGAGGACCTTCAATTCAACACACAATTGCCCTACGCAAAACCTCTCAAATAGCTTGAGATTTTTATTTTCTTTTTCTCGCCGACACACCTTCAATTTGGATAAACAGCACTGTGGAGGCAACCGGCGAACACCTTCAGTTTGGATAAACACCACTGTTGCCGTAGAATCAGCCGACCGAGGAGCACCTTCAGTTTGGATAAACAGCACTGCGTCGAGGCCGACTGGTTACCTATCCAAGTCTTGGCCGAAAAGGGTTTTCGAATCCTTGTTGGCAGAGGTCATCTTATTAGCCTTCTCGGCGAAGTAAGGTGTTACTAGCTACAACATTCGGCGTACTGGACGCCGAGTGATTCTATGATTGAATACTCACAAGTGAGTTTCAGAGTTCGGCATTCTGACGGCTGAACCACATTCACCATCAGGACATACATCACCTTTGAATATTTCTGTCTGTATAGTCTGGTGTCGATTCTACGTGCTTATACTCTAACGAATATAATCACGGTGACCGAATCGGGTGCCAACGATTTATGAACTTCGCAGAACTAGCAGCCTTGTCTTTAGGCTCTAGAATCCGAAGACCGAAAGTGTTCCTTCCTCGGTCGCAGACGCAAGGTAAAAAAGTCAGCAACGCGCTCAACGCAACATCAACAAATTTTATTCCTCGGCCAAGCTTGGCCAACGAGTTAGCACGCCCCCGCATTCAACCGAAGGACTTAGTTAGCTTATTAGTTACTTGGCCTGCGCGCCGCGTAGGTTTTGTAATTTTTAGGATCAACAGAAATAAAGAACATAAAAAAACTTAAACTCACAACTTCAAATACAAAAATATATATTTTAATTAATTGAATTACAAGTTGTTCGTAAAACATTTATAGTTTAGAATGCGTAATCTATTAAAAAAAGTTATACTTACACAAGAAAAGAAAGAAAATGACGAGACGAGTTTGATTGTACTAGACAATATTGTAGTGGAAGTGTCATATCCCAGAACCACTTTTGGAGGAGGTAATCACGTGGGGGTTGGGGGAAAAGACTAAATATTTCGACAACCAAACTACTTTTAAGGAAATGGTGTAATTATAAATTTCCGAGTTGATGTGTTGGGCTTTTTTTCTTTTCTTTTTTGATACAGACGTTTGAGGGTTATCAAAAGGAGTATTTATCAAATATAATTAAAAATTAACTTTTAATTGAAAAAATGTCACTTTTTATAAAGATTTTCAAATATATCTAAAATTTCACGTAAATAGACACAAATACTCTTAACTTTAGCAATTAAATAAATTAAAGATTTTTTAGCTACTGTCGCCTGAAGCTCCGGTCCAACTTCACCTTTGCTTCTACAATCCACCACCACAACCCTATCCCTTCGACCTCCTCATCATCGACATTGAGCGCCGTCGTGGTTACTGCAAGTGGGAGCCGCAGAATTTCAATCATGCCTTCAACACTTTTTTTCTTACTAATATCATTTTTAGTTTTAAATATAAAAATAGTTTTTAAAGTTAATCCACATGTCCTTATATAATTGTATTTGTGAGACCCATGTGGCACCATATCATCACACTAACAGAGCAATTGACATATTTTTCACAAAAAAACTAAAATGATCAAGATGGACAAATTCAAAGAAAGACAAAAATAATTCATGATAGACAAATTCAAGAACATTACTATTGATTATCATTAATTGTTAAGGACCATATTAAAGAGTTATGTCAATGTCACAAATCATTTTGGCTAAAAAACCTTTAATTTATTTGATTGTTAAAATTGAGGGTATTTTTGTCTATTTAGATTGAATTTTGGATATATTTGAAAGATTTTATAAAAAAATGACATTTTTGAAATTAAGGGTTAATTTTTTGTTATATTTGATAAATATTCGATTAAAGAGTCTAACTTTTTTTTTACTATTTACTATTACAGTCTAGTTATATTTTTATATATTTATTATTAAGGGTTCTAATCTCGTAAATGAATAGTTCAAACTAAATAATTACGGTTGTATTTCTTTTCACTTGTAAAAGAGGTCATATGCCTAAATCTCGTGAATGAATATTTTAAACTAATTATTACCATTGACTTATTATATGACTTAACTTTATCTTCATCCTCTTTATTAAAAATATATCATTGTAATTTTTTCTTTGAAAAAAGTCATGTTTCTTTATTTACAAATCACAATTTGAATATAATATGGCAGCAAGTGCAATTAGTGTCATAATTTATCTTTGCTTATAATGGACGAATTCTTATCTCAATTCTGTTGAAAGATTACAAAAAATTATGAAGCTATCGAGTGAAATGTAAAATATAGTAGAGTACAATAAGAACCCGACTGGTGTTCAACCTGGCATTAGTCGCAGCCCTGTCTGGAGATACTTCTGCGAGACAATAGAAACTTACATGAAACTGGGTGCATACCCCATGTATCTGTCTCATTGCTTAAGGGCAGAGATAGATACATGAAAAATATTTCGTGTAAGTATCTCTTGCATGTCCTGTGACACACCCCAACCTAAATCGAGGCATGCTAGCTGTCATGTAAGGGTGACGTAGCCATGTGCGCAGTGTGGAAGTGATAGTGATACAAATATGTGAGTAAATTGAAACCAAACTAGCTACTTTACACTAGGTAAGTATATAAGTACGAGTGAAGATGTTTAAAGTATAAATTCACATACTCAGAGCATAGGTAACCTAAGTGCAGCCCAACAAGCTAAATAGTAATTATACATAATATGAGAGGAAGTTCCTACATTATTTGATGTTTGTTAGAACCACTGTAGAGTCCTCGTGAGCCACCAACACGAACTTCTACCTAAAACCTGGAGGGGCGCAAAAGAGAAAGTGTGAGTGGGCAAAAACAAAGCTTTTCAAAACCATTTCTCTTTCCAAAAGTAATAACCTCTCACCATAAAACCCATATAATTTCTCAAAAAATAGTAATACATATGTATTTATAGAAATCAAGCTCAAGAGTAACGAAAACCAAGTATATGCCACATCACTATCTCAGCAGTAAATATGTAAGCAAGGTGATATAAATCAATGTAAAAGTGATATGCTAGCCGGAGTCACCTAATGTGACTGACCTGTACGACACTAAACCTGCACACCAGTCGGAACCACCAAATGTGGTCTGTACGACAGGCTGGGTGTAAATAAGTATGCGCAAGTGCTACGATCACGTGAAGGCTATGTGACGAATCGTAGGTCACCTGCGAGTCGGAACCAAGTAATGTGGTCTGTACGACAAGCTGGCACCTGACTTGGATCCAAGCTGAACGTGCGGTACGGGAGGTGAATGATCACATAAGGGCTAGGCCCTAGGCACGGGCGGAGCACGAACATCGGGGTGCAGGACAATGAGCTCTATGTGCATCAACTCATAATCAACTACTATGCAACCATATTGTCAATATATACTTACCTGAACTTACTTGGGCCTCCACAACATCATGCAATATTATGCAAAGCTATACTAATGCGTATGCTAAAATGTAAAGCAAACATGATATGGCATTTTAAATCAAATTCCGTTTAAAAACAGTTTCTGGGAAATGCATATATATAAATATAAACCAAAAGCCCACTCACTGGTATATAGCAGGGTCGTAACCCCCGAGTCTCTCCTGGTTATGCTCGTCCTTCGGGAACGTCTCACCTATATGTGAAACAACTAATTCAACGTTAATTTTAAGCATATACCCAAAACCGTGTAATAACTTCTCATACGTTGCTTAATTGGGGTGTTTGAATATACCATCGTGGCCTACTCAACACCGTGAGCATCCCCATATTTTTAGAATAATTTTCCGACGCCCCACGCACCCTCATGCGCTGGCCAAGGCACAGCCACACGCGTCGGCCATGCGCAGGCACGTGCATAGCACACTGACAGAATCCCTAACGGCGTTAGGGAATATTCCATTAAATAATAGAATATTCCATCCAAAAACTAACTGTGTTACCTAACGTCGTCAGTATATTTCATCAAAGTTGACAGAATATTCTTCTCCTTTTTCGGTGGCTTCGCCGGAATTCATCGCTGGCCACTGTCTATGTCGCCGGTTTCTAGAAATTCTTAAAACCTTAGTTTCAACACCAAAATTCACAAATTTTATATAGAATTGAAGCTCTCAACTAGGAGAACATAACCATACCTCTTTGAGGTCCTAAAATCAATGGAAATTGGTCGGAAAATCCTTCGATATTCCGGCTAAGTCTGCAACTCGATAAACCTGAGTGACGTCTAAAACACTCCAAAATTGTTCCACGATGCTAAGGGAGTTGTATGGGGACTACCACAAGTCTTAAATCCTTAGGTAAATCCCACGATCACGTCAAAGTAGTTTAGCTCCTCGCCGGAGTTTATGGAGTCTGGGTTTTCGAAGTTAAATCACCAAACAAAAGGTATCACCATAGTCTAGAGCTCAAGAGGAGTAGGAATCTAGAAACATCAAGCTCGATCCGTAGAATTTTGGTTTAGTTTGAAGGTAAGTGTTCTCGGTTGCACGGACGAAAGGAATTTTCGAGAAGAGAGGAAAGAAGAAGGTTACACATGTGTATGTGTGTGTGTGGGTTACAGGATTGGCAGAAAGAAGAAAGAAAATAAAACCTTATTGGGCCCCCAAATAATTGGTCGTAACTTACCTGTTTACATGCATTACTTCCTCGTTACGACTCTAATTTGACCCAACTCACGTCAACACGCTTGTGACGTCGAGTACAATTTAATTACGTCAGCAAGAAAAATAATTTAAAACTATATACGTACATCCACGTCACTAAGCCAACGAGAGCATAATCGTCATTTTACATACATTCGGGGAGAAAATATATTTTTATTTGGGACGGGTCGTCACATCCTGTGCTTCAGTCAGATTGAAGTCAGCATGGTACTACTCGTATCCCTTTGTCCAAATAGGTACACAATATATCAGGATCCCCAAACCAAACGAGGTGCATATCGTAGCCATGGCGTAAGCGTATGCTCTCCAAGGGTATTTGCTTTCTCTTATCACATTGAACTCAGCAATGAAGGTAGAAACAGTACTCAGGCAACCCAGAAATCCGAAACGTATGCCTGTTGCAACAATTTTTCGCAAGTCTCAATTTTCACCTGCGCAAACAGTAAAAGTTCTGCGAGTTAAATTTCGTTAGATTTTCTATTAAACAACCATGTGCATGGATCAAGACAATGCAGGACAAAGGTAACACACAAAATATTGCAGTAGAAACGATTACACTTCAAGACACTTTTAAAACCTCGACGACAAAAAAAAAAAAAAAAAAAAAAAAAAAAAAAGGGCCAAACTAACAAGCTTGCCAGTTAATAATGTGACAAATATATGTGAAATATAAGCTTCCCGAACACGAGGCCATAACACACGAAAAGTAATGGTGAGGATCAAGTTATCAAGTGGATAAGGACACAGATCATGTCACAAGAGCTTACCACTCTCTTCACAGTAGACAGGGCAGCCATGACACAAGCTGCAGAAATATTGGCAATTAGAGTACCAAATGGAACCCATTTTAAGCATCCTGTCGTCCCTAATCCACGTCCATTAAGCCGGGCTAAGAACCACCGGATCCACACACCAAAAGGTCCAACTATGCAACCCAACCACAGTTGCGCCTCGCTGCTGTCGCTGTTAAATTCCTCTCTCAACAATATTCCACTCGCACCTCATAGAGAACCTAGCATCAGCAACAACACTGCGAAAGCTACCAAGTGATGCTTGTAGCTGTCAACCCTCCAGCTTTTTCTAGAGCTAGTGATACCACATACTGAGTTCTTCTCAAGAACCTGCCTAAAACCCTTTGCTGTCTCTACCCCTAAAATGGAGTAGGCTGCAAGAAACAAACCTGATATAATCAATCGCATTAAGGAGAAGCTCAGATTAGTCCAGATTATGAGCTACATTGGGTTTGTGATTAATCCATGGATAATAAGCATTAAAGCTGAAACCATCTATAGATTCAAATGAAATTCAAACACCATGCTTGCCACAGCCAGCCGCATGTCTAAAGAATATGACATCTTACCTATTAGAAAACCGAGCAGCGCAAACACCCAATGGCCTTCAACACTGAGTTCAATCATTTTCTGCTTCCAACCGCTGAAAGTTGTCAGGCTTCTTAAGTAACCGGATGACAATCCAGTGGCCAAATAATTGGACGTATTTGGAGATATCTCTTTTGAAAACAACACCCAACCACCCCATCAAGAAAGAACCAACCTACAAAAATGCATTAGGAATAAAGTCTGCATTGGAAGATCATCCACCATTTTCCATATTACTACAAGAAATATGACTTTGGAAATGAAAAGATGTAGAGAAAAAACTATGAAAACAGATGTACTAAGGAACTCGATTAAACTTCAGTAGTTATGATACCATGTGTAGTACAAGTTCCTCCTAACACTCATGATTAACAACTTTACAAACATGTTATCAATAAAACACTGCCAAATAATGGGGCTAATACATTTGTGCATATGTGTGAGTGAGTAAATGTGTTAGAGAGAGAGAGAGAGAGAGAGAGAGAGAGAGCATATTAGAAGGAAGATCAAGGTAGAGAATGATTTGGTTGCTTGTTACACCACCAACTCCAGGGCCAAACAACTTTTGCAGCAGATATCTCGTTAAGACCTGCACAATGATGCGTGTCAAATAATCAACTTGACAAGTACATTTCCTAATATGAAAGAAATATCTAACAACAGCATGATCAAAGATGTTCGAGAACAAATATTTTTGTTGTTCTCAAGTGTTCCACAATATAAAGTTAACGGATACAATTTGATCACTATAAGCATCTTCATCTAGACAGATTTCCACAAAAAAATATTTCTAGCAAGGAAATTTTTTGTAATGCATGATAAAATCTAGTTATCTCAATTGTAAAGACAAGAATATGGCTAGTGTATTCTTCCACATTTGAAGATCCAAATTTTGTCAAACAAATAAGCCCATGCAAGGTCCCTCCTCTTATTAGTGTGGGACTCATTCTCAACACACCGTATGACGTGTGGTGAATTTTCAAGTCTAACACGTGGACAACACAACGGGATGACGTGAAGGGCATGTGGCCGTTTGGCTTCACATGTGAGACAACCTGTTCTGATATCATGAAGAAAGTTGAGGTTTCACCATAAAACCAATTGGCAACATGGAGAGTAGCCGACCTCTTATAAGCACATGCAAGGTCCATCATCCCGTCAATGTGGGACTTATTCTCAACACAAATGCAATAACGTAAAGTTACTAGCATAATCCAACCAAAAAGGGGGAAAAAATCAAACATTTTTTACTTTGTTCCTTTCCTGATCAATGAAAATGCAAACCAAATCTCCTGTACATGGTAAGGGATCTCTAACAAAGATTACATACAATAAGAAAAGTATCGACCGAAAGCTCACTTGCTTTTTGTCGTCGTGTATGATCGCATCAGTGGAAAGAGGAGATATGATTTCCTCTGGCAAGGGAGAGACGGGGGAAATTGCTTTGTGGATGTAACAGGGTTACGACCCCAGAACCCATAGGATTGGAGTTGAATGTCCTCTGAAGGAAACAAGCAGATGCTGCCACTCTCACTGTGCCTGTTGCTGTGAAGAGCCCGATCCCCAATATCTCCTGCCGCTGACACACATTCACTTTCATTGCCGTCATCTATTTGAGAAGGTTGAACACGTGAGAAACTTAAAGGCCGCCTGCTTAATGAAGAAGTGGCACTGCTTGTTCGACCATTTACATCTACCTCTAATATTCCTATAAGTTTATGAGTTATTATTGGATGGTTGTTTATTTGAAGTAGGGTTGGAAGTAGGGTTCCTAAGAGTTGGAAGCATCATGGAGTATCATGGAAGAATAGAATAATGGAAAGCTAGCCAATGCATGGATTCAAACTTTCGGCTAAAACTTAAGTGATGCTTTAGTGCATCTTAGTTTAATATCTACTTTAGGCATAATGCAAGCCTTGATGATGTTTAGTTAGGTAGAGTGGAGACCTCATCATCATTGTAAGGATTAATTAGTGGTTTAAGTTAGGTGGAGGTGTCATGGAGGGGTCTTAACTCTCCATTGTTTCCGTAGCTTTCCTCTTAGTTTTCTGTAGGTTCCTCTATATATGTTTTGTTGTTCTTGTAACAAAAAAAAATGAATGAATGAGATACAATTCATTCCTTGAAAATCAACATGGTATCAGAGCAGGAAAAATAACCTGCTTCTGCTTCATCCGAACGTGATCAATCCTCAAGATGGCTGAAGACAATCCTCTTAGGTCAGATGCTGAAAGTTCACCGGTTCTTTCTTCCGGAAATATGTCTAAGGTGGATGTCAATCCAAATCAAAGGTTAAGCTCAGTCTTGTTAAATGAGTTTAATTACTTACCTTGGTCGAGAGCAGTGAGCCTTGCTCTAGGTGGAAGGTCCAAGCTAGGGTTCATAAATGGAAGCATCGAAGTTCCTGATGCTTCCTCACCAACATATGAAAACTGGCTTTGCAAGGATCAGCTAGTTATGTCATGGCTCCTAAATTCCATGGAGCGTAAACTAGCTGAAATATTCAGTTATTCTGAATCATCATTCGAGCTATGGGAGACAGTCAAGGAGATGTATGGCAGTCAAAACAATGCTGCACGTGTGTTTCAACTAAAGAAGGACATTTCCAACCTGCAACAAGAAGGAAAGCCATTTGTTCAACTTCTTGGCAGCATGAAGAGCATATGGAATGAGTTGGAAATGTATCGGCCTCATACAACTGAAGCGTCCGTGCTACTGAAAAGGCCAGAAGAAGACAAGATATTCCAACTCTTATCAAGCCTCGATTCAGGATACGAAGACCTACGAAGCCACATACTCATGAACCCCGAACTACCTTCCTTCACCAGTGTATGTGCAACAATCCAACGTGAAGAAGTACGAAGGAAAGTCATGAACATTGGCACAAAGACCAATGTAACTGAAGCAAGGTCTTACCTAACCAACGAAAGAAAATACAAAGTGAAGAATCCACACTTGAAGTGCCAACATTGCAACTATACTGGCCATGTTAAGGAGACATGCTGGATTTTACATCCAGAATTAAAGCCAGAGTTCATGAAGGATAACAAGGGCTCACAAAGACTGAACCGTGCACCACACAGAGCCAACAATGCATCTACCTCAACCTCACATGGGTCTGACGCACTCAAGAGCTTCACAGCAAATCCGGTTGCACTCATAAATGAGTTTGCAGCATATCTTCAAAGCAAGAAAGAAGAGGTTAAGAGTGATCAAACGGTCGTTTTTGAAGATGGAAACTTAACAGCTTTGCTAGGCAAGTTCGCTGGTTTTCTGACGGACACACAACACATGTCCCGAGATGACATGCAAGGTATCATGACTGCTTTCAAAACTGCTCTTAATGTAAATATGTTGCATGATTTTTGGATTGTTGATTCGGGTGCCACAGATCATATGACCAATCATGTTTCTAAGTTTCAAAAGTTTGAAAAATTTTCGCAACCTTCTCAAGTCTCAACTGCCAATGGTGAGAGTTCCAAGGTTTTAGGCAAGGGAAATATCCACTTAATGTCGGACAAAATTGAGTCAGTAGCCTTATATGTTCCTTCTTTTCCATTTCAACTTCTATCTGTGGGAAAAATCACCAATACCTTGAATTGTTTAGCCATCTTCTCTCCTCACAATGTCATTTTTCAGGATTGTCTCACTAAGAAGACGATTGGTGAAGGGTTTTATCTAGATGGTCTCTATTACATATCAAAGAGCAGTCCCAGGGGATTTCAAGCCAAGTCAAATCCATCCCAAGATAGTCAATTGTGGCATCAACGTCTAGCTCATCCTTCTCAACCTGTTTTGTCATCTTTGTTTCCAAATTTAGGGAATGATTTAATTTCGTGTGAAACCTGTCATTTGTCTAAGGACACTAGATTGCCTTTTAACCCATCCTTATCTAGGACTAGTAAAGTTTTCGAACTACTTCACTCAGATGTATGGGGACCAACGTTTGAATCTTTTGATGGTTATAAGTATTATGTGATCTTTGTTGATGATTTCTCTAGAGCCACTTGGTTGTACCTTTTAAAGTCTAAGAGTGAAGTGATGGAAGTATTTAAGGATTTTCACAACCTTGTTAAGAACCATTTTTCTTCTCAAATTCAAACTTTAAGATATGACAATGGCACCGAATACACGTCCCATCTCATGTCACAATATTTGAGCAATCATGGTATCATGCATCAAACAAGCTGTGTTGGCACACCTCAACAAAATGGTGTAGCCGAAAGGAAAAATCGTGACATACTGGAAAAAACAAGAGCATGAATGTTACACATGAATGTACCAAAGAGATTTTGGTCCCAAGGAGCCATGGCGGCTGTGTACATCATCAATAGACTTCCTAGCCGAGTCTTGGGGTTTAAATCTCCACTTGAAGTCATGAAAGGAAGAAAAATCGACCTCTCACATCTTAGAACCTTTGGTTGTGTCTGTTTTGTTCATGTTCAGTCACACCATCGAGATAAATTGGACCCTAGAGCTCTCAAATGCATTTTTCTTGGTTATTCATCAACACAAAAAGGATATAAGTGCTATGATCCCCAACTGAGAAAAATCATTGTATCCAAAGATGTTCGATTCCATGAAGCTAACTCTTTTTTCAGCAAGTCACTTGAAGCCACAGGTCAGGGGGAGTGTATCTCTGATCTGCTTCCTCTACCTAGAATCAGCACTCCAGATGAAATCAGCACTCCAGATGTTTTAAACGAAAGAGGTTCTAACCATGACAACAATGATGAATCTCCTACACCACTCACTGAAGTCAACAATGAAGGCACTCATCCTGATGGTTCTGTGGATGATGATAACAGCGGCAACCAAGAAAATCTTCAAAGTGTGGCTGATAATTTGAACGAGGATGAGACAACTCTCCCAGTACCTCAACGCAACCCTCGGCGTGATAGACAACCTCCCACAAGACTTCAAGATTTTGTCACATATAAACCGAGGTATCCAATCTCTAATTGGGTGTCGTATCAAAAGGTGACTCCATCTCATGCTGCTTTTCTTAATACCATTTCAAGTCACAGTGAGCCTCAAAACTTTCATGAGGCTAATAACCAAGTTGTGTGGAAATAAGCAATGCGAGATGAACTCAAAGCACTGGACCAACATAACACCTGGAGCATCACCAAACTTCCAAAAGGAAAAAGGGCAGTGGGCTGCAAATGGATCTATAAGATCAAGTTTAATTCTGATGGTTCAATTGAAAGACATAAAGCCAGGCTGGTGGCTCGAGGATTCACTCAAACATTTGAGGTAGATTACAAAGAAACATTTGCTCCTGTTGCAAAAATGAACTCAGTTAGGGTCCTATTGTCTGTTGCCGTCAATAAGGGTTGGTCCATGTACCAAATGGACGTAAAGAACGCCTTTCTACATGGTGATCTTGAAGAAGAGGTCTATATGAGATTGCCACCAGGACACCCTCAAAGCCAGAAGCCTGATTTGGTGTGTAAGTTGCATAAGTCGATTTATGGATTGAAGCAATCGCCTCGTGCTTGGTATGCAAAACTAAGTTCAGTTCTTCATAGTGTTGGTTTCAAAAGGAGTAATGCAGATTCATCATTATTTGTTCGCACGGGAGCTGCAAGCAAATTAGTTGTGTTGATATACGTGGATGACTTAATAATTACAGGTGATAATGCTGCAGAGATCTCCACACTCAAAAAGTCACTTCAACAAAGATTTGCGATTAAAGATCTTGGGGTGCTGAAGTATTTTTTTGGAATCGAAATGGCATCTTCTCACAAGGGACTATTTCTTAATCAACGAAAATACGTCATGGACCTACTCAAGGATGCTAATATGAGCGATGCTAAGCCTGCACTTACTTCTCTCGATAGCAAGCTCAAACTTGACTTGGGAGGCACACCACTCTCGGATATCAGCTCCTATCAGAGGCTTGTCGGTAAGCTGATTTACCTAACGATCACCAGACCTGACATCTCATATTCAGTGAGTATAGCCAGTCAATTCATGCATTCCCCCACCATCGAGCATTTGAACCTTGTAAAAAGGATCTTATGTTACTTAAAAGGGTCCGTTGGTCGTGGCATCCACATGACGAAGAATGACAACACTCAAATCATGGGGTACTGCGATGCAGATTGGGCAGGAAATGCCATCGATCGCAAGTCCACCACTGGTTACTGTACCTTTGTCGGTGGAAATTTGGTCACATGGAAGAGCAAAAAACAAACTGTCATCGCAAGATCAAGTGCCGAAGCTGAATATCGTGCAATGGCCTCAACCGCGTGTGAGCTGATATGGCTAAAAGGACTTCTATGTGACTTAGGTGTGTTCACGACTCAACCAATGACCTTATTTTGTGACAACCAGGCTGCTATGCACATAGCATCAAATCCAGTCTTTCACGAGAGGACGAAGCACATTGAAGTCGACTGTCACTATGTTCGTGAACAAGTACAGTCGCAGGTGATTCAGACACATTATGTAAAAAGCTCCGATCAGCTGGCCGATATATTCACCAAACCTCTGGCCTCTCATCAGTTTCAAAGACTCCTCTCCAAGCTTGGATCCATCAACCTTCTGGATCCAGCTTGAGGGGGAGTATTGGATGGTTGTTTATTTGAAGTAGGGTTGGAAGTAGGGTTCCTAAGAGTTGGAAGCATCATGGAGTATCATGGAAGAATAGAATAATGGAAAGCTAGCCAATGCATGGATTCAAACTTTCGGCTAAAACTTAAGTGATGCTTTAGTGCATCTTAGTTTAATATCTACTTTAGGCATAATGCAAGCCTTGATGATGTGTAGTTAGGTAGAGTGGAGACCTCATCATCATTGTAAGGATTAATTAGTGGTTTAAGTTAGGTGGAGGTGTCATGGAGGGGTCTTAACTCTCCATTGTTTCCGTAGCTTTCCTCTTAGTTTTCTGTAGGTTCCTCTATATATGTTTTGTTGTTCTTGTAACAAAAAAAAATGAATGAATGAGATACAATTCATTCCTTGAAAATCAACAGTTATCCAATCCATTAAAATTCTAGATACCAAACGATGCCTAAGAAACAAAGAACACCGGAAGATTAAACTCAGGACCTCAGACACAAAAGTATATATTCATAATCACTTGAACTACAAGTCGTTTATGAAACTTTTGTAGTTTATATTTACAGAAGAAAAGAAAGGAAAAGATGAGACAAGTTTGATTGTACTAAATAAATTGTAATGTCAGAGTCACATCCCAAAACCAATTTTGGAGGAGGGTTTTGTTGTTTGTAAGTTAAAACCTTTTACCCTCCAAAACGAGTTCAAGAACGTCCAAGTAGTTAGTACAATAATGTAGCCTCCGAAACAAGTTGATGTTAGCTGTGTAAAATCACGTGGTGGTTGGTTTGGGGGAAAAGAATAAATATTTCGACAAGCAAACTACTTTTAAGGAATGATGTAATTATAAGTTTCCAATTGGAATTGACAAGCAAACAACTTACTATTAGTTGTATTTCTCAACGTTTATCATTGAGGGTTTGAATCTCGTGAATGAATAGTCCGAACTAATTTATTAAGGTTGTATTCATTTCCACTTGTCAAATAAGTCTTATGTTTTGATCTCGTGAATGAATAATCTGAACTAAATTATTATGACTGATTTATTGTGGGGCTTAACCATATCTTCATCCTCTTTAGTGTAAATATATCGTTGTAATTTTTTCTTTAAAACAAAGTCATTATTCTTTATTTACAAATCACAGTTTGAATGTAACGATATGGTAATAAGTGCAAATAGTGTCATAAATACTTAATCCCTATTCTGTTGAAAGATTTACAATAATTACGAAGATACCGAGTGAAATGTAAAATATAGTAGAGTATATTTATGAATTACTCTAGTTTTCTGATGTTATGCCAACTCACCTGCAGTACAATAAGAACTTGGCCCGTGTTCAAGCTAGCATTGGTCGCAACCCGGTCTGGAGATACTTTTGTAAGATCGACAGAAACTAACATGAAACCGGGTGAATACCCCCATGCTCGTCGCCCGAGGGAAGAGACAGATACGAGAAAAATATTTCGTGTAAGTATCTCCTGCAAGGTTCTGTGACACTCAAGAAGCACGTTCTTCGGTCAGATTGAAGCCAGCGAGGGTGAAGAAGATCTCGAGGTATAACCACAGATTAACTACTTGATTCCCCTTGTCCAAACAGGTACACAAAATATCAGGATCTCCAAACCAAACGAGTTGCACATCGTAGCCATGGCGTAAGCGTATGCTCTCCAAGGGTATTTGCTTTCTCTCATTGCATTGAACTCAGCAATGAAGGTGGAAGCAGTACACAGTCAACCTAGAAATCCAAATTGTATGCCTATTGCAACAATGTCGCAAGTCTTAGTGTTCATCTGCGCAAACAGAAAAAATTCTGCACGTTAGATTTCGTTGATTTTTCTATTGAAAAACCATGAGCATGGATCCAAACAATGCAGGACAAAGGCAACACACAAAATATTGTAAAAGAAACGAGTACACCTCGAAGAAACTTTTAAAACCCAGACGAGAAAAAAAAAACCACCACCCAAACTAACAGGCTTGGCAGTTCATAACGTGACAAACTAATATACGTGCACTGTAAGCTTTCTGAACACAACACCATAACACACGAAAAGTGATGGTGAGGATCAAGTCATCGAGTGGATGGACAGAGATCATACCACAAGTGCTTACCACTTTCTTCACAGTAGACAGGGCAGCCATGACACAAAATGCAAAAACACTGGCAATTAGAGTACCAAATGGAACCCATTTCAACAACCCTACTTCCCTAATACACGTCCATTGAGCCAGGCTAAGAACCACCAGATCGACGCATCAAGAGGTCCAACAATACAACCCAACCACAGTTGCACCTCACTGCTGTCACTTTTAAATTCCTCTCTCAACATTATTCACTCACGCTTCATGGAGAACCTAGCATCAGCAGCAACACAGCTAAAGCTACCAAGTGACACTTGTGGCTGTCAACCCCCAGCTCCTTCTAGAGCTAGTGACACCACATACTGAGTTCCCATCAAGAAGCTGCCTAAAACCCTCTGCTGTCTCTACGCCAAAATTGATGGAGCAGGCCACAAGAAACAAGCCTAATATAATCCATCACATGAAAGAGAAGCACAGATTAGTCCAGCAATTTGAGCTACATTGGGCTTGTGATTAATCCATGGATAATAGGCATCAAAGCTGAAACCAGCTAGATTCAATGAAATTGAAACACCATGCCTGGCATAGCCAGCTACATGTCTACTGCAGCAATTCTTTAGAATACGACATATTACCTATTAGAAAACCGAGCAGAGCAAACATCCAATGGCCTTCAGCACTGAGTTCAAGCATTTTCTGCTTCCAACAGCTGAAAGTTGTAAGGCTTCCTAAGTAACCGGTTGACAATCCAATGGCAAATAATCAGACGTATAGGATATATCTCCTTCGAAAACAACACCCAACCACCCCATCAAGAAAGAACCAACCCACAAAAATGCATTAGGAATAAAGTTTCCACTGGAAGATCTTCCCACATTTTCTATATTACTGCCGAAGAAATATGACTTTAGAAATGAAAAGATGAAGAGAAAAAATTATGAAAACATAGGTCCTACGGAACTTGATTAAACTTCAATAATCATCATACCATGTGTAGTACAACTCCCTCCTAACATTCATGACTAATTTTACAGAAACATGTATATCAATAAATCACTGCCAAATAAAGGGGACTAGTATATTTGTGCGTGTGTGTGTGTGTGTGTGAGACAGAGAGAGAGAGAGAGAGAGAGAGAGAGAGAGAGAGAAGAGAGAGAGAAAGAGAGAGAGAGCATATTAAAAGGAAGATCAAGGTAGAGAATGGTCTGGTTGCTTGTTCATCAACAACTCCAGGACCAAACAACTTTTGCGGCAGATATATCGTTAAGACCTGCACAATGCTGTGTGTCAAATACTCTACTTGACAAGTACGTTTCTTGATATGAAAGAAATATCTAACACGATGTGTTACAATGACATTCAGTTTTGTCAAGAAGACAAACAGAAATCCTAACCTGCAACAGCATGATCAAAGAGTTTAGAGAACAAGTATTTATGTTGTTCTCGAGTGTTTCACAATATAAAGATAGAATGGTTGCAAGTTGATCGTTATAAAGCATCTTCATCTAGAGAGGTTTCCACAAAAAAAATTATATTTTTAGCAAGGAAATTTTTTGTAATGCATGATAAGATCTAGTTATCTCAATCAATTGTAAAGACCAGAATATGGCTGGTGTATTCTTCCACAAGCATCTGAAGATCCAAATCTTGTCAAACGAAGGCAACAACAGCTACAAACTCCACATATATTGCGATTCAAATAAAATGCACTTTGGTACACGCTGAGAAACAAAGTTAAGTGTGTTACCCTGGAGACTGCCAAACACAACTAAATGAACCATGCATGAACCGTACTCCAAGAATTTTGGCAACCTTATCGTATTGTCCTGCATGTACAAGCACAATAACTTAATGTTACTAGCATGATCCAGCCAAAAGGGGGGAAGACTCAAACATGTTTGACTTTGTTATGTTCGTGATTAATGAAAATGTAAACCAAATCTCCTGTACATGGTCAATGATCTCTAACGAAGATTACATACAATGAGAAAGTATCAACCTAAAGCTCACTTTCTTTTTGTCCTCATGTATGATAGCTTCACTGGAAAGAGGAGATATGATTTCCTCTAGCAAGGAAGAAACAGGGGAAATTGCTTTGGACGCAACAGGGTCACGACCCCAGAACCCATAGGATTGGAGCTGAATGCCCTCTGAAGGAAACAAGTGGATGCTGCGACTCTAACTGTGCCTGTTTCTATAAAGAGCCCGATCCCGAATATCTCCTGCCTCTGACGGACATTCACTTGCATTGCCATCATCTAATTTGCTCAACTTTTTCAGTAACACCACACGGTTTAACAATACCAACAAAAAGCCAATGCAAGGGCCTACGAACTAATGAAATCATAGAGTAAATCTCAGTACCAAATAAATCACAAAATGCTCTTCAAACCGACCTAAATCCAGCACACCCAATAATTGTTTCTATCCAATAATCAGTATTGAAACCAATTTCCATTCACTTTTATCAATTTAACATAATTTCTGTTCAAACTTATAGCATCAAACCTCGTGAATTTCAGTTCATATACAGAAGACAAATCCTCACGCAACATATCTACAACTAGGATGCTAGTCTTGCAGTATTCCAACCCAATCAATCATTGTCGTGTGTTTCAACTATCCCACATAACATCGCTTGATGGGTTTGGAATACTAACGCAGTGGCGTCCCTGTTATAACATATAGGAAACGCATAGTGTCGCAAGAAATGCCAAAATAACATATTGGAAACGCGAAGTGTCCAAAATAATACTAATGACAAAAATCAGAATCATCTATCCATAGTCTCGGAGTTCTTTAATCTTGGGACACCTGCAACATTGGGTCTTTATGCTTTTGAGGCTCTGAAAAAAGAAAACAAACAAAAAACACTGATAAAGTTCGGGGGAGAGAGAGAGAGAGAGAGAGAGAAGGGTGTCTTATCCAAAGGCTGGAACTTGGGACTAAAAGATGCGATCTTCTTTCTTAGTTTTATGCAGTTAATAGGTATTACCTCTTTTCAAATAAGAATTTCAACCCAATCTGATACTGAGCAAGAAAGTCGTATAAATTGGTGACATGCTTCGGGAACATCGAAGAGAGCATGAGTTCCACTTCTTCCTCCTGCAAAAAGTTTTGATAGAACAAGGGTTGTAAAATCAATTATATCAAACAAATTAACAATCTAAGAGCGGTTCCAGCATGGAACCTTTCTCCTAGGCAATACATTATACTATACACCCAGTGAACAGTAACTACTCTTAATAAATAGTAATCACTTTTTGCATCTCCACCGTTGCACTTCAATAGCCTTGGCAATAGACAATAAAATATTAGTATTTTTTTTATTTATAAAATAATACAAAATAATTTTATTTCTAATTTCGGATAAGATTTTTAATCGTTCTCATTGCGCCACGTGTCATTATTCGAAAAGTTATACAATAATACAAAATAATTTTATTTGTATTACTTGTTGTCGTTGCACCACTTGTTATAAAATCCAAAAAGATAATTATTGGTAATGGATTTTTGATAAGATTTTTAATCGTACTCGTTGTGTCACGTGTCATTATCCGAAAATACAATTATTGGTGATGGATTTCCGATAAGATTATTAACCAATCATGTCGCGCCACGTGTTATAATTTGTTTACAATCTTTGAGGATAGATTTCCATCAGATTTTTAACGAATGACAGCATACCATGTGACATTATCTACAACCTAATCCTTTATGAATCCTCCATATAATCCACCATCCATCCTCACAAATCTCACACCAATTTTCTCAAGATCTCTATCATTATTCATAGTTTCTGCTTCCTTCTTCACCAAAATCTCTATCATTATTCATAGTTTCTGCTTCTTTCTTACAATGTCTTCTTCTTCCTCAAGAATGATGTGGGAAATCAATCAACAAGAGGAAAAATTGTTTAACCAATTAGAAGGAATGTTCAATCTTCAGTTGGCCCAAAATGAGAGGGAAGAGGATGAGGAGCATAGAAGGAGAGATGACGAAGCAAGAATGGCAAGAGCCTCACATTCCCGTCGAGTAATTAAATCTATGGGTCAGATCTGTAGGCCCAGCCGTTCTGGAAACCTTGATAGAAGTAGGCAACAACAACGGAACTCTTGGACGATTATTTTGTCCGTTATAGTGCATTCCCTGATACGTACTTTAGATGTCGCTTTAGAATGGAACGATATTTGTTCAACAAAATCATGATTGCTGTTTGCAACCATGATTCTTACTTTGTGCAAAAAAATGATGCTTTTGGTGTTATGGGTCTACTTCCACAGCAAAAAATTACTGCTGCCTTGCGGATGCTTGCATATGGAGCATTTGCAGACCAAGTGGATAAGATAACGAGGATGGGGAAATCAACCATTCTTGAGTCCCTAATGAGGTTTTGCAGAGCAATCGAATCTATCTACACCGCAGAGTACCTCTGGAAACCTACTGACATGGACTTGCAAAGGCTTCTGAAGAAGGGTGAGATGCGAGATTTTCCTAAGATGATTGGAAGCATCGATTATGCACTGGACATGGAAAAATTGTCCAAGTGCATGGCAGGGTGCTTATTGGGACATAAAAGGAGCAAAAAATATCATTTTGGAGCCGGTGGCATCTTTTGATACATGGATTTGGCACACCTTTTTCAGGGTTCCGGGAGCTCAAAATGACCTCAACATCCTTGCCCAATCCCCAGTGTTCAATGATGTCCTGCAAGGAAAGGGACCAAAAGTCACGTACTGCGTCAATGGACGTATGTACGAAGGGCCATACTACTTAGCAGACGGCATTGACCCAAGATGGTCAACATTTGTAAAAACAATGCCACATCCGCGAAGTCCAAAGGAAAAACACTTTGTAAGCTATCAAGAGGGGTGCAGGAAGGATGTGGAGCATTGTCAGGGGTGCTACCAGATTGTTTGATGTAGAGTCGCTTCGATCCATCATGATGACGTGCATCATTTTTCACAGCATGATTGTGGAAGATGAGTACAATTATGATGCCGTTGATGAATATGAGCCAGACACGATAAACAATTCAAGAACATGTATATTTGTGCTCATGATGCCACCGAAGAACCAGTGCAACATGAGCCATTAGAAGGGGATGGACGTTACAATGAATTGATCATTCAACAATATACTACACTTCAAAGGCCATATATGCACAATGCCCGGCAAATTGATTTGATAGAGCACCAGTGGGAATTGAAACAAGCGCAAGATACTTAAGTTCATTTAGTGTGTTTGTTTGTTTGTTTTTTTTTTTTTGTGTGTTTATTTAATTTTATTTGGTGTGTTTCTTTTAGTTCATTTAGTGAGTTTTTGTTATTTGGTATGTTTATGTAATTTCATTTGGTGTGTTTAAATGTCTTTTGAATAAAGATTCTCTTAGTATAAATAAATTACCAAATTAAATAAAGAACTAAAATCAATAAATTGGAAACAACATAAAGTACTCTATTCAATAAATAAGAAATTACAACCCAAAGTGATTGGAAAATTATGGGCTCCAATTACATAAAGTACTCTATTCATCATTATTTAACCAATTTGTGGTGTTAGGATGATCTTCTCTTGCCGGGGTGCTACGACCATCTCCTCTTACTCTCGCTTCTCTTGCACGCCTCATTCGCACCACATCCGCTTTCTCCGACTTCCAAAAATATTTAGAATTTGGAGACTTCTCTTCTAAAGGCGTGTTCATAATGTCACGATCTCATTGAGCCATTCTTTCTTCTCTATCTTGTTCCCTTTCTTGCCTAAGTAGCACTCTTTTCTCTCATTAGCTTGAAATGCTCTCTCAACAGCTGCAGCATTTGCCTCCTCTCTAATCTTATCAGCCTCAAATTTTTCCATTGCCGGCGCCAAAGTCAATTCACCTTGGCGAGCAAGTTGTTCCATATACTTTGCATAATCATTCTTCGAAGCACTCCCTTTTCTCTTTGAAGCCTTCTTACCTTCAGGCCTAATTGGATAACGGGTCGATCCCAACGCTTGTTCAGGAGGGGGTGTTTTGGGCACTTCTTCTGCTTCATCTTCATGAACATGCGAGCCATGATCAGGTGTAGAGTGTAGAGGGGTGTTGTTCATGAAAACTTCTGGACCGACATGCACAACTTTGAATTTAGGACAAACTTTGACAATATTCCAACATTCCCACCGATTGAATGATTTATTTTTGGTTTTGGCACCATACCAAGCTTGTGCTTGAAGTTGCTACACAATGCGGGATAAGAAATAATTATAATGAAAGTAGGTAATAAATAAATAATACAAACAAATAATTATAATGAAAGTAGTCAACAAATAAATAATACAAACAAATAATTATAATGAAAGTAGGTAACAAATAGATAATACAAACAAATAATTATAATTAAAGTAGGTAACAAATAAATAATACAAACAAATAAATAATATATTGTTACCTAATCCGCGTAATTTTCCCCACTTCGAATATTATTACTCGCTTGTGCCAAGGCGTCTGTCCACGTACTAAACGATTGGCTAAGTAATTTCCAACGACTGGACATCGATTCTTTGGTTCTTTTCCCACCCATTTTCTTAAGATAATTGGTATGAATAAGACTCCACATTCCTCGCAACTACATCTCATTACCTGTAAGCGAACTATGAGTAACTTCAACCCAGCTAGTACACAACACAATATCTTTAAGAAGCGTCCAATTCATACCTGCATCAGTAGTCATTTTGTTGAAAAAAAATTGGATCGAAACTTTGAGAGAAAGATAGGAATATGGTTGAAAGTAGTTACGAAAATATGAAATTGTGGTGTAAGGTAGATGATAATGAGAAGGTATTTATAGAAAAGTAAAAACAATTTTTTAAAAAAAATTTCAAATTTTTTTTCGGATTTTTATTCATTTTTTACATTTTTTTTATTTTTTTATTCAACTAATTAATCTCTGCCGTTGGATTTAAAAAAAAAATTGAATTCCAACACTCCAGATTGTGCCACATGGCACAACGGTAATATTTCTGAATTTTAAAACTATTTTTTCCTTTTTTTTTAATAAAGGAGAATAATATCAACCGTTGATCTCAGATCCAACGGTTGACATTAAATAAGATTCTTTTATTTTTTTTCACCGTTGAAAATCGGACAATCCACATTATATAGCCGTTGAGATCCAATGAACCATAGGAAGCCACGTGGCTTCCCAACGGTAACTTTTCAAAACTGCGCCGTGGGCCCCAGGCGCTAAAACCGTGTCGGGCGACGCGCCTCCACTCGCGGGTGAGATGCATGCGCCTGACAGAAAAAAATAAAAAATTGGGCTGACGCCTGGATGACATCATCCCTGCGTCAGATCCACTTCGAGCTCGCAGGTTGGCAATTCCTCACAGGCCTAGTGCTCGGGCCAGACCTGTCCATCGGGCTCCCTACGCTGGAGCATTGAAGCCGGGCTCTTGGGCCCTTTTTCCTGGCTTATCCCCTGAGCAAACTCCCACGGTGGAGTTGCTCTAAGCATGCTTATGTTAAAAGTGACCATGCATACCATTCTTTTTTTTTCACCCGCTTCCCCTAGGTGTTCATTTATTTGTATCACAGCATTTCTGGTAAATTTCAAAACCCCAAAATAATTTTTCTCATACCGCTCGTTCGGATCCTCACTCTTGTCCTTAAACTAAGTGTCTCCTTTGTAGTAGAAGACATCCTTAAATCTCGTAATCCCTTTTACTACATCCTCGATTAATACCACATTTGTATAAATTTCTCTATACTTTCCCTCCAATCCTGATGAAGCTTACGATGAAATCTTTTCTCTAGGTATAATGGACCTCTGCCATCATATACAATTGCTCCTTTGGAGACTGGAAAAGGGGGTGCGTCCAGAGTAATTCAAATGACATTTTACTTCAAAAAGGAAAAAGAAGGAACATTGTTACTTGATTCAAAACAATTAAAATAATAAAAGAACAGAAAGTGCATTTAGAAGGTCACTCACCGTTCATCAATCCAGTCGTAGAAGGACGCTAACTCATGTTTGTCACTTGTATCAGCCCCCAGTACCTCAATTATCAATTCCTTGAATATTTGCTTATATTCAGGGAATGGTCCTATCTCAGGACTAACCAGGACCTCAGCTTGTCCTTGTACAAGAGCTATGTTAGCGTTGCTTAAATAGCCACGTTTACAGCTTTCAACCTCCATCTGGTACAAATACGTCAACAACATCCCTTTCATAGGAAAGAAAAAGAAAAAAGAAAGGTCACAATTAACATCATTTCAGAAAAAACAAATAAATAACGATGATATTTTAACCATTAATGAATACGAACCTAATATGTAGACGGATCTTTTGGACGACACGATTGTTGCACCAACGATCAGAAACTTGAGTTAAATCCACTGGTTTCTTCAATGTTAGAATGCGATGGGAAGGTGATGAAGATCCTACCGTGGCTCAGTTTAGTAGCCATAATAAAGTCACTTCTTTGTGCACTAAATGCAAGTGACTGGCGAGATTGTCCTAGGATGGGACATTGTTGAACCGACTTTGGAATTGGAATAGAGAACTTCGGATTAGCTCAAATATCTCTAAGGATCACAACCTTTTGCTTTGATTTTGATTTCATTTTGTTGATAACAAAGAGCCTTCAAATCATAGATTCAAGACAAAAGTAAAAGAAACCAATTTAAAAGAAGCAATGGGTTGCTTTCACTTACTTGACATATTCTTTAATCCATGGCAAACAATAGAGTACACAACTAAAACAATGAGTACCACGATACAAACTAACAATTAAGAAACCAGAAAAGCAGGGACCAAAGGAAACAAACAAACAACAGATACTATGATAGAAAAGGTTTGAAATTGTTCCGTGTAAGGGATAAATAAAGGGAAACAATACAAAAACAAGAAGAAAAATACCAAGAATGCCCAGAAATTACCTTGGCGTTTAAACAAATTCAAAAACCCAGATTGCACCATCAAAACCCAATGATTAAAAGAAAAACTTAATCGTATCTTCAACAGAATAGTATAGTTACACTACAGAATCTTGTTTAACCATAATAATCAACACAGTGCATTACATGAGCATGAGAACAGACAAAAATTGAGAACCAATGAACACGACAAACAGATAAAATAGAAAAAAGAACAAATCAAAACAGTGCTTTACAGGAGCATAAGAAGCAAAACTTAGAAAGATATTCAATGCTGACAATGCTTATAACCCAATAAGCTTTTCCTAAACTATGTATATACACATAGATACACACACGCACACACAAAAACAACAACAACAACGACAACAACAATAAAGCATTTTCCTACTAAGTGGGGTCGGCTAATATATGTACACACACACACACACACACATATATTTTGTGATTACTTTGCACTTAGAGCAATAGATATCTCCATCAAAGTCCAAATTATATAATCAGGCAGTGATTACCTTAGCATTTGCAGGATAATCCTTCTACTTGACCATGACTTAGATTACCCAGCAGCCAAAACAGCACCAATAAGCTATTGACATAAGGGATAAACAGAAACAATACAAAAACAAGAAGAAGAAAAACCCAGAAATGACCTTTTAGTTTAAACTAATTCAAAAAACACAGATTGTACCATCAAAACTCGGCAACAAAAAACCCAGTAATTATAAGAAAATTTTAATCTTTGGACAGTGAGAAAAAGGAGAAATAGATCAAAATTAGCAGAAGTGCCCACGCGATGCTGCGGGTTTTAAAGTGCTCTGGAAGTATATACATCCAACAGACATAGGTTATATAGAGTAGATTTATATAATTACGTTCATAGTTATCAAAAGATTGGCAGTGCTCAGTAAAAGATAGATATGCTATGAAAACTAGATTTATATTCATATGTAAACAAGTTTTAATGGAACAAAAATTAAAATCAAAGGAGTTCCAATTCATTCACCTACAGAGATAATCATCAATGTAGACATGCAACTTGTAATTGAAGAAAAAGAAGAATCTTACTAGTAAAAGGCCGCTTTTCTTGTCGAGATCACACTTGCCTCTCCCAATTTTAACAAATTGCACATAAATTATCATTCAGATTCTTTGATAAAGTTTGTTTGTTTAAGTGTTTTGGTTAGTTTGTTTAGGATTAGTTTCTTTGGGTGAACTTGATAGAGAATGGAGAGGACTTTTGGAGTGTGTTTTATGGCTTCAAGGCTGTGCAAAATGCAGCAGCTCTAATTTCATTAAGTAAGGGAAATGTAATAGGGTGTGGTGCATTACCATGACCCATACTTGTTTAAGAGAGTGATTGACAAGAGATCTAAACGACTATTTTAGCATTACTACTCCATATTAAATCCTAGCCCTTCATTTGGGTTTTAAGTGATCTAATTTGGAGTGTACACTTGTCACTCACACACTCACACATACATTTTAAACAAAAACTAGTCGTCGGAGGTAATTGAATCCCCTCAGGTAATTGAATCTCTACTTCGGTAATGCTTTTGTGAAAATGTCTGCGATCTGATCTTCTATTTGCAATAGATTCGTTTGCTTGTGGTAGTCTTCGCAAGCTTTTTGAGTGAAATGATATCTTCTTTGAATGTTTGTTGTTTGGGTTTTTTCATGATTGAATAATATGTGTGTTTTCGTGCCCTTTGATGGCTGTAGTTCTGTAGAGTGTTGTCACACTAGAGTGTTGTGCATTAACGTGGTTGCATTTCCCCAAAGTCTTTAAGTATGAACCTTAGCCAAATAGCTTGAGTTGTAGCTTTTGATGCACTCACGTACTTTGCCTCGGCTGTGGATAGTGCAACACTTTGTTTCTTTACAGAGGTCTATGAGAAAATCCCTAAACCAAAAATGAAAGCAATGTGCTTCTGTTATCATATTCACAGCCACCCCAGCCACTGTCACAAAATCCAATTAGGATAGTTGACTTCCCTATTTCATACTTGATCCCATAATCAAGTGATCCTTGCACATATCTTAGAACTCTCTTTGATGTCCCCATGTGTATCTTGCTAGGATTCTGCATAAACCTAGAAAGTAGGCTTGCTGAGAACATTAGATCTGGCCTTGTTGTAGTTAGGTACAATAAACTGTCAACAATACTTTTGTAGAGACTAGCATCTACAGGTTCACTTCCATTATCCTTCTTAAGCTTATCATTTGCAATTAGGGGTGTAGAGACCAGTTTGTATCCCTTCAATCTAAACTTTTCAATCAAAGTTTCAACATACTTCATTTGATGAATGAAGATGCTACTTGCTTCTTGAATACCCCAATGCCAAGAAAATGATGCAAGAGGCCTAGATCAGTCATCTCATACCTCTTCATCATCTATTCTTTGAACTCTTCAATCATTACAGCATCATTTCCAGTGTAGACAACATCATCCACATAGATTGAGAGTGTCTTGTTGTTGTTTTCTATCTTGGTGTAGAGTGTAGCTTCACTAAGACTTTTCTGAAATCCTTTCTCAATGAAATATGAATCAATCTCACTGTACCAAGCTCTTGGAACTTGCTTTAGGCCATAGAGTGCCTTCCTTAGCTTGTACAACGTCTTTGGAAATTCTTGACTTGTGAGCCCTTGAGGTTGTTCCTCAAACACCTCATCCTCTAGCACTCCATTTAGAAATGCAAATTTGACATCCAATTAATGCAACTTCCAACCCTTCTTGGCTGCTAGGGCTATCAAGGTCTTTATGGTGTCTAACCTTACTACTGGAGGAAAGGTTTCATTGAAGTCTACACCAGGCTTCTGTGAGTAGCCTTTAGCTACCAATCTGGCCTTGTTCTTCTACACATAACCATCTAGGTTGAGCTTCACTTTGTACACCCATTTCACACCAATCACAAGCTTGTCACTTGGTCGATTTACAAGTTCCCAAATGTCATTCTTCTCAATCATTTCAAGTTCTTCCTTCATTGCTTTCTTCCAAGCTTTGTCTTTCTCAACTTCTTTATATGATTTTGGTTCTACTACATAATAGTTACATGTAGCATAGATCTCATTTAAGTTTCTCAACCTCACTGGAGTTGAACTTGGAGTTATTATCTATGATTGACTCGGTTGTGGATTCATGCTTGCTTGATGTGGATGCCCTTGTATGTCACCATTCTCTATGACTTTTTCTTGAGCTAAGGTCTCCACAAGCTCCCTTGTTTGCCTTTTGTTGAGGTCAAGTTGTAGAGAGACACTGTACTTCTCTTCTACCCTTGTTTCCCAGTTCCATGTTAAGTCTTCATCAAAGATAACATCCCTTGATAGGATTATCTTCTGAGTTGACAGATTGTAAACTCTGTACCCATTCTTACTGGTTCCATAACCCACAAAAACACCCTTGTTCCTTGATTTCTCCAACTTGTGCCTTAGTTGTTGAGGAATGTGAGTATAGCACACTAAGCCAAACACTTTGAGATGCTTCACAGAAGGCTTCCTTCCATTGAACACTTCAAATGGTGTTTTCTTATCTAGTACTTTAGTAGGGTACCTATTCAATAGGTACACTAAGGTGGTCACAGCTTCACCCCAAAATGTATAGGGCATGTTCTTCTCATGTATCATAGACTTAGCCATTTCAACTATAGTCCTATTTTTTCTTTCTGCAATCCCATTATGTTATGGTGAATATGCCACAGTGAGATGCTTCTCCAACCCCACATCTTCACAGAATGCATTGAACTCAAAAGAGGTGTACTCTCCTCCCCTATCACTTCTTAGTATGTTGATTTGGTATCCACTTTGTAACTCCACCATTGCCTTGAACTTCTTGAATATTGTGAATACTTCAGACTTGAACCTCATGAAATACACCCAATACATTCGTGAGTAATCATCAATGAAGGTTAGGAAATACATGTTTCCACTGATTGTTGTTGTTTGCATTGGTCCACACATATCCATCTGAATCAATTCGAGTGGCAATGTTGCCCTCTAAGCCTTGCCAGCTTCAAAAGGATCTCTGTGATGCTTTCCAAACACACACCCTTCACAGGTTTCATTGCATTAGTCTATCTTTGGTATCCCTTGCACCATTTCATGCTTTTGCAGATTGTGTAAGCTTGTCATGTTTAAATGACCAAGCCTCTTGTTCCATAGCTTTATAGAACCTGTCACACTTGCTTTTCTTACCATTTCCTCTAGGTACTTCAACATAAGTAGAAAGCTTATGTTTTTCACTTCCACTCTAGTCATTAGGTTTGATAGGGACCTATCATCATAGATCTCGACCATAGTTCCCCCAAAGAGTAGGAAATAGCCATGCTCTATCATTTGACCCACACTAAGTAGATTCTCATCCAATCCAGGCACTAGCATGACTTCCCTTATGCATCTTCTTTCCTTCTTGGTGTTGATAACCAGAGTTCATCTTCAAGTGTTGGCCCTTCTTGACAATGTTTCAATCTCCCCTTTTCACTTACTCTTTTCTAGTGACGTAGTAGTTTGTGTCAATATAATTGGAGTACTGACTCCTGTGCAGTCATTTGTGTTTGATTTGGTTGCCGCCATGTCCATGTACCACACTTCATTGTTTTTTCTCCACTTTTGCACTGCCAGCACTAAACACATTTGCTTCTTCTCAACTTGATTTGCATTAGTTAACTTGTTTGGCACATTTCTTTGATCTGGCAATCCTCATGATGCTGTGACTGTGTGTTGAAATGTTGCATTTGTCGCACCTAGGCCTTGTCCCTTGGAACCACCACCTTCTCCAAGATGGAATTTGTAATTGTTGCATATGCTTGATTCTGGACCTTCTTGCTTGCCATTACTGCTTGCTTCTTGTTTTCCCAAGTCCCTTGATGATTCCAAGTGCTCTAGCATCCTCTATCCGGTTCTGCTTCAGTGTTTTGAGTTGTGTTTCGTGAGGTCCTCCTTTAGAGCATCGACCTCTATCTTAGGTAGTTCATATCCGTATTGAACCATATCCCATAAATCATAGGACTTGAAAATGGTTGTCATTCTTATTCTCCAAAAGTCATAATTCTCCCCATCAAAGACGTGAGCTTTTAGCTCACTGCTACTGCTGGATCCCTTCATTTGCAAGGTTGTTTGTTGGGTGTTGTTGTTGAGGACACTACGTAGGTGCTCCTAAAGATCTCAACTTGCACAGATTACGCCCAGAAAGTTGTAAGATCATAAACTAAGCTCTGATACCAAGATAAAGTTTGTTTGTTTAGGTGTTTTGGTTAGTTTGTTTTGGATTAGTTTCTTAGGTTGAACTTGACAGAGAATAGAGAGGAATGAGTGTTTTATGGCTTCAAGGCTATGCAAAATGCAGCAGCTCTAATTTAATCAAGTAAGGGAAATGTAGTAGGGTATGGTGCATTGCCATGACCTATACTTGTTTAAGAGAGTGATTGACAAGAGACCCTTACTACTCCAGATTAAATCCTAGCCCTTCATTTGGGTTCTAAGTGATCTAATCTGGAGTGTACACTTGTCACTCACACATACATTTTAAACAAAAACTAGTCGTTGGAGGCTTTAACCCTTAATTTCTTCTTTCTTCTTCGATCCAAACAGCAGCCATGCTTGGAAGCTCCTTGCTGCCTTCTATCCCTCGACTCCAGGAGCGGTTTAGCTTCCAACATTCTTATGTCTGTGGTGTAACAGAATCTTGAGAAAAATATATAACTGTTAATTAGTTATTTTTAACAGAATCTTGAGTATGTCATTTTCTATCAATTCAAATGCAACAAAAATATTAAAGGATCTATAGGTCATTGTGCGTAGTACGCAAAAGTGCTATTATTTCAAATTTCCAACATGCTAAGCACATCTCTAACTTTCCAGAAGTATTTAAATTGAAACTAATAGATCTTTCTTCCACATACTGATTATTTAAGATCCACTACGAAAAACGAATCCATAACTTGCTTAGGTTTCAAAGTGCACCATAGCATCCGTTAATCTAAACAGAACTAACTCAGCAAAGCAAACAATTTTATCCCATTCCTCCTGAAATGTCCTTGTTTTATTATTTTAGAAAGCTAAGTTCTTCCAAAAGATTCAAAGCAAGTGGTTTCGACTTTAAAATCCCACAACATGATGAACGCATTAAACAAACAGTTTCTCCAATTATACTCAATACCATTAATACAAACACGCCATGGTTCGTCTTGCTGGTGGGAACTAAAAGGTATTTATATCAAAATCAGAAACAACACAATTATACACATTAGGCAATCTAATGGTTAACAACCATGTAAACCACCTAGACATCAAGAAATAAAAAGTACATGAAAATTGAGGACTTAATTCAGCTCAGTGTTCACAGAATGCTTTTAAGATTAAGAGTAACAGAAGTGTTGTTGGTTTGAGTTCCTTGTAATGATTATCTCTTCTTCTTTGCGCAAAGGAGTATGAGATGCTTGGTAAAATTATCAGCCTAACTTAGATTTACAGTATCCGAGATCTGTGTATATACATAGATAAATACACACACGCGCAAAAAATAAAAGAATAAAGGAAGACAGAAAACTGAGAACTGTATGTATTCTAAGATGCATGTCAAATATAATTCATGAAAGAGATGCTCTTTTTTTATTTATTTATTTTTTTTAATAAGTGACTAATGTGATTAGAAAACTAATTTAAATCTTTGAATTGATCTCATCAAACTTTGTATCAGTTTTAGTCTCAATTCACATGATTGCGGGCATGCAACCATCGTGGCTTTAAATTTAAAAAACCTTAATCAATGCAGTGCTTACTCAGAAATATGGAAAGTTCTAAAGAGCATTATATTTTAGAAGCTTGTGTCCAAATTTCAGAGTTAATATGACAAAGTTGGCCTTGAAATACAATAATTTAAAACAGAAAAAAACAAAAAAAAAAAAGTTAACATTGAAAAATGGAGAAATATGCACGAACCTTGGAAATGAGAAAGCGGCTTTATCTGGAAGCCTTTTTGCTGAATTCCTCAACAATCTACGCTACTCAAACATTGAAGCTGAAAAGAATGAGAAAACATTCACCAAGTGGACTAAGTTTTACTCACGAATCAAATACAAAGTTGCATTTACATCATTGTAACATGTTTTCACCCTGTAATTCTGATGCAAATCATACAACACATAGACATGACATTCTACATGCTCATACAATGTACTTAATACTTATACGAAGAAGAACTAACATGGCGAATAAAAACAAATTCTTAATAAAGATTTAGCCAATTCTAATTAACAAAAAACTTGAAAGTTCACATTCATGGATAAACTGTTAATAAAAAGCCATGCAACTGTTAATAAAAAAGCTTTCCATCTCAAAATAAGATTTGGTATGTATGTACAAAAGATACTTGGCATATAGCAAACACATATCCACTTTTTATCTAACTGAAGAAACTGAAATAAAAGTAAAACAAATTATATACCTCAAAATGTCAAGCAACAAATTTGTTCCACCAATGACCCAAAATTCGGAACATAAAAAACGGTATATTCATAAGCAATTCAGAGCCTTTAAAATGAGAAAAATACCGGAACAACAGTAAAGAAATATGCAAATAATTGAACGTAACCTACGAGAAATTAACTTTGTCCCTATCCTCAATGGACAGAGGAGCAAAAACAGTGTTGAGAATATATTAAAGAATATTTTTAGGTATCAAAAAAACAATAAAAAAATATGACACTCACAAAATAAAAAACCGATTACCACATTCAGTCAAAACCCATGTGATCAGTGAGTGTGTTATCGGAAAATAAACAGTTTAACTACAGAAATTTCTATCAACTTGACCTTCATGTATTTTTTTTTCCTACGCTTAGGAACATTTTTCCCACTGAGTTTTAGCTACCTGACTAGGTTTTGACGAGGCATCCATCCTGAGTTAGTCATACCCTTGTATACGTTCTACTTGCGTCCTGAAGACGTATAGTTTTGACTTGATACAACTTCTCACTTTTCTCCTTTGACTAAGAGCTTTTGTCCCACCTTAGGTTTTGCCATAGTAAGGTTTTGTGAGTTTTACTACCCATGCATTCTTCCATTTGTTTTGAGACTCGCATTCGCTACTTATGTTGACTAGACGAGACGACTTCATCAACTGCTTCTACGTTTGCCTGAAGATCTGATGCACCATCTACTTAAGTATTTGCACACTTAAGAGGGAGTGTTGTGACATATGTTCTAATACATATTGTGTTGTAAATCCTAAATAGAGATAGATTAGGGATCCTTTGGGATCTAGAAGATCTTTCCTAATAGTCTTTGTATTACTTGGAAAGCAAGTTTCTTTCCTCCTTATTACTATAAATAAAGGCACAAGGACTAGGGAATTAACACACAATTCCTCAAGCCTATTCTCCATCTCTCTCTCTACCCTTTGCTACACCCCTCACTTAAATATAGGCCACAACGAGGCACATTATTTGATCTAACATAAGTGCAATTAAAATATTCCAAAGAACGTTTAAATACCAAAGCAATATAAAAATATCAAACCATTTTAAAATTTTATAATAACTAATTTACAAGGGTGAAAAAATGTGAAAACATAGCAAACGCTTGCGATTGCATCCTCTATGCTTTGATGATGGGTACATCATCGTTTACTTTTTTAAAACCCTACAAACCCTCATGAACTATGCATATTGCATGAAGGGGTCAACTCCAAAATTCGACACCATAATCTATAAACCCTAAATTTATATTTTACCGTTGATTGTCGTCTACACTATTCTTTTCACCATATTTTGTTTTTCAAATCCTCTTTTTGGAAAACATGATTTTTTAGCGGGCCCAGAAAAATGAACGCTTTGGATCATTGAATCACATTCCAATCTTTATGGTTAAATAAAATATGAGACGATGTTATATAGTTTCTAGAGACTTTATAAACTCAGAGCAATATTTTCATTAACAGTACAAATCTGAACTTGACATCAACGACAATCCATGGTTCAATTTAAATCTATGGTTTATGGAATTATGGTGGCAAATTTCAGAGTTGACCTCTTCAAAAAATTGTAAAGCTTGTCATTACAAGCGTTTGTAAATTTTTACTTCATTTTTCACACTTCTACATTAATTAAAAAACTTTACTACAACAATAGCCATAGGATTTAATCTCACTTATGTGAGACTAAATACTTACCATTGGATTCTTTAATCTTGCTTACATTTTCAGTATTACATTTTTTATTTGATTATTGATTGATTTAAAATATACTTTCTTTAACGGGTAAGGAGTCAAGTCATGTTTTGTTAGTTAATATTAACAGGTCGAGTTAGGGTTGGGTCATATTACCCGTTTACTTTAACTGGTGTTACACGACATGACACGACACATTAAGATATTGAGTATATCACAAAAACGATACAAACATAGGAAACACAACACGAATGATAGGTTGTCATAAAGAATGTACAAGTCATTAAATGTATCAATTTCAGAGTCACGAAATAACTCCAGGTAAAAGAACTACTAATTCATTATGACTCGATGCTCATAGTTAATCAGGCCAGAAGGGACTTCACTACGCACCATCTTATCATAGGGTTTATTGGAACCAAATTTGCGCACCTCCGTAAACGGTGGTTGAGCACAAATCCATATAGTATGGGATAAGCTGCAAAACAGTAAACAACCGTAAGCAAACACTTGGGAAGGGTTGTGCCAGCCAAAGGCTTTCCGACGGTCAAGTTAGTCAATGATTTGAGACTCAAGTAGTGGGTAAGAGAATTCAAGTGTATAGATTGCATTACAGTGAACCCTAGATGATTGCATTTATATCTTGGGAGAGAGACCTTTTTAGGATAGAATCATCATTCGCAGCTGGGAGAATTCGAGAAGATATCTAGTAAGTAGATATTGCATCCTCTTAGGAGTGTGATTACTTGTGGTGTATACCTGTCCCTAGGTTGTAGGGACTCCAAGACTTATAGGATTTGATTGTGTCCATATCTGAATCAAATCACGTGTCTTGCGAAACAAGCAAGGTCATCTATCGAAGTCGTTTAGACTTCGCCTATTGCCCAAAGCAGAATGATGGTGGCATCTTGCTCCGTCTGAGCTCTGCCAGAGCTGATGAGTCTATGACCAGACTTCTGAGGTAACAATATTCGGGATCAGCCTTACTCCGAGCTTGGAAAATCATGGTCCCACAATTGTCCTTAATTATCCGTCTGAGAAACAACTTGTTCCCCTTGATGATGGATTGTTTCCAAAGACCATGTCTTTCAGAGTAAGCTGGAATATGTACCGTTTGGTCTTCAAATTATTACAATCACATCAGGATCATCATTCAGAGCTAAGTAGTCAAGTAGCTTCAATTTCATTACATAATCTTTGGAATTGCAAAAAAAGATCCATTGTCGTGATAAGGAACGTCTTCGTTTTACGTGGTAGCTTTTTTCACGTGTTTTATTAATTATCCTCTATCTTTGTGTACTGTTGACCCTGATATATGCTTCTCTTCACTTTCAAGGTGAGATCTTCTGGTGATTTCCTTTATATAGCCTCATCAAGCAACGGTTTCCTTCAAACCTTTCCAATTTTCTGCCATGATGCATGTATCTTCCTTGCCTAACTCTAATCTTTTTCTAGGTCTTTTGTTGAGAAAGAATGAAATCCCAGAAAACCGCATCACCTTTCATAAACCTTTAAAAAATTCTTCATTTCTTCCTGTAACTCGTTATGTATTGTCCACGCGTCTTGCAACTCGTCCTATAACATCTATCCCTCCTGGCCCTTACCAAAGGGTTGGATATGCACAAAGCGTGGGGACCCGACGAATGGCCCCTTCATCGTTACTTTGTTCCCCATCTGATGCTTGCTGACGGTGATGGTGGTGGTACTTCATTCAAACATTTGCAATGTGTTACTCATGTGGTTTGAGTGTTTGGAATTTCACCGGGATGCCCCATCACCCATTCACTTCTTGTCGGACACCCTTTGCATAACATCTACTGGTGTTCGTTCTTTTTAAGCTAATGCGGTTTCCTTGTGAATTCTTCGTCTCCAGGCTTTTCCATCTTCTCCATGCACGGACAACGATGGTGGTGAATCTCCATTAGAATATTTGCCCTCAATGTAGTATCATCTGTGGTATGCAACTAGATGGGCGTAGCAAATCACTGATCGAGTAACAAAAACTACTGATGTTGATCAAGAGAGTCTTATGCTTATGTAAAGATTTGCCTATCTTGTAGATTTTCTTATTGAAAAATTCTTAATCCGATAAATGTTTCTAAAGTAAACAAACTTTGAAGAATGGAATAAGCAACAGAGTGGAATGTGAGTAAGTTTGTAGGTTGAGGACAAACTTTTTAGCGAAAAACCCCTTTGGTAATATTGATTTGGAGAAATATTACCTCACAAACTTATCATCCCTAAAAGATTCTCATCACGATAGCCAGAGTACCACCTTACTCTAGTACCAGGAATGCAAGCATTTAAACCCATGAGGAATCCTTTGCTCCAAGCTTACCCGTTCATTTATTGGATTTGAGACGGTGGCCTAGCTCTTGAGATGCAAAATATAAGACAAGAAAAAGATGACTTTTTCCATGATTTGCCCTGTTAAAATCTTCAATATACGCAATGTAGTCCAGGAGTGATTTTCTCGTACTGGATTGCATGTCCGCTCGCAGTGAATCTTAAGCAAAAGTTCTTTGTGTGAGACCCTAAATTTTTAAAGTACTCAGAAAGTATTGTTATGAATTTTAAAGTGTCTTCGAATTTTTACAATTTATGATTCATTTTAAATGGGTGATAATTGTACATGAAATCAAGGATTATTTTGAGGTGATAGGTTGAAACTAGGTGAGACCACGAGTTCGTAGCATTTTTCGATTCATTTTTGGGAACACATGGGCAGCAGCTAGAACTGACAGCAAGGAAGGGGCTGATGGCGATGTCAATACATCATGGCAACACATGTTATGCATGCCAAGACCGAAAGAAACGAGCAAAGAAAATGTAAGAGATATTAGATTTCCTTCTTGCTTGACACATGGCAAGCACATATTGGACCTCTAAAATTGAAACGGTGAGGCGGCAAGGCTTGAAACATTATAAATCTTCTTCCTCGTTCTGTTCTACAACTAGGGCTATAAATTTTTTTTGAAAATTCCAAACCAAACTAAAAAAAAAATCTTGATTCAACTCTGACAAATTTTCAAACCGATAGTACCCAAATTTTTTAGATCCATACCAAACTGATCCTAAATTTTTTGGTACAAAAATCAGGATTACATATTATTTTGGTTGCATGCATGTTGAATGTTGAATTTAAGTAATTTGAAAGTAGAATATACTAGAAATAGAAGTATGACATTTAGTAGTTGGAACTTTGGAACGTCAATTTTACTTGGTATTTCAATTGGTATGAAATTTCAAACTGGTAAGAGGTAAAAAAAAACCTAAATTTCAATTGATATGAAATTTGGCAGTAAAATTTTAGGCCAAAAGCCCAAATTTATCCCGCAACCAAAAAATCTTAAATTTCAACCTCTCCAAAACTTAAAATCTAGTCCCGATTTATTCCGAAATACAGAAAACATTTCGAGAATCCCAAAAATTGGGTATACCGAAATTTCGGTTCGGGATTGGTCTTCAAATTCCCATCCCAAATTTTTGATTTTAGGATTGGTCTTCAAATTTGGTTCGGGTTCGAAATACTGAAATTTTCGATTTGGGATTCGGGATCCCATTTTCAGTTTGGGATCCCATAACGAACCACCCCTAGCTGCAACCTGAAACGAAAACAAAAAATGGAAAAGTTCCATTAATCTTTCAAAATTCATAAGTTTCAATCCGGGAATCTGATTGACAAACCGTTTACGCCTATATGCTTAGTGATTCAAACCCAATGTTGGAAGGTAAATTTTGAGGATTATTACTTAAGTTTGAATAATTCGTTTAGATTGGGGTTTATGGCTAATTAGACTCAAATTTTCGATTTCAAGCTTGTTCGGGCACGATTTGAGGGATTTGAAGCCTATGTTATTATTGGAGAACATTTTCTAAAACATTAAGGTAAAGATTTACATATAATCAGATTGCTGTGATATTGTACAAGTTTCATATGAATGAGATTTAGAGAAATATGATGTTTGATTCAAAATACATCGAATTTGGACTTTAAAGGACGTTTGTATGGAAGAAATGAGTTTTACTATTAACGGATTGTGTTTTGGCATGAAAATATATGTTAAAAATTCTAGGAAAATGGACCTGAAACCTGCTGGTTTCATACTAGGGGCTAACCCGCAATTGTGTGAATTACTAAAAGTTCAAGGGCCAAAGTGCAATTATCAAAAGTTCAAGGACCTATTTGAAATGTCAAAAAGTTTAAAGACAGAATTATTATTTTGGTTAACTGAAGGTCCCTATTGGATATAGTTGTGGGGAATAAAATTCAGTTACTACTAGCAATAATTGTTCTCGTAATGTTACGGGTTTTAAAATTGTATAGCAATAATACCTATCTACCAAGTCCTTGTACAACTAAAGAAGTTAGAAACATTAATTATCACCTACAAGAAGAATTTATTTGGTGCTTTGATTTAAAGCCGGCTGAAATCTTCGAGTTTTCTTATGATTCCAAACGTGTTTAAACGACCTCGTGATTTCAAAATAGCTACCACCTAAGTTTCATTTTCATTGACATCAAGCCCAATAAATACATGGAAAATGCAAATTTACTGTCAATTAATGGATGAAATATTTAGTTTAATATTTCCCAGCCTCAAGTTGATGTTCTATTTGCAACTATGATTGTTTCATTCTTTTAACTCTGATGTAAGATACTTCCTGTGACATTTTTATAAAATGAAAAGAAAAATAGGCAATCAAAGTTGAAAAAAAAAAAAATATACATACATATATATATATATGTGTGCGCGCGCGCGCGCTCGCACGCGTAAGATATGTAAAAAATTTCCAACATATGAATAAAGCACATATAATTAAATTACCAGGGAATTTCTGTTGGCATCTTAGAAAATTTTTGGTTGAACCTGGATACAAAACAGAATTTGAAAATTAAATAGTCAGTCTTTTTTAAAAGCTGATATTGAAGAATTACAAAATAAATTTAGTGGAATCATAATTGAACCTCGTGATTTTTTTGATTAATCAAAGATTCTTCCTTTTTTGAAGCAACGATATTTTGGAATGAGAAAATGAAGAACATCTATTTTATCCAAAATTCCCACACCACAGTTTCCTAAACTTGAAAACTAAATCAAATTAGATATCCACACACAGTATCCAAAGTACATAGAAAACCCACAAAATTAGAAAGGCAAAATTTAAACACATATTCCCAAAATTACAAGTGCAAAAATTAAAAACAAAATTCATCCATAAATTGAAAACCACCAATCCAAAAACAAAAAACAAAAAAAAAAAAAAAAAAAAAAAAAAAAAAAATCAAATGCACTGACAAAGCTAAAAGATATGGTCAATATCAAACTTACCTAAAGCATGTGTGTAGCATGTCACATATCCTATCCAAACAAAATATGGAAAAATATATACATAAATATGCTATCTATTGTAGCCTATTTTATCTGACAAAGGAAGGGAATGGGGCTGGCGGCAAGGATAGAGAAATTGAGAGAGATGTGTTTGTAGAATGGTAGGGGAATATGTGTGTTATCCCTCCTACATAATGCCTTTATTTATAGAGGAAAGAAGATATTCCTTCAACCCCAAGGAATACATGATGTAATAGGAAATGATAACTAGAATCAAATCTAATCTAGGATTTACACAACCATACTTAAACTAGGAATGTTTACAACACTCCCCCTTGAGTGTGTAAATACTCAAGGTAGATTTAGGATCATGCAGAAGTTGAGGAAGTCGACTCGTCGGCACTGATTCTAAGGAACAACCTTATTCTCAATAAGGTAGGAACTTGCATAAGTAAATGAGTCTCACTAAAAAACCCTAAGGCTATGGCAAAAACCCGAGTGGGGACAAAATTCATAGTCTAAGGGAAAATGCGTGAGAAATGCAAAGTCAAAAGAAAAGTCTAAGGGATGTCATCAGGGATATGACCAGCCCAAGGTGCGTACCTCGTTAAAACCTAGTTAGGTAGCAAAACCCCAATGGGAAAAATGCTCATAATTGTAGGAAAAAACAGTACATTAAGATCAAGCAAGTATCTTCAGGATACTTCCCCTGAGTTTGACATAATTCCAAAGAGAAATAGCAATGTTACAACTCAGAATGTTTACGCATACCAATTCCATGAACAAGCTTCTAAAACATCATCTTCGGCAGTGATTTGGTGAAGAGGTTAGCCAGATTGTCTTGTGATCAAATTTGCGTGACTTCAATCTTCTGATGGTCTTATTGTTAATGTGAAAAGAAGAACTTCGACGCAATGTGCTTGGTGTTGTCTCCTTTGATGTAACCCTTCTTAAGTTGTTCGATGCATGCTGCTTTGTCTTCAAAGTTCATCGTTGGGACATCAACAGGCGGGATAAAGATCGCATGAGCTTCGAATATGGCCCACAACTGCTTTCAACCAAAAGCATTCCCAAGTTGCTTCATGCAAGACGAGAATTTCAGCATGGTTAGACGAAGTGGCAACTAAGGTTTGTTTAGTTGACCTCCAAGAGATTACGGTGCCTTCAACGGTAAAGACATAACCTATTTGAGAACGCGCCTTGTGCGGATCAGATAAGTATCCTGCGTCGGCATAACTAACAAGGCAAGAATTGACTCGAGAAGTAAGGGGTACGGCATCACTTGAGGATCCATAGGGATAAACAAGCCTAAATCTGTAGTACCCTTAAGGTAACGGAAGATGTCTTTCACGCCAGTCTAGTGTCTGTGTGTTGGTGCATTACTGTATCTTGCCAAAAGATTAACAACGAATGAGATGTCAGGTCTAGTGCATTGAGAAAAGTACAAGAAAGTGCCTTTCACACTTAGATAAGGAACTTTAGGCTCCAAAATCTCTTCATCATCCTCATTTAGACAGAAGGGATCTCATTTTGCATCTAGCAATCGAACGATCATAGAAGTACTCGAAGGCTTCGTTTTATCCTCATTAAAGCGGTGCAACACCTTCTAGGTGTAGTTCGATTAATGTACTAGGATTCCATCCGAACAATGCTCTATCTCGAGACTGAGACAATATCGAGTCTTACCTAGATCTTTCATCTCAAATTCGACTTTAGGTGCATGGCAGTTCTCACGAGCTCTTCAGGAGTTTTAATGAGATTCATGTCATTGACATATACTGCAACAATCGTAAATCCAGAATGTGACTTCTTAATGAACACACAAGGCATAGTTCATTGTTCATATATTCCAGACTAGTCAAATACTCACTCAAATGGTTATACCAAATTCTTCCAAATTGTGTCAAACCGTAGAGTGAACGCCTCAGCCGAATTGAGAGTGTGTTCCAGTGTTTGGAAATATTTGAACCAGTCAATGTAAGTCATTTGAGAACTTTCATATAAATTTCCGTATCAAGATCCCCATAGAGATACATGGTTACTACATCCATCAGCTGCATACTCAGTTTTTCGGAAACTACCAAACTGATAAGGTAGCGAAAAGTAATCACATCTATAACGGGTGAATAAGTTTCATCCAAGTCAATCCCGGGGCATTGTGAGAAGCAACAAGACGAGCTTTGTAATGCATAATTTCATTCTTCTCATTACGCTTCCGAACGAAAACCCACTTGTAGCCAATGAGCTTCACATGTGGATGAGTATGAGCTACAGGTCCAAGCACCTTACATTTCGCAATCGAATCGAGTTCAACTTGGATTTCTTATTTCCAGTTTGACCAATTCGTTCTACGTTGACATTCATCAATGGAATGTGGTTCAATGTCATCGCTCAACATGATCTCAGTAGCTACTGTATATGCTAATGCATTGTCGACAATCATCTCATTTCTACGCCACACATCATTTAAGCTAGCATAACAGACCGAAATCTCACGATCTAGGGAGGTGGATTTGTCTCTTCAAGGATGTTTCCATAATCTAGAATTTTTCTCATGAGTTGGATAGAATGAGTAAGCAATAGTTTGATTCACGATAGACTTTTCAGGACCTTGTGTCATGGGTTTCCTTTTTCGGGGGTGTGAATCATTTTAACTAAGAGGTCTGCCACGCTTTTGTGTAGAGGCAAATGATTAGCTAGCTGCTAATGTATGTAAATCACCAAAATTGGCACCCTAGGGTTCCAGGAGGAAAGTCTGTCCTACATTTGGTACATCCATCTTTATAGGCGTATTCGTAGCTGGAATGTGTGAACTTGTCACAGTGCACTAGATTGGTGAAAGCATTAGGTATGCTCTGGAGATCTAATATGCGCTGCACTTCAGTTTTAAACTAAGCGGTGCAGGGATCTAAATGAGATAAAGTGGGGACCATCCACGATAATTCACGTCGTTCTTCAAGAACGTCGATGTTCTTATCTCCCTTTATGATGGGAAGACTGTTATAGAAGTGACAATCCGCAAAACGAGCTGTAACTAGCTTGCTTGTCAAAGGTTTCAAATAACGAATAATCGAAGGAGAATCATATCTGACATAGATTCCCATCCTTCATTGAGGCCCTATTTTTGTACGTAAGGACGGCAAGATCGGCACATATACCACACAACCAAAAACGCGCAAATGCGATATGTCGGGTTTATATCCAGTAACCAACTAAAAGGCACTAAATTGTTATGTCACAACAAGCCTTAGATTGACCAACTCTGCTACGTGCAATATTACATGGCCCCAAGCAGCGATCGGGAACTTGGTACAGTATGACCAACGATCGAGCAATCATTTGTAAATGCTTAATGAAAGCTTATGCTACGCCATTTTGGGATGTGAACATAGGGTACGAGATGTTCAGCTTCAACCCCAACCGAGATGCAATAGTTCTCAAAAGTTTTAGATGTGAATTCTCCAGCATTATCCGATCAAATAGATTTGATCGGATAATTAAGGTGGTAAACCCTGAGCTTGATAACCTGAGCTAACAGTTTGGAGAATGTAGTGTTCCTTATGGACAATAAGCACACATGTGACCAATGTGTGGAAGCGTCAACCAAAACCATAAAGTATCTAAATGGTCTACAGGGAGGGTGAATTGATCCACAAATGTCCCCCTAAATTCGCTGTAGAAAAATGGGAAGATTCGAGTGAATCTTGTCATAAGAAGGCTTCATAATAAGCTTTCCCATAGCACATGTTTGACATGCAATTCCTTGGAGAACCTAAACTTCGGGTTAGTGGATGCTCGTGTGATGATTTGAGGATACAACACATTGATATTCGTCCAGGATGTCCTAAACGATCATGCCAAAGTGTAATTTCGTGCTGCAAGTCCCAGTAGTAGGGCTGGCCACATAGTGGCATTCTATGAGGCATATGGTCGTAGTATACAAACCACTCGGGATATGCTTCATCTTCTTTAGAATACGCTTATGGCCATATTTGTAAGAAGTTCTGCATAGAAATTCGACTCCGCTTTCTACGTGGGTTTCATTGTGGTAATTGTTATCTCTAATGTCCTTGAAAGTCAATAACGTTCTTCCCAAACGTGGAGAATAGAGTGCCTCAGGAATGGTCAAGATTGTACCATTGGACAAAATTATACGTGCCTTACCGTATCATTCTATCAGGTTAGATGGGCCTAAGAAGGTTGTCAGAGGTGCATTCTTAGGTATGAAGTTAGTGCAATAGATGCGTTCACCCAAAATTATGTGCGTGGTTACACTATCTGCCAAACAACTAACTTCCCCACTGGTTATACCTAGAATGAAAAATTAATTTGAATCAGTCACATGCATAAAAGTTCTAAAAAACAAATATCAATTCAAAATAATTTCATTTATTCAAGGATGGTAACTAATTAAAACTTAATATCCAAAAACAAATAACCAACAAAGGAAAATTGTTCAAAAATCAACCAAAAAATTATTTTTGGGAGGGGGGGGTGTTCGGCCACTAGGTGGAATTCGGCCCCAATGTGCAATTTTAACTAACTAAAATTGTTTATGTCTAAGATTCTAATCTTCCATAGGGGTGGTATCCTCTTGAAAGTGAGAAATCTCCATCTTTGTAGTCTCCGGTTCGTCCACTTAAATGAAGTTTGATCCAAATTTCTTACGACGAGAATGAAATTCAACTACAACCTTCTGGGGAGCTTAGCAAACACGAGACCAATGGTGTTTTAAACCACAGCGATAACACATATCTGCATCCATGGTTTCAGGTGCTTTGCCCTTATTCTTGAAGTTTGGGGCCTTGGGAGCGAGGTTTGGGCACTTCTAGGCTTTGTTTCCTCCCTTGGATGGGCCTTGACTCTGTTGACCTTCGCGGGTGGCTTCTGGCCACCCCTAGTATGCCTCTTTTGGCGTTTTGGCCGTTGGTTTGTGTTATAATGTGCTTCAGGCATAATAGTCACCCCAGTAGGTCTAGCTTGATGATTCTTCATCAACAGCTGGTTCTGCTTTTCAGCGATAAGTAAAACAGAGATCAAATCCGAGAACTTAGTGAACTTCTGAGCTCTATATTGTTGCTACATGACAATATCAGAAGCAGAAAAGATCGAATAGGTCTTTTCCAAGAGATCCTCTTCGGTCAAGGTTTCGTTACAGAACTTGAAAAGTGATCGGATTCAACAAACATCGTAATTATATTCATTCACAAACTTAAAGTCTTGGAAGCGCAAATGCTACCAATCATGTCTTGCTTCAGGCAAGAATATGTCATTTTGGTGATCAAAACGATCAGCCAAAGCGACCCATAGTGCACATGGATCCTCATCAGCAGGATATTCAGTTTGCAGAGCGTCATGGATATGTCATCGGATAAAGATCATAGCATTGGCTTTTTTAGCTTCGCTAACAGGGTTGTCCATCTCTTCTTTAATGGCAGACGCAAGTTCTTTACAGTGAGGTGGAGCTTCACATCTTGGACCCACTTGAGGTAGTTTCTTCCAAAGACCTCTAAAGCAATGAAGTCGAGTGTGTTCAAATTCGACACGTTCCTATCACAAAATAGGTGGGCAAGATGTGGTTAGTGTAATGGAGAAAAAATTAATCCATTCACATAGGAGTAGAACATACAGGTTCTAATAGACATGTATTGGTTTAATTTTGCGTGAAAAAAAACTTCAGCTTTTCATGGGTGATGTTTTTAAAGAAAACTTTAGGTTTTCCAACAGGCATGTTTATAAGAAACTTCAGGTTTCAAAATAATTATGAACTTTAGGTTCATATGTGCGTGTAGGCAAATGCAAATATATACACAAAAATATGCAAATAGGACTTCAGGTCTATAATTATAACTGAATTAATTATTTGGACTTTGGGCCAAATTTAAAGTGTGGGTGAAAAATATAAAACCCAAATTATTTAAAAATATTAAATAATCAACGCTCAGGGCCCAAAATTGGACCAAAGCCCATGGGTGGGCTGAGCAAAAACGGTATGTGTGGCCCAGGCCCAAAAATTGAGTTGAGGTGCCTCGAGTGCAGGCTGCAGGCCCACGGGGAGGGACAGGCCAATGGTATGAGCCACTGCAGGTGAGCCCAAGGGCCAATTTTTTCCTTTTTTTTTTTCACACGGGCCAGAGGAAACGGTTGGGCCCAAAAAATGTGGCCCAGACAGAGGCTGGATCATGTGTGATGCGGTGCATGGAGATGCGACAGGAGCCCAAATGGGCTCAACTGGATCTCGGGCCAAGTTGTCACCAAAGCCCAAAGGGCTAGTGAAGTGGATTGAAAAGCTCGGCATAAGCAGGCCCAAAGAACATGGGTGCTGTGCAAATGGACCAAGTGGAGATTGAGGCCCATTAGGGCACGGGTGGGATTTCCAGGCCACCCCAGCAATGCTGGGTGTGAGGATCCGCCGAATTCAGTTGACGACGTTACTTCAGGTGATGTTTCCAAGATTAAGGCAAGTAATGGTTCGTCGGAGAACCAAGTGTTTGTTAACGGAGATGAGATCTCAACGTCAGGGAAGAGAGAACCAAATGAATTCAATCGAATTCAAACTAAAAACCCATGAAATTCTTTTGGAATTTCGAGAAATCGTTGGTGAGAACCATGGGGTTGTCCAAATTACACGACTACCGGTCGTGTTTCATCGAAAAAATCGACGGGAATGACCTGGGCTTCTGGGCGTGGGTCAGGACAAGGTGCTTCAAATGCACCATTTTCGGTTCAGGCTTGCAACCGGGGTTCGATATTGGGCTGGGCTTATATGGTGTGGCCCATTGCCATGGATGGGTATAGGTCACGGGTTCGAAGAACCCTAGGTTTCCCGATCTATATTTTTTTCAATTCAATTCAATTTTGATACATGTGTAATTCAATAATTTTTAATGCATGTACATATTGATGCAATTCATGGCAAATATCAAATTCACATAATTCAACAATTATGAATATAATGCATACACAATTTATGTAGAATCTGAAATTTAAAAAACGTAAAGTTGGGTCATGCATTATGGTGAATGTTCATGCTATTAGGGCTGCAAAAATATCGAGATAAAAACCGTTGTTTTGAAAAAACCTGATTGCGTGATGATATGGATGAACTGGTTTGATGCAGAAAAATTCTACAACGTCAGATTCCTAAGCGTAACAGCAGGAACGTGCTGATAAGGTGTTGTAGCCTATTTTATTTGATAAGGGGAATAGGGTTGGCGGCAAGGATAGAGAAATTGAGAGAGATGTGTTTGTAGAATTGTAGGGGAATGTGTGTGCTATCCCTCCTATATAGTGCCTTTATTATGGTAGTAAGAGGAGATAAGATATTCCTTTATCCCTAAGGAATACAAGATGTAATAGGAAATGATAACTAGAATCAAATCAAATCTAGGATTTACACAATCACACTTAAACCAGGAATGTTTACAACACTATCAAATTAGTTCATTAAATAGAAAGCTAACATCTCATTACAACTTTCCAAACCACTATTTCATTATGTAAGTCTCACCTCAAGTGTTTTAAAATTGCAGAAGTTGTTCAAGATGTTCTCATCCCAGTGCAAACACAACTTGCAAAACAAACTAATCAACAAAAAAAAAATAATAAATGGTAAAAATCAAAAACCCTAGCACACAAAATCCCAAGAATGGGATAAAAATTAGCAAAAAACATATACTTTGTGCACTAAGCCTCTTGACACCAATGAGAACCCCAATCCCAAACAAAACCCCATATCAATTTGAAAAAAATTATTCCAAATGAGCTCAGCCCATCCCTTTTTCCTTCCTCTGTTTTCCTACCCCTAATCCTAAATCTCTCTTCCATCCCTTCTCTCTCGTTATTCTCTCACCCTAAGTCCTATCTACAAAACCTGAACTCCTCTCCTAGTAAATTTCAAACACCCTCTAACTCGATCATATTGCCTTGGGATATCCACCCTCTAACCCGATCTCCTTCCAAATCTATCAGAACAAATTGCACGCTCAGATAAGTATGCTACAAAACTCTCAAACCCATAACATAATCCAATTAAATATTTCACCTAGAAAAACTCCCCAACTTTCTCATGAAATCAAAACTGCCAAACCCAATTCAATGCTTGATCACAACACATAATATAATCTAATTAAGTATTTCACCCAATTTTTTTTTTCAATTTTTAACATTTAAAATTGAACAAAACCAAATCCATAGGTTTGGGAAAAAATAAATAAAGAAGAAGAAGAAAAAAACCTCCCAGATGTAAGATTCGAACAACTCACTGGAAAACGATCAAGTTTGAAAGCCAACTGAAACTAACAGAGAAGAGTGAGAGAGAGAAAAAGGACGGCAAAACCACAGAACCGAAAATAGTGGAAAGACAATTAGAGAGAAAAGAGTAAAAAGCAATTGAAGAAGCCAAAAGATGCATTGATGACAGACACCTAGAGAGGAATGAGGGCATAAGCATTATTTTACTATGGAAAAGTTGAAACAAAGCGTAACCAAAAAAAAAGTTGGAGGACATTTTAGTATATGGATAATATATATAGTGACCTATTTTAGTTGTTGGACTAGTACTCCAATTACATGCGACGCTAGTGTTTAATCGAGGTGTTGGTGAGGAATATTGCTTGCTTGCCTTAGAGACCAAGTAGGGGGATCCTCACTTACCCTAGTTATGGAATTTTGTGAATGTATGTATATGTAAATATCCAAATGCCTGGAAAAGCTGCATACATTTTGTTGTGATAGAACCATGAGGAAAATGGTTTTGTTTTATATCATGCTATACATGTTGTTTTTATGCTACAAATTAAATTGATGACTTGGGAGTGAAGGGGGCATAGCGACCACCTTGGGTTTCGATCCCCTAGACCTCCGGAGGGGCTATTATGCAAGGATTAGTACCGTTACTTTTCTAGGAGAGGTACTAGCATATCTAAAGGTAGGGCATTAAAGGACACTTTTGCTACACCTTACGATAAGTATATTCGTTTGGAATTGGTGCAGGTAAGGGAGTAGTTGGTCATTGTACCAGTCATCAGGCATGTAGCGATTATTTGGGATATTTGTATTCTTTTTAAAAGAAAATTGTGTGAGCATTCAATCTATTTTCAAGACTAAATAAACCTTTTGTTGTGCATCATTTTCCTATAGTATATATAGCAACATATACTATTTTCAAACCTAGCTAAGGCGGATTCCCTGAGGAGGAGTGATGAACGTTTGTGGTGCTTACCCCTACTTTCTAGACTAAAGCGAAGACAAGCATTGTTTGTTACTTGTTAACTTCTCAGTCGTTTATTGACTTTTTTTCACAGGTTTTTGTCTGTACACATTTCTTATTCCCTTACCGTCTTGAAGGGATCTTTTGTAGCCAAGCTCAACACTTTGTATTTTCCTAAACGTACTAAAGAGTTAGTTTAGTATGTTGATTACCTTAAAATTTTCGGTTTTGTTGTAAGTTGTGAACTTCGTCTTTGATGTGAAAATGTTATTCAAATCTCGTTGCCCTTTTATTCTTTGATTTACCAAAACGATTATCGCTTCTATACTACTTTAAAATAACTATTTGACATTATTCCACTCAAGTAGCCTTACATTTTATTAGTAATGCAGTGTTATAGCGTTAGTTTTTAATACTACAACATTGCAATATCAATAAGGCGTGGCACAGTTACGTGCTTGCTTTTCGGGCATGACACTTTGGGAGGGTGATTGTCAGCATATGGATCGGAAACATTTTTTGAATCCTTTTATCAGGCCCTATGCTTCTGATCTGAGTGTTTCCCATCGAACTACCTAAGTTGACTTGACCAAAGTATTTCTGCATATCGGAGCTCCATTAGAATAAATTCCTCTTAGAGATTACCTAGTTTGGATGCCCTCTTCAGACTTGGTAATCACTTGGTGTTGCAGAGCTTACTTATCAGATCTCCGTTGGAATAAATTGCTCTTATGGGACCATGATTTTCCAGGGCCAGAATAAGGCTGATTCAAATACTCACCAGCTCCGGGGGGGAACTGTATCATACAGTGTAGAGTACCACCATCACTCTACTCCGGGGCAACAGACGAAATCTCAGGAACTCTACTGGATGACCATGCTTGTTCCGCAAGACACACAATTTAATCTAGATATGGACATAATCAAATCCTATAAGTCTTAGAGTCCCTACAATCTAAAGATAGGTGTGTGCCGCAAGTAATCACAACTTCTAAGAGGATACAATATCTACTCACTAGATATCCCCTAGGATTCTCCTGACTTAGAACGAGGATTCTATCCTAAAAAGGTTTATCTCTCTCTCTCTCACAGTATAAATGCAGCCATCCAGAGTTCATCTATAGTAATGCAATCTCTTCACTTGAATTCTCTTACCCACTGCTTGAGTCTTAATTCATTCACTAACTTAACCATCGAAAAACCTTTGGCCGGCACACCCCTCTCTCCTCCTAAGGTTTGCTTACTGTTGTTTCATTGTTTTGCAAGTTGTTCAAGATTACACAGATTTGTGCTCAACCACTGTTCATGGAGGTGCGCAGATTTGGTTCCAACAATTGGTGTTTTCATTAAGAGGGAACCCATATTCCTCTTAACCATTCAAGCAACAAACATGTCAACCGAAGAAAGTTCAGTCAACGCCAATGTTACCAAGAAGGGTCTTTACTAAAAACTTTTTCTCGGGCCCACAAACTTACTTGCATCCTGCTCTGTTGTTTATTCTATTCTTTAAACTCTATTCTGGTAATTTGAAATGAAGAAGATGTATAAGATGGGAAAATCTTTACACGAGCACATAACTATTATCAAAGTCTCAAAAGAGATCAACTCAGTACCGCAGTTTAGGGGAGACAAGCCCTCACCCCTGGCGATGAAATATTTGAAAATGACTATATAAGACTCTTGATTAACGACATCAGATGTTGTTGCCAAATCAATGATCTGCTACACCCACCTAGTTACATATCGCGGATGATACAACGTTGAAGGTGAGTATTTTGATGAAGATGCCCCACCATCATTGTCCGTATGAAAAGGAGATAGAGAAACTTGGATATAAAGAATTCACAATAACACCTCATCGTCTTGAAAGGATCGGGCACCAGTACACGTTATGCATAAGGTGTTGGTGAGAAAAGAATGGGTGATGAGGGCATCCTAGTGCGATTCTAAGCATTCAAGCCATATGAGTACTATATGTGCGAGTGTTTGAATGAAGGACCACCGTCGTTGCCGTCAAGAAGCATCAGATAAGAAAGAAAACGGGGATAGAGGAACCCTAGATCTCCATACTTCGTATAGATTCAACCCTTCCATAAGGCCCACACTAAAGCCTTACGGATCATGGAAAATTATAGAGCGAATTGCAAGAAGAATGAAAACATTTTTGGAGATTTACGGTAGGCAATGCTATTTTTTGGAATTGAATCATTGCTCAGCAAAAGACTCAAAAAATAATTAGAGTTAAGCAAGGAAGACACATGCGTCATGGCGGAAAATGAGAAGGGTTTGAAGAAAACTGTGACTTGGTAAGGCTATTTAAAGGAAGATCACTAGAAGATCTCACCATTGAAAGTGAAGGGTTGCGCATCTTGAGATTGACATACATGAAGATTGAGGTTAATTAATAAAACACGTGGAAAAGGCAATTGCGTAAAACGAAGGCATTCTTCATCATGAGAGTTGATATTTTTTCGTGATTCTAAAGATTAGGCTGTGAAAATCGAACGGACTTGACTACCCAGCTTTAATAACGATCTAGACCTAATTGCAAAGAATTTAAAGGCTACATAGCTTAAATAACGAGCCAGACCAGGTTGCCTTTCAGACGGATAGTTAAAGGCAATTATAGGACCATGATTTTCTAGGGCCAAAGTAAGGTTGATCAGAATACTGTTACCTCAGAAGTTTAGTTATGGACTCACCAGCTCCAGGTGGAGCTGTGCCACCATCACTCTACTCTAGGGCAATCCCAAACTCTATGCCATTCAAGTGGATAGTCGAAAAGGTGATTCGAAAATCATCTAAAGGTGGCTTTGAACTCCGACCCCAAGTATGACTACTTCCATGTTGAACCAGCATATTAAGCCAAGTATGTTCTACAGCACCGTGTACTAACAGATTTGAATGGGGCATCCAGACTAGGCAATCCTTGAGAGGAATTTTATTCCAACAGAGCTTTGATATGCGGAAATGCTTTGGGTAAGTTAATCCAAGTAATCCGATCAGAAGCGCTTAGGTCTGATGCATAAGGTCCGACAAAAGGATTAAAAGTGTTTCCTACCCATATGCGAACAGCTATGAGACCCATAATTGCCACTCTATCACTTAACGATCAAATTAACAGTTTGGCTAACAAATGTATGAAATTTTCTATTCTAAAGTTGAGGAGGGATTTGATTGAAGCATAGCTACAGTCAAATTTTTGTCCATTGATTTTGCCTAATTTACATCTGTGGCTGGGTTGGGGTTTGGGCTTCCCCAATTTTTTTTCATGGGCTTCGTTGGTTTTCAGTAAAAATCCCGGCCCTCAGTCATTTAAGCGAATTACGGGGTAGGTTTGCCTTTGTTGTCATTTGATGATGGTTTCATGGATGGAGGCTCTGATATAGGAAGGGAGACAGACAAATAAACAGATCACAATGGATAAAGAGCGAGGGGGAAGGGTAGGTATCTCAACGCCGTTACTGCAGATGGATTTAACAAGTGGGAGAAGGGGGACAATCAAAGAAAGCCATAGGGGCCACTGGGAATTGAGGGAGAAGGGTAGGGGATGTGAACAGGCAACTGAGGGTGATGTATGCCGGATCTTGCGCTGCATATCTGGATTTCCTAAGATAAATTCATTTTTTTAATTCGATTCTTTACTGTTAGCTTAAATTGTCATCATTTCTGCTTTATATATATATATATATATATATATATATATATGTGGCTGCATGTAGTGATTAAAAGGCTATGAATTATTTTCAAATTTTTTAGTACTGTTAAGTCAAGTTTTGGGGGACAGCTATTTCTCTATTTATTTGTTTCATTCTCTCTCATTTTGGGTTTTCTTCTCTCTGTTCTATGTATTTGTTCTTTGTTTTAAGGTCAGTTGCCTTTTTTTGTGGGTTTTCAATTCGTTAATTTGTGACTCTGTGTTTAGATTTTTATTTTTCTTTCGCATATGATTAAATCGGCATTGGATTTTGGTTGTTGAAAATATGAATTTTTTTTTTTTTTTCTGCTTAAGCTTCTTGCTCATTTTTCTAGGATTTTTAGGCTTTCAGTTGCAAGGGCAACAAAGAGCCCTAAAATCCTAGAAATCAGTATTGGCATTTGAATTAATGAACTTCCATTTTCTCTCCCAAAACAATTTGTTATTTGAAAATTGTTTTCGTTCAGCAGAAGGTGGTGCTGAAATTGGATTTACATCACGACAAAGAACAGTAAAAGGCCTTGAAAGTAGTCTCTAGCCTTACAGGTATCAATTATTTTTTTTAAGCATGTTGGTTTAATTTGGCTCCGTGAAAAATTTAGAAAAGAATAAAAAAAAAAAAAAATCTGAGTTATTTCATTCATCAGCTCCTACTGAGTTCTTTGTATTGGTTGAGAAGTTCTCACTGAAGAGAATGGATTGGAGAGCTTGGTTTTTAGCCATGGTTTCAGCCACATTCATCAGAATATAACTAAATGGGAATGAAAATTTGTCCTGTTTTTATGTTTTTATATCAGTCTAATTAAGCACTCTCCAAACAATAGGTATACATTTGGAACTAAAATGAACGGACTTTTTTAGACCAGTGGCTAAGGTTTTATGTAGAATTATTCCAAACATTCTCCTTTTAGAATCCTTTTCGAACTCAAACAAGCAATACATATTATAGCTGGAGTGAATTAGAGTCACAGTACCAAGTTCAATCCTCCATATATTGGATTACTTTCCATACTCATAATCCTACAAGAAATAGAATTCCTTAAGCTTATTGACAAGACTTCTCCATAGCAAGGTTCACACAATAAATCCGGCCCCAATGTTATCTTCGTACTCATATTCTAACAGTACTTTACTCATATTCTAACAGTACTTTCATTACAAATTAAATGGGAACTTTAAATATCAACACAAAAATTAATTAGGCATTCGACTTCGATAATACTATATGTGCATCTTAAAGTTATAGGAATATATTTTACATTTCAGGAAATTTATTTAAGTGTTTTGCTAAAACACTGAGACTTGGTGGTGGCCTACACTTTGCAGCCACAACTAAGACCAAGGGGTTGATTTTCAGTTTCCTTTCCTTATCAGTTGGAATAAAAGTGCAATCCGCCAGATAAGTAGTTAATTAGTATGCTACTAAAGTAGTTAAGGTTCTTTTACATAATGCCCCTTAGCAGCGGGAAATTAATGAACTAGATTTCTTGAAATATTTTTACATTTCAAGTTTTTTTGTTTGACAACTTTTTAGGTGCTGCAGATTTTGTTGTTATGGTTTTTCATTCTTCCGTGAATTTCAATTGTAGTAGGATTGAATTGTTTAAATTGTGGGATTGTTTTGTTTGATGGATTTTAATTGTGTTTTCATTTATATAGTACTAATGGATTTATCATGTTTGGGAATTTCAGGAATTTGAATCGTTGGATGAGGAAAGTTGGTTCCTAAGCATATTGAGGTATATAAAACATGCCCTATTTTTATTCAAAGCCTATTTTAAATATATGATTGGTTTGTGAGAAATGAATGAAAAAGAGAGTTAGAATACCCTATTTTGGACTTTGAAAAAGAGGGTTACACATTCCTTATTTTGGATCAGCGTGTGTTATTTGTAAAAGAGAGTTAGAGATGTATGATCAGTGTGTGTGTGTGTGTGTGTGTGTGTTATTTGTTCAAGGGGACATCCTTATTTGGATTTTCTCACAATTCCATTTTATATACCTTGTTTTTATTCAAGAGGACATCCTCAATTTTTGGATTTTCTCCTCTGTGAAACAAAGAATTAGACCTCATTTTTTATTTTTTTGTGGATTCTCTAATTTTTGTGATGTTTGATGTGTATTTTACGGTTTTAGTGTTTTGTGCCTTTTGGGAATTGGATTTGGTCTAAACTATTTCCACAGTTGTTTTCCTTTTACGACCCTGCAACTGCAGACTCGAGAAATTCAATCAGTTGAGACAAACAAAGGTTAAAAAGGACATTATCTGTTGAAAAAGAACCTTCAAAAGCTCACAGGTTTTTGTCACATCCCAGTTCCAACTCCGCCGTAGCACGATATTGTCCGTTTTGGGCCCCGGCCACGCCCTGACGGTTTTGTTTCTGGGAACTCACGCAAGAACTTCCCAATGGGTCACCCATCTTGGGAATGCTCTCGCCCGAACTCGCTTAACTTTGGAGTTTCGATGGAATTCGAAGCCAGTGAGTCTCCAAAAGGCCTCGTGCTATAAGGAGGGGAACATGTACATATAAGGTACATCACCCCCTCTCCGTTGGTCGATGTGGGATCTTACATTAATTATCTCTTTCAAATAATGTTGTTATTTCATTAAACAAAAACATCACGCATGCATTTATAATGTTTATGTCCAACCTTCTTAAATTTGACATGTTTTCACAGCAAACATGATGAGGGGAGCCAGCCATTGTCTACTAATTCAGCCAGAATCTTTGCGGAACTCTCAAACTTGGTTACCTAAAAGTTGAACCTACAAACAAAATTACGATTAGTGCAATAAGAAGTAGATCATAGACAAAGAAAATCAAGGACAGGTATAATGGGATATTGTTTACAATAATATATGCTAACTTGGACAATTATTGAATTTTTATTTGGTTTGCTGCTTAATGTTGGAGATGTTCATTCGCAAAAGAAATGAGCTATGAAAGACCTCATTATGGACTATTGCAAAGGATCAAAGATATATATTTTTAGGCAGTTCCATTACTATAGATATATACTTTTTGGGCATTCCACTACTAAAGTTACCTAATGCACAGGCCATAAGAACATGTCTTAATATTTTTTGCAACTATTGGAATGATAGCAAGTCTTGCAGGACATGTATTTTGTCATGTTGCATGCACAAACAAAATATGAGTGAACTGCATGGTACTTTAGTCTCTGATATGCAGACACTATATTTTGTCAATGTAAACTTTCCTACAAGTTATTTTGATTGTATATTGGTTTTCGATGTCGACTTAATAGAGTGGCAATGTAAACTAAGGTACTTATTTTATTGCATCAATTCACTTATCTCTTACTTTCTTTTATTTGGAGATAATTGTGTAAATTTGTGGTTTTGTGAGTGTTACTTAGGCCGGCTCATGAAAATAACCGCAAAGCCAAACCCAACTATCTTGTCGGTCCTCCAACTCCTTCGGACAACCTTCCTCGAGGGCGACCCATGGATCATCAAACTACTGGAAACATTGTTGTAGGTTACTCTTCCACTGCTTGTAACATTCGGAGAAAAGCTGATTGAGGTACGTGAACATGTCCTCGTCCGTGTCCTCCAAATTGTAGTTTGTCTGCAATGTAACAAATATTTTGAAAGTATTAGTAATAAAAGACAGTAATAAATATAAATATATAAATTTTACATGAAAAGCATTAAAAAGGCGACGCTACTTACGGATAATTGATTGCGCACCGTGTTCTTCATCTCCTCCGGCATCGCCTTCCAAGACTTCCACCACATAGGGCAAAAGGTCCGCACGACATGCCCAATGTCATGGGCCAATGCACTATGCTACTCCACTGTTGGTGTTGCCCGATGTCGCTCATCATATCCGATTGGGATACGATCGTTGGTCACCCAGGTGACCTTCGCCGTCTTCAATTGCCGACAAGGTGCCCAGGTGTTTTTCTTTGCTACAAAAGATGAAGAAAAAAAAATCATTAACCCAAAACTAATAACAAATCCTACTAAAATTTTGTCCTAACCTCCCCTATAATTAAAACATTTCCCAAAACCCTGAAAATAACATAAACAATATATGTATCCAACACAATGATCATAACAGCTTAATAAAAGGTTAGGAACGATGACAACTTTTTAATCCTTACATGACATAACTTAACAAATTGATCCAAAAATAACAAAACACAGTTAACATGGGAATGAGGGAGTGAATTAGGATTGTATACCTGGCCGTGTACCCGAGGCATCGATTGTGGATCCCGATGGTGACATCTAGTCCCTAGTGCGAGGGTGTCGGTGAGTACGTTGGGCACTAACTGCAAGTAACGCCACCGAAGAAGTCGACAATGCCTGTGCCTGTGGGATTGGAGGACCAACTAGTCAACCTGATTGACTGGCCTATGGTCCATCTCTGCCGGAGCAGTGGCGACAGTAGTAGGTGTAGTCGTCGGACAAGGTGTAGAAGTCATCGCCATTCGGGTTCTAATGAGGTGTGATATCTACAAAATTGGAATCAATTTGTTTCGTACACAAAGATTTAACTTACCGTACACATGCTAATAATTTCAACTTAAATTTAAAACGAAATTTAAAAACCCTAATTCTAAACCAAATTCAAGTTTGGCAGAAACAAAACTTAAAACTGACATACTATACACAAACTAATCAATTCAGATAGGATATAGACCCAGCAATTATAACTTATCAGAAGAAACTAGCATAAGTTGTGCGTGTGTGTTGTGTGTGTGTCCATGTATATATGCTGATTTTGGGTGAGTGTGTGTGTGTTGATGTATGCTAATTTTCCATGTACTCTGTGCGTGTGTGTGTGTGTGTGTGTGTGTGTGTTGATGTGTGCAAGTTGTGCGTGTGTGCAGTGTGTGTATGTACTAAGCAACATAATTTCAAACAGTTTCCACCATAATTACTTAATAGTTTCACATGTAGTAATAATTTCACAAGTAGTAATGAGAAAATGGACCATATAAAGTGATTCTCGGTCTCTTTAAATATCCACATTACAGATAGAAATCATATGACTATTGGATATAAATAGAGCTTGCTAACTAGAATAATTAACAATGCAATATATTTATAAAAGAGTGAGTAGTAGCAAATAACACTTTCTATCTATTTAGGAGTGAAGACTTTCGAGTGAGAACCATTAGCAGGCTAATTAAGCTATTTATGTTCTTCAAATGCAAAAACGCCACGGCCATATTTTTATAACTATCTCTGTCTAATTGTATGACAAACCAATTAAGCTACAACACTATTTCTTTAACAAAGTCATACATTCTTCACATTGAAAAAAATAAAAAAAAAGTTATCGCAAATAATAAGAAAAATTCAATTAAGAGCGAGACAAGGCCCACTTGAAAACTAAGGAACACAGGTAAAGATAAGTAGCAGAAACCCCAATTTTGCAACCAAAATTTTTAACCAACATCCAATTCCAAAATCCAACACCAAATAGCAGAAACCCCCACTCGAAAGCTGAGGACCACAGCTAAAGATAAGTAGCACGTTGGTCGTTTAGTTACTAGTACATTCTTTTGACTTATATTCACCGTAACAATACTCTACTTGTCTAAGAAATCCATAACCAATTTTCTAACTTTGGTTCCTTCCAAGAAGGAAGGAGTTACAAATTTTGTAGATTATGCATTTTGCATAATCCAACAACTACATCCAACAACCAACATAAAAATTTTCAACAATATCCAAATCAAACACCAAAGTAGTAGAAACCCAAATTGAAAAACCGAGGAACAAAGCTAAATTGTTGTCTTCATGAGTTCTTGTTTAAGAACAGCGGGCCAAGCAGCAAGTTGTTTGTTTAATTACTAGTACATTTAATTAATTGTAACAATACTCTACTTGGATAAAGAAATCAATGTCATTGCATTCGTTTCTAGGAAAGGAAACTGCAACTCAATTACCATAACAGAACGACCAAATAAAAATTATTTAGGGTGGGAAATCAATTGTCTAACTTAGGTTACTTTCCAAGAAGGAAAGAGTGTAAACATTTTCCAGGTTCTACATTCGGCAGATTTCACCTACATCTAGCAACAAACTTCAAGTTTTTCAACCAAAAACTTCAACCAACATCCAATTCCAAAATCCAACAGTGAAGTAGCAAAAACCCCACTCGGAAAACCAAGGAACAAAGCTAAAGATAGTAGTAAGTTCATTTAGTTCCATTATTTCTCAACACACTGAATCACTTTGCATGGTAATAAGAAAAATTCAATCAAGAGCGAGACAAGGCCCTAATTCTAACCATTTACTTGAAATTATAAAACCCCTAATTTAAGAACCCTAATCTAACCCCCAGTGAAGCACCCTAAATCTAACCCTCAATTTAAGAAAACCTAATCTAACCTCACTGCCCAAAATCGTTCCCCTAACGTAAGACCTAAATCTAACCCCAATTAAGAACCCTAAAAACTCTAATTTAAGAACCTAAATGTAACCCCCAATTTACAAACCCTAAATCTAACCCGACTGCCCTAATTCTAACCCCCAATTTGAAAAACCAAAAAAAAAAAAAAAAAAAAAAAAAAAGAACCCTAATTAACATGGTAAATAAAGAAAATTGAAAATAAAAACTGAAGAGGAAATTACCTCTTGGAGACGAAGACGTGATTGCCGAAGAGAGGGACGGAGAGATAGATAGAGATACAGAGGAAGGAGAAAGAGGGTATCACACAGGGAAAAAAGGAAGAAGAGGGAAGTGAAGGGAGGAAGGAGAGACAGGGGTTAAAATATAGAATCTTGTGCGACATAATCTTTGTCTCACAAGGCTAAAAATTCGTCGCGCAAATTTTTTTAAATTTAAAAAGCGCCTGAATTGAAAATTCAGACACTTGCGCGATGAATACATATATTTCGTCGCACAAATATACTTTGGGCGATGAAATATATGTATTCATCGTGCAAGTGTCTGAAATTTCAATATTCCCTCATAAAATTAAAACGCTTGCGTGATCAAAAATTGTTATGCGTCACGCAATTATGTTATTTACAAAGTAATTCACATATAAAATGGGAATCATTCATACCATTTTTTCCATCACTCTATATAATGCATTAACCATTTCATCTGTTTTACAAAAAAAATTTACAAATAAATTTCCTTAATCTTTATCCGAACTATAATAACTTTCATTTTCGTTGCTATCATCATTTTCAGTGTCCCATTCCTCATCATTGATAGGTACGTCACCATCGTCGTTTGTGCGCACTAGACCATTGTATCGTGGAATATTACCAAGGTCAATTATGATCGACTGAATCAGTATTTCGATTGAAGATACTCCTTCTATCTGAAATGGTTCTTGGATAAGATTAATATCTCGGAGTGTTTCCACACCACTTTCCATCGAAGATTCAAGACATTAGTTAGCAACATTGTCGATGTCATCATCAGTACAGTCTTGTTCTGGTATAGCATACACGTTCCTATGATCATCTTTTAAACAACTTTCCAACCCCTCCCGGCTTTAGGGTCATCTAGATACACAATTTGTTTTGCCATGGTTGCTAAGATGTAAGGGTCGTCATCGTACCAAGTTTTGGTAATGTTCACTGATAGTAATCCATGCTCTCTTTTCACACTTCCATGCCTATTTGGGTTTGTATCAAACCATCAACACTTAAATAGGATTACTTGGCACCAGTCTTTGTAAAACAATTACACAACACTTGTTAGTTTGCCATAGAATTCAATGTCTGTACTTTCGCCTCCCCTAGGGACGTGAACACCACTGTTTTGCGTACACAGCTTGTCATCTTGTGCACCCGCTAAGAACTTAATGCTGTTGACATGGCAACCCGAGTACAGTTCAATGCGAATTGGTCCGAACGCCAAGTTATATAACTTTTCACAGTACACGGGAGAATTTGATGCTTTCAGTTGATTCACCTAATATTAGACAAACATTTAAATTTGTTAGTTTAAAAAAATTAATTGGTACAATATATATGTCCAATACAAAACACTTCAAACGTACATATTCGAGAAACCACTACGGAAACAATTCACGGTGTTTCTTGGCATACATATGTGAAGGATGTGCCTGTTTCACCATATTTTCATGCTCGTCTAGGTATGACAGTGTCTCATCACCATTGTTGAGTACGAACCAATATGCTACCTACCATGTCCTTCTTCGAAAACGACTCGCCACAAATCGAATCTCCGAATGGTTAAGCGATTTGGGTAAAAACTGAAATTTCTTCTTTCTCACACCCACATCGTTATTGCAAGGAGGACGATTAAAAGTTGTCTCAACATCCTTTAAATACATTCCACAAAATGTAAGCATCTCATATGCCACCCAAGCTTGTATAATGGATCCTTCGGGCTTCGCTTTGTTTCGTACACTTTTATTCAAGTCTCCGAGAAGCCTGCCAAAAGAAAACGATACAATACACATATTACTAATTGTAATATATTTAATATTGATTAATAAAAAAGACGAGAAATATACACCTTTCTATTGGATACATTCGAAAGTTGACTGGTCTAGCAAGCAATGCCTTCTCTGGTAAGTGAACCATCACGTGTATCATACTTGTGAAGAAAGCTAGAGGAAATATCATCTCAAACTTGCATAGAACTTGCACAATGTCATAGTGTAACTGATTAACATCCGTTTTTTGCAACGTTCTTGACATCAATTGCAAAAAATAACTAGACAATAACATGATTGGTTTCACTACATCGGCTGGCAAGAGATGTCGAATACCTACAGGAAGTAGGCATTGCAGAACCACATGGCAGTCATGACTTCTTAGGCTAGCTAATTTACCCCCGTCAACGTTGATGCAACGCGTGATATTTGAAGCATACCCATCGGGAAACTTTACGGACGATAAAAACTTTAAAAATTCTTTCTTTATCATTCAGTTTCATTGAAAAAAATGCAAGATCCCTTCTGGCTTTATCATTGTCCCTATTCATCCATAAACCCCGTTGTATTCCCATTCATTCCAAATCAAGACGAGCTTTGATCGTGTCCTTTGTCTTACCCTCAATATCTAGAATTGTGTCGACCAATGTGTCAAATACATTTTTCTCAACATGCATAACATCGAGATTGTGTCTCAATTTTAGTTTAGACCAATATGGGAGCTCAAAAAACATAGACTTGTGTGTCCAGTTCATATGTGTAAAAGGTTTAGTCCTACTTACATTGGTCCCGAAATGATCAAAATCCAAACGGTTAAGTTGTTCCAAAATATGATGACCGGACCATTCTCTAGGTCTGAGGCGATGTTTTTTCTCCCAGTCAAACTCTTTATCCTTCTCTCGCCACTCGTGGTCCCAAGGCAACCATCTTCGATGACCAAGGTAACAAACTTTTCCGGCATGCTAACTAGATGTTACGTCTTCCTTGCATACAGGGCATGCCATATAACCCCTAATGCTCCACCTGGAAACCATTGCATATGTGGGGACATTGTTTACAATCCACATCACTATAGCCCACAAAGTGAACATCTTGCCAGTACATTTATCGTATGTGCGCACACCGTGTGTCCATAAATCTTTTAGCTCATCCACCAACAGTCGTAAGTATACATCGATTAACCTTACTAGGATCTTCAGTTATCAATAAAGTCATCATCATGTATTCTTTTTTCATACATTTCCATGGCGGCAAATTATACGCAAATACGAAAATCGGGCAAGTACTGTGGTGTTGGTTTAAAACCCCAAACGGATTAAATTCATCAGTGGCAAGTCTCAATCTAACGTTACAAGAATCAGCAGCAAACTCAAGGAACGTTCAATTGAACTCTTTCGATGCCTCTCGATCTGCAAGATGCCTCAGGACATCGTCATCAACCCGTTTTTCCTTATGCCATCTCATGTCTGTGGCATTATGTGTTGACATATACAATCGCTGCAACCTAGGTTTTAGGGGCAGATAATGCATGACTTTTTGTGGGATCTTAGGTGTTCTATTCTGATATGTCATTTTGAACCTCGACTCATTGCATACAGGGCATTTATCCAATGCTTTATTCTCTTTGTAGAATAAAATACAATTGTTTTTGCAAGCGTGAATTTTTTTCATAACCCAATCCAAGACCATTCAACACCTTTTGTGCATGTCTATGGTCTTTCGGCAAACAATTGTCCTTTGGGAAGCATTCTCTTGAAAACCCCCAAAAAGTAATCGAAACACTGGTTCGACATACGATACTTTATTTTTCCATGCATTAGTTCCACAATGGGCGTGAGAATGGAAAAGCTCTCGCACCCTGGGTATAACTCTTGGTTGGCATTTTTTAATAGTTTTTCGTATTGTTCGAACTCTACATTGTCCATTGGTGTAGGCACGTCATCTTCCCCTTCCTTATTGGTGTTTGTCGTTGTAAATGGAAAAGCATTGTTTATAATATCTATGACTTGTTCATTAGGATCCACAATAGGTTCAACATTGTCCACTCTTGTGGCGTTTGACGACGAAATATTGTCTAATTGTTCCCTATGATGGTTCCAAGTATTATATGTCTCAATCATTGCACCCGGGCTGTGTGTACATACAAAGTCAATAAAATTCTCAATTCCATCCAAGTATTCGTCCACGCATCTGTTCGAGTTCTGTATCCACGTCCTGTCCATAATTCCTGGAACCACAATAACAAAACAACAATCACAAAAACTTCATACAAAATGATAATGTCACCTTATGCCTCCGGTAAGGGTCCTATCCCATTAGGGAATGCATAGTCATGTCACATAATTTACGGCTACATCAGATTAGATTTCGACGTGGATGAATTTCGGCAGCATCTCGATACAGTTCTTCAGGTGTAAGACCCGAAGAACGTACAGAGATGACACGGAAATCTCCATAATCAAAACCTAATTGTTCAACCATAAACTACGCGTCATAACTATGCATTCCGAACTATCCAAATAATGGGACAATTCAAGAATTAATTGGACCGCAATCATGCTTTCACATCCATGCACGAAATCCAACTAATCCTCGAACAGGAAACTAAGTTTTACTAAAAATACAAAACAAGTACGAAGTTCATTTCAATTAACTCCGTACATCACAACACATATTTGTATGTCACGTACAAATTTAACAACATAATATAAATATAATTTCACAACACAACATAAACATAACAAACTAAGTTCAACATAATTTAATTAATTTTATATGTTTAAAAATAAAACGAAGAAAATACCTTCTCAATCGTTCTCCACCAATCGCTAATCATACACAATATCCCTATAGACAACGAAATTAATGGCGTTAATATGAATTTACATTAATACTTTTACCCTAACGACAAAAAACACGCACCAAACACACCGAGATAGCTCGATCAACCTAGAGAAGAAGATGGAGGGAATATTAGATGATGAAATTGAAATGACGGATGTCGGATTGAGCAAAATCAAAAGGATGAGTGCAGAGGCACAATCTGCAATTTTTTTTGCAGTTTGCCTCTACACATGGTTGAATCTAGATTTAAAAGTTCACTTTTGGACGAACGATTTTGCGCGACGAACTAGGTCTTTGTTGCACAAACATCCATTGAGTGACTAATATGGTATTCGTCATGCAAATGACATTTGCATGATGAAAAAAGAAACATTCATCACGCAAGTTTACCATTTTTTTATTTTATGTCCTTTACTTTACAATTTATTCTTTTCAACACATTGCGCGACGAAAGAATGTATGGTCGTGCAATGCATATTTTTTAATTTTTTTTGTTTTTCTTTTTTATTTGTATGTATTGTAAATTTTTATTTTATTATAAATAAAAAACTCAAACCTAATTAAACATTAAATTAATTAACAAAACTAATTTACTATCCCAAATAGAAATTATAATTAATGAAAATATTAATACTCATCCACATAACATAATATAAAGTCCACAAAATCTTATTAAAAAAAAAAAAAAAAAAAACAATCCTCATCAACTTCAATCCTCCCTCGTTAGCAACACATCAAACTTCCACTGCCGGAAACTCTGCTTGAAAAGCCCATCCACATAAATCCATTGCTTCTCATCGGTTTCATCAACATCTCAATGAACCTACATTAATGCCAATAACAATAAATTAGTAATTTAAAAAATATTACATTTTAACAAAAATAATTGTTCATTATTTACCACAAACTTACCGATAACTCTCCCAGCATAGACTTCTTCAACTCCTCAGGGACCTTTTTCCAAGACTCAAACTCAGCAGAACAATCCCTCCGAACCAAATTCTCAATGTCATACTTAAATTAGGCATACGCCTCAACCGTATTTTTGCCTTCAAAGTACGGCACTTGCTTCCATCGATACCTCTCTAATCACACTACAAGTTTCTTTTTGCCAAAACCATCTCCAGAATCGGCCATTCTTTTTTAAACAAAAAAAATTTGAAAATAAGGGATCTGAAACTGTGTTTATATAGCACTAGAACACCTTTGCGCGATGAACATATTCGTCGTGCAAATCCCCAAATTCGTCTCACAAAATGCGTTATAAATGCGCAATAAATTGGAAGGTTTGAACGCAGTCTAACCATGCTTTGTGCGACAAACACATGGATTCGTCACGCAAAGATGTCTTACGCGACGAAGGTACCGTCGCTCAATATATTGCGTGATGAGACGGATAAAATAATTGTAATTACAAAGTTTACGTAAACACAGATATCTATGTTTACGTAAACTTTATAATTACAAACAAATATTCAGAAAATATTTGATACCTTAAATATTTATTCTAAAAATAATTAATACTTTAAATATAAATTCTATAAATAATTAATAGCTAAAATATTATTCTATAAATAATTAATACCTTAAATATTTATTGTGACATCCCACATCGCCCAGGGGAGTGATCCTTAAATGTATATTCTCATTCTTACCTAGCACGAGGCCTTTTGGGAGCTCACTGGCTTCGAGTTCCATAGGAACTCCGAAGTTAAGCGAGAAGGGGGCTAGAGCAATCCCATGATGGGTGACCCACTGGGAAGTTGCTTGTGAGTTTCCAAAAACAAAATCGTGAGGGAATGGTAAGCCCAAAGCGGACAATATTGTGCTACGGTGGTGGAGCGGGCCCGGGAAGTGATCCGCCCCGGGCCGGGATGTGACAATTTGGTATCAGAGCCTAACCCTGGTCGCGTGTGTGCCGACGAGGACATCGGGCCCCTAAGGGGGGTGGATTGTGACATCCCACATCGCCCAGGGGAGTGATCCTTAAATGTATATTCTCATTCATACCTAGCACGAGGCCTTTTGGGAGCTCATTGGCTTCGGGTTCCATCGGAACTCCGAAGTTAAGCGAGAAGGGGGCTAGAGCAATCCCATGATGGGTGACCCACTGGGAAGTTGCTTGTGAGTTCCCAAAAACAAAACCGTGAGGGAATGGTAAGCCCAAAGCGGACAATATCGTGCTACGGTGGCGGATCGGGCCCGAGAAGTGTTGCCCCCCGGACCGGGATGTGACAATTATTGTGACATCCCACATCGCCCAGGGGAGTGATCCTTAAATGTATATTCTCATTCCTACCTAGCACGAGGCCTTTTGGGAGCTCACTGGCTTCGGGTTCCATCGGAACTCCGAAGTAAGCGAGAAAGGGACTAGAGCATCCCATGATGGTGACCCACTGGGAAGTTGCTTGTGAGTTCCAAAAAAAAAACCGTGAGGGAATGGTAGCCCAAACATATCTCTACGTTGGACGAGCCCGGAACCCTGGCCCGGGATTGACATTATTTTCTAATTAATGCTTACACAATTTTCGCTAATTATTGTCATACAAAAACAACCCGGACAGGAATGAAAAACTAATCTAATCCAAAATACATAACTTATAAAAAAATAAAAAATAAAATAAACCTTAAATTTAAATATTTTATACAAACACATAAATTAAAACACTATTGGATGGTCCTGGTCCATTCCGCAAGACTTCATAATGCCATCGATTGTAACCTCCCTCCAACGCATTATCCATCAAATGTTCGTTCGTATCATCATTAAGAGTATATTTACATTGTTACACATACATGCAAATAATTAATTCCAACATATAACTAAAAATTTCACAAACTTAATTATTAATCCATTAACAATATACTTGCTAATAGTTCATCCATCATAGCCTTCTTCACATTCCCGGGCACATTTTCCCAAGAACGCCACTTAGCAGTGAGACAATTATTCCCCATGGCTATAACGATCGCATGCGCAAACTCAAAATGTTCCCTCAACTCATGCGAGTTGGCTTCGCGTACACTCTCATCCTTGCTTTTATCCACCATCCCAGCACGAACAAAATTTTGAAGAATAAGGAGAATAGAATTGTGAAGAATCAAGACAGCAGAAGTGCATATCTATAGGAAGGTTAAGACCTTTGCGTGACGAAGCCTTTGTCGCGCAAACACCTGTATTAAATGCGGTATTGATTCCTCTTATTCACCTGCAGTAAATGGTCAAAACTGACTGGAACTTGCACGACGAATCATTGGTCGCGCAAATGACCCCTTTTCGTTGCGCAAGTTTTTCGCGCCAAACTAAACTACCCTGCGTTTTCTTGCTGACTTTACGCAACTCCAACAATTATTCGTCACGCTAAGTACTCTTGCGCGACGAATGTCTTCGTCACGCAATTTTTTTTTTCTTTTATCTTTTCTATTTTGCGTGACGAAGTATATTTTTAGTTGTGCAAGTACGTATTGCGCAACGAAATACTCATCGTCGCGCAAGCTGTTTTTTCTACTAGTGTAGCGCAGCTCACATGATGTAGTACTAGAATGTAAAACCTAAACACAGCCTGTTCCATTGTCTGAATATATCTGCAGTGGATTTGTGTGCCTACATAAATTAATGAGCATTGATTCCTTATAATAACGATTTGAGATTTAATGTTAAGATACCTTCTTGTTGTATCCTACATTTTTTGACCTATTGCTGATGCAGGATACCGTATTACATACTACTATTATAATATTTTCGAAAACTTTATACTTGTTTAACAGCAAGGGGTTACACATTTTTGAAAATGGTTTACAAAACTTTATTTTTCAGCTCACTCACCCTTTTTTTTTTTTCGGCCCTCCATGATTTTAGTGGCAAAGATTTTGTGACGACGAGGGCTGCTGATTAAAGCTGTTATGTAGGAGACTTCTCTTTTCGGTATAAATGTCCTTAGTTTTCTTTTACTGCAATTTATCTATGCTCTGACATCACTTGTATGATATGGGTTCAATCATGCTCACATGCGCACTCTAATTAGTCAATTTTAGGTTTTAATTTATTCACATTTTCCACATCACTATACTTTATGGCTTCATCACCTTCTAGGCTTTTTGGGCAAGTATGAATGGATATGGTAATCATTGATGAGCCATTCAATTCTTGGAGTTGAAAAGAACGACTATAACCAATATTCCAATTGCTAGAAATCATAAGAGCTAAGTTGATGGTGATGAATGTTGTTGCTGCAAAGAAATGGAACTCTTATTGATACCTTGAAAAGGAGAATGAATGAATAAGTGATTGAAGATGGGAAGTGAAGGAAAAAATTTGTCTAATTAAGAATATTTGATGATCCAAACATACATAATAACTCCTAAAGTAAGCATGTACTCAAAAACAATTCTATAACTCATGAAATTCAAAACCTAGTGTTGGTGAACCAAGACTCATTACAAATTAAAAAAAAATAAGAGTTTAGAGTTTTCATGTCCTTGAAGCTCATCATTGTGTTCACAAGGTTATCACCTAAGCAGAAGGTTTTTAAGTTTTCTCCAAGCGTCTTGGATGCTTGCTTGTGTTTGATCATCACCGCCACATCGAAACGAAGTTCAAGTCCTTGAATCCCCTTTTATCCCAATTCCAATACGTCCAGAGACAAGGTGTCTACCCAAACCCATTGTGGTGCCTTCTGAAGCTAACACTCATTTGTAATCTCCGCTTGTGATTAGGCCTTCAATAATTCATGTTGCCCTTCTAGCAGATGCTAGTTTAATTCGAAATGTGGATTTTGCCCAACTCTACTTGGAGCCGCAATTGCCTCGGCAGACTACAAGGGAGTTTATACGTCCTTTAAGTATGTCACGATGCGATATCAAGCCAAAATTTTTTATTTATTTTTTTTTGAAATGTCTAACCTTTTTCACATAGAGCGGATTTTCCCTTATGACAAAAAGAAATCTGGACTTTTTTGGGCAGGCTCACGAAAGTCGATATGAGGTAACGCTTCAATCTCTTTTATGAAATGACTTTGGTAATTTTCCTTTCATTTTTACTTACTTGTGTTGATTAGACACACGATTGTCGGATGCGGCTCTCTTTACACGAATCAAAGGCTAAATTGCAACTCAAGTAATAATTGCATACTCAATCAGCAGAACTCAGGAGGGTACATGGGGAGTGATGTGGGTGTGTTGTGTCACTGGTGTTGCGGAATTCGAAGACATAGAGAGAATAGGTAGGAGGAAGGAGATCGAGAGAATCGACTATGGCGGAAGAGTCGAGACTTAAAAGCAAAATGAGGTGAAGTCGAGAGAGAATAGTTGATTTGGATTATACGGTTGAGATTAAATCTTCACCAAATAAGACGGCTATAATAATTCTATATTTCTCAATCCACTCTCCCACCCTTTTAAGGCTAGTTTGGTATAGTTGTGTTTTTTTTTTAACTATTTTACTGTGCAATGAGAATAAACAGTTGTAAAATAAAGTTATTGAATATTTGGTAAACTTTTTTTTTTGTAAAAATGCTTTTAACAAAAAAAAAAAAAAATCTTTCAGTGTTTGGTAAAATTTTATATAAATTGCTATGAATATGCTAAATGACTAATAAGGATATGATATTTAATATACTATAATAATTGTCAAAGACAATATTAAAACAAAGATATTGTAATATATGTGAGGATATATTTATCCTTTGAAAATTTCATTAATAGGCACTAATTACCATGCATTATGTTTCCGATTTTTTAATAAGCTGCTTTTATTAAAAACATCATAATTCGAAACCGGTCCTTAATTTAAATAATATCGTTTATTCAAAAAATAAAAAATAATTTTATGTTATATTCTAGTTTCTCTTAATTGTAAGTGTACGAATTTAGATTCGCTTTTTTGTTATTGCAAGTTCGAAGTAAAAGTTGGACACTACGTTGAGGTGAGACGGTAGCACCAAAATTAGTCATCCTCGTCATCCTATCCGTTTCCTTTGTCCAAAATAAATTGACGTGGAAGACTACAAATGGATAATAGGATAAAAACTAGACAACTCAACTCCTTTCCCCAAGTGGTAGCCAACCATTGGATGAGGTAACCAAGCAGGTCCCACGCACAACTTTCTTTAATTTTCATTCAACGAGAGATTTTGATGGTACATCACATATCATTATACAAATTGTAAAGTATATGTATTAAAAAAATTAATAACTTTAAAAAATCAACTTTCTCATTATTTATATAAAAATACATGTACCATATGTTTCGTCGCAATAAAAAATTTCTTCAAATACTGAAAAACAGCTGCAGAGGAGACAGCCGGACTGAGAGAGTCAGTTACAGGACAGTTAGTCCACTCCATCGCAGCTAACTAAAAAACATTTTATAACATAGAAGCTTCTAGATCCGTCCCATCCATTGCGGACGGCGCGAGATCCACGGGCACGGTCAAGTGGTTCAGCGCGCAGAAGGGGTTCGGCTTCATAGCTCCGGACGACGGCGGCGAGGATCTATTCGTCCACTAGACCTCGATTCAATCCGACGGCTTCTGGACCCTCTGGGAGGGAGTTCGTCATTGATTTCAGTGAGGACTGACGCACAAAAGCCATCGACGTCGTCGGCAATATCACTGAATCCCGCCATCCAGGCTTTGACCGAGGCCACGGACGTGGCGGATATGGCCGGAGAGGCAGGGGAGGTGGTTATGGAAGGTTAGGTGGAGACCCTGGAGGGTATAATGCAGCGAGAGGAGGCGGAAGGCGTGGCGGTTACGGAGGAGGTCGTGGGGGTCGCGGCGGTGAATGCTACAATTGCGGTGGCATTGGCCATTTGGCGAGGGACTGTCGTCCCGAAATTTGGCGGCGGTGGACACGGTGATCGGGGATATGGTGGTAGAGGAGTGGGCGTGGCGGTGGATGCTATAATTGTGAAGAGGAGGGGCATTTGGCAAGGGAATGTCCCAATGATCAGAAATGAGGATTTGGAGCGTATAAAATCCTGTGGTTTCCCGCGCTCTGTTAAGTTTTGGATGATTATTTTGCATATATTAGATTAGATGGTAGTTGTTTGCTTCTACTCCCATTCATTGTTTTTCGGTTCCTCAACTTTTATACCTATTTTTGTTGTTCAAATATGGAATCTATGAAAGCTGAAATTAATGATCATGTTTTGGTGTCATTTTTACCACTTGAATTCGTTCGTTCTTTGAATTAGTTTTCCTTCTTCTCGCTTTTATTACTATTGAACTGGATTTTTGTTGGACCTTGTAGATTATACTTCGAGCAATGTTATTTAGACACACAAAACTGACTACATTGTTGGCACATTTTTTAGGCGCGTTGCAGTTACAATGGTACGACTCAGCAGTGTGACCAATTTTGAGTGTCGATGGGATTTGATGAATTTGAGTAATCGTAGTTGGGCACCAAACAGGCAAATACCAATTTGATCTTTGTTCCTCTTGGATATCTTTAGAGGGTGTTTGTTTGGCCTCACTAACTGCGACTGGACTAGACTGGATTAAGTATTTAGTGTATCCCATGTTTGGTAGGTAGAGGGACTAAGTTTAATGGGATAAACCCGGACTCGCTCAGACAAAGTCCTTCGCTAAGAGTTCTTCGCGAGGACCCCCAATTTTCACTGTACTACCAAGCCCAGAGAAAGAGAAATTCGTCACTCGTCTGCGAGAGAAGACGTCCTACTCCTTCGCACTCGTCATCCTCGCCATCCTCTGCGTCCTGCTCGCCGTCCTCTGCTCCTCGTCAGGTAAATTTCGAATCTAATGATTTTCTTCTTCGATTTTCTTTTGCTAATCGTGAACGACTTCGATATTGTCTGGTAAATTATTATTGGGTTATGAACGACTTCGTTGTTTTGGTTTGAAAACTTTTCAATAACTGATCTGAGCAGTTGAAAATAAATTAGGGTTTTGATTTTTAGGTTCAAATTGATATTAAAGTTTGGGTTTTACTAGAGTGGATTTGATATATATATATATATATATATAAATTTCATCTAATATTTGTTCTGCCATCGTTGAATTTCATCTAATAATTGATATGTATATAGTCTATGATTGTATGTGTCTGTATGCATGTATGTACTCTCTGTGTGTGGGTGTCTCATTCCATATGGGTATGCTGATTTTGGGTGTGTGTGTGTGTCCTGGAATTCAGCATATTCAAATCCTTGCAATTGGACCGGAGTTCGTTGTTCTGATTTCAAGGTAACTTCTCTAAATCTCAGTGGACTTAATTTGTCTAGCACTTTGTCTCCGAGCATTTGTAATCTTCCTTACTTAACTGAATTCAATGTGTCCAAGAACTTCTTCTCTGGTCCTTTCCGTAGTGAGCGAAGAAGGTGGGTTTAACTACAATGAATCATGCTCTGAAAAATATCTTGTTTATCTACAGTAAGTTGGAACTAATGGTCCTGCTTCAATTTCCTACATCTAATGGCTCATGTTCATGGGTTGTTTGTCTTCTTGATTGATAAATCATATTGCAATATATATGTGAAGCCAATGAATTCTGGGGCTTAATTGCAAGCAATAATCTTACCGTTGCCTCCATATCCTGTTTTGATCTGGGTTCAGATTTTCGTTTGGGAGATGCATCCTTATCTTTCTTTGTTTGATTATTCGTCTACTGTGATCATTGGAGTTTGTATATATAGAAGAAGGAGCTCCATGGCAAAAATGAATACAAATAGAGCAACCTCAAAAGCTGTAAATTGATTGCTCAAAGGCTAATTTTTTTTGTTAATTAGTTAGATATCCTGTACAAATAGAAAATAGAATAAGCGACTTGTTTCTTTTCTGGCTTGTGATAGCTACATATTTGAATGCCTTCAACCTCTACTTCTTGATTCAACAGATTAAAAAGACCAAAGAAAAAAAAACTATAATCCTTAATTCAAACTAAGTATACGAGTATTCTTGTTTGATCTCTAATCCTTGTTTCCATTTAGTTCCTCTTGCAAGCTTGTTGGGTTTTTAGTATCAAAACTTATAGAAGTAAGTAATCAAAACTGAGCACAAAAAGGATTTGTTAAGTAATGAAGTTACCTAAAATTCAAGCATTTGTAATGCTTAATAAGCTTGTTTCTAGGCACTTGGTAACGTATATAAATCAAGTAATGAAGTTACCTAAAATTCAGTTAAGGGTTTGGCAAATTGTCATTATCTCGAGATTCAGACTTGTGCACAAATAGGTTTCATGGAGAAATGTTGACCACTTTCTGCAAAATGACCAACCGTAGAAAGCTTTACCTCTGTGAGAATTATGTGTTTGGTGAAGTGCCTGAGGAGATAGAGAATTTAGCTTCACTTGAAGAGCTTTTCATTTACAGTAATAATCTTACCGGTGTCATTCCCACGTCAATTAGTAAGTTGATTTGTGTTGATTTGACTGTGAAGTTTGAAAGAAATGCCGGTTGGTGAAGAACCTTGGGTGGGGATTTGTGTTGATTTGATTGTGAATTTCAGAATCTAAGTTGAGTTTTTTCAGATTGTGTTCAATTTGACCCTTCACGCAGTTCGTGCCTTTGATTTTGGTGTCAAATTATAATGCCCAATTGAAAGATTGGTATTTTTATACACATTGGATGTAATTATGTAGTTATTTTCACCATGTATGTCGAATTTTTACCATATTCTTTGTACTTCTGTTTATTCAGTACAATTGGTGGTTGTGATCTTTTAGGCATGGAATTTATACACAGAAGGCAAGTCCATTGAAATGCTCGATACATCAATAGGAGACTCCAGTAATCCACATGAAGTTTTGCAGTCAATCCATGTGGGTTTTTTATGTGTGCAGCGAAATCCGGCAGATAGGCCAAGCATGCCAGCTGCAGTTCTGATATTGAGTGGTGTGGATTGCCTGAACCTGAAAAACCTGGTTTTTACAGTGAAAGGGATCTAGATGACAACAAAGTCGATCCTTGTGCAAACAAGGTTACAGCTTTTTCATCTGACGAAGACACTTTTACCCTACTCAAGGCTCGATAGTTGATATTTCATGTTGCTATTTATTTCATCATAACTTGATCTGATGTCTATTGAAGTGAGTCAAGTCAATCAGATATTTATTGAGTAATCCTACTTATACATTTTCTTGCTTTACATATGCTTTGCTCTGATATCAGCGGTGACTCAATTGGAGAGGAATTCAATTTGATTAGATGATACATTAGAATTTCTGTGATTTGGATTCAACAGATTGTTCACTGTTCTTTCTAATGTTTGCTGTAGTATGGGATGAACTAATAATTTTATTCTTTTCGGTACAACTTAATTAAACATGGTTCAAAAACACACCAACATGAAAGGTAATAAGGCAAACGACCAAGCAAACAAAGCTGCAAAAACAAACCTTTAACTTTAATCTACAACTTTAAACCAAAGATGAATAATTAAGAAAAACATCTTGAATCATGTCGATTGTTGGGAGAACACTTTGTTATATTGATGTTTGGAACAATGCTACTCTTGAATCATGTATGTTTCTTTTGTTGGCAAGAAAATTTGGTTTTTGTATTTTTATTGAGTCTCACTCTCATCCAATATTATTAATTTTAATAATATCTTTAATAAAAAAGCAATTAAAATAGAACAATAATGTAGTCCTAATCTGAGCAAACACCAAATTGGTGAACAATATTATTTTCACTATTTTGCTTCTTAGTCCGACACTGCACCAAACGCTTCACTAAGCTAGTCCAACTTAGTCTAGTCTAAGCCAATCCAACTTAGTCCCTGCAACTAGTCCAATCCGAAACTGTCTGGTGCAACAAACGCACCCTTAAAGTCTAAATAACAAAAAAGGGTCCTCCATCTGAGAGGGACGTTTAACTGTTATCTCATTTTTCTGGTCATTAGTTGTGGATAATATATCCTGTCCCTTGAAATTGTTGTGGATATTATGTCCTGTCCCTTGAAATTGCTGTGGATGTTGTTTTATTGTCGCTGCTCAAATTTTATAGGTAGAAGACGATTTTATGGTTTAGCTGTTGCATTGAGTTACCATCAACTTGAATGGTAGCAGAAGGGCAGAGCAACAACATGCTAATTAATTCATTTCTTCCACTTCCCTTGGACACTTATCCTAGATGATCATCCATGAGAGGTTGAAATTTGACGAGTCGAGATTAGATTTTTTCCCCCTTTAGCATGATCAAGTTTGGCATTTTAAGATTCATAAAGCCGAGTTCACAATTAGTAGGATAAAACTTTGTTGTTGTTGTTCGGCATGATCACACTTGGTCTGGCCTTAAGTGTCCTTTTTCATTTCAACAATCGTAACCTTTCACGACATGTCATTTTCCTTTGCATTGAACTTCCATTGTTGAACTTTTGGGAAGAAAGTATAGATGCATCCGGACTGGCTTACCAAAATTGCTGGTCCTAGGTTGAAGTCGAATGTTCGAGGGGCATAAACAGCCTCTTTGGAAAAAGTGGTATTGCTGTGTTCCCCTTGCCCTCCAATCTAAATGAAAACTTGCACATGGTTTCCTTTCTTGCTCAAAACAGAAAGCATTTGATGTTCGCTGTTCTTACTTCTTGTTCTATTTCTTTTTCCTTCGTAATCGTCTAATGGATTTTGACCGTAAAGCATACCAAACATATATGTTTTTAGTTGAAGATTCCCAACTTGAATATATGAGAACAAAGAAATGCCAAGGGCTGCTGGAATGTCTGAATTGACAATGCCTTTTGCACTAGCATACACTATGATTCTTTTGTTTCTTTGTGGCCATAGGAGGTTTGGTGAGGCGACAGAATTCGTGACTAAATAGGAAAGAAAATGATGTGAACTTAACGTACTCGTGAATGATTTGATTATACGTGATCGTCGTGGTTGTACAACAGAATAGGAACTGGTACTGGTTTTACAGGAGCCGATGAAGAAGGGGTGCGGAGAGCCGCTAAATGAAATGAGGTCCTTTATGAATCATCTAAGAAAACAAAGGGGCTCTAATTTACGTTATCAAATTTCCAACGGCCCAAAACCACAAACCACACAACAAGAAGCCCTCAGCAAAAGCAGGAGGAAGTTGGTTATAATACGGCAGATCCACGTATAATACAATGAGCAGTAATAAGGTCACGATTGTGGGCTACCAACTGTAACATTCTTCGAAAAACATTATATTAGCAATTGCAAGCACAATAGCACGTTGTCAAAGACAAAGACGGATCCTTGCATAAGCACTATCGAACTCTCAGTGCAGTGCAGGTTACAAAGTGGCAGCCTTTTACCCTGATATATCTTCTCACCATCTCAAGAAACTTCCATGGGTCCAAGCGATTTTGACCAACACCCACCCCAGCCCCCAAACTATGTCAACTTTTTCTTCTCTTTTTATCTAAATAGGCTAATGAGGTTCCCTTCTCTTTCCTATATCCGTGTTTGGATTCAAGGGTCCCCACAGAAAAATAAAAAATAAAAATAAATAAATAAATAAAGGAGTTGAACCCTAAGACCATCTTCAACTTTTGGATTAAAATCTAAAATTTTTCACCCAAAAAATTTAGGTTTTAACCCCAAAACAGTTTTTCTACTCCAACTAGAAGGCCTAAATTTTAGCTCCAAATTATTAAAGAATGTATCGCTATTTTTTTTTTAAATTAACTTTAAAAAAAAATTATGTAGACTATCTTAAATTAATTTTATGAACATTTTAACCTAAAAATATTTAAATTTCTGATAAATATTGAAAATCACTAAATCGATACATGAAACTCCTGAAACACTATGGAAGAATATGAAACACATGATAGAAAAATTTGGAAATGAGAAGAAATGGTTTTGGGAGATGGTACAAAGAAAAATTGGAAGAATCGTAGGAGAAAATTGAGTTTTGTGTAGATGTTTGAACAAATACATAGGTATTTATGGAGTTTTTTTTTGTGAATTTTGAGTTAAATAATTTTAGCCGTTGGATTTAAATTTGGGCCATTAGATCTCTTTTTTTTTTTTTTTTTACCATTAGATTTGATTATATTCGATCTTAACCATTGAATTCAATAAATATATAAATATAAAACTGAAATAAAAGTTTGAATGTGGACCATTGAATCAACCAACGACCCATTTGATTGTGGCCACAATGTCATATACAAAGCCATTAGGCTCATCACTTCCATCAGACAACCAAAAGACAAGCCCACATGGATGGGCCAGGAAAGTTGAGCCAGCCTAGCGCATGTTTGGGCTGGCGAGTCCAATTCACTCTTCTTGTTCCACTCTCACATATGGGCTTCACTATTAGTTTTGGGCTAAATCTTGGTTGGTATTTGGGTTTTTTTTTTTTTTTAGTTCTGACACTTAAAACCAATTTTAGCTCAAGGGTTGGAAAGAAATTTGGCGCTGGGGGGGGGGGGGGGGGTGTGGAATAGAAGGGAAATTTTAGGACTTACTCCAAGGGCAAATCCCAATCTCTGCTAACCAGTTGCTTCATCAATCTCCGAAAAGGGAGGACTTCCAAAGTGCAGACATACTATTATTGTAGTGTCTTCTGTTAATGAGATAATTTCATGTAAAGATAAACTTGCACACATAATATTGTATCATTGATATAGAATGTCATAGTGATAATGTACTTGTGCTACAAAAATTGCTCTCTCAAAAAAACAAAAGTCTGACTAGGGTTAGTCACACACTTGCATCGAATCGAACTAAATTTGAAAAATTAATTAATTCAATAACAATGATTGTTGTATGAACGTGTATGGCATATGAACACACTAAACCATCTGATCAGCAAAATCTATTGATCTACGAGACATTCCTTCTGGATAGGAATGTAGAAACAAACAAAGGGGTTTTTGGGATGAAAAAAAAAAAAAAAACAATTGCAGGGTTTTTATTTTTTTATTTTTTCTACAATTAACATAGGTCCCCAACACACGTTTTGCCTTATCTACACTGCTAACTTGCTGGACCCTCATCAAGATTTTGATTCTGCTTTCACAAGCTTACAACTTGAATGGCTACAAAAGGATTGCTAATAGTTGATTTGATTTCAAATCCAACCCAGAAAAATTTCTCTCTTTAATTAACTTGTTGACTAAAACATAACGGAATTCCATTCGATTGGCTGGTCAAAAGCATTTTCTTTTCTCAATGCATGTGGGCAGATTCAATGATTTGGGAGATGTAGAAAAATGAAAATAATTGAAACATTCCATGACAAGTCCTTATCATGGAAAGTTCATGTGATCTTTTTTCTATTCGATGGATTCTAATAGTTATAATCAAAATTATAATGAAGGAATTCAAATTAGAGCCCAAAAAGGATATATATTACGCTCAAAGTTTTGGTTCTCACTTTAAAAAGTTGCTTCATACAAATTTCATGTCAATGTCCATCACCTAATTCTTATTATTTACCTTATGAGTTGTGAGTCAGGGGGAGCTCCCTTTTTTTTCTTTCGGGCGGTGCTATCCCACATCCTTTTTTACCTCTCATGCAAACTCTGTTAATTTATGTCATTTGATTTTTTTTTTTTTTTAATTCATTCGATCTGATGGCTAAATATTAAGAATAATGTACGAAAAGTAAAAAAAAAAAAAAAAAAAAAAAATGTACATATAGTATTACCCTTTCTTCTTTTAATAATCAATTATATATCTTTGGCAAAGGTCGAAGAGAAGAATAGTTTCTTCTATTTTCTGAGTTTCATTGGCTTTAAAGAGGTGGAGTACATTGGCAATGGGCATCCACTTTGTTGTTTCAATGGCTTTTCCACTTTATATTATGTACTTTTTTCTTTCTCAGCACTGGAGATATTTAGCTCATTTATCCCAGGGACCTCAATTTTTAGGTCTAAGTATGGAGTATGGAACCCACCCTGTAGAATCAATATCAATGGTGGCCTATTTCTTGGGCCACAAGCCAGAAACGTATATATATGTCTTTCTTTATGATTATTACGAAAATAACAACACTTGTTTAGTGAAGCTCTCAAAGTTATTTGGTAACGTGAAAACTATACATAATGATATAAGTTGACGAGACGAAGAGATTTTTTGCTATGCCACGGCCCACCACGTATTTTACCCTAATGCATTATAAACCAGACTAATCAGTTGTAGCCTTATAATTTAACTTGAACATCATATGATAGTGTTACGTTCACATAAAATTTCTCAATCAGACTACGCTTAGATTGTTTGTAATGTACTCAAATGGGTGATAGAGCCTACAAAATTTTCTTGATTTGGTCGGTGAAGACTTAGTGAAAACCAACTTGTGCAATGTGTTATGATGGGCTAATTAGATTTTTTTTTTTTTGATATGAACATGTCATTCGGGCTTGATCCCACAAATAATTTTTCTCCTCTTCTCTCACCTTCATGTGTTATGCCAATAATTGGTTTTTTTTTTAATCAAAATAGTTTTTTAGATTGTCATAACTTTTTACTTTAGTTTCTAAAAATTCGATAGAAGTCCCTGAGTTTATCCATCATAAATCATTTTGGCCTTTCCATAAAAAAATCTGTCAATATTCTTGTTAAATTGTCAAGTGAACGATTACGTGATTATCTTTTTAAGGGTACTTTTGTTAAACCAGCCCCTTCACTTTTAAAGAACTCAACAAAAAATAAAAAATAAAAACCAAAAAATAAAATTAAACGTATATTCCGCAGTGTAAAAGATAGTGAAATGAGCCCATTTTGCAACTGGAATTTTTTTTGCATAAACAAAAAAATACCAATAACCATTTTTTGGTTGTTTGCACGAATGCGCAGTCCACTACATCGTATGTAGAACGTCAAATTAATTTTTTAACAAGAATATTGACAGATTTTTCATGGAATGATCAAAACGATTTATGGAGAACCTTTTTTTTTTTTTTTTTTTTGTTTTATAGTCGAGCAATAGCGTTAGTAAGTTAAATGTTAATTTAGCCACCAATGGGGTTCGAACCCGTCCCGTCATGCAAGGGGACAACATCTTTCCACCGATGTGGTCAAGGGCCACTTGCTGGATCACTCCTATTGATTTTCATTATCAAGGACTAAAGTGATGAGTTATGTCCATCTCAATGACCATTTTAGTTAAAAACCAGCAATAATTTGTGTTCCATTGGTCTAGTTGTGCCAAGGACTAGGTGACTGAATTTCTCAAATTAATTTGACAATATATCTTTGTCGTTAAGGGTGTACAATGCAAATTGGGTGTAAAGGTATTTACATATAGAACACATCACATCAAGAGTTGTGGCATCGACAATTGATCGCACACGTACGAGCTGCTATTAATCATTGATGAGTTGTGAGACTTAGTTTTATTAATGGTTGATATTAATATGCTCATGTACAGTCAATGTTATTCCTCTTTAATTATAATTAGGGCGAGAAAATACCGTCAACTTTTGCAGCTCGAGATTCATATGATATATCTGCTTATTATTAATGTTTCTCAAGCAAAGTCTACACGCAAAGTCCAAGAGCTGTACCATATTACCAATACATGGGGCCTTCTAAGCACCCAATCAAAAACAGCTATCTATATCGCCCATTTGAGGTCGATTTGGGCGCTGAAAAACCTAGCCAGCAAGACGTGAAAAAAGTGAGCTCAACTTTGGCCTTTTTCACACTCTGGTGCACATTCAGATTGGCCCTCATAAGCCAATTATCTCTTTCACCATCCATTGCTCAGCACGTGGCGTGCATGCCGTACGTAAATCTAGGTCATATAAACTGTATATGTTCTTCAGGGGTTAAAAGTAGCAAACATGGAGCCACACGGTTGAAGGCCAAGCGTATACTTCGTGTGAACTTACTCATTGCAGGATATTCAAGTTATGATGACGTAGATGTGATTTATGACTTGTAACAACTTAACAAGGTTTTGTTAAACATGATCTGCAATAATAACATTCAAAGGAGAATGATGACTTCAACTATCAGCAAAAAGCAAAGGATTACAATCATTCCTAAAGAATTTCAACATTAATTAACTAAATATAAAAGATATGTTAAATGGGATTATGAAATGATAACTGATAAATTTAGTTCCCGGCCAGAAGAGGAAAACCTGGGGAGTCTGCATTTCTTAATTAAAAAAGGCTAATTAATAAACACACAAAGGTACAACTGTAGGGTCCGTATAAGGGTGGCTATGATAATTGCCATCACACCTTTTCTGAAAAGCCATCAACTTAATAGATCTTACAAAGAAAAAAAAAATACAAATCAAGTAAGGAAACAAGAGGAAATAAAGGGTTACAAATGCCAATCTCTTTACACACACTTACATATGTATCTTTAGATTGTTACGAAAAACTTTTGGAAAAGTAGGGGAATCTACTATCAAGCTTTGTGAGGGGGGCATTGGTAGCACTTTGTGAATAGACCAAATGTGTTAACTTGGTTTATGAAGTTAAGCATGCTTGCCCATCCTCCAAACCCAAATCCCACTATCAAAACCCATACCACCACAAAGATGTTCATGGTGTATGATCCTGCCCAGCCTCCTAAGAATGATGGTGGTTTCTCCACAGCATTCTGTGTGCCATAAAAAACAGCAAGTAATGAATATACATGCACTCATATGTTCATCATATCTCCCTAACTCGGTTTAATATGTTATATGTTATTAGACTGTTTGGCAGGTACGATTTTTAGCAAGTATCCCATGCAATAGTTTCATTAAAAGAAATGAAAAACAACAATGAATATGTTAGATTATCAAACAAAAATAATGACTAATTTGATTATTCAAGTTTATATTTCTATAGCAACACAAATGTTCTCCTAGTATAGTATGTCATGTCACTCAATTATCAATCTAGATTATGAAAATTAAGTAGGTTCTTATATGAACATACAATCAAAATTGATAGTTTGATAACATAACATGTAAGATATATCTTAGATATATTTGACCATTATCCTTAGCAATGATTCTATCCCATGCAAAGTAAAAAAGATAGACTAACCTCTCTAGCAGATGCAGAAGCAAAGGTGACCATGTGAGCTAAAGCAGGAATTATGTAGACAGTAAAGCTGACAAGAAGAGATCCAACAGTTGAGTTGATGGGCCCAAAGAATGGGAATATGATGGCAAGGAACCATATCGGGATCACCACTGGGAGCCTTGCCAGTGCCCTCTTCACCATGCTCTTGGTCTCATGCATCTGAATGAATTTCTCCCACACAAAGTACAAAGGAGTGCAAGCAAATCCAAACGTGATAAACTGCACAAATTAACCCAGTTATCAATCAACAGTTATACTTTATAAAACTAAACCCTAAATTATTGGAATGATTAAGAAACTGTGTTAATTAATTACCTGATGAATGAGCATTAGGACTACTGCAGTGTCTCTAAATCTAGTCTTTGGAAGCATGGCTAGGGCATTGGAATGAGTCAAGAGATTGTCCCCGAATGCCCAGTACACAGCAGACGCAGATGGTAGGGTTAAGGTCAGCACATACAGTGTTGCCATCAAGTATATTAACTTGAATTTCTGTGGCTTCCACATTGCATGCATAATCTCCCTATATGATAAAAAAAAAATTAATTAACCCTGTTAATCAGATTAGTTAACTAAAACCCAAGTTATATCATTGCTGCTTATTTATTTATTGTAATTATTTTCAAATGCTCACACTGTAACGGCATGTCCACCAAATGTGTAGAGAATGTTAGTAGCCCCAGTGAAGTAGAGAACCATTGTGCTTGGACCAGAGTGCTTCACTCCCTCAACCTTTGTGGACACATAGAAAGTAATTATAATTAGGGTGTAGACTGCCAAAAAAACTTCTAAGATATTTGCTGATTTAAGTTAATTATATAATGAACTAATACAATAAATATTATAGAATTAATCTGGTTACCTGTCCATGGATAAGGGAAGCAATGGTGAGATACCAAGCAGTGTAAGTAGTCATAATAAGGCCCAAAAATGACCAAATTCTGTAATTATGGAATGAGGGGATGAAGACAGTTGTAGCACAGCAAGCTCCAAAGATGTAAGTCCAAGTTCTCTTGTCGAGATTGTCGTTTATGTAGTAGATGTTACTGGGATTAAAACAAACGCATCAGACAAACCAACTTTAATGTATTTCATAATATTTAGTATCTATATTTTATGATTACTTACCTTGCACAGGCAATTAACTGAATTACAGACCCAAAGAGTAGAAAAGTGCAGTTGAAAAAGAGGCCTACATTCCTCCAATGTTTCCCCAAGAGCCCATCAAGAACTTCAAACCACTGCAAATGAATTACCAATCAGTATTTGACGTTTTGCGTTTGAAGTGTTTTTATCTGACGTCTGAATTGTGATGTTATCGCGAGTTGAAATTATTTGATGCAAGAGAAAATGGAATTATGAACATTAACTGTAGAACAAACCCCTCAACATTTCATGGCAAGATTTATAGACTAATAATGAGATTAAAAATTATAGATTACACATACCTGAATTACATGGTTCCTAAAATCCACCTTTTCTCTCTCCTTCCGAGTTCTGTACTCAACATATAGTAGACTGATGAGGTAAGCAGTCCAGCTTCCCATCAATCCATAAAAAAGCTGAAATAGTATTCCAGATAACAAACCCAGTTGGGAAAACGAGTACGGCAGTGTGAGAAGCACTTGAGCAACCTGCAATATATATCAAATATTAATTCCATTAAAACTGAGTGAAGATAATTCGCTACATACATCAAATAACATAGTTATATTAATACAATGATAAACATAAGTATTTAGGTAAATATTAAGATTAAATATGTGCCTGGTTAGAAGCGGAGCTAAACCATGCATCATATGCTGAGCCACCATGCCAAAGAAATGTTGATAGCTTGCTCTTAGCACTTGTCTTCACATCACTCTCCCTTTCCATTTCGACATAGTTTCCGGCTATAACAGTCTCAACCTTCTCGGAAGCCATTGTTATAGTCTTAGTGGTAGTGGTGCGGTGGTGTGGGAGGAAGAAGCAATGGATGAGTGTATGAGTAGTCTATAAATAGATAGAGGAAGTGCTTCTTTTTCACTGTTTCCACTCCTTAAGCTTTGCTATAGCTTATAGCACCCTTTGCTTTTTTGTAGATGTAATTTTGTGAGCAATAATTGAGTCACCCAAGTGGAGATAGCTAGATCATCACCCTAAGCCCTACAGGGTGCGATTGCATATATGTATATACATGTTAGTACAAAAAATAAAAAGTTGTTAAAACTCTTAACTATTACATTTAATCGAACAATGTTATTCAAGTTTGTTATTTTGGACACTTTCAGTGAATCTTTAAGTGCTTATACATGTAATTTAAAAAATTTCACCCAATGATGATCATGCAACACACATTACTATATGATGCTTATAGATCTTCATATGTTGAACATGGCAAGTTTTACTTATAAAATGCTAATTGGTAAGTTTCCAATTAAGCACTGAACATTCTAGCTCAAGTAGTTATTAATAAATTGTTAATTATTTGTGCATCAGAGTTCATATATTCGATTCTCCAAATACTATCATGCACAGTGCACACACTATTTCACTTATAAAAGATGATTTTTTCTCATTGTGTTAAAGAATATCCATTGGCGGGTGAAATAGATACGTACCCATCAGGTACCATATGAATTCTTTTCTTCCACCATTTCATTTTTAACTTGATATTTGGACATGGAAAAGCTGTTGATGGGCCAGTCCTAGCATGCATGTGCACGAGCGGAGATGGCCCAGGATTGGGAGGTGTATAAATTGGTGCCTACTGATGGATTGATGATGATGATGAAGAAAAATTCGTATCGTGAGAAAAGTGAGATAAAACATGACAAAATCTCTCCTTTTTTTTTTTTATCTTTAATGAAATTAGCTTGTATAGAATGAGTTTACTGTTATTGTATTATTTCAATTTGTCATGCATTATCATGTAGAGAGAAATTTAAATATAATAATATTAGTATTAAACTGAAACGTCACCTAACGCTAAACTTATCTCATATGAATCCTTTTTTTTCCTTAGTACTTGGGAGTGGAGGATGGATGATGAAAGTTTTGAAGGATTAGAGAGGAGCAGTTTGTGTGTGGATTTGAGTGTGAGTTTGTGTTCTGTGGGGGAGCCCAAGAAATGGAGTGAATGATTGTTCCGAGGTGGGCATGGTGCTAAGCATGATTAGCACCACACGTGTGCCAACTGGCTTTTCAAAAAGAGATCTAAAAAACACCTTTTCTCCTTTTTTTTCTTTTGTTTTTTTTTTTTTGTTTTTTTTTAAAGGTTAGGTCGTTAAAGGGTTCTTTGGGCCATTGATTCGGCTTCTAAATGTAAAGTGTCTTCTAAACTCACTGTTTTAGCGGTGGTAAAACTTGAAAATTAAGTTTCTTGTGTTGTAGGTCTATTTAACTAAAGAATTATAGAAAGAGGGGTTGCAGTAGCAACAGAGAGAAGAGAGAAATTAGTAATTTAGAATTGTGTATTAGATCACCCCATTGTGCCTTTATTTATAGTAGGAGGGAAGGAAAAATTATTATCAAGTAATACAACTAAAATAGGACACTATCTAAAAAGATGCTATCGAATCCTAACAGGATTTGCACATTCACAATCTTAACTAAATTAGGACTGCAACACACTTCCTTGAGTATGAAAATACTCAAATACAATGTAATATTAGGTCTTCAACGATGAAGTTAGTTCGGTTGATGAAGTCATCTGCATAACAAGCGAATGCAAGTTTGAAACCAAACATAAGAATGCCTAAGTAGTAAAACTCAAAAAAATTCGCTATGGTAAAACCCAGTATGGGGCAAAAGCACATAGTTTAAGAAAAAAAGTAAGAAGTTGCATTAAATCAAAACTATTCGTCTTCAGGACGCAAGTAAAATACACAAAAGGTATGACTAGCCCAAGATGGGTGCCTAATTAAAACCTCGTCAGGTAAGAAAAATAATGAATGCCTTAAAGGCTTTGCTTTATCCTCATTAAATGATGCAATATCTTCTGAGTGTAGTTCGATTGATGTACCAGAATACCATCTAAACAATGCTCGACCTCCAGGGCAAGGCAGTATTGAATTTTCCTAATATCTTTCATCTCAATTCCGACTTCAAGTGCATAGCAACTTTCTTAACCTCTTCAACAGTCCTAATGAGATTCATGTTGTCAACAGAAATTGCAATGATCGCAAATCTGGAATGTGACTTCTTAATAAACACACATAGGCATAGTTCATTGTTCACATAACCCTAACTAATCAAACACTCACTCAAATAATTATACCACATCCGCCCAGATTGTTTCAATCAGTACAATCTAATCGAGAAGGTTTTCTATGGCACAAAACTATTTGATCCAGTCAATGTAAGCCCTTCAGGAACTTTCTTATAGATTCCTATATCAAGATCCCAAAGAGATACGCGATTACCATGTTCATAAACTACATATTCAATTTTTTAGAAACAACCAAACTGATAAGGTAACGGAACATTGTAACGTCTATTATGGAGAAATACGTGTCCTAATAATCAATCCTAGGACATTGAGAAAAGCATTACACCACGAGGCATGCTTTATATTGCCTATTTCATTCTTCTTATTACGTTTCTCAACGAAACCTCACTTGTAGCCAACATGCTTCACATGTGGAAGTTTAGGAACTATGGGCCCAAACACCTTGTGTTTTGCAAGTGAATCGAGTTCGAATTAGATTGCTTGTTTCCAGTTTGACCAATCTATTCTACGTCGACACTCATCAATAGAATGTGGTTCAATGTCATCGCTCAATGTGATATTAGTAGCTACTATATATGTGAATGTATCATCAACTATCATCTCAAACAAACCCCAAACCTTATCCAAACTTGCATAATAAACTGGAATCTCATGATTCTCAAGAGACGGATTCGTCTCTTTAAGGACATCTCCGTAATCTAGAATAACTTCTTGCATTTGGAATGGTTGAGTAGCCAATGGTTGGATTCACACTAGGTTCACTAGTTGTGCCGTTTTCCTCTTTCAGAGTTATGGATCCTTTGAATCAACTCTACCACGCTTCAGGGTAGGAGCATATGATAGGTTAGTCGCAATTATACCGTACCGCGCAGTAGGTGGGGCCAACCGTTTTTCAAGGGAGGCTAATGCTTCGGGGGTGATGTTTCGACGTACATTAGGTACATATATGCTTGTAGGCACTTTTGCATTAGGTATATTTGATCATGTCACCTTCGCTAGATCAGTAAAAACATCTGGCATGCTTTGAGTAACGCTTTATAGATCTAGAATATGAGGCACTTCAGTTTCAGACTGTGTAGTGTGGAAATCTAAATGAGACATCATGATGTTTGTCCAAGAAAATTTGCAATGTTATTCAGGAACGTTAACGTTCATATCTCCCCTTAACAACGAGAAAATTGTCATATCAAAGTGACAATTTGCAAAACATGCTTCATCAGCTTCACCAATCAGTTCATCTGTAACCATTTCTATGATGGCTCTGAGACTTTTGGCAATGAAATGGAACTTCACATCTTGGACACAATTTAGGTAGTTTCTGCCAGAGACTTCTAGAGTGGTAAAGTCGAGTTTATTCAAGTTCAACATGTTGCTGCAATAAAGGGAACAAGATTGTGGTTATTCTTATTAAAAAAAAATGTAAAGAACCATAAACATAAAGTAGAACATTGGGGTTCTATAGGTATGCATTGCTTTAATTTTACATGAAAACTTCAGGTTTCATGATGTGTGTTTTTTTGTTTGAAAACTTCAGGTTTCAAAGGTACTAAATTTGAAACTACATGTTCGAGTTTAGATGAACTTCAAGTTCATAAAAGGGGTACCTGCAAGAATGCATAATACAATATACAATGTAAGTGTAATGAATTTGAGGTTACTTCAGGTACCCAAGTATGAGTAGCTTTGGGACTATAAAAGGATGTCAATGATTAAAAAAAATATATATATGTTGAATCATTCATTTCTGGAAGTGGGTTGTTGGTCGTTTTTTTTTATTTTTTTATTTTTTATTTTTGTTGAATTAGTGGATTGCTAGTCACTTAATAAATTCAATAGACCAGGACGAAACAGAGGTCGGTCGTGAAGGCAAGAAAATATTGACATTCAGGTCATATTGGTTTTGTATGGTTTCGAGCTATACAATGGAGAAAATAGAGTCCAATTTTGGGCTTAGTCGTGGGCATCCAACAAAGTTGTGTGCGGCTGGAAGTAAACGAGCCAAAAAAAGGCTTGGGTTGAGAGAAACAGCAGCACAGCAGCAGCAGGTTGTTGCCTTTGGTCCAGGAAACAGGCCCTACAACGTTAGAATGCCGGCTGGGCTTGGGGTAAACCTTAACAAGCGGCTCATGTGGAGCAGCTGCAGGCTGCTGCAGAAGGGAACGAACCAAGGGAATCAAGCCCAAAGTGTTGCAGGCTTGCCAGGTTGAAGTCCAAAAAGTTTTGGACTTGGGCTTGGTGCACAACAAAGCTCAACAAAGTGTGCCGCATAACCCAGGTATCAGGCTCTGTGCAAGCTCAAAGCAACCTAGGTTAGTGCGGCTTGGCTTCAGGCCAGGCGCGGCTCGCATCAGCTTGAGGTCGCGGCTCAGCCATGAGTTTCCTTTTTTTTTTTCCCCTCGATTTTAGGGTTTTCAAAACCCTAGTTCGTGCCCCTATTTTCTTAGGTTTTCTTTGACTCACATAAATCAACATAGCAATTTCATTGAAATATAACATAATTTGCATAATCAAAATATTAATTGTGTATGCATGAACATGAACATGCATATATATATATATATATATATTGACAAATGTGTGTCATATACTTTATATATAATAGTAAAACTATAATAATAGTACAGTAGGGGTTCATAGTGAATGTTTTCATGTAATCAGGGGTTGATAAAATAACAATTATGTGTTTTGAACGAACCTGATTAGCTGGAAACGAATAAAGCCTTTGAATGCTAGTTGTAGAAGAATATCCTCCGTGAACCTTCAGTTCTTTATCGCATACCTATTTAACTAAAGAATTATACAGAGGGAGAGAGGTGTGTGGCAACAACAAAGAGAAAAGAGAAATTGGTAAATTATAAGGTGTGTATTATCTCACCTTAGTATGCTTTTATTTATAATAGTACGGAAGGGAAAATACTCACCTTTAAGTAATACAATTGAAATAGGACGATATCCAAAATATGCTATAAAATCTCAACCAGGATTTACACAATCACATTCCTAATTAAATTAAGTTGGAATTTTTTTTCCACATCCGACATTGGACTTTAATTATTGAAAGCTTTTTTTATTAGCACCCCACTTAATATTTAATAAACCCCACAATTTAAATTATTTATACATTTAATATGCAACGGCAATTTCGACCTTACAAGATTTAAAAAAAAATAAAATTCTAAATACACTCCAAATCACTTTTTATATGCATATATATATATATATATATATATATATATATATTGTAAGATTTCAACTCTCAAAATCACTCCTAACCTCCATTTTAGAACACATCCACTCATTCCTTAGGGCCAGGCGCGTTAGGATGCCATTAACTTACAGAATGCTAGTGGCAGAACACATTCACTCATTCTTCATACCCATTGTTGACATTTACATCCACTTTCAGTTGCCATTAGTTTTATGGCAACAAATTAGCTCTCACCAATCAGAAATTTACTCAAGATTAAGCTCAATTTTCTCCACTAGCAAACTTTGACAAACTTTGAAAAGAAAAAGAGCAAAGTATGATTACCATGTGCCTGCATGGAAGAACAGTTGTTCACGTGGTTCAGATAGGCAAATTACACATTCTTTGTGCACGTCACCTTCAACTGAATTACCAATGCCATATATCTCCAGTAGTTCATTCCTCATCCCATTCACCCAAAGAATCTACTTGACAACCCTAAGCCTAACTTGGAATACACCTTTCTCTATCTAAAACAGTTAGAGTTATCTAGGAGTTTGTTGTTATAGACATGGGGCTTCCCTCTGATCTATCATAGACAGGAGGGCACATCTATAGGATATATATCCAAGTCAGCTACTTTCAATAACATTGTATCCTCAAACATTGAGAAGTTAATTCCAGTTCTGTGGGGATGTCTGAACTTGTGGCCCAAACCTTGTTCAAAATGTATCGTCACAGGTGGATGAAGGTTAAAATGTATTGTCATTTTTGGGATACACCCCCTTGCTAATCAACTCGTTAGAAAAACGTTGAGCAAATCCTTAAAAAGTTGAGCAAATCGATCCTTGTATGATGTGAATGATTTTGTATCAAATGGTACATAGCACAGACAAAAAAAAAAGAAAGAAACTATAGTGAAGAGTATGAGATATATGTAAAAAATGCAGGGTGTATGTAGAAAATTTAAGGTGCATGTTGAGAGTGAAGGGGTGTGAGGGTATTATAAGAATACATATGGGGTGTATTAAAATAAATTTTAATTGAAAAAGCAAATGTGGGGTGTATTAAGTTTGTGGGGTGTATTCAATAATGTATGGGGTGTTAACATAACAAGACATTATTGAATTGGGACTTTAATTATTTAATAGGTGTGTGAAACATAGAACTTGGATTCTCTCCCATTCATTTTACCTCCTCTCATGTCCCCTTCTTTTATTTTTAGCTTATGAAGAAAATTTCAAAACGGTAAAGATTAATACCACGTAAGAAACAAGTCGTCTCTTACCCAAAATAAAAAATTAAAAAAAACCAAGGGCGTCTTCTTCCCCTTTCCTCCAACTCTACATTCCGGTTCTATTTTGCTCGTCACTTGAGCTTCTCCCTCACCTTCTTCACTGTTCCTTACAGCCAACCAATGTCATGGATTGATTCAAGTACTTCATAATTGACTTCCAGTTTTTCCTCATCATTTGTGTACCTTGTGTTTGGGCAAAGATTTCTCTGGAAAATGATCCTCGGACCTCAGCATAACTCCCCAAGGGATTGGCACTTTGGATGTGTACTTGCTTGTTAATGTGCTACAAGAATAGGACATAGTTAGTTCTAATAGGTGGCTTTGTAGGGCCTTAAGTGTAGGCCTTGAGGTTCGTAATCAAAACTAACTAAGTGCTAGGCGTGCCATTGCTATCTCAGTATAGCAGATGTAGAACAAGTGTGTTTTTAGTCAATTACTTGCGCCCCAAGTTACTCGAACTTCTTGTTATCAAAGGATTATCGTGGATGAGTTAAGTCCACATTAAGTTCTTTTTCTTGCCTTGTAAAAAAGGACTTTTAGTTCATAGTTTTGTATGTTCAAATGAAGGGAGTCCGGGCCCCTTTAAGCCATTTACATGGTTTTTGATCGATTTTAATGATAACATATCCATTAAACTAACCAGATACATATGCAAATGGAACTCTTAAGATAGGAAAACTGATGGAGATAACTTGAATACATACTGGAGAATGCATTAAGTAATAGATCTACAAATTTAGAAAACAAACAAAGAGTCTCAGGCACGATTTCACCTTGTCTGGCAAGGTTAAACCTCTTGCAATCGCTTCTCTTTGAATTAATAGGTGTTTATGTGCTAAAAAAGGATGGATGGTAAACAAGTTTACACAAAGGAATCAATACTACACCATTGAGGGAGATAGTAGAGCTTTAAACTAGGCAAGAGATAGCTTGTCGCTAAAAATAACTAAATCTGGGTTGATTTCAGCTTTTGAATGCAAATCTAGCTTGAGAGCAGAGTTTGTATGCTTGTTTGTTTGATTGGTTGAGTGTTCTTGTCTTGGGGCTTCTTTCTCCTTTTATAGGCAATTTAGCCCGACTTTTGTAACTTAGTTCTTGCCCGAAAGCACTTGGAGGGTAGTGAGTCATCAGCTTTTTACTTGGAATGCCACTAGAAAGTATTCTTTGGATGGTAGTAGGTTAGTCTCCATCATTTGTCTCTTCAATGGTAAGCACGTGGCTTGTATTTGGTTGAGAAGGCTTCAATTTACCTTTGGGCTCGGTGTTGGGCTTCGGGGAAGTCCCCTTTTTGTTGGCATCCTTAGGTTTTCCTTCATTCAAATCCAATGTTCAAATATTAGCTCAAATAGTGCCCCCTTTAATCATTGTTGAGTCTGCAACCCAAGACGCTAATAATGATTAAATAGTCGTCCCATGTCTTTATCGAGACTTGCACCATTAAAAATAGCCGTTGTTAACTAAACCTTTGCACTAACCCACGAATTCCATTGTTAAGTAACCACTTATTATATAATTCTCACTTAAGCCTATTGGTTAAATACCTTAGCAACTTCAAACCTTCAAATTCCTAGAACTTCCCAGAATTCTCAGAGCATTCAGACTTTCCAAAAACTTCTCTCGTTCTTCAGTTCTTGTTTCTAGAAACTTCTCTCGTTCTTCAGTTCTTGTCCCCTAATTCTCTTCTCATCTTCTCCTCAAAATCATCCAATGGCACCCAAAGTTGCTCGAACTCAATCTTCCTACGAGACTGGTAAGGGGATTTCCACCATGCGCTGCTTGCTCAACGGTTTTCATCGTCCTCGGGCAGGCTTGCATTTTAATATTTTCTTCAAGAAGGGATAAGTAAATTTCTTGGGGCCTACATGGACTTCTTAGGTCCCTGTAGCTGTAGAAAACAATATGCCCAAGGAGAATTGGTATGAGCACTGGTGGAGAGGCCAAGTAAGCCTTTATTCTGTTGAAAGCCTCTTGGTGGGGAGGACCCCACTTAAACTCTTCTTTGTCTTTCAATCTGAACAGAGAGGTTAGCGGCTGAATCTTGTTTGCCAAGTTAGCAATGAATCTTCTCAAGAAGTTAACTTTCCCCAGCAGCCTTTGCAGTTGTACTTTATTGGTAGGCAGAGGTGATTCCATTATTGCCCAAGCTTTGTTATTGTCAACCTCAACACCTCTTTGAACAAGGAATCCCAAAAAGTTGCCTGACCTTACCCCAAAAGCATATTTCTTTAGATTTATTTTTAGCTTATGGATCATCATTCTTTTTAAGGCTTGTCTGAGGTCTACCAAGTGCGGTTTTTCAGTTTTAGACTTCACCATGATGTCATCAGTGTATACTTCCATGCTATGGCCAATCAAGTCATGAAAAATGGCATTCATCGCTTTTTAATAGGTTGCTCCATCATTTTTTTGGCCCGAATGACATTACCAAGTATCATATGCTCCAACATGACCTGGGCACCTAAAAGCTGTTTTGTGTATATCTTCCTTGGCCATGTTTATCTGATTATAACCGGCATTCCCATCCATGAAAGATAGGACTTTGTGTTTGGCAATTGCATCTATGGATAAGTCAGCCATGGGCATGGGATATTCATCTTTAGGTGTGGCTCCATTAATGTTTCTATAATCAACACCACATCGAGCTGCATGAGTTATAGCCTTTAATACAGGTACAATGTTGGCCAACCACTCGACATATTTGACAGGCCTAATAAATCCAACCTTTACCAGTCTCTCAATCTATTCTTTGACTTTTTCTTCGATCTCTTTTGACATCCTCCGTGGTGCTTGCTTCACAGGTTTATATCCCTCCTTAATAGGCATTCTGTGTTCTACTAAGGTTGAATCTAAACCTGGCATCTTGATGTAATGCCAAGCAAAACAGTCTTTAAACTCATGCAAAAGGCTGACTATCTTTGCCCGAACTTCAACTTCCAACAGGCCCCTAATTTGTATAGGTCTTGGATCTCCTTTAGTCCCCAAATCAATGGTTTCCCAGGGATCTTGTACCTTTGGTGATGGCTTATCGGGTTTTGCACACAAAAATTTGACCAACTCTGGACTCTCGGGCAAGTCTTCTGGTCTATCCAGGTTGTATATGCATTCAACCATTTGTATGGCTGTTTCCAACTCCTTTCCAAAAAAAACTCTTTTTCACTTTTGTTCTAGTTGCTTGATATTTCTTCGTCTTGTTCCTCACCCAAGCTCTCCCTTTCCTGCTTCCTCTCTTTTCCATACATCAACAGTCTTTTGATTAAGGACCCTACTGCAACTACTTGGTCTTTTCTTCTTTGGTCAAACATTAATGGTGTTGAGGAGTTGGTGCAATATGGGGTCTATCCCATTCTTCCCTGGTGAGGAATAATCCTTGCTCCAAAAGCTTTTAGGCCATCACCTTCGTCTGGCGGCCGTTCTCATCAGCTCCTAAGCACTGGAGAATCCCAATACTAGGATTATAAAAGCTGGCTTCGGCCACATTGGCAATGGGGAGAAATGGTCGTGACTTGGCCTCGACCATCTCCTAAAATCCTAGTCTCATGGTTCATTCCTCGTGGTAAACTGCTACTTATTGATGCAGAGTGGAAGACATATAGAGTAAATCCAATCTCAGCCTAGTAAAGCTCTATAAATGGATGTACTATCCACAGCAAAGAAGGCTATCATGATTTGTTTGGAGCCCAAGTCAACTTACAGGGGCAATATCCCATGAGTTCTAGTGATAGCTCTAGAGAAACTGGAAACTGTTAGATCTGTGGGGATGCGATATTCCTCACTTTTACACACCTTTTTCATCTGCTTATATGGTAACACATTGACTGTAGCTTCTCCATCTGCTTATATGGTAGATCTTTCTTCTTGCCCCCCAATATGGTCTATGAATTCATCTAACCAGACCTATGCTTCTTTTGGCAACATCAGCTTGGGCAACCTTTCTTCCCGAGTTATGCCAAAGTTTTGTGTCTGCATTAGCTTTTCACAGAGAGTATTAACCAGCAACGGTGGAGGCATTCCTTTCTCAAGTGAGATAGTTCCAAAACATATTGGCTCCGGGCTCCATCTTGGTGTTGGTATCATTATCATGTCTTCTTGAGCTCTCCTTAAGATTTTGTACTTCCCAAGATGAGGGCTCTGTGGCACATGATCTCTTTCCTCTTCTGTTTTACTATTTGCCTTTTCTACCTCCTTTTCACTTCTCCAATGAAGTTGATTTCTTCCCCCATGAAGTACTTTCTCAAACTTCACATTTTTAGAGGTTTCTGAGGTTGTGGGGACTTTTAATGAGTTCATGTGAGCTTTATGTTTCCTCTGAACTCTCCTGATCATAGAGGCTCCCATTTCTTTGACAGATCTTTCATCTTTTCCTACTACGTACCATTTCTGCCTGAGTCGGGCATAATCTTTCTTAGTGAATGGGGATATAATGCTCTTTATTCTTCCCTTCATTCTGACATCATTGTAACTTGGTTGAGGATGCCTTATATCCATCCATTTTGGTATTTTGGCTTCTCTGTCCTTCATCTCTTTGAAGGCTTCATAATTTCTGAATACCTTTGATAAGCTCTTTGGTTGGAATCTCCCCCCAATATTTAGAAAACATTTCTGGAAATTTCTTTCTCAACTGCCCGCATGATACTTCAACGGACTTTTTGTTCCTCTTTCTCTCTTCTTCTGATCAATTTTTGATCAATAATAGCTCATGATGCTGGCACTTCTAACTTACATTCACATTAGCACTTTCTACACAACACTAACCCTTTAACTATGGCTGTTTTAGGTTTCTCGGACAGCTTGATAGTTCTTTCTGTTGGTCTGTCAACTTGCCTTATTTCTACTTTCACTTCCCAAGTGGCTTTTCCTTTCTTTTTTTCAACCCAAGTTAGACTGATCATGTTTATTGGGGCTTTCAGGAAGGGATCCATGTCAATCATTGTATTGGCCTGTGGTTTTTCTAACAGCAACTTTTTCTTCACTATTAGGTCATGTATCCAATCCCTGAACTGGACACAGTTAGTTATGGAGTGATTAAAGGTATAGTGCATCTTGCAATATTTTTTCTTTTAGGTCTTCCAGTTTAGGCATCTTTTTGGTGCTGTCGGGTACAATCACTCTTACCCGCACCAACTTTTCATAGATCTCCGAGGCCTTGGTTAGATTAAAAGAATAACTGTGGTATTTAAGAGCCTTCATAGGGACAAATCCACCATCATTCATTACCACTTTCTAATCCTTGACTGGTTGAACTAAACCATTCACTATTAAAGGTTTAAAGGGGGTAGTCATCTCTGCCGCACACATGTCCATCCCTTCTCTTCCATAGCCATCATTTTGTTCTGGCTTAGCTCCTTTAAACTCCACTTGGTGAATTACAACTTTATTTTTGTAAAAATAAGGAACCTTAGATAAGTGCTTCACTTGCTATTCTTTAAGCAACAGCTTTCGTACTTTGTGGCGGCAATTACCAACTCTCGTAACTCATTGAATTGTACATCATAAAACGTTTTCCTCAAAGGCAACCTCAAAGCCTTTTGAGCAATGGATATGAGTTGGGCATGATTGATAGGGAATTGGCACCTCATTCTTGTCCATTTGAACCTCATCACGAAGTCTTCTGTAGACTCATGTTCATATTGCTTCACCTCCACTAGTTCATTGATCGACATCTTGGGCTCCATCCTATAGAACTAATCATGGAAAGCCATCTCCATTTAGCCCCAGTTAGCAATAGAATTGGGAGGCAACAAACAATACCATTGATATGCTATGTACCAACGAGTTCCCAAACAATCTTCACTTATAATTAGAATTGTTTTCAAATGCCACACAATGATTGGAGAACTTGAAGATGTGATATTTAGAGGATACATTGCCATCATCCCTACTAAAAGTGGGAAACGCAGACATCTTGAAGTTGTGTGGAAAAGGATTCTACTCATCAATATACTCCGGGTATGGCTTCTGGTAAGTGATCTTTAATAGCAGGCGAACTTGAGGTTGAGCATTTTGGGCCACCATGTTTCTTAACTCAGCTAACTCATCTCTGAGCTGCTAGTTAGCTGTATTATTGTATGGGGTATGTAAGGCTCCCCATTTCGGGCTGCGATCATTGCTCGAAAAGGTTTCCTTATTTGGATTGGGCTATCTCCACTTGGTATGCCTTCTCTTGTTGGCCAATGGTAAGGGCCTATAAGAAGGAGGTTTGTCTGCCTTGGTAGGCTCACCTTTTCCACTAGATTATTCAATTAACTGGGGCATCCCATACTTCTTTCTTTCTTACCCGCTCTGCCCCTACTACCTAGTGAAAATAATAGGGGGTCGGGCAACACTGTTTCCAAAATCTCCTCCAATACTGGCTGACTAGCTCCAGATTATTCCTTGTTTTTTCCTTTATCCCTATTTTCCTTAAGCACAGGAAATAAGGGGATAATTGGTTCTTTCTCAGGGCTCTCTTCCCTCATCATTTCCCTGGCATAACCATTTTTTAGAGTAGAGTACTCCAGATCTAATCTTTTTTGCAGACTCACTATTAAAGAGCAGAGTCTGCTTACTTCTCCTCTGGTTTCCAAAGTGATATTCTCCATACTTTTTAGCACTTGTACCATGGTGGCTTGCAATTCTTCATTGGTTACTTTCCCTCCTGACTTCTCAGATGAAGTCGAGCTTTCTAGAATAGCTGGTCCTTGCAGGGAAGGAAAATCCTTTAGATGATTTGTCATGCTCGATCTTGATAGACACTGGGGTGGCCCGTATTTTGTGTTCCACCTGAAGGTTTTCTCATTCCTTCTTTTTCTTGGCATAAAAGACTATGATGTCCCACTGAGCGTGCCAAAACTATGTTCGAGCAAAAATGTCTTTGGAAAATGATCCTCAGACCTCAGCATAGCTCCCCAAGGGATTGACACTTTGGATGTGTAGTTGGGCTCTTACTTGTTGATGTGCTATAAGAAGAGGACAAAGTTAGTTCTGAAATGTACCTTTGTAGGGCCTTAGGTGTAGGCCTTGAAACTCACAATCAAAACTAACTAAGTGCTAGGTGTGCCACTGTTATCTCAGTATAGCAGATGTAGAACAAGTGTGTTTTTAGTCGATTACTTGTGCCCCAAGTTACTCGGACTTCTTGTTATCAAAGGACTGTCGTCGATGGGTTAAGTCCACAATAAGTTCTTTTTCTTGCCTTGTAAACAAGGACTTTTAGTTCATAGTCTTGTATGTTCAAATGAAGGGAGTCTAGGGCCCTTTAAGCCATTTACGTGGTTCTTGATTGATTTTAGTGATAACATATCCATTAAATTAACCAGATCCAGATGCAAATAGAACTCTTAAGATAGGAAAATTGATGGAAATAACTTGAATATATACTAGAGAATGCATTAAGTAATAGATCTACAAATTTAGAAAACAAACAAAGAGCCTCAGGCAAGATTTCACCTTGTCTAGCAAGGTTAAACCTCTTACAATCACTTCTCTTTGAATTAACAGGGGTTTATGTGCTAAAAGGGATGGATGGTAAACAAGTTTACACAAGAGAATCGATACTACGCCACTGAGGGAGATATTAGAGCTTTAAACTGGACAAGAGATAACTTGTCTCTAAAAATGACTAAATTTGGGTTTATTTCAGCTTTTGGATGCAAATCTGGCTTGAAAGCAGAGTTTGTATGTTTGTTTGTTTGATTGGTTGAGTGTCCTTGTCTCTGGGGCCTCTTCCTCATTTTATAGGCAATTTAGCCCGACTACTGTAACTTTGTTCTTGCTCGAAAGCACTTGGAGGGTAGTGAGTCATCAACTTTTTACTTGGAATGCCACTAGAAAGTATTCTTTGGATGATAGTAGGTTAGTCTCCATCACTTGTCTTTTCAATGGTAAGCATGTGGCTTGTATTTGGCTGAGAAGGCTTCAATTTGCCTTTGGGCTCAGTGCTGGGATTCGGGCAAGTCCCCTTTTAGTTGGCATCCTTGGGCTTTCCTTCATTCAAATCCAATGTTCAAATATTAACCCAAACACCATGTTTATGAAAAATTGAGAGGTTGGATAGAAAACTTCCTATTACTATTAGACGGGACAAGAGGCTGGATAGACAACTTCCTAAACCTTTAAACAAACAGTAAAGCTTATTAATTTCTTGTTGTTCCACACTCAATTTTCTCCTCAATACTCAATTACTTTCTTCGATCAATTCGCAGTTGGTTGATTTAGTTTTATGGCTAGAAACAAGATAGGGAATGAAGGTGATAAAAAAAGGAAAAATTACTTCCCATTTTCTATTTTTAGGAAATATGCATTTTACATCTTTCTTCTTTAAATTTTGTTGTCCTATTCTCCGGTAAGCTAATTTTGTTGCATATGCCTTTGAAGGTTTAGTGTGTACTAAAATATAAGAAGATTTTGGTGCATCATACTGTGATCATCTTCCCGAATTTCATCTTTGACAAACTCATATTAAGTTGTCGTCATGGATTTGTTTTGTATTTCTTAGAGCATCTCCAATGCAAAGATTCAAAATTTATATTTGAGTCTAATATAAGGTAACATTTCCAATACACATGAGACTTAAAAATTATATTTGGATTTGAGGTAATGTGAGCCACAAATTTGAGTTTTAATATGAGATATGAGTCCAAGGTGGAGCCCAAGCCAACTAGAAAAAAAAATATTATTCAACCAAGAAAAAAGAGATTTGAATTTTGAGTCAAATCATCTCCAATGCATATTATCAAGTTGTTAAATCTCAAATATGAGTCTTGACTCCAATCTTTTCTTTGATGGTGTAAAAGGGTGGCTCTAGGGCCGACTCTGGCCCAGTGTAGGCTGGGCGATCGGTCTAGGGCCCAAAATAATTGGAGGGCACCAAAATTATTAACATAGTATATTCATATATGTTTTCATGAGAGTATAAGTTTATAAAAATTGGTTAAATGATCAAGAAGTTTAACCAAAACTAGTGGTTTCTTTTGTTTAAAATTAATGAGGTCTTCGGTTCGAAAAGCTATGTGTGTTTATTACTTTCTAGTTTTTGTGAATTTCTTTTTATAAGAGTATAAATTTTTAATATTTTGTCACTGCTCAAAAAGTTAACAAGAAGTAGTTGTTTATGATGCTTAAAATTAACGAGGAAATCCTAGGTTCGAAATGTAGAGTGTGCTTTTTTACTTTCCAATTTTTATGAATTTTTTTTCTCAATAAAAGTATAAATTTAAAACATTTAGTTATGATCAAGAAGTTTAAATAGAAGTAGTGGTTTCTGTTGTTTTAAATTAATAAGAGATCATAAGTTCAAATTCTATGTGCATTTTTATTCTTTTCAATTTTTACGAATTCTGTTTTGGTTGTTAATTTCTTTTTAACTACTAGGTAGTAGCTATGTCGATTGCAGTTTTTAGACATTGATTCCAATTCAAGTCTAACCTTCAACAAAGAGTAACGCTTTGACCAAATTTGCAAATCATATGACGTGTCACCAAAAAGAAATAAGCACGTTAATCAACACTTAAGTAATAATCTAATCATCAATAATCACATCATATGGTTTACAAAATCTAGTTTAAAAATTTGGTATTCCTAGCATTAGCCTTCAAGAAATTACTGTATGTAGGTCTTTACCAATATCAGGTTTAATTTAGTGCTCCTTCATTGCTTATACATATCAATTAAAGACTCGAAAGTAAGATTATTTTTTTAATCCCATATTGACAAGGTTAGTAAATAAGAAAAAACACCACATGATTTATATAAAAACACTTTAAAAGTTTAAATAGAAGGGAAACAAAGCTCATCATCTATCTACTTATAAACTCGGCATTTTTTGGTTCCCTTCTTTCAGAATAATTTAGTTTTTTCGTGTTTCTGAATTAGAAGTGTTTTTCTAAGTATAATTTATCGAAATCTTAAGTGTGAATAAATAATATTTTTTATTTAAAGTTAGGGCACATTTTTTGGCGTCAACCCAGACCTTAAAAATCTTAGGACTAGCCCTGGGTGGCTTGATACAAGCCAAGATGGATGTGAAGAAGTCCCACACCAGAGAAGTACAACAATCTAAGATTTAAACATAGGTGTTCCACTTCTAATTACACCGAGCCATTTTGAGATAAAACCCCAGACTTGAGGTCCATTAGGCTTGATAAAACACATAGGGTTTGGCCTAAGTGGTTAAGTGAGAACAATGTCAATGCATGGCAGCTTTACTAGTGGACACTTATGAAGTTCGTGACACAATCCATACATGCACCTTTTTATGCATACGGTTCAACAAAAATCACAAAGAAAAAAAAAATCAATATGTACCATAGATCTCGTCAACACTAAACAAATAACCTAAATGATCAACTGCCCCCTCTTCCTCATTCATTCCAAGATTCCCATCACTAAAGATGATTCTTCTACAATGCAAAGACTCAAATCTTAAGACTCATTTGGAATTCTAACATTTGAGTCTTTGAATTGGAAAAGCAACAAAAATACACAGATCTACCACCTTTTCGAGAACCAAGTATGAGAATATAGCTTAGCCCATTTTCTTGGGTGAATAAAAACATTAAAGTTAGAAACTTCGCAATTTCTTCTACCCTCCATCATATCAAAATCCAAGGCCTTCAATAGCCAACCAATTCAAACTCTCAATTTTGAGGTAGAATTACAAGTTTTTCAACAAAGATTCCTACATCACCATCAAACATCAAACTCCACATTCCTTTTACGAAGAGAAAAAACGAACAATAAATAATTTAGGTTGAAATTGAAACTTCAAAAAAATAAGGTTGAAAAATAATTTCAAATTCTTTTCCAGTGAAGATTAGTGAAAGAATTAAAACAAGTTATTGGATTTGAACAATTTTGAAGCTTTTGATCTTTCTTCAATGGAGAGAGGAGAAAGACAGAGTGGATAATGAACATGAGAAAAAGTTAGGAGCTAGTGTATCAGTTTGTGAAAAGAAAAATATAAAAGTTTTTTTTTTTAAAATAGCTTTTATTGTTAATCCACATGGCATCATGTAATTAGATAGGTTACTCAATCATATGCAACATGATCACAATAACTATTAATTTTTAATGGAAAGCTAAAGAAGAAACCAATTTGATTTGTAAGACCTATATTCAAAGATCACGTTGATGAATTTTCTATTTCGAAAACCATTTTATTTGGTCTAGTGGTATTCTTTTCACTTGTAAGTGAGAGGTCGATTCTCGCCAAAGGTGAATTTGAACCACATTATTGCTAGTCCATTGTGAGACTAAGTGAATTGTCTCTCTTAGTGTAGATAATATCGTTTGTTCCAAAAAAAAAAAAGTGAAAACCATTTTAATTAGAAAGTCCAATTCCAATGACCAACCGTGATAAAAACCCACTTATAATGGAAGAACGACAAATTTTAAGTCAATTGCAAAGTTTGACCGATCGACTACTAGGGTGGCAAGAAGGCCCGATTACGACGTCACCAATATATTTTCCCATTTGGTCAATATTATCTTGGATAAGGTTTCATCTAATTCAGGTTCTTGTGAACTTTCTACCTACTCTTGGACTCATTGTTTCAATATCATTTGCTTGTTCAAAGATAATAGAGATTCTAAAATGATTGCTTTTGTTACTTTTAAGATCACTTGCAAGATGCAATAATTCATAAGTAATTATTAAATTTAAAGAATAACACAAATATATATATACACACACACAATGGTAACACACACACACACACACACACACACACACACACACAATGGTATCACTCATTTGTATAGCGATGCGGTCAGTTTTATCTAAATAGCATTACTATTAATTAAATCACATGATCTAATACACAAAGTCATGTTCGTGTTTTTTGGTTGGTTGGTATAGTTGGATGGTCATTTTCCACCATATGTAGCTAGGTTTTTGGTATCAAAACATCCCAATTGGTACATGTTTAAAGAGAATAGTCGAGAAGGTCTAGGCCTAAAGTCTAACTCCAGTTCAAGTTTCAATCATTGCATATACAACTTTAACAATAACAAACATACAGGGGTGACTAAAAGTTGAAGATTTGGATCCCATCTGGATCCTCTTTGTAAGGATCCTAGGGATCCTAACATCCTATCCATTTATCGTACATCGTGCGGCCATAAATCTTTATAAATTTTTTAATTTGAAATTAAACACAAACAGTAGCTAACGAAAACTAGACCCATCCAAAAGTTGGGACCAAGGAACTTCCAAAAGGATAAAAAAGCAATTACATAACCCACTTTTTGACTTGGTTCATATGCTTAGACATATATAGATATCTCATTTTCCTAAAGGAACATTTGCAATAGTTTTGGCTTTGTTTGGACCTCAAGAAAATGTATGTTCCTTAAGGCCTCCTTTGTTGGGCCGGTCAGAATATGGATAAATCCAATTAAATTGGCCATGTCTCATGTTTGATGAATGATGAGTTGATATTATGCTATATATTTTAACCTAATCTTAGTATTAATTTATTGATTATTATGTGAGAATTTTGATACTTTGTTATATATTCCAGTGTAGGACATTTGAACTCCTCTTGAGCAAAAAGTATTCTAACGGATGAATTTTGGAATGATTCTAATTGGAGGATGTTCATTGGTGTCTCAACTTGTTCGTTTCAAAGTTTAGGATATTTCTACCAAGCGATTAAAGGCGATGAAATAAAGGAGTAGCACGCAGTGCTGTCAAAGTGACGTTTTGGGCTTATTTGGGCTTTTTAGCATCCAAGATGATGTCCTTTGGGTTGATGGCCTTTTGCAATTATGTTCAAGATATCTCAAGCTTTAATTCATATCGTTTTGGGTCTGTTTTGGAGCCCTAAAGATCCAGAAACGTGGCTGTTTGTGGCTGGGTAGGTTTTCCAAAGTTAGAATAGGAATGTATTTGCTAGTTATCTTATTCTATTGTGTTTCCTACTTTTTAGAACACATTTTCTAGAAAGGATTTTTTATTTTGTAGTAGTATAAATAAGGTTTTTCAGCCATTAGGGTTTTAGAGGGAACACATCAATTTGGAAAACTTAGCTAGGCTTTGACAATTTATATTTCAAAGTGTTTTCTATCCTTTTTCTATTTCAATAAAATTCTTTTTGTTTTATGGTTGTTCATATCTAATTTTTGTTTGCTAGGGAAAAACTACGAGCCTTAGCATGAATATGTAGTCTTTATTCAATTGCTTATGATGTTATGCATGCATACTTTGAATTATTAATCAATGTATTTAAATTGTCTTTATGTCTTAATGCTTAGCTACTATTAGGATGTTTAGATAAGTAATCAAATATAATTCGGTCAGACTATCACCGAAGGATTGAGTATTGCTTCTTGTGGTTGGTATTGTAATTTCACTGAATATCATGTCTTAGGGGTTGCATGGTTTTTCAAAGGATTTTCACAAAACATAATGAATCTTACATGTTCATATTTGATCTAAATATACAGATGAGTTGCATGTTAGATATACGTTCTTGCTTGAATATCACGAGGAGAATATGCAGTAGGAAAACCTAACCTTCAAAGTTGCATGTGTAATTCATAAGTAATTGGTAAGGTTACATATGATTGTTAAGGTGGCGGCGGAACTCTAGTGCTTAAATTGATTTTCAAAACTATTTTATTTTGTTTTCTTTACTTTGTTGATTTCTTTAATTATTTTATTAAATTCGTTTTTAATAGTTTAAGTCACGAAATCATCTTTTTCCAAACTTTGTTTTTAAATAATTAATTAAGATTTGGTTTTAACATAAATTATTTATTTACCTCTTGTGGAGAACGACTTTCCTTGAGCTGTTATATTACGATTACGTTGTGCTCTTGTGTATTTTAAGTGGTTTTATCCCTATTTTTGCAAGTGGTAAAAATTTCATCAAAAAATTGGCCCCATTGCAATAGGTTGTTTTAAATAATTTGACTCACTAAGTCAAAAAATTGAACATATTAGAGAAACCAAATCTTCTCCTGAAGAATAGGACAGTATGGAATAGAGTTAGACTTAATCTCGATCTTGGTATGGCTACACTGCCATCATGACATCATGTGTCAATGATGCAAAGATATTTGTAAGTTTTTATTCATGTAATGTTGTATCATTAGCATAGACATCTATGATGAAAGTGTACATATGTCATATAAGTCACTCTTCACCGAGTGAGACCTAAAGTTTTTTTTTGGTTCAAACCTCCTAAAGTTTATGGTAAGCACAAAAAGAAAGATCATGAGATTGAACATTATTCAACAAACTAGACCAAGAGATTGTTCCAACTAGGCCCGTGATTCTTTCACTCTTGTAATTGTTCCAACTAGGCCCATGATTACACACCTCATTCTGTACAACTAATGTAGTGGCTTGTCAGAGTTTCTCATGCCTAAAATTGGAAGTGGGTCTGCTAACTTTCTCGTTGGCGTTAGGGGATGACTCATCTCTACTTCCCAGCTTGTGATTAAAGTCTTCAATTATATTTGTGGAACTGGTTTCCCCTTGTTGTACCTGTGATCAAGTCACTAGGTTTTAATCTCTCAGAGCCATGGCTACGGATGAGGAAGAAATGGAATGTCTCAGTGTTACCTTCGAGGATAGTCTAGATCTTGAGGAACGATTGGAGAACAATATACACTTGGTGGGACGGTTAATCACAAATAACGAACCGTCGGAACATATGGTCAAGGAAGTTCTTCATAATGCTTGGAATAAGATGGGAGATGTCAAGATCTTAAAAGCCAAGCCTAATATCCTTGCCATCACCGTAGAGGAAGAAGCTATTACAAGACGCCTCCTTGAAGGAAACCCTTGGTTCATTAAAGATTATACATTCTCTGTTAAATTTTGGCCATCCTACCATTCTCTGGATGACATCAAGGCTAATAGGGCTATCTTCTGGATCCGAGCTCATGGAGTTCTTAGGCATTTCTGCACTTTGAAGAATGCTAAGTGCATCGGTGAGAGATTGGGAGATGTCTTGGAAGTTGACAATCCTCTGGAGTCTGGTTTTAGGGGTTTTCTTCGCCTCAAAGTGGATTTTGATGCCTCTAAACCCCTTATTACTCAATTGAAGATTTCGTGCCCAAAGGAAGGTCATCGGTCCATTCGCTTCAAATATGAGGGGCTTCGTATCTTCCACTACCACTGCAGCCGACTGGAGCATGCTAGCAACTACATAAACCCAGTGCCTCCACTCCCTTCGGGTGGTTACAGATTCCCAATGGAACTAAGAACTGCCCCGTTGTCCAAGGCCTCCCTCTTCCTCTTCCCATCCTTCAAAACGTCCCAAGTGGTGTCGGGAAAGGATGATCAGCATTGGAGAAATAAGTGAACCATCGAATGAAGCTTTTTCGGCTTACCGACGAAAGATTGGGAGGCTCCGACGAATGATGCCACTAGTTAGAAAAAGGACAACCATCATGGTGCTGGCACCTCTGACGCTGTCATAAGGGACAAACTAGCCTCTAATACTAAAGACAATCAATCTGCTATCATAAGGGACATTGAGCAGACTGGCCCATTTGTTGTGTCTCCCCCCGGTACTAGTAACTTACCACCTTGCGTCCCTTAGGTGGTTACCTATGGGCCCACAACTAACTGTTCGACTTAGATCATACTTGGCACTCTGATAGCTATGGTAACCATTTCACAAATGGAACCTTGACTATAGCGTTTAATGACATTTCCCTTTTTGAAAACTGGTATGACCCACATCGTTTTCCTTATTGGGCTTTGAAGAATACTAAGAGGCTGCTCTTGGGCTCTGATGATATTTGGGTCAACCCAACACAGCTTTCACTTAAGGATTATTCTCTCATGACGAATTGGACCTTGCGCTAACAGAGCCAACTGCTAGTTCGACCACAAAAGGGTACCTAGCTCAATCTCATCCTACATACTTGAGGACTAAACGTGTAAGTTCTGCAAAGAAACCAAAGATTCCCCAATCCAGTCGTCCCCTCCATCTCTCCAATCTCAGCCGTAATCCGAAAGCTGGATGTTGAGGAGGCCGTGGAAAAAACCTCTATAAAACAAGACGACCAATTTGGACACCGCATGACTTAAGGGACAGCAATAGGTTACACGAGGTCATTGTTAACCCGTCAAAGGACCTGGAAGACGCGGAAAAAGATGGGTAGATTGGCCGAAAAAGGAAATTTTCTCCTGTTATATTGATGGTGGCTGACGTTGGTTAGTCTCGCCGGAAGCCATGAAAACCTTATTTTGGAACTGTCGGGGGCTTGGGAATTGTCGGAAAGTTCAAGCCCTACAGATCATTCTAAGGCAGCAAGATCCCACCTTAGTTTTCTTGTCGAAGGCTAGATGTCAACAAGGATCTCTAAGGTTACTGAAAGTTCAACTAGGTTTCAACAAGTTTTGTGGAGTCAACTCTAGATGTTAATCTGGTGGCCCTGCCCTATTCTGGAAAGATAAGACAAATATTCGGATTTTGAGCTCGTCGAATTTTCATATTGATGTAAAGATCAGTGGTGTGGGCAATGCGTTCCATTGGAGGTTCACCAGTTTTTACGAGCATCCTATTACTGAGCAAATGACCCTTTCTTGGAACCTGCTTAGGCAATTAGCACAATGTTCGTCACTACCATGGGTTGTTGGGGTGATTTCAACGAATTGTTGCACATTCATGAAAAATTAGGAGGTCCGGTTAGGCCAATAAGACAAATCTTAAAGTTTCAAGAGGCAATCAACAACTGCAATCTTAAAGATTTAGGCTACGTGGGTAATCCATTCACCTGGATCACTACTCGGCATGGTGGTATCAAGGAAAAGCTCGACAGGGACTTTGCCAACTCAAGGTAGAACAACCTTTTCCCCAAGCATTTTGTGCAACACCTTGAGCTGAGCAAGTCTAAACACTCCCTAATTATTCTTCATTATGAGGGCTTATCTCCCCCCCAGGGTTCGAAAACATCTACCATTCCATTTTGAGGAATTTTGGACCAGGCATGATGGTATTTTCGATGTTGTCAAAGAGGCGTGGGAGCAATCTGTTGTGGGCGTACCTATGTTCCAAGTAGTTCAGAAGATCAAGGCATATAGGGTCACGTTAACCAAGTGGAGCAACAATGAATTCAACAAAAGAAAATGGGAAATTGCACAAGTTCGCTCTAAATTGGGCTTTATCTTAGCTCAACCCCTAATGGAGGAATCCATTGCTAAAAAGTCGTCTCTAATGCAGCGCCTGGATGCCTTACTCAGTGACGAAGAAAGCTTCTGGTGCCAACGATCTCGTATCCAATTGGTTAAGGAAGGTGACTGAAATACCAAATTCTTCCATCAAAGAGCTTGTATTCGTAAAGCAAAAAACCACATCTCTGATCTTAGAGATAAGTTGGGCAGATGGAGAGAATCCGAGGCAGAGATTGAAGCGATTGTTCTTGATTATTTCAGCGACATGTTCAAATCCTCTGGCCCTGGAAACACTACTGATGTTTTAGACTCCCTGGAGAGTAGGGTATCTGCTGAAATGGGGGTGTAACTTGATCACCTTATATCTGATGAAGAAATCAAGAACGCTTTCTTCCAGATGCAACCTTCCAAAGCTCCAGGTCCGGACGGGATTACTCATCTCTTCTTCCAAAACTTTTGGGGGATCGTTGGAATGGATATAGTTGTGGCTATTCTATCATTTTCTCCTCTAGGATGATCCTAAAGCAAATCAACTTCACTCACATTTGCTTAATCCCAAAGGTGAAGAAACCTCAAGAAATGGCTCAACTGCGACCGATAAACCTCTGCAATGCTATTTTTAAGGCGATGTCTAAGATTATGGCAAACAGATTAAAGGTCTTTATGCCTTCCATTATCTCACAGAACCAGTCAGCATTTGTTCCCGGGCGTTAAATATCAGATAATTCCCTCATCGGCTCTGAGATGGCCAATTTCTTATTCAAAAAAATAAGGGGTAGAAATGGCTTCTTATCTCTAAAAGTAGATATGAGCAAAGCCTACGATAAAATTAAATGGAGTAATTTGCGCTTGGTATTAGGCAAGCTCGGCTTTTCTCAAAATTGGATCAACTTAGTGATGACCACGGTTTCTATTGTGAAATACTCGTTTTTGGTAAATGGATCCGTTTGCGACTATGTATATCCTTCCAGAGGTCTTCGCCAAGGCGATCCGTTATTACCCTATTTATTCCTACTTTGTGCTGATTTGGATTTATTAAGGAGCAATTATGGAAAAAACTCCAAAGTTGGAAGGGGAAATTACTTAGTGCAGCTGGCAAGGAGCTATTTGTGAAAGCAGTTGCGCAAGCCATACCTTCCTATCTTATGAGCTGCTTCCTCTTGCCTAAATTTCTATGCGACGAGCTAAACCAAATGATTGCCTCTTTCTGGTGGAATAACAGTGACGAGGATCGCAGAATTCACTAGCTATCTTGGGATAAACTGTGCTTACCCAAAAGTGAGGACGGTTTAGGTCTTCATCATTTCTATGTTTTTAACTTAGCATTACTAGCCAAACAAGCTTGGAGAATTATGAACAACCCTCAATCACTCTTGGCACAGGTTCTAAAAGCCAAGTACCTCTCATCTTCTTTATTCTTGGAGGTACTGGTTAATGCCATCTATTCTTATTGTTGGAGAAGCCTTTGTGCTTCTAGGGTTGTCATAAACCGAGGTACACGATGGCAAATCGTAATGGTATAAACGTAAAAATCTAGGGAAATTCGTGGATCAGCCTCTCATCATCCTTTCGTATCTTCACTCCTAAGCCAAATGACTGCCCGTTGAATTTAGTTGGAGAAATGATCGACTGGGATATAAAAGTCTGGAAGAGGGACACCCTTGAATCATTATTTTGCAAGGATGAGATAAATCTCATTAGGTATATTCCTATCAGCATCCGTGATCCTCCAGATTGGCTGATTTGGCATTACGATCCTAAAGGGTGTTTCTGGGTCAAATCCACATACCATGTTGCCTATAAATGGTTAACTCCTGTCAACAGAAGTGCATTATCTTCATCAGCAGGGAACTCAAATTCTAACCTTTGGGACAAAGTTTGGAAGGCCAATGTTCCACCTAAAGTTTGAGTTACATTTTGGCATCTCTGTAACAACATCATCCCCACCAAATGTAAACTAGCAAAGAAGCATATAATGACAGATCTATTGTGCGTTCTATGTAACTTCCATGGGGAATCCACATATCATATCCTCAAGGAGTGTCACTTTGCTAGATGCATTTGGTTCTATGCACCGATTACCTGTCTTCCTAGAGGTTCTGGATCCTCATCTGTTATTGATTAGGTGTCGGAGGTGGCAGATTCACTCCCTCCTAATTTATTTGAAATCTTCATGATCAATTGCTGGGCCATTTAGGGATGTCGGAACTCAAACTTGTGGGAAGATAAATGCGATACCCCTGATATCGTTGCCTCAAAGGCAATAGCCTGGTGGCATGAGTTTAGGCGTATTTATTCTTCTGTGGTCACGGCCAACAACACCCCTAGAAAGTCCTATCAAATGGAGGATGCCTCCCTCCGGCCGCCTGAAAATCAACTTCAACGGGGCATGGTGCAGGGACTCTCAGGTGGGAGGCTTGGGCGTTGTTGTTAGAGACGACAAGGGTTTTTTGTTGCAGCGGCTTGCATGAATTTCCAGGACATCCTTTCTCCCTTACAGGCAGAAGCTATGGCGGCAAGGGCTTGTTCATCTTGGGCGGACTCGAGGGGTTTCAAAAATTTCTTTTTGGAAGGAGACTCTCTTCAGATTGAAATGGCTCTTCGTGATGCCTCCACTAACACGTCATCAATTGGGCAGTTGGTAGAAGACACGAAGAGCATCCTCGGCGCAATCACTGAAGAATTATGCACCCATGTCCGTGGCCAAGCTAACACGGTCGCACATAGACTAGCTAGGTTCAATTTAAATGTTGGCAGCCAGTGTGAGTGGTCTGATCAACCTCTTAGCTTTATCATTGACCTCCTTATTGAGGATACTATGTAATGGTCCATGACCTCTGGTGGAGACTTATTCGGTGTTTTCCTGAATGAATACAACACTATTGTTTTGTCAAAAAAAAAAAAAAAAAAAACTAGGCCCATGATTCTTTCACTCTTGTAATTCTTATCCAGTGTTGGGTCCTCTAGGTTGAGCAAGGCCAAGTACAAGATGCGCCCCTCAGTTTTCGTATCAAACACAAGTCGGTAGCGTAGTTGCATATTAACCGGGGAAGCTTTTGTCCACTATGTACACTTCGAATCTTATAGCTATATTTAATAGTTTACTGAACTTGGAAGTTAAATCTTTTGAAAAGTGGTGCCTCTCGTTTGGAAGTAAAGAAGTTTATAGTTTTAAATAATATGCTACTCATTTTAGATATTCAAGTTCGAATCCTCCTTTTCCGTATTTTAAATTAGATTAAGTGTCGAAGATCAAATGATTAAAAAGAAAAAAAGAGTGAATAGTTTCTTCGAACAGAGATTGTTCACATGGAATAGGCTTTGACGTGGAAAAAAAGTAGAAACGGTGGTAGGGAACCTTAATAAGCTTGCAGGAAAGGATTAGGGAAGGAATCGGATTAGCTAGCATTGCCAACAAGCATCCCATGAATTGCTACTGCTTTGGTTTACTATTACTTTCTCCATACTTATTCTTCACCACCTTCGTCCTTTATATGTGCACATTGTCAAACTTTCTTAGCGCAATTAATTCATGTAATTTCATCTACCCCATCACCTTTAAAGTTAGAAAGAACGAATCGAAAGATCGAAAGAGGAAGTAAGAAAAATGGCAAAACCCTTCAATCGATTAATGTTACCGCTTTTATCGGTTTTTATGGTTCTTTCAGGTATTATATCTTGATCATATCAATTTTTCTAGTTTATGTTTCTTTCACAATTTGTATGGATAACGACATTGATTAGATGTAGTTCGGTTCTTTTGTAAACATGCTCGAATCCTACAATATATGATATTGAAATTCGAAATTTAATCTGTCACATCCTTGGAGTTTTAACAACCCGCTTTGTTAATTTGGGCACCAACATTTCATGTTAAATTTTAGAGCAATTGGTTTCTTGGATGTTTGCAGGACCAAAGTTATCCGAGTCCGCTAGAATTTTCACCATTATAAACAATTGCAAAGAGACAGTCTGGCCAGCAGTGACTCCTGGGGAGAACTTCAATGGTGGTGGTTTTGTGCTAAAACCGGGCCAGTCAATCGTATTCACCGCCCCAGTAAGCTGGTCTGGCAGGATATGGGGTCGAACGGGCTGCAACTTTGACAAAAATGGCAATGGCTCATGCCAGACCGGGTCCTGTGGCAGCGCCCTCCAGTGTGGAGCCTCAGGAAAGCCCCCAGCAACACTTGCCGAGTTCACATTGGCCGCGCTAGACTTTTATGATGTGAGCCTTGTTGACGGGTTCAACTTGCCGTTGGTTGTGACACCTCTAAATGGTAAGGGGAATTGCAGCGTATCTGGTTGTGACGGGGACCTGAGACCAAATTGCCCTAATGAGCTAGCTGTCAAAGCAAATGGGAAGACCGTTGGATGCAGAAGCGCATGTGACGTGTTCGACACTGATGAGTACTGCTGCAGAGGGCTTTATGGCAATGCTGCTGTGTGTAAACCCACATATTATTCCAAGAAGTTCAAAGAAGCATGCCCTACTGCCTACAGCTATGCTTACGATGATCCGACCAGTATTTTTACTTGCTCGGGCACAGATTATGTCGTCGCTTCTGCTCAACTAGGTTTGTCATCAGTTAATTACATGCACTGAAAACTGTTTTGAATCTCTCTTTGGGATTTGGATGCAGGGATTAGATAATCGAGGTTCGAAATAAGAAAAGATTTTGAACATTGAAATTTGATTCTTGCTCGTATATTTGTAGCTTCAGTAATGTTGTCTCGCCAAATATACACGCACTCTTGATCGTGCACGCTTTGCAACTAAATATTGATCACTATTTTAGCACTTTGTATCTGATTTTTATTTCCTTGTGGTGCAAGTTATTCACTTTTATTGTTGCTTATATACATGCAGGAACCAACCAGTGTGCACATATCATAACCACAAACTTGTGTGTGGTAATGGATCTGGATCAGTAGGTTTAAAGTCATTGAGATGGTGGGCTGTGATGCTTGGAGTGTTAATGATGATTAATTTATGGGTTAATTTTTGAAAACAGAGTTTTATTTTTTAACCTAAGTTTAGAGGCGTGTTTTTTGCATCCCTTTGAACTTGGAAGCAAAACTTCAGAAGAATGTCTTTTTTTTTCAGAGAATTGTCCATGCTGGTTGGTTGTACATGGTGATGTTCATTTTATTCTTTTCTTTTCATAAAGAGAATATATTTGGATGCAGTTGGTTTGCTCAAACTTTTCTTTTCTCCACTCTCCATCTTCAACTTCTGATTTACATGATCTAAAGGTTGAGTTATTGACTTCTTCAAATAATTAAATCAACTTAATTCTGCCAACGAATACTTCGTCGAGGGAGATCCTAAGTTGAAATCTCATGGATGATAGTTGTTGATTAACTAAAAGGATGGATCATAGAAGATCTAAGTTTAACCATATTGGGCAAAGCAGTGTACTCTACCTTATGAACCCAATTCAAATCCCATGAATTTATTGTAATTGTTAAACAAAAAGGTGGTTCATGAGTTTGGATCTTTGGTCAGTTTCGGTCTAATAAACTCGGACCCAAATTTTGAAACCACTTTAATGTGTTTGGTTAGATCATATTGAATTAGATCGTGAACAATATGAATCGACACTTTATTATCACAGTACAATCATAAGGAGTTTTTGTCTTAAACCTCAATTTTGTCATTGCACATTTAACCCATTATAACTCACAAATACAATGTGATGCTCAACTTAGCACTCAATAAGTCCATGCTTTAGAGAATACAGAAAACTTCATAATAACAAAATCAAACGAATATATGTACACGTGTAAAACTGTAATTCACTGTTAAATAGAAACACCTACTCAAAATGGAATGAGCCAAAAGAATCACAAAGCATTGTGTCTGTCTGCGTTAGAAATACGAAACACATATAAAGGGCCTCTCTCTCCAATACAAAACGCACCAAGAAAAATAAAATAAAATGGCGGGTGGTGGAAAGGTCTCCTTCAAAGTCACTCTAACCTCCGATCCGAAGCTCCCCTTCAAAGTGTTCGTATAACATAACCCCTCAATTTCTATTCCAATTCCTATTTCGATTTTCCATAATTTTTTTTTTTTATAATTCAATCAATTTTTTGTGATTTTTTTTTTTAGGTTTAGCGTGCCGGAAGCAGCCCCTTTCACCGCCGTGCTGAAATTCGCGGCCGAGGAATTCAAAGTGCCTCCCCAAACCAGCGCTATCATCACCAACGGTAATTTGACTTCTGGGCCTTTGCATGTCGCTGTTGATTTCATTTTTGGCTTGTAAAGTTTGTGACTTTCTGATTTATGATTTGGGTTTTGTTGGAAATTTCAATTGATTTGCTTGTGGAGTTTACTGGGCATTGATCGAAATCGATAAGGGTTTTTGGTTTCTGGAAATTGGGCATCCCTTTTTTTTCTGATCCAAAGTATGAGATTGCAATACGCTTATGAAGATTAGATCTTGTGGTCTTTTTAACTGACAGCTCGGACTTATAATTCATGTAGAGCAATAGCGGTATAAACCTCAACAAAAAGACCAAAATTTGAAATTAGGGAATGTATAGAGCTGAGGTAAGGAAATGGGGAATTGAATTCAGATGACATTCTCGAATTTGATATTAGAAAAATGTTTCATCATTTGGTCTTATGGGATTGAGTTCACAAGAATTCCTCAAGAATATTAAGAGCAGCATAATTTGTTCTGCTTAAACTGAAACGTAAATGAAATGTCCTACATTTTGTATGAAGTTGGAAGGATCAATGTGGCAGTTTGAAGTGCACCCAACACATACCGATATCTTAGTCCTCGTCACTTCAAGGGACAATGAGTTTTGTTTTTTTAGTTTAAATTGCTGTGCGATTTGTCCTAGCCCAAGATCCAATCTGAAATTAGAATTGATACTGTCCAATCTTCGGACAGTTGAAATTTTAAGAAACAGTAAGATTTCTGTGAACAATAATAGCTTTAGCTTTTATTTGATAGACTCATAGAAGTAAATGTATGATAGAATTACAAGGGACGGTGTAGATTTATGCTGCGTACTTTGCAAGACCTCTCAATTTCCAGGTTATCATTGCCTTGGGTGTTGAGATGTTGTTTCTTATTTCTCACTTGTTTGTTATTATTTGTGCAGATGGTGTTGGAATCAATCCTCAGCAAAGCGCAGGTATGCCAGTGCTTTACCTTTGTTGCTGTAATTTTAAGTTCTCTATTCATTTTTGTGCTATTGTATAATTTTGTACCCTAGTGAACATTTTAGATCCATTCTATAGATTTTGGGGGAAGTTGAGATTCCACCCCAAAACTAATTGGTAATTTGGGTAGTGGCCCAACTAGCCCTTGCAAGGTTTCTTAACTTTCCAATGTGGGACACATCTTCACAATATACCCTACCAATTTGATCTTAGAATTAGTGTTTGATATGACGATAGTTTGACATGAAAGTGTGTACGATTCCTTGTCCCCCCTCTGCTTCTTCTGCTGCGAGTCTGTCTGTTGCTTCTGTATCATTCTTTGCATATCAAATAGGGCCCATTGGAACAAAATATATAAAACTTAAAACCTATCGTCGCGGGATAATTATCAGCAGTCAACTTCAAAACTAGTAGGGGTATCAATAGGAGTTCAAGGATTCTCGTTATGAAGAATATTTAGTTGTGCTTAGTTTCAATGCTATGATGTATATTCATGTACACAAAAAAAACAAATGTCGCTATGTGCACTCCCCAAACAGATAGATATTAAATTGTCAATTAGAATAATTTTGGTACTGAATTCATCATTATTGTTAGCATGGATTAGACCCTTGGTTTCACACAACCTTTGACTGGCTTTCTCAGGGAATGTATTCCTCAAGCATGGTTCTGAACTACGCCTGATTCCTCGAGATAGGGTTGGGGCTTTTGGAACAATGGACAGCTGCATTACAATCAAACTGAAGAGATTGGTCTACTTCTGGTTGCGGTTCTATTCCCTTTTTATGATCTTGTACCTTATTAAGTTGGGAGGATTATCAAACTTTAGTTGACGATTGAACGAGATAGCAGGTGAGTGTAATAGATGCTCTTAAATAATATTGAAAATTTGAAAGGATAATATTACAGTTCTGTTGTTTTTGTTGTAGATTCATCTGTGGTTTCTGTTGGAGATGAATCTCTCCTGCATGCTTTAGAAGTAAGAACATATATAGCGTCTTTTACCCCCGAAATCTTTGGTGATCCCGGGGATTGCTCGGGAACTATCTGGTACCCCTTTTACTATAGAGATACCACTAGACTTTCCGAAGCCACCTTATACATGCTCTGTTTGGCTGGGCTTGGGCTGCAGTGTTTGTGGTCTGGGCAGATCATTGCTTGTAGGGCCAAACCAGCTGGGCACGGGTTCAGCGTGTTTTAGAGACTCTAAGTTGACTAAGGGCTTGTTTATAAGTTCTCTTAAAATGACTGGAAGTGCTTTTAGTGAAAATATTTTTGAAACTAATCCTTAGGAAAAATTCATGTGAATCTTGGAAACACTTTTATGTGTTTGTGAAACTGAAAATCAAAATTTCACCAAAAATACTTTCAGTCATTTTAAAAGTACTTTGAAACGAGCCCTAAAGTAGTGTGTTTGCTTTCTAGACCAAAAATTGAATCATTTCATGTAGTGTAGAGGATTAGGTTAAAAAAATATTATCTGAAAAGGGTCCAGTGAAGATTACAAATCTGGGAGCTTTGATGGAACTCATCTACAAACTTCACCCCTTTTTTCTTTTAAGTGCTTATTGAAATTTGAACAGGCTTGCCTAAAAATTTAGTATGTATTATTTAATTCTAGCCAACCAAATTGAACACCAAAATCCCCTATATTGTTTTGATGATGAGTCAAGTTGAGATTTTTTGGACTCAAATGAAAGCTGGGATTTGAACTTGGAATCTTTAGAAAAAGAATCAAAATTGGGTGTCACTGAACCAAACGATCATCGTCTCTCAACTTTTAAAACTCGTCAACACAAATATCTCGAGTGCTGGTCCAAAGGCCACGAGTTTCTAAAATGGAAGGTAGGACGTCTCTCAAGAGACAAGGACAAATGCATTTAGATCTGCATCTAACAAGAGAGCTCTTAGATTTACTTGTCTCCCTTAACCAGCTTTGTAAGTTTATGCACATCAATGGCATCCATGGCTAATAGCAATGGCAGCCCCACCACCTCCACAGATACCATTTTGGCATTGCCTATTGAGGAAGATATTGATGCAACGTGCAGGAAACTGCCTGGAATAGTAAAGATTAAGACATTTATGGACCCTTCCTTTGGTGCATTTGGTCTGCCTACAACCTCCTAACTCCTCCTAAGTTAACATGTTTGGATTTACCAGTTTGAGTTTTAGTAGATATTCGTCTGTGAATGGTACTTTAAGTGGGGTTGAACTTTTTTGTCACTTTAAACTTCCTTTTCAATTTGGAGAGATATACGCAAACCCGCTTTATGCTTGTTTTGTTGGGCAAACATTACATTGATTATCAAATTCTAAATTCAACAGATGTTAAGTTCGAATCTTATAAACGACATGTGTGGAATAAAAAAAGAAATATCAATATTTGTGAACTTTGCAGAATCTTTAGTTCTGCCATTCACGAAACTCACTTTGTTTCGACTTTGTAAATCAACTAACATGTCAGTATTTTTTTTCTTTATCCAAACAATATTGAACAAGCAGAATCGAACTTGGAATATGTCATGGTTTATATACGTGATGATCAAAACTCAATCATAAACTAGCTTTGTGTTAGTAGATCTCGACATTCGATATACTCTACACAAGTGGGTAGCTACAGCAACCAGTCCATTGATGAACTACAAAGTATTTACTCATAGCGTGGGGCAAGCTCTTCATTCATGTATATATAATAAACACTTGAAATACATGTCTATTATGTATTTATAATTTTAATTATTTGTACACATATTCATTTGTAATTGGATAAAAACAGAAACGGCTGCAATTTACGACGTTAAAAGTATTGTTTTACTCTTTTTTCGTGAAAAGTTTAATCTATGAAATAATAGGCCACAGGGGCAGAATAGTCACAAGAGGGTCCCATGGATCAAGGTTGTGGTGGCATCCCATCACGTGGGAATTCGTTGAAAGCTTAAAAGGTGAAAAGTGTTTCGAGAAGTCTCCGGTTGGAGCACTTTGTCGTGGATGGAATGAACTTAAATTTACCGGACTACCATGTACCCAATAAGTTGGTCGTCCAAATGTCGATGGCATTTGGTAAACTTATACAAATTAATCTCTTTGCTAATCCAACCGGGTTTATTAGGTGTCCTATCCCTAATATTGTTTTTAAGATTGTTTTTAGAGTGGGTAATGTTAAGGAGATCGAATTTTCTATTTCAAATTTCAAAATAAAAAACTGTGGTTATCGATGATCAGATTATTAACTAAGTGTCGATCAACATGTTTGTTTCTAATTGGTGACACATCATTCGATTTACAATTTGATTTGAAAATTTGCTCTCCTTAACATTAAGTGAGAATTGGTCCCTAAATTTTTACTACGGTTTAAATTTCATTCATCAATTGCCACTTAGTACTATAGTCTAGTAGTACTCCTCTTTACTTACAAATGAAAGGTTTTATACTCGATTTTCACCAAAAGTCAATTCGAACTATATTATTACAACCTATTGTGAAGTTTAATTTACTCACACACTCTCTTAGCGTATAAAATATCATTTGTTTAAATTAAAAAAAATTCATTTATCAATTAAAAATTTGTTAATTTTTTTATTCTAAATTTTATTTAACGTAGAAAATTAGTCCATCTGTGAGGTTGCAGACACGGAGGCATTGGTGGGGAGGAATGGGGCGGAGGGGAGAGAGGTCTAGGTATGATTTTTTATTTTAAATCTTAGTGCCACGCAAGCTCAATAACAGAAAACGGAACAGAGTTAGAATGGAAAGATAATTCTCTAAATTTTTTCAAATTCAAGGATGAAAGTTGTTAATTCACGGACGAAATTTGAACTATATTAAAAGTTGAAGGATTAGTTTTGTAGTTTACTCTTTTTTATAAAAAATAAACAATCTTAAAAATTCAATTTGTGACAAAAAAATAGATCTTAAAAAAATTCAATAAAACAGTGGAGATTGCACATTCCAGGTTCCAACTTGTTTGGATAATTAAATCCTCCCCATACTTTATCTTCTGCATTTGTAAACACATTTTCAAATTAAAGGGGTTATCTGCCTTCTTAATCTATGTGTTTCAATTTGGTTAATGTGTTTCAATTTGTTAATCAGTTTATAGTAATTTTTGTTTATTTTGATTACTAATATACACACGTAGTTATCAACGCATCAAGTAGATAACGAACATACAAAAGGAACTAAATTAGTCACCTCCTCCACTCTGACATACAAACCCTTTGTGATGAAATATCCCAAATGGTCCCAAATAATTTCAAATATGTTTTTCATCTTGAATTAGGCATCATCAGTTGGTGGCCCTCTAGGTTTTGTTTGTGTTGTTCCAATTTTTGGAGTGAAGCCAAATTGCTTACCCACCACTCACCACTATATATACGTATACTTAGTGAACCTAAATACCTTTTGAAAACCAATTAAACTGCGAGGATGTGAAAAATATGTTTCATATCGAGAGTTTATCAAATTTTATATGTACTTACAGAGAGTTGTTAACTGATTTTATAACCGTACATCAATTTATGCTTATGAGTGGTATTAATCTATGCACGACTACAAATTAGAAATTAACCCGAGTGGTTTATAAGTTTGTAATTTGTTACATTTCTTTACAAGTAATAACAGTTTGTGATATTTTTGTATTAAAATCTTGACTTAGAATTCCCCATTTAACAATATTGGATAGTGATGGAGTCACTGAGAATTTTGTGGTGCCCGATCTTTGCCTAATAGAAATGGCATGCGGATGAAAGGGACGGTATACAAAAGCATATTAATAGTTAAATACATCCCACGCCTAAGCGCGAGTGTCAATTGTGGTACGTTCCACTAGGCCACACCGATTTGGACTTTAATTTTTGTCGATGGTGAGTCGAGTTGATGTGACAAGTCATGTGGCAAAAGCATTCGAAGTTGGTTATGGAAGAGAAAAACTTTCAAGTACCGGGAGATTTACTTTCTTTATCTGTCGACATTTTCCACTAGACTAGCAAGGGTATTAGTTATTGTAAAAGAAAAGCATTGTGTTCAACTGTTGCAAGTAAGTATTTCTCTTGAAGAAGTGTCTGCTTAGCTCAGGTCCACCCATGACTCCCACATAAAGTTTTGTACACACCTAATTTTAGGATAGAAGTGATTTCTGCACATGCATGTCTTATTTATTCCTGTCAATTAATTCTCATTTCACTTATTCAATCATATGTCAAAAAGAAACATGGGAATGCAAAATAAAAAACAAGTGTGTGAAAATCACGTAACTTCGAAGATTTTCATGAAGAGTTGACTGGTAATGGATCAAGAGTTACCGAGAATATGTGGGAAGAATTGTTATGTAATTAGAATAGAAAATTACATTAATATAATTACAGAGAAGATTTTTGTATTAACCAATTCTATTCTAACCTTCCCCCCCCCCCCGGCGGAACCCTCCGGCGCAAACTAGATAAGCCTGTTTAGTCGAGCTTGGAGCAAAGAACACCATGGCGAGGCTAGTGGAGAGCTTTGGTAACAAATTCTATTCTAACACTTAGGAATCTGATTCTGACTCCCCATCATTCCAATTCCTCCTCAATTCAATCCCTCTTAATCTAATTAAGGATTAGTAAATGAGCCATAAATTCCACAACATATAAGGAGTTGAGACAATCACCTTGTTGCCAGTTGGTTTTGGGATAAACTTCTTCTAGTATAAGCGGGCATGTGAGGATGCGGATAACATTTTCCTAAAAAATGAACATTGTTATGTAATGAGTTAACTTATGCATCCTTACATGATGATATGTTATCATTTCATCGTACAGAAGTAAAAGAAAAAAAATTACTTGTTAGCATAACTGTTGATTTGTTTAATACATATGAATGATTAAACGGTCTTGAAATTAAATAATTTTTGTAGAGATGATCTTTAATATTCGGTAAAGATAATAAACAATTATGAGAAATAATCTTATGTCATTATGTAAAAATGAATGACTTATTATCTCTAATGTAATTCTTCTTCCATTATACGTACAATTGAGTGGTTCGAAAAATCAACAATTATATCATGCATATAAGGATATAATGAATCTTTACAACAGTTAACTCTTGCATAAAACTCGTAATACTGTGTAAGACGTAGCATTGAAACTAAATACATGTAATTAGCCAAATGGTATCTCCATAGATTTGGAACTGTGTACTATGGATGCAAAATTCTGCCATCTTCTATTTTGACGAAAATGCACATGCAAAATAATAACACTTAAGATTAAGGCCAAAAGCCTCACGCACCCACGATGAATTGAGGGGGGTGCTTTGGCCGAAGAATCTCTAATGCCAAAGTTAGAATTTTGAAAAGAATGTGTTTAGGAGTTTATGGGTAGCAAATGGCTTAACTTTTTAGTGGGATAATAGGGCTATTTATAGGGGAGTGGCCAACCCTCTTTGGAGAATAGTGGTCAACCATATATGGTGTAATTGGGTGAATAATTGCAAGATATTATGTGAAATAATATCTTGCAATTAACACGGCAATTAATCCTAATTTAAATAAGAAATTTGGGAGTTACCTTTTGAATAAGGATTTGATGAAGAGTGATGAGAGTGATTTGAATAAATATCATTTTGATCACCTTTGACTCTTCCTTAATTGAACTGTTATTGTTTGTTGCATGCGCGTGGGAATCTCGTTTTGCCTAGAGGGTAATTTTGTCTTTTTAACCCCAAAAGTCCACGTGTTACCTCCTCCATAATTTTCTTGATTATTTTTGGCTCCACAAATGCCCCCACACATGTTGGGCTACTCACAGGAAAAGGCAACATGTGTAGAGATCTTTCCTTGCTTTAGGAAATATAAGATTGTTTCCTATTTTGATCTAGATTCTCACTTTAACTTGGAATTAGATTCTTCTAGAAAGGGAAGTAAATCGCCATCAAAGCCTATTTAAGCCTACCTTAAGTAGGAGATTAAATCAACTTCGGAGGACAATTATTTATCCCTACAAGAAAGAGAGAAAGCTAAAGGATATTTGTTCCCCCCTCCCCTAGCATTCTTCTTCGCTTGCCCGTGTAAAGAAGCGTCTTCAGTTGATTTATTTGTCTTCTCTACGCCGCACTGAAGTAAGAAAAAATTAATTTTCCTTGTCTTCTTCTTGGATGGTGTTGTCACAGGGCAACCATCGGGGTGGTGCGGCATGTCAGCTGGTAGGGGCCAGAAGTCAGCTCGGCACGGGCTGAAGAGGTGGTGTGGCAAAGACCACGACTTAGGCTACTCAGCTTGGCTAAAGTCATGGGCATCTATGCAGCTGGGCCGTGACTTGAGGCATTGAGGCGCAGTGTTAGGCGAGCCGCATGGCTCAAGCCTTATAGGCTTTTGGACCTAACGCGGGCCATGGCGGTGATTAAGAGAAATGATGAGGTCGTGGGCCTCCTAGGCTGTTAGAATGCCAGGCATGCAAGCTTTTTGCCTGCTAGTGCGAGAGAGAAGAATGAGGGAAAAGCCAGCATAGGTTGAGCTCCCCTTCTGTCTAGTTGAGTTGAGAAAGATAAGTCGCATGGCCTGGTTCATGGGCAGTCGAGGTTGATTTTTAGGCTACTTTATGCTTGCTGAGTTGCTCTTTAATTTGTTGAATGTCCTATTCTGTCTAGATTCAGAATTTGGCTCAACTCCCAAAACTTCTCCAAATATGAAAAATGTACACATTGTTTTAGGTATCCCTGTCGAGTACCGTGAATGGCGTTACCCTAAACATCAAGGCAGAGGCATTGGTTCGTCCGATCATTATTGTGAAGCCTACTGTGAATGAATGTGGAAATAAGAGATTTTCCCCGCCTGCTCAAAAGATGTTGGTTGAGAAAAAACTAAAGACTTCCTCAACTACTCGTAAAGGTCCGCTTGCCGTCGAGAGGTTTATGATTGACTTGACTGCTTCCAAGGGGAAGAAAGATGAGGCTGCTAGATCTGAGCCTATGACGTCTGCCATGCCGAAGATGGCTAGTACAATCGCTGATAGGATTGCTTAGCGTAGAGGTTCTATCGTGCCCTCATTGCCGAACTGTGTACCAAAACGTCCGTTGGGAGCTTAGTCTGGTTCACCTTTGGAGAAACTTGCTACTATAAAGAGCGATAAGGTGGACCTTGTTGCTAAAGTGGCGATAAGACCTACTCTTCTTGCTACTGAGACTTATTCACTTACTAAGAAAGAAGAGATTGCTTGTGTGGGCCATTGTGAGAAATCCACCAAGTCTGTTTCTCGATAATCAGTTAAGATATGTGCGCTTTTGAAGCCCGATCTGCTTGAAGATATGGACACGTGTGCCAAGCTTGTGATGGCGTTAAAGGGGTTGTTTGCCCAAGTTCCTTGGTGAAGCATACGACCCAATATAGTGGAACTCCTCTACTTGCCATGATGCAAAAAACAGCAATTCTAGCAACCAAGTCTATGTTCATTGACCAAGAGGATACCAAGGCTGCTAAGGAGATGGCAACGACTATAGCAGCTAAGGCTTATTCTTCTACCGAGAAGATCAAGAGGTTGGAATCTGAGTTCATCGCTTTGATGGGTCAAATATCTTTGCCCCCACTTTTCTACAGCTTGAAATCGCTCATTAGGAGATCGTTGACTTGAAGACTAAGCTTGATGTGATCCAAGTTAAGCATGGAAGTGCAGAGAATGAGATTGGTCTTGGCCCACTCGAGGAGTATGAGAAATTGAAAGGTAAGAAGGTTGGGCTCGAGGTTTCACTTGTCCAGTGTCAGACTAATTTCTACAAGTTAGGCTATGTAGATCACCTGTTCGGTAAGCCGTCTGACTTTGAGTTTGTTAGGAAAAACTTCGAGACCTTTTCTATTTCTCCAAAAGACTTGCTTGCCTTTACTTTTGAGGCTTCCATTGGTGAAGTAGTCAAAGAAGTTGGTGCCCAAGCTATGGCAACCAGAGGTGAAGCGCTGGATGATGCCGCTGCTGAGAGTGGCGGCTGCTGAAGGTGTGGTGACCAAGTAGTCATGAGATGTCCAAGCTGCTGAAGAGTAGTCTTTTAGGTAGCCTTTAGGATTTTCTTTATTTGCCTTGTTTCTTTTTACTTCACTTGAACTCCATCGGCCTTTGCTATTTGTTTATCAATTTTGCTAGAAAATTTGATAAACTTGCTTTCTTCGATTTTCTTCATCTTCGCTTCTTTTGTTTACACCTACCAACCTTTGACCTTTAGACCAGCGGTAGACATGCTGCTTTTTTATAAGCAGACAGGCCCACGTAGCCTATATAGCCATAGGTTTTGATGTAGAACATTTACAAAGTTGTTACCTATAGGGTTGGCAGCCGGACACCTTACTTATAGAAGCAGATAAGTTCGCGTGACCACTTGGCTATTAACTTTGGCTTTCTTCAATCTTTGAGTTGTATGGCCTGCATCACAACATACTAAAGATTTATGGGACATGAAATCTGAGAGAACTCATTGCCTTTTATGTAACTAATTTCGTGGGTTGCGTAGCAAGTATCACAACACTTTAAGAATTAGCATAGATCTGAACGATCATTCCACATTTGGCAGCGATGAAGCTTATTGACTGCGTACCATGTCATCAATGGATAAAGCTTCATATGTGCACGATAACTGTTTAACCTTTCACAAAAATGTACGGTTGTATAAGTTTAGCACAGATTACTGCTCGAAGGGCAATGTGTAGGTAGTCTTTTGGAAACCATAGGCTACCTTAATGCACTTGGTAGCAGCTTTAGGGTTCTATTGCAGTTATCCATAATGCGTACTAAGTAATGTGCCTCATTCATCTCTGAGGCTCGGTTCCCTGCGGATTAGGCCAAAGACTAAAAATGTTTTAGTTAGCAAAGCTTTGAAAAAGACCATTGTGGTTACTTCTAGGAATCCCGGTGTAAGCCATCATGCACCTAGTTACACCAGGGCATCCCAACTCATCCACGTTTGGATATTCAGAGTGTAAAGTTTATCCTCTCGCATCAGAAAATAAACTCATGTGGGTGTCAGAAGCTTAGTTTACCCTTTCACATTGAAGAGCATGGTTAGTCCCCAAAGGGTGCAATTCATGTGATAAGTCCCAAAAAAATGACGCGATCTTCAATGAGAAACAAGAGTGATTAGTTATTGTAGGCATACAATCGAGCTAGGCTTGTGAATGACTTCTTTGATCTTCAAAGAAACGTATCAACTTTGCAAAAGGTAGAAATTGAATGACAACTGAATAGTCCTCGGCTTGCGAAGTGGTTCCCGTCGAGCTACTTGAGTCTTCGGGCTTTGATGTAGCGGGAGGTCACGCATAGTACTTCCTCAAATTGTAGGCATTCCACTGCTTTTCAATCCGTTTGTCATTCATGGTAGCAAGGGTGTAGCTACCCTTGATGCCTACTCTGCTGATCTTATACAGACATTCCTAGATAGGATCCATTTTTTTGGAGCCTTCTCTACGGGCAATGATTAAGGTTTTTCTTAAGACTAGATCTCCGGACTGAAATTGCCTGATCTTGGCCCTTTTGTTGTAGTTGGAGAGGAGCTGCTACCGGTAGGCTGCAATGCAGGTGATGACCTTCTCGCGTTCCTTCTATGCTAGATCCAAGTTTGTGGCTATCTCATTTCTATTATGATCGAAGCTTGGCAGTAGAGTGCTGATACTTAGCATGATGACATTGGGAGGAATAATGGCTATGAGTCTCACTGGTTGTTCGTCGTTTGGTTGTCTAATATGCTCATAGATATCCGGGAAGTTTATCTGGCCATTTTCCCTTCTTGTCGGAGAGGGATTTCTTAAGGAAGTCGAAAATCGTCTTGTTGGATGTTTTGGCCTACCCATTGCCTTGAGGATACCTCGACATGGACATGTGCTGCTTGACGCCATATTTTTGGAAAAACTTTGCCAAATCTTTGCCTACCAATTGCAGGCCGTTGTTTATGATGATGGATTGAAGGATGCCAAATCAACAGATGATGTTTCTCCATATGAAGCACTCTATGTCCATCTGAGTTGTGGTTGTCATGGGCTCAACTTCCATCCACTTGGTGAAGTAGTTAATTGCCACGATCATCATGCATTTGCCCCTAGCAGCGGATTGGCCCTACCAAGTCTATTACCTACTGCATCAACGACCAAGGACTTGTCTACGGGTGTAGTTCGTTGGCAAGCAGTGCTAGTACAGGCTTGTAACATTAGCAACGGTTGCACTTTTGTACTAACTTTTTAGCATCATGATGCATAATAGGCCAATAATAACCTGCGTTAAGAGCCTTATGTGCTAAGGATCGGTCTCCAGAATGATTTCCACAAACTCCTTCGTGGATTGAACTTAGAACCTTTAGGTCGTCGAGAGACGCTAGGCAGCGGAGATGTGGTTCAGTGCAGAATCTTCAAACGAGAATGCCATTCCACATGTAGTAACGTGCTGCCTTCATTTGGAGTTTCCTAGACTCCAATCTTTCCGTGGAGAGTGTGCCATTGATCAGGTAGTCTATAATGGAATCTTACTAGTTTGGAGTTGTACTAACTTGTGACACCTTAGTTGCTAGCTTCGCCTCTATGCTTGGTTTGTCCAGATACTCCACCGAAGTAAAGCGTTTAAGTTGATGGTCAAGGGCAGAGCCTAGGCGGGCTAGTGCGTTCGTGTGGGCATTGTTTACCCATAAAACTTGAGTGAGGGTCTAAGTCTGAAACGTCTCAAACAGCTTTCATACCTTCTCTAAGTATTGCGCCATCTTCGGATGATTTACAATGTATTCCCCGGTAGTCTGGTTGGTGATTAGCTGGGAATCGAAATAAACTGTGAGCTTTTTCACCTCCAAGTCTTTTTCCATTCGAAGGCCTATTAGTAAAGCCTCGTATTATGCTCCGTCATTGAATACTTTGAAGTCTAAAGAGTCGTGGACATAATCGGCACGGCAAGAAGCTGCGGAGCTTGAGTCGGCGTGGTAAGGAGCCATGGAGTATGACTTTCACGGTCAAGAGCCGTGATGGAAAGAATGGGGCGTGGGCCCTACATGGCACACAGCCTAAACCACAAAAGACGGAACAAGAATAAATATTATCTCCCGTAAATATGAAATTACCAAAACGTCCTTCACGTTCGTTGTAAAATTATTGTCGTAACACCAAATTCGATTCCGCTTACGCCCACGTGTTCGTAGCGATGAGCACTATACAAATACGCTAAAAGAATAAGCCATACGTCTCTCTAAACAATGGTCAACGAAAGTCAAAATCCTTGCCTTTAGGGGCATTTTCACTTTTAAAATTTATAAAATTGTAGAATTAGGGATGGGTTGTCACAAGAGCTACTTATATGAAGGGGGCAGTAATGTGTCATCAATTTTTAATAGGATGCCTCTTATGTTTAAAAAAATAAATAAATATATATATATAAGTTACTTTTTGGTTACCGGTGATTGAAAAAATACATGTTTATTCACTTTTTATTTTGATGTCACAAGTAAAAAACAAATGAATGTACATTTAGTTTCTTAATTTTAATGCTTGATATCAAATTCAATGCTAAAGAACCCCGAATAATTAGTTATCAAGTGATTAATAAAATGAGATTATCCTTAATTAATTATATGATATTGTTTTATATATGGTGGAATTTTAACAGTAAAATATAGTATCCAAATTTTCTGACATGTAAGTCCAGTACTGGTGGGTCGGCTTTGCTTATTGGCTTAAATGGCTGAAGGCTTGCTGGTGGATGGAACCATCCAAGTCACTAGATTGAACACTCCATTATTTGCAGAACACGCATTTAATAGAGTTGGATTCTCTCTTCTCATATTCTCCTTCTCTTCCTCTCCTTTCCTTAAACTTAGCTTTTTGCTTGTATAAAAAAAAAAAATTAACAAAAAACTTTGACGTGGTTAATCGTAATCATTCAAATAGGAGGAGAGGAAAGGAAAGATAGATTAGAAGATGAGAGAATCTTACTCCTTTTCTATTTCTCTGATTATTATGATCCCATTTTAGAGCAAGGCCAAAATGTAGATCTCAATTTACATGATAAATAAGAAAATCAAAATAAAACAATTCAAAATTTAATTAAGTTTTGAGTTGGTACAGATTTGAAGTTTAGGTCCTTTACTTACTTCAGTGATTTCTTTTTTGTTTTGTTCAATTACTTCAATCATCTCATGTTACTTGAAATGAAGCTCATGAAGAATCTTATTGGTATTGTTGGTTTTATTCTATCAACTAAATCACTTTTGAAGCTTATGACACATCATTTTACTTTCGAGTCGAAGTGGAACCAAACTAGTTATATTATTTGATAACATTCTTTGGGTTTAGGATGGAAATTAGGCTTAATCAAGACACGCACACCCTAATTTTTTCGGTTTATAGTTCTATAGTAAAAAAATGTTAACCTCGATGATAGGATATAAGATTTATATTGATCAATCGACAAAACTAGAAGAAGATAATGCAGATGTGAGAATCAAATCTGAAATAAAGATGAATTGCAGCTCATTGAGCTGTATTTCTGATTGCCAAGTCAAATGTGCATCATCTTTAAACCTCACAAAATACAAAATGGTTGAAACATTGTGAAAATGAAACCCTTATCATATCTCCCCAGATTTGTAGCATATTTAGAAACTTGAAAAAGAACCAAACACATTAGGACGATACAGAACTTTCAAAGTTTCGTTTTACTTGGGAAAGAAAACTTTGGAAATTAATAGGATTGAATTGACTGAGAAAGACAATAATAGCCATCTTTACTAATGAATTTTTAATAGGATGCCTCTTATATTAAAAATATATATATATATATATATATATGAGTTACTTTTTGGTTACCGGTGATTGAAAAAATACGTGTTTATTCACTTTTTATTTTGATGTCACAAGTAAAAAACAAATGAATGTATATTTAGTTTCTTAATTTTAATGCTTGATATCAAATTCAATGCTAAAGAACCACGAATAATTAGTTATCAAGTGATTAATAAAACGAGATTATCCTTAATTAATTATATGATATTGTTTTATATATGATGGAATTTTAACAGTAAAATATAGTATCTAAAATGTAGTATCTAAATTTTCTAACATGTAAGTCCAGTACTGATGGGTCGGCTTTGCTTATTGGCTTAAATGGCTGAAGGCTTGCTGGTGGATGGAACCATCCAAGTCACTAGATTGAACACTCCATTATTTGCAGAACACGCATTTAATAGAGTCGGATTCTCTCTTCTCATATTCTCCTTCCCTTCCTCTCTTTCTCTCAAACTTAGCTTTTTGCTTGTATAAAAAAAAGGGTGCTTTAGATTTTAGCCCTTACAATTCATTATTTCTATATAAAAACTCATATATATTTAAATATCCAATTTAAGCCCAAATTTAAAATTTGCAAACATATAGGAACACTATTGACCTATTAATACAATTTATTTACACGCATACCATTCATACTTTATGGTCACTTTTCCAAATTCCTAAATTTATGCCAAATTAAAAGTAGTAGAAAAAGTGAAATAAAATGAAAAAACTGTTTGCATTAACCGTATCTATGTCAAACTAGAAAAGTAGTTTTTTTTTTTTTCGTGATATATTTTGTAGCAATTTTATCCATATTAATTGGTAGGTAAATTAGTTTGTTCCAATTATTTAAAAAAAAAATACCACACCTATATTATATATTTTGAATCAAATAACATTCCTCTAACTTGTAGGTAAATTATTTTCTATGTAGTGTTATATATGTTAGACACGTTTTGTTGTTGTTGTATAAACATGAGTGGAACATAATATTGTTGATTTTATACATCAAACTGCATTTCTTTTGTTATAGGTAAATTATTTTCCATGTACAAGTACTTATGTTAGGCAAGTTTTGTTGTTGGTACATACAATATTTTGTATCATCGTAAAGAAAGATGTTACATTACACCCATGGTATAATTGTTGTAGATAAATTATTGGAAATTAATTTGTAGTTAGGTAATGAACCTTTTGTGTCATATCCCAGCCCGGGGTCCATCACATCCCGGGCCCGCTCCACCACCGTAGGATGATATTGTCCTCTTTGGACCCCGACCACGCCCTCATGGTTTTGTTTCTGGGAACTCACATGAGAACTTCCCAATGGGTCACTCATCATGGAAGTGTTCTCGCGCGCTACTCGCTTAACTTCGGATTTCCAATGGAACTGAAGCCAGCGAGCTCCCAAAAGGCCTTGTGCTAGGTATAGGTAGGGATGGGAATATACATATAAGGATTACTCCCATGGGCGATGTGGGATCTTACAATCCATCCCCCTTAGGAGCTCAACGTCCTTGTTGGCACACCACAGCCAGAGTTAGGCTCTGATACCAAATTGTCATATCCCGGCCCGAGGTCCACCACATCTCGGGCCCGCTCCACCACCGTAGCACGATATTGTCCGCTTTGGGCTCCAACCATGCCCTTACGGTTTTGTTTCTGGGAACTCACATGAAAACTTCCCAGTGGGTCACTCATAATGAAGTGTTCTTGCATGCTACTCGCTTAACTTCGGAGTTCTAATGGAACCCGAAGCCAATAAGCTCTCAAAAGGCCTCGTGCTAGGTAGGGATGAGAATACATATAAGGATCACTCCCTTGGGCGATGTGGGATCTTACATTTTGCATCATTGGAAATGAACATTTCAAAGAGTAGGTAGGTAAATTAATTTGTTCTAATTATATAAAAAAAAAATTACAGTACACCTAGCTATATTTAATTTTTCCAATTATTAAAAAAATTTATACTACACCCAACCAAATAACATTTCTCTAACTTGTAGGTAAATTATTTTTCATGTATTGTTAGATATGTTAGGCACATTTTATTGTTGTATAAACATGGGTGTAACATAGTATTTTTAATACTATACATCGAACTACATTTCTTCTTAATATAGGTAAATTATTTTCCGTGTATTAGTAAATATGTTAGGCACGTTTTGTTGTTGGTATAAACATTATTTTGCATCATTGTAAAAAAGAGATATTATATTACACCCATGGTATAATTGTTCTTAGGTAAATTAATGTGCATGTAGATAATGAAATACAATGTTCTAATATATTAATAAAAAAAGGAAAAATTCAAAAGTATTCAAGAGTAGGGTGAAAAAACTGAATTGAATAGTTATATGAAAATTCAAAACCTTTCTAAAACATTAATATGCAATAAATTTTTAACATTAATGTCTTTTTTTTTTCTTGTTGCAAAATCATTTACTATTTCCTTACAATTAATTGTCTACATCAAGTACGTAATAGGGGTATTTTAGGCATGTGAAAATTGTAAAATGTGTGAATTAATATGAAGTAAATGAATTTGTTTATGTGGATCCTAGTCATTGGGTTTTCTTTGAGTAAAAAAGTTATGTAGGGTTTTATATGAAGAAAATTGAGTTTGAATGGCTAAAGTCATATTTTCACTAAAAAAAAATTAACAAAAAATGTTGACGTGGTTAATCGTAATCATTTAAATAGGAGGAGAGGAAAGGAAAGATAGATTAGAAGAGGAGAGAATCTTACTTCTTTTATATTTCTCTGATTATTATGATCCCATTTTAGAGCAAGGCCAAAATGTAGATCTCATTTTACATGATAAATAAGAAAATCAAAATAAAACAATTCAAAATTTAATTAAGTTTTGAGTTGGTACAGATTTGAAGTTTAGGTCCTTTACTTACTTCAATGATTTCTTTTTTGTTTTGTTCAATTACTTCAATCATCTCATGTTACTTGAAATGAAGCTCATGAAGAATCTTATTGGTATTGTTGGTTTTATTCTATCAACTAAATCACCTTTGAAGCTTATGGCACATCATTTTACTTTCGAGTCGAAGTGGAACCAAACTAGTTATATTATTTGATAACATTCTTTGGGTTTAGGATGGAAATTAGGCTTAATCAAGACATGCACACCCTAATTTTTTCGGTTTATAGTTCTATAGTAAAAAAATGTTAACCTCGATGATAGGATATAAGATTTATATTGATCAATCGACAAAATTAGAAGAAGATAATGCAGATGTGAGAATCAAATCTGAAATAAAGATGAATTGCAGCTCATTGAGCTGTATTTCTGATTGCCAAGTCAAATGTGCATCATCTTTAAACCTCACAAAATACAAAATGGTTGAAACATTGTGAAAATGAAACCCTTATCATATCTCCCCAGATTTGTAGCATATTTAGAAACTTGAAAAAGAACCAAACACATTAGGACGATACAGAACTTTCAAAGTTTCGTTTTACTTGGGAAAGAAAACTTTGGAAATTAATAGGATTGAATTGACTGAGAAAGACAATAATAGCCATCTTTACTAATGAATTTTTAATAGGATGCCTCTTATATTAAAAATATATATATATATGAGTTACTTTTTGGTTACCGGTGATTGAAAAAATACGTGTTTATTCACTTTTTTATTTTGATGTCACAAGTAAAAAACAAATGAATGTATATTTAGTTTCTTAATTTTAATGCTTGATATCAAATTCAATGCTAAAGAACCACGAATAATTAGTTATCAAGTGATTAATAAAACGAGATTATCCTTAATTAATTATATGATATTGTTTTATATATGGTGGAATTTTAACAGTAAAATATAGTATCTAAAATGTAGTATCTAAATTTTCTAACATGTAAGTCCAGTACTGATGGGTTGGCTTTGCTTATTGGCTTAAATGGCTGAAGGCTTGCTGGTGGAGGGAACCATCCAAGTCACTAGATTGAACACTCCATTATTTGCAGAACACGCATTTAATAGAGTCGGATTCTCTCTTCTCATATTCTCCTTCCCTTCCTCTCTTTCTCTCAAACTTAGCTTTTTGCTTGTATAAAAAAAAATTAACAAAAAATGTTGACGTGGTTAATCGTAATCATTCAAATAGGAGGAGAGGAAAGGAAAGATAGATTAGAAGAGGAGAGAATCTTACTCTTTTTTTATTTCTCTGATTATTATGATCCCATTTTAGAGCAAGGCCAAAATGTAGATCTCATTTTACATGATAAATAAGAAAATCAAAATAAAACAATTCAAAATTTAATTAAGTTTTGAGTTGGTACAGATTTGAAGTTTAGGTCCTTTACTTACTTCAGTGATTTCTTTTTTGTTTTGTTCAATTACTTCAATCATCTCATGTTACTTGAAATGAAGCTCATGAAGAATCTTATTGGTATTGTTGGTTTTATTCTATCAACCAAATCACTTTTGAAGCTTATGGCACATCATTTTACTTTCGAGTCGAAGTGGAACCAAACTAGTTATATTATTTGATAACATTCTTTGGGTTTAGGATGGAAATTAGGCTTAATCAAGACACGCACACCCTAATTTTTTCGGTTTATAGTTCTATGGTAAAAAAATGTTAACCTCGATGATAGGATATAAGATTTATATTGATCAATCGACAAAACTAGAAGAAGATAATGCAGATGTGAGAATCAAATCTGAAATAAAGATGAATTGCAGCTCATTGAGCTGTATTTCTGATTGCCAAGTCAAATGTGCATCATCTTTAAACCTCACAAAATACAAAATGGTTGAAACATTGTGAAAATGAAACCCTTATCATATCTCCCCAGATTTGTAGCATATTTAGAAACTTGAAAAAGAACCAAACACATTAGGACGATACAGAGCTTTCAAAGTTTTACTTGGGAAAGAGCTTTCAAAGTTTTACTTGGGAAAGAACTTTGGAAATTAATAGGATTGCATTGACTGAGAAAGACAATAATAGCCATCTTTACTAATGAACTTTATTCTGCCTTGGTGTTCCGTGGCCTTTGGTACCGTTTGGTACGTGGGACGGGATGGAATTGAGTGGGACAAGGCGTTCCGTCTCACGTTTGGTGCGCCTAAAACGGGTGGAACGAGCTGTTCCACGGGACAAGTTTTGCGTGAATTTTCGTTCCACCTCACCCCCCCTGGAACGACTCATTCCACATCTGTGGAACACAAAATTATAACCTCTCCGTCTCCTTCTTCTTCCTCCTTGTTTCCATCCAAGGGCATCTTTGCTCCCGCTCCGTTCCGTTCTGTCCTGTCATGTCCCGTCCCGTCCCGTCTGCATACCAAACAGTATGCACTATTTACACTATTTGGTAGGATTATAGGAGCACTCATTATTTAGTAGGATTATAGGAGCACCCATTATGTGGGTGGCTTGCCCACCCCCATTTTCCGTTCATTCTTTGGGTTCATTAGATTTTCTTCTAGATGGTGTTGGCTTTGTGCGGGTGCTGTGGTAGGCTTAGAGGAGGCGGCATTTTTCTTGTTTCAGGTCTAGAGTTTTTAGTTTAGAATTTGTTGTGGACTCTCTCTTGATTGGCCATTTTTATTGTATTTTCTCTTGAAGTTGGGTTGTGCTTTTGCTTATTTGTTCTGAGCTGCCTTTCTTTTTGGCTTTCCTTAAATTGTAATAGCCATTTTGATTAATGAATTTTATTATCTTTGACAAAAAAATAAAAACAATAAAGAGATTATTTATTAATTAAAACTAATCCATAAAAACCCAAAACGCACTGTATTATATTTTGTCACATTGTAACCATCCAATCATCCATAGCCTCTTCGGCCCGAAAATTGTGGGTGACCGTATATTGTCACAAATTGCCCCATTTTTAAGGGGAAAAAAAAAACCTGAAAAATAAGCTGACCCGCCATCCCAACTGTCCCCTTCATTGGCTTACTGATCAAGCCTTGAAGCTCCTCTCTCTCTTACTATTTCTCCTAAAAATCTTGCTGGAAGTTGGAACTCACTGTGTCAAAAACCAAAACCCATATTTCCCTTTTTCCACTCTCTCTCTCTCTCTCTAGAATTGTCTCTGCACTTTCTCTCTCTATACTCACACACTCGCACTTCACTTGATGGGAACGAAAGCAAAGGCGCACCACCACCAGTACAATGCTAATGGTGCAGGTGGTGGTGGAGGCAACGGCAGTGAGAGCAGCAGCAGCACCTCACCTAGCCCACCACCGTCGCCTCGCCGTCACTTCACAGTCCCTCACTGCCGCCGGAAGCCCCGCGCAAAAACCATCTCCGTCGTCTCTGGTTTTCTTCTCCTCCGCCGATTCCTCCGCTTACTGGTGGTGCTTCCCCTGCTCTACGTCTCCGGCCTGCTCATGTGCATGGGCCCGTTCTCCGGTCTAGTGGGCCATACCCCTCTTCCCGGTTCCGTTTACCGCAGTCACGAGATGTTTCAGCTGCTCTGGCCTCACATTCTGGCCGATAATTCGACTCCAATTGAGGTTTGGATTCTTGGGTTTTTCCTCATTTATCATTTTCTGTTTGGTTTCTGGGAAAATGCAGGAAAAGGGTTCTTCTCCTTCAGCTTTTCCAAGCAAGAAACGCATGATAAGAAAACGAAATACAATTTTTGGACTTGGGATTTTCGTTTTGGAGCTAAAAGACAGAAACAAGTAAACGTTGCAGTGTAAACCTTCGATTTCAATTTTTTCCCATGTCCTTTCAGATCAAGTAAACGTAGGAATGTAGGACGGTTGCTTAATTTTACATTCTTTCTCTTTTCTTTCCCAGTTTTGCTTTTAAAAGCAAACGTTGACCAGTAGCACGTTAGAGTCTGAATTAAGTCAACTGTAAACTTGTTGGTTTCTGGATGTGGATGTTAAACTTCAGAGATCTTTGTCTTGAGAATAAAAAGAGTTGATAGTTTCCGAAATCGGGGTTCTGTGTAGGTCAGTAAGTTTACAAGGGATTGAATTGTAAGATCAAATTACTGTGGATCAAATTATACTCAAGTTTGTCAGTTGTGCATAATTGTGTGGAATTCAAGTTATTAATGGAAACGATTTGTTGTTTGTTGATGTAGTTGTCCTCTGTATGGAGATACAGAAGAAAGCTGAAAGAGCAGAAGCCTTGCCCGTCGTCAACTGCTGGACTACAATTAGGTATGACAATGTAGCACAATTTTGTGTTAAGATGGCTGCCACATATTTCATTAGCAATTCAAGGTTTGGTAGTTTTGGAATCAAAGGATGTAAAGTTTTCTTCTCGTCACGTTATACTAATATTCTCCGCTGAATTTCAGATTCCCCTGGCCCTAGTGGTTACTTGATTGTGGAGGTTAATGGTGGTCTTAACCAACAACGCTCTGCGGTATGTCAATCCTTTATTATTTGTAGGCTGAATTTTTTACTAGTTGTCCTGTTAGTCTTTTGCTACTCATCAATTTTTTATTTCTTTGCTTTGAAAATTAGAGTATCAAGGCTGTCAGATATCTTTAGTGTGATTTTCAGCAGCTTTACGTATCACCTATGTGCCGGCATATACATTTTGTTCGTGTGATTAGTATCTTGTGTTTTTCTTCACAGATTTGCAATGCTGTGGCACTTGCTGGACTTTTAAATGCAGTTCTACTTATTCCTCGCTTTGAATTCCATAATGTTTGGAGGGATCCAAGGTACAGTAATTATTGTTGAAGTCCTGACCCCTAAATGATAAGTGTGTATGACAGTGTCTAACCAACTTCAACGTGTTCGGGACCAACATTAGGTTGCCAGGTTCATGTAACGTCTTGATCTAAATGACAAGAAATTTATCTTGAGAGGAAAACTCAGTCTATGGAAAGCATTATGAGAATGCCGTCTTTATTACCTTTCTTTAAATGATCTTTCAAGATACTCTTATTGTGTTTTCAGTTGAAATAAAAAAGCAGTATCTTTTGTTTGGCAGCACTTTTACTGATATATACGATGAAGATCATTTCATAGCCACCCTTGAAGGCCATGTTAAAGTGGTTAAAGAACTACCGGAGATGCTGATGGAGAAATATGATCACAACATCACTACCATACCAACCCTTCATGTCCAAGCTTGGGCTCCTGTCCGTTATTACACAGGAGAAGTTTATCCTGTCCTGCAAAAGGAGGGGTAGGTACTGAACTGTTTATTTTTTTTCTGTTCTATATCAAACGGGCCATAAGCCCTTCAAGCCTGTAGGTTGGTTTTTTTCTTACTCGTTTGGTTTATGCAGGGTTATCCGCATAGCTCCATTTGCTAATAGACTAGCAATGAATGTCCCACCTCCTATTCAGCATTTGAGATGCCTTGCTAATTATGAAGCATTGAAATTCTCTTCTCCCATATCAAATTTGGCAAATAAACTAGTTGAACGAATGACTGAGATGAGTTCAAGGACCCGTGGAAAGTATATTGCAGTCCACCTCCGCTTTGAGGAGGTAATACAGCTTGCCTTTCCTTAAACTGTTTCGTCTCTTATGTTTAACGGTCTGGGAAAACTAATCATGTTATCAACTGTTTTTCTTCATCTTGCAGGACATGGTGGCATTCTCATGCTGTTTGTATGATGGAGGAGAGGCTGAAAATGTTGCAATGAATTCAATTAGACAAAAAGGATGGGGAGATAAATTCAAAAGAAAAGGCCGCGTAACTCTACCTGGTCTCAATAGGATTGATGGAAAGTGCCCACTAACCCCCTTGGAGGTACTCTACTCAATTCCGCATGCATCTTCTACTTACTCATAGCTACCTACCATGGAGAAATAATCCTTTTTGTTCTTGTCCGTGTAGGTTGGAATGATGCTACGGGGTATGGGGTTTGACAACAGCACTTTAATTTATTTAGCCTCAGGGAAAATCTACTGGGCAGAGAAACATTTAGCCCCTCTGCTAAAGATGTTTCCCTATCTGCATACCAAGAAGTCTCTTGCCACCCCAGATGAGCTTGCTCCTTTTGAGGTATCTTACGAGTTTTCGTGCAATGTCTGCCCACAAAAGTATTTTGTGAGTAGTTAAACGAATACTTTGAAATCAACCACCCTAAAATTTTATTTCCTTTTGCTAGGGATATTCATCGAGATTGGCAGCTTTGGATTATACAGTATGCTTGCTTAGTGAGATATTTGTAACAACACAGGGTGGGAACTTCCCGCATTTCCTAATGGGTCACCGGAGATTCCGCTACAATGGGCATGCCAAGACTATTATACCTGATAAGCGCAAGCTTGTTGTTCTACTGCAGGACATGAGTGTGAGGTATTCTGTAGGTGTAGTTTCTGTAAAATGAAAGTTTCTGCTTGTAATACCCCAATTTTGAGATTTCAAAGTTCATAAACGCCTACGTTAGGCTTACATTTTAACTCCGTGTATATTGGTCTTGCAGTTGGAATGATTTCAAACTTGAGATGGAAGCAATTCTCACTGAAAGTGATCGCAAGGGAAAGATAGTACCGAGAGTGAAAAAATTCACCCGTAAGTCTTCTGTGTACACGTACCCTTTGCCAGAGTGCAGTTGTCTCCAAAAGCACAATAACACGCAGATTGTCCCGTCACACATTCCTGATTCTTTGTAACAAAGCTATGAGAAATGGAAAAACAAACCACGTGCTTGAGTCGTTTATTCCACCTGTGCTGTCATCAGTCAGAAGCTTTACATTGGGGGCTTTAGCTCTTTTCTTCCGTGGATTTTGAAGAGAGGCTCGTTGCTCCGAAGCCTGTTGGGAAAATGTAGATAGTATTTGTAGCAGCAGGTTTTCCAATTTTGGTCGCAGAAGGATTTCCTTATTTCATGCGATTCTTTCTTCCCTTTTCGTGTGGAGGTGTTAGATCTCTTATGTGGACGTAACTGAAGCGCAAGCCGCCCTCCGGCAATGTTGGGGCGTACGTTTGTGGTACATAGGGATATATAGCATATAAATTTTGAGCTGGATTTGAAGTTGTAGATTGGTCAGATGGAGTTGGAGGCCTAGGGATTTATACATTGGTTTTGCAGTTTGATTGTTACTTGTTAGCCTACTTAGGCATATTTCTGAGTATATAATGGTAATACTTTGTTCTCACAAGTTTAACCATTGTTTTATATATTGGTAGCAAAATTCTGCATTGTTTACCGGGCGCAGTACATATGTGAGCAAACTTAGCTCTGTTTGGATGAACGAATTTTTGAATTCGATAACGAGGCTACATTTACGATAGTAACATTCAGTCTTTTACTTTATTAATTTCAATTTCAATTTAGTATTTTACCTTATCATTTCAATTTCAATTTTACTTTATTATGACTTACTCCAATCCTTGAACTTAATATTGATTTTTGGGGCAAATTTAACCAAGAAACCAGCCCAGGTGAAGCATCTGGGCCACTTGTGTGCGTGGACGCGTCAAAAAGAAGTTGACTTGCAGCCCACCAATGCACACAACACGCCACATGCAGTTTGCAACCTTCAGTGCCCGACAGGGGGGCCATTGCTAGGGCGCCTATCGCCCACCATCATGAGCCTAACACTTCTATTTCTAGTCCTACGGCTGGTTTCACTGGACCGTTGATTCAATTTTTTTTTATTTAATATTCTTGCTATGGATGTAAACATTTCGATTAAATTATAAATAAAGTCTATCTCTTGATCAAAAATAATAATAAAAAATCCAACGGTTAAAATGATTAAAAATTTATTTAAATCAAAATTCATTAAAAAATCTCTATAAAATTAGTGAATTTTCAAAATATTTATCGAAATCTAAACATTTTTAAATAAAAATGTTCATAAAATTTAATTAGGATAGTATACCCTTTTTTTTTTTTTTTTTTGTAGAAGTTACTTTAGAAAAAGAAATTAGCTTAAATTCATTTTTTAATAACGTCGGGCTAAAAATTTTAACCCAGAAGGGTTAGAGCAGAAAAGTTGTTTATGTGTTAAAATCTAAATTTTCAGGATTAAAAATTTTAGGTTTTAACCAAGGGTCTGAGATAGTCTAAGGGTGAATATGAATTTTCAATTTCAATTCAGAATTTTCTTTGTGATGAAAAATAAAAACAAAATTATTATATCTTAAAAGTAAAAATGGACAGTTCTGTCAGAGTTCCGTGCAAGCCTTTGAAAGCCCGTCGGGGGTGGTGTGTACTTAAATACGACCACGTGTTAGAAGCCAATGTGATGCCAATGCGCCGGGCCCATAAGAACAAACAAGCGGGCCCCAGTTTCGCGGTGGGTCTCACCTGTGTTTGCATTGACGCGGCAAAACCCACGAGCTCGCATTCAATTCACCCATGGAATTCGCGTACCTGAATCGAATAGCTACCGCTCTCCGCCACTGTGGCGGCCGATCTCAGGCCAATCACGGCAGAGCATTTCACTCCCAACTAATCAAGCTCGGCGCTTTGAATGACGTTTTTGTCGCTAACAATCTGATATCTATGTACGTCGCGTTTCCTTGTTTGAGGGACGCGCGGAAGGTGTTTGATGGAATGCCTGACAGGAACGTTGTGACATGGACGACAATGGTTTGTGGATATACTAATTGCGGAAAACCTGATAAGGCTGTGGGATTGTACACGCGGATGTTGGAGTCTGAATCGGAGACGCCGAACGGGTTCATGTACTCTGCGGTGCTAAAAGCTTGTGGCTTGGTGGGTGACCTAAGAACGGGTAAATTGATTCATGAGAGGATATGTAGTGAGAGGTTGGAGTTTGACACTGTTTTGATGAATACCCTTTTGGACATGTACTTCAAATGTGGGAGTTTGAGTGATGCTAGGAGAGTTTTCGATGACATGTCGAGCAAAAACACAACTACGTGGAACACTATGGTTTCGGGGTATACTAAGGCTGGTTTGGTGGATGAGGCAGTGTGTTTGTTTCATCAAATGCAAGAGCCGAATGTTGTATCTTGGAATAGCATTATTGCTGGTTTGGCGGATAATGGAAGTCCGCGCGCATTTGAATTCGTGTGTATAATGCACCGAGAAGGCCTCAAGTTAGATGGATTTACCTTCCCGTGCGCGCTTAAAACCTGTGGTCGACATGGTTTGTTAGCTTCTGGGAAACAAATCCACTGTTATGTTATAAAATCAGGTTTTGAATCAGGCATTTTTACTGTGTCGGCACTGGTTGATATGTACTCGAATGGCAATGAATTGACTGAAGCTGTAAAACTGTTTGATCAGCGTTCAAGGTGCTATGCCTCCATTTCTGATAGTTTGGCACTTTGGAATTCTATGCTTTCAGGATACGTCATTAACGAATGCAATAGTGCAGCTCTGGATTTAGTTTTGAAAGTCCATTGCTCAGGTACTTGCATGGATTCCTACACTTTCAGTGGCGCTTTAAAGGCTTGTGTCAACTTACGCAACTTGCGACTCGGGCGTCAAGTGCACAGCTTGGTTGTAACCGCAGGGTATGAGTTAGATCATATTGTTGGAAGCATTCTTATAGACCTGCATGCAAGACTGGGGAATATTAATAATGCATTGGGATTGTTTCAAAGGCTTCCAAAGAAAGACGCCGTAGCTTGGACTGGTTTGATCATAGGGTGTGCAACAACTGGACAAAGCTGGCTAGCCTTTTCACTGTTTCGGGATATGGTGTATTTGGGTCTCGAAGTAGATCAATTTGTCCTTTCGTTTATTCTGAAAGTTTGCTCCAGTTTAACATCTCTTGGAAGCGGAAAACAGGTTCATGCTTTCTCTGTTAAGAGTGGATATGAGTCTGAGGAGGTTGTAGTGACATCCCTGCTCGATATGTACTCAAAATGTGGTGAAATTAACAATGCGTTAGCTCTGTTTGATTCTGTGGAAGAAAGAGACACCGTGTGTTGGACAGGGATAATTGTGGGGTGTGGGCAAAATGGAAGGGCAGAGGAAGCAATCAAATTTTTTAATGAGATGACAGAATCAGGATTGAAGCCAAACGAAATTACGTATTTAGGCGTTCTTTCTGCCTGTAGGCATGCTGGACTTGTAGAAGAGGCACGGACCATATTTAATTCCATGAAAATTGAACACGGACTGGAACCTCGTTTGGAGCATTATTATTGCATGGTTGACATTCTAGGTCAAGCTGGATGTTTTAAAGAGGCAGAGCAGTTGATTGCTAAGATGCCATTTGAGCCTGACCCAATCATATGGAGATCATTGCTCGTGGCCTGTGGAACTCATAAAAATACCGAACTTGTTAATGTTATTGCCGATCAGATTCTCACAACCTTACCAGAAGACCCTTCCACGTATGTGACGCTTTCGAATGTTTATGCAGAACTAGGAATGTGGGAAGATTTAAGCAAAGTTAGAATTGCCATCAAGAAAGTGAGTGCTAAAGAAGCAGGAAAGAGTTGGATTGAGATTTCAACTTAAAAATTGCTGCATTACTAAATGCATGGGTCAGAAACAATAGTTTCTGATGAAATACATAGCAAGTACCATCGGAGCTTTGAACCTCTGACGTTAAGTCCCTGCATGAGCTCAATGAATGAATCACTTTCCTGAAGACCTGGCAAGGATCTTAGAAAGCGATGGTCCTTGGTGGTGAGTCGAAGGAGATGTAACTATATTATGGTGTGTATAATCACCATTTTTCTCCCCTTCAAATTTAAGCGCACAACTCAATCTGATTTTTTCTTATCTTTCTTGAGGTTGAAATTTGGATCGAGTCAAGCCATCCAATTTGATTTTTCATCTAAAAAGAAACAAAGAAGTATTTACTTATGCAGCTCAACTTTGCTTCAATTAACACCTGTCATATTGTCTTCTTATTCATTGTAGTTTTCCCATCTGCGTGCAGGTTTTTGTTGGAGCTATGTGCATCATCTAAATGCATGGTTTCTCGGAAAGATCTTGTTACCTGATTCTTCTATCTGGTCTTATGTATAGTTAGTTTTCTTGTTCAGTCATTGTTATCCCGTCTCTTCAACCAAATGACAGATCCTCCCAGAAATTTCCCACGTCTCTTTTTCTGCTTTCTGATAGATTAGCAGCTTCTTCAATACAAAGAAAGCTGGCATCTTCTTTATGGTACTGTAAATATGCTGTATTTTACTGCATCCCAATTATTAAAAGAGAAAATATATCTTATCTAATGACTGGCGATGGATACACGAATGAGCCATCAAGTTTCAACCCTTGCTTTGTCATAATATGCTGTAAATGATGTGCATCGTCTGGAATCTGTATGCTAGTCTTTCTCGATTATTCATAACTAGGTGGATGTTAGATTATTTGTATGTCTGTGTGCTGGCACAAACTTGATGATTGAACTAATTTCTCACCTTCATTGTTCTGTTGCCTTTCATCAGGACGTTGTATAGGTTCAATTGGAGGAGGAGAAAACTCACTTGGGAGTTGGTTCATTAACGTTGAAGAGAAAGGGTGCCTGCACCGGTTGAGTATGAAGGTTAGCCATCTTTTTTCCCTCAAGCAATATTAGTAGTGCTTTCATTTACCTACAAGCCTTTTGCCATGGTATTTTATTTATTTTTCTGATCACTTCTAAACTGAGAGAATGTAAACCGAGAGGCCTGAAGTAATCTATGTCGATATGTTTACCCCTTTATGACAGAAGGGTAAAAAAAGAAGCCATTAGAGCGGATCAGTTGTCAATTTTGCCTTTATTCTTGCATGTGCCAATTGCTGTTATCTTTCTGTGGGCAAAGAAGGATTTGCACATTGAAAGGCAGCCTCATGAGTCATTGGAGCCTTTAACTACAAGTTATGGCTCTCATCCAAAATCCGGGAAGCTCCATCTCTCCGTCAGATTAAAAGATAAGATGGTCCAACCTGCTAATTAAACCCGGTCAGCTGGTCCAACCCATATGAGCCTGACCCAACACACTCAATATTTAGTATATACTAGTAGTAAGTTAATAACCCCTGTATGAATTCTTTTCTTCGTTCACCCCCAATTTATTTTTCACTTATCTTCCTGTCTCTAATTTGGAATTTGTTGATGAATGCCCAAACAGAATACATAGGTACATATAGGAAGTTGCGGGGAGTAATTTTGTGACTGGGCCGACTGACAATTTGGCTTGAAATGTCGGAAAACTTGCGGTCACTAAGGACGTTCTAGGATGTAAATAGAACAGAATGTACGATAACTGTAACGTTCCCTTATTATTTATTCATCTTTATATGTTTTTTTTTACAGTGAGGCCCTCCACCTTCAGTGATGAGTGAGTGTTGGATGCAGAGACAGACAGGTATTTGCTTTGTAAGACGTCAACCGTGCAGGTGCAGCCCGTAGAGTATTAAAGTGGGAGTGAGTGAGCTTCTCTTTCCCTTCCTCCTCAGGTCAGGCATGCCCTTGGTTTATTCTTTCTTTTCTGTTTTCACTGTTATCAATGAACATAAAGTAACTGCAGAAAGCTTCACAGAATATTACCTGTAAAAAATTTACACTATCATTTTGTGCCTTTCACTTTTTGGCGCCAAAATTGACTCATTCCAAGTGGTAACTAAGAGTAACACCATGAATGGGCATGTCAATCCTATCATGTTCCTCATTGACTTAATCGTATACTTACATGGGATGTGAGTTGGAAGTATCTGATTTTTTGTTTTTCCGCATTTACTAAAACATGGGTATTATAATTGTTCAAATTTCTGACTTCTCGTGTTTACTAACACATATCAAGCCATTTGTTGGTTTCAAATTAAAATCCGTAATCCAGTACCAGAAAATCAGGAATCAAAGTCAACTAGATGGGACTACTTGATCCATACTCGTTTCTTCATTACCTTCCTTGATTTAGCCTTCAGTTTTAACTTCATCTTTAACTTTGGGTATGTAGAGTTGTGTTGTTATTTTCTTCTTTTAGGAACAGATTCGATATAAGGATGAATAAATTGAAATGAAGAAAGACGAGGAAGGATGGTGGGAGGGACGTGGAAGAAATATGTAGGGCTGTGATGTGCTCAGAGTCGTGCAAATTTGAATTGTATACATTCTCTTTCATTTCTCCGTCATTCGTCGTTCCTCCATTACTTCTTTCTCTGGCACGATAAACAAAAACAAAAACGATATTAAAAAGACCTAAATGTTATAAATAAGCTAAAACAATACAAATTGACAAATAAAAAATGAGAGGAGGACAAAATTGAGCCATGCCGTTTGCATACAAATATTAATATTTGTTAGAACCTTCTAATCAAACACCAAGAAAACTCCAAATCATAAGACAATGAGTACAAAACAAGAGTCAATAATTAGTAAAGCAAGGGCGAAGACCACAAACCAAGAACCCCATACCCATCCTTCATCCTTGAATCCAAGACCACAAGACATGATGGAAATATGACACAATTAGCAAGAGATAATGCCATTGAGTTGATATTTTGAATTCGATTTCTGGGTTAGTGGATGTGTAATGTTATATTGCGTCAAAATATATCCTAAATGTTCTTAACTACTTGAGTTACAAACTTCTATTTAATTTTAACTTACAACGTTGTTTCCTTCTAACGTCTAAGAAATTTTCGTTTTATGAAAAAGGGATAAAAGCTCAACTTCTCTAGTGCTTGGAAGTATTGATTCATGTTCCTTTGATTTTGTTTGTTCAGATCCTTTAAGGAAGAGATCTTCATTAGAGATTAGGTATGGGATATGCTTTAAATCGAACTTCAATTATTCGAACCATTCTAATATCGTACTATGGGCAGCGTGAAGGACAATACGTTGTTGTACAGGAACTTTGGGTGTCGTAGTATTGTACTGGAATTGAACGGCTCGACGGGAAGAAAGTACAACACACCGTAATCGAGCATCTTTACAAAAGTTTTTCTCTTATGTAAAGGCTAGGGATTATTGTATTATATTTTCTGACTTGTAGTTTCTCAAGGAACCTATATTTTACTCCCTCACATTACACATAAAAGAAGATTAAAACAAAAGAAAAAGTCAGTAGGATTAAGATAGTACAAATTCCAAAACCCAATTTTTCACTTAATGTCATCTAGTCATTTTTTTTTTTTTTTTGGTAAAATGTCATCTAGTCATTAATACATACACATACAATTGCACAATTTCTTATGAAAACCAAAATTAATATAAACCAGGAGTCCTTTGTCATTTAGCATCTGACTGTCTGGCACCAAACAATTCTATTGTTCCTCGTCGACCCAACATCAATGATCCAACACAACTCACCAACCTTACGTGCATGCACACCTTTCTAACTTCTCAGTTCATAAAACCAGTGAGTCATTCACTTCCCACAAAACAATAAAGGGCAAGTAGCAGGATTCTCTGTTCTCCTTTTTTCTTTTTTTTTTTTTTTTTCTTTTTCTTCTTCTATTTGAACAGTCACGGTTAAACCACATCAACGTTTTGTGTTAATTTTTTAATAGTCAATAAGACAAAAAACAATATGTGAGAGGAGGGAAGGAAAGGGGAGAGAATCCTACTCCAAAGAAAAATGCTAAGGAGACTCTCTTAAAGTAGGACTTTTATAAACTATCTGTCATATCATAGTTTAACGTTAATTTTTTGCCAATATTATAAAATATTGTGCCAAAAACATGAGATGCCAGAAAGTCCCACTTTTGATAAAGTCCAAATTTTGAAAGAGTCTCCTTAGCAACAATAAATTTTAGAAAATAATTGAATTATTTTTCAATAGGGCTGTAACACAATGTAACATACGATTAGTGCGATTGTAACACCTCATAGTGTGAGTACAATGATATTCATATTTTTCGCAATTACATCAAAATATAATGACATCACATAAATAAACAATAGCGTGTAAAAGAAAAAAAAAATGCAAAAATCATTTCTCTTCGTCAAACTGAATCAAAGAGATTAGGGACGGTTTGAGAATTTTCTTTCCCAGAATCATTTCCTTTTCTCAAACATAATATGCATAATCCTTGTTGAATAAATAAAAGACAAAGTATCATAAGTGCTTTTGTTAGAAGCACTCTGAACTATTTCTCAAAGATTCAAGTTTCCTTGAAGAAGCACGTATCGAAATCTTAAAACTCTTATGTTCATAAGTACTTTTGTTTGCAAGTGATTTTTAACTTCTTCTATCAAATATCGTCAAAAATGCTTAAGTATTTGAAAGTGAAAACAACAATTTCTAATAACCTTAGAGATATACAACATGAGTGTACCAAAAACTGACTGAAAGTTTTAATAACCTCCATATATGACAACAAAACATGGCAAAATGGCCTTGGGATTGAACACATACAACTCATCCAAATTAGAGTAAACTCCCACAGCTCCAGCCACAGAGTCATACTCTTCCATACCAACATTTCCATTTCCAACACTACCTTCCAAGCTCTTCTTCACCCTCCCTGCAATCACACGGCACACCAGCATTGCCCTCTTGTCACCCTCCTCCGCCGCCACCACCGCCTTATCATGAGCTCTGCCGCTTGTCGCGGTCGTCAAGATCCCCTGCTCCGTCAGCTCCCCAGAGAACTTGTTGAAGCCGTTTTTTATAATGCTGCAGACATTGCAGTGTGGGATTGAGTTGCAGAGGTTGGAGGAGCCGTTGAGGCCGAGGGAGCAGGCAAATGTGGTGCAGTGGAAACGGAGGAGCTCGTTGCCGTCGGCGATGCAGCGGGGATGTTTCTTGGGGAGCTTGGTGGCTTTTGCTTTGATGGAGTCTCTGTACTCTTCGAATTTGGTGATGGTTTTTTGGGTGTTGTGGACTTTAAGGATGCGGTCGATTTTACAGATTGGGGTCTGTTTTTTCAGCCAGCTTGATTGGAATATGATCTCCACTATGTTCTTGCTTGTGTCTTCAGGACCAAGTTCTGAAACTGTTGGATTTCGTGATATAAAATTAGAAAAAAAGATTGAAACTTTGAATATGATTAAGTGCGTGTTTGAGAATGCTTCTAAAAAGAGTAAAAATGCTTCTAGAAGGGACAAAAGTGCTTCTTCAAGAAGCATTTGGATTTTTAAGAACAATCTGTAAGTGTTTCTAACAAAAGCGCTTCTGAACAGAAGTGTTTCTAACAATAGCGCTTCTGAACAGAAGTGCTTCCTAAAAAAGCATTCCCAAACAGGCACCAAGTGTTGAGAATTGCGAGGGTACCTGCATGTCTAACAGCCTGATGAAGCTCCAAGTTCTCAGCTTTCGTGAAAATCTCACCACATTCAGGGCAAGAACAAATGCTGCCCCTCAGAGAAGGGTCTCTAGCAAAACCAAGAACCGGATCAACCACCATCCTACACTCATAGCAGCCTGAAAATCGCCGAAAAGGCATTGCTCTAAACGACCCACCACCACCAGCAGAAGAGTTATTATTAGAGGAAGAAGAAACTGCAGAAAACGAAGAAGAAGATGTCAAAACAACCCCGCTGATTTCGTGGAGTGGAGCTTTCATGGATCTGCTTGAAGCCTCATTGCTGTTGCTTGAAGAACCCATTGAAGAAGAAGCCCTTTTCTTATGGACTTCTGGAGATGCTAACAGTTCCGGCCTCTGCATTATTTTTGTGTTGTTGCACAACGAGCCGGAACATCTCATTTTCTTACATTTCTTTGCAGCATTGCTAGCTTCCTCCATGGCTTGTTGCTCATTAGGTTGCTTTTGTGGTAGCTTAACTGGTTGGAGGTGTTTGCAGGTCAGTAAGCCTCTCACAACTGACCAGTAAGGCGGCTTCTCCGCCGGCATCTCCTCTGCCTTTCGGGGCTTCGGGTTCTTGTTCTCATGGTGCTTCTGGAGCTTTTGGTGCGTTTGCTTGGTGGGTTTTCTTTGGGTTTTGGGTTTATGAGAGCTAGCCATGGCTGAGGAAGACATGGAAATTTTGATGTTTTTGAGCAGAAAAAAAATGGTGGGTTTATGTATTTGGTTTCATAATTACAGAAGATGGGGTGCTCTGAGAGACATGAGGGGAGGCAGGTGAGAGGGGGTGTGTGGGGTTGCAGAGGAGCTCCCTTTGGCTTTTGCTTCTGCAGAAAGTGATTTCTGGATTAGGGTTCTGTGGGGACTTTTCTTCTTGTGTGTACGAACTACAACATATAGATTTGTAAGTAGTTAAGGGATTGGTGATGTGTGCAAAGTGTAAGATATTATTATTTGTTAATGGTGTGGGACTGATGCTTGAGTGGCAAGAGAGAAGACAGGACTCTGGGTTATTTAATATATTATTATTATGTGTCTAGTAAATTAGACACTAAAAAGAAAACATGATGAAGATTCAAAACTTCAAATTTACGATAAAAATACGGTTATTTAGTACTACGATGTAGTGATATTTTTCATTACTTGTAAGTGAGAGGTCTTAGATTTAATTATCGCTAAATGCGAATTTTAACCACATTATTGCTAGACCATTTTGAGGCTAAGCCATCCTCATCCCCCTTAATGTAGATAATATCGTTTGTTAAAAAAAACAACAAAAATATGTCACACCATATACCAAAACATTGCCTCACAACAAATTAACCCTTATTTTTTTATTCAATTGAACACAAGATCTCAATTGCATATAATACTTTTAATCGTTTGAGTTACAAGTTATTTACAACAATAGCAGTTAAACAACAAATGAGCAATGTAAACCTACAGAATTCTCAGAATTATGTAAAACTATTAAACTAATGAGTTTTACATGAATTGTGTCCTCGCTCATCCATGACAAAAGTGTATTTATCACAATTCTCTAATTTGATGAAAAAGATAGACAAATTTCTTATCATCGTGTATTCTCGTATACATCGGGATAAGTATTAGTACACATTCTTTAACGGATGATATTGTATTGATATTACCTATGAGGGGAGAGATTTAAACTCAAGCGCATAGGAAAAATGATATCTGCTCTAAGTAATGTCGTTACGACCACGTCTGCAGTAGTAGTACAATTATAATATATTTGGAAGCAAAGCACCCAACAGGGCTAGTTTACAAAGTAGGATTCTTTTCCCTCATAATCTCTCTCATCTTCCATCCCCTTCTATTTAAACAGTTGCAATTACGCCATGTCTACATCTTGTTTTAAATTTTTTATATAGAGAATAAGATAAAAAGAAGAGTGCGAGAAAAAAAAATTAGAAGGGGATGATAATAGAATAAGAGAGAATCATACTCCCTTGTTTACAAGAACCCAACATGAATTTATGGCAAGGCAGAGGTGAGCACAAAAACTAGAAACTAGGCTTGGTACTTGGAACCATCCTAAGCCCAAGGCAAGACTTTTTGGGCTAAGCACAGCGCACAATAAGGTAAAGGCTTTAACATACTAATTAGACACTAATGGTTCAAATTTTATGGGGAAAAGCTGCTTCATTTTTAATTTGATTCCTTTTGCTCTCAAAATCATGCAAATCCCATATGCATTCGAATAAAGTTGTCTACTTAAATAACAAAAAATTTGAAAAAGTTAACTATTCTCACCTTAATAGTACTAATATCCACTAACTACTGTTTCCAGGTGCGGTTGCCGGTTGATAATTCTTTTCATTCGTCGATACGAGAAGCAAATTGTTGTGTGGAGGAATCAATATCTCGACATAAGTTAAGAGGCAAATCTTGTGCCACTCCACCTAGTTGTAGGAAATTGGCATCTAGAGACTCGTTCATAGAATTCCAACAATTTCTCCCGCTCCTCAAAAGCCCACAGGAATAAATTCGGACACTTAATATCACAATTTAGTAATATTGTTCTTTATTTGTAAGTGTAAGATTTTATGTTCGCCTTCTACAAATAAAAAATACGACATCAAATTATTATGACAAACTAATTATTATTTTTTTTTGTTGAAACAAACTAATTATTTGACTAATACATCTAATGAGTCATCCCACCACCAAGTTGTTCATGTTAATTAAATATTTTATTGTTGCTTTTAATATTCTATGCTTTAACGCCAACATTTAGAAAAGTAAATTAAACTGTACACAAAAACATCAAGGGATGGAGGAAACCTAGCTTTTGCTTGTAACCGTTGCTAAGTACAAAAGTATGGACTATGTGAATCAAAGATTTTAACAATTCGAAAATTAGTACTACTGAAAAGTGAAGGATTAAGAATTCAAATTTGGTTATGGTTTTTGGACATCCTTTTCTGCAACTGTATTAAATATGAAAGAGTTTTAATTGGTGGGAATATGATCACAAAGAAATTCAAATGAAATGCATTTGAGCACATGCATCAAGCTAAAGACGGGATGTTAGCTTTATGTACTTGTTGATTTATTGTCTAATTTAGATGTTTGAGGTTTATCGAAGATGAAAATTAGAATGGAGAAAGAATATTGTTAAGGAAATTCAGCATGATATTGTTTATGTCATAGTTACTGACTACATCGTTAAAAATGTGAGTCTCACCCATAACATGAGAGTCTAACTTACAAGGAACCTGCCTCAATTAGGCCGTCTCCAATGCAGCGAAAAGTTAAAACTTATAGTTAACTGTGGAGTCGCATTAAGTTGAGGTTCTCAAAATTTTATTACAAGCCCAACTATACATTTGGAGGCCCAATCGTCACATATTCGTAAAAAAACTAGATCTACGCTTATTGAAGACCCCATGCAATATTGTAAGATGAGGGTCACATGCAAATGTACAATCATGCCACACTAAAGTGTACAATCATGCCACTTGATAGTAGAAGTTGAAGTGGGATTATATCTTTCTTCATTGTGACAATTGCTAAGTTGTCATACATTGTTGATCAATACTTACTAGTTTAAGTTTTTTGGATTGAAAGATTATGTAACTTGGTATCAAAATTTTAATTCAAGGAAGTTGTGGAATCAAGTTTATAATATCCAGTTTTAACAAAAATATTATCATCACATTAGGAAACTAGTTTTTCTACCAACTACTTGAACTTGCTCAGTAAATAGGAATTTAATTACTTAAGTTACAAGTAAAAGTTACATCATATAAGTACATAATAATATATTACCTAATTAATGAAATAGGGTTTAGGGTTGGTTTCTAATTAGTTTCTTTCACTAATCTCTCTCCAACTAAATCATGGTTTCTACTTTACAGTCTACGCGTAGCAAGTCCATCAGATGCAGCAGTTGCCCCAGCAACTCTATCCCTTAAGCTGTGTCCTGATCATCTCACCAGCCTTGCACAGACGGCTGTTGTAAAGGCCCGGGAGGCTATAATCTACAGAAGCATATTTCACGCTCGGAAACTTCGACTTTGCAATCATGTAGGCCAAGGCAGCCAAAAAGTTTGATTTAGATCTGCACGGTATGGACAACTACATGATTGCTTACCAAAAATTATGCTGACGTGTTACACTAGAAAAACTTGATGGAATAGGGTAGTTCAGGATCTGGAAACCAATGTCACTTACACTATTAATTACAATATGGTGTGAAGAATATCAATCACAGAGGGAGAATGAAATTGAATAATCTGACAAAAAGAGATTTAATAAATATATAGAGATGGAATAACCTTTTCGGAGGAGTTGTATTCCTCAGAGGAAGTTACAACTTTTCCCATTGAATACAAGTGTTCATATCCTTTATAATTAATTAATTAACTTATTTCACTACAATCATATGTATACTAGTACATCAATGTTACGGTGTACCTTCACACATGTTTACACATATTGTGAAAATCATGTTATCAAAGTCATATTCCAACATCTCACTTGATTATGATGACATAAATGGTGTCCTATTCTGATTTTTTCTCCTGAGTATTACTCATAAACAAATTCAATGTAACATCAGATATGTGGCTTCTTTACCTGTGCACACCATTCCACTTTATCTAATAACATTTTACTCATTAGTGAAATGGCATCATATCCAAGTAACTAGGAAAAAAATCCAGTACCTGGTTACAAATGATGACTTAGTCCTGCACTATAGGCCACAATGTTATATAAATTATTTCTTGAAGCTTATAACGGATTTTACTTCCAAGACAATTTACTATAACATGTTTACCTTGCTAGTTTCCTCTATTTTTAACCGACTAAATACTAAAGAACCAGATAGAGTTGCATCAACTTGTCAGGTGTTTCAGGCGTCCCTAAAACCATACAATAATGTCCGCTACACGTCTCACACTACAACTCAGCTAGATGTTTTACAAACCCATTGTATTCAAATGCTCTCTGAATTATTTCAAAGGCAATCCCTTGGTCATCATATCAGCCACCATCTTTTCGGACGGTATGTAGTCGACTTTTACCTCTCCTTTCTCCACTATATCTTGTATATAGTGATATTTAATATCAATGTGTTTTCCTATGGAACTATTTGCTCCACTCTTTATCAGAAAGATGGCGAACTTATTATCACAAAACACATTGACAAGCTCTATAAGTATACCTATATTTAAACTGTTGATAAAGCATTTAGCCTATAATGCAATACTTACCGTTGTGTTACAAGATATATATTATGCTTCCATGGTAGACTTTGTAACACAACCCTGTTTCTTACTTAACCAAGAAACAACCGTTCCACCAAACAAGACAATGTTACCACTTGCTGACTTTTTGTCATCCAAGTCGTCTATGAAATCTGCATCGCAATAATTAACAAACTAAATCTAGATCATGTAATTTCAAACAAAGTTTCATACCTTGGGTGCCTTTTAGATAACTAATAATTCTCTTTACTATCATCCAATGTTGCTTTCCAAGGATTGGATTGATATCTACTTACTAATCCAACTGCTCTTGTGCTGATCATAGCATACATCAAACTTCTAACTACTTAGGCAAGCGGAACATTTTGCATATCAATAATGTCTTGGTTTTGTACCGGACACATTTTTTTGGAAAGCATCATTCCTTTTACATAGGTCTACTAACTGGCTTGCAATCTTGCATATTAAATCTTTTCAATATTTTATCCAGATAATTTTGTTGAACCAAACCGAGCGTTTTGGCATCTCTATCCCTAGTAATTTTAATTCCTAGAACATAAGGTGCTTCTCCCATATATTTCATCTTAAATTTGGGTCCCAGTTATGACTTAGTCTTTTCAACCATATATATGGAGTTACCTGCAAGTAAGATGTCATCTACATAGTGACAATATACAAAAATTATCTTGGCACTTCCAAGAGTAAACACAATGATCTAATGGATTTATTTTATAGCCCATTTCCATAATGGCTTAGTAGAACTTCAAATATCATTGTCTTGATGATTGTTTAAGGTCATACAATAACTTTCTTAACTTATAGACTTTGTTTTCATGTCCTTTGACATGATATCCTCAGGTTGAATCATATTGTCTTCCTTCAAATCTCTATTTAAGAATGTTGTTTTGACTTCTAACTGATGAAGTTCTAAATTCATTCTATGAACAATTGCCATAAGAATCTGAATGGATGTAAACTTTGCAACTAGAGAGTAAGTGTCCACAAAATCTATACCGGATTTCTAAGTATAACCCTTAGCCACAAGTCGAGCCTTAAACTTATCCAGGGTACCATCTGATTTGTATTTCTTATGAAGTACCCACTTACAACTGATGGACTTTCTTCCATTAAGTAGATCAACAAATTCAAAGCACAGGGTCATGGCTTGTTGCAATTGGTTAGACTCAAAATATCCATTGCTTCTTTATAATTCCTTGGATTAGATCTCCTATTGAATAATCTACCTCCTCAAGATTGAAAACAAAATGATCTTTCAAACTTCTAGATGGTTCCCTTTTTCTTTCACTCTCACTGGTTTGATCATGTTTCCCATTATTTATATATTCTGTGATAATATCACGATCATCTATGTGTTTGTCATGATCGACATTATTCTGATCACCCATGTCTGTCTCCCACTTAATCATTGTCAATATCATGATCATGAGACAAGTCTAAATCAAGATGGAAATCTTGATCATCTGTGGATAATTTTCTTCTTCTTCCAAAGATTCCAATTCTTGTATGGGATGAACCAAATCAGTAGTTTCAATAAAGTAGCATCTCTACTTTTGATCAATCATTTCTGAAGATGATAAAACTTATGTTTGACACTATTATCAGGATATCCTATGAATTTACATTCCAATGTTTTTGCTTGTAATTTATCTCTTAATAGCTTTAGAATGAGGACATGCATCTTACAACCCAAAATTTTTAGGTTTGATAAATTAGGTTTTGGCCCATGCCATAATTCATATGGAGTCAGTGGCATTGCCTTTGTATGAACTCTCATCAATATATATGATGCAGTATACAAAGCTTTATCCTAAAAATGTAAAGGTAAGTCAACATAAGACATCATAGATCGTATCATATCCATAAGAGTATAATTATGCTTTATATCATTCTCTTTACAGAATTCACCACCTCTATCACTATTAAAGGACTTTTTGGATCTTCCCAATTGAATCTCTAGTTCTGCCTTAAACTCTTTAATTTTTTCTAATGCATGATTTTATGCTTCAAGAAGTAGACATGTCCTTAACAGGAATACTCATCGATGAAAGTCATAAAATATTTCATTCCTCTATGTGTTTTAGTCCTCATAGGTCCACATAAATCTCTATGCACTATTTCAAGTAAATTTGTAGAAGTCCAATGTTGAGAAAATGATTTTTTAGTCATTTTTCATTTGATACATGATTCACATGTATTAAAATCATGTACACTTACTTGAGGCAACATTCTATTTTTACTCATGTGTATCATTTTATTTTTATTTATGTGACTTAAACGTAAATGTCATAAATATGATAAATTTTAAACAGTAGAGACAAAGGCATACTAGAAAGAAATACTTTTATTAATACAGGCTAAGTACATATTATCAGCTCTTATTCTCTTTACATAAATATAACCATTTTTCCCAGTGACAACACCATTCATGAACCTTGGCTCAAAACATTTCTTTTCTAGGACAGAAACAGAGACAAGATTTCTCCTAATATTTGGTGCAAACAAAACATTTTTAAGCACAATGGTAGATTTACTATTGTTGATCTTGCAATCTCCTTCACCCAAAACATTGACATAAGTATTATTGCCCATGTGGAGATGATGTTCTCCTAGTGCTTTCTCCTTGTAGTTGATGAAGCAACTTTTGTCCTTGCATACATGTCGAGTTGCTCTTGAGTTTATCTACCATTGTCCTTGATCTTTAACAATGAGTGCTTCGGAGACGCTTAAAATCAGTTCTTTAAGATTTTCGTTGTTCTTGCATCGTTTAGGACAGTTGAAACATGCACTCATGTTCTGCTTGCGATTTCCAAACTTTTTGAAGTTCAAGCTCTTGTTACTACTATATGGCTTGTGCATGTATTTCTTGTTTTTCTGAGAATTTTCTGCTATAAGAAGGTTGGCTCTGCCTTGTCCAATTTCTTTTTTCCTATAATTTTCAAGAACTTCTGAAATTGCCAACATTGCAGGCAATGTATCTATCGTTAATTTCACTTGACCATAAGTCATGGAAGTAACTACATTTTCCCAAGAATTTGGGAAGCTACCAAGAAGAACACTAACTTACATTTTATCGGAAACAAGATGGCCTGCATTGACTAAGTCTAAATAGGATGGCCTGCATTGACTAAGTCTTTTTCCATTACCTCCATTTTAGTATTATGGTCAACCATAGAATCAGTTTCCTCCATTTTTGTCCCATTGTATTTCTTAAGCAATAAATGAATGTATGTTTGAGTTTGGGGCCATACTTCTTTTCATGTACAGCCATGATTTCTTTGGCCGAATCATATTCTTCATAGAGAGGTATTAATTATCTTCAATTGAGAATTGTGGCCTTAGCCAACTCATTACTTTCCACCCATTTATTATAAACTCGAGAGGGCCCAAGGGGTTTCTCGTTTTTTATAGTGTACAAAGTCTTGTCATAGGTTCAAAGATAAGTGATCCTTCTCTTCATATTCAATAATTAACATTGTTCAACCTCTCTATCTTAAAAACTTCGGATTTGGAAGATTTAGTTGCAATGGCTCATAAAATTACAAAACAAACACAATACTTAATACAAACTTAAGTTCAAATACAAATAAAAAGACTACTAGTGTACTTTTAATTATTACAAGCCAATACTAAATGTTCTTAGTAAATTAAGACTATAAAATAAAATAAAATAAAAGATTAAAACTTATTTATTTTTAGTAACAGATACCGCACTCATTCACAGAGGCTTTGTCTAATTAGTGAAAAACGAGTACTTGTTCAGGCAATCACGTCAATAGAAGGCTTGTGGATTTCTTGCTTATCTACTTGGCCAGGTGTAATCAATTCTTCCTTTATTATCTTGCACAAAAGCAGTCTCTTCTCGTCTAGTGGATTCTCTTTCAATGCCATTAATGGAAATTTTTTGATGAAGTGAGTAATAGCTCTGGTTGTTCACTGTTCAAGAATTCTTGTTTAGGTAGTTCATACCATCCATACATAATGTTTTGATTTAAGATTTCAATTCTTCCATGTTTCAATAGTAGTTAGTATATTGTTCAATAGAGCTAAGGTTCAAATTATGGAAGAAACAGTTGTTTCCACAACTCTACTGCCCAATCAATTATGTTCCACTTAATCCCTGTTTCATGACCACATATCTTTCCAGCTAAGGAATGGGAAACAATATATTGCTCCGACCTGAGCTATGCAACAACGAGATCCCCTTTGATATCTTTCTCTTTGTATGAGATCTCAATTCCAGTGACGGTTTCATTAGATATCTTACAACTAGAAGCTCTCTTTTCCAATCGAGTTCCTCTACCACTGCGAACCCTAGTTAGATTTAGGCATGATACACTTTTTAGTTATTAGGAGAACCCAAGACCTCATGATAGTCAATATAGGCCCCCACCACCCATTAATGTATGGTATTCTTTGACTTATCATTACTCTAGATGATGAAGATTTTATTGACTGTGAACCAATATTGGGTTATTTACACCGAGGAATGGAAAAAATTGCGGAAAATTGAACAATTATACAATATTTGCCTTATGTAACACGGCGATAATTGGTATCTTTATTACATTAGCTAAAACTTATTTGTTCTTGTTCATTCCTATCACAACAAGATGGACTTTACCGAGGCTAAGAATGGACCAACTATTGAATCTTGGATGGAAATTTCTCGAAGGGGCGTGGAAACACATAAGAACTCTTGAATGGAAATGGAAAAGAGATGTAACTCCAGTTTCTTCGAAAATAATTCTTGTGACCCAGAATAAAAAAAAAAAAAGAAAAAAAAAAAAAACAAGAGTTTAGGGCATTAAAAAGCTTGTATCCATAGAACATCTAGCGTAACATAGATAATGAATAAATAAGAGTTAATATCATTCCAATTGCCATTACTAAAGTAATTAACATTTTTGTCTTTACAAGATATTTTTGACACCCTCTGTAAAACCAAAATATCCATTGGTCTCCTGTCCTAGGATGAGGAACAAAATGCATGTTGCTACCTTTTTAGCATCCTCTCAAAAAGTAGGTTGAAAATTATCATGTCCGGTTCCTTTGGGGGATGGATCTAGAATAATTCACCTATCCTAATAACAAAACAAAACAAAAAAACAAAAAAACAAAAACAAAAACCTGACTTAAATGATCATGTGTTAAGAGCTAAATTGGCTCAGTGGTCTTCGTCCCCTTAAATTTCTTACAGTTGAAATTTCTCTTTGTGCCAAATCAGGACATATAAAATTGTAACGGGTATTATATTGATCCAAATGATTGAGCACTCTTACTCTCAGATTTCTAAAATTAAACCCTTGCCTACACTTTTGATTTTTGTGAGTATTTTTCAAAGTATTCCACAAATCAACCTTATGAGTGAAATTATTGTGGTAAACGTAATTAATATAACCTGAGGTTGAATTGAAGGGAGCAACCAAGATTACAGGAAAAGGTTGTAGGGTGCTTCTCGAATTGGGCCTGCTGGAGAATAAGCCCACTTTAAAGGATTGGACTTGTTGCGCTTCTTGCAATGTAGGCCCTTTTGCCTATTCTTTGTTCACGTGCACAGCTCCCTAAAAATCTTTGCTCACTGTCCCTAAAATCATAAAACGTTTCTTCTTCTTTCTTGGGAAACGATGAATGTTGAAGAACCTCATCAAACTGAGTTCGTGTATCATTTTTATCCCTCTAAAAACAATTCAGTCTGCAACCCAATGGACAATCACTAATGGCTGAAACTATTCTTTTTGGAAGGAATCGGTGATGTCGACGTTGTGATGACCCGTCCCTATTTTCTATATAATTTTCTTTCCAAGTGTGTAAAGTGACGATTATGCCCTAGTTGACTAAATGACGTGGACGTACTTACTTAGTTTAAATTATTTTTCTCGCTATCATCATACGAAATTTTATTTTTTATTTTTTTTCCTTTTGAAAGTTTAACCTGTGCCTATCCTTATCCACCAATTATTTTATTTCCTATTTTCTCTAACCAATCAAATTATCTCTCTCTTCCCTCTGCCCAATCAGACACGTGACTTTCTCTCTCTCCTTCTTGTATCTTTTTCTTCCTTCTCGCACCCAAACCACCATTACTATACACATGCTTTAAATCTTCACAGATCGAACCTGCAAAGACCATCATCGTGTTCATCTTGACCTCACGAACCAAGTCGTACCATTTGATTGTTGAATAGACAAGTTTTAACTTGCCAACACGGAAGCTCCGATTCTGTCGAGTTGGTATCGTCGTGATCCCGGTGAGATTACAAGGTTAGAATGTGGGGAAACCTCTACTCAATTTCCTAAAGTCTGTAGTGAAGGTTTGAGGAAACCTTATCATGAAACAAACCTATTTCGAGAAGTTTGAGTTTTGGTCGAATCTTTTGAGGGATTTTCAAGCCATTTTTCATTTGATTTTAGACTCTCAAGAGGTATAAACTTGTTTTACTCCTCAAGAGCTTCAAATCCATATAAATTTTGTAGATTTTGGTTGAGAAATAAGTTAAATATAAAGGTTTGAAAATTTTCCCATAATCCGATCAGATTTTCCAGAAATCGGCGAATCAGACGGTGGCCCCAATGACGGCGGACAACGAAGCTAATCAGAGAAGAAGGCAAATATTCCGTCAAACTTGACGGAATATTCTGACTGCGTCAGGTAACGCCGTTACTATTTAACGAAATATTCCGTCTATTCTGATGGAATATCCCTAACGTTCGTTAGGGTTGCACATGGCCGCACGTATGGCCATGGGTTGGACAGCGCGTGAGGGCGCGTCCAACGAGTGGTTTTCATGTGCGGGTTCGTGACTTCGAGTAGATCATTTTCATATATTCAAACCTTCCGTTTGAGCAAACTATGAGAAGTTATTCCTAGATTCTTATGTATGTACTATTTAATTAACTAAAAATAGTTGTTTCGCATATAAGCGAGACATACCCCAAGGACAAATGCGGACAAGCAAGGCTAGAGGCTACAATCCTTCAACATATCAGTGAGTGGGCATTTGTTTATATATATATATATATATATATATATATATATTTAAACTTACTAGTTTCCATAAATGTTTTAAAGTTGATTTATGCATAGCATGCCTTGGTTTAATTGAGTTATATTTAAATATGCATAGTTATGAGATTGTGAATATGACATATAATTCTATGAGAAGTACATGTAAGTTCAGGTGAGTTAGTATGTGATTGAAATGGTTGCATTATATTGGTGTGCATATATTTATTTAGAGCTCATCATTGCTGCATCCCGGTGTTAGTGCTTCCGTCTCGGGCTAGGGTCAATCCTTCACGTGATGTTCACATTTTGCACTGCACGCTCACCTTGTACCTAAGTTTGGTGCCAGCCCTGTTGTACAGAATGCATTAGGCAGTTCCGACTCGTAGGTAACTCACAATTTACCGCTAGCCATCATGTGATCGTAGCACTAGAGCGTACATATATATTTAGTACTTAGTCAGTTTGACTGCCCTTTTTGGTTGCCTATGCTTTGAACATTTGTAATCTGGGTTTGACCACTTCTGCATACTCACTTATCTTTAGTTTGAATAAGTTTTAGTTGGTTTTAATTTGTACACATTTTTAATTACTTCTTTTGCACTCATGGCTATGTCACTCTCACATGATGGCCGACACATCTCGACTTCGATCGGGGTGTGTCAGACGTTGTGTATTTAGTTTTTGCAGCGTTGGATATTTCCGCGAGATCGTGAAACCACACCTTTTGGACGAAACCATGATGGAACGCAAGACCACAACAAGGTGTAGGGTGCAAACTGTGGGTTCAATCTCATATTTGCAGCAATCAGAAAGAAACTTTGAATTATTCTCAATTGTGCAGGTAAATCTGTTGGACTTAGTAACCAAATCTCTTCAACATGGGTAGGTTTAATAGGATGCTTTTGTGGGTCTGTATTTGCTTATGCATATTTGGTTTTTGCAGCCAACAATGCCGACTGCAATGGATTTTCTAAGGTTCTAAAAGGATGATTAAACGCTCTGGATATAATTCGTTCAAATTCTGATAATGGTAATATTTGGGTAGTGAACTTAGTGAATTGGAATGCTGAAATGGTTCAATGATAGATTGAATTTTTCTCTCTGCCGAATGAAACAGTGTGGGGGATTTCAAATTTCGTTCAAATTGTTGGGTTAATTCAGGCCTGGGTTCAAACGGGTTATAGGATTAGATTTCAAATAGGTTGTAGTGTTTGAATGATTCGATGTTGAGAGAGTTTTGGGTTCTGCAAGAAAGTTCTCATATTTCGATAAACTTTCGAACAAAATCGGTTCAATATTCTCCTTTTCCACCAACGTCCTCTTCCCTAATTTCTTATCAAGTTGAAATTTAGTAAGAACGTTGTTGAATTCTTTACTTGACGAAGAGGAAGTCTCAAATGCAATTCGAGACAAAACTGGGCAAATTGTTTTCATTCATGAAAAACCTGGCGCTGAGGCCAGTGATCGAATAAGGTGGTTCATAGGATCTGAAAACTGATGTCGCTTAAACTATCGATCACAATATCATGCAAAGGATATAAATCAGAGAGGGAAAATGAAATTAAATAATCTCTTTTTTGTCAAGAAATTAAATAATCTGACAAAAAAGGATTTGATAAATATGTAGAGATGGAGGAGTTGTATTCTTCAGGAGAAGTTACAACTTTTCCCATTGAATACAACTATTCATATCCTTCATAATTAATTAATTATATTATTTTTAATTAATTAATTAACTTATTTCATTATATCATATGTATATTAGTACAATAATGTTATGGTGTACCTTTACACATGATTACACATATTGTGTAAACCATGTTATCATAATCATAATCCAACAGAAATGGTACCATGTTCTTAGCATCCAAAACTCTAGTGTTGTTGACTCAGAAATAGAAACAATCAAGAAATAATACAAGCAGTGGCGAAGCCAGGAATTGTCGGTGGGAGGGGCGAATTTTTTTTTTTTTTTTTCAAACAAATGATATTATTTATATTAAGGGGGTAGGGAAATGGGCTAAGTCTGACAATAGGCTAGCAATAATGTGGTTCAAATTTGACTTTAGCGAGAATTGAACCTAAGTCCTCTCACTTACAAGTGAAGAGAAATACCATTAGATCATAGGAATAAGCGGCGAGTTGGGGCGAACTTAAAAGAGTGCAAGGTTAAAACAGATTAGCCAATATTTCATCCAACTCAGTGTCCTCACTTTGTTGGGAGCTACCCGAAATAGTCGAAGAGGACTACCTAAAATATTTGAAGGATGACCACTTGGAATATTTGGAGGAGGGTTTAATCATTGTTTCTTATAGTATCATTTCATTACGTAATTGTATACTATGGGGAAAAAAAAAAAGTCTTCGATTCTTAATCAATACCAATATCATATAAATTATTCATTAAACAAAATTCAATTCAATGAATCGATATCAATGAGAATAATCAAGAATTCAATTTTTACTTTAAATAACAAGTTTATTCATCAATAATTATAAGATTTCATATTCATATTCAATAATTAATAACCATATTGATTAATTACTCTATGATTCTATGTCAAATAAACAAAATTTCAAATTAAATAAGCAATTAGGTTTAAGGCTAACATAAGTTTGGAGATTAAAAACTTCATCTAAGAGAAAAAGGGCCAAGAATGGTGGCTGGAGGTTGGCTGCTTGCTGCTTGCGGCTTGGATGGCTTAAAAGCTTGAAGTTGAAGCCTTAATGTCTGGTAGCAAGGGAATAAGGGGGCCAATGGGATCTATTCTACTTGCTGGGATCTGTTATGCTGCCATCTGATTAATTTTATTTTTCAATTCTATAACTAAATGATGTCGTTGCATTAAAGGAAATTTTTTAACTAGGACTAAACGGTGTTGTTTGGCCTAGCTTTTGAAAAAAATATAAAACCAAACGCAGCAGAGCTGCGCACCAGCAACAAACCCAGATCTAGATAAACACAGACGGAACTACCACACCAAAAGGCACTTTCGACGGGACCAGAGGGGCGAAACCACCGCTCCTGGACTTGTTTTCCAGCGAGGGGAGTGGCGGCCACCACTCCTCGCCCTCACGTGGCTTTGCCACTAATACAAGAGGCTGGCACTAGCCTTGCATCTCGACAAGAATGGATCAATCACCGTTGATGGTGCTTTCAAGCATACTAAGGAAGCTTGGGACGTTCTCTTTGACGCTTCTAAAAAATAGGTTTTCGACAAGTCTTTAAGTAGACAATTTCAAGGGGCTCATGGTTCTGATGAGTGCAGAGGTAGTGGATACAAACTAGCGCAGCCGTCGAGGTCTAGTGCAGAGTTAGTGGATGCAAACCAGCCCAAGTCTTCAACGAACGAGAAATACAAGAACCCCATGAATGCAATGCAATCCCTAATCCGAAAACCCTATGACATACCTAGCACGAGCTGCAACAGTAGTATACAACCTAACAAGATGAGCATTTTTTTAGATTACTTGATTCGAAGTAAGGGTGGCACCTAGATTCCGCCGGAGAGTTGCTCGGCAAGCACACGTACGCTCTTGGCAGATCATCACTTCCCCTACAGTTCATAACCTCCTTGTTGATTTTATGAAGTAGCAGAGCTAGAGGTAGGAAATGAGAGAAAAGGGACCTGGAGAGAAGTCTCTGGCGGTAAAAAGGGAAGAGCCTTTTTCCCAGAAGGTTGCAAACCGTTAAGCCACGGATTTCATGAGCGGCCGTTCTATGTTCACTTACTCTACACCAAATGGCGAACGCCGTCATTGCTTGTGAAGTTTGATAAAGCAAATGATTATATTTTTGGGTAATTTGGATTCACCTCTGAAACTTTTGGGGTTTTACACTTTGATGTTTGATCAACTTTTTTCTATGTTAGATTTTAAGGAAAACTAATGAAAATGGCTTTAAAACTTTGAGTTTTAATAAATAAAAAGACCATTATATAATTTTATTTAATGATAAGGACAAGAGAAATAAAAAATAAAAAAAAAACCTAACTAAAGGTGCATGCAAAGAGCACCTTAGTTGCATAACCCCTTGACATAATCCAAGCATATTTTATTCCTTTGAAATTAAAATTTCAAATTGAAGTGGGTTTCGTTCGATTCAGAACCATATCTGGGATGATATGGTTGGGAAGGAGTAGATCAGGTGTGGGTTGGATGGTTGGGGGTAAAGGTGGGGCAACATCATTGACAACATTGTTGGACTCATCACCTATTTTTCTAGTAATGGTATTGAGCTATTAGCCGTGCATAACTTTAATGGCATGGACGTTGATCTCTATCATGTTTTTTTTTTTTTTTTTTAATCTTTTTATTGCATTTTGGTGAAAGAACTTGAAAATCTAGGACGATTATATACCGTTAAGTTTCATAAACAGTGTCGTACCGTTAAGTTTCATAAATAATGTAGTACCATTAAGTTTCATAAACAGTGTAGTAAGAGTCATAAACAGTGTAGTAATTTTATAAACAATGTAGTACCATTAAGTTCATAAACAATTTGTGTAAGTGGCGCATAGGTATGCGCTGTTAGTTTTTTTTTTTTTTTTTAATATTAAAATCATGTCTTTTTCATTAAATTTAAGTTTTTTGTTCTTTTTATTAAAATTTAAGAATTTTTCATTAAAATTTAAATCATTTTCATTAAATAAAGTTATAACATGATTTTTTTTTTATTAAGATAAACTTAGTCCAAACCTTTTTTTATGAAACTTCCTCATATTTTAAACCCAAAAATGACTTCACGGATTTTCACGCTGCTGTAGACCTTCTATTTCTCTTCACGCTGTGTATATTTTTACAACTTGATACAACCGTGTGTGTGTGTGTGTGTGTGTCTCATGTATTTTCACGTTGCTTTGAATGGGCACTTCACTCTGTAAATTATGATACAAAGACTTCTCAAGTTATCTTTCACTTTTGTTAAATGAGGACAATTGTTTTTAATATAGGAGGGGTGTCATTATATCACACTTAAGTGACAAATTAATTTCTTTTTTTTTTACAATCTTGGTACCGTATGAAGCAGTAACATACTTTTGACTATGAATAAAATAATTCACCAAAACAGAATCGACACCTCAAAAATACATTCATGAAAGTTCACAATCGAATTGAATGCCCCAATTGTTTTTGTTCGCTTTAAATTGCACAAACTCCTTGGGTTTTATTTTGAGGGTAAACGATAATTTCATTCATAAAACACCAACTAGAACAAACATAAACATACATGTGGACAAAATGATGGCCTTTGAAAAAAAAAAATTAGTGGGAAAAAGTCAGACTAAGGAAAAAAGACGCCACACATGCAAGACGAAATTTACCATTTACAGACTCGGCATGGATGGGCCCCATATCCACCCAAAACGATAATCCTGACATTACAAACTATATCGAGCTAAACGACGAGCAATACTATTAGCTTTCCTTGAACATGATTCACCACCACCTGATTAGTTTATAATAATGATGTATACCATCCACATAGACTCCTTCAGCATCCAAGCAGACCTCGTCCTGGTTAAGAAGTTGAACCAGCCTAATGAGGATAGCTTAATCGTTAGTGACCAAAGTAATAGAATTACTACTTTAATCGTTAGTGACCAAAGTAATAGAATTACTACTAGGTACCATTCACTTCAATAGTAAAGGATGATCAATCTGGGGCAAAAAAACAAAATGGTTAAGGACCAAATTGAAAACCACTAAAACTTTAGGGAGCAAACATGCAGTTAACCCGTTTCATTTTTATTCCGTTAAGGTGGCGGGTTCGCAGTGACGACGTGGCATCTCCCATTCCTCCTGGCTTATCCTCGTATTCTCCGTCCCGAGAGCCGAAACGTTCGACTTCCCACTGAAACTTCTGGTTCCTCCGAGTTGAATGCCCTTCGCATCCACCTCCTCGCTAGGGTTTTCCACCATAAGAAGCTCGCTGAAGAAGGCCATTTTCTCGAAGAAAGCGACTTGCAGTCTCTCTCTACCCGCCGCCGTTGCATCAGGTTTGTTCTGCTCTCTAGTCTGTTCCCTACCTACTGTTTGGCTACCGAGAAAATCCAGGAAACTGATTTCATTTTTGAAGTTTCAGCCATGGACGGCAATTCGAACTGTACGCTGGTTTTGTGCGGGAAGTCGCCGGCGAAGAATGAAATTGCTATAGCATTGAAGAGCAGCAACGCTCTGAAGCTCCCTGAGAGCACCGAGCTTTCAATTTTGTTACAGTCGGAATTCGAAAAGCCGGTCAAGCAGGATGCTTTCGGAGTCGACTCGTTCATGAGCTTGCTCTCTACCAGTCGGTTCGGCAGGTTCCTCCTCTGGTCTCCACGCTTGCCTTCCACACACGACGTCGTTTCCAAGTAAGTTTCGCAAAAGACTGGATTTTTAGTTTCCTGAACTCTGAAGTTAAGTGAATGATTATTTTTCGGATAGTGAATTTGAGTTTTTAGTTTGATCTCAGCAATTTTTGTGAGCTGCCGGTGGGTGCGGTTTGTGTAGCTGATGTTCAGTACAAAGGGAGAGGTTTGAAATGCTAATTAGTGGTTGAGTTTGATTCATTGATTGTTGTATTTCAATTTTTGGAATTCAATTTGTTAGTTAATTTTTGTGGCAGGGCGGTCGAAGAATGTGTGGGAGTCTCCTGAGGGTTGCCTTCTGTTTTCCTTTACTTTGCAGATGGAGGATGGCCACATCGTGCCTCTCATACAGTACGTGGTTTCTCTTGCCGTCACGGAGGCAATAAAAGATGTTTGTGATAAAAATGTGAGTGCATTGTTCGTCACGAGTTTGATATGGAAAGAATTAAAAAGTTAACTTTGTCAAATTTATATATATTGAGTTTGGTATATGATAGCCATTAATGGTAACTGTAGCAAAGAAGCGGGTTTCATTCAAAATTCGAATTTGTTAAGCAATAACTGTTCTATTTGTTTCTAATTCAATGTGTTGCCTGAGGCGTTCATCTTGACCTCAAGTAATACATAGAAGTTCGCTAGTACTTTAACTGTAGAAAGATTATGTCACTCATATTTACTATCCAACCTGTAATAGATTGCACGGAGATAACTTTTTTCAGGCTCTTATTATAGTATATTTGGCTACTTGGACCATGCACATTGCCTCTGATTGTTATATTTACTAATTTGCAGTTGATAGGTTGATGCTATAGTGCAGACTTTGATACACTTTGTGTTGGGTACATCTTCTGCATTTCAGGGCTTGCCATATGTTGATGTTAAAATAAAATGGCCAAATGATCTTTATTTAAATGGCCTCAAAGTGGGAGGTATTTTATGCACCTCAACGTATAAGTCAAAGCAGTTCAATGTCTCTGCTGGTAATTAGTCTCATCCTCTGGTTGCTGATTAGCAGGTCTGATTGCAAATAAGCATGCTTTGAAATACCGAACTTCTTACATTCGGTGGACCTGTTCCTTTCAAGTACTATATGAATGACACCATCAACAACACGCACATGTGCATGATTGGATAATGGATATTCAACAATAACTTTTATGTTGATGACAGACATACTCCTGTTTTTGCTTTTGCAGGTGTAGGTTTGAACGTTGATAATGAGAAACCAACCACATGTTTGAATGCATTTCTTAGAGAATTGTCTGTTACAACATACCGATTTAGAAGAGAAGATGTTCTTGCCACCTTCTTTAACAAATTTGAGATGTTATATGAAGTTTTAATAAATCAAGGTAAAAACTCATCACGTCAATTATAGAAAATGTCATCTGATATATCAATTATACCATTCCTTCATTTTGATTTTAGTGCTTAATTTTACAGTTTTACCTCAACTATGCGTGTTGGTGCCGTTCTTTCTAAACTTTTTCATTTATGTTTCAAGCCAGCTTGAATGTTCTGTAAATCAAAATTTAATTTTTGCTTGATACCAAAAGTTGAATCCCTTAGTTGTACTGTTTCAGTTATGAGACAGCTGTTTTTCCCTGTCGTCTAACAACCTAGTTTCCTTGCCGCATAGAAATATGGATAAGTAGTGGGCAGATACAATTATTTCGTGTTCTGCACAATTATCTAATCAATCCTGTTTCTGCAGTTTCTATTTCAGCTGTAAAATTCTACTTTGATCAGTAAGAATGATAGAATATCCATCAAGTATGTAGGTTATGAAAATTAATGCTGGCTCTTTTGGTTCATGTCAAGGATTCCAATCTCTTGAGGAGCTATACTATAGGACATGGCTACACAGGTAACTCACTGACATGTAGATTAGATTCTCTAGTGGATCGTTATGGTTGAACTCAAGTTAGTAATTTTTCAGACGGTCTTTTCTAGATATAAAAAGCAAAGAAGCCTTGTGAAATGTCACACCAAATATTCTGTGAATTTTGTCTTGGTACAAAATAACAATTCTACTCGATCTGCAGAAGCCGTTTTCCGACCATTAATCTGGCCTCCTGATTTTCTTCTCATAAAGTACTGAATTTGTTCTTGTCATTCATCCCCCTAATAGTATATTCCCACATAATCTGGTTGCCTCTGGGATGCGTGGTATATAAATATGTGGGAAGCCTTTCTTTTGCAAGCTGGTTTTCAAGGATAAGTTCTACCCATGGGTTTAACATGGTATCAACTATCTAGCAAGTTATCTCAGGAATGGGTTGGGTTGTAATCTTACGTATAAGGGGAGAGCCAAGTGTCTTATCCCCTTTCGCTAGGGGAGTTTTTCTGGGGTACTGTTGGGATGCAGGGGACTCCTTCCTTGTACGCTAGCCTTCAAGAAGCAGTTCTAGTCGTGAGATTGACAATAACACACCTTCTTCCACAATACCCATTCCTTAGTATTCTACTTGGAATTAGTATTATACTCGTGAGATTGACAATAACACACCTTCTTCCACAGTACCCATTCCTTAGTATTCTACTTGGAATTAGTATTCTACCCGTGAGATCGACAATAACACACTGTCTTCCACAGTACCCATGTCCTTAGTATTCTACTTGGAATTTGTAAGCTATGGTTTTTACATGGACCAGGTGGTCTATGTTTCACCTATACTGTTATATCGTTGTGCTACCTCCATACCTTAAACAATCAAATTAATTTTTGTTGTCTTGCATTTTCAGCTTTCTTGACATCTTAATTTTCTTACCATTATAAATACTTGGGCTAGGTGAAGGAGCAAGAATTCTTGTAATCTTGAAGCCTTTGCTTCTTTTCCTTTTTCTTTGTCGATATAATATCATAATTAAGAAAGATGAATATGCTTAAATTAATATCAATCAAGAGAAATGTGCTCAAGCACGTAAATCCACTTTGAATATAATTTTGTTTTGGTATCTGCAGCGGACAGAGAGTTATTGTGCAAGAAAAAATTGAGGATCAAGTGGTGGAAAATGTGGTCACTATTCAGGTGTGGCAAACTAGACAGCTTCTCAATGAGTCACTGCCCTCAAATTTTGGATATGCATGCCTATGTAAATGAAATAGCGTATACCCTTTCTTAAGATAAACCCAAACAAAAACTACTATTTCATCCTTTCTGGCTCAAACAAATTCAATCGTTAACTTTATGGATGTATTTCCTTTTGTTTCAACCAAAGTTTGTTCATTTCCCTTGATTACAAAATTTAAAGTACTTATTGGTTAAAAATGTTTGTGAATCCTTGATTTGAATAAGCTGCAAAAAGATCTAGCCTCAAAATTATAAGATAGGGGGAAAAAACTGCAATTACACCTTCTATGGCTAGCCCTATTTACATGGATAACCCTGTAATTTACTGTCTTACTCTTAGACCCCTTATGGTTCCCTATCTTGACTGTCCACGTTTAAATCTCCAAACTTATGCACAAATTCCATAAAAGAGCCATGCAAATACCCCCCATGACCACTATGAGCCAAGATATTTGCACGCACCATGTCAAGCATTGATATGCCTTTCATCACAGCCATCATGCGGCCATTGCTGGACACCCTTGGATACAGGTGTAACTCCATCTTTGTAAAACTATGCATGATTGCAATCAAAGAATAAAATAGCTTGAACAGGGGAAGAGGATATGAATAAAATAGCCATTTACATGATTATTATCGGCATCCCTTAAGTAGACAAATTAGGAAACAAGATATACCTGTGTAAATAGGGTCGACCGTAACGGTGTTATATGGTTTGAGGTATGATTGTTGTCAATATTCTATATTTGGTACTAGGGTTCTCAGGACTGAAAATCTTCAATTTGCAGGGTTTGACCTCATCAGGATATTTGTTGGCTATTGGTGATGACAATCAAATGTGTGAACTTCATCCTGATGGCAATAGGTATGTTTGCTCAAAAGATTTTTTTTTTATTTTGGAGTGATATAGTGTTGCTTAATTTAACTATGAAACTTACTTAAGCAGTACGTGCAAAGTCTCTTTTGTTTTTTTGTTTTAACAGTATAATGTATGCTTTTGAAAGCTCCATTATAACTACTGGATGAACATATGGCGAGCAAGCTCTTAAGGGTAAAAATAAACAGTAATTTCCTTTCACTTAAAGTAGCTAGCTCAATTTTTCAATTTTTATTTTTCTGGGCAAATGTGTTAGCACAATTTAGAGCCATCAAAATGTCAACTTCAATCAAAGGGAGCACTCTTGTCAAGATTGCCTTAAGCCATTTCTGTCATTCAGGATGGATACCTGGTTACAAGGTTCGAATTTTTTCATACACGTTACTGGGGAGATCTGTTTGATTTGATGTGGTTTTTGTAACTTTTGAAAGTTAGTAAATGAAAGAAAGTATCTATAAATTGATAGTTATTGGAAGTAGTAGAAATTCGTGGTATTATGCCTAAAGGTAGTTTCATTGTTTTGTTGACATATTAATGGTTTATTTTACTATTAGTTAAGATCATGTCCTGGTTTGGTCCTAGTACCGCATCATATAAGCTTTTTGTTTGAGACATCAAATGGTGAAGATTTGGTAGTTGAAATCTCACACCATTTTTGTTTATCTGTTGATTTGAAATTGTACCTCAGCTTTACTAGGTGACAATAATCATGTCAGGTTGCTTGGTCAAAAGGACAGCAACTTGGCATCATGCCCTTTTGTAATTTTGTTTTACCACCCACAGATGTAATACCGGTTCAGCTCATGTTTCCTTTACTGTTCATTTCTGTCCAAATACAGTCATCGTCATAATTTCGCATGCATTTACCGTCTTTGAAGTGACTCTGATTTGATTTTCTATGGTACTCCGGAGCATTATAGAATTTTTGGACTCTGATTTTAATTCGTAATGGCCTCTTAATCCTTGCCTTTGTATTTGTGTAATTAGTCAATAAATGCATTCCTGTTAGTTGGGGCAGAATCAGTACTGGACATGTCTTTCTGGTGGAACATTACATTCATGCCTGTATTTGCGTGCTTTCATTAACTTGATACGTATGAAACACATTACATAATAAACATGTAGTAATACTAGATATAAAAAATGTAAAAAGAGAATAATTAAGAAATAGGCGGAGGTTTTGATTTGAAGTACGCTAAGAACTTCCCGATATACATTTTGCCCCTTTTTCTGATGAACTACCGTATCTATCAAGCATTCTGGCAATTTCATGTAGTGGTTTTACATTCACATGCTATAATTTCAGAAGTATGTCGGGAAATGAGCCTGGCCATTTTTAACCTAAGTAATCATTATATTGTCTCTGTTTGTCCATATAGTTTTGACTTCTTCAAAGGATTAGTCAGGCGAAAAATGGACTGAAGAAGATTCCTTGGCACCACCTTGCATCAGTGGCTTCAAAATTGCTGCATCACGCGCACCACTGAGAATGTTCTCTCCTTTATCTTTTTCATACGTCCGATACTTGAATCATTTTGTTTAACTTAATTGTTTCGGTATGGATCTCGGTCAAAAGTAGATCTGCATATCTTGCTTAATAATTTCGGGACTCATGGAATTGACAACCATACTTTCCTGTGTTTACTTGCTAACAAGATAGGGATTATGTTGTGTTATGTCACGAATCATTTGATCCGCCCAAGTAATCAATCATTTGCAGGAAAATCAGGTCTCCATGCCAGCTTCGAGGTAGGTCCGTTTGAATACCTAGTTTCTTTGTTGTTTGTTGAGGAAATCTATGATTGTATATTTCCGTGGCCAAACAAATATTTAGACGGAAACATGACGCTCACGAGGCCATATTTGAAAGGTTTAACTTTTTAGGGTTCCTTATTGGTTAGATTTTATGCTGAAGTTTTTGAATTTAAACATCTTAACATGGTATGTGTAAGGTCGAATAAGCGGATTAGGCCGATTAACTAGGACAATGTGTATGTCCGCTTGCACTCTGGAACCCTTACCCCTCTCCATGTAGTTTAGAGTAAGTAGGGATGACAATTTAACCTATCAAATCCGATCTTTGCAAGTAACCGATTTGAACGGTTCGGTTTCGGGCATTAAATTTCGAGTATTTTACAGTTATAGGAAACAGTTGGGCATTAAATTGAAATCATATTTACTCAAGAGTAAATAAGGCTGTCGCATTGTGAAAAGAAAATGATACGTGCATTGGCCATCAAGGCATCAAATTTTTTGCTTTTGGTACAAATTTTGGCACCCGATTCGATTTTAGATGTGTACGACAATTTACAAGTTAAAAAGAAAAGAAAAATATCCTTGACAAATTTGCTGTACTGAATGAAAATCTCCAAATTGAAATCTTATCGCAAGTCATAAGTGGAGGCCAACTCTCGTCCTCCTAGCGAAAGTGGCGAAGACAACATGGGTTCATTGGCTGCTTATGATCCTAATTGCTTCACAACCCAATGTATATTTATATGTATATTTGTATTTGACTCATATGCAACCGCGACAAATTGAAATAATGAGTACAAAACAATAAATTACAACGCTATTTTTTTGTGCAATCCTATGTATGGTTATTGGTAGATTTTGTTCTCTTTCTTTTGTCCTTTTTCTCATATTTCTTGTGTGCGACCCTATGGTCCTCAAAAAGTGTTCGATAAAATCTTGGCAGGAATCTAATCGACATAACACAGCATAAGGTGAACTCCAACCAAGAATAACTTGCCTGCAGATTAGAGAGAGTAGATGAATTCCCCTTGGTCATTAATCCTTTACATAAACATTAGTTATGCCAAATAAAGAAAAATCCATCCTCAAGAATAAAAGTATTGTATGCCATCTAAAAGAGTGGAAGGATAGCATGAGTAGAGACGAAGAAAGGAACAAAGGTTATGATGCTAATTAATTACACTTGTATCATATGTCCTTGATATTTTCAATCCTTCTTCCATTTTTTTTCCACCTTTTTGGTTATAATAAAAAGGATTGAACCTTCTTTTTTATTTTTTCTAAAAAATGAGACAACTAATGGTAAGTTACAGTTATTCATCCCTTTCGGAGGTCGGAAAGACTCACAGAGCATTTTAGCCTCATCCTCGCCACAAGTCTGGCTTCCACACCAGCAGCAGCTTCGAATCCAAGACCTCTAGTTTGTAATTTGAAGAAAGTCTCGCAATCCACCATTTACCACTGGGCCACCAGCTCGGTTAAGTGAACCTTTGGGTTTAAGGTGTTGCATTTCCACTTACGCTTCCCGGATTCAACTAACATGAATGACGATAAATGAGTTCAAATTATATGAGTTTGACTTCTAGTTGTGGCTAGAATCGTCGTCACAAAAAAAGCGAAACTTTATCCTATTTAAATTCTAACTCATTATCTCATATTTCTTGGCCACTTGAACTAATAATCATGAAGATAGCAAGAAAAATAGTATTGAAGATGCTCTAGCTATGAGCCTACAACTTACTTTTTGATAATCTTTCCCTCGCATGCTTCTCCTTGTTAATCAATATCCTATAGTGGACAAAGAATTGCATTGCTTTTTAATTGGTAAAAAATAAAGGGTTTTCAAGAGGAAATTTGGGGAAGCATGAAGGGATCCGGGAGATCAGTCAAAGATCTATTGGATTATCACGAAACATTTTGGCAAAGTGGTGGACCAAGTTGGTTAAGAAAACTAGTGAGAGGGGTCTGTCTTTCTTAGTTACTTGTTAGGTTAAAAACTGCAGACTTTGAGATGCTAGCTAGCTGTACATGTATATAGGGCTGGAAAATTTTCCCGAAAATCCAAACCAAATCAAAAAAATTCCAATCTTATACTGAAAAATTCTCAAATCGATAATAATGAAAATTTCGAGATCCATACTGAACTGATCCCAAATCTTTTGGTATAGGAATCGAGATTACATATTCAATGATTCGGGAATCCTGAACCGAACCGAAAAAATATATATATTTATTTTGGTTGCATGCATGTTGATGTTGAATTTAAGTAATTTGATAGTAGACTATATTAAAAATAAAAGTATGAAATTAAGTAATTTGGAACTTTGGAGAATCAATTTGACTTGGTATGAATGAATTGACATTTCAATTGGTATGAAATTTCAAATTAAAATGAGGTAAAACCCTAAATTTAATTTATATGAAATTGGAAAACAAAATTTGAGGCCAAAAGTCAAAATTTTAGCCCACATCCAAAAAAATCTCCAATTTCATTCCAAAAACCCAAAATTCAATCATGATCCATCTCGAAGTACTGAAAACAATTCGGGAATCCCAAAAATTGGAAATACCGAAATTTTGATTCGGAATTGATCTTCAAATTTTTGTTCCGAAAATTTTTAGTTTGGGATTCAGGATCCCTTTTTCGATTGGGATCCCATACTGAACCACCCCTACATGTATATGGTGGAGAGAAGCATATGGAAAGCTGGAGTGCAATCAAAACCATTTAGAATTACATCCGTAATATTGATAGCACACATAGTATTAAGGTCACTCACGTACGCGCGTGTAAGTTGAGTATGGCTAAATAGTGTCAAGGGTTAGAATAAATCTAAACGCACATGGACCCTTGACCGTAACATCTTTCTTCTTATGACGCTTATAAATATTTAGATATAATTTGCCCTACAACTGAAAATATATTATTGGTGACACGATTTCTCTAGTTTTTGAGGTTACATACTTAATATTCATTCAAAAGTTTTGAGGGGTCTACTTCTCAATTGAGAAAAATGAACTGCAGCCGTCTTTATCAAATGAATATGATTAGATTAGATTAGATTAAAGAACAAAGGAGAATAGAAGATAGCCTCATGATGGCGTTGTTCGGCTGGATATGTTCCTCACACAACTCTTTCCTAGTTACTCATTAGGTTAAAAACTGCAGACTTTGAGACGCTAGCTAGCTGTACTTGTATGTATATGGTGGAGTGAAGCATATGGAAAGCTGGCGTGTAAACCGAACCATTTAGAATTAGATCCGCAATATTGATAACAAACGTAGTGTTAGGGTCACTCAAGTACGCATATGTAAGTTGATTATGGCTGGATAGTATCAACAGTTAGAATAAATTCGAAGTTTTTCATGTAAATTAAATCAAACAATGTCTTATAACCAGAATGTTCTAACTTTGGACTGGAGGATGAGACTCACTTAGCCAATTAAATGATGCCAAGCGGATTAATAAAAAAATACGTTTTTTTTTTTTTTTTTAAGGAGGTAGTTGCTGATTTTTCCTGAACTCGTAGAGAGCTGCTAATATACCTTGAACTTTAACTTTAGGTGCTTACCCCCTGAATTTTTATAATTGGCCAAGTTCTCTCTGTACTTTATTTTAGCCAATTACCTCTTGAACTTTTATAATTTGTCAACTACCTCTAGAACTTTACTTTTAGCCTATCACCACCCTTAACATTTATAATTGGCTAGTTTCTAGTAATGAATTTTTGAGATGAGTAATTACTTTCTTATTCGAATTTGGGCCATGAATTGAAATTGGTGAATCGAAATGATCTTGTGAATCAAGTCACAAGGAATGCTAATGAAATGACATTACAATCCGAACAGGTTGCTGAAAGAGCAAGACCATGGAGAAGATTCATAGTTGTCCACATTAGACATAAAATTCAAGCAAAAAGTACATAGAGTGACCTAGCAGAAGAGAATAAGCTAGAAAAAATAATATGTTGGCCACATTAGGGATAAAATTACCTTTTTGCCTTCAAAAAATTGTCATCTGTCTTGCACATGACCAAAATGAATGAAAAATTGGATGAAAAAAAAAATTAAATATCTAATGCCAAAAGGAAAATTGGCCAATTATAAAAAATCAAGTGAGAGAATAATTGGCTAAAATTAAAGTTTAGAGGAAATTGGTCAATTGTAAAAGTTTAGAGGGAGTATTGGCTAAAATTAAAGATATGGAAGAAATTGAAAGCTTCTTACCATTTCAGGAGTAAATCAAACAAAGACCTCTTTATTAAAATAGTTTAAAGAAAAAGACACTGAAAAATATGATTTTTTGTAATTAATTCACATGACGTTATTTAATTAGCTTTGAAGATCTCATGTGAGTAACACATTAACACATTAATAAGCTTTTAACAGGGTTGGAGGGATTTGGATCCTCTCCTGAGCCCAAGGAGAGGATCCTCATGATCAAATGACTTGAGTCATTAGATGAAAATCTAATAGTTATAATTATTATAATTTTAAAAGGACTTCCTGTTTGTAGCCGTTGAATATTCATTCAACGGCCCAAGTCATTTGGTCAGGAGGATCCTCTCCTTGAGCTCATGAGAGGATCCAAGTCCGGGTTGGAGGACAATAACAAAATTGATGATGCGAAAGATGAGCAACAAAATTAATGAGTTCGAAACATAAAAATTGAAACTGATGTGTTCGAAAAAACATAAAAAAAATTGTGTGTAAGAAAAACCCAAATTAAAAATAAATAAAAAATGGTAAAGAGGTGAGTACTGTGCCGCTGGCAGCCAAACAGAGAGAAGCACAAGTTTGTCTTGTCCCTTGTCGTCTGGAACCACTGTACGTTCCCGACACAAAAGTACATCGTATGTTCAGTAGTTCGGTTGAAGATTACTTCTCTGTTCACAAGGACGACCTCCGCGTGTAATCGACGTCAGCCTCTTCCCCCGTGACTGGATTTTACGTTCAAAACCAAATACCGTTCTTCTCCGTGATCCTCTGCGTTTCGGTACACGCTCCTCTCTCTCCCGTTTTATATCTTTCTGTCTTTTGGCCGATCCAAGTTTTTATTGGGGCCCACAGGCGTTCCAGGCAGCCCCTCCAAAATTACTGAGATATTTTTTTTAACAAACAATATTATTTACATTAAAAGATAAGAGGTGAGTTTGATCTCATACTAAATTATCAATATTATGGTTCAAATTCGTATTTGGCGAAAATCAAATCTAAAACCGCTTAATTAAGAAGAATGTCACTAGATCTTATACTAGGTGGCAAATATTTTTATCATAGTGCTTTATTTTTCATGTAGATCTTTGTCAATTTTTTTTTTTGATAAGCGATATTATCTACACTAAATGGAATAGGATGAGTTAACCCTCACAATAGGCTAGCAATAATATGGTTCAAATATATCTTTACTCAAGAATCGAACCTAAAATCTCTCACTTATAAGTGAAAAATAATATCATTAGACCAAATAGTAAGTGGCAGATCTCTGTCAAATTTGATTAACTAATAGAGAGCACTGGCTAAAATTTTAATTATAAAAGTGAATAGGGACGTAAGGTTATCCAAATGTGATTCGAAATTCTCCTTGTCGTTGATTCCAACTTCCAACTTAAACATTTGTCATTAGCTATATATTGGTATATTCCCTTAGTGCGATCCGAAATTAGGCATTGATATGGAACCTTTTAGTACTCGTTTAGATATGTTTTTAAAATGATTAAAAGTTTTTTTTTTTTTTTAAATATTTTTGAGTTCTAAAAGCACTTGAAGTGTTTTCTGCAAGAAGCATCATTTATGTGTTTCTTCTAGGAAGCATTTTAAGTGCTTTTACAGAATTTATTTGCATTTTTACCAAATATTAGTTCTAAAAATATTTTCACCAAAAGTACTTTTAGTCATTTTAAAAGCACATCCAAACGAGCTAATAGTAAACTCACAATCACCTGTAGCACAAATCATTTGTTGAATTGCCTTAATTTAAAGTTCCTTAATGAACGTTGATATGTTGCTGATATTGTCAATTTTATCAATACCTCAACCTATCAACTTGTAGAGTTTTTCCTTACTTGTGAGTGAACAATTTTAGTTTTGATTCATAGGACTAGCTCTCACGTATTATATTTGTGTAGAGTTCGATACCAAGTTAGTGACTTACCCATTGTACGACCTATCAAACTCAAGTCTCCCTCCTCTATAGTAAAAGATTTCATTCTCGTTAGGGTATCGTTGTATTAAAAGAAAAGCTTCAATCTTACAAGTTCATGTATGAAGTCTATCCTCACTGCCAACAGTTCTCGTTGGTGCATAATCTGTAAATTCCTACCTAAATTCATACTGGTGCCAACTGGTAGTTAAATGTCATTCGTAAACACTTTCGACTTGAGGTTGTGGGTATGCTTTACAGAGGCGGCATTGGAGGTGTGCAAAAGGTGCAGTGGCAAGGGGCTCAAAATTTTTCATCCTCCTATATCTTACATATAAGTATAAATTTTCTAGATAAAAAAATTTTGACTGAAAAGAAAAATCATCATAGTATGATTTTATCTATATTACATTGATTAAACTTGTGTACTACTACCTTCTTCCACAAACACAATCATATTTATGTATCTCTCTTTTAGTTGTGCTCCCTGTGTTTACGGATGTACCCTTAAATCATAATTTCATGAAAAATGGAGATTATTCAATTAATAAGAGTGATATGTTGATTTCAATTAAGTTTGAATATTGAATTTTTTTTTTCTCGTGAAAGGTAGAAATTTATTAATCAAATCAAAGTTTAATTGAATTACGTATGAATATATTGTCCAAAGAAATATTATTTTTAAACAAAGAGGGCTTTTTATTAAATTCACACAAGGTCTCCAAAATGTCAAAGACGATCTTGATATCCAATTAATGTCCTGATATTGGTGGTGAATGTAGCTAATCTCTTCCTTATTTTTTTAATTTTTTCACCAAAAAGAAAGAGTTAAAAGTAATGATGGAATACAATAATCATATATGTAAAAGTCTAAAATATATCAAGGTTCAAATTCCTCATGGATCTTTACACGCCTTTTTAGGGTGTAAATTTGACTTCAAAGTCTTGACTTCATATGACTTAGGGTAGGGACAACCGAAGGGTTGTACCAATTTACATACCCAGTGGCCCAAAAGGATTGAAGTCAAAAAGATTAGACTAATCAAATTATTTAATGGGCAATCAAGAGTGACAAGACAATCATAATTAGGGACATAATGATCTAATAATTAGGTTTAGGAATGAAATATATTATTCTTTTCTTTGGATATGGAAGTTTAACTTGCCCCTTTTATCTGCCTACCTACCTTGCAACTGTTGATCAATGCCTCGTGGTCGCATGCATGTTTTTACCATGGCATCGATGCATATTATGTGTTTTTCGTGTATGCACTCAATCTGCATGCACGATCTATCCTTAATGTTGTTAATAGTGTTACTTTTTCTGTGTCGTTTCTCTTAATTGTTAGGTTTTGGTCAAGAAAGTTTCAGATTTAAAAATTTTCGGAGATAATAACGAAGGCATTCCAGCTATTTGCCAAAAATATTGATTTCCATGCAAGCGATATTAATCCAGAGGAGGGTGGAATCAAACACATGAGTTTGATTAGTTGTAAACAGTAGAATTGTGTCTTTACAGTTAATTTTTAGTGAAGTAACTATATTAATCTGTGAAAAACTAGTATCTAAATTAAAGTTATATTTAATAGAGAATCATTTACGTCCATTTATAAATTTCAATTTATAAAAACTTTTACGACCTTATATGATGTGAGTTTTACTTGGTCATCTCGTGCAAATTTTTTGATCGCATTCCTTTACATGATATGTGACCAAGTAAAACTCACATTGTATGATATGGTTGTAAAGAATATTTAAAAAGTGGTTGTATTTTGGTTTGAAGTTATGAACAGAGAGAAGAATATGTCTAGTTTTATTATGGGGTGTGATATCTACACATCATTTTTACTTCTCACACACCTTTTTAATTTTCGACCGTCGGATCGGATGAATTGCATAAGATCAAACGACATAAATTAATAAGAGGTGTGTGAGAAGTAAAAAGGGATTTCTTGTTGGTAGGTCTTGCTACAATACAATGTACAACCAACCAATTATTTGGATTTGGCTAGATAATTGTGATTGAATAGGCATTACAATGGATACACCCACCTTAAATTCTCAAAATAGTATCCAACTAAGTGACAAACTACAACGTAAAAGTATATCAATGAATGCTATTTCAAGCGATTACTGTATTATCTAACGAAAAGCAAAACCGGCCAATGGGTTTAAGGCATTAGTCAGATTGGATTAGCTGTTGGATTACTGTTGGATTTGACACACAATTGGTTGGGTTTGACTAAAGGATTGCCCTAGATTCGAGATTGGCATCTATTTTTAGAGTAACCCTTTTTCACAATAAGCAAATTGCAATTAGATTTAGATTGAAAAGTAACAACATCATAGGTTAAAAAACAGGAAAAGAAAAGAAGCTTCCCCACATGCGAGAAGAGTACCCAAAGAAACCACCCCACCACCCAAAGAGAAAAGTCCAGCGGGGAGAATATTTTTACTCATTACTTAAAGTGATAGTGAGGTTGAACATCATATTTATTATCGTTAAATGAGTTTAAATTTGATACGTAATAGATAGACATAAACTTTAAAATTTATACGCATCTAAAATCATAAATAGGGTTGTAATAGATAGGCGGTGAATATTAACATCATTTGAGTGTAGTGAGCATAAATTAAAAAGTAGTGTTATTTGCATACTTATTTTTACTTCTAATATTAATTTTGTCCATTTACTTATTCAATTCACTCGATCTGACAACTGAAAATTGAGAGGGATATGTGGGAGGTAAAAATAAGTGTGTGGATGCCACTTAAAACTACAGTATAATGATATTTCTCTTTACTTATAAGTGATAATGACATGTATTAAGTTGGATTATTGCCAAATATGAATTTGAACTACATTATTACTAATTCTTTATGAAACTAACATTGTGGCCATAGAGACGTGAAAGCCACCGAAATTAAGTACTCTCCCGCGATATAAAGACATGAAAGCCATTAACATTGTGGCCACACACCAAACAGCCCAAAACCACCGTTATTCCCAAGCGCGTCCCAACTCGCCTCTTCCACCACGTGTCGCTCTCTCAGAAGCTGCCGGCGGCCATCCCCACCTTAAGCCCTGCGTCCTCCCCGCACCCAAACACAACTCATCAGAAAGAGAGAAAAGGCCGCAGAGAGAGCGAGGCACAGCTCATCACAGACACGGTGGTCAACCGCCTCATGTTTATAAAAGCTTTGGCATTTTAGAGAGAGAAAGAGAGAGGAGAGAGGAGAGAGAGAGAGTTGATTGTATTGACCGCTCCGTCACCGTCGCTTCCTCCGAATCCCCAACTCTTCCTCCTTATAATCGTTTCTCCCACTTTCACGCCAAACTCGCTTTCTCCGTCTTCCTCTCTCCGCAATATCCCATTTCCCAACACATTAACACAAAAACTAATACAAAATTATCAACAAAAATATCCAAATGAAACCCCCAACCATAACCGCCGCCCTCCTCCGCCGCCACGTCAGTATCCCCACGCCCTCCCAATCCCGATATCCCCCAACTCTTTCCCTCTAGTTCCATATGCATCCCTTCTGCTGCGTCTTCACGCTCTCCGATCACTCCCCGGACCTCCACATGACCTCCTTCGGCTCCAGATCCGACTCCCACGCCCGCACCGCTAAAATCGATCCGAGCAGTGTCCACAATCATAGCTACACCCACGCCCATTCCAGCGCCGACTACGGACGACTCAGTCAGCGCACCACGGCGGCTGCGGCTGCTGCCGCCGCGGCAGCCGCGGAGGTTGTGTCTCGGCCGCCCTCGGGAAGGGAGCAGCCGGTCGACGTCAAGATAAACGACATCGTTGGGAATGGCGTGTCGGGAATTCTGTATAAGTGGGTGAATTACGGCAAGGGGTGGCGGCCGAGGTGGTTCGTTCTGCAGGACGGAGTTTTGTCGTATTATAAGATTCACGGTCCCGACAGGATCGTAGTTACGGTTGAGACCGAGAAAGGATCAAAAGTCATCGGCGAGGAATCGGTGCGGCGAATTTCGAGGCATAAGAACGGCATTCCTCACCAGCTCCGCCGCAAGCCCTTCGGCGAAGTCCATCTCAAGGTTCTCGGTCTCTCTCGATTTTCATTTCTATATGTTTAAATCAATTTTTATCAATTCCAATGTCAATTCGAATTCTAATCCGATCAGCATTTTCCTTGTTGATCGACGAGCGTTTTTTCCTTTTTTTTTTGTTTGATTTTGTAATTGATTAGATACAGTCTTTAATTTGATCAAATTCTGATGAATTGAATTATATTTGATTTGTGGTTGATTATAATCCAATTTGACGAATTGATTATCAGGTTTCGAGCATCCGCGAAAGCAGATCGGATGATAAGAGGTTTTCGATCTTCACAGGCACAAAGAGGTTGCATTTGAGGGCAGAGACCCGAGAAGATCGACACGAATGGGTGGAAGCATTGCAGGCTGTGAAAGACATGTTCCCGCGGATCTCTAACAGCGAGTTGATGGCTCCAGTGGACAATGTCGCCGTTTCCACAGAGAAGGTGAGGCAGCGGCTTGTGGAAGAAGGTGTTAGGGAGGCAGCCATTCAGGACACGGAGCAGATAATGAGGACTGAGTTCGCCGCGATGCAGAACCAGCTCCTGCTGCTCAAGCAGAAGCAGTGGCTCCTAATGGACACACTGCGACAGTTAGAGGTATGGAGACCTTATGCCTGTTGACATTCGGAGTATTCTTCTTTGGTTAACTTCAATGCAGAAATTCTAATTTTCTTAAACCTGCCAAGTAATTTGCTAGGGGGCTGTTTGGTTATTGTGTGTTTCAGCTTGTGGGAGATGAGGCTCTTTTTCCTTCCTCTTAACTTTTGTAAATTATAATTCTGAACATAATCAATTTTGTTAATTGTGTTCGTCTGATCCTTTAGCTTGAGTGAGTTGAGTGTTAGATTGTTCGTTAATTGAAGGAAACTATAAAGGATCATGCAATATCACTTGATTAAAAGATGACATTAATCATGCACAAACCAGACTATTTATGTTTAGTTTTCCATACTCTTATGGAATGGTAAGAAAACTATCGAAATGACTAAAAGTTGGTTGATTCTAATTCTATATTTTCTAGATTGTGTCAGAATATTGATGTGGGCTGGGAGTTTTCTGCATAAGGCCTCAGGTTTTTTCCTTGAGGATTTTCTTGGGGTATGGTTAATGTGATATGTATTGAAGGACTGATGGAATTTTTTTTTCAAAACAGGTAGTAGTAGTATCATTCCAAAATTACAGTGATAATAGGGTATATATGGGTTTGTGGAGGTTAAATATGCAGTGTTTAGGATTCTACGGCCACCTTAATGTGGGTGTTCTTTTGTTATTGCTGAAAGCACCAACTTTAGTGATTGTTGAAGACTAATTTTATTTAGGGTAACCAGAATGTTAATTGGTATCCGCATTTTCTTGTTTTTCTCTGTGATATCTTGTCCATAAAAATATAATTTTGTTTTTATGATCCGAGGTGATGCCATAACTCTTAAATGGGTTTGTGGGTGGTATGGAATAAGTTGATTTCATGGGAAAACAGGAATTCATGAGCTGCATTTGCATGCGGATCATATAAAATTGATGTGTTGAAAGACTACCTACACCTTTGTGCAACCAAAAAGAAAAGAAAAAAGACTGCGCCTTTCTTTGTGGGGTTTCTACTAGAACACATTGTAATCTTACCTCCACTTTCCACCTCTTTTTTATGAAATCTGGAAGGTCAAACTATTTTAAGGAATTAGGTTATCCGGGATGGTTTAAATTCTCTAATGTCTGCAGTTCTGATTTTCTTCCAGGTGGAAATATGTACCTTGAAGGGTAGTCTGTGAACGCTAGTCCCCATCTCTGTCGATCCTTAGGTCGTGACTGACTAATGTTCCTGATTGAGTTGTGAGGCTTGACTTCCTTCGGTTTGAGCAACAAAATGTTCGAGAACTAAAAAGTGCTTTCACATTCAGAATGCCTTATAGATTAACCCACTTCCCCATACCCTGTTTTCATAATGTTAGCACCAGAAAAACTACCCCATGTACTCCTTAAAAAGGGCATCTGTACGTAGGCCCTCACTCAACTAACTACTCACGCTAGATTTTTTTTTTTTTTTTTTTTTTTTTTTTTTTTTGCCTTTTTGTCTGTTAAAAAAAGGGATAAATTGAATTGAATGAGGAATTTATTATTATTACCTAATGGAAAGAGTGGTGGACTGATGGCATACTAGATACCAAAAGAAGGATGCAACCTAATTGTACAGTGCTGACCATTTCGCTAATGTGTATTAAGCAATATTTTATATGAGGTATCTTGTGTTTGTACAGAAGGTTGTTTCCGTAAGAGTTTTAACTTCTGGTGCAGGGATTTTGGCTCATCATTTACTTAATTGTGTCTTGCTGATAAACTGATATTGGTACTGTTTTTTGTAGACAGAAAAGGTAGATTTGGAGAATACAGTGGTAGATGAGAGCCGACACTTGAAAGATTCCGGGTCTTCCTCTAGATCAAGGCAAGACAAATTCAGTGGTATGCATTTAGTAGAAGGTTAACATCACCTATTTCTGTTATGCGTGTATGTGAAATGGTGTATTCCATCATGATACTTTTTGCTAATTTAGTCCTGCATTGATATTACCATTTCAGAAGGGAGTGCAAGTGAATCGGATGAGGATAATGAAAGAGTTGAGGAAGAAACAGATGAAGAGGACAATGCTTTCTTTGATACTCGCGATTTCCTATCATCAAGTTCTTTTAAAAGTAATGGGTCTGAGTATCGGATATCATCCATGTCTTCAGACGATGAAAGGATAAATGCCATTGAACCAGAAGATGGTCTTGATCCATCCATGAGAACCGTTGGAACTAACTTTCCTCTTGTCAAGCGCCGTAAGAAGTTGCCTGACCCTGTTGAAAAAGAGAAGAGTGTTAGTCTTTGGTCAATGATTAAGGATAACATTGGGAAGGATCTCACAAAAATATGTCTTCCTGTATACTTTAACGAGCCTCTATCTACTCTACAAAAGGGTTTTGAGGATTTGGAATACTCGTATCTCATTGATCGAGCATATGAATGGGGTAAAAGGGTAAGACCTCAAAGCCAACCTCCTTGCAATGCTGTTAAAAGTCTCTTCCTTAAATGAGTTTTATCATCTCAGTGCTGTCATGACTTATTTGAGTTTCCTTTAAGCCCTGCAGGGTAATAGCCTTATGAGGATACTTAATGTGGCTGCTTTTGCTGTGTCTGGATATGCATCAACTGAAGGAAGAAATTGCAAGCCATTCAACCCATTATTAGGGGAAACATACGAGGCTGACTATCCAGACAAAGGCCTCCGGTTCTTCTCAGAGAAGGTGTGAAAATTTCTTCAGACCTGAATCCATTGCATACACTATTCTTGTGTAGACCTTTTGTTCTGCATTTGACTAGTAATTAAGTTCTGAGAATTGCAAGATTTATCTCTTCAAATTGAGTGGTGCATTTATCAAGTAGCTCAAATGGTTTTTACGTGTGCAATGAAAACATTGAATATTAAATTCAATGTCACTGTTTGCTCATAGTTGAGCAATGCATTTTGAACCCTTAATCTGATTCGAGGGCAGAGAAGTATTGTCATGCAACGAAGCTTGTGATAAAAAGGTTTTAATTGGATGTTTCATAAAATATGATATCTATAAAATATTTGTTTGAAATGAATCTAAAAACATCTAGTCATTGAGATTTGGAAGTTTGAAGCTCCCCGGGCAGGCTGATTTCTCAATAGGTAACTAAAGTAACTATATAAAACACAGGGAAGCAGTTAAGTATATGGCTTCTTTCATTATGGTCTATATTTATCGATTTGAAAACGCTGACAATATTGTTATTGGTCTTTTTCTACTATGTGTCACACAGTTAAAATTCTTATTTTTGGGTGTCAGGTTAGTCATCACCCAATGACTATTGCTTGCCACTGCGAGGGTCAAGGATGGAAATTCTGGGGAGACAGCAATTTGAAGAGCAAATTCTGGGGTCGCTCGATTCAGCTTGACCCTGTTGGTGTCCTGACCTTGGAATTTGATGATGGGGAAGTTCTTCAATGGAGTAAAGTACGAACCTGCCCCACTCAGCTATTGTTCATTATTTTCTGAAGTCATGTTTAAAAATGAACTCTCTGGCCAGGTTACAACGTCCATTTACAACCTTATCTTGGGAAAGCTTTACTGTGATCACTATGGGACAATGCGAATACAAGGGAAGCATGAATATTCATGTAAGCTGAAATTTAAGGAGCAGTCTATCATTGACCGAAATCCTCACCAGGTACTATTTTCTTTTATCAATTTTTATTTCATCTAAGTTGCTGGTCTCTGCACTAAACACTTTTTTATTGACGTTGAGAAGACAGTGTTGCTTCTAGCTCATGCTATTTCAACCAACTATTGAATCTCCATAGAAAACTTGATTTCCAAATGGTTTTTATGTACAATAACTTTCTTAGTAGAGGTTTTGTGTTGACCATTGAGTTAGCTTGTTTACATCATGAATTGGGTTTTAGAAGGCAGTATTTTTTTATTTATTTATTTTTTTTTTCAAAATAGAGGAGAATGGTGTGTAATGTTATGATTTTATGCTGGGAAGGAAAAAAAATTAATAGAAACACCGTCGGAAATTTTTGGAAGAGAACCCGGATTTCACAATTGCCAAATTTGGTAGGTGAGAACCACACTATTTAGAAAGGAGAAAGGATTAATATTTGCCTTCTTATTATTAGTTGTCAGACAGTCCTGTTCTTTATTTTTGCTTATTAAGTGGGGAAAGATACGTAGACATTTTGCAGTTCATGCCATTTTTATCGCATTTCTTCACACCGAAATACTTGGCATGTTTACTTATAAAATATTGAAAATCAAGAATAAAATCTGTTTAGGAGTAGCTATTTATTTGTTAATAGTATCTTTTAGTTACTTTTCTGTTTTTCATTTTTTTCTGTTAGGTACATGGTATAGTTCAAGATAAGAATGGGAAAACGGCTGCAACATTGGTTGGCAAATGGGATGAGAGCATGCACTATATTTTAGGAGACTGTTCAGGGAAGGGAAAAGGTTCCGACTCTTTATCTGATGCCCGCCTGCTCTGGAGGAGGAACAAGCCACCCAAATTTCCAACTAGATATAACTTAACACGCTTTGCCATCACGCTGAATGAACTCACACCTGGACTGAAGGTGATTATTTGATAGTTTATTCCGTGGTTTGATCCGTCTTATCTAGATATTACTGGTATGAAAATTACTGTTTGAAACGATGAACCGCTAGCAGATTTTGATTTTTCAGTGTAATCTCGTGCAGGAGAAGTTGCCCCCTACAGATTCAAGGCTCAGACCCGATCAAAGGTATTTGGAAAATGGGGAGTATGAAATGGCAAATGCAGAGAAGTTGAGGCTAGAACAGAGACAGCGGCAGGTAATATTGCATTCTCTATGAGAAAAGGCACGTAAATGAACCGTTTAAGTTTCTTGCAACAATGGCATTCTTAGGCAAACCGGTCGGACCTTTCTGTAGCTTCAGTTACGGTTTCCTTTCTTCAAACGTATTTTATTGGTCTATGGTAATTGATGGGATGCTGCTTTGATTTCGAATTCAGGCTCGGAAGATGCAAGAGCAGGGTTGGAAACCGCAGTGGTTCGCAAAGGATAAAGGAAGCGACACATACCGCTACATCGGTGGATATTGGGAGGCAAGGGAACAAGGAAATTGGGATTCATGTCCTGATATTTTTGGGCAAGTCCCTTGTGAACCGCAACTTGAGTAAAGTTCTTTGTTTCTGGTTTATCAATTCGTATTCATTTTTTTCCTCAAAAGGGGTGGGGGTGGTGGTGGATGCTGCTGATTTCGAGTAAAAAGTTGGATGAAAGGTCTTTGGCGGGCAATAAATATTCATTGTTTTTTTCACACCTCTGTTATGCAATGAGTTCATTATGACTCAGGCTGTTGAAGGGGTCAAATCTGACGGTGAAGGGTGAATTGGTCAATTTTGAAAAGTTAATATCCTTAATTCACCAAAAGAATAGCTGGGTCAATGTCAGTCGGCATTTTAGTTCAAGAGGTCAAACTGCAGTTACTTATTTTCATATTACCACAAGAACTTTTGGTGCTGGTCCTTGGTTTATCAAAATCCGATACTGAAATCTTGTTAATTTGAATACTTTGATTGAAGGACACAGCGATACAACGAAAGTAACTTCATCCCTAAAATCATGCAATGATTAATGCCAAATAGCAAATTTTATTTTATTTTTCCTCAAATTTTTATGTGTGAAAAACGGAACATTTTATTATAAAATATGGTACATTATATCTAAAAAATAGTGAATAGATGTTACATTAACAAAATGAAAAAAATACGCATAGAGTATACTTTTAATACTTAATTGTATACTGAGACAACATTTTTTAAATATTACAAGAGAGACAAAAGTTAATATATATGAAATATGACATCATTGCCGCTGTTTTTCCTCTAAAGTGTAAGTCACAAAATTACCTTTTTTTCCTCTTCATATATTGCTCCATTCTCTCTCTTCTTTTAAGAAATATTGGTTCCAATTCATCCGGCTCACTAGTAGACCTGGAATTCCACCACCTATAAATTGACATTGTCATTTTCCACACAACTCACCATTTAGAATTGTAAAATAAAACATATTGGGGTTGGCCCCCGATCTCTTCTCCCTCTCTCCTTTCTCTAGGAAACTAAAGGGGTAAAAATCACCACTGCATACAAACGGCAACCGTCAACCAAGCAATCTCCAACCAAAAACATCACCACCACCTACATCCAAACGTTTGCCACTGCCACTTCGCAGGTCACCCACTTGATATTGATGCCCTCTACCCGACAATCACATCACGCCCACCACCCTAAACATCCACCTGAAACTCAGTCATCATATTGAAATATGAATTTGGTATCTTGTGCTTCTTTTTCTCTAGCCATGTATGCCCAATTGAAATGTGATTTGAAAGAGACGGCATACTTCTAAAATCAAATAGATTTTGAATAATGTAAATGCAAAAAACTTTCTTGTTATTTCAGTTTCCCAGATAAGGAGAGGAAGGAGAGACTAGTGAGGCGCAAACCCCAAAATGCTTCTTTTTTTTTCCTTCTTTAAGCAGTGGGTTGGTGTTAAAAATGAATAGGTGTTAAGTTATGGTTGGTGGACTCCAGGTTAGCAAATGAGCCCAGAACCTAGAATAATTTATCTTCATTTGGGTCACTATTCAGGCAATATGCATTGTACAGAGATCCAATAAATGGTGTGGTTTTATAGTCACAATCTAAAAGAAACTTCTTTGATAATTTGGTTCCTCTGTTGTTGATACTTGTGATCAAAATGGTTGAAATTTTTTTAACTTTTCAAGATAATATTGGTTTTTTGTTATTATTTTCTTATGTATTAGTCTGTCCAATGTCGAATTGAATCCCAAATTCACAACTCACTAGCTATAAAATTAAAATAAAAAAGTAACCAACTTTATTAAATTACTAATATTAAGAACAATACTAGGTTGAGTAAGTTTGAAAATTGTAGCTGGTGTATAGGTGAGTTTTTAAATGGATGACAACAAATGTCCACACATAGGCATGGTGACATATGATTCTACTAAAAAAGTACTACAAAACTGATTCCACATGTATTTGAAACTGATTCTACATAAATAATTGAAGACAGGTTGAACTAATTCTGCAAAAATGATTGTGTACGGATTGAACTGATTTTTCAAAAATGGTCGAGGACGGGATGAACTAATTTCGTAAAAATGGTCAACAACGGGATAAACTAATTCTGTAAAAATGGTGGAGGACGAGTTAAATTGATTCTGCAAAAATGGTTGAAGACATGTTGAACTGATTATGCAAAAATAGTTGAGGAAAGAGTGAACTAATTTTGCAAAAATAATCGACGACGGGATAAACTGATTCTGTAAAAATGATGGAGGACGAGTTAAACAGATTCTACAAAAATGGTTGAAGACATTTTGAACTGATTATGCAAAAATAGTCAACGATGGGTTGAACTGATTCTGCAAAAATGGTCAATGACGGGTTGCGCTAATTCTAGAAAACTAGTCAAAAACAGGTTGAACTGATTTTGCAAAAATGGTTGATGATGGATTGCGCTGATTCTAGAAAATTGGTCCAAAACAGGTTGAACTGATTTTGCAAAAGTGGTCGATGACTGGTTGAACTGATTCTGGAAAAATAATCGAAGATGGTTTGAACTGATTCTACATAAATGGTCAAAGATGGATTGAGCTAATTCTATAAAAATGGTCCGAGGATGAGTTGAATTGATTCTTCAAAAATAGTTGATGACGGGTTGAACTGATTCTAGTAATAAATGATACAAAACTGATTCTAGCACAAATATCCGAGGATGAGTTGAGTTTTTGGCACATATTAATTTTGTTTGGAGTTGTGAGGAATGGGTTCCTAAAGCCTTATGGGTATGTTGGTATTTTAAAATATTAGTTCCATATTTTTGGGCTGGACTTTAGTTGTTTTTATGTTTTTGTCTCTTCTTGACATGTTTAAAAACTAGTGGAGTTCCTTGAAATATAGTAAATTTTTTTGTCTCTAAGCTCTGTTACACTATAAATATATAAACTGGTATGTAGTAAATAAATTATTGGTACAATTAAAAGAATTTTTTTTTTATAAGTATGAATAAAAGTTTAGGTATATTTATGGGCAAATGCAGAACATAAAGTTTAAAATATTCGAGGGAGGACCGTAAAGCTAAAAGGAAATATTTGGAAATGATTAAATAACTTTTAAATATGTTGATATGTAAATTATTTATTATTGAAATAAGACGTAGATAAAAACCAAATGACCTTGTTGAGAGACTTTAAGGTCGAGATGGATTTGGGCTTTGCAAGTATCCTCTTGCCTCCCTTGGTTCGCTCTCGTACCAAATCTTGGAATATCTCAAAAGAATTAGCACTTCTTAGGAAATATTTCGGTTAGATCAATGACTCAAATATAGCATGATTAAGAAAATATTGGCTAGCTCAAGTGAGGCATGGTGTGGAAACTAGAAGCTTATCAGTTTAGCATAAGAGAGAGTTTGCATGGTTGCATGGAGTTCTAGGTTGGGTAACCTGGGTTTCCTAGGGTTCTAAGAAGGCTTCTGCTAACTGAAAGGATTGAGGGAAGGTTAGGGAAAGCTCTAAGGTTGCAGGAAGATGGTTCTCCCGAAGGTCCAAAATTGTTTGCACTTAGGAAGTGATTTTCCTAACTTGGTGTAGTACAACCTTGAATCTCTTCTCACGTTCTTTATGTTCTATTATTCTCTCTACCTTGTCATAATGATCCCCTTTGTATCTTGTATTCTCCCTTTTTGTAGGTGAATGATGCCTTTCCAGGCTTCCTAGAGAATCTTTAATTATGGCTACATCTGTGACCTTCCTTAGTAATATAATACAGATGAGCGTTATTGTGCTGCACCTCCTTCCCAAGGTGCTGATTTCTTTTGATAATGCATCTCCTGACTTTCATGCATCATTTTTCTGCGTGAGCTAGGAAGGGAAATGCAACCTTTCTCTTCATTAAATGCATGCTTTGCTGGGCTTTCACACGAACTTAAGACTTAGGGTTTGGTTCCTTCCTAACTAGATTGGTTAGCTTGCTAGGGAAAGAAGGAAACTAGGTTTGTTATCCCTCAAACTCACCCACGTGAACTTTGAAGATTATGGGCTTGGATCTTTGCGGCCCCAAGCAGCCCAAAGTCTTTTATAACCTTGACTCTTCGTAGGCCTGATAAACTTCCGTAATCATTCACACCACAATTCACTTGGCAAGCCCCAAGCATGTGATTTGAGCTTATTTTAGTGAGAGTGACGAATATGCATGGACTTGCATAAGCATGGGGTGATTAATGCAAATAGTCTGTTTTATCATTGCATGGCATTACTATGGAAACCCTCCTTTCTAAATTATGCACCTTTGCATGCTTTTAGACATGCCTTGGGGCTTGTATGACAATTAGGCTTTGAGACTTAATTGAGTTTGCATGTATCATTTTTGGGCCCCAACAGGCCTTATAAAAAATTAAAAAAAAAGTTTCAATCAATGAATAGGAATATAAGGGATGAAAACATAATTTTTCCAAAAATACATATTGAAGCAATTGGCTAAACAAAGTTGAAGTGTTAACGCGTAGGTCAAGTGAAGGAACCAAAGAATTCTTGTTCTTCTTTTTGTTTGTTTCGTGAAAGTAAGATACCTCTTTATTTGTTTGGGCTTGGCATGGCAGCCTTCAGACCTTTTTTGTAGGAGGCCCAAGTGAATAATTGGTGGACTCGGGCTTAGGGATTTGTATGGACAACCAGGATATTTAGCATTGTATATGGTTTTCGTGATCAAATGGAACTTGATTATGAATAATCAAGAACATATATAAATTAGGCATGTTAAACGTGAATCTCAGAGTAAACTTTGTCCTGCAAAACTCATATGTTATATCTCAAGAACAAAACTAAAAAGCTACCCATGTCAAAATGAACACCAAAGTACATCTATATCCAACAAACGAGAAAATAATTCGAAGGATTAAACCTTGCAAGCCAGTGAATTATATCACACTGCACCACCACAAGGCAAAGATTCTGATAATCTTACAATCGTTGAAAGAGAAGCATTGTTATAAGGCACTTTAGGTATGTCTTGGTTTTTCTCCTCAAAGTCTTGCCAATTATACAAGAATAACGATCGTTGCTTTAACGTTTGGAGTTGAGCAGTAATCCATGACCACTACAGCAAAGCTTTCCTCACCAGAGCAAGAGAGTGACAACAACCATGAGGGCTCTCCCCTCAACATAGCCAAAAAGAGCAACCACAATTAGGAGGTGGAGATGGTTAGAAGATTGAAGTAACTAGAGGGGAAGAAAGATTGTCACCGATGGCGTCAAGGCCAAAGGCAAGAGTCTGTTTTGATTTTATCCTTTTTTCTCTCTATCAGTTAATATTTTTTCTCTCTATATTGTATATAATTTTAAGCATGTTGTATGGGTTTTTTTTTAATTTCTCTTCCATTAATATCGCTCAGGACTAATATTTGATATCTTTTTTAAGACGATCTCCAACCCTTGGAAATCAAGCTTAAAAATTTAAGGCAGAAAATGTTAAGCCATAACCCAAAAACTGCTTTTCTCATCCAATTGTTATGGCTTAAAATTTTAATTCTAAGATTATTAAATAACATTTTAGCATATTTTTTTTGAAAATAAAATTTATGTAGATTACCTAATTTATTTTTATGAATATTTTGACCCAAAGTTATTTAAATCCCGATAAGTAATTAAAAATCAAACAAATACATAGGTATTTATAAAGTTTTAAGTGAAATTTGATATAAATAAGTTTTTTAAATTACTTTAGACGTTAGATTTAGTTTCGCGCCGTCAAATCTTTTTCTTTTTAAATGTTAGATTTGATCTCATTTGATCATAGCCATTGGATTATAAGTAAAAGACAATTTTTTTTTTTAAATACAACAGTTTGATGAGTCCAGAATAATTTAAGCCAAGCTCAATTTCTTGGGGGAAGAATCTAGCTCAAAGACATATTTTTTCCTCAAGGCTTATTTTAGCTCAATAGTTGGAGATGGTTTGGGGGGAGAATTTAGAACTTATATATTAAGTTTTATCTCATAAGTTGAAAATGATCTAACATTGGGAAGAGTAATAACACTAAACCATAAATAAATAACTTGATTGTATATTGAATATTGGTCAGTGAACGTCGCTATAAGCCATGTCTACTATCCAAAGTAGCCGAAAAGTTACTTAAGTGTTGTGCTTTTGTAGTTTGCTGTTTCGAGGGGTGTTCACCAGTTCACCTTGTTCTTTACTACTAGGGTTTATAAACTTTATATTCAGCTCACGTTTAGACAGTACACTTGATCTGAATGTGTATTATTTACGTACTTACTTTTTGTCTACAAATCAGTTCATTTACTTAAATAAATACACAATCAAATGTCCTTAGATATAAGGTCCGCATCTCTTAAATCTACTTTCTAAGCATCATTCCCCTCAAAATATCAACTACTAGTGATATTACAAAATCATCAAATCTAATCTTGTATATAGTTTCTTTGACCACTTGCATTTTCCTATTGTATTATCATACATCCACGGTAAAGTTAGAGCAACGAGTATTTTACTAATAAGATTTTAAAGTATGCTACGGTCAGTTGTTTATGTACGTGATAATAATAATTTTGATTGTTACTAAGAAACTTAAAGCGTATTAACGACTAAAATTTGCTTACAAATTGCACAATGCATCAATATACATTTCGGCGGTTGCCATGAGTGACAAATCTTCTATTATTAACAATTAAATAAGGTATGGTCAATCGTTGATGCAAGTTAATTATTTTTCTGGAGCTAATGCATTAACAAGTCAAATTTGCCTACGAATCGGACAATGTATCAACAGCTAAGATCTGTCATCGAGCGTTTGGGGATTCCGGTAGCAAAATCGTACCACCTGTAATCTGACAGTGGGAAGATACTCTCACCTTATGCGTGGAACCCTCTGATGTGCTTCTCATTTCTGGAATTCATTCGTGATGGATGGATGTGTGACCCATCGTACCAAAGCCAAAACCCTACACATTCAGCATTCTCACTCACTTAACAGTCCAATCAATCCTAACCGTTCAAAATTTTCATATGGTATACAGTTGTTCGATAGACAAGGACCCCATCTGAACCAACCTGTCACCAGCCCAACAACAAACAAAAACCCTAGTCTCATCCAATCCCACAGTTTTTTCTTTCTTTTTTGTTTGCTGTGAAGACAGACATATCAGTATGAAACTGGTGTCTAAATTTAAAAAACCAAAAGTGCTTTGGACTGATCCAATCCCACAGTTTCTTCTTTCTTTTTCGTTTGCTGTGAAGACAGACATATCAGCATGAAACTGGTGTCTAAATTTAAAAAACCAAAAGTGCTTTGGACTGATCAGTAATGGCGATTCATTTCCTTCATAGTTAATCTCTGTTCAGGCATACGAGGCAAACGAGGTCGTTTTAATGTCATGTCATGTCATGTTATATTTCGTATCATCAAAATAATTTTCAGGACGTTACTTATTTGACATGAGATTGATGAACTGCTCCTGCTTCTACTGCAGATGCTTTTCTTGCAAGTTGTGATGACAACTGGAGAGGGAGAGGGAGAGGAGAGCTTCTACTTATTTGATTCGATAACCAGTTTGGTCTGTTGGTTTTTCGACATCTGCTTTGACCCAATTTTTGAGTTCCCCGCCAAATATTATTGGCAGCATAACCATATAAACTACCTTGGAAATGAAAAGGATCCTCGCGGATCCTTTTTTTTAATTTTTTTTTTTGAGAATTCTAGGAATCTTATTATCGTGATTGTTCATCGTATATTGTGCGATAAAAAATCATTTTAAAATTTAAAATTTAAAATTAAATATAAATAGTACTTAACGAAAATTAACCGCACGATATACGATGGATTGTCTCGATCACGGAATCCCTAAGATCCTCAGAAAAAGGATCCTTGTAAAGGTTTCATAGATTTTTTGTCTACTCTCATAGTCTCATTGCCACGGTGTTTTTTTTATATATCTCTTATATCACGTATCCTACACGATGTAAAATTGTCTCATAAAAGATTTTGTCATGCATAACATGCCCATATACATGTAAATTATTTACATTGTGAATCAAAATCACGTACTCAAACAAAAAATTTAGGGTAAATATCAGTTTACTACCCTCATGTTTCGTGGTTTTCAACATTTAGTACCTAAAGTGTTAATTTTGGAATAGTCTCATACATCCGTTAGTCAAATTGTTAAGTCTATCGTTAACTGATGATGTAACGCTTATGTGAACAATGACTAGGCGCCACGTGTCATTAAGGGTTCAACGTGAATTTTTTTTTTTGGAGAAGGGGTTAAAAAAAAAATTCAAAAAAAAAAAAACTTTACCGACTTCTTCTTCCTCGGCCACGCACATCCGCACTCAACCTCCAGATCCTTACCCCTTTCAGACCATCCCAATTCCGATTCCTCAACCCACCAAAATGCAGCATTTCTTTTCTAAGTGTTCTTCGTTTCCAATTCCACCCAATTAAATTAAATTAAATCATATTAATTACCTAAAAATTTGGGGATCTGTGATGATAGCGGTCACATTCTTCTACCTTGGGAAGCACTGGTCCGATGGGTCACAGTAGCTACTCTTCTTCATCACCACCACACGTCGAGCATGCTCCGCAGTCTTCGCCTCGTCCAATCTTGACAAGCCTTTCAACCTCTCTGCCCTCATAAACGAAACCCTAGCTCCACCTCTACTGCTTCCGCATCCTCCCTCTTTGTCGTCGCCTGATCTGGTCCAGGGTTCTGCATCGTAGACGAGAACGGCAACATGTCTGACGAGTTTGAGGTCGGGGATTTCGATCTTGATGAGATGTTGGGTAATTGGGGTAGCCAGAATGGGATTGTGGCAGAAAGTGAGTCGAGTAGATCGGCCCCCTCGCTGCGCCAGCCACATTTTCCCCCTCGCCGCCGTCGAAGCCCTAGAAAAATCAAAAAGCTCCTCCTCAAGAGGATGGACAGGGGAGGCAGGGCAAGCCAGATGGTAGATTTGGTTGACCTCGAGCAGAAGTGGCTCAATGACATCGTCTCGGATGAGCTTGTTGGAAATGTGCCCTAAAACCAATCATATGATGATACTTTACGGACATTTCAAACTAATGTAGTTCATTTCAAACTAATGTAGTTTAAATGTAAAGGGCAAAGATTATTGTTTGAGCCGTTTAATATAAATGTTATATGCTTAAACGATAAGTCCAAGGAATATGTGATTGGAAGAATGCGATCTAAAGAAGTTAGATTCATGAGACCATTCTTTCGTTGACACATCCTAAACGTTCCTGATCATAGGATTGTCAATTGGGCATTGACAGTCCGTTAAGATCAGTACGTGCTATGTCTTCTCTCAGGGAGAGTGACTAGTCTCGAGTCATTGGTGTGTGTGACATCAAGACAAGTACGTAGGTGCTCAATAGAGAATGAGTTCACTGAACACGATCAACGAAGAGTTCTCATATTCATGTCACATGAGAACTCATGGTTGGGATAATGCAAATTAGTCTTTTGACCTGAGGCATCACAGTTGTCTTGTGGTTAGGTCCTTAATCTTTGATTATGTCAACATCACTCTATCAGGGTGTCCACGGCATCGTTGGGGTTAAGCCACTTAGCCATGGAGGCAAGTGAATGCGCAACAAGGGATCTCTAACCTTCAAACTGTTTGAGGGAGAATACTCTATGATATGATTTAGAATCTCTGGCCAGAGTATGAATGAGATGTTGGAATGCGTTCCAGATCACATTCAAGGTAATCATATAAGTACAAGATTCACATTGGATAGTAGACATGAATAAACTATCAAACCAAACAATGTGGTCAAGAGTATTGTATTAGAGAAAGACCGTATTGCATTTGTAATCCTAAACTGAATAGGTTCTCCACCTCTTCTGATTAGCTTGGGTAACCATGATATGCTGCTAGGTGTCACTCATGGTTTGTGGAAGCCCTAAAAGTGTATTATCACTAACGGGAGAATTGAAAGTAAGTTTCAATTCACAATCGATTTGAAAGAGTTTGAATCGCCCACTGCCTCGCTAAAAGGAACCTAATGGATCGTACACCGTGTAAGGTAGAGTTTGAAGAAACAACGGAGATGAGTAAGAATAATTAAATGGTTTAATTATTTATCTAAGGCTAGGATTAATTAATATGTTAATTAATCAAACGAATAAGTTCGTTAAAGACCTCGGGTTAGTTTTGGGCCGCAAGGCCCAATGAGATTTGAATGTCAAGCCCATTAACTCAAGTTGTATGACAACTTGAATAAAACAAAGGGCTTGAAAGCCCAATAAACCTATAGGCTAGCCATGTGTAAAAGAATAGGGCTTTTGGTCCATTAGGTCACTTATTTGAAGAGACTATATAAAGGACTTTATAGCCTAAAATTTACTAAGGGTTATTTTTGGGGAAAGGATGAGAACACAAGCTCTCCTTTCTCTCAAAAATTTTGGCCAATCTAGAGGGGAATAGCTAGCAATCTTACTTCCTCTAGGTCACTCATTTCTTCTACAATATACCTTGGTGTGGAGACTTAGAGGTTCTCAATTTTGGGAACTTGGAGAAACCTTTTCATCCATCCAAATCCATGGATCCAAGATGCAAGGAATGAAGGCCCTCTCTTTGGGTGATTAGCCTTTGCTTATGCAAAGAGGAATCTACAAAGGTATTGATTTCTCAACTCACTTTGTTTTGAGTTGAGTCTTGATTCACCTATCTACTAGGCTTTGAATTTCATGGGTAAATGTTTTGTTTTTAAGTGCATACAAGCATGATTCCGCCTTTAATTGTTAATTGCATGCTATTGATGTTGCTTAAATGAACATGTTTTTCACAAATTTTCCTTCAAGTGGTATCAAGAGCCTAAGTCTAGTAGTTGGTGAATCCTTTTGGGTTTTGTAGTTCATAGTTTGTGATTTGAATGTTGTAATTGTTACAAGCTTTATTCTTGCTTCTTTGAATGTAAATTTTGTTAGAAAATTTGCCATCTCAAATGTTGTAGATGTAGTTCATATGAGCATGAATTTTGGAGCTAAAATTTGGTGCCATGTTTTTGGGGAAATTCGGCCAAATCCAAAGGGTGGAATTTTGGGTTCTTGTTTGACTTGTTAAAATTGTTTTAAAGTGACTTTTGGAACCCCTATGTACCCTAGTATGGTTGTATGTTATTTCCCTTAAGTTTGAGTGGTTTTGGGATGTTTTTGGATGAAGAATGTTCATGGAGCTCTTATGGGTTTTCATGAATTTTCTTCATTGTTCTTGATATGTTCTTGCCAAGAACAAAAGGTTTGGTGTTTTGATTCAAAGTTTTGATTTATTTCATAAAGTTTTTGTTTTGAAATATTTCTTATGTTTAAATATATTAGATATTTATTTTGAAAAATTAAAGAAATTATAGTGGGTTTGGTGTGTAATGATTTATTCCATTACACACACCCCACTTACAAAAACTTTGAAATTTTTTTTTATTACTTTGCTTCAAAATCAGCCACCCTACTCAATTAGGGTCCTTGTGGGACTTTTGTGCAATTATATAAAGTTTTGATACTTTTGTGTATTTGCATTTTGACCCAAAAGTTTACGTTTTTACGTAAAGGTCCAAAATCACTAAAAGGACAAATTGTTTTGCTCCTTTAATGAAGTTTTATTTTTTGTGGAAATTTTTGGGTTCTAGTTGTAATTACATGAAGTAGTGGACTTTTGTGTTTTTACAAAGTGACCCCAAAAGTTTAAGTTTTTGCAAAATAGCCCAAAAGTTGAGGTTAATTGCACTATGGCCCAAACAAGTTGAGGTCATAGCATTTTGGCCCAAATTAGGTAGAGAACAAAAATTGTTTTGTCTCTTTAAATGAGAATTGGATTTTCATTTCATTTAGCTCCATTTAAATCAATTCTATGGATACAAAAACCAAATGAAAATGTTGCATTCAAGTTTAATTAGTTAAAGCGTTAATTAATTAAAGAAAGGGTGATTATGAACCTTAGCCTACGATAATTGAGCTATGTGAAAGGCCGTTTCAAATTTGTTTGAACCATGGGAATGTGTAGATTAAATTTTGGTTGTAATTTGATATGATCAATTGTTGTAAAAGAGCATAAGCTCTTCTTTACTTTAAAGTAATTTGATTTGATCAATTGTTGTAAAAGAGCATAAGCTCTTATTTACTTTGAAGTACTCCTTTCTTGTTTTATTCGATATGCATGAAAATGGAGTAGTTGGGTCCAACGCCCAATAAGACAACACGCCTTAATGTGATTAAACGCGTAACTAAAATCAATCTCCATCCCTAGACCGAGATTCAACACTAGGCTCGTGTTTGAATCGAATCAAAGGTTCATAGTCATCCTAAGGCCCTAAGGCAACTATATAGTCCATCAATGAATGCAAACCTTATGTTAGTAGTATCATATACTCTTGCTTTAAAAACCGTTTTAAAAGCTTAGTGGGAGTATTATATACAACTAAATCAATCAAATGGACCAATAGTTGTAATAGGACCAAAATGTTTTAATTGGATTAAAATGTATGTTTATATGTGATGAGACCTAAAACCCTCAACAAATCAATATTAAGTTGATAAGCGAGAGATGCTTTGAATATCTCTTCGTGGCCTTCCACCGTGGTAGGCTCCAATCGTTTGTGACTTGTACACCGGCTTCACCCTATAATGGGGGAGTACAAAGTGCATGCTTACATTCAGGAGGAGTCTATACGCATATGATGAGGTGAGTGTAGACAACGAGTATGGCCAACATGATATAATTCTGAGGTTGTGCTTGAACCTCTACATAAACTAAGCATGGTGGGAATAACTTAACTAAGTGCAATGGTGCCAACATGATATAATTCTGAGGCATTCATTCTCTAGAGGCCAAACTAGATGGGTAATTACAAGAGTTGTAAATGAGTAAAGCGTTATTCTCTCATCATTATTTTTGCTAACCAACATCGTATAATCGTGAGGTGGGCTTGGTAATGGTGAGCCTCCCATACCCTACTAAGAGTTTCCTCCAAAACTCTCGAATTCCAATGAGGGATATGGAATTTGCCAAAAATAGTGGGTGGTGCTATTTGATTTAAAGACCCGAATCAAATGGCTTAAAATCAATCAATTTATATTCGTTATGTATTTGTTTACCAATATATTTGCAAATGCTATCCAAAACTTGACAAAGAAAAACCAAACGCTTTAATTTCCGGACTTAGTTCTACAATCCCGTAGATTGTCTTTAATGGCTTGTAGATGTAACTAGGTAGTCTCATCCTCACAATCTTCCTATTGATAATGTATCATTGGAAGAATATGTTAGATAAGTCTAACATGAGAAGGACAACACTTTTAACGTCATAATTCTTCAAATAAAATTGTTGTATGAAGAAATAAGAGTTGCTTTGAACAACCCTTAATCAACACAAACTTTAGTGCTTGTCTCTTTGTTACACGAACAAGGAACTTGAGAAGTAAGCACAAGGGCATGGACACTTTATGTGCCATGATTCTTCACTTACAAATTGTTGTATGAAGAAATGAGAGTTGCCTTGAACAACTCTTGAGAGTTTGTTATTATGTTTAGAACATAATGGTTGGTTGACAAAAATAGTCCATTTATATGGACTTATGATGATTTTGAATCATTGAGTGTTGAAGTGTTAAACCACTTAACGAGATGGAAACTAGGCAAGGACTTCACCTTTGTGTCCCTATCCTAATGGTTCACTAAGTTTATTGTAAACTATATAGTGAACAATAACCGCACGCTCTCCAAATCGTTTGATGTGTATAACACATTTGAAATAAGTTTCAAGAGAGATAGTGGGAGTTTAGGGACCATGACTATTGTAATCAAAAGGGAAGTCAAATGAAGAAGGCAAAATAACTCCAAGGGAACAAACTTTCTTTATGAAAGGATGGACATTGGAAGGGGTATTTGCAAGAAATGTCTTGCAAGTGTCAAGAACACACCTTTCGAAGGTGTTGTAATATGTTCTTGAAATAGTTCAAAACAGTTGGTTCTTCTACTTGAATGCTTGATTCCGTATTAGTAACTATGTTTTACAATTGTTGTAAAAGTGTGCTAATAAGAAGTAGAAGATTAAATGAGAGAAGAGAAACTACTTCACATTCGGAAAGTGAATAAAATATAGATCTCTGCGAAAGCGGATTGTACTTACTTCCTCATATGAACTACCAAAGAAATTGGAAAATACTAAAGATTGTCTTTACATTCCAATTTTAAGGAACTTAAATCCGTCACTATAGTAGAGATAGATAAATGTTTTGTTTGACAAAAACATTGTTCTTTATTAATCAATAATTAGATTATTGTAATTTAATTGGTTGTCTCTATAGTAGAGATGATGTGGTAGTTTAACTGTTTAGAATACGATGATGCTTAAAACCCAAAAGGTTGCAAGGTAGTGACTAATCCCAACTGAGTTGTGATACCTCTAAAACATAAGTTACGAGTTGGTCATAGATGGATGCTTTGGATCGTTAGATCCGGATCCAAGACCTTCTTGTTAAAAATTGCATAGAGGCGAAATGTTCGAATCTTTATTCTTTTGGAAAGAAGAAAGAATCACAAAGTTGTTGAGGTTAATTCACTTAGATGTTAATGGCACTTGTCCACAACATAATACTACTCATGTTGTATGACATTCACCGAAGATCACTCTCGGTTGGACTATAGTTTATTTTGAATAAACATAAGTCCGAATACTTTGCAAAAGGTTTCAAAGAATTCAAGAAATGTAAGTAGATGAGTAAGACGTCTAAAGTATTTACCTCCTTAGATTTGATCCAAGGAAAAAGTAACACTTTAGATTAATTTCCTTGAAAAATATCAAGGAAAGTAGCATCATAAGATAATGAATTTTTCCATTAGGAAGAGAATGAACATAAATAAGATTTAGTTCGTTGGACATTATCAATTACCCATATATATATGATATATACTTCTAAGACATGTTAGTTGTAAGAAGATCCATCCATCATGGATCTTAGTAAGCTAGTGGGAGCTATAAGCGTCTTATGAGAAAAGATCAATTGTTTGATTTCTCATAAAGATGTAAATGAATCTTTTGTTTACTAGGTTTACAAAAGATTAGTGGGAGTTGATCATATTCCTAAATTAGAATATATATATACATGATATATATTAATTTTGAAAATGAAAGGAATTCTTCATCGTTAAAGTTATGACTTTAAACATTCTATAATGATAGAATGTATATGGGAGACATAGTCTATATACATGGGATGGAAATCTATAATGATGGATTTCAAGATATAATTGGATTATATCAATCCCTAAAATAGACAAGAGATGCTAGGAAGTTTCTCATATGATGATAAACTTCAATTAGAATGACAATTCTAGTGAGACTAGGAAGTTGTTCTTCTCAAAGGGAATGTACCCTTTGACTCCCAAAGAAATAATGCGTAAATAGAATCCTTTATGCATACGCAGAAAGGTGATTTATGTATTTCATATTGTATGAAAACATTGATATAAGTCGTACCTAGAACGGTACAAGATGATATCAATGCAAGCCCAGGATCAGAACCATGGCAACTGTCAAGTGAATCCTTAGGTATTTAAGAAATACTAAGGATGGATTCCTCAAGAATGAGGAAGAATTAGAGTAACGTAATGGAAGCGTAAATGTATTAGATTATGAATCTAATCCATCATAGAATATCTCTTCATTATGAATGAAGTGATAATGAGATATCTCTTTATTATGACTAAAGAGATATTTGGGTGGAAACGTTAAAAGTAAATGACTTTAATGTGTTCCATCATGTATGCAAAATATATTGCCATATAGAAGCTTACAACATTGTTGTTTGGATGGGAAAGTTCATTCATGAACTCTTCATTCGGTTCCAACCAGAAAGTGTATGACACTAATGGGGCGATAGCTCAAGCCAGGGAATCAAGGTCTCATCAAGGTCCAAACTCAAATGAGAGACTGAACCACATGATTGAGAATCATGTATAATGGTGACGTCGTTATTCTCAAGGTTGCTTCTATGGATAACATATAGATATCCATTGTTTAGGCCTACTACTCAGCCATTTATGAAATGAATTACAGAAGAGGTATCATCAATGATGACTAAGCTGATTGGCTCTAGTGCAAGTGGGAGATTGTTGGAAATGTGCCCTAAAACCAATCATATGATGATACTTTACGGACATTTCAAACTAATGTAGTTCATTTCAAACTAATGTAGTTTAAATGTAAAGGGCAAAGATTATTGTTTGAGCCGTTTAATATAAATGTTATATGCTTAAACGATAAGTCCAAGGAATATGTGATTGGAAGAATGCGATCTAAAGAAGTTAGATTCATGAGACCATTCTTTCGTTGACACATCCTAAACGTTCCTGATCATAGGATTGTCAATTGGGCATTGACAGTCCGTTAAGATCAGTACGTGCTATGTCTTCTCTCAGGGAGAGTGACTAGTCTCGAGTCATTGGTGTGTGTGACATCAAGACAAGTACGTAGGTGCTCAATAGAGAATGAGTTCACTGAACACGATCAACGAAGAGTTCTCATATTCATGTCACATGAGAACTCATGGTTGGGATAATGCAAATTAGTCTTTTGACCTGAGGCATCACAGTTGTCTTGTGGTTAGGTCCTTAATCTTTGATTATGTCAACATCACTCTATCAGGGTGTCCACGGCATCGTTGGGGTTAAGCCACTTAGCCATGGAGGCAAGTGAATGCGCAACAAGGGATCTCTAACCTTCAAACTGTTTGAGGGAGAATACTCTATGATATGATTTAGAATCTCTGGCCAGAGTATGAATGAGATGTTGGAATGCGTTCCAGATCACATTCAAGGTAATCATATAAGTACAAGATTCACATTGGATAGTAGACATGAATAAACTATCAAACCAAACAATGTGGTCAAGAGTATTGTATTAGAGAAAGACCGTATTGCATTTGTAATCCTAAACTGAATAGGTTCTCCACCTCTTCTGATTAGCTTGGGTAACCATGATATGCTGCTAGGTGTCACTCATGGTTTGTGGAAGCCCTAAAAGTGTATTATCACTAACGGGAGAATTGAAAGTAAGTTTCAATTCACAATCGATTTGAAAGAGTTTGAATCGCCCACTGCCTCGCTAAAAGGAACCTAATGGATCGTACACCGTGTAAGGTAGAGTTTGAAGAAACAACGGAGATGAGTAAGAATAATTAAATGGTTTAATTATTTATCTAAGGCTAGGATTAATTAATATGTTAATTAATCAAACGAATAAGTTCGTTAAAGACCTCGGGTTAGTTTTGGGCCGCAAGGCCCAATGAGATTTGAATGTCAAGCCCATTAACTCAAGTTGTATGACAACTTGAATAAAACAAAGGGCTTGAAAGCCCAATAAACCTATAGGCTAGCCATGTGTAAAAGAATAGGGCTTTTGGTCCATTAGGTCACTTATTTGAAGAGACTATATAAAGGACTTTATAGCCTAAAATTTACTAAGGGTTATTTTTGGGGAAAGGATGAGAACACAAGCTCTCCTTTCTCTCAAAAATTTTGGCCAATCTAGAGGGGAATAGCTAGCAATCTTACTTCCTCTAGGTCACTCATTTCTTCTACAATATACCTTGGTGTGGAGACTTAGAGGTTCTCAATTTTGGGAACTTGGAGAAACCTTTTCATCCATCCAAATCCATGGATCCAAGATGCAAGGAATGAAGGCCCTCTCTTTGGGTGATTAGCCTTTGCTTATGCAAAGAGGAATCTACAAAGGTATTGATTTCTCAACTCACTTTGTTTTGAGTTGAGTCTTGATTCACCTATCTACTAGGCTTTGAATTTCATGGGTAAATGTTTTGTTTTTAAGTGCATACAAGCATGATTCCGCCTTTAATTGTTAATTGCATGCTATTGATGTTGCTTAAATGAACATGTTTTTCACAAATTTTCCTTCAGAGCTCGAATCTCGGCAAGCCATATCGTAAATCTGGTCAACCTCGAGCAGATAGTAGATCCGGCGCCGCCCGTCACGATGAATTTGCGTTCAACCCAAATCTGCATTTGTAGGCTGGCTTGTACTGGGTCGTCGCCGACGAATCGAAGTCGTACCGGACGTAGTTTGAGATCAGGACGTTGCAGGAGGCGTAAGGAGAGCGAGGGTGGAGGACGGGACAGGGTGAACCCTACAGTGGCAATAGCAATGCCAATGAGGATGAAAAAGAGGCGCTGCTCGCGGAGAGAAATGAGGGAGGGTCGGGGGTTTGAGGAAGAAGAAAGCCTTTTTTTTTTTTTTGTAATTTTTAATTATTGATTATTAATATCCACGTGGGATCCTTATTGACACGTGGCGCCTAGTCATTGTCCACTTGAGCGCCACATCATCAGTTAACGGAAGATTTAACAGCCAGACTAACAGATGTTTGAGACTGTCCCAAAATTAACACTTTAGGTATGACTTTGGGATGAAAAAAACTTTATGTATCAAATGTTGAAAACCATGAAACTTGAAGATAGTAAACTGAGATTTACCCAAAAATTTAAATAAGAGAAACGTTAGAGTGATCATATTTTTTTTTTTTTTGAACAAAATAGAGATTATGTTTTTAGATCATATTTTATAAACCATACGACATGTTGTAAATATTCTTTCTAGCATCATTCTTTGTATAATATATTATTCAAGTTAATAACTTCAAAACATTCATGTCCGAGCACTCACAATCTAAACTATACTAAAAAAAAAAAAAAATCAATAACTTAATTTGTGTCAAAAGCACACAGTTTTTTTTTATTGAGGTATTCATCAATTTACCTTTTGAAAGGATTGGTCAGTTTTCCCCCTCAACTCTTATAATTAGTTAATTTGCATCATATTGTTAATTTTTTAATTTTTCATCTATTCTTCGTTAGTAGGTATTCGCATGACTCCTTTTAAGGCCAAAAAAATCATATTACCTACATTCTATTTTCTTCCTTTCCTCCAGCCGAGCTGTGCTGGTTCCACACCTTTTATCGTCTACAACCCTCTGACTCTTTCATCAAATACATCGCCCGGAACCGTCGCGAATACTTTCCTGGACCCGGTTCCGTTTTCGTTGGAGCTGTCGCGATGTCTGGGAGAGTAGAACTCTTCTTCCTCTTCCTCATCATCTCGGTCACGGGTCAGAACCGGTTCGGCATTCTCCCAACGGCTCAGCCTCGAGGTTTGCCAAGCAAGCGGTGGAAGCGGATGGAGGTACGGTGAGTCGACTTTCCGAGTCTCTTTTTCGGCCCTTCGACCAACACTCCTGTGCGAGTCAACTCGTTCCTAGAGTCCGCGCGAGTTGACCATTATGCCCAGTTAGAGGAACTCGGAGCTAGTGGAGGAGCCGATCCGAACCTTGTGGGTACCACTGGAGGAGTGGCCGAGATTGGGCGCCTGGAACAGCCTGCTGCTGTGCTCGGATCTAATATACGACTTTTCGTCCTCGTCGTCAGGGAAGTTGCGGCGGTTGTGGTGTGGAACCAGCACGAGTCGGCTTGGAGAAAAGGAAGAAGGGAAGGTTCGAAGAAAAGGAAGAAGATAGAAAGGGTAGGGAAAATAACTTTTTTGCCCTTACAGGTAGTCGGATACCCACTTAACGGAAGAACGAATGAAAAATTAAAAAAATTTAGTAGTAGGGAGTGAATTGACTAATTATGAGAGTTGAGGGGAGAAATTGGTCAAAATTAAAATTGAGGAGGAAAATTGATCAATCCTCATAAGTTCATAGAGTAAATTGATGAATATCTCTTTTTTATTTGGAGTGTATTTATACTGTTTTAAGCATTTATGGGATATAAAAGAGCGTGCATTTGACACGCTTTGAAACTTAAGCAAATAAACATATATAATACACTATTAAGACATTGAAAATGAGTACTCAAAAGATCAAAAGCTTATTTGGTGTTAAAAGTATTGTTCTAAAAATCTTCGTCTAGCGCCGCCTAGGCCTCGCTTAGGTGCTTGAAAATTAAGAAAGAGCGCCTAGATCTGCTGAGGCGCCTGCCTAGACCACCTAGGCACCCACTTAGACCGCCTAGGCACTAGCCTAGCCGGCCCATACCCACCTAAGCACCCTTATAGGTTGCAACTCACTTAGATAAAAAATAGATAGCTCTTCTTTTGCATTTTTAATTTTAATAAATTGTAAAGACTTGTTGAATACTAAAATGAACACATATTATTTGCTTGTATCCCCATGTTTTCATTATATTCTAATACTTCATAATATATATGTCGTTATATTTTGTAGTTTATGATGAAATTATATATATATATATATGTTTTAGGTGTAAGCAGACATCTATTTACACAAAATATAATAGATTTACTTAAATCCACCTAGTCCGCCTAGGCACCCACCTAGACCACGTGTGACAGCCCGTCCCGGACCTTTCGTACAGTAGGGGTGAAATGATAGTTTTGCCCCTAGTATGTTTGTTTCGTTGTGTGGTCGTCTTTGGAATTTGGTTGGTTGATTTTGGACCATACACACACACCACACTCATTTCTCTCTCTCTCTGCCCTGTCCCGAGTCCCTCTCATTCTCCCTTTCCTATCTTCTTCGTACGAACAACACCAAAACCTTTGAAATCTTCACGGATCGAGGAAACAAACTACATATTTATGCTCGTGAGGTCCTTAGGAGTTCAACTATACCCATTTCAGGTAAGGGAACCTTCATTTTCACGTCGAACCCGAGAGGCGTAAATCGGGGTACTATTCATGCATGCGTTAATTCTTGTGTTTTTGAGAATTTCAAGCTTGTAGGAAGCTTGGTGAGGTCTTTGGGAGGCTCGGGGTGGTTCGTTTGAAGGTTTTGGACGTCGGGATCGTGAGTTGCAGGTTTGGCCTGAGTTGGTGGTGTTTTCCCGGCAAGATTCTGTTGGTTTTAGTGCTTGAAAGTGGTAAGGATTTGTTCCTCTTGTTGTAAGCTTCATTTTGGTACCAATTTTGTGAAATTTGGATGAAAAACGAGTGAGATACGAAGTTTGGAAGTTTTCCCGGTTTTCCGGCGACGGCATCGAAGTTTGGCCGGAGAAGATGACAGAATATTCTCTCAGTTTGGACAGAATATTCCTAACAGCGTTAACGGAATCAGTTAGACTTAACCGAATATTTCTGACGGCGTTAACTGACGTCGTCAGTGTGCCAGGCACGTGCCTGTGCGTGGGTGGCGTGTGTGGCCGTGCCTTGGCCAGTGCGTAGGGGCGCGTGCGGTGTCAGAAAATTATTTTAAAAATATGGGGATGTTCGTGAGGTTGAGTAGATCACGTTGGTATATTCATACACCCCATTTGAGCATTTTATTTGAAGTTATTTCGTAATGTTGGTTATGTGCTTTAAAATTAACGTTTTTATAGTTATTTCGCATATAGGTGAGACCTATCCTGAGAACGAGCGCAGTCACTCGAGGTAAGGGGGTTAGACCCTTCTACATACTAGTGAGTGGGCTTTTGGTTTTCCTTATATACCTATATACTTGTGTTTTTCCGAGGAAGTGAAATGAAACGTTTATACGTTTATATGCCATGCATTATTGTTTGCCCGTTTAATTATGCATTATTAGTTACATAGATATATATGTTTGGTGCTGCGGACGCACATGTAAGTGCCAGGTAAGTTATGGTTTATGTTTATATTTAGTAGTGATTTGAGATGCACAGAGAGCTCATAACCTGCACCCCCGGTGTTAGTACTCCCACCCAGAGTTAGGCACAGTCCTTCACGTGATGTTCACCTCCTGCACCACACGCTCATCTTTGACCCAAGTTAGGTGCACAGTCCTGTCGTACTGACCACTTAAGGTGGTTCCGACTCGTAGGTGACTTGCGATTATTCGCCCAATCTTCATGTGATCGTAGCACTTGAGCATACTTATTTACACCCAATCCTGTCGTACAGACCACTTTAGGTGGTTCCGACCCGTGTGCAGGTATAGTTAGTGAGTTAGAGATTTGAGTTCTAGATCTAGCGGTACAGGTCACGTTAGGTGATTCCGGCTGACAGATTACATGGCATTGATTGGCATTGCCTGAGTACTTGCATCTTATTTAGAGGCATTTGACATGGCATATTTCTGAGCATGACTTATTTATATGTATATATTCTATTTTCTGGGAAGTATACAGGTTTTACGGCAAGGGGTTAGAACTTTGTTATGAAATGATTTTTGAAAAGCTTTGTTTTTGCCCACTCACGCTTTCTGTTTTGCGCCCCTCCAGGTTCTAGTTTGGCTAGCGCTTTTGGTAGTTCCCTAGAGGATTTCTCGGCTTACCTGACAGAATATCACCAGTGTAAGACCACCTTTGGGTGTGTTTATTTAGTGTTGTTTCTCCTGGACTGCATTAGGTCTTCCGTGCTCTGAACATTGTTTTTCACACTTACGCTTGCACATGTATGTTATTACTTTGTGTATAGCTAGGTTTGTATTTATTCGTACTTTTATTATTATTATTTTTAGCTTCCGCACTGTGCACATGGTTACGTCACTTCCATGTGACGGCCAGCATGCCCTGATATCGATCGGAGTGTGTCAGTTTGGTATCAGAGCCTAGGTTTGGCAGTCCTGTACTTTTGTGAGTATTCTAATGGTTTTGGTGTCTTCTGTTAGAACTATGCCGCCTCGTCGGAAACCACGTTGCTCTGCTGAGCCTAGTTTCCCCGATGTTGCTCAACTGGGGGAAGCTATCGCCACCGCTATTCAGTCGGCGCTCCGCCTTCCCCAAAGGACTCCTCTGGAGACTATGTACAATCTGAAACTGGATAGATTCGAGGGCCACGAGGGCTTTGAGGAAGCGGAGCGGTGGCTAGAACATATTGAGAAGACCTTTCGTGTTCTGCATAATTAGGCGAATCTCCCTGTTGAGAAGTGGGTTGAGATGACATCTTGGTTTTTGGGTAAGGATTTTGCATCCTGGTGGGAGCAGGAGGTTCGTCGTTTATCCCTAGAAGATAAGACTGATTGGGAGGTATTCAGAGAGCTGTTCAGGATAAGGTTTGTGCCTCTTGAGTATATTAACTGCAAAAAACAGGAATTCACTGAGTTGAGACAGGGAAAGTTGACAGCAAACGAGTATTACCAGAGGTTTACTGATCTATCTCGTTATCATCCGGATGTTGTTGGCAATCCGGCAGAGATACTTCGTCGTTTCCGTTTGGGCACTAAGAAGAAGTGGCGTTCGATGGCGACCACTACCTCTTGTGACACCTACTAGGAGTTCTACGAGATTTTGTTGAGAATTGAGGATTCTGAGAACATGCCCAGCGAGAGTGAGAAGGAAGAAAAAGATGGTAACCAGAGGAAAGATGACAAGGGCAAGGGTCAGGCGTCGCTCGGATCTCGCAAGACCTAGAGCTTTAAGAGAGGTGACACTAGTTCTAGTTCTTCTAGCGGTGGTTTTAGTGCCACTGGTCAGGGTAGTGGTGGTAGGTTTACTGGTGGTGCTAGAGGCCAGAAGCAGGGTGATACTGGTAGAGGTAGGGCTCCAGTTTGTTGCAGGTGTAATAATCGACATTTTGGTGAGTGCAGGTGATGCAGCGGCGGTTGCTTTACTTGTGGGCAGATGGGACATCGGGCTGTAAATTGTTCCCAGAGTCAGCAGAGGCCCCATCAGACTTTCTTGCCACCACCTACACCGATCCAGCAGGTTCCTGGTCCTGGTAGTTACGGGCAGACGGGTCGTGGTGGTGCCTATTACTATCAAGGTGATGCTGTTCCTTATGCCCCAAGACAGTATCCATATCCCCAGGATCCATATTTTCAGGGTGGTTATCCCTAGTATTCTGGTGGCTCTCAGTGGTACCAAGGAGGACAACCTCAGCATGGGGAGATTGCTGCGAGTAGTGCGGGATCTTCGAGGCAGTCTGGTCAGCCCAGTCAGGGGCGTGGTGCACAGAGTCATGGTGGCCAGACGAGTAGAGGTCGTGGTGGACGGCAGCATACCTAAAGGCGTATTCACAATATCTCTCTGTAGGACGCTTAAAATAATCCATACTTGATCATGGGTACGTTAAATATCCTTGGTTATTTTGCTAGAGTATTAATTGACTATGGTGCTACACATTCTGTGATTTCTCATACATTTGCTCAAGTGATGCAACCTCACCCTACACCTCTAGGGTATGATTTAGAGTTTGCTATGCCTAGAGGGGAGAGATGTATTGTAGATTGTGTGTACCCATGATGTCCAGTGATGGTGGAGGATATTATTATGCCAGCTGATCTTATCCCGTTGGATATTGTTGACTTTGATGTGATTCTGGGCATGGATTGGTTACATTTCAATCATGCTAATATTGATTGTTACGAGAAAATAGTTAGCTTCCATCGTCTTGGATTACCTGTGGTTACTTTTGTGGGTGAGTAGAGTGGGGTGAGACATGGCGTTATTTCAGTTATGCGAGCAAAAAGGTTGTTATTGAAAGGTTGCTAGGGATATTTAGCTCATGTGGTGTTGGACGATGCAGCTCCTAGTAGTGTGGAGGATGTAAAGGTAGTCAGGCATTTTCCTGATGTTTTCCCTGAGGATTTACCTAATTTGCCATCAGACCGAGACGTGGAGTTCACCATTGATTTGCTTCTAGGTACTAATCCTATATCTTTGACTCCTTATCGTATGGCTCCTGTTGAGTTGAGGGAATTGAAAGTTCAGTTGCAGGAATTAGTGGATAAGGGTTTTATTCAGCCTAGTACTTCACCTTGGGGAGCTCTAGTGTTGTTTGTGAGAAAGAAAGATGGAACTTTGAGGTTATGTATTGATTACCAGCAATTGAATCGGATAACGATTAAGAACCATTATCCATTGTCGCGTATTGATGACTTATTTGATCAGCTTCGAGGTGCTTGTGTATTCTCCAAGATTGACTTAAGGTCTGGATACTATCAGCTGAAGATTAGTAGGGAGGATGTCCCTAAGACGGCTTTCAGGACTCGTTATGGTCATTACGAGTTTTTGGTTATGCCATTTGGATTGACGAATGCACCAGCTGCTTTTATGGATTTGATGAACTGAGTATTCTATCCATATTTGGATAGGTTTGTTATTGTTTTCATTGACGACATTCTGGTATACTCTAAGTCTAAATTGGAGCATGTTCGACATCTTACGTTGGTGTTGAAAAGGTTGAGGGAACACCAACTGTATGCTAAGTTTAGCAAGTGTCAGTTTTGGTTTGATTAAGTTGCATTTTTGGGGCACGTTATTTCAGCACAGGGTATCTTGGTGGATCCTTAAAAGGTGGCAGCTGTGGAGAAGTGGGAGCAACCGCGAACCGTCACTGAGGTGAGAAGTTTCCTTGGTTTAGCAGGGTATTATCGACAGTTTGTTAAGGATTTTTCTGTGATTGCTTTACCACTGACGAGGTTAACAAGGAAAGATGTTAAATTTGAGTGGGATGATAAGTGTGAGCAGAGTTTCCAGCAGTTGAAGTATTGTTTCACTCACGCACCTGTTTTGGCATTCCCGGACGATAGTGGTGATTTCGAGGTCTATAGTGATGCTTCTTTGAATGGTCTGGGATGTGTGTTGATGCAGCATGGTAGGGTAATTGCTTATGCTTCACGACAATTGAAACCTCATAAGTTGAATTACCCTACGCATGATTTGAAGTTAGCTGCCACTATTTTCGCGCTGAAGTTGTGGAGACATTACCTTTATGGAGAGATATGTAAGATCTTTATAGATCATAAGAGTCTTCAGTATCTTTTTACACAGAGGGATCTTAATCTTCGTCAGCGGAGGTGGTTGGAACTGCTTAGTGATTATGACTGCACAATTGATTATCACCCTGGTCGTGCAAATATGGTAGCTGATGCACTTAGCAGGAAGTCTTAAGGTCATATCAATGCGTTGTACACTAGTCGCATTCCTCTTTTGGCAGAATTAAGATCCACGAGAGTGAGGTTAGAGGCAGAAGATCAAGAGGTGGCTTTACTTGCTAATTTTCAAGTTAGACCAATTTTAGTTGATCGGGTACTTGAAGCTCAGGTAGCTGATGAGGAAACTCAAGAAATAATCCAAGCAAGAAATCAGGGGAAGATGAGAGATCTCAAAGTTCATGAATCGGATGGCATGCTAATGCAGGAGGGTAGGATGTTTGTGCCTAATAATTTGGATTTAAAGAAAGCAATTCTTGATGAAGACATATCTCGGCGTATGAGATGCATCTAGGAACTACTAAAATGTATCACCATTTGACCATTTTATTATTGCTCGGGTATGAAGATGGAGATAGCTGAGTATGTGAGTAGGTGTGCTGTTTGCCAACAAGTTAAAGCTAAAAGGAAGAAGCCGTTTTGGTTGTTGCAGCTGCTTCCCGTTTCAGAGTGGAAATGGAAAAACATTACTATGGATTTTGTGTACAAGCTTCCGCGTACGCACAATGGTTTTGACGGCATTTGGGTGATTGTTGATTGACTTACTAAGTCAGCACATTTCATTCCAGTGAGGGAGAAGTATTCTTTGGGCCGATTAGCTGAGTTGTTCATCTCGAAGATCGTGAAGTACCATGGTGTCCTTGTGAGTATTGTCTCGGATCGTGACCTAAGATTTACCTTTAAATTTTGGGTGGCTTTTCAGGAAGCTTTGGGTACGAGGTTACTCTATAGTACAACATATCATCCTCAAACGGACGGACAGTTAGAGAGAACCATTCAGACGTTGGAGGATATGTTGCGATCTTCGGTGTTACAGTTTGGTGATGCTTGGCACAAGTGATTGGATTTAATGGAATTTGCGTACAACAACAGCTTTCATTCAAGTATGGTAGATCTTGTCGCACACCCTTGTGTTGGTTAGAGGTCAAAGAAAGAGTTTTGGTGGGCCCGAAAATTGTTGAGGAGACTACTCAAAATACTCAGGTAATCAATTCTAACCTGAAGGCGGCCCAGGATCGACAAAAGAGCTTAGCAGACCGGCATGCTACTGACATAGTGTATGAGGTTGGCGATTGGGTGTTTTTGAAGCTTTCACCGTGGAGAGGCGTTGTACAGTTTGGAAAGAAAGGTAAGTTGAGTCCCAGGTATATCAGACAGTACATGATCACCGAGCGAGTTGGTGAAGTGGCTTACAGGCTGGAGTTGCCTTCTGAGCTAGCTAAAGTACATAACGTTTTTCACGTGTCTATGCCTCAACATTATGTTGCGGATCCGTCTAATGTGATACCTCCTCAACCTTTGGAAATTAATCCGGATTTGACTTATGATGAGGAACCAGTGACGATTCTGGATTGGAAAGAAAAGGTTTTGAGGAACAAGACTGTGAATTTGGTGAAAGTTTTGTGGAGGAATCATTTAGCGGAGGAGGCCACTTGGGAAACTGAAGATCGAATGAGAGATTTGTATCCTCAGTTGTTCTTTGATCGCTAGTGGTTGCTATGAGTGGTTGTTTTGAATTTTGGGATGAAATTTTATTAAGGTGGGTAGGTTGTGACAGCCCGTCCCGAACCTTTCGTACAGTAAGGGTGAAATGACAGTTTTGCCCCTAGTATGTTTGTTTCGTTGTGTAGTCGTTTTTGGAATTTGGTTAGTTGATTTTGGACCACACACACACACCATACTCATTTATCTCTCTCTCTGCCCTGTCCCGAGTCCCTTTCCTATCTTCTTCGTACGGACAACACCAAAACCTTTGAAATCTTCATGGATCAAGGAAACAAACTACATATTTGTGCTCGTGAGGTCCTTAGGAGTTCAACCATACCCATTTCAGGTAAGGGAACCTTCATTTTCACGTCAAACCCGAGAGGTGTAAATCGGGGTACTGTTCATGCACACGTTAATTCTTGTGTTTTTGAGAATTTCAAGCTTGTAGGAAGCTTGATGAGGTCCTTGGGAGGCTCGGAGTGGTTCGTTTGAAGGTTTTGGACGTCGGGATTGTGAGTTGCAGGTCTGACCAGAGTTGGTGGTGTTTTCCCGACGAGATTCCTTTAGTTTTAGTGCTTGAAAGTGGTAAGGATTTGTTCCTCTTGTTGTAAGCTTCATTTTGATACCAATTTTGTGAAATTTGGATGAAAAACGAGTGAGATACAAAGCTTGGAAGTTTTCCCGATTTTCCGGCGAGGGCGACGACGTCGGAGTTTGGCCGGAGAAGATGACGGAATATTCTGTCAATTTGGACGGAATATTCCTAACAGCGTTAACGGAATCAGTTAGACTTAACGGAATATTCCTAATGGCGTTAACTGACGTCATCAGTGTGCCAGGCACGTGCCTGCACGTGGGGGTGCGTGCGGTGTCAGAAAATTATTTTAAAAATATGGGGATGTTCGTGAGGTTGAGTAGATCACGTTGGTGTATTCATACACCCTATTTGAGCATTGTATGAGATGTTATTTCGTAATGTTGGTTATGTGCTTTAAAATTAACGTTTTTATAGTTGTTTCGCATATATGTGAGACCTATCTCGAGGACGAGCGCAGTCACTCGAGGCAAGGGGGTTACGACCCTTCTACATACCAGTGAGTGGACTTTTGGTTTTCCGTATATACCTATATACTTGTGGTTTTCCAAGGAAATGAAATGAAACGTTTATACGTTTATATGCCATGCATTATTGTTTGCCCATTTAATTACGCATTATTAGTTGCATAGATATATATATGTTTGGTGCCGCGAACGCACAGGTAAGTGTCAGGTAAGTTATGGTTTATATTTATGTTTAGTAGTGATTTGAGATGCATAGAGAGCTTATAACCTGCACCCTCGGTGTTAGTGCTCCCACCCAGAGTTGGGCACAGTCCTTCACGTGATGTTCACCTCCTGCACCACACGCTCATCTTGGATCCAAGTTAGGTGCACAGTCCTGTCGTACAGACCACTTTAGGTTGTTCCGACTCGTAGGTGACCCGCGATTATTCGCCCAGTCTTCACGTGATCGTAGCACTTGAGCATACTTATTTACACCCAGTCCTATCGTACAGACCATTTTAGGTGGTTCCGACTCGTGTGTAGGTACAGTTAGTGAGTTGGAGATTTGAGCTCTAGATCCAGCTGTACAGGTCACGTTAGGTGACTCCGGCTGATAGATTACATGACATTAATTGGCATTACCTGAGTACTTGCATTTTATTTAGAGGCATTTGACATGGCATATTTCCGAGCATGACTTATTTATATGTATATATTCTATTTTTTGGGAAGTATACAGGTTTTACGGCGAGGGGTTAGAACTTTGTTATGAAATGATTTTTGAAAAGCTTTGTTTTTGCCCAGTCATGCTTTCTGTTTTGCGCCTCTCCAGGTTCTAGTTTGGCTAGCACTTTTGGTGGCTCCCTAGAAGATTTCTCGACTTATCTGACAGAATATCACCAGTGTAGGACCATCTTTGGGTGTGTTTATTTAGTATTGTTTCTCCCGGACTGCACTAGGTCTTCCGTGCTCTGAACATTGTTTTTCACACTTACGCTTGCACATGTATGTTATTACTTTGTGTATAGCTATGTTTGTATTTATTCGTACTTTTATTATTATTATTATTTTTTTAGCTTCCGCACTGTGCACATGGTTACGTCACTTCCACGTGACGGCCAGCATGCCCTGATCTCGGTCGGGGTGTGTCATCACGTCTAGCCGTTTAGGTGCTAGGCCCTAATCCACTACCGGACTAGGTTAAAAGTACACAGTTTTTCTTTGCACTGTTTTAAGCATTCATAGGATAAAACTAGTGTACGTTTGACACTATTTAAAACTTAACCAAATAACAGCATATAATATACTACTAAGGCATTAAGAATGAACACTGAAAAAAATTAAAAGCTTAACCCGCCACATATCGATATCTTCATAAAGTAGGCAGACATAACAGGACGCAAACTATAACCAAGAAATGCCCTGCTGCTTTTAGTTTGAAACAAACTGTCTTATAAAATCAATTATATTCTATTGATTATCAGAAGATGCCAACAGGATCCTCTTCCGATTATTTTGGTAAGTATTTTGGAGATGATGCTCGTTTATTATATTTCGAACGGTAAGTTTTTGTTAAATACTGGTTAAGTTTATTTTTTAAATTAAAATATTTAAAATGATTTTTAACAGTACGATGTGTGATAAAAAATTAAAATTCACGAATTCCTCAAATCCTTACAAAGAAGATCTGTGAGGATCTGGACTCCAAAAATGATCAAGATTCAGCCGTCTGTATTGTCAATGTCAACCATATATTAATTAAAGAAAAAAGAAACAAAATATCTATTGGTGATAATGTCTAGTTATGGAAATCCCAAAGCATGCTCACACAATAATCTCTTTTTGTTTTCACATACATATTTGGGTTTTCTTTTCTCAAACCCCACAAAAGCGTACAACGCAAGTGAAATGATGTGTGAATGTTTGGGATCTTTAGCAAAAGAAAATTATACCACAAACCCAGAGAGAGATTACACCCTCTTTAGAAAAATAGTAAATTAGAAAAAAAAGTACAAAATGGATAGCAACATAGGATAAAAACTTATATATCATTAATATGGGACAACATAATATGAGTATACATGTTCGCACAAGTCATTCTCAATAAAAGGTGTATAGAATGACTTCCGAGTAAGCAATGAGTTGTTTCCCAGAGCTTCACCCCAATAATGTACCATTGATTTAGTTAGAAGAGAATATGTTCCAACTGAGGAGAGGTTGATTTAGTTACTGCTTTTCCATTAGATAATGGTGAGAATTTCATTTCATCAACTCTACTTTCTCTTTGAAGCTAAAACCGACAAGTTGCTTGCTTCTGCAGAATGGCCAATGTGCATTATCTAGTCTGGCTGATGTGTAATTCTAAACTAGGAACACGTTCCAGCTAAAGCTAGTTTGGAGCAAGTTCCAGCTAAAGCTAGTTTGGGCGGAGATTTTGGGAAGGAGACTAGATTACTTTTCCCCCAAGATTTGAGTTTTAGCTGTTTGGAGCAAGACCTTGGCCATGCACAACATTCTTCTTCTTCCCCCCTGGTTATTGAAAAAAAATAATGAGAAATTGAGGAAGGGGGTCCCTCGTTCATAATATATGATGATGCATGGGAAATTTCAGTCTCTTTTACAGATAGTCCGAGGTAGTATATGCTAGTTTAAAGATTGAATAATCATGAAGAAAATATAGGATCTAATGACCAAAGGGACATATAAGATAGACGCTATGAAGAATAACATGTGAACACTAGCATCTGATAGTTTCTTTAGACTCTCGTATGAAAAAAAAACTAAGGGGACTCTCAAAATGAGACCTTTTATGGATATTTTGTCATCTGTTTAACGTCAATTTTTGTGTCAACATTATAAAATGTTGTACAAAAAACATTAAATAACAGCGAGTCTTACTTTTGAGAGAGTTTTCTTAGCATTTCTTCTCTTGTGTAGGTCAACTTGGTTTGCAATTATTTTTCAGTCATCAGTTCATTTTGACCTTTCAAATTGTTGGATATATCCAGAATTCCGTAATATTTTTCTTAAAAATTTTAAATATCTCAGCCAAAAAAAAAAAAAAAAAAAGAAAGAAAATGTAAGTTCCCGAATTAATTCAAAACTGTGGGTTTTCGAATTTTAATAGTTGCTGAAATTCCAAAGTTTTTGCCTTTTGGTAGAAATTTTGGAGTGAAATTAGAACCATGAGGTGTTACAACAATAAAATTATTTGTTTTATCCTATACAAAACAAAAAGAAAAGATTGATTTTTTTTGTTGAATTCTTGGTCCGACGACAAATGATTTCACTTATTTGATATGTCCGTCACAAACATATCCTGAGTGACTCCCACTGACGCAACGACTAGACGGACATTACAATTGAATCTGCTATTTTTGCTAATTATTATGAGTTTGCATTTTATCCTATAATGTTTTGGCATCCTAACACAAAATTTTCATAGTACATTGGTTGATACATATGTTGGTGGAAGGGAAAGTCACTGATGCATTTGATATCCTGTGTTTTTTTGTTCTTCTCTCGATCGTAATTGCCTCTTTTGTGTTTTGTAATTGTGGTCGAATTTGACGGTTGAATGTTTGTTTCGTACTCTTGCTTCTTATGTAAACAATTCAATTCGATCGGCTTGAACCACTCTTTATTGGGGCAAGAAATTTGAGGGATGCAACAATTGGTGAATTCCAACATTCGTTATCTTGGTGATTTCTTCCTTTGTTGCAGCCCCTGATGTAACTCTTTTTATCCTTTTCAGTACTTTTCAGTACTATTGAGTAAATTGATGGTGGTATTATTTAGCTGCATCCAAAGTCTTCTTAATTTACAATTGGACTGTTGATAGACTTGTAATTTGAAATGGTTTATTCATTTTATTTACAAATACTTCAAACATCACATTCATATCTATCTAGTTTAAACATTTTAATTCTTGTTCATTTCAAGATTCTTTTATCTTTTTATTAAAAAAAAAAAAATCATATATAGATGTGAAACATACGTGCTTACACGATTTAATTTATCTATTTATTTGAGCAACTCAATGTCACAATCCTTAAAAACAAAACTTTGAAGATATTTTATGTGTTTATATATAATATACATAAATATATGTGTGTGTGTGTGTACATCCCACAGATAGGGGAAGATTCTATAATTCTGCATTATTGGTGGATGTATCCTTGATTCCTAGACGAATGGTTGAAGAGAATGAAATCGTTGTTCTACAAATTATTTTTCCATATTATTGGTCAATGAACTCGTTGTTGGCGGACATAATTTCGAATTAAATTAGTGAGTGGCCAATCAAACTCATCAAAGTGTCTTTCTGGTGTTCGAAGTTGAGATTCTAAAAGTAGATCATTACCAAACACTAACTAGACTTTATTTTTAATCCATGCTTATTTAAAATATACATTCAAAGATTTAGTTAGGCATCATTGTGTAGAAAGTCGTCTACGTAGTGTCCACAGCTAGGGTTTCTTTTACAAATGTGAGCTATAATATGGTGCTTTTTCCTGTCCTGTTTTTATGAGTTGATGAAAGGGAAGGGAAAAAAATGTTTTGTTATATGGTTTGGTACAAGCCTTCTGTTACGGATATAGATATATAAAATTTCACATCAGAGAAGTATCATAATAAACTAATAATATCTCAGACTTCGGATAAAATTCAAATATGATTACGTTCATTGAGCTTGACCTCACTTAAAGTATTAGACCTAAGTGATTAAATTGGAGATAACACTAAGATTGCTGTCAAATTTATAATAGGACTCATGTTGTTCTGCTGTACAACAAAGAAACTAATACAGTAAACTACGATCGGTGAAACAAATCCAATAAAATGGAAATTCAAATCGTGAAGAACACAAAGCAATAGTAAACTGTTAGCTTAAAAGAAAGAAATCCCTCATTAGAAATTTCATATATGTAAATCTCGATCCCACGAACAACAAAAATACCCTTGATTGAGTTCTGCATTATTGGTTGATGTATACATAATGTTGAACAAATGATGGAAGATTGAGGATTATAAGTTGTTTAATTAGTGTGAATTAGTTAATTTGTCGACGAACGAAATGGATTCAATTAAATAATTGCAAATCTCAAAGTGTCTGTCTTGCATTATTTCAAAGTTGAATCTATATATATATTGAGTAGATGATAATAAAAAAATTCCTGGATTTTATTTTTTTAATGTTGCATTGTCATTGAAAGATATAGGTAATGCATAAATTATGATGAACGTCGTCACGGCATTGTCCATGATAATGGTAATGAAGATGGGCGGGAAATTTAATCAGAATATAGTTGTAATGCATGTTTAAAAACAGAAATTAAAGGGCCTAATATATTCTATAAGTGCTTGTTCAATCCACTGCGTTTCACGGCACAATTTTTTTAAAATTCTATATTAGTGTAGCATATCGTTTGTAAGAAAATCGAATTTGATACCAAGTTAGTATGGCTAGTCCATTGTACATTAATCGAAATCTTACATAATTAATTTAGTATAGGTATATCATTGGATCGGAAACAACAATTTATGAGTATAATTGAACTTATTCGTCATGTTAAAGGTTTTGTACTTTCCTCATTTAAACAAATTTATCAATGGGGCTCTTCCATCTGTTCAATTAGGGTTTTCCTTAATGCGTAATTTGTTTCTTCCATCTTTGCTAATCGGCAAAACTAGCTCGAGTCTACTTGTCCATATGTGAGGACAGAGGATTTTTCTTCAAGGTGGCAAGTGCCAACCCTACACTATTTATTCTTGTACGAACACATTAGTTGAGAAATATATATATATATATATATATATATATTTTATTCTTCATAATATTGTATTTCAATTTTGGACCCAATTAATTAACAAAATAGTTAGGGGATGAGTCATCATGCTAAAAGTGATGTTAAGCAGTTTTTTTTTAAAGAAATTATAATAAACTAAAACGCGATGGCTGCAAACCAGGATTGGTGACGTCAAGAGTTTGACTCTTGCTGTTCTTTGAAATTGGGATGCATTCTTGTTCTTCACCTTTAAGTAGTGTTATTGCTTATTATCCTACTTATTACTATTGTATGAGTTTATAATTTGAAATTTGTATTTATCCACAACATAAATTTCGAAATTTAAATTTATCCAATGACGATAAATTAGGTAGTAAGCAAAAATATTCCTTATAAAATTGGGATTGTAAATTAATTAAACTTGGGCTAAGTAAAATGGAACGAATTGACATGGAAAATAGATTTAAGGTTATCAACCAATTTCCAACAAGAAAATACTGTTGCATCAATAGTTGAAGAGTAAATGCTACACATATTACATAGATATTTGTACCATCATTGGTATCATTTCTGTAACAGAAATAAGGTCTACCAACATATGTCAGTCTTATATTTATTAGAAAAATGGTACAAACCACGTAATTTTCTTTTTCTATAATGGCCAATGGAATTATGCTAAATTATTGCGTATAAATAGTATTAGTTTATGCAGGGAAGTAGTACTGACATTAAGTAAAACTTCAGTAATTTTTGCCCCATACAATGAAACCGCGGGACCTTATTAATTAAATTAGAAGTGGTCACGAAAATGACTAGGTTAAATTGATGTCAACTTTTAGAATTCGGTTTACAATACTGGTATGTATTTGATACAATCTTCATGACTTTGTCCGAGACGTTGTTCTCCGAATTTGAGTTGTTTTTTTATTCTTTAGTTTAATAAAATCTCTTTATTAAAGTTAGAATAAAAAGAAGGTATATATGTATTTATTCTTTGAAACCTAAAGTTGCTCTAACAAATGTCTTTTAGTGGTAAAATGATGAGTATGAAATGAGTTGTAAACTTCGACACTTTGAGTGCAAATTTTTTATGGCTTAAAAAATCATCAATAAAAGAACGAGTCAGAAAGCTGTTCCCGTTAGTATTGGACACAGGTGGGTCTATACATAATGAAAGAGGAGACCATGCATACTAATTGGGCAAGTGGAACAATGTTCATGCAAAAGGGCCAACCACTAATTTGGCAAGTCCTCTAAGGTGTGGTCTATTTCAAAGATTAATGGAGCCCCTAAAGATTCAACGTTTTAATAGCAAACCCAGACAGGAATTTTATTTATTTCATGGTCCAAATGGGAAGCATACTAGACAAAAAAATATATACAACTTAAAAATAAGGAACACTGCTATTCACATTCTAAAATAAATAAGATATAGAAGACGTGTAACATAATTTTTTCGAAACGTTAATAACAGGTTTTAAAATAAATGTCAGAAATGTTTGAATTATTTAGTGAGAAAAGTTTTGTTGGATCTTATCACTGAAAGCATCTTTAAAAAAGGTTTAAAAGATAACTTAAGTAAAACTTAAAAACAAGTAACTTGGAAGCAAGTTTACGTCAATATAAAACAGTAGCTGCCTTCATCATCATCATGCTTTGGATATAGTTGGATGTCTATATATAACATAAATACACAAACCCTTTATTCAAAGGGATCTCTTTTTTTGGTAAAAATAGGGATTAGTTGTAGGTGTTCATTTTGCATCAAACTTCACCGAATTGAACTTTCTCTTTTGTAAGTCCTAATTCATATATCATCCTGGTAAAATTATAATTTAATCTGAAATCATTTGTCTATTTAATTATTATGATGAAATTTTATTGTTTCTTGTAAGAATAAAATGTTCGCCAATTCCTTTGAACTAAATTAGATTTCTCAATTATTTCCAATTTAGCTAATATTTTACAAAAATGATATATGAAGCGAAACTTAAAAAGTAAAATATTTGAATTGTTAAAATTTGATATGGTGTAAACCTACAACTAATTCTCATTTTTTAAAAAGAAGGGAGATCCCTCCCTTTGCATCCATATAAACAATATCAAATCTGTTTCATGATCTGCCTGCCTATTTGGACAACCCAATACTTGAAATGGGCTACGAAGTGGGCCAGACGTGCTAAATAATAGAGAGGTCCATCACCTCCTTTTTTGAATCATTGTGCAGCACCACATCACCATTTCCAATGCTGTGTACATAATTACATGGGATTCACGTCTGTAGTTACTTTTGACTGGGAGCTTTAGCAAGGTTTATTCAAACCTACATACAAATCTTTTAAGAAATGCTAAAAAGATTTTCTAAAATGAAATTCTTTATGAACTCTCTGGCATTTCATATTTTTGCATAATATTTTATAATATTAGTAAGAAAATTGACATTAAACTGTGATGTGTCAGAGAATCTATGAAGAATTTTACTTTAAAAGAGTCTAGCATCTCTCCAACTCTTTTAGTGAAAATTAAAAGGGAAATTTTTTGAGGTAAATCATCATTAGGCATGAATAGTGGATAGTCTGACTTTATCTATTAAATTGGCAAGGAAGAAAAAAAAAACAATTTCAATTTAATTATAACTGTTATTTCTCATGCTACTTAGTAATTCGGACTATATTAAAGAAAAAAAAAATGTAAGAGTTTCATTCGTTGGTTGATCTTATAACGTTTGAGTTGAGTGAAATTCTTTTTAGGATGCGCGCGTGTTGGAGTTTAATTGTCTTGTTGGATCAAATGAACTTTCATTAACAACATGATGTAATTCATATAGAACATGCATATCCAACATGAATTTCAGAGCAAACCTTTTTTATGAAAAAACTGATACAATATAAACAACATAGAATACCTACCTTTAAATAACACACAATATAAACATTCATGAGGACTAGGTTTTGCAAGCTTTGAGTACGCTGGATTCTTTTCCATCTAATTCATCTAGTTCGGGATCAGGACCGTTGAAATTTGATCTAACGGTTACAAACGAGGGCCCTTTTAAAAGTGATAATAACTGTAGTCGTTTGATCAAATTTCAACGGTTCAGATCTCGGATTAGGTAGATTAGGTGAAAAGAGATCCGGAGAGGATCCCTTTCCATTGAGAACTACCATAAACAGTGGCAGAGCTACATATAGCCATATAGGCCATTGAAGGCCTAGGCCTATCCTGAAATTTTACGCTTATACATACTATCTGCAAGCTTTTACAAAACTGAGCATGTAGCTCATTGGTCGTTGGCGTTTTGGGTATCCTTGATTCGAGACTTACTTGTGTTCCAACATTTTAAAGATTTTTTTTACATTTTTTAAAAATGAAAGAAAAAAAAATCCTTATAAGTTGCATTATTTGTTACCATAATAAAACTAAGCTCTTCTTTTTTGGTTATAATTAGCCTTAGTTTTAAAATATAATAATTTGTTGCAGTCTTATAAGATTAGGAATATGATTGTGTAAATTTTATCATATCTAGAATATCTCTTAGACTAGATATTATCTTATTAGAGTTTGTTTTCTGTTGGGGTAAAGAATTTACCTTTCCTACTACTATAAATAAAGGCACAATGGGGTGAAATAACACACACTTCATAATTACACATCTCTCTTATTCTCTCTCTATGCCACACCCTCTCTTTCTCTATGGCCTCTATGATTATTTAGTAAATTATTCCTACAACACCTTATCAACATGCTCTTGACGTTGATCTAAAGAAACTTAGTTCTTTAATGAGGAGAGTATTACATTTTAATCATTTTTTTATGATTAATTTATTATTTTATTGAATAGATTTACATGCTATTGATTCAATTTAATTTTTCTGTGTTGAATGTGATACAACATACTGGAGATGCAATTCTGGCATTCCGTGAATAATCTTCTACAAATTCAAAGGCTTTTGTCGTTTTCTGCCAATCAAGTACGCTTAAAATAAAAGAAGATATTTGAAACGACCATGAAGCATGAAAACATTTCCCATGATGCATGAACCCCTTACATTTAAATTTACCTTTTGACATATATATTGTATATGTTTCATATATTTGTCAATATATATATATATATACACGTTTCATGCATTACGCAATTTTTGCTATGTGGAATTTGTGAATCAAAGAATCAAAAGAAATTAGAAGCAATTAGGGTTTTTCAAACCCTAGTGTCGAAAAAAAAATTTAGATTTTTTTTTGCAACTGAGTCGAGCCACACTGGTTGGCCTGAAGCCCAGTTACGTTGAGTAACCACTTGGAAGATGTTCGGACTAAGGTAGCAGCCATTTGGGCTTAGTGCGTGTGAGACTGAGCAAGCCAAAGGCTTGTGAAGGTTTTTCAATTGGGCCTGCAACCTTAGCTTGCCTCAAGCACAGCTTGCAGCCATATACTAGGGCCTGCCCTCGCGCCCCTGGCCTAAACCAGTAACCTTTGTGTTGTTGGGCTTGTCCTGTTTGTTATAGCCCGCCTACAACAAGCATACTGCTTGCTAGGCTTGCCTTAGAGTCTTAGCCCACCGTGTCGACAACTTCTGTGCTGTTGGGCTCATATCGTCTTAGCCCAAAACTGAAGCCAGCTTATGCCGGGCTTCACCGCCTCACTAGCTTGGCCTAATTCTTGCAACTTTGAGCTGCTGAGCTTATCCTAACTCACAGCCCAAGAGGCCTACAGCCTCTCCGTGACCCAATAGGCCTGTAGCTGTGTTGCAGGGCTTAACTCATGTACTACAGCCAGCCCAATTCAACTGGGCTGTGTAGTTTTTTCGAACAAATGCCAAACTTTTTTGGCATTCTCGTTTTGTAACCATACCCATTTAATTTTTGGGACATTTTGGTTAATGCTAATTAAGCTATAATACACTTGTCACTTGGCCCGTAGCCAAGTGAAGCTAATAAGACCCGCATGTCATTATTTTGCTTCCACGATCGATACCGCGTGGTCCCGATCTATTGAATTGATTAAAAGTGACCAGTAGCCCATTAATTTGACAAAGAATACAAAATTATTGGCTTGAAGCCCACTTTTGGAAATTAACGATTCAATAATTTATTTATCTTCTTTGAACCGTTGACACCCTTTCGTTGTCCCGAAGTGCTCACACTTGAGTTCTTGAAGCAACTCAAATCCACTATAGTTAAATCAGTACCTTGTATTCTATGTTCTTACAAATGAACTAAACGTTTAGAAACTAAATTGAATATGTAGTTTCAAATTTAGTGCCTTTGAAACTCGAAGTTTTCATAAAACAAAACACCCATGAAAACCTAACGTTTTTCATGTAAATCATGTCTTAAAACCTGAATGTTCTAACTCTGATGCTTATGGATGTTTTATTTCCTATAGTACTATTCACAATCTTGTCCCCCCCCCCCGCCCCATTCAGTGGATTGTCGAACCGTCACAAGTTCGATTTCCCTGATTTGGACGTTTCTAACAGAAACCACTTTATATGGGTACAAGACGTGAATTTCCACTTGACTATCAAGAAGCTGAGAAACCATTAAAGCCAATAATGGCATGGAAGAGCTAAATAAGCCTTCGCCATGATTTGTATTTGAAGACTTATGCCTGAAGCATAACAAACAAAAGTACCTCCCAAACGAGGATTCCATGGCTATTTGGCTCACTCTTATGGACTGTTTAATCATGAAAGACATTGCCTAAAGAACACCATGATTACGTCTATAAATGAGTACGATTTTGAAGTTTATAAATCCAATCGAATTTTGACTAGAGAATACTTTTCTTGTCCTTCCTTGTTTCTAACTCACTCTCAAAGCAACAGTGTAGAGAACAAAAGTTTACTGAAACTCTCGGATCTGATTAGTACCACATTTGTGAGAGAAAGGTACCCCATAAATTCGGTTGGGAAGTACCGAACGGTATAGACCCAATTTTGGTTGGAGTCTACCAAATAGTGGTGTCCCATTTCGGCAAGGATGCACCGACATGCATGCTCTGCTTCAGCAGAGGCCTACCAAACAGACCCCTCCATCTTCGACTGGAGCCTATTGAACCCAAGTCTGGGTCTGTCTCTCTCATAATCCAATTTCGAGTTTGTTTTTACAACGTATGGTAGAATTAGGGCTGCCAAGGTGTGGCATCATGCCCGAAGCATGATCCTTGGCACCCAAGACCTAAAACTTCAAGAATAAGAGATATTGTTCCCGAATCTCAACCCTGCAGAATCTACTTCCGTCTCGATGGAATAGATCATTGGTTATGCACATGTTCGTGCCTCTATCAGTGTCATTAAGAAATACCATTCTCGTTGTCAAAATGTGAGACTAATTTTGCTTTATTGAACACCATTGGAAGAGCAAAATTTTGACATGAATGGCCTTGTTGGCCGAATCCCCTTAGTAACTTTGGTTTCCTTTGTGAACACTTTTCCATGTTCTTGGATTCAAGTTTAGTGTTTGTTTTAGTTATGGATATTCTTATCGATATTTTCCTCGAATATAAGTTAATTGAATGATGTTTCTTAATACATGTGACCAAATTCAATTAAACATGTGATTAGGTACGAATGTGGAAAAGTAAGTTGTTTGGATGAATGCGATACTACACACACTAACTTTATATCTAAATCACATTTCTAGCAACGACTTCAGGTCTATCCAATCTAATTAAGAGTATTGACATGCTCCTCGTCGTATGAATTGTACTAAATTACCATTTAAGAGTCCTTATACTCTCCCCGTTCCGGAAGAATGTCGTTGAGTTTTAAGGATATTCGAGATGACAATAATCAGGAATGAAACCACTGAATGAAAATAAAGTAGAATATCTTTGCACCACCTTTAAAAATAAGCTGAAGCTTTGCCTTGGGGCTAATAGGTTAGTGTTTCAATTGGGAACACACCATATGTGGCCGGCCAGGAGCCTGGTGATTGAGTCGTTTACTTACTTTGACACTACCTTTTGGGACGCTTAGGTCGAACTATGGTATTACGATGCATCTTTTTACCCAAAGAAAGGATCATGTGCTTACAAGCACACTTTGCTAAGCCTGCTCGTTGGGGAAATTGATTTCCTAAATCATCCCTAGCAAAGATACGAAATAACCCTCTTTTCACAGTGGATTCAAAAGAATATATGTGGACTAATCCAACCAAAATGTGGACCAGATACATACTTATGGTTTTGGTTGATGAATCGACAAGCTGGTCACATGTTTTGAAGAATAATTTGTGAAAACCAAGTTCATTTAAGCAACATCTATGCATGCAATTAACAATTAAAGGTGTAATCATGCTTATATGCACTCAAAAATAAAACTTTACCGATGAAATTCAAGGCCTTGTAGTTGTAGTGAACCAAGACTTAACTTAAATCTTAAAAAGAGTTGAGAAACTTTTATACCTTTGAAGCACCTCTTTGCTTAGCAAAGGATATTCACCCATGTGAGGGCCTTCTTTCCTTATTCTCCATGGATGTGCATGGAGAAACTTTGCTTCTTGGCTCCATGATTTCTTGGATATGGATGAAGAAATGGATTATCCAAGTTCCCAAGAAAGGGAACCTCTAAGTTTCCACACCAATGAGAGCATTGAGGAAGAGATGAGTAACCTAGGAAGAAATGGATGCTAGTCCATTCTTCCTAGGGTGGCTAGCCTCCTAAGAGAAAAGAGAGATTTTTTTGTGTTTTTCTCTTTTCTCTCTAGAAAACCCTTTTTTTTTTTTTTTTTTTTTTACTTTTTTTTTATTTTTTTTTAATTTTATAAGGGAATGGGTTATAATTTCCTTTTTATAGCCACTTAAATTGAGTGGCATAATTGAAATTAAAACCAATTCTCCCTCACACTTTTTATGGCCGGCCATGTGGGTTCATTGGGCTTTCATGCCCTTTGTGTTTTCAAGTTGTCATGCAACTTGAGTTATTGGACTTGACATTTGAAACCCATTGGGCCTTGAGGCCCAAAACTAACCCAAGGTCTAAAACGAACTTATTCGTTTAATTAATTAACATATTAATTAATCATAGCCATAAATAATTAAACAATATAGTTATCCTTACTCATCTCCGTTGTTTCTTCAATCTCTACATTAGACGGTGTATGATTTGTTAGGTTTCTTTTAGCAAAGCAGTGGGCGATTAGAACTCTTCAAATCGATTGTGAATTGAAACTTACTTTTCAATTCTCCCTTTAGTGATTATACACCTTTAGGGCTTCTACAAACCATGAGTGACATTTAGCAATATGTCATGACTACCCAAGCTAATCAGAAGAGGTGGATAACCTATTCAGTTTGGGATTACAAAGCAATACGGCCTTTCTCTAATACAATACTCTTGACCACATTGTTTGATTTGATAGTTTATTCATGTCTACTATCCAATGTGATTCTCTTACTTAAATGATTACCTTGAATGTGATTTGGAACGAATTCCTATATCTCATTCATATTCTGGCCAGAGATTCTTAATCATATCGTAAAGTATTCTCCTTCGAACGGTTTGAAGGTTAGAGATCCTTTGTTGTACATTCACTTGCCTCCATGGCTAAGTGGCTTAACCCCAACTATGTCGTGGACACCCTTTGACGAAGTGACTTTGACATAGTCAAAGATTAAGGACCTAACCATAAGACAACTATGATGCCTCAAGTTAAATGACTACTTTGCATTATCCCAACTATGAATTTTCATGTGACATGAGTATGAGAACTCTTTGTTAATCGTGTTTAGTGGACTCATTCTCTATTGAGCACCTACATGCTTATCTTGGTGTCAGTCACACCAATGACTCGAGACTAGTCACTTTCTCTAAGAGACATAGCACATATTGATCTTAACAGACTGTCAATGCCTAATTGGCAATCCTATGATCAGGAACGTTTAAGATATGTATACAAAAGAGAATGGTCCTCAAAGAAGGTTGTGAATCTTTGTCGATTACGATTCTCCTTTGCACTAGAACTTTAGAGTTAATGTCATTTTGCGAATTGTCACTTCAATGAGATAGTCTTCCTACCATTACGGGGAGATAAGAACGTTTACATTTATGTAGAATGATGCAAATTTGCGTGGACGTTACCCAATATGTCTCATTTTGATCCTCCTACTGCACAAGTATAATAAATAAGTGCGATGTATTCTAGCTTTCAGAATGTTGCTGCAGATGTATTTCTTTGATCTAGCTAAAGTGACGAGATCATATACCAGCTGCAAACATGCTTGCAATGATAGACGTACTTAACGTACATTGAGTTAACATCCTCGAAGGGTTTGCCGCCCCTGTTGGACGGTTTGGCCGCCCCGATGGATAACCAATCAATTTATCTTAGCCTGAAGCATGACAGATCACTCGGTTCATAGGATTCACTTGCTAGAAGAGGAAGATCACGGCACTACATGAATCTATACTCGATCATTGTTTCAAATCATTTCCATCTCATGAGATTAATCCGAATTACTTCCGAGACTTGAAGTTCTTAGTCCAGTATACTAGTTTAGATGAGATAATGGAATTGGAATAAGATTATCATCGATGATATTTTCACTTATATGGTAGCTGCCAACATAAATGAAAAATGACGATATCAAATCGCATTCCGTTGATTAGTTACAATGTAGAACTGATTAGACAATTGAAATTACAATCCAGGTTAAATTCCTTACCAAAGTGTGTTTAGACCTGTAATTCCTACACTACCCAAGCTTGACATAAATGAAAAGCAACGATATCGAACCGTGTTCCGTTGATTATAGACAATGTAGAACTGATTGGACAACCGAAATTACAATCCAGGTTAAATTCCTTACCAAAAGTGTGTTTGGATCTGTAATTCCTACACTGCCCAAGGTAACCCTATTGTGTTACTAGTGGGAAATGAAGCGTAATGAGATGAATGAAATAGTGCGATATAATGCATGCCTTACGGCACAAGGTTTCTCTTAAATGCCCTGTGATTGATTGCAACATTACAAATGTGGTTAGTATTTCTCCATGGAGATATAGATATAGAGATTTACATGAAAGTTCCCAAAGAATTACATGGACTGGTTCAAATAGTTCCAAACCATAGAACACCCTCTCAACTCGTTTGAGGCGTTCACTTATGGATTGAAGCAATCCAACGGATGTGGTATACCCTTCAAAGTGATAATTTGATCCATTAGGGATATGAATGAATACCCTTGCATGTTGGACTATGAAGTTTTATTCTAAATTGCTAGAGTTACAGTTTATGTCAATGACATGCATCTCACTAAGACTCTGGAAGAGCTTGAAAAAACTGTCTAGCACCTGAAAATGGAATTTGAGATGAAGGATCTTGGGAAAACTCATTTACGCCTTGACTTAAAGTTCAAACATTGTTTTGACGGTATTTTGGTTTACCAATCGAACTACACCCCAAAGGTGTTATTTTTGAGTAAACCTATGATCTTTCATACACTACCTGTAAACGAGACCCTTGAAGAGATTATGGAATCTGACATTCCATATCTAAGTTCAACTTTGCGCTTTGTTGTACCTAGCTTATTGCAATTAGAAAAGACATCTTCTTCGCTGTTGACCTATTGGTAAGATAGAACACCGCACCTACACGCAACTACTGAATTGGTATTAAAAACGTATTTCTATTACACTAGAGGTACTATGGATTTGGGCTAATCCCAACGCATCCCGAGCGGATCTAACCCTTTGATCCTTAGAATGATGTTTGCCTTGTTTGTTATGCTGACGCTGATTACTTATCAAACCCGCACAAGGCACATCCCCGAATGGTTATGTCTTTACTGTTAAGGAGATCGCAATATCTTGTAGGTCCACGATATGACCTTAGTTGCGAAATTTTTGAATCATTTCAAGACTCACCTTACTTCATTGTGCCACATGTGAGACATGGTTGAGATCTTTTGTTAAGCATATTCAAAGTACTTGCTGTTTTTATCCATCGTTGAGTCTCGACGACGATGCATGAGACTATGCCACATGTATCAACCCGATCAAGACATGATACATTAATGAAGTCAACGCCGAGACATATTGCATCTACATTAGCAAAGCATTAGGAGATTGAAGTCATGTAAACCTATCACAGACAACCTTGCCGACCTCTACACAACGACACTACAACAATCAACCTTCTAAAAGATTGTTCGAGGAATTGGTATGCCTAATTATTCATATGTAATGCTTGTAGTTCTTATTTGGAAGTTTTGTCAAACTCTTGGGTAGTATCCAGAAGTATACTCACTTGATCTTAATGTACTATATTTCCCTACGATTAGGAGAATTTTTCCCACAGGGTTTTTTGCTAACTAACTAGGTTTTGACGAGACACCCATCTTAAGCTGATCATACCCTTGTGAGCTCTTCTACTTGCGTCCAGAAGACGTATAGTTTTGACTTAATGCAATTTCTCACTTTTCTCCTTAGTCAATGGGTTTTTATCCTACCTTGGGTTTTACCATAGCGAGGTTTTGTGAGTTTTACCTTTTATGCATTCTTCTGTTGATTTGAGACTCGTGTTTGCTTATTGTGCCGACGACTTCATCAACTGTACTTACTTTATCGTTGAAAATCTGGTGCGCCATTTGTTTAAGTATTTACACACTTAAGTGGGAGTGTTGCAGTCCTATTAGATTAAGAATGTGATTGTGTAAATCCTATCATATTTGGAATATCTCTTAGAATAGATATTATCCTATTAGAGTTTGTTTTCTATTGGGGTAACAAATTTACCTTCCTACTACTATAAATAAAGGCACAATGGGGGTGGAATAACACACATTTCACAATTACACATCTCTCTCTTTCTCTCTTTGTGCCACACCTTCTCTCTCTATGGTCTCTATGATTGTTTAGTAAATTATACTTACAAAAAAATCTACCCTTTCTTTTGGCTAGTTGATATAAATCAAAGGCCTACACAATCTAGAGCAAAATCTAATTTTAAGTTATGGTCTTAAATTTTTGTTTGAATCTTTTTTTTTAAATTTTTTTTCTTATCAAAGCTTGTAAACAAGTTTTATTCTTATGATATAATCATTTCAATACTAAGTATTTTTCAATGTAAAGCTCCACCATTCTTGTTTGGTTAGAATTTTCCATGCAAATACAGAAAAAAAAAACCTTTAATTTTTCTTCATTAATTATTTTTCAAAGGCTAATTTCTTTTTATGACTTAAAGGCCACTCCCAATTTGGTTTTATGGCTCCGCCACTGACCATAAAGGCACCGAAAGAAAGACTGCACCATACTTTGATGATCTGGCAATCGTCGAAGCATTGTTATGAGTCACTACAATAACTATCAAGATTCTTTCTCATAGTCATTTGTCAAGTGAAAAATGTTGAGTTGTGCCTTAAAAGCCAATTTCGTAATATTGAATATTATGTAACAACTCCATTTTTAATTAATTAATAGGGTAATTATCACTTTACTACCCTCAAATTATCATGGTTTTCAAACTTTCATACAATAAGTTTTTTTTCTTCCTAGTCTCATACCTAAAGTTACGTTATTCTCATAAATTCATACTTTTGTTAGGTTGAACGTTAGTAAATCCATTAAAGCATGATGTAGCTCCTATGTGGATGATGAATGTGGATCGATGTGTCACTGTGGTCCCACGTGGACATTAAAAAAATGAGGTATTAGCCAATTTATCCTCTTGAACTTTAATTTTAATTAACTAACCCCCAAAACTTGTGTAATTAGACAAATTACCTATGCAGTTAGATTTCTTTCCATTTATTATCCATCATCAAAATCCATCGCTGATTCCTTACCCTTATCAAAATCCAACATTGATTTCCTCTTGATAGAAGAGGAAGCACAAACATTGTTGAAGCATCAATCTTTATTAACATGATCAAATACATAATCTATATATATAAAGTGAGCACCCTAAAATGGAGAAACATTCAAAATACCATAAATTGCCCTTTAAGAATTTCATAAATCACAATTGAACCAAAAGAAGCTAAAGTATTTAACCATATTTTTATTTTGAATGCATTTAATATTTAAAATTATAGAAAGGAAAAAAAAAAAACAAAACCTCCCACGTTAGTGGTGGTTTATTGTCTTTAATTCATTTCTTCTTCTTTTTTTTCTAAATAATTTTTTAAAAATATGTAAATTAATTATTTAAATAAAAAAATATAAAAAAGGCGCGTGTGGCAAGAGGCTAGTTTCTAATGTATGCCAATGAAATTAAGAAGAGAAGAAATAGAAATTGCTTTCCCCGCCTTCATCAACAACATCTTTGTCGCCTGCCACAATGGCCTCACCCATCACCGCCCCTTGTCTGAGCTTCTTGACCAATCCACCTTTACCAAGCCAAAACCGTTCTACGATGCTACCGACTATATGGAGCCTCATTGTGTTCTCCGTCCTCATCGTCTTCTTCACTTCTGTTGGATCCATCCTCTGCTCTCGCGATCAGACGCATTTAGGTTTCTTGAAGACCTTTTCCACAACAAGCAATAGGAAGACAACAATAAACAAAAGTATTTTTTATTTTATTGTGTCAAATTTTTTAATCTTTTAATTTTTTTTAATTGTCTAAGTGGAGCCATAATAACATGTGGATGCACAATCATTGTCCACGTGGGAGCCACGTCACCTTTTTAACTGAGTTACTAATGGTCAACCTAACGAAAGTATAAATGTGGGAGAAAAACCTAACTTTAGGTATGAGACTTGATAACAAAAAATTGATGTCTGAAAAATTGAAAACAAAAATGCTTCAAGGTTGTAAAGTGAGAATTACCCTAATTATTAAGGGGCAAGTTTTATTATTCATGAGTTTGGCTTTATATTATAAAGATAATATACTTGAATGAGTCCATAGACTTAAGGTATGAAAACAATGTCCTAAACGAGGTTAGGACATGGATACTTGTATTCCATAATCATCTCGTCCTTAAATTAAGTTTGTAGCCGTTTGGAAAGTCATCTGGACATTGGTTACCCAGAAAGGCCATTGTTTATCGCAATAAGGTTAGCATGTTCTTGTGCTACGTATGTTGGACACGTTGTGGATATACAAGTACTTATCTATTGAACAAGTTCACTAACACTGACTACCCAAGAAGATTAAACGTATGGATGCATACCACATGTCAAACGTTACAAAGCTTCAGGTTGTAGTATGCAAATAGTTCTTAGATCTGAGGCATCATCAGATATCTTGTTCTATAAATATGAACTTTAACTTTACCTCGTAAGGCTTGATAGTGTGTTGCTTGGGTTCATATGTATGAGTATCAAGATATATGGATGTGCAATAAGGAGTATATCACATTGGTAATTATTCAATAAAAGGATATATCCCTCAAAACCATTTGAAGATCCGTCTTGAAAACTTCTTACTAGAGCAACTGTTGATCAAACTACGCTTATAAGAATTACTTTAATATGAGATGCATCATTGTGATCATACTTATCTATATGTGTATATAATTCCATATCACATAAATCTTGAATTAAGTCATAGTCACAACTACCAAAAATGAAGATTCGGGGTTGAGTAGTAAGTCATATCCATTACAAAAGGCTTTTATGACAGAGCAAAGAGAACAATCATAACTATAAAGGCTTTTCTCGAATAGTGATAAAGCGACCACACCTAATAAGTGGTTTATATATATATATTGTTGAAAAAAAATATGTATGGTGAGGATAGAGATGAATGGCAAGAGAGAGAAAGAGAGATCTCAATGTTTGTGAATTACACTCTCCATTGTGGCCTTATACCTTTATGTATACCAATTAGGTGAACTTTACTTGCCTTAACAAGTAATACAGGTATAAAGGTATTAGATATCCCAAATTGTAATTGAATCTTACTTCTTGATTTACATATTCACAGTCTAAATAATAATAACTACAAGGTATATTTTTAGTGAACATTGTACCATTGTACAACATTAAGCGGCTTTTGCCATGCCCTTGATTAGGTTGGATAGGCTTGAGGTGGCTGTCAGAGATGAGGTTTTAGGTATGAAGTTAGTGAAGTACTTATAGTTACGTAAGATGGTATAAGTCGTAACGTTATCAACCATACCATTAACTTCCCTACTGGATATACTTCAAAATTATATTTGTTTACATGCTTAAAGTTGTGTAACTAAAGAATAAGTCAATCGTGCCTTGCATGTGATGGTTCAATAAATTCTTGGTGGAGGAAACGATCAGTTAGTGCTTGTCAGAGAGCATAAAGGTTCTGTTCCACAAGATATTCCGTTTATAGAGCATCATGCATGCCTTACAATGAAGATCATGACAAGTTCTTAGTTAGCTTCTTTTGCTGTATTATTAGCGTCAATCGTTACTCTCAGGTGATTGGCAGTTAGGTGGAGCTTCACGTCTTACATCCATTTAAGATAATTCGAATTAGATACCTCCAAAGTGGTAAAGCCTAGCTTGTTAAGGTTTGAGATACTGTCAAAGAAACAAAATATGAAATTAGTGCTTGAGTATAAGTCTTCTAAAGCATTCAACATGGAATTGTCTAACCAACCTCAAACATAAGTGGGGCGTGTTTGGGAGATAAAATCTCTATGGCATGCTCAAGAACTCTATATTTGAGCTTCGGTTAAACCTCCAGTACACTACATATACAACCACAAACATATATATGTAAATTGGAAACATAAACAATTAATTGCATCGCAGATGATCCAAATTAAATTAATTAATTAAGGTCAATGGTTACAGAGAATCCATGGGACTCACTACATACCTCTTCGAGGTTTGCGCTGGAATTTATATGAGAAAATGCCTTGAAAAATGGGTTGGGCCTTTCCCTTTTGTTGTTCGTGGGCTTGGCTATCAGCCTAGCAACAAGAAAAAAAATTGGGCCAAAGAACACTTATGCTCATCAGTACTAAAGGGAAAAGGCAGGCCGGATCGAGTCACATATGATCTGGCTCATGGCCAATTGCTATATGTATTTATTCAATCTTAACAAGTTGTTGGACTTCACCCACTACTTTAGAATAGGAGAATGGTGGAATCACTGCTCAGTTTATTCAGCTCCACTAGAAAGCTATTGAGTCCATCACCGAAAATATGAGGCATTCTTATTCCGATCTACCTTACTTTGGCCCTAGAAAATCATTGTCCTACATCAACACCTCACTCTATGGGCATACTCATCCCCACACACCCTCATTGAGCCGAAAACGATTCCAGACCAACTACAACCAAGTTAGTGTCACTCCGATTCTCGAATTCCACCTCTAAACCAAATCTCAATTTCTAATCAATTTATACCTGCTTCAAATTTGTAGCTGAGACTTAGCTACACAATGTTCAAGCTAAATTGCAATGTTTTCGACAAGGTGGTGTAGATGAACTATACGGACATGTTGAGCACGCAAATGAAGACACATGAGAAGAGTACCCTTCGGGATAAAGACAGAGGGGGCTCGGTTGGTGTATTGTGAAGTCTAGACTTTTAGGTTTGACTTTCCCTATTAACATTGTAAGTGTACCACATGCTTAATCTAGCTTTAGGCTTTTCTCTATTTATGGGTTGTGTCTGCTGGGAACAAATGTTCAAGGATATGGAACAACTCACTTTAAAAGGTTTGTTCATGCATATGCATTTCATGTCTACATTCATGTTTCATTCTAACTAGCTTTTTTATATAGTCAGCCATGCGCGTGGATTTCCAGCAAGCTAGGCATACAATTTAAGACCTGCCCACATGGGTTGACTGACAACTTTTTGGTGAATGTCTGTTTTTCACCCTTGATCTTTTTAAATCATTTTGAAGCTTGACACTTGTCCTATCGGTTGAAAAATGAACCAAAGCTTTTGGGGTTAAGATCCCTAGCTGATTTCATTGTTTTCTTTGGGGCTTTCAGATCATATTCCTAGAGAGAGAAATAGAGAAAAAGGCATTAAGGCCTCACCTTCTTCTTTGTTCTTCATTTATGAAACCCTAGTTGCAAAACCTTCTTTCATGTATTAAACACCTAATCATTGAAGAATAGGGTTGCATTGTCTTTGGTTTTGCATTAAATTTGTGGTCAAGTATTTCTAGTGTTAAATCTTTAAAACTGACCCATTTTAGGATTCGTCAATTTTTCCTTCAACTATTTAACTTGAGAAAATGACTAGACATTTGAATCCAGATCTGCATATCATTGCCATAGCATCTTATGCATAGTTCGTGTGATGGTCTCGGTGCCACAAGGTGAAGGGCTCAGATGGAGTTGCCACTTCGTGAAGACCAAAGGAATCCATCTTATGTGAGGCAAGGTTGCACAAAGGTAAAGCTGCTCTATATATATGAATCTAGGAATTAAGTTGTGCGTGGTACTTTATAAGAACCTTGATTATACCAATGGATTGTATTTTAACCCAGATGTGGGTTTTTCTAGCCAAAAATATCTTATGTTCAAAGTTATTTATAGTGTGCCACATATCTCACATAACTACATGCTACATGTATCACTTGAGTATTTAATTAGTATGTGTTCACAATCTTGGTCACTTGACACATTAATAACTTGGAACGAACGGAGATCTTGCTTACTAGGATAGCTTTTGGTATTTGAAATTGGTTATTAAATCTTTAATTTATCGACTAACAATTATATCTTAATTGACCAGAGGGCCTGACTAGTCAATCTAGCATATTATCATTTTTATATATAGAATATTACGTCTGGTACCAATTTTATGTGGGGTAGGGGAAAGTCCAATGGTGATGGGGATGATGTGCAGAAGGTTGCATGGGTGCTAAAGGAAGTAGTAAAGAGAATGTTTTTTATTTTGTATTTTGATTTTTAAATTTTAAATTTAATATTTATGGTTTTTTTAGTAATAAGAAAGATTTTTGGTTTTTATTAATTTCAATTTTTTTGGTAGGCTAAGGCCTGCCACCTCATCGTTTAATAGAGAATTTAACTAATAGACGAACAAAAGTATGATTTTGGGAGCAAACCATAGCTTTAGGTATGAAAGTGAGAGGAAAAAAACTAAAGGGTAACAAAGTGTGAACTTCTTGATACTTGAAGATAGTAAAGTAAGAATCACTCTAATTATAACCTGTAAGATATATATAATTATTGTGACATATGTTCTTATCAATATGTGATTGTGTAAATCCTAAGTAGAGATAAGAATAGGAATCATTTGGGATCTAGAAGATCTTTCCTAATAGACTTTGTATTACTTGGAGAGTAAGTTTCTCTCCTCCTTATTACTATAAATAAAGGCAGAAAGACTAGGAAACAACACACAATTTCTCAAGCCTATTCTTCATTCTCTTTCAGTCTTTGCAGCACCCCTTAATTAAATATAGGCCACAATATGTTATCAACACGTTCTTCACGTTGTGCTAAAGAGAATTTATTCCTCTTCAATCTGGGGAGTATTATGTTTCAATTATTTTTAATTGATTCAATTTTGATTTTATTGAATTCATTTGCTTTTATTAATTCAATTTATTTTTTTCTTATGTTGAACGTGATACAAGCTTGAAGATGAAAGTCAAAATTGAAGAAAGAATTTCTACAAACTCGTTCACAGTATTCATCACGCAATCTAGGTTCTTTTAAAACAACGATGTTTATCTTGATATATTTTCAGCCTTGATGGCATGAACCTTCACCATAATGCATGACCTAACTTTACGATTTACGAATTTTAGATTCTACATAAATTGTTTATGCATTATATCCATAATTTTGCTATTCTGTGATTTGAATATGTGTGAATAAGGAAGAAAAAAGAAAGAACAAAAGGATGTAGAATTCGTATTGGGCTTGAAAACCTAGTATGTCTTTAACTAGGCCTTGATTTCATATGGCTAGGGTGTAGCTTGTACTGAGCCAAGCCCGCTTCAATTTAGGCCTAGAAACATGGCAAATCTATTTTTGTTTGGCCCAACCTAAAAGCCCATCGCTTGAGTACACAACTCGCGCTGGAGCCGCGTCGAGCCGTTGACTGTTCCAAATCCTAATCTGCAAATTTGACGTGCTCCCTGATATTGGGTCGCCGTCTAGGTGCCTATAGCCTACCTCACCAATGTTTTTCACCAGAACATGGTGAAATCAATTTTCTTTGACAACCTGCTATCGTTCTGTGGCTCATTCTGACGATTGGAAGTCATCCTACAAGCCCACATCGTCATCCTCGACGAGAGCCCTTCGCTTCGAAATCTCCATGGAGTTCGAGATTTCTCACTCCTCCGATGTTTAGAACCCTTCCTTATCAAAACTGTGTTTGACTTTGTTTGGAAATTTCCATCGAATGTAGCGATGTTCCTTGTTTCGCCGACGGTAGCATACCCAGCCTTCGTTGGGGTGTCCCCAACCCGACCCGAGGCCTTGGGCTTCCATGCTTGTGCTCAGCCCACTACAACCCTAGCCCACGTCTTGGGCCTGGGGTTGGTTCCATTTTTTTTGGGCCCTCAATTCTTTGGGCCAAGTTTTGACAGCAAACCCTAAGAGAAAAAAAAAATGAAAATAGGTAGTAAGCCCATTTTGGCTCTCTTATCCGTTTTGGACTTTTTCCAGCCCACTTGTTTTCTCCGAATGGACCTGCAGTCCATTCCACATGTGAGAAAAACATTTTTCTTTATGGGCCTATTTATTTTAGCCCATATGAAACCTTAAACCTTTTTATCGGGATTTAGTTTTCACTTCTTCTTCCTTAACCCATATTTGGGCCTGGGTTCTATTAATCCAATTTTTTTTCACTAGCCCGTAGCCCAGCCAATTAAAATAATATTTTTTGGACTTAAAGCTCCATCCTTTTAGGGCCGTTTCCCTAAACTTTCACACAAAAGGTCCCGAAGTTACCCACTATTAATATCTTTGATTTATTTGGCTTTATATATCTTTATCTTATGTATATTGCATTTGTTTGTAGTTTTTATGAACCTAAAGTTCATACTTCGAAATTCAAAGTTTCTAAAAAGTGCCATAGGACCCTGAAGTTTCTTAACGCTCAACACTCATGTTGAGACACGAAGTTCTTCATGCTTAAATCTGTTTAAACTAAACCATGTTTTAAAACCTGAATATTCTAACTTTGATGTTTATGGAAATTTTATTTCCTAAAACATCAATCACATTCTTGTTTTCGCCATTCAGCGTATTGTCGAATCGTAACAAGTTCATTTCACTGATTTGGAAGTTTCGATTAAGAAACTATTTTATATGGATACAAGACGTGACACCCCGCTTGACTACAACTAGTTGCGAAATCATTGTAGCTAGTTATGGTGTGGAAAAGTTGAATAAGCCTCCGCTATGATCTTCACTCGGAGACTTATGCTTGCAACATATCAAATGGAAGTACCTCACTCCCGAGGGCTTCATGGCCTTTTTGACTTGCTATGGACTGTTTCAAATCATCCAAAGATGAATTCTTGCCCGAAGCAAAACATGATTGAAACATTTATGTCCATTAATAGGTATAATTCTGAAGTTTATATCCGATTGAATTTTGGCTAAAAGAAAATCTTTCTCATCCTTCTATATCTAAATTGCGCCTGAAGTAGCAGTATAGAAAGCAAAAGTTTACCAAATTCTCGAATCTGATTATTACCACACTTGTGAAAGAATGGTAACCCAGCAATTTAGCTGGGAGCTATTGAACAATATAGACCTAGTTTCGGCTGGAGTCTACCGAATGGTGATGCCCTACTTCGGCAGGGATGCATCGAAAGGCATGCTCTGCTTTAGCAAAGGTGCACTGAACGGTATTGCTCTGCTTCGGCAGAACCTGCTGAACATGCCCTTCTAGTTTTCTGCTGGAGCCTACTAAACCCAAGTTTAGGTCCGTTTCTCTCTCACAATCCCATTTCGAGTTTGTTTGACAATATGTGGTAGAATCAGGCCTGCCAAGAGGTGGTATCATGCCCGAAGCATGATCATTGGCACCTAAAACTTCAAGAATAAGGGATAGTATTCCCGAACCTCAACCCTGAAGAATCTAATTCAGTTTTGACGAAATAAATCATTGGTTAGGCATATTTCTGTGTTTTTTCCAACGTTGTTGAGGAGTACCATTCCCGTAGTCAATCTGTGAGACTAATTTTGCTCCACCTAACACATTTGAAAGAGCAAAATTTGACATGGAAGGCTGTATTGGCCAAACCCTCTTGTATATTTGGTTTACTTTGTGAATAATTTATTTTATTCTCGGATTTAAGATTGGTGTTTGGATGTCACTATTTTTCTAGAATAAGAGTTAATTAACGAAAATTATAACATGTGACTACAATTAACTCATGCTTAGGTATGTTTTGTGGGAAAGTTAGTGGTCTGGTTCTATGTTAACTTCATACCTAATCATCCCCTGACAACCTTTCAGGCTTATCCAACTGGATTGTGGGGCATGGCATTACCCTATATTGTCCAATAGTACTAATTTTACCATAAAGGGAAGCCTTATACTCACTCGTTCCGAAAGAACGTCTTTTGAGCTTTAAGGATATTCGAGAGTATTATTACCATATTGAAACCAATGTAGAAAATGAAGTAAAATTCCTTGGCATATTACCATATTGCACTTCCTACGAATATAGCCAGAAGTATATTCTAGAGAAAATGGAACACTTAACGAGTAGATTACACCCATTCAGGCCCATTATATGGCCGGCTAGAAGCCTGCGATTCTAAAGGATTTTTTTCGCTATGGATGTACATTTAGGATATCTAGGATGATTTGTGATGCTTCGTTTTGGGCATCCTTTTACTAGAAGTGCATACATCATACCTGGACACGTACTATACCTTAGCACCCTCTATCTTTTCTATAAAGGATTCAAAGGGGACATTTGTGGACTGATTCAACCACCCTGTGGACCATTTAGATAATTTATAGTATTGGTTGATGCTTCTACATGTTGGTCACACGTGTGGCTGTTGTCCACAAGCTGCATTCTCCACACTAGTGGCTCAAATTAATAAGCTCATGGCTCACTACCCTGATTATCTAATCAAATCTATTTGATTGGATAAGTTGGAGAATTTACATCGAAAACTTTCGATAAATATTGTATGTCGGTTGCATTTTGAAGTTAAACATCCAATACCCCATGTTCATACCTAAAATGACCTATCAGAAGCATTCATTAAACGCTTTCTGCTTGGGGCCATACAATATTGCACGATCAATTGGTCATATGTACCAAGTTCCCGATCTCTGCTTGGGGCCATACAATATTGCAAACAACCATGTTGGTCCGCCTGAGGCCCGTCACGACCCAACCTTATAAAGCGCGTGTCAGTTGATTACCAGATACGAACCCGGCATATCGCATATGCGTATCTTTGATTGTGTGGTCTATGTGCCATTTTGCGCTGCCCTTACGTACAAAAAGAACAAAAGAGGTCCTCAGGGAATAATGGAAATCTATGTCGGTTATGATTCTCCTTGTAATATTCGTTACTTAGAACCTTTTTGAAAGACGATCTCTTTACCAATCGTTTTGAGGATTGTCACTTTTATAAGACAGTTTTCCCATCGTTAAGGGGAGATAAGAACATCAGCGTTCCTAAAGAATGACGCGAATTATCGTGGACGTCCCCATTATGTCTCATTTTGAAACCAATCTAAATCGTTAGAGTATAACCAAACATGTCCTCTGATCTAACAAAAGTGACAAGATCATATATACCAGCTACAAATGTGCCTGCAAAGATGTGTACCAAATGTACGATAGACCTTTGTCCCGAAAGTAGGAACGCCACTATTGTGGTCGATTTTCTTACATTGGCGGCTAGCCAATCAATCAGTCTTGCACCAAAAGCATGGCAGATCAATCGGTTCAAAGATTCACTTCCCCAAAAGTGTATGAATGTGGCACAAACGAATTTGCCCCTCTATCGATGTCTCAATCCTTTTCATCTCATGAGATTAAATTCGGATTACTCCCGAGACCTAAAGTTCTTGGTTCAGTATACTAGTTTGGATGAGATATGGAATTGGAATGAGATTTTCATAGATGATGTTTCATTTATATGGTAATTACCGATATAAATGAAAAGCGACCATAACGAATTGCATTTCGTTGATTAGTGTCAATGTAGAACTGATTGGTCAAATAGAAGAATTAGTTGATGACAAACGAGATGAATGAAATAGTGCGATATGACGCCTTGTGGCGCAAGGCTTCTCTCATACGCCATATGATTGATTGTAGCATCACAAACGTGGTTGTAGTATCTCTAGGATCCTGATACGAAAACTACATGGAGTTTCCAAATGACTTACATGTACTGAATCAAATAGTTATAGACCACAACAAGAACACCCTTTCAGTTCTCAAGAGGCCTTCACTTTGAGGATGCAGAACTATCCGGATGGATATGGTATACCCGTCTAAGTGAATATTTGATCAGTTAGGGATATATGCCCCTGCGTGTAAAAAATCTGAAATTCCTAGAGTTGAGAATACCGACTTGCACCTAAAGTCGAACTTTAAGATGAATGATCTTAGGAAAACTCGACATTACCTCAACTTGAAGTTTCGAGCTAGTTATGATGGTATTCTGGTCCACCACTCGAACTAGACCTAAAATGTGTTATATCTGAGTTTACCTTGATCGCCTATATGATGGATGCAAATGAGACCTTTATGGAGGGTATGGAGCATAAGGTTTCGTATTGGAACATGAGGCAGCCATATCTAAGTACCATTGACATTTGTTGTACTTAGCTCAATGCACTAGAATCGGACATCGTATCTGCTGATCATTTGGCATAAAGCAGCATTGCGCCTACACGCCGCCACCACCAAATTTGGTGTTAAAGACATTTTTTTTGTTACTACGGATTTTGGCTTACCCCCTTGATCTTCAGAATGATGCCTACCTTGTGGGATTCACTGAATCAGACCATCTGTCTGATTGTGCAAGGTACGCTCCTGCATGGTTATGTCTTTACCATTAAGGAACACCGCAATATCTTGGAGGTTCGTAATCTAGACCTTTTGTTGCGAAACCTTTGAATCATTCTAAGACTTACTTTATCTTATCACGTGAGAGATATGGTCGAGAACTCTTGTTGAACATATTCAAAATCCATGTGTTTTTCATCCATTGTTAAGTTCCAATAACGATCCATGAAGACAACATTATATGTATCGACCATATCATGATACATCCAATAAGTCAACGCCAAGCATATTGTGTTTACATCAGCATGAGCATTAGAAGATTGAAGTCAAGCGGTCTTATCCCTTACAACCTTGCTGACCTCTACACGACATCAATGTCGAAGTTTACCTTCCAGAAGCTTGTCCAATGAATTGGTATACGTAACTTTCTCATTTGTGATGCTTGTAGTTTCATTTGGAAGTTTTGTCATACTCAGGGGAGTATCCAAAAGTATACTCACTTGACCTTAATGTACTCTTTGTCCTACGATTAGGAGCATTTTTCCCACTAGGTTTTTGCTACCTAACTAGGTTTTGATAAGGCATCCATCTTGGGTTGGTTATACCCATGTGAGCTCTTCTACTTGCGTCCAGAAGACGTATAGTTTTGACTTAATGCAACTTCTCACTTTTCTCCTTAGTCTATGAGTTTTTGTCCCATCTTGGGTTTTGCCATAGCATGAGTTTTACCACCCATGCATTCTTCCATTTGTTTTGAGACTCGCATTCGTTACTTTTGCCTACTAGACGAAACGACTTCATCAACTGCTTCTACATTTTCCTGAAAATCTAATGCGCTATCTACTTGAGTATTTGCACACTCAAGGGGGAGTGTTGTGACATATGTTCTTATCAATATGTGATTTTGTAAATCCTAAGTAGAGATAGAATATGAATCATTTGGGATCTAGAAGATCTTTCCTAACAACCTTTGTATTATTTGGAGAGCAAGTTTCTCTCATTCTTATTACTATAAATAAAGGCACAAGGACTGGGGAGCAACATACAATTCTTCAAACCTATTCTCCATTCTATTTCTCTCTTTACTGCACCCCTCAATTAAATATAGGCCACAACAATAATTTATATTTAGTCTTGAGTTTTTGGTTTACAATTTTTATCAACTTAGAAAAATCAAATGCCTAGTTATCATATCATGATTGGTACATACAATTGTGAGTTAAACTAATTGGTCAGTCTGTGTGTTCGCCTTCTTTTCACAAAGCTCGAATTCTATTTCTTATAAGTTATAATACATTATACTTTTAAGTAGATAATACTTGCATCCCTCTTAGCATAAGCTCATTCCCTCCATGCTAATAACATATCTTGACCGTACAATTTCATAATCCGAATTGTTTAATTCTTAATCTTCAATTAAATGTCACCTCTCTAAAAAATCATTTCAATCGAAGATCATTTAGTCATTTAAATGTACAAAACAAACCGACAGTGTAGGTACCAAGTAATATATTCATAATGAGTTGTCCATTTATTTGATATGTTTGTATGATCAAACAATCTTAAAATTCACTTTTTTGTATGAGCAATCTTCAAATGAAGATTAATGAATTGAACAGTTTCAATTGTTAATTTTATTTGGTCAAAATGCGTTATTCGTAAATAAGGGTATATGTTGATTGACTAATCTTCAAAACACTTCAAGAGTCTTTAAATTGTGTCCCAAACCAATTAGAAAAGATTTATCAAGGTTGTTAGCAGACCCACATGTAATTAGCTTGGATCAGCATATAAAAGGAAAAAAGCCAACCCACAAAACTATGCCAAGGATACATAATACGTAAATGTACATTGCCCCTATCCGCAAGGGCCACAGCCTCATGAATCTTCCTATTCCTACCAGGCGATTCCTTCACGTCACGACGAGACGACGTATGAAGACGAAAGGAATAGTACTGGGTCAAATTCGTCAATCTAATAAAAATCGAACGAAGAGAGCTGACCGGGCGGCATGGGAGTGGGGATAGTATTTTGGAATGAGAATCCGGATTTTCTTTGTGAGGATTCTAGGTATCGTGTCCGTTCATCGTATATCATATAGATAAAAATTATTTAAAATTAAATATAAATAATAACAACAATAATTAGTCGTATAATGTATAATAAACAGATACGATTTGATGAATAAAGAGGATTCTGGATCCTCATTCGGTATCTTGTAGGCAGCAGCAACGTTCCCTAGGCAAAACCCGGCTCACCCATTCTCTGTCCCTTCTAGTTCTCATGTTTAAATATTAGTATCGGTGAAAATATTGATATGTAAATTTGTAAAAATATCGATGAATATATTTGATATTAGTTGTTTTCTATGGAAATAATGGAAATTTAAAACAAAAATTCTAGGGATTGTCAAGCATTATTTTGAACAAAATATAAGAATTTTTTTGATATTTAACCAATGTATTAAAAATATCAACGTTATATATAAATTTTAGTTTAAACTTAAAAGTTTTTCCAATAGAAAGTGAATTTTAGACATCACCCTCATTTCTGATATCCTTATTTGATTTTTGGATATTTTCATAAAATTAATGACGGTCGAAGAAATTTTAAACCTTGATCCCTCCTCCTTCACCATTTTTTATTTTTTTTATGTTTTGATTTTTTTAATTAATATTTTTCGGGGTTTTCTCTCTCTATTCTTTTTCTCTGCTGTGCGCCTTGTGTTTGTAGGATTCCCATTCCCACCTATTTTCCGAGACACAAAGCACTCAAAAGAGAGAAAGAGAAGACCCAACAAAGACAAAAGAGAAACCCAAATACTAAAAACCAACAAAAAGAGCAAACACCCCCATTGCTCTGCCGCAAATGCTCACCGGATTTCGTTTTCCGGCGAGTCAGCAACCCTTATAATGCTGCCGGACTGACCCAGAAGCGGGAAGAAAGTTCAGAGTTGTTTGCTGTGCTGTGAGAGTGCTGTCACTGTTTGGGTTTTTGTGGGTGTGTATATATGTAAGACAAAAATGCGCGAAGCACTGCTATGTGAATCGCCGAGCGACGTCGTTTCCCACCCCAAGAAGAAGAGGTCCGAGGAGGAGAAAGGGGACAGGGAGCTGTCGACGCAGTTGGTTGTGGCACCGGCGGCGGTGGCTACAATCGGCCTGAGCCGATCTCAGGCGACGAGTCGGCGAGTGACGCCGACCACGACGACAACCCTCACGACTTTCCCCACCACAACGTCGTCTAGCGTCGAGAGGCATCTACCGAATGGGGATCTCTACATCGGGAGCTTCTCCGGGTCGTTCCCGCACGGATCCGGCAAGTACCTCTGGACGGACGGGTGCATGTACGAAGGCGAGTGGCGACGTGGCAAGGCGTCGGGGAAAGGCAAGTTCTCGTGGCCATCGGGCGCGACGTACGAGGGCGAGTTCAAGTCGGGTCGGATGGAGGGGTGCGGGACGTTCACCGGATCCGACGGGGATACATATCGGGGCTCCTGGTCGTCGGATCGGAAACACGGGTTGGGGGAGAAGCGGTACGCGAACGGCGATTTCTACGAGGGTTCGTGGAAGCGAAATGTCCAGGACGGGCAAGGGCGGTACGTGTGGGAGAACGGCAATGAGTACGTCGGCGAGTGGCGAAATGGCGTCATTTCGGGTCGGGGCGTTTTGATTTGGGCCAACGGGAACAAATACGACGGGCAGTGGGAAAAAGGCGTTCCCAAAGGTAACGGAATATTCACCTGGCCCGACGGCAGTTGCTATGTTGGGACATGGAACAAGGACTTGAAGGTTCATCAGCTTAACGGGACTTTCTATCCGGCGAACGGCGGAAAGGAGCAGAGCTTAACCGACATTGGGGCTTTCGGGGCGGAGAATCTGACCAATACGATGCGAAAACGCAGCGTTTCGTCGGTGGATGGGGCGAGAGGGAGCTTGGCGGAGAGGACTTTCCCCAGGATTTGTATCTGGGAGTCGGATGGGGAAGCTGGGGATATCACTTGCGATATCATCGACAACGTGGAGGCTTCGATGTTCTATCGTAACGGCACCGCTTTCGATCGAGATGGGTTCGCGAAGTTCCGGCGGAGTCCTTGTTGTTTCTCCGGCGAGCCCAAGAAGCCCGGCCAGACGATTTCCAAAGGGCATAAGAATTACGATTTGATGCTCAATCTTCAGCTGGGCATTAGGTACTTTGTCCACCCTTTTCTTCTTCTTTTTTTATTTTTTTTTATTTTTGATTGTTCGATTTTGCTAATTTTCTTTGTTGATGGGTTTTGATTTTTGGAGTTTGATGTTTGATATTTTGGTGTCTGTTGCTTAGGTACTCAATTGGGAAGCATGCTTCGATAGTGAGGAACCTTAAGCCGAGTGATTTCGATCCGAAGGAGAAGTTCTGGACCAGGTTTCCACCCGAAGGATCGAACAAAACGCCACCCCATCAGTCATTTGAGTTCCGGTGGAAGGACTATTGTCCCATGGTGTTCAGGTATGTTATGCTTTGCCTGTAGCTCTGTATATTGGTTGATTACTTGTTGATTGCTATCTTTCATCAATTGAGTACTGTAAGTAGAAATTCTGATAACAAGCATTGAGCGATTCGAGCTACATTCGTACGGGTTTGATCCTAAAAAGTATAAACGCAAATCGTTATTTCAGACGTTTGAGGGAGCTATTCCAAGTAGATCCAGCCGATTATATGCTGGCTATTTGCGGAAATGATGCGCTTAGGGAGCTTTCTTCTCCAGGGAAGAGCGGAAGCTTCTTTTACCTGACTCAGGACGATAGATTTATGATTAAGACAGTCAAGAAATCAGAAGTCAAGGTTAGTTGCCCACCTGTTTTGACTTCTTTTGTGTTCATTTTTTTACTTTACTGGACACAAATGGACATTTATGGGGCATAATTAGCGCTTTGCTGACTTGTTTGTTTCCTAACCACCACTCTGCTTTCTTAATTCGACATGGAAGGGTTCACATTGCTGAAATGATCTGACTAGTATTTCGTTTTCAGGTGCTTATCAGGATGCTTCCAAGTTACTACAGACATATGTCTCGGTATGAAAATTCTCTGGTGACAAAATTCTATGGCGTGCATTGTGTCAAACCTGTCGGTGGCCAGAAGGTACGCGTTGGGGAGACTAATTTGCATTGGTTTAGAATCGATCAAACCCTTTGTCAATGATTGGATGTATTTGTGTATCTAATTTGTTGCCCCTTGATTGGAAAACAGACAAGGTTTATCGTGATGGGCAATTTGTTCTGCTCAGAGTACAGAATACATAGACGATTTGACCTTAAAGGATCCTCCCATGGTCGAACAACCGATAAGCCTGAGGGGGAGATTGATGAAATCACAACTCTCAAGGACCTTGACCTTAACTTTGTGTTTCGCCTCCAAGGAAAATGGTACCATGAGCTTATGAAGTACGTCCAAGTAATTTCTTTCCCCGTTTATGGAATTGTTCTCTCTTTGCCATGTACTAATTAGGTTGAAACTTTGGCAGGCAAATTGATCTGGATTGTGAATTTCTGGAAGCAGAGAGAATCATGGATTACAGTCTTTTGGTTGGTCTTCATTTCTACGATGGTACTACATATGACAAAATGGGACTTTCACCATTTTATTTGCGCTCTGGTAACTTTTCTTCCCCATGTCAGGACATTGTAGGTCAGTAATTTTGTGTGTACAAGAATGCTAAATCAAGTGTTTGACCCTTGTAGGACAAAAAGATTCGTATCAAAATGAGAAGTTTATGCGCGGGTGTCGATTTATTGAGGCTGAGCTACAAGACATGGATCGAGTTTTGTCTGGCCGGTATGTTTTACGGTTCATATCTTGTTTTCTTCTAGTTTAAACTATTCAACCAAATGTTTATATGCAATTGGTTTAAGAATGATTTCTAGAAACGATAATGTGGTTGAGCTTTGTCATCTTATTCTATAAAAGAATTGGGTGGGTGGATAATTCTGACATTGAATTCAGTGTCATCGAAATGATTGAGTGGTGTTGGTTTGTTCTGTTGACTTTTGTGGGGTATCATTAGGCAACAGTTGTTCATAGTTTGTGGATACATGTGGGATCTCGGTGATTCTTCAAATTCAGGTCATTTTTACCCATTATTCTTGAGGATCGAGGTGCAGGGAATTAGATAGATATGTGGATAGTGAGTAGATGAGTTTAGTGGGAAGGGAATGTTACTTCTACTGGATGAATTATATGTTCCAACGCTGATGTGAAAACATGTATTCTCTATCAGGAAACCATTGATCTGTTTAGGAGCCAATATGCCTGCAAGGGCAGAGCGGATGGCTCGAAGGAGTGACTTTGATCAGTACACACCTGGTGGGTTCAGCCATTTGACCCCTTCACGCAGCGGTGAAATCTATGACGTAGTCCTTTACTTTGGGGTCATCGACATTTTACAAGACTACGATATCAGCAAGAAGTTAGAGCATGCATATAAATCATTGCAAGCCGACCCAACTTCGATCTCAGCTGTTGATCCGAAGCATTACTCAAAAAGGTTCAGGGATTTCATCGGAGGAATTTTTGTAGAAGACAGGTAGTCTCAATGGAAAATCGCCGAGTGCAAAGCCAATACAGTTGGATTGGATTAAAAAGATTCAACACTTGATCCTCTTCCGAGGACAGAACAGAATCTCAAGCAGCTCCAGTGGGTTGATGGACTAACAAGACTTGGGTAATTCACAGACGGCACGACTGGAACGGCAACCGCGGTCAGCGGACTATGGCTGGATTTTGAAGACACAGCCAAAGGCGTTGGATGTACGGGGGATTTGGGTGCTTTGTACATTCAAGGGAGATGGGGAGAGGATTGGGTTCTGATGTCTTTTTCTTTATTTATTTTTAAAATTTTCTCCTTTTAGGTGAAATTTTTGTGGTAATCAAGGAATGTCAAGATTTGAAAGATAGGTCTAGGGAACAGAGCAAAATATGGGTTGCTTCCCAGTCAGAAAATTCAAAAAAAATGGGTGGAGAGAGAGAGAGAGAGAGAGTTGGAAATTGAATAACAAAAAGTGTACAGAGGAGAGGGTTTATAGAGAAACAGAAAAAAAAAATGGAGATACTTTTTGCAAATTTGATGGATTTTTATGTGATTTTGTTTGAATCATCTGATGATCCCAAAGTAGGCCCCATGGAATCTCTCTCCTATATCTTTTGTTCTTTTATGGCTTTTTTATCTGCCATGACTCTTAAAACTTGACATTAAGTCTCATTTTTTTTTAAACTAAAATTCGTTACTTTATACTCTGAAACTTAATATTTGCTTTACTCTGGCGGGATTACGGTAGTTTTGTCAGCAATTTATGGAATGAACTGAATATGACCTAAGGTGAAACAAATATTAATTTTGGAATGTAAAGTGGCGAAATTTTAGTTTTAGGGAAAAGGGAGATTGATGTTAAGTTACAGGGATATTGCAAAAAATAGGCCTTCTTTTATCTGTTGGAAGAAGAAAAAAAAAGAAAAAAAATGGAGGGGGTTGTGCAAATGTGTAGAAATTGGGTCAGTCAGGGTGGGTTGCTTTTTGCAGTGAAAGGAAGAGGGAGGCATTGGGGGCAGGAGGTAGAGGTATTATCAAAAGCAGAGAAAGCAAAGCGAGAAAGATGCGCTGTCTCTTCTTGCTTTTGCCTACTTTGTTTACTGCCCTTTATTTACCACTGTTTCCTCCTCAACTCGTTCATTTTTCGTTCATTTAAATTTTTGCCTATTTAACTCAAAAAATCCGAGATTTTCTTGTATTAATGGAACAATAATAAAAAATCAAACAGTTAAAAATTATTGAATATAGAATTCCGGGGTAACATATAATTACGTTAAAAGAGTTGATTTTTACACATCTTTTTTAAGTTCATCATACGTTTCGTTTTATTTCTAGCCATCGAATTGAATAGGTCAAACAAAACTGAACACGATTAAATCTAGCATTATTTAATTGTTTAGAAGAGGTTGGAAATAGATTAGAATGGTAAAATACGAAAGAAATGGCTGCCAAAGCAAAAGTGGGAAGGGGGAACAAAAACAGTGACCCATTTGACTCATTCGAAGGCATTGACCGACCCAGATGGTAGATAAATAAAATAAGAGGGAGGAAAAACTAAACAGAAATTAGGGCATTGGGGGTACTGCAAATTTTTGCACTTTGCAGCGAGGATAGGTCAAGTGGATGCGAATCCTTTCCGAATTCTGTCTTCATATTTTATTCGTTCATTGTATCTTGTGTAGTTAGTTTTCGTTAGATACTTTTTGTATTTAATTTTAAATAAAAAAATTTATAATTATTTCTGATCGTACAATGTATGATGAATAAATAGAATGTAAAGATTTTTATGATTCTCACAAATAAAATCCGAACGAGATACCAATCCAAGTCAAAGTTGGTGGAGAGAAAAAATGAGAAGAAAAATATACATATATGTATATATAGTAGGGTTTGTGCGTCTCTTTTTTGACCATGGCCTTTCTGGGAAGAACAAGAGTCAGGCAGCTCAGACCCAAGGCCAAAGCCATGTGAAATGAAAGAAGAAAAATGCTAAGGTCATCTTCAATTGAAAAGAGGATTAAAGGACCATGTTTAGTCCTATAGTTTTATAAGAAATTATATTTTAATGAATAATGTCATACTATATTTTATACCATCTCCAACCGAGAGGGTCAAAGTGCCATAGGCCAAACATAACCCTTTGACAAAAAAATCATCTTCAATCAAAGGGCCAAAGTTCACAGGCCAAACATAATTCATTATTTTAATTGAATTAATATGGTCAATTGAATTGAACTACCATATTAAAATAAAATTTCGAATATATTTTGAGTGTCATTTGTCGCTAAATTAATAAGTCTTCGGATTTCTTATTTTTATAGAATGAAAAGGATGTGAAAAATTGATGAAGAATTGAAATAAAATGAGATATGATAGTATGGAATGGTGAAAAGGATGTGAGAAATGATGTAGAAATGGCTTAGGTATTTATAAAATAAAATAAAAATTCTAATTTTTTTTTTTAAATTTCGTAAAAAGAAAAGTCAAATAGTAAGGCTGGGTTATAGGGCTGGCTGCTCTTGGCCAGCCCTTTGCTTGGTTCTCCCATTTTTGGTTGGATGGGGCCCACGATCCCTTTGGCCTAGCCCCCGGTTGGAGATCTTTTTTGTGTCAAAACGGGCTATTTTTAGCTCTATGACTTTTTGGTTGGGTCGGTTGGAGATGGCCTAAGAAGGCTCTCTTAATAGTAGGACTCTTTATTAAGCGTTTCATATTTTTAACACAATATTTTATAATATTAACACGAAAATTAGCGTTAAATTGTAAAGTGATAGAAAATTTATAAAGTGTCTCTTTGAAAAAGTTTCCTTAGCATTTCTTATGAAAGAAATATGATTGGATGAGACCTATTGGTTTTGTTTTTGTGGGAAATAAAAGTCAAAGTTACGAGAGCTTTGATATTATATGTTTTCAAATGTCTAGAAATAAGGATGAACCCTAGAGGAGAGGAGAGGAAAGGGGTTCAAGTAATCATATCTACCTTTTGTCACATTTCTTTGATCAAATCCAAATTTTGATGTGTATATAATAATGTTGGCAACATTTTATATATACAACAATGCAAGCTCTTAACATTTTTATATATTATGCATGACCTATTCTAATTCAAAAGGGAGCTACTAGCTAGGAACACAAACTAGACCTAATTAACAATTAGAACTAAGTTTTGTGGATAATTGGTGTTGGAACTCCGGACCTTGTTATTATTATTTGTGCATCCAAATGAACAGTGTGGGTAAGCTTGAGTAGTACCACGTGTATCATATGAGCCATGAGAGAGAGAGAAACTCTTGAAATGGAATAATTTATCTGTATTTTTCATTACATGATTAATTTTTTATTAGGTTCAGTTTTGATATTGCTTCTTATATGTCAATAATTTAGGTTATCTACAATGTGGAGGGTTAAAGGTCCAAAAACCAAAAAATAGTTTGATTTGCACAAAAACTCATATCTAAACGATGACTAGACTATATTTCTATGAAGCTCACCAGATCATTATTCGGCCAAAATGACATCAGGTTAGCCAAATATAGTAAATTTATAATATAAACTTAAAACTAATAAATTATTGAGGGGTTATGTCTAGCTCTTTGGTTGGAGATGACATATAGGTCTGATACTGTTCACTTAAAAATAATTTTTTGTAGGACTATAATTATAGACGGAACTATCTTTAACCATTTTGATTGGAGATGGCTTTAGACAAAGTAATGGGAGTAAACACAAGGCTCTGCTTTCCCCTTCCTTAAGGATTGTATGTAGGTAGCCTTTTCCTTGTCAAATTTTACCTAACACATTGACATTTAACATTACTCTTTACTGCTAATACATGTTATCTGGTGCTAAAGAGAAGGTTTAAGATTTGACTTTTAAACTTGTAGGTAGCTAGATACATAAACCCTAATTTAAAAATGTTTGCATATGATGTTCTGTCATTTCTGAAACTATTAAAAATAACCTGTTTGCTTAAAATTAATTGTTAATCAAACACTGGATATATTGTTTATGTGTTCCCGTTTAGATCATTGTGCAACAAATTTAACGAGCCGATCACCAAACAATGCATCTTTAGAGGTCTCCCACCTTTTTTTCTTTTTGGAAAATAAATAATACCAATCAAGACTAAATTGCATATTAAAATATCCCAGCCTGCCCAACGTCCAAAGATTGTTGAGGTGCTATATTTTACCTATTACACACAATTTTTAATTTTCGAACGTCGAATCGAATGAACTGAAAAAAAAATTAATGAAAAAAAATTAATAAAGGTGTCTGAGTAGTAAAAATGAGTGTGAATAGAACTACCCTTCTGGTATTATTGAACCATTTCACTCCTTTTTCTTTTTTCAAACATGATCTTATTATCTTATAATGTGAGTGAAATTATATTTTTGGCTCTTCAAGTTTGAGGCAATTTTAAAATTAGTCACGAGATTTCAAACTTATTTCAAATTAAACTATGGAATTTTGAAATTATATCAATTTATATATTCTGTTGTTTGAAGGTTTAGTCCTTCCTTAAATTGACGGCTTGCCATATGGGGCACTTGTATAGAACTAATGTATAAACCACATTTGCCCAATTTGAACCATAATTTTGCAATCAATGTAGTTTTGGTGTACACCACATTAATTTAGGAAAAACGAAAGCTTTGTAATGTATTTTTTTATATACATGTAGTGCAACTGTGTCATGTAAGTACCTTTATGAAAAACGAGTCACATAGTTATCGAATTATCAATTTAATGATGATCGACAATCCAAAGATATAAATTGATATGATTTTTTTTTTTTTTGGCCAAAACAATAGATTTTGTTGAAGTAGATGTTAAATTAGTCACCGATATAGTTCGAACCCACGTCGTCATGTAAGAGCTTAACTCCTCTTTACCACACAGTAAAAGGCTACTTGCATATATTGAATTGAATTAAAACTATGTAGCCGTTTTGAAAATCACAAAGTTAAAACCTTGGTTATGTAACATATATTTAATATAGCTGTACTCTCTGTTTAGTGGAAAAGAAACACTACACTAATTTTCTCACCAGTTTTTCTTGACAGCCAAACAGTAATTGAAACAGAAAAAGTGAGTCACACTTACCCAAGTTTGACGTGTGTCGTTTAGGCGAGAGTGGCAGCTACCACTGTATAGGTCTAACCTCGGCGGCCATTTTGCTATGCATGCCTAAAAAGCGTATAAAAAAGAAAATTAAAAATAAATAAAATAAAATAAAATCGTTATTGGTTCAAGACAGTGTACGGAGATTTCATCTGGCAATGGAGATCTACACTTTGCTCTGTTTTTGTGGGCTTATTATGATGGGACCAATAAAAGAAGTTTATTACCAATTGTACCATAAAAATTAGGAATTTTATTACAAATTGTACTCTACTTCTCACTTTGTGTTGGGGGTATTTCAGACAAAGTAACCGCCGTGGCTGACATATTTAATTTATTTATTAATATTAAAGGGAAACTCGTACAGTGCAGCATATACAGTACATAGGACTAATACATATGCTAGAGGATTTGATTTAAATTTACTGTTTTAACGTTATTAATACTAATGTATAGTGATATTTTTCTTCACTTGTAAGTAAGAGGTCTTATATTCGATTCTCTCCAAAAGTAAACTTGAACAACATTATTGTTAACTTATTGTAAGGCTTAGCTAGCTTACTTCCCCACCTCTTAGACCTATTTCAATCCTTGAAGTAAAACTCAAATAAGGTTCTAAACTTGTTCTCCAACCCTTGGACAAATATGAGTTTTAACTCAAAACTCATTGTAGGACAAATTTAGGCCAGGATTACCCCCTCAGTTAGTGCGGCTGGCTCAACAAATATGTGTATTTTTTTAGTTTTATATTTATAAATTCATTGAATCTAACGGTTCAAATTTTAAATCCAATGGTTGAAGTAATTAAATTCTTTTATATGTTTCATATTCTTTCCTAGTGTTCCATAAGATTCATTGTATCAATTTAATGATTTTTCAATATTTATCAGAATTTAAATATTTTTAGGTTAAAATATTCATAAAATTAAATTAGGATAATCTACATAATTTTGTATATATAAAAGTTATTTTAAAAAAAATTATCCTAAATTCGTTATTTAATAATCTTGGGCTAAAAATTTAATAAAAAATGGTTGGAGGAGAAAAACTATTTCTGGGTTAAAACCTTTAATTTCTGGGTTAAAAATTTTAGGTTTAACCCAAGAATTACAGATGGTTTTAGTGTAGATAATATAATTTTCTCAAAAAAATAAAAAATAAAAAATCTACGGTTCTAACTTATAAGGCCATCTCTAACCGAGCTGGCCAAAAGGCTATAGACCAAAACATAGCCCGTTTTGACACATAACTCATCTCCAATAGAGAGCTGGGCCAAAAAAAATGGGGACCCACCAGGCCAAAATATAGCCAAATGGCCAGAGGGCTGAGCAAACATAGCCAGCCAACTAGCCTTGAAAGTTGGGCCCAACAGTCTTGATAGTTGACATCATGTAGCCTTTTTTTAAGATGAAATTAAAACAAAATTAAAAAAATTCTAATTTTTTTTTCCTATAAATACCTAAATCATTTCTACACCATTTCTCACATCATTTTCATCCTTCTATACTATCTTACCTCATTTTAATGTTTAAGTTGTTAACATGCAAATAAAATTAAAATATTTAAACATGAAACTTAGACAATATCAAACTTAAAACAAAATTTGGCAACAAGTGACCCTTAAAATATGTCTGGAAACCTCATTTTAATATGGTAGTATAATTTAATTAATAGGACAAACTTAAAATACTAAATTATTGAGGGGGCTATAAAATAGCCCCCTTGAGTTGGAGATTTTATATAATTATGGCTTGGCACTGTACATTAAAAAAAATGTATACAGATATGACTTGATATTGTTCATTAAAAAATAATTTCTTACAAAACTATAATCTGAACGGAAGCTCAACATAGCCTATTCGGTTGGAGATGATCTAATTATAAATTTGGCTGATCTGAATAGTAAATATGTCGACCAAAGTGGCGACCAAAGTGGTAAAACTTTGACTATTTGAGGGTTTTCTTGTATTTTTGTTTTGTCAAATTTTTCTCTTCACTTTCTTGGATGGAACTTGTGGATGATTAGAGGAGCGTGCCAATTACATTTTCATGTCAAGTGCAAGATGGGATAATAGATGGAAATTGGAGGGTTAATGGGAAAAAACTATGCATAAATATGTACTCTTGATTTTAATTTGAAATAATTCGTCAAATGATTCATAGTATGAATAAAACACTCAACCCTAGTCGAGGAGATAATGACACACCCCGACCGAGATCAGGACGTGCTGGCCGTCACGTGGAAGTGACGTAGCCATGTGCACAGTGCGGAAGCTAATAAAGTAATAATATAAAAGTATAAATAAATAAAAACTAGCATACAAACGATAAAAGTAATGAGTGCTAGCGTAAGTGAGACGCTAAGTTCAGAGCAATAAGTCTACAGCAGTCCAAACTAAAATGATGCGACAACCGTGCACTCGAAGGTGACCCTACATTGGTGAGTGTCTGTCAGAAATGCTTGGAAGCCCTCCGGGGAAACCACAGAACCTACTAAGCAACTAGAACCTGGAGGGGCGCAAAACAAAAGCGTGAGTGGGCAAAACAAAGCTCTTTGAAAACCATTTAGTAAAATACATTCTAACCCCTCGCCGTAAAACCTGTATACTTCCCAGAAAATAAACATATGTACGTATACAATAAATATGCCAATCATGCTCCATAATATGCCATGTCGGAACCTCAGAATGAAATGCAAGTGCTCAGGTATAAATCACATCAATAACATATAATATGGCAGCCAGAGTCCCCTAAAGTGACCTGTGCAGCTGAATCTAGAGCTCAAATCTCAATCTCAATCACTGAACCTGCCCACGAGTCGGAACCACCTATAGTGGTCTGTACGACAGGCCTGGGTGTAATACATATAAACGCTCTAGTGCTACGATCACGTGAAGACTGTGCGAACAATCGCGGGTCACCTACGAGTCGGAACCACCTATAGTGGTCTGTACGACAAGGCTGTGCACCTAACTTGGATCCAAGCTGAGCGTGTGGTGCGGGAGGTGAACAACACGTGAAGGACTGTGCCCTACTCTGGGCGGGAGCACTAACACCGGGGGTGCAGGTTATGAGCTCTCTAATCATCTCTAACCACTATTTAATGCAATTGTTAAATAACGCTTACCTGGCACTTACCTGTGCCTCCATAGCACCATTATATACATATATATACATATAATTGAATATATAAATAAACGTATATGCAACTAATCATGCATAACCACCAATAATATAAAAGGAATGGCATATAACGAATAAGCATTTATATAAATTTCTGGGAATTATATGTATATAGGTATATACGGAAAACAAAAGCCCACTCACTGGTATGTGGAAGGGTTGTAACCCCCTGCCTCAAGTGACCACGCTCGTCCTCGGGATACGTCTCACCTATATGCGAAAATACTATAAAAACGTTAATTTTAAAGCACATAACCTTCCGTTCAAAATAACTTCTCATACATTGCTCAAAATGGACAATTGAATATACCAACGTGCTCTACACAACCTCAGGATCACAACCATATTTTTAGAAAAATTTTCTACCGCCGCACGCGCCGCCACGCGCAGGCACGTGCGGTGCACACGGACGGCGTCAACTGACACCGTTAGGAATATTCCGTCAGTTTTGACAGATTCCGTTAACGGCGTCAGGAATATTCCGTCAGAATTGACGGAATATTCCGTCACCTTCTCCGGCCAACCTCCGGTGCCGTCGCCGGCGCCGGAAAATCGCAAAACCTGTAAATCGTGATTTCTCCCTCGTTTTTCACCCATTCTTCGCGATTCTTGCACCAAAATAACACCTAGAACTAGGAGAACATGACCCAACAACTTTTAAGAGTTAAAATCTATGAAATCTCACCTGTCACCAACCTCCAAAACCGGCCAAGTTCGAACAGGGCGATCCCGACGTCCAAACTCGTCAAACGAAGTACTCCGAGGCTCCTTGGGACCTCACTAATTCATCTACGAGCTTCAAAATCCCAAAAACGAGCTAGGTTATTTTTGCATGAATAGTAACTAAAACGGACCTTGTGAAATCGACGTGAAAACGTCGGAGTTCCTACCTGAAACTGGTACGATCGTGCTCCCCTCGACCTCACGAGCTCGAATATGGCTTTAGTTCTCTCGATCTGTGGGTGTAAAGTGTGGTTGTGTGTGTGTCCGTACGTATGGTGAATGAGAAGGGGGGAGAGAGACTCGGGACAGAGAGCAGGGAAAGGGACAGAGGAATAGGGAGAGTGAGGGTGTGAGTGTGTGGTCCAGATCATGCCAACACACATACAAAACAACCCAAAAACGTAACAAAATAGAACTAGGGCAAAACCGTCTTTTCACGCGTACATTTTCAAAAATTTCGGGACGGGATGTCACAGATAAATTCTTTTAAAATTAAATATATTGTTTCAGTGACATTACTGGTGATATACACAATTGTCATGTATTCAAATAGTATACAATTTGTCCATAAGATAGTTATCATATGAGTTTTATTATAAAATGTCTCGATATTAGTTGAAATTAGTTGAAGTGAGATTAAAATATTTAAACTCTTTTTTTTTTTTTTTTTCCAGAGATACGGTCGATGTGGTATATTTTAACATGACCCCATACGTGGGACCCAATTAGTGGATTACATGTGAGAGATCCAAGAGACCCACCATCATGGTGCGGGGCCAAGAGGACCCACTTGCACAGTATTACAATTGTGAGGTTTTAATGCAAAAAGTCTCGGTATTAGTTGGAGTTAAATTAGAATATTTAAACTCTAATTTTCTCAGAGATATGGTCGTTGTGTGCTATTTCAACAAGAAGTAATAGATGATAGGGTTCACAAGTCATGAGTGCCACACCACAAACCCTATCTAGCACAAGTAAAGGTTCAACATAAATCTAATTAGCAATATGATGTGTGATTCAATACTTTACAAGTCCTTGCAAAGTTTAATCCATCATCGGTGGGACTTTGTGCTTCGAATTCTCATAGACTCGTATGTGAGCGACCCTAAAACGTAAGAGTGAGTATCACATAAGTTCATTTAGCTAGTAGACGGCTCGCTGACCATGCTTGAAAGTATTTAGGCCCAAGTCTTGTTCACTTATTAACGTACTTTTAAAACCTTTAAAACAATGTAATGCTAGGGAGACTGAATTTGTAGACAAAGTTTTGAACACTAAAGCATTTGGCAGATGATAATTGATTTATTACTTACACGTTGATAAACGTGTTTATTCTTATTGATGACATGTCATTTAGTTTGTAAATTTAATCTCTCGAGTATTACCCAATAGTGTAATAAGATTAAAGACAGTTTGGCATTCTCAGACAAATATCATAAAAACAAACTTCAGGATGCGAACAAGCGTTGGCAAGATATTAGAGATGAGGGATTAATCGAGTTACAAGCCTCTACTATTCAGCCTATTCTATCACTCACTCACTCACAATAATTATACTATCTGTTTACACCAAAGGTTAACCCAGTTTCTCTCACCTCCGAGCAACTGGGAGTTGAGACAAAGCAGCAGGCCCTTACAGTTTGAGCAAATATTGAACTCCAAACATAACCTTTACTTAATTTTATGAAATTCTATACAGTTTAGACACTCTAACAGTTGGTGGCCTCAAATTCTTAATTTGGAAAATGGTGGATGGGTGCGGCCATATGTCGGGGAAAGGCGACAGTCATTACGCAAACATGAGGGTGAGGACTGTTCGGGGGGAGACAAACTCCATCTCCCTCCCTCCCTCCCACCCCCAGTCGATCTCCATAACTAAATACTTTTTGTGCTGTAATTATTGTTTCATCCACCCAACCAAGATTTGTGGCATTATTATCCAAAGAGATCGAAAAGCAAGTTGACCTCTTTCATTATGCTGTCTTAGCTACGGTTGGATTTCCCTGCGTTTTATAATCCATGTAGGGTGGCTTTGGTTGGACACAGTTAATGATTTTCCTCCTACATCCTACTTTATATATAGGGAATTTTAACGAAAAATTCCGGTACTGTTCACTTAAACGAAAAACCATATTTTTACACTAAAAAATCAATCATGGTACTATTCACTTTAGCCTTTATTTTGTCTTTATGTTAAAACTCAAAGTTTTCAAACTATTTTCATTAGTTTTCCTTTCTATTCTAGTTTGGCGTTCTTATTTGGATTTGGGTACTTGGTATACTAATAGAGTTTTTATAGTTTAGTACAGTTGTACAAGTACCCAATTTTTAGTGGTGATTCTAAATTAATTCTAATTTTTTAAGATATTCCAAATTACAACTTAATGTTTTGAAATTGGGCACGTTTGAAGTCAGCAACGTTAAGTGGATGACTTCACTAGCATGGAATGAATAAGGTGGACAAATATTCAAACTAGTTTTCAGTACCTCTAGAGCTATATATGAACCCTAAATCGACCCCATATATAGTCGACAGACATGTTACCTCTAAAGCTATACAAATTTTGGCTAAAAAAGGTGGATTTGGGATTTCAAGATTCCATATATATGTATATATATGTGACATGTGAGCGAAGGTCCACTTCAATATATGTGCATGTCATTACTTAACATTAGTGGCCTAAAAGATATCCAATTTTCAAAATGTAATGTAGGCATTAGTTAAAATGTTTTAAAAATTTGAGATTATTTGGAATCACTTTCAAAACATTTGGTATTTATCCATACTTAGCAATGGTTCCATGCGAGCATTTAGTGCTAATCTGCTGCATCTATTGTCTTTGTGACAGACTTGTATCGTTTGCTCTAGTTCGCATAGTTCTTGTGGTAGTCATGTAGAGGTTTTATCTCATTTGTTGTGCGAATTTTTGTCCAGATCAAGAAATTAATAAATAAAGAATATGTACCCATATAACATCTCTTGTATTTGTTCGATTCTTGTAAATGAAATCTCCCTATCACTGCTTATAAAAGAACAGTACTTATAATTTTTTTTGTTAGTTACATTTAAATATAACTGCAATGCTGCTTGCTATTTCGCAAGCATTATGGATGTATGCATGGTTTAATGAATTTTGAGACTTTTAAAGTATCAAATGAGAGACATACGTGTAGATCAAAGTGAAATAATAATGTGGTCACACACCAACATTCAATTCACGACGTGCTTTGCACCTTTCGTTTTTGCGATGACAATAAATAATTAGATTAATTATATAAAAACACAGCTACAAAAGCAAAAACGTGATCAACACAACCTGATAACAATTAATATTAGAAAACAAACTGAGAGAAATGAGAAGCTTATCCTACAAACAACAAACCTAACACTAGATTATATATTTTTTTTTTGTCAAACAATATTTTGTTAAATTGGTTATCGACAATATTCATACTCATGTCGTTATGTAAGAACTCAACTATTTTGTATCACTACGGTAAAAAGCCACTTGCATATGATATTCAAACGTGATTATTTACGTGGTATGTGAGTGTGTAATGTGTATGGGGCCTCTCAAGTCATCTAATTAATTAATTAATTAATTAATTAATTAATTAAGGGAAGTGTTATTGGCACTCCAAAAATTTTATTCTACACTCCTCACAAGTGTATTTTTCTTTCTAAATATAGAAAGTGTGAAGTGTAGAATGAGGAATTTGAAGTGGCAATAACAATTTCCTTAATTAATTAACTAATTAAATATAGTGGTGAAGTTTGGTACAAGTTTGAAATGATATTAAATGTGGTCTAGGAGAGGTCCGTTTCATTCCCAACATTAGGTTCCTCCACTGGGGGACACTTTCTATTTCCACATTCTCTTTTCTTTCGTTTTTTCTTACTTATTTTTCATCTTGTTTTATTTTCTTTGTCCCTTTGTCACCATATAGTACTACTATTATTTATATATCATATTCTGGATCAAAAATCTCCAGACATCAGTACATATAATGTCTATAATTCGCCTAACCGCGGTTTAATTGTTCATTAATTCTTCCTACCTAAGCACTAGCCTTTTCATTATTTGACAAATGGCAATAATACGAGTGATTCCATTCAATTCATGCTGTAATTTGTTTTTGTACGTACATGAGTTTAGCCAAATTAATAAAGATAGTGTGTTCCACCGTCTACATCTGAGTTCGCATTTGTCTCCTTGTAATTTAAATAAATTTAATGTAATTATCTTCTCATTTTTTGAAAAATATCTAAATGTCTGAATAATACGAATTGTATTGAATTCCCCAAAAAGACACTATCCAGTAGAATTTATGATGTTGACGACAAATAGCAGCAGACAGTTTGAAAGAGGGTGCGAAGATGTTAAGTATTTGTGGCTGTTTTGTTTTTTGGTCCAATTCCTTTTGTGGTTGATGCATGCTTTTTGCTTTGTTGCTGTTCAATTTTATGGGACCTCATCCACGTCGAAGTCAGAGTCATTTTTCCGGGATCAGGATCCTCTCCTGAGCAAGTTCATCGGATCGTTCAAATTTTATCCAACGGTTACAATTATTATAACTTTTAGAGGGATCTCCTGTTTGTAGCCGTTGGATAAAATTTGAACGGTCCGATGAACTTGCTCAAGAGGATCATCACCCTTAGCTTAGGAGAGGATCCTGATCCATTTTCCCACATACATATAGGCTAGGGTGGAACCTCATGTGCGTTTGTCTCCTATGGACGAAATATGTTGATGATTTGTGCTGCCGAAGATCCAACCATTGTGATCAGCCGAGCCTATCAGTAGAATTGGGTCCTAAAGAACCGTCTAGGATATGTGATTGAAGAGAAAGGTTTCATGAGTTTAATTTCTTTATCACATTCTCTTAAGTACATACTAGAAGACGAGCACACACTGTGTGTGTATGAATAATTTCATTTTGTTTTTTGTTTTTTGTTTTATTAAGGAGTATGATTAGTTTTTAAAATTAAAAAAAAAAAAAAAAAGTATGAGACAATGATGATTAGGGGTGGTTCGGTATGGGATCCCATACCGAAACCATTGTCCCGATTCCCAAACCGAAATTTTTGGGAATCCCAAATTCAATCCCAATTCCAAACCAAATTTTCGGGAATCCCAATTTTCGGGAATCCCGAAATAATTTCGGGACAAATCGGGAATCCCGAAATGTTTTTGGGCTTTTGGACTAAAATTTGACATATTATGTTTTTGGGCTAAAATTTGACATATTATAAAGTAATAAATAAAGTAACAAACTCAAAAGCAAAAATAGTAGTTACAAGCCAAGGTTTATAAATAAAGTAACAAACCCAAAATCAAAAAAATTAGTTATGAGCCAAAGTTTCAATAATTAAGTTACAAACGAAAAGCTAAAAAGCAAAGCTTAAAGTCTATATGATTTCTTCCTTGTTATCAACTAAAACTCTAATAATTTTAGTTAACTATTAAACCTAATTGATACTGATTAAACCTAACTGCATTTCAAGTAAATATGATTTCTTCCTTCCAAAATTCATTTTCTTGAGAAATCAGACACTAATATTTATTTTATGCTGTCAAATACATTCGAAAATCCAAAAGGACATTCACAACATATATAGAATATCTAAGGAAAGAAGATTGCTCAACATTGTGCAGGTCTGCCATTAGCCATTATTGTGCTTATGAATGACTAATCTAGAACATAATAGTTAACCTATTTTTCTTAATTTTTTTTTCCAGACATTAGCCATTATTGTGCAGGTCTGCCATTAGCCATTATTGGGCACAGATTAAATCTAAAACAATGAACGGTTGAAATAATTCTCTTATAATAAAAAAAATAATATATATATAATATTTATTTCAATTCGGTATGGGAATACCGAAAAAATGGAGATGGAATACCGAATCCCATACCGAAAATTTCGGTTTGGTTCGGGATTACATACCGAAAATTTCGGGAATTTTGGTTTGGGATTTTTTTGGTTTGGGATCGGGATTTTTTCGGTTTGGTTTGGGATTTTTGGGATTTTTTTCCAGCCCTAATGATGATGAGACAGTTTATCTTAATAAGGGCATATTTTTTTGTTATAGGAAAAATAGGTATATGATTGTCATTTTCTAAAAAAAATGAGGGTAAAATAGAAAAAATAGGAATATGATTGTCATTTTGTTAAAAGGTACAAAATTAAAGCCTTTTCAACCGTCCACCTCCTCCAATGTTCTCCTCAAGCACAACCGCTTCAGTTCATCCAAACTATCCAAAAAATATCATGATTTCACTTACCTGTATGAAAAAATATTGTGTATCAAAATGAGGGTAAAATAGGGAAAATAGGGATATGATTGTCATTTTATCAAAAGATACAAAATTACTATTTGGCCCTCCTTATGTAAATATTGTGTATCAAAAGTGAGGGCAAAATAGGAAAAAAAGGGGCAAAAAGTTCAAAAGATACAAAATTACTATTTGCCCTCCTTAGGTCAATATTGTGTATCAAAAGTAAGGGCAAAATAGGAAAAAAATGGCAAAAAGTTGACAAGGAGGGTTCTCTTAATAATATTATAGATTCATTGGACTTATCGTTTAAGCATATAACATTTAATGAGACGGCTTTAAACATTAATCTTTGTCTTTAAATTGAACTAGATTAACTTAATATGTGAAATGCCCATAATGTATCATCTTATGATTGGTTTTAGGGCACATTTTATATATATATTGGTGAAAATGGGGTTGGGTTGTGATAACTTGGGTTATATTTGTGTAACTTTGAAGTAGCAAGTTATTGATTTGGATTTCAATAGGAGATAACAAAGAAGTTGACAAAAATATAGAAAAAACCAAGGATGTAGATGCACAAGATGAAATTGGTGCAGAGAAGGTTGAATTTGTGGCATGGGCCTACGCTCACTGCTACATTGTATCCTGCTCATTATGGGTAGAGGGCTCGCCATGGGCTGCTACGATGGCTACTACCATGGTGGCTACCACGGTGGTGCCTCGTGGGGTTAATGCCGATCCTCTTGCTATCGCGTTGAGTCTCGTGGATCATCGTGGTGAGGCTACGTCGCAATCTCCATCATTTGGTCCAAAACCTTGAATGTAGGAAGTTCCGTTCGTCGTGGTTTCTGAATTTTCTGTCATTGTATTTCTCTTTTACATTTATTCAAAGAATTAAAAAATTGTAGGAATAAGAACGTACAAAAAATTTACGAATGCACAAGAAATGAGAAACTTTCAATGCGAGAGTCTTCTTCGAGTGTGTGAATCAAACTCTCAATGAAAGCACCAATTTGTAGATGCAAATTTCAGGCGTCTGTTGCTTTAATGAAAATGCACCTGCAAAATAATAACACATTCGATTAAGGCCAAAAGCCTCATACGCCCATGATGGATGAGGGACTTTGGCTGAAGAATCTTCAATGTCAAAGTTAGTATTCTGAAAAGAATGTACTTTTAGGAGTTTGTGGGTAGCAAATGGCTCAGCATTTTAATGGGATAAGTGGGGTATTTATAGGAGGGTGGCCGGCCATTTGGGTGGAGAATGATTGGCCATATAGGTGGAATTGGGTGAATTATTGCAAGATATTATGTGAAATAATATCTTGCAATTATCATGGTAAATATTCCTAAATTAAATAGGAAGTTTTGGAGGTCTCTGTATTGAATAAAATCAATGAGGGAGTCATGAGGGGAAATTGAATGAATTCCATAAAGATCACCTTTGACTCTTCCTTAATTGAGCTGTTATTGTCTGTTGCATGCACATGAGAATTCCGGTGTGCCTTGAGGGTAATCTCGTCTTTCTCATCCAAAAATCCACGTATCACCTTCATGATTTTTGGGATTATTTTTGGCTCCTCGCATATTACCTGAAAAAGCATATGCAAATATTTTATAGCCTCATCCAGATCCTTGTACCCCTTGTTTCCCTTCATTTCTTCCTTCTTATCCTCATCCCCATCCATGCTTCCTCTCATTCTCTTAAAATCAGCAAATTACAGGTTGTCTTGAAGTTGCTCAATGAGATTGCACCCCACGGATAATTGTTGAATTTGTCCAAGTCATGAACAAGATGGAAGTAATCCAAATTCACAACAACATTATTCTTGGCCCCTATCAAGATTGAATTGGCAAATTAAACTAGACCAATTTCAATTGTTACCCTACATAGCAACAATTCATGCACCAACTGACCACTCAAAGACAACTTGTCAATATTCTCTAAATGACCAAGCCTTAAATGCTGCCTTCTAGTCGTCATTGAACTTTTCCCACATTACCCAGCTTGTGATAGATTATTCACCTAGCCTCCTAGGTAGTTTCACACCATTGATCATGTCCTATACACATAACAGTATAAGCATTCATAAATTTCAAAAAAAATTCATCAACACAAATGAACCCAACAACTCAACCAACTCAACAACATATATAAACCCTAAACAGAACGTGTTAACATTTCTTCATCAACCTACATTAACCCTAAACAAAGCTTCATGAATTTAGTCAAATTTAGTCCATTCATAAACTTCAACAAGCTTTCATCAACCCTACTCAACCCAAGTCAACAAAATAACTCCAACTCAACCCAATATAAACCTTAAACACAACTTGTCAACAAGTATTCATAACCCTACATCAGCTCTAAATTTCCCCAAATTTTCATTAACTTTAAAAAATTTCCACAAATTTCATCAACAAGCTTACTTTTATTAACCATGAACACTAGGTTAATTTAACAAATTGAACACAAAGGATAGCTTTACTTACTATAGTTTTTGTCATTGCTCAAGTGAAACCCACAACCCCAAATTTATTGTCATTGTCGTTGGTTCCTCAGCCCTAAGTATGTAGACCTCCACCATTGACTTGGAGGAAGCTTTCACGTCGAAGCCCTTGTGTAAAGTTCCTGCCCTTGCTGGTTTTGGTTTCCTTAACCCTAAATTTCAAACAAATTTCGTTGTTGATTTTGTGTGGAAGCAAGTATGTCATCCATGATACCTCGCCACTGTCAATTGGGAAAATTGTAGACGACGGAAACGTTGTATGGAAGAAGTCACTTGAGAATTTTTAAATTTTTTGACAAATTTTTTTGGCTAAGACGACACACTAAATGAACTAATTTTCTTTTACCTTTGTTTAATTCAAATTTTGTAACTCATCTGCTTCATTTGTCCATTAGTTAACAGGCCATTTATGACCCGGTTCCACCAATGAGCTCGGTTGGCCACATTTATTATGAGTCATCCAGATCAAATCTAGCTGCTTAAAAATGTCTGCACCTTATGGGCCTTCATATTATTTTTTCCGGCATTTGACATATTTGCATGGGGCATTTTGATATAGACCCCTCATTTTTAAATGTCATAGACTAAACACTTATTCCTTTCAAAAATCTGATTAAACATTTTCTCTACAAATTTGGAGTTTAATTGCATTTCATTTTATTTTATTAGAAGGATATTCATTTTATTTCTTTACTGCATTCCCTTTTTTTCCTCCTATTTTTATGCATCTCTTATTATGATGATTTCATATATATTTTTAATTTTTTTATTAAAATAGAATGTAAAAAAAGTCGTTGTTAGGTGCATTTTGTAATACCCTGAAAAAAAAATTTAAGTATATGAATTTGATATTCATAATTATGAATATGTTGAGAAAATCGAAAATAAATCGATTTATAGGTATGAAAATTTAATTGAGAAATTTTATAATTTTGTTATCGGAAATTATTATAATTCACGTTGTAAAATTTATTGATAAGTGAAAAAGATGAAAATGCCCCTAGTTGGTTTAATGTAATTATACGAGGATGTATTTTATCCTCATATATTTGATGATATTCTTGGCATATTTGGATAGAGCTCAATCTCACGAACGCGTAGGCGCAACTGTTTGTGAAACGGAGTTATAACGAAGGAGTTATTAACGAACGAAGGTAGGGGCAAAAATGGTAATTTAATTATTGATTTGGAAGGCTCCAGATTTGTTGGAGTGTGGATATGGTGCGACGTGTGTGGTTTTAATTAGGAGAAAGGGGAGAGAAAGAAGAGGGGGCTGGCAATCGGGAAAGGGGGAGAGAAGGGAGGACCAATGGGAAGGAGAAGAAAGGAGGGAAAGGAGGGAAGAGAGAAGGAAGGGAACCTGGACCCCCCTTTGGCCCGTTTCCGATTTCCGACCCGACTTGGTCCTCTTCACCTCTTCTGACGGTTTTTCGTCAGTTTTTCCGATGAACCACATCAACTAATGATGGGGAAAACATTCACCATCGTTCCCTCTACCTATTACACCTCAAAATTGAAGATATTTGGTTTTGATTTGGTGATACCCATCGGAAAGGCGACAAAATCGTGGCTTCAAATCCACCATTTCTGAAACAATTTCCTCCGATCACCACCACCTATAGCATCTTTTTAAGCCTAGGAACAAAGCCCAAACAAAATTGAGGGGTGGCAAAGTTGTTTTGGAGTCGAATCAAGAACACCCAATTCAAGGGTTTTCCGACGGATCGAGGGCGATTTAGGGTGTTTCTTGGCTAAATTGGACTTCGTCCCATGTATGAAAGTTGTTCCTTTCATCGAACTCTACTTGCCTGTAAAATTTGGTAATTTTTGGAGTTTGTCGGAAAATTAGTTTTCCGTTCACCGGAAACTGCCACCCATGACACTACGTGCCCAGTGGGCCGATGCTGTCTTTTCATGTAGATTTTGATATTTTAAATCCGTAATTGGTACCCATTTGGTGTAGTTCGATTGTGAAATCTAATGTTGATTATTGCCGTTATTAGAGTATTTTTGGAAATGGATAAAAGGATGAATGGTGAACAACGAAATGGTTGATCCTGCTCAAGGGTACGTAGACAGTCTAACAAGGGTTAGATGCAACCTTAAATAATCAAGAATTATATTTTGTTGGGAAGTTGATTTAAGAAAAGAAATTCGATGAATAAGATGAAATTAAGTCTTATGTTTTTGGTCAGTAAATTTTGGTTTTAGATTTTGTGAGTAATTAGGAAATTTAAATAAAGAATAGTGTTTAATGGTAGTAAAACAAACAAGGGCATTGAATTGGGCCTATTTCGGAATTATTTCTTGAAAATAAATATTGCGGGGCGGTGCGTTACAAATGGTATCAAAGCAAATGATCCTACCTTACAATATGCGATATTATTAAGTTGTGGATGTAACTTATGAAGTGCATTAATATTGCATTGTTCTATAAGTTCTATGAGTATGAAGGAATTTATGTGGAATGCATATATTGTTAATCATCATGAATTGAATTGAATTGAATGGGAGTAGAAAAATTTTAAATTGTCATATTTCATGTTATAGCTTTGAAGATGAGCACTTGATTAAAGTCTCGGATTAATCTTGAATTGGGTTGATATTATATTATTCATTATGAAAATTTTGAACGTTAAGATGATTGTGAAATTGTGACAAGTAGATGGAAAAGTCGTATTATCCCCGTGCAATTGAGAAATAATTGAATTGGGCAAAAAAAAAAGGCCCGTGGACGTTGATTTGGGCAAAAAGGCCCGTGGATGTTGATTTGGGTGTAATCTCCCATGGAATGGGAGGAATGTTTGATGGGGAAAAATGGCCCGTGGATGTTTGATTGGGCAAAGTGGCCCCGTGGATGTTGAATTGGGCGAAATGACCTGTGAAATGTGGAGAGATAATTGAATGGGCACAAAGACCCAATGTTTCCAGGGCGAAGCTCCATGTGTGGGCTACGAGAATGAATTACTGAAGTGAGAAAAATGTGTGATGTGTATTGGCGAGGTATATTACAATCTTTTCTAGTCTACTAGTCACTGATTTGGGTAAAAGAAAAAGGTGGTGAAATTGTTGTTTTGCCCATGATGGTGAGTAATTGTGATTTGAAATTCCAAGAATTTTGGCAGGAATTTTCGATATTTGATTTGCCATTTTTGATTGTTTAGCTTGAAATTATGATATTTATCTAGCCAATGAGGATTGCGGCTTGATGTTTGATATTTATTGTAACATCCCACGTCGCCCAGGGAAGTTGATCCTGTAAGCCTTATATGTATATTCTCATCTCTACCTAGCACAAGGCCTTTTGGGAGCTCACTGGCTTTAGGTTCCATCGGAACTTCAAAGTTAAGTGAGTTCGGGCGAGAGCATTCCTAGGATGGGTGACCCACTAGGAAGTTCTCATGTGAGTTCCTAGAAACAAAACTATGAGGGTGTGGTAAAGGCCCAAAGCGGACAGTATCGTGCTACGGTGGAGTCGAGCCCAAGATGTGGTGGGGGCTTGGGCCGGGATGTGACAATTATGTTGCCAATGTGTATGGCTAAAATTTCCGATATTTATTCTGCCAATAATTGTGGTTGGGAATTAGAGATATATGGGTGAGAATCACGATGATTTAATTGTTGATTTCTTTATTTTGAGCTTGGATAAACTTGTAGACTGAGGCTATGATTAAATTCACTATAAATGGAATGGTGGGAGTAATTCTAATCCCTTTTCGTTAATCGATGGTAGAAATCATTGTTTTGCCAATGATGATTATGGCTTGAAATTTTAAAATCTTATGGCCAATGATAATTATGGTTGGAAATTTTAATATTTGTCAAAGTCACGATGATTTTACGAACAGGAATGAAATCATAAACCAAGGCTATGATTGGTCTAATATATAGGGTTGAAAGAGTGAAGGAAATAACTGTGACCTAGCTATTGTTTCACTCTGCTAAAGATTGGCCAGTTGTGCGACACATATAATATATTTCTTGGATTTTTTTGTTTCCGTTTGAGGAAAAGGATTGATGGGGGAAAGCTTGTAATTACAAATTTGGTTGATTTGGTTGCCAAAGTCAAGAGTCATCCTTGTTTGGATTCAATATTGTGGACATAACTGATGGCGCACCTGTATCTTATGGCTATATGATTAATATCGTTAGTGTGGTTCACTTAGGGATATGAATGAAATCATAGAATAAGATTTTGATTTCATTCAATATTGACGGTACTACGGATTGGTTTTAAATACCTTGTCCTTACTCAGTGATAAAATCTCGGGGGCAAGATTTATTTTAATGGGGGTCGAATGTAATACCCTGAAAAAAAAATTTAAGTATATGAATTTGATATTCATAATTATGAATTTGTGGAGAAAATCGAAAATAAATCGATTTATGGTTATGAAAATTTAATTGAGAAATTTTATAATTTTGTTATAGGAAATTATTATAATTCACGTCGTAAAATTTATCGATAAGTGAAAAAAATGAAAATACCCCTAGTTGGTTTAACGTAATTATACGAGGACGTATTTTATCCTCATATATTTGATCATATTTGACATATTTGGAGCTCGATCGCACGAACGCATAGGCGCAAACAGTTTGTGAAACAGAGTTATAACGAAGGAGTTATTAACGAACAAAGTTAGGGGCAAAAATGGTAATTTAATTATTGATTTGGAAGGCTCCAGATTTGTTGGAGTGTGGATATTGCGCCATGTGTGTGTTTGAGATTGGGAGAAGGTGGAGAGAAAGGAGAGGGGGCTGGCAATTGGGAAATGGGAGGAGAGAAGGAAAGACTAATGGAAGGAGAAGAAAGGAGGGAAATGAGGGAAGAGAGAAGGAGGGGAACCTAGTCCCCTCATTCAGCCCGTTTCCATTTTTCGACCCGACCTGGTCCTCTTCACCTTCTCCAACGGTTTTTCGTCGATTTTTCCGGCAAACCACATCAACTAATCACGGGGAAAACATTCCCCATCGTTCCCTCTACCTATGACACCCCAAAATTTAAGATATTTGGTTTTGATTTGGTGATACCCACATTGGAAGGGGCGACGACACCGTGGCTTCAAATCCACCATTTCTGAAATAATTTCATTCAATCACCACCACCTATAGCATCCTCTTGAGCCCAGGAACAAATCCCAAACAAGGTTGGTGGTGGCGGAGCTGTTTTGGAGTCGAATCAAGAACACCCAATTCAAAGATTCTCCGACAGATCGAGGGCGATTTGGAGTGTTTCTCGGCCAAATTGGACTTCGGCCAAGGTATAAAAGTTGTTCCTCTCATTGAACTCTACTTGCCTATAAAATTTGGTAATCTTTTCATGCAGATTTTGATATTTTAAATCCGTAATTGGTACCCATTTGGTGTGGTTCAATTGTGAAATCTAATGTTGATTATTGCGGTTATTAGAGTATTTTAGGAAATGGATAAAAGGATGAATGGTGAACTACGAAAGGCTTGATCCCGCTCAAGGGTATATAGATAGTCTAACAGGGGTTAGATGCAGCCTTAAATAATCGAGAATTATATTTTGTTGGGAAGTTGATTTAAGAAAAGAAATTTTATGAATAAGATGAAATTAAGTCTTATGTTTTTGGTAAGTAAATTTTGGTTGTAGATTTTGTGAGTAATTAGGAAATTTAAATAAAGAATAGTGTTTAATGGTAGTAAAACAAACAAGAGTATTGAATTGGGCCTATTTCGGAATTATTTCCCGAAAATAAATATTTCGGGGTGGGACGTTACACATTTGGTTATATTGGTACGTTTGATTATATATGTACTTGGTTACTTATAAGATGATTTGATTTATGGTATATTTGAATTTTTGGTACTTTTGGCTTCTTGGTACATTTGAATTTTCGGTACATTTGGTTTCTTGGTACACTTGAATTTTTAGTACAATTGGTTTCTTGTTACATTTAAATTTTTGCGTACATTTAGTTTTTGGTACATTTGAATTTTTGGTACATTTAAATTTTGGTACATTTAAAATTTTGGTACGTTTGTTTTCAAACCATAAGTTTTAGTACTCTTTTTTTTACTAATAACTAGCATATGCCACACACAAAGTGTGTGAGAAAATTTTTTATTTTTGTTTTTGAAATAGAAGGATAGAGGAAGAGAGTGATAGAGAATGTGAGATTGGGAAGTTTATTTTTATTTATTTTTTTATTTTTTTTTAAATTAGAGATATGTTAGAATTACATATAGGTGAGGCTTTGAAAAAAAAAACAGCAAAATTTGGTTGTGTGAAATTACATTTCTGCCCCATATTTCTTATTCATGTTCTATTTTAATTAGATGGTTAAACTGGTAATTTCATAAGATTTTGGTTGACAATGAGTGTTTTATTAATTAGTAGAGATGAGGAACTACTTCAATAGTTTAATAAATTATTTTTTTTTATAGAAAAGTCATTAAAATGTAGGAGTTTAAATTACTTTAATTAATTGTTTTTTAATAGAAAGAGTCATTAAATTGTAGGAGTTTAAAAGGGAAAATTAAATTTCCTAGATTGTAGGCAATTAGTTATAAGGTGAAGTGAATCTTCCTTTAAACTAATTATATGTAATTTAAAAAATAGAAAAATGTGATGTGGCAATTGGTCGAAGCCTCTTAATCAAATCTTAGAAAAAAACTAATGTTAAATCCAAAAAGTATTGAAAAAATGCAGGGGATTCTAATTGCATTCTCCACATGCAACCATATATAATTTGTAGGTATGGACCATGAGTTTATAGGGTTAGAAATATACTTGAAGGTGAAGGAAGTTAATTGAAGGTCTATGTAAAATTATTGGGAATATGCATGGGATAATATTTGATAGGAGCATATTTATGCGACTTTGTTATCTTATTTATTTGCATTTATTTAGTTAATTTCTATTTATTGTTGTAATTTAAGTTATTTTCGTATTATTGTAGGTCTAGTTGGTAAAGATGACAATAAATAGTCAAATTGAGCAATTTGGAGCAGTTTTGGACTTGGACTGGATAGCATGCGTGGAGAGCATATATGCTGGACATTTTTGGTGTTTAAATGGTGCTAGATATGTGCTAAAATCTGGAGAAATTAAAGTTGATGCTTGGAAGGCAAGGAATTAGACAAGCAAGAGGAATCCTAGTTGGAGAGGAACATTATCTTATCTTATCCAACCTTATCTTATCTTATCCAATTTTGTCTTATCTTATCTCCAGATGCAAGGAGGAATCCTAATCACATTCCAAAACTCTCTACCTATTTTTAGAGTCCTAAAATAATTCAAAATGCCAAAACCTTTTCCTCCTTGGATTGAGCCATTCCCCCTATATATATGAAATTCCTGTAGAGATTTAAAGTGTGCCATGCCTACCATTCATCCATTGAAGTTGCTGAAATTTTCAGAGTTCTTTCTATCTTTGTTTTAAGTTTCAATGTTTGTTTTAGATTGTTTTTCAGTTATGGTGAACATGTGTAACTAAGTTTCTTTTTAGCTAGAGGTGAATTTGAAGCCATGATCATATGTTTTATATAAATTGATTAGGTCCAGTTATTGTTTCATGAAACATGAACGCGGTTTATTTATCTGCTTTATAGAGAACTTATTCTTGTATGTTTATTAAGGGTGCACACTTAGTTTGCATGCAGGGATTTGATGTTAGAATATAAGGGAATTTCACCTAATCGTTATGAACTTATATTTGTAAGTGGTAAAAGTCAGTAGTCATGATTGAGTTAAGTAAATTCTTGGTAGGAGTATGATGCTTTTCATAGTTACGAATGCTTTGTCAATGCTTATGATTTTCACAGAACTTAATGATCTTTGAGATGTATCTCTATCATGCTTTTCATAGTTAGGGAACTCGAGAAGAATAATTTGGTTGCGTCGCTGAGTCCAATTCAATGAACTTAGGAAAATCTGAGAGTTAATTTGTGTTGTTCAGAGTTAATATGGGGCATTGTCATTCATGGTTTATAGGAAGAATAACTGGAAATCAATTTGTATGCATATGTTTCATGTGTGGAGAAGAATCCTTTAGCTATCATTTCATCCATATTTCATTCACAACTTAATTTACTTGCTGCCCTTTACTTTTGTTTTAATTAAATTCGTCCAAAATCTCCCCCTCATTGTTTTCATGTTAGTTTAACTTGGTTTTCAGTTTTATAAGTTTAATTTGTGTTGATTTGCATCCCTTCTAATCCTTGGAATAGAACGATCCCTACTTACTCATACTACGATTGCATAATTTATAGGGTTTAATTTGTGTGTTAGTTTCTACCACATCAAATTTTGGCGCCATTGCCGGGGATTAGCAAAATTGCTAATGTTCCCCTTTGTTTCTGTTTGTGTCTTTTCTTTTGTGTCTGATTTCGTTTGTTTTTTTTTTATTTAGGTATTCGTTTATGCCTCAAAGTTCTCAACCTGTTCGTGAGAATATATTAGAATTTGACGACGATTTTGAACGAACTTTGAGAAGGAAGAGGAAGCAGCCAGAATTCAATCCACCTAGTTTTAGTTCCGAATCTGAATTTGAAGCTAAAATTGAAATGGAATTGGAAGAGGAACAAGACATGGCTGTTGACAATCGAACAATCAAGGAATTTTTAGCCTCGGGATCGGATAATGCCGTTCCCTTTTGCATTTAATACCCTGTTGCAGTTTAAGGCAAAACTGATGAGTTTGAATTGAAGTCTAGTTTGCTGCATCACATTCCTAAGTACCATGGGCTATCCATGGAAGAACCGAACAAGCATCTTAAGGAATTTGAAGTAGTATGTTCGAGCATGACACCAATCAATATGGATGGGAATATTTTGAAGATGAAAACCCTTCCATTCTCTCTTTTGGAAAAGGCTAAAGATTGGCTCTTTGAATTAGCACTTGGAACTATAACTTCTTGGGACAACATGAAGAAAGCATTCTTAGAGAAATTCTTCCCAACTTTAAGACTCATTCTTTAGAGGAAGAGAATTAGTGGAATTCAATAAGGTCCAGGAGAATCCTTTCCAACGTATTATGAGTGTTTCTAGACTTTAGTTGCATCTTGTCCACAACATCAAATGAAGGAAGAGCTTTTAATTCAATATTTCTGTAAAGGACTACTTCCACTTGAGAGACAAATGCTTGATGCTTCAACAGGAGGTGTTTTAGTTCACAAAACACCAGTGGTTGCAAAGATCTTAATAGCGAATTGAGCCTTGAATACACAACAATACGAAGGAGTTGGATAAAGAGAACCTACATGGCAGAATCAAGTTAATGAGGTAAATGCTATTTCAGAACTTTAAACTCAAATGGCTAATATCTCTACTCTTATAGCACATATTGTTGAAGGATCCAAAGTGCAAAGTGTAGTTGCATGTGGCGTGTGCTCTATGCAAGGACATCCTACTGATCAATGTCCTTAATTAATAAAGAATGAGGGATAGGAAAGTGCCAATGCCATAGGTTATCAAGGCCAAAATCAACCAAGGAGTGACCGATTCTCCAAGACCTACAATCCGAGTTGGAGAGATCATCCAAATATAAGGTGGAGGGAACCTTAACAAACTCAACAACAAGGCGAATATAGACAGCCATCTCTAGGGCTTTATCAAAGGCCATTTGCACCACCACGGCTGCCCTCACAATCTTCCCAACCAAATTCAGGTTCGTCAATGGATAATGATAAAATTCTTCAAGTACTAACTTCTTTGACTTAGGGTTTACAAAATCAAGTTAAAGAGATGGGCGAAGTGAAGAATCAAATTGGGCAGATAGTTGAATTCATGGGACAATTTAGAGAACAAAGCAAACTTCCTAGTTCAACTATTGTCAATCCAAAATGAGGTTTTGAAACTGCTAAGGCTATTATCTTGAGAAGTGATAAAGAGATTGGAACCAATCCAAAACGTCCAAACAAATCCAAAAAGAGGACGAACGGCTGATGCTTGAAGAAGAAAAGGTGGACAAGGCCACGACAAGAGAAGAACAATCCTTGCTGCAACCTTTTAAGGCTCCTATGCCACCCAATTTAGGTAAGGTCGGTTTGAATTCAATTCCTTCTAACCTTATTCCACCAAATGTGCCTTTCCCTAATAGGTTTATGCAATCTAAGAAAGAAGAGAATGAAAAAGACATCTTAGAAACCTTCAGGAAGGTACAAGTCAATATCTCACTTCTTGATGCAATAAAGCAAGTCCAAAGTATGTTGAATTTTTTAAAGAGCTTTGTATAACAAGTAGACGAATCTCGGACAAGGAAGTGGTACGGGTAAATGAGAATGTTTCTGCAGTTTTGCAAAGAAAACTGCCACTAAATGCAAAGATCCAGGTAGTTTCACAATCCCTTGTGTTATTGGTAATACCAAGTTTGAACATGCTATGTTAGATTTAGGTGTTTCCATTACTGTCATGCCTTAGTCTATCTATGCTTCTATGAATCTAGGAGAGCTTAAAAATAATGATGTTATTATTCAATTAGCTGATCGTTATAATGCATATCCAAAAAGATTTTTGGAAGATGTTTTGATGCAGGTTAACCACTTGATCTTTCTAGCAGATTTTGATGTGCTTGAGATGGAAGATTCGGCCCATTCTACACCATTGTCATCTTACTTGAAAGACCTTTCATGAAAACATCCCGAACCAAGATAGATGTGTTCAAAGGGACGTTAACAATGGAATTTGATGGAGATGTCATTGACTTTAATATTTATGAAGCTATAAGGTATTCTATTGATGATCATTCTTGTTTTTCTATTGATGTAATTGATTCTTTGGTGCAGGAATATCTTGAATTCTTAAATAGGGATGCACTTGAAAGAACCATTGCCGAAGGAATTGAACCCAAAACCAATATGGCCGAGCCTAATCATGCAGAAATTGTCGAAATGGTGGCTGCCCTTGAGTCTCTGCCACAATATTAGTAAGCCTCCAATCCCAATTCCAATTTCCATTTCTACTAACAAATTGTTACCTTCTGTGTTTTAGGGAGCCCCTCTTGAGCTTAAACCATTACTGAATCATTTAAAGTCTGTTTTCTTGGGAGACAAAGAGACTTTGCCAGTCATAGTCTCTTTAACACTCATGTCATTAGAGGAAGAGAAACTGGTTAGGGTGTCGAAAGAGTACAAAACATCCATTGGATGGACTTTGGTCGACATTAGGGGAATAAGTCCTACAACCTGCATGCATCGCATACTTTTAAATGAGGGGGCTAAACCAACTTGAGAGGCTCAATTCCGACTCCACCCTCCAATGATGGAAGTTGTGAAAAATGAGATCATCAAGCTTCTTGATTGTGAAGTTATTTATCCAATTTCGGATAGTCATTGGGTTTCACCGGTTCAAGTAGTACCAAAGAAATCTAGAGTCACTATGGTAAAGAATGCAAAGAATGAACTTGTGCCCACTCATATCCAAACAAATCGGAGAGTTTGCATTGACTATAGGAAGCTCAATGCCACCACAAGGAAATACCACTTTCCTCTACCATTCATTGATCAAATGCTTGAAAGGTTAGCTGGTCATTCTTTTTATTGCTTTCTTGATGGTTATTCAGGATATAATCAAATTGTTATAGCTCCAGATGATCGAGAAAAGACTACTTTTACTTGTCCATTTGGTACTTTTGTTTATCGTCGAATGCTATTTGGTTTATGTAAGGCACCAGCCACTTTCCAAAGATGCATGGTAAGTATCTTTTAAGATTTTGTTGAGAAGATTATTGAAGTTTTCATGGATGATTTTAGTGTCTTTGGTGACTCTTTTGATGATTGTTTAACTAATCGCACTTTGATATTGGAACGTTGCATCGAAACTAACCTTGTTCAAAATTGGGAAAAATGTCACTTCATGGTAAAACAAGGCATAGTTATAGGTCATATAGTTTCAGAAAAGGGAATCGAAGTTGATAAATTGAAAATAGATCTTGTACGCTACTTAACCTTTCCCACTTCGGCGATAGAGGTTCATTCTTTTCTTGGACATGCAGGATTCTGTAAATGGTTTATCAAAGATTTCTCAAAGATTTCAACACCTTTGTGTCGACTTTTACAAAAGGATGTGCTGTTTGTTTTTGATGAGGATTATGAGAAGGCATTCAATCACCTCAAAGAGATGTTAACTTCAGCCCCTATCATTGTCCCACTAGATTGAAGTCTTCCATTTGAGCTTATGTGTGATGCTTCAAATTATACTTTAGGAGCTATGATGGGACAAAGAAAGGACAAGAAGCCACATGTCATCTACTACGCTTCTCGGACCTTGAATGATGCTCAATTGAATTATTCCACTACTGAAAAAGAACTCCTTAATGTTGTGTTTGCTTTAGATAAGTTTTGTTCTTATTTACTTGGAATTAAAGTTATAATTTACTCTGACCATGCAGCTTTGAAGTACTTACTTACGAAGAAAGAAGCCAAGCCAAGGCTTATTCCCTGCATGCTTCTTCTCCAAGAGTTTGATGTGGAAATCCAGGACAAAAAAGGAAGCGAGAATGTCATAGCTGACCATACCTATTATAGAGGCATTCCCAAATGAACAGCTGCTGACCATTAAGGTAAGTGAGCTATGGTATGCTGGTATTGTGAATTATATTGTGTCTAAACAAGTTCCAAACACCATAAACAGGCACCAACATGATACACTTGAAAAAGAAGCACGTTTTTATGTGCGGGATGACCTTATTTGTGGAAATATTGCCCTAATTAAATTATTCGTAAGTGTGTGCATGATTCTGAATTCAATTCAATTTTAACTTGCTGTCACAGTTATGCTTGTGGAGGTCATTTTTGTACTCAAAGAACAGCACTTAAAGTTCTAGAATGTGGATTTTATTGGCCTACTATATTTAAGGATGCTAGAATTTTTTGCATGACTTGTGCTCATTGTCAAAGAACAGGCAATATGGGCTCAAAAGATCAAATGCCGCAAACTCCTATATTTTATGTGGAGATTTTTGATGTTTGGGGCATTGACTTCATGGGTCCTTTTCCTTACTTTTATGGTTTCAATTATATTTTACTTGCTGTAGATTATGTTTCGAAATGGGTGGAAGCAAAAGTCACCCGTACTAATGATTCCAAAGTGGTTGCAGATTTTGTCAAAACTAACATATCTGGAAGGTTTGGAATGCCGCGAGTACTTATAAGTGATGGGGTTTCTCACTTTTGTAATCAGACCATAGATGCACTGCTCAAGAAATATAATGTCACACATAAGGTTTCGACACCTTATCATCTCCAGACAAGTGGACAAGCTGAAGTTTCTAACCGGGAAATCAAGCAAATCTTGGGGAAGATAGTTGGATCAACTCTAAAGGATTGGAGCTTGCGTTTGAATGATGCATTGTGGGCATATCGTATTGCCTACAAAACACCAATTGGAATGTCTCATTTTCGGCTCATTTATGGGAAACCATGTCATCTTCGAGTTGAATTGGGCACTGTGCACATTAGGCAGTCAAGACTTTCAACATGAATATTGATGATGTTGGCCTTCATAGGAAGTTACAATTGAATGAGCTTGAGGAAATTCGGAATGAGGCTTATGAGAACGCTCATATTTACAAGGAGAAAACAAAGGCTTTCCATGATAAGATGATACGTAGTAAAACATTTTCTGTTGGGCAGATAGTGTTGTTTTTCAACTCTCGCCTTGATTGTTTCCAGGTAAGTTACATTTTAAATGGATTGGTCCTTTTCTTATTACTAATTTTTCCCTATGGTGCAGTCCAAATTCAAAGTTTAAAGACGGGGAATGAATTCAAAGTGAATGGACATCGTTTGAAGCCTTACTATGAGTGTTTTGAGGAGCATGTCATGGAGGATATACCCCTCCATGCCGTTGGTCCTAGTGAAGCTTAAATGGAGATATTGTCCGGCTGGAAGACATTAAACCAAACGCTTCTTAGGAGGCAACCCATGTATTCAAACAAAGAGACATTGGAATTTCCAGCTCCTACAACTAGATTTGCTCTCTTTTACGCTTCTCCGTATTGTTCTTTGCCATGATTCTCTTGTTTGCTAGTTATCTTTTATTGCTTTCTTGTTTAAGTTTATTTTTGAAACATTGAGGACAATGTTTGGTTTAACTGTGGGAGGTGGGAGGGGGGAGGGGGAGGGGGTAAACAAATTGTTTTTCATGATTTCTCTTCGAATTTCACCACCTATCACTACTAATGTTGTTATTCACTATTTTAAAGTGTTTTATTGTGTGTCATAATATATATAATTGAATTTTTTGAGAAAAATACCAAAAAGAGTCGTTTTTGTTGCTTGTTTGTGTCTTAGGTTACCTTCCAACACAATGATAAGGATTTGGTTTTTAATTGCATAACTGTTAAAAAAAAGTTACAAACATGGGTGGAAGTTTGATATGCTCTTTGGTTAATACTTCGTAGTTGTCATTTACGAATTCACATGTAATCACAAAGAAAAAAAATCAGTTTTTGTAACATGTTTGAAGGAAGAAACTCAAACTAACGCTACAACCCAGTGAGACTTAAGCCTATTCTTTGTTTGGAGAGTTATTAATTCGTGATATTTTTGTTTTCAAAAGTCATTACATGATCTCATTATTTCTTTGCTTGGTTGCTACTTAGAATGCTTTTTCATCATTTTAGTTCCAAATACTAGAACTCATGCCTGTTTCATTCAAAGCATAAAATTGATTGCATAACAAATAACAAGATGAAGGTGTTTAGTTACCCTTAGAGCCAAAAAAGCCTTATCCCTTGCATATGTATTGTAGATTTAACCCCTTTGAACCTTATTTACCCTATTTTCTTTGTTAGCCTACATTATCCCTATCTAACCTAGCATAGGAATATCCATACCCTTGTTCTTAAAGAATAGTGAAGCATGACTTGTTGGGAATTCCCTTTGATTTACGATTTGCAGAAAAATAAGTGTGGGGGATGGATTTGGTCTTTTGAATCTAGTGAAGCAGTTCTTATGTTTTATGTTTCAAAGAAAACAAAAAAGAAAAAAGAAAAAAAAAGAAGAAGAAGAAAAACGTTGAAAAAAAAAGGAGAAAAGAAAAAGAAGTTGAAAAGAAGTGAGAATGAATTCATAAGTGTTGGTTGTTGAAGAAGGGTCCAAAAATGTGAATCTAACCCTAAAGTTGTATGAATCTTCCCTTTGTGTTTATAGTTTGGTGATGCAATCAAAAGTTGAATTCTAAGTGTTGATTTCATTACTTTACTTACTATCACTTTAAGAACCTTTGTTTATCCTTAACCTTTCTTTGTTAGCCAATATCTTAGCCCCATTACAACCCTTAGACTTTTATCTTGATTGTTATGTTATTCAATATATGGAGTTTGAAATTGGTATGAGCATATGGAATCCCTGGTTCTCGCTTCTAAGTAGTGACAGTCTGTTCATGAGATCATATACATGTTTGTATTAATAATTCCAGAAAGTGTCTTCTTTGTTATAACATATGTGAGTGCTAGTCTACATGTTTACATCAATCTTCTCTCATATACTTAGTTTAGAGAGTGTAGTCAGAAAATCTGTGTGAAAATAGAGTATATCCGGTGAGGAATTGAGTGAATTCTCTAAGGCATGTTACTACTTTCAAATGTTGTTTTAATTGATTAAATACGAGTTAGTGAGTGGTTACTGCAGTGAAGTATAAGCTCAAGAGTAAGGATTGCTAAAATCTATGTAAGTAGTGATTTTTAACATGTCATGTTTCATTGGAAATCCCTAAGGCAATTGTTGGCAGGTTTATGTTTTATTTTGCTCGGGGACTAGCAAAAGCTAAGTGTGGGGGAATTTGATAGAAGCATATTTGTGCGACTTTGTTATCTTGTTTCTTTGCATTTATTTAGTTAATTTCTATTTATTGTAGTAATTTAAGTTATTTTCGTATTATTGTAGGTCCAGTTGGTAAAGATGACAATAAATAGTCAAATTGAGCAATTTGGAGCAGTTTTGGACTTGGATTGGATAGCATGTGTGAAGAGCATATGGGCTGGACGTTTTTGGTGTTTAAATGGTGCTAGATATGTGCTAAAATCTAGAGGCTTGGAAGGCAAGGAATTAGACAAGAAAGAGGAATCCTAGTTGGAGAGGAACATTATCTTATCTTATTCAACCTTATCTTATCTTATCCAATCTTATCTCCAGCTGCAAGGAGGAATCCTAATCACATTCCAAGACTCTTTACCTGATTTTTAGAGTCCTAAAATAATTCAAAATGTCAAAACCTTTTCCTCCTTGGATTCAGCCATTCCCCCTATATATATGAAATTTTTGCAGAGATTTAGAGTGTGCCATGCCTACCATTCATCCATTGAAGTTGCTGGAATTTTTAGAGTTCTTTCTATCTTTGTTTTAAGTTTCAATGTTTATTTTAGATTGTTTTTTAGTTATGATGAACATGTGTAACTAAGTTTCTTTTTAGCTAAAGGTGAATTTGAAGCCATGATCATATGTTTTATATAAATTGATTACATCTAGTTATTGTTTCATAAAACATGAACGTGATTTATTTATTTGCTTTATAGAGAACTTATTCTTGTATGTTTATTAAAGGTGCACACTTAGTTTGCATGCAGGGATTTGATGCTAGAATATAAGGGAATTTTACCTAATCATTATGAACTTATATTTGAAAGTGGTAAAAGTCACTAGTCATGATTGAGTTAAGTAAATTCTTGGCAGGGGTATCATGCTGTTCATAGTTACGAATGCTTTATCAATACTTATGATTTTCATAGAACTTAATGATCTTTGAGATGTATCTATATCATGCTTTTCATAGTTAGGGAACTCGAGAAGAATGATTTGGTTGCGTTGCTGAGTCCAATTCAATGAACTTAGGAAAATCTAAGAGTTAATTAGTGTTGTTCACAGTTAATTTGGGGCATTGTCATTCATGGTTTATAGGAAGAATAACTGGAAGTCGATTTGTATGCACATGTTTTATGTGTGGAGAAGAATCTTTTAGCTATCCTTTCATACATATTTCATTCACAACTTAATTTACTTGCTACCCTTTACTTTTGTTTTAATTAAATTCGTCCAAAATCTCCCCCCTCACTGTTTTCATGTTAGTTTAACTTGGTTTTCAGTTTTATAAGTTTAATTTGTGTTGATTTGCATCCCTTCTAATCCCCGGAATAGAACGATCCCTACTTACTTATACTATGATTGCATAATTTATAAGGTTTAATTTGTGTGTTAGTTTCTACCACATCAATATCTCAACTTATGAGCACATATAAGGTTTTTTTAATGTTCTGATGTGAAATTTGCACTCTCTACACGTTCTTTTACATGTGACGTTATTAATGCAGAGACAATACATATTAAGTGATATGGAACACATGAGCCATCTGTCTCAACACGTGGGCAACGTACTTTGTTATCATGAAATAATTCGAAATTCTATCATAAAATAAACTGACAATAAATAATACTAGTCTAACTCTTTATAAGCTTATACAAAGTATCCTAAATGAAGGCTTGATTTATATTAGTAATTTTCATGTGGCCACTAATTTCCTGTCACGGTAAAGTCTTGTGTAGTTTTTTATTTGCTTTACTAAAGAAAGTTAAAGGCACCAACTTTGGTGCAAAAAATTATACTTGAGAATGGTACTAATTTCCTATTTGGGAAAAGAAAGGATGTAATTAAGGTTGATTTGTGTAGCTTGCTACATTTTACCTAACGTTAGGAAGCAGTTCTAAATCCCACCTTTATTAAAGTAATTTCTTATCTTAAGAACAATTTAAAGAGTGATGAGGTACTAATTAACTTCCATTTTCAGAAAGACTTTGTGAGAGTGAGATCTTTGTTTACATATAGTTTCCACATAAAGTTGCTAGTTATTGTACAAAGGTTGGTTGGTTTGGCTCTTAAACTTCTTTCTTTGGTACGAATTTGTTTTTTTTTTTAACAAACGATATTATCTACACTAAGGGGTGAGGGGAGTAGGCTAAGCCTTACAATGGGCTAGCAATAATATGGTTCAAATTCGCCTTTGCTAAGAATCGGACCTAAGACCACTTACTTACAAGTGAAGAGGAATATTACTAGACCGTAGTACTATGTGGCTCTTTGGTTCAACAACTTATTCACTTTAATTTCATTCTAGCTAGTTGATACGTTATTCTTTTAACACAAAGATAATTTACATTAAGGCGGTGGGAGATTAATTGCTCTAAGTTACACAATGAGTTAGTTATGATAATTGATATTGAACTCGTCATTTACGAGAATTGAATCTAAAACCTCTTACTTACATGTGGGAAAGAATACCACTAGATATTATTACTAAATGACAGTTGATCAGTTACTTAAGTACTTAACTATTTTCCTTTTTGGACGTTTAAGTATAAACCTAGCTAGAAATGGTAGTGTTCTTTCACTAAATTTCAAACCATTATCAAGATAATTTTTAACTTATTAAGCCATCAAATAATAATAATTTACACTTTGTGAACCAATGCCATTTTTCTTAGAGGTGCGCTTCTGGCTGAATAAACGAAAAGTTTCCCATATAAAGCCGCATCACATAAGTCATTAATTTATCCCTTCGTTGTCCTGTACAAAAATTACCCTATATTATTCCTCTCAAAAAATAATAATTAATATGTACATAATTAGTGGTAAGAACATTTACTAAAACCCTAGCAATTCTGATGATGATGATTTACGATTTGCATGGATGCCAAACCCTAGCTAGTCTAGAACATTCTCTACGTATTCACGCAATCGTGTTGCACCAAGTTGTATGAAATCCAAAAGTTAGATAAGTTGTTTCCCCATCAGTCTGTCATCGGCCAGCAAAACTTGCCTTTAAATTTCATCACGCACGCACTTGCTTGAACCATGAGAAGTGCTTGCACACATTGCCATTTGCCAGCCAGCCTGGATATGGCAATCAAAGTCTTCGTTTCAATCAAAGCACCACAAGAATTTGTCATATGGTATGAGAGGTTTCTCAAACTGAATACAAAAGGAACCCCACAACACCGACCCACCGCCCATTTTATTTTGAAAAAGTTGGCTTCAAAATCCAATAATTCTAATTTTGGTGAGTTGTGTTGATCTGTTGATATGGCATGCTAACAATAATATTCAATGGATCCATCCATCCATCCATCCATTTTTCTATGGGATTATTGGTGGTCGGTAGAGATGGTAAATCAATCAATTGGATTGTTAATGGGTACCTATTAAGATCTATTTAGTTTGATTTCATCTTACACTATCATAACCATTGCCAATCTCACTTCTGTATTCTGGTGATACCAAAGTAAATAGATCTTAATAGCTACCTATTAATAACTCAATGAGTTGATTTGCCACCGATAATGGTTGGTCTAATAATCCTGATCGGGTAGTCTATGTGTATAAAAATCAACTGCTCAATATATATTTATATATATATATATGCACCTTCTACAAGTGGTTTTTTGGGGACATGAAAGGCATGTAACATTGATTTAGAGGAGGCAGCACCATATGGTTTTGTTGCTAGATTTTTAAAATTGTCTCATCACCTCCTAGTGTGTATTGTGGCCCTTTGAAGATTTTTGGGAAAATGATGCTACATGGAATATGTTCTGGAAGTTTCAACGGCTACACACATACACACACATATATATATATATAGTCGAAATATTCTTGATCGATCTCTATTCTCATGGAATATCAATTTATTCTTGATCGATCTCTATTCTCATGGAATATCAATTAGGTACAAAGAGGTCAACAAATAAAAAAAAATAAAAATAAAAAACAAAACAAAACAATAATAGCAGTTGGCTTGAGGATAATATTGGAGCATGGTGGATTGATTATTATGGTTATGGATACACGATTTTAGCATATATGTATCTTCATACTTTTGAATTACGACTAAAAAAGCTAAGTCGTAGAAATTGCCTTGGAGTAGGGCATTTTTTGGATTTAAAGTCTTATCCACATTTACTGCAACGACCTTTTCTCTGGAGTTGAATTTCGTTGTTGATGTGTTTTACCATTTGCACTCACAAAAATACTTTTTTTTTTTTTTTTTTTTACAAGAAATGATAAAGTGGTATTGCATTAATCAAGACAAACAAATATGTAGGTGCCAATTGGGTACATAGCATCATTGACCAATAAATTTATCTGGAGTGAATTTGCACAAATAAACAACAAGAGTAAACTCCTAAACGGCTACCACATGCACAAAATATAAATAACAACAATCCAAGTTTAACACACAACACAATAGATTCAACAAATTCAAATTGTTACCCACACTAGTCATTGCTGAATAGCAAAATTACATACATTCATCGCAGTGAGCGAGACTAATACAATCATAGTTGAAAGACAAGACCACATAACTCACCGGTCAAGGGCAAAAATCATATCTCTCATCCGTCAGAGGCGAAAACCACATGTGTTAGGGAGATTGGAGTCTCAAACACAACACACTAGTTTACGCTTGAATAGTTTACCAAATTCGTCTATCAAAAGTTTGTATTAGTTATCTTGTTTCGGGTATTAATAATGTCTTTGAAGATCGTGACGTCCCCGTCACATTAAGATGATTGGGATTAATGAGAAATCAAAATATGGACCAGAAGATGGATATATATATATATATAGAGTTTGGTTCACGTAGCACCAATCCATGCTAACCAAATATAAGTTAGAACGTGGACCACTTTATACGAGGCATATAATATAGTAGCTAAGCACCACACCTCAACCCTAAATCTTTGAGTAGTGATGGAAATCAGAGAGAAAGCGAGGGGAAGGGAACATGATCTTATCCGGATTCTCTTTGTGAGGATTCTAGAGATCAGTTTATCATATTCATTTATTAGTTATTTTGCGGCTAAAAATTATTTTAAATTTTTTATTTAAATTGAAAATAAATAATACTTAACGAAAATTGATTATATCATGTACAATGAACGAATAAAATAAATTGATCTCTAAGATTCTCACAAGAAGAATTCATAAATGATTCTCATCCGGAGAGGACCATTAGGCCTGCCAGCATGCCAGAGAATGCCAAATCTGACATTGGTTTATTTTAATTTTTTTAATAAAACAAATGTATAGGAGCAGAGCAGGACTCCATGGACCATCGCATGGGCAACCCAACACTCGCATTCCCACTTCAGAAGCATTCAGAAAAAGGCCCTTGGCCTGCCATTGTCTAGCCCTCAGACTGTGGGCCTGCCCACACTTCTGCTACAACCAATCAAACACCACCCTCTCTCTTTAGGACAAACGCAACATACTCGAGGAGGAAAAAATTGAACTGGAATCTCGGTCGCAAGACTAAAGCACTGGTAGTGTCTTGTTTGCTTGGTTAAAATTCTGATCCATTTGTGCAATTTTTCCGTTTTGTTTCATACAATACTGATTTGGTACCACAATCAATATTTTACCATGATTCCAGCTCAATTTTTGGAATTATAATATAGGAAAACTAATAAAAATAACTTCAAATCTTTGCATTTTAATAAAAAAACCATCTACTAACTGTATCAAATCTATGTCAAATCGACCGCTACATCTCCCACAAAAACCCTAAATCTTTTCTTTCTTCCTCTTCTTAGAATAAAAGAAAGACTTCAAATTTAATACATTTTCCAGTTTTATTTTTGTAATGTTGTTTCCCACACCCCCCCCTTTCTCATTTTCCACTATTTTTTATCCTCATTGTCTTAAGGGTTTGTTTATTTTACTTAATAACTAGACACTATTTATGAAATCGGGCCTAGAAAGAGACACTATTTATTAAACTATATCAATTACTATACACTATTTATGAAACTGAACCCAATATAACTAGGCACTATTTATGAAACATGACCAAGAATTAGGCACTATTTATGAAACTGGACCAATAAATAGTATAGTACCGTTCAATTTCATAAATAGCGTTCAATTTCATAAATAGTGCCTAGTTCTTGGTCATGTTTCATAAATAGTGCTCGGTTTCATAAACAGTGTTTGTGATGAAGGCACGAGCATCTGGTCATTTTTTAAAAAAATTATTATTATTAAAATTGTGTCCTTTTCATTAAAATTTAGGGGCTTTTAGATCTAGGTCCAAAAATATAGATGATTTTTAGAAGTGAGTCCAGTTATCTAATTACATGTTTTTATTTCTTTTATACTAATTTTATATTTTTTAAAAATATTAAAAATCAATTAAAATCTTCTAATATTATGCATTTTTCAACTCCAAAAAATCTAATTAATATCTTATAACAAAAAAAACTAATATACTAACATAAATTATCTACAAAACATTCTACCTTAACTCAAGTAACAAATATATGAATGTATATTATACTTGTAAGCTAGATATGAAACCTAATTAAAAGGTAGGAAAAAAACATAATATGCCTACAAGCAAGACACATTAATCTGTGACACGTTGATTATAAAAAAGAATCTGTCATATAGATACATAAAAATAAATAACCTGTGATATAGGTTGATTGTAAAAATTAAAAATAAAATCTATATATAGGGTTTAAAGCAGGAGGAAGAACAAGAAATAACAAAATAGATAAATAAAAAGAAATAATCAAGAGATAATTAGGAAGAAATTTGATTTTTATAATAAATCTTATCATTGAATAGATAATTATTGATAATAAAATAATTAAATTTAAGGAATTTGACTTATTTTAATAAATTGGACTGTTTCTACTATTGGCTAAAAAATTGGACTTATATCAAGTTTTCCCTAAAATTTTAAGCTCTTTTGTCATTTTTATTAAAATTTAAGGGTTTTTTTATTAATATTTAAATCATTTTCATTAAATAAAGTTATAACATGATTTTTTATTAAAATAAACTTAATCCAAACCATTTTCATTAAAGTTCCCTAATTATTATAATTATTTTTTTGTGGAAATCTGTAAAAAAAAACAGAAATCATGAACGCAAGATAAAACCTCGGAGACCAATTTCGTGAATAATTTGCGAAATAAAGTGCGGAGAACAAAGCCGAGACCAAAACGGATGGAAGCACAGAGCGGCAAGAAGGAAAAGCCACACAAAAAGGTAAAGTGAACAAAACCAAGTCGAAGGTTAAAAATCAACGATGACAGACGCGTTGTCAACATGGGCAAAACTGGAAATTCGCTGCACAAACAAAGGAGAAACCAAGGGTATATCCATCATGTCACTGTTTATTATGGACTATTCCTACTATTGGCTAAAAAAATTGGACTTATATATAGTTTTCTCTAAAATTTTAAGCTCTTTTGTCATTTTTATTAAAATTTAAGGGTTTTTTTTTTATTAATATTTAAATCATTTTCATTAATATAAAGTTATAGCATGATTTTTGGTTAAAATAAATTTAGTCCAAACCCTTTTCATTAAAGTTCCCTAATTATTATTATTATTTTTTTTGTGGAAATCTATCTAGATGAAGATGCTTATAGTGATCAAATTGTATCCTCTCTCTCTTTATATTGTGAAACACTTGAAAACAACAAAATATTTGTTCACGAATGTCTTTGGTCATGCCCTGGCAGGTTTGGATTTCTGTTTGTCTTTTTGGCAAAACTGAATGTCATTGTAACACATCTTGTTAGATATTTCTTTCATCAGGAAACGTACTTGTCGAGTAGATTATTTGACGGGCAGCATTGTGTTGATCTTAACGAGTTATCTGCTGCAAAAGTTGTTTGGCCCTGGAGTTGCAGGTGTAACAAGCAACCAAACGATTCTCTACCTTGATCTTCGGTCTCTCTCTCTCTCTCTCTCTCTCTCTCTCTCTCTCTCTCTCAGACAATCACTCATTCACACACATGCACAAATGTATTAGTCACCATTATTTGGCAGTGTGTTAATAATAAACAAGTTGTTAATCAAGAGTGTCAGGAGGGACTTGTAACTACACATGGTATCATGATTACTGAAGTTTTATCAAGTTCCTTAGTACCTTTGTTTTCATACTAACTGTAGAAGTTTTCAGGTTGACGGGCCGAGGGCCCACTCCAACAACACCGATATTGTCCCCACTTAACCACCTGCACAATCCTCAGGTGTGGGGTTTTATCACAAAAGGCCTCGATGTTAGTTAGAGAGGGGTATTTCTATTTAAAGCACTCTTCTCTTCTCCCTCTGTCCAATGTGGGACTGGGGGTTCCAACACTCCCCCGCACGTGAGACCCCACTTATGGGTCACACGTGAATTTCCACACATCGGCAACCACGTGGAGCCATGTCGGGACTCACCCAATCACGTGGGGCCAATGGGGACCCACCCAAACACGTGGCATATTTGGCCTACGTGGACAATCACGCGGGGCCAACGGGGACCCACCCAATCACGTGGCAGTACAGGCCCGCCTCCTGGCTCTGATACCATGTAGAAGTTTTCAAGTCGACGGGTCGAGGGCCCACTCCAACAACACCGATACTGTCCCCACTTAACCACCTGCACAATCCTCAGGTGTGGGGTTTTATCACAAAAGACCTCGATGTTAGTTAGAGAGGGGTATTTCTATTTAAAGCACTCTTCTCTTCTCCCTCTGTCCGATGTGGGGCTGGGGGTTCCAACGCTAACCTCTGTTTTCATAGCATTTTCTCTACATCTTTTCATTTCTAAAGTCATATTTCTTCGTAGTAATATGGAAAATGGTGGATGATGTTCCAATGCAGACTTAGTTCCTAATGCATTTTTGTAGGTTGGTTCTTTCTTGATGCGGTGGTTGGGTGTTGTTTTCAAAAAAGATAATATCCTATACGTCCGACAATTTGGCCATTCGAGTTACTTAGGAAGCCTTACAACTTTCAACGGTTGGAACTAGAAAATGCTTGAACTCAATGTTGAAGGCCATTGGGCGTTTGCTCTGCTCGGTTTTCTAATAGGTAAGATGTCATGTTCTAAAGAATTGCTGCAGTAGACATGTAGCTGGCTGTGGCAAGAATGGTGTTTGAATTTCATTTGAACCTAGATGGTTTCAGCTTTGATGCTTATTATCCATGAATTAATCACAATCCAAACGTAGCTCAAATTGCTGGACTAATCCTTCTCTTTTATGCGACGGATTATATCAGGTTTGTTTCTTGCGGCCTACTCCATAATTTTTAGGCTAGAGACAGCAAGGGGTTTTAGGCATCTTCTTGATAGGAGCTTAGCATGTGGTGTCACTAGCTCTAGAAGGAGCTCGAGGGTTGATAGCTACAAGCGTCACCAGGTAGCTTTAGCAGTATTCTTGCTGATGCTAGGTTCTCTATGGGGTGTGAGTGGAATATTGTTGAGAGAGGAATTTAACAGCGACAGCAGCGAGGTGCAACTGCGGTTGGGTTGCATAGTTGGACCTCTTGGTGTGTGGATCCGGTGGTTCTTAACCTGGCTTAATGGACGTGTATTAGGGATGGCGGGGTTGTTTAAATGGGTTCTATTTGGTACTCTAATTGCCAATGTTTCTGCAGCGTGTGTTGGCTGCCCTGTCTACTGTGAAGAAAGCGGGAAGCTCTTGTGATATGATCTCTGTCCGTATCCACATGATTACTTGATCCTCACCGTTACTTTTCGTGTGTTATGTCTCGTGTTTGGGAAGCTTACAGTTCACATATATTTGTCACATTATAAACAGCCAAGCATGTTAGTTTGGGTTTTTTTTTTATCTCGTCGAGGTTTTAAAAGCGTCTTGAAGTGTACTCGTTTCTATTGCAATACTTTGTGTGTTACCTTTGTCCTACATTGTCTTGATCCATGCTCATGGTTGTTTTATAGAAAATCTAACAAAATCTAATGTGCAGAAGTTTTTCTGTTTGCGCAGGTGAACACTAAGCTTGCGACATTGTTGCAACAGGCATACAATTTGGATTTCTGAGTTGCCTGAGTACTGTTTCTACCTTCATTGCTGAGTTCAATGCGATGAGAGAAAGCAAATTACCTTGGAGAGCATACGCATATGCCTTGGCTACAATATGCACCTCGTTTGGTTTGGGGATCCTGACATATTGTGTACCTGTTTGGACAAAGGGATACAAGTAGTTGCATGCTCAGGCCATTGTTTTGATGTCTAATCTGTGGTTATACCTCGAGATTTTCTTCACCCTCGCTGGCTTCAATCTGACCGAAGCACAGGGCACCCTTGTGCATCTTGAGTGTCACAGAATCTTCTAGGAGATACTTGGAAGAAATATTTTTGATGTAACCGTCTCTGCCTTCAGGCGATGTGACAGATACATGGGGGTACGCACAAGGCCGGTCCAAAGATTTTTGAGGCCCACGTCAAAAATGTGTCATCATTTCATATAAAAAAAATATTTGTTTTCACACGTAAGATATCGATAAAATTATATTTAGAAAAATACTTAAAACTCAATAATTTAGAAACACAGAATAATTAATTTATCTTGTATCAAAAGAAGGAATCTAAAAAACTTCGGGCTTCCAAGTAGATAGATTATGAGTTTTGTTTTCCATCTGAACATTTAAAGTGTTTTTGTATAAATCGTAAGTTATTTTTTCTTATTTACTAATTTCATCAATATAAGACTAAAAAACTATTAATGTTTTTGAGTCTTTAAGGATATGTATAAGTAATGAATGAACACTACACGTAATATTATTTGCAAATTTGGTCTAAAAATTTAGTCTATGCATTACTCTTTACTGAAGATTAGACTTGAATTGGAACGGATATTTAAAAATAGCAACTCACATAACTACTAGCTAGTAAATAAATTAACAACCAAACAAAAATTTGTAAAAATTGAAAAACTTAAACATGCACATGGAATTTCAAACTTAGGACCTCTCGCTAATTTTAAACAACAAAAATCATTGCTTCTAATTAAAATTCTTGATCATTTAGCCAAATTTTATAAATTTATATTGTTGTGAAAAGAAATTTGTAAAAATTGGAATGTAAATAAGCACACATGGTGTTTTGAACCTAAGACCTTCTCATTCATTTTAAACAACAAAACCACCGGTTCTTGTTAAATTTCTTTGTCATTAAACCAAATTTTGTAAATTTATACTCTTATAAAAACATATATAAATATACCACCCTAATAATTTTGGTGCCCCCAATTTTTTTGGGCCCCAGACGGTCGCCCTGCCCCCACTGGGCCTGGGCCAAGCTTGGGTATGCACCCGGTTTCATGTTAGTTTCTGTCATCTCGCAGAACTATCTCCAGACCGGGTTGCGACCAATGCTAGCTTGAACACCGGCCTGTTAACTTTAACTAAAAGGATCCAATCAACCAAGTTCTAAACTACATCAACGTCAAGTTTATAATGCATACATGTGTTGATAAGTTTCTGCACTAAATGCAGAAACTAGCATGAACCCTAGCGACATGCAAATGTACGTATGCACTGACCAGCTTCTTGTTATGGTGGTGTCTTCTCTTCTCTTGTACACAGTGCTTTTATGTTCAGGATTCACAATGAGACTGATCCTTCTTAATGAACACCAAGGTTATATACCGAGAAGAGGGACCAATCCACACCGTCGATTTTGGTAACTACCTCATCCCATTGCCATGGCAGTTACCATCAGTTTTTGATTTGCAAACCAACTGCTTTATAGTTTGATTAATGACATGTGTTTTATATCATTTTCCCTCCATTATATATTAAGTTTGTCCGGATACAAACTATTGCAAGTTCAAATGTGTTATAACTCATTCCTAAGTTTACTTGGTCTAAGTTTTGATGAACTCACTAGAATTCAAATGTGATGAAATCACATGAATTCCAACATTCTCCCACATGAGTGATGTCAAAACTTTTAACTTTATTACAGCAACTTACTAAATGTGATCACTGAGCTAATCTTGATGTAAGAACTTTCTCAGCTAACTAAAATATTGCATCTGCAGAATGTAGGAGAAACATTGTACTAATTTATGTACTGGTACTCCAAGATCACTAAACAAATACAATATAATGTGAATGTTGTCATTGAGGAATATCATTATTAGGGATCATAATAGTATACTAACACACTCCCACATTTTTGGTCCCGAGATGTCATGAATATCTCCTCTTTATTAACTTTGCAAAGATTCATTATAGATGAAATTAATCAACTCTATACAACATAAAGTAGCAAGATTCATATCCATAATACCTTGCTCCCACATTACTCAAGTTCCATTGAAGGTTGTAGTCCCATCTTCATCACATGCTTGTTAAATGCAATGACATTGATCACTTTTGTCAATGGATATGCCACCATCTCATGAGTACTGATATGCTCAATGTCTATAACTCTATCTCTAACTTGATCTTGTACTTTCAAGTACTTGATATCCATAAGCCTCAAAGCTTTTGATCTTTTGTTGTTCTTGGCAAAGAATACTGCAAAAGTGTTGTCATAATGTATCTTCAATGGTCTTTCAATGCTCCATACTATCTTCATGTGATGCAACAGATTTTTTAACCAGTTTGATTATCTCATTGCCTCAAAGCAACCAATGTATTCAGACTCCATTGTTGACACAACTCTTGTCTGCTGTTTCTTACTTCTCTATGACACTGCACCTCTAGCAAACATGAAAATATATCCACTGGTTGACATTCTATCATCCACACACCCTTCAAGATCTGCATCCGTGTAGCATACCAACTCCAAATTATCAACATAATTGTAGCACAATACATGATCTTGTGTTCTTTTCAGATACCAAAAAACCTTCTTTCCAGCATTCAATGAGCCACACCAAGATTCGATTGAAACCTTCCTAAAACACTTAATGCAAATGCCAAATCAAGTTTGTGCACACTTGTGCATACATTACACTACCAATTAGAGATGCATAAGGCTTATCCTTCATTACTTGTATGTCATGATCAATGATGGGACATTGTTTCAAAGAGAGTTTGTCACCTTTACCAATAAGCAACTCACCACCACTGTAGTGCTCCATGTTGAACCTTTTTAACATTTTCTTAATGTAAGCCTTTTGTGCCAATCCCAAAGTTCGTTGAGACCTGTTTCTAACAATTTCAATACCCAAGACATAATGAGCTAGTCCCATATCCTTCATATCAAATTGACTGAACAAAAACCCTTTGGTTTCATTTAATAAGTCAACATTGGTACTTGCAAGTAAAATGTCATCAACATATAAGACTAAAAAGATGAAATTGGACTTCACCATTCTCATGTAGATGCAATTGTCGATTTTGTTTTCTGCAAAGCTAAAAGCTATCACAACTTGATCAAACTTTTTGTACCATTGTCTTGATGCTTGTTTCAAGCCATAAATAGACTTGTTCAATTTGCAGACCCATTGCTCCTTACCCCTTTCAATGAATCCAAGTGGCTGCTTTATACAAATAAGTTCATCTAAATCACCATTGAGAAATGCTGTTTTTACATCCATCTAATGTAATTCAAGGTTAAATGGGCAGTGAGTGCCATTATGACTCTAAAAGAGTCTTTGGTTGACACAGGTGAGAAAGTTTCATTGTAGTCGACTTATTCTCTTTGAGTGTACCCCTTGGCCACCAATTTTGCTTTGAATCTTTTCACATTTCCTTGTGAATCATGTTTGGTCTTAAAAACCCACTTGTAGCCTATGGATTTCATATTTTTTGCATTTTCAACCAAAGTCCAGACATTGTTTCTAGACATGGATGCTAACCCATCTTCCATTGCAGCCATCCACATATCAAAATTAGAGCTTTACATTGCCTCCTTGTAGCTTGTTGGATCATCTTCATCACCAATGTCATACTCCATCTCCTGCAAATAGAACAGATAGTCATCTGGTATGGTTGATTTTCTTGTTTTAGTAGACTTTCTGAAAGTCCTAGGATGGGTACTAACTTAATCTATAAATGACAACTTAACGCTAAAGCAAATTATGGTTTCGATTAATCAGTTATGCAAAATTAATCCTACACAAATATTCAACATGAATATAAAAAGCACACACATGATGTAGGATTTAACGAGGCAAAACCCACCACTGGGAAAATCCTCGGGCTACCAAGCCAAGAAGCACTAAGAAAGAAAGAATACATAAAGACTTACAAAACTCATCAACTAGACACACATACCAGTTGGCAGCTTTGTCTTCGCGCTTTGCTACTCGATCTTTCTTCAGTCCTCGAGTTGAAGTGGCACGGTACTAACGCAACCGTCAATCACCTTTCCCTCGAACTTTGCACGATGCTAACTCGATCATGCAGAATGTTTATATGATGAAGTGTTTTTTGGAAAACAATCAATTACGAAAATCACAAGGCTCATTTCCATAATTGATATTCAATTTAAAACCTCCAAGAAAACAGCATGAAAAATAATATCTTATTTTAAAAACCCATGCTGTTGGAACCGTAAGCTAACAGCAGCATTCAAAATGTTTTTCTGCGCACACAAAAACCAAGCTGAAGCTTCTTAACAAACCTATTCAATAAAATCAGTTTTCATGCATATATGGCTCCCTTTAAAAACACATGCTAATGAAACCACAATATGGCAGCCACTGAAAAATAATGCTATATTCTTTAAAATCACAAAGCTGCTGCCAATCTATCTTTCAAGAAAAACATGCATATATGCGGCTTCAAAACCAGCACGTCCCTGACTTCCCATATAAATACAAAAAGCACCGCAACCGTTTGAATTGATAAGGACGGCATCCATGAGTTAGATGACTCCCACCAACATACAATCACTTAAGTTTCAAAACACGGTTTGAACACTCGGTTTGATAAGTTCCAATACAATCAGATTCTTTTGCATGCGTGTTTTATTAAGTGATAAAGAAAGGATAAGTTATTTGAAAAGATAAACCACACAATGGTTAAGAGTCCTATCTCAAAACAATAATATGAAATATAGATGAATGTAGTTGGATGCATGCATGCAAACGTACCTGAATATTTATCGCGTGTAGGTAACATCTTTGCATTGAAAGTGTGAGAACCCTTCCTAGACTTAAACTAATATAATTGAAAATATATAACGAGTCTAAGCTATTACAGACTCAGGCAATTTGTCAGGGATTGCCAATTTTACCCAAACACTTTATCATAACTTGTGAAGAGTGATCCAAGCCTACTTATGGCTGGACAATTGTTGGTACTTGAGAAGGCAATGCAGCATTTGGAAGCACAGTGAATGGAGGCTGAGTACTCGTTGGAGTCTGTTGTAAATTGTTACAGGATGCCACAGTACCACTATGAAGTGATACATTGGAGTTGTTGGAAATTGTAGCTGCAATGGTACCTGTATTTGCTAGTGGTATCAACAGTGTTTGATTTTGCACATAACCAGTGTTTGGTTCTATAATGTCTTCATTTCTTTCTTCAAAAACATTGGAGTGATCACTTGGAACATAGGTTTCACCAACACTTTCAATGAATTTAGCATTATGACTTTCTGCAATTCTATTGTATGAATAAGGACAATAAAATTTGTAACCATTTGACTTCTCTGCATAACCAATGACATAACAACTAGTTGTTTTCAAATCCAATTTCTTTTCATTCAGATTGTATAATCTAGCCTCACATTGACACCCCCATGTGTGAAAATGGGATAAGCTTGGCTTTCTTCCTGTCCAAGCTTCAAATGGAGTCACCTCAACAGCTTTTGTAGGCACTTTATTGAGTATGTAATTGGCAGTTTTGATTGCTTCCCCCCACAAGAACTTAGGCAAATTCGATTGAGAAAAAAATATTCCTCACCATGTCTTTAAGAGTCCTATTCCTTCTTTATACAACACCATTATGAGATGGTGTCCCTGGGGTAGTGTGTTGTGCTACAATACCATTTTGTTGCAGATACAAGGCGAAGGGACCCATGTGTTCTCCACTTTCAGTGTACTTACCATAAAACTCTCCTCCACAATCGGATCTTACAACCTTTATAAGTTTTCCCAATTGTCTTTCCACTTCTATTTTGAAAACTTTAAAACAGTTTAAAACTTGAGACTTTTCTAAAATCAAATACAAAAAAGTGTATCTTGAGAAATCATCAATAAAGAGAACAAAATAGGAATTTCCATAGATTGTTTTTGTTGGGAATGGACCACACACATCGGTATGAATGATCTCGAAGAGATCATTGCTTCTTGTGGCTTTCTTTTTGTTTTCGGTATTAGTAGTCTTGCCCTTATATCATTCTATGCATTCCTCAAAGTCATTGAAATTGCTATTTGACAATATGCCATTCTTAATTAGTCTCAACATTTTTTCTTTTGATATATGCCCTAGCCTTCTATGCCATAGCATTGAAGATTTCTCATTAACAAGCATACGTTTTGAGATAGAATGTTCAAGATTGAGACATTCTTCATAATATGTGCATTGGATTTGCCAAATATCTCAATTTGGGAATGCATAACCAATTGGATTGTCATGCTGGTTTTGAATAAAAAAAACTTAATTTGATTAACATCACCAACATATGAAAAACCATCCTTACAAACTGAGTAACTGAAAACAAGTTCCTTCTTATTTATGGAACATATAGTACATTGTTCAAAATTAAAATAAATCCAGATGACAATCTTAACATAATTTTGCCAATAGCTTCAACTACCACTTTATTTCCATTTCCAACAAGCACATTGTAGACCTCCTTATTTGTCCCCTTCTGGTTTTGAAGTCCCTGAAATGAGTTGGTTATATGGATTGAACAACCAGTGTCAAACTACAATGAATTTTCAGGAATAAAAACCATGTTAGACTCTACTGTGACAAAAACATTAATTTCAATATTACATTTCTTAACCAACTAGATTTTGAATGCAGGACAGTTTTTCCTTTGATGCTCAGTGGATTGACAATGTAAACACTTTTTAAGTTGAACTTTATTAACTCGCAAACCTATGGGAAAGAGAGGCACCATCATTTTTGGCAGCAACTGATGTGAAATTTCTTGGCACCAAAGTCTGCACCAGCTTGGGGTTTGAATCCTGATTGCTTTTTGCCCTTGGCTTTCTCATTCTTGAACGTAGCAGCCCCTATCTTTCCTTTTCCTTTCCCAGAATTGACAAGGTTTGCCAACTCCATCATTTTAATCTTGGACTTCTTCATTATCTCCTCTTCTTGATAGCAAATGGAAATGAGTTCATTGATTGTCCAAGTCTCTTTTTGTGTTTTGTAATTCACCTTAATCTGGTCATAATCACAAGATAAGGAGTATAAGGCCATGTGCACTAGAAACTGATCTGTTATCTCAATCTCTAATGCATTCAACTTGTTGGAGATGTTCACCAATTTCAACAAATGTTCACGAACATTACTCACCCCATCATGCTTGGTGTTGATCAGTGTAGTGAGATATGCACCTATCTCAGCTTTATCAGACCTCTTGAATTTCTCTTCAATCCTAGCCATATAATCCTTGGCTAAGTCACATCTAGGTATACCACCACAAACATGCTCTTCCATAGCATTTTGCATAATGAGGAGAGACATTTGATTAGCTCTCTCCCATTTTGCATAAGTCTCCCTATGTTGTGGAGTGCTTGAATTAGTTAATGCAGCAGGTTGAGGGGTCTTGAAAGCCATAGTGAACTCTAACATTCCCAAATTCAAGTTCATCTGTATTTGATTCTTCCAGGTGTTGAAGTTGTTACCATTTAACTTCTCAATATTCACCAAATTCAACATGTTAAAACCTGCAGATAACATGATTCTTTCATTTGTGAGTTCATAATTATTTGTGATCAAGAAATTAACTTGATATTCTTGTCACACTTCATTATAGAATAAATGTCACCTTTAGGCAAGACACTATCCATGTACATAACATGAACTCCAAGAAGTTTTGCATAGCCAAGGATAAAAATGCATAGATACATGTAAAGTAACACCTTTCGGCAAGTTAATTTTACACACTTAATATGATCATCATCACTCATTATACAACAGTGTATAAGCAATCCCAATAATCAATTTCTTTGGAAACATTCTTACTTGTTAACCTTATAAACTGGTTTAAGTGTTCATTTCGATGTTTAATAACTTGACATCAGTACATACACTTTGGCGTACACCAACTATGACACATCAACACTTAATGCTTTATGTGACTCAATCTGCATAAATTTATCAGTTCATATATTCAAAGTCAAGTATTAATATTTTAGTAGATCAATGTGTAGTAGAACTCATGGAGTCATAATTGCAGTAACGGAATCAAGCAAACCATTACAACAAAATAGTCTTTAACTTATAAAACTGATTATTGCAGAATTTTAAACAACACAGATTGAGTTCACAAATCTGTCCATAATCATGATTGTAGAACTTGAATTAACCTAGCTCTGATACCACATGTTAACTTTAACTAAAAGGATCCAATCAACCAAGTTCTAAACTACATCAACATCAAGTTTATAATGCATGCGTGTTGATAAGTTTCTGCACTAAATGCATAAACTAGCATGAACCCTAGCGACATGCAAATGTACGTATGCACTGACCAGAATTCGTTGCCATGCTTCTTTTTATGGTGGTGTCTTCTCTTCTCTCGTACACAATGCTTGTACGTTCATGAGTCACAATGAGACTGATCCTTCTTAATAAACACCAAGGTTATATACCGAGAAGAGGGACCAATCCACACCGTCAATTTTGGTAACTGCCTCATCCCATTACGATGGCAGTTACCATCAGTTTTCGAATTGCAAACCAACTGCCTTATAGTTTGATTAATGACATGTGGTTTATATCATTTTCCCTCCATTATATATTAAGTTTGTCTGGATACAAACTATTACAAGTTCGAATGTGTTATAGCTCATTCCTAAGTTTATTTGCTGTCTGAGTTTTGATGAACTCACTAGAATTCAAATGTGATGAAATCACATGAATTCCAACACGGCCAAGTTCTTATTGTACTATAGGTGCGTTGGCATAACATCCGGAAACAAGAATAATTCATAAATCTACTCTACTATATTTTACATTTCGCTGATAGCTTCATAATTTATTGTAAATCTTTCAACAGAAGAGAGATAAGTATTTATGACACTATTTGCACTAACTGCCATATCATTATATTCAAACTGTGATTTGTAAATAAAGAAGAAAGACTTTGTTTAAAAAAAAAAAAAATTACAAAGATATACTTACACTAAAGAGGATGAAAATATGGCTAAGCCTCACATTAAGTCAGTCATAATAATTCAGTTCAGGCTATTCATTCACGAGACCAAAACGTAAAACTTATTTGACAAGTGGAAGGATACAACTAGAAATACAACCCTAATAAATTAGTTCGGATTATTCATTCACGAGATTCAAACCCTCAATGATAAATATAGAGAAATAAACTAGATTGTAATATTGAGTAGTTTGCTAGTCAATTCCAATTAGAAACTTATAATTACATTATTCCTTAAAAGTAGTTTGCTTGTCGAAATATTTAGTCTTTCCCCCAACCAACCAACACGTGATTTTACACAGCTAACATCACCTTGTTTCGGAGGCTACATTGTTGTACTAACTACTTGGACATTCTTGAAATCGTTTCAGAGGGTAAAAGGTTTTTACTTACAAACAATCAAAAAGGGCGGAGCCAAGTACAAGGCTCCCCTAGGCTATAGCATAGGGAGAGTTTGGTTCTTCAAGCTTAAAAATATTAATTTTGGATTAGTTTATGATTTTTAATTGCCATATTCCACTTAACAAATGAATTTTTTTATTAGTAAGGCTGTTTTTAAGAATAATAAGAGCTAATAGATGTTAAATAAATTCATCACTTTAACCAATATTATATTTAATAGAAATAAATTTAAACTTTCATACCACAAATGATTTCTTATTTTATTTACTTGAAAGCTTTGAAGGCCAGAAACCTAGAGCATGATCAATAGATAGTTTAAAGCACAGTAATTAACAATCCAAAACTTGCATGCATCAATTCATAAGAAAATTAAAAAGAGACTACATATTCTTGCTAACGATCATGATCTCACCCTAGCAAAAATGATTAGTTACGCATATTCATAATTAAAATCAACATAATTGTATTAAACTAGAAAAAGAATGAAAACACCTGAAAGTATAAGTCTTGAAATCTCTAAGCTTTAGCCAAATTCTTCTTCTCAAATCTTGCGTACGTTCTGAAGAGACCCTAGGTCTGCCAAAAGGCTTATTTATACTACTCTAATTAAAATCCTCCTAGTAAAAGGTCTTAGAATCAGACTAGGAAACTAAATAAATTGAAATAAAATAGGAAACATAATCTTAAATTGACTTGGTAAATTCGCCTAGAAATCTGCACAACCACGTTCTGGACCCATATCAGCTCCAAAACTGGCCCAAAATGCTGGATTTAAAGTTTGGACTATTTTGAACACTTCTCTAGAAGACCACGAACCCTTCTGAGGTTATCTTGGGCTCCAAAAATGCAATTTAAGCCCAGAAACGTCACTTTCTAGCAACGCGCACTACTTCTTTAATAAATCGCCAGAAACTAACTGCTTGATAGAAAAATCTCAAATTTTGATATAAACAAGCTAAGGAACACACAAACATCCTCCAATTTAAATCACTCCAAAATTCATCCGTTTGATCACATTTTGCTCCAGAGGAAATCAAATGTTCTATATTGAAAATATAAAAGAAAGTATCAAAATTTTACCAAAATAAATACCAAATTATACTAAGAATAGGGTAAAATATATAATATAATATTGACTCATCAAATATCACCTATACATGTCTTCATATGCATTGTTCTAACTTACAAGAATGCATACATAAAGAAGTAACCTGTATTATTTAGCGTAATGTTAGGGAGACAAAATTTAAACCAAATTTTGTAAACTATATGACATAATTGTTGGTGATTAGATTATTACGTAAGTGTTGAAAATGTATTTATTTTCTGTTGGGGACACATCATATGGTTTGCAACTGGGTTTAAAATTTTGGTTTACCTAGCATTACTCATTTATAAAAGGTGTTGCGAGAAATATTTTCATCCTGCACTCTTCTGTATATGGATTTATTAGGGATGTAGGTTGTATTATTCTTGAATTTTGTGGATATCTTGAAGTATTAGTTTTGCTCTTTCTCATTACTTATGTCATGGCTGTTGGAGCTTATATGCGAAGTGCGGTCACTAAATTTCCTATGCATTTTTTTTGTTTTGTTTTTAAGATCTGACTTTTTCTTGTTAGGGCTCAAGGAGTTGTCATATTTTGTTCGTATACAAATGTTTGGATTGCTGAACACATGGATTGGTTAGGATACAAATAGCATTTCAACGTTTGTAGCAGCAGTAATTGCATTATTTTCACTAGTGCATTTGTTCCTCTCGTTTTTAGCATTATGGATCAACATTTGGATTTTGTTATTTTTATTTATGAAGTCGCTTCAAGAGGAATCAAGCGCTGTGGTTATGAAGAGTACCGTGGGACTAATGGCGCTGAACTGATACGAATTAAATGATCGAACAAGCAGTGCCACTCCTCCATTAAGGAGGCGGTCTTTAAGTTTTTCACGTGTTCAACCTTCTCAAATAGATGACGGCAATGAAAGTGAATGTGTGTCGGAGGCAGGAGATATTGGAGATCGCGCCCATCACAGCAACAGGCACAGTGAGAGTGGCAGTGTCTGCTTATTTCCTCCAGAGGACATTCAACTGCAATCCTATGGGTTCTGGGGTCGTGAGCCTGTTACATCCAAAGCAATTCCCCTGTCTCTCCCTTGCTAGAGGAAATCATATCTCCTCTTTCCACTGATGCGATCATACAAGAGGACAAAAAGCAAGAGAGCTTTTGGTTTATACTTTTGTCATCGCATATAATCTTTGCTAGAGATCCTTGATCATGTACGACATTTGGTTTGTTTGTTCATTCATCTTGAAAGTAACAAAGTTAAACATGTTTGAATTTTCCCCCTCTTTGGTGGAATCATGCTACTAACATAAAGTTGTGTTTTTATATGCAGGGAAATACGATAAGGTTCCCAAAATTCTTGGAGTACGGTTTATGCATGGTTCATTTAGCTGTTTTTGGCATTCTCAAGGTAACACACTTAACTTTGTTTCTCATTGTATACCAAAGTGCATTTTACTTGAATCCCATATATTGAGTTTATAGCTGTTGTTGCATTCGTTTGTCAAAATTTGGATCTTTGGATACTTGTGGAAGAATACATTAGCCATATTCTGGTCTTTACAATTGAGATAACTAGATATTATCATGCGTTGCAAAAAATTTCCTTGCTAAAAGTACTTTTTTGTGGAACTCTGCCTAGATGAAGATGCTTATAATGATCAAATTGTATCAGTTCTATCTTTATATTGTGAAACACTTGAGAACAACAAAAGTATTTGTTAACGAAAATCTTTGATCATGCTCTGGCAGGTGGGGATTTCTTTTTGTCTTCTTGACAAACTGAATGTCATTGTGACACATCTTGGTAGATATTTCTTTCATATCATGAAACCTACTTGTCAAGTAGATTATTTGACAGGCAGCATTATGCAGGTCTTAACGATATATCTGCTGCAATAGTTGTTTGGCAATTCCAGTTGGTGTAACAAGCAACCAAACCATTCTCTACCTTGAGTTTCCTTCGAATATGGTGTCTCTCTCTGACGCTTACTCACACATATGCACAAATGTACTAGTGCCCTTTATTTGGCAGTGTTTTATTAATAAACATGTTAACGTAAAGTTGTTAAACATGAGTGTTAGGAGGGACTTGTATTGGATTTGGCTCCTCACCGGATCCCCTCCCTGGGGATCCTAGGGATCAACACATGGGGACCGTTGATAAAAAATCGTGCGGTCGTAATTTTTTATTTTATTTTATATTTTTCATGCAAAACGAGACTGCTTTACTTTTAAAAATTTAAAAAGCATTTAATTAAGACCGCACGATTTTTTTATCAACGGTCTCCGTGCGTTGATCCCTAGGATCCCCAGAGAGGGGATCCGGCAAGGATCCAAATCCACTTGTATTACACATGGTATCGTAATTACTGAAGTTTAATCAAGTTCCTTAGTACCTCTGTTTTCCTGGTTTTTTCTCTTCATCTTTTCATTTCTAATGTCATATTTCTTGGGAGTAGCAATATGGAAAATGTTGGATGATGTGCCAATCCAGTCTTTGTTCCTAATGCATTTTTGTAGGTTTGCTCTTTCTTGATGGGGTGGTTGGGTGTTGTTTTCAAAGGAGATATATCGTATACGTCCGATTATTTGGCCATTGGATTGTCAACCGGTTACTTGGGAAGCCTTACATCTTTTAGCGGTGGGAACCAGAAAGTGCTTGAACTTAAGTGTTGAAGGCCATTGGGTTTTTGCTGATGTCATATTTACATGTAGCTGGCTATGGCTAGCGTAATGTTTGAATTTCATTTGAATCTAGCTGGTCTCAGCTTTGATGCCTATTATCCAGGGATTAATCACAAACCCAATGTTGCTCAAATTGCTGGACTGATCTGAGCTTCTCTTTCATGTGACGGATTATATCAGGTTTGTTTCTTGCCACCAACTCCATCATTTTCGGGGTAGAGACAGCAAAGTGTTTTAGGCAGCTTATTGAGAGAAACTCAGTATGTGGTATCACTAGCTCTATAAGGAGCTTGAGGGTTGATAGCTACAAGCGTCACTTGGTAGCTTTAGCAGTGTTGTTGTGGTTGGGTTGCATAGTTGGACCTCTTGGTGTGCGGATCCGGTGGTTTTTAGCCCTGCTTAATGGCCGTGGATTAGGAAGGCGGGGTTGTTGAAATGGGTTCCATTTGGTACTCTAATTGCCAATGTTTCTGCAGCTTGTGTCATGGCTGCCCTGTCTTCTGTGAAGAAAGCGGTAAGTGCTTGTGATATGATCTTCCTCCACATCCACTTCATGACGTCATCCTCACCGTTACTTTTTGTGTTTTATGGTCTTCGGAAAGCTTACAGTTCACATATATTTGTCACATTATAAACTGCCAAGTTTGTTACTTTGGGCTCTTTTTCTCTCGTCGAGGTTTTAGAAGCTTCTTGGGGGAATTCTTGAAGTGTACTCGTTTCTTTTACAATGTTCTGCGTGTTACCTTTGTCCTGCGTTTTCTTGGTCCATGAAAATCTAACGAAATATATCCTTCAGAACCTTTTCTGTTTGCTCAGATGAACACTAAGACTAGTGACATTGTTGCAACAGGCATACAATTTGGATTTCTGGGTTGCACGAGTACTGTTTCTACCTTCATTGCTGAGTTCAATGAGATGAGAGAGAGCAAATATTCTCGGAGAGCATACGCATACGCCATGGCTACGATATGCACCTCGTTTGGTTTGGGGTTCATGATATATTGTGTACCTGTTTGAACAAAGGGATACAAGTAGTTGCATGCTCAGGCCATTGTTTTGACGTCTAATCTGTGGCTATACCTTGAGATTTTATTCACCCTCACTGGCTTCAATCTGACCGAAGGACAGGGCACCCTTCTGCCTCTTGAGTGTGTCACAGAATCTGGCGGGAGATACTTACACGAAATATTTTTCTTGTATCCGTCTCTGCCCTCAGGCGTTGTGACAGATGCATGGGGGTATGCACCTGGTTTCATGTTAGTTTCTGTCATCTCGCAGAAGTATCTCCAGATCGGGCTGCAACCAATGCTAGCTTGGACACCGCCAAGTTCTTATTGTACAACAGGTGCGTTGGCATAACATTCGGAAACAAGAATAATTCATAAATCTATTCTACTGTATTTTACATTTCATTCAATAGCTTCATAATTTATTGTATATCTTTCAACAGAATAGAGATAATGCACTAACACCATATCATTATATTCAAATTGTGATTTGTAAATAAAGAAAATTTACAACGATATACTTACACTAAAGAGGATGAAGGTATGGCTAAGCCCCACATTAAGTCAATCATAACAAGTTAGTTCAGACTATTCATTCACAATATCAAAATAGAAAACTTCTTTGACAAGTGGAAAGGAATACAACTAAAAATACCACCCTAATAAACAAGTTTAGACTATTCATTCATGAGATTCAAACCCTCAATGATAAATGTAAAGAAATACGAGTAAATTTTAATATTAAGTAGTTTGCTTGTCAATTCCAATTAGAAACTTATAATTACATCATTCCTTAAAAGTAGTTTGCTTGTTGAAATATTTAGTCTTTCCCCGAACCAACCACCACGTGATTTTCCACAGCTAACATCAACTTGTTTCGGAGGCTACATTATTGTACTAACTACTAGGACGTCCTTGAACTCGATCTCTACCTTGATCTTCTTTCGAACATGGCCTCTCTCTCTCTCTCTCTCTCTCTCTCTCTCTCTCTCTCTCTCTCTCTCTCTCTCACACACACACACACACTCATACACTCACTCACTCACACACGTGCACATATGTACAAGTGCCCTTTATTGGCACTGTTTTATTAATAAACATGTTAACGTAAAGTTGTTAAACATGAGCGTTAGGAGGGACTTGTATTACTCATGGTATCATGATTACTGAAAGTTTTTTCTCTTCATCTTTTTATTTCTAAAGTCATATTTCTTGGGTAGTTATATGGAAAATGTTGGATGATGTGCCAATGCAGTCTTTGTTCCTAATGCATTTTTGTAGGTTAGTTCTTTCTTGATGGGGTGGTTGGGAACCGGTTACTTAGGAAGCCTTACATCTTTCAACGGTTCGAACCAGAAATGCTTGAACCAGAAATGCTTGAACTCAGTGTTGAAGGCCTTTGGGTGTTTGATCTGCTCTGTTTTTTAATAGGTAAGATGTCATACTCTAAAGAATTGCTGCAGTATACATGTGGCTGGCCATGGCAAGCATAACGTTTGAATTTCATTTGAATCTAGTTGGTTTCGGCTTTGATGCCTATTATCCAGGGACTTCTCAAGAGGTCACCCATTCTAGTACTACTCTTACCCAAACTCGCTTAACTTCGGAGTTCTGATGGCATTTGGTGCATATGAGTTGGTATGATTGCATTCATTAGTTTATGACTTGTAATTTTATATAACCATTTCTTTGGCCATGACTAACCTTTATGCATAAGCAGATCACACCGGCCCAAAACGATCACACTAAATTCAAAAATATTAATTAAGACAATCCCACGAAATTCAAAAACTTGAATTAATAATCTTTCCCACTCTTTTCTTTCATCCTAGTACTACTCTCGCCCAAACTTGCTTAACTTCGGAGTTCTGATGAGATCCGGTGCATGTGAGTTGGTATGATCGCATCCATTAGTTTATACTTGTAATTTTATATAACCATTTCTTTTTCCATGATCCCTTCACCTTTATCCAATGCACGAGACTCGGTTGTAAATGACAAGCGCCATAAATAAGCTGCTAGAAATACGCAAAAAAGAATCATGAAAAATAAAAAAAGTTTGGAGGATGCAACACAAGGACTTCCTAGGAAGTCACTCATCCTAGTACTACTCTCGTCTAAACTCGTTTAACTTCGAGGTTCTCATGAGAATTGGTGCATGTAAGTTGGTATGATCTCATTCGTTAGTCTATGACTTGTAATTTATATATCCGTTTCTTCAGTCATGACCCCGTAACCTTTATGCATGTGCAAATCACACCTACTCAAAACAATTGCATGAAATTCAAAAATATTAATCAAGACAATCCCTCCAAATTCAAAAACTTGAATTAATAGTCTTTCCCACTCTTTTCTTTCATCTCCCAATCATGAGACTCGGTTGTAAAAGACTCGCGCCACAAATAAGCATCAGAAATACAAAAAAAAAAAAAAAAAAAAAAAAAAAAAGAGGTGAGAGAGGATGCAACACAAGGACTTACCAAAAGGCCACCCATTCTAGTACTACCCTTGCCCATACTCTCTTAACTTTGTAATTCTAATGGGATCCAATGCATGTGAGTTACTACGATCGCATCTGTTCCTCTATGACTTGTAATTTTATATAACCATTTCTTTGGCCAGGACCCTGTAACCTTTTTGCATGTGCAAATCACATCGGCTCAAAACGACCACAAGAAATTCAAAAATATTAATCAAGACGATCCCACGAAATTCAAAAACTTGAATGAATAGTCTTTCCCACTCTTTTCTTTCATCTCACATCACAAGACTCGATTGTAAACAACGCGCGCCACAAATAAGCTGCCAGATATACGCAAAAAAAGAATAATGAAAAATAAAAGAGGCAGGAGGATGCAACACGATGACTTCCTCGGAGGTCACCCATGAAATCTCGTTCTTGGATTTCACTATTATAATGTACATGTTTGTATTATTGATATTTTATACTATTTTTCAGGAATTTAAATTAATTTTAGATTTTAATTACTTAAGTACAAAGTGGAATTTTTGAAAAATAATTATTTATAATCCTGAGACCTTCGGAGGTCACAAGTAACGATTTCGAATAGATCTCGAAACCACGAACGCATAGGCAGAAGCCGTTTGTGAGTCCGGAGTCTAACGATATAGTTACGGGCATTTGAAGTCGTTTTACTAAACTATAGTTTTTAAATTAGTTAAACCCCCTCCATGTGGGAATTGGGCCTATCAGGTGTGAGTAAATTTCGGGCCAATCTGATTTAAGAAAAAGGGACCAATCAGTTAAAGGGGGGAGGAACCAATCAAGAAGAGAGGGGTAAAAAAAAAAAAAAAAAAAAAAAGGACCCTTCCGCACCAACTCGACCAAATTCCGGCAGATTCCGCCATTTCTTTTCGTCGATTCACCACCATCCAACACCTGCACCCTCTTTCGCAACTTCCCATCTACCATCTTCACCCAAATTCGAAGGGTTTTAGGTCTAAAATCGTGTAGAACCTCACCGGAGAACTCGATGGTTCTTGACAGCAATTCCGCAGTTCCAACGAGTTTCACCACCCACCACCACCCTTAATCAACCCCCCTTGGACCCAGGAACAAGATCCAACCAACTGTTGGAGCGTTGGAACACCGAGGAAGTCGAATCGAAGAACACCCATTAGGGTTTCTGACGGGTTTGAGTGGAACTGGAGTTCTTCCCGGCCAAATTGGACTTGGCCACAGGTATGAACATTGATCCTCTTATTGAGATCTTCATTTCTGTGAAATTTGGTAATTTTTTAAAATAATTGAATTTTTCGGCAAGTCAAGGCGGCCCACCGTCACCTACGGTGGCGCATTATAGCTCTGCAGTTTGCTAACAAGTTTATTTTTTCTTTCTTTCTTTTAGTTGAATTAAATATTACGTAATGGATTAATCTTGCTCAAAGTTTTGTGTGGCTGGGTAATTACAAATTTTAATTGTTCATGCAGGTACTACTTGTGCTACAATCTTGACCAAGACTGTTTATACCGATTGTCTTGTTTTTTTCACCTATATTTTAATTTCATTCCCCATATAAAGTTATGGTTAAAAATTGAAATGTTATTTCTTCACTCATTATTTTTTTAAAGTGGTTATGTCTGAAATTGGACACGGTTATTATTTATGAAACTAAACATGGATGCTACATTATTTCTTAAACAGACTATTTATGAGATTGAACACGGATAATACACTATTTTTTAAACTAAATAATGACTATTTTTTAAAACTAAACACAAGTACTATCACTATTTGTTAAATTGAACATTGACTATTTATGAAACTCATATAAGTACTACACTATTTATTAAACTCACTATTTATGAAGCTGACACGACTACTACATTATTTATTAAACTGACTGACTATTTATGAAATTGACACAGGTACTACACTATTTATTAATCTGAATAACTATTTATGAAACTGACACGGGTAGGTACTACAATATTTATTAAACTGACTGACTATTTATGAAACTAACACAAGTACTACACTATTTATTAAACTGACACGGGTAGGTACCGCAATATTTATTAAACTGACTGACTATTTATGAAACTGACACAAGTACTACACTATTTATTAAACTGACTGACTATTTATGACTACACAATTTATTAAAATGACTGACTATTTATGAAACTGACACAAGTACTACACTATTATTAAATTGACTGACTATTTATGATAATAAATACTGACTTTTTATAAATTGAAGTTCATGCATGCATGCGTGCCCTTCTAATTAATAGAGGATAATGCTAAAAAAATCAAATTTTAAACCAAATGATAAACACATTAATTAACATTTTTAAGTAATAATTCAATCATCAACATTCATATCATTTAAGTTACAAAATTTGGTCTCGATAGTATTAACAACTAAAGAGCAAGTATGTGTTAATAATTGATTGGCACATATATAATTACGCATGTATGGTAAGGAAAGAAGAAGATCGACTCGGGGCTCGGAGTACCAATCATTGACAACCAACAGTACTTAAGTCAAAGATAAATATTAGTTATTACTTCCAAAATTCAACTTCAACTTCAAATTCAAGTAGTACATCCAAAGAAGCTTTCATGAAAAGGGCTTGGACTAAGTTTATTTTAATTTAAAAAAAAAAAACTATGCTATAACTTTATTTAATTAAAAAGACTTAAATTTTAATGAAAAACCCTTAAATTTTAATAAAAATGACAAAGGAACTTAAATTTTAATGAAAATGATATAATTTTAACATTAAAAAAATCTGACGCGGACCCACGCGTCCTCACATTGTTTATGAAACTTACGATACTATTTATGAAACTTACTGCATTGTTTATGAAAACTTATGACAATGTTTATGAAACTTACTACACTGTTTATGAAACTTAACGGTACTATTCATAAAACTTAACGATACTATATTCTTCTCTCTCCTCTTCTTGAATATTCATGCCACATTCTCACCTTCCAAACACATTTTCTTCTTTTAATTTTCTTCAATACTCATTAAAATACAAAGATTTAAAAATCATTTTCAGTATTTTTCCTATGAAAATATATACATATATTTATCTTTTTGTTGCAAAACATTAGTGTGATGACGTATTTAAAATTCTCTCTGTCCAATGCAAAAAATCATAGAAAAAAATTGAAGCACCGAAACGAAAATCAAACAAAAATTTGTCTGCCATGTAAGAAAAAACAGAGGCAATTACGAGTAGTTGATTAGAAGTGTAGTCCGATGGTTTGGATCTCAATTTTTACTTTTTAACTTTTAACACGCTGCTTTCTCCAAGTCTGATGGAGCTTTTTGGGTTTTTTTTTTTTTTTTTTTTGTTGAGGGGGGGGCGGGTTTTTATTTTTTTTTTATAAGTGATTTTTTATTTTTTTCTTATCATTAAATAAAGTTAGTGTATGTTTTTTTTTTAATTAAAATGCAAAGAATTGAAGCTTTTTTCAGTAGTTTTCCTTTAAAAAAAAGGGATAACTTGATATAGATCCAATTTTGTGAGCCATTAGTAGAATTAGTCCACTTCATTGAAATAGGTCCAATAATTGAGATTCCATGTATGTTTATTTGGAAATAGGTCCAATAATTGAGATTCCATGTATGTTTATTTGTGATTTGTACCATATTTACCCCTTAGGCTTACGAATTGTAGTAAATACACAAAATTTCTTAATAATGAGGTAATTTGTGGTTTAACTAATCCCTTAATTGTAGGATTAGTTATAGCCATATAATCCTCAATCCCCAGTCCGTTTCATCCCTCCTTTTTTCCTTCTTCCAAACAATTCCCTTTATCAATCCTCCTCTTTTTTGTCTCTTCTTTTCATGGATGATATTTTTGTGTTCTTCCCTCCAAATTCGTTCCTTTAATAGAGGTATATTATATCATATTTATATTTTTATGTTCCGCCATGTAGGTTCCTAGCATTTTTCTTCCAATACAATAGGTAGTTTATTTTTGTTTTGCAGGTAGATCATATCTACTTTGTAGGTATAAAGCATTTTCTTCCTATACAATAGGTAGCTGGTTACTAGATTATATCGGTTTTGTTTTCTTCATAAATGGTAGGTAGTTACTATATAATATTTTAGTTTGAGTATTTCAATATTCAAAATTTAAAAACTAAATAAATGATAAAAAAAAATTAAAGAATTTCAATATTTTTATCTGAAGGGGCAAAATTGATATCAAAATATGTAATTGGATAACTGGACTTGGTCCCAAAAACTACCTAAGTTTTTGGACCTAGATCCAAAAGCCCCTAAAAAAAATTAGTTTTTTCACTTTTCTTATTTTGTTTATATTATATTGTTATTCAAAAGAAGATTGAGAGAGAGGGATGTGGAACAAGAGAAGAATCTCTTCCACCAAGACCACCAAATAAAGTGATCCGAACTTTTGAAATTTCAATCTCACAGACACGCATCAGCCATGCATGGCACCTGCCAGTGTAGAGTTTAATAATTTATTGACTTTTCGATGAAAAGCCCAAATCTCATCTCTCCTTGTTGTACTTAATTGACGTTTACATTAATTGGGTTCTTGTTACTTGCATTTTTTTATTTTATTTTATTTTATTTTTTTGAAGTGCCAAATAGAGGAACAGTCATTGGTTGGAAGAAAGCCAATACCACAATATCAATGCCTGGACCTTTAAACTCACAGTGTGACAGATAATCACATTTTAAGAATAGCATTGACAAGGTTACTAATCCTCTTGTTTAGGGAAGTCTACGAGGATCACATAAAGCTTGGGGAGACTGGACCCTTTGAAAGCCCAAGGTGAACTTCCATTGCATGATGTGTCCACAGGCCAGAAGGTTTCAGATTCCTAGAGGCTTAGGTAATCCTCAAAGCCAAAATCATTCAGTCTTCCAATCATAGCTTCCAAACCCAGCATTGAAGAAGGAATTGGTCCGGCAGACCTCTGGAATCGAGAAGGGAATCCATCTTCAGTGGAAACGCACTCCCTGTAAAATAATGTGATAAATAAAAACTATACGTAAGAACAAGTAGGAAATATTATCCATTCTTCAAATTGGTGATATGATAATATACTCTAGACCGTTTCACTATTGACCTTCTAAATTTGAGATCCGAACTCGATTAGATCATGTAAATTTTAGATCAAATCGGTTTATTTTAAATTAATTCTATGATGGAAGATTCCCTTTTTTGTTTTTAATTTTCTTTCTGAACATGGTACCAAAATATCTTTCTCTGTAATTTAGTACCATTATTGTATTCATGAACAGTACATGTACTACCTTCACGCTAATCGGATGGAGATTTGAAACTTTGAATGAACAGAACATGACAAAAAAGAAATATAAAATACAAGTCAAATGGTAAACTCACGGTAATTATGTGGGAGTGGTGAAACTCACAGTAAATACAAGCCTATAAATTTCAGACTACAGGCTATCATGGAACTCATGAACAGAGACAAATTCTTATTTTGAACTTCCAAATTTTACAAAAACAAGATGAGTGGTGATCCCCCTCAATATGGCCAATCTCCGCGTCCTAGTGGTAGTCATGAACTACCGTATGAGAGTAATATTATATACAATCAGGTGAAAAATATCAACATGTGTCCTTATGGGATTCCCATTATGGTGATTCTTCATCACATGTTGGTGGTTATCTGCCGTCAAATGCACCACCTAGGCATCCCTATTCTTACTATGTGGTAGCCAAGACAGCGCTTCATCATCGTATGGTGGTAGGTCTTGTATCACATTTGCTTTATGGGGTTCCCATTCTGGTGACTCTTCATCACATAGTAGTGGCCATGTTGGTGGCTATCCGCAAAACTCACCTATACCGTCAAGTGCACCATATGGTGATAGTCTTGCACAACATCTGTTCTTGACGGTACAAGTGAGTTTTGAGGAGAGCCACCAATATGGCCACCACTATGTGATGAAGAGTCACCAAAATGAGGAACCCCATAAAGCAGATGTGATACAAGACCACCACCATACGATGATGAAGCGCCGTCTTGGATACACCATAGTAAGAATAGGGATGCCTAGGTGATGCACTTGATGGTGATTATGTGAAGAAGAATCACCATAACGGAGAACCCCATAAGGCACATGTTGATATTGTTCACCTGACTGTATATAATAATTACTCTCATACGGTAGTCCATGATTACCACTAGGACGCGGAGATTGGCCATATTGAGGGGATCACCACTCATCTTGTTTTTGTAAAATTTGGAAGTTCAAAATAAGAATTTGTCTCTTAATGGCCCTGCTTAATGGCCAGTGGATTAGGAAGGCGGGGTTGTTGCAATGGGTTCCATTTGGTACTCTATTTGCCAATGTTTCTGCAGCTTGTGTCATGGCTGCCCTGTCTTCTGTGAAGAAAGCGGTAAGTTCTTGTGATATGATCTTCGTCCACATCCACTCCATGACTTCATCCTCACCGTTACTTTTTGTGTTTTATGGTCTTCGGAAAGCTTACAGTTCACATATATTTGTCACATTATAAACTGCCAAGTTTGTTACTTTGGGCTCTTTTTCTCTCGTCAAGGTTTTAGAAGCTTCTTGGGGGAATTTTTGAAGTGTACTCGTTTCTTTTACAATATTCTGCGTGTTACCTTTGTCCTGCGTTTTCTTGGTCCATGCTCATGGTTTTTTTAATAGAAAATCTAACGAAATATATCCTTCAGAACTTTTTCTGTTTTCTCAGGTGAACACTAAGACTTGTGACATTGTTGCAACAGGCATACAATTTGGATTTCTGGGTTGCACGAGTACTGTTTCTACCTTCATTGCTGAGTTCAATGAGATGAGAGAGAGCAAATATCCTCGGAGAGCATACGCATACGCCATGGCTACGATATGCACCTCGTTTGGTTTGGGGTTCATGATATATTGTGTACCTGTTTGAACAAAGGGATACAAGTAGTTGCATGCTCAGGCCATTGTTTTGAAGTCTAATCTGTGGCTATACCTTGAGATTTTATTCACCCTCACTGGCTTCAATCTGACCGAAGGACAGGGCACCCTTCTGCCTCTTGAGTGTGTCACAGAATCTTGCGGGACATACTTACACGAAATATTTTTCTTGTATCCGTCTCTGCCCTCAGGCGTTGTGACAGATGCATGGGGGTATGCACCTGGTTTCATGTTAGTTTCTGTCATCTCGCAGAAGTATCTCCAGATCGGGCTGCAACCAATGCTAGCTTGGACACCGCCAAGTTCTTATTGTACAACAGGTGCGTTGGCATAACATTCGGAAACAAGAATAATTCATAAATCTATTCTACTGTATTTTACATTTCAATCAATAGCTTCATAATTTATTGTATATCTTTCAAGAGAATAGAGATAATGCACTAACACCATATCATTATATTCAAACTGTGATTTGTAAATAAAGAAAAATTACAACGATATACTTACACTAAAGAGGATGAATGTATGGCTAAGCCCCACATTAAGTCAATCATAACAAGTTAGTTCAGACTATTCATTCACAATATCAAAATAGAAAACTTCTTTGACAAGTGGAAAGGAATACAACTAAAAATACCACCGTAATAAACTCGTTTAGACTATTCATTCATGAGATTCAAACCCTCAATAATAAATGTAAAGAAATACGAGTAAATTGTAATATTAAGTAGTTTGCTTGTCAATTCCAATTAGAAACTTATAATTACATCATTCCTTAAAAGTAGTTTGCTTGTTGAAATATTTAGTCTTTCCCCGAACCAACCACCACGTGATTTTCCACAGCTAACATCAACTTATGTGCAAAATAATATGAAAATATCCTCTAATGTAGAGGGAATTGCACGTATAGAGATTCAAAAAAGAATCGATTTGATTCAGGTCATAATCTATATGGGATTCCCCAAGTTATTAATAGAAGACAGGACTCGAAGAATTGAAGAATTACAGACGCATGTACAAAAAGAACTCAATTGTGTAAACCAAAAATCCTTTTCCTCCACTTGCTTCTGCTGGAAAAAAGTTTGCAAATTATATCAGCAAAACATAAGAAGGTATTTCTATTCTTTTGTTGATCAGGCGACACCCGGATTTGAACTGGGGAAAAAGGATTTGCAGTCCCCCGCCTTACCGCTCGGCCATGCCGCCAAAATGATACAAAATATATGAATTTATTGTATATTACAATCTTATAATATTATTATTTATTATATATAATTCGAAATAATTTCATATTTAATTAATAAATAATTTTATTTTGAATTCTCTTCTAATTCTAAATTAACGGAATGGTTAGTTATAGCCATTTTATTAGTTTTAGTTATGGCTATTAATTGAATTTAAAATTAATAATACTCAAATCTTCCTTTTCGTTTTTTTGTTATGTTATAATGTTTTTTTTGTTATGTTATAGAAGGCCTGCCCTAAGAATAACATGAAAGATAAAAGCGCAATTCAGATCATAATGAAACACTCCTCTGGTTTCATTCGGAAAGGTGAAAGCTAAGACGAAAAAAAAAAAAAAAAAAAAGAATCGACCGTTCAAGTATTTAAAATTTAACGCTAAAAACGGTAGAAATAGGGGCATATATAAGTATAATAAATATATATTATACTATAATATATATGTTATGCGATCTATATTGAATTGATGATATAGAAATGATTGAATTGATGATATAGAAATGATAGAATCATTTCTGATTGGACCAAATAAGGGTCTCCGATAGAGATGAAAGAAAATATACAAGAAATCAAATAGTAGAAAAAACTTTTCAATATAGGTTTCGGAGGCTACATTATTGTACTAACTACTAGGACGTCCTTGAACTCGATCTCTACCTTGATCTTCTTTCGAACATGGCCTCTCTCTCTCTCTCTCACACACACACACACACACTCATACACTCACTCACTCACACACGTGCACATATGTACAAGTGCCCTTTATTGGCACTGTTTTATTAATAAACACGTTAACGTAAAGTTGTTAAACATGAGCGTTAGGTGGGACTTGTATTACTCATGGTATCATGATTACTGAAAGTTTTTTCTCTTCATCTTTTTATTTCTGAAGTCATATTTCTTGGGTAGTTACATGGAAAATGTTGGATGATGTGCCAATGCAGTCTTTGTTCCTAATGCATTTTTGTAGGTTAGTTCTTTCTTGATGGGGTGGTTGGGAACCGGTTACTTAGGAAGCCTTACATCTTTCAACGGTTCGAACCAGAAATGCTTGAACCAGAAAATGCTTGAACTCAGTGTTGAAGGCCTTTGGGTGTTTGATCTGCTCTGTTTTTTAATAGGTAAGATGTCATACTCTAAAGAATTGCTGCAGTATACATGTGGCTGGCCATGGCAAGCATAACGTTTGAATTTCATTTGAATCTAGTTGGTTTCGGCTTTGATGCCTATTATCCAGGGACTTCCCAAGAGGTCACCCATTCTAGTACTACTCTTACCCAAACTCGCTTAACTTCGGAGTTCTGATGGCATTTGGTGTATATGAGTTGGTATGATTGCATTCATTAGTTTATGACTTGTAATTTTATATAACCATTTCTTTGGCCATGACTAACCTTTATGCATAAGCACATCACACCGGCCCAAAACGATCACACTAAATTCAAAAATATTAATTAAGACAATCCCACGAAATTCAAAAACTTGAATTAATAATCTTTCCCACTCTTTTCTTTCATCCTAGTACTACTCTCGCCCAAACTCGCTTAACTTCGGAGTTCTGATGAGATTCGGTGCATGTGAGTTGGTATGATCGCATCCATTAGTTTATACTTGTAATTTTATATAACCATTTCTTTTGCCATGATCCCTTCACCTTTATCCAATGCACAAGACTCGGTTGTAAATGACAAGCGCCATAAACAAGCCGCTAGAAATACGCAAAAAAGAATCATGAAAAATAAAAAAAGTTTGGGGGATGCAACACGAAGACTTCCCAGGAAGTCACTCATCCAAGTACTACTCTCGCCTAAACTCGTTTAACTTCAAGGTTCAGATGAGAATTGGTGCATGTAAGTTGGTATGATCTCATTCGTTAGTCTATGACTTGTAATTTATATATCCATTTCTTCAGTCATGACCCCGTAACCTTTATGCATGTGCAAATCACACCTACTCAAAACAATTGCACGAAATTCAAAAATATTAATCAAGACAATCCCTCCAAATTCAAAAACTTGAATTAATAGTCTTTCCCACACTTTTCTTTCATCTCCCAATCATGAGACTCGGTTGTAAAAGACTCGCGCCACAAATAAGCATCAGAAATACGCAAAAAAAAAAAAAAAAAAAAAAAAAAAAAAAAAAAAAGAAAGAAAAGAGGTGAGAGGATGCAATACAAGGACTTACCAAAAGGCCACTCATCCTAGTACTACCCTTGCCCATACTCTCTTAACTTTGTAGTTCTAATGGGATCCAATGCATGTGAGTTACTACGATCGCATCCGTTCCTCTATGACTTGTAATTTTATATAACCATTTCTTTGGCCATGACCCTGTAACCTTTTTGCATGTGCAAATCACATCGGCTCAAAACGACCACAAGAAATTCAAAAATATTAATCAAGACGATCCCACGAAATTCAAAAACTTGAATGAATAGTCTTTCCCACTCTTTTCTTTCATCTCACAATCACAAGACTCGATTGTAAACAACGCGTGCCACAAATAAGCTGCCAGATATACACAAAAAAAAGAATAATGAAAAATAAAAGAGGCAGGAGGATGCAACACGATGACTTCCCCGGAGGTCACCCATGAAATCTCGTTCTTGGATTTCACTATTATAATGTACATGTTTGTATTATTGAGATTTTATACTATTTTTCAGGAATTTAAATTAATTTTAGATTTTAATTACTTAAGTACAAAGTTGAATTTTTGAAAAATAATTATTTATAATCCTGAGACCTTCGGAGGTCACAAGTAACGATTTCGAATAGATCTCGAAACCACGAACGCATAGGCGGAAGCCGTTTGTGAGTCCGGAGTCTAACGATATAGTTACGGGCATTTGAAGTCGTTTTACTAAACTATAATTTTTAAATTAGTTAAACCCCCACCATGTGGGAATTGGGCCTATCAGGTGTGAGTAAATATTGGGTCAATCTGATTTAATAAAAAGGGACCAATCAGTTAAAGTGGGGAGGAACCAATCAAGAAGAGAGGGGTGAAAAAAAAAAAAAAAAAACAAAGGACCCTTCCGCACCAACCCGACCAAATTCCGGCAGATTCCACCATTTCTTTTCGTCGATTCACCACCATCCAACACCTGCACCCTCTTTCGCAACTTCCCATCTACCATCTTCACCCAAATTCGAAGGGTTTTAGGTCTAAAATCGTGTAGAACCTCACCGGAGAACTCGATGGTTCTTGACGGCGATTCCGCCGTTCGACAAGTTTCACCACCCACCACCACCCTTAATCAACCCCCCTTGGACCCAGGAACAAAATCCAACCAGTTGTAGGAGCGTTGGAACACCGAGGAAGTCGAATCGAAGAACACCCATTAGGGTTTCTGACGGGTTTAAGTGGAACTGGAGTTCTTCCCAGCCAAATTGGACTTAGCCATAGGTATGAACATTGCTCCTCTTATTGAGATCTTCATTTTTGTGAAATTTAGTAATTTTTTAAAATAATTGAATTTTTCGGCAAGTCAAAACGGTCCACCGTCACCTATGGTGGCGCATTATAGCTCTGCAGTTTTCTAACAAGTTTATTTTTTCTTTCTTTCTTTTAGTTGAATTAAATATTACGTAATGGATTAATCTTGCTCAAAGTTTTGTCTGGCTGGGTAATTACAAATTTTAATTGTTCATCAGGTACTACTTGTGCTACAATCTTGACCAAGACTGTTTATACCGATTGTCTTGTTTTTTTCACCTATATTTTAATTTCATTCACCATATAAAGTTATGGTTAAAAAATTGAAATGTTATTTCTCCACTCATTATTTTTTTAAAGTGGTTATGTTTGAAACTGGACACGGTTACTATTTATGAAACTAAACATGGATGCTACATTATTTCTTAAACTATTTATGAGATTGAACGCAGATACTACACCATTTTTTAAACTAAATAATGACTATTTTTTAAAACTAAACACAAGTACTATCATTATTTGTTAAATTGAACACTGACTATTTATGAAACTCACATAAGTACTACACTATTTATTAAACTCACTATTTATGAAACTGACACGACTACTACATTATTTATTAAACTGACTGACTATTTATGAAACTGACACAGGTACTATACTATTTATTAATCTGACTAACTATTTATGAAACTGACACATGTACTACACTATTTATGAAACTGACACAGGTAGGTACTACAATATTTATTAAACTGACTGACTATTTATGAAACTGACACAAGTACTACACTATTTATTAAACTGACACTGGTAGGTACTACAATATTTATTAAATTGACTGACTATTTATGAAACTGACACAAGTACTACACTATTTATTAAACTGACTGACTATTTATGACTACACAATTTATTAAACTGACTGACTATTTATGAAACTGACACAAGTACTACACTATTTATTAAACTGACTAACTATTTATGACTACACAATTTATTAAACTGACTGACTATTTATGAAACTGACACAAGTACTACACTATTATTAAATTGACTGACTATTTATGATAATAAATACTGACTTTTTATAAATTGAAGTTCATGCATGCATGCGTGCCCTTCTAATTAATAGGGGATAATGCTAAAAAAATCAAATTTTAAACCAAATGATAAACACATTAATTAACATTTAAGTAATAATTCAATCATCAACATTCATATCATTTAAGTTACAAAATTTGGTAAAAATTTGGTCTCGATAGTATTAACAACTAAAGAGCGAGTATGTGTTAATAATTGATTGGCACATATATAATTACGCATGTATGGTAAGGAAAGAAGAAGATCGACTCGGGGCTCGGAGTACCATCATTGACAACCAACTGTACTTAAGTCAAAGATAAATATTAGTTATTACTTCCAAAATTCAACTTCAACTTCAAATTCAAGTAGTACATCCAAAGAAGCTTTCATGAAAAGGGTTTGGACTAAATTTATTTTAATAAAAAAAAATCATGCTATAACTTTATTTAATTAAAAAGACTTAAATTTTAATGGAAAACCCTTAAATTTTAATAAAAATGACAAAGGAACTTAAATTTTAATGAAAATGATATAATTTTAACATTAAAAAAATCTGACACGCGGACCCACAAGTCCTCACATTGTTTAAGAAACTTACGATACTGTTTATGAAACTTACTGCATTGTTTATGAAAACTTATGATAATGTTTATGAAACTTACTACACTGTTTATGAAACTTAACAGTACCATTCATAAAACTTAACGGTACTACATTCTTCTCTCTTCTCTTCTTGAATATTCTTGGCACATTCTCACCTTCCAAACACATTTTCTTCTTCTAATTTTCTTCAATACTCATTAAAATACAAAGATTTAAAAATCATTTTCAGTAGTTTTCCTATGAAAATATATACATATATTTATCTTTTTGTTGCAAAACATTAGTGTGATGACGTATTTAAAATTCTCTCTGTCCAATGCAAAAAATCATAGCAAAACATTGAAGCACCGAAACGAAAATCAAACAAAAATTTGTCTGCCATGTAAGAAAAAACAGAGGCAATTACGAGTAGTAGTCTGATGGTTTGGATCTCAATTTTACTTTTTAACTTTTAACACGCTGCTTTCTCCAAGTCTGATGGAGTTTTTTGGGTTTTTTTTTGTTGTTTTTGGGGTGGGGGGGCATTTTTTATTTTTTATTTTTTTAGTTAGTGTATGTTTTTTTTTTTTTTTTTTTTTTTTTGTTAAAATGCAAAGAATTGAAGTTTTTTCATTAGTTTTCCTTTAAAAGAATTTAGTTTTTTACTTTTCTTATTCTGTTTATATTATATTGTTATTCAAAAGAAGATTGAGGAAGAGGGATGTGGAACAAGAGAAGAATCTCTTCCACCAAGACCACCAAATAAAGTAATCCGAATTTTTGAAATTTCAATCTCACAGACACGCATCAGCCATGCATGACACCTGCCAGTGTAGAGTTTAATAATTTATTGACTTTTCGATGAAAAGCCCAAATCCCATCTCTCCTTGTTGTACTTAATTGACGTTTACATTAATTGGGTTCTTGTTACTTGCATTTTTTTAATTTTATTTTATTTTATTTTTTTGAAGTGCCAAATAGAGGAACAGTCATTGGTTGGAAGAAAGCCAATACCACAATATCAATGTCTGGACCTTTCAACTCACAGTGTGACAGATAATCACATTTTAAGAATAACATTGACAAGGTTACTAATCCTCTTCTTTAGGAAAGTCTACGAGGATCACATAAAGCTTGGGGAGACTGGACCCTTTGAAAGCCCAAGGTGAACTTCCATTGCATGATGTGTCCACAGACCAAAAGGTTTCAGATTCCTAGGGGCTCAGGTAATCCTCAAAGCCAAAATCATTCAGTCTTCCAATCATAGCTTCCAAACCCAGCATTGACGAAGGAATTGGTCCGGTAGACCTCTGGAATCGAGAAGGGAATCCATCTTCAGTGGAAATGCACTCCCTGTAAAATAATGTGATAAATAAAAACAATACGTAAGAACAAGTAAGAAATATGATCCATTATTCAAATTGGTGATATGATAATATACTCTAGACCGTTTCACTATTGACCTTCTAAATTTGAGATCCGAACTCGATTAGATCATGTAAATTTTAGATCAAATCGGTTTATTTTAAATTAATTCTTTGATGGAAGATTCCCTTTTTTTTTTTTAATTTTCTTTCTGAACATGGTACCAAAATATCTTTCTCTGTAATTTAGTACCATTATTGTATTCATGAACAGTACATGTACTACCTTCACGCTAATCGGATGGACATTTGAAACTTTGAATGAACAGAACATGACAAAAAAGAAATATAAAATACAAGTCAAATGGTAAACTCACAGTAATTATGTGTGAGTGGTGAAACTCACAGTAAATACAAGCCTATAAATTTATATTCTATATATACTAAAGCTCAGCGGATTGGCACCAATCCGATTTTGCCCCTGATCTAACGCACGGTTTTCAGCCCTTTAAAAGATGCTACATGAATTGGCGATTTTGCCCCTTAGTAGAGTGAGTCTACATATGGGAAGGTGCTCGAACCCTCTCTCATTTTCTTCCGTTGCTTTTCCCTTTCGCCTGCTCTCTAGTTTCTCTCTGCTTTTCTCCCTGTTCAATCTTCGTGTTTCCTTGCTTACCTCTCTTCCATTTTCTTCCGTCGCTTTTCCCTTTCTCTTCCTCTCTGTTTCCGTGCTTTTCTCCCTGCGTCAATCCTTCGTGTTTCCCTGCTTCTCTCTCTGCGTCGATCGTGTGTCGTATGAAGAGTTTCTTTTCCGGGTGATTGCACTGTTTCAGGTGGTTTCTCTGCTTATATTTTTTTTGTCCTTTCTTTGATTGGGAAGAAATTTGCAGATTGATCGCTGTAAAATTCAAGTCTTTGCGTTTTGCACTGATTGTTTCCTTTCTTTCTTTCTTTCTTTTTTTTTTTTTTTTTTTTGATGTTTTCAGTGTGGTTGTTTGATCTGATTGGGTTTTTTTGTTTCAGGAAAATTGGTGTGCGAATTTTAGGGTTTTTGTGTACAACCTTGCAAACCCCTTCTGATTAAGGTCTGTGAGTTTTTTCTTTAAAACTTTTCTTCTTTTTTTTCGATGATTTGTGTGTGGCTGTTCCATCTAATTCGAATTTTCGTTTTAGGAAATCTTGGTCTTCGAGATTTAGGGTTTTCGTCTAGATCGATTGCTCGATCGATGTAAAATTAAAGTCCTCTCTTTTTTTTTTTTCTCTCTGTAAAACTCTATTTTACTAGGTTGTTTCTGTTGCATTGGTGGTGTTTGCTTGGTTTTGTTCTCTGGTCTCAAAAATTGAATAGTTTTTTTTTTTTAGTGGTTTCGTGCTATCTTGAACTCCAAGTGGAAAGCCCAGGGAGCAGAAAATGGACAATCACAATTATTATTGGTTTTTATATTTATTTTAAACTCATTTTAATTAATTAATTTTTTCACCAATTAATTTGAAATATGTGGTGAAATGATCATATATAATTAAGTTTATTAGTTTGCTAATTTTTTTTTTTTTTTTTTTTGGTTGTGTTTTAGTAGGTGGATCGGATTTGAAGTATTTTTTAGGGTGGGTAAAAAGGTTGAGCGGAGTTGGGAAAATTCCTAAGGTAAAGTTCTTATGCCCTTCTCTGTCTTTTAAAACAAAGCCTTTAGGCACACAACTTCGTTTTTCCAAGTTTTTATTTTTTTTTGTGCTGCTGGTAAGAGTCGATTAGTTTTGTTTTTAGGCACACAAGTGATAATATGGATTAGAATTTGACGAAATTACACTGATTCAGATGATATTGATCAAAAGAATGAGTTAGAAACTGAAAATTACAATAGTTACAGAGGTTTTTCGAATCAATTTTTTTGTTTTTTTTTTTACAGTTAAAGCTATTGATTAGTTGATGTGGAAAGAGGTTTTGGTTGATTACTTATGTGCATAATACCTATTAGTCTTTTTTCCTATGTAGCTACAAACTTATCAATTTGATGTCACTATTCATTAACAGTGAATGCATTGCAAGAAATAAATGACAACTATTTGTTTAATCCTTGGTATAATATATTCCACCATAACATGTTAACAATTGTTTTAAACCAACATGATCTTACCCCATTTCCAAACCAAATTAAAAAGTACGGATCAACTCACATGTTAAAAAAATTATAAATTTAAAGAACTAAATTTAACAACCATTGCGTGTTTAGTTTAACACAGATTTTCTCCGTTTGATTGCCAAAAAAATGCTCAGAAATAAAACAACTTAATTTCCGTGCTATTATTGTAATGGATGTTTATTTTAACTAGCTTTTAAGTTTTTAACTTATGAATTTAAGATCTTAAATTTTAATATTTAAACATTATTGTTTTTTTTGGTGTAGTGGTTAAAGAAGAGTAGAAGAAACGTTCTGTTTATTCCTCCAGAAAAGATTAAGAAAGGTGAGTTGATCATAGGATTTAAATTTTAACAATTCAACTTTAAATGCTAGCATATGATGGTACATTGAAGATGGTATTTCAACTTTGAGTTTTAACTCTTTACTGTTATTTTTTTTATTTGGTCTTTGGCATGCCATCATAGATAATAACATAACTTAGCATTTACCAAAAGATTTAAACATGTAAACTGACTTAGCATTTACATTTTTCGTTTACAGTTGGTGGTCACAAATCAACTGACTCAACTTTATATCAACATTGGAGCATGCCTTACAAGTGTAAATCAACTTTTTTATTCTATTTTATAGAATGAATTAAGTTCTGAAGTTTATATATTCTGAAACCGTGTTCGTCACTGGAAGTTATGCAGCTATGCAGAGGGATACGTAGTGGAACTTGGATTTCAAAGATCACAGTGAACCGGGTGATAGGTGTATTTCCTCCTTTTTTACCATTTTAAAACTTATATTATTGATAAATTAATTCGAATCATGTGGCATGAACTTAAAGCTCTGTTTGGGAAAGTGGGCTCTTTACCCCAAAGATGCTTGCTTTTGGTAATATTTGGAATTGTGCTTCTAAGCTGTTTTTCAAGCTTTTGGCCATACTAAATGGAGCTAAGTCGAACAGCTCTTCAGTTGCATTGTAGTTGCTTTCCTAAATTGTATGTTCATTTGTTGAAAAAATTTAAGGGCGAAAATTATGTTTCAAATTGGATTTAGATATGAGTATTACACATTCAACGTGTTGAATTCATCTTTGTTTTGGTGTTTGTGGTTTTGAATGTCATTTAGTGCAGTATAGCTTTAACTTAAATGTGGTTCTATATATCTCAAGTACTCATTTGGATTTTGAGCAGTAGGAGAGAGTTTAGCACGTATTTGAGGAAATGCGAAGAACTTTTTTTGAAATGGTTAGAGTTTGAGATTCTCAGAAGGAAGCTCCTATGAGTTTTTGGTTTTTTGTGTTGATTTGAACAAATTCGGTTTTTATATTTATTAATTTTTGTTGTGTGAGTAGTATTTATTGGGCTTGATGTTTTTTTGAAACACCAGGTGGTTTGGAGACGTTTGAAATCATAAGAAGACTCGAAGATTTCAGCCAGGTTTGAATCAAATCACCAAATGGATTCTTCTTCCAGGTTATGATTAAATGTTCCCAACTTTTTTAGTTGTATAAAGACTTGGGTAGATAGGAATTTGATTTTAGTCATGTGTTTCACTAATTCTTTGGAAATAGATAAATCTTTATGAACAGTCTCCTGCTTCTATCAATACCCATGGTAAGTTCTTATAATTTACTTTTAACGGTAAGGTCATTTGTGACCAAATATTCTTTTTCAACTTATGCTTCATTTATTCTTCTTTTGCAGCCTATTTTTTCACACATTTAGTCTTCAGTAGATGGGCTAAGCAATTTCCACGTGGCATTGTATCAAATTATCATTGATCGTAGGGTATGGCATTGTCAGCTCATCTTCTATTCACTTTGATCAAATTATTTGTCAGCTATTTTAGTTTTTAGTTATGATATTGTTTCTTATTTGGCCTCAAGATTAGTGGACTTAAACTTTGTTTATTATCTTTGCAGTACGAAGAAGACCTTAATAATGTAATAAGAGATTACAATATTAACTTGACAGTAAATGATCCATTCTTTTTTTGGATGCAATGTCCATACTTTAGTGTAATTTGTACCTTATGTTTTACCTTTGTTTTTAAATTAAAATTCCTTAATTTGGTTTTGGTTTGTTCCATAATACATGTGTAAAGATGACCATGTTGTACATTACATATTTTGGGAATTAGACTAAGTAATTTGATCAATCAGAGTAAATATATTTTAGCTTTTCTTACGTCTTAACTGTCAATATATAAACTTAAGGGTCGTTTACATAAAATTCACAAATTATAACATCAATTGCAAGTAAGCATATGATCCTGCAATGCATAGAAGAACTAAGAATTAGTGGACAATTTTATGCATTGGTGCTTAAATTTCCAAGAAGACGAGCTCCATTTTCTTTTAAATGTTAATTTTGTAATGTGGGTTTGTGTTTGCTTAGTTTTCGTGGTGAGATGGAATAAATTGGTGAAATGTAGAGTGATTTAGTTGCAGAAAGGTTTGACCTTTGAATTGGAGCTATAGTGTTCGTTCCTATTGCTACATTGGCAGGTAAACACTCAACTTTTTGTTATATGTTAATGTTGGTTTCGTACTGCAAATAAGATAGGCACATTGGTGTGTAAAATTGAAAACGCAGTAACATATGGTATAGGAAATTCAAACGAATTTGTAAAGATTTTCTTTTATTGTTTTATGTTGTTTTCCACTATAAAATAAAACTCCTTTATATCCATGGTTCATCACTTGGAATAATTCTCAGTTTTTACATATATTGCTTAATTCTCTAACAAACTCCACAACAGCTTTTGGCTCAGAAATGTTCACAGTTGTCTTCATCTGAAACGAGTCAATCAACTGTATACCATCACCGTCAAACATTGAGAACTTCAGCATGTACTACAAATCTCGATCAAAGCTAGATTAACCTCTCATATGGTATGTAAATTCAATTTACAAAGAAAGCAATCAATGCTTTTTCTTCTTCTTCTTTTTTTTTAATTTATTTATTTTTTTAACAATAATATTAGAACAATAATAACAGGTTTTATCCTGTGAATGTCATTAAAATTTTATCTCCGATATAAACAGGTTTTTGCCAATTGTCATTTTTGAAGGCTATGACAGTTTATGCCATCATCCAGTGTTACTATTTGGGGAAGATTGCTGATCAAAATAATAGGTACCTTGCAGTTTTCTTTGTAGTATATTATTAAATTTATTTAAAAACTGCAAAAATTACCCAATTTCTTTACCAATTATAAAAATTGTTCTTCTTCTTTAACATTCTTATTTATTTGTACTAACAGCTTCTATTTTCTCAAATCATAACACAGAAGCATGTACATCATCACAAATAAAACAAAAAAATTGGGAAGCGACAGTCAATATAACTTTTAGGTACAAATTATTATGTGTATAAATACAATTGTAAATATTACACCTAATATGAATGCACATATATTTTATACATTTTTTAAACACGCGGCAACGCGCGGGCACTACACTAGTATATACTAAAACCCAAACTTCTGGTTACTGTTCTAGAGCAGTGTGCGGACCAAAATGCCCCTCAATTCGTTTGTTAAATCAATTTTTTGCCATCTTTGCTACAGTGAAATGGCATCGCTACCCTCCTTTGCCACGCGTTTGTCGTCGATGATTTCAGAAGAGGGTATCCCTTCTTCGTGGACTACAGCTTTTCTCCTTTCTGGACTCTTCTTTCCAATTCTATCTCTGTCTCACAAACCTTCTCTCAATCCTGGCCTTGCTCTCCCATCTCGAGTTCTCTCTGTGTCTCGGCTTTTTCCAAAAAATGGTTAAGTCAGTAAAATTTGTTTAGATCCTTTTGTCGGAGGCTGCAGACGACAACGCTCGCTTGCTAAAAAATAGTCAGTTTGGTCTCGATTTGCAGAAAATTTGGAGTGGATCACATTTCCTGCTGCCGATTTGGTATGGGCTTTGAATGTTATGTGCTTGGGAGTGTAAATTTGGATTTATAAACGGGTTTTTCATTTAAATTTTTTGGTTGTGATTTTGGGAATTTTGGCCTCAGATTTAATTTGGTTTTCTTTTTGGTTTCAGGAGATCCGGTTTTTCGGGTTTCTGACATTAAGGTGAGGAGTTTTGAAATTCTACAACGTTTTTTATTCGACTTCCAGCCTGAGATGTAATTTTAAAGCTGAAATTTCCGACTTTTTTTTTTATTAATCTTAAATCAGATTAGTTAATTATAGTTAAATAAATTTTTTTTTTCTTTCTGTTATGCAGCTGAAGTAACTAGAGTTGAGAAATAACAATTGGAGCTTAGAGTCTTTGCATATGAAAGTTGAATATGAGCCTTTGAAAGGCTTTGTAAACGTGTTCTCAATTGTAGGGCATTGGATAGCAATTTTGGGTGAGTCTTGATTCCCCAGTGCACATAATTTTGTTTCAGTTTATTTGTCTACTTTTGCATTTATTTGGAATTTTTTGGAAACCCCAATGATTCAGAATTGAAATTTATGTGTAAATTGATAAGTGTGGGTATGTCTAACAGAGTAAGAGCAGTAATCCAGTTTTGAGATCAGTTCGATTTAGGGGTTTTGATTCAGTAAGGGGTATGGATAGTGTGTGGACAGAGATTAAGCTCTGTGGTGGGCAGAAACTATAGTGTGTCTCCTACGGAGTTGTCTTTTTTGGAATCTCATTGTTTAAATCAGTTGACAAAGTAATTATTGTCCTCACATGTCTTCGTAAACTACTCATGAAATTAACATTGGGACAATTATGGGATCCTCTACTTTACACCTCTACTTGCACATTTATTTATTCGTATTTAGAGTGTTGATGATTTAGTCAAAGAGTTAGTCAGTGCATGGTCTTAATAGGCTTAAATTCTTTTTTTTTTTTTACAATAATTTTTGTAATTCTTTTCCGTTTAGTTCATTTGAATTCGTTTTTAAAGTCCATTTGATCAATAAGTGTAAAAACTGAACGGCTTTTCTGAATGTATTTTATTGGACTTTGGTGGACAAATGTATCTTTGTTGATCAATCTTATCTTTTTGTGGTCCTTCTCTTGATGTTATAAATATTCAAGGCTGCAATTTTTTTGTATCTTTGTGATATTAATTTTTTTTTGGTCATGATTGCAGGTTTTTATAAAAATTCACCTTCAAAGCTTGAGTAAAAATATATAAAGGTTGTTGGTGATCGGTATAAAGACAATAAAAAAGGTATGAATAAAATATTTGAGATTATATGATTTGATTTGATTTTGTAATGTACAAAATTCTTTTTATATTTTTCAGATTAAATTGGTTTAGGACTGTATTGGTTAAATCTAATTAAATTTTTGGAATTTTCTATGAACAATATTTTGTTTCATTACAGGGTTTGGTGGTTCTACTTTGGGTTGAGAAAGGAAAAAAAAAAAAAAGAAGACCATTTTGTTGGCAATCAATATATAAAGACATAATACAAAAGGTATTCTTCAATGGTATCATTTGGTTTCAATTTGTGACCTATGATTTGCAATATGAATTAATAATCTGAACAAAATTTGTTCGCGCTTATTATCTATTCTCTTCTTTCCATATATATATTTTTTTCCATGTTTGATTTTGAATAAATTAACATTTGTTTCTGATGTAAGCGACAATTTATAATAGATCTTTATGTCCTGCGTTTCTTTTTAGGCTTAATTTTTGTTAATCATATAGTTGGTTTTCTTTATAATTGTCAAGATGATGATTTAATTTATTCATTGTTTTCAAGGCATGGTATACATATTTATATTCTTATTATCGATTTATTTCTATGTGTGTAGTTGCATGGGCTTATTTAGAGAAGCCTGTATTTATCATTTGACAATTTTTTTATCAGTATTTATTTGCCCTGTATTAGACGTATTTTACAGCATCTGCGAGTTATTGTACAAAAATGGGGTCCATATGGTTTTGTTTTGTATGGAAATCTGAATAGTTTGATTCTAACGTACTAATGCTGACTCATTTTTATTTTTACATTATATCTCTATATTACATAGAGACACCAAACCAAATATATCTGATCCATCTTTCTACAACATTCTTTTTTTGTTTTTTTTGCAAAAACAATGTTTTAGAACTAACTACCAATTGATAATATTAGATTACATTTGACCAAAGAAATAATAATATATTATCACTGTCAATGATATCCATTGTGAGTATCTTTAGGAGAAAGAGAAGAGGAGAAAACACGTACATATTCTTCCTTTTTCTTTCTATGTGTTTTTGGGTGGAGGATATGAGAGATTGTTGATGTTTGGCTTCTGTGGCTATGTTTGACTGTTTTTGTATTGATATTGTTATTCCTTTCAGGGTTGAGAGATCAACACAGAAAGCGTAAGAAATAGATGAACAAAGCAGATTGAGCTGAATAATCTCGATCAAACAACAATCATAATTGTAAGCTCAAGAGTAACTGTTTTTGTGTTAGTTGCATGTCTTAGTAGTTAGCAATCCTTTCCTTTACATTTGATGAAATCATTTATGCATTACTGAAGCTTTGTTATGCACCTAGTTCTTTGCTTCTCTTGCCTACTATCGTTTTCTACTATTGAAATACAACTTTATACATGTTTTATAAACTTTTAAAACCCGCAGCAACGCCCGGGCTCTATTACTAGTTTCAGACTACATGCTATCATGGAACTCATGAACAGAGACAAATTCTTATTTTAAACTTCCAAATTTTACAAAAACAAGATGAGTGGTGATCCCCCTCAACATGGCCAATCTCCTGCGTCCTAGTGGTAGTCATGGACTACCGTATGAGAGTAATTATTATATACAATCAGGTGAACAATATCAACATGTGCCTTATGGGGTTCTCCATTATGGTGATTCTTCATCACATGTTGGTGGTTTTCTGCCGTCAAATACACCACCTAGGCATCTCTATTCTTACTATGGTGGTAGCCAAGACGGCGCTTCATCATCGTATGGTGGTGGTCTTGAATCACATTTGCTTTATGGGGTTCCCCATTCTGGTGACTCTTCATCACATAGTAGTGGCCATGTTGGTGGCTATCCGCAAAACTCACATATACCGTCAAGTGCACCATATGGTGATAGTCTTGCACAACATCTGTTCTTGACGGTACAAGTGAGTTTTGAGGATAGCCACCAATATGGCCACCACTATGTGATGAAGAGTCACCAAAATGAGGAACCCCATATAGCAGATGTGATACAAGACCACCACCATACGATGATGAAGCGCCGTCTTGGCTACCACCATAGTAAGAATAGGGATGCCTAGGTGGTGCACTTGACGGCGGATAACTAGCATCATGTGATGAAGAATCACCATAATGGGGAACCCCATAAGGCACATGTTGATATTGTTCACCTGACTGTATATAATAATTACTCTCATACGGTAGTCCATGACTACCACTAGGACGCGGAGATTGGCCATATTGAGGGGATCACCACTCATCTTGTTTTTGTAAAATTTGGAAGTTCAAAATAAGAATTTTCTCTTAATGGCCGTGGATTAGGAAGGCGAGGTTGTTGAAATGGGTTCCATTTGGTACCCTATTTGCCAATGTTTCTGCAGCTTGTGTCATGGCTGCCCTGTCTTCTGTGAAGAAAGCGGTAAGTTCTTGTGATATGATCTTCGTCCACATCCACTCCATGGCTGCATCCTCACCGTTACTTTTTGTGTTTTATGGTCTCGTGTTCGGAAAGCTTACGGTTCACATATATTTGTCACATTATAAACTGCCAAGTTTGTTACTTTGGGCTCTTTTTCTCTCGTCAAGGTTTTAGAAGCTTCTTGGGGGAATTCTTGAAGTGTACTCGTTTCTTTTACAATATTCTGCGTGTTACCTTTGTCCTGCGTTTTCTTGGTCCATGCTCATGGTTTTTTTAATAGAAAATCTAACGAAATATATCCTTCAGAACTTTTTCTGTTTGCTTAGGTGAACACTAAGACTTGTGACATTGTTGCAAAAGGCATACAATTTGGATTTCTGGGTTACACGAGTACTGTTTCTACCTTCATTGCTGAGTTCAATGAGATGAGAGAGAGCAAATATTCTCGGAGAGCATACGCATACGCCATGGCTACGATATGCACCTCGTTTGGTTTGGGGTTCATGATATATTGTGTACCTGTTTGAACAAAGGGATACAAGTGGTTGCATGCTCAGGCCATTGTTTTGAAGTCTAATCTGTGGCTATACCTTGAGATTTTATTCACCCTCACTGGCTTCAATCTGACCGAAGGATAGGGCACCCTTCTGCCTCTTGAGTGTGTCACAGAATCTTGCGGGAGATACTTACATGAAATATTTTTCTTGTATCCGTCTCTGCCCATAGGCGTTGTGACAGATACATGGGGGTATGCACCTGGTTTCATGTTAGTTTCTGTCATCTCGCAGCAGTATCTCCAGATCGGGCTGCAACCAATGCTAGCTTGGACACCGCCAAGTTCTTATTGTACAACAGGTGCGTTGGCATAACATTCGGAAACAAGAATAATTCATAAATCTATTCTACTGTATTTTACATTTCAATCAATAGCTTCATAATTTATTGTATATCTTTCAACAGAATAGAGATAATGCACTAACACCATATCATTATATTCAAACTGTGATTTGTAAATAAAGAAAAATTACAATGATATACTTACACTAAAGAGGATGAAGGTATGGCTAAGCCCCACATTAAGTCAATCATAACAAGTTAGTTCAAACTATTCATTCACAATATCAAAATAGAAAACTTCTTTGACAAGTGGAAAGGAACACAACTAAAAATACCACCCTAATAAACTAGTTTAGACTATTTATTCATAAGATTCAAACCCTCAATGATAAATGTAAAGAAATACGACTAAATTGTAATATTAAGTAGTTTGCTTGTTAATTCCAATTAGAAACTTATAATTACATCATTAAAGTAGTTTGCTTGTTGAAATATTTAGTCTTTCCCCGAACCAACCACCACGTGATTTTCCACAGCTAACATCAACTTGTTTCGGAGGCTACATTATTGTACTAACTACTAGGACGTCCTTGAACTCGATCTCTACCTTGATCTTCTTTCGAACATGGTGTCTCTCTCTCTCTCTCTCTCTCTCTCTCTCTCTCTCACGCTGCACACACACACACTCATACACTCACTCACTCACACACGTGCACATATGTACAAGTGCCCTTTATTGGCACTGTTTTATTAATAAACATGTTAACGTAAAGTTGTTAAACATGAGCGTTAGGAGGGACTTGTATTACTCATGGTATCATAATTACTGAATGTTTTTTCTCTTCATCATTTTATTTCTAAAGTCATATTTCTTGGGTAGTTATATGGAAAATGTTGGAAGATGTGCCAATGCAGTCTTTGTTCCTAATGCATTTTTGTAGGTTAGTTCTTTCTTCGTGGGGTGGTTGGGAACCGGTTACTTACGAAGCCTTACAACTGTCAACGGTTCGAACCAGAAATGCTTGAACCAGAAAATGCTTGAACTCAGTGTTGAAGGCCTTTGGGTGTTTGATCTGCTCTGTTTTTTAATAGGTAAGATGTCATACTCTAAAGAATTGCTGCAGTATACATGTGGCTGGCCATGGCAAGCATAACGTTTGAATTTCATTTGAATCTAGTTGGTTTCGGCTTTGATGCCTATTATCCAGGGACTTCCCAAAAGGTCACCCATTCTAGTACTACGCTTACCCAAACTCGCTTAACTTCGGAGTTCTGATGGCATTTGGTGCATATGAGTTGTTATGATTGCATTCATTAGTTTATGACTTGTAATTTTATATAACCATTTCTTTGGCCATGACTAACCTTTATGCATAAGCAAATCACACCAGCCCAAAACGATCACACAAAATTCAAAAATATTAATTAAGACAATCCCACGAAATTCAAGAACTTGAATTAATAATCTTTCCCACTCTTTTCTTTCATCCTAGTACTACTCTCGTCCAAACTCGCTTAACTTCGGAGTTCTGATGAGATCCGGTGCATGTGAGTTGGCATGATCGCATCCATTAGTCTATACTTCTAATTTTATATAACCATTTCTTTTGCCATGATCCCTTCACCTTTATCCAATGCACGGGACTCGGTTATAAATGACAAGCGCCATAAATAAGCCGCTAGAAATACGCAAAAAAGAATCATGAAAAATAAAAAAAGTTTGGGGGATGCAACACGAGGACTTTCCAGGAAGTCACTCATCCTAGTACTACTCTTGCCTAAACTCGTTTAACTTCGAGGTTCTGATGAGTATCGGTGCATGTAAATTGGTATGATCTCATTTGTTAGTCAATGACTTGTAATTTATTTATCCATTTCTTCAGTCATGACCCCGTAACCTTTATGCATGTGCAAATCACACCTACTCAAAACAATTGCACGAAATTCAAAAATATTAATCTAGACGATCCCTTCAAATTCAAAAACTTGAATTAATAGTCTTTTCCACTCTTTTCTTTCATCTCCCAATCATGAGACTCGGTTGTAAAAGACTTGTGCCACAAATAAGCATCAGAAATACGCAAAAAAAAAAAAAAAAAAAAAAAAAAAAGAGGTGAGAGGATGCAACACAAGGACTTACCAAAAGGCCACCCATCCTAGTACTACCCTTGCCCATACTCTCTTAACTTTGTAGTTCTAATGGGATCCAATGCATGTGAGTTACTACGATCAAATCCGTTCTCTATGACTTGTAATTTTATATAACCATTTCTTTGGCCATGATCCTGTAACCTTTTTGCATGTGCAAATCACATCTGCTCAAAATGACCACAAGAAATTCAAAAATATTAATCAAGACGATCCCACGAAATTCAAAAACTTGAATGAATAGTCTTTCCCACTCTTTTCTTTCATCTCACAATCACGAGACTCGATTGTAAACAACATGTGCCACAAATAAGCTACTAGATATACACAAAAAAAGAATAATGAATAATAAAAGAGGCAGGAGGATGCAACACGATGACTTCCCTAGAGATCACCCATGAAATCTCGTTCTTGGATTTCACTATTATAATGTACATGTTTGTATTATTGAGATTTTATACTATTTTTCGGGAATTTAAATTAATTTTAGATTTTAATTACTTAAGTACAAAGTTGAATTTTTGAAAAATAATTATTTATAATCCTGAGACCTTCGGAGGTCACAAGTAATGATTTCGAATAGATCTCGAAACCACGAACGCATAGGTGGAAGCCGTTTGTGAGTCCGGAGTCTAACGATATAGTTACTAGAATTTGAAGTCGTTTTACTAAACTATAGTTTTTGAATTAGTTAAACCCCCACCATGTGGGAATTGGGCTTATCTGGTGTGAGTAAATTTCGGGCCAATCTGCTTTAAGAAAAAGGGACCAATTAGTTAAAGGGGGGGATGAACCAATCAAGAAGAGAAGGGTATAAAAAAAAAAAAAAAAAAAAAAAAAAAGGACCCTTCCGCACCAACCCGACCAAATTCCGGCAGATTCTGCCATTTCTTTTCGTCGAATCACCACCATCCAACACCTGCACCCTCTTCCGCAACTTCCCATCTACCATCTTCACCCAAATTCGAAGGGTTTTAGGTCTAAAATCGTGTAGAACTTCACCGGAGAACTCGATGGTTCTTGAAGGCGACTCCGCCGTTTCGGCGAGTTTCACCACCCACCACCACCCTTAATCATCCCCCCTTGGACCCTAGGAACAAGATCCAACCAGTTGTAGGAGCGTTGGAACACCGAGGAAGTCGAACTGAAGAACACCCATTAGGGTTTCCGATGGGTTTGAGTGGAACTGGAGTTCTTCCCGGCCAAATTGGACTTGGCTACAGGTATGAACATTGCTCCTCTCATTGAGATCTTCATTTTTGTGAAATTTGGTAATTTTTTAAAATAATTGAATTTTTCGGCAAGTCAGGGCGGCCCACCTGTCACCTACGGTGGCGCATTATAGCTCTGCAGTTTACTAACAAGTTTATTTTTTCTTTCTTTCTTTTAGTTGAATTAAATATTACGTAATGGATTAATCTTGCTCAAAGTTTTGTGTGGCTGGGTAATTACAAATTTTAATTGTTCATGCAGGTACTACTTGTGCTACAATCTTGACCAAGACTGTTTATACCGATTGTCTTGTTTTTTTTCACCTATATTTTAATTTCATTCACCATAAAAAGTTATGGTTAAAAAATTGAAATGTTATTTCTCCACTCGTTATTTTTTTAAAGTGGTTATGTTTGAAATTGGACACGGTTACTATTTATGAAACTAAACATGGATGCTACATTATTTCTTAAACAGAGTATTTATGAGATTGAACACGGATACTACACTATTTTTTAAACTAAATAATGATTATTTTTTAAAACTAAACACAAGTACTATCACTATTTGTTAAATTAAACACTGACTATTTATGAAACTCACATAAGTACTACACTATTTATTAAACTCACTATTTATGAAACTGACACGACTACTACATTGTTTATTAAACTGACTGACTATTTATGAAATTGACACATGTACTACACTATTTATTAATCTGACGAACAATTTATGAAACTGATACATGTACTACACTATTTATGAAACTGACACGGGTAGGTACTACAATATTTATTAAACTGACTGACTATTTATGAAACTGACACATGTACTACACTATTTATGAAACTGACACGGGTAGGTACTACAATATTTATTAAACTGATATAAGTACTACACTATTTATTAAACTGACTGACTATTTATGACTACACAATTTATTACACTGACTAACTATTTATGAAACTGACACAAGTACTACACTATTATTAAATTGACTGACTATTTATGATAATAAATACTGACTTTTTATAAATTGAAGTTCATGCATGCATGCGTGCCCTTCTAATTAATAGAGGATAATGCTAAAAAAATCAAATTTTAAACCGAATGATAAACACATTAATTAACGTTTAAGTAATAATTCAATCATCAACATTCATATCACTTAAGTTACAAAATTTGGTAAAAATTTGGTCTCGATAGTATTAACAACTAAAGAGCGAGTATGTGTTAATAATTGATTGGCACATATATAATTACGCATGTATGGTAAGGAAAGAAGAAGATCGACTCGGGGCTCGGAGTACCAATCATTGACAACCAACAGTACTTAAGTTAAAGATAAATATTAGTTATTACTTCCAAAATTCAACTTCAACTTCAAATTCAAGTAGTACATCCAAAGAAGCTTTCATGAAAAAGGCTTGGACTAAGTTTATTTTAATAAAAAAAAAATCATGCTATAATTTTATTTAATTAAAAAGACTTAAATTTTAATGAAAAACCCTTAAATTTTAATAAAAATGACAAAGGAACTTAAATTTTAATGAAAATGATATAATTTTAACATTAAAAAAATCTGACGCGCGGACCCACGCGTCCTCATGTTGTTTATGAAACTTATGACACTGTTTATGAAACTTACTGCATTGTTTACGAAAACTTATGACAATGTTTATGAAACTTACTACATTGTTTATGAAACTTAACAGTACTATTCATAAAACTTAACGGTACTACATTCTTCTCTTTCCTCTTCTTGAATATTCTTGGCACATTCTCACCTTCCAAACACATTTTCTTCTTCTAATTTTCTTCAATACTCATTAAAATACAAAGATTTAAAAATCATTTTCAGTAGTTTTCCTATGAAAATATATACATATATTTATCTTTTTGTTGCAAAACATTAGTGTGATGACGTATTTAAAATTCTCTCTGTCCAATGCAAAAAATCATAGCAAAAAATTGAAGCACCGAAACGAAAATCAAACAAAAATTTGTCTGCCGTGTAATAAAAAACAGAGGCAATTACGAGTAGTTGATTAAAGTGTAGTCTGATGGTTTGGATCTCAATTTTTACTTTTTTAACCTTTAACACGCTGCTTTCTCCAAGTCTGATGGGGTTTTTTGGGTTTTTTATGTTGTTTTTTGTTTTTTTTTTTGGGGTGGGGGGGGATTTTTATTTTTTTTTTATAAGTGATTTTTTATTTTTTTCTTATCATTAAATAAAGTTAGTTTATGTTTTTTTTTATAATTAAAATGCAAAGAATTGAAGTTTTTTTCATTAATTTTCCTTTAAAAGAATTTAGTTTTTTACTTTTCTTATTTTGTTTATATTATATTGTTATTCAAAAGAAGATTGAGGGAGAGGGATGTGGAACAAGAGAAGAATCTCTTCCACCAAGACCACCAAATAAAGTGATCCGAACTTTTGAAATTTCAATCTCACAGACACGCATCAGCCATGCATGGCACCTGCCAGTGTAGAGTTTAATAATTTATTGACTTTTAGATGAAAAGCCCAAATCCCATCTCTCCTTGTTGTACTGAATTGACGTTTACATTAATTGGGTTCTTGTTACTTGCATTTTTTTATTTTATTTTTTTGAAGTGCCAAATAGAGGAACAGTCATTGGTTGGAAGAAAGCCAATACCACAATATCAATGCCTGGACCTTTCAACTCACAGTGTGACAAATAATCACATTTTAAGAATAACATTGACAAGGTTACTAATCCTCTTCTTTAGGGAAGTCTACGAGGATCACATAAAGCTTGGGGAGACTGGACCCTTTGAAAGCCCAAGGTGAACTTCCATTGCATGATGCGTCCACAGACCAAAAGGTTTCAGATTCCTAGGGGCTCAGGTAATCCTCAAAGCCAAAATCATTCAGTCTTCCAATCATAGCTTCCAAACCCAGCATTGAAGAAGGAATTGGTCCGGCAGACCTCTGGAATCGAGAAGGGAATCCATCTTCAGTGGAAATGCACTCCCTGTAAAATAATGTGATAAATAAAAACAATACGTAAGAACAAGTAAGAAATATGATCCATTATTCAAATTGGTGATATGATAAATAAAAACAATACGTAAGAACAAGTAAGAAATATACTCTAGACCGTTTCACTATTGACCTTCTAAATTTGAGATCCGAACTCGATTAGATCATGTAAATTTTAGATCAAATCGGTTTATTTTAAATTAATTCTATGACGGAAGATTCCCTTTTTTTTTTTTTAATTTTCTTTCTGAACATGGTACCAAAATATCTTTCTCTGTAATTTAGTACCATTATTGTATTCATGAACAGTACATGTACTACCTTCACGCTAATCGGATGGACATTTGAAACTTTGAATGAACAGAACATGACAAAAAAGAAATATAAAATACAAGTCAAATGGTAAACTCACAGTAAATACAAGCCTATAAATTTCAGACTACAGGCTATCATGGAACTCATGAACAGAGACAAATTCTTATTTTGAACTTCCAAATTTTACAAAAACAAGATGAGTGGTGGTCCCCCTCAATATGGCCAATCTCCTCGTCCTAGTGGTAGTCATGGACTACCGTATGAGAGTAATTATTATATACAGTCAGGTGAATAATATCAACATGTGTCTTATGGGGTTCCCCATTATGGTGATTCTTCATCACATGTTGGTGGTTATCTGTCGTCAATTGCACCACCTAGGCATCCCTATTCTTACTATGGTGGTAGCCAAGACGGCGCTTCATCATCGTATGGTGGTGTTCTTGTATCACATTTGCTTTATGGGGTTCCCATTCCGGTGACTCTTCATCACATAGTAGTGGCCATGTTGGTGGCTATCCGCAAAACTCACCTATACCGTCAAGTGCACCATATGGTGATAGTCTTGCACAACATCTGTTCTTGACTGTACAAGTGAGTTTTGAGGATAGCCACCAATATGGCCACCACTATGTGATGGAGAGTCACCAAAATGAGGAACCCCATAAAGCAGATGTGATACAAGACCACCACCATACGATGATGAAGCGCCGTCTTGGCTACCACCATAGTAAGAATAGGGATGCCTAGGTGGTGCACTTGACGGCAGATAACCACCATCATGTGGGATTTCTTCCTCCTCTTCAAGGCCTCCAGACGTTGTGTCCGCAATCAACAATTGCGGTTGGGAAGGAGCAACTAATGATGTCGAAGAAAAGCTGCTGGATAGTTTTCGTGTGGTTTGGGGGAGGGCTTTGGATTTAAAGAAGTGAGTCCTTTTGTGGTAATGTTTTTTGGAATCAGCGAATCTGACGGTTAAAGTTACTGAAAGATATCGAAAGCAAATTCTTGTTTTTCGTGCATCATTGTTTTTTCGTGCATCATTACAAACTTTATGGCACAGTACTCGAGTTTGCTCCACAACGACTCACCTACTTCACAAAAAATTTACCCCACACATGAGTAGCTCCGTGCCAGCTCCTCAGTCAGTTGAAGTACATCTCATCGGCCTTCAGCCTTCAAGGGTGATGAAAATTGGACCCTCCGTTCAAAGGAAAGGAGCAACGACATCTCCACCTTTTACAAAGGAGTAAAGAACATGAACACCTCCACATTTTTATTCACGAGTGAACGGTCGAGATTAACTCGTTTAGTTCTTGTTGTAAACTAATGTGCCGGAAAGAATGATGGCGATCAAACTATTAATAAAATGCACACTGGCGCACGTTCTTCCATTTAAACAAAAAAAAAAAAAACAAACCTCCAACAGAAAACGATATGAAAATACTAATTGATTTGGCAACTATTTTATCAACTCCTCTGGCATCAATGACTTCTCAGAAAAATTGATTTCGCGTTGTGGTTGTGGCACTAGATACAGTGTCAAGCGTGGACATACTGGAAACAGAGAGAGACAATTAAGATGACGATTACTTCCGAATCTCGGATTGAGTTTAGAAAACCACACGAGGAACCAGACACATAAATGTTTGAATATACTGGAAGCAACAGAAGCTAGCTCGGTAGGTCTCCAATTTCCGATTTCCAAGCAATGTTGCATATACAAATCAAAGGGTCACTTCACAATGCTGCTGCACACCATATTTTCAACGTGCTTGATCGAGAATGATGTTCCCCCTGAGAGCCTCACCTGTTTCCAAAGGCAAAGAGCAAACATTGGCCCAACGAAACGAAAAGCAAAACGATGCAAGATTAAACACGGGAAACCCTCACAACTCCATAAACATTTCGTTACTATCTTGTGTCGCTAACAAACAAGAATCGAAAAACTGAATCTCAAATTGTGTTTCGCAAACAAGAAGCTACTACCTATTACTAAACCAATCAATACGCAGGGGGTTTTGCATCTCTAAGTAGTTCCAGTTTGACCCAATACACGTTTCAATGCAGGATCTAGATTGACTTAAATCGCAAACAATGCAATCAGTTGATTTTTGATCCGTCCAAAACGAACTTCTTCCTCAAGTGAAAGTGTGTGCACAGAAAATACATTGAATAAAGCTCTAGCTCTTATCACTGGTATTGCAGCAAATTAACTATGAAAGAGAATAAAGACTACCAACAAAGATTACTATTATATAAAATAAATGAAGGCCAACTCGTTGCAACCTGAAGTAGATGATTACAGGTATATTTCATGAGAAAGTCAGTGGGATTCTCTACAACATCTCCCCGTAGTACAACATTTTGAAGGAAAAACCACTGCAACAAGCATAAAACTGAGGCAACGGACCATGTTTTGCTCTCAAACTTAACCTCTAATAGTAAGGACAAGTAATCATCGGAAGCATTACGTAACCCAACCCTTAATATTACATACTGTAAAGGGGCGAGGCCTAGACCCGCCTTTTCCCTTAACTAGCTGCCGAACTCTAGTTACAATTCTCGAATGCCTAAGAACAAAGCTTTGATTTTCTTGATATATAGCACAACGGCGTTAGCCCTTATCCTCTACATATCCATACACTGACTCTATTAATCATGGACATCAAACACGAATGGAAGTTTTGAAATGATTAGTTCATAAGAATAAAAATGCATACAATGCCATAGGAACCAACTTGTATAAAAAACAATAATGGCAAGAATAGCAAATCCAATTCAGTTTAACTTAAAGGTGTGCAATCTGAAGACATATATCATTCATTTGTTGTTCAATGATGATGATGGTTCAATTAGATTGCAGTTGCTGCAGATGATGTGATTAAGTTGTGGTCTTTTAACTTAGACACAATAGACTTCAATCCAACCAAGGACTGCAAATGAAATGAAGGCCGATTCATAGAAACTTGAAGTAGATGATTACGAGTATATAACATGAGAATGTCGGTGGGATTCTGTGCAAGATCTCCCTGTAGTGCAACAGTTTGACGAAAAACCACTGCAACAAGCACAAAATTGAGGCAACAGAAGAGACCATGTTTTGCTTTCAAACTTAACATCATCGTAAGCACAACTATTCGTCCAAAGCATTACGGAACCCATCCCTTAATATTACATACCCGCCCTTCCCTTAACTAGCTTCCGAACTCTAATTACAATTCTCAAATGCCTAATGACAAAGCTTTGTCTTCTTGATATACAGCACAACGGCGTTAGCCCTTGTCCTCAACATATCCATACACTGACCCTAGTAATCACAGACATCAAACACAGATGAAAGTTTCGAAATGACTAGTTCGTAAGTGTAAAAATGCATAAAATGCCATAGGGAGCGGACAGGCCGCCCTTTCATTTGTTGTTCAAAGATGATGATGCTTCAATTGTATTGCAGATGACGTGTATACTTGAATAGTTGAATGACAACAAAAGTTTGACAATGCTTGCTTGTTGTGTTTCTATGGATGTAGTACAGTTAGAAGTTAAGGCCGCATGCAGGAGAAAGCAAATACAGTTAATGTGATAGAATTGGAAAGTTACCTTACAGACAAAACTTACAGGGCAAAGCAACCAAGCACGGCTGCGTGAGCAGTCCCAAAAGATTCTCCGCACCAATCGTATTCAAAGATGCGAGTGGAGAGGGTGTCGGCCTTGAAGGAGGAGAAATCGAATGATCTTTTTGAATCGCAGCCACCATCATTATAATTATAATCATCATCAGCAGGACTGGTGATGGTGGTACTTGGTTTGGAGAAGGAAAACTCAAAAGTTTGAACAAGAAGACGCATCTTCCAAAGACCTATTATTTTTGGGTGCTTGATGGGATTGGAAAGAACAAAGCAGACTTTTGAACCTCCTAGATGAGCAAAGCTATAATCGCATCGCCCCCAAAATTCACTTGGCAACCTTGGCTCCAGAATATGGATGGGCTTAATCCAAGTTCCGGAGTCATTGGAATCGGTACTGGACAGTTGACAGGCTACTATGCCCCAATTAGAACCAGAAGCCTTATAAAGGCCGTGGTGGTCCGCGTAATAATCTTCATAATAATGATAGTTATGTTCCAGGCAGCTAGTGAAGGCTTGTACACTAGGTGCGAAAGCGTAGGTGAACATTAGCTGACCACCAAGGAGGACCAAAGCCGTGCCATGGGAAGGAAGACGAGGAGGAGGGAGCCGTCTCCATCCTAGAGCGGGTTCAGCAACGTCGAAGAAGAAGAGCGGAGTTTCTGGGGAGGAGACCATGATCTTGGTGCCAACAACTGCATAAGAAAAGACAGGAACAAGCCATCTGCTTCCGACGAGGGGATGATCCGGAAGAGGATTCCAACACTTGTTTCGAGAGTCGAATACCTCGCAAGCCGGAGAAGCAATGAGGATTACAGGAGAGCCGGCAACAGCATAGAGGTCGCTGTTGATGTCAACCAGAAAGGGGCGTGTTTTCCCTTGCTTGAATTCCCCGAGGGGGCTTATTTCGCGCTTAATGCTAGGATTAGAGTCCTTAGTGTCAAACACATACACTTGTTTACTCGGATCTTCTGCGAATGGTCCGAATCCACTCCGTGGATTGTCTGGGGTTGGGGCCGGCAAGCCGCCGGCGAACAGAATTTTGGAGCCAAAGACTCCGCAGCCCATCATGAAGGTCCCGTTGTGCATGGAAGCCACTTTGCGTAAGTCGGACGACTCACCATTGGAACCGTCGGCCGCCGCACCATTGGAACCGTCGGCCGCCGCCTTTCTTCGGATCCTTTTGGCTGCCTTGGCTTTGGCTTTGCAAGTGGGGCATCTGGGAGATTGACAGCTTGCATCAGGTTTAATCTTGCAGGAGCAATTTAAGAGATCGCTCAGTTCGATGGCGTAGATTATGTAACGGCACCTGTCACAATCCGTATACTTGCGCTCCTCGATGCATATATACAGACGACGAGGACGAGTCTGCTCCATCTGTCCTCCTCCTGATCTCAACTGCAGCTCTTGGGTTTTTCCTCTTTCCGGGTTTGTGAGAAAATCAAATAAGGATGTCCCCTTGAACAAATAACACACACACACACACACACACACTCTGATCATAAATCTCTAACTCTCTTTTCCAAATAACACACTGATCCAAAACAGGGAATATAAAATGCACGTCCTTATACGTTTGTAACTCTCTTTTTCAACGTCCAAAATAGGGTATTCTAAATCTGTTTTTCATTCATCTCTCACAAACCAATCATACATTTAAAATAGGCCTTGAATAAAAATAGGGCATATAATTATACACCTCAATATGCCTAAGAACCAACTTTTCTCCTCCAACGATTCAAATTCCTAAATATCCCAAAAATAGTAAATCCATTAGTACTATATAAATGAAAACGCAATTTAAATCCATCAAACAAAACAATTCCACAATTTAAACGATTCAATCCTACTACAATTGAAATTCACGGAGAGAATGAAAAACCAGAACAACAAAATCTGTAGCACCTAAAAAGTTGTCATACAATATGTCAAGAAATCTAGTTCGTTAATTTCCCGCTGCTAAGGGGCATTATGTAAAAATAATTTAACAACTTTAGTAGTACAACGAATTAACTACTTATCCGGTGGGTTGCACTTTTATTCCAATTGATAAGGAAAGGAAATTGAAAATCAACCCCTTGGTCTTAGTTGTGGCTGCAAAGTGCAGGCCACCACCAAGTCTCAATGTTTTAGCAAAACACTTAAATAAATTAATTTCTGAAATGTAAAATATATTCCTATAACTTTAAGATGCCCATATAGTATTATCAAAGTCGAATGCCTGATTAATTTTGGAGTTGATATTTAAAGTTCCCATTTAATTTGTATTGGAAGCATTGTTAGACTATGGGTACGAACATAACATTGCGGGATTTCTTCCTCCTCTTCAAGGCCTCCAGACGTTGTGTCCGCAATCAACAATTGCGTTTGGGAAGGAGCAACTAATGATGTCGAAGAAAAGCTGCCGGATAGTTTTCGCGTGGTTTGGGGGAGGGCTTTGGATTTAAAGAAGTGAGTCCTTTTGTGGTAATGTTTTTTGGGATCAGCGAATCTGACGGTTAAAGTTACTGAAAGATATCGAAGGCAATTTCTTTTTTTTCGTGCATCATTACAAACTTTATGGTACAGTACTCGAGTTTGCTCCACAACGACTCACCTACTTCACAAAAAATTTACCCCACACATGAGTAGCTCCGTGCCAGCTCCTCAGTCAGTTGAAGTACATCTCATCGGCCTTCAGCCTTCAAGGGTGATGAAAATTGGACCCTCCGTTCAAAGGAAAGGAGCAACGACATCTCCACCTTTTACAAAGGAGTAAAGAACAAGAACACCTCCACATTTTTATTCACGAGTGAACGGTCGAGATTAACTCGTTTAGTTCTTGTTGTAAACTAATGTGCCGGAAAGAATGATGGCGATCAAACTATTAATAAAATGCACACTGGCGCACGTTCTTCCATTTAAACAACAACAAAAAAAAAAAAAAAAAAAACCTCCAACAGAAAACGATATGAAAATACTAATTGATTTGGCAACTATTTTATCAACTCCTCTGGCATCAATGACTTCTCAGAAAAATTGATTTCGCGTTGTGGTTGTGGCACTAGATACAGTGTCAAGCGTGGACATACTGGAAACAGAGAGAGACAATTAAGATGACGATTACTTCCGAATCTCGGATTGAGTTTAGAAAACTACACGAGGAACCAGACACATAAATGTTTGAATATACTGGAAACAACAGAAGCTAGCTCGGTAGGCCTCCAATTTCCGATTTCCAAGCAATGTTGCATACACAAATCAAAGGGTCACTTCACAATGCTGCTGCACACCATATTTTCAACGTGCTTGATCGAGAATGATGTTCCCCCTGAGAGCCTCACCTGTTTCCAAAGGCAAAGAGCAAACATTGGCCCAACGAAACGAAAAGCAAAACGATGCAAGATTAAACACGGGAAACCCTCACAACTCCATAAACATTTCGTTACTATCTTGTGTCGCTAACAAACAAGAATCGAAAAACTGAATCTCAAATTGTGTTTGGCAAACAAGAAGCTACTACCTATTACTAAATCAATCAATACGCAGGGGGTTTTGCATCTCTAAGGAGTTCCAGTTTGACCCAATACACGTTTCAATGCAGGATCTAGATTGACTTAAATCGCAAACAATGCAGTCAGTTGATTTTTGATCCGTCCAAAACGAACTTCTTCCTCGAGTGAAAGTGTGTGCACAGAAAATACATTGAATAATGCTCTAGCTCTTATCACTGGTATTGCAGCAAATTAACTATGAAAGAGAATAAAGATTACCAACAAAGATTACTATTATATAAAATAAATGAAGGCCAACTCGTTACAACCTGAAGTAGATGATTACAGGTATATTGCATGAGAAAGTCAGTGGGATTCTCTACAACATCTCCCCGTAGTACAACATTTTGAAGAAAAAACCACTGCAACAAGCATAAAACTGAGGCAACGGACCATGTTTTGCTCTCAAACTTAACCTCTAATAGTAAGGACAAGTAATCATCGGAAGCATTACGTAACCCAGCCCTTAATATTACATACTGTAAAGGGGCGAGGCCTAGACCCGCCTTTTCCCTTAACTAGCTGCCGAACTCTAGTTACAATTCTCGAATGCCTAAGAACAAAGCTTTGATTTTCTTGATATATAGCACAACGGCGTTAGCCCTTATCCTCTACATATCCATACACTGACTCTATTAATCATGGACATCAAACACGAATGGAAGTTTTGAAATGATTAGTTCATAAGAATAAAAATGCATACAATGCCATAGGAACCAACTCGTATAAAAAACAATAATGGCAAGAATAGCAAATCCAACTCAGTTTAACTTAAAGGTGTGGAGTCTGAAGACATATATCATTCATTTGTTGTTCAATGATGATGATGTTTCAATTAGATTGCAGTTGCTGCGGATGATGTGATTAAGTTGTGGTCTTTTAACTTAGACACAATAGACTTCAATCCAACCAAGGACTTTAAATGAAATGATGGCCGATTCATAGAAACTTGAAGTAACATGAGAATGTCGGTGGGATTCTGTGCAAGATCTCCCTGTAGTGCAACAGTTTGACGAAAAACCACTGCAACAAGCACAAAATTGAGGCAACAGAACAGACCATGTTTTGCTTTCAAACTTAACATCATCGTAAGCACAACTAATCATCCAAAGCATTACGGAACCCATCCCTTAATATTACATACCCGCCCTTCCCTTAACTAGCTTCCGAACTCTAATTACAATTCTCAAATGCCTATGACAAAGCTTTGTCTTCTTGATATACAGCACAACGGCATTAGCCCTTGTCCTCAACATATCCATACAATGACCCTAGTAATCATAGACATCAAACACAGATGAAAGTTTCGAAATGACCAGTTCGTAAGTGTAAAAATGCATAAAATGCCATAGGGAGCGGACAGGCCGCCCTTTCATTTGTTGTTCAAAGATGATGATGCTTCAATTGGAATGCAGATGACGTGTATACTTGAATAGTTGAATGACAACAAAAGTTTGACAATGCTTGCTTATTGGGTTTCTATGGATGTAGTACAGTTAGAAGTTAAGGCCGCATGCAGTAGAAAGCAAATACAGTTAATGTGATAGAATTGGAAAGTTACCTTACAGACAAAACTTACAGGGCAAAGCAACCAAGCACGGCTGCGTGAGCAGTCCCAAAAGATTCTCCGCACCAATCGTATTCAAAGATGCGAGTGGAGAGGGTGTCGGCCTTGAAGGAGGAGAAATCGAATGATCTTTTTGAATTGCAGCCACCATCATTATAATTATAATCATCATCAGCAGGACTGGTGATGGTGGTACTTGGTTTGGAGAAGGAAAACTCAAAAGTTTGAACAAGAAGACGCATCTTCCAAAGACCTATTATTTTTGGGTGCTTGATGGGATTGGAAAGAACAAAGCAGACTTTTGAACCTCCTAGATGAGCAAAGCTATAATGGCATCGCCCCCAAAATTCACTCGGCAACCTTGGCTCCAGAATTTGGATGGGCTTAATCCAAGTTCCGGAGTCATTGGAATCGGTACTGGACAGTTGACAGGCTACTATGCCCCAATTAGAACCAGAAGCCTTATAAAGGCCGTGGTGGTCGGCGTAATAATCTTCATAATAATGATAGTTATGTTCCAGGCAGCTAGTGAAGGCTTGTACACTAGGTGCGAAAGTGTAGGTGAACATTAGCTGACCACCAAGGAGGACCAAAGCCGTGCCATGGGAAGGAAGACGAGGAGGAGGGAGCCGTCTCCATTCTAGAGCGGGTTCAGCAACGTCGAAGAAGAAGAGCGGAGTTTCTGGGGAGGAGACCATGATCTTGGTGCCAACAACTGCATAAGAAAAGACAGGAACAAGCCATCTGCCTCCGACGAGGGGATGATCCGGAAGAGGATTCCAACACTTGTTTCGAGAGTCGAATACCTCGCAAGCCGGAGAAGCCATGAGGAGTGCAGGAGAGCCGGCGACAGCATAGAGGTCGCCGTTGATGTCAACCAGAAAGGGGCGTGTTTTCCCTTGCTTGAATTCCCCGAGGGGGCTTATTTCGCGCTTAATGCTAGGATTAGAGTCCTTAGTGTCAAACACATACACTTGTTTACTCGGATCTTCTGCGAATGGTCCGAATCCACTCCGTGGATTGTCTGGGGTTGGGGCCGGCAAGCCGCCGGCGAAGAGAATTTTGGAGCCAAAGACTCCGCAGCCCATCATGAAGGTTCCGTTGTGCATGGAGGCCACTTTGCGTAAGTCGGACGACTCACCATTGGAACCGTCGGCCGCCGCACCATTGGAACCGTCGGCCGCCGCCTTTCTTCGGGCCCTTTTGGCTGCCTTGGCTTTGGCTTTGCAAGTGGGGCATCTGGGAGATTGACAGCTTGCATCAGGTTTAATCTTGCAGGAGCAATTTAAGAGATCGCTCAGTTGGATGGCGTAGATTATGTAACGGCACCTGTCACAATCCGTATACTTGCGCTCCTCGATGCATATATACAGACGATGAGGACGAGTCTGCTCCATCTGCCCTCCTCCTGATCTCAACTGCAGCTCTTGGGTTTTTCCTCTTTCTTGGTTTGTGGGAAAATTCAAATAACACACACACTGATCATAAATCTCTAGCTCTCTTTTCCAAATAACACACACTGATCCAAAACAGGGAATATAAAATGCACATCCTTGTACGTGATAAGTTTGATTGTCCTTTTCGTTGTAGGACTCTATTACTTAGGATTGTTTTGTTTTTCAATAAGTTCCTATTATGTAGGAAGACTTGTTCTACGTAAACTATTTCCTTGTGCACGTTACCACTTTCCGTTAGTGTGGATCGTGGGCTATTTTTTAGGGTTTCGTTAACTATGTAAGGCTATATAATAGCCAACGTTTTTATTCAATAAACAAGTTATTCTCCCAGTTTGCTTGAGTCAGTTGCAGTATTGCTTTTGGTATTTTTGTTCTGGATCCCAACAATACATTTGTAACTCTCTTTTTCAAAGTCCAAAATAGGGTATTCTAAATCTGTTTTTCATTCATCTCTCACAAACCAATCATACATTTAAAATAGGCTTTGAATAAAAATAGGGCATATAATTATACACCTCAATATGCTTAGGAACCAACTTTTCTCCTCCAACGATTCAAATTCCTAAATATCCCAAAAATAGTAAATCCATTAGTACTATATAAATGAAAACGCAATTGAAATCCATCAAACAAAACAATTCCACAATTTAAACGATTCAATCCTACTACAATTGAAATTCACGGGGAGAATGAAAAACCAGAACAACAAAAACTGTAGCACCTAAAAAGTTGTCATACAATATGTCAAGAAATCTAGTTCGTTAATTTCCCGCTGCTAAGGGGCATTATGTAAAAATAACTTAACAACTTTAGTAGTACAACTAATTAACTACTTATCTGGTGGGTTGCACTTTTATTCCAATTGATAAGGAAAGGAAATTGAAAATCAACCCCTTGGTCTTAGTTGTGGCTGCAAAGTGCAGGCCACCACCAAGTCTCAGTGTTTTAGCAAAACACTTAACTAAATTAATTTCTGAAATGTAAAATATATTCCTATAACTTAAGATGCCCATATAGTATTATCAAAGTCGAATGCCTGATTAATTTTGGAGTTGATATTTAAAGTTCCCATTTAATTTGTATTGGAAGTATTGTTAGACTATGAGTACGAAGATAACATTGCGGCCGGATATATTGTGTGAATCTTGCTATGGAAAAGTCTTGTCAATAAGCTTAGAGGAATTATATTTCTTGTAGGATTATGAGTACTGAAAGTAATCCAATACATGGAGGATTGAACTTGGTACTGTGACTGCAAGTCAGTCCAACTTTAATGTGTATTGCTTGTTTGAGTTCCAAAAGGATTCTAATAGGAGAATGTTTGGAATAGTTCTACATAAAACCTTAGCCACTAGTCTGCAAAGGTCTGCTCGTTTTAGTTCCAATTATATACCTATTGTTTGGAGAGTACTTCGATTGATATAAAAACATAAAACTAGACAAATTTTTATTCCCATTTAGTCCCATTCTGATGAATCTGGTTGAAACCATGGCTAAAAACCAAGCTCCAATACATTCTCTTCAAAGATAACTTCTCAACCAATACAAAGATGTAACGACCGTCCCCAAAAACTATGGTTTTTATAATTTTAAAATGTGAAATTTCGAAAATGCTCTTCAAGGCAAATGCATTGACTTTTGTTGATCGCCTTGTCGAGTCACGTAAGATCCATTTTCTTAGCATATCCTCGTAGTACTCATCGCTACGAACGCGTAGGCGCAAACAGAACGTGGTTTGAAGAAGTTATGGGCGAGTAAAAATGGGGACAAAATAGTCATTTAAATATTTTCTGGAATTCTCCAGATTTTTGGAGCAAAATCTAGGAAAGCCACGTGTGTGGCCCAGATTAAAGGGAAGAAAAGATGGGCGGTGGGGATGAAATATAAAGGAGAGAAATGAAGGGCGGGATGCCCAATCAGGAATAAGGGAGAGAGGGAAAGGACCAATGAGAAGAGAGAGTAAGGACAGAAAGGAGAGAAGAGAGAGATGGAAGGGATCGGCCGAATCACCCTTGACCCGTTTTGACCCATGACCCAAACTAGTCCTTGGCGACGGTCTGACGATTTTTCTGCCTTTTTTTCCGGTGATCTAAGGCTCGCCATCACCTGCACATGACTCCACGACCCTTCTTCTTCAAGTTCCACCCCAAAACCGATGGTGTTTGGAATGCCCCATCACCCATTATCTTCTCGCCAATACGATTCTAAACACTCAAGCCACATGAGTGCCATATGGGTGAGTGTTTAAACGAAGGACCACCGCTGTCACCGTCAACAAGCATTAAATGGGGAAGAAAACGAGGATGGATGAGCCCTTGATTTCCATTCTTTATACATATCCAACCCTTCCATAAGACCCCCATGGAAGTTTTCCGAATAATGGAAAATTACAGAATGAGTTGCAAGAAGAAGGAAAACATTTTTGGAGATTTACGGCAGGCAATGCTATTTTCTAGGATTGAATCATTTCTCAAAAAAAGACACAAAAAATAATAAGAGTTAAGCAAGGAAGACACATGCGTCACAGCGGAAAATGAGAAGGTTTTGAAGAAAACTATGACTTGGTAAGGCTATTTAAAGGAAGATCACTAGAAGATCTCACCGTTGAAAGTGAAAGGTTGTGCATCTCGAGATTGACATACACGAAGATTGAAGTTAATTAATAAAACGCATGGAAAAGGCAATCACGTAAAATGAAGGTGTTCGTCATCATGGGAGTTGATATTTTTTCGTGATTCTAAAGATTAGGCTATGAAAATTGAAGCGACTCGACTATGCAGCTTTAATAATGAGCCGGACCTGATTGCAAAGTGAAGACTACCCAGCTTTAATAATGAGCCAGACCAGGTTGCCTCTCAGATGAATAGTTAAAGGCAACTGTGGGACCATGATTTTCCAGGGCCGTATTAAGATTGATCCGAATATTGTTGCCTAAGAAGTCTAGTCATGGACTTACCAGCTCTGGGGAGCTATATCAGATGGAGCAGGGTGCCACCATCACTCTACTTCGAGGTAATAGGCAGAGTCCTAGCTACTCTGCTAGATGGCCATGCTTGTTCACACCTCCCGGGCCTATGGTTTACTTACGGTTATTTCACTGTTTTGCAAGTTGCTCAAGATTACACATATTTGTGCTCAACCACCGCTCGTGGAGGTGCATAGAATTGGTTCCAACAACCTTTATCAATCTAATTCTACCTTGAATCATGAATAAAGAAAAGTTATTTGTCTTAAATATCTATTCTTTCTTTTACTTGTGATGCAGGAAAGTACCTTACTCATTCCAAACAGGGCATTAACTTTGAAAAACTTTGCACAAATGCAATCTAAAAAAGTCCAAAGCAACATTGTCAAAGGAGTTTTCCTTAGCCTAGTCCGTCTTGAATGGTTAATAGCTTGGGAGACTCGAACCGTAACAAGCGCGGTAACGATTGGCGGGCTACAAGAATGAGCACATGGTGCATTGACCCATAAGTCTAATGCACCATTTGGCGTCTGGAAAGTTTATTCAACCAACAAGGTTGTGGGTTATAACATTCAAACTCGGGCTCTATGCCATTCGAGGGGATAGTCGAAAGGGCGGTTAGGAAAGCATCCAAAGGTGGCTCTGAACTTCGACCCCAAGTACGACTACTTCCATGCCAAACCAGCAATTAAGTCGAGTATGTTCTGTAACACCGTGTGCTATCAGGTTTGAATGGGGCATCTAGACTAGCAATCCCCAAAAGGAATTTTATTCCAACAGAGCTCCGATACACGGAAGTGCTTTGGGTAAGTTAATCTAAGTAGTCTGATCGGAAGCGCTTAGGTTTAACGCATAAGGTCCGACAAAAGGATTTAAAAAAGTGTTTTTTGACCCACATACGAACAATGATGAGACCCACAATTGCCACGCCATCACTTAATGGTCAAATTGACAGTTTAGCTACTGAATACATGAAATTATCTATTCTAAAGTTGAGGAGGGATTTGACTATAGCTTAGCTACAGTCAAATTTTTGTCCCTTGATTTTGCCTTATTTACTTCTATGGCTGGGTTAGGGTTTAGGCTCCCCTCTTTTTTCATAGACTTTGTTGGTTTTCGGTAAAAGCCCGACCCTCAGTCAGGGCCGTAGTCATTTAATTACAGATCTACCCATCAAAGCTTAAAATCCGACGGTGGAGATAGTGTACTTGGAAGGGCAATTTTTTCCTCTACGTTTTGAGCGAATTGTGGTGTAGGTTTGCCTTCGTTGTCATTCAATGAAGGTTTCGTGGATAGAGGCTTTGAGATAGGAAGGGAGATAGACATTTTTGGGATAGAATCCTCGTTCTAAGCCAGGAGAATCCTAGAGGATATCTAGTGGGTAGATACTGTATCATCTTCTGAGTTATGATTACTTGCTGCGCATGCCTATCTCTAGATTGTGGGGACTCCAAGACTTATAGGATTTGCTTGTGTCCATACCTAGATCAAATTGTGTGTCTTGTGGAACAAGTATGGTCATCCAATGGAGTCAATAGGACTTTGCCTGTTGTCCCGGAGTAGAATGATGGTGGCACTTTGCTCCGTTTGATACAGCTTTACGCGAAGCTGGTAAGTGCATGACCGGACTTCTGAGGTAACAGTATTTGGATCAGCCTTATTCTGGCCTTGTAAAATCATGGTCCCACAAGAGAAAATTATTCCAACGGATCTCCGTTAAGTAAGCTCTACAACACCAAGTGATTACTAGATTTGAAGAGGGCATCCAGACTAGGTAATCCCCAAGTGGAATTTATTCCAATAGAGCTCTGATACGCGGAAATACTTTGGTCAAGTCAACTTAGGTAGTTCAATCAGAAATGCTCAAATCAGATGCATAGAGCTCAACAGAAGGATTAAAAAAATGTTTCTTATCCACATGCTAACGATCATGCTCCCAAAGTGTACACCTGAAAAATAAGCATGTAACAGTGCCACGCCCTATTGATAATGCAATGTTATAGTATTAAAGACCAACACTATAACACTATATTACCAATAAAATGTAAGGCTACTTGAGAGGAATACAGTAAAATATTTATTTTTATGCAATACGGAAGCGAAAATCATTTTGGTAAATCAAAGAATAAAAGGGCAATGGGATTTGAATAACATTTTTACATCAAAGACAAAGTTCACAACTTACAACAAAACCGAAACTTTAAGGTAATCAATATACTAAACCAACTCTTTAGTACGATTAGGAAAATACAAAGCGTTGAGTTTGGCTACAAACGATCCCTTCAAGACGGTAATGAAATAAGAAATATGTACTGACAAAAACCTGTGAAAAGAGTCAATAAACGACTGAGAAGTTGACAAGTAACAAACAATGTTTGCCCTGACTTTAGTCCAGATCGTCTATTTGTGGGTCCATTGTAATAAAGTAGGGGTGAGCATCACAAACTTTCGTCGCTCCCCCTTAGGTAAACCACCCTAGCTAGGTTTGAAAATAGTATATGACGCAATATACACTATAGGGAAATGATGCACAACAAAAGCTTTGTTTAGTCTTGAAAATAGATTATACGCTCACACAATTTCCTTTTAAAAAGAATACAGGGATCCCAATAAATCGCTACATGCCTGATGACCAGTCTAATGACCAACTACTCTCTTACCTAGACCAATTCCGAATGAATATACTTATGGTAAGGTGTAGCTAGAGTGTCCTTTAATGCTCTACCCTTAGATATGCTACTACCTTTCCTAGAAAGGTAGCAGTACGAATCCCTTCATAGAAACCCCTCTGGAGGTTTAGGGGATTGTAACCCAAGGTGGTCACTATACCCCCTTCACTCCTAAGTCATCAATTTAATTTGTAGCATAAAAACAGCATGCATAGCATGATTTAAAACAAAATCATTTTTCCTCATGGTTCTATCACAACAAAATATGCAGCTTTCACAGGTGTTTGTATATTTACATATACATACATTCACAAAATTCCATAACTAGGGTAAGTGAGGATCCTCCTACCTAGTCTCCAAGCCAAGCAAGCAATATTCCTCACCAACACCTCGATTAATGCTAATGTCGCGTGTAATTGGAGTCCCTAGTCAAACAATTAAAATAGGTCACTATATATATTATCTATATACTAAAACCCAAACCAAACGTTTTTGTTCACTAACAGTAAAGTGACAAAATGTCCTCTAATTTTTTTGTTGGCTGCACTTTGTTTCAGCTTTTCCATAGTAAAATGGCGCTTATGCCCTTCCTCTCTAGGTGTCTGTCATCGATGCATCTTATGGCTTCTTTGAATTCATTTTACTATTTTCTCTCGAATTGTCTTTCCATTATTTTTGGTTCATTTGCCGTCCTTTTGTTCTCTCTCACTCTTCTTTGTCGGTCTCAGTCGGCTTTTAAACTTGATCGTTTTACAGTGAGTTATTTGAATCTTGCATCTGGGAGCATTTTTTTTTTCTTCCAAAATGTTAAAAATTGAAAAAAAATAATTGGGTGAAATTTTATTAGATTATGTTATGGGTTGTGATCAAGCAGTGAATTGGGAATTTGGCAATTTTGATTTAATGAGAGAGGTGGGGAGTTTTATTGGGTGAAATTTTTAATTAAATTATGTAATAGGTTTCAGAGTTTTGTAGCATACTTATCCAAGCATGCAACTTTTTTTTATAGACTTGGAAGGAGATCGGGTTGGAGGATGGATATCCCAAAGTAATACGATCAAGTTGGAGGGTCTTTGAAATTTACTGGAGGGATGTTCAAGTTTTGCAGATATGACATTAGGGTGAGAGAAAAACAAGAGAGAAGGGATGGAAGAGAGATTTAGGATTAGGGGTAGAAAAACAGAGGCAGGAAAGAAGAATATGAGAGAGGGACGGGTTGAGCTCATTTGGGCTAATTTTTTTTTTCAAATTGATATGGGGTTTTGTTTGGGATTGGGGCTTTCATTGGTGTCAAGAGGCTTAGTGCCAGAAAGTATATGTTTTTTGCTAATTTTTATCCCGTTCTTGGGATTTTGTGTTCTAGGGTTTCTGATTTTTATCATTTATCATTTTTTTTGTCGGTTAGTTTGTTTTGCAGGTTGTATTTGCACTGGGACGAGAACATCTTGGATAGCTTATGCAATTATAAAACACTTGAGGTGAGACTTACATAATGAAATAGTGGATTGGGAAGTATATTTATGTATCTATTTTTCCATATTTTGTTTGGATAGGATCTGTGACATGCCACACACATACTTTAGGTAAGTTTGATATTGGCCATGTCTTTTAGCTTTGTCAGTGCATCTGATTTATTTTTTTTGATTGGTGGTTTCAAGTTAGGGATGAATTTTGTGAGTGGTAGAGCCTAATTTTTAGTATTGAAATGATTATATCATAAGAATAAAACTTGTTTATGACTTTGATAAATAAAAGATTAATACATTAGATTAAAGCAAAAAATTTAAGTCAAGACTTAAAATTAGATCTTGTTCTAGATTGTATAGGTTTTTTTTTTTTTAATATCAACTGGCCAGAAAAAAAAAAAAAGGAATATGATTTTTATATGGTAAAAACATAAGGCTTATTATTGTAAAATAAAAATTAAAAAAAAATGTGGGCTTGGTTTTAGATGGTAAAATAGAAGGGAAATTATAACAACAAAAAGAAGCTGGCAAGTCTCGACCTCAAGACGTTTTGAAGTGGCAAAAACCTCCCTAACCAGCTAGCCACATGGTCATTTCTGTAGAATCATGCAGATAATATATATAGTGAAATTCCAAGATAGGCCTAGGCCTTTCCCCGCCCTCTACGTGGCTCCACCACTGACTCTTTGGGTACATTTTTGACAGTGGTTGTTTATCTATTTTTTCCTGTTATCAGTGTTTACCAGCTGTTTGAGAAGAGGAATTAATTTGGCCTTTTTTTTTTCTAGATTATTTATATGTTTTGAATCTTTTTTGGTATGTTATGTGCATAAGAATGTGAAATAAACCATCTAAGCTAATCAATTTAAATATAGCATATAGAACCCTTTGAAGTCAAGTTGTATTTTTTTTTTTATTTGTTTCCCTTTTTTGTTTCTGTTTATTGTTGATATTGAGATTGATTACTTATTTGTTTTCCCGATTAGAGATTTTAATCTTCCGCACACTATATTACAGAGAATAAAATTCCTTGCTGTTAACCCAGTATCTCAGATTCTATGAAGATAGAGAGAAAGAGAAAGAGAAGAGGATTGTAGAGAGAATTCAGAGGGAAAATATGATTGTATTAATATCTTTTCTTAATCAGGAAGCTATTACAAGATGGAGTATTTATATCCATAGCAAAACGACTCTTCTAACAAATATAACAGACAAGCTAATCTGTTTACATGTGGCATCATCTCAGCCTTACATTCTTATACTTCTAACATCCCCCCGCAATCTCATGCTTGGACATGCCAAGCATTAGATTGTTACAATGAATCTTAAACAAAGGAGCACTCAATCCTTTTGTGAGAATATCCGCAAATTGTTCTTGAGAAGACACAAATTGAACAATCAATTTGTTCTTGGCAACCCTCTCCCAAACAAAGTGAACATCTATCTCAATATGCTTGGTGCGCTGATGGTGTACTGGATTGAAGGATAATGCAATTGCTGAAAGATTATCACAAAACAACACAGGAGAAGAATGGACAGAAACCTTCAAGAAAGCCAGAAGTTGTTGTATCCAGTCTAACTCAGCAGCCGTGGAAGATAGTGCCTAATATTCAGCTTCAGTAGATGATCGAGAAACAGTTTGTTGTTTCTTAGATGACCAAGAGATGGGATTGGTACCTAAGAAGACAACTAAACCAGTTGTAGACCTCCTTTCATTAGGATCTCCTGCCCAGTTAGCATCACTAAAAGATTTTAGATTCAAATCACCCTTGGAATATGTGAGCCCCAGATGCATAGTCCCTTTTAAGTACCTTAAGATCCTCTTCACTGCTGTAAAATGAGAATTCATTGGTGCTTGCATAAATTGGCACACCTGATGAACAGAAAAGGCAATATCGGGCCTAGTAAATGTAAGGTACTGAAGAGCCCCTACTATACTCCTGTACATGGTTGGATTGTTATAGGGCTGACCATCATCCTTCAATAGCCGATTATAAGGGAGACATGGAGTATCACAAGTTTTAGAATCAATCATTTCTGTTTTATGCAGCAGATCCCGTATGTATTTAGTCTGTGATAAGAACAGACCATTGCTACGCCTAGTAATCTGAATACCTAAGAAAAAATGGAGAGTTCCCAAATCCTTTATATCAAACTCAGTTGTGAGAGAGTGAATGACCTGTGTAATTGCTGCAGAACTGCTCCCTGTGATGATTATATCATCAACACACAACAATAAAATCACAACAGATTCACCAGCAGGCTTGACAAAAAGAGAAGAATCAGAATATGTATGTTGAAACCCCAGAGAAGGTAGAAATGCAGTAAACCTTTCATTCCAAGCCTGAGGGGCTTGTTTCAACCCATAGAGGGACTTGTGGAACTTACAGACTAACTCAGGGTGTATAGCATCTACAAACCCGGGAGGTTGAGCCATATATACCTCTTCTTGAAGAACGCCATGCAAAAAAACGTTTTTGACATCAAGTTGTGGAAGGGGCCAATCAAATTGAGCTGCTAATGCCAAAACTAACCTGACAGTAGTTGGCTTTACTACAGGACTGAAGGTTTCTCCATAGTCTAAACCAGGTTCTTGGCTAAACCCTTTTGCGACTAACCGAGCTTTATGTCGAGCTATAGATCCATCAGAGTGCTTTTTGACCTTGAATACCCATTTGCAGCCCACTAAGTTCTTTTGAGGTGGTAAAGGAACCAAACTCCATGTCCCTTGTTTATACAATGCATCTAGTTCTTCTGTCATAGCATTGAACCAAACTGGAACCTTGAGTGCAGATTTGTAAGTAGAAGGTTCCACCAAAGAAAGATCAACAGGTGGAGACTCATCAAATATGGTCAAGAGTGCCTTCTTTTTAACAATTCCACTTTTACTCCTTGTTTGCATAGGATGTAAATTGAGTGGAGGTATTGGTAATACAACTTGTAGACTATCAGGACTAAAATCAATTGCCACAGGGATCTTAGGATAGGAATTTGCAGCTGCAGTAATGGACTGAGAAATAGGATTTGAGGTTACTGGTTGTGAGGGTACTAATGAAGGGGGAGTGGAAACAGAATGATGTAATGGTGTAACAACAGGACTATGAGATGATAAACTTGGTGACACAGGTATAGAAGATGTATGTGATGATGAATGAGATGGGAATGTAACTAATTCATTAAGACTATTAGTGATAGGTAATGGATGTGTAAAAGGTGCTGCTGTAGAAGACTGTGTAGATATCTTATGTAAAGAATTAACTGCTGTCAATAAGGCTGAATAAGGAAACTCTGTCTCATCAAAGATCACATGTCTAGAAATGTAGAATCTTTGACTTAACACCTCATAACATATATACCCTTTATATTTAGAAGCATACCCAAGAAAAACACATTTGGTTGTTTTTGGTTGCAATTTGGTATTGTTGTAAGGCTTAAGAAGAGGATAACAGGTACACCCGAAAACCCTTAAGTGTGAAATGACAGGTAAATCCCCAAACAAAAGCTCAAAAGGTGACTTATTCTGCAAAGTTGCAAAGGGCATCCTATTGATGAGATAGTTAGCAGTTTGACAACCAAATGACCAAAAATGGGATGGCAATTGAGCATTTTGGAGAAGTGTAATTGTGGTTTCTACCAAGTTTCTATGTTTCCTTTCTGCTAAACCGTTTTGCTCAGGGGTATAAGGATAAGAAATTTGATGGGAAATGCCTTTTTCTTTAAGAAACCTTTGAAATCTGTGACTAAGGTATTCCCCACCCCCATCACTTTGTAGCAATTGAAGTGAAACTGAGAATTGATTCAACACAAATGAATAAAAACCAACAAATGTGTCAAACAAATCTGATTTATTGATGAGAGGAAACAGCCAACAAAACCGAGTACATTCATCAATGAATGTTACATAATATCGAAAACCATCAGCAGAAATACATGGTGCTGGGCCCCAAATGTCACTATGAACAACTTCAAAAGGTTTAACAGCCTTATTGACACTACAATGAAATGGCAGTTTGCTAAACTTGCCTTCTAAGCAACTTTGACACAACACAGGTAATGAAGATTTTGTACAAGGTATTTTAGCTTTACTGAGCATTAAAGACACAATGGGGTTTGAGGGATGACCTAGTCTACTATGCCAAATAGTAGATGTGACAAGCTGACCAAGGAAGGTTGTGGGTTGCAAAATTGATTTCTGAGATGCAGGATGATGATTGGCAAGTGAAGGTATTGGATATAGCCCATTACTGCAAATTCCTTTTAACAGTATCCTCCCTGTAGCCTTGTCCTGTATCCAAAAATTATATGCATCAAATATGAGCCAACAGTTGTTGTCAAGGCAGATTCTATGCACAGATAACAAGTTTTGAGACAATTTAGGCACATATAGTATAGAATTCAGCTTAATGGGATGGATATGAGGTTTGAGAATTGTACTACCAATATGAGATACTTTCAGACCTTCACCATTAGCAATGTGCACTGTTTCAGAAGTAGGATAAGGAGTGGCCAAGGTCAAATTGTTGAAGTCAGCAGTCATATGGTTGGTGGCATCGGAGTCCGCAATCCAAACTTGAGGTGAAGCAGCCGGAGTGGAGGACATTCCAGGTGTTGACTGTGAGGGTTGAGAAAACACAGTGTTCATTGCTTGCATAGAGTATTGTGGAGGAGAGGAATTAGGGAACATGCCAAACTGTGGTTGTGATAGGCGAGGATCTTTATCCTTGTGAAAACAATACTGAGCCGTGTGATTCTGTCGGCCACAAATGTAGCACTTAGGCTTGGATCGGAATTGATTAGGACAGGAAGGTGCAGTGTGTCCTTCTTGATAGCACAGTTGACAAGTATTATAAGGATCAGGATAACTACCATAAGCTTGCTGAGGTGCATGACCAAGAAGACCTGGACTTGGAGTTGGAAGCACTCGAGTTTGAGTGTTATATGACTGCCTTGGCATGTTGAATCTGTTGCCTTGATTAAACTTGCCCTTGCCTTTGTATTTATTGTTGTATTGCCGAAAACCATAGTTTGATTGCCCAGAATTAGAGGAATGACCAGAAGAATGATCACTAGAACCCCTGTCAATAGTAGAAGAATTGGTAGCCAACATTGCAGACAGCATCTGAGCATTAGTACTTGCATCAACAATTCCTTCCTCAGCAAGCAATTGAGATCGAAACTCTTTCAACGAGATGACCTTTTCTCTTCCACGAATGACACACCAAAATGTGTTATATTCAGGAAGTAATCCATTTAAAGCCAAAATCACAATATCTTCATCTTCAAAGAACACTCCTGCAGCAGAGAGATAATCTCGAGCCTCTTTAATTCTCTGCGAATACTGAGAAATTGTATTGGATCCTTTTTTAATGTTTTGTAAGTCAGACTTCATCTGAAAGATACTAGTTCTTGAAACTGTCGAAAAATTGTCTTTGAGACGAGTCCAAATGTCCTGAGAACTAGTACTCCCTATAGCGCAAGAAACAGCTACAGGGGATAGTGTAGCCGTTATCAACTGCATAAGTGCACGATCATGCATTTTCCACACTTTATATTCATCAGTTTCAACATTAGCAGATGAATCACCAGAACTGACTTCAGATGCAACAGAAGAAGAAGATACAAAACGAGGAGGACATGAGGACGAACCATCAACAAACCCCATAATTCCATATCCCTCCAGCATTAATTCCATTTGAAAATGCCAATTAAGGTAATTAGAGTCATCCAATTTGACATTCACAGAAGTGGACACAGAGGAAATCAACCTAGTAATCGGAGATTGCAGAATCTGAAGTTGCGAAGCAGTAACCATGGTTGTATACAAAAAAACTGAGTGAGATAATACCTTTCTGTGGCTCAGACAAAAAAGCAAACACCTGGTGTGCAGTTGAAAAACACCCAGAAAACAAGAATCATGACTTGATTTAGAAACCCTAGAATCTTGAACACCAAGAGAAATCACCAAGAGAAGAGACGATGCAGCTCCAGAGTAGCAGACGAAGACTTGTAGAATGCGGAAGCAACAAAGGATCGGATCTTTATGCGTGAGGTTTGTTATTTGTGGCATCATCTCAGCCTTACATTCTTATACTTCTAACACTTGCTGCCTATGAGGTTTGTTATTTGTTTATTTTTTGTTCCTCTTCTTTAGTTAAGGCTTCTTTTTTGTTTGACTTAACTTTGATTTTTGAAAAGGTCCCTGCTACTGCGAATGAAGATTTTTCAAGCGGAAAGAGGCGCCTACCACAATTGCTTCACCAAGTCCTCTCATCATAAAATTAGTTATCATTATTGCCCTTAAACCATAATCTCTATGTCCTCCCGCTTTAAAATCCATCTGAAAAGAGTATAATGGGTATTGTTTGTGTCTGCAGGTTGTACTCGGAGAAGTCTGTGAAGGGGCAATAAATGGATTCGAAATTGAACCAAGCTGCCGAAGGAATCAAGGGACACGGAACTTCAGAAAATCAGAAGTATAAATTTGCATCCCTGACATTTTTTTATTTAATTAATTACAACTGGGATTTGAGAAATTCTTAGTTATGGATGTATGAATAGTGCCTATGTCGAGTCTCTGAGCATCTCGATTTTTTTTTTATCAAATTGTGTATTTGTAAAATAGTGAAAAAGCAATTATATTCTAAAAACTAGAGACGGACATAACTATTTTCTTTTCTTCTCTTTTATGCTCACACACTAGCATATCAAGTTGATTTAAGTATGGGTGGATTTGAATTAACTACATAATAATTGAGTTATGTTTTAGGGTAAAGTACAAAAAACTACCTTAATTATTGGTGTCACGACACTTTCATACCTCATCTTTTAAAATTGACAATGTCATACATCATCTTACGAATTTGTGTCAATGTTATACCTTCCATTAGCTTGGCCGTTTATTTCTCAGTTAAATGCTGACGTGGCTTGATCTGGGACCCATTTTTATTAAAAAATTATTAAAAACAAAAAAAATCATTTAATATTATTTAAATATTAAAATAATAAAGAAAAGTTATTTTAAAAAAAAAAAACCAACTTCGTCCCTTCCCCCCCCCCCTCTCTCCTTTCTCCCCATCTTCATCTTCTTCCCCTTTCTGCAACTGCAACCCCGAAAAACAGAAGAGAAAAAAAAAAAAAAACCAATTTGTTTTCCCTGCTCCCACCCCCTCTTCTCCCCACACCCACGCACCCAACCTCTCCACCTTCGCACCCCACCCTCTGCACCCAACCTCGCACCCACTACCTACAACCCCCAAAAAAAAAAACAACCCAGAAAAAAACCCATTCTCCTGGGCGAGGAGAAAATGGGTGGGAGGGTTGGTGCGAGGGGGGGTGGACGAACTGGGTATATTTTTTATTTTTTATTTTCTTCTCTCTTCTTTTGCTTCCCTCTTCTTCTTCTTCTTCTGCGGGTTGGGAGGGGGGTGGCCGTTGTTTTTTTTTTTTTTTCCTTCTCTCTTCTTCTGCTTCCCTTTTCTTCTTCTTCTTCTGCAGGGGGGACGAACTGGGTTTCCCGTTGTCGTTTTTTTGTTTTTGTTTCCTTCTTCTTCCTCCTCCTTTCTAGGTTGCAGGGGGTTGGGTTTGTGGTGGGGGGGAGGGGGGATGAACTGGGTTTGGTTTGGTTTGGGTTTTTTTTTTTTTTTTTTTCTCTTCTTCTTCTTCTTCCTCTTCTTTCTCCTTCTTCTTTTCTGGGTTGCAGGAAGATGATGGGGAAGAGAGAGAGGGGAGATGCACGAAAGGAGAGGTTTGTTTTTTATTTTTTTACGTACTTTTTTATTATTATTTTAATATTTAAATAATATTAAATGATTATTTTTGTTTTTAATAATTTTTTTATTAATTTTTTAATAAAAATGGGTCCCTGATCAAGCCACGTCAGCATTTAACTGAGAAATAAACAGCCAAGCTAACGGAAGCTATAACATTGACACAAATTTGTAAGATGAGGTATGACATTGTCAATTTTAAAAGATGAGGTATGAAAGTGTCGTAACACCAATAGTTGTGGTAGTTTTTTGTACTTTACTCTATGTTTTAAATGACTGTGAGGTATCTTCAAGCATACCAAATGATAACCCTAATTCTTATAAGTTCGTCAAGAGTATGAAGGAGAAAGGCATTCGTGTGTTAGGGATTGGGCACAGGTATTGAGAGTTTTGAAAATTATGCAACAATATAATCTTGGGGTTTGAATTTATGCATTTTAGTAATGTTATACTTTCTATACTCTTTTGAATGCCTTGCAACGAAACTCACGAATGAGTTATAAAACGATGAAGGAAATAGCAGAAGAAAGATTATTGCGTGAAGCCTATCATGCTAGACCCTTTAGATATAAAGCAAATGAGGTACGCTAAATATACTTATTTTTTAGGTACGTTTTGTTACGCAACCTTTGTTATGTGCTATGTGAAGGTGCAAGAATAATTCTGTGTGCTCATTATGAGCTTCAAATGAAAAAATGCCGATGCTGATGGCTATTGAGAACGTAACAAGAGTCAAAGCATTTGTGAATATTGAAGAGGTCCGTCGTCTTCCCCAATACTCGCATTTTGAAAGTACGAATTTTTATTGATTGGAGTTATGTTATGTTATCAGTTTGGTGCTGTAATTTTATTTGCTACACACACACACACACACACATCTCAACATCCAACTCTGGTTTTTGTTTGCAGAAAGAGTGGGTCAAAGTGGATAGCTGTGATAACCTCACAATAAGTATGTATTTCTTCTTTTCTATAATCAATTCTATAACTGTTTTTTCTTATTCATATTTGCATTCTACACGTTATCCTTGTGGCTGACTTATCAAGTCACTAAGCAACAAGTGGAAGTGCTGTTTTTTATTTTAGTCAAAGCAAACAAACTAATGGTCTAAGAGATTTGCCTAAATGGATTGTAAAACAGTAGAAAATGCAGAAAAGTTTGAAATAAATTGAGATCCAATATTGTGAGTTAATTATATGTGCCATGCATAAAACAAATGGAGTTCTTCTTAATGATTCAAAGAAGAACCATTGCATGAAATTATGATATTCTGAACAATGAATGTACGTTTTCAAGTAAACAAGAAGATAAAACATATTCAAAGGAATTTTTGACCTATTGTGGATGGTGAGAATCCAATTTTGTTTCCCAATACTTATCTTTACGGTAATTTTAATATTTTATATTTTGAAAACGAGGTGACTTCTATATTTTTGGCGTCAATGAAACAAATAATTAATGGTTATCCGAATTGTACATTTAACGTCAATGTTTTTTGTCTGCTAATTTTGAAATTACGCTTGCAGTTAACTGAATTGGTAAAGAAAGGGTTTGTTAGAGCAAGGGATGTAAGCAAGGTCCTATGTCAAGTTCTGAGTAAACACTGCAGCAGGGCAAGATACATTTTGTCTGCAATTGATCGTTCTATAAAAAATATGAGTATCAAAATTAGATAATTTCTACTCCTTCCAAGCCTCCATTTATATGATGACATGATATCAATAATAGATGCTAACAGTTTTATGAGAGAGTTGATATTTTTAGTTATATTTTATATGGAATCGCAACTGAAAGACTGGAAAATGATTGAAATGATAACTTTTTTATTTTTTTATTTCTCTTAATTTTTTTTTCTCCTGGAGGTTGTTTGGATTCATATTTATATTTTTTATGAAAAATGTCTAGAAATCATAAAGATGGTCCTGAAGAATGAAAAGCAATGACTTCCAAAATGTTATTCTAATGTTTTTTCAATGAGAAGTTATTTTCTTTTAGCAGACTTTTTGTCTTGAATAGGAAGCATTTGTTTTTTGATTTGTTAGTTGATCAGTTCATGCATTTTTATGACAGCTGTTTTGCAAGATGCAAAGAAAATTTTTTGTTTCCGAGTTTTTGCTGTAAATTGTTTTTTTTTATTTAGTTCGTATTAAGATATCATGCTTGACTACTTCCTCAATTTCATCATCACCCCTCCTTACAACTTAACGTCCTTTGACAAGTTCTTTGCTGCAATTGATCAAAACAAAAAATTATTTGCTGCAAACTTAGCAGCATTTGCATCTCTGGGCCCATCAAATATACCAAAAATCACCTGCAGAGTTATTGATTTTGTGCATTTTTAGGTTTAAAATCAATTGTTTTTTTATTGGTTTGAGGATGAATGGTTGTGAAAACTTGGATTCATAGAGGATTTAAGGTTTACGGCTGCTTAGACAACATAATATTATTCAAACTTATTTTATTGTTTCATCCGTAGTTCGAATCACACACATTTTGATCTCTCATTTTCACTAAAATTGTCATTTATATAGGGGGTGTAGTCAAATTAGGATTTGATAGGATTTTAATAGACTTTAAAATCTGGGTATAGTCAATTAGAGTTTTAAAAGAGGATTTTAAAAGATTTTGAAATTATGGTGTAGTCAAATTAAGATTTAAGAGGATTTTGAAGAATACACCTAAATCCAGGGGTAATCGATTTAAGATTTTAAAAATACATTCAAATCTAGGTATAATGAGAATGTCAAAGATTTATTAGGATTTTAATGGCCAAGGGATTTTGAGGGATTTGAAGGTGGGTGGTATAAATACAAAGTGCCATCAAGAATCCAACCCTACCCCATGTGATTTCTTTTCACATTCATCACAGAAGTGGAACAATTTTGTCTCTCATCTTCCTCTATCGCCACAAGGTATTGTAGTATCTTTATGAAACTACAAAACTATTTGGGTGTGGCCAAATAGAAAATTCATGATCTGTTATTCTTTTGTTGTATCTTTATGAAACTTACAGAACTTTTAATTTTTTTTAAAGAAAGGCCTGAGAAAGTTGCTGGTATTATACATATCCTTCTGTACTCTATGGAATGCCTTTATACATTTGTTTTGCCATGCTTTATGGGATTGTGTTACTCTGTCTTTTACATTTTTTTTCCTTCCACTTGTTTCTTCGTAATTATATGTAGCAACGTAATTTTCATGGATTTAAAAGAACTTATAAAAGTGAATAATTCAACATCTATTGGGAAAAGTTGACAGAAAATGTATATATGAATCTGTGTTCTCTTTATGTATGGAACATAGAGAAAACAGACCTTAGGAAACATTGCGCAACTGAGTCATGAGACTTGGAGTTTTTATTTGCAGCCAGTGTTGGCATCCTTAAATGTCTTTTGAATTACCGATTTAAGATATACAAGTTAGGAAGATCTTGGGTTCTGTTAGATAGTTCATAAGAAGATTTACATGATCTTTGAAAATGGACAACTGGTATTGTGAGGACAAGCTAATCAAATAATATTGGAAGGATGAGGTATCTGTGCCTTGTGCCCTTGCAGATTTGAGTGGTTTCTGAGGAGCTTTTAATTGGGTTCTTTTGATTTAGTTGTCTTGCTCTACTATTCTTCTAAAGTTGTTTGCATTGGGTTGAGTTTTATGCTTAATGTCATGTGTTTATTGGGTTTCCTGAACAGCCGCAAAAATGAAGATGCGTGTGGGATGAGTTTATCCCATATATTTTTCATTTAGTTTGTTATGTTTTGATCAAACATGTGAATATCTCTTCATGTAGGAATTATTTGTACATTATATGCTGGTAGTGAGCAAATTATAATCTCGTAATGTTATGTGATAGATCATCCCACACGCATTGTGTAGTTTATATAATGTCTCAATCAAGCATGGAAGCGAAAGGTGGGGAAGAAATGGAAGTGGACGAAGTGGATGAAGTAATGGAAGTGGAGCAAATGGTGGAAGAACGAATTGAAGAAGAAGAAGAAACTGATGAAGAAGAAATTGAGGAAGAAGAACTTTATGAAACCATTAAATATTTATTGATGGCAATTCAAGCTGTAGTCCACGTGCTAAAAGAGTTTATAATTACATTTGGACAACCTATTGAACGTCCTTTAAATCGACGATCAATTACTATGGAAGGATATAATTATATACAAAAAGTATTGAAAGAGGACCACCTAGAGGATTTTCGGCAAATGTATAGAATGTATCCTGATGTGTTTGTGAAGTTATGCACGATTATTAGAGAAAAACACTCTTACGAGATACAAAATTCATTTGCATAGAAGAAATGCTTGCAACATTTTTGCTTATTGTTAGACACAATAGTAGATATTGTCTACTACGTGACACATTTGGGCAATCACATTGGACTATCAGTAGAAATTTTAACAAAGTTTTGAAGGCATTGAACACAATAGCACCAGAGATGATGCCCAAACATGGATTAGCAGTGCCATCTAAAATAAGGGAAAGTACGAGATTTTACCCTTACTTGAAGGTACATATAGTGTGTCGTTTTTTTATTTTTTATTATGTATCATTCTAATTTATTCCAAATGATAAACTTAACACTATGTTAGGATTGTATTAGAGCTATTGATGGCACACATATCCCAGCATCAGTGTCCAGATGCGATGTAAGCAATTATCGTAATCGTAAGGGTGACATAAAGTGCCACAAGGTATCAAATGATGCTTTGACAAGAAGGTGACTTAAAGTGCCACAAGGTATCAAATCATTATTTATCATTTTCATTATTATTTAATTTCTCATTAATCCATTGAGTTGCATACTAAAATATATATTATCAGGTAAATTTTTTATAGTAGATTGTGGATTTCCAAATAGACGTCAGTTCTTAGCTCCTTATCAAGGAATCCGATATCATCTCCAAGAGTATAGTGGTTCAAGTCGTGAGCCTAGAAATGAAAAAGAGTTGTTCAATCTTTGTCATGCTTCTTTAAGAAATGTCGTTGAGAGGATTTTTGGTATTTTAAAATCACGATTCCTGATTTTAAGGATTGCACCTCCATTTCCATATGCAACACAAGCGGAGGTAGTATGATGAATCTTCTTCGTCTCCACCATTGTCAGTTTTAGAAGGGGATCTTGACCAAGATTTTCAAACACAAGAACAACAACGGAATATTGCTAATGAATGGAGATATAATATAGCTTTGGACATGTGGAGAGATGCTCATAATGATAACAATGTGAATGGAGGATAATGAGTCACAAATAATTCTAGTGCGGTAGTGATGAATTTCTGATGATGTTCTTGTAATGTTAGGTTTTGTGGTCGCGTTTGAGAAAGCAAAAAAGAAAGAAGAAAATATTACTTGTAATGATGAATTTCTGACTAATATAAGGTTTTGTGGTTGTGTTTGAAACTTGGAATTTGGAATTTCATCTAATTTCTTAGCTACTACGATTACATTATTATTTTGTGTATTTGAGTTCATGATTGTGCTTGCTAACACTTCAAATTTATTGTTAATGGATCTCATTTGTTTCAAAACGTTTATGTTTCTTGTGCATGATTTCATTTTATGTTATAAGATTCAACTAATAAATCCTAAGAAATCCACGAAAGAAATCCATACAAATACATAGAAATCTATAATAGAAATCCATATAAATCTGTCGAAATCCATATAGAATTGAGAGTCTTTTAAAATCCTTTAAAATCTGTCACTTAAAAAAAGTCTATTAAAATCCTGTGAAATCCAAATCAATTACACCCCCCTTAAATTAACAACTTCCAATCTTAATTTGTAATAGTGAAATAAAAACACTACATATGAGAAAAAAGAGGGAAATTCTAAAGTGCCGATGAGTGAAATTAAAACCCGTATCATTGCGTGGGCAATTATTGCTAGTAGTAGCTAAATTTTATTCCCTACAACTATATCCAATAGGCACCTTCAATTAACCAAAATAATAATTCTGTCTTTAAACATTTTAACATTTCAAATGGGTCCCTAAACTTTTGATAATTTCACTTTGGCCCCTGAACTTTCAGTAATTCACACAATTGCCCCAAAACTGAAAAAAATTCACCGTTTAGTCCCTGGTATGAAACCAGCAGGCTTCAGGTCTATTTTCCCAGAATTTTAACGTATATTATCATGCCAAAACACAATCCGACAATAGTATAACTCATTTCTTCCATACAAACGTCCTTTAAAGTCCAAATTTGATGTGTTTTGAATCAAACATCATATTCTCTAAATCTCATTCATATGAAACTTGTAGAAAATCTCAGCAATCTGATCATATGTAAATCTTTACCTTAATGTTTCAAAAATCGTTCTCCAATCATCAAATAGGCTTCAAAGCCCTCAAATTGTGCAAGAACAAGCTTGAAATTGAAAATTTGAGTCTAGTTAACCATAAACCCCAATATGAACCAATTATTCAAACTAAAGTAATCCTCAAAATTTACCTTCAAACGTTGGGTTCAATTCACTGAGCATGTAAGTGAAAACAGTTCGTCAATCAGATTCCCAATTCGAAAAATGCTACAAACTCGTGGTCTCACCTACTTTCAACCTATCACCTCCAAATAATCCTTACTCTCATGTAAAATTATCACCCATTTAAAAAGAATCATAAATTGTAAAAATTGAAGACACTTCAAAATTAATAACAACACTTTATAAGTACTTTAAAAATTTATGGTCTTACACAAAGAACTTTTGCTTAAGATTCATTGGGAGCGGACATGCAATCCAGTCTGAGAAAATCACTCCCGGACTACATTGTGCATATTGAAGATTTTAACAGGGCAAATCATGGAACATGTCTTTTTTTTCTTGTCTTATTTTTTGCAAGTTATTTCAAGAGCCAGGCCACCGTCTCAAATCCGATAATTGCACGAGTAAGCTCGAAGCAAAGATTCCTTATGGGTTTAAATGTTTAAATTCCTAGTACGGGAGTAAGGGATGATAAATTTAGGAGGTAATATTTCTTTGAATCAATATTACTAAAGGGGTTTTTTCACTAAATACTTTGTCCCGAGCCTACAAACTTACTTGCATTCTACTCCGTTGCTTATTCCATTATTTAAAGTTCATTTACTTCATAAACATTTATCGGATTAAGAATTTTTCATTAAGAAAATGTACAAGATAGGCAAATCTGTACACAAGCATATGCCTATTATCCAAATTCTCAAAAGAGATCAACACAATATATCAGTTTGAGGGAAACAAGCCCTCACCCCTGACAATGAAATATGATTACATAATACTCTTGATCAATGTCATCAGGTTTTGTTACTCGATCAGTGATCTGCTACGCCCACTTAGTTGCATACCGTAGACGATACTACCTTAAGGGTGCATATTCTGATGGAGATTTGCCACCATAGTCACCCATGCATGGAAGAGATGGAGAAGCCTGGAGATGAAGAATTCACAAGGAAACCCCATCGTCTCAAAAGGAATGGACACTAGTAGATGTTATGCACAAGGTGTCCGGCTAGAAGAGAATGGCTAGTAGGGCATCCCGGTGAGATTCCAAACACTTAAACCATATGAGTAACACATGGCGAGTGTTTGAATGAAGGACCACCACCATCACCGTTAGCAAGCATCAGATAAGGAACAAAGTAGCGATAAAGGGGCCCTTCGTCAAGTCCCCACGCTTTGTGCATATCCAACCCTTCAGCAAAGACCACATGGAAACCTTACGGAGGGATGGATATTATAGGACAAGTTGCAAGAAGAAATGAAGAATTTCTTGAAAGTTTATGGAAGGTGATGCGGTTTTCTGGGATTTTATTTTTTTTGTTTTCTGGGATTTTATTTTTTCTCAATAAAAGACTTAGAAAAGGATTAGAGTTAGGCAAGGAAGGCACATGCATCATGGCAAAAAATGGGAAGTGTTTGAAGGAAACCGCTGCTTGATGAGGCTATATAAGGGGAAATCACCAGAAGATCTCACCTTGAAAGTGAAGAGACGCGTATCTCAAGGTCGAAAATACACGAAGATTGAGGATAATTAATAAAACACGTGGAAAAATGTACCACGTAAAACAGAGGCGTTCCTCATTGCGGTAGTGGATCTTTTTTCGCAATTCCAAAGATTATGCGATGGAAATCGAAGCGACTCTACTACCTAGCTCTAAATGATGATCCAAATGTGAATGTAATAATTTGAAGACCAAACGGTACATACTCCAGCTTACGCCGAAAGACATGGTATTTGAAAACAATTCATCCTCAAGGGGAACAAGTTGCCTCTTAGATGGATAGTTAGGGGCGATTGTGGGACCATGATTTTCTGGAGTAAGGCTGATCCGAATATTGTTACCTCAGAAGTCCGGTCATGAACTCACCAGCTCCGGGTAAAACTCAGACGGAGAAGGATGCCATGCTTGTTTCTCAAGACACGTGATTTGATCTGGATATGGACACAATCAAATCCTATAAGTTTTGGAGTCCCTACAACCTAGGGATAAGTGTTCACTACAAGTAAGCACACTTTTAAGAGGATGCAATATCTACTTATTACATATCCTATCGAATTCTCCCAACTGAGAATGAGGTAACTATCCTAAAAAGGTCTCTCTCTTAAGGTATAAATGCACCCATCTAGGGTTCATCTATGGTAACACAATCTATACATTTGAATTCTCTTGCCCACTGCTTGAGTCTCAAATCATTCATTAACTTGACCATTGGAGAACCTTTGGCCTGCATAACCCCCCCCCCCAAGGGTTTGCTTATGGTTGTTTACTATTTTGCAAGTTGTCCCAGACTACATGGATTTGTGTTCAACCACCGCTTACGGAGATGCGCAAATTTGGTTCCAACAAACCCCATGGTGGGATGGTAGGCAGTGCAATCCCTTGTGGCATGATTAAGTATAAGCATTGTGGGCGCGTAAGGCTTTTGGCCTTAATCTTAGGTGTTATTATTTTGTAGGTGCAGATTCGTCAATCAAGGAAATGTGAAAATTTGCATCCACAAATAGCTTCAACAATCACTTTAATTCCCTCACCAATAAAAACATTAAAATAGATTGTTTTCTTTTGTTGCTCAAAACCATGCAATGAATTAGTGATATGCATAGATGAACCAGTATCAAACCACAAAGAATCAGCAGGAATATCAATATGATTTGACTCCTCACATACATATTGTTTAAAAAGAACCCAACGATACAATATATATATATATATATCGGAAGGAAAATATAATGTAGGGAGTTCATAGATCATGGGGAATATTTTCATTTTTCATGGTCACTTTAAATATCTTAATTTATTTAAAAAGAACCTGATTGACAGAAAACAACTGAGCCTTTGAATTTGTAGAAGATCATTTTCAGAAAGCCGGAATTGCATCTCCAATGAGATGTATCACATTTAACAAAGAAAATTAAGTTAACTCAATAGCATGTAAATCAATTCAATAAAATAATAAATTAATCATAAAAATAATGATTAAAACGTAATACTCTCTTGATTGAAGAATAAACTATCTAATTTACTGAACTATAATAATGAGAGAGAGAGGGTGTAGCAAAAACGGAGAGATGTGTAATTGTGAGGTATGTACTATCTCATCCATTGTGCCTTTATTTATAGTGGTATGGAAGGTAAATTCCTTACCTCAATAGGATTAGCAACTCTAAAATGATAATATATAGTCTAAGAGATATGGTAGAATCCCATAAAGATATTACAGATATGATAGGATTTACACGATAACATTCTTAATCTAATAGGACTGCAACATTATTATTATTTTAAAGTTGTGGAGTTTGTTTGTTTGATGGGTGTTTTAGTCCAATTATTTTTTGTGAAGTATTCGGACACCTAACTGGGTGCTTGTATTTAAATATTAGAGATTAAAGATAATTATAAGTTTAGTGGCGCCATAATTTTGTAAGTGAGCGAGAGGTTTTCAGACAGTCAAATCGTTTCGTTCTCTCGCCATTGCAGTAGAGTAAACTTTGCTTCGCTGATAATTTGGAGGGGGATGCCCATCGTTCTATGACCGGGGATTCCTCCTTTTTGAGAAGCATTTCTGTTTCTCATCTCTTTGGCTTGTTGACTTTACTCCGTTTTTTCTTCTTATCCCTCAGCGTTTCCTCAATTTCGAAGGTCCCTTCTCATCTCTCTCTCTCTCTCTCTCTCAACGTTGTGCTTTTTGCTTTAATCGTTCATCATTCCTTCTCTTTGGTGCCTTTTTTTTATTTTTTTATTTTTTATTTTATTCATTTATTTTACAGGAGACGGCATCATCTCCCTGGAACCTACGAGCTTGGTTTGGGTTTCGACGTCAATCCGCCAATTCCGGCGACGTCCAGTTGGTCTCAAACCATTCTCCATAACCTAAGGTACCTTCTAGACCTACTCCATGTCAAAATTTGCTTCAATTTTGTGATTTAATATAATTGGGTGTTACTAAATTTATCATGAATTTGTAGAGTTTTACGTTTAAGGTTCTGGTCTTGGAGAATTATTCATTAAATTTTTGGCTTCTTCAGTTTTGCTGCTCAAAGAAAAATGATCTAGGTTTTAGTTTAGGGAATTTTCAGCAAGTTAACAATTTTTTTGTACTATTGTTTCCAAATAAAATTTTGTGGTCCCCTATAGCTTCTGATGTGTGATCCAGTTGTGGACCATTCTGTGAATTCTGATAAGTTAGGTGGCCAGTCTTCCCCCTATTCAGTTTGTGAATTCTTCCATTATATTTATGGGTTTGGTATTGGTTTTTGATTTTGTCTAGAGGTGGCCTTCATCTATTGTATTTTCTGACAATTTCAACTTCCAGTGATGCCAAATGGATGGTTATATACTCAACAACTTAAGGCACATTTTTGGCGTGATTAAGTCGGCTTTTTGCATGATTACTTTGGACTAATCCAACTGTTCATTTTCCTAATTTCAACCGTCTATGTTTCTAAGGTTTTCACTCTTGCCTCCTTGCAACATTAGGAAATATAACCAAACAATATTTTATGTCTTTTTCCTTTGGTTTTATTTTTTATTTTTAATTCTTTATACTTGTCTGGGGAAAAAGTCAACAAGAAAATGTTTTAGCATAACGATGATCCCTGATAAGGTATATGGGTTCGGCATGCCTGAAAAAATATACGTTGAATTGATCAATGTATTAAAATACAACATCCACTTCTGCAACAAACTGAACTTTTCATGAATTTGTACTATGTCATGGAAGTATCTAAATCGGTGTTGACTGATTTTGGTTTTTCACTGTTTGGCTCAAAAAAATGCATCTTAGATTTTGGTCCATAAACATTATCGAATTTTGATACCTTATACCCCATATATAGTTCGAACTACAGTGAAGGTGCGTTCAATTGATATCTATAAACCTTCCCTTACTGCTTCTTTTTCACTTACAATTACAATAAGCTTCTTCGGCTTAAGTCTTTATTTAATTTGATTTTTCATCATATAGTTGATTAGTTGTTAATTAAAATTCAACCTTTTTACTTAACATTTTAAGAATCCAGATATTTTGCCAAATTGCAATCAGATTAGGATTGCATATAATCTTACATGATAAATATTTTGCTATTTGCATAATAATTCATAGATATTTATATAATTAAGCTGTTTATCTTCCGATAACGCACTCACTGATCACGTGGGTTTTGACTGAATGTGGTAATCGGGTTTTTTTTTTATTTTGTCTCATATTTTTGTATTGATTTTCTGATATCTACAAATATCCTTTAATATATTCTCAAAACTGTTTTCGCTCTTCTGTTTATTGAGGATAGGGATAAAGTTAATTTCCCCTAGGTTACGTTCAATTATTTGCCAATTTCTTTACTGTTGTTCCAGTATTTTTCTCATTTTAAAGGCTCTGAATTGCTTATGAATATACCTTTTTTTATGTTCAGAATTTTCGGTCATTGGCGCAACAAATTTGTTGCTTGACATTTTGAGGTATATAATTCGCATTACTTTTGTTTCAGTTTCTTCAGTTAGATAAAGAGTGGATATGTGTTTGCTATATTCCAAGTATCTTTTGTACGTACATACCAAATGTTATGTTGAGATGGAAAGCTTTTTTTATTAACAGCTGCATGGCTGGGTTTTTATTAACAGTTTATCCATTAATTTGAACTATCAAACTTTTTGTTAATTAGAATTGGCTAATTCTTTTTAAGAATTTGTTTTTACTTGCCACGTTAGTTCTTCTTCGTATAAGTACATAGCATGAGCATGTAGAATGTCATGGACTCATGTCTATGTGTCGTATGATTTGCATAAGAATTACAGAATGGGAGCATGTTGCGATGGTGTAAATGCAACTTTGTATTTGGTTTGTGTGTAAAACTTAGTCCACTTGGTGATTGTTTTCCCATTCTTTTCAACTTCAGTGTTTGCATAACATAGATTGTTGAGGAATTCAACAAAAAGGCTTCCAGATAAAGCCGCTTTCTTATTTCCAAGGTTTGTGCATATTTCTCCATTTTTTAAATGTTTAATTTTTTTAGTTACATTTTTTTTTTTTCTGTTTTATATTATTGTATTTCAAGGCCGACTTTGTTATATTAACTCTGAAATTTGAACACAACTATCTAAAATATAATGTTATTTGGAACTTTCCTAATTTCTGAGTACGCACTGCATTGATTAAGGTTTTTTAAAGAGAGTTTTAACGAAAAGCTCACGGTACTGTTTACTTTAACGAAAAACCACATTTTTATACTAAAAAGTCAATCCTGATACTATTTGGGGCGGATGCCTCCTAAAGAGTATTTGATAGTGCAATCTGTGTTTTTTGAATGAGTTGAAACTGAAAGGTGATTTCTGGGTATTTTCCTTCTTGTTTTTGTATTCTTTCTGGGTATTTTCCTTCTTGTTTTTGTATTGTTTCTATTTATCACGTAGGTCAGTAGCCTATTGGTGCTGTATTGGCCTCTCGGTAATCTAAGCCCTGGTCAAGGAGAGGAATTATCCTGCAAATGCTAAGGTAACCACTGCTTGGATAATTTGGACTTTGACGGAGATATCTACTGCTCTGTGGAATAGTAAATGCGAAGTAATCAGATAATATATATGTATACACTATACACACACAAAGACAAATTATATATATATAGATATCTGTGTGTGTATACATATTTTAGGACAAGCTTATTGGGTTATATGCATTTTTAGCATTGAATATCCTTCTGAGTTTTGTTTCATATGCTCATGTAAAGCACTGTTTATTTGTTCTTTTTTCTATTCTATTTGTTCGTCGTGTTCGTTGGTTCTCAACTTTGTCTGTTCTTATGCTCTTGTAAAGCACTGTGTTGATTATTGTGGTTAAACAAGATTCTGTAGGATGACTGTACTGTTTTGTTGGAGATAGAATTAACATTTTCTTTTAATTACTGGGTTTTTCGTTGCTGGGTTTTAATGGTGCAATCTGGGATTTTGAATTTGTTTAAACAGATAGGTAATTTCTGGGTATTCTTGGTATTTTTCTTCTTGTTTCTGTGAGTGTCATATTTTTGTATTGATTTACTGATATCTACAAATATCCTTTTATTTTCAAAACTGTTTTCGCTCTTCTGTCCATTGAGGATATGGACAAAGTTAATATCTCCTATGTGACGTTCAATTATTTGTCAATTCCTTTACTGTCGTTCCAGTATTTTTCTAATTTCGAAGGCTCTGAATTGCTAATGAATATACCTTTTTTTATGTTCAGAATTTTGGGCCATTGGCGGAACAAATTTGTTGCTTTACATTTTGAGGTATATAATTTGCTTTACTTTGGTTTCAGTTTCTTCAGTTAGATACAGAGTGGATATGCGTTTGCTATATTCGAACTATCTTTTGTATGTACATATCAAATCTTATGTCGAGATGGAATGCTTTTTTATTAACAGTTGCATGGCTGGCTTTTTATTAACAGTTTATCCATGAATGTGAACTATCAAGCTTTTTGTTAATTAGAATTGGCTAATTCTTTTATTAAGAATTTGTTTTTACTCAGCCGTGTTAGTTCTTCATATAAGTACATAGCATGAGTATGTAGAATGTCATGTCTGTGTGTCGTATTACTTGCATGAGAATTACAGAGTGACACCATGTTGCGATGGTGTAAATGCAACTTTGTATTTGGTTTGTGTGTAAAACTTAGTCCACTTGGTGAATGTTTTCCCATTCTTTTCAGCTTCAGTGTTTGAGTGGCGTAGATTGTTACATTAACTTTGAAATTTGGACACTTGCTTTGAATTAATGCTATTTCAAGGCCTACTTTGTTATATTAACTGTGAAATTTGGACACAAGTTTCTCAAATATAGTGTTATTTGGAACTTTCCATATTTCTGAGCAAGAACTGCATTGATTAAGGTTTTTTAAATTTAAGGCAGCGATGTTTGCATGCCCTAATCATATGTGAATTGAGGCTAAAATGGATACAAAGTTTGATGAGATCAATTCAAAGATTTAAATTAGTTTTCTAATCACATTAGTCACTTTGTAAAAAGAAAAGAAAAAAGAGCATCTCTTTCATCAATTATATTTCACATGCATCTTAGTATACATACAGTTCTCAGTTTTCTGTCTTCCTTTATTCTTTTATTTTTTGCGTGTGTGTATTTATCTATCTATGTATAAACACAGATATCGGATACTGCAAATCCCAGTTAGGCTGATAATTTTAACATGCATCTCGTACTCCCTTGCGCAGAGAGGAGATAATCATTACGAGAAACTCAATACAACAACACTTTTATTACTCTTAAAAGCATACTGTGAACCTTGAGCTGAAGTAAGTCCTCAATTTTCATGTACTTTTTATTTGTTGATGTCTAGGTAGTTGGTATTTACATGGTTTTTAATGATTAGATCGCCTAATGTGTATAATTGTGTTGTTTCTGATTTTGATATAAATTCCGTTTAGTTCGCAGTAAGATGAACCATGGCGTGTTTGTATTAATGGTATTGAGTATAATTGGAGAAACTGTTTGTTTAATGTGTACATCATGTTGTGGGATTTTAAAGTCGAAACCACTTGCTTTGAATCTTTTGGAAGAAATTAGTTTTGTAAAGTAATAAGACAACGACATTTCAGGAGGAATGGGATAATCAGTGTTTTTTCTTATTACTGGGTTATGAACCTTATGTCATCAAAGCGCTTCTGACTTGGCCTGGTCCGGTCGCCCTATGCGACTAGCACTTCAAAAGGCAAAACTCTTATCGTAGTTTGGCGTCCTAAAGGGCCTTTAGTCTTTTGATTAGACTAGGGATCACGAGAGAGCAGAGCGTACCGACCTTGCTATTGTCGCAAGTCTTTTTATAGTCGCAACTATTGTCATAATCAACAAGGTTGAAACTTCCAAGAAAAAAATTAGAATTGGGACGAACTAGCTGTACCCCAAACCGACGCAGGTGAACAAGTAGAGTATACTAGGGTGCTTGAGAGAAACATGTCGAAGGAGCACGGCAAAATGGCCTCGTAACTTTTGGAGGAGGGGTGCTCTTTATGTTTTGATTAGGAAAGTGGCACATACCAGGGGGTAGTGACTGTTAATTTAAAAACATAGGACTCTTCTATGTGGTAACACGATGTATATTCTGACACCTGCTCGATGTCAGAAGGTCGGAAGCAGAGGTGTTAGAAGCTTTGAATGGAAGCCCTAGTAAACGTCAACAGTAACTCTAATTGTCCTGCTGTCTTTGACATGGACCCGGTGAAATTGAATTCTCCATGAAGATGCGGAGTACCTATGGGTAGACTCTAAGACCCCATCCACCTTTACTATGGCTTCACAGTCACAACCTTGATCGAATGTGTAGGATAGGTGGGAGGTGGTGGCACACAGCCTATTGGTGCTATTTTGGCTGCTGGGTAATCTAAGTCATGGTCAAGGGGAGGGATTATCCTGCAAATGCTAAGGTAATCACTGCCTGATTGGATAATTTGGACTTTGATAGAGATATATATTACTGTGGAATAGTAAGTTCTAAGTAATCAGATAGTATACATGTGTAAGTGTATATATGTGTGTACATATTTTAGGAAAAGCTTATTGGGTTATATGCATTTTTAGCATTGAATATCTTTCTGAGTTTTGTTTCGTATGCTCATGTAAATCACTATTTTGATTTGTTCTTTTTTCTATATGTTCTCGTCTTCGTTGGTTCTCAATTTTTGTCTGTTCTTATGCTCATGTAAAGCACTGTGTTGATTATTATAGTTAAACAAAATTCTGTAGTGTAACTGTACTGTTATGTTTAAGATACAATTAAGTTTTCTTTTAATTACTGGGTTTTTTTGTTTACGATTAAGTTTTCTTTTAATTACTAGGTGGGTTTTTTGTTTCTGGGTTTTGATGGTGCAATTTAGGTTTTTGAATTTGTTTAAACAGAAAGGCAATTTCTGAGCATTCTTGGTATTTCTCTTCTTGTTTCCTTTCTGTTTATCCCTTACGCGAAACAATTTCAGACCTTTTCCATCATAGTGTCCATTGTTTGTTTGTTTTCTTTTGTCCCTGCCTTTCTGATTTCTTAGTTGTTAGTTTGTAACGTGGTATTCATTGTTTTAGTTGTGTACTCTATTGTTTGCCATGGGTGAAATATTAGAGAATATGTCACTTATGACATAGTAAGTGAAGGCAGCCCATTGATTCTCTTAAATTGATTTCTTTTACTTTCTTCTTTTGTACTTTTTTGGAGTGATTAAAAAGTGATCTCCGAATTTGTCTTGAATCTATGATTTGAAGGCTCTTTGTCATCAAAAAAATGAAATCAAAACGGATCCAAAGTTTTCTATTCAAATTCCAAAGTTAGTTCAACAATGTCCACTCTAAGACGATTTGACCAGTCACTTGCATTTAGTGCACAAAGAAGTGATCATACATATTGCTTTTTCATTGATCACGAAAGTAACAAAGTCAAACATGTTTGAGTTTTCCACCCTTTTGGTTGGATAATCTTTTCATTTCTAAAGTCATACTTCTTGGGTAGTGATATAAAAAATGTTGGGGAAACTTTGCTCCTAATGCGTTCGTGTAGGTTGGCACTACCCAAAAAGTATGACATCACTACCCAAAAAGTATGACTTTAGAAATGAAAAGATGATCCAACCAAAAGGGAGGAAAACTCATACATGTTTGACTTTGTTACTTTCGTGATCAATGAAGAAGCAACATGATCACTTCTTTGTGCACTAAATGCAAGTGATTGGTCAGATCGTCCTAGGAGTGGATATTGTTGAACCAACTTTGGAATTCAAATAAAGAATTTTGAATACAACCAAATATCTCTAAGGATCATTGCCTTTTGCTTTGATTTTGATTTCATTTTGTTGATGACAAAGAGCCTTCAAATTATAGATTCAAGACAAATTCAGAGATCACTTTTTAATCACTCTAAAAAACAAAACAAAAAAGTAAAAAAAAACCAATTTAAGAGAAGCAATGGGCTGCCTTTACTCACTAAGTGGCAAACAATAGAATACAATACACAACTAAAACAATAAGTACCACGATACAAACCATCAACTAAGAAACCATAAAAGCAAGGACCAAACAAAACAAACAAACAATGGATACTATGATAAAAAAAAAGGTCTAAAATTGTTCCGCGTAAGGGATAAACAGAAGGGAAACAACACAAAAAAAGAAGAGAAATACCAAGAATTCCCAGAAATTACCTTTATGTTTAAACAAATTTAAAAACTCAAATTGCACCATCAAAACCTAGTAATTAAAAGAAAAACTTAGTCGTATCTTCAATATAACAGTACAGTTACACTACAAAATCTTGTTTAACTACAATAATCAACCGTGCTTTGCATGAGCATAAGAACAGACAAAGCCCTGATCTTTAAGTTTTTAATCACGCACGATGCATATCGGGCCTCTCTGAGAGTATTTTCACCAAAGAAGAAAGCCCCAATGCTCAGTGCTAAAACGTCGGCATCAAGTATTTTCCTTGCTAAAAAATAAATAAATAAACTAGATGTTACAAGGTTAAACAATGCACGAAGAAATGAAAGAAGTTTCGATCAAATTAGGTGAATTACGAGAAAATTTCTAATCAAATTCAAAATAAAAAATTAAAAACCTTTGAAATAATTTTATGCGTTTTTCTTGATTGTATTTAACGAACTCTTTAATCCTAAACCCAGATTTCAACTTTTATGCCTTTTTCTTGATTGTATTTAACAAACTCTTTAGTCCAGATTTCAAAAGGTAGGAATATGGGGAAGATGATTGTTGAAGGTTCAACAGGTTGATGAACAACAACTGCCCACCTTCCCCTATTTGATTCGATATTGCAGGGAACTCTTTCGGATCAGAGTGCATTGATTCTAGCACTACGCCGATACACACAATCCCTGCCTTCATTTTTCCATTCACTAATCTACATAAATCATAACTCATCACTTCAACAAAATTAACTAAAACATATACCAACCTTAACAAATAGACGAGAAAAGTAGCAGAAATTGGTTACACGGCGCGGAGGATGATAAGTGCAAGGCAGCGTGCGCTGTCTATATATAGTAGGAGGAATACGAAGCGTTTCACACTAGGGTTTTGTGGCCTTCATTTCCCAAAACTACCCTTCAAATCCATCACGCTGGCCTTTAATTTTCAGCGAGTCTACATCCAGCCCAGATGATTTGCTGAAAATAATATTTCAGCCCACTTGACCCAAATTAGTTCTCACAATTTTTTTTTTCTTCAAACAAAGGATATTATTATTTCTATTAATTAATGAAATCCTATTTGTCAACAATTAATAAGAATCTAACCTAATCTTACTAACAAGTAAAGAGGAATATCACTAGACCGTAGCACTAAGTGGCAGATTAGTTCTTACAATCTATGTATCCCAAGTCATATCTAGTGACATGAAATTATGACATCATATAATATAAACCTGTTGTTCTCTTTATTATCATCTGAAGGTTATACTTAGTAAAATTTATTTGATTTACAGGCGGTTTAGCTGTCTATATATTGCAACAAATAATATTTTCTTTATAAATCGTCAATTTGTTTGATTCATGTAAGGAATTAAGCAACGTCCGAAAGATCAATACATCTTAGTTGAACTCATTGGTGCAATGTGAATTCAAGATTCCCCTAAATACAATAAATATTTTTTTTATTAAGCCTTACACATTCAGTGGTAAAATAAACATTTCAAGTGGAATGCAACGTTATTCTATTGGGGTTTGGATATAGACCCCTCATTTTTAAATGTCATAGACTAAACATCTATTGTTTTTGAAAATTTGATTAAACATTTTCCCTACAATTTTGGTCTTTAATTGCATTTCATTTTATTTTATTAGAAAGATATTCATGTTATTTCTTTACTGCATTCCCTTTTTTTCCTCCTGTTCTTATGCATCTCTTATTATGATGATTTCAGATATTTTTTTTTTAATTTTTTATTAAAATATTTATTTTAGTAAATTAAAATAGAATGTAAAAACAAGTCGTCGTTAGGTACGTTTGGTTACTTTTACGATATATTTGAATTTTGGTACATTTGGCTTCTTGGTACACTTGAATTTTTGGTACATTTGGTTTCTTGGTACATTTAATTTTTGGTAAATTTGAATTTTTGGTACATTTAACTTTTGGTACATTTGAATTTTTGGTATGTTTGTTTTTTTTTTTTTTTTTTACTAATAATGAGGAACTACTTTAATTGTTTAATAAAAAAAATTATAGAAAGAGTCATTAAAATGTAGGAGGTTAAATTACTTTAATTAATTGATTTTTTTAGAAAGAGTCATTAAATCGTAGGAGTTTAAAAGGGAAAATTAAATTTTCTAGATTGTAGGCAATTAGTTACAAGGTGAAGTGAAGGTGCCTTTAAACTAATTATATGTAATTTAAAAAATAGAAAAATGTGATGTGGCAAATGGTCAAAGCCTCTTAATCAAATCCTAGAAAAGAACCAATGTTTCATCTAAAAAGTATTGAAAAAATCCAGGGGATTCTAATTTCTCCCACAGTAATTTGCGCTCGTCGTTCATTGGTCTAGAACAAATGTACAAACATACCCCTAGACCGTAGTGCTAGAGTAGCCTAGCCCACTCTTTACAAATCAAAGTTTATAGCAAACTTTAGTAAACTAGAAAAAAAAAACACTACTAGAGTAGAAACTCAAGAAAACTACACTCTAAGCGAGATGTATTCAATTGGGAATTTAAGAGATTTTAATGAATTTATAAATTCATGGATTTTTATGAAGTTTAACTGATTTGTAGAGATTCCATGTAAAATTTTGATTTAATTCCCTCAAAATCTCATGGGGAGAGGTGAGATTTGTGGATACTTAAAATACACTACAAAATCTCTCCAATTCCATCATTCCTCAACTTTTCCAAATTCTTTAATTAAAGAGAAAATTATAATTAGATGCCTCATTTTAGACTTTTGTGGACTAAACATTTATGCTTTTTGAGTTTTTTTATTAAGCTTTTGAAACATTTGATTAAGATACTCAGACTTGAACTACTTCAGATTAATTGAAATTAATTTACATTTAAATATCTACTATATAATTTAAATAATTTCAACTATATTTAAGTCTAAAAATTTAAACTTTTCAAATCTAAATGTACACCCACGCCAAATGGAAACATACCAACATTAAATGAAAACCTACCAACGTCAAACGAAAATGTACCAACACCGAATTAAAACGTACCCATTTATAAACTATATTAAAATGAATATTCATCTTTTTGGAATGTTTAAAAATATGTTTGATTCATACACAATGCTCTAAATAGTCTTGTTTTTTGGTAAATAAGTCTCTGGAACAACTTTTAGTTGATCAGAGATAAATCCTTATTATTGTAGATAATGCTAAATAATAACGATAAATCATATAATTTTGAATTAACAAAAAGGCTATTGTCAGTTGATTAATAACTCTTTCTATAAAAAAAAAATTAATTAAAGTAATTTAAACTTTTAAATGTTAATGACTCTTTCCATAAAAAAAATATATTTAATTATAGTAATTCCTCATTATTAGGACAAAAAGTAATAAAACTTATGCTTTAAAAACAAATGTACTAAAAATTCAAATGTACCAAAAATTCAAATGTACCAAGAAGTCAAATGGACCAAAAAAATCAAATGTGCCAAGTAACTAAATGTACCGTTACAATCAAATGTACCAATAGAACCAAACGTACCTAACAACAAGAATTGTACATTCTATTTAATTTACTCAAATAAATATTTAATAAAAAATAAAACAAATCTTAAATCATCATAATAAGAGATGCATAAAAATAGGAGCAAAAAGGGAATGCTAATGTGAATAGACTTCTAATGAAATAAAATTAAAGTACCAAAATTGTAGGGAAAATGTTTAATCAAATTTGCAAAAGGAATAAATGATTAACCTATGACATTTAAAAATGAGACGTCTATATCAAAACGTCCCTTCTTTAAATTCTAATTCTAATTGAATGCACCTAGAATGTTATAAACTTGTTTAAAATTCTAATTGAATACACCCGGATTTTTAAGGATTTTAATAAGGGGAAACTTGATATAAGTCCAATTTTTTGAGCCAATTGTAGGAATAGTCCAGTTTATTAAAATAAGTCCAATTTGTTATATTTAATTATTTAATTATCAATAGTTATCTGTTCAATGATAAGATTTATTATAAAAATCAAATTTCTTCCCAATTATCTCTTTGCTTATTTCTTTTTATTTATCTTTTTGTTATTTCTCGTTCTTCCTCCTACTTTAAACCCCATTTATAGATTTTATTTTTAATTTTTATAATCAACCTATATCACAGGTTAATTATATTTATCTACCTATATGACAGATTCTTTTTTTATAATCAACCTGTCACAGATTAATGTGTCTTACTTGTAGGTATGTTATGTTTTTTCTACATTTTAATTAGGTTTCATATCTCATGTATAGGTATTATATACATTCATATGTTTGTTACTTGAGTTAGGGTAGAATGTTTTGTAGATAAATTTATGTTAGTATATTAGTTTTTTTGTTATAAGATATTAAATATATTCTTTTGGAGTTGGAAAATGCATAATATTAGAAGATTTTAATTGATTTTTAATATTTTTAGAAAATATAAAATGAGTATAAAAGAAATAAAAACAAATAATTAGATAACTGGACTCACTCCTAAAAACACTCTACATTTTTGGACCTGGATCTAAAAGCCCCTTTTAATAAACTATCTTAAAATCTTAATTGAATACACATTGAATTTCAAAGAATCACTTAAAATCCAGATTGAATACCAATGGATTCATTAAAAGAATTAAAATCCCTCAAAATCCCAATTGAATACATCCCCTAAATGTCATTTGTAATATCTAATCTAATTTACCCCCACTTCCAACATCAAATCATATGTTCCATCTGTAATCGACTGCCACATTACACGGCGTCAATGCTAGAACAATCTGGTAAATACTAGAAGAAGAGCTTGGTACCAAAAAATTTGTAACTGATTGCATAGCCGTACCCTCATTTGATCCAAGTGAAATGAGATGAACGCATCGTATGCAACACCTTCTCGCTATAAAAGAGGTTCGTCTGCATCATTAAAACCAAAAGGGTAAGCTTATTAGTAAATTCACAAGCTCAATTATTCCATGCTATAGTACGATAAAAAGTTGCAGTTGATAAGATGAATGGTTCCTACCGTCACGGTCATCTTCCATATTGTATTCATCTTCATCATCATCAAAATCAGAGTGCTGCAAGACCATATAGTTTCATTAGAAACATTTTGTTTTCCCACACACGGCGAGAGCCATCACCTAATCCTACTAGAATCAAGTAAATAATAAGAACGGAAACAAAACTATAAGGGAAACTAAATTAAAATAGCCCTTGTTCATTCTGCGCCAACATGCCTTCTAGTTCCGAACTTGAATATTCGTGAATCGAACTTCTAACAAAAGAAGTGATTACTTGTAAATAAATAAAAAATCTAATAAATATATAAAACCCACTATTTCCTTTACGAACCTTATAATAATCATCATCACTAAAGTCGTCGTCCTCTGGTTCCTCCTCCTCTTCATTTTCATCTTCATCCTCACCTTCACCTTCTTTCTTTTCTTTTGCATCATTTTGGCCCTACAAAGGAGAAACGTTATCAACAAAAAAAAGTTAATGCATACAAAAATTAAACTACCAATGACAAGACAAAATCTTTAAACCACAAATAATAGATTCTTTTCATGGACAAATTTACGGTGATCTTTGACTCAAAGTATTGTAGTTACAGACACTCTAAAGACTTTCTCATACCTGACGCTGCTCGAGCTTTTCAAATAAATCCAACTTCTCCAGCCCTGTCAGAGTGATATTCTTAATCAGTTAGATTCAAAATACCTACAGAACAAAGAAAAACGCAGAAACATATGATATAAGACGGCACAAAAAAGAAAGCATCTAATCTCATAGTACCTGAGTTAGGATTCCATCGAACTCTCCTTCGACCTGGCTGCTGCACCCTTGAACCTGAAATACCATTGCATCAGCATGCATGCAAAAACCAAAAGGGCAGCCATAAAATACGATTATTCAGATTAGAAACCTTCAGTCAGTTCTTGAGGAAATCCCTTGAGCTCCAATATACTAAAAAGAGAACCACGCCTTACCATGGTTTTTGGCTTTGATTTGTCAGAAAATCTTTCAACCTCTGCGTTTTGCCTCTCTGCAACCACATGTTCTAGAAGTGTATTATTATCAAACATAATCTTGTATAATTTCAAAGAAGCCAAAAAATAATTAAGAATCGAATCAGAAGCAATATGGTATTCGAATAAAATGCCAGTATGGACCAATATTTTTAATGAACTGACAAGTTTAAGCAAAAACAAAAGTGTAACATGCACATGTTGAATATAATACCACTATATAAAAAATCAACTTAAAAAAATACTTATATTTTGAACAAGAATTAGTAGCATGCAACAAATATCCTTTTGAGAAAAAAGAAAGTTTGAAATTATTGTGATTTATGAATCTGCTTCGATTAAACATTTGCTGATCGTGTCACTTTGCATAATGGCCACAAACAGAAGAAAATGTGTTGTTGATAGGATTACAAGCACACCACAAAGTAGCACACAAATATCCTATTGATTTTCCTTATTAACACTAATATTTGTCAATTGTAGCATATGAAAATAAGGGTCTTTCCCGCAGAAGATTGTTTTATCTAACTACTTAAAATGTCACAAAAATTGGGTTGCTGTCCCTACTGACCAGCCACCGAAAAATAATTATTAGACTGACTTACACTTATCTAAAGTCTACGAAATTTTATATGCAGATACTAGACACACAGAGCTACACTCACACAAAATTTTGGGATTTTTGGAGTTGATTTGCTATTTAAATTAAATCGAACAAAAACAGAACAGAGACAGATTTTTGAGTAGTTCACAAATTAAGAAAAACGAGTTAGGGGAATTGCTATCCACCACCAAATAATCATGCAAACATGTTATGTTTCATTCAAATTCCTTCTATTTTTGGATGAAGATGCTCAAGTTGGCTCAATGTTAGAACCCAACCTATTACTCTTTCTTATGTAGTATGCTAAGAGAATGGCGTTTTCAACTTAACTTAGTCCCTAACATGCAATCTAGAATGGTGTGTTCATAGATTTAACAAGTAGAAATCATTAAGAACGAAAAGAGTTTGAGTCATCACAAGGCATCGTAAGTACTAGCGTTGTCTTACTTATCCTAGAAATTGATTCACATGTTAATCGCAATTAACAAGTACTACTCTAGAACATATGTAGGTCCTCATTCGACAAGGGCAGGCACACACATATTCATAGCATTAGAATCCTAGATATGCTTACTAAGTATGCATCCATAGAAAACACAAAAAGAATTCATCAATGAGACAAGTAGTGAACCAATTTTCATCCATTCGTAAAAGTAATTCAAATGAAATGTCATAACAAACTTGCAATCATATTCGGGGCTTCAAAACAGCCCCTAACTACTAAAAATTAGTTACACATAATTCTCAAATTAAACCAAAAGAAAGACATGAGTTTGAGAAGATAAAACCGAGAGAAGAGAATGCCAAGATTTCCTCCTTCCTTTCCTTCCTTCCCCAACGCAGCAGCCTTCCTTTTTCCCTTGCTTTGCTTCTTTTTTTTCTCTCTTTTTTTTCACACTTTTTTCTCCCCCTTTGTTGCTGCAACCTGTAGGTATTTTCTTCTTCTCTGCTGCCACAGTTTTTTCTCCATAACTCACCCCACTAACAGCCATTTAGTGATGACAATAAGTGGGAGGAAATGCCAAAACAATTGTAACTCTTTGGGCAGCCTTTATGCCCATTACTCTCACTTAATTTTTCATTTCCTCTGATATTTGAATAGGTGTTAGCTGGCTTGTTCTTGGCTGCATCAGTTTTGGCTGTTAGTTTTATGGGATTTATTGCTTTCAATGCTTCTTTGTCAGTTACAAACTGCTCAGCCTCCTGGGAACCTTTCAGTGTTTGAACGGCCATAACTTTTTCTAGAAAAATGATATTAACAATCTGTAAAATGTTCCAGAAAATAGACATCCGTAGCTTTCCAAGCATACAAGGCTCATTCTCTAATTCATTCTGAGCTGTCCGCAACTGGCTTCCAAAGTCAGCTGACCTGCACAGGCAGTTTTGACGAATTTATTACTTAACATTCCACTTGTGTTATTTTTCTTTTCTTTACTTGACAAATCCTAAAAAACACAAAAACAAGGTAAATAACTCAAAAATATAAGGAACTAACTAAGAAAAGACAAGTGAATTTGATATAAAATATATATAAATATGAGCTTATCAAATACCCCCACACTTAGCTTTTGCTAGTCCTCTAGCAAAACAAAGAAAACATGAAAAAGTAGCAACATGAAAAACATTAGCTCCCCACTATGTCACCCTCATAGAATTTCATTCAAGAAAACAAATCATCAAGAACCTTAGCTAGCACCAAGCAAGCTAATCCAAGCTCATCTTCCTTATTCAAATGTTAACAACTACCTTTTAATCATCCTTGAAGTGTAGTGTGTGTAATAGCCATGCTAATGCAATTTCAAGTTTTGTTTTAAAACACTACATGCAAACTAGTGACCTTCTCACGGGACATACACTCAATCACACATATGTTTAGTTTAACGTGTTTCGCTCAAAGAATCAAATGTGAAAGATCTACCATAAGCTTGCATAAAGATCTCATCTCCACAATCATAATTGCAAAACTAAAATCAAGAGGACTTTTATTGGTTGTAATGAGGCTTAGGGAGGGGGTTATAGAAATGAAAGGATAGGTAAACACAAGTTCCAAGCTACATTGCAAGCAATTCTCTTGTTGAGATTTATAAGAACTCAAGCTCTCCAACCACTCTACTAATACCTCCAATCACACCCCTAAACTTTTTATTTGCTTTGTATACAAAAATTTTTCTTCTCCTTTTTTTTCTTCTCTTTTTTTTTTTTTTTTTTTTTTTTTTTTTGAACCAATTTTCGCATATAACTAAATACAAACATGAAATACCCCCACACTTATTCTTTTGCCAAACTCTTTCAAAGTACTTCACAAACATTTCTCATAAGACAATCTCACATTGCTCACTAGCTAGCTTGGAAAGGGTAAGGAAAAATGTTTAAGGTATAAGGGCAGACATATCTGGTGATAAGAATTAAAAGGCTTAACATATAGGCTCAAATTGGCAATCTAATGATATCATTTTTCTTTAGGAAACATGCTTATTTGGGCCATGGTGATAAACCTAATGCCTCTATCCTTTTCAAGTTCATGCAATCAATGACAAACATTTCGAAAGATCATTACGCAAGTTCTAGAGATGTAAGTCACATAAGTTCATCACACATGAAAGAATATGAGTGTATGAAAAATGCACACACTTTCGATAGGCTCAAAAACTCACATAGGTTGTATATGGTCACTATGTTCACATACGAAGCTTTAAATCATGCTTTAGTTTCACATCAACAAGGCTATGTGCTTTTGGTTTTTCAAAGATGATTAAACATGTACAAAGCTAACAAGAGAATAAGGAACTTCACACAATACATGCTTACTAAGTTCTTGATCACCGTGGTTCAAATTCAATCCAGTTGTATCATTGGGTCGGGAAACTAACAAAAATCTAATTCAAAACAATAAATAAAATAAGACTATTTTTGGATTTTTCATTTTTAGAAATTTCTCTTTTTTTTTAATATTTTTTTTTTTTTAAGAGTCAACAAAACTAATTAAGAAAACAAAAAAAAAACAAGGAAACAAATTAAACCAGTTCTTAGTCAAAGGGACGAAAATTTTCAATTTGGTCATTTTTTCAATCCTTACCCCCAAACCTAAACTGGACATTGTCCCCAATGTCATAAAACACAATAATGCATAAAATAAAAAATAAAAATGAAATAAAATACTAAGAAACAAAATAAAGCATTTGGACTGAAAACTTCCCCAATTTGCAATAAAATCAAGTGATGACCCCCAAACTTCAATTCTGCAATCAACTCCAAGGGTGGACATAACCTAAGATTCCTACAAAGAAAAGAAATACTTCAGCTTAGCACGCATGAAAACTCAGAAAACAAAACAAACGAAAAATTGAAAATGACATAAAAAGATAATGAATAGAAATATTGGGTTGCCTCCCAATAAGCGCTTGCTTTTATGTCCTCAGCCGGACGGTACCAAGAGTAATCATTCAAGGGAAGCTGGTTCTTGGAGGGGTACAACCTCCACATCATGCTCCGCAAAAGACTCGTAATATGGTTTGAGTCTATGTCCATTCACTTTGAACAGGTTTCTGGTCTTTGCACTTTGGATTTCCACTGCACCATGAGGAAAAATATTAGTTATAACAAACGGACCAACCCATCGAGAACGAAGCTTACCTGGAAATAACCGAAGGCGACAATTAAATAGAAGAACTTTTTGTCCAATGGCAAAGCTCTTCCTTGATATCATCTTGTCATGAAATGCCTTTGATTTCTCCTTGTATATTCGACTAGACTCGTATGCATCATTCCGAATTTCATCTAACTCATTCAATTGAAGCTTCCTCTGCTGTCCGGCAACACTCATGTCCATGTTGTAGGCTTTGATAGCCCAATAAGCTTTGTGTTCTAATTCTACTGGAAGACGGCATGGTTTCCCATAAACTAATCGAAATGGGGACATTCCAATAGGAGTCTTATAAGCAGTCCTATAAGCCCACAATGCATCGTTCAAGCGCATGCTCCAATCCTTCCTACTAGGACTCACAGTTTTCTCCAAAATTTGCTTTACCTCACGGTTTGATACTTCTGCTTGACCACTAGTTTGCGGATGATAAGGTGTAGACACCTTATGTGTGACATTGTACTTCCTAAGCAACGCTTCAAATGTTCTATTGCAAAAGTGACTCCCTCCATCGCTAATGATTGCTCTAGGTGTGCCAAATCTTGCAAAGATGTTAGTCTTAATAAAATCTGAAACAATTTTTGAATCATTAGTTTTGGTGGCTTTCCCTTCCACCCATTTAGAAACATAATCCACAGCCAATAAAATGTAAAGAAAACCATTTGAAGATGGAAAAGGTCCCATGAAATCAATGCCCCATACATCAAAGATCTCAACAATCAAAATAGGGGTTTGTGGCATTTGATTTCTTGGGCCCAAGTTACCTGTTCGTTGACAACGATCACATGTTGCACAAAACTCGTACGCATCCTTAAACAAACTAGGCCAATAAAAACCACTCTCTAACACCTTAAGGGCTGTCCTTTTTGCTCCAAAATGGCCGCCACATGCATAAGAATGACAAAAAGTTAGAATAGATTTAAACTCAGATTCAGGAACACACCTTCTAATCAATTGATCAAGGCAATATTTCCACAAATAAGGATCATCCCACTCGTAGTATTTGGCGGTTTTGACAAGCTTATCTTTCTGAGCACGTGTAAAATCATCCGGAATCTTTTTGGTGACCTTGTAATTGATAATATCTGCATACCAAGGGTCAGTAACCTTTAATGAAAACAATTGCTCATCCGGAAAACTCTCACGTAAAGGGATGAAATCTTCCTCTATGTTTGAGTGCACAAGTCTGCTAAGATGATCTGCTACAACATTCTCACTCCCTTTCTTATCCTTGATCTCCAAGTCAAACTCTTGAAGCAGAAGTATCCATCGAATGAGTCGCGGTTTTGCATCTTTTTTTGTGAGTAAATACTTCAAAGCTGCATGGTCAGAAAACACAATAACTTTAGTTCCAATTAGATAAGATCTAAATTTTTCTAAAGCAAATACAACAGCTAGAAGCTCCTTCTCTGTTGTTGAATAATTCAACTGTGCATCATTGAGTGTTCGTGATGCATAATAGATGACATGTGGCACTTTGTTGACACGTTGTCCTAGAACTGCACCAACAGCATAATCTGAAGCATCGCACATTAACTCAAAAGGTAAACTCCAATCTGGTGGCATGATCACAGGAGCCGTGGATAACAACTCCTTAAGTTTGTTGAATGCTACCACACACTCTTCATTCATATCAAATATTACATCCTTTTGAAGCAAACGGCACAAGGGTCTAGAAATCATTGAGAAGTCTTTCATAAACCTACGATAGAAACCTGCATGTCCAAGAAAAGAACGAACCTCCCTGACAGTAGTAGGGAGAGGTAAAGAACTAACAATTTCTACTTTAGATTTATCAACTTCAATTCCATTTTCAGATATGATATGCCCTAAAACTAATCCATGTGAAACCATGAAATGACATTTTTCCCAATTTAAGACCAGATTAGTTTCTTGACAACGTTTTAAAACTAAGGACAAATTATGTAGACATGTATCAAAAGAATCACCATAAACTGAAAAATCATCCATGAACACTTCAATTATTTTCTCAATCATATCAGAAAAGATACTTACCATACACCTTTGAAATGTGGCGGGGGCGTTGCAAAGTCCAAACGGCATCCTCCGGTATGCAAATGTGCCAAATGGACATGTGAAAGTCGTCTTTTCTTGATCCTCCGGAGCAACTGCAATTTGATTATATCCAGAATAGCCATCAAGAAAGCAATAATGAGAATGACCAGCTAACCTTTCTAACATTTGATCAATGAATGGAACTGGAAAGTGATCCTTGCGTGTGGTGCTATTTATCTTCCGGTAGTCTGTACAGACTCTCCAACTATTTTGCACACGTGTAGGCACTAACTCACTAGCTTCATTCTTAACAACTGTGACTCCGGATCGCTTCGGAACTACTTGAACAGGGCTCACCCACTTGCTGTCCGAGATAGGATATATGATGCCAACATCAAGAAGCTTGATAACCTCTTTCTTGACGACCTCCATCATGAGTGGGTTCAAACGGCGTTGAGCTTCCCTTGTAGGTTTTGCACCTTCCTCCAGCAAAATCCTATGCATACATGTAGCTGGATTTATGCCTTTGATATCTGCAATGCTCCAAGCTATGGCAGTTTTGTGATCCTTCAGTACCCGGATCAGTTTCTCCCCTTCTTCTGCTGTGAGTTGTGATGATATGATGACCGGTAATGTTTCATCCTCTCCCAAAAATGCATACTTCAAATGTTCAGGAATCGGTTTAAGCTCCAATTTGGGTGCCTGAATCACAGAAGGAAGAATTTTTTCGTTAGAAGTAGGTAGAGAAATAAAATGGGAAGAAAACTTACCATGAATTGGTGAAAGAAACTCAAGGGCTGCCACTGTCTGGATTAATTCTTCTTCAATGTGCTCGGAATAATTAAGTTTTCCATGTGTAATGCTATGCACTAACGCCTTCTCTAAATTGTCTTGTCCTACACCTTCATTAAAACAATCCTGCACAAAATAATCAAACGCATCAATAGACAAACAAGATTCAAAATCATTAGGGTACCTCATAGCATTGAAGATTTTGAACTTGACACTTTCTCCATCAATTTCCATGGTTAAAGTATCATCGTAGACATCAATCTTCGTACGCGCCGTTCTAAGGAATGGTCTTCCCAATATAAGAGGAAGTGCAGTAGGCATAGGGTCATGTTCCATCTCAAGAACAAAAAAATCAGCAGGAAAAATAAGTTCATTCACTTGCACAAGTACATCCTCCAATAGGCCTTTGGGATATCTATTTGAACGATCTGCCAACTGGATTACTACCTTTGTTTCCTTCAAGTCTCCAAGGTTTAGTGATTCATACACTGAATATGGCATCAAATTGATGGATGCCCCCAGATCGCACAATGCTCTTCCAAACTCTTTCCCTCCAATTACACATGGAATGGTAAAGCTACCGGCATCCTTCAACTTCGGTGGTAGCTTTCTCTGCAAAACAGCTGATACTTCCTCGCTTAATGCCACAGTTTCTTGATCATTGAATCTTCTCTTGTTCGTACAAAGCTCTTTAAGGAACTTTGCATACTTGGGCACTTGTTTTATGGCATCTAAAAGAGGTAAGTTCACTTGGACTTGTCGGAAAGTATCCAAGATTTCCTTATCAGTTTGCTCCTTCTTAGACTTCATAAACCTACGAGGAAAAGGAATAGGGACACATGAGTTAAATGAATTTTGAACTTCTTTACTTACCTTATCAGAATCTTTTTTGTTTAATTCTGTATCTTTATGAGACTTTTCAGTTTCTGTTGAAGCCTCATCTTGCTCAAGATTTTTGGTTTGTTGCTCCCCTTGCTCATTTGTATCTTTTCTAGTCCTCTTTTGCATCCTTGGCTGCTCAAAAACTTCTTTTCCACTCCTTAAAGTCACAACATTCATCTGCTCCGCATTTGGATTCACCACGGTTTGGCTAGGCAACCTTCCTGGTTGATGTTGTTGCCCCATCAAACTTGCTAACTGACTCATTTGGCGCTCAAGGTTTTCAATTGCTTTGTCTGTTTTCTGTTGATGAGATTGAGTAGAGTTAGCTAAAGAAGCAATTAAATCCTCAAGAGACTTACTTGGAGCTTGTTGTTGTTGAGGCTGAAACGGTGCCTGCGATCTTGCTTGAAAGAAGCCAGGTGGACGGTTATAGTTGTTGGGAACAGATTGTTGTCCGTTGTCTTGATTATTCCACTTTAAATGTGGATGATCGCGCCACCCTGCGTTATAGTTGTTGGAGTATGGATCATACTTTTGTCTTTATTGCCCCTGAAACCCTCCTAACGCATTAGCTTGCTCAAGACCACCTTGATCCATTAACGAAGGGCACGTATCTGTGGCATGTCCCATCATTGAACAAACACTGCACACCTGTTTTGGAGCCACCATAACCTGTTGCACAAGATTAGTCAAGTTAGCTAATTGTAATTCAATACTAGAGTTAGCACTTACCTCGTTAACTTTCTTAAGAGGTAGCTCATCTCTCCCTCCAAATTGTCGTGTGTTGCCAGCATTAGAATCCTAGATATGCTTACTAAGTATGCATCCATAGAAAACACAAAAAGAATTCATCAATGAGACAAGTAGTGAACCAATTTTCATCCATTCGTAAAAGTAATTCAAATGAAATGTCATAACAAACTTGCAATCATATTCGGGGCTTCAAAACAGCCCCTAACTACTAAAAATTAGTTACACATAATTCTCAAATTAAACCAAAAGAAAGACATGAGTTTGAGAAGATAAAACCGAGAGAAGAGAATGCCAAGATTTCCTCCTTCCTTTCCTTCCTTCCCCAACGCCGCAGCCTTCCTTTTTCCCTTGCTTTGCTTCTTTTTTTTCTCTCTTTTTTTTCACACTTTTTTTTCCCCCTTTGTTGCTGCAACCTGTAGGTATTTTCTTCTTTTCTGCTGCCACAGTTTTTTCTCCATAACTCACCCCACTAACAGCCATTTAGTGATGACAATAAGTGGGAGGAAATGCCAAAACAATTGTAACTCTTTGGGCAGCCTTTATGCCCATTACTCTCACTTAATTTTTCATTTCCTCTGATATTTGAATAGGTGTTAGCTGGCTTGTTCTTGGCTGCATCAGTTTTGGCTGTTAGTTTTATGGGATTTATTGCTTTCAATGCTTCTTTGTCAGTTACAAACTGCTCAGCATCCTGGGAACCTTTCAGTGTTTGAACGGCCATAACTTTTTCTAGAAAAATGATATTAAAAATCTGTAAAATGCTCCAGAAAATAGACATCCGTAGCTTTCCAAGCATATAAGGATCATTCTCTAATTCATTCTGAGCTGTCCGAAACTTGCTTCCAAAGTCAGCTAACCTGCACAGGCAGTTTTGACGAATTTATTACTTAACATTCCACTTGTGTTATTTTTCTTTTCTTTACTTGACAAATCCTACAAAACACAAAAACAAAGTAAATAACTCAAAAATATAAGGAACTAACTAAGAAAAGATAAGTGAATTTGATATAAAATATATATAAATATGAGCTTATCAAATACCCCCACACTTAGCTTTTGCTAGTCCTCGAGCAAAACAAAGAAAACATGAAAAAGTAGCAACATGAAAAACATTAGCTCCCCACTATGTCACCCTCATAGAATTTCATTCAAGAAAACAAATCATCAAGAACCTTAGCTAGCACCAAGCAAGCTAATCCAAGCTCATCTTCCTTATTCAAATGTTAACAGCGACCTTTTAATCATCCTTGAAGTGTAGTGTGTGTAATAGCCATGCTAATGCAATATCAAGTTTTGTTTTAAAACACTACATGCAAACTAGTGACCTTCTCACGAGACATACACTCAATCACACATATGTTTAGTTTAACGTGTTTCGCTCAAAGAATCAAATGTGAAAGATCTACCATAAGCTTGCATAAAGATCTCATCTCCACAATCATAATTGCAAAACTAAAATCAAGAGGACTTTTATTGGTTGTAATGAGGCAGGCTTAGGGACGGGGTTATAGAAATGAAAGGATAGGTAAACACAAGTTCCAAGCTACATTGCAAGCAATTCTCTTGTTGAGATTTATAAGAACTCAAGCTCTCCAACCACTCTACTAATACCTCCAATCACACCCCTAAACTTTTTATTTGCTTTGTATACAAATTTTTTTTCTTCTTCTTCTTCTTTCTTTTTTTTTTTTTTTTTTTTTTTTGAACCAATTTTCGCACATAACTAAATACAAACATGAAATACCCCCACACTTATTCTTTTGCCAAACTCCTTCAAAGTACTTCACAAACATTTCTCATAAGACAATCTCACATTGCTCACTAGCTAGCTTGGAAAGGGTAAGGAAAAATGTTTAAGGTATAAGGGTGGACATATCTGGTGATAAGAAATAAAAAGCTTAACATATAGGCTCAAATTGGCAATCTAATGATATCATTTTTCTTTAGGAAACATGTTTATTTGGGCCATGGTGATAAACCTAATGCCTCTATCATTTTCAAGTTCATGCAATCAATGACAAACATTTCGAAAGATCGTTATGCAAGTTCTAGAGATGTAAGTCACATAAGTTCATCACACATGAAAGAATAGGAGTGTATGAAAAATGCACACACTTTCAATAGGCTCAAAAACTCACATAGGTTGTATATGGTCACTATGTTCACATACGAAGCTTTAAATCATGCTTTAGTTTCACATCAACAAGGCTATGTGCTTTTGGTTTTTCAAAGATGATTAAACATGTACAAAGCTAACAAGAGAATAAGGAACTTCACACAATACATGCTTACTAAGTTCTTGATCACTGTGGTTCAAATTCAATCCAGTTATATCATTGGGTCGGGAAACTAACAAAAATCTAATTCAAAACAATAAAGAAAATAAGACTATTTTTGGATTTTTCATATTTTCAAAATTTTCTTTCTTTTAATTTTTTCTTTTTAAGAGTCAACAAAACTAATTAAGAAAACAAAAAAAACAACAAGGAAACAAATTAAACCAGTTCTTAGTCAAAGGGACGAAAATTTTCAATTTGGTCATTTTTTCAATCCTTACCCCCAAACCTAAACTGGACATTGTCCCCAATGTCAGAAAACACAATAATGCATAAAATAAAAATAAAATAAAATAATAAGAAACAAAATAAAGCATTTGGACTGAAAACTTCCCCAATTTGCAATAAAATCAAGTGATGACCCCCAAACTTCAATTCTGCAATCAACTCCAAGGGTGGACATAACCTAAGATTCCTACAAAGAAAAGAAATACTTCAGCTTAGCACGCATGAAAACTTAGAAAACAAAACAAACGAAAATTTGAAAATGACATAAAAAGATAATGAATAGAAATATTGGGTTGCCTCCCAATAAGCGCTTGCTTTTACGTCCTCAGCCGGACGGTACCAAGAGTAATCATTCAAGGGAAGCTGGTTCTTGGAGGGGTACAACCTCCACATCATGCTCCGCAAAAGACTCGTAATATGGTTTGAGTCTATGTCCATTCACTTTGAACAGGTTTCTGGTCTTTGCACTTTGGATTTCCACTGCACCATGAGGAAAAATATTAGTTATAACAAACGGACCAACCCATCGAGAACGAAGCTTACCTGGAAATAACCGAAGGCGAGAATTAAATAGAAGAACTTTCTGTCCAATGGCAAAGCTCTTCCTTGAAATCATCTTGTCATGAAATGCCTTTGATTTCTCCTTGTATATTCGACTAGACTCGTATGCATCATTCCGAATTTCATCTAACTCATTCAATTGAAGCTTCCTCTGCTGTCCGGCAACACTCATGTCCATGTTGTAGGCTTTGATAGCCCAATAAGCTTTGTGTTCTAATTCTACTGGAAGACGGCATGGTTTCCCATAAACTAATCGAAATGGGGACATTCCAATAGGAGTCTTATAAGCAGTCCTATAAGCCCACAATGCATCGTTCAAGCGCATGCTCCAATCCTTCCTACTAGGACTCACAGTTTTCTCCAAAATTTGCTTTACCTCACGGTTTGATACTTCTGCTTGACCACTAGTTTGCGGATGATAAGGTGTAGACACCTTATGTGTGACATTGTACTTCCTAAGCAACGCTTCAAATGTTCTATTGCAAAAGTGACTCCCTCCATCGCTAATGATTGCTCTAGGTGTGCCAAATCTTGCAAAGATGTTAGTCTTAATAAAATCTGAAACAATTTTTGAATCATTAGTTTTGGTGGCTTTCGCTTCCACCCATTTAGAAACATAATCCACAGCCAATAAAATGTAAAGAAAACCATTTGAAGATGGAAAAGGTCCCATGAAATCAATGCCCCATACATCAAAGATCTCAACAATCAAAATAGGGGTTTGTGGCATTTGATTTCTTGGGCCCAAGTTACCTGTTCGTTGACAACGATCACATGTTGCACAAAACTCGTACGCATCCTTAAACAAACTAGGCCAATAAAAACCACTCTCTAACACCTTAAGGGCTGTCCTTTTTGCTCCAAAATGGCCGCCACATGCATAAGAATGACAAAAAGTTAGAATAGATTTAAACTCAGATTCAGGGACACACCTTCTAATCAATTGATCAGGGCAATATTTCCACAAATAAGGATCATCCCACTCGTAGTATTTGGCGGTTTTGACAAGCTTATCTTTCTGAGCACGTGTAAAATCATCCGGAATCTTTTTGGTGACCTTGTAATTGATAATATCTGCATACCAAGGGTCAGTAACCTTTAATGAAAACAATTGCTCATCCGGAAAACTCTCACGTAAAGGGATGAAATCTTCCTCTATGTTTGAGTGCACAAGTCTGCTAAGATGATCTGCTACAACATTCTCACTCCCTTTCTTATCCTTGATCTCCAAGTCAAACTCTTGAAGCAGAAGTATCCATCGAATGAGTCGCGGTTTTGCATCTTTTTTTGTGAGTAAATACTTCAAAGCTGCATGGTCAGAAAACACAATAACTTTAGTTCCAATTAGATAAGATCTAAATTTTTCTAAAGCAAATACAACAGCTAGAAGCTCCTTCTCTATTGTTGAATAATTCAACTGTGCATCATTGAGTGTTCGTGATGCATAATAGATGACATGTGGCACTTTGTTGACACGTTGTCCTAGAACTGCACCGACAACATAATCTGAAGCATCGCACATTAACTCAAAAGGTAAACTCCAATCTGGTGGCATGATCACAGGAGCCGTGGATAACAACTCCTTAAGTTTGTTGAATGCTACCACACACTCTTCATTCATATCAAATATTACATCCTTTTGAAGCAAACGGCACAAGGGTCTAGAAATCATTGAGAAGTCTTTCATAAACCTACGATAGAAACCTGCATGTCCAAGAAAAGAACGAACCTCCCTGACAGTAGTAGGGAGAGGTAAAGAACTAACAATTTCTACTTTAGATTTATCAACTTCAATTCCATTTTCAGATATGATATGCCCTAAAACTAATCCATGTGAAACCATGAAATGACATTTTTCCCAATTTAAGACCAGATTAGTTTCTTGACAACGTTTTAAAACTAAGGACAAATTATGTAGACATGTATCAAAAGAATCACCATAAACTGAAAAATCATCCATGAACACTTCAATTATTTTCTCAATCATATCAGAAAAGATACTTACCATACACCTTTGAAATGTGGCGGGGGCGTTGCAAAGTCCAAACGGCATCCTCCGGTATGCAAATGTGCCAAATGGACATGTGAAAGTCGTCTTTTCTTGATCCTCCGGAGCAACTGCAATTTGATTATATCCAGAATAGCCATCAAGAAAGCAATAATGAGAATGACCAGCTAACCTTTCTAACATTTGATCAATGAATGGAACTGGAAAGTGATCCTTGCGTGTGGTGCTATTTATCTTCCGGTAGTCTGTACAGACTCTCCAACTATTTTGCACACGTGTAGGCACTAACTCACTAGCTTCATTCTTAACAACTGTGACTCCGGATCGCTTCGGAACTACTTGAACAGGACTCACCCACTTGCTGTCCGAGATAGGATATATGATGCCAACATCAAGAAGCTTGATAACCTCTTTCTTGACGACCTCCATCATGAATGGGTTCAAACGGCGTTGAGCTTCCCTTGTAGGTTTTGCACCTTCCTCCAGCAGAATCCTATGCATACATGTAGCTGGATTTATGCCTTTGATATCTGCAATGCTCCAAGCTATGGCAGTTTTGTGATCCTTCAGTACCCGGATCAGTTTCTCCCCTTCTTCTGCTGTGAGTTGTGATGATATGATGACCGGTAATGTTTCATCCTCTCCCAAAAATGCATACTTCAAATGTTCAGGAATCGGTTTAAGCTCCAATTTGGGTGCCTGAATCACAGAAGGAAGAATTTTTTCGTTAGAAGTAGGTAGAGAAATAAAATGGGAAGAAAACTTACCATGAATTGGTGAAAGAAACTCAAGGGCTGCCACTGTCTGGATTAATTCTTCTTCAATGTGCTCGGAATAATTAAGTTTTCCATGTGTAATGCTATGCACTAACGCCTTCTCTAAATTGTCTTGTCCTACACCTTCATTAAAACAATCTTGCACAAAATAGTCAAACGCATCAATAGACAAACAAGATTCAAAATCATTAGGGTACCTCATAGCATTGAAGATTTTGAACTTGACACTTTCTCCATCAATTTCCATGGTTAAAGTACCATCGTAGACATCAATCTTCGTACGCGCCGTTCTAAGAAATGGTCTTCCCAATATAACAGGAAGTGCAGTAGGCATAGGGTCATGTTCCATCTCAAGAACAAAAAAATCAGCGGGAAAAATAAGTTCATTCACTTGCACAAGTACATCCTCCAATAGGCCTTTGGGATATCTATTTGAACGATCTGCCAACTGGATTACTACCTTTGTTTCCTTCAAGTCTCCAAGGTTTAGTGATTCATACACTGAATATGGCATCAGATTGATGGATGCCCCCAGATCGCACAATGCTCTTCCAAACTCTTTCCCTCCAATTACACATGGAATGGTAAAGCTACCGGCATCCTTCAACTTCGGTGGTAGCTTTCTTTGCAAAACAGCTGATACTTCCTCGCTTAATGCCACAGTTTCTTGATCATTGAATCTTCTCTTGTTCGTACAAAGCTCTTTAAGGAACTTTGCATACTTAGGCACTTGTTTTATGGCATCTAAAAGAGGTAAGTTCACTTGGACTTTTCGGAAAGTATCCAAGATTTCCTTATCAGTTTGCTCCTTCTTAGACTTCATAAACCTACGAGGAAAAGGAATAGGGACACATGAGTTAAATGAATTTTGAACTTCTTTACTTACCTTATCAGAATCTTTTTTGTTCAATTCTGTATCTTTATAAGACTTTTCAGTTTCTGTTGAAGCCTCATCTTGCTCAAGATTTTTGGTTTGTTGCTCCCTTTGCTCATTTGTATCTTTTCTAGTCCTCTTTTGCATCCTTGGCTGCTCAAAAACTTCTTTTCCACTCCTTAAAGTCACAACATTCATCTGCTCCGCATTTGGATTCACCACGGTTTGGCTAGGCAACCTTCCTGGTTGATGTTGTTGCCTCATCAAACTTGCTAACTGACTCATTTGGCGCTCAAGGTTTTCAATTGCTTTGTCTGTTTTCTGTTGATGAGATTGAGTAGAGTTAGCTAAAGAAGCAATTAAATCCTCAAGAGACTTACTTGGAGCTTGTTGTTGTTGAGGCTGAAACGGTGCCTGCGGTCTTGCTTGAAAGAAGCCAGGTGGACGGTTATAGTTGTTGGGAACAGATTGTTGTCCGTTGTCTTGATTATTCCACTTTAAATGTGGATGATCGCGCCACCCTGCGTTATAGTTGTTGGAGTATGGATCATACTTTTGTCTTTGTTGCCCCTGAAACCCTCCTAACGCATTAGCTTGCTCAAGACCACCTTGATCCATTAACGAAGGGCACATATCTGTGGCATGTCCCATCACTGAACAAACACTGCACACCTGTTTTGGAGCCACCATAACCTGTTGCACAAGATTAGTCAAGTTAGCTAATTGTAATTCAATACTAGAGTTAGCACTTACCTCGTTAACTTTCTTAAGAGGTAGCTCATCTCTCCCTCCAAATTGTCGTGTGTTGCCAGCAATGTTCTTTAATAATGCCTTAGCATTTGTTGGTGTCTTGTCCATGAATGCTCCTCCACTTGCTGCATCAAGCATTACACGATCAGTACCACACAATCCTTCATAAAAATATTGTATTAAAAGATGCTCTGAAATTTGATGATTAGGACAAGATGCAACCAAATGTGTGAATCGCTCATAGTAATCTCCAAAGGGCTCTCCATGTTGTTGTCGGATTGCACATATGTCTTTCCTTATGCTTGCAGCTTTTGTGGCCGGAAAATATTGCTCCAAGAATGCTTGCTTCACCTGTTTCCATGTGTTCATTGATCCTGGAGGTAAATTGTAAAGCCACTCCTTTGCCTTAGCTTCTAATGTAAATGGGAATGCCCTCAACTTGACTTGCTCCTCATCCACATTGGCTGGTCTCATTCCCGAGCATACCACATGAAACTCCATGAGATGCTTGTTGGCATCCTCTGTTGAGAAGCCATGGAACTTAGGCAAGTAGTGAATCATGCCGGACTTAAGCTCAAATCCTCCTCCTGCATTTGGATATGTGATGCACAATGGTTGTTGATCCGTATTAGGCGTTGCCAACTCCCTCAAAGTCCGGTTATCAGCCATGCCTTCTTGTGGTTCTTCCTCCTCTTCCGAACTCAAATGTGGTGGAGAAGATGGTGGTAAAGACACCGATGCACGCTTTTGCTTGATTGTTCCTCGAAGCTTTCGAAATGTTCGTTCAACCTCAGGATCATAGGAATCTAGATCAATGCTCTTGGACCTTCGAGTACGCATATACTACGAAGAGTACCTGAAATAAACACAAGAACAAAAACACTAATTAGACAAGAAAAGAAAACAATAATAAAAAAATAAAAAAAAAGTAATTAGAAATAACAATCCCCGGCGACACGGCGCCAAAAATTTGATAGGATTAAAAGCACACCACAAAGTAGCACACAAATATCCTATTGATTTTCCTTATTAACACTAATATTTGTCAATTGTAGCATATGAAAATAAGGGTCTTTCCCGCAGAAGATTGTTTTATCTAACTACTTAAAATGTCACAAAAACTGGGTTGCTGTCCCTACTGACCAGCCACCGAAAAATAATTATTAGACTGACTTACACTTATCTAAAGTCTACGAAATTTTATATGCAGATACTAGACACACAGAGCTACACTCACACAAAATTTTGGGATTTTTGGAGTTGATTTGCTATTTAAATTAAATCGAACAAAAACAGAACAGAGACAGATTTTTGAGTAGTTCACAAATTAAGAAAAACAAGTTAGGGGAATTGCTATCCACCACCAAATAATCATGCAAACATGTTATGTTTCATTCAAATTCCTTCTATTTTCGGATGACGATGCTCAAGTTGGCTCAATGTTAGAACCCAACCTATTACTCTTTCTTATGTAGTATGCTAAGAGAATGGCGTTTTCAACTTAACTTAGTCCCTAACATGCAATCTAGAATGGTGTGTTCATAGATTTAACAAGTAGAAATCATTAAGAACGAAAAGAGTTTGAGTCATCACAAGGCATCGTAAGTACTAGCGTTGTCTTACTTATCCTAGAAATTGATTCACATGTTAATCGCAATTAACAAGTACTACTCTAGAACATATGTAGGTCCTCATTCGACAAGGGCAGGCACACACATATTCATAGCATTAGAATCCTAGATATGCTTACTAAGTATGCATCCATAGAAAACACAAAAAGAATTCATCAATGAGACAAGTAGTGAACCAATTTTCATCCATTCGTAAAAGTAATTCAAATGAAATGTCATAACAAACTTGCAATCATATTCGGGGCTTCAAAACAGCCCCTAACTACTAAAAATTAGTTACACATAATTCTCAAATTAAACCAAAAGAAAGACATGAGTTTGAGAAGATAAAACCGAGAGAAGAGAATGCCAAGATTTCCTCCTTCCTTTCCTTCCTTCCCCAACGCCGCAGCCTTCCTTTTTCCCTTGCTTTGCTTCTTTTTTTTCTCTCTTTTTTTTCACACTTTTTTTTCCCCCTTTGTTGCTGCAACCTGTAGGTATTTTCTTCTTTTCTGCTGCCACAGTTTTTTCTCCATAACTCACCCCACTAACAGCCATTTAGTGATGACAATAAGTGGGAGGAAATGCCAAAACAATTGTAACTCTTTGGGCAGCCTTTATGCCCATTACTCTCACTTAATTTTTCATTTCCTCTGATATTTGAATAGGTGTTAGCTGGCTTGTTCTTGGCTGCATCAGTTTTGGCTGTTAGTTTTATGGGATTTATTGCTTTCAATGCTTCTTTGTCAGTTACAAACTGCTCAGCATCCTGGGAACCTTTCAGTGTTTGAACGGCCATAACTTTTTCTAGAAAAATGATATTAAAAATCTGTAAAATGCTCCAGAAAATAGACATCCGTAGCTTTCCAAGCATATAAGGTTCATTCTCTAATTCATTCTGAGCTGTCCGAAACTTGCTTCCAAAGTCAGCTAACCTGCACAGGCAGTTTTGACGAATTTATTACTTAACATTCCACTTGTGTTATTTTTCTTTTCTTTACTTGACAAATCCTACAAAACACAAAAACAAAGTAAATAACTCAAAAATATAAGGAACTAACTAAGAAAAGATAAGTGAATTTGATATAAAATATATATAAATATGAGCTTATAAGTGCCCAAGTATGCAAAGTATTGCATACTTGGAAGGGGCGTGTGAACTTCTACTTGCATCTAACTATAAAACCTGAGTGAGATCGATTTCAGATACACTATACGTGTATTTTCATCTTCAACCATATCCATATCATTTGATTGTTTTTTTAAGATTAAGGCTTATCAACATATCTGTATGAATTTCATCGGAACTGCGAAACAAGCATCTATGCAGCATTGCTAGTCTATTATCGAGTTCAAACATACCAGAACAACAAAAATGCTCTCCAAAACATCAAATCAATAAGGAGAGTCTTTCCCCACCGAGAAAAAGAAAGGGAAAAACACATGCTCCATAGATTGCTTATTCCACTACCATGTGTACTGCTAAATAAAAAATGACAATGAATTATGAAGAATATCATGCTAACCATTCGAAGTGCTCTGCTCAAGATAATAAGGAGAGTCTTTCCAAATTTTTTGAAACTTGCGAGTTTGGTTGATTGAGTTTTCTTCCTCAGTAACAGCGTCTGTTTTTTGATGTGGCAAATCAATGTCCTGCAAAGTAAAGTTTCGACGTTAAATATGAAAAGTAGGAACAGCGTCAGCCCATAAATTATCTATTTCTAATTCATGGAAACCTAGCAAACAGCCAAACTTATGCAAAACTGCAGCAACAAAAACTCACAGGAAAAAGCAAAGGGTTCTTGCATAGCATACCCAAAACCGCCACCACCCGAAAATCCACCGCGTCCACGCCCTCTATATGCCATTGAACTACACATTTAAACGCAAAGATGAATTACTCAATAAACACTCATATGCGGCCCTTTACCACAGTAGTTGAAAGGTGTTGAACCATTACATGCGGCGTGAGTTCGAACCCTGTCGGTGACTCATCTAACAAATATATCATTTGACAAAAAATTAAAAAAAACACTCTTATGCAAAATAAAAAGTACATTGCCCCACAAATTTAGCAAAATTCAGCAAAATATTACTACCAATTTCAGCAGTAAAATAGTGACGACTGAGAAGTTCGACTCTACCGCGGGAGGGGAGAGAGAGAGAGAGGGGCAAGACTTCTGTTGGACTCGGGAGAGGCAGCAATGAGAGATTGAAAGTGTGATTTCGGTTGGAGAAATGTTATCCATATCATGTTTTTGTACCATATTTTCATACCACCTTAGGTAGCATTTGATGTGGACAGTCATATCATTTGAATTAATCAGATTTTTAAATTTAGTTCATTATTTAATAAACTAATAATTAAGAAAAACTAGTTAATTTAATGATGATTGTGGTATACGATAAGTTTTTCTCCTTCATTTCCTTGGGTTTTGCAAATTATGCCACATAAGGTGGTATAGAAATATGGTATAAAAGCATGGTATGAATAACATTACTCTTTGGGTTGATTCACTCAATCTCTTTGATTTTTTTTTGGGGGGGGGGGGGAGGGGAGGTTTGGTTTCAACTTTTTAGTCATCACAGTACGGTTCCTCGATTTTTATGTCAACACCTACAGACCGGGGGGGGGGGGGGGAGGTTTGGTTTCAACTTTTCAGTCAACACAGTACGGTTCCTCGGTTTTTATGTCAACACCTACAGACGGAACACATATGCATTGGTGAACTCTATTTCTATTAGGACGTGTTTGCCACTTGGGATTGGAATGGAGAGTAACGGAATTGCATTCCTCCCGAATCATTATGCCATTTACTACCAATAGGAGAATCAGATTTTATGTGGGTCCACCCAATTTCAACCGTTCAATTTCGGATTTACCCTGCATTGGATTACCTCTATAGAGATGGTAATTGAGTTCCGGGTGTAAGGCTGCCTTAGGACACAAAATTTTATACCCATAATACCCATTTCTATTCCTAAAACACGTCCTACCTTCATCAATCACTCCCCTCCGTATTTGTTTCTCTCGTAGCACTGACCACCCCACCTTTGTGATCTGAAACGATGCCGCAGCGATAAACGACTAACGCCTGCAATCAGGAACAAGGTTCGCCCAGGGGCTGAAACGATGCCTCAACAACGAAAGTGATCTGGAACAACAAACGCCCAAATCAGCAAGGAAATTGTGATTTGCAGACCCAAACAATATAGAAGGAAATAACCTTTATCACTTTCACTCTGTGAAAATTGGATTATTTTTCATGATTCCTCTTGAGATTGGATGGTGGGGTGTGGATATTGTGGTCTAGGGTGGGGTGTGGATACTGTGTGCTAGGCAGCCTCCGTTGGACAAGAGTTTGACGGTGAATTTGAGCGTTTTGGTCAAGCGACTGCAGAGAAAGATGGGAAAACAAGGAGAGAGAGCAAGAGAGCTAGAAAATGAAGTAAAATTTTGTTTTAGTTGACTTTATGTGTTACTATTTCTAATAGGGTTTAGGGTGATTAAGAGTTAGAAGCAAATAAAAAAGGCTTATTCTATTAACACCTCACATATTATTAATTAAATCTCACATACTTAATACATCTCATATTTACTTTTTTAATAAAAAATTTATCTTAATACACCCCATATTTTCTATACACTCAACATTCTTCAAACCTTATAAACGCATTTTCAATTTTTATAAATTAAATTGACTTAGAATTAAAACCCTAATATTCTCTAAAAATAGAAGTCTACAATCCGGTTTGTTGAGCTTGAGTTTCATTGGGTCATCACAGCCAATCTCTTTTTCTCTATCTCTTAAGCCTTTGCTAACAAAAAAGGATTACTGCTAAAAAATGGCAACTGGGTTTGCCTCCTGTGAAATTGGGTAGTATGGAAAGTAAAAGCAAGCTTAAATAATTACCGATGTCGTTGAATAATTAAAACAATGGCAAATATGAAATTTTACCTCATGTGTAGCTTCCGAAATATTGATATCATGTTCCATTCGTTAAATATTTTTCTCAATCAACGTGTTTATAGTTTCAATAGTTAGAATTTTATTAAACAATTAATGTAGTGGAGAGGTTTTGATAGTTGAAGAAGATAAATAATACGTTAAAAGTAATTTGGGGTGTATTTAGAAATTTCTTATTTTCTTTAAACCTCATAAGGTTGAAATTGTCATTGCATAATAGGTTACATAAGCCACTTAATATTAAATTTTAATGTGGGATGCATTCAACATTATGTATGATGCTAATAAAAAAAGCCATAAAAATGATTATCATTCTGATTCATGTGAATTGGTAAACCGTTTATATAGATCAATATCATTTCTATTCCAAACAATTTTAGTGAACAATTCCAACAAGAATCTGATTCTGATTACACCTCATTATATTTCCTCTTCAGTTCAATTCCTTCCAATCTAATTACGGTTTAGTAAATCCATCCGACCATTCAGAGTATTGACCTGCAACCTCGAGGAAGCAACAGAACAACCTTATCCATACTAACAAAAAAAACCAGAGACCTAAATTACTAATTGAATCACCCAAATTGCATAACCCCAATTTTATAAAGGCAGAAAATTTGAACCAGCCAAACGGAGAATTTCAACCTAAAATTCAAAATCCCAATTTAAAAAATGCATAAAAGTTGATGAGATTGACTTACCATTACGATTGGAGTGGATGGAGTCTGGCGATGGAGCAGCGTTGCAGCTGACGGAGATCGAATCGGGGGTTGATTGGATGGCGGTCTGAGGAGACTGGAGAGAACGATGGTGGACTGTGTGGAGGATGGGAGTCTGGAGAGAACGATGGTGGTGTGGTGGAGGAACAATGGAGGATGACGTTGTGGGAGACAGAGAGAGAAGAGATCGAGTAGAGGGGTGAGAGAAAAGGGAATTATCGGGTGGTAGAGTCCGAGTTCAAATCATGTAAACCCAAAACCCTGCATGGCCTCTATGTGACCTGTCTCAGGTAAAATCAATGGCCAAGTATCTCTCGTAGCGGATTCAGATTTTAAACTCGAGGATCCTAATAATAAAAGTCAAAAAATTATAGACAAAAATAGCATTAAAAAGTTAAATATAATACATTTCATTCAAAAATCATACGCAAAACAACATTACAAGCTATAAAATCCTAATTCAAGCGTCCACGACGAGGTTTCATAGTCTGAAAATGTTTCATGATAACTTCATTACCAATACATGAAAAAAATGGTAAATTACACTTTCATACCTTAGGTTTAGGGTCTATTTCAATTCCTTACAACATCTTCAAAACATTTCACTTTCATACCTTAATTACTATTTTATTTCAAAATAATACCTTTGTTACATTTTCCAACCATTGATCCGTTAAGTGCTGAACTGACTGCCACATATATGCCACGTGGCAAAAAAAATGATTTTTTAGTTTATTTTTAAAAAACCTGAATTTTCTCAAAAATAAAATTAAAAAAATTTGAAACCCATCCCTAAACCTGCACCCCCTACGTCCCTAAACCTCCATATTTTTGAGATTTTCAGTGTGGGTAAGTTTCGAAAATACTTTGAGATTGGGAGTTTGAGTTTGAGATGATTGTTGGATTGGTTTTGTAGTAGATCCACCTAATCTCGGGTGGGATTTTTGGGGGTTGGTGATGGGGGATTTTTGGGAGGGGTGATGGGAGATGCAAGAAAGGGGTGACTCGGGTGGGTGATGATGGATGGGAGAAGAGGATGGGTCGGGAAAGACGATTTTTGGGTTTTTTTTTTTTTTTTTTTTCTTTTCCTCCTCTTCTTCTTCTTCTTTTTCTTCTTCTTCTAGGTTGTAGGTTTTTGGGGGTGGGGGACGAACTGGGTTTGGCCTTCTTTTTTTTTCTCTCTTTCTTCTTCTTCTTCGTCTTGTTGTTGTTGCTGCAAGTTTAGGGATGTGGGGGTGGTTGCGGGGAGGTGGGATGGGATGGGTTTCAATTTTTTTTTTTTTTTTTTTTTTTTAACTCCCTCTTCTTTTTCTTCTTCTTCTTCTTCTTGCAGGTTTAGGGATGGGTCTCAATTTTTTTTTTTTTTAAGAAAATTCAAGTTTTTTAAAAAGAAAATAAATAAAAAAAATTTACCACGTGGCAGACATTTGGCAGCCACATGGCATATATGTGGCAGCCACATCAGCATTTAATGGATCAATAGATGGAAAATGTAACAGATGTATTATTTTGAAATAAAATAGTACTAAAAGGTATGCAAGTGAAATGTTTTGAAGATGTTGTATGGAATTGAAATAGATCCCAAACCTGAGGTATGAAAGTGTAATTTACCCATGAAAAAACGTCTTTCTCAATGCAAACAACTAAGTTGTCACTCAACCATTGACCTCCCATTTTGTTGCGAAGTTGACCCTTAATGATATTCATAGCAGAAAATGTCATCTTCACTGAAACGGTTGCAACCAGTAAAACCAAAGCCAACTGAACAAGCAAATATACATATGCAAATGTTTGATGCAACCCTTTCTCCACAAAACATATACCAATTAACCAATAAACAAAAATTTCATCTAAATTCCAATGATAAAATGAGTATTCAAACATAAAACATATCAACAATCATATCAATAATAGACTAAAAATCTCCATCAATATTGAATATAATTTAATTGAGATTAGATTAGAATTCCAAAAAACTTACTTGAATTTGGAACCAAATAGTTGTGGAGTGGAGAATTGAAACAAGTGGAGGTATGATATTGGACTTATATAATTATAATATGGGATTGGGTCATGGGTGAGATTATAAATTTAGGGTTTTGAAATGGGCGAAAGAGGGAACCAAATAATGGGGAATTGGGGGAAAAGAGAACACTAGGGAAAGATGTGGGGCTCAGGGGCTGGGCTTTAAAATTAAAACAATTTGGAGTCATCAGTAATGGACAAACGACAACGTTTTGTCTCCCTTTTTTTTTTTAACTTAAAACAATTGGCCAAAACTGTGCCGTTTTGGACCAATTGTTAAAAAGTCCTATTTTCTTTCTTCTTCCCTTCGTCTTCTTCTCCGTAGCTCTGCCGCAACCTGCACAACATCACATACCTCGTGTTAGGGTCGCCGAGGGGTCCTGAGACCTCCTAGGTCCCTTTGTAGATCCGCCACTGCCTCAAAGTAGGTTAGTCGCAGCAAGATCACATAGTATTTCGAATGCAGAAGATTTGGACTCAACCACGTGGTTAAAAAAAATTGGTTCAATTCGGCTCGGCATATAGTGAACCCTTACCGTTTTCAGTTTTGTACTCAAACTGAAAAAAATTAAATAAAATCGAATTGAACAGTTTTTTTCCGGTTCAAGCCAGGTTCAATTTCAATTCTCAGTTTATTTTGCCCAGGCCTAAATGCTACCCAAACTACTAAGGTTGTGCAAAAATACCAATCAAATAAAAATCATGCCAATTAACGAGCCAAACTTATGTTCAAGTGTGAACGTACATGTTTCGTTAAAATTTTGTCAAAACACATGATGTACAATGTATTTGACGTATCCCATGCTTCCTCGAAGACAAGTTGTGGTAAACATAAATACTACTCCAAGTCATATATCATAATGCGTGAAACACACCCTTGAAAAAAGTGTTTACATGCCCAACATAGGTGGTATATCAGTGAGAATTTGAGACTCTTTACCTTCGTATCTTTACAATATTAACATAAATTTTTAGTGATAAATTGGCAAAGTGTTGTTTGAATTGTACGTATATACCTCTAATAATTATTATAACTATTATATTATTGTCAAACTGCATCTTCAATTCTCCTGCATGAGGTAAATGAGAATCGAGATTATGAGAAGATAAGAGAGGTGGAAACCTAGAAGAATTCAACGTGGTACTATGCCTAAACCGTATGCTAGCCTCTAAATTCAACGTGACACCTATTAGAGTAAACATGTAATATGATCCGACTTGTACTTGACCCGTTAAATTTAACGGATAATGATCTGACCCGTTACTCGTTAAAAAAAAAACATATTTTACTTCAATAAATAATCAAATAAAAAAAACGTCATATTAAATTAGTAAATATCTACATATCACATTGTCACTCAATTAATATCTATATATTGTCATTAAATTAGTATCTACATACCCTAATCCCTATTATCCAAAGAACGATGTAATCATTATCAAAGCGTACAAGATGAGATCATGAGTGTTGGCATAATTTTTTCATATTTTTTGCACTTGTAAATTAATTATTATGAATTTTCAACTCCACCTAAAAACACTGTTGACGAGAGTTTTGAGTCTTAAAAATCTAAACGACAATGTACCCATCATCAAAATGTAGATGACACCATCACAAGCTTTTGCATATATGTTTCACATTTTTCACACTTAAAAATTAATTATTATGAATTTTTTTTTTAATTTGATGTTTCCTACAAAATGTAAAAATACATTAAAAAAAAAATTAAACAAACAATATTATTTCCGTTAAGATGAAGGGGGAATGTGCTAAGACTCATCATAGACTGGCAATAATGTTGAGATTGCATGTTATTCCTAACAGTATTGTCACGCTAATATCAACATTTCGTTACATAAATTAGAAGTTAGATGACACACCCCGACCTAAATTGAGGCATGATGACCGTCACTTGATGGTGACGTAGCCATGTACGCAGTGCGGAAGTGACAGTGATATGAAGATGTGAGAAATCAAAACCAATTAACTAATGTACACAAGACAAGTAAATAAGTGCGAGAAGAAGTGTTAGAGTGTAGATACACATAGTCAGAGCATTGGTGCCAAGGTGCTGTCCAACAAGCTAAATACTAATTATACAAGGTATGAAAGAAAACCCTACATTGATGGATGTCTGTCAGAACCGCCATAGAGTCCTCGTGAGCCACCAACACGCACTTCTATCTAGAACCTGGAGGGGCGCAAAACAGAAAACGTGATTGGGCAAAAACAAAGCTTTTCAAAACCATTTCTCTTTCCAAAAGTAATAACCTCACCGTAAAACCCGTATAATTTCCCAAAAAATAAAAACACATACGTATATAAAAAGCACGCTCGAGAGTAATGAAAATCAAATATATGTTATGTCAAGTATCCTAGTATGGAAATAAGTAGCCAAGTGAAATAAATCAATGTAAAATGATGTGTCAACCGAAGTCACTTAACGTGACTTATACGGCTGAACCTATAACTCATCAAATATGTCGGCACATGAGTCGGAACCACCTATCGTGGTCTGTACGACAGGGCTGGGTGCAAATAAGTAAGATTAAGTGCTACGATCACGTGAAGGCTGTGCGAATAATTGCGGGTCACCTACGAGTCGGAACAACCTAATGTGGTTTGTACGACAGGGTTGTACACCAAACTTGGATCCAAGGTGAGCGTGCTGTACGGGAGGTGAACATCACGTGAAGGACTGTGCCTTGGCCACGGGCGGGAGCACTAGCACCGGAGTGCAGGATAATGAGCTCTAAATGCATCTACGTATAACCACAAACAATGCATCCACTATCATCAATATATACTCACCTGAAGCTTACATGGGCGTCTGCAGCATCAAGCAACAATATGCATATCTATACTAATGCATACACTAAAGCATAATGCAATTGACATGACATTTAAAATCGTAATTCCATTTAAAACAAATTTCTGGGAAAACGCAAAGCATATATATGTATATATAGAAAACCAAAACCCACTCACTGGTATATAGTTGGATTGTAACCCCCGGGTCTCGTTTGACTGCGCTCGTCCTCCAAAAACATCTCACCTATATGTGAAATCACTATTTTAACATTAATTTTAAGTACATAACTAAAACTATGTAATAACTTATACGTTGCTCAATTGGGGTGTTTGAATATACCATCGTGGCCTACTTAACACCATGAACAACCTTATATTTTTAGAATAATTTTTCGACGTCCCACGCGCCTTCATGCCGGCCAAGGAATGGCCACGCGCAAGCACATGCCTGGCACATGGACAGAATGCTTAACGCTATTAGGGAATATTTCATTAAATAATAGAATTTTTCGTTAAATATACCTGACGTCGTTAGTATATTCAATCAAAGTTGACGGAATATTCCTTGTCTTCTCTGGTGGCTATGCTGTAATGCAGCACCGGTCGCCGCTGCATCGCTGGTTTCTGGAAAAATTTAAAACTTGAATTTCTACTTCATTTCAACACCAAACTTCACAAGTCTTATATGGGTTTAAAGCTCTCAACAAGGGGAACAAATCCTTACCTCTTAGAGGTCCTAAAACTGATAGGAAACAACCGGAAACTAGCTCGACACAACCGGCCAAACTTGAAACTCGACAAACCTTTTGACGTTCTAACCACTCCAAAATTAGCCTAGGATCCTTATAGAATCGTTTAGGACCCCTTTTGAACCTTAAAATCCAATGAAATGCCCACAATCATGTCGGAGTAACAGGGTACCTCTTCGGAGCTTATGGTTCTTCACAATTCTGATGTCCTTTCTATGAACAAATGGTATGGTTAGACTCGCAAGCTTGCAAGGAACACGAAGGTCGTCCTTAGAAGTTTGATCTGTGAGGTTTTGGTTTAGTTTGAGTGTGGTGTCTTCGGTTGTACGGACAAAGAAGAAAATTCGAGAAAAATGGTGAAGGTGGGTTACGTACTTGTGTGTGTGTGTGTGTGCGCGTGTATGGTCATGGTTTGGTCACTTTAAAATGGCCTCAAGCCCTAATTGGGCTATAGGATTTAGGGCCTAGCTAATTGGTCCAAATAGAATTAAAACCAACCCGATCTCACTTATTCATCTGTAACGTTTTTGTTACGAATCCAATTTTGCTCTAACTCGTGTCAACACACTCATGACATCGAGTACAATTGACCACCTTAGCAGAAAAATAATTTAAAACTATATACATACATCCATGTCACTACAACTTGAGGGTATAATCATCATTTTCACACATTCAAGGATAAAATATATATTAATTCAGGACGGGTCGTCACATTAGATCCATAGATTATCGCCCGATTGAGAAATTGGGCTCGGCCTGGAGCCTAATGCCCCTCGTTTGGCACACCTTCTAAAACATCGAATATAACTAATAATACAGGGCTAGTTGTTTGGTGCCTTAACCGGATAAATAGTCAACTGCCTAATAATGCGGTCAACCTTTTTTATTACAGTTCACACCTGCTAGTGAATACACTCCAAACACTCGGTACGAATTAGTCGGGGTTAGAAACGCACGAGGTTCTTTCTTCTTCGCGCATCTACTCTGCTGGCGAATCAATTCGTCTTCTTCTTTCTCTGTCCCAAAGATCTTTTTTCTTCTGTCTCTTGCTCCCTCCCTCCTTCTCTCCACGTTTCCTTCCCTAGTCGTCAATATATATTCAGCGATATCTCTCGTCGACACTTTTACAGTTTCAATCCCCGTGTACCGATGACTTGTAGGAAAAAATAAAATAGAAAAACTCAGATTTATTCTTCTACGATGTTGCTGCAACAAATTTAGGTCCAATTTCACAACTCAAATTCATCAAAAGCTTCATTAATACAAACAATTTCACGGGTTTTGCATCTTTGTATAGTGGGGGAGCCTAAACCCCAGCTCGCACCCACACTCTAGATCACCACCGACAAAAAATAACATTATACTAAACAAATTTCATATGAAAGTTGAGGATTCTAAACAATTTCAACGAAAATGAGCAGTAAACTAGGAAACAAAGGTAAATCTCAGAGAAATCCATGACGATAATCTTATGGCACTGATGCAGCCACTGGCCCTCTTTTTTTTTTTTTTTTTTATAATGTTTTTTTTTAAATTTTTAAATAGTCAGTTTTTTAATCCAATACGTCGTTAAACATGTTAAACATGTGACTAATTTAGTTAGTACTATTCAATGACTATTTATTATATTCGAATGCTTTAGTCAGTACAATCCGAACTGCTGAATGAGGTCATAAGGGTTTAATGTGGAATGGAAGGGTATTGGGTGGCCTATCCTTGAAAAAAATTATCTTCGAATCTCTTTCACCAAATCCCACCGATCAAGTAATCCGGCTCTTAAAATTTGATTTAATGGTTAAAATTATTATAAATTTTAAAATGAGCCTTTGTTTTTAACCATTGGATGAAATTTTAAGAACTCAAATCACTTGATTCGTGAGCTTTGGTGGAAAAGATCCGAATAAATCTCTTTCCTATCTCCTTGGGGATTTATAAAAAAAAAAACTAATGAAAATAACTTGAAAATTTTGAGTTTTAACTATAAGAACAAAATAAGGGGTCAAATGAATAATATCAGATTAACTTTTTAGTATAAAAATGTAATTTTTCATTAAAATAAACAGTATTAGAAATTTTTCGTTAAAGTTCTCTTAATAAGAGTTGGAGTTGTTTTATCTCTTTCAAGTTTTTTGGTTAAACGATCTCTTTCAAGTTTTCAATCAAATCTAATTAAATATTAAAAAATAAAAAATCACATCAATCATCTCTTATCAATATCTCTGGATATGTCTGGGTTCAAGACTGCAGGTTTTTATTACAGGAAAACTCGAAGTGATTTCTATCACTTTCCAATCATAACCCATCTGATTTCAGAATTTGTGATTTTTTTTAAGGAAACTAACGAAAGGGTTTGAAAACTTTGAATTTTAATGATAAAAATAAAATAAAAGGTAAAATAAATAATATCATGATTGAATTTTTAGTGTAAAAAATAAGTTTTTCGTTAAATTAAACAGTATTGTAGGTTTTTCGTTAAAATTCCTTTTTTTTTATAATTGGCCTTTTTGCGTAAGAAAGTTTATAACATAAATTACGTACAAATGTTGCGCAAACTCCTAAAACCATCTTCAACTGAAAGAGGAGGATCAGATGGTTCGTTTTAACTTTATAACTCTTCAAGAAATTAATATTTTAATAAATAGTATCAAGCCATATTTCTTACCATCTCCAATCGAAGGGCCAAAGGGCCATAGGCCAAACATAACCCTGTGACAAAAAATCATCTTCAACTGAGGGGGCCAAAGAATCATAGGTCAAACATAATTTATTATTTTAATTTAAATACTACAACAACTTAAATTTAAAAATTATAACAACTTAAATTTAAAGTCTATAATCATATAATCATGTTCATCATCATCATGGATTATAATCAAAGGTAAGGCCATCTCCAACCGAATGGTTCAGAGGGTCGAAAACAACCCGAAAACCGTCTCCAATTGAGAGTTAGACCAAATGGCTCGTGAAATCTGAGAGGGCCCCACAAAATCTGAAAGGGCTAGAGGACTGACTAGAAAAATCATTATTCCTGTCGATTATAACTGATAGGAATCCTAATCTAAAATTCAAATGCAACGACTAGCTGATATCAGCTAGCCGTTGCATTTGAATTATTATTATTATTTTTTTAGGTTTTTTGGGCCTTATTTTTTTAATTCTCAAAAATTCTAATTTTTTCCCTATAAATACCTAAATCATTGATTCACTATTCCTTTAGATTTAATTTGTAGTTTTTAAGTTTAATTCGTCGTTATATAAGTTGCAGTTTTTAAATTTAAATAATAAATTATGTTTGTCCCTTTAGCCCTCGGTTGGAGATGGTTCTTTGTGACAGGGCTAAAACAAACCCTATGACCCTTTAACCCTCGGTTGAAAATAGAGGCAAATATGGCCCTATACTATTCATTAAAATATTAATATCTTGGAAGCAGAGGGCTAAAACGAGCCCTCTGGCCAGCCCTCGGTTGGAGATGGCCTAAATAACTACCGTCAGGCCATAATTTTCCTCTTTTTCCTATCAAAATAGGCCTTACTCATTGGAATCCAAAGTGTTCCTTTGCATATTCCTATCATCCATTTCTTCTTGTATTTGTTTGGCCTGTTCTTCATGCCTACGGTTCCTTTCTTCCACGACAATGGCATTTCGCTCCTCCATTAATCGCAAAGAGGCCGTCATTTCTTGTTGAAAGGCGATATCATCCTTTGCCTTGCCATTTTCCTTCAATTTTTGGACCTTATTTTGTCCCATAGTCCTAGGTATGGAATCTTCACCCGCAGACAAAATATCTACCATTGTTTCTTGAATGGTAGGAGATCCATCTTCATCCCCATCTACAGCTGAGGATGCAGTTCTAAACATCGGCGTAGGACTTACTCTATGTTGAGGTGGATCTTCAAATAACACCCACCCTTTATAAATTTCCCAACAACCGTGATGCTGAAAGGGTTTCGAGTGGTCCTTCATATACAATTCCTCCGCTTGGCGTACCTAGAAAATATAATTACAAAAATTAAAGGAAATTAATTTATGAAATTAAATGTAATATAATTAAATATTTAAAATAAATTATGAAAACACTTACTTCATCGTACTAATTGGCGCCACTTTCATGTCTACTTGCAGCAATTAACAGTGCTTGGTGCCATTTACTCAAACTTGGATGAAAATGTTTCTTCCATCTTGAAGAACAACTCACGTGGTTTCAGGTATTCAATGGAGTGGTGCCTTCGTAGAACACATAGTATTTTTTGGACGTACAAGTCCAAACACCTTCACTTGTTTGAGAACTCCCCCTCACACTATCTTTCAAGACTCATCTATAAGACTTGCAAAGACCTTCATCTTCTTTTCGGGTCCAAGCCCTACCTTTCATTGCAGATGTGGCCATTTGAAAATTATTGAAAAAATTGAAGGAAAGATTATTGGAAGACGTAAGAAAATAGAATGTGAAGAATTCAAAAAAGTATGGAATGGTGAAAATTATGTGAGAAATGATGTAGGAATGACTTAGGTATTTATAGGGAAAAAATGGGAATTTTTAAAATTTGGCCAAAAAAAATATCAAATCCAACGGCTAACTGACGTCAGTTAGCCGTTGGTTTCATTGGGCCAGTCGGTTGGCCTGATTCCTCTTTTTGGCTCGGTGGGGCCCACGTGCCCTTTGGCCTAACCCTCGGTTGGAGACGATTTTTGTGTCATTTCGAGTTATTTTCGACCCTCTAATCGGTTGGAGATGGCCTAAGGTTATGCAAAAATACCAATTAAATAAAAAATATTGTCAATTTACGACTCGAACTTATGTTCTAATGTGAATGTACCATCTTCATTATTTTTTGTTAAAATTTTGTCAAAACACATGATCTACAATCCGTGGGACGTATCTTATGCTTCCTCAAAGACAAATTGATTTTTTTTTTTGAATAAATGATATTATCTATACTAAAGGATGGAGGAGTGTACTTGGTCTCACAATGGGCTAGCAATAATATGGTTCAAATTCGCATTTGGCGATAGTCAAACCTGAGACCTTTCACTTACAAGTGAAGATGAATATCACTAGACCGTAGTACTAAATGACGTGAAAAATTGTATTAAACATATATAATTTCTACTCCAAGTCATATATAGGAGCTGTGAAAACACTAAGGCGGCATATTTGTGTGAATGTGAGACTTTTTGCCTTCACATCTTTACAATATCAAAATATGGAATCTTGGTGATAAATTAGCAAAATTTTTGTTTGATTGTATATGTAAACCTCTAATAAATTATGTGGTGTTTGGAAAATTTCCCTATTCCTTTATAAATTCCATTAAGTCCATTGTAGAAATGATTATAACTGTTATATTATCAAACTGCATCTTCGATTCTCCTTTGCATGAGTTATGTGAGAAGAGAATCGAGAATATGAGAAGAGAAGAGAAGAGGGGTGGAAACCTAGTAGAGTTCAACGTGACACTTATGCCTAAACCCTTGGATTTTCGGAATTTCAGACTAACATTTCATCCCAAAGTCTGCAATGTTTAAATATCACTGGAAATAAGGATTATGTCTAGTCAATGCTTTGCATGATTATGGAAAGTTAGGCAGGCTGCTTAACCATGGATCCAGTCTTAAACCCTATTCTACAGAGGATAATTAGAAGCTTGAATACTGGTGCTGTGTTCAGTCTACACTAACTCGAAATTTTCTCTTCTTTTTGCAAAAAGCCAATTCAAATTTACTTCAAGGAGAACCTCCCAATTTTTTGACTTTGTTCCAATCCTTGACACGACTAGTCATTTATTGTTTAAGAAATTGAATGGTTCCATGATGATAATTCTACAATAAAAATGCAAGTATTATCCCTTACTTAATTGCTCTCCTAGATCCATAATTCTAGTCAGATTACATTCGTAATTTTCACAAGTAAAATGAAACTTTTACTAGAGTATTATTTAAGATTTTTAAACTAACAGCATACATAAGGTCATACATACTAACATTTTCTTTCATGTAACCACTACGGCGAAGTCACCAGTTAATCTCCTTTTTAAAAGAAAAAAATAAACATTTTCTTTCATGTGTTGTTAAATATTGAATACAATATGAGAATGATAATACAATTAAAATCTTACCATTCAGATGTAAAATATTATAGATTTGTACTTTAAAAAGTTATCATGCTTCTTTAAAAAAAAATTTAAACAAAAAACATTGTAATTTCTCTCATGTGTTAACTTTTTTGTAACGCTAATAAATATTGGTCCAACATTCAATGACAGAGCCCACATCTTTTAAATTGTGTTTTTTTAGATGAAGTACGATATCCATTAATGAAAGATTGAAAACATATAAAGGTAAAAATATGATGCTAATAATGGATTTCGATAAAAATCTTGCCTTAAATTTCAATTTGAACTAAGGGTAAAATAGCGTCTCACACTAAGCAACTTATATATTGTTGGTATCCTAAAAAAAATATCAGAAACTATATCCAGAGATATTTCGAAATAAGTTACTTGTTATTAAGTGTCAAACTTAACCTTGCTAGCCGATGAGCAGCCTTGTTCATTTCACGACGAGCATACGATACTTTCCAATTGGGAAAAGTAATCTCAGAATCATGCGAACATCCTCAAAAATATGTCCATGCGGGCCATCGTTAGTACCTTCTACCCTTTGTAGCTTTGCAATAATCATTAGAGCATCCCTTCCAATTCAAAATTTTCTCACGCTACTACCTGCATAATTCAGCCAGAAGCGGAGAATCAACCCTATTAAGGGCTGGTTTGGTATTGCTGTGCTTTGAAAAAAAGCTGCTTCTGATGTGCTGTGAGAATAAGCAGCTGTGAAATAAAGCAGCAGAGTGTTTGGTAAACTTTTTTGTAAAAGTGCTTTTGAAGAAAAAAAAAGCAGTATTAGAGTGTTTGGTAAACTTTTATGTAAAACAGATGTGAAAAAAAGCCGGTTTTTCAAAGCTAGGTTTTGCAGCTTCTTGTTTTTGGCTTTTTTTCATCCAAAACTGTGAAAAAAAGCTGAAGCAGAGTGTTTACCAAACACAAAAACAGCTCCCAGCTTTTTTTGATAGCAGCTTTTTTCAGAATCACCTCAATACCAAACCAGGTCTAAATCTCTTCCCCAAGGCAGCCACGAACTCGCCTTTCTATCTTTTCGCCAAGGCAGCCACGAACTCGCCTTTCTCGTCTCTCAGCACCACCTGATGCCTCCCACCACGCCGTTATCGTCCCAAAGCCGTCAAAATTGCATTTCAACCACCCATTCTCAGGTTTCCTCCATTTTTTCGGGGACGGCAGTTGTTTCACTTTCTTTTATCTCATGCCATTTCTTGCATTCTGTCAACCATGCTTGAGCTTGATGCTGAATGTCCACCGGATTCTATTTGTCATACTCTTCCACAATAACGGGTTGCGGTTTTGCCATAAACAATGATAAATTGCAAATATTACAAGTAGAATACTGAAGTTTCCAATCTTTTGGTATAGCTTTTAGCAACTGCCGTATGTGTTGATCAATTGGCTTCACAATAAACATACAAATTAATTACGACACTGATATAGGGAATAATTAATTTCCACAGTCGTAGGAATGTACTCACTTTTGATTAGTTGACTATATATAACAGGAAAAAAAACATTAAGATCTAAAAGAGGAAAATGGAACAATTAATTAAACAAGACTTTGAAAAGAGGTGGGCGAAATAAATCCAGAGTCGCAATTTTCCTATCAATTTTTCCCAAATATGTTCATTTACAATTAACCCGACGAAGGCCATAGGAATTACTTTACCAACTTTGTTTCCCAATCATTGAGAAAGTAGTTGATGCAGTTTTAAATAACGATCGATCGTATGCCCTAAAGTAATAGACTTGGTCATAACAAACAATACAGTCACTTAGTACTATGTATTATTTCTCTTTGCTTGTAAGTAAGAGATTTTAGATTTGATTCTTGCCAAAAACGAATTTGAATTATATAATTACTAGCTAATTATGAGGCTAATCCCCTATCCCCCTTAGTATAAATAATATCGTTTGTTAAAAAACACAATATATACGTACACCCTTTAATTTGCCTGATCAGTTTTTCCGTCTACCCCTCCCTTACCCCAGTAGGATATTACAAGTAGTATACACGATGGAGCGACGTGAGATGAATTCATGCATATTAAAGAAAACCATTGAGAACTGTTCAAGAAACTATAGGGACTCATACATGACAAGTCTTTTGGTCGGTTAACCATATTATGAAGATTTGGGATAACAGGTATATATAATTATTAATGCAAGTGACCATCTATCACAGTGATGAAGATGAGTGTTTCTCTTGCATCACGGCGTGGGTTCAAATCTCTATCGGCTCACTAATCTAACATCTAATCTAACAAATATATCGTTTAACAAAAAAAAAAAGAAGGTATATAATCATTTGTAATAATCTTTTACTACATAAATAAATTGAGATTTTATTTAAAAGAATATATTACAATTTTTTATCTTGGCTAAATAGCTCTTCATGCATTTATACCATCAATTTCTAGTCTCTTTGTGATATTTTTGAGTTAAACTAGTTGTATTTTACCTTATTTTGTGTTAGTGTGTAACTATATGTACTTTAGGATCAATTTGGAGGCAAAAGAAGTGAAAAAGGCCATTTTTGGGGTTGACCCTTATTCAAACGTGGAAAGAAGTTTAGTGGCCTGATTTGAAGTCCAAATAAAGAATCCAAGATGAATCTGGCTTGTTAGAAGACTAGGAGCAGAATGGGAAAAGAATTAGAATATTTAGCCTAAATTGGAGGAGCCAAATAAGGAAAAATGTTCAAAACTTTGGCTTAATGGTTGGGATCACCTTGCAATCAGCTACTACCCCATTTAGCATTTAAATAATAAGGTTTCAGATCACTTTTACACAAGCCCCCTTGGGGGTCTCCCAGAGCTCTCTCTTCTCCTTCTTTAGCCTTTCTTCCAGAAACAAAATTCTATTTCCCTTCACCATACACTGCCGCCTAAGAAACCAAGTAGCCGCGTTGTTCTTGGAGAAGTTCAACATCAGAATTGCTTCAAAGGGGTTTCGTCTATGAACTTTAATTTCACTCATGTTGTTCTTGATATTTATATATATTTTGTAATCATATTGTGTAATTAAGTTCATAGTTGGGGAATTCGATGTGGCCTTGCAAACCTTTTCTATATTATTAAGTTTAAGTATTCAAATTACCAATCTGTGTTCTTGTTTCATTCACTGATTTTATAGTATAATTTGTTTGTTAATCTTAATGTTTGATCACCATTAGGGCTGCTTATGAATTATTTGATCAAGGTTATAGTACACATCATGCTAAATCTTGGTAGACATGTGAATAAATGAAGAAACTACTATGCATACATCCTGTCATGTGATTTCTTTGGTTCTATGAAGTTTTCTTGTTCTTAATGGATTCTTATTTGGTCATCTAAGTTGACATCACAACTAGGTTACAGATTAGGAGTATTTGATCACAACCACACATCAAATGGATGATCATAAATAAGTAAAACGAACCCTAGTTGCAGATTGGAGAGTTGAATGCGTTTTGACTTAATTTTCATAGAATTGACTTGTAATGGTGAAATCGGTATCCCTAGCTTCGTTTCCATCATTTCTGAATCAATTTATCATTCATCTTTATTGTCTTGCATTTTAAGTTACTTTATCTTTCAAAATAAAAATCTAAATTTAGTCTTCATTTTCATTGCTTAGTTAGGGCTCTCATAAAGCCATTAATTTGTAGAGCTCTAATCAATCCATGTGGTTCGAATTCCCATATATTTGACATGATGAGACCTATAAACTACAAGAAACATGTAGGAGCTGAGTTTTTAATGGACTGACTTTGTAGGAACTGGGTTCTAAGGAACTGAGATCTAATTTATAAGTAATGCTGAGTTTTAGTGAACCCATTCTTATTACTTAAGAGCATCTTCAATGACTCAAAATTCATATTTGAGTTCAAATATAAGGTAAAGTATCGCAAATGCACATGAGATTTGGTTTCGAGGCAAAGTGATATCCAAATTTGAGTTTCAATATGAGATGGGTCGTTAGTGGAGCCATGCTAACAAGAAAAATTTATCAAAAAAATTAGAATTTGAGTGTTGATTTTAACCATCTCCAATGCATACTCAAAATTTGAGTATTGAGTCCACTATTTTCTCTTCCAATGCAAAACCTTAAATCTTAAAACTCAAAATGAGTCTAAGGCCTTCCACAACGGTGCAAGTGAATGTGATTATTACATATAGGAATCAGATATCTTGAGTTGATTTCTATAACACTATTGTTACACTAGTGTGAGTTCAATATACTAGTACCACACTCATGAGTTTGATATATTGGTATATCACTCAAATTTTCCGAACTACTATAGAAGTGTTATTCCTATATGAGTTTAATATATTGGTATCACACTCATTTTTTTCGGTCTACTATAGAAGACTTTATAATTTAAGTCTTTACATTGGAGAAGAAAACCAAAATACATAAATCCACTACCTTTTTTCGATTGAATATAAGAGTTTAGGTTTAAAATCTGAGTCCTTACATTGAAGATGCTCTAAATTTTACACACAAAATTGAACTCAGTTTCAATGGTTCTATATATTTAGTTTTCATACATAATTTAGTTTTTTTTTTTCCTTAAGAAATAATATTATCTATACTAAAAGGGTGATGGAGTGTGTTAAGTTTCACAATAGGCTAACAGTAATATGAATCAAATTCTCCTTTGACACTAAACCATAGTACTAAGAGTATCTCTAGTGGAGTCTCTAAATAGGGACAACCACCGTATAAAATGGGTATAAAATAAATATAGGGACAAAATGAATCTCCAATGGATCGGAAAGTAAGTCCCTAGGGTATAAGGACTCACTGCATACATAATGTATGTTATCACATATAGGAACTGTATAGAAACAACCTTAAGTGGAAAACAAGCCCACAATGTTGATTGTAACTTTTAATTAATTAAAAAATGGTTAACATAAACAAGAAAATGTGCACTTTTAGTGAAAAATGGGACTCACAATCCTGATTGAAGATTTTTCTTTTAATGTCTTTAATTTTATTGCATTTAATTAATTAAAAAAAAGGTTAACATAAGTGAAAAAATGTACACTTAATCAAATTATCACGTAAAACTATAAAAACTTCAAATTTAGGGATTTTACTATAAAGATTCTACCATTGGAGTTCATATTCCTTGAAGGACACAAAGATTCATTTTAAGTCCTTAACTAAGCACTCGAAGGTGATGGTGTGAGTCCCTAAATAGGAACCTCCATTACAGTTGTTGTGGCTATATAACCTAGTTTTATATGAGAGACTTTTTTGGGTGTAATTATTTTTATATGAATCAGCCGAGGTGCCGTTTAAATTTGGACAAAAAAATAAACGAAAACCCAAATCATTAAACAGTTGGGTTGGATTTGGTTCATATCCCAGCCCCCCTATGTATAATACACTCAAAGTATGGTAAAATTCGCTTTGAATTATGAAAGTGAAAGGAAAAAAAAATAAAGGTTGTGAAGTACGAATTTCATAATATATAAAAATAAGACAAAAAAATAGGGATGATAATCAAATTATTAATTTCGATAATTGTGAATAATCATCTAAATGGAACGGATTTGGGGATGAAAATATTATTTGGTTATGGCGAAAAATTGAAAACATTATTCAGTTATGGTTTCGAATATGGTTACAGGAGTTCCCGATTCACATTCATCCCCGAATCCGATCCGAATAATACTATGTATATTCACCAAACTCATTATTTTGAGAATTACAAAAGTTGCATTTTGTGGGAAAATTGAAAAGTTTTGAATTAAAACCAATGAGAATTTAATGCTGCTTATGGGAGAGATCAAAGATCATCCATCATCATTAATGTATTCAATAGGGGTGCAACTCGGACGGGTTCAACCCAATCCTAACCCAACCTTTACAATTCAGGCTCGGGTTCGAGTTGGGTTTCATTCAAGTTCATTTGGGTCAGGTTTAATTGGGTTAAGGTTTACTTGGGTTGGGTCTGGATTGCCCAACTTTTTCAAGTTTAATCTTGTAACAACTTAGTTTCCAAGAATTCCTAAGAAAATTAAGTCTAGTAGCATCAAAGCTAGCTTACTCTAATTTCATAAATCAATCTACTATAAAGCTTTAGGATTTAGAGACTACGAGTATGGAGTGACTAATCAAAGCCTCTTATTCCCTAAAAGCTTAAGTAATGATAAAAGGTAATTTATTAAAAAAATATTAGAAAGGGTGTTGGTTTTTGGACTTGGCACACTTGGGTGTAGTATGAGCATTAATTGATATAAGTTACAATCTGGTTATAATGGGTTTGGTTAGTTGGATTTGGTTGGGTTGGGATGGACGGGCAAATGTTAAACCCAACTCAACCTAATCAATGAACAGGTTGAAATTGGGTTGGGTTCGGGCATGCTATAAATAAAAAAAACCTGCTTGTTCGGGTTTAAAGTCGTGTTGGATATGGACAGGTTCGGATTGACCTAACCCAAGTTGAATCCCTTGGTATTCATTATATTATAATGACGAAATTAGTATCTATGATATTGTAATATATCAATGAAACAAATATATTTTTAATATTAACGAAGATGAATATAACCGTTAATCAATGACTAATTTGTTATCCAGTGGATATGGTTATGAATAACATCCAATAGTTAATTTGCAGTTATGGATATGATTAATTTTTATGGTTATGAAGATAAATATAATATTTTCGTCCCTAAATTGAACCGTCGCCATTCTAAAACGAAAATTTCACTATAATTTTTAAAAATGATACTTTGGATACGGTCCCTAATCCTTAACATTCTTTAATTAAAACCTTAATAGTATTCAAAGTTTGATCAAGGTCCCTTGACTTTGTACATCTCATTATATTACTATTAATATTTATATTTTTATAGTTTTGACATTAATTGTTTGTTATTTTATGAAATTTATAATCCTATAAATTTAAAATCCCTCATTATAATACTATTAAAAACGGTTACAATAAAAAAATTCAAACATTTTGATTGAATAAATGGATAAAAACTATGTAAAAATAAGAAATAATAAATGGCAAAAGAATGTATCCATGGTGTTAAAAAAATTGGTACATTTCACATATAACAAAGTGATACATTAATAAAGAAGAATGGGTATATTATAAATAAATTAGAGTACAGCTAAAAGATTAAAAATTATGAGTACAAATGAATTTTTAAAAATATAGGTGCTAAAAGAAATTAATACATGGGTACAAAATAAAACTAAAAAGAAAATACTACAAATTACAAAAAAATGTTGCAAATTAAAAGTGGGTACATACTAAAAATATAAATATATGATACAAAGTTTAGGCATAAAACATAAATATATTATGTGTAATTTTTCTATCATTGATTAAATATACAATGTCACGTGACGATATAGACATAGGTACAAACACAAATAAAACTTTAAAAAATATAAGTACAAAATGAAATTAATATATGGGTACAAATTAAAAATGAAAAGAAAATTGGTACAAATTAAAAAATATTTGCAAATTAAAAATAGGTAAAAACTAAAAATAAAAATATATAATAAAAAATTTAGCTATAAATATAAATATACTAATCCTAACATTTTTAAGTCTAAAGGAATATATTTAAAAATAAAAATATTTTATTATTTAAATAATTAATGATATTATTAATACTCAAAGATTTTAAAATTCAAAATAAATAAGATTTTAATTAATAGAGTAACAAAAAAAAGACATGAATCTAATTTTCCCTATTTAAAATAATAAAATGATAATTACTCTTCTTATTTTCAAACATTTTACCTTCTCGGTGCTTTAGTTTAATGCACAGAAAAAGCAACCCTCTGCAAGCACAAAATCATGAAAGTCCCTCCCTGTCTCTCTTTCTCTCTCTGGCTCTCTCTTCCCTCTGGCTCTGGGCCTCTGGCTCCCTGATATCCTGTGTCTCAATGTTACGCCGCCAATGCCAATTGAGATTTGTCTTGTATTATTGCATTGGCCGAGAACATTTAATGCATGAGCCATGACTAGTATACGTTAAGTTCAATTTTCATCATTTCAGGGATCCCATATCCAGATATGTGAAAACAAAACCCTAATCTCTTCTTCAATCCCCACCGTTGAATACATCGGTTCACTTCTACTTTATATACACCCCACTCTTCCTCCATTTTCAGCTCACTCAAATCCGAAAAAAATCTCGTTCCTCTTTTCTTAGTTTTTCAATGGGTTCTAAAGCTCTAAATCCTAAGGCTCAGCCTTTTTTCTTGAACGGTTTTCAGACGCCTTATCTTCCTGCTCGGCCTGTATGCGCATATCGATTCGTTCATCAGCCCAGATCCTTTTTTTGCCAACTGAACTTGGTCCAACCCAACCCAACTACACAAAGGGTGCCGAGAAAGAGTCTTAAGAATAAGAGGAATTTTGCTCCACCAAGGTCCAGAAACCCTTTAAAGAAGCTTGAAGATGAGAACCATGCGGTGGGTGCTCCTAGGGTTCTCGCCTGGGTGCCCAAGAAAGATCTGCCGGCTGGGAAGAGGTATACAGCGTCGTGTCGGCAGATGAAGAAAGATACTGTGCGCGGCTGTGATGATGGCGGTGGCAGTGGTGTTGTAATTCCGTTTCCTGCAAGTCCTGATCTGGAAAATATCTCTGGTCCTACCACGATCATGATAAAAAACATCCCAAACCAATTTCAGTAAAAACTCTTTATGTTCCTGGTTTTTTTGTTGGTCAAATTACTGTTCTAGGTTTTTTTGGTTATTTTTCTTTGGTTATTTTCCGTACATGCAGTAACTTTAGTGTTTGGATTTAACGTTAAGGTTCAGTTCTTTATACTTTATCATAGCTTGTAAGAAGGAAGTAACTGTTTTGTCTTCCTTTCCTTGAACCCTTTTGTGTTAGAAACAAGACTCAAGTTTTTTTCTGAGGGAACAAGAAACATAGATATAAGTTTATGTACTGTTTTTTTTTTTTTTTTTTAATTTTGTAAATCTGGTCATACAGAAAAGTTAATAATATATAAACTGTGCAGGAGGTGTGATTTGCTGACCGTCCTGAGAAATCACTGCCGTGATGAGAACCTACAGGCTTGCACCAAAGTGTTACCACGAAATCTGAGTTCGACTTTGTTTATCTTCCAATGGATTTTATGTAAGTTTGAAATGTTCAGTAACTGCCATTTTTTGTAAGTTTAAAATGTTCAGAAACTGTGTTTTAATTAATTAAATTGTAAAAAATTGCTAACTTGTGTCATTTTATCCCTGTAGGCAATTTTGGAACCACAAGAGGACTGCCAATCTGGGCTATGCGTTTGTTAATTTCACCAGTTTTACTGCTGCAAAGAGATTTTATAAGAAGTTTCACAATGAACAATGGAAGGTCCGCAGCAACAAGAAAACATGTGAAATCACTTGCGCTAAGGTTCAGGTTGACATTCTACTCTTTTACTGGACCGGTTTTTTTATTTATAGTTTCGAATGTTTTATTTGATGGTTTGAAATAGACTGATGTTATTGAGCTTTGATCATTTTTGGTTTTGACGTGTTGTAGGGGCTTGAAGCACTGAAGAAGAACTTTGAGAGCAAAGTGTTTAGGTGCCACACGGAGGAGTATTTGCCTGCGGTGGTGGAACCTCCATGTGACGGTGTTCTGCAGCAGCCCAAAGTCACTCCGGTGGGGACACGTGTAGGGTTGCCCCTTGTAGAGTATTGATAGGGTGAGAAGTGAGAGATGTGATGGTAGAGTGTGAGATGAGAGTAGATGGGATGACCTGTGTTTTCAATCTCCCTAGCTTGAGTACTCTAATTAGCACTTCTGATTTGGTTGCAATATCTAGGGTGAAGTGAAAACATAGAGTTTATGATCATGACTAGTCTTGTTTAGTAGTTTTTTTCTTGAGCTAAGTTTTAATTAGCATTCATGTGTAATGTTAATCTCGGATTTGCTTAATAATTTTTTCTGAGTTTTCATGTTTCATGTAGTTAATAGTTTCTTAAATTTTCTTAATCTCATATCTTTTCAGACATATTTTAAGGAATAAGTTATAAAATTAATTGAATTATATAGGAGAGAAGGCTAGGTTGAAATTTCAGCCTTCTTCCCTCAATGGCATGCATATTTCCCATAGAAAAATTAAGGTCAGAAGACAAGAGAGCCATCATTCCTTAGTATAATGGGAAGCAAAGGAGAGCGTCATACACGGCGCCTCAAACTGGAGTGAAGCAAATTTGGGTAAGCTTGACCTTGAGCTTGTTGCAAGAAATACCAATATGATAAAAAATAAAATCCTGCAAAAGAAAACTGACATGAACCTGATCGCGTACTCTACTCCGGCGACTAGGAGCTACATGATAAATATAGAAATATATATATGCGTAGATGCTGTGTTTTGGGCATTCGGAACAATGGGGTGGAAAGGAAGCAAGTATTTCCTGTTCTTTCCGAATAAGTGTTACAGTGGCATGCATGTATAATTTACACGTGTCTTGTGAATGTTTATCCATTGTCATAACCGTGATGAGCACAAATGTCCTTGTAAATTTGGTCAGCCATGCACTGTACCATGTATAGCAGTTGTCATATATGGGCATTTCAACCCATATGGTCTCTAATTCTATTCGCAAGACTCTCATTTCTACTGCAAATGATGTGTTTATACCCGATTTTGCACTCGGCCTATAGGTTTGGAGTTGTTAGATTAACAGAAAGATAAGATGATTTTCAATAACTTTTTTAGATATTATTACGGTTTTGATAATCATAATATTGTCTGAAGTGTTATTGATAATTATCTTGAAAGTACTTGAAGACCAGGATTGGCTTCTGGATGGAGGTCGAATTAAATTGTATAATAGGACTAGGTTCATAATTCTAAATTGAGTCGAGAAATGCGAGGCTTGATGATGGAGTTTCGTGCGAGAATAATTTCAAATATATTTAGAGAATATGTCGAGAAATTGGAATATCATTAGTATTTTACCATTTGGCATACTTGGGTATCAAATAATTCGTCTCTATAAATACAAGGAGATTTGCAACGTAGAGAGACCTTTAACTGAACACCAAAAGTTCTGCATAAAACCTTGCTTTTCGTGAACCCTTCTCACACTATAAGAAATTACTAACTTGCCTAACTCCGCCCATCACCTCTTTAGTTTGGAGTAACAACATTGTGTTAACAACCGACGACATCTTTATTTTGGATTAACAACATTGGTGCCGTAGAATCAAGTGATCGAAAAGTATCTTTAGTTTGGATTAACAACACTACTTCAAGTTTGGTTGGTTATCTATCCAAGTCTTTGCTAGCGAGGAGTCTTTGATTCTTTCGCTAAAAGAAGTCATCTTGTTAGCCTTCTAGACGAAGTGAGGTGTTACCAGATTATTTAATGTTAGGCACATTGAAAGTCGAAACTTATTTGAACTTTGCAGTGACTAACAACTTTGTCTTTACATTCTAAACCCAAGGTCGAGACACGTTCCATCCTTGAACTTGATCGCTTGAGCACAGACGTCAGCAGCGTATTCGACACCATCACCACATCTATTCTACTTTCCCTACCGCGCTCAGTCATTGGTCACGAGTTGGCATGGCCGCAAACACCATAGGAACATAGTCAACTTACTAATTGCTCGACTTGCTTACCACATAGGCTTGCTAGTCTTAAGGGTCAACATTTTGGCATGCCTGGTGGTACCTAGTACTAAAACTACGAAGTTCATATGATATTTCAATATTCCAATCCGGCTCATTCAGCCAATTAGACAAAATCCAAGCGCAACTAGAGAAACACATTGAAAAGTGTGAGGAAAATAAAGAGCATAGGAAGCGAAAAAAAATTCTTGATGCCCATGAAGAGAGGTGAAAATCTTTCGCTCACATTTTGAAAATGAAAGTTCCTGGTGCCTTACAAGAAAGAATAGTGGGTGAACGAAGACATGGCTTGATTTAATACCTTGGCTAGATGAAAAGCTTTTTCCTTACATCTAGAATACAAATAAATGGATTATCAATCTGGCCAAGGAAAAAGTTAGGCCACCTGTTCGTTTGCCTAAAAGGGAAAATATGGTTGGCCTGGAAAAAAATATTCAAGTTTCTGAGCCTAATACAAAAATTGACTTAGAAGATGATTCGTTAGAAGAGTGCTTTAATGACGAACAAGGCCGAAACATGGCCTCAGATTAAAAAACCACGTCAATTAATATTATTATTGGAAATAAAGGCGGTATGGAGCAATCCCATTCAATTGAATTGGAGTCAAAGCCAATATTGGCAAAGTGATTATGCTTGAGGGGCATAATAACTCAAAGCATTTGGCGGTGGGGAATCGACAATATTTAGATGAATTAAAAGATTCGGAGATGGTTTTATTTCGGCCTGGAGTAAAATCAAACGGAAGATAATGATATAAAAAGATCTCAACTCAGAATAAAGCATTGTTGACCTCCTCCCCATTATGGTCAATTTTATTTTTGTTTTTTAAATAATTTTTATTTTCTTAGTCATTCAATTGTTTAACCGATGCTTGAGAAAATAAAGGAGCAACAGGCCGCTGTTTGCAAAAGAAAAAAACACAAAAGAAATACAATTTTAATGGCCACCCGTTTTAGTTTGTAGGCCTTCATGTGGACTAGTTAGTTCAGCCGAAGGTTCATACCTAGTTTCGGCTGAAAAGGTTTTATATCATTATCTAGTTGAGTTCGACGGTATCTTATATTTGGTCTTGTACTTCTTGACCGAGAAACTTAAGGAAGCCAACGGTCTAAGGATTACTTTCCTTAGCCATTGGATGTGTGGACCGAAGCTCAAGGAAACTAGAGGGCAATGCTGTTACTTGATTTTGCACTCGGCCCATAAGTTTGGAGTCGTCAGATTAAAGGAAGGCCAAGATAATTTTCTCACTTTTTTAGATATTATTATGGTACGTTTTGATAATTATAGTATTATCTGAAGCTTTATTGACAATTATCTTGAAAGTGCATGAACATCAAGATTGGCTTCTAGATGAAGTTTGAATTAAATTGTATAATAGGCAAGGCTTGATGATGGAGTTTCAGCCAAGAATAATCCGAGTATATTCAGAGAATAATCTAAGGTATCGAAATATTATCAGAATCTTACCACTTGGCAGACTTGCATATCAAGGAATTTGTCTCTATAAATACACGGGGATTTGCTACATAGAGAGAACCTTTAATTCAACACACAAACACCCTACACAAAAACTCACTCTACGCGAGCCCTTCTCATTTTCTGAGAAATCATTGACTCTCCTAACTTCGTCAACATATCTTTAGTTTGAAGTAACAGTACTGCAGTTGGTAACCAGCGACATCTTCAGCTTGGATTAACAGCACTAGAGCCATAGAATTAAGCGATTGAGAAGTATATTCAGTTTAGATTAACAACACTATTGCAAGCTTGACTGATTATTTATTCAAGTCTCAATTGGTGAGGACTCTTTGATTCTTTTGCTAAACAAAGTCACTTCATTTAGCTTCCTCGCCGAGTGAGGTGTCCTTGATTGGTTACTCTTAGGTGCACTTTAGAGTTCGGCATTCTAATGACTAAAAAACATTTACCATCAAGAGGCTTATCTCTTTTGAGTATTTGTGTCCTTAAATCTTGATACTGATTCGGTGCACCTATATTTTTCATGAATATAGTTGAGACAGCCGAATCTGGTGCAGAAGATCTTGAACTTTGTAGTGACTAGCAGCCTTGTCTTCAGGTTTTAGAACCCAAGGACCTTCCTTGGTCGTGAGTGCTCAAATTTAGAAGTTAACAGTGCATTCAACACCACCATCACATCAATTTTACTCGTTGACTGAGCTTGGTTGTGAGTTGGCATGCCCGCATTCACTAGAATGACATAATTAGCTTATTAATTTCTCGGCATGTGCGTCACGTTGGCTTGATAGTTTTTAAGATCAACATGATGTTAATGATTTAAGAAAAATAATGCAAATGACATTCATGAAATATTCCAATTGTAATATTATTTTCAAAATATACTATAATATTATTTTTCATTGCGTTACTTTTATTTTGGGTGAATGGGTAAAAGCCCAAACTACAGATCGAGACCAAGCTCGATCAAATAGTTCAATCACCAGATCTCGAAGTTGAGGAAGTTGGCATGTTTGATTTGGTAGATCTATTGTTAAAAAATGTTTTAGGATCAGGAGTAGATTTTTTTTTATTTTTTTTCCCTAACAAACGGTATTTGGGTTAAGTTTTATAATGAGCTAGTAGTAATGTAGTTCAAATTATTCAACTTTGACGAGAATCGAACTTAAGACCTCTTACTTACAAGTGAAGAGAAATATCACTAAATAGTAATACTAAGTAGCTAGATCAGGAGGAGATTGATTTGAAAACATGTGTGACCTTCTTGGAATTATTCTTGGGGAAGTTGAGCAACGTTATATGCCCTTGGACTTGCACGTAGTTCCGACGTCCCGCGGTGGTTGACGAACGATCAACATTGATGAAATTCAAATGAAATTTCAAAGACGCTGGATATATAGAAGAGGGAGGCTATAGAAAGACAGAGAATATATAGATTAACTCTTATTTTCTGGTTTTGCATACAAGAAGTAAACTTCGCAAAACAGCCATTGCAGCCTTAGAGATTTTGGAGTGTATCTTTACAGCAGGGCTCATTTGTGCGCTAAAAAATAGTAAAAACTGATGCGTAAAGAAATTCTTCGTGTTTTGATTGCTGCGCACTGTGGAAACTCAGATACTAATTGCTTTGTTTCAACTGTAAATGTAGGAGTTGGTCAAAACCCATGCAAAAAAACGAAAGGCCCGTCTTTCTCTCGTACACATGCATTAAATGCTATATGCAGCTCCATCGCTTTCAATCACTCTCTCTGTCTCTCTAAAGTGCCTTGTGCTTCTGGGTTCAAAGCTGTCAATTATGGACCCTTTCTTTTCTGCAACCAGACTCAAATCTTAGCTAGGTTATGTTATGAACCTTCCTAGCTAATACATTAGCCTTCCCCTTACAATCTGAATTTCAATACATTGTGCTTTTTTTTTAATTTTTTTCTTAAACTAGTTCAGTCGATATTTATATTTAATTGAATTTATATTTTTGTAGTTGAGGATTTTTGCACTATATGTGACTATCACATGCAGTATTGTGATTGTTTGATGATTTTACATTCATTTATATTTTGTTTAGGTATTATAGGATAATATATATAATTCACATCATACTACACATGAAAAAACATTCAATTAGATAAATTCATAAGCATCAAATATATATATATATATATATATATATCAATAAACAAAGCAGTAAATAGAAAAAGAATAAGCAATACTTTGGCCTATGATATCAAGAGAGACGTGTTGTTATTGTCTTAAAGTTGTAGACGCCTCCCTACGTGTAGGTTATAACGGATATCTACAACTTTAAGATGCAATCCTTGAATTTCAAAAAGTATCTGGTTCATAAGCACAATTATTATAGACGGAATGCCAAGTCGTGGAATATAATTTAAATAATAAATTAAATAACCAACAGGTTTCCCCGGACCAATTCCCCCTCCCCCTCCCGCTCCCCCTCCTCCTCAAATTGTGATTATTTGATGATATTACATTTGTAAACCGTTTTATTCATGAACGATTTGCAGTGAAAAGCTGAAGTGTTGATGGAAATATACACTTGGGAACACGCATTCTATATAAATCAGAAATAATGTATTTTTTTAGCATTTGCCTGATAACAACCACATGTTCACTTTTAACTAAAAATCATATTTATACATTTTCCTGCTACTATTTATTATACCTTTAAAAAAGACTTTTCATTAAAAGGAAAGTTTTTTTTTAACTTTTTGTTATTTTTTTTTATTTTTTTTAAGGGTGACTGGCTGGTGATTATTAGATGTAACAGAGATGATTTTCACACACTATTTTTAACTTCTCATATATTCTTTTTTTATTTTAACCGTCAGATTGAATAAATCATATGAGAATAGTATACAAGCTTGTGTACAAGGCTAAAAAAAGTGTGTATTTATCATTTTCTAGGTGGAAGATCCATAGAATGAAACTTTGAAAAGAAACATACTTTTCTTAACCAAAATTTTGAACTAATTAAGCCAAAAATAACATTTCCCCTATCCTTGAAGGTCGACCATAACTATTGAAGCAACCTTAGCCCCGGTTCACACCTAAGTCCTGACCAATCATTTGAGAGATTAATGCAGGTTTAAATGGACCAAATTTACCTTTACCAACTTGATCATCAATGCATGTTAATTTAGAAACCAAACAGCGGATTGAAAAAATACAAATTAATTACGACATTGATATAGGGAATAATTCTGATAGTCATAGGAATATACTCACTTTTGATAAGTTGCCTAAATATTAAGATATATAAAAAAAAATTTAAAAAAAAAAAAAAAAAGGAAAATGGAACATAAACAACTTGACTTTGACAGATCCAGAGTCGCAGTTCTCCTACCAAATTTTCCAAATATGTTCCAGTTTATAAATACCCGACGAAGGCCCATAGTAATTACTTGGCCAACTTTGTTTCCCAATCATTCAGAAAGTAGTTGATGCAGTTTTAAATAAAGATCGATCTTATAGATGCCCTAAAGTAATAAATTTGGTCATAAAAAACAACACTTGTACACCCATTGCTAGGGGTAGAAAAAATTCCCGAAAATCCCGAACCGAACCGAAAAAATCCCGATCCCAAACCAAAAATTTCCCAAACCGAAATTCCCGAAATTTTCGGGATGCTATCCCGAACCAATCTCAAAATTTCGGTATGAGATTCGGGATTAGCTTCTCGATATTTCGGGAATCCCATACCAAACTGAAAATATATAATATTAATTATTATATATTTATACATATATATATATTATTCTTTTATAATTGATGCTAGTAGTTTCTAATTCATGCTCAGCAACCTAGAATGCCCTACACCTTGCATATTTTTCATGTTCTGTTTGATATTCATGTGGATTTTATTATTGCTGCTGCCATGACTGATGATTTCAGAAGGCTTGATTCTTTTGTCTCTCAATAGATTGCAAAAAGAGTTTAATTAATTTGAATTTTGACTATGATAAAAAGAGTCAAGCATGCCAGTGTTCAATTAAATGGTAGTGTGAATGAAATGAAATTCCTAGTTCATAAATGTGTTCTTGAATTATATATTTGAAGAACAATTCATAATTTCATATTTCAATTTGGGATTCCCGATTTGTCCCAAAATCCCGAAAATATTTCGGGATTCCCGAAAATATTTCGGGATTCCCGAAATTTGGGATTCCCGAAAATTTGGTTTGGGATTGGTCTTCAAATTCCCGTCCCGAAAAATTTCGGTTTGGGATTCGGGATACTAGTTTCGGTATGGTATCCCATACCGAACCACCCCTACCCATTGCCAGAGTAGTTCTTCTGTCAACCCTTACCCCAGTACATAGAGTACTAAGGCCTCGTTTGGCAACTTAGACTGTACTGACTATTTCAGCCGGATAGGATAAATAGTCATCGAATAATACAGACTCAATTAGTCGGACATTTAGTGAATTTCAAACTAATGACCGTATTATTTATACTGTGTTTGATACTTTTTTTGGTGTTTGGTACTTGTTAATAATATTTTTAAATTGATAATTCAAAAAAAAAAAATTACAAATGTGTTTTTTTTTTAAAAAAAAAATCACAATCCAAAAAAAAAAAAAAAAAAAACGAAAAGCATAAAAAACCATCAATTCTTTCATCACCATCATTGTCTTCCGTTTCTTTCATCCACCAACCAATCAAATTTGCAGAAGCAAATCTCCAAATTATTGATCAGAGCTTGCTTACCCAGCAAGCAGAAAGTCCATGTCCATGCTTTACAAGGGAGTCAGTGCAGCCAGAAACGCAGGTGAAATAAAAAAACCCAATTTTGAGTTTTTAATCCATTGAAACCATAACCCAGATGAAATCTTTTCTAGTTTTGAGTTTAATCACTGAACATCATCAAAATCAAATAGCAATTAAACCAAAAAGTCAAATAATGTCTCTCCATAACGGGAACGGCGTGACTTGGATTCGATCTGCCACCTTTGGTTTTCCGTTCAAAATCTGCTTGATGCTAATCGGAGGTGGGGAGGGAGAAAGAGGGAGAGAAGGAGTTCCTGATGTGTAGAAGCAGATGGCGAGATGGTTGGAGCAGTTATTTTTGCTTTAGCGTGAAGTTCATGAACCCGACTAAATAATACCAAGGTATTGGACGGGATAAGCAAGCGGGCGTAAGGGGTATAAAAAATGGTGGGGCCGGACTAATAATCTGGTGCTTATTTAATCCAAAACTCATCAAACACCTGTTTCGTATTATATAGTACAATCCGATGTCTTATACGGTGTGCCAAACGAGGCCTTAAAGTAGTATACACGATGGGGCGATGGAGCGATGGAGCGATGGGAGATGAATTCATGCATATTAACAAACAAATGAGAACTGTTCTTCAAGAGATAATCATAGTCATACATAACAAGTTTTATTGTCGGCCAAGCATAATCTCAAGACTTGGGATAACTTATATAGAATCATCTTACAACATCCTTGTACCACATAAATAAATTGAGATTTTTTGGGATAATAAATTGAGATTTATGTTTATAATATCATAGAATTAGTTCTATTCTAAAATAATTCAACCACACAAAACTAAGAGCAATATCCAATTGGATGAAAAAAGCCTCGAAATGAACATTTTACAATTTTTCTTTGCTGGAAAGCTCTTCAATGACAAATTGTAAATTATCCATCTTCGAGGGAAGCTGCAAATAAAAAAGATTATTTGTATCTTCTTTTTACATTTTTAGAGGGTGGGTTCCGGCAGTCAAATAGAGAAAATAAATCTAGCCAATTCCAAGTTGTCATCCCTTCATTGGAGTGACACTCTTATTTACATTTCCAAAGATGTAAATGTAATGTTTACATTTCAAATTTACATCTCTCCATTGGTGATGCCCTAATCACACTAACTACTACACTATATTTAGAAATTATTATTAACACATCAAAATAATTTATCATTACTATATATATGTTTACTTACTTTTATAAGGAAAAACACATGGGTGTGCTTTTCCCGTTTTCCGTCAAACCTAAACTACTACACTATATTTAGAAATTATTATTAACACATCAAAATAATTTATCATTACTATATATATGTTTACTTACTTTTATAAGGAAAAACACATGGGTGTGCTTTTCCCGTTTTCCGTCAAACCTAAACTAACTTTAACTATCATCTAAGCTTTATTTTTATATTTATTATAGAATTAAGAGGTATTTGTGAATTTTCTCCCGAACTTATACAAAGCTGTTAATTTATATTTTAAATTTTAGTTTCAGCCAATTACTCCTTGAACCATTTTGATTGCTAATTTCCCCTCTAAATTTTAGTTTTAGTCGGTTACCCTGATAAACATTTATAATTAACTAATTTTCCTTCTGAAATGACATACTCCGACCCGGAATGTCCACTTGATTTTCAAATAGAGCTCTGCTGATCGACACCAGAAAGGTGATGAAGCCATAAAGTGTAACTAGGACAAAACAGTTCATCTACCACATAAATTCTATCACGGGCATATATAGCTCGTGGTAAAAACTATTCAATTACCACGGCCAAGTTTAACTCGTGGTAGATAACATTAATCCACTACGGTCAAATTTTGGCCCGTTGTTAAAAGCGAATAATCTACAACAGACATTTATATATGTGATGCAATATCATAATTACCACGAGATATGCTCGTAGTGGTTACTTCAAAGTACCACATCGTCTTTTGTGAATTCATCACGCCTTTGGCCCGTGGTGGATGTTTTGATCTTCATAATTGAAAACATTAGGAGGAGGCAGGAGATAAATTTTGAGGGTTGCTAAAATTTTGAAATGGCGCCCAAAATTTCTAACTCCCTATTTTCAAAGAGAGCGTGTTAGCTCTCCCTCCTCATTTTCATTTCTCTCTTGTAGCTTCTCTGCCTTTCCTCTTCAGAAATTTCCAAACACCTCCACCTTTGCATACCCGAGCCTAATTCCACCTTTTTGGAATCAGAAACAAAACCATCTCTAATTGCAAACCTGGCGAGTTCCTCGCGAACTCATCCTCCCTTCCGTCAACTGCGTACCCAAGTTCGCGGCTTCTTCTGTAAGGTAAAAATCCCAAAGCTTGTTCCAATATGCTCATGTATGTGTTCTGTATATGAAAATTCATACGAGAATTCTCTAAAATTCGATCACGGTGGTGGCTCTTGCGGCTTCTATTTAGATGATAGGTTTGGGGGATACAACCAAAGCCGATTCGATTTAGGTTCGGATCCATATGTGAAACGGTATAATGTTGGTCCCGATGCGGGTATGGCGACGGTGTTTATGCTTACGGAGGTGATAAGGTAGAGCCGTATGGGTCGTGATTTTGAGTACCCAAAATGGAATGTAGACATTCTGCATTTGAAGTTTATCCGTTTATTAGCATAGAAGGTTTAGTGTTTAGAAGGGATAGGCAATTTCATTATGATCGGTTCGGTTTAGTTATAATTGTGTAATAGCGGGCAAGTCCTCCCATATTTGTCTGCAAATCATCACTCTGTCGCGACTATTGAGTCATGTAAGATGATTTTTAATGAATTACTCTGGCTTGCTTTCTTCGATTCTACTTCTAAGAAAAACAGGTAATGCAGTGCGCCTCTCTGATATCTACTCTCACCACCATCAAGGTTTAATCATCAAGTTCAGCATCAGAGCTTGGTTTTCAACTTTCAGACTTGCACACCAGGTGTTTGTTTTTTGTTCTCAAAGAAAACTGATTTGTAACCGTGCATTGGTTTTCAACTTTCATTGCTTTCTTCGATTCTCCATTTTCTATTTGTCCATTATCCCCAGTTTTTCCCCTCGACACCTCTACAAGATGTGATGTAAGTTTATTTTACTTTAGCATCAATTTCGATAAGGAACTTTTAATTTATGTATTGAGGTAAAAGTAATTTGTATGTTTATTTTTCTTCTACATGCAGTCAAATAGTTACACTGCCAACATCTTTTTGGATACAGTGACTGCTTGCAACTGTATAGGTTGGAAACTTGGGAATTTTACCCTTCTCCTTGTCCTAAAAGAATCATGGTCCCCTTTATTTATTGACAACATGTGATTAATTAGGGCCTAGGTGATGCTTTTCTTGTTTCTGCTCCTGTTATTTGACATGTTGTCATGTAGCAAGTATAAACATTGATACTTGTTTTGAGATTATGTGATGCTTTGGTTATATATGTGTTCATTTTGAGTAGGGTGGGATGCATATTAGCTTTGCTTCAATGCATAATCTCTAATGAACTCTCTATCATTCATTTTGCGAACTTACTGAAATTTGTTATCAACGTCTGTTTGGCCCTCTTTCTTATTCCATTACTGTTGTTTTTAGGTCCCCGGTATTCTTATGAGGCAAGCAACAAAGAAGGCTAAGCTCAGGGAGTTTGGAAATTCTTGCTGGTGCACCCATTTATTTGGCGTTAGTCACTCTCCATCACGACACAGAGACTAGGGGCAGTAGTGCGCTCTCAAGGTCCTTTGTTTGGAGGTGTTCAAAGACATGTGAAGTCTTCTAGTGACAATGTCCTTGTTCGTTGGAGGTCTCTGGATAGTTTGGTATTTCTTTGTATATCTCATCGTTTTGTTGTTAGCTTTAGTTTAGTGTACAACTATATAGTTTTAATCTATTTTTTTATTTAATTTTTATATTGTAGTAAATGTGTAATTTTGTTTATAAATATTATATAATACATTTATTAAACAATATTTTTTTTCGAATTTTTTTTTTATGACGGCATTAGCCGTGACCAATTTGTAATCCACAATGGTTACAGTGTGCGTGGTGTTAGGTTTTAATCTACAATGTGCACAATCCGTGCTTGTATTACAATTGACAACGGGCATAGCCCGTGGTAGAATGTGTGACTTTCTACCACATTCAAATTACTAATGGGCACATGTGGAAATGTGAGAAAATTTAAAACTAAAAGTGCCTAAATGTAAAAGTGCACTAGTAAACGGGAATGAACCCATTTCACATGCAATGTCAGAACATAAGTAAAATACAGTAGAGTAGATTGAGAATTATACCATTGAAGGTAACCTTCTATAACAAGATTTGCCAAGAATCCTCGTTGACACAAAAGCTCTGCTACTAAAACCTAAAGGGGCGAAAAACAAGGGTGAGTGGGCCTAAAAATAGAGCTCTGAAGAACCTTTTCAAAATGTAATAACCCCTCATCGTAAAACAAGTATAGTTTTCAAATTATACATACTATGTATAGTATGAAAATACTTACCGTAGCTTGCAATATCTCAAGAATTCAATATGTCACAATATTTCGTAAACAAACATTTAACGTCCGGTAATCACATAATCTCGCACAAACAAACATATCATATCAAGTACTCATCGACATATGTTGACACACGAGTTCATGCATGGATATGGACATGCACAGAATTGAGTGTAATAATGATATACGCTCTAGTACTATTATCATATAAAGAGTGGCACTATGCGCATCACATATGAGTCCTAATTGCCTATAGTAATCTAGGACAGGACTGGCACCTACAATGGATCCAAAGTGAGTGTACAGTGCGATGTGAACATACATATGAAAGACTGCCCTAGCCCCGGGTGAGTACTAACACCGGTGTAGCAACGATGAACAAATAACATAAATATGATCATGCAACGGTAAATCAATAATTCTAATCAACATAACACTATTCATGGCCTCAAATATAATTAAGGCATCCCATAGTAGTACGCATACTTGTCCATCCCACATGATTCAAAATAATTTCATAATTCTCAACATTACAACCTTTCTTACCAACGGTAATTTAATTATGGCAATCACATAGAAAATTCATTTAGATGTATATATAGAAACTAAATAAATACATATATATATATAAAAGAAAAGACCCACTCACAGATACTTGCGAGGTCGCATCCGTTCAAACTAGGAAAGTCGGAGTCTCTGATAGTAATCGCACCTAAGCATAATATTGGGACCCATTAGTAAAAACTCAACTAAAACGATTGAATTTGGAGAAAACGGAGTGCAGATTTGGAATCAAGGCATCAAAATACGCTAAGAAGGGTCCCGGCAAGTTTTATTAAAAGTCAACGATCAACCAAAAAGTCAACGAATCATCTCGGCAGTCAAATATGTTAAAACTTCGAAATTAACCTAGGAGAGTATTCGAGAAAATTTTGAAAAAGTCAATGCAAGGAATAATCCAGAGAATATTCTAAGTATATTCAAAATCCAATTAGGAGCTGGTCGGGTCATATCTAGGTTTGGATTTTTTATTTTTTTCCGTCGGGTCGACCCGGTCCTTGTCGCGGGTCCAGTCATCGGTTTCTGGAAAATTTGGCTGGAAAACTTTCACGGCTCCGATTAGCTTTAAAACTTAACCATAATATATCAAATTAAAGCCCAAGAAACAAGGAATCGAAATATACCAACAATAGGTCCTACCATGGCCGGAGTTGACCAGAAAACGGCTTGAAAGCCGTTGGGTTCTCATCGGAAAACTGAAGAAAGTTTCTCCCAAATTGATCTGCACCAAAACGTCACCAAAACACACGTATACAAACTTAATCATCATCAAAATGAGATGGGGAAGACAAATCCAGTGGTCCAGACCCTTACCTTGGTTGGATTTGTCATGTCATCACCGGAATCCTTTCAGATTTGATTGGAGCTCGACTCCCAAACTGAGTGCCGAGAGAGAGAAGGAGATGGAATTAACATAAGGAAGAAAGAGAGAGGGAACCCAGGTGGTGGCTTGGTGGAGCTAGCCAGAGATGATGTCGAGAGATGGTGGTCCGATGTCGGCGTTGTTGTTGTAGAGGTAAGACATTGAAGAGAGGTGAGGGAGAGAGATGCAGGACGAGAGACATAAAGGGACATATATGGATGGTCTGGTAAAGTAATGGTGGTTTCGTGGTTTGAGGGCTCGCTGGAGTGGCGAGGTGGTAAGGTGAAGTCACTTGGTTTCTCTGCACTTGCAAATAGAGAAACGAGAGGGAACTGAGAGATGAGAGAGTCTTAGAGAGAGTAGGTGAGGTGGTAGAAAATGAGTGATGGCTTAGGAGAAATGGGCGTGGGCCCCGTTGGCATCACAAAAATCTTAACAAAAATTAGTAAAATAATGAGGGACAATTTATCCATAAATAGTGAATTTACTAGATTACCCTTCACCTTTGTAATCACATAAAATCTTCGTCGTAACTTCGAATTCGATTTCGTTTGCGCCCACACGTTTGTAACGTCAACTACTACCAGAATACTCTAAGAAAATGTTTCATACGTCTCACTATATACTGGTCAACGAAAGTCAATAATCTTGCCTCTAGGGCTTTTTGTCAATTCACACATTTAAAAATTTATAAAATTGTAAAATTAGGGACGGGTTATAGTAATGAATTTGTTGAAATGAGTACTTACTTTTCTTATTTGAATTTGGGTCTTGAATTGAAATAGGTGAATTGAGACGGTCATGTGAATTAAATCACAAGGAAGAATGATGAATGGCATCACAATCCCAACATGTTGCTGAAAAAAGCAAGACCATGTAGTAGATTCATAGTTGTCCACACTAAGGTAAAATTCAAATAAAAGTGTATGAAGTGAACTAGCGGAAAAGAAGAAGAAGATCAAGAAACAATATGTTGTCCACACTACAGATAAAACCGTGCATGTGATCAAGATAGATGAAAAATTGCAAAAACTAAAGCCTAGAATGAAATTGGCCAATCATAAATGTTCAAGTGGTAGCCAGCTAAAATTAAAGTTCGCCAATTATAAAAATTCTAGACGAGAAATTAAAGTTCAAAAACAAATTAGTGGCTATTTACAATTTCAAAAGAAAATCTACAAATTCTTCTAAAGTTATTATGTGCACTTCAAAATAACTATCACCCGTTCTTAGTAAAAAAAATAAAAAAATGCGGTTGGACTTAATTCTGACAACTTTGCTCACCACTTTAGTAGTACAATTGAGTCCGACATATATAAGTAAAACCCTCTGTTAGAGGGAAGTGATCAACAAATGAAATCTCAAAATATTATTTGTAACAGAAAATAATCAAGGGATGTAGTTCACTCTCCTACGTTTTTAGTATAAATAATATTGTTTGTTAAAAAAAAATTAACAATTCTACTTTCTTTTCCATAAATTTGACATGATGTGACCTATAAATTACAAGAAGCATGTAGGAAAGAGTTTTAATTCATAGTTAAAACTGAATTTTAATGGACTGATTTTGTAGGAACTGGGTTTTTAGAACTGAGTTCTAATTTATAAGTAACGCTGAGTTTTAGTGAACCTAGACCATCTCTTAACACAAGGACTTAAATTTTATATAAGTTTAAATATAAGACACATCATCTCTAATTCACACATATTTGGTATTTGAGGCAAATTGAGACCCCAAATACAGGTTTCTTTATGAGATCATGGAGCTCATGCCAATAATGAAGAGTTTTATTCAACGAAGAAAAATATAATTTGAGTTTCGATTTAATTTTAAGTTCATTATTTTCTCCTCTAATGCAATGTCTTAAATTTTAAAATTCAACATGACTCTTAGACATTGGAGAAGAAAGTTGATACATAAATTCACTATTTTTTTTTTTGAGGGAAATGTTATTAACACTTCAAAAATTTCATTCTATACTCCTTACAAGTGTATTTTTCTTTCCTAATATAGAAAATTTAGAGTGCAGAATAAGATTTTTAAAGTGCTAATAACAATTCCCTTTTTAGTATTGACTTTTTGTGTATATTCCTGTAATCTTGAGATTCTTAGTTTAATATATTTTTATGTAAATTATTTTTTTTCCTTAATGATAGGATTGTAACATCTTATAAACCCCTCCTTGAGAGATAAATAAAACATACAATTATTCCAAAAGAGCATTCTCTTCTTTTAGAACTCAAATATAAAAATTTAGTTCCAAAATATGAGTCCTTGCATTTACCAAAAAATAAACGAACACCTAAATCATGAAACAGTTGGATGTGATTCGGTTCATATTCATATCCCACCCCCTTATAAAAACCCAAGCACTTTTAGCGAAGATAGGCACCATAGTTAGCTGCACGCCACCCAAGGATTCCAAACGTTTTACCTTCTAGGTGCTTTGAGATTATTGCAGAGATAAAGCAACCCTCTGCGAGCACTAAATCATGAAACTCTCTCTCTTCCCTCTGGCCCTCTGATATTTCTGTCTCCATGTTACGCCGCCAATGCAAAACCGGATTTAAGCCATGATGAGTATAACGCGAATTTCAATTTTCATCATTTCAGGGATCCGTATCCATACCCCCACCGTTTGTTTGATTCATCTCCGCATTTATTTTATGAACTCCCCTCTTCCTCGGTTTTTCGGCTCACTCAAGTCCACATTTCTCAGTTCTTTTGTCAATGGGTTCCAAACCTCTAAACCCTATGGCTGAGCCATTTTTCTTGAACCGTTTTCAGACACCCTATTTTCCTGCTCGGCCTGTTTGCGCTTATTCAATCGTTCACCAACCCAGGTACTTTTTTGGCCAAATGAACCCGGTACAACCTGACCCAACTACAAATAAGAGGCGGAGAAAGAATGTTAAGGGAAAGAGGAGCTTTGCTGCTCCACCGAGGCCCAGAAACCCTTTGAAGAAGCTTGGAGATGAGACCCATGTGGTGGGTGCTCCTAGGGTTGTCGCATGCGTGACCAAGCAAGATCTGCCGACTGGGACAACGTATGCGCCGTCTTATCGGCAGATGAAGAAAGGTTCTGTGCGCGGCTGTGGTGGTGGTGTAATTCCGTTTCCTGCAAGTCCTGATCTGGAAAATAGCTCCGGTCCTACAACGATCATGATAAAAAACATCCCAAACCAATTTCAGTATACTCTCTCTCTCTCTCTCTGTTCATGGTTTTGTTTTTACTCTTCTTTGGTTATTTTTCGTACATGCAATAACTGTAGGGTTTGGATTTAACATGAAGGTTCAGTTTTTTTTTTATTTATTTTTTTATAATTTGTTTTACTTTATCAGAGCTTGTAAGAAGGAATTAACTCTTTTGTCTACCTTTATTTGAACCCTTTTGTCTCTATTCCCTTTTTGTGTTAGAAACGAGAAATAAAATTTTTTTTTTCTGAGGGAACATGAAACATAGATATAAGTTTATCTACTGTTTTTTTTTGTTTTTTATTTTTATTTTTTTTGATAAAATCTGTTCATACAGAAAAATTAATAGTAAAATGTGCAGGAGGTGTGATTTGTTGACCGTCCTGAGAAATCACTGCCGTGATGAGAACCTACGGGCTTGCAGAGAAGGTGTTTCCACGAAATCTGAGTTCGATTTTGTTTATCTTCCAATGGATTTTAATGTAAGTTTAAAATTTTCAGAAACTGTTTAGATTAGATTGTAAAAATTACTAATGGAGGTTATTTTATTGAGTCCAATTTAATGTTCTCTTTGGATCCGTGTAGGCAATTTTGGAACCATAAGAGGACTGCCAATCTGGGCTATGCCTTTGTTAATTTCACCAGTTTTACCGGCGCAAACAGATTTTACAAGAAGTTCCACAATGAACAATGGAAGGTACGCAGCAACAAGAAAACATGTGAAATTACTTCCGCTAAGATTCAGGTTAAAGTTCTACTCTTTTACTGGACGGGTTTTAGGTTTCGAATTTTTTTCATTCGATATTTTGAACTTGACCGGTTACTTTTTGGTTTTGACATGTTGTAGGGGCTAGAAGCTCTGAAGAAGAACTTTGAGAGTAAAGTGTTTTGGTGCCACACGGAGGAGTATTTGCCTGCGGTGGTGGAACCTCCGAGTGAAGGTGTTATGCATGCAGCCCAAAGTCACTCCGGTGGGGACACGTGTAGGGTTGCCCTTCGTGGATTATAGAGAGGCTAAGTGAGAAATCTGATGGCAGTGTGCGAGGAGAGACTAGCTGGGGTGACATGTGTTTTCATTCTCTCCCTAGCTGGAGTAGTCTAATCAGCACTTCAGATTTTTACTTTGGTCGAAAATCAGCACTTGGTTTGGTTGCAATATGTAGGGTGAAGTGGAAGCATAGGGTTTAAGATCATGACTAATTTTGTTTAGTAGGTTTTAGTTTTGATTAGCGTGCATGTGTAATGTTAATCTCGGATTTGCTTATTTATGGTTTTCTGAGTTTTCATGTTTTTTGTGCCGTGGTGCCAACTGCATGATGTAGTTAAATAGTTTCTTAAATTTTATTAATCTTATGTCCTTTCAATTTCAAGCATATTTTAAGGATTAACTTATGAAATTCAATTAAAAAGGAGAGGTGGGTAGGTTGAAATTTGAGCCTTCTCCCTTCGATGGCATGCATATTTTCCATCAGATAAAAGTTCAGAAGACGAGAGATATCATTCCGTAGTAATGGGAAACAAAGGGAGTGTCAGACATGGCGCCCCAAACTGGAGTAATGCAAATTTGGGTAAGCTTGACCTAGCTTATTGCAAGAATTACTAATTTACTATAAAATAAAAAAATAAAAAATAAAAAACCTGCGAAAGAACTGACGTGAAGACTTTTACTGACCAACCTGACCGCATACTCTAGTCCGGTGACTAGGAGCTATATGGATTTGTATTCCATCCGGATCCAAAATACAGAGATCCTAACATCTTAATCTTTTTATTATACATCTTGTGATTATAAATTATTTGATTTTTTTAATTTAAAATTAAACATAAATAATACCTGATAAAAGTTGACAGTACGATGTACAATTGGATTCCCATAAAGTGAATTCAGAGATGATCTTCTTCCCAGCTATATTATACATATACACACGCACTTGCAGATTTTTTTGGCGAAAGAATAGGATTTTTTTTCTTTTCCTAATATCTATCATCTTACGTCCTCTCTTATTTAAACAGCTATGATCACGTCATGTTTATATTTTGTTTTGAATTTTGTATATAGAGAAAAAACAAAAAAAGAGTGAGATGGGGGTAGGTCTGGCAATTCCTGACACGACCTGATAACCTGACACGACACGACACGAAATTAACAAGTGTTCAAATCGACACGATAGGGAATCGGGTCGTTATCGGGTAACCCGATAAGCACCTGTTAAGATAACGGGTTGATTCGGATATACACGTGGGTAACACGATACACGATAAGCAAAATATTAATTTTATAATTTTATAACCCTAAAAAAATACTATAATAATATATATATATATATTAATTTAACATTTTTATAACCCTAAAAACTATAATAATTATATATATATATTAAATTAAATATTAAAAATTGGTGACCATTGGATCAACTTAAATATACATACCATTCAATTCTTAAGTTTTATACGTACAAAATAAATAAATTTAAATCTATTTAATATATATATATATATACCATTGAACTTGATGGGATACGAATTCTACAAAACTAATTTCAACGATCCAGCTGTCAAACTTGTTTGTATATGCTTTGGGATCACATTAGCAAAAAATTGCAAAAAACAAACATTCAGAGATCAAGTAACGGGATAAAACTTTTTGACGGTTATCAATGAAAAATCACGATTTAACGGTTATTTTAATTCCAATTTTGATGATTTTTTACAGCTACACTTCTTGACCCTATATGAATACGATGAATGAACTCGATCTTCAATTTAAAATATTTACACTAGTGGATCTATTGAATAAACTCTTAAATGTTAGTGAATCTATTGTTTTGATAGAATAAGCATTCTACGAAACTAGTTTTAATGATCCAACCGTCAAACATATTTGTATATACTTTGAGATTGCATACGCCAAAAATTGTAAAAAACAAACATTCAGATATCGAGTAACCGGACAAAACTTTTTGACAGTTATAAATGAAAAATCACGATTTAACAGTTATTTTAACTCCGATTTTGATGATTTTTTACAGCTACACTCCTTGACCTTATATGAATACAATGAATGAATTCGATTTTCAATTTAAAATATTTACACTAGTGAATACCACAAAATCTTATGTTATACTTAATGAAAGTATGAATAAACTTTTAAGTGTTAGTGAATCTATCGTTTTGATGGGATACGCATTCTACGAAACTAATTTCAACAATCCAATCATCAAACATGTTTGCATATGCTTCAAGATTGCATATGCCAAAAATCGCAAAAAAGCAAACATTCAGAGATCAAATAACGGGACAAAACTTTTCGATGGTTATCAACAAAAAATCACGATTTAGCGATTATTTTAACTCTGATTTTTATGATTTTTTACAATTACACTCCTTGACCCTATATGAATACAATGAATGAATTCAATCTTCAATTTAAAATATTTACACTAGTGGATACCACCAAATCTTATGTTATACTTAATGAAAGTACGAATAAACTCATAAGTGTTAGTGAATCTATCATTTTGATGCGATTCGCATTCTACGAAACTAATTTCAACGATCCAATCGTCAAACTTGTTTGTATATGCTTCAAGACTGCATACGCCAAAAATCACAAAAAAAAAAAAAAAACATTCAGAGATCATATAATGGGACAAAACTTTTTGACGGTTATCAATGAAAAATCATGATTTAACCGTTATTTTTAACTTTGATTTTGATGATTTTTTACAGCTACACTCCTTAACCCTATACGAATACAATGAATGAACTCGATCTTCAATTTAAAATATTTACACTAGTGGATACCACAAAATCTTATGTTATACTTAATGATAGTATGAATAAACTCTTAAGTGTTAGTGAATCTATTGTTTGATGGGATACGCATTCTACGAAACTAGTTTCAACGATCAAACCGTCAAACATGTTTGTATATACTTCGAGATCACATACGCCAAAAATCGCAAAAAAACAAATATTCAGATATCAAGTAACCAAACAAAACTTTTTGACGGTTATCAACAAAAAATCACGATTTAACGGTTATTTTAACTCCGATTTTGATGATTTTTTACAGCTACACTCCTTGACCCTATATGAATACAATGAATGAACTCGAGCTTCAATTTAAAATATTTACACTAGTGGATACCCTAAAATCTTATGTTATACTTGATGAAAGTATGAATAAACTCTTAAGTGTTAGTGAATCTATCGTTTTGATGGGATACGCATTCTACAAAACTAATTTTAACGATCCAACCTGTCACACTTGTTTGTATATACTTTGAGATCGCATATGCTAACAATCGCAAAAAACAAGCATTCAGAGATCAAGTAACGGGATAAAACTTTTCGACGGTTATCAACCAAAAATCATGATTTAACGGTTAGTTTAACTCTGATTTTGATGATTTTTTATAGCTACACTCCTTGACCCTATATGAATACAACGAATGAACTTGATCTTCAATTTAAAATATTTACACTAGTGGATACCACAAAATTTTATGTTATACTTAATGAAAGTATGAATAAACTATTAAGTGTCAGTGAATTTATTGTGTTGATGTGATACGCATTCTAGGAAACTAATTTCAACGATCCAATCGTCAAACTTATTTGTATATGCTTCAAGATCGCATACACCAAAAATCGCAAAAAACAAACATTCAAAGATCAAGTAACGAGACAGAACTTTTCGACGATTATCAACAAAAAATCACGATTTAACGGTTATTTTAACTCCAATTTTGATGACTTTTTTACAGCTACACTACTTGACCCTATATGAATATAATGAATGAATTCGATCTTCAATTTAAAATATTTGCACTAGTGGATACCACAAAATCTTTTGTCATAATAATTGATGAAAATTGAGGATTTTGTAAAAGGAATAACATGCATGCTTTGAGTTCCATTGGCAAGCTTTGAACTTTTGAGAAAGGCTTCACAACCTTGAAAATAAAAACTCTTTCATTTTGCATATCCTTGCACATTTAATATTTTGAAAGATATTAGTAGTGTATGGATGTTTGTTTATTAGGCTCTTATTTTCGAGTGTAGATGTAGTACTTAAACGAAAAATGTGTTTTAATGTTTTGAAGTAATATTTATGTGGTAATGTGTGGTATTTGCAAATTTAAGAAAAAAAATATTTTTCTTAACGGGTCGGGTCACTTTACCCGTTGTGTAAAGTGACCCGACCTGTTAAGTACTCTTTAAGATAATGGGTGTGACACGACACGACACGACCCGTTAAGATAACAGGTGTTACAAAAAAATGACACGAACACAACAGACACGACCCGTTTACTAGGCCTAGATGAGGGGATAGGAAATGATGGTAATACGAGGGGAGATAATCCTACCAGAATAATGGAGAGGAAGGAAACAAAGTATGTAACCTGTGATGGGCACATTTGTCCTTATACATTAGGTCTGCCCTGCATTGCGCCATAGCAGTTTTCACATGAGGCATTTCAACCCACGTTGTCCCTTATTCCATGGGCAAGACTTTCTCATACCTATTGCAAAAACTAATTAACTAGCTAGAGATCGAGACCAAACTCTCGATCAAATAGGTCAATGAACAATCTCTAAGTTAAGAATGTTGAGCTGTCTGATTTGTTAGAAGAATGTTTTAGAATCAGGAGGAGATTAATTTGAACACATATGTGACCTTCTCGAAATTATCCCTTGTTGAAGTTGAGCAACGTTATATTCCCTTCGACTTATAGGTACTTCTATATCCCCCGTTGGGTCAAATTTGTGTTTTATTGTCATGTTCTTCATATATTTTGTTTACAAAGGTTATCCTTATGCACAAAGATAATCAATTTGGTTTTCTTCTCCATCATCAAGTTATGGAACAAGAATAAGGAACCAGAAAGAAAATATTAGCAACAACTAGTTTTATTGTGGACAATATTATTAACTAGGAAGAATGAAACAATCACTTGAATAATTTTAGAGAGAGAAGCTAGAGAGAGAATACTGTTTTATTGACTTTCTTTAGAGAGAAGAAAAGATAATGGAAAATGCCTTACAAGATTTGCTTTTATAGAGAAACTAACTATTACAGAATTACAATACTACCCTTCCATAGTCCAATCCTTTCTAACAAACTCAAAACTACATAACCAACTATTATGATTATTAATCCCCCTCAAACTAAGTGTGGAGCTGTCTAGCTTAGTTTGTTGCACAATTGGTGATAAACCTAAACTAAGATGTCTACAATGCTTGAAGAAAACTAGACTGTGTAACCCTTGGTGAAAACATCAGCAACCTGATCATCTGTTGGAATATAATGGACATTGATATCACATGTTTGTACTTTTTCTCGAACAAAATGGTAATTAGTGTTAAGATGTTTGATCTTGGAATGAAACACAGGATTAGAACATAATGCAAGTGCAGACAGGTTATCACAATGAAGAGAAGGAGGTATAGATAGAAACTAATGAATATCTTTAAACACATAACAAATCTAAAACACATCAACTGCACATTGTGCCAAGGCTTTGTACTCAGCTTCAGTTGAGCCTCTGGAGACTATAGAATGCTTTTTCGATTGCCATGAAACCGGATTGGATATAAGATAGACCACAAAACCAGAAATGGATCTTCTAGTGTTATTGTTAGCTGCCCAATCCGAGTCTAAATATGCAGTGATCTGAAAATTAGAACTCTTTGTATAGTGTAGACCATAGTTGACAGTCCCTTGAACATATTTGAGTATTCGTTTCACCAAATGTAAGTGTGCATTAGTTAGTTGTGTCATAAATTGACAAACAATATTCACTAAATAGGCAAGATTTGGTCTTGTAAAGGGTAAGAAGGGCACCGACAATACTACGATATTGACTTGGATCAGATAACAAAGCCCCTTCACCAACAAGAATCTAAGTGTGTACCAACAATTCTTTAGCATACTTGGATTGGTTTATGAACAAAGAACCATCATCATTATATTGGATATGTAATCCCAAGAAATAACTAAGTCTGCCCATATCCTTGAGATCAAACACCTCTGCCAAGTTGTTGATTATTTTTTTCACATTAGTTGGATTTGAACCAGTAATTATGATATCATCTATATATAGCAGCAACAAAACAATGTCTCCATTATCAGACTTGACAAACAAACTTGTATCTGAATGTGATGTTTAAAACCAAATGCTGAAAGATAGCTAGTAAACTTGGAATTCCAAGCTCTAGGAGCCTGTTTTAAACCATACAGAGATTTTACTAATATGCAAACATGATTTGGATTCTGAGCATCCACAAACCCTTGGGGTTGCTTCATATGTACTTACTCTTCTAAATCACCATGTAAGGATGCATTTTTGACATCTAATTGTCTCAAAGACCAACCAAATTGAGCAGCAAGTGCAAGTATAATTATGACTGTAGTATGCCTAACAACATGACTAAAAGTTGCAAAGTAGTCAAGGCCATGTTCTTGAGTAAATCCCTGTGCAACCAATCTGGCTTTGAATCTTGAAATAGACCCATATGGATGCGTCTTTATCTTGTAGACCCACTTACTTCCCATAACAGTTTTATTTGATGGAGGTGGGACTAAGATCCAAGTACCCTACGCTTTGAGAGCATCAAATTCCTCCTGCATTGCATTCTGCCATTCTTTTTTACCAGCAGTATCCTTGAAGGTTTTTGGTTCTTCATGATTAGATATATTAGCTAGGAATGAAAAACCAGTTTGATATTGATCCAGACATTAACTATCAGAATTAAAATTCATTAGTTGTAAAGAAGACAACTCAGGTAGTAATGCGAGATAACTAGCATAATTCTTCCTTGTGATTGCACTTGTTTGCAATCGAGTTTGCATCCCATGTGACCTTATAGGACTAGTAGCTAATGCAATAGATGAAGAAGACGTAGTAAAAGGTAGAACTACCTATAATTGTGCAGGATCTATGACCTTATAGGACTAACCTACTCTTCCACCACCACCCCCCCTTCCCCTAAAATTATGTTTGCAAGCTTTTGATTTGCATCCCAAACTGAGTAAGTACAAAATTGTAAAATCATACAAAAATTGTAAACACTTCTGATTTATTACTCATTGGAAAAATCCACACATATTTGGTATATTCATCAATTAGAGTTACATAGTACCAACATCCTTCTAAGGACTTCACAAGAGAAGGACCCCAAATATCTGAATGCACTTTTTCAAATGGATAGGTACAAGTATTTGATCTAATTGGAAATAGGGTTCTAGACATTTTCTTGAATACAAGGAACACAAATACTATGCTTATTATCTATACTAGCTATAATATTTGACTTCTGTAGCATGGAATTCATGATTTCATGAGTATGATAACCCAACCTCTGATGCCAAGTGTTAGACTTGATAGCTTTACCCATATATGCAATTGGATTACTTGTAATAGACTGCACTCCTCTTTTACTTTGCACAACTGGAATCTAGAATAATTCTTCAAGCTTACTCTTTCCTTGATACATTATTTCCCTTGTCCTCTGTCTTCCTGTCCTGCACAAAGAATTCAGATTCATCACATATAAACCAACTCTTATGGTCAGCACAGAGTTGTTTCACAGATAATAGGCTCATAGTAATATGTGGAACATGTAATACTTTATTGAGAATAAGAGAGTGATTGTTAGTTTGTAAAGTAGATGATCCAATGTTATGAATTGGTATACCCATACCATTTCCAATGGTTATTTTCTCAAAACCCTCAAACGGTGTGACTTAAGTCAAAGAATTAATGTCAACTGTCATATGATGAGATACACCGAAATCAACAATCCAGGCATCTTAAGGAATGATTGTGTGTTTTGTTAAGCATTCATGGCAGATAATGATGGTGGTGGAGGCTGACCTTAATAAGAATAATTGCTTCTCTGATAGTAATCAGCAGTTGAATATCCTCTTTTGCCATATACTTGGCATTCAACAACAAAGCTTGAATTAGAAAAGTTGATATTCATGTGATAACAATTTGCTACAGTATGCCCTCTTTTATTACAGATTTGACACTCTATCACAACATTTATCTTAGTATTAGTATTCCCAGACCAAGAATTATTGCCATGTTGCCTTGAGTTACTCAAACCATATCCTCTTACCCTGAAACTGTTGCTATTTCTATAATTATTTCCTTTATATTGATTGTCATGTGATGCTCGAGGCCCAAACTGAACTCCTATATTAGATTGTGCACTAGGATTATTTTGATCACTAGAATTACCAACAAAACCATATCCATAAGATTCACCAGGATATATAGTAGATGGTGATGATAGAAAGTATGGTGTAGGATGCTATGAAGAAGTATGATACAATGGATGTTTAAAGGTTGGTGGTAATGAATGATTGAATGGATTGTCTTGACCCTGAGAAGTAGAACCATTTGGTATTGCAGTGATTGTCCCACTAGTACTAGTAGGAATATGGCTATGTGCTTGAGAATTCGAAGAAGATGCCAAACTAAAGCTAGAACTTGGATTTGAACCTTGAACATACAATGCAGATAAGTTCTGAGACAGGATATTAATCTCTCATTCAATTTCCCTTTATTCCCCCAATAATGGTGCTCTAAACTCCTTCAAGGTAATGGATGATTCCCTAGCCAAAATGACTGTACGAATAACACCATATTACTTCGGCAAACCAACAAGACCAGCAATCATTATATCATTGTCAAATATAGATTCACCTGCAGCAGTGAGTTGATCCCTAATACTTTTTAGCTTCAAGAGATGCTTATTAATTGTATCAGTTCCTTTTTGAATTGTGTGCAACTTAGTTTTGAGATGGTTGCCTCTAGACTTAGAAATAGACGCATATCTATCAACCAAATTGATCCATGCCTCATGAGCAACTAATAACATACTCCATTGCCTCATTAGTTAAAGTAGCAATAAGTAAACTGAGCAACGCCACATCTGTAGACTCCCAATCCATAAAAGACTCAGTAATCTCCTTTGTAACCCTAACTTCTGTACTAACAACATACTTTGATGGACACAGAGTAGTGCCATCGAAATGACCAAACAATTTATACCCTCTCAAAATAGATTGAAATTGAAACGCCCATTTAGCAAAATTATCATCTCTTAGCTTTATGGTAAGCATGCCCAGTATTCCATTGACTTTAAAAGTTGAATTACTCATGATTATCCTCAAACAATAGCAACTAATCACCAATTGAGATTATACGCAGAGATTGACACTCTGATGAGAAAGAATGACACTTTCTTAAACACACAATTTCTTGACTGAGAAAGAATAACACTTTCTTGAACACACAACTTCTTGATCTAGAAAGAATGACACTTTCTTGAACGCATGAAAGAATAACACTTTTAGCAAAATGAATCTAATTATCGCAGCAAATCAACATATACATATCAACAAAACATCCCAAATCATTACTTTGCAAACACCACCAATATGCTTCGATTGAAGAAACTGAGTAATTAGGAAAGAACAAAACCACCTGAAATGAAAGTAGAATTCAGGAATACCCCAACAATCTTTCTTCGACTTGAAATCTCCAGCACCATCTTCATGAATAGCAAACAACGAATTCCAGCAATCAACAGAACCAAATCGAACCACCAATCGAGCGACAAACAGTGGAGCCAATCAGGATCGGAATCGGTGATGAACCAATGTCGATGATGATACCATATTAACTAGGAAGAATGAAAGAATTGCTTGAACAATTTCAGAGAGAGAAGCTAGAGAGAGTTTATTGACTTTCCTTGGCAAATGCCTTACAAGATTTGCTTTTGTAGAGAAACTAACTATTACAGAATTACAATACTACCCTTCTCATATTCCAATCCTTTCTAACAAACCCAATCCTTCCTAACAAACTCAAAATTACATAACCAAGTATTATGAATATTATATATCATGGTGTTCATATAGATTTATTGTATGCCTCTTTTGAGATTGTGCTCTTCATATAGCTAATTAATCTGTATACATTTGTCACTTAATGAAATTTGCATGTCTCAAAAAACTCAGCTAACAACATATATAGGAGAGAATTTATCATTTTCCACATTTCCTTTTCCTTTCTCAACTATTTGGAAGCTCCATTTACAATTACAATTTCAATAATTATATATGTCAATCAATCATAATCATTTTTGTTTACCTTGACGTGCATATTAATTAAATAACACTACAAAATGAAAATTATTTAAACATGTTGAATATTATACTTACTTTAAAATCTTATGTTAACCTTTTGTTACTTAGACATTTTCTCCAACATAATAAACTTACAAACTTAAAATATCACTTAAGGCAAAAGCAAGAATAATAAGTGAGAGGCTGTAAATCAAAGTGATGAAACAAAGAGAATATATAGATTAATTCTTATTTTCTTGGTTTGCATATATTAAAGTAAACCTTTACAACGCAGGCATTGCAGCCTTCGAGATTTTGGAGCACGGATATCTTTACAGCAAGGCCTCGTTTGTGTGCTCAAAACAGGCATTGAAGCCTTTTAGATTTTGGAGCTCCCATATCTTTTTTGCAGGGCTCGTTTGTCAGCTAAAAAATGGTAAAAACTGCTACAACAAATCCTTCATGTTTTGCTCGCTGCACGTACTGGGTAAACTCAGATACCAATTGATTTGGAGTTGGTCAAAGCCAATGCATGCATAAACGAAAGGCCATCATTCTCTCTGGAGATTTTTCAGTGTGATCGTCATACGAGATGATACATTACATGTTCTTATATAAATGATGGAATATATGTGTTAAACGGTTAATAATTTAAAAATTAAAATTTTCCACCACTTATATAAAAACACATGATGTATCATCCGTGTTCCCGTCATAATTAAAAATTTCTCTATTCTCTCGTACACAAGCATTAAATGCTAAATGCATCTCTCTCTCTCTCTCTCTCTCTCTCTCTCTCTCTCAAACCTCATTGTCTGTCTAAAGTGCCCTTCTGCTTCTGGGTTCAAAGTTGTCAATTATGGCCCTTTTTCTACAACCATACTCAAATCATTCATTCCTAGCTAAGTCAGAAATAATAAGGTTTCTGTTGAGTTTTTCAGGTGGACGGGTCAAGGGTCCCACTTTAATAGTATTGATATTGTTTTTAATTTGGTAATTACTATCTGTTCAATTCGCTAGGTGTGAGATTTTATCACAAAAAGCCTTTATGTTAGTTAAAGTGGGATAATCCTATTTAAACTCTTATTCTTCTTTCCCTCTAGCCAATTTGGGATTTAACACGCCCCAACACGTGAGACCCCAATTAGTGGGTCACACGTGAAGATCCATATATCGGCAAACACTTGGAGCCAATTTGGGACTCACCCAACATGCGGTGCCAAAGAAGACCCACCCAACATGCGGTGCCAAAGAGGACCCACCCAATCACGTGGCAATACAAGCCCGTCCCTTGGCTTTGATACTATGTTGAATTTTTCAGGTCGACGGATCGGGAGCCTCACTCCAATAACATCGATATTATCTTCAATTTGGTAATTACCATTTGCCCAATCCGTTAGGTGTGGGGTTTTATCATAAAAGACCTTGGTAGTAATTAGAGTGGGTAATCCTAGTTAAACTCTTATTCTTCTTTCCCTTTGGCTGATGTGGGATTCAACAATTTTAGCATTTTCTACAACCAAATGTTTGGTGGTTATTAGGTGGAAGAGAGATGATTTTCATGCACCATTTTAACTTCTCACATACCTTCTATTTATTTTAATCGTCTAATAGAATAAATCATATGAGAACACCAAACAAGCTTGTGTTTGAGGATATAAAAAAACGTATTTCTAATTTCTTAGTTGCAAGATCCATCGATGACAATAAAAAATGCAGAAGGGAAATTAGGGTTGTGCTTATGGAAAGCTTTTATCCCATAAATAATCTAACTGATCTATTAATTTGTTGTGTTTGAGTTGATGCACATACGTCGTGAACATAACTATTAAGAAATAAGAAAAATTATTTAATTTCTTCCATTTATAATATCACTCTCATCAACGAAAGAAAAAATGAAACTCTGAAAATATACCCTTCTTTTGACCAAAATTGTTAAGTTTGAACGACCCAAAAATAACAATTTCCCTATCATTGAAGGTAATAACTGTTCTACTAACCGTAGCCCCGGTTCTCACCTGAGTCCTTACCAATCATTTGAGAGATTAATGCAGGTTCAAATGGACCAAATTACCTTCGCCAACTTGATCATCAATGCATGTAACAGCAGATTGCAGAAACTGCAATTCATGCCATTGTTATTTTAACAGTGGATACATGTTTGTTTTTTTGTCCTCCAGAAACCATTACTCTAATTCATTCTATTTTTGTTACTTTGGTGTAAGGGTGGACACGTTTCCATCCGTGGCCACTAGAGTGATTTTTGCATGATTTTAATAGTTATTTTAATTTGCAGTAGCAGTATGGGAAGTAACTCAATTATTTATAAACACATATAAGATCCCACATCCCGTCAATGTGGGATCATCCACAACACGCCTCTTTATGTGTGACAAATTTTCAAGCGTAACACGTTGGCAACACTAATCGGATGACGTGGAGCATGTGTGACAACTGAGCTTTACACAATATGGGAATAGTCCAATTAAAACTAATTGGCAATATAAGAAATACCCAATTATTCATAAGTACGTGCAAAATCCCTCCTCTCAGTGACGAAAATTGTTAGGGGAAGGGATGAACTTTAAAAGGGAGAGAGAACCTGTCAATTTATAGTACCAATGGGACCTTTGTGCGATGAACCTTCAATCACGTAAAGGTTGCAGTAATTATCTTAGCTGAAACGTTCAACTTGCCATCTTAAATCACTTCGAGCAGCGAGATGTCGTTGAACAAGATAGTAGCGGGAAAATGTTCGTCGCGTGAGTTTTTGGCACCAAAAACTAACCTTCTCTACTTTTTTTCTATGCCTTTGCGCGACAAATGCATGCATTTGTCATGCCAAGTTATCTTGCGCAATGCAGTTCTTCGTCGCACAAGTTTTTTTTACTATTTTTTTAAGATGTTTTTGCACGATTGTGCACTGAATTGGTCGCGCTGGTCACAATTGCACGACGAGATTTCCTTCATCACGCAACATTTCATTGCCGAAATAGGTTTTTCTACTAATGAGCCCAAATTTTGAGGGAAGACCGGTCAGAGAAGGAGTGGCAGTGGTGGGAGTATAGGTGGATAGTGGGTTGTGTGTGGTTCACGCGATGGGTTTTTTAAAATTTTTATTTTTCTTTTTCAATAGATTGCTTTTTTACGTCTTCTTATTATAAATTTCTTGTACCTTTTTAGAAATGATATATTTACACTTAATAGAAATTGATATTGAACTTGTCATCTATGATGAATCAATTTTATATTATATATATATTTTTTTCTGTTCTTGGTATATTTTGGTGAGATTTTGATGTTCTTTTTTATGTATTTTCAATATAGGACATGAGAATCCATTTTGGGCATAAAGTAATCAAGCGGTGGAATTCTTGAGTGATTCCAATTGGAGTGGGTTCGTGATTTTGCCAAGAAGGTTATATCAAAATTTCATAATTTTATTTCAAAGCATCTGATCGTGACAAATTAATTTAGAGAGATTATATTCACACACCCCAAATTACTTTTCTCACACCTTTTTAATTTTTTAATATTTTCCACACACTACTAACACTTGATAGAAAAATATTAAAAAAAATTAAAAAGGTGTGAAAAAAATAATTTGGGGTGTATGAATATAATCTCCCTTGATTTATGCCTAGCGTGCGGTGTTGACAAATTGGGTTGCAGAGCTTATTTATGACTTTTGGGCTAGAAGATGATGAATTTTGAACTTGTGCTCTTCTTGGAACTTGAAGAGGTGGTCCTAATCTTTAATTCAAGATGTTTTGGAGCTCTGAAGGTCTAGAAACATGGCTATTTCTTTGCTGGACAGATTTCCTTATCAGATTTGGATTGTGTTTTTCATAGTTTTAGAAGACCTTTTATAGCAAGGATTTTAATTTGTAGTAGTATAAATAAGGCTATTTAGCCATTAGGGTTCTCTACGCGACATTAAGATAACTTAGCAAACTTTGGAGAATTTCAGATTTTTTACTTATAAGGTTTTTTCAATCATTTTTCTAGTTAATGATGTTTTCTTTAGTTTTTATTATGATTATGCATGCTTACTTTGAATTATTAATCACCTTGTTTAAACTATCTAATTGACTTAATGATTCATGACCATTAAGGTATTTAGACAAGTAATTTGATGCAATTTCTGTTGGAACATCACCCTGAAATTGAGGAGAGCTTTTTGTGATTAGTGATTGTAAGTTCACTTAAGGCGAACATCATGCTCTTAAGGGTTGCATGGTTTTTCAAAGGGTTTTCACAAAACTTAATGAGTCTTGAATATTTACATTTGATTTAAACATCACAGACAGGTTGCATGTTAGATATAGGTTTTCGCTTGAACATCAAGAGGAAAATATGTATTAGGAAAACTTAACCTTCAATGCATGTATGTGGAAATTCATAAGTAATTGGTAAAATTGAATAGGATTGTTAATGATGGTGGTGGAACCCTAGTGCTTAAAATGATTTTTAAAACTGTTTTCCTTTTAGTTAATTTTACTTTGCCATTTATTTAATTGTTTTTAATTTAAATTCCCAAAATCAACCTTTTCCAACTTTTTTTTTCAAATAATTAATTAAGAATTGGTTTAAATACAAATTATTGATCCACTCCCTATGGATAATGACATTGCTTGAACCGTTTATACTACAATTACCTTGTTCTGTTGCAAGTATTTTTAAATATTTTTATCCCTATTTTTGCAGGTGGTACAAAATCCCATCAAGAAATTGGGGCCGTTGCATAAAAGTATGCATGCATAATATTATAAGCAATTGAATAAAGACTACATATTCATGCTAAGGCTCATGGCCTCACCCTAGCAAAACTAATATTATTATGAAGAAAAAGATTGAAAACACCTTAAAGTAGAAGTCTGAAATTCTTCAAGAACCCTAACCAATTTCCTATCTGCCAAGGTCCCAAAAAAGAAAAGCCAAAACAACTAGGGGCCAGCCAACGACCTTATATATCTCCTAAGCTATCCATAAATTTAAATTTAAATTTATTACTTATAAGTAAACATGATTATCACTAAAATGTACGTAAATGACCAAATGTCAAACAATTAAAAATTTAGACGTGAAGAAAGAAATCAAATTGGAGACAGCTAATTTGATGCCGATTATTTGTTGGCAATTGTGGTTTATCTCTCTAAAATTTTGATATAATATCAGAGTTGGTTAGCTGATAAGGTTCATACCTTTTGTATCATATCTTGTAAACCACATTATGTGGTTGATGGTACCTCTTTAAACATTAAACAAGGATGGTGCTTCTTTAAACATTAGAAAAGGAATCCAATCACCGGTTGTTGTGTCATATAGTCTACAAAATATGCTTAAAGTAGATGGTTCCTTTAGAATCACCTAGAAAAAAAAAGGGCCCATGCATGCACCATGCAGTTGCAGTAGAAAAATGTGCTAGAAGTCACAACTAGGGCCAGCCAATTTATATGTGCTAGAAAAGCTAGGGCCAGCCAATTTATTCACAAGGGATTGGACATATTACATACTTGACTACGTACTAGACACTAGTATAATTATATTTTTGATCATACAACACTAGAAATCTCAGAGTGAGTTGACTATAAGTTTGAAGTCATCATGAGCTAACAGCCCCATCCCCATCTATATCAATTGAAGCAATAATCCCCTCGCAATCCTCAAGTGTGAGCTCAAACCCCAAATCATCTCCCATAACCTCATAAAGCTCCTCTGCAGTCACAATCTCATCCCCATTGACATCCAACGCCTCAAAAGCGTTCTTGAGAACATTAACGAGTCCCCCGAATTCCATATTCTTCGTGTTCATTTCCAAGAACTCCTCGATGCTCAGAAACCCATCTTTGTTCGTGTCCCCTTGCTGCAGCATTGCCCGCACATCTTCTTCACTAGGGTTGTACCCAAGTGACCCTAAAATCCCACCAAGCTCCGCAGCAGTAATTTTGCCATCATTGTCTGCATCAAAAGCTCTAAATGCTTCTACTAGGCCTAGCACTTGGCTCAGTGTCTCAGTTTCTGCTGAGAGGGAGATGTGCTGAGCCATGGAATAAGGTTGATGATCAAGGACTTGTATTTAGTTTCTGCAATTATATTGGCACACCCCCAGCTACATGTATATATGTGTGAGTGTGTATGTAAGTAGGGAAAAAGGGGATGAATTCCCTTGATTATTTTTGGGGTGTTGATGTAAAGTTGGGAAAGAAACAAAAGGTAAGAATAGATTCTTATGCTTGTGAATTATTAGAGTTATCGCATTTTGTTACGATAAGATTATTCTGGCTGAGTGCTCATGGAATGATCTTGGCAAAGTTGTTTTGTTTGATTCTGCAAGAGTGATTCCCATTAGGACTAAAATTGCTTTCGGATAATTAAAAGTGTTTTCAGATAGCACCGTTTGCAAAAAAGAAAAAAAAAAAAAAAAAAAAAAAAGGAGGTTGGGGGGGGGGGGGTGGGTTTGAAAGTGTTTTTGGATGGTAAACTCTTTAATATTATTTGAAAAATCAGAATAGTGTCATAGATATTATGTTAAAATGTGATTGTGTAAATTTTAGATTAGATTTGATACTATTTATTCTTCCCTATTAGGATTGTCTTCCTTGGAGAGAAGGATTCTTGCCTCCCTTCTTACTATAAATAAAGGTATTGTGTAAGAGGAATAACACAAACCCTACAAACACGTCTCTTTCTCTACTCTCTCTCTGTCGCGCCCTCTCTCTCTCCCTTGTCAAATTAAATACATGTGTCTCTCCCTTGTCAGATTAAATAAACCACAACATGTTATCAACAAGCTCATACCGTTTGACTTAGGAATCTGATGTGGAAATTATTCATGTTCAATCAGGAGAGTATTACGTTTCAATTATTTCTTAATTGATTAAATTTTGATTTTATTGAATTCATATCCTTTTATTGATTTGATTTATTTTTCTTGTGCTGAACGTGTACCAACTTTGGAATGGAAGGTCGCAATTAAAGAAAGAATTTTTTGCATCAAACTAGTTAATAAATATCATCACGCAATCAGGTTTTTTTCAAATAACGGTTTTTACCTCTATATTTTTACAGTCCTAATAATATGAACATTCACCGTAATATATAACTCAACTTTACGTTTTAAATTCTATATAAATTATGTATGCATTATAATTATAATCTTGTTGAATTATGTGAAATGATATTGTGTTATTGCTGTGAATTATTATATCTGCAATTGAATTAAAAATTGAAAAAAAATTATTACGGTTTTGAAAACTCAACCCAGCGAGTTGTAGACCTTGAGCCGCGCCACCACCCAAGACACGGAGCTGCAATGCAACAGAGCACAGCTCTGCTGTGCTGAAAACCCAAAAAACGACGCTTTTGGCGTCACCCCCAACCCAGAAAACCTAGCCTCGCTGGAAGCCGAGTCCACAGCTTTGCCGTTCTTTTTCTGGACATGGCGACCAGCAATTGTACCCCTTTGGGGTTTACATCGTCATTTCCGACGACGTCCTTTGTATTTGCCATTGAAATTCATTGAAATTGAAGATTCCTCGAATCGAATCCTCTCGGTTCTACCCTTTCCGGACGTTGAGGATCCTCCTCCATCATTGAGACTGGTTCTTCGATGAACCACCATTCATTGCGACTCACTCTCAAGGTTTCCCGACCAAGACACAATTGCCAGAAGTGACGCTTCGGCTTTCTTCCCCGTGAACCCGCCCATCAGGGCTGGGATTCTTGATTGGACCAAAAACCACGGCCCTTTGGGCTTAGATCACCTCGCCTTCAGTATAATTTTCTTTGGGCCTGCATTCGCGAGTTGCCGCCTATCCCGCTCAACCAACACGACACCAACCCAATTGGGCTCTAGTGTTCCCGTGTCTGGCGCCGCAGTGGAACCCAACTCGCGTGGCTATTGTCGATTCCCTACACAGTACCACATTGGATCCTAGCCTCTGTGCTAGTGCATCCATGTATGCAATGGATAGTATTGGCGCCCTCTTTTGGGCCTCTGCCATCTAGGCCTTCGTCTGAAGCCCACCTCTGTGAGCATGGGTTTATTGTCCTAGCTTGGCCCGCCTCATGTCCAACCCAGATTTGGGCCTGGACCCCACGACAATAATTTTTAAGCCCACCAATGGGCCTTGGTCCTATTGGGCCACAGAGCCTTATTAAGGATCACATAGTCTTATTTGTCTTTTTTAAGGCCTTATGGTGTTTTTAATTTTTTTCACCCAACCCTTAATTTTGGCCCAAAGTCAAATATTGAATTCAATTATAATCATAGGCCCTCCAAACCTACTTGTATATATTTGTTACATATTTCTGTATATATTTGCGTTTGTTTGCACGCACTATGAACCTGAAGTTCATAAACTTTTCTCGAAAAAAAATTTAATTGAATGGATTTAAGCTTTCGTATGTATGTGACTGATTCAAATATTTTATTTCTAGGTATGACTAGTGGGAAAGTTAGTTGACTAGCAGATAGTGCAACCGCGACACCGTTTTGTGTGAATGCATTTATTTCACTAACTTCGTACCTAAGAATGCACCTTTGACAACCCTTTCAGGTCCATCCAACCTGATTGAAGGATATAGAAAGGCTTGTATAATGTTGTCCAGCGGCATTATTTTGACCATGTTCCGGAAGAATGTTATTGAGTTTTTAAAGATATTCGAGACAATAATTAGACAATAACCATCTCGTTGAAACCTAAATAGAAAATGGAGTTGTGCATCACTTCCTACAAATATGGTGAGAAGCGTATTCAGGAAAAGATAAAGCGTATCCCGAGTGGACTGTATACTACAACCATAGCCCTATAGAGAGCTATTATGTGGCCGACCATACCTTATGGACTGTGCACGAAATTACACATTCGGCATGATCGTTTAGGACACTCTGGACGAATAGCGATGCATCGTATCCTCAAATCCTCTCACAGGCATTCACTAACCCTAATTTTAGGTTTGATTCAGGGACTTGCATGTCAAACCTGCTCTATGTGAAAACTTATCATTAAGCCTTCTTATGAAAAGATTCTTTCGAATCTTCCTACTTTTCTACAAAAAATTTTGGGGGACATTTGTGGATAGATTCAACCTCCTTGCAGACAATTTAGATATTTTATAGTATTGGTTAACGCCTCCACACATTGGTCACACGTGTACTTGTTGTCTACAAGAAACGATGCCTCTCTAACCTGGTGGTTCAGATTAACAAGCTCAGGGATCACCACCCTATTTATTCGATCAAATCGATTAGATAATGTTAGAGAATTCACATTGAAAACTTTTGATGACTATTGCATGTCGATTAGGGTTGAAGTTGAACATCTAGTACGCCATGTTCACACACAGAACGGCTCAGCAAAGACATTCATTAAGCACTTATAAATGATTGCTCGATTGTTGGTTATACGTACCAAGCTCCTGATCGCTACTTATGGCTATGCTTGCACACAGCCATGTTGGTCCGCTTGAGGCCCATCCTAACCTAACTATATAACGCCTTTTAGTTAGTTATCGGATACGTACTACACATATCGTATATGCGTGTTTTTAGTTGTGTGGTTTATATACCAATTGCGCTGCCCTTACGTACCAAAATGGGTTCTCAGAGAAGGATGAGAATCTATGTTAGTTATGAATCTCCTTTTATTATTTGTTACTTAGAATCTTTGACAGACGATCTTTTTATTGCTCATTTCGTAGATTATCGATCCTATGAGAGAGCCTTCCCGTCGTTAGGGAGAGTTAATAACGTCTCCGTTCTTGAAGAGCGACGTGAATTATCATGGACGACTCCCACTTTGTCTCATTTAGATCCCCACACCGCTCAGTCTGAAATTGAAGTGCAATGCATATTAGATCTTCAGAGTGTAGCTTAGAGCATGTCAAATGCTTTCACAGATCTAGCAAAAGTGACAAGATCACACATACCAATTACAAATGTACCTGCAAAGATGGATGTACCAAATGTATGAAGAACTTTCCCTCCTAAAGGCTCAGGACGCCCTAGTGGCTGATCCACGTATATTAGTGGCTAGCCAATCTTTTGCTCCCATGCAAAAATGCAGCAGACCTTTTAGTTCAAAAGATTCATAACCCCGAAAGAGGAAATCCACGACACATGCTATTGAGCCTATTGTGAATCTGACCATCGCCTACTCATTCTATCCAACTTATGCGAAAATTCTAAATTACAAAAGCATCTTGGAAGAGATGAATCCACCTCCCGAGAATCGAGATATTTCGGTCCATTATGCTAACTTGGATGATGTTTAGTGTAGAAATGAAATGATAATTGATGATGCATTTGCGTATGTAGTAGGTACTAAGATCATGCTAAGCGATAACATTGAACCCCATTCTGTTAATGAATGTTAACAGTAGAACTGATTGGTCAAACTAGAAACAAGCAATCCAAGTCAAACTCGATTTGCTTGGAAACGTAAGGTGTTTGGACTCGTAGCTCCTACTTATCCACATGTGAAGCCTGTTGGCTACAAGTGGGATTTTGTTCGGAAGCGTAATGAGAAGAATGAAATTGTGCATTACAAAGCTCGTCTTGTTGCTGCAAGACTTCTCACAATGCCCCGGGATTGACTATGACAAAACTTATTCACCCGTTATGGATGTGATTACTTTTTGCTACCTTATCAATTTGGTAGTTTTCAAAAAACTGAGTATGCAGCTTATGAACGCAGTAACCACGTATCTTTATAGGGATCATGATAAGGAAATTTTTATGAAAGTTTCCGAATGACCTACATTAACTGGATCAAATAGTTTTAGACCATGGAACATGCTTTCCATTTTGCTAAAGCGTTCACTCTACGATTTGAAGCAATCTGGAAGAATGTGGTGTAACCGTCTAAGTGAGCATTTGCGATTGTTATAGTTTATGTCGATGACATGAATCTTATTGGAATTTCTGAAGAGCTTGAGAGAACTAGTGCACACCTGAAGTCAAAATTTGAGATGAAAGATCTTGGGAAAACTTGATACTGTCATGGTCTTGAGATAGAGCACTGTTCGGATAGAATCCTAGTAGTATCAATCGAACTACACCCATAAGGCGTTGTGCCTCTTTAACGAGGATAAAGTGAAGCCTTCGAGTACTCACATGGTCGTTCGATCGCTAAATGCAAAGTAAGATCCCTTCCGTTTGAATGAATATGAAGAATAGATTTTGGAACCCGAAGTTTCATATCTAAGTGCAATAGGTGCTTTATTGTACTTAGCTCAATGCACTAGACCCAACATCTTCTCCTGTAATTAATCTTTTGGCAAGATATAATAATGCATCGACATGCAAACACTGGACTGGTATTAAAGACATATTCTGCTACCTTAAGGGTACGACGAATTTGGGCCTATTCTATCCTAACGGATCCTTGAGTAATGCTGCAACCATTATCGATTCTTGAGTTGATTTCTGCCTAGTTGGTTATGCCGACGCTGGTTACTTATCTAACATGTACAATGTGCACTTTCAAACAGATTACATCTTTACCGTTTGAGGCACTGTAATATCTTGAGGTCAACTAAACAGACCTTAGTTACCATTTCATCTCACCATGTTGAAATACTCGCCTTATATAAAGCTATTCGGGAATGCTTCTGGCTAAGAGCAATTGTGGGCCACCTTCGAAGTTCTTGCGATCTTTAACCCGTTGTTTAAATCCTTACAACGATCTATGACGATAACACAGCTTGCATTGAATAGTTGAAGAAGGGTTACATCAAGTGAGACAACACCAAGCACATTGCGCCGAAGTTCTTCTTCTCATATCAACAACAAGAGCATTAAAAGATTGAACTTACGCAAATCCATTCACAAGACAACTTGGCGGCCCTCTTCACCAAGTCACTACATTAGTATGCGTAAACTTTCTTAGTTGTAACATAGTTCTAAAGGGAATTGTGTCAAACTCAGGAGGAGTATCCTGAAATATATTTGCTTGATCTTAATGTATTCTTTTTCCTTACGATTAGGAGTATTTTTCCCTTTGGATTTTTGCTACCTAATGAGGTTTTGACGAGGCACTCACCTTGGGTTGATCATATCCCTGATGACGTCACATATTTCCTAAATCTTAAATTAGATTTGATCCTAGTTATTCTTTCCTATTAGGATTGTATTCCTTAGAGGGGAAGGATTCTTCCCTCCCTTATTACTATAAATAAATGCAATGCGCAAAGGGAATAGTACAAACTCTACAAACACATCTCAGTCTCTACTCTCTCTGTTGCGCCCCTCTCTTTCTCCCTTGTCAGATTAAATAAGCCACAACAAATAGAAGTGTTTCTTACATAAGCATTTCAAACACTACAAGAAAAATGGCCATTGCACACAAAAAGTTAAATGTGCTTCATGAGGCCTAAGGACACCATCATATGTGCCCATAGGGCAATAGCAACAGTGCATCAACTAAATCATCATGTGTGCCTCTTATGGGTGTGCCCTTTGGTCGTTGGGCACAATAAGGTGTTTTGTGCTGAAACAGGTAAGCACCAATCAGGGGTTTTTGTGCATCTATTCTGACACCAGTGTTAGATGATTTTTCCAAGCCATGTTTGCACAATTTTGTTATTGTGCCCAATAGGTTAAATATATATATAAAAAAAAACATAAATTCAAAATTAAAAAATCAAACCAAATAGTGATACCATCAGTAATAAATTATTCGGTTGGTTTTACATGCACATCCAAGATACCAATTAAACTAAGGGCAAAGCTAAAACATGCTTCTAAAATTTAGTTCTACAATCGATTTATACATATATAAGCACCATGTAAGCAACCAAATCCTTTTAGTATCTCACCTAACAAGAAAATAAATGATTCACCTACTGTGAAAGATTCATGAATATTTACTTAATAGGGATAAAAGAAAATAGCCCGTGTTGAGGCCAAATTTGTTCTCAATAATTACAAATCAAGTGATATAATATTTTTAGAGCCATAATTTGATCCCAAGTGCAAACCAATCCACAACTATAATGCCAGTAAAGAAAAAGACCAACCTCTGCCTTCTCGATGACTGGAGACTTCTTGAATGGCAGTAACATATGTGGGAGCAAATACATATAGACCACAATTGATCAAATCACTCACTTGCATTTAGAAAATAGATAACCCTTACATAATGTGGCCTGGAACAAAGCACATAAAACAAAGAATTAAGATCATCAAGCACCAACTAAATGAACAATTTTGGGACAGTAATTGCATCGTGTACATACAAAAGTCTATGGCTTCTCAGTATAATGCAATAGTTCTTTGGTGGCAGGATCAACCAATTGCCAAAACTGGTTCGAAGATTCAGTAGAAACTTATAGATGAACCCAAAAACAAAGTATGGCCTGACAAAAAGACAAGAGGAAAGAGCATTAGGAATATGGGGGAGAGTTGCAACAATATTCAATAGTTCAAGCTGTCTGTCAACAAACTAACCTTTAATTACTAACATTGTACCCATCACCTTATATCCTTTATGAGCATATGCAATGATGAACAACAAGAAGCAATAAAAGGAATTAACTTTTCGAAATCTTATCTATATTTCCAAGCAATAAGCTTCCAGTTAACATACAGGAATACGAAACACCAAACTCACTAAGTATGTCTGAAGTGGAAAATTGCAGCAAACATCACAATTCAGCAAAAAGATATGCAACTGTTCCAGAGGCACAAATACAACATCAGAGGTGCGGCTAACTCCGAATTCGAAGGTTTCCACGACGGCGATGAAATATTGATGAGGACCATGACTCCTCACTCCCTCTTCGACTCGCACCTGCTTTTCCCTCACTAACACCTCCTAACCTAACGCACCTCCCTCCCATGATCCCTCCATATTAGACTTGGATCCCAACGTGATTTCCTATTTAGGCTCTACATCCATCGATCTTCCCAAACCCAACCTACCCTCTCCCGTGACCCCCTCCCTACCAGACTCGATCTTCCCAAACCTTCCTTCATTGAGTGCAGGGGGTTTCTGCTAGGGGATTCTAGCGATGATGGAGCTCAAGAGCCTCCACAATTTATCTGGATAAGGTAAAGAAAGAGAGAGAGAGAGAGAGAGAGAGAGAGAGAAACAAAGGTGAGAGAAAGAATCTGAGGGAGGGAGAGTGGAAGAGGAAAGTAAAGGGAAAGAGAGATGAAAGAGAGTAAGGCTGAGTAGTGTGTGGGTGAGGCTACTTCTAATACTGAGTGGGATTATAAGGTGTTGATCAATAAAATTTATATTAAAACATAATTCTATCCAGACTTGCGAAGGAATACACGAACCATTAAAACCAAATGATTTAATTATACTAAATTAACGGGCACAAAACTGTTTTCATGCGTTTGGAAATTAATAAAAAATTATACTTACTAATATCCATAAAAAGTAACACAAACTTTAGTATTCAAATTTCAATAGGCACAATACACCTATTTGTAGACACAATTTAATGTGTCTTTTTGTTCTAAATGCTCATTTGAGATAATTTTGTGCTCAATGACACTTAAAAAGCACAAATACATACATGTGCTCAATGAAATTGAAAGGGGCACCAATCAATTGCGTTCTTAGACCATTTTTTTTGTATTGAAAATAATTGTAAAAATCCAGCGAAAGCGAACAGACCAGTGGATCCAAACCCGATCAAGTTGGTTTATCCATCTTAACTCCAATCATTGGTCTAGGTATCACCCAAGTTCTGTGACTATGTAAAGGGCTTGTAAGTTCTTCCGACTCCAAGGTCTTCCATCATCTACTAGAGACCATTGGGCTTATTTGTTTCATATGCTGATATGGCATGGGGTTGATGGAAGATAATTAACAAGGATGAAGCCCCATATGCATGTTTCATGTCGCCCACTAAATTGTAATTTACAAAGTTGGAACTAGGATTATTAGAAATAAATGTTTGACAAAAAACAAGAGGGTTATCTATTGTTGGAAATCAAGAAAACATTCAACCCGCTTATAAAAATGTTTGACAAAAACGTCAAAAACACTTCGCACTTGGAAGTGTTTTTTGGAGAAGTATATGCACGTCCAAGGCTAGTGCTTTCCAAAGCACTTGGATTTACTAAAAGTTTTGATGTGTTCGTAATAAATACACTCCTATCCTATCACAAGTCAATATTTATTCAAAGATACCAAATAGTTTATTGTTTATACAAATGGACAAAACCCAATATTTTACACGAAAAATAAATTGGAAAATTGAAAGCATGTACCTTAAGTAACGTTTGCACGAAGAAATTTCTTTTCACTCGTTACCGGTTCAATTCCATAAATGATCCCAGAAGGATTAAAATCCTAGAAAAATACTGCTTTGAATTGAAAATCATATCTAGAAGCAGATACCTGATCAAAGAGAAGCTTTTAAATCTGGGCCATTGGTTTAATCTCAAGGCCATAAACGACATTCACAACATATGTGAATTCTGTTTAGGTTTAGGAGAGAAAAACAGCCTAAAAATTATCAAATATTTGATCCAACAAACTTCAAGAATTATGATTTTATCGATACTTCTTAATAAAAATAACAAAATTCCCTGGTTGGAGTTCACCCAATGCTGAATATCTTTTGATAATAAAAAAACTCATCTTCACATGGCTAAGTGCAGACTTACAGAAAAGATCTACACTATTGTCAAAAAAATACTACGGCTTGTTTCACTGTAACAATACAACCCACTGCAAACATACACTTAACCATACGACATACACAATTGAGGAGGGAACATCTTTTATCCTTTTTGTGCCGAATAGAGAGTTACGAAACAAAAAATTTTAACTTTGGATATTTTAAGCCGTTCACAGCAGTGTGGCACTCAAGTCGTACAGAAAACATTAAAAGAAAGAAAAAAATAAAGGGAAAATGTAATCAGAAATCACTAGCGTGCTTAAAATTAACAAACATTAAGAATGAGAAGATAACCATTTAATTTTTAGTTTTCATATTTTATTTTTCTAAAAACTAAAAATTGTTGTAAGGCCTATTACTGGAGAGTTTTAGAGAGATTGAGAGAGAGGGTGTGACAAGCCTAAAGAGATTTGGGTGAATTTTGAGGTGTGATTTCTCACCTCATCGTGCTTTTATTTATAGTAGTAGAGAAGGTAAATTCCTTATCCAGTAGGTATTCCAACTTAAACAGGATACTTTCTAAACGATATGGTAGAATCCCATAAGGATTTTCTAGGATTTACACAATCACATTCCTAATATAATTAGGATTGCAACATTTCCCATTGAGTGTGTAAATACTCAAGTAAATGGTGCAACAAGTCTTCAGTGACAGAGTAAGTTCAATTAATAAAGTCGTCGGCACAATGAGCGAATGCGAGACTCAAACTAACGGAAGAATGTATAAAAACATAAAACACAAAATCTCGCTATGGAAAAACCCAAGGTGGGATAAAAACCCATAGTCTAAGGACGAACGTGAGACGTTTGAATTAAGTTAAAACTATATGTCTTCTAAACGAAAGTAGAAAAGACCACAAGGGTATGACTAGCCTAGAATGAGTGCCTCGTTAAAACCTAGTTAGGTAACAAAAACCCAGTGGATACTCCCCTTGGGTTTGACAAAAATTTCAAATGAAAACTACAAGCATTGCAGATGAGATATTTACGCATACCAACTCCTTGGACAAGTTCTTGGAAGGTAGACTTTGGCAGTGACGTAATTAAGAGGTCAGTAAGGTTGTCTGGGATTAGATTACTTGACTTCAATCTCCTGATGCTTTGCTAATGTGATGTTGACGCAATATGTGTTGGCGTTGACTTCGTTGATGTATCATCTCTTGGTCTGGTTGCTACATGCAATAGCTACTTTGAATATGCTCAACAAGAGCTCTCAATCATGTCTCACATGTGTTGTAGTGAGGGTGAGTCTTGGAAAGATTCGAAGATTTTGCAACTAAGGTCATATCGTGGACCTCCAAGGTATTACGATATCACGAAAAGTAAAGACATAACCATTTGGAAACGAGCCTTGTGTGGGTTGGATAAGTAGCATGCATCAACATAACAAACAAGTCAAACTTCGTTTCGAGGATCAAGGGGGTCAAATCCGCTCGGGATATATAGGGATAAGCCTAAATCCGTAGTCCCTTCAGTGTAACAAAAAAATGTCTTTAATACCAATTCAATGGCTGCATATAGACACAGTGCGGCATCTTTATGAATAGATTAACAATGAATGAGATGTCATGTCTAACACAATGAGTTAAGTACAATAAAGCTCAAAGTGGAGCTCAAATATGAAACTTCGGATTCCATAACCTCTTCAAGGTCTCCTTTGCATATAATATATGGAAGATCATAGGTATACTAAAAGGTAACACCTTTAGGGTGTAGTTCGACTGGTGGACCAAAATGCCTTCAGAACAATGCTTGAACTTCAAGGCAAGGCACAAATGAGGTTTCCCAAGATCATTTATCTCAAATTTCATATTTAGGTGCAATGTAGTTTTCTCAAGCTTTTTAGAGTATTAGCGAGATTCATGTCATAGATATAAACTACAACTCTAGCAATTTTGAGTACGACTTCTTACTTTTATAAGCAAAGGCATAATTTCATATCTTCGACTGATCAAATAATCACTTAGCTAGGTATAACACATCCGCTTTAATTGCTTCAATTTGTAAAGTGAACACCTGAAACAAGTTAAGAAGGTGCTATGTGGTCTGGAACTATTTGGACCAGTCTATGTAATTCTTCAAGAACTTACATATAAATCACCGTATCAGTATCCCTATGGACAAGCACTAACCACATTCATAGTGCTATAATTAATCATAGCGCGTTTGAGAGAAACCTTGCGCCTTAAGGCGTGCATTACATTGCATTATTTCATTCATCTCATTACGCTTCTTTTTCCACTAGTAACACAACCTAGTTACCTTGGGTAGTATAGGGATGACATATCCAAACACACTTTGGTAAAGAATTAAACATGGATTGTAAATTCAGCTGTCCAATCAGTTCACATTGTCACTAATCAACGGAAGGTTCGATATTGTAGCTTTTCATTTATTTCTGTAGCTACTATATAAATGGATACGTCATTGATGATAATCTCATTCTAATTCCTTATCTCCTCCAAACTAGTATACTGGACCAAGAACTTGAAATCTCTTCATGAAATGAAAATGATTTAGACATCCATCAAATATAGATTCATTTTGTGCCTTATCCTTCCACTTCTAGGAAAGTGAATCCTATGAACTAAGTGATATATCGCACGTTAGGCCAAAGACAGATTGATTAGCTAGTAGTTGATGTACCAAACCATCCAACAGAGACGGCCAACCCATCCTTTAGAAGCGGCATACCCTTGGGTAATGTCAACTCGACATCTGTTAAGTACTTCTATCCTTGCAGGCATGTTTGTAGCTGGTACTGATCTCATCACTTTAGCTAGATTAAAGGAATGTGTTTGGAGCAACATTCTGAAAGTTAGAATTCATCGCACTTGCTTATACCCCTTTTGCGGTACGGGGCTTAAGATGAGTTATAGTTGGCAACGTCCACGCAAATTTGCGCTGTTCTTCAGAAATGTTGACATTTTTATCTCCCCCTTAACGATGGGAAAACTGTCTCATTGAAGTAACAATCTGCAAAATGAGCAATAAAGAGATCACTTGCAAGGGCTCTAAAAAGATCGTGCGAGGATCATAATTGACAAAGATTCAAAGCTTTCTTTGAGGACCCATATTGGTGCGTTGTGGTAGCACAACTTGGCACACAAAATGGACACCCAAAACGTGTAGGTAAGAAGTGCTAGGTTTGTACCAGTAACAAACTATAACGCCAAAAATAGGTGGCAATGGGCCTTAAGGCGAACCAATCATAGCTGCATACAATATTGCACAGCCCTAGGTAGAAATGGAAAGTTTGGTGTGTTTACCAAGGTTCGGGCGATCAATTTAATTGTGATTTATGATCACTCTGCGATGTTGTTTTGGGGTGAACTTAGAAAATGCGATGTTCAAATACAAACTCAAAAGACATGCAATACTTATCGAAGCATGTTCGATATAAACTCTCAGGCATCATCTATTCTTCCAGACTTTGTGGGATAATTAGAATGGTGAAACCTAGGTTAAAATTGGCCAGGAGGTTATCAACAATGTGCGTGGACAACATATGACTAGTTTGTCGGTTCATTAATCAAAACCATAAATATTTACAAGGTCTATATTTTGGTTGGATTATTCCATAATTATTTCCTTGAACACACAGTGAAAAGAAGGTCATTTCATATCTTTGTAAAGATTGATATAAAAATTCAAGTTTCCTAACGAGCAGGCTTGGTAAAGTGTGCTTGTAGGCACAAAATTCTTATTCTGAGTAAGGAGATGCGTCATATAATACATGGCAACATTGTTCTACCAAAGTATCCCAAATGGTCGTCCCAAATCAAGTAAACTGCTCGAAACCCCTAGCTCCCTGCCGGCCATATATGGAGCGTCCTAGTTAGGAGGCAGCTCAATGGCCCCAAAATATAGCTTTAGGCTTCGTATTTGGAGGTGGTGCAAAGATATTCCACTCTATTTCCTTGAATAGTTTCCTTGATGATCATTTTCATCTCGAATATCTTTCAAATATGTCAGGTAAAGCAAAATAAGTCTCACAAATTGACTACAGGAATGATACTCATCAACAACATTGGTAGGGGCACAAAAAAAATGGTCCATCACCACTGATCTCTTCCATTAAAACGGAATTAGATTCTGTAGAGTTGAGGTTCAGGAATAGTGTCTGTTATTATTAAAGTTTTAGGTCTTAGGTGCCAAGGATCACGTTTCTGGCCATGATGCCACCCCTTGACAAACCCTGATTCTACTATATTTTGTAAAAAAAACAAACCCTATAGTGGTGAGAGAGAGACGGACTTCGAAAGGTTTCTACCAAACAATGTGAGTTTGTTCAGTAAATTCCTGCCGAAGAAGAGCATATGTCGTTTGGTAGGCTTAGACCGAAACTGGATTAGGCCATTTAGTAGACTCGAGCCAAACTAGGTCTATACCGTTCAATACTTCCCACTCGAATCACTGTAGTACCGTTCTTTCACATTTGTGGTAATACTTAGATTCATGAATTTAGTAAACTTCCGTTTTCTATATTACTGCTTCAGGAGCAAGTTAAAAAATTGAAGGATGAGAAAATATTCTTCAGTCAAAATTTGATCGAATTTTATAAACTTCAGAATTGTACTTATTTATGGACGTAAAGGTTTCAATTGCTTTAGGCAAGATCATCTTTCATGATTAAACGGTATGTAAAGCGAGCCAAAGATCCATGAATTCTTCTTCAGTGAGGTACTTCTATTTGTAATTATTCAGGCATAAGTCTTCGAATGAAGATCATGGTAAAGGCTTATTCAGCTCTTCCATGCCATTGTTGTCTTCAATGGTTTCTCAACTTCTTAACAGTCAAATGGCACTTCATGTCATGTACCACATAAAGTAGTTTCTGCTTGAAACGTCCAAATCAGTGAAATCAAACTTGTGATGGTTCGGCAATCCACTGAATGGGGGAAACAAGATTGTGATTTGTGCTATGGGAAATAAAACCTCCGTAAGCATCAAAGTTAGAACATTCAGATTCTAAGACATGGTTTACAAGAAAAACTTCGGGTATTCTATGGATGTAGTATTTTACGAAAACTTTAGGTTACAAAGACACTAAATTCGAAACTACAAGTTCGAGTTTAGTATGAACTTCTCGTTCATAAAAGGATGTACATGTAATAACATATAATATAACATACCACTCAAGCATAGTAGACTTGGGTTGCTTCAGGAACTCAAGTGTGAGTAGCTTCGGGACTACAAAACGATGTCAATAGTTCAAAGAAGAGAAACAAACAATTGAAATGTTAATTTCCAAAAAGTAGACTTCAGACCAATAATTTTGGATTTTTGTCGAATTAACAGGTTGCTGGTCACTTAAATTAATTCAATAGATCGAGACCATACGAGGTTGATCATGAAAGCAAAAATAATGACGTTCGGGTCATATTAGCTTTGGTTGGCTTTAAGCCAAGCAAGTACTAAAATATAGCCTAATAGGAGCAGACACCCCGAAAGCATCTTATGATATAGTTTTATGCACAAGTACAAAAAATTGTTTGCGTGACAGAGCAAATTTCGTCCCACAAAGTATGTTTGTGCGACGCAAAGCAGAAGGCGTCGCACAAGATTTTGGCACCAAACCATGAATGTTTACCCTTTTTTTCCCAACATTGCACGATGCCAGTCTTTTTCGCACAAAAGCTTTTTGTGGTCCACTTGTGTAAATATTTTAAATTGACGATCGGAATAGTTCATTACATTCATATAAGATCAAGGAGTGTAGCTGTAAAAAAATCATCAACATCAGAGTTAAAACTACTGTTAAATCATGATTTTTTTGTTTATAATCGTCGAAAAGTTTTGTCCCGTTACTTGATCTCTGAATGTTTGTTTTTTACGATTTTTGGTGTATGCGATCTCGAAGCATATACAAACAAGTTTGATGGTTGGATTGTTGAAATTAGTTTCATACAATGCGTATCCCATAAAAACGATAGATTCACTAACACTTAAAGTTTATTTATACTTTCATTAAGTATAACATAAGATTTTGTGGTATTCACTTGTGTAAATATTTTAAATTGACAATCGAATTAGTTCATTCTATTCATATAGGATAAAAGAGTTTAGCTATAAAAATTCATCAAAATCGGAGTTAAAACTACCGTTAAATTGTGATTTTTCGTTTATAACCAGTCAAAAAGTTTTGTCCCGTTACTTGTTCTCTGAATGTTTGTTTTTTGCGATTTTTGGCGTATGCGATCTTGAAGCATATACAAACAAGTTTGACGGTTGGATCGTTGAAATTAGTTTAATACAATGCATATCCCATCAAAACAATAGATTCACTAACACTTAGAGTTTGTTTATACTTTCATTAAGTATAACATAAAATTTTGTGGTATCCCCTTGTGTAAATATTTTAAATTGAAAATCGAATTAGTTCATATAGGATCAAGGAGTGTAGCTATAAAAAAAATCTTCAAAATCAGAGTTAAAACTACTGTTAAATTGTGATTTTTTGTTTATAACCATCAAAAAGTTTTGTCGCATTACTTAGTCTCTGAATGTTTGTTTTTTGCGATTTTTGGCGTATGTGATCTTGAAGCATATAAAAACAAGTTTGACGGTTGGATCGTTGAAATTAATTTCGTACAATGTGTATCCCATCAAAACGATAGATTCACTAACACTTAGAGAGTTTGTTTATAGTTTTATTGAGTATAACATAAAATTTTGTGGTATCCACTTGTGTAAATATTTTAAATTGACAATTGAATTAGGTCATTATATTGATATTGGATCAAGGAGTGTAGCTGTAAAAAAAATCATCAAAATTGGAGTTAAAACTATCATTAAATCGTGATTTTTCGTTTATAACCGTCAAAAAGTTTTGTCTCGTTACTTAATCTCTGAATGTTTGTTTTTTTTCGATTTTTGGCGTATGCGATCTCAAAGCATATACAAACAAGTGAGACGGTTGGATAGTTGAAATTAGTTTCGTACAATGCGTATTCCATCAAAATCATAGATTCACTAACACTTAGAGTTTATTTATACTTTCATTAAGTATAACATAAGATTTTGTGGTATCCGCTTGTGTAAATATTTTAAATTGATGATCGAATTAGTTCATTGTATTCATATAGTATCAAGGAGTGTAGTTGTAAAAAATCATCAAATTGGAGTTAAAGCTATTGTTAAATTGTGATTTTTCGTTTATAACGTTTGAAAAGTTTTTTCCCGTTACTTAATATTTGAATGTTTGCTTTTTGTGATTTTTGGTGTATGTGATCTCAAAGCATATACAAACAAGTTTAACAGTTGGATCGTTGAAACTAGTTTCGTATCGTATAATGCGTATCTCATCAAGTTCAATGGTATATATATTTACTAAGTAGATTTAAATTTATTTATTTTGTACTTATAACACTTAAGAAATTGAATGATATGTAAAAAAAATTATTGTGGGTTTTTGTTTTAGAAAAATATGTTATTGTGGGTTTTATGTAAAAAAAAAAAAAAAATTGAATTTGAAACGAGTAAAGTCATATTTTCAGTAATTTTTATAATAATTTTTTTTTTAAAAAAAAAATACCTTGGGCAATGCCTTAATGTGCACATCACACAAAAAACACTTTGTGCGACGTCAAATTGTATACCTATGTCGCGCAGAACTGCTTAGCGTGATGCCAGTCTTCGTTACGCAAAGGCTTTTTGTGGTCCACTTGTGTAAATATTTTAAATTGACGATCGGATTATATCATTGTATTCATATAAGATCAAGGAGTGCAGCTGTAAAAAATCATCAAAATTGGAGTTGAAACTACCGTTAAATCGTGATTTTTCGTTTATAACTGTCGAAAAGTTTTGTCCCCTCACTTGATCTTTGAATGTTTGTTTTTTGTGATTTTTAACGTATGCGATCTAGAAGCATATACAAACAAGTTTGACGGTTGGATCGTTGAAATTAGTTTCGTACAATGCATATCTCATAAAAACGATAGATTAACTAACACTTAGAGTTTATTTATACTTTCATTAAGTATAACATAAGATTTTGTGGTATCCAATTGTGTAAATAATTTGAATTGATGTTCGAATTAGTTCATTGTATTCATATAGGATCAAAGAGTGTAGCTGTAAAAAATCATCAAAATTGGAGTTAAAACTACCTTTAAATCGTGATTTTTCATTTATAACCGTCGAAAAGTTTTGTTTCGTTACTTAATCTCTGAATGTTTGTTTTTTGCAATCTTTTGCTTTACGATCTCGAAGTATATACAAACAATTTTGATGGTTGGATCGTTAAAATTAGTTTTGTACAATGCGTATCCCATCAAAACGATAGATTCATTAACACTTAAGAGTTTATTTATACTTTCATTAAGTATAACATAAGATTTCGTGGTATCCACTTGTGTAAATGCTTTAAATTGAAGATCAAATTAGTTCATTGTATTCATATAGGATCAAAGAGTGTAGCTGTAAAAAAATCATCAAAATCTGAGTTAAAATAACCGTTAAATCGTGATTTTTCGTTTATAACCGTCGAAAAGTTTTGTCCCGTTACTTGATCTTTGAATGTTTGTTTTTTGTGATTTTTGGTGTATGCAATCTCGAAGTATATACAAACACGTTTGACAGTTGGATCATTAAAATTAGTTTCATAGAATGCGTATCTCATCAAAACAATAGATTCGCTAACACTTAGAGTTTATTTATACTTTCATTAAGTATAACATAAGATTTTGTGGTATCTACTTGTGTAAATATTTTAAATTGACAATCGAATCAATTCCTTGTATTCATATGGGGTCAAGGAGTGTAGCTGTAAAAAATCAACAAAATTAGAATTAAAATAACTGTTAAATCGTGATTTTTCGTTTATAATCGTTGAAAAGTTTTGTCCCTTTACTTGATCTCTGAATGTTTGTTTTTTGCGATTTTTGGTGTATGCAATCTCGAAGTATATACAAACAACTATGACAGTTGGATTGTTGAAATTATTTTCGTAGAATGCGTATCCCATCAAAACGATAGATTCCCTAACTTTTAGAGTTTATTTATACTTTCATTAAGTATAACATAAAATTTTGTGGTATCCACTTATGTAAATATTTTAAATTGACGATCAAATCAGTTTGTTATGTTCATATAGGGTCAAGGAGTGTAGCTGTAAAAAATCATCAAAATTGGAGTTAAAATAACCGTTAAATTGTGATTTTTCATTTATAACCGTCGAAAAGTTTTGTCCCATTACTTGATCTCTGAATGTTTGTTTTTTGCAATTTTTGGCATATTCCATCTCGGAATATATACAAACAATTTTGATAGTTGGATCGTTGGAATTAGTTTCGTACAATGCATATCTCATTAAGTTCAAAGGTATATACATTTATTAAGTAAATTTTCATTAAAATTTATAATATTAAAAAAAAAAAAAAAAAAACCTTGCACGACGCCACAATGTGGTCATTGCCCAAAAGCACTTTGCGCTACATCGAAATGTATACCTGCGTCGCGTCATTTATGATAATTTTGGCAATGCAATAATAAAAAATAGGCGTTTTTTTTAAAAAAAATTTCCCAAGTTTTCCCTTTTTTTTTTTTTTTTTTTTTTTTTAATAGGCACTTTGCGCAAAAGCCTTCCACTCTGTTAGACTCTCAGTCCCTCGACTCTCCAACTCTCAATCGTTCGCCTCTTCACAGTGCTTACCAGCCATCACTGCTGTCGACCAACATAACGACACCACCCATCATCCTTCTTGACGACATCCCAGAGAACTCAGGCCATCAACCCTTTACCCCACCGTCAATTCTCTCCACTTCGACAACACCCCCGCCGTCGCGACCACAATCACCCCGTCACTGTCGTCGAGGACATTGCTACCAGCCATCATCCCTCTAAAATTTAGGTAATTTTGAATTAGGGTTTTGTTATTAATGTGAATTTCTTGTGTAGGGATTTTAGGGTTTTTAAATTAGAATTTGTAGATTGATGATTGTTCTGTTGCCACCATTTAGGGTTTTCTTAAAATTTACAATCGAATGTCTGTGTTTCATGTTCTGTTTTATATACTGTTTCTCCAATGTTTTTTTTCTTCCCATGTATTAATATTGGATTCCTTCAGTTTGATTATTAGGCAAGATCCCTGATATTGAATTCACTTATCCAATTCACTCAAGATCACCTTTTTAGAGGTTGGTAGTGATAGTCACTGATTTACCCTATGGCTATATTACTAAAGCATGTCTGTGCACATACATGAATTAACAATAGTACTGCGTTGATTTGATGAATGTCGTGCCTTTTTCTTGTTCTCTCCCCCATTCTTTCTTGTTAATTTTGTTGGTTTGTAACCACTGTGTTTAATTGTTTATTGAGGTGGTATCTGGCCAAATCGAATGTGTTATGGGCATAAGGGTAGTGTTATTTTTGCATAAGCATACTGATATATTTTTCTGGTGTTATTTATGTGAGGAGATGGCTGGTGGTGTGGAACTTTTACAGTTATATAGACATACTTTAGCTGTTTATCTCCTCTTAGATTAGGTTTTTCATTGGAGTTTGTCATCCAAATATTCTCATTGCATGTATGGTTTCAGTCGATGGTTTTAATTTTAGAGTTAGATCTTTCTCTCTCTGACTTCCTTTTCAGCTCATGTATCATGGGTGGTCTTACTTTTACAAACTATGCCTACTTTTCAGTAATGTTCTTTTGAAAACCTCACCTTTCATTACTTGTTGAGCCTTCAGATATTTTGGCTTTTTTAGTTATAAATCTTGCAATATGTATAGATATCTTAGAGTAAAGTCACCATCTTGTTCACTGTTGATCAGATTTTAGAAGCATAACATCTTCCTATATCGTCATGAATCCACATTAGGCAATTCCGTCATCTATTCTTTCTAAATTGCTTGATAAATGCTAATGTAAGACAAATTTATCTAATACATGCTAGTTGGATAGGCCAAAGACATAATAGATTTAGGTTCCTTGAAGGAGGCGGCAAAAATCTTCATTTCAGGTACATGTAGCATGGTTTCTGTCTTCTCAGCCTCAGCCCCTAATTTGGTGAACCAAAAAATTCGGGAATGTGTGTAAACTTATAGTTTGCTTTTCTCCTTATCCTTCTTCAACTATGTCTTGTATTGATTCTTATTCCTAATCATTACGCAATTGCAGTTGGATCAACTATATACTCTGCCCAAGCTATAAGGACAAAGGAAGAAGAAGGTTTTAGGTAAGCTCAACTTTGCTTTCTTTTCTTTCTTAAGAAAGAAGTCATGCCTGTCATGCTCCTTTATCTAACCCGTCATTGATGCACATTTCTGGAACAAGCTTCATTTCACTATTTTCTAAATTGACACCATAACCATATTTAAGCTTACCTCAATTGTATCACTTTTTTTTTTTTTTTTTTTTTTTTTTTTTCAGGGCCCGAGTGCCCCTTAAAACTTTGATGGGGCAGAGCCAATTAAATCAGTTCATATTCTAACCCTAAATCCTAATCTATTTTTGTGGGCAATGTAGCCGATTTTTCATGCTTGGTCATGCTCTGATACTCCGACAAATATTTCATCAAATCGATCTTCCAACACCCTTTTGGGATTAACATCATGTCCATATCTCACCTAAAGTAAATTTGCTAGCCCTCTTCAAATGCCAAGGGGGCCTATTACAATTTAACTAGTAATAAAAACAAAGGAACTTTACCATAAGGCTATTCATTTCCCTAGGAGAATCTGTGCAGGGAGTAAATTTGTGCAAATTGTAAAATATGCACACTGCATTGGGAGAATATATAGACCTGGTCCGAACTGGCTCGTTTGAACCAGGCCGGGTAAGGTCCGGTTCTTATATTAGAAAGTGTTATCCTCAGCCTGGCCCAGCCCGTCTCTTTTAAATCCGAGTCCAGTTCGATCCCTTCAAAATTGGGCTCGGCCCGGCCCTGTGCCCACCCCTACTATTAACCATAAAGTGATCGAAATCATAAACCACCATGAATGTAACAGAGAGAGCTTGAAGATAAAAGCTAAGAGAGGAAGACTAATTTTCTTATTTATGTGAAGAATGAACGTTACAGACCTTATCCCTTTAGGATAGTATATATAGCTCATTACATAAAGCAAACATATATTTACACCACTTAACTATCTTAAGACAACACATCAGCTCACTTAAGCTGATGTGTCACTAGTGTTATCTATTAGCCTCCCTTAACCTCATGGTAGGATTCTGTAGCATGAGTTTGCTGCGTAAAAATAAGAATTGAGGGGAATGGATCCCCTTGGTCATAATATCGGCAATTTGATTAGAACTAGAGACATGAGAAATCACTAAATCTTTCTTATGAACACGTTCACGAATGAAATGAACATCCACCTCGATGTGTTTAGTACGACCATGAAAGATAGGATTATGAGCTAAGGTAATTGCAGAGATATTATCACACCACAAACTAGGAGGTCTAGCTAGATAAAGATGAAGATCACATAAAAGTTGTCGGATCCAGTGTAACTCACAAGCAGTTTGAGCCAAACTTCAATATTCTGCCTCGGTCGAAGAACGAGACACGGTAGGCTACTTCTTTGCACCCCAAGCAATAGAATTGCAGCCCAAAAAGATAACAAAACTAGATGTAAAACATCGGTTATTGGGGCCACCAACCCAATCTGCATTATAGTAGGCTTGCAAATCTAAATTGCCTCTAGAAAATTGAATACCATACTCAATAGTGCCCTTACGATACCTTAGTATACGTTTGACAGCCATGAAGTGAAGTGTAGTAGGTCTATGCATGAATTGGCAAATCGTATTAACAGCGAAAGATAAATCAGGCCTACTAAATGTAAGATATTGCAATCCTCCTACTAAGCTCCGAAACAAGAATAGATCAGCTAGAGGTTCTCCTTTATACTTTAATAGTTTGGCTTCTGGAATAAGAGAATTGCATAAGGTTTGCACTCAGTCATACCAGCTTTCAACAGTAACTCAGTTACGTATTTAACTTGATTCACAAAGATACCTTCAGGTTCATAATGAATATAAAGCCTAAGAAAATAGGACAACTGACCAAGATCTTTCATATCGAATTCGGAGTTGAGAGTCTTGACAAAGGAATCCAAAGCAGCCGAGTTATTCCCAGTTAAGAGACTATCAATAACATAGAGTAATAAAATGATAACAACGAAATCTGTGCGTTGAACAAATAGAGAAGAATTTGATTGTGATTGTTGAAATCCCAAGCCCAAAACATGAGTAGTGAAACGTTCATTCCAGGCTCGTGAAGCCTGTTTTAAACCATATAGAGATTTGTGTAATTGGCAAACCAAGTGAGGAGAAGTATAATTCACAAAGCCAGGGGGTTGTTGCATGTATACTTCCTCAGAAAGAAAGCCATGAAGGAAGGCATTCTTGACGTTTAATTGCTTAATTGTCCAACCAAAATTAGTAGCAAGGGTAAGAACAATTCAAACATTAGTGTGCTTAACAACCGAACTAAAATTTCCATCATAATCCACTCCTTCCTCTTGCAAATAACCTTTGGCAACTAATCGGGCTTTGTGTCTAGATACTGAACCTTCAACATTCTTCTTGAGTTTAAAAACCCATTTACAACCAACTAAGCTCCTTGAAGCAAGAAGTGGAACAAGAGACCATGTCTATTGTTGTTGAAGAGCTTGGTATTCTTTTTGCATTGCTTTATACCATTCAGGAACTTTCATGGCATGTCGATATGTCTTGGGTTCAACAAGACTAGGATTAGGAGAAATGGAGGCATGAAGTGCGCGTTTCTTGGTAATTCCTGACTTTGCTCAAGTGATCATAGGATGGTGATTATGAGGAATTAAAAGTAGTGGATGCAGATGACATGGAAGCACCAGAATGATTCTTTGGAACAGAATGAACAGCTGGAGGCTGTGAATCTTGATTGACTCGATGAGGAATATTTTGTACCACTGTAGAAGTATCAGCAGACTGCATATGGATAGGAGCCAAATTTATAGCTTCTGAAGACCTTGGAGTAGCACATAAAGGAGTAATAAAAGTGAAAAATGAACTAGTCATCGGTGTAGGATCAATGGCCTTAATTAATGCAAAAGGAAACACGCCTTCATCAAAAATAACATGCCTTGATACATAAACCCTTACAGATGCAATATGATAGCATATGTAGCCTTTGTAATCAAGAGTATACCTAATAAACACACATTGGTCAGTCAAGAGTATACCCAATAAACACACATTGGTCAGTCCTTTCTTGCAACTTATTGTGATTATATGATCGTAATAGTGGATAACAAGCACTACCAAAAACTTTAAGAGTAGTAACATCAGGAAGTGAACCAAAAAGCTTCTCAAAATGAGACTTCATATCTAGAACTTTGGTTGGCATCTGATTAATAAGATAGTTTGCTGTAGAACAAGCATGAAACCAAAATTTCAGAGGTAATGAGGCTATAGAAAGAAGAGAAATAGCTGTTTCAACCAAGTGTCGATGCTTTCTCTCTGTCATCCCATTTTGTTGTGGAGTATATGGGCATAATTTCATGTGTTGAATGCCTTTAGATCCAACAAATTCTTGAAACACTTTACTAATGAACTTACCATCACCACCACCATCACTCTGTAATATCTTTATAGACTTTGAAAAATAATTGGAAATATATGCATAGAATTGAACAAAATATCCAAAAACCTTGGATTTATTCACAAGTGGATAGATCCAACAGTAGCGAGTACAGTCATCAACAAACACAACATAATATCGATATCCTGAGATAGAAACATGTGGACTTGGCCCCCAAACATCAGTATGGACCTTATGAAAAGCTTTTCTAGCTCTATTTACACTAGAAAAAAAGGCAAACGAGTCATTTTACCCTTCAAACAAGATTGACATATCATTGAACATGAATCTACAGAACAAGAGATATTAGCATAAGACAACAAAATGGAAGTAACATCATTAGCAGATGACCAAAGTGTTGATGCCACAGGTGTGAATTGATCTTCTAACTAAGAAAAACACGTTTGATAAAAGTTGGATCAAGCTTAATTTGGATAAGAATGGGGTACCAAGCCATCAGTGCTTTGGCCTTGGTACATAACCTTCTCCATTTTTTCCTGAATTTCAAAAATAACCTCATCAAAAAAGAAACGACACTTGTTGTCCAAACAAAATCGTTTTATTGATAAAAAATGATGACTTAGTTGAGGAACATGCAACACGTTACGCAAATGAAAAACTCGAGAACCAAGAGTTAAAGTAGCATCCCCAATATGTAAAATAGGGAGTGCAACACCATTACTTACTGTAATGGTATCAGTTGGAGAGCAAGGTCACACTGCAGTACGACAGTTGATATCTGAGACCATATGATGAGTTGCACCACCATCTGTGAGCCAAATATTTGGAGGTTAAAATAGCACTAAGACATGGCAGTGAAGGCTTGCACTGAAGGGGGACTGTTTCCTTGCACAACATAATTGTAGCGATGAGGACAATCAGTACCAGTATAACTCAGCTGCTTACAAATCTGACAAGGTATTATGGATGAGCTAGATGTTAAGACACTAGAAATTGGTGGAGATGGTGGTGGTGCAAGATATAATGGTGCACTTGGACCAAGAACTCCTTGTCCATTATGTGGAGGAACATAGTAGTATGAACCATCTCCATGTGAAGAAGATCATTCTCCATGGGAAAATTGAGGGGAACCACCATAAGAACCTTGATAACTACCAAAGTGAGGAAATTGTCCCCCATTATAAAACTGTAATCCACCAGATTGAAATGAAGGAAATTGTCCACCATTATAACCACCATTACGATTTTGAAAAATGCCAAGGTGAAAAGATTGTCCGCCATTGAAAAATTGAGGTCTCCAACTGGAAATAAAGTAAAATTATGGCCAGAATATTGAGAATGACCATAACCTCCATTATATCGACCCCCTCCATTGTATTTGTTTTTGTAATTTCCTTTTCCACGATTAAATTGAGCACCAGTATGGTCTCCACGAGACCAAGAAACGTCATATGAATTGCCCTAAGAATATGGTGGCTAAGATGAACTTCTAAGCATATGTTCAGACAAATTTGAGTTAACGGAAGAATAAGTCTTACTGGAAAAATTAAGTACAGGTTCAGTTGTGGAAGATGTAGAAAAAGATAAACCCTTAGCAACCATGGCAGCAAGCATTGAAGCATTCATGATAGTATTAACTTTAGAAATATCACTTTCTTCAGCAATAAGTAGAGAACGTAACTCAAATATAGTAATAGCAACCGGTCGAGCTTGAATATCGGAGCATAAGTGATTATATTCAACCGGAAGGCCATTCAATGTAATCAAAACAATATCTTATTAGTGACAGTAAAACCCGCACAAGCTAAATGTTGGTGAGCGGTCTTAATTTAGCTCAAATAGACTTCAATGGAGTCTGATCGTTTTTGAATGGTTTGCAAATTAGTTTTCAATTGCATAAGACTTGCCTCAGAAATAGAAGAGAAGCGTTCCTACAATGTAACCCAAGCCTCAAGGGAAGTCTCATAATTCATTATTTCAGAAAATGCCTCCTCAGTTCTGGTAGTAATAAACATGTTCATGATAGCGGTATCATGATCAATCCATTGTTGAAAGGACTCACTAGTAGAATTAGGACATGGAAGACTACCATCAATATACCCAAGCAAATGATATCCTTTCAACAATCGTTGGATTTTAGCACTCCAAGACACATGATTTGTGTCATCCAATTTAATAAACATGAAATTAGAATTGTTGCGAAAAATATCCATAGCCGAAGAGTTAGAGATAGGCATGATAAACTTGCACAATTGATGAATTCTAGACAAATGACAACTTCTAGTAGAAGTAACAATAAAGCAGAGAATCAGCAACAACAAATCTTCCCAAAATCAAAGATTCAAAGCAATTGCAAAGATCAAGAGCTAGGGTTTTCAAGTCCAAATCAATCAGAACATCCAACATGACTAAAAATAAAATTGAAGTGCACAAGAACGTAGATAGCAGCAAGATTGATTAAATTCCACAAATAACAGAGCGCAACAAGAATCAGATCAGAAAGAAAAACCTCAATGGCGAGCGGAAATCGTGAAGTCCCAAAGATAGATCGCAGAGTCGACGAACTGAAGAATGAGTACCAAACAAAGCGTAGACGACGAGATACGAAGAAATTAAATGCTGCTAAGCATATAGCTCACGATGATACCATGATCGAAATCATAAACCACCATGCATGTAACAGAGAGAGCTTGAAGATAAAAGCTAAGAAAGGAAGACTGATTTTCTTATTTATGTGAAGAATGAACATTACAGACTTTATCCCTTTAGGATAATATATATAGCTCACTACATAGCAAACTTATATTTACACCACGTAACTATCTTAAGACAACACATCAGCTTACTTAAGCTGATGTGTCACTAGTGTTATCTATTATAGAGTACTTCTTATTTTAGCTGCTTATTGGGATTTGTTAAGTTTATCTACTGTTACTTTCAATTCTACAGGAACTCTTGCTCCTAATTTTTTGCTATTAACCATCTTTAATTAGTATTGTTTCTACCGTTGCACTACTGCTTTATATATATATATATATATATGTGAACAAATGCAAGAAAGGATTAGTTTCTAATGTTATAATTTTATGGTTCAAAAAGTGTATAGATGTTGCAGTTGATCACTCGTCGTCAGAGTGTGACCAATGTGCTTCCCACATCATCAGCATTTATTGCTCTAGGTGTGAGTGCTCCGTTGATTGGGGAGCTTACACCATTTACTGAGACTATTCCTACGGCATCCCAGGTGCCCATCTCATCAACATCATCAATGTCGGTTTAGTCGCTTAATGCACGGCAGCCTCACCAGAGCCTTTTGATCACACTTCCTCAGCATCCAAAGTTGAGAGTGAGGCCTCCCAGCCAGGTAGTTTTTTCTAATTCTCACTACATTGTATTTTTTTTTTTCATTTTAAAACTATTATTTTTATGATGGTGAAAATTTGCTGGATTGTGAAAATGTGTTGCAGGTTGTGAATTACTGTTATTTTACTATTTTAAGGTTTTGGGAAATGCTATACTATTAGGGGAGGTCGTGTCGAATTTTTGGTAAAAATTTAAGCTTAGGGTTTTCACCATTTACGTATTTTTGCTAGCTAAAAAAAACACTAAAGGGCCTAATCAAATGTTGAAGTCGGCACAAAGCGTACGTCAAACCGCTTCCAAGATCAAGATTGCGTATGACTCGCGATATCTTGGGGCCGTTACATCACAGCAGCATAGCAGCGTCGTTAGTAGCTGTGGAGTTGTTATTCGACAAAATTTTCCTGTGCAGTGGCAATCTTGGGCAGAAATTCCTAAGGAGACGAAGAAACTAGTACAAGATAAGTTGTCGGTTAGTATATTATCTTAATATTATTAAATTTCTTACTATTATTTTATTGTTTTTCATATTTGTAGGTCATTTATGATTTGCAGGACATATCCCTCGAGGCCATGGCCTACTTAGAAGAGACCTTAGCAACCCGGTATAAACATTGGAAGAACAATCTTCACATGTATTTTAAGCGATGGGATGATCCGAAGATTGCTCACCTGCATGGTCCAATCGAGTTGCAGGACCAGCTGGAGGATTGGGAGTGGCTTTGCAAACATTTTACGGACCCAAAATTTGTGGTATGTACATAATATTTTAATAATAATTTATTATTGTTTAAGTTATTTTTTTAAGCTTTTTTTATTAATTTATTTCAAATAGTCGCACTAACATGTATATTGTGTGTTTAACAGAAGAAATATGTTGTTGGCATGGAAGCTCGAGAGTCAAAGACACTTCTCCACCATTTCGATTCGAAGTCCTTTTCATATAGGCTTAAGGCACGACGTCAGGTAAAAGTATATTAATTTTGAAATTTTATACAATTTATTTATTATTATTGATTAATAAAATTTTCTTAATGTTTTTTTTTTCTTTAGGAAGGTTCTAAGTTCCTAGATATCGACATGTTAGAGGACGTTTACGTTCGACCTGGTGATGAGATCACTGAGCAGCTTCATGTAAGTATATGTAATTGTTATTATTATTATATGTATGAATCGTTCAAATATTATTTATATTTTGATATTAAACATTATATGTTTTTCTTTATTATTACAGGCTGTTATGGTGGAAAAACGCATTGCTGTTCTCCAAGAAGCAACATCGCACCTTCCCTCGAAAACCCCGATCAAGGACGTCATGGTATCCGAGAATGCAAGTTTTCAGATCCTGACTGATGTCCTAGATTAGAACTTCAGTCGTCGTCATGGCAAGGTTGTTCGGTATATGGGGAAAGCGCAGGTTAGTGAGACGGGTGCCTTTTCTTCCAGATCGAACATAGCAAAGGTTGATGCATTGAAGGAGGAAGTGACAACCCTAAAGGGTCAGCTTGCGGTCCAAGGCGAGCAAATAAGGACCTAGGACAAGGAGATGAGGACCTATGCTGTGTAGGTGAGAAGCCCTGTACGAGCCATACAGATGTTAGGCCTCCAAATCTCGTTACCAGCACCTGATCTTGCTCCACCTTCGACCTTCGAGCTACCTGGCCCTGCCGATGCCCAGTAGCCTGATGTATCAAACCTAGAAAACTACTTGTAGTTTTTTCTTTTTTGTTCGGACATCTTGTATGTACATTTTGATATATTTTATAATTAAATACTTTTTTCTTGGTTAATTAATTATTGTTTAGAATTTAATTACAATATTTATTAAAAATTAAAAAGAAAATATTTTTGGCCAAAACAAAAGAAAGGGTTTGCGCGATGAAGAAGAAACCTATGTCGTGTAAAGCCACTAAGCCACGTGCGATGAAGAAGAAACCTATGTCGTGTAAAGCCACTAAGCCACTTTGTGCGCATGTCCCTACGTCGTGCAAAGCCACCTAAGCCACTTTGCGCAACACATATCTCTACGTTGCGCAAAGAGGCTTTACGCGACACGCATCTCTACATTGCGCAAAGAGGCTTTGTGCGACGTAAGGCACATGTCCTTACGTCGCGCAAAGCCACCTAAGCCACTTTGTGTGACATAGAGATGTGCGTCGCTCAAAGAATCTTTGTGTGATGTAGAGATGTGCGTCGCACAAAGTGGCTTTGTGCGACGTATGTTTCTTCTTCGTCACGCAAACCCTACTGTCACTGCCTTGGCACGATAGTTAGCGCGCGACGAAGGTTTCGTTGCGTTATTTTTCAGGCAACGATTTTTTACTTTGTCGATGAAGGTACCTATGTCATGCAAAGTATTTTTTCTACTAGTGATGATAGTGATTGGCATTCTTTTAGAGGATTGCGAACAATTGCAAAGTAGTACCCTATGCTTTTGTCAACAAATAAAGGTTGCTAAAACTTATACTTAAGTAATCTTCTGTTGTAACTAATAAGACCAAACTACTTCCAAATTTATAATTATTGGTTGTATCTAAATGTTTGTATTAGAGGATTTTCATCGCCTCATGCAATTTGATTGCCACAAGTCGAATTGACCCTTTCCATCCAATGTCTTTGGAGCATTTTGAAAGTTGTGTTGTGTACATTTAATTTTATAATTATATTATATTATATTATATTGTATATATATATATATTATATTATATTATATATATATATAATATATATATATATATAGATATATATATATATATATATATGGTAGTGCTATTTACACACTCATTTTAACTTTCCACACACTTTTGTTAATTTTTTTGCATTGATCATTTTCGATTTTTTAGCTAAAATGGTCCGTGAGATTATCCACCATCCATTATTTTGGTCTTTCAATTAAGAAACCAAAGGAAGATTGAAGGGCGAATTGACAAGGGTTTGAATAATAAGCAATTGGGTGAATGATTTTCTGATTGCTTTCATTGTCAACAATACAAGGTATATCTACAAATACAACATTCAATTACACCTATTTCTAAGGCTAGAAATTTGTGATCCACCTTTGGTGGGATTTGATCTAGACTAAATCAAGAAAGTAAATATTACAAATATATTACAAAGATAATTCTTAACACTCCCCCTCAAGTTGGAGAGTGAATGTCATGAAATCTCAACTTGTCACGTAGTGTCATAAATTGATCTTTCCCTAAGGCTTTTGTGAACATTCCAACCTGCAGTTTTTCTCGAACTATGTGACAATCTATTTCAATGTGCTTCATATAGTCATGGAAAACTAGATTTGTTGCAATATGCAAAGCTGCATGATTATCACAGAACAATGATGTTGGAGCTCTTTGTGGGACTTTTAAATCCTGTAATATATAGTGCAGCCAAGTGAGCTCCAAACATGTGTTAGCCATAGGTCGATATTCGGCTTTTGCTAATGATCTAGAAACAATGGTTTGTTTCTTAGACTTCTATGAGATGGGAGAGTTTCCAAGAAATACACAATATCTAGTAACTGACCTTCTAGTGGCATGACAACCTCCCCAATCTGAATCACAAAAATCTTTCAAGGCAAGATTGTTGGAGGCAAGAAAAGACAAACCTTAACCAGGAGTACCTTTGATGTATTTGAGGATTCGTAAAGCAGCTTCCCAATAAGGTTTGTGAGGCTGATGCACAAACTCACTCAATGTTCGAACAGAGTAAACTATACCAGGCCTTGTGACAGTAAGATAAATCAGTCTCCCAACCAATCTTTTGTACTTAGTTGGATCATTTAGCAACGTTCCATCTGTGGAAGTAAGCTTCAAATTTTGCTCTATAGGAAATTTGTCTGGGCGTGCGCTTATAAGTCCTGGGTCCTGCAAAATATCTAGTGCATATTTTCTTTGAGACATGAAAATACCTTTCTTGGAATGGGAGAACTCGATGCCTAGAAAATATTTGAAATCTCCGAGGTCTTTGTTATAGAAGCATTGGAGAAGAAACTTTTTGAGATGTTCCATTTCTTGAAGATCATTTCTTGTGATAAGTATGTCATCAACATAGATAAGCACTGCAGTAAATGAATTACCTTCGGCCTTGGTAAATAGTGAATAATCAGCCTTTGATTATTGATAACCAGCCTTTTGTACACTATTTGAAAAAGTGGAAAACTAATTTCTAGGTTTGTTTGAGTCCACAGAGGGATTTATTGAGCCGACATACAATGTTCTCCCCCTATTAGTGAAGACCAGGAGGAGGCTCCATGTAAACTACTTTGTGTAAATCTCCATGAAGGAAAACATTCTAGATGTCCAACTGGTAGATGAACCGATTGCGGGCAGCAACAATAATAATGAAACATCAAAAAGTGGTAAGCTTTGTAGTAGGGGAAAATGTCTCTTGATAATCAATGCCCTCAACCTGAGTGTAGCCCTTAGCAACTAGCTGAGCTTTGTATCGTTTAATGGTGCCATCAGACTTGTATTTAATTTGTAGACCCATTTGCATCCAATCGGTTTATGACCAATGGGTAAATGAACCATACTCTATGTGTTATTTTGCTCCAAAGCCTCTAATTCTGCATGCATGACATGTCACCAATTTGGATCATGGATAGCTTAAGCATATGAAGTAAGCTCGGTGGGACCTGTAATGTTAGCTAGAAAAACATAATGGGCAGAAGAAAAATGAGAGTAAGAAAGAAAATGAGAAAGAGGATATCGAGTACCTGAAGAACGAGGCGTCGAGGTAGAATGATTGACTTGGTTGGACATGTGGTAGTCGCTATGCCATGCCAGAGGGTGTTTGGAACGAAGGGACTGACGCAGAGGTGGTATAGATTGTGTGGGTTAAAGTGTGGGCTCGGAAGAGGATAAATGGAAAGGAGTTGGGTTGACCGAGTGTGAGGGGATGTCAGAAGGTGCGGAAGAAGTGGAAGAGGGAACACAGGTGAAAGGGATTAACGTAGGTATGTTGGGATTATTTGGTGAGGTAGGGGTGATAGAATTATCTAGTAAGATAGGTAGGATATGATTATGTGGTGCTTGGAGTAACGGGCTAGCAGGTGGGGTAAGGTTAACTGGTGAGTCAGACACATGGTCGTGTGTTAAACCCAACAAAGATGTAGCATTTGGCATGGGGATCAAAATTTTGAGTAAGATGAACAACAGTTGCATAACATAAACAACCAAATACTTTCAGGTGATCAAAAGATGGTGGCCGGTTATATAACAACTCAAAAGGTGACTTGGTGGATAAAAGTGGTGATGATAGGTGGTTAATTAGGTAGACAGCAGTTAAGACACATTCTCCCCAAAAAGAAAGAGGTAAGTGAGATTGGAACAATAAGGCTCATGCTACGGTGAGAATATGACAATGTTTGCGTTCGGCAACTCCGTTTTGTTGTGGAGCATAAACACATTGTGCATTGATATTTAATTCCATTCGTTTGAAAAAAAAAATCTCTCATGGAAAAAAAACTCAGACCCGTTGTCAACTTTGATGGCTTTAATTTGGGCATGAAATTAAGTATGAACAAAAACAACAAAAGATTTTAAAAGATGTTGAGTTTCAAACTTATGTTGCATCAAAAATACCCATGTGCATCTTGTGAAATCATCCACAATGGTAAGAAAGAAACGTGCCCCTGAATGTGTGGGAACTTTGTGTGGCCAAATATCACAATGTAACAAATCGAATGAAGCATGTGTTGATATAGAACTTAAAGGAAATGGAAGTTTTGTTTGTTTGGCCATGGGACAAATACTGCAATTAGCATCAAAAGAAATATTTTTGGAAGTTAGGAATGTAGTCACCAATTTGAGACGAGAAGGGGACGGATGACCAAGTCGCATATGCCACAAACTGGTGGGGTGGGAAACTTGATTTGAGACAGGTGTTCACTATAACGAAGACGTGTAATAGAGACCACCACATTGTTTACCTGAACCAATCATCTTCCCCTTAGCCAAGTCCTGCAAGACACAGAAAATGGGAAACAAAAGATACAACAGTTTAAAGAATCAGTGAATTTACTAGCATACATGAGATTTAAGTGGAAAGAATGAACACGTAAAACTTTGTCTAATGTGATATTTGAGTTGAAAGGTACAATGCCAATGGAAATGATTGGGACTGTGGATCCAGTGGGTAAATTAACAATGGGTACTGGGCAAGATTCTGTCTTAGTGAAAAGTGTAGAATCATAAGTGATGTGATCAGTGGCTCCGCTATTCAAAATCTAAGGTTTAGTGAAGGCAGAATTAATTGAGACATCTGTAGAAGGTGGCAAACCTGAAACACTTGCATAAGAATTGTTATTACCAAAGACACGGTTTGCATTCATTATACATATGGCATAGGCAAGTTGTTGAAGCTCCTTTGCAAAAAGCCCATTTAAGAGTACTTGGTTGGCACATGAAAGCTTTGACACTATTAGCCCCAATTGGAAGTTTGGGTTGTACATGCAGAGACATTTGTTGCGTTGGTAGCATGTAAGAAGGCAGGTGCCTTGCGGTCCATGCTGGTAGCATGAATTGGCTGCATTCATAGGCAACATGCACCATAAACATGTTTCGGCTGATGATACAGTTGTTGGTGATGATGAATTTGCTGATGATGCATGTGATGCTTAGTCAAATAAGCATTTGATGCTGTGGAAATATTTTTGAGAATTGGGTTTTGTCTTTTCTGAAAGTGTTTGATTTGGTGTGGTGTTGGAAGATTGGATTTTGTGTTTTCTAACAAGGGAAAATTTGATTTGATTTGACATGGCATTTTTGAGAAATGAGAAATCAGGCACTAGAATGGTGCTCTAATACCATCTTAAGAAGCCAAAGGAAGATTGAAGGGCAAATTGACTAAGGTTTGAATAATAAGCAATTGGGTGAATGATTTTCTGATTGCTCTCATTGTCAACAATACAAGGTATATATACAAATACAACATTCAATTACACCTATTTCTAAGGCTAGAAATTCGTGATCCACCTTTGGTGGGATTTCATCTAGACTAAATTAAGAAAGTAAATATTACAAATATATTACAAAGATAATTCTTAACACTTTCCATTAAAAACTCTGTTAAGTGTCCCAAAGCTCTTGGTCGAAGGTTTGGGCAATTTTCAAAGCTTCGTAACTCAATTGTTTCTTAACCAAATTCGACCCATAATATATCAAAATGAAAATAGGAAAGTGTAGAACACGATTATACCTATTTGGAAGCCTAATGGTTGCCGAAGATAGTCGGAAAATAACCTGAAAGTTGACTGGTTCACGGGAAAACTGGAAAACTCGTCAGAAATTGGGTAAATTTTACACGTTCATAACTTCTTCAATACTCAACGAAATTGAGTGATTAAAAAATGAAGCATACTTCTGAATGAGACAAAGAGAATGGTACCTTTTTAGATGGCTAATTATTCGTGGTTTGGCCGGAAAAAGGTTCGAAAGTGGCTAACTCAAGACCAAGACAGCCATTTTCGAGCTATTTTTCGGCTAAACCACGACGATTTATCCATCAAGAAAGGTACTATTTTCTTCGTCTCATCGCGAAGTATGATTTTCATTTTTGAATCACTCTATTTCATTGAGTATTGAAGAAGTTATGAACATTTAAAGTTTACCCAGTTTTTGGCAAGTTTTTCAGTTTTCCAACGGATCAGTTACCTTTCAGGCTATTTTCCGACCATCTTCAGCAACCATTGGGCTTCCAAATAGGTATAATATTGTTCTACACTTTCATATCTTCATTTTGATATATTATGGGTCGAATTTGGTTGAGAAACGATTGAGTTACGAAGCTTTGAAAATTGCCCAAACTTTCGGCCAAAAGCTCTGGGACACTTAACGGAGTTTTTAACGGAATGATCAAAATAATGGATGGTGAACAATCTCAAGGACCATTTCTATTGATTTTCAATCTCAGGAACCAAAGTGATGTGTTATGCAAATCTCATGAACCATTTAAACTAAAAAGCCATCATTTTCAATTTATTTGTTCCGACGGTTGAAAATTAAGAAGATATGTGAGAAGTAGAATGAGTGTATAAGTAGAACCACTCTTTAATTATTATTTTTATTATTATTATTGTATCTAGTTATTAAGAAGGACATGAGTTTATTTCTATATTTTTTTCAGGCTCCACAAAAGTCTGTTTGAGAGATCAATCTATGCTTTTATAATGTAATACAGTTAAACTTGAATCTTAATAATTAGAAGAATTGTTGTCGTGCCTGCAAGAACTAGGGATTGTTTAGTGATGATAATTATCAGGTGGGAAACATATCCAGAAGAGGTATAAAAGAGTATTCTCTACTTGATTCCATCATCAACAATTTCTTTTCTTTTGGCTTTGGTCAAAGGCATGCAATAGTTCAAGGAGGGGCCATGTCGGGTGGATGCGGAAACTAGGTTTACACGACCCTTCACCATACCAAAGAGGGACACAGGTTAACCAAAGATGCTTCAATATTTCTTGGTTTTGGATCACCCTAAAACGTGAGGACGTACGACTCTTAGATTTGTGATACACGACTATACTAAAGGGTTTTTTTTTTTTTTTTTTTCCAATCCAAAAGTAATAATATTATTCATACTATGTTATTGTATCATATTTGCATACCACCTTAATGACATTTGATGTGGACAATCATATCATTTAAATTAATCAAATTTTTAAATTTAGTTAGACATTATTTAATAAACCAATAATTAAGAAAAATATGATTAATTAAATAATGTTTACGATTTACGAGGAGACTTTCTCCTTTCTTCCCCTCTCACTGCTGGGTATACTGCTGCTTCTTTTAAATCTGCAGCTGGGTTTTCCCAACTAAAGAAACCACAAAACCAAGTGCTTCTTCGCTCTCCCAATCATGTATCCACCCTTTCGACCAAGAAATTTGCTTCATTGGCGGTTTTCACCGCCACCAAAAGCCGCCAGCCTCTCACAGACTTTCATGATTTGAAGGAGCAGGAGGGAAAGGAAGCAAATTGTCGGCATCTAGGTTCTTCAACGCCTAGGAAAATCTGGTAAGAAAATTGATTTGGATTGTAGTGGATATGAATGGTGTCAATATGCTATAATCATTATTTAATTAACCAGTTTTTTTTTCCAATTATTGGTTTATTAAATAATATTTAATTAAATTTAAAAATCTGATTAATTTAAATAATGAGGTTGTTCACATCAGATGCCACCTAATGTGGTATGCAAATATGGTATAAAAATATGGTATGAATAACATTACTCATCTAAAAGTGGACTTTTTTAATGAATTGCATCAAAAAAGGCATGTTGGTCGCAACACAATCCATTGATCGTTATCTGCTCATTTGCACTAAATCCAAGTTCGAATCCAATTTTGTAAACCCTAAGGAAGTTAAAAAGTGTCAAAACAACAGAGGTAGAAAAAACTACTTGCTCGACAAAACTTTTAGGGGACGAAACACTTCGTCGTGTAAGTGGCCTTTGTGCAACAAAGTACCCTTGTTGTCACAAGAAGTCGTTGTGGCTACAAAAAAAATATTAAAAACTTTGGACGACGAAGATATTCATCACGCAAGAAGACTTCACACAATGAAGGGAACAATTCATCATGCAATCTCTGGCAAAAAAATGCGGAAAAAATCAGATTTAACAACAATATGTCGCGCGATGAACATTTTATTGTGCGAGAGAGCACTTGTCAAGTCAAACTTGCGTGACAAGGTCTTTTGTCACGTAAAGTGCTTTGAGATGGTAGGTGAGACATTTAAGGTGGAGAAATTACTGTAAACTTTGTGCCATAAGTGACACACCCCGTCCTAAGGAGGGCGTGCTGACCGTCACGTGAGAGTGACGAAACCATGTGCACAGTGCGGAAGCTAAGAAGATAAATAGAATTACGAATAAATAAAAACCGAATCACTAGCAATACTAGCTAAGAAATGATGCTAGTGCGAGTCTAAGTGTATAAATACACATTCAGAGCAATAAAAATGTCTAGTTGCAGTCAAGTAGGACAATTACTAAGATATAACACCTGAAGGTGAATCCTACTTTTGTGAATTCTGTCAGAACTATGTTGGATTCCTCGTGGCCACCAAAGCTCTGCTACCTAGAACCTGGAAGGGCGAAAAACAAAACGCGTGAGTGGGCAAAAACAAATCTTTTGAAAACCTTTTCTCTTTTCAAATGTTCTAACCCCTTGCCGTAAAACCTTTATAATTTCCCAGAAAAATAGCATATATACATATAAACTCATCATAAATCATATCTCAAGTCATACTATCAACATGCCACTGAGTGTATGCCATGCTCATACTCCGAATACGACAAAAAGGTAATAGCAGGTGATGCATCTCAAATCAAATCACATAAGCCGGATCCACCTCAGTGGCCTGTACAATTAATTATAGCTCATCATAAATAATAACATGCCAATCGTGTGATCAGCACGGCTGAAACTATAGCTCATAACTAATCTCACATCATATCAATTCATATCAAATCCTGCACACGAGTCAGAACCACCTCTAGTGGTCTGTACGACAAGCCTGTGTGTAAAATAAATATGCTCTAGTGCTACAATCACGTAAAGACTGTGCAATTAAATGCGGATCACCTACGAGTCAGAACCACCTGTGGTAGTTTGTAAGACAAGCCTGTGCACCTAACTTGGATCCAAGGTGAGCATATGGTGTGGGAGGTGAACAACACATGAAAGACTGTGCCCTAACTCTGGGCGGGAGCACTAACACCGAGGTGCAGGTTTATGAGCTATCGATAGATCTCAACATATTCATCCTCAAATTTCCACATCTCAAACTTAGCATCTAAACTTACCTGATACTTACCTGAGCGTCCACAGCGCTAATCATAATTATACATATTTGCAAATTCATAATTATATGCAACTACTTATGCATAAATAAAATGGCATATACATTGCAAGGCATTTTATAACATACTTTCACTTAAATTGATTTTTTGGGAAAAATCTCATTTATATAGGTATATATGGAAAACAAAAGCCCACTCACTTGGAGTTCACCCTACAACTCACTAGCACAACACATCAAGGTGTCATGACGATCGGCGCCTAGAACAATCATCAAATTATGCCTCAGAAATCATATCGATAGAATATAACTTATATAAAACACGTCACTACGTAGATCGATCCAGAAGATTTGCAACTCAGATTTTTGATTCGTAACTTCCAGAGGTTCATAATATACCTCTAGAACAACATCCTAAAATGTCATTACCATCCAACAGTCGGATCTCCGTCAATTGCCAAAACCAAGTGACGGTTAACATTCTATTATATGAACTTACAACTCCAATTTCGGACGATCCGTAAATCGGATTCCCATTCCGTAAGTTCCTATAATCCTCAAATATGACATATTACAACGTATCAAAGTTTGGTGACAATCCAACAGTCGGATCGTCAATTCACATTTTCACCAAGTAACGTAACGTAAAGAATTTAGGTCCAAACAATCAATCTACGTTACACAATCACCAAAACTGAAATCAAGGCAATTCATTTAGCTGAAGAATAACATTGACGGCCCCCTGGCCAAGTGCCGCTGCGGGTGGCGGTCGGCCGCCCCTGCTCGTCAGAAAATCCAACTATTTCCAAAAATTACCAAAATTTACAGAAATGAAGATCTCAGTGAGTAGAGTAAACTTTATACCTGTGGCCAAGGCAAAATTGGCTTGGAAGCACCTCAATTTCACCAAAACCGTGCGGAACCCTAGGTTTTAGGTGTGTTCAATCCGACTCCAAAACAACTCTGTCGTCCCAACCATTGCTTGGGCTTTGTTCTAAGCCTCAAGAGGATGCCATGGGTGGTGGAAATTGAAAGAAACTGCTTTGGGATTGGGTGATTCGAAGCCGAAGCCGCCACACCCCTCCTTGCGAATTTCTCCATTTTCAAGGCCAAATCTCTCCAAATTTGAGATGGAATGGATGGAGGGAAGGTTGTGGAGGAGTTCTCAAGAGGTTTCTGGAAGCAATTTGTCGGAAAAATAGGTGAAAATCGTAGAAAATGGAGGTGTTTGCCAACCGGGTTGAAAACGGGTTACGGGTCAAGGGAACCCGACTTCCCCTCATTCTCCTTGTCCCTCCTTTCCCTCCTGTTCTCTCCTCTGGTTGGTTAGTCTCCTCTTCTCTCTTGTCTTGATTCGCCAGAATTCTCTCCTTTCATATTTCCCGATTAGGCAGCTCACCCAATCCTGTTTTTCCTCCCCGAGTTCTCTTCTTCTTCTTTTACCAAATTTCTAACAACTCTTAAAATAATAATAAGGTTATAATATATATATATATATAAAGTATAAATAGTAATTAAACTAAAAATGCTTCTCGGTTTACTGTTCCGTAAAACTTTAACCAAAATTTCAAATCCTCTTCTGCTTGCTCCTACGAGCCCGTATCGTCGAATACTTCAGCAATACGCTAAAAGAATTCAGTACTTCTTACTATAAACTGATCAACGAAAGCCAAAAACCCTTTACCTCTAGGGTGATTTCGTAAAATCACGCTTTTAAAATTTGTAAAATCATAAAAATTTGGGACGGGTTGTGACAATTTACCCACCTTAAAAATTTCGTCCTCAAAATTTAAACAAAAATTACAATCCACTAATAATCATAAAACAACCTTAGGTATAACTCTCTCATTCGATCCTCAGTCTCTCAAGTACCTTATTCCGCTAAATGATTCCTCTATAAAACTTTCATCAACCTCACTGTCTATTTCTCAGAACCTTGTCTTTCCAATTCAAAATAGTCACTGGTCCCTCATCATATGTCAAATCCGGATAAATTCCGAAGGTTGAGGAGGTATCACTTGTGAAGAATTTGAAACGTAATGTCGAAGCTTCGAAACATGAAACACGTCGTGCACTTTCGACAACTCTGGAGGCAACTCAAGTCTGTAAGCAACTTCATCGACTCCCTTGGTGATCACATAAGGTCCGATGTAACTAGGACTTAGTTTGCTTTTCTTTTTGAATCGAACCACACCATTCCAAGGTGATAGCTTTAGAAATACCAATTGCCTACATTATATACTCAATCAATGTCGTGTCGATCTACTAAACTCTTTTGTCGATCCTGGACAGCTTTCAAATTAGACTTAATTACTTGAACAATCTGAGTGGTCTCATCCACAACCTCAGGGCCCATCAAAACTCTTTCGCCAACTTCTGACCAACACAAAGGTGTACGACAAATAGCGACATACCAATACTCGAATGAAAGTTGTTGTTGTAGGCAAATTCCATCAAATCCAACCGCTTATGCCAAGCGTCACCAAACTGCAATACTGAAGATCTTAGCATATCCTTCAAAGTCTGAATAGTTCTCTCTGATTGCCCATTTGTTATGATGTACTATAAAGTAACCTTGTATCCAAAGCCTCCTGAAACATTATCCAAAGCTTAGAAGTAAATCTAGGATCACGATCCGAGACGATACTTAATGAAATTCCATAGTACTTTACAACCTTCGATATAAACAATTCCAGCTAATCGGCTTAAAGAATATTTCTCCCTCACTGGAATAAAATGAGCTGACTTAGTAAGCCGATCAACTATCACCCAAATGCCATCATATCCATTTCGTGTACAAGGAAGCTTGTACACAAAATCCATAGTGATATTTTCCCATTTCCACTATGGAATGGGAAGTGGCTGCATCAATCCAAAAGGCTTCTTTCTTTCCACTTTAACCTACTGACAGATGATACACCTACTTACATACTCAGAAATTTCTCTTTTAATACCCAGCAGATAGTAAAATGGTTTAAGGGTATGATACATCTTAGTACCCCCTGGATGTATCGCATAAGCTGAAATATGTGCTTCATCCAAAAATTGATTTCTTTAATTCCATATCATTAAGCATATACATCTTATTCTCTTGCATAAGCATGCCATCTGATTCTATAACTTTGAGGTCTTTCTTTTTCCCTTCGTTCCTTGCCTCAATTAATTCTTAGGTTTCTTCGACATTCACTTGGGCATCGAGTATACGATCAACGACCTGGAAATTAGCCAATAAAGCTTCTTCTCATTCTATCACCTTAAGCTTCACTCCAGTAGATCTCAAATCCGTAAGAAGAGGAACATGGCAAGCATACCAAGCATTAATTCTCACTGGAGTCTTCCTACTAAGTGCATCAGTCACAAAATTTGCACGGTCACCCTGGTTGTGCAATCATAATCACTAAGCAACTCCATCCACCTTCATTGCCTAAGATTAATATCCCTCATAGTAAATAGATACTAGAGGCTTTTATGATCCGTACAAATCTTGCGTTTCTCACCATAAAGATAATGTCTCCATAACTTCAAAGCAAAGATGATAGTCGCTAACTCCAAATCATGAGTAAGGTAATTCATCTCATGAGGTTTCAATTACCGTGAGGAATAGGCAATTACCCTACCATGTTGCATTAACACACTTCCAAGACCATTCAAAGAAGCATCATTGTAGACCTCATAATCACCATAACGAGTCCTGAAAGCAATCTTAGGGACATCCTCACTGATGATCTTTAACGGTTAATAACCAGACCTTAAATCATTCTTTGAAAATACACAGGCACCTCTAAGCTGGTCAAAAAAATCATCAATGCGTGGCAAAGGATAACGGTTCTCAATCGTTACCTGATTCAATTGCCAATAATCAATGCATAGTCTTAATGTTTTGTCTTTCATCCTCACAAACAAAACTAGGGTTTCCCAAGGTGACGTACTAGGTTGAATGAAACCTTTATCAACCAATTTTTGTAGTTGAATTTTTCCAATTCTCTTAGTTCAGCAGGAGTCATTCTATAATACAATAACTGTACCTAGAAATAAATCAATGGTGAACTCAACATCTCCGTCTGGCGGCAATCCAGGTAAATCCTCAGGGAAAACATCAGGAAAATGTCGAACCGCTTTAACATCCTCTACACTACTCAGAGCAACATCATTTAGTACCGCATGAGCTAAGTATCCTTGGTAGCCATTCGATAACAACCTCTTTGCTCTCACAGCAGAAATAATGGCATGCCTCACTTTACTTTGCTCACCCACAAAAGTACCCTCTGGTAATCCAAGACGATGGAAAGTAACTGATTTCCCGCAGCAATCTATATTGTCACGATTTTAATGCAACCAATCTCTGCCTAAATAACATTGAAATCCACCATATCTAACGGGATAAGATTCACTGGCATAACAACATCTTCCACCATCAATGGATACCCTGAATAAACACAATACTAACATAGAATGACCTACCTATTTACTTTCTTAACGAATCCAACGAATAAGTTATTAATATTACGGTCTGCAGCCCGTAATACCGATAACTCACTGTTGTCTTGATAAGTAAGTAACGATTCTCGAGGGTGCAATATTACCATCTTGCCCCTCATTGGGAAATACATATACACGCCTCGATCGTGCTCATTCACTACTTTCTTTGGCAACATCATCCATAACATAAAATTTCTACATCACAATCAATTAAAACTCTAGCAAATTGACCAAGAATGTTTAATGTGCCCATGATCAAGTTCGAAAGATTCTAAGCATCTTGCAGCTCTATGTCTCATCTATCCACATGTAAAACATCCACTGCTTTCCCGCCTACACTATCCAAAGTGTATGTTATTGTACCTACGACACAAAGGTACATTTCCTCTGCCAGAGTCACCCTGCCTCTGAAATCTAGGACCTCCAGTAAATCTACCACCTCGCCTCTAACCAGTGGTACTAAAACCTCTGCAGGAAAAACTAGAACTAAACCCACTTCTTTTGAAACTCTGAGTCTTGCGAGGTCCTTGAGATGACTGACCTTTACCTATGTCATATTTCCTCTGATTCACATTTTTTTCCTCTTTTTCATCACTATCGCTGAACATATTCTCATAGTCCTCAATCCTCAACAAAATCTCGTAAAACTCTTGGTAAGGAATATAATGGGTAGTGGTCGCTAAAGAACGTCATTTCTTCTTATTACCCAGCTTAAAACGATGTAACATCTCCATCGGATTAGCAGCAACATCCGAATGGTAACGAGACAAGTCAATAACTTTCCATAATACCCATTAGCCGTCATCTTTCCTTGTCTCAAATTTGTAAACTCTTGCTTCTTACCATCAATATATGCCGATGGAATAAACCTTTTCTGAAACAACTCTTTAAACAATTTTCAATCAACTGTTTCCTCTGGCATCAATTGATAAGCCTTCTGTCTCCACCAGGATGCAGATTTAAGACCCAAAAACCAGGTAGTCGTCTCGACCTACTTGTCGGGAGAAAGATTCTATTAACCTTGCATAAACCGAAACGCCTTTTCCAAATAATTAAGCCATCACCCTACTCCCTCAGGTCCTTCATTCCCATAAAATGATTCAGCTTCAACTTAAAAACAGTCTCAAGAGGAGTCCTTTGGAAATGACGGATAATAGACTGAATCACATTAGCAATAGCTTCCCCTAATTTAGCTATATCAGGAAAACTAAGCTCAACTGAACGACGTGGCTCTGTACGAGGCGGTATAGTCCTGGCATAAGACACTAAGAAATTCTCAAGATATACATGATTACAACCTGGCTCTGATACCAACTGACACACCCCGTCCTATGGAGGGCGTGCTGGCCGTCACATGAGAGTGACGTAACCATGTGCACAGTACGGAAGCTAAGAAGATAAATAGAATTACGAATAAATAAAAACTGAATCACTAGCAATACTAGCTAAGAAATGATGCTAGTGCGAGTCTAAGTGTATAAATACACATTCAGAGCAATAAGAACGTCTAGTTGCAGTCAAGTAGGACAATTACTAAGATATAACACCCGAAGGTGAATCCTACTTTTGTGAATTCTGTCAGAACTCCGTTGGATTCCTCGTGGCCACCAAAGCTCTGCTACCTAGAACCTGGAAGGGCGAAAAACAAAACGCGTGAGTGGGCAAAAACAAATCTTTTCAAAACCTTTTCTCTTTTCAAATGTTCTAACCCCTCCCTGTAAAACCTATATAATTTCCCAGAAAAATAACATATATACATATATACTCATGATAAATCATATCCCAAATCATGCTATCAATATGCCACTGAGTGTATGCCATGCTCATACTCCGAATATAACAGAAAGGTTATAACATGTGATGCATCTCAAATCAAATCACATAAGCCAGATCCACCTCAATGGCCTGTACGGTTGATTATAGCTCATCATAAATAATAACATGTCAACCGTGTGATCAGCACGGTTGAAACTATAGCTCATAACTAATCTCACATCATATCAATTCATATCAAATCCTACACACGAGTCGGAACCACGTCTAGTGGTCTGTACGAGAAGCCTGTGTGTAAAATAAATATGCTCTAGTGCTACAATCACGTGAAGACTGTGCAATTAAATACGGGTCACCTACGAGTCGGAACCACCTGTGGTGGTCCGTACGACAAACCTGTGCACCTAACTTGGATCCCATGTGAGCATATGGTGCGGGAGGTGAACAACACGTGAAAGACTGTGCCCTAACTCTGGGCAGGAGCATTAACACCGGGGTGCAGGTTTATGAGCTATCTATACATCTCAACATATTCATCATCAAATTTCCACATCTCAAACTTAGCATCTAAACTTACTAATACTTACCTGGGCGTCTACAGCGCTGAATCATAATTATACATATTTACCAATTCATAATTATATGCAACTACTCATGCATAAATAAAATGGCATATACATTGCAAGGCATTTTATATCATACTTTCACTTAAATTGATTTTCTGGGAAAAATCTCATTTATGTAGGTATATATGGAAAACAAAAGTCCACTCACCTGGAGTTCACCCTACAACTCCCTAGCACAACAAATCAAGGTGTCATGACGATCGACGCTTAGAACAATCATCAAATCATGCCTCAGAAATCATATCGATAGAATATAACTTATATAAAACACGTCACTACATAGATCGATCCAGAAGATCCGTAACTCAGATTTTCGATCCGTAACTTCCAGAGGTTCACAATATACCTCTAGAACAACATCCTAAAATGTCATTACCATCCAACGGTCGGATCTCTGTCAATTGCCAAAACCAAATGACGATTAACATTCTATTATATGAACTTACAACTCCGATTTTGGAAGATACGTAAATCGGATTCTCGATCCGTAAGTTCCTATAATCCTCAAATATTACGTATTACAACGTATCAAAGTTTGGTGACGATCCAACGGTCGGATCGTCAATTCACATTTTCACCAAGTAACGTAACGTAAAGAATTTAGGTCGAAACAATCAATCTACGTTACACAATCACCAAAACTGAAATCAAAGAAATTCATTTAGCCTAAGAATAACATTGACGGCCCCGTGGCCACGTGCCGCCGCGGGTGGCGGTCGGCCGTCCCGGCTCGTCGAAAAATCCAACTATTTCCAAAAATTACCAAAATTTACAGAAATGAAGATCTCAGTGAGTAGAGTAAACTTTATACCTATGGCCAAGGAAAAATTGGCTTGGAAGCACCTCAATTTCACCAAAACCGTGCGGAACCCTAGGTTTTGGGTGTGTTCAATTCAACTCCAAAACAACTCCGTCGTCCCAACCATTGCTTGGGCTTTGCTCTAGGCCTCAAGAGGATGCCATGGGTGCTGGAAATTGAAAGAAATTGCTTCGGGATTGGGTGATTCGAAGCCAAAGCCGCCGCACCCTGATAGGAGCATATTTATACGACTTAGTTAGCTTGTTTTCTTGCATTTAATTAGCTAAACTATGTTAATTATAGTGTTTAAAGTTATTTTCGTGCAATTTCAGGTTTTAGTGTCAAAGTATGCAAAAAGAAGCAATTTGGAGCATTCTAGAGCATTTTTGGGCCAAGATTGGATAGTGCAAGCATGGAGGCATGAGGATGGACGAATTTGAAAGGCTTGAATTCAGTTAGGGAGTTGCAAGGGGGCCTAAAAAACCTGATTTCTAGAAGGCTACATTAGAGCCACATGCACTTCCATCCTTTAAGCCATTCCACATTCATTCATCATCATAACCTAGCTGTCATTCCACCTTTGTGCCATGCTTCCCCCTTTGTTCCAGCCACTCCACATGCACTCCCACCCTTTAATCACATGCATAAATCAGCCACATGCATCTCCCATCACCATTCCAGATTTCCACCAAGTTCCTAGCTGTCATATTCCCTCCTTTTCACCTATAAATAAGCATCCATTGCAGCCACAATTCATTAATTCTCATACACTCTTCCATTTCAGAAATTCATTCATTCAAACACATATCCACACCATCAAACTATCCTTATACCTTGTGCTACAACGAAGAGGAGGAGAAGAGTGCCTAAACGTTCATACAATTCAAGTTTGAGTTGTTGGAATGTTTAGGTGTTTCTTTTCCTCGATTACAATGTTTAATTTCAATTCTCTTTGTTTTGTACATATGAGGAACTAAACCCCCCCTTGGCTAGGGGGGGATTCGAAATATATGTTTATGCTTGCATTTTGATTTGATTACTTCTAATTGCGTTTCATAAGTTGTGGATTCAATTTGTTTAACTGTTTGATTGATAACTTATTTATGTATGTTTATTGAGAGTACACGCTTAATTTTCATGCATGAATATAACGCTAGAATATAAGTGAGTTTCACCTAATAGTTACGAACTTATATTCACAAGTAGTGGAGGTTGCTTATAAACAATCGCGTTAAACGAATTCTTGGCATAAGTTTCATGCAATCATAGTAACGAATGCCTCGTCAACACTTATAATTTTCATAGAGCGTAATGATTCTTGCTTGTATCTCTATTATGCAATCATGTAGGGGACTTGTGGGGAATGTTTTGGGTTGTCATATGCAATCATCCAATTCAATAACGTTAGGAAGATTTGAAGGTTAATTAGTGCATCACGGTTAACTTGGGGTGTTGAGAATTCATGGTTTATTGAAACGCAATTGGAAATCGTTTTATTATGCAAGTGTAACATGTATGGAGATGAACCCCTTAGCTAGCAATCCATCACATTCATACTTACAATCTGTTTTAATTAGAATCTGTGCAATTAGTTTAATTTCGTCCAAAACTCATTCCCCCCTTACTTTAATGTCCAAATTAGTTAGAAAGTGTTTTAGTTTGTGTTTATAAGTGTTTTAAGGCAGTTTTGAGTGTTTTGGTGCTGTTTTGAGTCTTTTGGTTTGTTTTGGTGTTTTAAAGTTTAGTTTTGCATTCTTTGAGTCTAGTATAGTGTTTTATATTGTGTTTTTACGTTTTTGAGTCAAATCCAAGTGATTAACAATCCCTCCTAATCCCCAGTCCAGAACGATCCCTACTTACATTCTTCACTACAATTGTCAAAAATAGGGTTTAATTTGTGTGCGTATAATTCACGCATCACACCCCTCTTTGCAAATTTCTCCATTTTCAAGGCCAAATCTCTCCAAATTTGAGATGGAATGGATAGAGCGAAGGTTGTGGAGGAGTTCTTAAGAGGTTTCTGGAAGCAATTTGTCGGAAAAATAGGTGAAATCGTCGAAAAAGAAAGTGTTTACCGACCAGGTTGAAAACGGGTTGCGGGTCAAGGGGGCCCGACTTCCCTTCATTCTCCTTCTCCCTCATTTCCCTCATGTTCTCTCCTCTAGTTGGTTAGTCTCCTCTTCTCTCTTGTCTTGATTCGCCAAAACTCTATCCTCTCATCTTTCCTGATTGGGCAATTCAACCAATCTTGTTTTTCCTCCCCGAGTCCTCTTCTTCTTCTTTTACCAAATTTCTAACAACTCTTAAAATAATAATAATAAGGTTATAATATATATATATATATATAAAGTATAAATAGTAATTAAACTAAAAATGCTTCTCGGTTTACTGTTCTGTAAAACTTTAACCAAAATTTTAAATCCTCTTCTGCTTGCTCCTACGAGCCCGTATCGTCAAATACTTCAGCAATACACTAAAAGAATTTCGTACTTCTTACTATACACTGATCAACGAAAGCCAAAAACCCTTTACCTCTAGGGTGATTTCGTAAAATCACGCTTTTAAAATTTGTAAAATCATAAAAATTTGGGACGGGCTGTGAGAATAAGTGCTTTGTTGCGCAAAGGGTTCAAGGGTTCTATAAATCTCATATTAGCTCTCCTTTTTCCTCATCCTTTTCACCAAACCCCTCACCCCCACTTTTTCTTCTTCCCCAAACCTCTCATATCCCAATTCCAAGGTGAGTCTTTATATATTCAAATAAAGAACAATTTTTCTGTCAACAATCTTCAATTTCCAAGGTAAGTCTTTATATATCCAAATAAAGAACAATTTTGTTTCGATAATTATTTTTAATTTATAAATTGTGACTCATAAGTTGTGGGTTTTTTAATATATGAAAATTATAATGTTGTAGGTGTCCAATTCCGCTACTGCTCCAACTAAATAGGGATACAAGGGAGAAGGATCTCAGATAGGTAATACCAAATTTTCTATGAATTTTATGGTGTTTTTTGTTGTTGAAAAAATTTATTGGATTATTATAATAAAACTTGATGTAACACCCCACATCGCCTAGGGGAGTGGATCATGTAAGCCTTATATGTATATTCTCATCTCTACCTAGCACGAGGCATTTTGGGAGCTTATTGGCTTCGGGTTCCGTAGGAACTCCGAAGTCAAGCGAGTTCGCGCAAGAGCAATCCCAGGATGGGTGACCCACTTGGGAAGTTCTCTTGTAAGTTCCCAAAAACAAAACCGTTAGGGTGTGGTAAGGGCCCAAAGCGGACAATATCGTATTACGGTGGAGTCAAGCCTAGGATGTGGTGGGGGCCGGCCTAGGATGTGACAATTTGGAGTTTGGTATCAGAGCCAATCCCTAGTCAGATATGTGCCGACGAAGACGTCGGGCCCCTAAGGGGGTGAATTGTAACATCCCACATTACCCAAGGGAGTGGATCATGTAAGTCTTATATGTATATTCTCATCTCTACCTAGCACGAGGCTTTTTGGGAGCTTACTGGCTTCGGGTTCCGTAGGAACTCTGAAGTTAAGCGAGTTCGTGCGAGAGCAATCCCAGGATGGGTGACCCACTGGGAAGTTCTCATGTGAGTTCCCATAAACAAAACCGTGAGGGCGTGGTCGGGGCCCAAAGCAAACAATATCGTGCTACTGTGGAGTTGAGTCCGAGATGTGGTAGGGGCCCGGGCCGAGATATGACACTTGTTAAATTCCTTAGTTTGATTTGAAAATTTTGTTTTTGCCTCAGAAAAATACAAAAAAATAAATAAATAAAAGTCTTGCCAGATCAGAGAACAAATAATTGATGGAGGTAGGCAGTGCATCAAGTTTGAAAAGCAAGCTTAAGGAAGCCAAGACAGAGACGCACAATATGCTTGCCACAACATAGGGGCATTATTGTGGAACCACTACCCTCGAAGTGGTCGTTCTAGAATAGTGTCGAATGAAATAAAGAAGTCATTGCTGAATGAGATATTTGTAAGTTGTAATAATCAACGATATTTACCTTGTGCGACAAAGGCTTCACCATGCAAAGATTGCCCATTTATAAGAATACTCAGTCACAAGAAAGGCAAAACTGCAAGCTCATTGCAACAGCTGCCTCTCCCTTCCTCCATCTCTTCAAATTCCACTCCCTCCATATCTCTCCATCTTTTTCTCCATTCCACCTCTCTCTCCATCTCCACTTCATCTCCACTCCATCTCCATCTCCATCTACATCTCATCTTCCTTCCTTTATGAACATTTTTAGCCTTCTCATGGTAAGGTTTATTAGGGGATGAGGAATGCACTATCTTGTGACATTGATGCCTTCTCTTCCAGACAGAGCACGGGACATGTTGCCATGTCAAAGCATGCAATTGCAGACTTGAAGCAACAGCTTGTGGCCCAGGATGCCCATCTTGCGGCCTAGGACGATAAGACGAGGTTAGATCTTACACAACCTCCAATTGTCTGACTTTCAACTCTTGATGCCAACAGTTGCTCTTCAGCTACCTTTGAGCTCCCAACTGCTCCACCCAGCAACCTTGACGATCTTCTTTTCTATTTTTTTATAAATCCAATAAAAAATTCAGCTTGTACATACATACATACATACATACATACATATATATATATATAACTTTTTTTAAATTTAATTAAAACAATAAAAAAAATAATTTAAATATGTAATTTAATTAAAAAGTATATATAAAGAGAAAAAAAAAATTAAAAAACACATTTGAGCTATGAGTGACCTTTGTCTCATAAGATTTAACGCAAAGAAGTCTTTTGTCGCGTAACATCTTGAATGACAAAAATATCATAATTCAAAAATATTACTGAAAAATCAAATATGATAGAACAAATTTCCTTGCAGCAAGGTTTACACGAAAAAATCCTTAGTCATGCAAAGTCTTACCTAACGAAATTTAGTCGTTGCCAGTGTCGACGCGATGACAAGCTCTAGTGGTTTTAAACTTTAAGCAACAACAACCATTGTTTCTTTACATTTCTAGAGACAAAGACTTCTTTCGTCGCGGGAATGTGCTTGTGAAGAGAAAGTTACCAAAGTAAATAGTAATGACTAGCTGTCAAAAGTTAATTAGGAAAGTCACCTTTGTAATTTACCTTTTCTGTTTTGGTTTGTTATTTTTAGCTTTCCTATAAATACTCTATGAAACTTAATCATTAAGATATGAATGAAAACATTTGTCAATATGGTATCACGAGGCTTTCTGTCTTCCGACTTCTGTCCTTTGGCAAAATTTTCTTGCATTTTCTTACCTACCCAACAAATCGCTTCCATTCTCTTTCTTGTTCATCCATGGCGGCCAATTCCTCTCACTCCTTTCTCCAGTGATTGAACCTCTTCATCATTCTCCACTACACACTGAGTGCCCTACGACTGCCAATCTAAACTCTTCTCCGATGAACACAAACCCTAATTCTTCAATCCAGGCATCGATCAACTCGATCACAATCAACAATATCGGCAGCATGATTCAAACCAAGCTGAAGTGCCACAATTATCTTGTGTGACGATCTCTCTTTGAACCGATCTTCCGCTGCTACAAACCCACCAGCATCGTTAATGGATCTGAGCCTCCACCACCTTGATTTCTTATTGATAATTCTGGAAATCTCACTTCAATTCTGAATCCGGAATTTAAGATTTGGTACGAAAAGGATCAAAACATCATTATATTGATCAATTATACTCTTTCTGAAGATCTGATTCCATTCACAATTGCTGTTCAATCTGCGCGTAACCTCTAGCTTAATCTTGAAAAACACTTTGGCGGTGTCTCTCGCTCTCATATTCATCAACTACGCACGAACTTACAATTTGTTACCAAGGGTTCCCCCTCCATTTCTGAGTACTTGCAGCACATCAAGAAGATTACTAATGCTCTTGCTGCGACTGGCTTTCCGATTAATGATCATGATTTTCTTCTTATTATTCTCAATGGTCTCCCTGACGAATATGATTCTTTTGTGGACTCGGTTCAGTTTCGATTGGCTGATACTTCGATGGATGACCTTCATGGCTTCTTTCTTAGTAAAGAAATGGCTCTTGCTCGCAAGAAACAAGCTCAAGGATCTTCCACTGCTGAATTTTATCAAGTTCTTAACTCCATTCAAGCAGCTTCAACTCTCACTCCCTTGCTTCCTACACCTCAAGCATACACTACTCAGAACACCAATTCTTCTAACTTCACCAAAGACAATTCTCAGCACCATAACAATTCTTATAATCGTGGAGGCAATCGTTATTAATCAAACAGCTACAACAATAATTCTTACAATCGAGGAAGAAATCATGGTGGTTTTCGTTATTCTACAAATACTTTCAAAGCCAATCCTTGTCAAATCTATAAAGATCCAGGTCATCTTGCTATTGACTACTCAAATCGAATGAATCCTAATTTTCAGGGCCGAGTTCCACCAGCTAAACTTACAATGTATGCAAACACCAACAATTCTTCTCCTCCTTCATGACTGCTTAACTCCGGCGTAAGCTCTCACATGACCAATAATCTCAACAATATCCATAATCCACAGCTATATAATGGTCCTGACAAAGTGTATATTGGAGATGGCTAAGGTTTGCCAATTCTCCATGATGGTTCTACTTCACTTCATACACCTACTGCAACTTTTCATTTAAATAATGTGTTGCATGTTCCACAACTAAAGCATGATCTACTTTCTGCAAATATGTTTCTTCAGGACAATTGGTGTTCATTGACTCTAAATCTTTTTTACTTTAATGTCAAGGATCTTACTATGAGGATAATGCTTTTTAGAGCTCCTGTTCGACATGGTCTCTATCCTTTCTATGCATATTCTCACTTTTCAGCACCATATCATGCTCATACTGCAAGCAAAGCTTCTTTTACTACTTGGCATCAACGTTTAGGGCATCCCACGTTCAACACTTTGCAATCTGTGCTCTCAAAGTTTGCCTTGCCTATTTCTAGTTCCCTTCAACAGTTTTTCTGTTCAGATTGAGTTTTAGGCAAATGTGCTAAGTTACCATTTCAGCATTCTCTTTGTAATACAGCTAGACCTTTGGAGTTGGTTTATGCAAAGGTTTGGGGACCAGTTCCATTGCGTTCTGTAAGTGGCTCTCAGTTTTATGTCATCTTTGTTGACGACTTTACCAAATATACTTGGTTGTATCCACTTAAGTACAAATCAGATGTATTTCAGACCTTCATTGAATTTCAACCACTTGTTGAAAACTTGTCTGGCTATAAAATTGGAACCTTGAGATATTCAAGGGGTGAGTTTCTCATTCTGATTTCAAGCACCATCTTTCTGTTCATGGCATTCAACATCAATTAAGTTGTCCACATACACCCTAGCAAAATGGTTATGCAGAAAGAAAGCACTTGCATGTTGTCGATACTGCCAAGACTCTTCTCATTGCTTCTAAGGTTCCACATTATTTCTAGGTTGAAGCTTTTCTCACTGCAGTTTACTTAATCAATAGACTACTTCCAGTGTCTAAGGCTTCACCATGGGAACAATTCTTCAAAAAGTGTCCAGATTACTCTCAACTTAGAATTTTTGGTTGCAGCTATTTCCCTTGGCTTAAACCTTATACTAAGTCAAAACTAGACCCTAAAAGCAAGCCATGTGTCTTCGTTGGTTATCGCCTCTCTCATAAGGGTTATAGATGCTTGGATCCCCCTACAAATCGAGTCTATGTATCTCGACATGTCCATTTTGATGAAGCCACATTTCTTTTTCACAATTCCAATCTTCTTAAACAACAACAAACCACATATTCCTCCTCACCTCATTCTTTCCCATTTTCTCTCACCTTTCCGAAACTCTACTCTCCCTCTCAGCAACTTCCCATCTCACAATCTGCCTCACTCTTTCAACCTCATACAAATGCTCCAAGTTCTCCCTCCCCTCCAAATTCAAATCTTGCACCCACATTCCTACCTAATTCACCCATTCCAAACCCTGCACCACCAAGTTCTCCTAACCTACCTAAACTTGCACCTACCATTGCACCAGCCTCATTATCTACAGTCTCCATTCACCCTATGCAAACTCGATCCAAATTAGGGATCTTTAAACCCAAAGCCTTTACAGCAACTAAACATCCACTCCCTCCTCATCTTGACACACAATTTGTCTCATCTACATATCTTCAAGCCTCCAAGTATTCACATTGGAGAGCTGCAATGCAAGATGAATTTAATGCCCTCCAAAACACTGGAACCTGGAAACTTGTACCTTCTGATTCTACCTACAATATTGTTGGTTGTAAGTTGGTTTTTCGGATCAAAAGAAAACTTGATGGATCTGTGGACAGGTACAAAGCTCACCTTCTTGCAAAAAGGTACAATCAGCAATAGAAAATTGACTATAGTGATATATTTAGTCCAATGGCTAAACCAGTAACTTTTAGAATTCTTCTCACTCTTGCAGTTCAATCAAACTGGTTTATGCATCAACTGGATGTAAGCAATGCATTCTTGCATGGCTTCTTAAAGGAAAATGTCTACATGTCTCAACCTCCTAGCTTCATGGATCAAGATCCATCCCAATCATGTTTGTCATTTGCAAAAGTCTCTTTATGGCTTAAAGCAAGCCCCTCGAGCATGGTTTAAAAAGCTTCAATCTGCATTACTATTTATGGGTTTTCAAGCTTCTCAATCTGATCACAGCTTGTTTGTTCTTAACCAACCTATCTTGGTCCTGGTCTTAGTCTATGTAGATGATATAATAGTCACATGACCTTTCCTCTATTGCTTATGCTAATGTGATTACGCAACTTAGTGCTCAGTTTTCAGTTAAGGACTTAAGGGATTTGCATTATTTTCTTGGCTTAGAAGTTACTCGATCTGCTTCAGGAATTTTTCTTCATCGATCCAAATATATTTTGGATCTTCTCAAATGAACTAAAATGGATGCAGCAAAGCCTTGCATTACACCTCTTAGTTCTGCAAAATTGGATCTCACATGTTCTCCATTAACTAATCCTAAAGAATATCAATCAATAGTTAGGGCACTTCAATACCCCACTTAGACTCGCCCTGATCTTTCCTTTGCAGTCAACTTAGTGTGCCAGTTTATGCACTCTCCTAAAGAACCACATTTTCAGGCAGTTAAACGTATCCTTCGATACCTTAAAGGTACTCTTGGACATAGTTCATGGTTCCCTAAAACTGCTTCACCTCTCACACTTAAAGCATTCTCAGATGCTGATTGGGCAAGCTATTATTAGGATCGATGCTTTACTGGTGGTTTCTACATATTCCTTGGTTCCTCCATCATTAGTTGGAGTGCCAAGTAACACAATATTGCTCGTTCATCCACAGAGGCTGAGTATAGGTCCCTTACTCACACTGCTGCAAAATTGACATGGATATGCAAACTATTCACAGATATTGGATTTCAGTTGCCTTCTCTACCTCAGATTTAGTGTGACAACATTTCAGCCATTGCATTGGCCTCCAATCCCGTGTTCCATGCTTATATCAAGCATGTCAAGATCGACTATCACTACATCTGAGAGCTAGTCCTTGCCAAACTTCTCACGGTTCAGTTTGTGTGCAGCTAAGATCAAAACGATGAAATTTTTTTTTCGTCGTGCAATTGTTCTCTTCTCAAACGTTGAGCAACAAGTGCAGGGTGATGAAGGTTTCATCATGCCATTTTTCACGCTACGAAATTTTGCTTTACGCGATGAACTTATATTCATCTTGAAAGTTGTTTAATGTAGTAGTGTTCTCAACGTGATAGCAAATAGAGTACAATTGACTTTATTTTAATATGTACATATTACGACCTCTTCTGCACATATACCTTCAAAACAACAGCAATGAATTTGTGGTATCATAATTCATCTTCTCCAAATTTGGTTGCACGGCAAACTTAATCATCGGAGGGGGCCCGCATGCTAGTGCAAGAGCACCGTCCGATCCATTGGGAATGTGCTCTCTCAGCACACTCTCCGTGATGAATCCCACACTGTATTCCCACCCTTCCTTACCATTCTCCACCACATACCAAACCGTGAACCTCTCATGTTGTTTAGCCCAACCATCAAGCTCTTCCCTCAGCAAAATATCATCTTCCGTCCGATTTGCGTACACCACATACATTTCAGTCTCATCTTCTGGGTCCTTCAAAATGGCCTGAGCCACTTGGTAAATTGGAGTGATCCCGGTCCCACCAGCCAGCATGGCAAGCTTCTTTGCAAACTTTGGCTTGCCATTAACCAAAAAATTACCACGACCAGTGTACTCTATGTGCCCTAAGGGACCTTTTATGTCTAGTGCGGCACCTATTGGCAGTGAGTCCAAATACTGTGACATGATTCCCCCATTTGGGAACTTAGGGTGCACATTTTTGAAGTAAACCTTGACCACCAAATCAAAGTACCCAACTTCATCAACTGAGCTGCTTGGAGTGTAAGCCCTCATGCAAAGCTTGTCCTCAATTGTAGCACACACGAAAATGTGCTTTCCCACTGGCAATCCCAAAACTTGGTCTTCTGAAGGCAATCCAAACCTGAAGAGCCTCACGTCGTGAGAGATCGACATCTTGGCTATGAGCTTACATGAGATTTTCTCACGTGGAATAAGCGCGACACTTATTGAATGTGTTACTTCTTTGATTGGGGCTAACTGTGCCATGTTAAAGGAAATAAGGTCCAACACTGACGTTGTTCTTGGTGGCCCGTGCACGGAGTTATTAGGAGAACTAGATGAGGAGTCCGAAGCATAATTCATGGACACCAACTCTCCAATTCTATAATCCTCAATCATTTTCTTGGCCTTTTCTGAGTGGATGGCGTCAAACTCTTCGGTGCAGTCAGTGCCAGCGTTGATGAGAATGCTATCAGCGCCACCAGGATGGTCGTTGAGAAAGCTAGTGCAGTCGTAGACATGGCCATGGACAACGATCCAGGCAGATTGAGAAGAGTTGTGCTTCTTAACATCTGAAATTGAGTACATCTTGGATGCACTAGTGTTCATGAAGGGTGTTGAAACACTCTTCTTTAAGGTTATGTTGGATTCAGAGTCCAAGCGTTTTTCTTTGGCCATCCATCCTCCTGATTGGTTTCCAGGTTGAGTTGGATGCTCAAACACTAGTCCTATCTCTCCCCTGTGTGGTTTGCACACATTGGTTTTCACTCGAAACCAGCAGTTGTTCATCATTCCCTGAAAAATAACACCCACAAATCAAAAATCAATTAGTGAAAAAGAATTAAAGATTAAAATATCACATAACTACTTGCGATATATTTTTTTTGTTAAATGTGTTTAAGTTACATCTTTGTAAGTGGTATTATGATAAGGTGATGTACATGTAACTTTATTTAAAATGCAATCTTCATCTATCAACATGTCATAGTTGTTACTTTTCTTCATTAATAAAGAAATATCAATGCTCAGAATTTTAATTTATCTGCCCAATGGTAGAAAAGTTCGAGCTCCAATTTTTATATTTTGATATACTATATTCGGTTTCTAAATTAGCCTCTCTCTCGAGAAATTATTCTTTGTGGCCAAAATACGGGTGGTAACCCATGTGTCATAATATAAGTGGAATGATGTTTTATTTTTTAAGTTGTTAATTTTTTAACACAGGTATCTCATCACTTGTATAGTGATAAGTGGTGTACCATTATGTATTCTAATCACACTAAAAATACTCTCCCAATAAGACAGTGATAAAAAAGATATCAAACATGTAGAGATGTGTGCGTGTAGAAATAAAATATACTAATAGGTGCATCTAGATTAAAAATATATAAATCATTTGATGTTATTAATAAAAAATAAATATATTAATTAATACTTAATTATTAATAATCACGTTATATTATTTACAAAATAATTTAAATAAATAATCCTAGCATTATACCCAAAAAAAACCCACTGACCCGCACTTCGTGGAGAAGATTCTTGTGTAGGTTGGAGCAGCCCTAATAAACAAGTATTTCTTCATTTTTTTTTCCAAGACCCAAGGATGCATGGTGTGACGTCACCAATGAAATGCAACACATTTTCAATTGCTAGATCCACGGTTTCGAGAAATTTTTAAGGGTGTGATATTCAAACGTCCTTTTTTATTTCTCTTATACATTTTGAGTTTTCGATCATCGAATCGGATGAATTGAAGAAGATTAACGAACATAAATTAATAAAAAGTGTGTGAGAAATAAAAAAAGATGTGTGTATAGCACACCCTATTTTTAATTGTGAAAGGAACACAAGTGGTGGGAAATTTTATTTTTTAAGTTATTAATTTTTTAACACATATTTCACCATTTGTATAGTAACATATGATATACTATTTCGTGTACTAATCATATTGAAAAGTCTCCACGGTTTAATTTCGGGAAAGTGACAGGTGACAATCTGATTTTTGACCCCACTAAAAGCCAGCCACATATTGCCAAGTTTGCCCTACCAAATTATTAACCTAGGAAAAAGACTAGACGATTATACTGGCCTCGAGGCCCACAAATAAAAAAGAAGAAGAAATACTTGGTTCCAGCACATGTTTTGTACTTGTAACCCTAATCCTAAATTCTAGGATTTTTATTCATTTGTTAATCACAGTTTAACACGATTATAAACAGTTTATTTATAAATTAAATTAATTCATAAGAAGGCTGAAAGTGTTCAGTATCGAGTACTTATCCATATATGTTTAGGGTTTAATTGTCCCTTAATATAGACAGTATTTAAAATGTAGAAGAAAAAAAAAAAAAGTGTGGTACTTATATCTTTACCATGACGTTCCAAATGAGTTTCTCGGGTTGAGTATTGAGTGTCTCGTCCCAAGCTCGCACTGCAATCTCTTTGGCAGCGAGTAGGTCGAGCACCTCCACTTCTAGTGACCAGAAACACCAGCACCAGTATTTCCCGTACTTGTTTGGCTTCTCCTGGTGGTCTAACGTGCACACATGCCACGTTTCACCGCCATCCATTGTTATCTCCACTCGTGTGACTTTCTTCCCGCCGCCTGTAAAAACAGAAGAGATGAATCACTAAGTACAACGTATGTAAAAGTTAAAACCCTAGCTTTTTACCTGTTTCGTTTTCAACTTTTTTTCTTCATTTTTTTTTTTCATTTTTTAAATAAAAATTATGACGTATAATCATGGAACAATAATTGTGACCTGTAATAAAATCCAAAAAACTTAGACAAATTTTTATGATTTTCGTAACGTGGTTTCCGATATTTTATCAACATGCATCGGTGTTTCATTAATCTTCATTCTTTATTTTTCAACCGAAAAGATAGGATCGACGAGACTATTAATATCACTCGTTAAAAAAGTCAGAGTGTACTTTCTTGTATACAACTTTTCTTTTATATTTTTATAAATATCGAATGAAAAATAATAATTTTGGAGTATAATGGACAAAAAAAGTCTTGAGAGACCTGTACCTACTCTTTTCCCAACTTTTATCTCAAACTCTCTTATATAACTTAGACGCAACTTGTTTTGTGCTTGAAAAATAGTTGTATAATTATAGTGTAAGCTGTATAACTCACCTGAGTATGCGTAGCCTTTCATCGTATACGGCCTCTGAGTTGTATACGAGTTGATCGGCAATATCTCCTCGTGACACGGCGTCGTTATAACGGAGTTTATATTCAGCTCGTTAATGATATACTCCGGCTTGTACCACCACGCTGCAACATAAGTTCACAACCCAACCCAACACAGTAACAGTATTAGCTTCAGATGTAAACACTAAAACAGTAAAAGAAGGTAACACTTTCACCTCACAACTGACAACTATCAATATTAGGTTTAGTCACGTCACAACTGACAACTATCACTTTCACTTTCACCTCACCTCGGCTCTAACTTTTACACCACGGGCCAACAGAAACGCTCAAATTTCAAGTGCGGACAAGGTGTTCGATAAAGTCGAAAATACCTTCAGCGTTGGCTAGCTCCGCATCGACATGCGACGGGAGCACTCGATTATCCTTGAAGTGGTAGTAGTTGTCGGATTCCGACGTCGTTACGACGATGCGCTTCAACCACTTCACCATCCGACCCCCGATAAACCCGGGTATTATGACCCGTACCGGAAACCCGTGATCCGGCGCCAAAAGCTCCCCGTTTTGCATGTATGCTAGAATAATATCCCTCGAGGGGTCCATCGCCACCTCCTTTCTCAAGCTCGTGCCGTACTTGGTTCCACCGCCACCGGGCAGGTCCTCGGCCCCCTCAAAGCACACGTTGAGGGCGCCGTTCTTGCGGCTGCGGATCCCGCACCGCTTAAGCAAGTCGCAGAGTGGGACGCCGCGCCACAAGGAGTTGGAGATGCCAGCCGCACCCCAGTTGAAGCCGATTGTCTGCTTGACGAGATTCTGTTCCTTCCTCCGGTTTCCCGCGCAGACAAGGGTAACTGGGAGCTCTCGTGGCTTGAATTCACGGACGAGCTGGTCCATGGTGAACCGGGTCGGTCGGCGGACAAGGCCGGTGATCTCCACCGTCCAGTCCTGCCATGTAGCCTTGGGGACGACGCCGTGGTTGCGGACGTAGTGGAGTGGAACCGGGGTGATGAATCCGTGGTGCATGAGGCGGGTGAGTGGCGGTTCGCAGTTGAAGGGATGTTTTCCAGTGAGGCGGACCATTGAAGAGTTACGACGCACCCAGTTGTCTGACGTGGCTTCATCTCTGGGGTCCAAGATCGACGGCTCTAATTCGTTGTTGCCTCTCCGGATTAAATCCGTGTATTCCTGGACAACGGTGTCGTCATTTTCGTCGTCGGACGACGAGTCGTTGCTGTCAACGAAGGGGGTGTTTTTCGGGGGTGTGGGATCAGAGAAGTTGAAGGAGCGGACGACTCCGTTTACCGGCGGGTTCAGCTGGAGGAACTGGCGGTTCTCGACGGAGGCCGTCATATCTCAGCCGTGTGTCGGGCACCTTTTGTGTGTGTGGAGTGAGAAAAGGGGAGAATCTTTTTTCTTTTGGGATATCTGTGTTTTGTTTTCCGAGGAAAAAGAGACGGTGGTGGAGAGTTTATATAGCAGCTCCACGGATAGATTGTTGACACGTGTCATGCGAAACGTGCGGCGCCCGGAGAAAGGAGGTGTTGGCGCGAGTGGTGAAGCCTTGGCTGTTATATGGCTGGAGGGTTAATGGCCTACAGCCATGTCGAGAGCCACACAAAAACAACTTACGTTTGCCGCCAATCAAATTAATTCAATTTTTTTTTTCTAAATATCTGCCGGTATTTCAAAAAAAAAAAGAAAATTAATGAAAAAAGTTTAAAAACTTTAAATTTTAATGATAAAGACAAAATAAAGGGTAAAATAAATAGTATCATGATTGACTTTTTAGTGTAAAAATGTGTTTTTTCGTTAAAGTGAACAGTATCGTGAGCTTTTCGTTAAAACTCCCTTAAAAAAAAGAGAATATTAAAATATATTAGTATTTCTAAAGGGTAGTCATTTTTTAGGGTCATTTTGTTTCCAGTTCCTAATCAACCTAATTATTAGAATGAAATTTTATTTGTTTAGATATTTTGATCGAGATCCTTAGCCTCGTTTAAAAGATTTAACTCATGTATTTATGCATTTAATGTCCCACAAATTATGACATTTAAACAAATTCAAATAATATTTTTAAATATAATAAATACTTAAAAATTAATTTTAGAGTAATATTGTTCTTCACAAAAATTATAGCAAAAAAATAATGTACCCACATAATTATTAACATATTTTGAAAAATAACTATTGATATAGTTTAAAACATAAATTAAATACATACAATTAGCATGGGTACATTTAGCAAAATTAAAAACGGGTACAAATAATTGAAAAATATGGGTACAAATACAAATAAGAGTTTAAAAAATATGGGCGCAAAAAGGAATTAATATATGGGTACAAATTAAACTGAAAAGAAAATCAGTACAAATAAAAAAAAATTAAAAATTAAAAAATTAAAAAAAAAAGGTTGCAAATTAAAAAAGGGTACAAACTAAAAGTAAAAGTATATGACAAAAAATTTAGCCATGAATATAAATATAACAAATGTAATGTTACTAACATTAACTGAATATGCTTAGAAATAAAAAATATTTATCATTAAAATAATTAACGTCGTTTATTAAAATCTAAGGACCTTAATAAAAAATTGAAAAGGAATAAGATTTTAATTAATGGAGAAGGAAAAATAGGGATGGGAACCTAATTTTTTTTTTATTTTTTATTATTATTTACCTCTAGTCTTCCCTAGAACAATTAATTCACCTTATCGTTTGTCAAAAATAAATATTTTTATTTATTTATATTGCTTGTTGTACAAATATAATGTATTTTCGAATGGTGAGAAATGGGTGGAAATTTTCTAGAACATTTTTGAAATGATATTATCCAACTTAGCTAAATTAGGAAAGTGGGAATGGCACCAATATTCTAAGACCGGTATTATCATTGTGAGATGTAAATTAATGAGGATGCATGGATTTGTAGTTTTGTACGTTCATCGTTGCATGGAAGCTTCATTTGGTGACTGATTCGGCCGGGATAGGGCCCGCTCTGTTAAGATTTAAAATTATACACAATGGAGCGTAAACACTGCCCAGATATTAACTTCCCTTGTCGACACGGTTTCATCACTAAATGGAATGAAGTCTTTTTTTTGGGATTGGTATGTAATTGGATCGGGACAAGTGTGGTTCTTTGGTGTGGAGAAATTTTTTATTGTAGTCGGAACACGGATAATACATCACGTATTTTTATATAAGTGGTGGAAAATTTAATTTTTTCAGTTATTAACTTTTAACACACATATTCCACCATTTATATAATAACACGTGATGTACCATTCCGTATACCAATTACACTGAAAAATCTCTCCTTGATGTGGAACCGGCTCATCTGTTTTGTTTTACTTATTATGTATGAAAACCAAAATCAATGGTAATGACTTTTATTCATGTCAAATTTTGCGTATACTAACATTTAGGATATTCATTAATTTTTGGTTCCATTAAAGGGCAAGAAGGGTCAGCTAACTTTTCGAATTTCAGTGAATCTTCATGGATAACTTTGGTGCTTTTCCATTGAAGGTTGGAGTTGTCCTTCATAAATGCCCTCCAACCTTGATAAAATGCCTCAAAGAGGAGTTGTTGTTCTTATTATTTTTTTATTAAAAAAAAATCAACTTGAGCATTATATTCTTGATATGTGTTGAAGTAATGAATTTTCTCAATTGGAAAGAATTGGTAGTCTTGCAAAAAAAAAAAAAAAATGGTGGAGACGAGGAGGAATAGAGTATACATTCATGTGTATTTACTAATTATATTGGCATCGATTCTATATGTTGCTACTGCTTCAGCGGAAATAGCATTTTCCGCTTATGAATATTGTGACAAGTCTATTGTGTAACCAAATGGGAAATCATGGTTGAATGATAGCATGGTGGTTTATATTGAGAGCAATATTTTTTTCTTCCATTGATAATGAAGCTATAATGTAGCGTTTTCAAAATATGACAACGCATCATGGACAATTATGATTTGTATTTTAAGGTTATTATATCTAAGAAATGTTTGTGAACTTTACATGTGAGCCTCCGAATAACTTTTCCTGGATTTGCCACCGGTGATACCTGAAAATGAATGTATCCTATATATTCTTTATTTTTTCAACAAACGATATTATTTATACTAAGGGGGAAGGGGTGGGCTTAGCCTCACAATGGGTTAGCAATAATGTGGTTCAAATTCGTCTTTGGCAAGAATCGAACTTAAAATTTTTCACTTACAAGTGAAGAGGAATGCAATTAAATCGTAGTACTAAGTGGCATACAAAAATGCTACTCAATTATTCACATCCATGTTCCTTCTAATTATGCATTCCTTCTAACAAAAATGATACTCTTTACCATCAATTTATATCATCATTTGTATCATCCTTCTAATGAAGATAGGACCCACATGTGTTGGTGGGCCCTACTTCTATTAAAGAGATAGTACAAATAGATGGTAAAGTGTAGCATTAATCCCTTATTCCTTTATACCCCTATACTAGGTAAGTAAACATGTCATTAGAGTTTATTAGGCAAAGTTGGAAAAAAAAAATCTATATAGTATGTAAAAGCGACAACAAGCGCCACTTAGTACTACGATCTAGTGGTATTATTTTTTTCTTGTGAGAGGCCTCAGGTTCGATTTTTGTCAAAGGCGACTTTGAACCACATTATTGCCAGCTTATTATGAGACTTAGCCCACTCTCCCACCAACTTAGTGTCAATATTCTTTTTTTTTTTTTTTTTTTTGGTCAAACGATAGATTTTGTTAGATTAGATGTTAGATTAGCCACCGACAGGGTTCAAACCCACACCGTCATGTAAGTGCTCAACACCTTTCCAAAACTGTGGGCCACTTGCACTTAATGTAAATAATATCGTTTGTTCAAAAAAAATAGAGACAACGAGAGGATATAGCTAGCCAGGGATTTGTTTGTACGCCTGTGTTGTATCCATACAACTTTTGGAAATGAGAGTCAGTTTACATTTTCATAAATTATAAAGTAAATTGGAGCGTTGATATTGAAAATTATGTAAATCAAAAATTCATTAAATTGTCACTTAGTACTACAGTCAAGTGGTATTCCTCTTCACTTGTAAGTAAAATGTCTTAAGTTTGATTCTCGCCAAAGGCAAATTTGAACCACGTTATTCCTAGCCTATTGTGAGGGTAAGCCTCTCTCTCTTTCTCTCTCTCTCTCTCTCTCTCTCTCTCTTCCCTTAGTGTAGATTAAATTGATATCTTAATGTGACAAAATGTGGAGTATTAGTTCTTGAGCTAAATCTGTAATAATTTTTGTCAAAATTAAGTACATGACAAACATGTGTTTTAAAGTCTCGATTCATATATCGTCCTTGCAAAAATTCAATTCAATCCAAAGTCATTTGCCTATTTAATTATCACGATCAAATTTTAATGTTTCTTAGAAAATAAAGTGTTCATCATTTCTTTGAACTCAATTAGATGCCTTAAATATTTTCCGCTTTTGCTAATATTGTGCAAGGATGATCTATGAGGTGCAACTTGAAAAATAGACTATTCGGATTATTAAAGCTTGATATGGTGTTGGTCCAACAATTAATCTCCATTTTAAAAAACAAATAGGATCCCTTCCCTTAAAGGCTTCCGACAAAAATATATGTACAATGTCACAGTTTACTCGTTAAAAAGACTTACATGCATGCTTATGTAATAAAATTTCTCCCACGTTTGGCGCCAAGGACAATTTTCATATACCAATTCCCCAATTTTCACCCAATTATAAGGAATTGACTTATTTGAAAGTACTTTTGAAATGATTGAAAGCGGTTTTAATAAAAGTATTTTTGAAATTAATCCTTAGTTAAAATATAAGTAAATTCTTAAAAAAGAAACACTTGAAAAACGTTTTATAAGAATCCCCAATTATGTACTTATTATAGGAAGCACTATAAAAAACGCTTTTATTCATTGTAAATACACTTTCAAAATAGCCATACGGTAGACATTGTAGTTGTATCTCAGTCTTCTTGTTGGTAAATTGTCATAACAAAATGGGAATGGTTTTAAGATTTTCCCACAAGAACCTTTATCTCATGGTCGAAGTTTTTGTATTGATATTATTTGTATTAAAATCCCATAATCTCATTATAACAGTATGAACCATAGCTTTATTTTTCTGCAAAAATGCTTTTGCTTTTCATGCATAATTTTTTTTCCAGCCTTCCTGTTTCATATATAAATACGGTGGAGATGAATTTCCAATGCATTAATATTACACATATTTAACATTTAATTACTTCTTTTATCCTGTTTTTCCATATATACCTTTTTCTGCTTTGGTCAGATGCATATGATATGAAAGTTGCCACTATAGATCGAGGTCCTAGACGTACACGACGGTCCTTCAAGATGAGGAATCTATCGAGGTCCTAGACTCGAGTATAATGTGTAGTCAACATCCGTATATTTTATTGGTTATCACAAAAGAAAAAATACTTATGTATTCATTTAGTACATCTCATGTTCCTCATCTTACAAGAGTATAAGATAGAAGATTTTAATTAAGACGTACGTTCAAACCTGTATATGCATGTATAAGTAGTGTTCTAAAAAAGGGCCTAGGCGGCTACCTAGGTGCTAGGAGGAGGGTGACCGAGGCGTTTTCTTGCAAAACGGTGGGAAAAAGCAGATGGGCTCTAGGCGGAGCTAGGCAGTTTTTTTATTTTTTTTATTTTTTTTGAAATTGAAATTGAAATTGAAAAAAAAAAATCCTATCTTTATTCTAACTTTCTAAGTTCCCGTTCCCTACATGCGCCTATGTTTATACCTTGAAATTTTGTTAATTTTATAGAATAGGTGTGTATCAACTTAAAATCCGGGATGCTAAAGACAATTACTATATTTCCTTATTTTCCTCCCATTTTTCATTTTATGTGGTTTTAAATTGTGAACTTGTTGTACAGGTGTCATCCTACAATACTCCTCACTATGGTTATATGGCATATATGCTTAATATGTTTTTAAATTTTGGACTTGTTGGATACTTTTTTTGCATTTTATCGTTCTTTTATTATCTTATCCTTATATTTCATACAAGTATAATTTTTTGTAAGTGTCAATATACACTTATTTACAAGAAATTTACCTAAATCCGCCTAGGCACTAGGCGCTAGCCCGCAGCCCGACTAGTGCCTAGCGTTTTTTAGAACCTTGTGCAGAAGCAAAACTAGATATATGGATGTGCACTACTATATACAAAGGAGGAATATATAAGGTCATCTCCAATGGAGATGTCTAAAGGTTTAAAAGCCAAAAAATAGAATGACTTGTTCAAAAACTCATCTCCCACCAATGACTACGCTATAATTTTATGGAATCCACCAGAACATTATTTGGCCAAACGGGCATCAGGTTGGCCAATATAGACCCCTTCTTAGATACTTTTTGAGGTCCAGTCCATCATATGAAATAATTGATTTAAATTAATTAACAGCATGCTAGATTTGAAAACATCCAATGGTAGTTTAAAGTATAAACTTTTCTTAATAGTATGGCCTAACATTTTTTATTTAAAAATAAAATTTGCAAGACTATAATTCTGAACGGGACTATATTTAGCCCTTTTAGTTAGAGATGGCCTAACCCAGTTATCACTTAGCAGTATTCCATTGATCTGTTTTGAATCTCAACAACTTTTTGTCCCTGGAGGTCTCTATATGCGTAGTGAGAGGCAATCCTCTTACCCATACGAGAAAAATCCAGCTAAAGTTGATATATAAATTATATTTCAATGTATAGTTTTTCAGTACTTTTCTGTTTCCAAGTACACAAGTTAATTAAAATCATGATTGGATAAGTCCATATAATTTTGTGTGCTGTTAATTAGTTAGGAATATGTAGGTGCAACATATATATTTTGGTTCAGTTAACAAATTAATGGAGCGTAAAATTTCGATCCAACCCTAATAGCCTTGAATAATTTTTTTCTTGGAATTTTTTAAACTATTTCTTTGATTGGCGTACGTAGGGTTTTGTAAATTACACTGTGCAAGGATAGAATTTAAGTTTCATAGAGTTAATTCTTTTGCTTGGAAGAAACATTTGGATTGAGGACTTGAGTTTAAAATAAATACAAAATTATTTCATTCATCTCACACCACTTGAGTTAAAATTAAGTAACTGAGAATATTTGTTTGCTAATATTCCGTTTTTTATTACTCATATAAATGGAAAGAGACGTGCTTTTTTTTGGATAAATTTGTGTGTTTTAATGTGGGAATTTATCAAGTACATGGAATTATTGTTAAAATTAATGGAATTCTACAGTACGTATTAAAATGGGTAATGTACCTTTGTTTTAATAAAACTATTAGTGACTATGGAATTATACCTACAATCATTATTTATTTTTGGGCTAGTTACTGACTTTTATGTTCAATGTTCAAATTACAAAAAATGTAAGATTACATTATAATCGTTAAAGTTTACAGTCCAAGGTTATATAATAATGATAAATCTATAGTTGATAGTACATAATGACATTATTATTACTATAACAAAGTTGGTTTTACGTTGTGAACGTCATATGACACTATCAAGATAAGTTGTTATGAGTGGACATAATTGCATTGTAAAACCATCGTTCAAATTAAAACATATTGTATACTAACCGTATATGAAGTATACGATTAATCACTTAGGGAAATCGTGTTGCATTCGATTCCTCTTTATGGAAAGGGCAGCAAACTATTCAAACACTGTTTGTGGCGAAAAGTTGTATGAAACAAGTACCTTAATTAACTTTTTTAATACAGGTGTAGATCGCATATAAAAGTATACACAAGATGCTAATTAGTAGCTCCATTTAGAATATGATTGATCCGATCTTGTACCATTAAAATAAGTCCAAATTGACAGACTGATATAATGGTAAAAGTTAAAGGGAAGAACAGGTCGACTCAAAGCCAAGCAAGTAATAAAGGTAAGATGTGAAGTGGCGCATGGAGTTCCCAATAGCCAATTGACAAAAAAAATGGGGCATGAGTATATGGTTTTTCATGCTGAAACCAAGCACAAGAGAGAGAGAGAGAGAGAGAGAGAGAGAGAGAGAGAGACAGACAGACAGAGAGATGGGTCAAGGCTCAAGGGGTGTAGTAACTAAAACGCAAGGGGTCACGACCCACAGCATCACAACTGGATGGGTCAAGGCTCAAGGGGTGCAGTAACTAAAACGGAAAGGGTCACGACCCACAGCATCACAACTGGGGGACAGCATCACAACTGGGGGGCGGCTCATAGATAACTGAGGGGGTTAAGCATGAAATTGATCTCTGCCCTTTGGTGAAGCATGGAGCCACCTTGGTATTTGGTGGCTCATAATCTCTCTTAAATTCTCTCTCCCTCTGCCACCACTATCGGACAAAATCATTGTCAAAATTGAATACCGTCCATAGGCTGGTACTTGGGCGGGTCATTTTAAACCTTTTCTTTTTGGTTAAAAGTTCGTTGAAAAAGATTATTCATGTGCGCGTGAACGATTGATCCATACATTTATGTACAATTGACGGTCGCAAAATACACGTCAACATAACATAAGACAAATCTTGCTAGTTGTTATGGGACTTTAATTTTTTGGCTTTTGGGTGCATATATGCTTTGAATTTCAAACTGATAATGCCACAGTATCACATTTTGCTCATGTGGCATCAGATTTTTTGTGAGTAGCTTAATCCAACTGTAATTGATAAGAAAGTTTAATCATCCTCGTTGATCAGCGGGAGAGCTGTCTAGAAGCTGTCTATAACCCATTGGCCTGAAAGAATGGATGTATAGTTGGTAAAGAGAAACGAATTTTTATTCTTTTCTTTATTTGACAACATAAATCTCTCTAATTAACCATGGATGTTCATAAAGCTACTTTCATGTAGAAAATCGTAAACCAATACATTAGAATTGGAGTAGTACTAAAGATATATTGCAGATCATACAAAGATTTTGCTAATTAGAGCTTATGTTTGGGGCTTAATTTTCTAATATCATTCTTCTCACCAAGGAGGAAAATATATAATGTACAAGTGTGATTTACAAGGAAAGAAATAAACATCAAATAATCTAATTACAATTTGATTATAAGGACTCAAAAAGGTAACTAAACTAATTACAAAAGGTCAACTCTCCAACACTCCCCCAGTTGGTGCATAAATGTCGTTCATGCCCAACTTGACAAGAGAGTTGTAGAACGCTTGACTTGCAATAACTTTAATTAAGATATCCGCTAATTGATCCTTTGACTTTACGAACGGGAATTGAATAATATTCCCATCCAACTTCTCCTTAATGAAGTGTCTGTCAACTTCCACGTGTTTTGTGCGATCATGTTGAATTGGGTTGTGTAAGATATCGATAGCTGCTTTATTATCACAAAATAAATCTGAGGCTGAATTCGAAGGATACCCGAGTTCACCAAGTAATCTCCGAAGCCATAATAGTTCACATACTCCTTTTGCCATACCTCTGTGTTCCGCCTCTGCACTTGATAAAACGACCACTTTCTGTTTCTTACTCCGCCAAGTCACTAAGTTTCCTCCCACAAATGTAAAGTAACCAGATGTGGACCGATGATCAGTACCGTTGCCGGCCCAATCTGCATCAATGTAACCCTCTATTCGACAATGATCATTCTTGGAAAACATGATGCCTCTACCTGGTGAGGACTTCAGGTATCGTAGGATACGTTCAACTGCACCTATATGTGCCTCACTCGGAGAATGCATAAATTGACTAATAACACTTACTGCGTATGCAATATCAGGCCTAGTGTGAGATAAATAAATTAAACTCCCAACTGACCTTTGATAACGATCTCTGTTAGTGGGAACTTGATCAGGGTGCACGGCAAGATGGTGATTTTGGACTATAGGGGTGTCAGCCGGTTTACAATCAAGCATTCTGGTTTCAGCTAATAAGTCTAGAACATATTTTCTTTGAGACAGAAATATACCTTGTTTAGATCGAGCTACTTCTATCCCCAAGAAATATTTCAAACCACCAAGATCTTTCATCTTGAACTCGGTTGCTAGGTAATCTTTGAGCCTTGAGATTTCCTCTTTGTCATCACCCGTAACAATCATATCGTCCACATAGATGATAAGTGCTGTCAATTTCCCCATTCGACGTTTCAAGAAAAGTGTTTATCGGAATTGCTCTGCCTGAACCCATATTTCCTCATAGCAGTCCGGAACCTCCCAAACCATGCTCGAGGTGATTGTTTCAACCCATACAACGCTTTATTCAACTTGCACAGTACTCCGGGTTGTAAAACCGATGCATAAGTAGGTGGAATATCCATATACACTTCTTCTTTAAGATTACCATGTAAGACAGCATTTTTCACATCAAATTGCTGTAATCGCCAATTTAAGTTGGCCGTCAATGAAAGCAATACTCTTACCGTATTAATCTTGGCTACTGGGGCAAATGTCTCTGTATAATCAACACCATACGTTTGAGTGTATCCTTTGGCCACCAATCCAGCTTTGTATCGTTCAACAGACCCATCAGCTTTGTACTTGATGGTGTACACCCATCGACACCCAACTCTTTTCTTTCCTTAGGGAAGTGAAACTAAATCCCACGTTTGATTTTTCTGGAGTGCAGCCATTTCTTCCTCCATTGCCTTGGTCCATCGATCGTCAGATAGTGCCTCCTTCAATGAACTTGGTGTGTTATCATTAGATATTTGTTGTACAAAAGCTTTGTCGGGTTCTAATAACTTCTGTAATGACACATAGTTGGCAATAGGGTATTTAGAGCCTTTCGTTGTGTCTGGTGAATATCGATTGGGTGGCTTTCCCAGTTGTGCCTGAAAGGTAATTGATAATTCGGAACAACGGTATCATCAACAGGGATAGTAGAGCTTACCTTAGGAATATTCTTAAGAGTATGGTCATCTGGTGGTACTATATTTGGAGATGAGGGGGGAGTAGTATCAGTAGAAGTCTCAAATTTGACAAGTGGCAGCACTGTTGCCGTGGGTGAGGATAGCATTGCCGTGCCTGCCGTTGATTCTGTGGGCAGCACTACAGCTGTTGTTGGCTGAGCTAGTAGCGCAGCCGCTATAGGCTCGGCTAGTGGCAGTGGAAGATCAATACTATCATTCCAATCCTTCTCATGATGTTGTGTCTCCCCCTGATGAGGAGGATTGGAAGAATCCGAATGGTAATACATCTCAAACTTAGAAAAAATGACATCGATAGTAACATACATTTGACAGGAATGAGGGTGGTAACAACGGTACCCTTTCTGATGGAGTCCGTACCCCATAAAAATACAACGAATAGCACACGGTTCAAGTTTCGTCCGTTGATTTTTATGAAGATAAACAAATGCAACACATCCAAAAACCCGAGGTAGGAGTACCAAAATCGACGGTAGATGCACGAAAGTAGCAAAGACTTGTAAGAGAGTAAGAAAATCCAGGACTTTGGATGGCAGACGGTTGATAAGATAAGTGGCGGTTTGAAGAGCAACATCCCAAGAAGAATGGGGAACAGACGCCCCAATCAAGAATGAGCGAGCCATTTCTAAGAGATGACGATTTTTGTGCTCAGCCACCCCGTTCTGTTGAGGAGTCTGAGGACAAGTAGTTTCGTGAAGAATTCCTTGATTAGTTAAATAATGGGAAAATTCATTATTAACATATTCACCACCGTTATCAAAACGCAAAATCCGTATTGTAGTAGAAAACTGTGTCTGAACCATGGTGTGGAAGGTCTTAAAAGCTGAAAAAACATTACTTTTATGCTTAAGAAGATATAACCACGTCATCCGTGTGCAATCGTCTATGAATGTTACAAACCATCGAATACCAGATGAAGTAGTAATTGGAGATGGTCCCCAAACATCCGAATGAACAAGACCAAAAGGAATAACACTTTTATTAGAATTCAACGGATAAGAAACACGGTGACTCTTGGTGAGTATGCAAGTGTCACATTTAAAGTCTGAAACTGAACAACCAACAAATAAATCCGGAAACATATGCTGCAAATAACTGAAAGATGGATGACCTAAACGGTGATGCCATAACCATATCTGACGCCTCTTGTGATCAACAGTTCCTTGGGTAAAAGTGACCAGTCCTGTACTGACATCATCCACAAAATAGAGATCCCCCCTCTTAGTACCATGACCAATTATCTCATTCGTGAGAATATCCTGTATAAGACAAAACTTTAGATACATTAGCACATAACAGTTCAATTGTTCAGTAGCTTGGCTAGGAGACATCAATTTATGCTTTAGTGAAAGTATGTACGAGGCAAAGAGAGAATGGGCGTGAGGCGCACGGTGCCAGCGCCAGTTACCGGTGAGGTGACTCCATTAGCATTAGTAATACTACGTTGGAATGGAACAGTATCACAAGCTAAACCAGTGGGATCATAAGTCATATGGTATGTGGCACCGAAGTCAATGATCCATCTGGATGGAGTAGCATCACTATTCATATTAAAAACATAACCACAGTTACCTGAGGACTCCAGAGACATGTCGGAAAAACTCGAAACTAGACTTGGATCATCTTGAGATATCAAAGATAATTGGGACATGGAGGTGGCGAGATTGGCTTGCCCAAGCTTGGCTTGCTCGTCTCGTTCCCATTGTTTCTGAAGCTTTAACGGTTCCCACCAGTCAGGATAGCCATGCAATTGGAAGCAATTATCATGGCCATGCTTTTCACTACCGCAATAAGTACAACCACCAGCCGGGATGGGTGCTTTAGGACTAGGAGGATGTGGACCCATGGTGGGCCGTGAGGCCGGCCTAGCAGCAAAGAGCAAGCCCTGTGCTAGGCTTGGGGCAGTAGTCTGGGGTTGCAGTCCTGGGCTCAGTGCAGGTGACTTATCGGGGGCACGAGGATGAGGTGGAGCTATGGCTCGTGTGGCAGGCCAAGCCACCATGGCTGCCCCATTTGGCAGTTGTGCTCCGGTATTCATCACAGCTTGTCGCATTCCTTCCTGGAGAACATAGGCAAAAGTTTTTTCGACGAAAGGAAGGGGCTCAGTTCGTAGAATATCATTACTAATTTTATCAAACATCTCATCCAATCCTGCAAGCAAAGTGTACACACAATCCGTTTGAACAATTTTATTAAAAATTTCAATATCAGTACCGTACTTCATCCGATTAGGTCGACGATAATCAATCTCCTGCCACAAAGATTGAAGATCACTATAGTATGTCTCCACCGGTCGTCCATCTTGCCTCATGCGAGAGGCCTTGCAGGTAAGATCATAGACTTAAGATATATCGGAGCCGTCATAATACGTGCGAGCAACCGCATCCCACACTTCCTTTGCTGTCGGTGGTCGAACAAAGTACCCAATCAAATTGGGTTCCATAGAGTTGATGGGCCAACCCTTCACAATAGCGTTCTTCGTACGCCATTTGGTGAAGGCCAGATAGTCGATAGGTGGTTAGGGATTACTCCCAAACAAGTAGCCCAACTTGTCTTTTCCAGCAACAAACATCTCAACAATCTGAGACCAAACTCCATAATTAGCATCATTAAGTTTGACGCCAATTGAAGCAGTAAACGAATCATGATGGACAATCTATGTAACAACTTGCGGTATAGGTAGGGTAGGATTCATGGTAGGGTCGGTTAGGGTAGTAGTGTTTAGGGTTGTAGTGTTTAGTGTAAGAGTAGAATCGGTTAGGATGGGGTTGTTTCCACCATGAAGTGGTGGTAGGTTTTCCATGGGAGGGCCGAGTTTGTTTGAAGGAACGGGCAGAGCAGAAATCCTAGGATCTCTGCTCTGATACCATGCTAATTAGAGCTTATCTTTGGGGCTTAATTTTCTTATATCATTCTTCTCACTAAGGAGGAAAATATATACTGTACAAAAGTGATTTACAAGGAAAGAAATAAACATCAAATAACCTAATTACAATTTGATTATAAAGACTCAAAAAGGTAACTAAACTAATTACAAAAGGTCAACTCTCCAACAGATTTATGAGATACAACAAATATCCAAATGAATTATAGAACTAAAGAGCTTGAATAGCATCAAGATGATGAGTAGGTAGTGATGAATTTACATTGGCAACTAGTAATAGATTCATCGATGTGAGTTAGGGAAATATCTTAATTAAATGCATTCTTTTGTAGTGATCTTAAAGCATTACGCTACCTTCCATCACTAGTTACGCTGTTACTGACAAAAACAAGAAAACTATTATGTTGCCCTTAATCACCACCATGCTAACCCCCAATAGCTTAATCTCAGCTAAATTCTCAAGCATGCACGTCCCATACCATACTTATACCACTTGGCTCCCAATGCCTTAAAATATGAGTTAACTCCCGTTCATCCCTTAAACCCATTGTTGTAATTAAACTCTCAGTTTCCACTTTATTAAATAGGCACTTCCCTCGACGCCCAATTGTATATTCAAGCCCTTCCCCCGACGCCTGACGTATACAAGATTTCACTAATTCATAATCAACCAATTTGTATATTCAAGCCCTGCACCCTACGCTTGACATATACAAGGTTCATTATTTTATATTCAAGGCAAACTTCAGCCCTTGAATATCTTCACAACTTAAACACTTTACACAAGTGAGCACTTGACACAACACAACTTTTTTTCTTGCCTTGCAATGCATATACATAAATAATGCAATGTAGATATAAAAATCACGTGCCCATTAAATCAATGTATAATTCAAACTAGTTAATAAGCAAGGTAATAATTTATAAACCATCATATAAAGTGTTGCTCATTGATCACTCTATATATTTTTCCATTGTCTCGTCCATTTTGGTCGAGCAACCTGTTTTTATTAGAAAGGAATAGACGTTCATGTTATAGAAGAGAATCGTTACAGTGAAATATAAGTCTCAAAGGCCACAAGGCATAAAATCATGTCTCTAGCTTTTCCCTTTCCAAACATCATCTTTTATTTTTAATTTAGCCCACCACTTCTATTTCTTCTCATCTCACTTCCCTTATGTTCTTCCTCACAAACTTGATCACTTTCTTTCACCTGACTCTCCTCTTCCTCCCACTCAACACTGTACCCTTTAATGTCTTTTTATCATCTTTTAGCTTCTCCTTTCTTTTCTACAAATCGACTCCCAGCTCTTCCAACTCATTCTCTCATTCCTTTTCATTCTTGCTTTTGCTTCGCACTCTTTTTCTTTTCCTTCCTTTCTTCTACAGCTTGTAATAATGAACACATAGATTTAAGTGGTTCACCAAATCGGTTACGTCCATTAGAGTTGCATATGCATTTTTGTTTTCTTTATGTAAGAAGATTTACAAAGGACAATGGAGTTGCCTTTGAGCCTTTACATAATATGAAAGAAATGGATAGTGAAGGAGGGGGTGGTCTGAGGAAGGAGACATTCTTCTTGCTAGTGTGGTGGTGTTGCTGTTTTTTTTTTTTCTTCTCCGTTCTTCTCTCTTCTCTCCATGTCTTCCATTTGGTGAGTGCTCCTTCCTTTATAAAGATTGCATGACATCTTCCTCTCCAAAGAATCTTCACAAGTGTGGCAATAGAAAGAAAGCAAGTGTTGTGCCAATCATTAGACATAAAATGTGTTCCAATAGAAACACATCAATTGTTAACCTAATCATCACCATGAAATGTGTTCCAATAATAAGGCAACAAATGTTGTCCTAATCCTTAGCAGTGAAATGCGGTCAACTAATGAATAATAATCAAGATGTTCTTTGCATCAAAGGCCACGTGAAATGTTCTAACCACAATAAGTTGTAATCTTCCTTTATTTAGAGTGGTGATGCAAAGTGGACAAAAGCTCAAAAACCATGTTCAAAGTCTAAGGGATATGAATCCCACCTCTTCAAATTTTGGAGGGATGAATCATCACAAATCATTTAACTCTTATATTCCTAATGAATACAAACTTACCAACTCACCCTTAAGTAGACTTCCACCTTCACATTTAGAGTGGTGTGTTATCACTAAATCATTAACTCCTAATGTTACAAACTCTCCACCTCATCTTTGAGAGAAAATATCACGACAAAATTACTTATTTAGTCCAACCTCAAACTCTCGGCCCTTTGTGAGGAAAATCAAACCAAACTCATTTAATCTCCCTTCTCCAATTCAAACTAAAATATCTCTAATTACTTATGAACATGAAATAACTAGTTTTTGAAATAATTTGTAGCAAAAAGGATTTTACATTGAAACTATTTTACATATTGAAAATAGGTTCTTGTACGTAAAAAAAATAATTACCCACTAACATCCATATATACATATAACCACTTTTTTTTTTTAATATGGGGTATTACACCCTCCACCCTCTCGAGACTCCTAGCCCTCCCCTCTCTCCCCCCATCTTTCCCTATGATTGCTTCCCTCTTTTCCTTCCAACCCCTCCCTTCATTTGTTTCTTTGCATTCCATATTTCCCTCTGACTCCTCCTTCCCTTTTCCCTATGCTATTTGGCTTTTGCATATCCTTTTCTTTTGGCCTTTAATCTCTAGTTTTCTTAAGATTTGTGTCAACCTCTCTTAGCTTGTCTCAAATTTTGGCTTTTATGTCTATTTTTTTTCTCTAATGTTTCTCCCCGTCGTCAGTCCTCTACCTAGACCTCTGCTACCCAAGCCATTGCATGTCTTTCCTTGGCGGCACACTTTGGTGTTGGATTGTTGTTAAAGTGCTTTTAGCACTCCTTAGTAGGATTATGGGAGCAATTTTTGGGCAAATGGCTCTCTCACCCTCATTTCCCGTTCATCTAGTTTGGTCATGGGTTCTTCCTCTTGGTGGTGGTGGCAGATCGACAATAGCAGCGTAGCTGGTGTGGTGGAGTCTGCATTCTTCCAGATCTAGGGTTTTTTGTTTTTATGGGCTTCTCTGTTGTATTTACTTTTGAACTATACTTACATTTAGTTGCCTTTGGGCTTTCTATATCTTGTATTAGGTTGAAATCTGATGAGAGATTTTAAAATATGTTGTCTCGTTAGGATTGCGGGGATGTTAATAACCGATTTCTATAAGATGAACCTAAACTTCTTGCTACAAATGGGCTTAAGCTATCCTCATCCACTTGGGCCAAAATATTTGATTCTGGCTTAATTATGTTTCCACTTCAAAGTCACAAGGGGGTTGAAAGCTTAAAGCCCAAGTAAATAGTACAAAACAAAGAAAATGGTAATCATAGATTTTTTTTTATTATTAGGAAAACTAACCAAAATGACTTCAAAACTTTGAGTTTTAACCAAAAACCATGTTGTAAATTTATTTATTGGTTAGTACAAAGCCCACTTTTAAATAAGCCCAACTTAAATGGCCCAACCTAAATAACAAGTTGGTTTGTCAATTTTGCCCTTAATAGTTTTAGTTTAACTTACGTTAATTAATCTGTTGGTTTAGTTATTTTGAAATTAGCACAACCGACTGGAATGGCTTTGCTTTTGCATTGCAAAGTTCTTTAATCTGCAGATTTTGAGAGTCGATTTTTGTGAACTAGGCAAAGGTTTTGAGAGTTGATTTTTTGAAATCCTGATTTTTGTGTTGTTCGTTTAGGTCTTTCGAAGTAAGAATTATTCTTCAATTGAAGGTTCATTGAAGGTTCTTAGATTTTTTTTTTTTGCATTCATGATCTTCGTTGGTGTTCATTGTTTCACTGGAGTTCTGTAATTGATCGCCATTTTTCATAGTTTCGTTGTTTAGAGTTAATTGGCTCTACATTACAAGTTCTGAGATTCTAGTTTCGTAGTTTTTTGAGTTTTTGCATTGACTGATATACTGTCTTAATTTGTGTTCAAATTACAATATATCAGGTAGTCGATTCCTGTTTTTTTTTTTTTTTTAATTCTCAATTTTGATCTTACTGTTTTGAAGAATTTGCAGGTGAGTCTTGATTTGTTCATCACGTTGTATGTGTTTAATTTTTCATAAATAGTGCATGTAGTTCTATAATAGTTTATGAAACAGTTGTTATTTTGTTTGTGATGTTTTGTTTGTTTTGTTTTAGAAATATTGTTAGCTTTTGGTTCATTTTATATGAAGGCTTTTTAGCCAAAATGGTCCCTAAGATTTGCATAACTCCTCACTTTGGTCCCTGAGATTTCAAATCGATAAAAGTGGTCCCTGAGATTGTCCACCATCCATCAATTTGGTCCTTCCATTAAAAAATTCCGTTAAGTTCAGGGTATTTTTGTCAAATCAAGTTCTCCACTTACTTTTTCACCCTTTTTCTATCAACTCTCTCATTTTTTTCTACCAAAGTCCTCATCTCTCTACATTCGTCCTTGTCGGTTGACAGAGAAAAGGGAAAAAATGATTAGGGTTTCTGACTTGGGGCTTTGGGTAACAGAGATTCGATCAGTGTAGAACTAAGGCTAAAAATCAGATATCGGTAAGGAATCTTTCGAATTGGTGGATTACAGGGCAGTGAAGTTGACTACGATATGGCAAACCATTTTCGCAGATTTGGGAAGGCTCCCAAATATGGTGAGTTGCATTTGAACCATATAATGCTAAGATTGTTGATACATTTGAGATACTTAAGTATTTTAAAATGTTTAGCTGCCAGTGATGTGGTCCTAAGGTGTGGATTTTTGTCATTTTTTATTGAAGGTTGTCTTGGTTTGCATTTTGGCTTTTTAAATGGCATTGTAGTGGTTGGTGTGTATGCTTACTTCTGTCTTGTAGTGTGGAATAGTTTACAGGTTTTGGAATTGAATAAGAGTAGGGAAGATATGAGGAAGTAGGGTCCTCTGGTTTTCGACATCTAACCTTTTTGCAACCTTTTCTTCCTTTTGGTAAGCTTATTGATTGAGTGCTTTACATTCACATTTAATAAGTCTATTTTTTTGTGGAAGTGGTGCTTTCCATTCACATTCATAGTTGGAAAGCAACACTGACAATAAACTTTATAGGTCTTTGCATACAAATATAACTCCTCCTTATACATACATACATACATACATACATATATATATATATATGGTTGACATTGAATAATGATTTTTTTTTTTCGCACTGTACTAATACATCCTCATGTGAATAATGGTTTTTTGCATTGAATAATGTAGCTGACCCGAACAAATTCACTTACAAAATCCTCCATGGGGGTCAGATCATTCAGAAGGGAAGTCAACAAAAATACATTTGAGATGAAGTTATTTTCTTAGATTGGGTTTCAGCTGATCAACAATCTTTGGTGGAATGTCATGATATTGCAAGACAATTGGGGTATCAATTGGAATTAAGTATGCATAGAAAAAAGCCTATTGGGATAGGATTTGTTGAAATGACACGTGATATAGAAGTTTTGGCTTTAATTGATGAAATGGGAAAAAACAGGATGACAAAATTATTTATGGTTGACAAGAAAAAGAAGGATATTGGTGAAGGCGCAACTAATGTGGATGTATCAGTAGAGCAAGAGGTTAAGATAGGAAATAAGGGAGATGTTGTGTCTTTTCTTGAAGATGTTAAGGGACGAAATGGGGAAGATACAGATGTTGAAAGGGAGAAAAATGAGGAAGTTGCAGATGAGGATGTATTTAAAGACAGTGATTATGAGCGGGATTCTGATATTGAGCTGCAAGTTGATTATGAAGTTGATGATGATGAGTTTGAAGAACATGTAGACCAACCTATTACAAAAGAGCACAAAGAAATGAGGTTTGCAGGCTAAATATTAGATGAGGATGCTAATTCTTGTGACTTTCATAGCCTTGAAAATGAAACTTCACAAGAAAAAGATGAATTTGATAAGGTAACCAGCAGAAAGAGAAAGAGGCAGCAGAATAAACCTACACCAAAGTTTAGAGAGAATGGCATAGAGGTATAAACTTGAAAAATCCTGACTATTAATGGGAGACTATCATTAATTACAATGTAATTAATGAGAGGCATAGAGGCAGTGGAATAAGCCTACACCAAAGTTTTTCCTAATAAACCACAATTGAAGGAGACTATCATTAATTACAGTGTAATTAATAGGAGACGTGTGTGGTTTAAAAGAAATGACAAGGTTAGAATTAGGGTTGTTTGTCAAGAAGATTGCCTTTTTGTCATTTATGGTGCAAGGTTGCATAAATCAGCAACCTTCCAGATCAAAACACTTGAGTTGGAGCATGTTTGTGCTATAAATGAAAAAGTTTCTTGGCTTAATTCTAGATTCTTAACACAAAGATATGTTAATCAACTCTTCATTGATCCAGATTGGTTTGTTGACTTGTTTAAGGCTGCAGTTCAGGAAGATTATGGCCAAGAGGTGATTACTCAACAAATATATAGGGCAAGGCAGAGAGCAGAACAATTGAATTATGGTACTTAGGCTTAACAATATAGCAAACTTGAACAATACGCTGAGGTATTGAAGAGTACAAACCCTGGATCAACTATGGTTATTAAAACTCAGATGAGAGGTGATATAAGGAGATTCCAGATAATGTATATTTGTTTTGAAGCTTGCAAAACGGGGTTTACAAAGGGGTGTAGGTCTGTTATAGGACTAGATAGATGTTTTGTGAAAAGGAAACATCCGGGACAAGTTTTAGCTACAATTGGGATTGATGCCAATAATGGGATGTTCCCACTTGCATATGCTATTATGGAAATAGAAAATGAAGACACCTGGGAGTGGTTTTTAAAATATTGATTGGTGACTTGGGCATGAGCAATAGTCATGGCTATGCATTCATCACAGACAAGCAAAAAGGGTTAATTAATGCCATTCAAACCTTGATGCCCAATGCAGAGCATAGACATTGTGTTAGGCACTTGCATAATAACTTCAAAAAAATACATAGTGGCCTCGCATTAAAGCAAACTTTGTGGGAGGTAGCAAGGGCAACAACAGTACCTTGGTTTCAATCAATTATGGATAAGTTGAAAGAAGACAATGAGGAAGCTTGGAAATGGTTGGATGAGTAAATCATATTTTAGCACATATTTTAAGTGTGATATTCTTGCCAACAATCTATGTGAGGCTTTTAACAAATCGATTGTGAAAGCAAGGGACAAGCCCATTTTGACTATGCTCCAAATGATAAGGAAGAACCTAATGGTAAGGATGGCAAATAGAAAAATGGCTGCTTTAAAGTGGAAGGGGATTGTTAGTCCAAGAATTGAGAAAATAATTGACAAGTTGAAGAAAGAGAGTGGGATTTGCCTTACTACTCTAGCTGGAGATATGAAATACCAAGTTCAACACTTATACGGGGGGGGGGGGGGGGGGGGAGTTTACAATAGACTTAGGAGCCAGGACTTGTACTTGTAGGAAATGGGATCTTTGTGGAATCCATCGTGCTCACGTTATTGCTTGCATTCTAAGAAAAAAAACAAAATGTTGCTTTATATGTTGATGAGTGCTATAAGCAAGCATCTTACCTCAGCGTTTATGTCTCTGTTATTTCACCCCTTCCTGGTCCAAATCAATGGTTAAAAGTGGCAGATACTATTACTATTAAACCTCTTTTACACAAAAAGAAAATAGGTAGACCTAAGAAGAATAGGACAAAGGAGCCTGGTGAAAAGCCACAAGTGACAACTCATGGTGGAAAGAAGCTAGGGAAATGGGTTTCACACAGACCGTATACATGTCAACAATGTGGACATGAGGGCCACACAAAAAGAACTTGTGGAAATTGGGGCTCTACAAGTCAATCAATACCAACTCATGGCACTTATGAGCCAAGTCACACAACTGTAAACACACCAGTGACAACTTAAGCAACTCAAAAGCCAAATCATTCTGTTGTTAACACATCTACACTAGAGGTATAATCTGTTTTGTGTTGTATTTTTTTTTTTTTAATTGTAGGTTTTGATAATGAAAGTGAAGTCCATTAAATTGGTTGATATTGTAGGTGGGCATGGGCATGGGCATGGGCATGGGAAAAGGAAGAGGAAGAGGAATGGGAAGAGGGAAAGGCATAGTATCTAGCTCACAACCCACTCCACAAGTTCAAATGGTACATTCAGTAGCCCTTTAGTTTTTGTGTTGTTTATTCTTTTCCTTTTTTTTCAACAATTACTTGTGTAAATTGTGATAAAAGGAGTACGATTTGGATTTTATAGGGTGACTAAGTGTAAGCTATTATCTTTTGGTTTTCAATAGGTACAAGGCTACATTTGTGTCACTTCCCAAGTTGTGCCACCATAATCACAATCCACCAACAAATGATACAAATCACCAGCAAAGAGAGGCAAGCCTTAGAAGCCTTGAGCATGGAGGGAGTTTGTAGTTTGGATATTACTGCACAAATGGAAGAAAACAAGTTACAACCATTTTTTTTCTTCTTCTTTTTGAATTAGAACAGTTGGATATTGATTTTGTAGTTGAACATTGTTGTTAAACATCTGGGATGTTGTTTTTTTATGTTGAACATTTGAACATATTTTGCTGTGAGATATTTTGCAAGTTATAATGCTGGTCATGTTGAAAATTTCATGTAATGGAACATGATATCTCTTTTTGTTAAGTCTTTTGATTTATGTCAGATAGACATAATGGTATTTTGAAGAGCATTGCAAAATTCTTTTTGGAGTCTCCACATTCATTTTGTATTGTTCATTTGAAACAAAATGTTAGTACTTTATTTCCAAAGGTGGCTAGTGAGGGACTAAAGAAGAAAATGATGATTCTTTTAACAAATTGTGCGTATGCATGTACTCCATCTGATTTTTGATGATTGCATGGCGGCATTCAAGGATAACGAGCAAGGGCATGTGAAGAATTTTTTGTCTAATTTGCCAAGAGAACTATGTTATTGCCCATTTTCTGGTAAAAGATGGGGATTGATAAGCAATGCACTTTCAGAATCTTTTAACATCATGGTGTCGAATAGTCGTCGTATGCCACTTATGGATCTTTTTTAAGATATTAGAGTTCGACTGATGATTAGTATGGCTGAGAAGAGGATATTTGGTCAAACTATTCACATAATTTTGTGTCCAAAGAAAGAAAATGAGATGAAGTTGTTGTTGAATGAGGGCATGAATTGGAGGATTAGTCGTTCTGATGCAGATGTTTTTGAAGTTAGGATGGAAAGGAATTGGTTTGTTGTTTGTTTGGACGATAGGACATGTTATTGCGTGCAATGGCAGCATAATTGTTTTCCATGTTCTCATGCATTGCAAGTGTTGCAACATGATAGTCGTGGTGTATTTGAGTATGTTAATGGTTACTAGAAGGCAAGCTTTTATCGGAAAACATATCAGTTCGTGATGCATCAATTTTCAGATTTGGATAAACAGTTTGTTGATACTATCATAAATGGTCTAGCTGGAAGACCAAAGAAAAGTAGGAATAAATCTGCTGGTGAAATCAGTGGGACTAAGAAGACCATCACTTGTAGCAGGTGTGGATGTTCAGGACATAACAAGGTTTCATGTAAAGTTGTTATACAAGATGATTGATCTTTTGAGAGATGAGAGTTTATTGGTGATATGGAACAGATTTTCATTTTGAAGATTGTTTGTTTTTGTTTTGAATTGATGTTTTGGAGGATGTAATTCTAGTTTTAGAATTTTGTTCGATTATTTCCAGTTTTTACAAAACAGTGTATTGAGTTTGATAAATAGGTAATACATACCCAAGTTTATGGCTTTGTGGTTTATATCCGTTTACTATTTTGTTTAGTTTTGAAATTAGTTGATAGTTATGTACAATGACTTTAACTTTATATAAACTCACAGTATGTAATAGGAGGTTTATTTGATTTTGATGAAACAGATTTTTCAATTTTAATAAATAGTTGTTTTTCTTACGAAATCTTATTGCTAGTTTCATCAATAGTTGTTATGTTTTGGCCATTTTTGTTGTCCAACATACATTTTTAAAAAGAAAACTGAATGAAACTTTAGATTATTATATGTATGTGAACCCACATGAACACTAAAATTGAACAATAACATTAAGATTTAGTCACAACCCCTTTCCTCTTTTCAAAAGTCCACCTTAGCTTGATATTATTAAACTAATTAACTAGTTGATGATTCAAGCATGATGCTAACTAATGATTATGACTCATTTATTTTCCAAATGTACATCTATAAAGTATATTTTTGTATTTGATCGAACCGTTGAGATACAATTTTCAGACTTAGTCATGGAATGTTTTGGTTGGCATGTCGTTTTTTGAATGGGACACGTCGAGATACCTTACTAAAAACTTAATCACTGATAAAATGAATGCCTTACTTAAAAAAAAAAAAAAAAAAAAAAAAAAAACAAAACAAAACAAAACAAAACAAAACAAAAAAAACAAAAAAAAAAAAAGAGATCAATGCGCATATTGGCATCTTATCGAACTATCAATAATTATTTTCCATATTGATCTATTGATACTTCTTATCATCATGTTAAGATGAACTATCGATAATTATTTCCATATTGATCTATTGATACTTCTTATCATCATGTTATATAGTAAGTTACGTGACATGTTATGGCTTTTGGATGACAAACTTAATCACTGATAAATAGTTGTTATTTTTTTACGAAATAGTGTCGATAATTTCAAAAATAGTTGCCTATGGATGTAGAAATAGTGGTATTTATTTTTAGAAAGAAAAAAAGGCAATATTTATGGCTTTAACATCTTATTAATGTTATTTTGCTATATAATTTTAGCCATTTTGAGCATACATTTATACAAAGCAAACTGCATGAAAGTTTAGATTATGAAATGTATGTGAAACCACATTAACTCTAAATTTGAACAATATGTAGTATATGTGAAACCACATTAAAATTTACAAATCTAGAACTATATGAAATTTTTATATTATTTCTTAAATTACAGAAGGCACAAAGTGTAAGTAGAAGTAGAATTGTTGTTATAATTTCTCCCTTTTTCTCAAATAATTTTTCCTTGTCAAACATGGGTTCTATCAATTTGCTCTCTTGTTCATGTTGTGTATAGTGAATGACAAATATCCGACAATCCAACCTGTATTTTTTAGTTCAACTATAAGTATGATAGATGAATACATCAATTGATAGTATTAGATGACGGATAATGATGTCGTTTATATTTGGAGTTAGGGTAACTCTAGATATTATAAAGTTTGTACTTACGAGTCTTCTCGTTGTTGTGCGCAAGTCTTGTAGCTTTCAATATCTATTGTTAAGGTGTTGTCACTCTTGAAGTCTTGTATATTGTTTGGATCTTGTCTCGCTCCAAAAAAGAAAGAAATGGAATGTTTTGTATGGAACAATTTGTTGTCATTTGAAATTTAGTACATAAACTGGATTATTTAAGGTTTTGTTTTTACCACTTGCAAAGCATGGTCAAAATATTGGTCTCTGCCTCCTTCAATCCTTTTTAGTTTTGAATTGTAATGAGTCATTGTTCATTTTTTAATGTCCTAAACTATTAAGGTGAAGTGGAAGTAGTGTTTCATCAGGATGAATACTTTGCCAACCTTGTCTACATTTTCTTCCAATATTGTCTTCAAACGTTGGTCAAGGTATTCGTCATCACTCTTTGGTCTTTTTATCTCCATGTCATTCTCTTTGAATACAAAGAAATATTATATTAAACAAATGGACAATAGTTTTTCTAGGCACTATTTATGAAATCAGAAACCAAAATAGATACACTATTTATGAAAGTGGTCGAGTAACTAGGACATTGTTTATGAAATTGGACTATACATTGGGGCACTATTTATGAAAGTTGACTAAGAACTTGAACTGTTTATGAAACTAGACGAACAACTAGGCATTATTTATTAAAATGCACTAAGAACTAGTCACTATTTAGAAACTTAAAACAAGAAAAATACAGTGTTTATGAAAAAGGAACTAATTGTTATACTATGTATATGAAATCGTAGAACCACATATTTGTAGAAAAATTATTTTTGGTACTTACAAAGATGTAGGAAGAAAGATAAAGACTTTGTTCCTTGCCCTCTTTCATTTCATTTTCTAACATGATGTAGAAAAAACATCAACTAATTTCGCGTCAATTGGTCCATCAACAAACAATGACGTCAAATCACTTCTCAGTAGAACAAGCTCAGTGGCCATGCTCCCTATCTTCGGCATCAACCAAAAGCAGTCCATGTGTAAGAAATAAAACAAAAAAAAACATTATACATATTTATGCAGTACATAATTTTAAATGTTATAAACAAAAAAAAATTGTCAATAAGGTAAACTTACAGTGACAATGTCTGTAGTACTCCTTGATTTTTTCTTTTATCTCTTGGTTCAGCAGCTTGTATGCCTTTGTACTTGAAGGGCATTTACTTTTTGTCTCCCCTTTTGTTATATTCTTAGTTGCCTTCTTTTTAGGTTTCTTCTCTGGTTCTTCAATGATAGCCTTCAAATTGGATTTCACATAAGCCTTAAGAGGTAATTCACCTTTTGTTTCAACTTTTGCAGCTTGAACTTGTGTTGCTTCAACTTTTGTCTTCAAAGGTGATTCACCTTTAGGGGTCTCCTCCTCCTTCTCCTTTTCATTGATGGGGTAAGGTTTGTTCTTGTAATTGCATGACCAATGGACTCTCACTGTCACTCACTACAAACTTGTATTTAATCTTCTTTTTTCTTTTTTTTAGGGCAACCATATTCGAATCCTGGATCAAGATTCTATTTGCGATCATTCTTGGCACGTACATTTCAGACCAATGTTCTCGTATCTTCCTTTCTCTCAGTAACATATTGTTTTCCTTCATTGACATCAGTCAGAACATGCTCCACTATTGGTATAATTAGTCATGTTGTCAGTGTTTTTTCAACTTCCATTTCAACCACATTTGACATTGGTTCCACTGTTGGTGTCTTCATATGAACTTGTATTTCAGCCGCATGTGGTACTGGTGACGGTTCTTTCTTATCTTTCAAGGTGTCTGGAAGTCCTTGTGGAGAAGCACTCAAATATGGAATTTGTGAAGGTTCCATTTCAGCCACCCTTGATTGAGCTTCTTGTAACTTCTTTTTTAAGCTCCCAATCTGTTTCAGATGGTCATTGATCTTCAGAGTATTTGCAGTGGTCTTTGTCTGCATCTTTGACATTTCGGCATTAAGTGCATTGCTATTCTTCTAATTAATCTCTACTTTTTTTTAGAAGTTTTTCAACTTCATTGTTCAGCATTTTGATCATCTAGCCGCGTATTAAGCATTCTCTGTTTGATGCATCCATTGCATGCGCCATCATTTCCCTAAAGGTTATATACCTTTTCTCAGCAATGCTTCTAGCTTTCTTGAACTCATCAAACAACTCTTCACTTCATTGTTCAGCATTTTTAGACAATAGTGTTGAGCTTGATCATTTCTTCACCAAAGAGTTTGTCGAATTCTGTTTAGGCTTCATTAATGCTAATATTCTCTGGTTCTTTAGTATGCTCCTTGTGCTTGTTCACATTCTTCATCGTTGTTGATGACATTCTGATTAAACCCAATTATGTTCTCCATGTTTTCTCCTTCTTCATTTTCATAATTCAATTTTGGCATCAGTTGTCTTGCATTTCTTTGCTCGCATTTTATGCCTTTTTGCCTTTGAAAATTGTCTTTTTGGTTGAGCAGAATGAATTTCAAAACAAGCCTGCACACAATAACATTACATTTTTTTGTTAATTTTCACAAAATGTCCAACATTTTTTTTCTAGAAATTGAGCACACTGTTTATGAAATACACATTATTTATGAAATTAACCAACACTGTTTATGAAATGTACACACTATTTATGATAATAACCAACATTATTTATGAAATATAGACACTATTTATGAAATTAAACATCATTGTTTATGGAATATACACACTATTTATGAAATTAACTAAGACTGTTTATGAAGTAGGCACTCTATTTATGGTACTACAACATAATTACTCAAATTATTTATGAACAAACACATAATAAGGCACGATTATTTATGGAAGAGTATAAAAGACACATTGAATGAACCATTTTTTTGTAGAATCAGTTAATTGTTTATAAATGTTATTTGGTCATATATGATAGTCTTTTGTTTGGAGATTGTTTTGTGCCTGTTGTGGTATGTCTTCTGTGTTTGATTCATCTTTGTTGTTTGATTCATCTTCTTGAGTATCAAGCTACTTTCTTTTATTTGCTTTCTTTTTTTGTTGTCGTTTCTCTGTAGATTCTTCATGTGGCTGTTGAGAAGAAATGGCATCCTTAATCTGCAAACAGTCACATTAGATAGGTGTCATTTTATATGATAAGTAATTATCTTTGTGTTGAAAAATACTGTTTTCAAAGTGAAATATATTGATTATTGGTGATCACCTTTATTTTTTCCACTGGGATATCCTTGATTGCTTTATGGATCATGCTTGTGTCCCATCTTGTGATTGCCGGAATCATGTTTTCTCGTCATTCTATTGTCTCCACTAGATTTGTGTGAAGACATATCCAGTACTATATGAATTAAGTAACTGATGTTAGTTTGTGCAAAACTTTGTAAGAAACAATTCATGTTATTTTTATTAACTATGTTGGTTACTTACCAAAACAAGGATGGTGCATCCACTAGTGGTTGGTTCTTCTCCTTCCTCCCTCTTTTTTTTATTTGCTTTTCCAAGCATCTTAAACAGATAGTCCCTTACTCATTTGGCCCAATTGTACTTGTTTATCTGCTGCAAGTTCGTACAAATTTTCAGGAAACTATAGGTGATGTAGGTTCTAGAGTTTGTAAACAGCAATGATTCAACAAGATGTGCACATATGAGTGAAGAAATATCTTGTGTGCCCTCAGGTGTTTCGTCTAGAAGTGTTTTCTCATATCCTCTGCAAGATGCTTCTTCTTGACTACCTTGACATCTGCGAAGTACTTTTTGATGAGGGGATCATCATCACCAAATTTGGTTGATTCGTCTGTATTCGGCAGATTGATTCCTTTGTTGTTCAATCCGAAGTTTTGGACAACATCATTGCTGGAAATCCCATGTGCTTTATGACGCCCAAATTTGAACTTTTGGGTTGTTGGGTTGTAGCAATTAATGATTTTGATCAAGTCCATGTCGGACTTCCTCTTCCTTTCTGACATAATCAAAGTCCCATCCATATACATCTTCAGTAGACTCCAAAATGGCGTCTTTGCTAGTTCATTACAGATGTATTGACACCATTATAACATAGGGTTGTAGACTTTCATTGCTTCTACAAACCCAACCATGTTGCATCTGTACTAGAGGTATCCCTTCTTCTGTTTAGCTTCTTTTTTCTTCGTTTTACCTTTCTTTGCAGGTTTTTTCGTTGTTTCATCTTCAACAATGAAAATTGTTAGGATATTATTTATTGAACTATAACAACAACAAAAAAATGCATGTTATTTATGAAACTATACTAAATAGACTCATTCTATTTTATGTAATGTACCAAAATAAACCCCATTGGAAAAAACTACACATAAATGGCAAAAAGTAACCAAAAAAAATGATAGAACTCACAATATTTATGAAATATGTCAAACTATTTATGAAATATCCCACAATATTTATGGATATAAAACAATATAACCCACACTGTTTATGAATTATGCCACACTATTTATAAGGAAAGGGAGCAAAACAAAATAAAATCAACCTACATTGTTTATGAAAGGGTTCAAAACAAAACCAAATCAATCGACATTATTATGAAATGGAGCAAAATGAATATTAGTCCAAAATAGCCACCAATATTTATGAGAAATAACAATTAAGAACTGTTTATGGATATACCCACACTGTTTATGTGGAAATGGATCAAAACCGAAAATTATTTCTGGAATTTAAGCGTAATAACCAAACTACTTTGTAAAATAGATGAAAAATAACCCCCGATTTTTATGAGATCTAACAAAATATACACTATTTATTGATCTAAAACAATATAACTCAAACTAACTGTGGATTTGAGGCAAAAATAAGACACAATATTGCTTGAACTATCCTAAACTTAAACATGAAATTGAAAAATAGTAGTGAACACATAGAATTTCAGTTTCGAATATAATTGATTAGTTATCAAAATGCAATTTCTAATTTAAAATTGATAGATTATATGGAATCAAGAACATGCGAACAATGATTTTAGTTTAGTACCTTTTGTTTGGAGGCAACTTGTTGCTCCTCGGGAGTTTGTTGTTCAATCTGAAGTTGTTAATCGTTGGGAACTTGTTATTCAGTCAGAATTTGTTGTTCTTCTGCCATTGTTGCTCGTCGGAATTTGTTGTTCTTAGCAGGTTCTTGTAGATTTTGGTTTGAAATTTGGAGTTTGAAGTTGGAACTGGGTTTTGCTGAAAGGAATCTGAATTGTAGGGGTGGTTGGTGCAATTAATGGCGGTGGAGTGGCGGATTGAATGTAGTAACCGTTATTTTTGTAACGGGCTTAGGTTATTTCCGTCAGGGTCATTTTTGGGACAATAAATGTTATGCGGGTTGGGCTTTTAGTTGAGCCCGTGTTTTTCTTTTTTAAGGGCTTGAGTTATGTCCTTATAATTAAAACTTAAACCTTTTTTATTAAATAATAGTTTAGGATGGTTTTTCATTAAATAAAAGTTAGCCCAAGTTGTAAGATCCCACATCACCCAGGGGAATGATCCTTATATATATATTCTCATCCCTACCTAATACGAGGCCTTTTGGGAGCTCACTGGCTTCGGGTTCCATCGCAACTTCGAAGTTAAGAGAGTAGCGCGCGAGAGCATTCCCATGATGGGTGATCCACTGGGAAGTTCTCGTGTGAGTTCCTATAAACAAAACCGTGAGGGCGTCGTCAGGGCCCAAAGCGGACAATATCGTGCTACGGTGGTGAATCGGGCCCGGGAAGTGGTCCCCCCCCTCGGGGCCGGGATGTGACACAAGTCCTTTTCGTTAATGCTCCATTTTTTATTTCCTCCCATGCACTTTCATATTTAATCTTATATATTGTTTTCGATTCATTTAATTCAATTCGATGAACATAAATAAAAAGAATAAAAGATTTGCGTTGAAAAAGAAAAAAGACGTGTGACTATTATTGCCCAACAATAACTGCGTAGTAAATAGAAAATATGTAGTAGCCATTTTTATATTGTTAAATTTGGTAAGTCGACTTGTACTTTGAACACATAAATTCCCCAAAAATAGGAAGGCCAATTCACATTACACTTTTACATTTGGGAGAAAATTTTTGTGTTTTCTCTTGACATCACCGGTAGATGAGTTTAAATTTCGAGATCTGTATAGTGGATAGACACAAATCTTAAAATTTAAACTCATCTAACAGTAATAAATAGAATGATAAGTATTATCAACACTTGAGAATGGTTAGCAAAGACGCACCCTTTATTTTTATCAATAGCATCTTTGCATCTTTGTCAGTTTGTTGTGAAACGAATTCATTAGTTACACTTTTTTATTTAAATAAGTAGAATTACGATTAGAGTTCATTACAGAATATCGTTTGGTGATTAAGTAACGTAATTCTTTTGAGTATATTTTTAATGGGAATAAGAAAAAAAAGGTAGGTAAATTATGAGGGAGGAATAAATTTTTTTTACTGTTAATTATTAGTTTTATATTTGTTTTTATTGCTTTCAGTGTAACAATTGGCCCTTTTATTTTTATGATTAGAAATTAATATTTACAAAAGCAATTAATAAACAAAAACAAAAGTTAATTAACATGACCAAAGGGAATGGATTCAACTCAATCGCAAGCAAAATCACATCCAGAAGCCATGGCAAAACAAGAGTTAGAGAAAGAGGAGAAGAACAATGGCACAAGAGAGAGACCTAACAAGAAGGAAGTGATCATCACTGTCTATGTGGAATTACCAGCATCGTCTGATTCTCATCAGAAACCTGGTCCTGTCAAGAAGATTAACCCCAAGCGGAGCTCCGAAAAGCCTCATCAGACTGCGAAAACACGAATCTATGATCGCCGGGCTCAACTCCTTGCTTATTCTCAAGAGCTACGAACAACTGGTGATGCTCAGAAAGTGCAATGGACTAACAACGGTTCAAAGCCTAAGCCTAGGGTAAGGTTTCATGCATATATAGATTATTTGGTAATGTTGATACACAGTTGATTTCTCGTCAATAGTCGATTTCTGGTACATTGTTGATCTCTATCAATAGTTTGTTGAAATTTGATATCGACAATATAACAGGTACTATACACTTCTCATATTAGAATTCATATGAACTTAGAAATTACCAAACCTAAATATGTTTCTTTTGCAATGCTGTATTGATCATTTAGTTGATATTTGGTATCGACAATGTAGCAGATACTGTAGTGTCGGCCAATCACTCTCCGCAGTAGAAATGCACACGAGTAAATAAATTATCAAACTGAAAATACATGTGTCCTTAGCAGGTGGGAAACAAAAGGTTCATAACTCCAATAAGACACAAAAGAACAAAGAGCAGAGGGAGATATCAACGCTTAGTACCAGAAGTGGACGTATATTGCAATCCCAAATCCATCATAGGCAGGAACAAAAAGGCCGTCGGATCAGAAACAAGTTCTAACTTTCTGGTAAATCGCGTACATTTTAATCAAATTGTTTCTGCTTTTATTTCAGCAATTGAGATTTGAAAAATGATCGTTTCGACACTATCGTTTATATTTCTTTTTGGTAAAAGAATTATCATTGTATATATATGTTTTTATTTGGTGTGTTTGAGCAGAGGAAGATAAGGTGTGTGCTGAGAGGAATTTCTGGTTTGCGCTGCAACAAAGGGTCCAAGGTTGCAGAGAGAAATTATCATGCTATTTGATTTAGAATTTTTAATGTTAATTTGCTTGAATGGGTCTTATGTCTTTTTACCCCCTTATCCAGTTCTGTTTGTTACAGAAGTACATTTAAGATCCATCTTTTCCTCCATGCGTGGACTTTTTAAACATCTTGCCAAGTGAAAAATACTCAAAACAAGAGTAGTTACTGCAGAAAAAATCGTAGTATGCGTGTAAACAGAACACTTTTTAGCTCCTTAAATAATATAAGCCGGGTATACTAAGTGTAATAATACAATTAGTTGAAAATATTTATTTTTTCTAACCAAATGTATTATAACATATCGTGAACCGAGCCGTGTTATAGGATTTCGACTCATCACTGTGTTCCCAGCCTATTGAAAAATTTATCCTTAAAGACAAATTGAAAGCATCATATCAATTCCATTTATTCATAGCCCCGCGGAATAATATTGATCTTGCAAGAAGTCCTTTTTTGTTACAATAAATCACAATTTGACAATTGTGAATAAACTTTTTTCTTTAATTTTAACGAGTTACTTTTGCACTGTGATTTGCAGGGTAATTGGGAAATCAAATTGCGTAGGGGCCCCTAAAACAGAGGGTCCAAAATAAAGGAGCGGTCCTAAAAAAACCACATGGTGATTCACAACAGGAAATACATTATTCCTCCAGAAGCTGTACACCAGCTATAATTAAAATTGGCAAAAGAATCAGCACAGTAAGTCACTGAATTCAGAATTTAACAGAAGATAGTACACAAGCACAATTTTTACCCCTGTTGAATGACAAAGAATGACCAATCAATACAACCTACGAGGAAAATTGAGCACGAAACTGCACTAAAATATCCAGGGTTTAGGCCCTGCCATCTGCTTTTCCTACGACCTGGTGATCACAATAACCTGTCACTAATCACAGTGTGCAATTCGGTCGCGCAGAAGCAATGATACGAAACCACAGAGGCGGGGTTCAACTGCCTAAGATTCCAATGAAAATGACAATGGTTCTAACGCGTACCATAACAAGGTGCATCAATGAGGCGAATGCATTCAAACAAACAATCGCAAAAGTAGAATGCAGTCTTCCCCAACTTTAGGGCAATTTTGATCATAAGAATCGTCCAGGTTCTCTAATTCTACGCTGCACACCCCCACCTCTAAGCCCGCCAAGCCTTCGTACCACTCCCCTGCCTCGAACAGAACCACGTCGAGATGCAAAGGCAGAATTAGAAGGCGGAGCACGGGAAAAATCATTGTCATCCAAAAAATCATTGTTCCTTCGAATCGTGCGTCGTGAGAAGAGACCACCAATATCAAACGAACGAAATCCAAAATCATCTGAGTCGCTGTCATCATCTAGCTCCGAATCAGAATCACTGTAAATGCCATCAGGGTTTGGCTCCAGCACATAATCCCCCATGATCACTGCCCCCGGAGTAGATGACACTATTGTGCTGATAACATCACTTCGCTCTCTCTCAGACTCAAGCTTCCTCCATTTTTCTTGAAGTAAGGGATCCACTTCTCGGGGTCGTGCCAATGGGTGCTTTGCCTTAACATGTTTTCTGAGCTGTTTATAAGTTCCAGCAAATGAGCAATTTTCCTGCAAGCATGTTCTCTTCTTGGCATCAAAATATTGTCGTGCTGGTTCCACCACCTGTCCAACCCTTCACTTGCCCCCGACATAGCGGGCATAAAAGCTCTGGTACATCTGTCTTCTCCTCGGGCTCCCCTTGAGTTGAACTGAAACCTAAATTATACATTGGTCCATTGACTCCATTCCATGGTCGAGAATTTTCAATTGAGCACACTTTTGTGTACGCTTTCTTGTATTGTTCGAGACAGTTTGAAAAGCGACGGCCAGTGGCACACATATATGGGCGACATCCCTTATTATAAGAGGAACAAAGGAGGAGAACAGCATTGTGAGGGAACTCCATGCAGACTGAACAAGTCACATCTTCCCAATCTTTCTCCTCCACTGCTTTGTGAGGTTTCTTTTTTGAATGTACATCTTTAAGAACCTTTAATGGATGCTGTATCCTCTTTACAGCTCGGGAGTCATGTTTACATTGCAACTTGTTACTTTGGCCATTTACAAACACAACCTGAAATTCATCAAGAGAAAGAGAGGGAAAGGGAAAGAACATTATTCTTACAAATCTTCGGCATTCTAAGAATAACAGATGAGTAAACAAACTAGGTTGCTTGGCATACATCTCATGCAAAACAAAACGCATGTGCAAATTGACAAACCACAGTTCATCATTTTATTTAGCAGGTAATATTGAGACATTCAACAATAACCAGATTACAGAAGAAGTGAGCAAAACCTCCTTGAATAAAAGGGAGGGGGTTATTTAAAAGAAATAAAGTTTTGCAGTGTATCTAAGATAAAATTATAAAAATTTCCAGATAGATCTTTGTAAAGACCTGGCTGGCCTAGCTTCATAAACTTACGAAAACAAAAAAATATCAACAAATTCATGGAGATCCGACACAATGTCCAATGACTGCCATAATCAAATTTAGTAGCTATCATATTGTTAAAGGGAACTCACTCTGTCAGTCTCTGCATAGGAAATATAAGTGCATACCAATAGCTTGTGCTTATCTTACTAGAATATAATAACTTCTTTTTATCGGTACAAGTTAAAATGACCATCTGAAGCATACGTACCAGGGCCGACAAAACAATGAAGTAATAGTAAAAAAAAAAATTAGGATTCAGGATTAGAAATAATCTAAAATTCTAAATACATGGGTCAGTTTAAAGTTGCAAGAGACAATAATTTGACCATTAAGAAACCCTTTCAGAGATTAGGCACTACAAAAATTAAAAACATCTCCTATGTTTTCACTTCTGCAATTTATAGCCTTTTCTGGGTTAAAATTGATTATATACCGGCATCAAAACCAAAATGACTGCCCAGAAGTATTCAAGAGATACTTCTGAGGTACAGCACCAGGAGTACATCACAGAGAACTACATTTTTGCAGTACCCAACCTGAAAAGATTACATCTTTTTTTACTAAATTGTTCTAAACTAAGCACTAATTCGAATAATAAACACTTCCTAAAATGTGGGAAAAGGGCGAAAAATTCAAGCATTTATCTCCTTTCAGGATCAAAATGTCACATAGATAAATCAGCAGTTTAATTACTTACTGAACAAAAGCTAAAAAAAAAACCCTAATTTGGCTGGCCAAAGGCCTCATCTCTACAGTTTATGCAATCTGAGATCGACTGTACGGGTCCTTCAAAAACAGATTGTACGGACGAAACCATGAACGAACAGTGAAAATTTGAAAATGCAAATCTACATGTAACACTACGTACGCGTTCACATATGAGAAAATGGGTTCGTCGCAACGATCGAGACAAAGCAAACGGGAAGAGTAAAACCCTAGAAAATGAAATCGAAGAGAGGCCAAATTTGAGATCGGCGGAGAAATGGGGTTCGGCCAGTACCTGGGAAGCGGCAGAGAGGAAAACACGCGGCGGAGATTACGGCGAGAGAGGGGGGGAGGTGAGGAGGAGAGCGGGGGGAGAGTTTTGGATTGGTGGGAATGGGGAAGCGGAGAGAGTGAGGTGGTGTGAGAGAAAGGTCCGATCTTGGAGGGTCACGTGGGAGGAAAGAGGGAGTTGGGTGGCGTGCGGAAACTGTAAAAAGTGCAGTTTTTATGGCTCGCGGCTTTTAATATTATCCGATCGATGGCGTTGGTGGTGCACCATAATGTTGCCATCTGCATCATCACAGATGATGATGACGACGACGATGAAGACGGAGGCTTTTTGTTGGGCTCAAATGAAAATAATTTGGGCTTACAAAGCTTGCAGTTTTGAGTGAGTACATTTTCATTATGTACTGGGCCCAGTTTAGACTCAAGATGTGATATTCACACAATTTTTTTTATTTCTTGCACATTTTTTTTGTTAATTTTTGTCATTTGATCTTCTTCAATACATCTAATCTGATGATCGAAAATTAAAAAGGTGTGTGGAAAGTAACAAGGGTGTGTGGATAGCACACCCTTGCTACTTATACTGGTCTAACCAATTGTGAGGCTTAACCTGCTCCTCCACCCACCCCTTTAAAGTACTTCCATCCGTCTCAAATCCCCTAGGAGATAGTGGATTAAATCTCCTCCCTCCCTCCAAAACTCCTCCACCCCATTTGAATCCACTAGGCTATAGGGGAACCTAGTTGCTCACCTAGGCTAAAACCGACTAGCCTAGCCCCTAGGCCAAAACTGACCAGCCTAGCCCCTAGGCCATGTGACGCAAGGCTAACATCAGTTACAACTAAAAAATTATAAAAAATTGGCTAACATTAGCTACAACTAAAAATTATTTAAAAAAAAAAAAAAAATTGGGTAAATTACAGTTTGCCCCTCAGGTTTACGTCCAATTATAATCTCATACAACATATTTAAAACATTTCAATCACATACATTACTTATCATTTCATTTCAATATCATAAATTCCGTTAGAAAGTTTGTTAAATTAACCGTTAAGTGATAACGTGGCAAAATTAAGTCTAGATTTGTGCTGATATAGGTTGCTAACTTATAAAATAAATAAATAATAAAAGATGAATTAATAAAAAAATAATTTTTTTTCTATAATTAAAAACTTAAAATAAAATAAACAAAAGTTGGAGTTCATCTATTTCCTGTCCCCGTCCGACGCCTGTAGTTATTCCTCTCCCCCGTACCAACATCGCCACCTTCATCCCTTCCTTCAGCCACCGCAAGCAATCGAATCTCGACTCTCTTGCTCTGAAATTCGCATATCTCCTCCAGTTTTCCTCCGCAAGAATTCAGCTTCTGCAACAACCTGCAAGAACCCATCTGGCTTTTCTCTCTCTCCAACTGACTTCAAGGACAGACAAAGAGTGGTACCATCCCCCATCTTTTCATTTTCTAAAAAAAAACCCCTACACCCCAAAAATGATTGGCAAATGAGCAAACCTAGGAGCCTGCAATCACCAACCCTCTGCAGCTGCAGGTGTTTCCCTCCCTTCCCTTTATATGTCCTTCATTTTTCTTAAAACCCAGATTGTTAAAATCTCAAATTTTGCCTAATTTGAATGTCGTTCGTGTTTTTTCTGATGTTCTGGGATCTGGGTGTTCTGTGCATTGCTTTAATTTTGCATCTTTTATTTATTTTTTTTTGGATTTCAATTAACAAATGAATAAATTTGAGGGTTTCTGCTCGGCAATCGTGATCAACTTCGGTCTCAACGAGCTAAGCAATCCCAGCGCCTCCATCGCTGCCCATGACGTCGTACAATCTAGTGGACCACAATGGCCTCGCTCGGTCAGATTCCGAGTTGGCTCAGCTCGGTTATGCTCCTGATTTTACCCTCCTACGGCTGGAACTCGAAGGAGAGACCAAGTGAGATCGCAAAATCGGCGAGTGTCCACTTCATTGGGGTGGCGATGGGGGGAGTGGGTTGTGTTTTGGTGGTGAAGGGAGGGGGTGGGCAGAAGGGCGAAGCAGGGTGAGGATGGTAGATTGGTGGGGCCCACTGTGTTTTGTTATTATTAATCATTTTTTTTATTTGTTTTTATCCACTTAGTGCAAAGTTGGCAACTACATTAGCATAAATATTGACTAGATATGTGTCACATCATTACTTAACAGTAAGTTAACAGATTTTTTAACGGATGTATAATAATGAAATAAAATGATAGTAAATGTATAAGATTGAAATCTTTTAAAAATGGTATATAAAGTTGCAATTGTACTCAAACTTGAGGAGGTAAAGTGTAATTTACTCTAAAAAATTAATTAAGAATTTCAAAAAATTATAAAAAAAATCATAAAATTAATTAAAATACAAAAAATATAAAATAATAATTTTTTTCTAAAAATATCTAACCATGTTCTTCCACCTTACACCACATTTCAATATTTTCAAATACTTTCAATCAATATTTTATTATCATTCAAAATAAAAAATAAAATTATCTTTTATTATTTTATAAAAAAAATTAATAATATTTTAATACGATTGTCTGAGCTATTTAGTTTAGGGTAGAGATGTATTTAGACAGTTACGGTCACTAAGGAAGTTACTATTCACACTTGGGGATTGAATTGCCTATTGCACATGGGGCTTTTTAGGGTGGAAATGCTTTTAGTGTAAAACTATCGTTTGTTTTATATATATATATATATATATATTATTATTTATCAAATCAAATTACGTAGATGAAAAGAAATTGATACATGTGAAATGAAATTGTCATTAGCACGATTCCTTTCTTGTTTTTTGGTCACTTGAGGAAGAAAAAACAATCTTGTGAAGAAAGTGTAAGACGATCAAGTGCTGACATTGTCCACATGTAGATTGTGAGAGCCCAGTTGGATTGCGCATGCACCTTTGCTATACTCTGCACTGGCTTCTCACAATCCACAATTCAAACATCCGCCACCCCTTGCTCTTGCTCGGGATAGGCGGCAGTCCACTACTCCTTCCTTTCTTCTTCCCTCATCCTTCCCTCCTTCCCTCTTTTGCCTTTTCCATCCTTTCCCTTTCCATCTTTCCTTCCGTCTCACTTCCTTTGCCTCATCGCCCTCCCTGCATCCACCTCTTCTTCATCTCCCCTTTCCAGTCTCCTTTTTTCGTTTTATTCTTGGTTCTCCTGAGTTTATTTTAGTTTTCCTTGAGTTTGTCTCAGATTTGGGCTTCATGCCCCTTATTTAGTGTCTTTTGCCTACTTTTATTGATTTCTGTCTTTTAATTTTCCTTTCTCCCTCCTCCTTAGCTGTGATACTCCATCCCCATCATGTACTCGAATAGGTGGGCTCCAATCAGAAATTGGATACCAAATCTACTGCCCTCCCTTACTTCCCCCAACCAGCATGCCGAATCCCTATTAGGCGAAGTGTTAGGTATTTTACATACTTCTTAGCCTCACTCTTTACCCATATGATACTTTGTTTGTATATATTTGCATAGGGTTTGTGAAGGAGACTTGGATTTGGTGTCTACTTTCTTCGTTCGAAGTTTGGCTTCATTCGAGGATGTGACGACGGCAATGGTTTGATTTATGTAGCTTGAGATTAGGGTTTTTTTGTTGAATGTTATTGTTGCCTTCAAACATAAGTTTGTGAAGGTCCCCCGTTGTATATTAGGTTGCAACTCTCATTTTACTTGGGCCTTTTACCTTAGATGTTGTTTGTTTACCCGTTTTATTTTTATTTATTTTTATTTTTTTTTTTGGGCTTTGTAAAAGTTTTTTAATGTAATGAAAGTTCTATTGACAAAACAAAAAAATTAAAAATCCGCCCCCAAAATTGATAGCTACAGACGTTTCTTGTTGATGTTGACATTTGACTGATGGTCTTGGTTGAAAATGCATTAAAAAGAATAAAACCATGGAATGTTCAGTAAATTTACTCTTTTAATAAATGGTTTTCCAAGTTGAACAAAAATAAAATAAAGAGTCAAAATTCGTGGCTAATTCCCAAATGGTTGGCTATTCCTTTTCCACGAATATAAAGACTTTGCACAAGCTCGGTTGCTCGGAAATTGCTGTACTAAATTATTTGCTAAGTAAAATATTATACACACAGATTACAGGTTGTATTACGTATGCCTGCCGACTGCCACGACGACGACGACGACGATAACAAATTATATACAAATCGTGATTCCTTTCCAATGCTTACAAATCTTACTACCACAACTTTGGCTAATACAAATCTTTCACCCACTAAATAACTTACTGTGGAACTAGAAAGGGAAACAGATGAATAAACTCGAATAACTTCATACCAGAATGCTCCGTGGTGCAAGATTTTCTGAGTAAGGAGGTGTGGACGGAGGGCGGTTGATTGTTCTTCTCAAGTCATGGACCCCGTTAGCACATCTCTCGAAGACCTTGAAAATGGATGAACGCACACGCACTCTACCAGTGTAAGCCAATAATTGATGGCATGAACACTGGATACCGGAGCAAGTTACAGAACGGGGATAAAAGTCCTGCATCTGTAGTGTTGGACAGAGATGTTACTAAAGCAAAAAATATTAAACAGTGAAAGTATTGGTTTTATAAGTCTTTGAGTTTAAATTCATGGGAAGAGCGAGCAACGAATATGAAATAATGGAAAACAAAGCCAATTTTTTTACCTTATATCTCAACAGCTTATAGATGAACACATGTTTTCAGCTGGGCCCCCGCCGATGATATGGAGATGCTGATCCAGAAGACGTGGGAAGGGGTCTCTTAAGAAATGGATGAGTTAAGAGCAGAGCAGCAGAGGGGCGTTTGTTTGGATCAACTTGTAGGCACCGATCGATGAAATCTTGTGCATCTTTTGAAAGAGAATCGGGAACCTGAGGAGGCTCTCCCTTTCCAATCTTAAATAATGCCTGCATCTGTTGAGACATAAGAAGAGACTGTGTCAGAAACAAACGTCAAAAGAGATGCATCATCCAACACATTGTCGTCATCACTAGAGTATAGACCATAAAGAGTAAAACTCATAATGACATTGGCACAAACCCATTCAAGATTAGAGTATGGAACCCGCCCAGTTAACATCTCCAACACAGTGCATCCAAGGCTCCATATATCAGCTGGAAGCCCATAACCTTGGCTCTTTCGGTTAACAACCTGCACAAGAATAAGTTGACTAAGAAATACTCCAATAAAGTTTGGACACAGCCTATAACATGCATGTATCAACATATTTGCCTCCCAAGCAAAAATTTGCAAAATATAGGACATGCAGCGACTTATATAATATTTTCAGAGGCTAGACATTGTAAAAACAGAACTACATCCATTCCGCCTACATACTCGAGAAAGATACTCCATGTGATGTGATATATAGAAAAAACAGAAGCTGGCAAACATTCAAGTTGCACATGTGAAAATTCTATCTTCTTGTTTCAAAATATTCACTTAAATGGTTCCTGTTGCTTTATTTATTTAGCAATGTTTCACATAAATGTTATACTAGGTAATGCAGCAACCTGTCTAAAACACATTAACATTTTATCATAGTTCAGGAAGCAAGTACAATTTGATCAGGGTTCAGGAAGTAAGTACAATTTGGGAAAATCATCCTGCAATAACCACTAAATTTAGCAATCCATGATTGTACAAGTCTTCATCAGTATCAAACTGAAGTACTTTATGTCCTCGATTGAATGAAAAAGAGAGCTCATACGCATTCAAAATAGTCTAATATTTATTTTTGATAACTGAAATTAAAATGGAAGTGTAAAGGCAAACCTCTGGGGCCATCCAGAATGCAGTCCCCTGGCAAGATTTAATGTCATTCATATTTTGGATAGTCTGGAAAAAGGACGCATCAAAAAATATTAGTAGAAAAGTAGTTCGCAATCACTTGTAAATATTGTAAACACTAAAACAGAAAAGATTTCAAGGAATGAAGGACAAACCTTTGCCAATCCAAAATCTGCAAGCTTCACAGATCCATTTGCATGCACCAGAATGTTTGCACATTTGATGTCCCTTAATACAAGAAACATATAGATGAGAATGGATGCAGACAAAATTACAGAAGGAAATAGTATGAACATTCTGATGGCACGGCCACTTCAATTTTATCTTCATTCGTTTATGGAATGACCCTGACATGAGATGGCTCATTGGTGGAAATAATCCACATAATATCTTTCAAATAAATATAAATCTTGTGATATGAATTACCTGTGAACCACTTTTCGGTCATGAAGATACTTCAGTCCATGCAGGATCTGTCTTGTGTATTCAGATACATGAGAATCTGTAAGATGATACGTCTGATAGAGTTTCTGAAGGGAACCTTTAGCTACAAGCTCCAGAAAGATATAAAGGTTTGATTCATCCTACAACGACCATTGAACAAATTATACATCAGATACTGGTGCTCATAACCAGTGTAGATTGATAAATACAAAAGCTATAAAGATCCAATGCATAACTGGTAAATGTATAAAACAGGTCAGAAATACCTAAGCTTAAAATCAATTTATCTACAGTTGATACTACAAATCCTAAATACTTTTGGAGTCAAACAAGACCATCAAATTGTATAGCCAAAGTGGCTGAAAGGGTAACCGGTAACCATCCATACATGACACCCTGACCAGTATAATTTTTATATCTAAAATCAATTTGTATGTGAATAAAAATAAGAAAACTAAATAAAAGATAGTAATAGCAATAGCATATAACAAATACCATGTCATGAAATACAAAATATAGAATGCATGAGAATATTTTGTGTACATTAAGGGGGACTTTTTTGTAGCTGTGCACACCAACAACCTCTATGATTCTCATTGTCATAATGGCACGAATTGTAGAATTTTATATGCTGAACATATGATCTTGACGTGCATAAATACTCATCATGGGAGACATAGGCATAGCATGACCAAAAAAACATGGGGCATACATTCAAGTCAAGAACAAGCAAATAAAAAGGAGTACCCTTTGGGTGCCGTAATATTGAACTATGTTATGATGTTCAAACTGACTCAAAAGAGCAATCTCCTGAAAGGAAAACAACAAATGAGGAGAAAAGTATGTCAGCAAGAAACAATAATCAACCTAGGCTCTACTCACATATAATAACTGAATCAATTACTTAATAACATGGTATTGGGGAAGCAAAACCAGGACACAGAACCAGACACAAGAAAAGCCTCCGTCACCTGTTCAAGTTGATAAACTCTTTGCTTCCCCTGACTTCCTTTATCAAGCAATGAAACTTCCTTCACAGCAATGAAGCTTCCACCACTGAAGGAAAGAATAACCATAATCAACAAGATGATAGAATATCTCTGAAGCTAAAGATGAAGCATGGCCGCTCTTTTAAAATGAGCAGTTGTATTATTTAAGTTCATTAGGGGAGATCTGCATAAAAACAAACCAATTCATTTTCATGTAGAGTTTATCAAACTTTCGTATAGAAATAAAGGTTCTATGAATAACAGTAAGCTACTGTAGAAGTGGGAAAGATAAAATAACTTCAGAATTGCATCCATTCCCCTATCGTTAAGCTCAGAAAAAAAAATCTAGACAGCTGAGCCAGCCAAAAGTATGTCTCAGCTGTGCTTATTTGCAGCCTAGGTGTCTGCTATCTCTAAAAATATAGCAACCATAACCTTCTTTTATCTGTAAAAATAATATATTTCTTCAGTTGTTTATTAACCTTCCATTGTTCTGCCTCAAAGGGTCCAACTATGGTATATTTTCAAGGAACCATTGCAAGTTTGGAATAAGAATTTGGAAAACCATAAATAAATGGTGAAATGAATCATAGAGAACCTCTGCTTTGAAATCTAGTAGCACCCTCGAATATAAATCACCTTCCTCCTATATTTAAGAACTCAAGTTCCTCTTCTATTCAACACCTAGAACTCAATCTTTGCAAAAAGGGTTCCTGGCATAACTCAATTGTCCATACATTTGCACACCACAAGGATGGCATGATATACTGGCTGATAGTTCTCAAAAACACCTTAAACCCCATGAAGTAGGAAAATCGGATATGCTTTAAGACTCAAATAACATAAAAAGGCAAAGAAGCCTACAATCTCTTCATCTACAACCCATTGAATTCCAATATATGTCTAAAAAATGCTTTTGCTAGTGCAAATTTAGCACTTGATTGGAGCAAGGTCTCAGATTTGAACAACTATCATCTTAAGATTTTCAGGGTATTGGCGATTCTTCCAATCAAAGCTAAATAATGCCTTTCAAACTTCCTGTCTAGAACACTCCATCAAGCTAGGCTAGTCTTTCCGTCACTAGTATCGCTAAGTTAAATGAGGTCATCTATCTTCTCTTCCAACACGTAAACTTTGAAACCAAGTGGAACCCTTTCTTTAACAATCACCACTAAACACTGAAATGTTAAATCACTTAAAATTTAACCTACAGCTAGCCCAAGTCCTAAGAACAACAAACTATCTTTCAATGCTGATCTTTCTTCCCTAAGCTTGCTTATTATGTCATTAGTTATCCCTCTAAGTTATTTGAAGTTTCGACCTCAAGAATAAGCATTCAGAAACTGTAAAGGGTATTGAACACTTACTCAGAAATGGCTTCATATACCGACCCGAAAGACCCACTACCAAGAAGGTCACCCTTCTCCCAGTGAGTGATAATAAGCTTTAGCCTCCCATTCGGCGAAATTCTCTCATTCGGAGAAACAGTGGTGGTGCTAGAAGAATCATCATCATTCGACGTCGTAAATGAACACCCTTCAGAGACCGATACAGTCTCTTCAGAGACCGGCACAGTCTCTCTAATCTCACCTTCCACATCGTCCTCCTCTCCAACCTCTCCTTCTTCTTCTTCATCAGAACAAGAGGAAGCTGCCGAAGAAAAACCAAGCCTCTTTCCCACCGCATTTCCTGCGCCTTCTGGCGCGAAATCCCTCAGAATGTCCCAAGTCGAGCATCCGTCGTCAATCACCGGAACCCTCATCGACGGCGGCGGCCTGAGCACGGGCGGCCGCACACCCTTAATCCCAATAGAAACCCCAGCTGAAACAGAAGTAGCAGCAGCAGCCGCATCAGCATTATAAACCCCGCTTGGAACCGGCGAGTCAGCTAGAGTCAACTCAGTTGCAGCAACAGTAACAGCCCTTACTCTATCGGACAACTCAGCCACTTCTTCCCTCAATTCGTCGGGTTTCGGACTATCCAGACTATCCAACCCGTACAATCTGGATATGGGGAGAACATCCGAAGTCGAGCGGATCTTCCGGGCCACCCAGTCCTCCTCCGATATCGAGAAGTCGTCGGGTCCGAGGCCCAAGGTCTTGTATATCCGCTCCATATCGCCCTCGTTCCCCTCGACCCGGAAGCTCGTCCGGTCCAAGTCGAACGAGCGCGTGTGGAGTGAGGCCGACGACGAGGAGTCGTCGAGTGAGGATGACATCGAGGCGGCGTCGTAGTCAAAGTGCTTCCCCGCATTCCGGCGCTCGAGCCTCGGCTTCCGGCGGTTCTTCTTCGGATCCATGGCTTTCGTCCCCTTACTATGAGAGAAAAATCGAGGTATGTGATGCATAGGGAGCTAAATCCATCTAAATTTTCCCCACCTCCACGAAACTCGATCGGAGAAGCAAGCGGCGACTTGTGTCTGATTTTCTGTTTTTTTACCGAGAAAATTGAGCGAGAAAATGGAGAGAGGGGTTTGGGGGCGTTTTCGGTAAAGGACGCTGACCAAAAGGCGAGACGGTGCGAATCTTGGAGACTGGTAAACGCCGTCGAAGGGGGAGAGAGAAGGGAAGACACGGTGCCACGTGGCAGTGCAAGGATCTCTCCTACGTCCGTACAAAGATATTGTTCATCAGATATTTTAACCTTCTAGGATATACCGCAGCGATTAGGATTTTTTTCCTTCTTTTTTTATTCTCTTTCATCTCTTCCTCTCATATTCTCTTATTTTTGCTATAAAAAATGAATATAAGATGTAGATGTGATTTAACCGTGAGAATTCAAATAAGAGGAAAAAAAAAAAAAAAAAAGGAGAGAATCATACTCCATTATGCAGGCCACTCATGTTCATTAAAAATTTGATTAAACATTTGTTAGGGTTTTTACTAAAACAATAATATTATTTTATTGGAAAGTACTCGGAATGTCATGATTAAAGGAGCGCAATTCGTGTTTAGGGATCGGTTTAGGTCCATTCAAACACAACACTGTTATCAGATAAGTTACTTTTCTTCAAATTTGAATATAAAAGAATTATTAAGAGTGTTACATGATAATGATGTGATTAATATGTTAAATATTCACAAGTATATTAAGAGACTAGAAACTCATTGAATTGAAAACATTCTCTCTTGAACCGATGTCTTAATGATCCTATGTCAACGATGTCTTAATGATGCTATTTTTTTACATGTCACACAATGGGGGTTCTCTTTTTTTGGGAATACCCAAAAAATTGTTATAGAGAAGCATTTTTATCAATTTTGATTCACTAATAATGTTGTTCACAATTTAGTCAAAATTTTCTTCGTATTTTCCACTCTTTTATCCTAGTTACGGAAAAAGTATTTTTCTACAAGAAATTTTCAATATGAGAATTTCTCCTTAACCGTTAGATCAACCTCCTTAATAATGGTATAGATTGATTACAAATTATTTAATTATGTTCATATTCATGTGAACTAAAAGTAGGTTTCTTCTTAATTAATGTGCTAATGTCTACAATTAGACCAATAGCTAGACAAAGAGGTGGCAAAACAACCTATTACAACCTGTTGGGTTGTTAATGGCTACTCGTTAAGACCTATTTGTTTGATATCACCATAACATGAAGGTGAGATTGGCAATGGTGATTATCGTGTAATGGTAATGGTGATAACCACAATCAAGTAACCCAATGGTAAGGGCGCAGGCTATCTCACCAATAAACAAACAAATGTCGGAGATTCTAAGTTCGATGCTCTAAACTACTGAGCCTACTTGACTGTGGTTACGAGCATGGTGAATTGCCACCAAAGCTAGGCAGCTGTTGACGGTCGAGATACTAGGTGCAGGCCCAGCCAGTTCCGGAAACCTTGATAGAAGCAGGCAACGACGAGGTACGGAACTCTTGGACGATATTTTGTCTGTAATTGTGCATTCCCTAATACCTACTTTAGACGTCGTTTTAGAACGGAACGACAGTTGTTCAACAAAATCATGATTGCTGTTTGCAACCATGATTCTTACTTTGTGCAAAAGAATGATGCTTTTGGTGTTATGGGTCTCCTTCTAGAGTAAAAAATTATTGTTGCCTTGCAGATGCTTGCATATGGAGCATTTGCAGACCAAGTGGATGAGATAACGAGGATGGGGAAATCAACCATTCTTGAGTCCCTAATGAGGTTTTACGGAGCAATCGAATCTATCTACACTGCAGAGTACCTCCGGACGCCTACTGACATAGACTTGCAAAGGCTACTGAAGAAGGGCGAGATGTAAGGTTTTCCTGGGATGATTGGAAGCATCGATTGTATACACTGGACGTGGAAAAATTGTCCAAGTGCATGGCAAGGCGGTTATGGGGACAGAAAAGAAGTAAAAAGTATCATTTTGGAGGCGGTCGCATCTTTTGATACATGGATTTAGCATGCCTTTTTCGGAGTTCCGGGAGCTCAAAACGACCTCAATGTTCTTGCCCAATCCCCAATGTTCAATGATGTCCTGCAAGGAAAGGGACCAAAAGTCACGTACTGCATCAATAGACGTATGTACGACGGGCCATACTACCTAGCAGACGGCATTTACCCAAGGTGGTCAACATTTGTCAAAACAGTGCCACGTCCACGAATTGCAAAGGAAAAACACTTTACAAGCTGTCAAGAGGGGTGTGTAGACATCGAAATTTCAGTGAAATAAATGTTAACCAATACAACACTTATTTCACCTATATCATTCCCTCACTTCACCAACAACCTCCACTCATTTCACCTACATCATCCATTTACCTCACCTATATCATTCCCTCACTTCACCAACAACCTCCACTCATTTCACCTACATCATCCATTTACCTCACCTACAACCTCCACTCACTTCACCTACATCATCCACTCACTTCACCAAAAAAATGAATGGTGGTGATTCACTCTCAAAGCCTATAAATAGGCTTCTCCATCTAGAGGAAGAGACACCAATTCACAAATACATTTCTCTACTCCCAAAATGGAAGAGAATACTCCCTACACACACCAAAAACTTGAAGCCTTAAAGTTCTAAAGCTCTCAAGAAAATCCCGAATGATCAAGAAAGCACTCTTCGTTCTTCGTCAAATCCTCCTTCAAGATCAAGCCCCAACGACCCTTGAAGAACTCCCACCAACTCAAGATCAAGCCCCGACGGCCCCTTGAAGAAAGTGTTTATCATTCATCATCCGTTCATCCTAAGATCAAGCCCCAACGGTCCTTTGGATCAACAACCTCAACAAACCCATACACTTATTCTTCAAGATCAAGCCCAACGCCCCTTGAAGATCCGTTCATCAACTGTTCATCCTTAGATCAAGCCCCGACGGCCCTTTGGATCAACAACTCATCCACAAACCTACACCCTACGAAGATAGAATCAGAGGATCAAATTACAAAGAGGTTGTAACCCCAAAATCATTAAACACAAAAATATTATTTTGTACACGTATTCTTGTTTCTTGTTTCAGGAATTTTTCGTGTTTACAAATTTGGCACGCCCGGTGGGACATCTCTACATCTCATCTCTATCCTGAAATCATCGAAAAACGCAAATGGCATCAAGAAAGGATCAAGTTGTTCCTACAATCAAAGCAAAAAACAAGAACATCATCGCTGCAAGTGGTGATATTTCGTGCATCATAACCCGAAGTAAGGCAAGAGCTCTTTTTGCCGCGGCTTCCGCCCCTGCATTAACTCTGTCAAAGGAACAAGAGCACCTGAGGCACGAGCCTGTGATCACCCTAGCCTCGCTAAGGGCATCAAGAGGGGAAAGCCCGAGGAAATACTCAGAGTCCCTACTCTCTGACGCTGATTCGAGCGGCAGTACAACCATGCAAGTCATGACCACTGGAGCAACTTCAATCGAGGAGCAGCTAGCTCAGATGAATGAAACAATCGCAAAGCTCACACGGACTGTGGAAGAGAATGACTTGCAGATTGCCGCACTCGTCAACCAACTAGATGCGCAGCCTGAGGTGAAAGTCGACCCAAATGATAGCCTAGTAAAGAAAGAAGTCGACGAAGAAGAGGAGCCTCCAGCAGAGAAAGTCGAAGAGAAGCTGAAGCTAGACCAAGCAACGGCGTTCATGGGATCTCTCTCTATCCAGCAACTACAGGAGATGATTGCAAGCACTATCAAGACACAGTACGAAGGAAGTTCACATGACTCTGTACTGTACTCAAAGCCCTACTCCAAGAAGATTGATGCTTTGAAGATGCCAAGGGGTTATCAGCCCCCAAAATTCATGCAGTTCGATGGAAAAGGCAACCCGAAGCAACATGTCGCCCATTTCATTGAAACTTGCAACAATGCTGGGACAGAGGGAGACTACCTCGTCAAACAGTTCGTGTGTTCACTGAAAAGTAACGTTTTTGATTGGTACACCGACCTCGAACCCGAGTCTATCAACAGTTGGGACCAGCTAGAAAGGGAATTCCTCAACCGCTTCTACAGCACTCGTCGTACTGTAAGCATGCTAGAGCTGACCAGTACGAAACAATGGAAAGATGAACCTGTCGTTGACTACATAAATAGATGGCGTTCTTTAAGTCTGGATTGCAAAGATCGGTTTTCTGAAACCTCTGCCATTGAGATGTGCGTTCAAGGCATGCACTGGGGTTTACATTACATCCTCCAAGGCATAAAACCAAGATCATTCGAAGAGCTGGCAACTCGTTCCCACAACATGGAGCTGAGTATCGCTAATCACGGGAAAAATGAGCCGATTACTAACTTCAAGAAGGACAAAGTATTCGCCCCAAATGTAGACAAGACTGGGAAGAAGCCCGCTAAGGAAGCTTTCACCGTCAACACTACCCCCATCAAGACCACCTCAGCGCCCATCAAGATCTCCTCCAAGAAGAAAGCGAAGGAGATAAAGACAAGTGAGCCTTCTCGCACCCAAGACAGATACAAGAGCACTTTGAGAGAGTTGGAACAGAAAACGTACCATTTTCCTGACTCTGATATGGCTGCCATGTTAGATGACTTGCTGGAAAAAAAAGGTGATTGAGCTACCCGAATGCAAGCGTCCTGAAGAAATGAATCGCACAAACGATCCTAGGTACTGCAAGTACCATCGTATTGTGAGTCATCCTGTTGGCAAGTGCTTCGTTCTTAAAGAACTCATCATGAAGCTAGCACAACAAGGGCAAATTGAGCTCGACCTTGAGGACACGGCCGCAACGCATACCATTACAATTGCGTTTGGATCGTTTAATCCTGTGCCTCTCCAAACGACACCTGACCATTCCCGTGAATGCTCAAGTTGCACGGCACCTCCTACACAACCATCACTGGAGGGAAGCGACCAAGATGCACATGCTGATGATGAAGAAGGATGGATATTGGTAACCTACAAAAAGACAAGGAAACCAAGACCACGAGTCATACAGCCAAAGATGGAACAAAAAAGAAATCACCACGGCCGCAACAATGCGAAGCCTAAAAGAAACATAAAGCATGATAAGACAACATATGCTGGGGAACCTATGGAGCAGGAGCCACGCATTCCCGTTTCCTTGCATGAGTACTTCCCGAATGACTTTTTCCAACAGTGCACTACTGTAGCCTGTCACATGGTTGAAATAGAAATAGAAGAGCCCTCAAAAGGCAAAGCTATCGCCACTGAGGTAGAAAAGACCCTCACACCTGAAGAAGTTCTGCCAACACACTTTAGCATCGAGGAAGCGCTACCATTGCCAAAAAAGATACGAAGAGCACTAGCAGCAATACGAAGAGCACTAGCAGCAGTCCTGGCAGGTCCCGACGACCACGAAATGCAAGAAAGTAACGACGAAGGCTCGAAGCTTCAGCCACATGAATGTGCCACATGTTGTGCCACCCATGACGCAATTAACTTCATTGACGAAGACCTACTGCTGGGATCAAAGCCTCACAACCGTCATTCCTTCGTCTCAGAGTACGTAAGAGAATACAAAGTCAACCACATGCTTGTGGATGGTGGGTCGGCCATAAACATCATGCCAAAATCAACAATGACCATAATCGGCATCAAGGTGAATGAACTGTCCCTGAGCCGTCTGCTGATCCAGGGTTTTAACCAAGGAGGACAAAGGGCGATGAGCATAATCCGAGTAGAGATGACCATTGGTGAGCTCAAATCAGGCACGATATTCCACGTGATTGATGCAAGAACTTCCTACAGCTTGCTCTTAGGAAGACCTTGGATCCACGCAAATGGGGTAGTGCCGTCCACCTTTCACCAATGCCTAAAATTTTACCGAGAAGGAGTGAAGGTGATCCAAGGTGACACCAAGCCATTCACCGAAGCCGAATCACACTTTGCAGACACCAAGTTCTACATGGATGAAGACATGGTACCCGAAGCTCTTCCGAAAGAGATCAAATCCACGGGCAAAGCAGCACCTAAAAAGCAGGAGTGGCAAGCCATGCCTAAAAAGCAAAAAGAGCAGGCCGATCCATCTTCAAGCAAAGACGGTGACGAGTTTGCTAAACCTGCAACAACCAAAGGGTAGGATGCCGTCAGAAGGACCGAACGCACCCATATTCCGGTATATCCCGATGTCAAGAAGAAAGAATGGTCAATCTCCATTCGAAACTGGAACAAGAAAAGCCGACACACAGTGGCACACGGATAATGTAAAGTTGCTCAAGACGAATGCAGTTTTGCCTCTGACACAGCTAGGGGGTGCTAAGGCCGCAAGACTACCACAAGGCTTCATAAAAGCTCTACCAAAGAAGGTGGAATCAAGCTTTCTTCCAACCAAGAGGACCGAGGAAGGTTTCGACCCAAACGCCTACAAACTCATGTCAAAGGCCGGGTACGACTTCGCTTCTTCTGAGGCGGCTGGAAAGAAGGTTTCAAACACTGTCAATGAAAAAGAACGTAACCTCACCAAAACTCAAAAGAAGTTGAAGGAGCATGGTTACGGAGTTGACAACAACAAAGCTGGACTTCGCTTCACACCAAATGCACCTATGATGATTTCAAACAAAGCGAAAAACACTAGCACTCAATACGTCAGCGTGAGCATTGAACAAGACCAAGAAGAGCCTAAACCTGCCCCTCGGACGTCGGTCTTCGATAGGATGAGCCATTCAAGCTCCAGAATTTCAGTGCTTAATCGCATTGGTAGTCAAGACCGAACCTCTGTCTTCAAAAGGCTTAACACGCCAACATCCCAAAGCTCTGTTTTTGAAAGGTTGTTAAAGCCTAAGAAACAAAGCAACACAACTATCTCTCCTCTGCGACGATCATCTTTGGAAAGTTTTGAAGATAATGAGAAGCCTTTTGGAAAGAGGAAGACAACACCAAAGGAAGAAAAGTTCGATGGGTTAGCAGAAAAATGCGACGTTCGAAGCTTGATTCCTTCAAGGATGAAGCGCCAAGCAATCCTAGAGGTTGACATAAAGGGACCACTGAAAGTAAGAAGACGTACTATCATCCACACCAGACAATCCTTATGCCAACAAGCTCGAGAAAACAACACTAAAAAGGAAGTCCAAGATGTTTTCCACATCACGGTTCAAGAAGGTAAAGAAGACGAAATCCCCGAGGAGGATGTCACTGCTGCACCACCACAGCTCGAAGATGGGGGGCAAGCCACGGTCGATGATCTCAAGGAACTCAACTTAGGTACAAGTAAGGAACCAAAGCCTATCTTCGTAAGTGCATTATTAAGTACGAATGAGATAGAGGAGTATTATCAGCTGTTGTTAGAGTACAAAGACGTCTTTGCTTGGACCTACAAAGAAATGCCCGGCTTGGACCCTATCATCGATGTTCATCATCTTGCGGTCAGTCCTGGAACACGACCGATAAAGCAAACTCAAAGACGCTATCGATCTGAGCTTATCCCACAAATCGAGGTCGAGATCGACAAGCTAATCGAAGCAGGCTTTATTCGAGAAGTGCAATACCCCAAGTGGATCTCCAACATCGTCATTGTTCTTAAGAAATCAGGACAAATACGTGTTTGCGTAGACTTCCGAGACCTCAACGATGCTTGCCCAAAGAATGACTTCCCCTTGCCAATCATTGAAATCATGGTGGATGCAACCACTGGCCATGAGGCATTATCATTCATGGATGGCTCTTCTGGGTACAATCAAATTCGCATGGCCCTCGAAGACGATGAACTAACAGCCTTTCGTACTCCAAAAGGTATCTACTGCTACAAGGTGATGCCCTTTGGTCTAAAGAACGCTGGAGCTACGTATCAACGCGCAATGCAGAAAATCTTCAATGACATGCTACACAAAAACGTAGAATGTTACGTAGATGATGTGGTGGTTAAGACGAAGAAAAGATCAGACCACTTGAAGGATCTGCGAATAGTGTTCGAAAGGCTGCGAAAATACAACCTCAAGATGAACCCGTTAAAGTGTGCATTTGGCGTCACCACTGGAAAATTCCTCGGCTTCATCGTCAAGCACCGTGGCATTGAAGTAGACCAATCAAAGATCAAGGCTATTCAAAGCATGCCCGAGCCAAGAAACCTGCACGAGCTGAAAAGTCTACAAGGACGGCTAGCCTTCATCAGACGCTTCATCTCCAACCTCGCAGGGCGTTGTCAACCGTTTAGTCGCCTTATGAAGAAAGATGTTCTATTCGTATAGGACAAAGCATGTCATAATGCTTTTGAAAGCATAAAGAAATATTTGTCAAGTCCACCTGTCCTGGGGGCACCTGTGCCCGGGAAACCGCTCATATTGTATATTGCTGCTCAGGAAAGTTCAATCGGAGCACTCTTGAATCCCAGAAAGAATGAGCACTTTACTACCTCAGTCGAACTCTCACCGGCGCTGAGTTGAACTATTCCCCAATAGAAAAGATGTGCCTCGCTTTGGTGTTTGCCATTCAGAAGCTCAGACATTACATGCATGCTTACACCATCCACCTCGTTGCTAAAGCCGACCCTGTCAAATACGTCATGTCCAAGCCAGTCTTAACAGGGCGACTCGCCAAATGGGCTTTGCTTCTTAATCAATATGAGATCATCTACGTCCTAGCTAAAGCAGTCAAGGGACAAGCGCTAGCAGACTTCCTTACCGATCATCCAATCCCGGCTGATTAGAAAATCTCAGACGACTTGCCTGACGATGAGGTGTTCTACATTGACATCTTCCTGACATGGACGATGTTCTTCGACGGATCCGCACGAGCAGACGGAGCGGGGGCAGGAGTAGTATTCATGTCGCCACAAAGGCAAATACTACCTTACTCCTTCCAACTGAGTGAGCTATGCTCCAACAATGTTGCTGAGTACCAAGCATTGATCATCGGGCTCCAAATGGCGATCAACATGGAAATCAAAGCTCTTGAGGTATATGGCGATTCTAAGCTCATAATCAATCAGCTCTTAACTGAATATGAGGTGAGGAAAGATGATCTTGTTCCATACTTCCGGCTGGCAACTCAACTGCTACAAAAGTTCGAGGCCGTGACACTAGAACATGTGCCAAGAAAGGAAAATCAAATGGCAGACGCTCTTGCCAATCTAGCCTCGAGTATGACACTAAGAAAAGTTGAAGCTGCAGACATGCCAGTTTGCCAAAGATGGGTGATTCCGCTCGTTAATGAAATTTCACTAAATGATACAAATGTCATCTCAGTACTTCCAGTCGATGCTGAAGAGTGGAGACAACCGCTGATCGACTACTTAGAGCACGGAAAGCTTCCAGATGATCTTAGACACCGTTCCGAAATACGTCGATGAGTACCTTGCTTCCTTTACTACAAAGGGACACTCTACCGATGCTCTTTTGATTGAGTGCTCTTGAGATGCCTAGGTGAGGAAGAAGCTAATCAAGCCTTGGAAGAAGCACATTCAGGTGTGTGTGGGGCACATCAGTCTGGACCAAAGCTACATTTCCAGCTTAAAAGAATGGGTTACTACTGGCCGAGCATGGTGAAGGACTGCCTGGAACACGCCAAAAGGTGCCGAGCCTGCCAATTCCATGCCAACTTCATACATCAACCGCCTGAACCATTACACCCTACAGTTGCTTCATGGCCGTTTGACGCATGGGGATTGGACGTTGTAGGACCAATTACGCCAAAGTCATCTACAGGAGAAGCTTACATCCTAGCTGCAACAGATTACTTCTCCAAGTGGGCTGAAGCCATACCTTTAAGGGAAGTCAAAAAGGAAACTGTTGTTCGTTTCATCAAGGAACATATCATCCACCGATATTGTGTGCCTCGCTACATTATCACTAACAATGGAAAACAGTTATCCAACCGACTTGTGGACGAGCTTTGCGACAAATACAAGTTCAAGCAGCACAAGTCTTCCATGTATCATGCTCCGGCCAAAGGCCTCGCAGAAGCATTCAACAAGACGTTGTGCAACCTCCTAAAAAAGGTAATCGGCCGAACAAAGAGAGATTGGCATGAAAGAATAAGTGAAGCACTTTGGGCATATAGGACTACATACAGGACTCCCACCCAAGCTACGCCTTATTCTCTTGTATATGGCGTGGAAGCTGTGCTACCGCTCGAAAGTCAAATCCCCTCACTAAGGATGGCTATACAAGAAGGCTTGACTGATGAAGAAAATGCAAAGTTGCGCCTTCAAGAGTTGGAAGTGCTGGATGAAAGAAGGCTCGAAACTCAACAACAATTGGAATGCTACCAAGCACGACTATCCAAGGCATTCAACAAGAAAGTCCGCCCAAGGTCTTTCCAACTCGGAGATCTCGTGCTGGCATTGCGTAGGCCTATCATTACAACCCACAAGACAAAAAGCAAGTTCACATCAAAGTGGGATGGACCCTACGTAATACAAGAGGTCTACACCAATGGCGCCTACTTAATCATGGCAGAAGACGGCTTGAAGATCGGCCCCATCAACGGCAGATTTTTGAAGCGCTACTACCCCTAAAGCAAACGCACCACGCTCCTGGCACGTAAGAGCATAAACTGTGTACGGCAAAATCATCATCAAAATCACCAAAAAAAAAAAAAAAAAAAAAAAAAAAAAGAAAGGAAATAACACATCTTGGTGATATATATGTTTTATCTATATTTAGCACAATACACTGAATAAGATAAAGCATGTCCATTGATCTCCGAGAAATTACAAGTGCGTACAAAAAAAAAAAAAAAAAAAAAGATGGAGCTTTCACAAAGGTTGTTCACGTGAAGCCTCACTACTTGGCAAAACTCCAGGAGCGGGAGGCATCGAAGATAGATCATTCGAGGCCTCAATACTTGGTGGAACGCTAGATGACGAAGGAAAAAGATGCCTCTGGAAGAAAGCCGCAAGCCTTTGACGGTCACTTTGAATTCGACCTTCAGATTCTTGCAGCTGATCAAGCTTCCTCTTCATGCTCGTCGAATAATTATTTGCAAGCACGTGCAAACCTTTATTCTCGCGCTTAAGCTATTTGATCTCTTGTTTAAGATTTTCCACCTCCGCCATCAATGATTCAACTTGACGGGATCGAGCAAGTAGGCGTTGGCCTATGTTGGACACAGAGCCTGCACACTGAACACTGAGAGCTAGGGACTCTTGAACGGCCAACGCATCGGACCGTTCTGAAAGCAGCCTACTATCTCTAGGAGTGAGGAGGTTCCTAGCTACTATCGTAGCTGTTGTTGCATCCTTCATCACGGAGTCTTCACCTGTAAGAGGGCCATTAGAAGATAAGAAAGACGGGCACCATATATTACCCTGACGCGGTGCACCCGTATCACTGCTGAGACTCAAATTTAAGCAAATGTAAGAGGGTTAGTCATTTTCAAAAATGTTAAAAGAGAAGGGTTGGATGGAGTAAAATCTCAAAGGGCCGTTAAAACAAAATACACCGGAGACGATTTTCACGAATGGGCAATCTTCAAAGTGTGCATGTTGGAGGTGATCGATACCTCTATAAAAGGAGAGGCGACACAACCACCGATTCAAAAAAATTGAAGAGACACCACTCTTCAAATCTTAAAAGCCGGATTTTCCTGCATAAAGTTCGTCAACACTTTTCAGACACAATCTCAGCTTTTCAGATAACGCGTGCAACTTTGTCAAAAGATCTCTGATAAAGTTGAAAACGCGTGGAGGTCATTATCCCAACTACCACACTTTTGCCGACAAGCGTGGGTGACAAAGCCGCATCCGCACTACTACTTGCCATTAAAATTCCTATATATGTCAACATTCATGGCAAGACATACATCCAAAAACGCATGACTCTTCTTCTCGGGCGAGAATGTAGCTGCAACCAAACCTCTCAACATGCTAAGTTTTCTTCTTCCCTTGAGAACACCTATTCAACCAAGTCTTCGAGAGTAAACGTATCCCATATCATTAGGGTCGAAAGCAAGAGTATCTCATAGCATGCCTTTCCCTCATCCTTTCCTTTGTTCTTGTTCTTCCCTGAAAGACAAAGAGAGAGAGAGATCAGTCGGCACTTAGAATCAAGCTTTCCGTTTGGAGCCAACTGCCTGGAATCCCTTCCCTGATTGCTTATCCAGCCCTGCTCTCAAGTACTCATCTTCAACCATTGATGTACCCCCAAAGAAGATACCAGATGCCTGGAGTACAAATGAAGCAGGAGGAAACGGTAGATCGAAGCATGTGGAGACGAGCGCAACAAATATATGTGTTAATTCATTCCCTGCTTCTTCAAAAGCAAAAGTATCTCATATCATCAAGGGCGAAAGCAAAGGTATCTCATATCATTCTCTTTCCCTGTTTTTTCCTTTGTCCTTGTTCTTACTCGCATGGCAAAGAGAAAGAGAGCAATCAGCCGGTACTTGGAGTCAGTCTTCCGATCTGGAACCGACTACCTGGAATCTATTCCCTGGTTGCTTACCTAGGGTTACTCTCGAGTAGTCATCTTCAACGGTTGATACACTTCCAGAGAATGGACCACATCTGCTTGGAGAACAGCTAAGACGAGTGACAATGAAACATCAATCTTGTGGATCGTCAGCAAATGCAACAACTGCATATGCTGAGTCATCCTCTAACCCTCTTCAATATGAATTGGAAAGATTGAACAAAGAAACAGGTCATCACCTCTACCTCGTGCTTGTCTGCCATGTGTCTGAATCCTGAAACCGCTCATAGTCCTATTTTCACTCAAGATCAAGCCTCGATGGCCCTTGAAGAAATCACAAGTCCAATTCAAAATCAAGTGTTCACCACCCTTGAATCAAATTCAACTCCAGATAAAAGGAGTAAGTTCAGACCTTCGGGGGAGACCAAAAGAATCCTCCAGCCCAGTTCAAGATTAAGCCTGTGGAAAATCAACAATTGGAGGAAACCAAAAAATCTTCCAGTCGAACTCAAGATCAAGCCTCGATGGCCCTTGAAGAAATTTCCAGCCCAATTCAAGATCAAGCCTCGACGGCCCTTGGGTTGACATCTACATTAAGGGACTTCAAAACGCATCTTTTACACGTGACAAGCACATGTCTACGACGCGCCTTGAAGTGGGGGGCATTTGTAAACATCGAAATTTCAGTGAAATAAATGTTAACCAATACAACACTTATTTCACCTATATCATTCCCTCACTTCACCAACAACCTCCACTCATTTCACCTACATCATCCATTTACCTCACCTACAACCTTCACTCACTTCACCTACATCATCCACTCACTTCACCAAAAAAATGAATGGTGGTGATTCACTCTCAAAGCCTATAAATAGGCTTCTCTATCAAGAAGAAGAGACACTAATTCACAAATACATTTCTCTACTCCCAAAATGGAAGAGAATACTCCCTACACACACCAAAACCTTGAAGCCTTAAAGTTCTAAAGCTCTCAAGAAAATCCCGAAGGATCAAGAAAGCACTCTTCGTTCTTCGTCAAATCCTCCTTCAAGATCAAGCCCCAACGGCCCTTGAAAAACTCCCACCAACTCAAGATCAAGCCCCGACGGCCCCTTGAAGAAAGTGTTCATCATTCATCATCCGTTCATCCTAAGATTAAGCCCCAACGGCCCTTTGGATCAACAACCTCAACAAACCCATACACCCATTCTTCAAGATCAAGCCCAACGCCCCTTGAAGATCCGTTCATCAACTGTTCACCCTTAGATCAAGCCCCGACGGCCCTTTGGATCAACAACTCATCCACAAACCTACACCCTACGAAGATAGAATCAGAGGATCAAATTACAAAGAGGTTGTAACCCCAAAATCATTAAACACAAAAATATTATTTTGTACACGTATTCTTGTTTCTTGTTTCAGGAATTTTTCGTGTTTACAGGGTGCAGAAAAGATGTGGAGCGTTGTTTTGGTATCCTCCAAGCTCGTTGGGCGATCGTCAGGGGTGCTGCCATATTATTTGATGTAGAGTCGCTTTGATTTATCATGATGATGTGCATCATTCTTCACAACATGATTGTGGAAGATGAGTACGATTATGATGTCGTTGATGAATATGAGCCAGACACGATAAACAATTCAAGAACATGTATATATTGTGCTCATGACGCCAACGAAGAACCCATGCAACATGAGCCATTAGAAAGGGATGGACATTACAATGAATTGATCATTCAACGATATACTGCACTTCAAAGGCCATATATGCACAATGCCCCGCAAATTGATTTGATAGAGCACCAGTGAGAATTGAAACAAGCTCAAGATACTTAAGTTCATTTAGTATGTTTGTTTTTTTTTTGTGTGTTTATTTAATTTTATTTGGTGTGTTTCTTTTAGTTCATTTAGTGAGTTTTTTGTTATTTGGTATGTTTATGTAATTTTATTTGATGTGTTTAAATGTCTATTGAATAAAGATTCTCTTAGTATAAATAAATTACCAAATTAAATAAAGTACTAAAATCAATAAATTGGAAACAACATAAAGTACTATATTCAATAAATAAGAAATTATAACCCAAAGTGATTGGAAAATTATGGGCTCTGATTACAAAAAGTACTCTATTCATCATCACTTAACTTTTGCTAGTCCTCGAGCAAAACAAAACAACTAAAGTAAACAATACGAAACAAAACAAACAAAACATAATTTAAACCTTCCAACGTTTGCCTCAGGGATTTCCAATGAAACATGACATATCAAAGATCATTACTCACATAGCTTTTAGTCTTCCTTCCCCTCGAGCACATACTTAATCATAGTCACCATTCACTAGTTCGCATTTAATCAAATAAAACACATTTTGAATGTAGTAACATGCCTTAGAGAATTCCCTCAATTCCTCACTCGTTATGCACTCAATTTTCACTCAAATTTTCTGACTACACACCCTACACTAGTTATATGTGAGAAGATTGATGTAAACATGAAAGACTAGTACTCACATATGTTATAACAAAGAACGCAATTTCTGGAATAATTAAATGTGTTTAGATATGATCTCATGAATGGAATGCTACTACTTAAATGCGAGAACCAGTGACACCATATGCTCATACCAAATTCAAACTCCACAATTGAAATGCACAACACTCAAGATAGAAGTCAAGGGTTGTAACGGGGCTTGGGGTGTTGGCTAACAAGGAAAGGTAGGGATAAACAAAAGTTCTTTAAGCAATAGTAAGTAAAGTAATGAAATTAAGACCTAGAATTCCCTTAGAATGCAGAAATCAACTTTTAAACAAATAGGGGAGATTCTAACAACTCTTAGGGCCTAATTCATTGTTTTGGGCCCTTACTTCAACAACCAATACTTTTCAATTTTTTCTTTCATTTTTTTTTTTCTTTTCTTTTCTTTCTTTCTTCTTTTCTCTTTTTTTTTTTTTTTTTTTCTAACCGTGCCTATGGCACATAAACTCACATCAATACACTTTCCCCCACACTTATTTTCTGCACACATTAATCAAAGGGAATTCATTCATGCTTACTATGCTTCAAGAACAAGGGTACGGATGGTCCTAATCTAGGCTAGGTGAGGGTAATGTGGGTTAACAAAGAAAGTAGGCTACACAAGGCTCAACGGGGTTAAATCCTACAAAACAAATGAAAAGGGAAATATGGCAATTTGGCTATGGTGTTCACTACACAACTTCATCTTGAATACGTGTTATGCAAATCAATGACATGCTTTGAATGAAATGGGCATGAGTTCTAGCATTTGGAACTAAGTGATGAAACGCCTTCTAAGTAGTAACCAAGCAATGAATAATGAGATCATGCAACGACTTAGAAAACAATGATGCATAGATTATAACTCTCCAAATAACGTTTAGGCTCAAGTCTCACAGGGATGTAGCGTTTGTTTAAGTTCCTTCCTTCAAGCATGTTACAAAAACTGATTTTTATCATTTGTGATTACATGTGAATTCGTAAACTATAACTACAACCAAGCATAAACAAAGAGTATATCCAACGTCCATCCATGTTTGTAACTTTCTTTAACCATCATGCAATTAAAAACCAAATACTCATCATTGCGTTGGAAGGTGACCTACGACACAAACAAACACACAAAAACAACTCTTTTTGGGTTTTTCAACACAATTTTTCAAATTTTTATGGTATTTTCGGATTTTTAAGTCAACACACACTAGAACACTCTAAAATAGCTTAAAAACACTTAAAAACAACAAAGAACAAGTTTAGACATGTTAGGTGGTAATACCCTACGATTTTCATGCACAAAGTCTCAAAACAGAATGTTACCCCCCCACACTTAAACTAAACATTGTCCTCAATGTTTTAAACACAATTAAAAACATTACACAAAACATAAAGTAAGCAACAAAGGGAAGGGTTTAGGGACGCAAATCTGAGTGTGGAGCGATTCCCAAGTTCTTCCTTTGTTGATTGCATGGGTTGCCTCCCAAGAAGCGCTTGCTTTAACGTCTTCCAGCCAGACGAGACCTCCATTCAAACTTCCCTAGGTCCCACGGCATGGAATTGATCCTTGAATGGAAGGTGATACTTGAAGTGAACCGGCATTGGTTTGAATTCTAGTGTAGGTGCCTGATTCATCAAAATCAGCCAGTTAGTATAAAATGTAATGGAATTTGGAGAAGATGACTTACTTGTTTTGTCCGACAAGAACTCAATGACAAACACCACTCCTTTGAAAGTTTCAGGGATATTGGACTTGGCCAAATTGCATGTGATGGTTATGACTTGTCCAATGTCATCAAATTCTACTTCTTTGGATTTTGTGGTTTCAAATATGTCCTCTTTGATGCCTTCTACATCTTCTCCAGCCACTACCTTCTCTTGAATCATTCTTCTTGGTGTACAAAGTCCTTTGAAGAATTCAACACCATCTAAAACTTGTTGTGTTGCACCAAGAATTGGAATAGCATTTTGCACCTTTGGGAAGGCTTCCACGATGTCCTTTTTACTCTCTTCTTGGTTGGGAATCAAAAACCTGCTAGGAAAAGGGACATTGGGTGGAATAACATCAGAATAACATGGAATTGGGACGTCCTTACTTGTGGTGGGCGGTTTCGAGGGCTTAGGGGGCTGTGGCAAGGGTTGTTCTACCCTTGCCGTGTGCATGTCTTCTTCCTCCTCCTCAATTAGCAGCTCCTCATCCACTTCGAGGCTATATTTGGACATTTTTAGGTCATCTCCAACCTCCATAGCACTTCCCAAAGTGATAGCATTATGGATTTCAAAATCTTCCTTCGAATTTTCAATAGTTGAGTTGGAGAGTTCACTTTGCTCTTGAATTTGTTTCATGAAATCCATAATCTGCCCAATTTGCTCCTCCAATTTACCCAACTTCTTATCTTGATTTTGTTCGTCCTGCGTCAAAGAGGTTAGTAATTGAAAATTTTTATCATTATCCATGGACATACTTGAACTTGATTGGAATTGTTGTGGGGGAGGTTGTGGTGGCTGGATAGGTGTCGTATAGAACTCCTCATATGGTTGCCAATATGCTTCTTGTTGAGCCTCCTTGGCTTGATTTTGTGACCCCTGCACCAAAGAATTTAATTCATTAAGAATTTGATTATAATCTATTGATGAACTTGAATTTAATTGAGCATATTGCATATGAAGTTGTGATGGCTGCATAGGTCTTGAATAGAGCTCCTCATATGGCTGCCAATATGCTTCACGTTGAACTTGTTGAGCTTCCCACCACATAGAGTTCAAATGATCCCTCCAATCGCTTTGTGGACATTGATTGGCTTGAAATCCTTGCCTATATGAAGCACCAAATGTAGGGACACTCTGCATTGTGGTCCTTTCGGCATACGGCGACAATTGAGAAGTAAGATTTGCCAATTGAGCTTGAATGCTATCAAAATCCATATCTTACTTCTCTAGTACCTAAAATCAAAGAAAGAGAACTAAATCAAATATCAAAAGTAACAACAAACAAAGAAAACAACACTAAATTAGAAACTAAAACGGAAACAACTAAACCAAAAAGAAAAGAACCAAGGGATTAGCAAAGTTGCTAATCCCCGGCAACGGCGCCAAAAATTTGATGCAAACTAAGTAAGCACACAAATTAAAACCCTCTTGTGACAATTGTAGTATATAAATAAGTAGGGATCGTTCTAGACCGGGGATTAGGAGGGATTACTAAATCACTTGGAAACTGACTCAAAAACGTAAAACAAACGTTAAAAACACTAAACTAGACTCAAAGAATGCAAAACTAAACAATAAAAAAAACTAAAACAAATCAAAAGACTCAAGAATTACAAAACACTTGTAAACACAAACTAAGACACTTTCTAACTAAATTGGACACTAAAGTAAAGGGGGATTGAAGTTTTGACGAAATTAAACTAAATGCAACGATTGTAATTTAAAGGCAGAATTTAAATATGAATGTGATGAAATATGGAATGAATGCTAGCTAGAAGGTTCTTCTCCACACATGTTACACTTGCATACATTTTGATTTTCAGTTGGTCTTTCGATGAATTATGAAACTCAACACCCCGGGTTAATTAGGTCCGCTTAAATTAACCGTCAAGTTTTCCTTAAGTTAATGAATTGGATGATTGCATGCGACAACCCAAAGCATTCCCCACAAGTTCCCTACATGAATTGCATAATAGAGATACAAGCAAGAATCATTAAGCACATTGAAAATTATAAGTATTGACGAGGCATTCGTTACTATGATTGCATGAAACTTATGCCAAGAATTTATTTAACGCGATTGTTTATAAGCAACCTCCACTACTTGTGAAAATAAGTTCATAACTATTAGGTGAAATTCACTTATATTCTAGCGTCATATTCATGCATGAAAATTAAGCGTGCACTCTCAATCAACATACATAAATAAGTTATCGATCAAGCAGTTAAACAAATTGAATCCACAACTTATGAAATTCCAACCAAATATAATCAATTCATATTGCAAGCATAAACATGGTTTCGAATCACCCCCTAGCTAACTAGGGGGATTTAGCCTCTCATATTCACAACAAGAAAAATAAAATTGAATTTAAACATAAAGAACAAAGGATGGATTACACCTAGAACGCCCAACGAATCCACTTGAATTTCTGCGCGTCTAAGTCCTCTTCCTCCTTTCTTCTTGCTGCGGCAGAGAAGGTTTATTGTGTTTTTGGGTGATTTTCTGGTTTAGGAATGGGTTTAGGGAAGTGTGGTGGTGCGGCAAGGTGGTGGAGTGATGGAGGAAGGTTGGTATGGTGGCTGGAATAATGGAGGAAGGCTGCGGCTGTTGGGGAAAATATGGGATGATGCTGCACAGTTTTGGGAAATGGTTGATGCGGCTGGATGGAAAAATATGGGATGGTGGCTGAATAAAAAAATAAAAATGCATGAATGGGAATTGCGGCTAGAGAATAATGGAATCTGGTTTAGGTTATTAGGGTGAATGATAAATGGGGGGGGGGGGGGCCACGGCTTGTAGGGAATTTGGGTGCATTTTCATGGAATGCACGGCAAAGGTCAGAAAACTAAAATGGGATGGTCCTACGGATTAAAACTGTTTTGGTTTATTAGGGTTATATGGTAGGTGTGGACGGATTGATAATTAAAATGGGAAAAGTGATGAATAAAATATGGAATGAATGGGATATTGCGGATGGAATGGAATTAGGGTGATAATTAAATGGGGGCCACGGCTGAAATGGAATGGATTAAGGGAGAATGGTCCAAAATTGCGGTTGAATGAATTATGGGATATATGAAGAATAATGTGCGGCTAGGGGAGTAAAAATGTGTAGGGTTTTAGAAAATAAACCCTAGCTTATTAAAATTAAATTAAAGTTAATTCAAAGGCTGCTAGAATTAGGGAATTAAATCAGAAATTAAAGGGGAAAGATTAAAGGGTGCGGCTAGGGCCTTGGTTTTGTGTCCTAAAGCGCCTACAAGGACTTCAAAGTGGCTAGAAAATGCGGACATTTAAGATTAGGAAAGGTTACCAAAACGGGAAACTTAGGGTCAACTTTCCTAAAATAGGAAGCCTTGTTTGAGTAGGATTCTTCGTTTTGGTAAGAATTCATCGTTGGCGTAGGAATTCGTCGTTTCTTCAAGTCTTCAACTCATTCATTCCTCTTTCGCTCCAAAAGACTCCAATTTGCATCTTCTTGCACACTTTGGCCTTATAATCTGAAAATACACAAAAGTGGGCTTAAACACTGAAATAGATAAGTAAACACAACATAAATGCACGAGAACAAGCTAATTAAGTCGCATGAATATGCGCCTATCAATCACTTAACCAATTTGTGGTGCTAGGATGATCTTCTCTTGTCGTGCTAGGACCATCTCATCTTGCTCTTGCTTCTCTTGCACTCCACCTTCGCACCATATCCGCTTTCTCCGACTTCCAAAAATATTTAGAATTTGGAGACTTCCCTTCTAAAGGCGTGTTCATAATGTCACAATCTCGTTGAGCCATTCTTTCTTCTCTAACATGTTCCCTTTCTTGCCTAAGTAGCTCTTTTTCTCTTTCATTAGCTTGAAATGCTCTCTCAACAGTTGCAGCATTTACCTCCTTTCTAGCCTTATCAGCCTCAAATTTCACCGTTTCCCACGCCAACGTCAATTCACCTTGGCGAGCAAGTTGTTCCATATACTTTGCATAATCATTCTTCGAAGCACTCCTTTTTCTCTTTAAAGCCTTCTTACCTTCAGGCCTAATTGGATAACGGGTCGATCCCGATGCTTGTTCAGGGGGGCGTTTCAGGCACTTCTTCTGCTTCATCTTCATGAACATGGGAGCCATGATCAGGTGTAGAATGTAGAGGGGTGTTGTTCATGAAAACTTTTGGACCGACATGCACAACTTTGAATTTAGGACAATCTTTGACAATATTCCAACATTCCCACCGGTTGAATGATTTATTTTTTGTTTTGGTTTTGGCACCATACCAAGCTTGTACTTAAAGTTGCTACACAATGCAGGATAAAAAATAATTATAATGAAAGTAGGTAACAAATAAATAATACAAACAAATAATTATAATGAAAGTAGGTAACAAATAAATAATACAAACAAATAATTATAATGAAAGTAGGTAACAAATAAATAATACAAACAAATAAATAATATATTGTTACATGATCCACATAATTTTCCCCACTTCGAATATTATTACTGGCTTGTGTCAAGGCGTCTCTCCACGTACTAAATGATTTGCTAAGTAATTTTCAACGACTGGACATTGATTCTTTGGTTCTTTTCCCACCCATTTTCTCAAGATAATTGGTATGAATAAGACTGAACATTTCTCGCAACTGCATCTTATTACCTGTAAGCGAACTATGAGTAACTTCAACCCAGCTAGTACACAACGCAATATCTCCAAGAAGCGTACAATTCGTACCTGCATCAGTAGTCATTTTGTTGAAAAAAAATTGGATTGAAACTTTGAGAGAAAGATAGGAATTTGATTGAAAGTAGTTGAGAAAATATGAAATTGTGGTGTAAGGTAAATGATAATGAGAAGGTATTTATAGAAAAGTAAAAACAATTTTTTTTAAAAAAAATTCATATTTTTTTTCCGATTTCTTACAATTTTTTTTAAATTTTTATTGAACTAATTAATCTTTGCCATTGGATTTAAAAAAAAAATTGAATTCCAACACTCCAGATTGTGCCACGTGTCACAACGATAACTTTTCTTAATTTTAAAACTATTTTTTCTTTTATTTATTTATAAAGTAGAATAATATCAACCATTGATCTCAGATCCAACGATTGGTATTAAATAAGATTTTTTTTTTAATTTTTATTATCGTTGCAAATCGGACAGTCCAATTTAAAGAGTTGTTGAGATCGAACAGACCGTGGGAAGCCACGTGGCTTCCCAACGGTAACTTCGACAGATTGCGCCGTGGGCCCTAGGCGCTGAAACCGTGTCGGGTGATGCACCCCCACAGGCGGGCGAGGTGCACGCGCCTAACAGAAAAAAAATAAAAAATTGGGCCGACGTCAGCCCTTGCATCACATCCACTCGAGCTCTCTGGTTGGCATTTCCTCATGGCCCCGGAGCTCGGGCTCTCGGGCCCTTTTTCCTGGCCCGTCCCCCAAGCAAACTCCAACGGTGGAGTTCCTCTAAAACCATCGTATTGTGTAGGTGGGCCATAGTTTCAAAATCAGATATTAGGTGGGCTATCCCACACAAGCAGTGCTGTCTCGATAGAGAATGACTCTGATGCCCAAGAACATTTCCATCATGCTAGCTATTTTAGCTCTTATTAGTTACGTCGGCTATAACTTTTCCAAAACAAATCTTGGCCAGTTATCCCCGTACAAGTTATATTGTGCACTAATTTACACTGAGGGTATATTTGTTAACGACAAATTAAAGCAAGTAAGAATAAGCATGAATCAAAGTAAACAAGAATCATGATAAGCATGAATTAGAATAAGCAGGAATTGAAATCAGGTATTTCTATTAAAATATTTATTAACTAATAGGAATCAAAATGAAAATAAATATCATTCTTGACACAACCCGATCGGAATCAAGGTATGCTAGCCAACACCTGAATGTGACGTAGCCAAAAGGAATGTGATGTATAAAATATGGATAAATTTAAACCAAACCTAGAATTTATTTAAACTAATACAGAGAGTGCGTGGTAGTTGGAAGAACCCATTAAACACAAGTGTTCAAAGCATATATGACAGTACGACATAAATAGAGCAATCGAATTTAGTTAAGGTACTTATTACATAACCGGAAATAAGCTCCTACATTTATTTAGGGATATGTGAGAATCGTCAGAGATTCCTCGTATGCCACAGAGAATTCAGCTAACTAAGTCCTGGAAGGGCGAAAAACAGAAGGTGTGCGTGGGCAAAAACAAAGGTTTATAAAAACATTTATTTTATGAACATACTAAACCCTCGCTGTAAAACATGTATAGTTTCTAGAAAATCATACTACATATAAGTATGAAATCAAATGTAAATCAACAATAATTCCAGAAATACAAAAATCATAGTATCTCAATCATAGCATAAGAAAATCAGGTGCTCATCAATCTATGCTAACACACGAGTTTATGCAGAGGGATTCTAACATGAACAAGATTGGGTGTAATCATAAGATACGCTCTAGTACTGCAATCAAGTGAAGACTAGCGCTAGGCGCATCACATACGAGTCATAGTTGCTTATTGCAACCTAGGACATGACTGTCACCTACAATGGATCAAAGGTGAGCGTGCGGTGCGAAGTGAACATACATGTGAAGCTTGGCCCTGGTTCGGGGCGAGTACTACACCGGTGCAAGCATGCATGATGAGCAAGTAAAATGAATATGAACATGCCATGATAATTTATAAATCTCAACAATATAATATCACTTTCCAAATAAAATAAAACATGCATGATAAGCATAATATTAATCCAAAAGCATTTGTGGAAACTATAAAACTTTATATAAAATATATATAAAACCAAATGCTTACTCACTGATATGTAGTCGAATCATAGCCTCCTAGCGTCCTAGCCTTGCTTGTCCTCATACCTCCTCGGGATAGTTCTCTCCTATATGTGAAACAAGTATAGTAATTACTGAATTAGGATGTACACTAAAAGGCTAAGAAAATCCCCCATAGTTTGCTCAAACGGAGGGTTTAAATATACGAAAACATTCTACATGACGTCACGGAATATTTCGTTAAATCTAACGGCGTCAGTTAAATACCTTAACAATGTTAGAATATTCCATTACCTAACGGAATATTCATCCTTTTTCTCTTATAGACCTCTGCCATTGTCACAACCATCCACCGCCGCCACCTGGTTCGTCGGATTCTAGAAAATTTGGCTGGATTTTTGTAAAAACTTTTAAACTTCATAACTTTCTCATTTCTCAACCATTTTCAACGTACTTTATATAGAAATGAAGCTTGGGAAGAGAAGAACAAGGTTGTACGTTTCAAAAGTCCAAAAAGTGGATGGAAATGGACTGAAAAAAAGCTCAAAACTCTCAGACCTATTTTCGTCGTCTCAAAACCGCATGTTTACATGTTAGCTCAACTTCAAACTTAACCTAGGGACTCTAGAGGGTTGTGTAGTTGCATCTAGACCATCCAAAACCTTGATACTCGAATGGAAAGTTGTCAGAAAACCTAAACCCAAGTCGGAGCTCCGAGTTGCTCCAAGTTGAAAGCTCAAAACTCGATCATTTTAGAATTGGTTCGTACAGATGGACTTATGATGATGAGAGGAGTACGATGATGGTGATTTGAGGTATGATATGTGATGTTTGATGATGGTGTTTGTGTTGCAAAGAGAACATACAGGCTCGGCGTGAAGGAGAGAAGAAGAAGAGAAAGAGAGAGTCAGTTTCTAATTGGACAGAAATAAGAGAGATTTCTAATTGGTTTGAAAAAGTGAGGGAAGTGAAGTGATTGGTGAGTGAGTACGGTCATGGGACAGATTTTAAAGAGAGAAGGTGATAAGATTTGGTACAATTTAAAATTACACAATCCGGCTCACCTTATTGAAAATAGTATTCCCAACTCTAAATTATTAGCGCACACATGTATAATTCTACCTATTGTTAACGTACTTTAACTAAGCATAATTTTTTCGTTACGAATCCAATTCGGGTTTAACTCACGCTCACACATTCGTAACAACGAGTTTAATTACGATAATAGGAAAAATAAATTAAAAGCCAAATAACTACGTCCACGTCAGGTTCAACTTTGCCATCAAGGGCAAAATCATCATGTTACACACTTAGGAAGAACATTAAATGGAAAATTAGGGACGGGTCGTTACAATTCCCCTTATAACTGTTTACAATTGTCCAAAATCGGAATAAAAAGCAATTTGATTACCAAAATGCCTTTGTGCCAAATAATTCTATAATATTTTAATTTTTATCGATAAATTTTGTTCAACTATACACAATTTCTCATTCCCATTCTACCTTCCCAATTTGGCCTCCTCCCTTCAAAATTTATGGCGTGTTTACGTACTAGTAATGGAAATCAAAACAAGGAGTTGAATTTTGATTACGGAGTATTGAAGCGTTTACTAATTCTGGGGAATAAAAAAGGTTGTAGAGCCCACACAAAATAAGGAATCCAACTCCCTAAATTAGAGGACTTGGACTCCTTAGATGGGTGAGGTATTTGCAGGGGTGAAGTTTTTTTCTCAAAAATCCTGAACCATCCCAAACCCATCCCGAAATTTGACATGAAAATGCCGAATCAAAATTCACGAAAAATTTGATACTCGAAATCGAATTGATCCCTAAAGTTTTGATTTGGGGTTCGACCTTAACTTTGAAATGGTTCGGTAATCCTGAACTGAACTGAATATTTAATATATATATATATATATATATATATTTTAATATTATGTATATTTTATTTATTTTTAATTTGTAATTAGAAATTACTTGGACAGTTGGATTGGGTAAGATTAAATCCAACCCTCCATTGTAATTAGGTCATTTGTAACTTTGTAGACCTTCACTTAATTTCTCTCTCTCTCAATCCGCTCTTACCCTCACTCCTGAAAAATTCAAACGGCACTCCTCTGTCGAGTCCATCCAGTTCGAACCCTACTCATCCGTCGAGTCTGTGCACTTCAACGTCACTCCTTCATCCAATTCAACGACACTCCTTTGGCAACACACATAGAGACAAAGGAATATGCGAATCCAACATGAATCTAGTCCTAAAATCCAGGTAAGGTTCATAGGTTTAGGGTGGGTGGTTGCAGTCGTGTGCCGTGTAGGGTAGTGGTGGGTGCACAAATTAGGATTAGGCTCAGATAAATTGATACTTAGATTACTAGATTAGGATGGGGAAATAGGACTTGCACGAATTATAAGGGGATAGGTTATGAAATTGGACATTAGACAAATAGAAATAGAGGATATCGACAATAGGATTGGTATTGTTTATGTCTATGAAATTGTAGTGCTTAATAAAGGTAGGGGAGATCGACAATCCTAAAGTGACTCGAAATCCTGAAACAATTTCGGGTATCCTGAATTTCGGGAATTGTAACTTTTCGGTTCAGTTTCAAGATACAAAATCCCATCCCGAAATGTTTTGGTTTGGGATTTGGGTTGAGGGTTTTGGTACGAGATCCCGATCCGAACCAGCCCTAGTATTTGGATTTCAGGAGAGTGAGGGAATCAAAAATGTATTTTTTTTCTACCAATTATGACCCTCTCATTATTTCTAAAGTTTCAAGTCTACCACTCAACCTAACAAGCTCACTGCTCCCTGCGCACCCTGCCTTCATGCGTCTGCACCTTACTTTCCAACTTTCACCTCCCTGTGCAACCGTGCTTCACTTCCTAACCCACTAGCTCAAGAAACCCAGCCACATCTCCCCCAAACAGGATTCAAAAATCAACCACCCAAACCTAGAAAATAAATAATTCAAAGCCAAATCCAAACCCACAAATCCATGGAAGCAATTACTCAGAAATCATGAAATACTTCGCAGGTAGAAGATGTGGCAGCTATAGGGTAGGGTGCATGGGGAAGATGGAGGTGAGGGCTAGGAGAGAAGAGGTAAGCAGACTTGCAGAGAGGTTTCTATTTAACTAGGTTTGTTGTTAAAGTGTTTAATATTTTAATATTGGTAATACAATAAATCCCTAAATTTGTACGCAAGTTTAATTGTTTGGAATAAGGGCATGAAATAAAACCAATTTAAATAACTAATTAAAATGTTATTAAAAATAAATATACAGATGAAATAAAACAAAAAGGAACAAAGGCATTTTAATAATTATATTGCTTTTTATTTCGATTCAGGTGAATTAGTAAACAACTTATATGAACTCAATTTTATTCGTACTTCGATTACAGAACATTTAAGTAAACAGTTTCAATAGGAATCTGATTCTAACTCCTCCTCATTCCTAACTCTTCATCAATTCAATTCCTCATCAATCCAATTCCTCCTACTTTGATTACGGTTACGTAAACGTGTCATCAATTCCTTGAATATCAGGAATGTGATTCCTAATTTCTAGTGAGACTCGTAAAATTTTCATTCTCCTTGGGTAAGTAAACAAAGGTTCGTTATGAATGGGAATGACTCCCATTCTCCACATTCCTATTCTTCAAGGGTGTGTTTACCAATCGAGATTGGAATATGGAGAAACGGAATTGCACTCCTCGCAAAGTATTCTGGCATTTGCCAGCAAGTAGGGCATCAGAAATTATGTAGGGCCCACCCAATATCAGGAGTTCAATTCCTTAATATCCCGGAATTGGATTACCTCTATAGGGGTAGTAATCGAGCTTTGGGTAGAAGGTTACATCAGGAATCAAAATTTTCTACCCAAAATACCTATTTGCATTCCCTTCCCTTCGTGTGTTTCTCTCACAGCAAATACACCCCATCGTCGCGATCTGGAACGATGCCTCAACGATGACTGTGATTTAGAACAACGAACGCCTAAATTGTCATTTCACAAATTCAATTGAGAGGAAAATTGTGATTTGTAGTGGGCCAAAACTTCTCATACTCTACCGAAACCGAATGGAATGAATGATCTCCTTATCACTTTCACTTTGTGAAAACTGGTTTTTTGGTTTTTATTTTATTTTTATTTTTTCTGTTGATGTGATGGGTTGTGGCGTTTTCCTAGATGGGGGTTTTGGGATAAATACCCTAGGTGCGGGGTGGGGGTTCTGAATACTGTAGACTGAGGGTTCTGTAATTAGAAACAAAAAATAGAGGAAGAGGAGGAGAAAGAAGAAAGAGAAAATTCAGGCGTGAAGATGTGGGGAAGATGATGATGGGTTTAATGATATTATTTCCTCCCCTATTTATTTTTTACGTTTTTGTTATTTATCCTATTATATAAATTTAATTAAGAATTTAATTTAATTAATTAGTATGAAAATAATTTATTTATGTAAGGGCAATATTGACACACCCCGACCGGAGTCGAGATGTGCTGGCCGTCATGGGAGGGTGACGTAGCCAAGTGCGCAACATAAGTGATAATTATGCGAAAATGTGGATTATAATAAAAAAAAATGAAACTCAAACTTATATAGACTAGAAATAAGTGTGTGAAAGTGAACATAACCAAACACAAGTATTTAGAGCATATGTATAAACAGTGCAGTCAGACAAACGAAGTACTAATTATACAAACGGGGAGAAAATCCCTACAGTTATTTAGTAGATCATCAGAATCACCGTGAAGTCCTCGTGAGCCACCAAGATGTACGACTACCTAGGACCTAGAGGGGTGCAAAACAGAAAGGTGAGTGGGCAAAAACAAAACGTTTGAAAACACATTTATCTTTTCTGAACATAATAACCCCTCACTGTAAAACTCGTATAGTCTCTAGAAGATAATACTATGTATATACATACGAATACCAATGCATAAGGCCAGTAAAAATTGAAGTATGCCATGTCATATCGTTTCCGCACTAAAAGATGTAAGCCAGGTGAAATCAATATTAAATAATATGCCAGTCGGAGTCACCTAATGTGACCTGTACGACTGGATCTATAGCTCATCAATATATGATAGCACACGAGTCGGAACCACTTATTGTGGTCTGTATGACAGGGCTGAGTGTAATATGTACGCTCAAGTGCTACGATCATGTGAAGGCTGTGTTAATAATCGCGGGTCACCTACGAGTCGAAACCACCTATTGTGGTCTATACAATAGGGCTAGCACCAAACTTGGATCCAAGGTGAGCGTGCGGTGTGGGAGGTGAACATAACGTGAAGGACTGTGTAGGGGCTTGGGTGGGAGCACTAACACCGGGGTGCAGCAATGATGAACTCCAAATGCATATATGCATAACAATGTACAATGCAACCAATACCATCATAATATACTCACCTGAAGCTTACATGGGCCTCCGCAACATCAAACGATATAATTCACAATTTATAATAATGCAATACTTAAAATGTAACTCATTTTCGACGTGGCATTTAAAACATAAATCATTTTAAAAATGTTTTGGAAACCATAATATATATATATATATATATATATATACACACACATACACACATATATAGAAAGCAAATGCCCACTCACTATTAAGTAGCAGGATCGTAGCCCCCCAATCTCGCTTGTCCATGCTTGTCCTCTAGTTACGTCTCACCCATATGCGAAATAACTAATTTTATGTTAATTTTAAAGAACATACACAAACCCTAGGAACAACTTCTCAAACGTTGCTCAAATGGGGTGTTTGAATATACCAAAGTGATCTACTCGACAACACGAACACCCCCTATATTTTTTGGACGTCAAATGCGCCACCACATGCCGGCCAAGGCATGGCCACACGCACCAGCGACGCACAGGCACGTGCCTAGCATGCTAACCGAAATCCTAACACCGGTACCTGACGCCATTAGGAATATTCAGTTATCTTTGATGGAATATTCGCCTTCTTCTCGAGTTACTCTACCGGTTTCCACCATCCGCCGTCGCAAGCCGCCGTCTGTACTCGTCAGAAACTGGAAAATTCTTCTAAACCTTATAACTATATCATTTCTCAATCAAAATCTATGAAATTTATATGGATTTGAAGGTATTGAAAGTAGAACACGTTCATACCTAATAGAGGTCCAAAATCCACCGAAAAAAAGTCAGAAAAACCTTCGAAAGTTCGGGCCAACTATGTACCCTCTCAAACTTTCTTATTCTGACGTCCACTCCCCTCTAAAACTACTCCAAAATGCTAGGGAAGTTGATTGGAAGCTTCCTCAAGCTTTAAAACTTCATGAATTGTCTGCGATCACGTCGTCCAAAGTTCCACCGTGACGGAGCTCAAGAATTGACAAGTCAGCGTTTACCAAAATAGAAAACTAAGGGTATGGTGATGATCATGAAGTCAAGAGAAGGATGATGGTGGTCCTTATAAGCTCGATCTGTGCCGATTTAGTTAAGCTTGTGAGCTAGGATGTCTTGGGTGTACAGATAGAGAGAAGAGTCGAGAAGGAATGAGAGAAAAGGTGAGGGTGTACATGTGCGTATGTGTATGATTAGTAAGAAAAGAAAATAATAAAATCTGATTGGGCCTAAGAGAAAATGAGCCTATATAATTAGTTTGTAATTACTCGTTTACGCACTTCAATAATCGTAACTTTCTCGTTACAATCCGATTCGAGTCTAACTCGTGTCAACGTACTCGTGACATCGAGCACGATTTAATTACGCTAACGAGGAAGATAATTTAAAACTGCATATGTACATCCTCGTCATTAAGCCACCGAAGGCATAATCGTCATCTTACATATTCGGGGAGAAAATTATAATGAAAAATTGGAATGGGTTGTCACAGTCTACCCTCTTAAGAAAATTTTGTTCTCGAAATTCCTACACATCAACAACACATCAATAACCATAAAACAGATGTGGATATAGGCCTCGCATACGCTATTTAGTTTCCCAAATGGCCTCCTCGACTGAATGGTTCTTCCACAAAACTTTCACCATACAAATGGTCTTGTTCCAAAGAACCTTATCTTTCCAATCCAAGATCGTCACCGGTTCCTCATCGTAGGTCAAATCCAGATTAATCTCTAGTGGTTGAAGAGGGATCACGTGCAATGGATCAAAGATATAGTGATGAAGCATAGATACATAGAAAACGTCATGTACCTTTAATAACTCTGGAGGTAGCTCAAACCTGTAGGTAACTTCACCAACTTATTCGGTGATCTGATACGGTCTAATTTAACAAGGACTTAACTTACCTTTCTTACCGAACCGTACCACGCCTTTCCACGGAGATAACTTTAGAAATACCAAATCTCCAACTTTATATACTCTAGCAATGACATGTTTATCGACGATACTCTTCTGTCGATCCTGGGCCGCTTTCAGGTTAGCTTTAATCACCTGGATATTCTACGTAGTCTCATCCACAATCTCAGGGCCCACCAGCACTCTCTCGCTAACTTCAGACCAACATAATGGAGTACGACATGGTTTACCATAAAAGGCCTCAAAATGTGACATACCAATACTATAGTGATAGCTGTTATTATAAACAAACTCGATCAAAGCCAAACGCTTATCCTAAGCATCTCTAAACTACAAAACCGAGGCTCTCAACATATCTTCCAGCATCTGAATGGTTCTCTCGGATTGCCCATCCGTCTGAGGGTGATAAGCTGTGCTGTAAAGCAGTCTTGAACCGAGAGCTTCTTGGAAAGCTACCCAAAATTTAGAAGTGAACCTAGGATCCCGATAAAAAATGATACTAACTAGAACACTATGGTACTTGACAATCTCCAAAATAAACTGTTTTGCTAATTGACTTAACGAGAAATTTTTTCGAACAGGTATAAAGTGTGCTGACTTGGTGAGTTGATCCACTATCACCTAAATACCATCATAACCATTCTGCATATGAGGTAGCTTGTACACGAAATCTATGGTAATATCTTCCCATTTCCACTGAGGTATGGGAAGTGCTGTAATAACCTAAAAGGTTTCTTTTTCTCTACCTTGATTTGTTGACATACTGCACAGTGACTCACATATTCAGCAATCTCTCTTTTCATACCAAGCCAATAATAAAAAGGTCAAATAGTGTGATACATCTTGATACTCTCAGGATGCATCTCATAAACCAACATATGCGCCTTATCCAATATATCTTTCTTTAATTCTTCAACATTAGGCACGTACATTCGGTCGCTCTATATCAGCATACCATTGGAATTCATAATCCTTAGATCTTTCTTTTTCCCGTCTAAAACTGCCTGGATTAATTCTTGAGATTCTGCATCATTCATTTGAGCCTCGAGCACATGATCTATCAAGATTGGTCTGACTCGAAAACTAGCAAGTAAGGCTTTATCCCAATCTTCCACTTCTAAATCAACTCCAGTAGATCTTAATTCAGTGAGGAAATGAATACGACATGCATGTATAGCATTAATTCGGCCGCGTGATTTTCTGCTAAGTACATCTACCACTCTGTTCACACGACTGGGATGATACTTAATCGTGCAGTCATAATCACTGAGTAATTCTATCCATTTCCTTTGCCAAAGATTAAGATCTTTCTGTGTGAAAATATATTTGAGGCTTTTATGATCCGTAAAAATCTTACACCTTTTCCATAAAGATAATGCCTCCAAATCTTCAAAGCAAAAACAATGGCCGCCAACTCAAGATCATGAGTAGAATAATTCATTTCGTGGGGCTTTAATTGTCGTGAGGGATAAGCAACCACCCTGCCATGCTACATTAACACACAACCTAAGCCATTTAAGAAAGCATCACTATAAATCTCGAAGTTCCCACTATCATCTGGAAGTGCTAAAACAGGTGCATGAGTAAGGCAATACTTCAGCTGCTAAAAACTTCGCTCATAATCATCACTTCACTCGAACTTAACTCCCTTCATGGTTAACCTCGTCGATGGCAGAGCTATAGCTGAGAAATCTTTCACAAAATGTCTATAATAGCTGGCTAAACCAAGAAAACTCCATATTTCCATGACAGTATGAAGCTGTTCCCAATTCTCTACTGCAACTACCTTCTGAGGATCCACAAGAATACCCTGGGCTGATATCACATGTCCCAAAAATGATACTTGATCTAGCCAAAATTGACATTTGCTAAATTTAGCATACAACTGATGTTCCCTCAACTTCTTCAGAACCAGCTTGAGATGTCTAGTATGATCCACCTTAGATTTAGAATATACCAAAATATCATCAATGAAGACAATAATGAACTTGTCAAGATACGGGCGAAATACCTGATTCATTAAATCCATAAAATCAGCTGGAGCATTGGTTAAACCGAATGACATTACAAGAAACTCGTAATGACCATATCGAGTTTGAAATGTTGTCTTCGGGACATCCTCATGCTTGATCCTTAGTTGACAATACCCTGATCTTAGGTCAATCTTTGAAAACACACAGGCACCCCGAAGTTAGTAAAAAAGATCACCAATACGAGGCAGCGAATAACGATTTTTAATCATCACCCAATTCAACTGTCAATAATCAATACATAGCCATAGAGTTCCGTCTTTCTTTCATACAAACAAAACTGGAGCTCCCCACAGCGAAGTACTCGGCTGGATAAAACCCTTATCACCAAGTTATTGTAATTGGGTTTTCAATTCTCTTAACTTAGTATGAGCCATTCGATAAGGAGTTAAAGACATAGGATATGTACCTGGAATTAAATCTATATCGAATTCCACTTCACGATATGGTGGTAATCTTGGTAAATCATCAGGAAAAGAGTCAGGAAGATGCCTGATTACCCGAACATCCTCCACACGAGGAGAAGTATCCTCGTTTAGCACCATATGAGCTAGATAACCCTGACATCCTTTCCTCAACAGTTTCTCCGCTCTTACGACCGAGATAACCCCCTGTCTCAATCCACAACGCTCGCCAACAAAAGTAACCACAGGCAAGCCCGACCGATGGAAAATAACAACCTTTTCATAACAATCCAACTTGGCACGATTGTAATGTAACCAATCCATGCCCGGAATAACATCGAAATCGACAATATCCAGAGGAACAAGATTATCTGGCATGACAACATCCTTCACCAGAACAGGACATCCCTGATACTCCCTACTAATATAACATGTCTCACCTCTAGGCATCGAAAACTCTAACTCATACCCGAGGTGTGGGGTAAGGTTAAGTCATTTGAGCAAATATATGAGAAATAACATAATGTGTAGCACTTGAATCAATCAATACTTTAGCAAAATGACCAAGAATATTCAACGTACCCATAATCAAATCAGGGTTGCTCTGAGCATCTTGCAGAGTGATGTGATGAACACCGCCCTACGCTTGCTGCTGACCTCCACGAGCTCTATTTCATGATTACCGCATCCCTGACTGGGCTGATCAGGCTGCCTCGTCAAACCAGCACTGCTAGAAGTAACATCAAAGTTCTAAGATTGTCATCCAACATACCATTGTGGTCTATCACCCTGGTATGGTGCATACGATGTATAATCTCCCTGATACGGTGGATAACCACCATGATAATACGAATCAACTGGATACTGATAGGCTCCACCAGAATACGGAGCTACATCCCTCTGATAGTGGTAAGCACCACTGTAACCCGTCAGGGTATAACTATGAGGCACCTAAATCTGCTAAAGAAGAACTATTGATTGTAAAACAGGAGGCTATGGTTTCTGCTGATTCTACAGGTATTAGTAAGCCCAATGCCCCATCCGGCCACAAGTGAAACATCCACTATTACCTCATCTACACTCCCCAAAATGTCGATTGTTGCATCTTTGACAAAGTAGAGCAGCATAACAGTTAGAATCTCTCTGTCTCTAGAATCGAGAACTTTCTGAAGACCAGCCACCCCTCCACGGCGCAATAGAACTCAAACCACTACTGGATGAACTAGAGTTAGTACCTCTTCGTTTAAAATTTTGTGTCTTACAAGGACCGTAGGATGATTGCCCTTTATCCTTACTAGTATTATTTTTCTGAGCATTACCTTTTTCTTCATCTTTATCACTATCATCTAGAGCATTCTCGGAGTTCAACCCGGAGTAAAACCTCGAAAAATTCTTGATATATAGAACAAGGAGTCGAAGTCGCCATAGAACGCAACTTCTTACGAGTACCCCACTTAAAACGTCAGAGCATCTCAACAAGATTTGCAACAATCTTTGGACAATATCAAGACAAATCAGTGACTTTCGATAATACTCAGTTATTTTCTTTGCTTTATATTCGAGAATTCTTCCCTTTTATGATCCAAATACTCTGGAGGTATAAATCTCCTCTGAAATAGATGCTTGAAAATCTCCTAATTTGTGGTATCTTCAGCTGTCAACTGAAAAGATTCATGTTTCCACCATGCTGCAGCGTCCTCACACAAGAACCAAGTGACCGTCTCGACCCATCTGTCCTCAAAAAGATTTCTCTGCCGCAGCATCACCCAAAAGGTTTTCTCAATATGGTTGAGCCAACGCTCAGCTCCCTCGGACCCCTCATTGCCAAAGAAACTATTTAGCTTCAAGTTATATATAGTCTCCAAATGGATCCTCTGGGGAGGACGAAGTAAGGACTAAATAGCATTAGCAATAACTTCGCCAAGTTTTCCAATATCTGGAAAATTAGACTCAGAAGAAGTACGTGCTCTCTATGAGGCGACATGGTTCTAACATAAGAGATCAAAATAATTAGGACTTAAACAAAATTGCAGGATTACCCAAACCTAGTGCTCTGATACCAAACTGACATACCTCGACCGAAGTCGAGACGTGATGGCCGCCACGTGAGGGTGACTTATTCAAATGCGTAACAGAAGTGATAATTACACGAAATCGTGGGATATAATAATAAAAAAAATGAAACTCAAACTTATTTAGACTAGAAATAAGTGTGTGAAAGTGAACATAACCAAACACAAGTATTCAAAGCATAGGTATCAATAGTGCAGTCAGATAAACGAAGTACAAATTATACAAACGGGGAGAAGATCCCTATAGTTATTTAGTAGATTGTTAGAACCGCTGAGAAGTCCTCGTGAGACACCAACATGTACGGCTACCTAGGACCTCGAGGGGTGCAAAACAGAAGGGTGAGTGGGCAAAAACAAAACGTTTGAAAACACATTTATCTTTTCTGAACATAGCTCCTCACTGTAAAACTTGTATAGTCTCCAGAAGATAATACTACGTATATACATACGAATACCAATGCATAAAGCCAGTAAAAACTGAAGTATGCCATGTCATAACGTTTCTACACTAAAAGATGTAAGCCGAGTGAAATCAATATAAAATAATATGCCAGTCGAAGTCACCTAATGTGACCTGTACGACTGGATTTATAGCTCATCAATATATGCTAGCACACGAGTTAGAACCACCTATTATGGTCCGTATGACAAGGCTGGGTGTAATATGTACGCTCAAGTGCTACAATCACGTGAAGGCTGTGCGAATAATTGCAGGTCATCTACGAGTCAGAACCACTTATTGTGGTCTATACGACAGGGTTGGCACCAAACTTAGATCCAAGGTGAGCGTGTGGTGAGGGAGATGAACATCACGTGAAAGACTGTGCCCTGACCTTGGGCGGGAGCATTAACACCGGGGTGTAGCAATGAAGAGCTATAAATGCATCTATGCATAACAATGTGCAATGCAACCAATACCATCACAATATACTCACCTGAAGCTTACCTGGGCCTCCGCAACATTAAACGATATAATTCATAATTTATAGTAATGCAAAACTTAAAATGTAACTCATTTTCGACATGGCATTTAAAGCATAAATCATTTTAAAAATGTTTTGGAAACCAAGATACACACACATGCACACACACATATATAGAAAGCAAATGCCCACTCATTGATAAGTAGTAGGATCGTAGCCCCCCAATCTCGCTTGTCCACATTCGTCCTCGAGGTACGTCTCACCTATATGCGAAATCACTAATTTTACGTTAATTTAAAGCATATACACAAACCCTAGGAACAACTTCTCATACGTTGCTCAAATGAGGTGTTTGAATATACCAAAGTGATCTACTCAACAACACGAACACCCCCATATTATTAGAAAAAAATTTGGATGTCAGACGCGCCGCTACGCGCCGACCACACTCAAGCACATGCCTAGCATGCTGATGGAAACCCTAATGCCGTTAGGAATATTCCGTTAAAGATAACTGATGGTACCTGACACCATTAGGAATATTCATTTATCTTTGACGGAATATTCGTCTTCTTCTCCGATCACTTCGCCGGTTTCCTCCATCTGCTATTGCAGGCTGCCGTCTGTACTCGCCGAAAACTGGAAAATTCTTCTAAAGCTTGTAACTTTATCATTTCTCAACCAAAATCCATGAAATTTATATGGATTTGAAGGTCTTGAAGAGTATAACACGTTCGTACCTATTAGAGATCCAAAATCCAACAGAAAACGGTCAGAAAAACCTTCGAAAGTTTCAGCCAACCATGTAACCTCTCGAACTTGCCTATTCTAACGTCCATTCCCCTCCAAAACTACTCTAAAATGCTAGGGAAGTTGATTGGAAGTTTCATTAAGCCTTAAAACTTCATGAATCGTCCGCGATCACGTCGTTCGAAGTTCCACCGTGACGGAGCTCGAGAATCGACGGGTCAGCGTTTACCAAAACAGAAAACTAAGGGTATGGTGATGATTGTGAAATCAAGAGGAGGAATGAGAGAAAGGGTGTCTCGGGCCGATTTGGTTAAACTTACGAGCTGGGGTGTCTCGGGTGTACGGACAGATAGAAGATTTGAGAAGGAAGGAGAGAAAGGGTGAGGGTATGCGTGTGCGTGTGTGTGTGATTGGCAGAAGAAGAAAATAATAAAATCTGATTGGGCCTAAGAGAAAATGAGCCCATATAATTGGTTCGTAATTACTCGTTTACGCACTTTAATAATCGTAATTGTCTTGTTATGACCCGATTCGAGTCTAACTCGCGTCAACATACTCATGACATCGAGCACGATTTAATTACGATAACGAGGAAGATAATTTAAAACTGCATATGTACATCCACGTCACTAAGCCACCGAGGGCATAATCGTCATCTTACATACTCGGGGAGAAAATTATGATGAAAAATTGGAATAGGTCGCCACAAATATAGTAATCAACTTAGTTTTCATTCCGATTAAAGTGAATTAGTAAACTACTGATATGAACTCAACATCATTCCTACTCCGATTCCAACTTCAACATGAATTTGATTCTGATTCCACCTTATTTCAATTTCTCATCAATCTAATTCCTCCTCAATTCAATTCCTCTCAATTTAATTACGGATTAGTAAACGTGCCCCAAATGTAATCCTAAGTGGAAAAGGAGGAGAAGGAGGAGAGAGAGGCTACCCACTAAGGCAAACCACCACTTGCAATATCTGACAAATTAAAATAACATAATGAGTTTAGCCAAGTAAAAAGAGAATATAACAGAAAGGTGAAATTAAAATATATAAAAACTTTAGTTTTTATCACAGATGGTTCTTGAAATTGACACACACCATTGATATGTCCCTGAAATTGAAAAATGATCAATGTAGTTCGTGAAAATAGATGTCACAAATCAGTGTGGTCCTTCCGTCATAATTATGTCAAAAAAAATTTGGCCATGGTAATGGAAGTTTCAAGTTTTATTATTATTAATATTATTTTTTAATTTGGGACAACCCATTCAGAATCCACATAAATCTCTAACCTAAGTCGGCAAACACTTAGCTCATTACCAAATACTCAGCTGTTTTATTTTATTGTTATTTATTCTTAGAGTACAGTATAAGCATTTTTTTTTTAATGTGCAAAAATACCAAACTAGTCCTAAATGTGGGACAATAATTATAAACTATTTTTGCCACCGTTTTGCTCTAGTTAACTTGAAAGATTTGTGCTACAAATTAAACTAAAAAACTTAGGGATATTAGCAACAACCAAATTGCTAATTGGAAATTTAAATTAGATGAGCACGTGAAGAATTTGCTTATAAGAAGTGTGCAGTTTGGGCTGGTTCACATTCTCAACAAGGACGGATTGTCCTGTTATATGGTACTTGTAGCGTCGTCTTTTTGTAGTGCACATGTTTTTAGTTTGTTCCTCGGTCCGTTGTTAGCCTTAGTTTGAGCTTTCTGTTATATGTTTCTTGGTAATGAAAGTTCTTGTTTTTCCCAAAAAAATTGAGAAATTGCAAAAATGAAAGTATATATTATACGGTGTAGAGAATATATTTTAATAGCTCATTATTTGTCACTTGATGAGTTTGATTAATCTACCTACTCCATGAATCTCATAATTATATTTGGGTATTCAATGACATATAGATTATAATGCGGCGGTGATATTCATCGCATCAACGAATCAAATTTCAGTGCAACCTAAATCATGTGGTTCTAGGTGCAAATTTTATATATATAAAAAAAAATGATTGAAAACGAAACTAGATGAGTTCTTAACAGAATCATTTCGCTATTTTGTATGAAGAAATCTGTTTCTCTCTTTTTACATGATTTTATGATTAAGAGCTATGTTTTATCGTTTTAGGCATCTGGCCACAGAAATTGCTCTTTAAGTTTTAACGAATAAAATAAAATAAAATAAAAAATATTCAATAACACAATAAAAAGTGAATTATGATAAGAAAAGTAATTTAAATTCTAGAAGGTAGGTTAGATGGACGAGCATTCCAAATAAAGTTATGGTTTCTTTACTTTTTTTTTTTTGCGATTAAATAAAAGTTCTAGTTTGGCTTGGGAAATAAAAGCAAATGAAAGAAACAAAAAAGTTCCAGTTCATTGCTACTAGCCTACTCCTCAACGTTGTTATTATTAAACAATAAGATAAAAATAAAATTAATTAGCACAAGGAAAAGGAAAGGAAAAAGTCTATACAAAAGTCTTGATGGACTCTGTTAAATGTAGTGCTGATTGCCATTGGGAGTTGGTGCATGCAATTGGAGTTTGTAACGAGGGAAACAAAGAGTAGGGGGGCTATTCATATCTATTTTTACTTTTTATTCATGCTTTTTAATTTTTGAACATCGGATAGAACGAATTGAAACAGATAAAATGTCAAAATCAACAAAGATGTGTGAGGTGAAATAAGTGTATGAATGACATTATCTGAACCAAATTGTTATAAAAGTACTAATTTTACTTACATTAACAACTTGATCAACAATGTAATCAGTAATTATGATACAAAATTTGTTTGGGGAGTTTATTTTATTTTATTTTTTTTAATATTATTACTAAGGAATGAGAAAATATTTGAAACTATTACAATAATTTAAAGGGGAATCATAAGTAGAAAGTAGAAATCCAACACTATATCCACTAAGATATTGGATCACTTGTTATTTGGGGAGTGCTAGCAACATTTGTTGTTAGACGTTTTCACTTGTTCAAATGACACATGTCATTTTATTACACAAAAAACAAGATTTTAACTATAATGAATATACAAATGTGGGAACGTTTTCAGAGCATACAACTAATCAAGAATATTGTAGAAGAAATATTATGAATAGGTATGAACAAAGGAATGGGTCCAACACCGAGAAGACTCGAATATATCAATGGGGGAGTGCCTTGAGGCCAGGATTGTACACCTTGATTCTAAGTCCTAAAGGTGGTGCAAAACAAAGCATGAGTGAACCAAGTTTATATATTAGTAATACTAAAACAATTATTCTTCAATGTACTAACCCCCAGTTTAGAAAACTCATATAGCCTAAGTAGTAATAGGTTTTTCGAAAACCCTAGCATGCCACAAAACCTTCATAAAACATATATTGTATATAGCGTGCTTAGTAGTGGTATCACAATCGCCCAAAGGCCCTACATCGCCCGCTCGAAGGCCCTTCATCAATCGCCCGAAAGCATATATAAATCTTCCTCCCGTAGGCCCTACATCACCTGCCCGAAGGCATATATAAATCTTCATTCGCCCGAAGACCTTTCATCACCTGCCCGTCTACCCTACATCACCTGCCCCGAAGGCATATATAAGTATCATTCGCCCGAAGGCCCCACATCACCTACCTGAAGGCATATATAAGTATCATTTGTCCGAAAGCCTTACATCATCTGCCTGAAGGCATATATAAGTATCATTCTCCACTAAGTAAGCACAGAAAATCATGAACATAATCTTTCCAAAATATATCTCATTGGAGCTTAATAACTCAAACATCATATCATAAATCCATGTTCATAAATATCTCAGTAAACATAAATTTGATAAAGCATGATATTTCATAAAGCGTAAATCTGATTTACTCATAAATGTTTCATAAAACATAGTCATAAAATCATGCTTTTTCATGTATGCATTTCTAGTATTTAAATCATGGATTTTGGAAGGGGTCCATTCACAGATACTTCGTCGTCAAATAGCCGTGCAAACTAGAGACGACGAGGTCGTCACAACAAACACACCTAAGCACATAAATGGACCAATTAATAAAACTATACTAAAATGATTAAATTTGGGAAAACGAACGTCGTAAACAGATTCAAGACGTCGAATAACCTAAGGGGAAACCTAGGGTTCACCTACGTGCTGCTGCATGTGCTGCCACGGGATGGCGGCTTGGAAGGCCACGCGCTATCGTACAGGCCGCCAAATATGTGCTCCACGTGATGGCTATGACAGCCCTTCACGCGCATCCACGTACAGCCCACGCGTCGACCTTTGACAATTGGGTATCGGGCCTGGGTCGGGTCGGATCTGGGTTGCAGGTCAACCCGGTTTCAGGCCGTGGATCGCTCGGAATCTTGGCAGAGGTTCTAGAGCTCCATTCAAGCTCATTTTTTCACCATTTTTTTGACATTCTAGCTATGGAAATGAAGCTTAGAATGAGAAGAAGAGTTTCATACCAATTTGGAGATGTGTCATCGTCGAAGTTAGTTGGAAAACGACTTGCAAGTCATAGTATCCCTTGCTGAAAACTGGGTTTAGGATCCTCGCGTCACTTCTGCATGTAACAAGTGAAAACAATTTAAAACCTACCTTAATCTAACCCTAAAATGCACTCGAAAGGGTTCTACGGACTTACTAACGTTAGGAGTGGCGAGACATCGTCGTGGGTTTATCGGGGAGGAAGGTGAACAATGGTTTCTGCCACTGTTGAGTGCTACGACCTTGGCTTGGGTTCGAGATCTTGATGTTAAGGTGGTGGTGATGGTGGTTCGCTGGCGTTGTTTGTTTGTTCATAAGGGTCAATGCCTCAAGGAGGAGAGGACCGTGCAGAAGTAAGAGAGAACAAAAAGAAGAGAGAGTTAACAGAGGGAGAGATAAGAGAAACCTGAGGGAAGAGAGTCACAGGGAGAGGGAAGAATGAGAAAGGGCCAATAGACCAAAACAAATTGGTGGGGCCCTCTGGCACACCAAACAAGATCCACCAAAGGCAAAATTCAAAATAAATATCCTAACCGAAGTAACAAAATTGCCCTCAACTTTCTGTGTTTTCGTAAAATCCGAGACGGGTCAGGAGAACACATGAATGTCTTTTAATCTTATTTGTCATATTTGATCTCCAAAGGTCTAACGCGTTTTTGTCAACATTGCATCTATATTATCTATAAATTTCATCTTATTATCTTGTACCATGTTTGTAGGATACTCTGAGAATTTATCTCGCAGTTTATGGTGTCTAGTCACATATACATATAAAACAATATTTTGTTGACCAATTTGCGAATCCAGGATTTTAACATCGGCTGGTCCTAATATAAAAGTTACAAAAAAAAAAAAATTAGACGAATATAACACTGAAAAATTAAATGATTATAATATCGTTTCATACTTCTAATTTCTACAAATATCAATTAATCAAAACAAAAAAACCATAACAATTCATGAAGCTAAAATATATATATATATATATATATATATGAACTAACCAACACATGATCCAATCAATATAAAAAAAAATCATAACAAATTAACAATAACTATAATATATTATGAATTTAACATTCTACATGGTTAATTTAGACTAAAATAGAAAACTTATTTAAATTTAGAAATTAGGAGATTAAGTAATTGTGGAGAAAAGTGAACCAGGTGGTGGTCGTGGAGAAGAGACAGGTGGTGGTTATGAAGAGGACATTGGTGGCGGCCTGGAGATCGTTTGGGAATAGCCAATTAGCCAATTAGGGGATTAAGTGGCCGTGGAGAAAAGTGAACCAGGTGGTGGTCGTAAAGAGGAGACAGGTGGTGGTTGTGGAGAGGAGACTGATGGTGGTCTTGGGGATGGCTTGGATGAGAATAGCCAATTAGCCAATTAAGGAACCTTGAGAGAAGTGAACCAGGTCGTGAAGAGGAGACATGTGGTGGTTGTGTAGTGGAGACTAGTGGTGGCTTACGGATCGCTTGGATGGGAATAGCTAGTTAGCCAATTAGGACAGTGAATGAAATGGGATTGGGTGAAGAGAAGTCTTAAGGTCTAGGGCAGATGAGTGAATGAAACGGGATTGGGTGAAGTGAGATCTAGAGATTCGGGCATCTCACATGCTTAATAAAAAGGTTGGGGTTTTACTTTATTTTTAAATGGTTTGGCTTAAAAAAACATTGATTTGGCCAAGTTACGTGGTTAATAAGAAGGTTAGGTTTTTATTTATTTTTCAAATGCTTGGCTTAAAACAACATTGTTTTGCCATAGTCATTAAAAAAAAAAAAAAGTAGCCTTCTTCTCCTTCTAGTTTGCAAAATCCGCAGTACAGCTATTGCTGCTTTCTCCTCCACTACATGCCCAGACTTGGGTGGTTCCTCACAACTACTTATCCGAGCTTCCGAATGATCTCGGGACCATCTAAGTTTATTACTATACCCTCATTATGGACACTCTAATAAAGTTATTATGCACTTTTGTGTATAAAATCATATAAGAAAGAAATTACACTCGAAGTAGTGCAAACTAATTTTTTCCGGAGCACCAACATAAATTGCGAATAAATAATGTAATAAGTGTATAGAAATCTTTATTTGGTTTTTCCACATGGACTTTCCTTTTCTTCTTTTTTTATCATGCTACGTATAAATATCACACTTATCTTTAATTTCTTTAATGGTACGTTTACGGAAAAATAAATTTAGTTGCAAAAGTATGAAGTAAAGTGATATTTACGTACTGGGGCGTTTTGATAAATAAGCTTATATAATAACAAAAAACAAGACATACGTTTTTTTATTAATTAATACTTGAAGAGCAAAATTATGATATATATACACACACGAAATTATATAAATAAAATTATGTTAAATATATATATATACAAAAACATGAAAAAATATATAATTTTTTCTATTTTTACCTTAAAGAAGAAGAGGTTGTTCTTCGTTTCATTCCCCAGTGTCGCTGAAAGCTCTATCTCTCTCTCCTCCCCTCTCTCTCTCTCCTCTCGCGCAAACAAAACCAACAAAACCCTATTGTTTCAGACTCTCACAGCACTCTAACCCCATTCTCCGTTTTTGTCCCCCAATCCCCTCCTCCCTCTCCAACTCTGCTGCGCTACCCCCCCTCCGCCGCTCTCCCTCTCTCTCCACCGCAACTCTGAAACTCTCTCTCTCTCTCTCTGGGCTCTGAAACGCATTGTTTTCAAGAGAGAGAATATATTGGGGGCGGTTATTAAAACGGTTACGTTGTGGTTTAATCGCCAATCACTGCGCGGGTCTAGGGTTAGTTCTCTCTCCCCTCTCTGAATTTTTCGTATCGCTTTGGTGGAATAATTTGGGGCCTTTGCAAATCCTAGGTCTTTTGGGAGTTCCATAGAAACAGAGAAGATGTATAAATATGACATATAATATGTGCTAGGGTTTCTATTTCAGCGCATTTACTCGGCGTTCAGTCCCAAATTTTAGGGTTTCTTTTTATCGTCTCTGTGAGATTGAAGAGTTGGATGGGTGTGAATTTTCTTGTGAGAATCGTGGGTTGTTGTTATTCATTGTTGCCATAGTGAACAAATCCATACCCAATTGCTTCTATCTTTATTGGGCTTGAAGATGAGGGTCTGCTGAGATTGCAATTCCTTTCTGCAAATCCATCTTTCAATTGGAGATGGAGGCGTAGACAGTTTTTTCCCCTTTATCTTCTTTGCGTTCAGTGGTGTTCGATTCCATCGTGTTGCAATTCGGGACATGCACCTTGTTCTTGGCATTGCCCTTGTTTTTGTGCTCTGGGTACACGCCTGGGTTAGAATCTTTTTCTTTTCCTAGGTCCCATAGTGTTGGTAGATTGTCGAATATACCCATTCAGTCCGTAGGATCGTAGCAATATCAGAGACTTTTTACTTGATTAACTGGCAGTGGCTGGAAAGCAGGATTGCTTATTTAGGGGAAAGGAAACTTGGACCTTGGCTCTTCTATATTGAAGAGTACCTTCTGGGTACCCAACTTGTGGATATTTTCATCTTTCATAAGTTTGACGGAGGCAATTTTAGTTGTGATAGATTGGGATAAAGCAATTGGCACTTATTGTTTCGAGGAGTACAATCTGAGTTGTGGTAGTCACTTGCTTATCGTGGTTGATTGTGAAGCAAGATTGGCTGTTGAAGTGGAAGAGAGAAATAGTTTTGTTCAAACTCGGTATATCTTTGTCGAAATATAATAAGTTTGGGGTAAGGGCAAGAGGTGGTGGAGAAGGTGAGAAGTGTTTCTGTTGTTATAGCTGATCATGTTCACTGCTCCTTATGGAAAGAAGTGAACCCACCTTAGTTCCAGAATGGTTGAGAGGTACAGGAAGTGTTACTGGGGGTGGCAGTTCAGCCCACCATTTTGCATCATCTTCTTCTCACTCAGGTACTTTTTCGCTATCCAAGTTGTATGGTCTCAATGTCTTTCTTTTGATTTTTCATACACATGCATGCACACACATACATATTGCAGAGGCTTCTATTACAATGGAACTTTCGGGTACATCATTTGACTTGGATTATGTTTGTAACTCTTATACAGAGGTTTCTTCTTTGGCTAATCATCTGAGAAATAGAACCTCAAAGAGCATAAGTGATTTTGATACACCGCGCTCTGCTTTCCTGGACCGTTCTTCCTCTTCCAATTCCCGGAGGAGTTCTAGTAATGGTTCCGCAAAGCATGCTTACAGTAGTTTTAACAGAAGCCACCGTGATAAGGACCGTGAGAAGGAAAAAGACAGATTAAATTTTGGAGACCATTGGGACCATGACTCTTCTGACCCTCTGGGAAACATTTTCACCAGTAGGGTTGAGAAGGATACTTTGCGACGTTCTCAGTCTATGGTGTCCAGGAAGCAGAGTGAGCCTTCGCCCCGAAGAGCTGCTATTGACTCAAAAAGTTCTAGTAACAGCAATCATCAAAATGGCAATGGTTTGCTTTCTGGGGTTGGAGTTGGTAGTCAGAAGGTTGTGTTTGATAAGGATTTCCCCTCACTTGGAACTGAAGAAAGGCCAGCTGCAACTGATATTGGAAGAGTTCCATCCCCTGGATTTAGCACAGTTGTTCAAAGCTTGCCTGTTGGTAGTTCAGCTTTAATTGGTGGGGAGGGGTGGACCTCAGCTCTGGCAGAGGTCCCTTCAACTATCATTGCGAGCAGTAACTCAGGGTCCTTTCCTGTTCAACCAACTGTTGCTACTACTTCAAGTTCTGGGGCATCAACTGCAATGTCTGGTCTTAACATGGCTGAAGCATTAGCACAAGCTCCAGCAAAAGCTCGCACTGCTCCTCAGGTAGCTGCAGTTTGATTTGTCTCGTGCCATTTTAATAATATGTGTCAGTGGCTGATCTAATGAGACATTTTCTTTTGTAGTTGTCTATCAAGACACAGAGGCTTGAAGAATTGGCAATCAAGCAATCAAGGCAATTAATTCCAGTGACACCTTCAATGCCCAAAGCTTCTGTAAGTAAATTCCACTGATGTTCGCTTCAGCTTGTTTTGATGGATATTAAGCTTTGGAATTCTAATTTGGCAGACAGTTCTTAGAATAATATTTTGTTGGTCATTTGTATTGTTCAAGATGGTTTTCTTGTTTTAGTACTTATATTGTTTACCTTGATGCTTCTCAATATATATATATAAATTTTTTTTTTTTTTTTTTTTTTTTTTTTTTGCACTTTTTACCTTACCATCGAGCATTGAGGAATTCCATTGAAAACTCAAATTGTGATGTGAGATTGAAAGCTTACCTGGTGACTTTTCCCCATGTACCTTTTCTTTGATGCTTAGCTTCAGTTCTCCAATCTGAGTGGGCCAACAATCCATATCTCAGCGTGCGTTAGTATTCAATTTCTTGAATGTTTAATTCTTTTAGACTTTTCATCCCCCTTATATCAATATGTTAGGTTAATGGTTGGGACTAAAATTACCATTGTTGACATTGAACTTCACAATCTCACTTATAGCGCAGACTGTAGAGGCATATGGAAGAGGTTAAAACTGAGTTTTGTAGGATTGATGCTCTATTTTAGATACATAACTGTTATTAGATGGACCTTTCAAGTTGCAACTTATAAATGTTTAGAGGTGTATGTCTGATAGCAATTCTGAATACATGTTTACTTGAGTTTCTATTCTTAGTCTGAACTGAAGTGATGGGGCTTTAATTTTAGGTTCATTGACAGTTGCTAGTTGAGTAGTTTAATTTGAATCTAAAACTATGCAAGTAAGTTGATGTTCTGCTTTGTTTGGTTTGGCTCCATTTCCAGAGACGTGAACAATTTATTTTATATAACTTAGATACCGTCGGTTTGGAGTACTTCAATTCTTTCTTCTGATGCTCATGTGCCCTCCCTCTGTTACTCCCTGGGACTTTTGTTTTCCTCTCTGCCTCTCTTGTCATTGGTCCATGCATGATGGGGATTTTAGGAGTAGGTGGGCATGATAGTTTGTTGCGAAACTAGTTTACAGGCTGTCTTCTGACTACTACTCTTGGAGGTTTCCTCCTTTTTTTTTCATGTTATTTTAGGTACTGAATAAAATATGACATACTTTTGTGATTTACCTTGTAAGAGACATTGATTATGTGTCAAAACAATGCAACCTTAAATTTCTGTGGTACTGTGCGCACACAATAAATGTATTTTTAAACATGTCCATATAAATTTACCAGTTTTTAGAAGCCTTTACTCTTTTGAGTTCTGGTAACAACTATCTTTTTTCTTTTCAGGTTCTCAATTCTTCTGACAAATCAAAGCCCAAAACAGCAGCCAGAACTGGGGAAACAAATGCGCCAGTTAAAGTTGGACAACAGCAGCCCTCTCAATTGCACAATCAATCTCTTCGTGGTAGTTCTGTCAAGTCTGATGCTCCAAAGACTTCTAAGTTCCTTGTTCTCACCAAAGGATGGGAAAATGGAGTCTCCTCTTCACCAAAGGATGTCACTAGCCCAACAAGTAATGCCAGCAGTAAAGCAGCAAATAGCCCACTTGCTGTTGCTCCCCCAGTTGCATCCACTCCCTTAAGGAGCCCCAACAACCAGAAGCTTTCATCTGTGGAGCGCAAGGTAGCTGCCTTGGATCTGAAATCTGGATCTACGTTGGAAAAGAGACCTTCTTTGTCTCAAGTCCAGAGCCGGAATGATTTTTTCAAACGCTTGAAGAATAAAACCTTGATGAACAGTTCAATTACTCTCCCAGATCCAGGCCCAAACATTTCATCTCCTACTAAGGAGAAATCTGGAGAAATACATAGGGAAGTATTCAGTGATCCTGCGAGCCCTCACACCATTGAAAATGGTGCTCTGGTGACTGGCAATGGTGATAGCTCTGAAGGTGTTCAGAAGTTTTCCGATACTGCCCTCAGTGCGGCTGTTTATCCGGATGAGGAAGAGGCTCGTTTTCTTCGATCCCTTGGTTGGGAGGAAAACTCTGGGGATGATGGTGGCCTTACAGAAGAAGAGATAAATGCATTTTATGACCAGGTAAAGAACTCTTGTTTGGCTTCAATGATTGCTCCAAAGATGGGACCTTCCGAGCTTAAGCTGAATTGACATATTTGAGTTTATATATTTTGTTGTTTAGTAAACTAAATAGGTGCAGTGTTTGGTATTTTGTTATCCTTTGATGTCTTAACAATTTGTTAATGCAATTCATTAACTATTTGCTCGTGCTTGTTCTTTTGTAGTACATGAAATCACGACCATCTCTAAAATGCCGAGGCATGCAGCCAAAGCTTGCTGTGGCATCTGAATCTCCTGCGACTAATTTGGGTGGGGCTCGGTCTGAATTGAGCTCAACTGACTCTGGGTCTGAAGCTTGATTTACATTTTCCCTTACACATAGATCCAAGAATTTTCAATTTTTTGATGGCAGATGGTTAGTCTCTTTTCTCTTTTGTTTTGCGAAAAAAGAAAGAAAAGAAAGAAAACTGATGAGTTTGGGTATGAAAGAAAGAGAATGGGTTTCGGTTCGAACTCTGGATCCTGCAAATAGTGCAATAAGTGTTACAGGTGCCCCAATCCTGTCTGCCTAAAATGTTTCTTTTTCGTTCGTTTAGGTTTTAAGTTTCATGGGGGGAGATAGGTTAGGGGCTATTTTCTCTGCAGTGGAAGAAGAATGAGGAATTGATATTTCGGTGTATTTGGGTCCTTTTCTTCATTTTTTTTTCCTTCCAGGAGGGTTTTCATTCTACAAGAAAAAGCTTACGATGTTTTTTGGTCAAATTTTACGGAAAAGGATAAATTAAAAAGGGGTTTATTTTTACTTCTAGTTTTTCCTGGTATGAATGTTTTTGCAGTCGTTCGTTAATATTTTCTTGTTTAAGTTCTTGTTATTGTTCGATGGCATTATTTATTTTCTTAAGTTCTTGTTATTGTTCGATGGATCTAACAACGCTGATGACGATGAACAAATAAGACCAGAAAATATCGAGTTGTAACCTTCAGGAGTGTGTCATGATCTCCAGAGCAGCGTTTGGGTGTGTTACTGTTTGCAGATGCTGAAGTAGATAAAAGGTACTTTCAGCGCTTTTTGGAGAATTGCTTTCAACAAAAGTAGAAGAATAGATAGTGTCCATGGTTGGTAATAAGTTAATAACAACCTATACAACTGAATTTGCTAAACATGGAAATGATTCTTATGTGTATTGTATTCTTTCCCAAATTGGCAAATGCTCAATTCCCAAAGCCACTGCATCATGTCACTTTTGCCTCAAAATCGTTGTATACAACGAACTATTGTCTTTCACAGCAGTTCAAGCGAGCGTAATGTTTATATATAAGAATTGTCCAACGTGAGTTTAATTTATATGAAACTATTTGTTACAACGGTGTAAGTTTTATACGTTAAATATGGGATTCGTCTTTTTCTTTCCATTTCTCTCTTTCTTGCTATTTATTGTATAGGTTTTTCACTTAGTGAGGTTAATATATTGAACTCAAGAATAAGAATTACTCTCAGATTTTTCAGCTCCCATTAGAAGTTTGATTTGTATATTATTGATACGACACTCAATTTTTCGGCGCACTGTGGGGGCCTATGGGGTAGAACAAATTGATATTGAATTTGTCATTCATGAGATTTGAATCTAAAACTTCTTATTTACAAAAAGAATGTCATTAGGTCATAGTATTAAGTAACCCTGATAAATGTTGTATCAGAAAAAGAAAAGGGTAAATAACAAAAAACTACCTCAACTATTGTTGTCATGAACTTTCATACCTTATCTTTTAAAATTGACAATGTCATATCTCATCTTACGAATTCAGTGCAATGTTAGACCTCTGTCAGTTTTTCTATTAATTTCTCAGTTAATTGCTGATATGGTTAGAGATATGACTCATTTTTTATTAAAAAATTAATTAAAAATTAAAAATTAAAAAACTAAAAAAATTAACAAATGGCCTAAGGGATCTGGCCTTCCCTTTCCTCCACCCACACCAACCTTTTTTCTTCTTCTCTTTGACAGCCACCAAACCCTTCCCCGTCCCCCCAACCTTCCTCTGTCACCCTCTTTCTCTCTTCTCTCTCTCTCTCTTCTCTTTGGGATGTAGTCTCCCTCCTCCGTCCCTCTCCCCACTCGCACTCGTCATTCCCTCACCACGACCTCCCAACCCGACCCATCCCTCCCTTGGTCCCTCCATACCCAACCTTCCTTCACCACCCCACCGCCACCTCTCTTCCTCAATCTTCACCACCACACTGAAGAAACCAAAAAAATCAAGCCCACACCCAGGTCCCACACCCAAAAAAAAAAAAAAAAAAAAAAAAACCAAACCCACACCCAAATCCCTTTCCACTCCCACACACCCATCACCCTCCTACACAAACCCAGATCCCCTTCCTCTCCTACACACCCAAACCATCAATTCCCAGAATCAAGTTTCAAAAAATAGGCGAGGTTCGAGAAGGTGCACCAAAAACTTAGGTCCCCTTCTATCCTCTCTCATTTCTCTCTTTCTCTATCTCTCCCCAAAACGCAGACTTACAAGCCATGGAATGCACAAATTCTCTCTTCCCTCACCTCATCACCTTTCTCTCTCTTCACCTCCTCCTCCTCCTCCTCCTCCTTTTCTTTTCCATTGCCACCGCCAAGCTCACGAACCCTCTCGGGCTCGCCAGGTCTAGCTTCCCATCCGTGCACGCGACGCAATTGATCAAAGCCTTCAATCTCTTCCCGAGGAAGACATCAACATCATCGATGACCCCGATTCCTTGACATGAACAGGGACCAGCTCAAGGTTGGGTGGGAGAGAAAGGGATCTAGGTTTTTGGGGAGGGGGGACACGGGTTGAGGGGTTTTTTTTGGTTTTTTGTTTTTTTTTTTATAATTTTTTAATAATTAATTCATTTTTTTAATATTAAATATTTTTTTAATAAAAAATGGGTCCCGTCTCTAGCCACGTCAGCACTTAACTGAGAAATTAACAAAAAAAACTAACGGAGGTCTGACATTGGCACAAATTCGTAAGATGACGTATGACATTGTTAATTTTAAAAGATAGGGTATGAAAGTGTCGTGACACCAATAGTTGAGGTAGTTTTTTGTAATTTACCCAAAAGAAAACTTATGTCACTTAACTACAGTCTGTTGGTATAAATGTTACGATAGCTAACAATTTGTCCTTGGATGTTGGTTATATACGTTACCTCACACATGACGCATTAATAAAAATGTACGAAGGTGTAGTCTCTTTAAGATTAACTATGTACAATTTGTACCATTGCATTTATGGTATGTAATAGTTTGGTCTGTCTTTTAAATGGACACTTTACTACCCTAAAGCTATGAATTGTGAAAATGGCCCTCCCGTAGTTAACCACTCTTTTACGTGGAACTTTGATGGACACACTTATTGCCTACATGAATGACATATTCATGTCATATAGGTTATTACTTAATCCTATCTATATCTTGAAGGTATGTTTTTACTTCTTATTTGTCATGGATATAACACCTGTTAATTTATTTGTTATCAATATTGACTTCATGAAAGCAAAACTTGTGACAACTAAGAATGGTATGTCTGTGAACACGAAAAATTCCGAAATTTCGATGTCTACAATGTCAAAATAGTAAAAGTTAACTTGATGGTTAGAGTGATGGATACAAAGTGTAAATAGCCCTTAAAGTGTATTATGTAGTGTTGGAACCAAATTCGCATATTGTGGTGAAGAGTGGAGATGCACAAATCTGTTTAGCTGCAAAACAGTAAATTATCATAAGTAGCCAAAGAATAAGGGGGTACAAGTTAGTGAGCAATATTATGAGACTCGAGCAGTAGGCAAGAGAATAAGTGTGCGATAGTTACTAGAGATGAACCTTAGAATGGTGTATTTATACCAGTCAAGGTAGAGACCTTTTAGGGTAGAGAATTCGAATTAAACTAGGAGAATCTCATAGGATATCTAGGAAGTAGATATTGCATCCTCTTATGTATGTAATGACTTGTGGTGTACACCAATCTTGAGATTGTAAGAACTCCAAGATTATAGGAAACCTGTTGATTCTTTGCTGGATTAGGTTTCCGTATCTTGCAAGATAAGCTTGACCAATCTCAGCGCAATTGTCGGACTTTGCCCACTACTTTGAAATAGGGTGATGGTGGCATCGCTGCTCCGTTTATTCAGCTGTGAAGCTGTTGAGTTCATGACCGGATTTCTTAGGCATTCACATTCTGATTTGCCTTATTTTGGCCCTAGCAATTTATGGTCCCGTAATTGCCCCTAACTATTTATCAGAAAAATAAATAGTTCCCCTTGAGGATAAGTAGTTATCCAAAGACCATGCCTTTCTGAGTAATTCAAAATACGTACAGTTTTAATTCTTCTTACACATGCAATCTTGGCTTTGTACGATCTAAGTAATTCAAAATACGGACAATTTTAATTCTTCTTACGCGTGCAATCTTGGCTTGGTAATCACGAACTTTTGACGTTCCAGATTTAGACATGCAACCTTGGAAATCGTGCACATTTAACGAGAGACAATTATTTGCGTCACTGAGTGGCCTTCGACTTTCGGACAAGCGAATCTTTAGGTGAGACTTCTTGAATTCAACTATGAGATTTCCCAACACCTCCTCTTTAAATACATCAAACTTAGCTTTACTTTTCCAAGTCCTTCCTTCTGAGTTTCAACCTTCAACATGGATTCTCCTTGTTTCTTTTATGTCTTAGCTTTCAAACCTAATCTCCACGTTAAGCCTTCGATGATTAGGATATGTAACCAAAAGGTTTGCCACATCCTTGTTCACTCTTGTCTACAAAGATAAAGTGAAATAAGGACGAGCCATAACCTTTCAATAGTTAACCTTGCTTCCCTTAATGTGTTTCATCGCCTCCATACTTTGCTCCATAAAAAAAAAAAAAAACGACATCTTTTTCACACATACGTTCAACTTGAGGAGAGCATGAAGATTCCTAAGAGGGTTCTTCTTCATTGGAGTCCTCTCAATGTTCTCTTGAAGCATCATTCTTCTTAATCGGCCCGATGACCCTCATTAGAGATGATGACCTTGGCTAAGTTAGCCTTTTTAGTATCCTTAGGAATTTTTTGCTCTAGAGTGAGGGCATATCTCCCCCAACGAATTGTACTCATTTTGCCATATTCATGGGACTTCGGTAATAAACATGTAACTTTATTCAAGTCGTTCGTCATGTTAGATAAAGTGTTTGAAACTTTTCATCTTTTGATTCCCAATCAAAGAATAATACTTTAATTCGATAAATCTTTTATAAGTAATCTAACTTTGGAGCAATGAGTAACGAAGTGAAACACGAGCAAGTTTATAGGTCTGGGATAGAGCTGGAAACCTCTAGGTAATGTTGATTCGGAAAACATCATCTCCTAATCTTGGTGTTTGTATAGATTCTCACTACGAGAATAAGAATACCACCTTACTCAGACATCGAGTCTAAGCACATGAGGAATCTTTTACTCTACACTTGCCATAATGTGTTGGTTGAATTAAAGATGAAAAGGTGAAAAAGTTTTTCTGGAATGTCATCTAGCACTTCGACTTTGATGTATCCCCTTCTGTTCAAGTATAATGTTGCTCGTTTGTTCATTCACCTTGCCCCATTTCGAGTATGAGGATTTTAACGGTAGCAGCGTGTCACTAATAAGGGGTTTTCTTCCTAGTTCGAATTGCATGTTTGTCCCTAGTGAATCTTAGATGAACGTTTGTTAGGGACTTGGTTGCTTGTATATGGGTTGGAAACACCACGAGAAAACGAATTTAAACTTAGTGGCCCATAATTATTCAACAAAACCCTCACCAGGGGCATTTTAGTCATTTTACACTTTTCAAGAATAAAATACATTTATTTAAGGTACGGGTCATAGCGTTCTCATAACGTAAAGAGCCACCTTATAAACCTTTTTTTTTTTTTTCCACTTTATAGCCAAATTATGAAGCTTTGCATAAACGGTGTGGACCTCACATTGATGCCTATAATAAAACTTGGAAAAACTCAAGTCTGGCCATGACACGAGCTCCTTGGAATGTAATTATATGGCATGGATTTCCTTTAATGGAATCGGAATAAGATACTGACCTCAACTTCAACAGTTTTTAACGCTTTCTTGACAAACTGGGTTTTACTAGTGGACCTTGGAGTTAACATGGTTGATCTCTTATGTGAATCATTTTTGGAATTCTCAGGGTTCTTCCCCTTAGATTTACCCCGTAAGGATTAGTTCAACAACTTTGATAAAAAAATCTCAGGACTGCTATGGGAAGATGCCGAAGGTAGTGGTGTAAAGAGAACGTGGTGGTAGGAGACTTGAGAGAGAGAGAGGAGGTGGTGGTGCTGCTGAGAAGAAGGGTGACCAGTAGGGTGTGGGTTAGGTGATGGTGGCTTGACATGTAAGGATGGGTAGGTAAAGGGTGAGAATCAAATGAAATCTTCAAGGGAAGGGGAGATTGTTTATAGCTTTTGACATATATATTTTGTATGCTATAATCCACTAAAATTCACCAAAATCCCCAACTTAATGAAATCCCATCAAATCTTTAACTTTCTGACTATACATGGATTTGCATGCACAAAAAAAAATCCATTAAAATATTAATTGACTACACATGGATTTGCATGAACTTTAAAAATGTCTTTTGAAATCGTAATTGACTGCTCCAAGATTTTAAAGTCTTTTAAAATCATTTAAAATCTTAATTTGACTACATCATCTTAAAATCTTTCAAAATCTCAGTTGAATACAAGCCCCTTTAAATAGTATGAATTTATGAATTTTACTTTCATGCCACTGGCAAAAGCAAATAATTGTTATAGATTTTTTTGGTTTTCTTACTTAAGTTACTTTTTTTTTGAAAAATGAAAGACATTAGAAAGAAGATCAAACTACCCGTACAATTCAAATGGTTTTCTTTTTGTCAATTTTTTTTTTCACCGTACAATTCAAATGGTATAACTTAAACATCATGGTAAAAAGAAACTACAAAAACAAATACAAGATTGATAGTAGCCAAAGTATCTCCAACAATTTGTTAAACTTTTACTAGTTTAACGGATGAACAATGTCGAAAAACTACTTTAGCTAATTTTTTTAATTTTTCATCTCCTATTACACACTCTATTTTAATAATCTTTAAACATATTATTATCTTCAAAAAGAAAAATCACAACCTACTCATTTTCTAAAACCACATTCTTTCTCTTCCTTTTCTCTTTGGCTCACGAGCCTATCATTGAGTTTTATTAATTTTTTGACATATAACATATGAACAGTGGCTCTATAAATTTAAAGGGCAATTGTTCACTTTTGTATCATATAGTGTATTTTATAGAGTCTCTTACAGACAAGTTTTTTTTTTTTTTTTTTTTTTTGACTCTTTAAAATAGAATTTTAGTAGTTTTACAGTTTCTCTTAGAGATGCTTTTATGTGTTAAAAGTAGCAAAACATTGGTTGTCACGTTAGCTTTTTCCTAAAACTTTGAGTAATAGTATAATTAGGAATATGCTTTAATGAATACTAGATACCCTTGACGAATGATGAAATTTGTCATACAGATAAGAAACAAATGAAATTTGTCATAGAATTTTGGATCTTTTTGTGTATGTATTAAGATTTTATTCTCCCCTCCAATAACAACATTGTCAAACATCTTCATCGCTACCCATTAAAAAACCCTTAGTTAGACTTGGCAATTTATTACACGACCCATTAACATGACATGTAAACGATACGAAAATAACGGGCTTCGGGTCAACACGATAACTAATCGGGTCATTATCGGATCACATGATAATAACCCGTTAATAACGGGTCCTTAACAGGTTTACACGAAAGTGACACGCGGGTAACCTGTTTCGACACGATAAAAAAATGCTATTTTGATGATTTTAATTTTTTAAACTACTAAAAAAAACTTACTATAAAATGCAATAGATATAATGAATATGTATATATTGTTTATTAATTATTATTCTATTATTATTTTATATAAATTTTAAAATTTAAGTTTTATTTATTTATTTATTTTTATAATATATTATAGGCAAAGATTGAGATTAAAAATCATAAAACACATTAAAAATAAAAATATCAAGTAATTTAAAAATACCAAAAACATAAAAAAATTATAATAATTAATTTCCCACCTAATATTTCAAGAGTTTCATTCATTTCCCATCTAATGTTTGGGAAATTTTGCAACCTATATCCATCCATTTCCCGCCTAATGTTTAACCCAAAGAAAAAAAGTAACCAGCTTTTTTTTTTTTTTTTTATTTTATCTCTTATAACATTTTAACTTGAATAAAAAGAAAATACGTAATAAAAAAACATAAATGTAATATTATTATTAAATATCATCACATACTAATTGAAACATAGTCTAATTAACACTTAAAATATATAAATAATTAATATATTTATTCCAAGTCATCAAAACGATAAGATTCACTAACACTTAAAGTTTATTTATACTTTCATTAAGTATAACATCAATGCGTATCCCATCAAAATGATGAAAGTATGAATAAACTCTTAAGTGTTAGTGAATTTATCGTTTTGACGGGATAAGTATCCTACAAAACTAATTTCAACAATCCAACCGTCAAACTTGTTTATACATGCTTCGAGATCGCATACTCCAAAAATTGCAAAAAACAAACATTCAGAGATGAAGTAATGAGACAAAACTTTTCAACAGGTTGTAAATGAAAAATCACGATTTAACGGTTATTTTAACTCCGATTTTGATGACTTTTTACAGCTACACTCCTTGACCTTATATGAATACAATGAATGAATTCGATCTTCAATTTAAAATATTTACACTAGTGTATACCACAAATCTTATGTTATACTTAATGAAAGTATAAATAAACTCTTAAGTGTTAGTTAATGTATCGTTTTGATGGGATACGCATCCTATGAAACTAATTTCAACGATCCAACCGTCAAACTTGTTTATATATGCTTCGAGATCACATACACCAAAAATTGCAAAAAAAAAACATTCAGAGATCAAGTACCGGGACAAAACTTTTCAACGGTTATAAACGAAAAATCACGATTTAACGGTTATTTTAACTCCGATTTTGATGATTTTTTACAGCTACACTCCTTGACCCTAAACAAATACAATGAATGAATTCGATCTTTAATTTAAAATATTTATACTAGTGGATACCACAAAATCTTATGTTATACTTGATGAAAGTATAAATAAACTCTTAAGTGTTAGTGAATCTATTGTTTTGATGGGATACACATCTTAGAAACTAATTTCAACGATCCAACCGTCAAACTTGTTTATATATGCTTCAAGATCGCATACGCCAAAAATTGCAAAAAAAAAACATTCAGAGATCAAGTAATAAGACAAAACTTTTCGACGGTTATAAACAAAAAATCACGATTTAACGGTTATTTTAACTCCGATTTTGATGATTTTTTACAATTATACTCCTTGAACCTAAACAAATACAATGAATGGATTCGATCTTCAATTTAAAATATTTACACTAGTGGATACCACAAAATCTTATGTTATACTTGATGAAAGTATAAATAAACTCTTAAGTGTTAGTGAATCTATCAGTTTTGATGTGATATGCATCCTACGAAACTAATTTCAATGATCCAACCGTCAAACTTGTTTATATATGCTTCAAGATCGCATACGCCAAAAATTGCAAAAAACAAACATTCAGAGATCAAGTAATGAGACAAAACTTTTCGATGGTTATAAACGAAAAATCACGATTTAACGGTTATTTTAACTCCGATTTTGATGATTTTTTACAGCTACACTCCTTGACCCTAAACAAATACAATGAATGAATTCGATCTTTAATTTAAAATATTTACACTAGTGGATACCACAAAATCTTATGTTATACTTGATGAAAGTATAAATAAACTCTTAAGTGTTAGTGAATCTATCGTTTTGATGTGATATGCATCCTACGAAACTAATTTCAACGATCCAACCGTCAAACTTGTTTATATATGCTTCGAGATCGCATACGCCAAAAATTGCAAAAAACAAACATTCAGAGATTAAGTAATGAGACAAAACTTTTCGATGGTTATAAACGAAAAATCACGATTTAACGGTTATTGTAACTCCGATTTTGATGATTTTTTACAGCTACACTCCTTGACCCTAAATGAATACAATGAATGAATTCGATCTTCAATTTAAAATATTTACACTAGTGGATACCACAAAATCTTATGTTATACTTGATGAAAGTATAAATAAACTCTTAAGTGTTAGTGAATCTATCGTTTTGATGGGATACTCATCCTACGAAACTAATTTCAACGATCCAACCGTCAAACTTGTTTATATATGCTTCGAGATCGCATACGCCAAAAATTGCAAAAAAAAAAAACATTCAGAGATCAAGTAATGAGACAAAACTTTTTGACGGTTATAAACGAAAAATTACGATTTAACGGTTATTTTAACTCCGATTTTGATGATTTTTTACAGCTACACTCATTGACCCTATATGAATACAATGAATGAATTCGATCTTCAATTTAAAATATTTACACTAGTGGATACCATAAAATCTTATGTTATACTTGATGAAAGTATAAATAAGTGTAGATTTTTAAAAATCTCATGAACAATGTTATTTATTTGAGTGAAAAATTAATAATAATAAGTGTGAAAAATGTAATCACACGTAATGAAAAACTTTACAACGTTCATTAAGGGGTCAACTCCGAAATTTAGTGTGACAACCCGTTCCAAATTTTACGTTTTTATTTTATTTTAAAAGCGTGAATTTACAAAATTGGCCTAGAGGCAAGGACTTTGACTTCCGTTGACCATCGACTCGAGAGATGTGGGCCTTATTCTTTTAGCATATCCTCGTAGTACTTATTGGTACGAACGTATCGGTGAAAGCTGTTTGCGAGTCCGGATTATAACGGTATAGTTACGGACGTTCGAAATTGGTTATTCAAGGGTTAACGTTTATTTAAATTAAATTCCCCCTTGTGGGGAAAGGCCCAATCAGAATTGGAAGAAAGAAAAAAAAAAAAAAAAAAGTGGGTTTCGTCCACCCGCACCACCGCGGGTGCCCATTTTCCGAGGCCGATTCCGGCCAACTCCGGTGGAGTTTTTCGATGCCACCACCACCATCTTGAAGCTCTCATTCCCCTCTACAAAACGCACCCAAGAACCACCTTGATTAACCATGGTATGAGGCGGTTTGAGGCCACGAAAGTTGACGAAAATCAATGGTGCTCCGGCCACCCTTTTCGATTTTCCGGCAAATCGGCAAAGCAATGGCCGATGCCACCACTTGGGCTTTGTAGCCCATCATCCCAGGAGAAAAACCCAACCAACCTTGACCCCGTTGGACCACCGTGGACGACGAATCGACGTCGGGAAGTTTTAGGCACCCGCCGGCTTCGTGGGCAAAATTGACCATCTTCCGTCCATTTTTGGACTTCGTGGCAGGTATGAAAGTTGCTCCACTCACTGAGATCTTCATTTCTGTGAAGTTTGAGAATTTTTGGAAATAGTTGGATTTTCCGGCGAGTCGGGGCGGCCGACCGCCACCCGCGGCGGCGCGTGCGGCGGCGCGTGGCCAGTGGGCCGCCAATGCTATTTTTAGGCTATGTCAAATGTTTTGAATTCAGTTTTGTCCTTTGAATGACGTAGGTTGATAGTTGGAACCTAAATTCGTTACGATACGTTACTTGATAAAAATGTGAATCGATGATCCGACCGTTGGATCGTCACCAAAATTGGATACATTATAATACGTAATATTTAAAGATCATAGGAATTTACGGATCGGGAATCTGACTTACGGATCTTCCTGAATTGGATTTGTAAGTTAGTAAAATAAATGTTCACGGTCACTTGTTTTAGGCAATTGGCGGAGATCTGACCGTTGGATCGTCACCAAAATTGGATACATTATAATACGTAATATTTAAAGATCATAGGAATTTACGGATCGGGAATCTGACTTACGGATCTTCCTGAATTGGATTTGTAAGTTAGTAAAATAAATGTTCACGGCCACTTGTTTTAGGCAATTGGCGGAGATCTGACCGTTGGATCGTAATGAAATTTTAATATGTTATTCTAGAAACATATTGTGGATCGTTGGGAGTTACGGATTGGAAATCTGATATGCGGATCTTCCGGGTCAAGTTATACAGGGTTGTAAACCATACCGTCGATCTTTGATCGACGGTTGACTTGTGGTCAATAGGTCTCAACCTATTTTAGAATGTCGTTGAGGTTGTGTTTTATGTGAATTGCATATTCTTCAGATAAGAGTTCTGAGATGTGATTTGATAATTGGCCACAGGGATCGATCATTCAGGACGCCTCGATGCGCGTGCTAGAGTAGTATAGCGTGGACTCCAGGTGAGTGGATCTTTTCCTTTTTATTGTGCATATTATTGAGAGTTCTATCGACACGTTTAAATTGATTAGGTACATTACCTTCGTATAATTATTGTGAATGCTTGAAGTACCTATATGAACTACGAATGGCTTGATCCCTGTCTAGGGTACGTAGGCAGTCTAACGAGACGTTAGATGCAGCCATAAAATATTGAGACAAAAGCCTTGCTTGGGAAATTGAGTAATGCGGAGAAAATTGGTAAAGACAAGTTTTAGTTTTGTGAATTAGTTAGTTAAATTAGAGTTAATTGGGTTGTCATGGATAATTATCTCTGAAAATAAGTAGTTTGGGAGTAGGGCGTTACTGATTGTACACTTCACACCATATTGTTTATAATTGAAAATGCTACGACATGGTTCAGTATTAGATTGCATCATGTTATATCCATATGTATATTACTTGCATATAATTATTGAGAATGCTTTCAAGTGCAAGGTGAACGCAGGATTGACAAGATGTGGATAAGTCGTACAGGTCACTATAGGTGACTCCGACTTACATGCTAGCCAGGATTGACGAGATATGGATAAATCGTACAGGTCACTATAGGTGACTCCGACTTAGATGCTGGCCAGGATTGACGAGATGTGGATAAGTCGTACAGGTCACTATAGGTGACTCCGACTTATATGCTGGCCAGGATTGACGAGATGTGGATAAGTCGTACAGGTCACTATAGGTGACTCCGACTTACATGCTCGTCAGGATTGACGAGATATAAATAAGTCGTACAGGTCACTATAGGTGACTCCGACTTACATGCTCGTCAAGATTGACGAGATATAGATAAGTCGTACAGGTCACTATAGGTGACTCCGACTTATATGCTGGCCAGGATTGACGAGATGTGGATAAGTCGTACAGGTCACTATAGGTGACTCTGACTTATATGCTGGCCAGGATTGACGAGATGTGGATAAGTCGTACAGGTCACTATAGGTGACTCCGACTTACATGCTAGTCAGGATTGACGAGATATAGATAAGTCGTACAGGTCACTATAGGTGACTCCGACTTATATACTAGCCATGATTGACGAGATACGATTAAGTTGTACATGTCATTTTAGATGACTCTGACTGATATATCACTTTGTATTGATTTAGTTCATTTGGCCTACTTACTAATGTATGGTGGATTTGATGGCAAACCGTGGTTTTGGTCATTTCCGAGTATGGTTTGGATATATGTATATATGTTGTACTGTCTTATGGAAAACGATACGGGTTTTACATTTAGGGGCATTACTTTTAGAGAGGTAGTAACTTTGGGAAGCTTGGTTTTATTGCTTACTCACACCTTTTGTTTGATGCCCTCCAGGTTTTAGCTACTGAGTTTGTATCGACAAGAATCTGTGGCGAATCTTAGTATTGATGGATATTTTTGAGGGTATGATTCTTACTCACATTACTGTACCTTACTTATGCTCTGACATCGCGCGTGAAATGGGTTCGCTCCCACTCGTAGCGCACTCTGGTATTTAGACACTTTTGGAATCAAATTCATTCACTTTTTATACACTATCACATTTTATGGCTTCGTCACCTTCCAGGTGTCGGCCAGCACAGCTCGATTCAGGGTCCAAGTGGACTTTCTGGGTCGGGGTGTGTCATTTAGTATGTATATACTAATTTAGTATTATGTTTTACATTTTTTTGGGTCAAATTATGTTTTTCTTTTCATTTTTATTGATTTAAAATATAATTTTCTTAACGGGTAACGGGTCGGGTTATGTTACCTGATAATATTAACGGGTTGATTTTGGGTCGGGTCATATTACCTGTTTACTTTAACAGGTATTACACGACACGATCCGTTAAGCTATCGGGTATGACACGAAAACGACATGAACACGAAAAATACGACACGAATGCCAGGTCTACCCTTAGTTGTAACTTCAACCTGTAAAATATATGAAGTACTTTAAAAAACCTCTGTCAATATTGCACAAATGAAAGAAGTATTCATTAAAGTATTAAAAAAGGGTCATATTTTTACTTCCATAAAACAAAAGAAACAAAAGGTAGATTCCTAACAAGCTACCGGAAAGCTCTCAAATATGATACACGAAAAACCATAAGAAAGAATAACACAACAACTCAATTCTCCCCCAACGATTGCCTAGCCATTTCCCATCACCTTCGGATCTAAAAGCACCCAATATACAACACAATCACATTATAATGGAAAGAGATCTTCTCCGGATCTCTTCCACCAAGGCCACTGGATTAAGTGATCCAATCCTTTGAAATTTCATCCAACGGTAACAAATTATTGTAACTTTTAAAGGATCAAAATAGGTGGACCGTTTGATGAAATTTCAAAAAATCGGATCACTTGATTCGGTGATCTTGGTAAAAGAGATCCGGAAAAAATCTCTTTCCCTTTATAATAAAAATCTTCTATCCACGTGAACATAGGGGAGAGAGCTGGGTTACGCACACAAATTGCTTTTTTGGAAAAGAAAAAAAACCTCATGGAATCGAGGATGTTGCAGGGAAGAAGGTATACGGATTTGATTTGAGAGATAGGAAGAAACGATATGAAAAGAAAAAAAAAAGTTGTTTGCCATGACAAATTTCTTCAATTGTATAAGACATTTGATATTTTCTACACTAAATTCCTCAAATTACTATTGCACGTACATCGAAATAAATATAATAAATCATGACTCTGCTATTAGCATCTTTACTATTATATCTAATTTAGTAATTTTCAACGTACTTCTTTGTAAATTTATTTTTAACATGAATTATTTTAAGATTCCTGAAATCTTTGTAATTTACTTTTAACTTTTTAGTCAAAATAGTTTTTGAGATTTTCATTACTTCACCTTTTGATCTCTGAGATTTGAAATCAATAGAAATGGTTATCAAGGTTGTCCACCATCAATCATTTTAGTCATTTGGTGAAAAATTATGTTAAATAAGGATCAACGTGACAAAATTACGCTCAATTTAATAAACAATATATCAAAATGATTTGACAAAAATTGAGGATATTTTTGTTATATTATCCTTATTTTATGGAGAACTCCGCCTGTGTAAGTTTATCTTACATTACCTGTTGGTCCCAAGCCCAGATAAAGGAGCTGGGGGAGGGCGTCTAACAGTTGGCACTTCTATCTTACGTCGAATCCTTATGATAATGAATCCTAAACGAAATTGCGCTAAAACTAGGTCGTCACCCGTAAGTGGTGCACTGTGTGGCCTAAGCACAGTGATAAGTGAGCAAGGGTCCCTCCTTTTCTTCTCCATCCTTTCCCCTCATTTCCTCTCTTCCTGATTGGCCGGTCCCATTCCTCATTTCTCTCTTTTCTCTTCTCTCCTTCTTATCCTAGCCGTCCATCTCTTTCTTTTCTTTTCTTTTCCTTTCATCCCAGCCATACACGTGATGAAGGAAAATTTGTGAAAAACATGTTCATTTAAGCAACATCAATAGCATGCAATTAACAATTAAAGGCGGAATCATGCTTGTATGCACTTAAAACAAAACATTTACCCATGAAATTCAAAGCCTAGTAGATAGGTGAATCAAGACTCAACTCAAAACAAAGTGAGTTGAAAAATCAATACCTTTGTAGATTCCTCTTTGCATAAGCAAAGGCTAATCACCCAAAGAGAGGGCCTTCATTCCTTGCATCTTGGATCCATGGATTTGGATGGATGAAAAGGTTTCTCCAAGTTCCCAAAATTGAGAACCTCTAAGTCTCCACACCAAGGTATATTGAAAGAAGAAATGAGTGACCTAGAGGAAGTAAGATTGCTAGATTTTCCCCTCTAGATTGGCCAAAATTTTTGAGAGAAAGGAGAGCTTGTGTTCTCATCCTTTCCCCAAAAATAACCCTTAGTAAATTTTAGGCTATAAAGTCCTTTATATAGTCCCTTCAAATAAGTGACCTAATGGACCAAAAGCCCTATTCTTTTACACATGGCTAGCCTATAGGTTTATTGGGCTTTCAAGCCCTTTGTTTTATTCAAGTTGTCATACAACTTGAGTTAATGGGCTTGACATTCAAATCCCATTGGGCCTTGCGGCCCAAAACTAACCCGAGGTCTTTAACGAACTTATTCGTTTGATTAATTAACATATTAATTAATCCTTGCCATAAATAATTAAACCATTTAATTATTCTTACTCATCTCCGTTGAATCTTCAAACTCTACCTTACACGGTGTACGATCCATTAGGTTCCTTTTAGCGAGGCAGTGGGCGATTCAAACTCTTTCAAATCGATTGTGAATTGAAACTTACTTTCAATTCTCCCGTTAGTGATAATACACTTTTAGGGCTTCCACAAACCATGAGTGACACCTAGCAGCATATCATGGTTACCCAAGCTAATCAGAAGAGGTGGAGAACCTATTCAGTTTAGGATTACAAATGCAATACGGTCTTTCTCTAATACAATACTCTTGACCACATTGTTTGGATTGATAGTTTATTCATGTCTACTATCCAATGTGAATCTTGTGCTTATATGATTACCTTGAATGTGATCTGGAACGCATTCCAACATCTCATTCATACTCTGGCCAGAGATTCCAAATCATATCATAGAGTATTCTCCCTCAAACAGTTTGAAGGTTAGAGATCCCTTGTTGCGCATTCACTTGCCTCCATGGCTAAGTGGCTTAACCCCAACGATGCCGTGGACACCCTGATAGAGTGACGTTGACATAATCAAAGATTAAGGACCTAACCACAAGACAACTGTGATGCCTCAGGTCAAAAGACTAATTTGCATTATCCCAACCATGAGTTCTCATGTGACATGAATATGAGAACTCTTCGTTGATCGTGTTCAGTGAACTCATTCTCTATTGAGCACCTACGTACTTGTCTTGATGTCACACACACCAATGACTCGAGACTAGTCACTCTCCCTGAGAGAAGACATAGCACGTACTGATCTTAACGGACTGTCAATGCCCAATTGACAATCCTATGATCAGGAACGTTTAGGATGTGTCAACGAAAGAATGGTCTCATGAATCTAACTTCTTTAGATCGCATTCTTCCAATCACATATTCCTTGGACTTATCGTTTAAGCATATAACATTTATATGAGACGGCTCAAACAATAATGTTTGCCCTTTAAACTACATTAGTTTGAAATGTCCGTAAAGTATCATCATATAATTGGTTTTAGGGCACATTTCCAACAATCTCCCACTTGCACTAGAGCCAATCAGCTTAGTCATCATTGATGATACCTCTTCTGTAATTCATTTCATAAATGGCTGAGTAGTAGGCCTAGACAATGGATATCTATATGTTATCCATAGAAGCAACCTTGAGAATAACGACGTCACCATTATACATGATTCTCAATCATGTGGTTCAGTCTCTCATTTGAGTTCGGACCTTGATGAGACCTTGATTCCCTGGCTTGAGCTATCGCCCCATTAGTGTCATACACTTTGTGGTTGGAACCGAATGAAGAGTTCATGAATGAACTTTCCCATCCAAACAACAATGTTGTAAGCTTCTATATGGCAATATATTTTGCATACATGATGAAACACATTAAAGTCATTTACTTTTAACGTTTCCACCCAAATATCTCTTTAGTCATAATAAAGAGATATCTCTTTATCACTTCATTCATAATGAAGAGATATTCTATGATGGATTGGATTCATAATCTAATACATTTACGCTTCCATTACGTTACTCTAATTCTTCCTCATTCTTGAGGAATCCATCCTTAGTATTTCTTAAATACCTAAGGATTCACTTGACAGTTGCCATGGTTCTGATCCTGGGCTTGCACTGATATCATCTTGTACCGTTCTAGGTACGACTTATATCAATGTTTCCATACAATATGAAATACATAAATCACCTTTCTGCGTATGCATAAAGGATTCTATTTACGCATTATTTCTTTGGGAGTCAAAGGGTACATTCCCTTTGAGAAGAACAACTTCCTAGTCTCACTAGAATTGTCATTCTAATTGAAGTTTATCATCATATGAGAAACTTTCTAGCATCTCATTGTCTATTTTAGGGATTGATATAATCCAATTATATCTTGAAATCTATCATTATAGATTTCCATCCCATGTATATAGACTATGTCTCCCATATACATTCTATCATTATAGAATGTTTAAAGTCATAACTTTAACGATGAAGAATTCCTTTCATTTTCAAAATTAATATATATCATGTATATATATTCAAATTTAGGAATATGATTAACTCCCACTAATCTTTTGTAAACCTAGTAAACAAAAGATTCATTTACATCTTTATGAGAAATCAAACAATTGATCTTTTCTCATAAGACGCTTATGGCTCCCACTAGCTTGCTAAGATCCATGATGGATGGATCTCTACAACTAACATGTCTTAGAAGTATATATCATATATATATGGGTAATTGATAATGTCCAACGAACTAAATCTTATTTATGTTCATTATTCTCCTAATGGAGAAATTCATTATCTTATGATGCTACTTTCCTTGATGTTTTTCAAGGAAATTAATCTAAAGTGTTACTTTTTCCTTGGATCAAATCTAAGGAGGTAAATACTTTAGATGTCTTACTCATCTACTTACATTTCTTGAATTCTTTGAAACCTTTTGCAAAGTATTCGGACTTGTGTTTATTCAAAATAAACTATAGTCCAACCGAGAGTGATCTTCGGTGAATGTCATACAACATGAGTAGTATTATGTTGTGGACAAGTGCCACTAACATCTAAGTGAATTAACCTCAACAACTTTGTGATTCTTTCTTCTTTTCAAAAGAATAAAGATTCGAACATTTCGCCTCTTATACAATTTTAACAAGAAGGTATTGGATCCGGATCTAACGATCCAAAGCATCCATCTATGACCAACTCGTAACTTATGTTTTAGAGGTATCACAACTTAGTTGGGATTAGTCACTACCTTGCAACCTTTTGGGTTTTAAGCATCATCGTATTCTAAACAGTTAAACTACCACATCATCTCTACTATAGAGACAACCAATTAAATTACAATAATCTAATTTATTGATTAATAAAGAACAATGTTTTTGTCAAACAAAACATTTATCCATCTCTACTATAGTGACGGATTTAAGTTCCTTAAAATTGGAATGTAAAGACAATCTTTAGTATTTTCCAATTTCTTTGGTAGTTCATATGAGGAAGTAAGTACAATCCGCTTTCGCAGAGATCTATATTCGATTCACGTTTGGAATGTGAAGTACTTTCTCTTCTCTCATTAATCTTCTACTTCTTATTAGCACACTTTTACATCATTGTAAAACATAGTTACTAATATAGAATCATGTATTCAAGTAGAAGAACCAACTGTTGTGAACTTTTCAAGAACATTTTACAACATCTTCGAAAGGTGTGTTCTTGACACTTGCAAGACATTTCTTGCAAATACCCCTTCCAATGTCCATCCTTTCATAAAGAAAGTTTGTTCCCTTGGAGTTATTTTGCCTTCTTCATTTGACTTCCCTTTTTACTACAATAGTCATGGTCCCTAAACTCCCACTATCTCTCTTGAAACTTATTTCAAATGTGTTATACACATCAAACGATTTGGAGAGCGTGCGGTTATTGTTCACTATATAGTTTACAATAAACTTAGTGAACCATTAGGATAGGGACACAAAAGTGAAGTCCTTGCCTAGTTTCCGTCTCGTTAAGTGGTTTAACACTTCAACACTCAATGATTCAAAATCATCATAAGTCCATCTAAATGGACTATTTTTGTCAACCAACCATTATGTTCTAAACATAACAACAAACTCTCAAGAGTTGTTCAAGGCAACTCTCATTTCTTCATACAACAATTTGTAAGTGAAGAATCATGGCACATAAAGTGTCCATGCCCTTGTGCTTACTTCTCAAGTTCCTTGTTTGTGTAACAAAGAGACAAGCACTAGAGTTTGCATTGTCCTCTTCATGGTAGACTTATCTAACATGTTCTTCCATTGATACATTATCAATAGGAAGATTGTGAGGATGAGACTACTTAGTTACATCTACAAGCCATTAAAGACAATCTATGGGATTGTAGAACTAAGTCCGGAAATTAAAGCGTTCGGTTTTTCTTTGTCAAGTTTTGGATAGCGTTTGCAAATATATTGGTAAACAAATACATAACGAATATAAATTGATCGATTTTAAGCCATTTGATTCGGGTCTTTAAATCAAATAGCACCACCCACTATTTTTGGCAAATTCCATATCCCTCATCGGAATTCGAGAGTTTTGGAGGAAACTCTTAGTAGGGTATGGGAGGCTCACTATTACCAAGCCCACCTCACGATGATACGATATTGGCTAGCATTAATAATAATGAGAGAGTACGCTTACTCATTTGCATCTCATGCAAGTACCCATCTTATTTGGCCTCTAGAGAATGTTGCCTCACAATGATATGATATCGGCGCCATTGCACTTAGTTAAGTTATTCCCACCATGCTTAGTTCATGAAGGGGTTCAAGAATAGCCTCACAATGATATGATATTGGCCATCCTCGTTGCCTACACTCACCTCATCATATGCGTATAGACTCCTCCTGAGTGTAAGCATGCACTTTGTACTCCCCCATGATAGGGTGAAGCCGGTGTACAAGTCACAAACGATTGGAGCCTACCACGGTGGAAGGCCACGAAGAGATATTCAAAGCATCTCTCGCTTATCAACTTAATATTGATTTGGTTGAGGGTTTTTAGGTCTCATCACATATAAACATACATTTTAATCCAATTAAAACATTTTGGTCCTATTACAACTATTGGTCCATTTGATTGATTTAGTTGTATATAATACTCCCACTAAGCTTTTAAAACGGTTTTTAAAGCAAGAGTATATGATACTACTAACATAAGGTTTGCATTCATTGATGGACTATATAGTTGCCTTAGGGCCTTAGGATGACTATGAACCTTTGATTCGATTCAAACACGAGCCTAGTGTTGAATCTCGGTCTAGGGATGGAGATTGATTTTAGTTACGCGTTTAATCACATTAAGGCGTGTTGTCTTATTGGGCGTTGGACCCAACTACTCCATTTTCATGCATATCGAATAAAACAAGAAAGGAGTACTTCAAAGTAAATAAGAGCTTATGCTCTTTTACAACAATTGATCAAATCAAATTACTTTAAAGTAAAGAAGAGCTTATGCTCTTTTACAACAATTGATCATATCAAATTACAACCAAAATTTAATCTACACATTCCCATGGTTCAAACAAATTTGAAACGGCCTTTCACATAGCTCAATTATCGTAGGCTAAGGTTCATAATCACCCTTTCTTTAATTAATTAACGCTTTAACTAATTAAACTTGAATGCAACATTTTCATTTGGTTTTTGTATCCATAGAATTGATTTAAATGGAGCTAAATGAAATGAAAATCCAATTCTCATTTAAAGAGACAAAACAATTTTTGTTCTCTACCTAATTTGGGCCAAAATGCTATGACCTCAACTTGTTTGGGCCATAGTGCAATTAACCTCAACTTTTGGGCTATTTTGCAAAAACTTAAACTTTTGGGGTCACTTTGTAAAAACACAAAAGCCCACTACTTCATGTAATTACAACTAGAACCCAAAATTTTCAACAAAAAATAAAACTTCATTAAAGGAGCAAAACAATTTGTCCTTTTAGTGATTTTGGACCTTTACGTAAAAACGTAAACTTTTGGGTCAAAATGCAAATACACAAAAGTATCAAAACTTTATATAATTGCACAAAAGCCCCACAAGGACCCTAATTGAGTAGGGTGGCTGATTTTGAAGCAAAGTAATAAAAAAAATTTCAAAGTTTTTGTAAGTGGGGTGTGTGTAATGGAATAAATCATTACACACCAAACCCACTATAATTTCTTTAATTTTTCAAAATAAATATCTAATATATTTAAACATAAGAAATATTTCAAAACAAAAACTTTATGAAATAAATCAAAACTTTGAATCAAAACACCAAACCTTTTGTTCTTGGCAAGAACATATCAAGAACAATGAAGAACATTCATGAAAACCCATAAGAGCTCCATGAACATTCTTCACCCAAAAACATACCAAAACCACTCAAACTTAAGGGAAATAACATACAACCATACTAGGGTACATAGGGGTTCCAAAAGTCACTTTAAAACAATTTTAACAAGTCAAACAAGAACCCAAAATTCCACCCTTTGGATTTGGCCGAATTTCCCAAAAAACATGGCACCAAATTTTAGCTCCAAAATTCATGCTCATATGAACTACATCTACAACATTTGAGATGGCAAATTTTCTAACAAAATTTACATTCAAAGAAGCAAGAATAAAGCTTGTAACAATTACAACATTCAAATCACAAACTATGAACTACAAAACCCAAAAGGATTCACCAACTACTAGACTTAGGCTCTTGATACCACTTGAAGGAAAATTTGTGAAAAACATGTTCATTTAAGCAACATCAATAGCATGCAATTAACAATTAAAGGCGGAATCATGCTTGTATGCACTTAAAACAAAACATTTACCCATGAAATTCAAAGCCTAGTAGATAGGTGAATCAAGACTCAACTCAAAACAAAGTGAGTTGAAAAATCAATACCTTTGTAGATTCCTCTTTGCATAAGCAAAGGCTAATCACCCAAAGAGAGGGCCTTCATTCCTTGCATCTTGGATCCATGGATTTGGATGGATGAAAAGGTTTCTCCAAGTTCCCAAAATTGAGAACCTCTAAGTCTCCACACCAAGGTATATTGAAAGAAGAAATGAGTGACCTAGAGGAAGTAAGATTGCTAGATTTTCCCCTCTAGATTGGCCAAAATTTTTGAGAGAAAGGAGAGCTTGTGTTCTCATCCTTTCCCCAAAAATAACCCTTAGTAAATTTTAGGCTATAAAGTCCTTTATATAGTCCCTTCAAATAAGTGACCTAATGGACCAAAAGCCCTATTCTTTTACACATGGCTAGCCTATAGGTTTATTGGGCTTTCAAGCCCTTTGTTTTATTCAAGTTGTCATACAACTTGAGTTAATGGGCTTGACATTCAAATCCCATTGGGCCTTGCGGCCCAAAACTAACCCGAGGTCTTTAACGAACTTATTCGTTTGATTAATTAACATATTAATTAATCCTTGCCATAAATAATTAAACCATTTAATTATTCTTACTCATCTCCGTTGAATCTTCAAACTCTACCTTACACGGTGTACGATCCATTAGGTTCCTTTTAGCGAGGCAGTGGGCGATTCAAACTCTTTCAAATCGATTGTGAATTGAAACTTACTTTCAATTCTCCCGTTAGTGATAATACACTTTTAGGGCTTCCACAAACCATGAGTGACACCTAGCAGCATATCATGGTTACCCAAGCTAATCAGAAGAGGTGGAGAACCTATTCAGTTTAGGATTACAAATGCAATACGGTCTTTCTCTAATACAATACTCTTGACCACATTGTTTGGATTGATAGTTTATTCATGTCTACTATCCAATGTGAATCTTGTGCTTATATGATTACCTTGAATGTGATCTGGAACGCATTCCAACATCTCATTCATACTCTGGCCAGAGATTCCAAATCATATCATAGAGTATTCTCCCTCAAACAGTTTGAAGGTTAGAGATCCCTTGTTGCGCATTCACTTGCCTCCATGGCTAAGTGGCTTAACCCCAACGATGCCGTGGACACCCTGATAGAGTGACGTTGACATAATCAAAGATTAAGGACCTAACCACAAGACAACTGTGATGCCTCAGGTCAAAAGACTAATTTGCATTATCCCAACCATGAGTTCTCATGTGACATGAATATGAGAACTCTTCGTTGATCGTGTTCAGTGAACTCATTCTCTATTGAGCACCTACGTACTTGTCTTGATGTCACACACACCAATGACTCGAGACTAGTCACTCTCCCTGAGAGAAGACATAGCACGTACTGATCTTAACGGACTGTCAATGCCCAATTGACAATCCTATGATCAGGAACGTTTAGGATGTGTCAACGAAAGAATGGTCTCATGAATCTAACTTCTTTAGATCGCATTCTTCCAATCACATATTCCTTGGACTTATCGTTTAAGCATATAACATTTATATGAGACGGCTCAAACAATAATGTTTGCCCTTTAAACTACATTAGTTTGAAATGTCCGTAAAGTATCATCATATAATTGGTTTTAGGGCACATTTCCAACACGTGACATATTACATGGCTCCAGAAAATCTGGAGCCTTCTAAAGAAGGTTAAAATTACAAAAATATTCCTAACTTTAAACGTTAATAACTTCTTCGTTATAACTTTGTTTCACGAACGGTTTGCGCCTACATGTTCATGAGATCTAGCTCTATTCAAACATATAAATTGTAACCTCGAAAGGTCTACGATTTTTAGGAAATAAATTTCCAAACTTCAAACTTCGTAACTAGTTATCTTAATAATACAAATACGTAAATTATAATTGACACGCCCCGACCCCGATATTCCCCGAATACCAGGATAGGCACGTGCTGGCCGACACCCGAGGGTGACGAGAGCCATTTATTAAGTACAAATGCTGAAAATAAAGGATAAATAAGGTTTATAAATATAAAAGAATAATGAATATGCAAATAAGGACCGTGTTCAGAGCACACCACTAATCTAGAACACTAAAAGAAAATAATATAAAATTGAATGAAATGAATGAATGGGTCCTACACCGAGAGGGCTCGAAGATGCCGATGCGGAAGTGCCTGGACGTCGGGATTGTATGCCTCGATTCTAAGTCCTGAAGGGGGCGCAAAACAAACATGAGTGGACCAAGTTGATATATATATAATAAAACAGTTATCAACATACTAACCCCCAGGTTTTATGAAAACACTTATATATAATGATAAACATAGGTTTTCCGAAACCTAGCATGTCGTGCAATGTCTCAAATCATAATTCGCATAAATAATAAACACTAGTGAATGTCCGATACAACTCTCCAGGCCCCATGCCGGCTCCTTGTCTCTGAGCACACAGTCAGAGGAAAATACACTTCAGGCCCCATGCCGGCTCCCCGTCTCTGAGCAGACAGTTAGAGGAAAACACACTCCAGGCCCTATGCCAACACCAAACCGTCGCCCGGGACGGATCAGATCTATCCCTACGTCCCGTAGCGGAAAGGACCACTAGGTAAGTACAAAACCAGTGAACATACATATATTTGAAAATCAACTTCATAGTATAAAGTCATCCATCATCTATACTATAAAGAGGTGTTCTAAATATGTTCTAAATATCATATCGTCATCCATCAGATATTCTACAAGAACATGGGTTATAGGAAAAATAGTAATAATTCAAACTAACCTCAGTAAGCATGTTATCTCGTAAAACGTTTCATAAAACATAATCATCAAATCATGCTTTTCATGTATGCATGTTTTGCCCGGGCCCCCACCACAACCCGGGCCCGATCCACCACCGTAGCACGATATTGTCCGCTTTGGGCTTACCACGCCCTCACGGTTTTGTTTCTGGGAACTCACACGAGAACTTCCCGATGGGTCACCCATCCTGGGAGTGCTCTCGCGCGCTACTCGCTTAACTTCGGAGTTCCTACGGAACCCGAAGCCAGTGAGCTCCCAAAAGGCCTCGTGCTAGGTAAGGATGGGATATACATATAAGGATCACTCCCCTAGGCGATGTGGGATGTCACAATCCACCCCCCTTAGGGGCCCGACGTCCTCGTCGGCACACACGCGACCAGGGTTAGGCTCTGATACCAAATTGTCACATCCCGGCCCGGGGCGGATCACTTCCCGGGCCCGCTCCACCACCGTAGCACGATATTGTCCGCTTTGGGCTTACCATTCCCTCGCGGTTTTGTTTTTGGGAACTCACGAGCAACTTCCCAGTGGGTCACCCATCATGGGATTGCTCTAGCCCCCTTCTCGCTTAACTTCGGAGTTCCTACGGAATCCGAAGCCAGTGAGCTCCCAAAAGGCCTCGTGCTAGGTAAGGATGGGATATACATATAAGGATCACTCCCCTAGGCGATGTGGGATGTCACAATAATAATTTCCGGTAACAAAATTTTAAAATTCCTCAATTAAATTTTCATAACCATAAATCAATTTATTTTCGATTTTCTCCACATATTCATATATTTAAATTTTCAAGGTATTACATTTACCCCCCGTTAAAATAAATCTCGTCCCCGAGATTTCAACCATTGAATTACGAAAAGAAGTTAGACTTGTTCTCACCATTCCTTTTATAGTGAATAAAAGCATAGTCTCAATCTACGATTTAATCCAAGCTCAGAAAAATAAATAATTCCACGAAGCAATCAACTATATTTAGATTTCCTACCACCCTCATTGGTAGAATAATTATCAAAATTTCTAGCTATACATATTGGCAAAAATAATGTCAAACATCAAGCCACATTTACCATTGGCTAAATAATACCATATTTTAAACCCCCTCTACCATTGACTAGATAAATACTATCATAATAACTACACACACAACCGATACCAACATCATGAAAATTTTTGCCATACTCAATATTGGCAAAAACAATATCATAAATTCTAGCCATAACTATCTTTGGCCAAATAAATATCAAAATTTCAAGCCATAATCGTCATTGGCTAACTAAATATCAAAATTCCAAGACAAACCTTTATAATTGGCAAATCAAATATAAAAAATTCCTACCAAAATCATTGAAATTTCCAATCACACTCACTGGGTTATGGAAAGAAGTTTAAAACCAAATCCGCAATATCGTTAACACAGAACGAAATCAAAATCTCTTTCTATGATTTCATTCATATCCACAATTAAACTAAATTACCCATAGTAAATTTAAAAGCCTTTTAAATCTTTCTTTCAATTGTTTCTCTTTTAAATTGATTCGAAATGTAGCCACAGATCGAATAAATTAGTGACTCACACTTCCAGAGCACTATTCACATTCCATCAACCAAAGGAGAGAAATTTATATATCACGACTCTAACGGTCAACAAAATTAAACCTTATTAATCATATGGTCATGAGAATATGTGCGTTTCATCAGCTCTGTTTGTGATATCAAATCCAATAATGACAACTCATGACTATGGCAACCAAACTAATCAAATTTGTAATTACAAACTTTGTCCATCAATTCTTTTCATCAAACAAAAAAAAACACAACTGGAAAATCGTTTATATTAAATGAACTCAAAGTCTCATTCCATAATTTTATTTATGTCCTCCAATGATCAATGAAGAAATCTTCATGGTTTTTCCACCATTCCATTTCTAATGGGCAAATCATAATCTTAGTTTATGATTGCATTCCAGTTCAATAAATCTCCATGACTTTCATAAATAATAAAATTTCCAACCATCATGATCATTAGCCATACAAATATAAAGAATTTCTAAACATAGTCATCATTGACCAAACAAATATTTTTCCCACAACTTTCTGTTCATCCAAACTAGTAACTAGAAGTCTGGAAGGAATCGTAATATACCTGGCCAATATACATATTACACATATTTATCACTTTGATAACTCATTCTCGCAGCCCACACGTGGAGTTTTTCTCCCAAAAACACTAGGTCTTTGTGCCCATTCAATCATTCCTTCACATTTCATGGGTCATTTCACCTAATTCATCATCCACGGGACCACTTTGCCCAATCACACATCCTCTCATTCAACTGGCTATCATGCCCAAATCGACATCCACATGCCTTTTTCACCCAATTCAACATTCATGGGCCTTTTTCCACCCAATTCAACATTTCTCAAATTGCATAGGTATATTACAACTTTTCCATCTACTTGTCACAATTTCACAATCACTTTAACATTCAAATTTCCATAATGCATAACCTAAGTTCAACCCTAATTTAAGGTTAATCCGAAACTTTAATCAAGCGCTCATCATTAAGGCTATTACATGAAATATGACATTTTAATATACTCCCATTCAATTCAATTCATTTCATGATGATTTACAACATACACTTTCCACAAGAATTCCTCGTTATTCATATAACTTATGAAATAATGCAATATCAATGTAATTCATAATTCACATCCACAAACTCAATAATATCTCATAATGTAAAGTAGGATCATTTGCTCTGATACCAAATTAAACTAGTTACAAAGTTTGAAGTTTGGAAATTTATTTCCTAAAATACGTAGACCTTTTGAGGTCACAATTTATATGTTTAAATAAAGCTCGATCTCACGAATGCGTAGGCACAAACCGTTTATGGAACGGAGTTATAACGAATAAGTTATTAACGTTTGAAGTCAGAGATGTTTTTGTAATTTTAACCTTCTTTAGAAGGCTCCAAATTTTCTGGAGCCATGTGATATGCCACGTGTGTGGCTAGGGGTGGGCACGGTGCGGTTCGGTGCGGTTCCACCTCTAAACTGGAACCGGAACCGAAATATATTAACGGTTCGATTCGGTGCGGTTCCACTTAAATTTATTACTAGAACATTACGGTTCGGTTTATACCGGTTCCGATTCGGTTCTTACCGGTTTACGGTTCTTAATAATAAATTATTTGAACACCAAATCATTATGCATTCAAATACATCTTCTAAAACTGATTACATAAAGTTGCATACAACACATCTTTTTTAATGCAAATGTCTTTGGTAGTGGCACCAAGTCAACAAAAAGAGACAACTAAAATACATATGCACTGGTCAATCAGTCAACAAACAAAAAAATGATGAAGCAAATTGCAGGTTTTCAGACTTCAGAGAGCAAGCAGGAAGCAGCAGCTCCTGTACACAATTTTTCAACCTATTATACCATGACATGTGTGTGTATATATAATTTATTTATTTATTATTAATAAAACGGTTCGGTTCGGTTCGGCCGGTTCTTGGTCATTCGAAACCTGAACCGGAACCGGTTTGAACGGTTCGGTTCGGTTTTTCACTTAAAGTTGACTTTTCCGGTCAACACGGTTCTTTTCGGTTTTTTTTCTTACGGTTCGATGCGGTTTTGCGGTTTTGCGGTTTTTATGCCCACCCCTATGTGTGGCTGGGATGAAGGGAAAAGAAAGAAAAGAAAAGAGAGAGATGGATGGCTAAGATGAGAAGGAAAGGAGAAATGAGAGAAAGGAGGAATGTGACCGGTCAATCAGGAAAAGAGGAAAGGATGGGAAATGAGGGAGAAGAAAAAGAGGGAACCGGATCCCTTTTCTAACGCGCAACCCGACCCGACGGGTTCCATGGCCTTTGACGCCATTTCTGGTGATTTTCAGGCAAATTGAAGCCACTCACCACCTAGAAAAATATTCCACAATCCTTTCCCTTCCAATTTCAACCAAAATCGAAAGTATTGGCCTTGGTTTCGTGGAAAAAAAACATTGGTGGGTGTAGTGGTAACTTGGCGGTGATTCGCCATTTTCTGCAACTTTTCCCATCGATCCTCACCACCAAAATACCTTGCTTGAGCTCAGGAACAATGCCCAATCATTGGTTGGAGCGTCGGAGTTGATTTGAGGACGAATCAAGGAACATCATTTTCTAGGGTTCCGGTAGGTTCATGGCAAATTGAGGCTTTTCCAGGCCAAATTGGCCTTGGTCACAGGTATAAAAGTTGCTCCACTCATTGAGATTTAGATTTTTCTAAAATTTGGTAATTTTTGAAAATAGTTGAATTTTCCAGAAAGTCGAGACGGCCAACCACCATGTGTGGCCAGTAGGCTGACGCTGCCTTTTTATGCAAATTTAGATATTTTAAATCTGTAATTGGTAACCATTTGATGTGATTCGATTGTGAAAACTAATGTTGAATATTTCCAATTCTAGAATATTTTCGGAAATACAGTCTAACAAGAGTTAGATGCAACCTTTATAATCGAGATTTAATCTTTAGTTGGGAATTTGATTTAAGAGAAGAAATTGGTGATAAATTATAAAAAATTAATCGTAAGTTTTCAGAAGTTAATTTTGGTTATAGTTTTTTGTGAAGGATTATGAAATTTAGATAAAGAATCATGATTATTCATAGTAATGTAAACAAGAGTTTAATTTGGGACTATCATCTGAATTATTTCTCGGAAATATATACTTCTGGGGTGAGGCGTTACACTGTATCTTTATCGACGCTCGAATGCAGTGTTAAATGAGCAAAGGGGCCATAGAAACTTCTTTTTGGACGACTCCATCCAAAGTTGTTTGGAAGCATTTGCTCTTATCAACTTTACATACAACATGCAAAAGAAGTACTTTGACCTTATTATATGGGGGAGGGTAAAGAAGCAAGGACAAGAGGGTAGAGTTCAAAAGAGTAGAATGCGTTTAGGAACATGGAATATAGGAACCTTAACGGGAAAATCTATGGAAGTAGTGGAAGTTATGGTGAGGAGAAAGACAAGCATTATGTGCCTACAAGAAACTAAGTGGGTTGGTCTTAAGGAAAAGTATCTCGAAAACTCAGGTTTTAAACTTTGGTATTTGGGGAACAAATAGAACGAGAAATGGTGTTGGCATCATCGTGGACAAGACCTTGACACAAGATGTTGTAGATGTCAAGAGGGTTGGAGATAGAATTATGACAATCAAGATTGTAATATGACAAGAACTCATCAATGTGATTAGTACATACGCACCTCAAGTAGGGTTGGATACGAGTTTGAAGGAGAAATTTTGGGAAGACATTGGAGACTTGGTGCAAGGAATTGCTCAAATGAAGAAGGTATTTATAGGAGGAGAATTAAATAGAGATGTGGGCAAGAAGACAGGCAATTATAGAGGTTTTCATGGTGGCCATGGTTTTGGGGAGAGAAACGAGGATGGGGAAGCCATCTTGGATTTTGCAATGACATACAATCTCTTCTTAGACAACACCTTTAAGAAGAGAGAACATGTGATCAACTACAAGAGCGGGTCGTCAAAAACACAAATAGATTTTCTTCTAATGAGGAAGGGAGATCGTATAACTTGTAAGGATTGCAAAGTTATACCGGGAGAGAGCTTGGCTAATCAACATCGCTTGTTGGTGATGGATATACATATCAAAAAAGGGAAAAAAGAACAAGACCTTGAAGTGCCCAAGGACTAGATGGTGAAATCTAAAAGGAGAAAAACAAGCTATTTTTAAAGAGAAAGTAATCACCCAATTTGTTTGGGATAGAGAGGGGGAAGCTAACCAAATGTGGGATTACATGGCTAGTTGTATCTGAAAAGTAGCAAAAAGGGTTATTAGGAGAGTCCAAGGGCTTTGCTCTACACTAAAAGGAATCTTGGTGGTGGAAGGAGAGGTACAGACAAAAGTTAAGACTAATAATGAATGTTGTAAAGCTTTATACAAGGATAGGACTGATGAAAACAATGAAGGGTATAGAATAATGAAGAAAGAGGCAAAGAAAGTTGTGAGAGAAGATAAACTAGCGGCTTTTGATGATATGTATAAGTGACTAGATACCAAAGAGGGAGAGTTGGATATCTATAAACTAGCTAGAGCAAGGAAAAATAAGACAAGGGACCTAAACCAAGTGGGGTGCATCAAGGATGGGAATGGAAAGGTTCTTGTTACAGAGAACGCGGTCAAAGATAGATGGAAAGGTTATTTTCATAATATTTTCAATGGACATAAAAGGAGTACTTCTTTGGGGGAGTTGAGTAACTTAGAAGAGTGTAGAAACTACTCCTTTTACCGCCGAATTAGGAAGGAATAAGTGGTTGTAGCATTGAAAAAGATGAAGCATAGAAAAGCAGTGGGCCCATATGATATACCGATCGAAGTGTGGAAAGTTTTGGGAGAGACGGGTATAGCATGGCTTACAAACCTTTTCAATAGGATTTTGAAAACGAAGAATATGCCAAATGAGTGGCGAAAGAGAACTTTGGTGCCTATCTACAAGAATAAGGACGACGTACAAAATTGCATGAACTATAGGGGTATTAAGTTAATGAGTCATACAATGAAGCTTTGGGAAAGAGTAATTAAGCATAGACTTAGGCAAAAGACACAGGTCTCGGACAACCAATTCGGGTTCATGCCAGGGTGCTTAACCATGGAGGCAATCTATCTCTTACGAAGATCGATGGAAAGATATAGAGATATGAAAAAGGATTTGCACATGGTCTTTATAGATTTAGAAAATGCGTATGATAGGGTCCCAAGAGTCATTCTTTGGAGGATTTTAGAGAAGAAAAGAGTATGAGTAACATATATTCAAGCTATAAAGGATATTTATAATGGAGCAAGGACTGCCGTAAGAACTCATGAAGGATAAACCTAAAGCTTGCCCATAACTGTAGGGTTACATCAAGGTTCATCTTTAAGTCTTTACCTTTTGCATTAGTAATGGATGAGTTAATGAGACATATTCAAGATAATATTTCTCGGTGTATGCTTTTTGCAAACAATATAATGTTGATAGATGAAACTTGGGAAGGAGTAAATGCGAAGCTTAACCTTTGGAGAGAAGTGTTGGAATCTAAAGGTCTTCGCCTAAGTTGGTCAAAGACAGAGTATATGGAGTGTAAGTTCAGTGCAAATGGAGGCTCAAATGAGTTAGGGGTGAGGATTAGAGATCAGGAAGTGCCAAAAAAACGACCGCTTTCGCTACCTAGGATCTATCTTGCAAAAGAACGGAGAGTTGGATGAAAACCTGAACCATAAAATACAAGCTGGATGGATGAAGTGGATGAGTGCATCCAGCATGTTGTGTGACCGTCGTATGCCACTGAATCTTAAGAGAAAAATTTATAGGACGTCAATAAGGCCGGCAATACTTTATGGCACGGAATGTTAGGCGGTGAAACATCAACATGTACATAAAATGAGTGTAGCAGATATGATAATGCTTCGGTGGATGTGTGGGCACACAAGAAAAGATAAGATTAGGAATAAGAGTAGCCGAAATTGAAGGAAAAATGAGAGAAAATTGGTTACAATGGTTTGAACATGTGAAACAAATGCCTACTAACGCTCTAGTTAGAAGATACGATTACGGGATAGAGGTTTAGGGCTGAATGGGTAGAGGAAAACCTAGGAAGATTTTGAAATAGACTCTAAGAAAAGACTTAGAGTACATGGATCTAATGGAAGAAGTGACACAGAATCGAGCGCAATAACGTTCTAGGATTCATATAACCGACTTCACTTAGTGGGAAAATGTTTTGTTGTTGTTGTTGTTACCCTTATTTTATTGAGATTTTCTCCGGAATGGCCAAAATGATTGATTATGGACAAAAGTGAGGAGTTGTGCAAATCTCAGAAACCATTTTAGTTAAAAAGCTTTATTTTTAGTTTACAAAAGGAGATTGAAGTGGATACTAATTTGGAATGTCTTCTGTTTGATATTAATTATTTGGTGAAGCATATTTGGGTTTGTGCCGTGGGTTAGCAACCTTGCTGCTCATACGGTTGCCTCATTTATTGCCAAACATGGTGTTCCATTTGTTTGGGACGGAATAGGCTTTGAGTTTTTATTTAATATTCTTGCTATGGATGTAAACATTTCGATTAGATTATAAATAAAATCTCTTTTTGACAAAAAAAATGGAACCAAAATGTAAATGAATTAGTACAAAAAAACAAAGTTTAAAAGCTAAAAATGTGCCAAATTAGACAAATGACTTGGCGAAAACCATAACTCCATCATATGAATGGACGCCACGTGTAAATCAGTGCCACTGTAAGAGTTCAAATGTGTTAGCATCAATCCACGCTACAATGCCGCCTCCACGTATTAAAATAAGAACAATACTTGGCTACTTAAGATGAGTAAGAACTCCTACTCAAAATTTATTAAAATTGTTCGTTATCAATTTATATTACTTCGTGTTTATAATTAGAACAGTTCATATTATAAATCACCCTATAAAGATCGCATCTACAAAAAAATTAATTAAAACTAAGGTTGTTTAGTCATCAATCTTTTAAGAACAAATGAATAGTATTGGTAAAAATATCACATCCTGGCCCAGACCCCCACCACATCCCGGACTCAACTCCACCATAACACGATATTGTTCACTTTGGGCCCCGACTACGCCCTCACGATTTTGTTTTTGGGAACTCACACGAGAACTTCTCAGTGGGTCACCCATCATGGGAGTGACCTCGCGTGCTACTCGCTTAATTTCGGAGTTCCCATGGAACCTGAAGCCAGTGAGCTCCCAAAAGGCCTCGTGCTAGGTAGAGATGAGAATATACATATAAGGCTTAGAGGATCCACTCTCCTGGGCGATGTGGGATGTTACAAAAAACATTACAAACCATCTATATATTTGATATAATAAATTGACAAAACGATCTTAGTTTTAATTTATTTTTTGCAAATATAATATTTACAGTGTGATTCATAGTATAGACGGTTCTGATTATAAACACAAAACTTTCTGATTAAAACATTAAGAATTTTCTGTAGAAGTGCTATTCATCTTTTAAGTAACGAGGTATTGTTCTTAAAATAATATCTCCATTTTAATATCTCCTAAAACGTGCCTTCCACATAGGCCTGGCAAACGGGTCGTGTCTATCGTGTTCGTGTCGTTTTCGTGTAACACCTGTTATCTTAACGGGCCGTGTCGTGTCACACCCGTTATCTTAACGGGTCCTTAACAAGTCGTGTCACTTTACCCAACGGGTAAAGTGACCCGACCTGTTATGATCCGTTATGACCCGTTAAGAAAAAAAAATATTTTTTTTAAAATTTGCACATACCACACATTGCCACATAAATATTACTTCAAAACATTAAAACATTTCTCGTTCAAGTACTATATCTACACTCGAAAATAAAAGCCTAATAAAAAAATAATACATACACTACTAATCTATTACAAATATTAAATGTGCAAGGATAAAGAGTTTTTGTTTTTAAGATTGTAAGTCTTTCTCAAAATTTTACACCTCCATTTACAAAATCTTCAATTTACATCGATCATCATGAAATTGTATTGGAACTTTAGCTTGATCTATTGCCTTCAAGAGTTATGTTGAAGATGTTTTCAGTAAGCTTTTCCACGTCAGAACTCTCTTCCGCATAAACTAAGTATAGAAAAAGCAAACATTAAAAATCATTCAATTATGAAAAGTTAAACAAAATAATTATGAAAATAAATAAAATAATAATATTATACCATATAAAAATATATTACCTCCTTTTCCAAATAGCCAATCTCGTGTGCACAACAAAGCTATTTTTAAATTTAATCTCAGTCGATCCAATGGTCATCAATTTTTAATCTCAGCCGATCCAATGGTCATCAATTTTTAAATTTAATTTAATATATATAATTATTATAGTTTTTACTTTTTAGGGATATAAAATTATTAAATTAATGTATATAATTATTAATATTATAGTTGATTCATACTTTTATTAAGTATATAAATTATAACATAAGATTTTGTGATATCCACATCCACAAGTGTAAATATTTTAAATTGAAGATCAAATTCATTCTTTGTATTCATATAGGGTCAAGGAGTGTAGCTGTAAAAATTCATCAAAATCAGAGTTAAAATAACCGTTAAATCTTGATTTTTCGTTTATAACCGTAGAAAAGTTTTGTCCCGTTACTTGATCTCTGAATTTTTTTTTTGGTGATTTTTTGCTGATGTGATCTCTAAGCATATACAAACAATTTTGACGGTTTGGATCGTTGAAATTAGTTTTGGAGAATTCGTATCCCATCAAAACGATAGATTGACTAACACTTAGAGTTTATTTATACTTTCATTAAGTATAACATAAGATTTTGTGGTATCCACTTGTGTAAATATTTTAAATTGAAGATCGAATTCATTCATTGTATTCATATAGGGTCAAGGAGTGTAATTATAAAAAATCATCAAAATTGGAGTTAAAATAACCGTTAAATCGTGATTTTTCGTTTATAACCGTTGAAAAGCTTTGTCCCGTTACTTGATCTCTGAATGTTTTTTTTTTGTGATTTTTTAGTGATGTGATCTCCAAGCATATACAAACAATTTTGACGGTTTGGATCGTTGAAATTAGTTTTGGAGAATTCATATCCCATCAAAACGATAGATTGACTAACACTTAGAGTTTATTTATACTTTCATTAAGTATAACATAAGATTTTGTGATATCCACTTGTGTAAATATTTTAAATTGAAGATCAAATTCATTCATTGTATTCATATAGGGTCAAGGAGTGTAGTTATAAAAAATCATCAAAATCGGAGTTAAAATAACCGTTAAATCGTGATTTTTCGTTTATAACCGTTGAAAAGCTTTGTCCCGTTACTTGATCTCTGAATGTTTTTTTTTTTGTGATTTTTTGCTGATGTGATCTCCAAGCATATACAAACAATTTTGACGGTTTGGATCGTTGAAATTAGTTTTGGAGAATTCATATCCCATCAAAATGATAGATTGACTAACACTTAGAGTTTATTTATACTTTCATTAAGTATAACATAAGATTTTGTGGTATCCACTTGTGTAAATATTTTAAATTGAAGATCGAATTCATTCATTGTATTCATATAGGGTCAAGGAGTGTAGTTATAAAAAATCATCAAAATCGGAGTTAAAACAACCGTTAAATCGTGATTTTTCGTTTATAACCGTTGAAAAGTTTTTTCCCGTTACTTGATCTCTGAATGTTTTTTTTTTTGTGATTTTTTGCTGATGTGATCTCCAAGCATATACAAACAATTTTGACGGTTTGGATCGTTGAAATTAGTTTTGGAGAATTCGTATCCCATCAAAACGATAGATTGACTAACACTTAGAGTTTATTTATACTTTCATTAAGTATAACATAAAATTTTGTGGTATCCACTTGTGTAAATATTTTAAATTGAAGATCGAATTCATTCATTGTATTCATATAGGGTCAAGGAGTGTAGTTATAAAAAATCATCAAAATCGGAGTTAAAATAACCGTTAAATCGTGATTTTTCGTTTATAACCGTTGAAAAGTTTTGTCCCGTTACTTGATCTCTGAATGTTTTTTTTTTGTGATTTTTTGCTGATGTGATCTCCAAGCATATACAAACAATTTTGACGTGTTTGGATCGTTGAAATTAGTTTTGGAGAATTCGTATCCCATCAAAACGATAGATTGACTAACACTTAGAGTTTATTTATACTTTCATTAAGTATAACATAAGATTTTGTGGTATCCACTTGTGTAAATATTTTAAATTGAAGATCGAATTCATTCATTGTATTCATATAGGGTCAAGGAGTGTAGTTATAAAAAATCATCAAAATCGGAGTTAAAATAACCGTTAAATCGTGATTTTTCATTTATAACCGTTGAAAAACTTTGTTCCGTTACTTGATCTCTGAATATTTGTTTTTTGTGATTTTTTAGTGATGTGATCTCAAAGCATATACAAACAAGTTTGACGGTTTGGATCGTTGAAATTAGTTTAAGAGAATTCGTATCCCATAAAAACAATAGATTAACTAACACTTCTTAGAGTTTATTTATACTTTCATCAAGTATAACATAAGATTTTGTGGTATCCACTTGTGTAAATATTTTAAATTGAAGATCGAATTCATTCATTGTATTCATATAGGGTCAAGGAGTGTAGCTATAAAAAATCATCAAAATCGAAGTTAAAAAAACCGTTAAGTCGTGATTTTTCGTTTATAACCGTTGAAAAGCTTTGTCCCGTTACTTGATCTCTGAATGTTTATTTTTTATGATTTTTTGTTGATGTGATCTCAAAGCATATACAAACAAGTTTGACGGTTGGGATCGTTGAAATTAGTTTTGGAGAATTCGTATGCCATCAATCAAGTTCGCGTGTGTGTGTGTATATATATTTATTAAGTAGATTTAAATCTATTTATTTTGTACGTATAAATTATAATTGACTGGTATACGGAATAGTACATACATCACGTGTCACGTGTGTCATTATAAAAATAGTGAGATATGTCATGACAGTCATGTGTGTGATAAAAAGTTAATAACTTAAAAAATAAAATAAAATTTCTCACCACTTCTATTAATTTTCATTTTTCCCTCTCTTTTTTGTTTCCTTTTCAACTTTTTCTTATCATTTTCACTTTTCCCTCCAACATCTTTCCCTAATTCCCTCACTTTTTTGTTTCATTTTCAACTTTTCTTAACATTTTCATTTTCCCTCCATTTTTTTTTTCAAAAAGGGCGGCAAGTTGGCAACGGCAAGAAATTGATTATTGAATGGAAAGAAATCACATCAATGGATGCAAAATCATGCAATGCATCATGCATATTAAATTATTAATTAATAATTATTATAGTTTTTATAAAATTTAATATATATATAATTATTATAGATAGACTTAATATTTTGGGGTATAATTATTATAGTATATATAATTATTATAATTATTATAAATTTTATAGTTAATTTAATATATATATATATATATATTTATTATAATTTTTAGGGGTATAAAATTGTAAAATTAATGTATATAATTATTACAGTATTTTTTTAGGATTATGAAATTATAAAAATAATATTCTGCTTATCGTGTATCGTGTTACCTACGTGTATACCCGAACCAACCCGTTATCTTAACAAGTGCTTATCGGGTTACCCGATAACGACCCAATTCGTTATCGTGTCGACCCAAACACCTGTTAATTTCGTATCGTGTCGTGTCGGGTTATCGGGTCGTGTCAGAAATTACCAGCGTACTTCCACACTCACTCCCTGCAAAAAACGCGAATCTCTCTCTCTCTCTCTCTAGAAAAAAAACATTTTTCGAAGAAAAAAACAAAAGAAAAAAGGAACCCACTGAAAGAGACGGATCCGGAAGAATACGAACCAGAATATAACCGTAAGCCCTAGCCAGCCGCGACTCACCTTACCCACCGCCTCTCTCTTTCTCTCTCGACCTCTCTCACTCTAAAGCGAGTTTTCCAATTAGGGTTAGGTTTTTTCGTTAGCTGCATGTTAGGGATTGGAGAATCATAGTTCGATTGGGATTTGGGATTTTTGACAAATTAGGGGTGGGTTGGGTTAGGTTTAGGTTTAGGGATAGGATTTCGGCGATGGAATTTGTGGTCGGTTGTGGGTCGGTGGGTTGTTGGCGATGACCGGAGGCCGATGTCACGAGAAGAAGAAGATGATGGGTAGGGGTGCGGACGGAGGTTGCGGCACCGAGGAGAGGCCTTGCCTAATTCCTAGGGTTCCGCCAAAAATTCCGGCTACCCAACCGGAAATTCTAGAGAAGTCGTCGAGCTCTTTGAGAATTGATTTTTTCTCGCAGGCTAGGAAGGCTTTGTGTGAGCGCTCTCCTTTTGATGTTTCCGAGGACGGCTCAGCTTCGAGTGTGCCCACCACCTTGCCTAGGGGTTTGGCTAGCTTCTTGTCGAGGCAGTGGGATAGTCGAAAGCGGCATAAGAAGTCGCATGCCGGCGCTGAGAAGAAGAGTTTTCGGCAGAGAGAGAGGTCCCGGGGTAATAACATTTGGGTGGAGACTGAGGACTACTTTAGACCATTGACACTGCCTGATACTGATGCGTTATCTCGGGTATCCGAGCTTAGTAATTTAGCTTCTCACAAGTGTTTTTTGATTCCGGTTGTGGGAAATGTTCTGAGGCGGAATGCGAATGAGAAAGTTAATGCAAACGGAGTTGTTGTCAGTGAGGAGGATGCAAATGGCGGTAAGTCAAATTGTGTTGTTGTCAAGGATGAAGGTATAAATGGGGGGAATGCAAATGATGCCATTGTCATGGATGAGAATGCAAACGATCAGAATGCTAATGATGGTGTCGTCAAGGCTGAGTGTGGAAATGATGGGAATGCCAATTCGGTTGTAGTTGAAAAAGTGAATGAGAATGGTGGAAATGAAAATGGGGTTGTCGAAGACGAGGTTAAGATAGAGAAGGATGAACATTCCATGGAAATAGATAGTGTGGGAGCTTCTGGGTTGCCTGAAGGGGAAGTTTCGCCTAGTGGTCTTGAGTGGCTTTTAGGGTACAGGAATAAGATTTCTTTAACTTCAGAGCGCCCGTCAAAGAAGCGGAAGGTTCTAGGTTCTGATGCAGGATTGGAGAAAGTGTTAATAGCGTCTCCATGTGATGGGAATTCATCTTTATGCCATTTCTGCTGCATGGGTGATGCAGGGAACGAGTCAAACCCATTGATTGTCTGTAGTTCTTGTAAGGTTGGAGTTCATCAGAAGTGCTATGGAGTACTAGAGAATGTAGATGCATCATGGTTATGCTCTTGGTGTAAGAAGAAGACTGATACTAGTGATTCAGTAAAGCCATGTGTGCTTTGCTCAAAGCAGGGTGGCGCTTTAAAGCCAGTTATTAAGAGCGTTGAAAATGGTGGATCTATGGATTTTGTTCACTTGTTTTGCTGTCAGTGGATGCCTGAGGTTTATATAGAGGACTTAGCAAAGATGGAGCCTATCATAAACGTTGGAGGAATAATTGAAACCCGCAGAAAGTTAATATGTAACATATGCAAGGTGAAGTGGGGCGCTTGTGTTCGATGCAGTCATGGTACTCTTTGTTGCTTTACTGTCTTATACAATTATCGTTTCTGTTTTGGCTGGCATGCCAATGGATTTTTGGTAATTGGCATATATGCTTAGTTTTTGGTCTATTAGACTTGATAGTTGTCTAACGCAAAAGATACAAAGGTGTTGTTGCCTTGACGTGTTGCATCTGTGTTAGGGAAAAGGTTAGAAATAATTTTGCTTAGGTAGTTTGTAGGGGTCATAATCTTATTACTTATAATATGTAGCCTCTCCTTCCCAGCTTGCGGGGCAAATTCTCTATTGATCAAACTTAACTTCGATTGGTATTGCAATTTAATAGTTTGTGAGATAAGAGTGCAATGTTTTGGCAGAATACCTACATGGGTGTTCTGCATCATCGTACTTTTATCTGAGCCAGATGGCCTGTTTAGGTTTTATCTTAATGACCATTTGCAGGCTTAAAAGCATCTTAATAATTATGGTATATTGTGGAATCTGGACTGTCGCTGTAGCTTACAAGGTTAATGCATGTTGCATATGGCAGCTTTATTTTTTTATCAGCTTGGCCTGGTTGTGGTTCATATTATTGATGGCTGAGTGGTAAAATGGAGCTTCTATGAATTCCTAATTATTGCACATATTTACCTGTCAGATCTTTCAATAACTAAGTTATTAAATGTTTCGACTTTGGCATTTCATTCACTATGCTAATTTTCTTTTGGCTTGGGGGTCAGGAACTTGCAGAACTTCGTTTCATCCATTATGTGCGAGGGAGGCAAGACAAAGAATGGAAATTTGGGGAAAATATGGGTGCGATAATGTAAGAGTTTTATGTATGTATTTGAAAATCGTAATATTTGTTCATCGCTGACTGCTATATAGTATTGCTATGTCGCCAACTTATGATTGTGATCAACCTTTCTGAATACAATTCCCAACTTTGATAAACATGTAGGTTGAGCTGAGGGCCTTTTGTTCAAAGCACTCAGAAGTGCCAGGTAACAACAACAGTCAATTAGTATCTCCCTCTGTCTCTGCTGACAAGAACTCAAATGTCTCCAACCATCTTCCTATGGCATTGTCGGAAAACAAATTACCCAAGTTAAGGATAGGCCCTAGAAATGGTGATAAAACTGCAGTACCTATTGAGGCTCTAGATGTTACTTCTGACAAATCGGGTGATGGTGAATCACAGGAGATAGTGTTTCCTATTCCAAGATTAAATCCTAGGCTGACATCGGAGTGTGGTAATGCACAGCCGATGATTAATGCAGGGGCATTTGAGAGAAGCAAAGAGGATGTTAATGCTTCTAATTCCCTTAAATTTTCTCTGATTTTAAAGAAGGTAAAGTATGCCTCTGGTCACTTATTCTCTATAAATTGGGAACTTCATGAGCTTGTTTTAATTCTTATATCTTCTCCTGCAGCTGATTGATTGTGGAAAAGTTAATGTGAAGGATGTGGCACTGGACGTTGGTCTCTCACCTGATTCTTTATCTGCATCACTTGCTGTAATGCGAACTAAAAAATTACTTTTATGTTCCTGATTGGTTTCTAAAATAGTTTTAGCATGTCCGGTGCTTTCTTAAATTTTTCCCTTATGATGTAATGTCCTTCCTGCAGGATGGTACTATGGTGCCTGATGTGCAAGGAAGAATAGTTAAATGGCTTAAAGACCATTCTAACTTGGATTTAAAGCAGAAAAATGGAAAAATGAAATTAAGATCAACAATTTCATCCATGGCTGAGTTTGGGGATTCTGATGGCTCTGAAGCTGCTTCATTATCGGAGTCTGATATGGCAGATGTAGCTGTTAAGTCAGTACCCCCACGGAGAAGAACCAAAAGCAGTATTAGGTTTCTGAAGGATGACAAAGTAATAAGCTCATCCAAGGGGATCTTTAATGACAATGGCACATTGGACAAGGTTAAGGTTGATCAACCTGTCACTGATAAACAAGAAAATTTAAGTAGAGCGTCTGTCCCTGATCCTGTTGAGAAGGTAATGATTTACTTGAGATATGTTGATTATGCACGCCTTCTGACCAGTGCATTTGGACACACTAGTGTAATCTGATTGCTTGGTCATTAGTACCTTATGGTGGATGGGCATTATGTATAAATATCGATTCTGATTTGGTTGAGTGAGTTTCATTTTAGTGTGTTATCTGTAATTCATGAGTTTTGCAATAAGCTTAAGAAAGCCAGCCTCCATGGCTTCCACAAAGGTCAGGCTTTCTCTGTCATAATATGCGTTGTTAAACCATTGGGGTATATTGGAGGAGCTTGGTTTACTTATAGGTTTAGTTGAAGTGATTATGCTTGAAGGTTTCATGGGGTTTGAGCCTTATGGATGTTATAATGTACTTATTACAATAATAAAGTTAAGTCTTTATTTTGCTTTTAAATAGAATTTCTCAGTAGTAATGGAAATATGTTTACTTAAGTGTGGCTTTGAATAAACACTTAACACTTAATGGGGTACCCCTCTCTCTCTCTATATCCCCCTCCCTCCCTCTCTGTGTGTACTTTCCTACCTCAAGCATTCATTACTAAGATATTTCTTGTCTTTGCAGAATCCAACAGAGGCCGATGTGTTTCAACAATCTTTGCTGACACATTCACCTAGATCAGAAGGTACTCTTCTCCGTTTCTGCTGGTTAGATGTCAGAAGTATGATTGAAGATTGTGGTTGTTCATGTGCATGTTGATTGCCTAGGGAAAGACTTCTAATTTCTGGTTCTAGGGAGATCCATATTAGGTGAACATAGCCAATTTCCTAATAGTGTGGTACAAATCTTAATTTAATAGATTTGAATAATATCTGGAGGGTTTGGAGTATCCTTGAGTAGGAGTTAGGAAGTTGTCTTATCCCATTGCTGAAAATGGTTAGGAAATACAGTTGCATGCCTACACAGGAATTTGGATAGGCTTTGTTAGTTTGATTGTAATTTTTCCTTTCATGATTTTTGTTCTGTATATACTGTTGTTCAAATAGTTCATGTATAAATTAACAAGTTCATTTGTCATAGGTGTGCTTGAAATGTTTACCTTTCTGCCACTCTTGCCTCATTTAAGCTCACAATCAAATTGTTAGTCTTCCTCATATAAAAAAAAAATTAAATTATTGTCTTCTATTTTTAAATCCTTAATTTACTGATAAGAGCTTCTGACGTTAATTTTACATCTGGCCATTATCAGTGTGCATTTTTTACTATTCACCAGCAGTAAAGTCTAAGGAAAGGAATGAGACTTGTGTTGATCTCATGTGATGGTAGTCAGTGTAGGAAGGATGACAGAGCTATCTTTATGCTTTGATAATTACGTTCTTTGTGTGAAATGCCTCTACTTTGCGTTGTCAAGTTAAAGTTCTTTGTTTTGGGTGACATTTACTCTGTTTAAACAATTTTCTATACATGAAAAAGTGTTGTTCTTTTCAAGTTCGAAGTTAGCGTCATTTCAGAATATTCTATTGTACATTTAGAGGAATGCTAAACAGCATACTAGTGTTGATGACCTAAATATAAGATACTTGCGTTAGTGAGGGAAGTCAGATTTGTATATAGTGCAAAATAGGAAGTTGGGAACCACTCCTGAACATAACCATTTTAATAGATGTAATTAGGGTCTATGGTGCGCATGATCAACCAAATCAATATTCTTTGGTTTGCAATTGTATTTTGTAGATGTAATTTTATTCCCTTAATATTTGTTCTAATTTGTTATGCTCTATTTGCTCTGTTTTCTGGCGATGAGGAGTTACTACATTGTTATTGTACTTTTCAATTTGGTCTGTTAGTACATTTTCTGTTTGGTTGCATAAGTTTGTTGTCGTCTCTGTACTCATTCTAGTCTTCTCTGTTTCATGCATAAGTGACCCTTGCAGCATTAGAATAGTTTCTGGTGTATTATGACTTAAAATATTGTATGATGGGCAGGTCTTTTAGCTAAACCCTTGAATTGCAGCCTTTTGCAAATGGGTCAAGAGCAGTTGGCTACTATTCCTTTGCAGGGTACCTCAGCAATTGCAAATGAAGGTCAATTGTTTTCAGTTGCAAAACCGGTCATTCCTGAATTCAAGTAAGCTTTCTTTTTTGTAATTATTTCTGTTTTGCTACATGCCAATTTTTTGTGCCTGTTTTGTGACGTGATGATAGCTTTTCTGAATCTCACAAATTCATGGTTTGCAGTAAATCTGAGGCTGAAGTTCCTGGTTTTTATGTCCATCCGTATATTGAAAATAAGTTGTTGCAGATGCAGACTGGGGTGTCCTTAGAAAATTCAATATATGGTATTGATACAAATTTATTTATTTTTGTTTCCATTATGTTGTTATGGGTGAGTTTGACAGGTAGTTTATTTGTCAGGTTCAAGTGAGGGAGAAATTTCACGTTTGGAGGCATCCTCCCATGCAAGTGTTTGCTGTAATCACCAAAATAAGCATCCAAAATGCTGTGATATTATTTGTAAATCCGATGAGATGAAATTAGAACAGTTGGTTAAGGCTCGAAAAATGGGAGTTCTAGAAATCTGTCCAGGCGATGAAATGGAAGGAGAGCTTATTTATTACCAGCATAGGTTGCTCAACAATGCGATTGCAAGAAAGCATTTTACTGGTATATGCAATGCACTTATCTTCCGTTTAGTTTTTATTTCACTGTTCCTGCCTTTAGTAGAGGCATGCAATACTGTCATTTGATGTCGTGTAATATGAATATTAACTTCTGTTGTAAATACATTCTTTTGCAGATAATTTGGTATCTAATGTTGCTAGGAGTCTTCCATTGGAGATTGATGCAGCACGGAGGCAAAAATGGGATGCTGTACTTGTTAACCAGTATCTTTGGGAGCTTAGGGAGGCAAAGAAGCAGGGTAGGAAGGAGAGACGGCATAAAGAAGCACAGGCTGTGCTAGCAGCTGCAACTGCTGCTGCTGCAGCCTCTTCTAGGATTTCATCATTTAGGAAAGAGGTTCTTGACGAATCTTCCCATCAGGAGGTTAATAATTTTCTTATTTTCTCAATAACATGTCTCTTCGTGGTCATTTATTTACTTTCATACTTTGTCATTTTATTCTTGCAGAATGTGACGAAGTTGAATACTTCTAGTGGGAGGTCCAGCTTTTCCTCACAGATGATGCCACGACCTAAAGAGACATTTCCGAGGGTGGCTGTTCCCCGGATTTCTGTGGAAAAACACTCTGGTTTTGTTCATTCAGTCACTGATTCTTCCAAAGAACATCCTAGATCTTGTGACATCTGCAGACGTTATGAAACGTTGTTAAACCCGATCTTAGTCTGTTGTAGTTGCAAGGTATTCATGCCTTTCTTATGGGTTTACTTTGATGAGACTTGCTACTCTGCTTGGTTTATGACTGATAACCAAGCCCTTTTAACAGGTTGCCATTCACTTGGATTGCTATCGTAGGACTAGAGAATCTACAGGTCCATGGTATTGTGAATTGTGTGAAGAAATGTCATCAACTCGTATTGCTGGTGCTCCTGTCAATTTTTGGGGGAAAGATCATTTTGTTGCAGAATGTGGTTTATGTGGTGGCAAAACAGGTGCATTTAGGAAGTCTTCTGATGGTAAATGGGTACATGCCTTTTGTGCCGAGGTATACTTTTCTGTTGCACACAAATTATGTCATAAACTTTTTTTCAATTTTTATAGTGCTTAAAGAAATTGATGTTATTTTCTGTTTCATTTGGTAGTGGATCTTCGAGTCAACATTCAGAAGGGGTCAAGTATCTCCCATTGAGGGAATGGTATGTGTATAGGTTATGCTGTGGCAGTTGTAATGTTGAACAATTTAGATTACTGTCATTGAATATTTTTGCTTTTTGATAAGCATTGAACTTAATGTTCCAGCAATTATAACAATATGTCATGAATGCCAGGAGACGATTTCTAAGGGGCTTGATTTTTGTTATATCTGCCGACGCAAATGTGGTGTCTGCATAAAAGTAAGAGTTTGACTTTTTCTTCTTCCCTTGTGATCTTATACTTCAGTGGAAATGTTTTTTGTCCTTATAATTAGGAAACTGATTTCAGGCATCTGTATTGTTTGTCTGCAGTGTAACTTTGGCAATTGTCAGTCAACATTTCATCCTTCCTGTGCTAGAAGTTCTGGTTTTTACATGAATGTGAAAACTTTCGGTGGAAAGATCCAACACAAGGCATACTGTGAAAAGCATAGCGTTGAGCAGAGGACGAAGGTCTATATCTTGATCACCCCAAAGCCTCCATCTTTTAGGTGGTTGATGAGTTGTTTTGTTCATTTTCTTGGATTCTGAATTTATGCAGGCTGAAACACAAATACATGGAACTGAGGAGTTAGAGAACCTCAGGAAAATCAGAGTAAGTATCATTCTTGTGTTTAGTTTATTGTACAGTAATTATAGTTGCTCAAATACATTTCTAAGTCCAGAAGTATACCCTAAAAAACAGAAGATTGAAGAGCAACAAATATACCAGTAGAGAGGTTTGCTTGTTGTGCTTATGTAGAGGGTAAGAATGAAATTTATGAAAATATAGGTTCCAGGTCTTTTCATCTTGCTGTAATGCTATAAGCAGTATCACTTCTAACTCAGGAGAGAAAAAAAATTAATGCAGCACTCTTTTCGCTTGAGTTTTCTTTATCCTTTATGATAATCTGGTTAGGAGATCCACTTGGAGTATCTACAGGGAGGGACACGGTTCAGTTGGCGGGGACACTAGAAGTTCTTTTGTGCTAGTTCTTTTTTTTTTTTTTTCATGTATTTATAGGAGAGATTGAAATAGTATCTTTAGACCCTCACCTGACTGCCAATACTTGGTTCTCTGATTGACTGACCATGAGTGGCTTCGCTAAATGAAACCACTTGAATGCTATACTGTTCACTTGTTGCAAATGTGTTGAAAATGTTGGGGGTTTTGTATTTCATACATCTTAAATAACGATTTGATGTATGTTATAATCTTTAAGTGTGTGGTATTTTTGAAAGTATTTGTGCCTTGGTTATGATTTGATGTATGATTGTGGTCTTTAGGCGTGTGTAGGGATGGGCACTGGTCAACACGTGGTGGATTTGGGCATACCCATGGGATGGGCTCATTAGCCCAAAAAACCAATTGGCAAAATAGCCCATCATACCCATATAATAATTAGTGGGTGTACCTACCCAACTTGTATACCAAGTGGATTTACACGTCCATCCCTCTGTTAATGGATACCCATAAATGAAACCCAAAACAAAGAACAATGAAAACAAAGCAACCCAGATGATCCCACCCACTTCAACAGGACTGACACTTACCATGTTTGGAAGCAGCTCTTCCACTTTCCCTCTCTCCTCCTTCCCTCTCTACTCCGGCTCTGTGACCCATACCGAGAGATTATGTCAAATGACCACCATCACTGCTTCTAACCTGCCCAACCACATTGTAAGGACACGCCACCGTCAATTCTACCAAATATGCCAAGTCAACTGAACCTGTCACTCCTTTTGTCACCCACCCATCCCTGTTGAACCACTTGCTTCTCCTCTGCGACCCATTCAATTGGTTGAGATGAGGCTTGGGACCTAGCAGGAAGAGAGAGACAGGGAACTAGGTGGTGGTGGTTAGGATGAGGCGTGGAAATTTGGAATCGAGCAGAAAGAGTGAGAAGGGGGGAGAGGAAGGAGGGAGAGAGACGGAGGAAGGGGATTTGTGTTTTTTTGTCCTTGTATTTGATGGGTTTCATGGGTTAAAAATGGGCATAATGGGTATGGAAAATAAAAAACCCAAGTCCATTAGAACACCCCCCCACAGCGCCCCCCCCCTCCTCCCCCCCCTTGTTTCTCATCTATATATATATGTGCTCAGTGATATTGTTTTTGGTCCATCACTTTAACCTTTTCAACTTGTGTTTATTTGCTTGATGAACCAAATTCCCTGATTGAATTATGACATGAATGATCTTTTGCAGGTTGAACTGGAGAGGGTACGACTACTTTGTGACAGAATCATCAAACGAGAAAAAGTAAAGGTGAGGTATTTCTGTGGTTCTGTACATGGTTTTGATGTGTGCTTTTATTGGCTCCCTGGTTATCAATTTAGTGTCTGTTATGTTTTCATATGGCTCCAAGCTTAAGGTTCGGAAAGAGGTTTTCTGTCTTTTGCCCTTTAACTCTTTGTTGGATCCATGGGAACAGTTACTTTCTATACCTACATATGGGCCGGTATGACCCACTTCCTTCATGGAATTATTATCTGGTGCATCTTTAGCATTGCTGGAGATCAGTAAGAAATTGAGACATATGTATGTAATGTTGGCATCTGTAATGCCAATGGAGCTGGAGTAGTGTCACTAGCCACATGATTTGTACCCGACTGTTTATAGCCTTGGTTCAGTTCTTGTTTAATCCTGTTGCCTCTGATTATCTTAAGTTGCATATTTTTGTTCCCTTGTATTTCTAAGATACTTATCTTGTGGAGAATTTATGCTGAATAAGGTTTCTTTTGAATGCAGCGGGAACTGCTCATTTGTTCACATGATCTTCTTGCTGTGAGGAGAGATCATGTTGCTCGGACAGTGCTTGTTACTAGTCCTTTCCTGCAACCTGATGTTAGTTCTGATTCAGCTACAACATCTCTTAATGATTACAAATCATGCAGTGATGCAATTCAAAGATCAGATGATGTGACTGTGGATAGTACAATTTCTGTGAAGCGGCTGAGAGTTCCTATAACTATTGACAATGACCCAAAAACAGATGATAACAGCTCCACATCCCAAAACCATTCTACCAAAAAGCTCTCGGAGAGGCCACAAGTTTCTGATAAACATATTCCTTGTGGAGCTTCTAGTGCTGCAACTTGTAATCTTTCGGAAGATGGAGGATGGAGGTCAAAATCTAGGAAGGTATTTTACATTTTGCATAAAATATACACACGAGCGCACATTTATCTCTGGAATAAGCACAATAAGGTGTATGATAGAACTAACTGTAAACCTTCCAACTCACAGCATGCTGAGACATTTGAGAAAGAACTGGTAATGACATCTGATCAAGCATCGATGAAAAATATGAAATTACCCAAAGGATATGCATATGTTCCTGCTGATTGCATTCCAAATGAAAAGCAGATCAACCAGGATGCTTGTTCTGGTGAACAACCGCAAGGAGACGGGTAGTGTCAGAAAATTTTCTCCTTGTGTTTAATCTGCCCTTGTGGAGCTCAAATGTAATAGAGGACAAGCATTCTCTGCCCTCCATCCCATGGCATCACCTTGCCCTTGCTGGCCTGGAAACCACCATGTTTCTTGGTTTCAAAGGGAAATGGCCGAGTGGAAGCAGGAGGTTAGGTCATCGCCTTGTGCGTAAAGATTTCACGTCCTGATTTCGGATGTGTGTAAGTTTTGGCATCGTTGTATATTCTTGTGAGAGTTAACTGTACAGTGGGTGAGTTTCTTCCATTTACAAGTATTAGAAGGCAGCGTGGGTTTTACTTGTGTTTGTTAGGACTAAAGAGAAGCTCTGCTTGTAAACAGGTGTACAAGAAGCTCTGCCTGCTCTGTAAAGTTATTGTATATATCCTTACAATACCAATCCCCCGGATGCATCAGATTAATGGAATCGAGCGTTTAATATTTGAGCCGTGTCGTTTTTATTGTCTTAGTTGAAGTTTTGTCCAACTGACTCCAGTTTGTATGTTGGATGCTGGTTACTTAAAGTTTGTTTTCTCCAGTTCGACTAAATTTTTTTTTTTTTTGTTTTTTGGTAGTAACCGAACCAAACCGATTCGATTTGGCCCCTTTTTATGTTGAATGTGATTGATGCTGCGGGAGAGGAATAAATACAATTCTTATGATTAATACAGTGGTGTCATGCTGATTATATGAAGGTTTACTATATCTACAATATACAGAACCTCTGCACACTAGCATTACAAATACCAAATTCAAGTGGTATAAATAATCATCACTTTTTAACTTCAATTGATATTTTGATGTTATTGAGATTAGTTATTGAGATTTTCTATGAAATAGTTTAAGATATTGGGGAGAACTAAACCTTTTCATACAGCAATTTCGACGCGATTTAAAAGTTTTTAACATGATCTTTGAAAAATTGGTCTACGAACACATTAGTGCGTGATTATTATTGAGGTAGGTAGAAGACTATATAGGCCGAACCCTTTCGTTTTAAGGTCGCGATTTCGAGCCACGTTCTCATACTTTCTTAGGGTTTTTTTTTGCCAAACTAATGGTTGACTGCACATGTGTACCCTATCAACATGAACACATGCACGTGCGTACATAATTGCAAGAAAGAGGAAAAATGGATAAGCACACAATGATATGTATCATTTCGCTCCCATAAGTGAGCTGACCAATATAATGTAGAAATATAAGAGTTTGAATGAAAAATAAAGAATTTGAATCCCACATCGATTAGGTATTTTGGCCAATGCCGTTTTGGTAAATGACATCCTATAATTTTGCAATATGTTTCTTTTTCGATTTGACGTAGTGGTCTTTTCATTGTTATAATCATAGAATAGAGAAATAAGCTTGAAGAACAACAAATTGTATAATGATATTACAATGCTGTAAACTTCTATCGTCCATATAAGTAATTTGGTGTAACTTTTAAAATAATATAAATTCAGTAAAAGAAACTCATCAATATAGGTTGGGTTGTACTCGACACAATTGGTTAAAAACCAATTCTTTTATTCTCTTGCAACTAATGTAGAAATCAAGATTTAAACTTTGAATCTAAAAGTGTACAGTTGTAAATTTGCATTTTTGAGATTTAATGATAATTGAATTTTATAGACGTCCAAAAACTACTAGCACAAGAATAAAAGCGATATTATCACACAAACAGGTTGAAAGAAATTAAAATAAAAAAAAGAGAAAAAAAAATGAATGCACTGGCATATCATGCTAATTAGATGAGGGTTTACGATACACAACTAGCAGCCATATTATTACTCTTTACCGATCAAATAATTTTCTCCCTTCGAGTCGAGTGGTATTAGGATGGAGTGGAGAAGTGAGGGTTGCGTTAAAAAGAAAAGAAATTTAATCTTGGAATTATATGATATACCGAACCCGGAAAGAGGTCATCTCCAGATCTCTCCCTCCAAACCAACGAAGCATTTAAAAGGTAGAGATCCATTTTCTTTTAAGTATCTTGCTGTTAGGTTCTCTCTAATTTGCTGGAGGAAGAGAAGAATTTTGCTTCTCTCATTCCCGAAGCAAAAATGGGGTGGTGTCCTCCCTCTCGCGAATTCCCAAACAAAAAAAATAGAAAACTCTTCTCTTTCCTCTCACCAACGGCAGCAAAGGTAGCAGTAACCAAAGACGAAGGGGCATCCTTGTCTCCCTTCTCCGCCACCTCTGCAAAACCCATCACTGTACCGCTCGGATCTCGAATTGGCAAACACAGAGGCTTCCCTTTCCTCCGCTGCCATGCCGCCAACGGGAGTCGGGTTCGTGTGGAAGAATGGCGCCAACCCACTGTACCCGGTGATGGCTCCGAACGGGAGGACGGCTTTCTCGCTTGGATTTTGACAGCAGCTCGCAGTCGCCAAACACCTTCGACTTCTCTGCAGTCCTTCGCCAAGATCCTAGTACCAGCAGCGGCATCGGCAAAGAAAAGCACTACCGTCGCTGCGTCTTCGCCGTCATCAACACTCTGCAACCTGTGATGCCCAACGGAAGTTGTGCACCAACTACTCTGAACCGCTACAACATGTCCGAGCTGCTCAAATGCGACAGAAGTCCGCAGTGCTACATGTGGAGTTGAAATGGTTGCTGCTCCATTGAGAAACTTCAAATCAAAAAGAGAGGAATACGACTGGAGAATTTTGGCGTGTTGTTGCCGCTCCGTTCTTCAAAGAATTGACTAGAAAGGAGGAAAAAGATGACTTTCAAAGGACTTAAATGTGGTTATCATTTTTGATCAAGTATTGGGTCAAAAGTATTAACCAAAAGCATTAAGTAAAATTGACAGATGCTACAAGACAAAGGGGAAAAGAAGAGAACGTCTTTTGTGTCAGGAATTCCAAAGAAAAGAGAAAATGGAGATTGTAAAGTCTGCAGAAGAAAGCTACAGCAGGGAATAAAAAATGAAGGAAGTTGTCTTCTAAGTTGCTAGAAGATTTGACGCAAGCACAAAGAAAAGATGAAATGGAGATAACATGATAGAAGCTACAAGTTAAAAGTAAAGGAAATAAATAAGTTTTCGTCAAGGAAAGCTCTGTACAGTAATTGAGACGACGATACTGTAGCAGCTTTGATGTTCTGGCTTCGCAGCTTTAATAGTCGTTCTCCCTTCTTTTTCCACCGAAAGCCTTGCTATTACGAAGCAAGTTGAACTCATAAAACAAAGTTGCCAGTCAAAGGGGGTTTATACTGATTAACTATTAATTGGTATAATTTTCCAAGTGACGTCAGTGGACATGATCTCCAAAGTAAATTCGTCCATTGTATCAGTTGGCATATAATTGATACAAAATTTCTACAATGCCAAATCCAAATCAAAATGGCACAAAGCCGCTTCAAATAGCACAAAGTCATTCCAAATTTATGAACTACGCCGGTTTGATTTCGTTAAGGATACGTACACAGTCTGATATCAAATTTTAGACGCAACCGTGAAACCGAAACGAATCCCTGGTTTATATAAACTAAATTCACTCCTGCTACTTTGATCAAATAAATAATTCTAAAAAGAGTAAAAGAGAAGTCTTCAAGCACAAGTTCCTAGACTTCCAATTAATGGATGCTGCTCATGCAACAAAGTTCCTAGTTTTATAGGGAATATTGCTCCATGTGAGATTGAAGTAAAACAACAATTTTGTATTCACGTGAGCTTTATATTTTTGGACTCCGTGAATAAAAATAAGGTCGGACAACACAAAGTCACGTCAAATTTCAAATGGAATGAAGTCGTATCAAATGTCAAATGACATGAAGCCGAAGAAAAATCTCAAATGGCATGAAGTCGTATCAAATATCAAATGGCATGAAGCCGCATCAAGACTCGAATGACACGATGCCACATTTTGCTCCAATGGCTTAAAGTCCTTGCGCTGCATGAGCTCAAACTGCACAAGGCATTAAATGCTTCAATGGCTTAAAGTCCTTGCCCGCATCAAATGCTCCAATGGCTCAAAGTCGAGCTCAAACTGCACAAGGCATCAATCGCTCCAATGGCTTAAAGTCTTTGCCCGCATGAGCTAAAATTGCACAAGACATTAAATGCTCCTTGTCTGCACAAGCTGAAACTGCACAAGGCATCAAACCCCAACAAATATACAAGGAACTACGAGTGACTTGATCCCTTAACGAGGGTATGTAGGAAATCTAGGGCTCTACCTAGATGCTGTCACAAAATCAAATAAACATCCAAATTCCTAAGTTACGATTTATTCATATTAGAATCAAAGGGTATTCCTTTCCCAAAAGAAGGGTTGTAATTAATAGGAAAGTAGCCTAGAATGGGTTGAACTTAAATTAATAAAACCCTCTTCAAAAAAATGAACAAGGATAAAATTGTGTCAAGTGAATTATTTGTTTACATATTGTGTACAAATTTTGCTCAACAATTATCATGACAAATTAACTTAATCCACAACTGCAAATAAATTTCTGTTTAATCTCGTATGTGAATGTTCCCCATATTCTATGTCATCCGGCCCAGTAACCTACGGTCCTCTCACGGACCCGGCCCACAGCCTTCCAGAGTTAATCCCGCTTCTAATAATACCAAGTTATCAACAGCTCCAGAGTCCCTTTCGGCCAACCGACTTAAATTAATGGTTTCGATAGGAACACCGGCGAGTGCAGAGAACGGCTCTGCCGCCCCTAATCCGGCCACCGCCGAATGCGACGCTGAGAGAATGCTTCAGGCAGGCGATGGATACCATCCTTCGGCCAACGAAATAACCCCGGAGTCGGAATTTTTGAAGAAGCGAAAGTCGTCGATTCTTCCTTTGGAGGTCGGCACGCGCGTCATGTGCCGGTGGAGGGATAACAAGTACCACCCGGTCAAGGTCATTGAACGACGGAGAGTTCATTGCGGTGGGCCCAACGACTACGAGTATTACGTCCACTACACTGAGTGTAAGTTCAATTTCCTCGTTGCCTGCCCAATTTTGCGAATTAGGGTTAGGGTTTTCGGTTTAATTGATCTGTACTTTAAATTCTTTTCCTTTTGGTAAAGTGTATTGTTTGCTGTTATGGGGTCTTATTTAGCTGGTTAAATTGATGGATACCTTAAATTTGGGAACTTGCTCAGTTTTCAGCTGGGACATTACTCAAATTTGGGATAGATCTCTTAAAAGTTGCTGGTAGTAGAGAATTTGACAAAGTGATACGTTACAATGTAGAGTGACATAAGATGATGAGCATAATAAGTTTGCTAAAAAAAAATTGAGGAGTAATATGAATGTACATTTTCTATGATGATGAAAAGGTGGTGGCTAGACGTATGTTTGTCCTGTTGAGGGATAGTTTTGTGATTAATGATGATGGAGGATTGTGAGGCCTTTTTTAGAAATAAAAATATATAGAGAAAAAAAATTGGTGCAAGGGATTTCATGAATCAAACCTTACATGCCATAATACTCAACACAAAACTTGTTTTATTAATGTCATTCCTATATGTGGATTTGTTGTTTGATTCTCGTAAAAAGTCTCACTGTTCGATATCATGGAAATTCCATCTTTTATACCATCATAATAGAACAGGGTAATTAGCTTACTGATTGCAGAACTGTTAAAAAATTTACTTTTGGATAAGCTCCATCAGGTGATTATTTACTTAGTTTTCAACGTCTTATACTGGGGGTGATTTAATTAAATTATTCTGTTATGATCTCAATGAAATACTTCTTATGATGTTGTTCTTATGTTTGTTCCTTATGTCAGTCAATAGGAGGCTTGACGAGTGGGTGAAACTTGACCAACTTGATCTTGATTCAGTAGAGGCCGTAGTTGATGAGAAAGTGGAGGACAAGGTGATGCATCCTTCCTCATTGTCGACCCCACTTGAAATCCCAAGCATTCTCCTTGTGATAATGTTTAGGGTTGTACAAAGAAAATCCTGCTATTTATGATTATGGCCCTTATTTCCCCCTTCAGTTGCTTGTACTGTACTTTTTATTTTCAAGATATCCTATGCTAATATTTCGCTATGTGGGTTTATTAGGTTACAAGCTTGAAAATGACTCGTCATCAGAAGCGGAAGATTGATGAGACACATGTAGAGGTATCCCCTGATTAGAATCGTTATTTCTTCTTGTTTTTCTTGCTGCTTATCCTATTTTTTGGATGAAAACATTATGCAGCTATAGACATCACTTTTGGCTAACAACTGAATTTAATAATCTAGATCATTAATGTTTCTCAATTGGATCAATTCTTATGCCTCTCTCTCTCTTGCTCTTACACACACACAAATTGAGGTACACATGTGCACAACATATTCTATGACAACCTAGCTAAGTTCTTTTGTGTAAAGGTTTGACATTACATTACGGTGACAATGGTATTATATACGAGGAAGGGAATTGGCGAGGTATCCAAAAGCTTGTGCCTTTATTGAATATGTTTCAGATTTTGTATACATATGGTCTGAAGGTGCTCTTGCAATTTTATAGGGCCATGAGGAACTTGATGCTGCCAGCTTGCGTGAACATGAAGAGTTTACGAAAGTGAAAAATATAGCGACTATAGAACTTGGAAGATATGAAATTGAGACATGGTACTTCTCCCCCTTCCCACCCGAATATAATGACTCTTTGAAGCTGTACTTTTGTGAGTTTTGTCTCAATTTCATGAAGCGCAAAGAGCAGCTTCAAAGGCATATGGTGAGCTGTATCTCAATATTTTTCCCTTTCTTACAGTATCTTTCATTCATGGTTAAGTTCACAAACTGTAGTCGACTGTTTCTGTTATTAACATAATAAGTTATATATTTTCCTGTGTAGAGAAAATGTGATCTCAAGCATCCCCCTGGTGATGAGATATACCGAAGTGGTACACTTTCTATGTTTGAGGTTAGTTGCATAGTTTCTGCAAATATCCCCGTGATGGTCAAAGGAAAACCTTGTGTTAATTTTCATAAGTTAATGTGGGAAGGTTTGAAGTGGTTTCAAAAGTTGCAATCTGTAATTGACTTTGCTCTGAAAATAAAAAGCTGTCTCATTGTATATCCTGTTTGGGTGGTGAGTTTCACACCCCCCATTTTGTCTCTCACACACCCTTTTGCAAGATAGATCCAAGATAGCGAAATCGTTCACTCTTTGGCACTTCCTAATCTCCAATCCTCACTCCTATCTCATTGGACCCCAATTGCCATCGAACTTGCATTCCATATACTCTGTGTTTGACCTATTGAGGCGAGGATCTTTAGATTCCACACTTCCTGCCAAAGGTTAAGCTTCACATTTACACCCTTCTACGTTTATCTATCAACGCTATATCACCTGTGAAAAGCATACACCAAGAAATATCATTTTGAATATGTCCCTTTAACTCATCCATCACCATTCTATATATTTAAACAATTGATTTGGGTGTGTGAGAAGTAAAATGGGGTGTGTGAAAATTACCACCCATCCTGTTTTTCTGCAATTTGTTTTTTTGTTTATGCAAGTTTTCAGATCGTTTTGTCATGTTCAGATATTGAGTTTGTGGCTGATATGTCTTTTTTTATTTATTAAATGTATTGAATCAGGTTGATGGCAAAAAGAACAAGGTTTATGGGCAGAATCTTTGTTATTTGGCAAAATTATTTCTTGATCACAAGACCCTGTATTATGATGTTGACCTCTTTCTGTTTTACATTTTATGTGAATGTGATGATCGGGGCTGCCATATGGTTGGATATTTTTCCAAGGTAATATTTTTGCTGTCATTATCTTTTACCATTGAAGAAGCAAGAGAAAATTGTATTAGAATTCATGAATTATATCATCTTTCCGTGTGGGTATATTTGTAGCCTGCTTGCTTCCCTTTTGCAACTTTGTCCTAATATTGTAACATCATTTTTATGATTTCTTCTTGCATTATCTGGAAGTTATATATCTTTTCTGAATTACCTTGAGTTGTATATGTCTTTTCTATACAACAACAACAACAACAACAACAACAACAACAAAGCTTCTTCCCACTAAGTGGGGTCGACTATATGAATCTTAGAATGCCATTGCGCTCGGTTCTGTTCAAGTCTTCTGTTAGATCCAAGTACTCTTAAGTCTTTTCTTTTAGTCTCTTCCAAAGTCTTCCTAGGTCTTCCTCTACCCCTTTGGCCCTGAACCTCTGTCCCCTAATTGCATCTTCTAACCGGAGCGTCAATAGGCCTTCATTTCATATGTCCAAACCACTGTAACCGATTTTCTCTCATCTTTCCTACAATTTCGGCTACTCTTACTTTACCTCGGATATCTTCATTCCTAATCTTATCCTTTCTCGTGTGCCTAGACATCCAACGAAGCATTCTCATCTCCGCTACACCTATTTTATGTATGTGTTGATGCTTCAGAGCCCAACATTCCGTGCCATAAAGCATTGCTAGCCTTATTATTGTCCTATAAAATTTTCCCTTGAGCTTCAATGGCATACGACGGTCATACAACACACTAGATGCAGTCTTCCACTTCATCCATCTAGATTGTATTATATGGTTTAGATCTCCATCCAACTCTCCGTTCTTTTGCAAGATAGATCCTAGGTAGTGAAAGATGTCGCTCTTTGGTACTTCCTGATCTCCAATCCTCACCTCTAACTGATTTGAGCCTCCGTTTGCATTGAACTTGCACTTCATATACTTTGTCTTAGACTGACTTAGGCGAAGACCTTTAGATTCCAACACTTCTCTCCAAAGTTTAAGCTTCGCATTTACTCCTTCCTGAGTTTCATCTATAACAGTAAGAAATTTCTGTGTATCTGTTATTGTGTGCATATGTGGCTTGGTGTATGCAGCTCATGGATTTAACTGTGCAAACCAAGTATTATTTTATTAGTAATGAACTTTGATTCTGAGGGTGCTAAAATAGCATTTGGATACAAGTTCTACTTTGTAGAAATTAGAATTTTGTTTGTTTGTATCTTTGAATTTGGAATTTTGTCCGTTCTCTCTTGTTGCAAATTTAGACACGTGAAAGGGTAGAAATGATTCTGAAGTCACTGAAGAATTTTCGGCACTTTTCTGTTTTTAGTTAGTAATTTCTTGTGATGCAGGAAAAGCATTCGGAGGAATCCTATAACTTGGCATGTATCCTCACCCTCCCTCCGTATCAAAGAAAAGGCTATGGAAAATTTTTGATTGCCTTCTGTAAGCTCTGGGACCTACTTTCTTATTTTGTTTTGGCTTATTTTGAATCTCTTGTCTCTGTTCTGTCCCGATGATTGAGTTCTGACTTTAGTATTGGTAGTCCTTGGAATATCTTTGAATTGTGTAGGACCATTGTAAACAGACATCTATTAATGGGTTTGCGCCAACAAGTTTTTTGAAATATTCTTCTATATTCCTGCAATGAGTTGCAGTTGCAGATTGTGGAAGACCATATAAAGCCAAAACTCAATTCAATATAGTATAATATAAAGTAAAGCTCTCTAACTAAATTTTTTCTGTAGCAAGGAATGCTATTAGAAGAACTGAAATTCTAGAATTTCCTTTGTATCTGTATATTTGCAGGTTGCTTTTACATATAAATCTTCTCTTGCAAAGAAATTCAAAGGGCTCTAATTGTATTGGTGGACTATATACCCTGCTATCCAGTTGTCCCCTATTTTTAATCTTCAAGCCTATCATCTATATGACAAGGATCACTTGGTCATTTTCTAGGCATAAACATGGGTTTATTACCACATGATGTGATTGACTCCGTCACTTCATGCCCCTAAGAATTTTTTAGTCATAGAATTGAGCCAAGAGGGTGACACATGCTTGTATGATGGAATAATCTGATGAATGAACCTGTTGCTGACTCTGGTTTGTAATAGGCCTCAGAAGACAGTTTTGCCTTCTGTCAATCATCAAAACCAATTTCTGGACTGTTGTCAAATTTTGCTATTTGATTGTCTCATTTGTCCGTATTTGTATAATTTTTACGAGTAATGAATACTAATGTTTTATTAAATGTGATGCAGCATATGAACTATCAAAGAAAGAAGGTAAAGTTGGCACGCCTGAAAGACCCCTCTCTGACCTAGGATTGCTGAGTTACAGAGGGTACTGGACCCGGGTGCTTCTAGATATCTTGAAAAAGCACAAGGGAAATATTTCAATCAAGGTGAGTGTCTCAAAGTTTTTAGTTAAACCAAAGACTCCACCATCGTATAGTTGTGGCTTAACTCTATGCTGAGAATGTTTGAAGTGTTTTGCACATTGCATGGAAGTTGTTACTAATGAGACCAACCAATTATCCATTCTCCAAATGGGGATTTTACACGATATGAAGTAAACCCAAATAGTTAAGAATTGTATACTGGATTTGTCTTGGGATGGTTTAAACACCATTTAACATGGGTTTGTATTTTCCTGTATTCCTCTCTCCTTATAAAGCCTAGGGTTATTGTATAGATATCTGAATGCCATATGGTTTTTGTTGAGTTTCGTAGAACATACAGGTGATATGTACTCATATATGATGATGTTTCGCCATGCAGGAGCTTAGTGACATGACAGCCATCAAGGCAGAGGATATATTGAACACCCTTCAGAGTCTAGAATTAATTCAGTACAGGAAAGGTCAGCATGTCATTTGTGCAGACCCGAAGGTCCTGGATCGTCATCTAAAAGCCGCCGGACGTGGGGGTCTCGAGGTCGATGTTAGCAAACTGATTTGGACGCCGTATAAAGAGCAAGGGTGATCATAAGTAGTCCGCTTCATTCAATACCTGTAAACTTGCTGCTGCTTGTATAAATATAGACCTAGGCATCAAAAAAAATAAAATTTGAACTTGAATACCAGGCTTGTGTTGTTGACGTGAATGACTTGGTTAGGGCAATATTGTGATTTGCTATTGTCGCTTGAAACAGTAACAGCATTCACTAGTACAGTAATGTGAGTTATGCTCTAATCAGGTCTTCATTTTGAGGGACCGATGAAGATCAGATGCATGCTAGCTACAAAATTACATTAGATTTAAAGGCTAAAATATTTGACAACTTCGTAAGAAGAAAATGAATTCACTAATAGTTCATAAATTTTAAGCAAGGGTGGTTACAGTTCGATTTGGTACAATTTTGAGTGAAAGTGAAATTGACACAGAAACTTTTTACGGTTCGGTTAGGTCTACTTTTGAAGCCAAAATTGAAATACAATCAAATTGTTCGGTTCAGTTCAATGCGGTTTTAGTTTGGTTTCAAACCATTTACTAACAAAATGAAAAAAAATTCTATCTTCCTCTCTCTCTCTGCCCCACCCTCTTTAACAACATTAGTATTTTTTGAGGAAAAAAATAGACAGTTTAAAACCTTATTTCAAACCATTTTGCATATTCAATCTTTCAAGGGACTTTGAACCTCCAGCCAGCCTTCAACATTTACACCTGTATACGCATAAGACAGTCTCATTTTCTACACAAAACATTAATTAATGAACTTATGGCAACAATCAGTGCATTGTGTGGATATTCTGTGAGATGTCCATAACCTGCAAACTTTGGCAGTCTCGGGCACTTGGGGGAATGTTTCATACTGATTTATTTTTTGATGAAACAGAGTTGAAACAATTGAGTGAGCTTTCCTGTGGAAGATGGGATGAAATTAGAAATTCTGGTATGGTTAGAAAGGAAAGGGATCCTCTCAGGATCCCTTCCATCAAATCCACCCAATCACCTAATTCGGGTCCTTGAAATTTGATTCAACGGCTAAAGTTATTATAACTTTTAAAGGGCCCCCTGTTTGTAGCCGTTGAATTAAATTTTAAAGGTCCGGGTTGATTGATTCGGTGGATTTGGTGGAAGGAATCCGGAGAGGATCCCTTTCCGGTTAGAAGGCTACTTTTATGGGTCATATGCGCTTTATATTTCTTTTTGTCTCGCATCAAGTGCTTTTGCTCATTTCATAAGCAATCTCAAACAAACTCTAAAAGGAGAGATTTTTTATGTATTCGGAACACAAGTCGGTAACACCACATGTCATCATAATATATGTGGTGAGAATATGTATTTTCATTATCTCTCTATTATGACACGAAGTGCACCGCTTTATGTTCCAAATACACTAAAAAATCTCTCTTCACTGAGCAATCGTTCGTTGATTGCAGAGTGGGATTGTGTTGACTCGTTCCTATAATATTAGTTTTAGGGAGGGATTTTATTGGGATGAAGATAAATACTACGCTTTGTTCTTGTAATAGCGCATGAAAACTACGCATGTGGACCGCCCTTAACATAACGGCACTGCCAAGTCCCGAGTCCCGACCATTACTTACGTATGAAAAATAAATTTCACCCTGAAACTTCTCGACACAACAACCTTACGAGGAACAGTTACTTGAAACATCGTTCAACCTGTGTGGATGAGTGGCTCTGGCTCTTCTCATCTCCAATTCGTTTTTACCCCGGCGATTCGGGAGTAATTCCTCAGTTAACAGCGTAACACCATCACATGACTCTGTTCTTCTAGCCACCACTTAAAATTCTTTTCTATATAAGTTTCCTGCTTTACTACTTTGAACAGAAAGAAGAAAACAAAAGAAAAGGGAGAGAGATCTTCCTAAAAAAATATTAAGAATATCAGATGTTGGGGTTTGTCGCTAATTCAAATAAATAAAACATTAGATTAATGATTCATATAACCAAATATTAGCTCTACAAGTATCATAATATAATGTCACTACTCATCGGAACACTGAATAATCAATCAAACAATATATCCGAAATTCGGATCCAAAACAAAAAAAAAAAAAAAAAAAAAAGAAGTACAAGAATATTTTTTGGCCATCCCCTTTTGGTTTTTTTTTTTTTTTTTTTTAACCCATCAAACAGTAATGGATTGGTTTAGATGCCTACGATGGTGAATCTGTTTAAGCTGCAAACGTTTCAATTCAACCCCACCAGATCTCCTCTTCCAAAGACTCTTCACCTCCTCTTCTTGTTCTTCAGCAGGCTTCTTGGGCACCCTCTTGATCACAGGCAGAGGAGGATCTAAATCCACTAGGTTAATATTTGCACCATTGTTATTAATCCTGGGCCCACTTCCACCATTTTTACTATTCACAATCACTTGCCTTCTACTACATCTTGTGGTGGTGTTTGTAGTGCTTGTTGTGGTGGTGGCGGCGGCTGCGGCATTAGGGTTGTTGAGGTTTTTGCCAGAGAAGCGTTTCTTGAGCTTGGAGTACTTGAGGTGGTTGTGGTGGTGGTTGTTGGGGCTGCTGATATTGTCCTTGGAAATAGGGTTTGAGGAGATGGTGAGTAGTCTATGAGTGGCGAGAGGGGTTGGAAAGCCAGCGACCTTGTTGCTTCTTTTCACTTGGTCCATGCAACTGATTCTTGGGGACAAAGCGTCTTCTTTTACAGAAGCCGACTTTGGAAGCCTCATATCTTTGATGGATGGTCTCGAACATAACATGGGCAAGAATATGCTTCTCTGATGATTATGCATATGCAGGTTTTGATTGTGGCGGTGGTGACGGACGCGGTTGTATTCGCTTGCCATTTGAATCTCGTCCCACCCTTTGAATATCTCGACTATTCAGCTTCTGAAACTGAGGAGAGGTTGTATGTGGAGAGAGAGAGAGAGAGAGAGAGAGAGAGAGAGAGAGAGAGAGGGGATAATGAATAAGAAGTGGGGGAGAGAGAGGATAATGAATAAGAAGTGGGGGAGAGGGAGGGGAAGGCAGTGTTATATATTATAAGATTTGAGGAGGTCTTGTGGTATTCAAAAAATTTTCACTTACTTCTAAGTTAAGATAAATAACACCAGATCATAGTACTATTGAATGAGGATATTCTTTGAGATGTCCATAAACTATAAACTTTGGTAGTCTCTGGTTGAAGGAATGCTTCATTTTGATTTATTTTTTGGGATGGGATGAAATTAGAAATTCTATTGTGGTTAGAAAGCCACTTTTAGACTATATTCAAAGGAAATGTCAAATTAAAATTGATGGTTGATGTGACAATTTGAAGTTTTATGTCAAATTTTATACTTTACCAACTGAATTGTCAAATTTTATTTTATTATTTAAATAGAGCTTTAAATTGTTGTAATTATTACAAAAAATGATGGAACAAAATTTTTATTGGTTGAAATGTTAGTGAAACAAGAGACCCACCATTAAAATTATTTAAAAATAAATTTGACATTAATGTCAAATTTGACTCATAATCATAAAACCTTCAAATCCAGTCAGTAAACAACACTTTAGTTATAAAGTTTTTTGATGTACAAAATGCATAGTGGAACTATGCTTTCCACTTAAGATTTTGACATCTACTTCGGAAATGCTTTTATAAGTCATATGAGCTTTAAACATTTTTTCTTGTCTCGCATAAAGTGTTTTTGCTCATTCCATAAGCAAATTCAAACAAGCTCTAATATGAGAGATTTTTCAATGTATCTAGAATATAAGTTGGTACGACACATGTCATCATGATATAAATGGTAAGAAGATATATTTTTAAGTATTCTTAATTAGGTTCCCATCCCTATTTTTCCTACTCCATTGATTAAAACCTTATTCATTTTCAATTTTTGATCAAGGTCCTTAGATTTTAACATGCCATTAATTATTTCAATAATAAAATAATTTTTATTTCTAAATATATATTCATTTAGTGTTAGAAACGTTACATTTGTTATAATTATATTCATGGCTATATTTGTTATCATATATTTTTATTTTTCAGTTTGTACTCATTTTTAATTTGCAACCCTTTTTTTAATTTGTACCAGTTTTCTTTTTAGTCTTAATTTGTACCCATATATTTATTCCTTTTTGTGCCCATATTTTTTAAACTTTTATTTGTATTTGTATCCATATTTTTTAATTTATTTGTATCCATTTTTAATTTTGCTAAATGTACCTATGCTAATTATATGTATTTATTTTATCTTTTAAAATATATCAATAGTTAATTTTTAAAATATGTTAATAATTATGCGGGTACATTATTTTTTTGTTATAATTTTGTGAAGAACAATATTACTCTAAAATTGATTTTTAAGTATTTATTATATTTAAAAATATTATTTGAAATTTCATAATTTATGGGACATTAAATGCATAAATGTATGAATTAAATATCTTAAATGAGGCTAAGAACCTCGATCAAAATATTTAAACAAACACGGTTTCAGTCTAACAATTAGGTTGATTAGGGATCGGAACCAAAATGACCCTTTTAAGTATCTCTCCATTTGTATTATGACACGGAGTATACGACTTTATGTTCCAAATGCACTAAAAAATCTCTCTTAACTGGCCAATCGTTCGTTGATTGCAGAGTGGGATTGTGTTGACTCGTTCCCATAATATAAGTTTTAGGGAAGGATTTTATTGGTACGAAGATAAATACTATGCTTTGTTCTTGTTCTTGTGCATGAAAACTACGCATGTGGACCGCCCTTAACACAATGGCACTGCCAAGTCCCGAATACCGGCCATGACTTACGAATAAAAAGTAGATTTCACCATCAAACTTCTCGACATAACAACCTTACGAGGAACAGTTACTTGAAACATCGTTCAACTTGTGTGGATGATGAGTGGATCTGGTCTTCTCATCTCCGGTTCCTTTTTACCTCGGCGATTCGGAGTAATTCGTCAGTTAACAGCGTAACACCATCACATGACTCTGTTCTTCTAGCCACCACTTAAAAATTCTCCTCTGTATAAGTTTCGTGCTTTACTACTTTGAACAAAAAGAAGAAAAACAAAAGAAAGGGGAGAGAGATCATCCTAAAAATGTTAAGAATATCAGATGATGGGGTATATCGCTAATTCAAATAAATAAAACATTAGATCAATAATACTAATGATTCGTATAACTAAATATTAGCTCCACAAGTATCTTAATATTATGTCACTACTCATCGGAACAGTGAATAAGCAATAAAAGATTTGGATTCTCTCCTGAGCCCAAGGAGAGGATCCTCCTGACCAAAAGACTTGGGGCCGTTGGATGAAAATCCAACGGCTATAATTATTATAACTTTAAAGGACACTTCTGTTTGTAGCCGTTGGATTTTCATCCAACGGCCCAAGTCATTTGGTCAGGAGGATCCTCTCCTTAGGCTCAGGAGAGGATCCAAGTCCTAAAAAATACATCCAAATTTGGGATCCAAAACAAAAAAAAAATGTACAAGAATATATTTTCAGAATCCCCTTTTGGCTTTTTTACCCATCAAACAGTAATGGATTGATTTAGATGCCTACGATGGTGAATCTGTTTAAGCTGCAAACGTTTCAATTCAACCCCACCAGATCTCCTCTTCCAAAGACTCTTCACCTCCTCTTCTTGTTCTTCAGCAGGCTTCTTGTGCACCCTCTTTATCACAGGCAGAGGAGGATCTAAATCCACTAGGTTAATATATGCACCATTGTTACTACTCCCGGGCCCACTTCCACCATTTTTACTATTCACAATCACTTGCCTTCTACTACATCTTGTGGTGGTGTTTCTAGTGGTTGTTGTGGTGGTGGCGGCTGCTGCGGCATTAGGGTTGTTGAGGTTTTTGCCAGAGAAGCGCTTCTTGAGCTTGGAGTACTTGAGGTGGTTGTGGTGGTGGTTGTTGGGGCTGCTGATATTGTCCTTGGAATTAGGGTTTGAGGAGATGGTGAGTAGTCTATGAGTAGCGAGAGGGGTTGGAAAGCCGGTGACCTTGTTGCTTCTTTTCACTTGGCCCATGCAACTGATTCTTGGGGACAAAGCGTCTTCTTTTACAGAAGCCGACTTTGGAAGCCTCACATCTTTGATGGATGGTCTCGAACATAACATGGGCAAGAATGTGCATCTCTGATGATTATGCATACGCAGATTTTGACTGTGGCGGTGGTGGTGATGGAAGCGGCTGTATTCGCTTGCCATTTGACTCTCGTCTCACCCTTTGAATATCTCGACTATTCAGCTTCTGAAACTGAGAAGAGAGGTCTTTGTGAGACAGAGAGAGAGAGAGAGAGAGAGAGAGAGCCGGGGGGGGGGAGAGAGAGAGAGGATAATGAATGAGAAGAGGGGGAGAGAGAGGGGAAGGCAGTGTTATATATTATAAGATTTGACGAGGTCTTGTGGTGTTCGAAAATTTTCCGAGTCCGGAGAGAAAAGGGTGTTGAGAATGTCAAATATGAACAAACAAGACTAACCCTTTTATTTTATTTTACTTGTTTATTTATTTATTGTTTACTCATTCCAATTCCATTAGCAACGACTAGTAGAAAGGAGAGACCAAGAAATAAGTATGCATGTCATGTCAGGACCAGTCTTTTAAAATTTGTGGTAGTAGAATAGAAAGAGAGTATGTGTGCTTAATTAAGTGTGAAAACGAAACCTCTTTTTCTTTTCTTTCTTTAAATAATATTAGGGACATCTTCCATCCATCCCATCCCAACCAATTCACGATGCCAATTCTACACGTATTGTTTGTAAATCATAGGCTGACCTCCTTTTTGTCTCCCTTTAAATTTTTCATGGATTTGGTGGTTAAAGTTGAATCCTTGGGCAACATATAACATAATAAATAAACACCAAAATTAGTTAACCAAATAACCTACTTACTCAAAACTACTCAAGACTCCAGAGTCTATTTTACTCTTTGGTTGGTTTAAAAGCCCTAGTTTTGTTCCCTCTTCTCACGTTGATTGTTTCTTTTTGAAAAGGGACAACTGGTGATAAGTCACAATAATCTATCTTTTTTGGACCCAAAGAGGCTATGAGGAATTTCACCCTGCATGTTGCTACAGTCAAGCAGACTCGCAAACTTGAAACATCAAACCCATGACCTCCCACATTTTTTTGTTTATTGCGGAGCCGCAATCCGCATCCTTACAACTGGACCACTTGCTGTGGTTCGTCATAGTTGATTATTAGATCAAAAAATAAGTTAGATTTAAATATTAATTATGTGACCAATAACTTAAAATCTAAACAATTAACCAATCTATAACTAAAGACCTTAAATCTAAGCACATTTTAAAAAAACAATCATGTCAATAAATGATATCAAAATTGAAGAAAATTTGTAGAAAAATAGCCAAGACATATAAAATGCTTTTTATTTTTTTCTTGCTTATAAGTTATAAGTTTAATTTGATGGAGGAATGCTTTGATAGGAAATGCTATCAACCTTCTCACTTATCTTTTCATTTTAAGTTTTTCACTTCTATTCATGCCACATGTATTTCACTAGTACGAAAAACCAAAAATTTAATTATTTTTTGGTTGACAAACTAATACTTTGATTATGCTAACAAATGAAGAAAAATAGTTGAATTTTAATATAATTCAAATTTTAGTTTTGGGCGTTAGTAAAGTACATGTAGCATGAAAAGAAGTAAGAAAGTTGAAATAAGAAGGTTGTTAGCATACTTAGATTAATTTTAGTTTTGTGCGGTCAGTTTTCGATAGGTACTGTTTATGTTTAATTTTAAATTAAAAAATGTAAAATAATTTTTACCACACAATGTATATGAATGGATAGAGATTCTCTCACGAAGTGGCCCCGATAAGATCTAAATCCTTGAATTAGGACATAATTGAAGCAGTCAAAGGTCAAACTAATCGCAGCAAAAAATATCGAGCACATCTTATTGGCCCCATATTAGGTGGAACCACGTTTACCCTGAAGGGGATTAACCAGTTAATCCGCGGCCTCTTAGGTGTTATAAACTGTAAAAGCTTGTATTTCATACTCCATTAGCTGCCACAACTATATGACTCTCGTATTTACCCAAAAATAAAAAATTACATGACTTTCACTTTACATAATCATCTTCCACGAACTTACTAATTAAGCTAATATTAATCCTATGTCTCTAAAGGTATGCATATTTGACCACATTTGCATTTGGAAGATCAAACTTTAAATATAGTTTAATGGCTTTTAATTTCTAGTTTTCTTCTTTTGATGTTGAAACCAGATTATTAAACTGTGATGTGCTGCTTTCTTTATACCAAGCAATTTTTACCTTTTCAAATGATATATGTAGTTTGAAGTCAATTGTCAAATAATAGAGCATTTATATATCTTTTTAGGGATCTTTTGATATAGACGCCTCAGTTTTGAATTTTGTAGATCAAACATCCATGCCTTTTAGTGATTTGATTAAACTTTTTTTTGTCATAATTTTGGTGCTATATGCACATTATATTGTAACAAATTTCCTATAATCTAGCCTTTTGATTACATTCTCCTCCGTTAGAGATAATTGAAAAAGAAAAAAGTTGGTTAGACTCAATTTATTTTCACAATAATGCTACAATTTAGCAATAATTATCTACGATTTAAGATATTTTCTTTCCAAAATAGTTTAAAATATTTTTAAATCCCCCAAAATCAAACGTACTGAAATAAGTTTTTCTTTTAGTACGCTAAGAGAAAATATGATTGTGAATAATATAAATGTACCAATACACAATGTGTACAAAATAAAACGTACCAAAATAAAAATAATGTACCAATCTTAACAATAAGTATCAAATCAAACGTACCAAAATTGCAAATAAATGCACCAATTAATAATTTTTGTAAATTCAAACGTACCCACAGATAATATATATGTAATGTATTGTACCTAATAATAATTCGTCAACAACTATTCTTAAAAAAAACAGCAAAAAAATATAATTTCACAAAAAAATTGAAAACACTACACGGAGCTTTTATGTTGATCACCAACTATTTGAAAAAGAAAAAATCATTTGGAAAAAGAAATAATATTAAATGTTTGCATAACAAAAAAAAAAAGAAAAAGAAAAATTGTGATCGAAAAAACATATTTGGAAGAAGAGAAAATATAGTTTAATTACTAATATCTCCACTAAATAAGGAAAAATGTAACATCCCACATCTCCCAAATGAGTGGATCCTGTAAGCCTTATATGTATATTCCCATCTCTACCTAGCACAAGGCCTATTGGGAGCTCACTGGCTTTGGGTTCCATCGGAACTACGAAGTTAAGAGTTCGCGCGAGAACAATCCCAGGATGGGTGACCCATTGGGAAGTTGCTCATGAGTTCTCAGAAACAAAACCGTGAGGGCGTGGTTGGGGCCAAAAGCGGACAATATCGTGCTACGACGGAGTAGAGCCCGAGATGTGGTGGGAGCCCGGGCCAGGATGTGACAAAAAGTGCATCATGCAGATAAAAGAATAAATTCAAAAAGTATTTTAATTTTAAAAAATAGAGGTAACTATTGGTCAAAGCACTTTAATCAAATTTTAAAAAGGCACAAATGTTTAATCTAAATGATATAGAAAAACTGTAGGGATTTTAATTTTCCCATCTTTTTAATTAGGATAGTGCTGATTATGCATTTATTTTTACCAATTACACATCTTTGTTAACTTTTAGTTATTAATCTTCTTCAATTTATTCAATGACCAAAAATTAAGAAAGGTATATGAGAAGTAAAACTAAATATGTGGATAACATGATACTTTAATTATTGTTTTACGAGGTCATGAAACCCTACTGTTATAGAGTGAGCTTAGATCCTTTGCATTCGACTAAAACAATGGAACTTATTAGAGCGGGAGATGCAAAGTGTTTTGAAGTGAGTATTTTATCTTTTTATATTGGTTGTATAGTTTTTTTTATAGATGAGATGTAAAATGCTCATCTTAGCCAGATAAATGCAAATAAAACTGTAAACTTATATCTTTAGAAGGTGATCTCCACTAGTTAAAGAGAGAAAAAGGAAATGATATCTCAAAATAAGATCTCAAAATTTTTTTTTGTTTTTTTAAGATCTCAAATTTACTTCTCTCCCATTAGGGTAAAAGTTAAAACTCATGTTTACATCTCTCAAAATTAAAAAAAAAAAAAATGCAAATGTGGTTTTTGCATTTGATATTTGTATCTTTCCATTAAGGTATCATCACACACTCGTTCCGTTTAAATTTTTATCCAGCTTGCAGAATAAACTTTTTAGAGCGGTGCAAAACTACCTACCTAGCTAGAGAGAGCAAAATCAGATAAACCTTGAGAAGCCAAAACCTTTTTTCTTGTTTTATAGCTGTTGTTGTATAACTCAAGAAACCAATATTAGCATCGATCAAGAAAGTACCAAATAAAGAATAAAAAGAAAATAAGAATCAACAATTAACACAAAATTAGTATGTTAAAATTGATTATTATTTAACACGAATCGAGCCAGCATCACGAGCATCATCGTAAGCTCACTCAGGGCATCTCCAAGCCATGTCGTAAAACAACAAAAGCTCTACTTTAAAGAGTTAAATCTAAAAAAAAGACATATTCAATCGACTACATATTAGTGTCAAACACGTGTAACCTAACTTTCATAACAAAAACTCATCTAACTGGTATGATAAACGATATGATAATTTACATTAAATTCATCTAAATTACGGACAAGGAGAATCTTAACGTTGATGTAGAATGGACCAATATGCTCTAGCCATCTTGGCTAAATCTAGATCTCCTAACAAATGAGCTCATTTAATCATTTAATGACAACTTACAACGGAATTGAAAACTTATGAATCCTAAAACATTTCAATAGTTGTAGCAATATTAGAGTAAATGATTGTGCATTCAATGCTACGTAGCACTCAATGTTACAGGTGTTTCAACGGTTAGATTTGATATCCAAACTGCTAGATTTTCTGTTTTCAATCATAGCCACATCATTCATATCACTCAATGATACAGTTGTTCTTAATTTTCCTTTTTGTATTATTGTATGAGAGTTTGGGTTGGATGAACATTTTAGATTTAAAATTGAGGCACATACAAACCAGGTGCAGGGAAAAATTGAACTTGAAGCTGGAGATGCATACATCTCATCAGACAAACCATGCACCACAGAACGTGGGAGGCACATGAAAGTTGCACTTGGTACACTAATTCTACCATATCTTAACAAGCAAGCTCCCTTGGTTGGCACTTTAACCTAAGATGCATGACATTTTTATGTGTGGTGTGTACGAGTGTATAGGAGTGGGCCTTATCACTTGTAAAAGAGGTTCATCCCATCAATTATCAATCATGTTTATCTATCACCAATCACCATTGACATTGCTTTAATAAAATCTATATTGATTTTGTTTTTTCAACTAAGAATTTTGTTCGGTTGATATATTAAGGACTTAATAATGTTATGTGGAGCAAAAAATAATCGAGAAAAATATGGAGGTGACACGTGGTGACACACCCCGACCCAGAAAGTCTACTTGGATCCTGAATCGAGCTGTGCTGGCCGACACTTGGAAAGTGACGAAGCCATAAAATGTGATAGTGTATAAAAAGTGAATAAATTTGAATCTAAAAGTGTCTAAATACCAGAGTGCGTTACGAGTGGGAGCGAACCCATTTCACACGCGATGTCAGAGCATAAGTAAGGTACAGTAGTGTGGGTAAGAATCATACCCTTAAAAGTAGCCACCAATACTAAGATTAGCTATATATCCTTGTCGATATGAACTCAGCAGTTAAAACCTGAAGAGGTACAAAACAGAAAGTGTGAGTAAGCAGTAAAGGCAAGCTTCCGAAAACTATTACCTTTCTAACAGTAATAACCCCTCACTGTAATTCCCTTATCGTTTTCTATAGGACAGTACAACATATATACATATATCCAAACCATACTCAGAAATGACCAAAACCACGGTTTGCCATCAACTCCACCATACATTAATAAGTAGGCCAAATGAACTTAATCAATACAAAGTGTTATATCAGTCAGAGTCGCCTATAGTGACCTTTACGACTTATCCATATCTCATCAATCATGGCTAGCCAATAGCTCAATAAGTATACCTGCACACGAGTCGGAACCACCTAAAGTGGTCTGTACGACATGACTGGGTGTAAATAAATACGCTCAAGTGCTACGATCACGTGAAGACTATGCGAATAATTGCGGGTCACCTACGAGTCGGAACCACCTAAAGTGGTCTGTACGACAGAACTGTGCACCTACCTTGGATCCAAGGTGAGCGTAAAGTGCGGGAGGTGAACATCACATGAAGGACTGTGCCCTGGCCACGGGCGGGAGCACTAACACCGGGGTGCAGGTTTATGAGCTCTCAATGCATCTCAATATAACATGTACAACTCATGGCAACCAGTACGACATTATCAAAGTTGCCTAACACATAACTGTAGTCATGCTATAACGCAATCGATTCAACTAATACCATAAACTCACCTGAACTTACCTGGGTGTCCTGCGTTCACCTTTGCACTTGAAAGTATTCCCAATAATTATATGCAAGTAATATACATATGGATATACCATGATGCAATCTAATACTCAACCATGTCGTAGCATTTTCAATTATAAACAATACGGTGTGAAGTATACAATCAATAACGCCCCACTCCCGAACTACTTATTTTCAGGGATAATTATCCATGACAACCCAATTAATGCTAATTTAACTAACTAATTCACAAAACTAAAACTTGCCTTTACCAATTTCCTTCGCATTAATCAATTTCCCAATTAAGGCTTTTGTCTCAAATATATTATGGCTGCATCTAATGTCTCGTTAGACTGCCTATGTACCCTAAACAGGGATCAAGCCATTCGTAGTTCATATAGGTACTTCAAGCATTCACAATAATTATATGAAGGTAATATACCTAATCAATTTAAAAGTGTCGATAGAACTCTCAATAATATGTACGATAAAAAGGAAAAGATCCACTCACCTGGAGTCCACGCTATGATTCTCTAGCACACGCATCGAGGCGTCCTGAATGATTGGTCCCTGTGACCAATTATCAAATCACATCTCAGAACTCTTATTTGTAGAATACATAATTCACATAAAATACAACCTCAATGGCATTCTAAAATAGTTTGAGACCCATTGACCACAAATCAACAGTCGATCAAAGATCGACAGTAGGGTCTACAACACTGTATAACTTGACCCGGAAGATCTGCATATCAGATTTCCAATCTGCAACTCCCAACGATCCACAATATGTTTCTAGAATAACATATTAAAATTTCATTACGATCCAACGGTCAGATCTCCGCCAATTGCCTAAAACAAGTGGCCGTGAACATTTATTTTACTAACTTACAAATCCAATTCAGGAAGATCCGTAAGTCGGATTCCCAATCCATAAATTCCTATAAATTCCTATGATCTTTAAATATTACGCATTATAATGTATCCAATTTTGGTGACGACCCAACGGTCGGATCATCGATTCACATTTTTATCAAGTAACGTATCGTAACGAATTTAGGTTCCAACGATCAACCTACGTCATTCAAATGACAAAACTGAATTCAAGACATTCGACATAGCCTAAAAATAGCATTGGTGGCCCACTGGCCACGCGTCGCCGCGGGTGGCGGTCGGCCACCCCGACTCGCCGGAAAATCCAACTATTTCCAAAAATTACCAAAATTTATAGAAATAAAGATCTCAGTGAGTAGAGTAAACTTTATACCTGTCGCTAAGGCCAAATTGGCTTGGAAGTATCTCAATTTCATCAAAATCATGCGGAACCCTAGGTTGCAGGTGTGTTCAATCCGACTCCAAAACAACTCCGTCGTCCAAACCATTGCTTGGGCTTTGTTCTAGGCCTCAAGAGGATGCTATGGGTGGTGGAAATCGAAAGAAATTGCTTCGGGATTAGGTGATTCGAAGCCAAAGCCGCCGCACCCCTCCTTGCAAATTTCTTTATTTTCAAGGCCAAACCTCTCCAAATTTGAGATGGAATGGATAGAGGGAAGGTTATGGAGGAGTTCTCAAGAGGTTTATGAAAGCAATTCGTTGGAAAAATGGGTGAAAATCGTCGAAAAGGGAGGTGTTTGCCGACCGGGTTGAAAACGGGTTGTGTGTCAAGGGAACCCGACTTCCCCTCCTTCTCCTTCTCCTTCTCCCTCATTTCCCTCCTGTTATCTCCTCTGGTTGGTTAGTGTCCTCATCTCTCTTCTCTTGATTCGCCAGAACTCTCTCATCTCCTCTTTCCCGATTGGGCAACTCGCCCAATCTTTTTTTTTTTTTTTTTTTTTTCTTTCTTTCCTCCATTTTTGATTGGGCTTCACCTTGAATAACCAATTTCTGATTGGGGATTTAATTTAATTAACACTAAACCTTGAATAACCAATTTCGAACATCCATAACTATACCGTTATAATCCAAACTCACAAACGGCTTTCGCCTATACGTTCGTACCAACGAGTACTACGAGGATATGCTAAAAGAATAAGTCCCACATATCTCGAGTCGATGGTCAACGGAAGTCAAAGTCCTTGCCTCTAGGGCAATTTCGTAAATTCACGCTTTTAAAATAAAATAAAAATGTAAAATTTGGAACGGGTTGTCACACGTGGATTCTAGGGTGAAAATGACAAAATTACCCTCGAGCCACACCGGGATTTCTACGCGCAAGTAGCGGACAATCATCCCTCAATCAAGTCAAAAGTGCCCAAAATAGGTATTTATTCAAAATATAATTCATCTATCCTCATCAAATCTTCTCCACCAGGTAACCCACAAATCATTCCTTTCTAATTATATTAATTAGCTAACAAATCATGAATCTCACCCAAAAAACCATCCAAGTGACCGGTCCCCATCCTCCCAAAGGGGCCAGCCACACCCCTATAAATACCACCTCATTTTCTCCAAAACTCAAGAGCAACTCTCTTGCAAAATTCTCTAAATTCTCCGAACATTTTTCCCTCAAAATTCTAACTTTAGCATCGGAGGTTCTTCGGCCAAAGCCCCCCTCCCCATTCATCGTGGGCACATGAGGCTCTTGGCCTTGACCTAAGGTGTTATTTGTTTTGTAAGTGCAATTTTGTCCAAGAAGAAGAAGATGGAAATTTGCATCCACAAATCGGAGCTTTCATTGAGAGTCTTGATCAAACGCTCGTAGAAAACTCTCGCATTCAAGGTCTTTCTTTTTCTTGTTCACCTGTAGATTTTTCGTACATTCTTATTCTTGGAATTTTATTTTTAAAAATTCTTCGATAAAACTTAAAAGAAAAGTACAATGGCAAGAGATTCGAAAACCTCGACGAACGGAAATTCCAACGTTCAAGGTTTAGGACCGTGACGATCTACAAAGCTCAACACAACGATGAATGGAGAGGCACCACCCCCACGGGGTACCACCTTGGCAACTACCACGGCAGCCACCCTCGGCAAGGCCCACGACACCACAACCAAAGCCCAAGTCGTGCCATTCAAGCCCACACGGGCCCAAGCCCAATGCGAGACGGCTCAAGCCACTCAAGCCCGGCGCGAACCCAAAGCATTGCTAAGTCGAGCCCTAGCCTTACACCTACGTGCGCCACACGCCGAGTAGCTCACTTTCGTGGCCCAGCCTGCTCCTATGGCCTTCCAAGTAGCCCAAATCGGTCCAAGATTAGTTTAACCATCCCAACTTCAAATTTATGGGCTTACAATTGAACTAGGGGCATTTTCACCACATTTCTCCATGGATTTGACATTTCCCAACTTAAATCTCGTGCCTGGAGTCTACCACACTTCCACTATTCAAGGAGACGTATTCCTTCCAAGCTCTTCCAACCTAAATGGAGAACAACACTTGTCTCGACAAGTCATAGAATTAACAAGCGCCCTCGCACAGCAGACAACCTTGGTGAATCAGCTCTTGCAGCGCACCGAGATGCAACGTGCCCCATACAAGGTGTTCCGAAGTAGGACAAGGGCAGACAAAGAACTACTCCAGCAACATCCCCAGCAAGCAGCCACGAACTTAGCATTCGGGCAGTGTACACTCCCGATTGGGCCCCCAAGATAGCTTATACTCCCGTCTTAGTGTGTGGAGGAGCGTGCACTCTCGACTAGGCCAACAGACAAGTATACATTCATGGTTAGGGCCACACTCTAATAGTCAACATGAGAAACTTTACAGGCAAAGCGTTCCTTCGCAGCTATGCCTGTACGGAACATCCTCCACCTCACATTAGAGTAGGCAGCACAAAGGAAGAAGAGAAGCAATCACTCAATCCAGCTCAAGCTCAACCAGCAGCCTGCGCATAATCCCTTTGCCTGCTAGGAACGAACCACATGCACCGCAGTCGTGGCATAGGCAAGCCGAGCATGTAAAATAGCAGCCTAGACTAATAGGTCACGACTGAGGGCAGCCGAAAGCTCGATTATCCTCAACAAAGGTAAATTCAGGAAGAAGTAGACTAGTAGGTCCTGATCGAGCGATTGTGCGATTTCCAACTCAACAAGGTCACTAATGAGGCACTACGATGGGATATGACCAACATAAGTAGGTCACTCTTCATGGATGAGATCGAGCAAACAGTGCATCCATGCAAGTTCAGCATGCCACATTTCACATCCTTCAAATTGGATGAAGACCCAGAGAGACACCTAAAACACTATCGAAAGGTAATGATCCTCTATTGAAACAACAACGATCTCATTTGCAAGATATTTGCCACCACTCTACAAGGCGAGGCGCAAGATTGGTTTTATACCCTGCCATCACAATCCATTAGGAGTTTTGATGAATTTTCTTTGGTTTTCACCAAAGAATATTCACCATATCGCTCGATCAAGAAAAATTCCTACCACTTGTTTAATGTCAAGAAAAACCCAAAAACGTCGTTTAACGACTGTGTGAAGAGGTCTAAAGCAGAGAAGGCAAAGATAGTCGGATGCAACGACTCAATAGCTAGAGCAACCTTCCAAAAATGACTCACAGCAGACCACTCGCTGTTTGGAGAATTGATCATGAAAGAAGATCTAACTCTGGCATACTTTTTCGCTCTGGCAGAAAAACATGCACTTTAGGACGAGGTTTGCCGATGCACATTCAAGGCATATCCAAGCGATCTTGAATATGAAGTCCCCCACTACTATGAAAGAGATTCAAGGTCTGACTGGACAAGCAGCCGCATCTGAAGTAGCAATAAGCTTTACCCTCATACGAGAAGAGCTGGGGGCCCAACTACCTATATTCCATAGTTCAAAAGCTCTCTTTGATGCGGTAACCAGCTACCATAAATTCAAAAGCTAACTTTTGCAACATTTGTTGCAACCAGGAAGCTCAAGTTGTACCTTCAAATGCAAGCAGTCATCCTCATGACGCACTATACCGCCCAATCCAGAAGCAGGATAATAAAGGCGCAGACACTAGCAGTGCAAAGTTTTTTTATGAACACAACAACTCAGCTCAAAAGGCACACCAAGGGTAAACGAACACTAGAAGGACACTCAAAAGCAAGTTTTATCCTCGTCGCCCCAGAAGATTGAACATAAGAGCAACATGTATCGGCAAGTTGAGCACCACCTCTTGCTGCGCATCACACAACCCCAGTCGACCCTTGCTTTATAATTCAGCTCTAGAACGGCTTGATACCAGCAGTTGAGCATCTCCTACTATATGTAACATGGCCCCAGCTCCACGGCTCATTACCGCACCTTCACGCTTAGCCTAGGCAACCCAACAAAGAGACCTAACGACTATCTAGAGGTAGTTGAACACGCCTTAGCCATGCCTACTTCACCCGATGGAGACTTCTGGCATTTGCATGTTGACAGCGCATCCAACTACAAAGGCTTGGAAGCAGGCATGGTCCTTGTCACCACAGACGGTTCGATGCTCGAGCAGGCGATTCCTCTAGGCTTCAAGGCATCCAACAACGAAGCAGAGTACGAAGCCCTACTAGCAGGCCTCCGAATGGCAAAAGACTTGGCGGTGAAAAAGCTTGCAATTCATTCTGATTCCTAGCTAATCATCAGCTAGACTACTGGGGAGTACATGGCAAAACATCCAAGGATGGCACAATACTTAGAAAAAGTACGCAAGCAACTTGAGGCATTTCAAACTTACACCCTCACTTAAGTTCCGCGGGCAGACAACGCTTGCGCGGACGCACTAACAGGCCTAGGCTCCGCCCTCGACCACCAACTCAAACACTAGATCCTGGTAGAATATCTAGACAAGCTAAGCATATAAGCGAAGCCAGCGCCCGAAATGTCACAGGTTAATACAACTCTAAACTCACAAAGTTCTATTATAAACTACCTGGTCAATGGCACACTCCCCACTAAGGCTGGGTTCGGTTTGAAATGATTCAGTTTTTTGCTAAAACCGAAACCAAACCGAAATTCAGCTAGGTTCAAAAAATTTTCAATTTTTTTCGGTTCGGTTTTTTTCAATTTCGGTTCGGTTTTTTCCATGATTTTTTTTAATATATATCTGAGCTTGAAGCACATGCTTCCATACCTTGCATCCTCATTCCTCAGTGAGAAATCAACCTACAACATGCCCTAATCAACATATTTGAACTTGAACTAAGAAGTCAACTTAACTCATGCTTTTCAGTTTTCATCTCTGCATTACACAATATTATACAAAAGCATAATACTTACCAAATTAAAATCAACCAAAACGAAAAAAAATCAATCAAACCGAATTCAAAAACCAGCAGTAGTAAACAAGGTTGGAGCATTTGAGCTGAAACAAAAAAAACTGAACTATAGAAAAACTAATTCATAAACCAAAAACAGAAAACTCAACCTAATTTACCAAATTAAAGTCAATCAAAACAAAAAAAATCAATCTTTTTTTAAATTAATAGTTAAAATAAGGGAGAGATTGAACTCCCTCTGCGCTAGTGCCAGGCCATTGCAGGGCCAAGGTAAAGTAATTGAACTCCCTTTACCCTCTTCTTCTGCTTTCGATTCGAAATGGGTGAGGGAAAATTATGGTTTGGAAGAAGGAATCCGTGAGGAGGACAGGAGAAGACTTGGAGGAAGAGATGAAGGAGAGAGAGAGAAAAAGACTAAGGAAGCAGAGAGAGAGGAAGAAAGCAACGGAGGGGAGAAAGAGTTTGAGATAACATGAAAACTGAAATGGGAGTAAGCGACGACTAGGCTTTGTAAACTTAAAGAACTTTTATAAAGCATTAAATATTAGAAATCTATAAATATTTTACTAGTACAATCATAACAACACAAAGCCTGTAGTCAAGTTGGCTTGATGCAATTATCTCAACCTGGAAAGAAAGGGTTCAAACCCTCACAACAAGTTTTTGAGTATATATATATGTTTTTTTTTTCGTTTCGATTCAATTTTTTTCTGCTTCGATTCAATTTGGTTTTTGGTTTTTTTTTTTCAGTTTTCGATTTTTTGAACCTACCTTTACTCCCCACAGAAAGGTTGGAGTCTAGAAAGCTCCAAATAAAGGCAACATGCTACTACATGTGGAATGTCATTCTCGTTCGAAGATCCTACACTAGATCACATATCCGCTGCTTAGCGCTTCCCGACAACCTAAAGGTTCTAAGCTCAATCCACGAAGGCATTTGTGGAAATCACTTCGGAGGCCGATCCTTAATGCAGAGAGCTCTTAATGCAGGCTCCTATTGGCCTACTATGCATCAAGACGCTAAGGAATTAGTGCAAAAGTACGACTGATACCAATGCTACAAGCCAATACCATCACTGCCTACCAACAAGCTACACCCACAGACAAGTTCTTGGCCGTTCATGTAGTGGGCAATCGACTTGGAAGGCCAATGTCACCAGCTACTGGGGGCAGAAACATGATGATCGTGGAAATCGATTACTTCGCCAAATGGGTAGAAGTAGAGCCCATGACAACCACGACTCAGGCGGACATATAACGCTTCATATGGAGGAACATTATTTGCCGATTTGGCATCTCCGATCTATCGTCACCGACAACGGCCCATAATTCGTGGGCAAAGATTTGGCGAAGTTCTTCCAAAAGTATGGCATTAAGCAGCACATGTTCACACCTAGATATCCTTAAGGCAATAAGCAGGTCGAAGCATCCAACAAGATGATTCTCGACTGCCTCAAGAAATCTCTCTCCTACAAGAAGGGAAAGTGGCCTGACGAACTCCCTGGATGTCTATGGGCATATCGCACGACCAAATAACAAGCAACTGGTGAGACTCATTTCTCTTTTGGCGTTTGGTTCAGAACCAATCATTCCTCCCAAATGTCATCGTGCCAAGTATCAGCACTCTACTGCCACGCATTGAGCAGAATAGTAAGGAGATAACCACAAGCTTAGATCTAGCAAAGGAGAAGTGCAAGCAAACCATCACCCGCATCGCAACCTACCAGCAGCAACTCCTCTCCAGCTACAACAAAAGGGCCAAGATCTGGCAGTTCCAACTTGGAGATCTAGTCCTAAAAAAAGCCTTTATCATTGCCCGCAGAGAAGGTTCCAAAAAGATGGGTCTCATCTGGGAAGGTCCGTACAAGATCAGCAAAGTAGGCAACAAGAGTAGTTACACCCTCGCCACCATTTCGAAAAGCAGTGGAATGCCTACAATCTAATGAAGTACCATGTGTGACCTCCCGCCACATCAAAGCCCGAAGACTCAAGCAGCTCGACGAGCACTACCTTGCAAGCCGATAACTATCAAGTTGTTATGCAGTTCCTACCTTACATTTAAGTTCTCATTCATTTCACGCGTTTTTCAATGAAGAATTTAGAAGTAATCTACAACTTAGCTTGGTTATATACTTACAACAACTGATCACTTCTGCATTTCAAAATAAGATTGTGCCTTTCTTAGGGACTTATCGCAAGAATTGCGTCCCCCGAGGGACCAACCATGCTCTCTAGTGTAAGAAGGTAAACCAATTTCCCGACACCTATCTGGGTCTGTTCTCTAGTACGAGAGGATAACCTAATTGCTCTCCAGTGCGAGAGGGTAAACTAATTCCCCGACATCCACATGGGTCTGCTCTTTAAGGCAGGATGATAAACTTACATTTCGAATATCTAGACGTGGATAAGCTAGGCTGCACTGGTATAACTAGGTGCACGATGGCTTGCACTAGGATTCCTAGAAGTAGCCACAATGGTCTTTTTCAAGGCTTAGCTAACTGAAGGATTTTGGGTCTCTTGGCCTAATCCACGGAGAATCGCGCTTCAGAGACGAATAAGGTACATTACGCAGTACGCCCTATGGACGGCTGCCCGGGAACCCTAAAGCTGCTACCGAGTGCACTAAGGTAGCCTACGGTTTCCGGAAGACTTCCTACGGCTTGCCTTTTAAGCAGTAAAGCTGTGCTAGACTTATATAAACGTACATTCTTGTGAAAGGTTAAACAAGCTAGTGTACATATACGAAGCTTTATCCACTGCCAACATGCTATGTAGTTGATATGCTTTACCTCTGCCAAGCGCAAAACGACCTATACCAAGTCATAAAGTGTTGTGATACTTGCTACGCAACTTACGAAATTGGAGAAAGCCAAGGTTAACAGCCTAGTGGTCACGCGAACTTGTCTGCTTTTGTAAGTAAAATGTTCGGCTGCCAGCCCTATGGCTAACAACTTTACAAAGTTCGACACCAACACCTACGACTACATAGGCTATGCGGCCTATTTGCTTATAGAAAAGTAGCACGCCTACCATTGGTCTATAAAGTCTAAAGGTTAAGGCATGAACAAAAGAAACGAAGATAGAGAAAAGCGAATGAAGCAATTTTATTAAATTTTCTAGCAAAAATGATAAACGACTAGCAAAAACCGAATGAGTTCAAGAAAAGCAAAAATAACAAGGAAAACAAAGAAAATCCTAAAGACTACATAGAAGACTACTCCTCAGCAGCTTGGACGCTCCATGACTACTCAGTCACCACACCTTCAGTAGCCGCGACACCCTCAGCAGCGGCACCATCCAACACTTCATGTCCAACTGCCACAACCTGGGTACTAACTTCTTCGACTACTTCACAAATGGAAGCTTCAAAAGTAAAGGCAAATAAGTATTTCGAAGAATAAAAAAAGGTTTCAAAGTCTTTCCCAGCAAACTCGAAGTCAGACGACCTACCAAAGAGATGATTTACATAACCCAGCTTGTAAAAATCGGCATGACTCTGAACAAGCAAAGCGTCGAGCCCAACCTTCTCACCTTTCACCTGCTCATTCTCCTCGAGCAGACCAACACAGATGCTCTGCAGGTCATCCACTTATTTCTTCAAACTTTCGTTAATCTTCAGTGCACCTTGGAGTTCTAACATTTGGGGTTCAAACCTATCAACAACCTTCTTGAAATGGATCACTTGGTTATAAGCAGTATGAAGGAAGATTTGTGAAAAACAAGTTCATTTGAGCAACATCAAAAACATGCAATTAACAATTAAAAGGCGGAATCATGTTTATATGCACTCAAAAACAAAACTTAACTCATGAACTTCAAAGCCTAGTAGATAGGTGAACCAAGACTCAACTCAAAACAAAGTGAGTTGAGAAATCAATACCTTTGTAGATTCCTCTTTGCATAAGCAAAGGCTAATCACCCAAAGAGAGGGCCTTCATTCCTTGCATCTTAGATCCATGGATTTGGATGGATGAAAAGGTTTCTCCAAGTTCCCAAAATTGAGAACCTCTAAGTCTCCACACCAAGGCATTTTGAAGAAGAAATGAGTGACCTAGAGAAAGTAAGATTGCTAGATTTTCCCCTCTAGATTGGCCGGCCTTTTTGAGAGCAAAGGGAGGTTTGTGTTCTCATCTTTACTCCCAAAAAAACCCTTAGGATGAAATGGCTATAAAGATGTCTTTATACCACCTCACAATGGAGTGGCAAACTTGCAATTAAGCCAAGTTCACTACCCTCCTCTAAATGGCCGGCCTAAGGGGATTTATTGGGCTATTTGGGCCTTTGTGAATCATTATTCATTAAGTTGTCATACAACTTAAGTCAATGGACTTGACGTTCGAAGCCCATTGGGCTTTAAGGTCCAAAACTATCCCGAGGTCTTTTAACGAACTTATTTGTTTGATTAATTAACATATTAATTAATCCTTGCCATAAATAATTAAACCATTTAATTATTCTTACTCATCTCCGTTGAATCTTCAATCTCTACCTTACACGGTGTACGATCCATTAGGTTCCTTTTAGCGAGGCAGTGGGCGATTCAAACTCTTTCAAATCGATTGTGAATTGAAACTTACTTTCAATTCTCCCTTTAGTGTTTATACACGTTTAGGGCTTCCACAAACCATGAGTGACACCTAGCAGCATATCATGGTTACCCAAGCTAATCAGAAGAGGTGGAGAACCTATTCAGTTTAGGATTACAAATGCAATACGGTCTTTCTCTAATACAATACTCTTGACCACATTGTTTGGTTTGATAGTTTATTCATGTCTACTATCCAATGTGAATCTTGTACTTATATGATTACCTTGAATGTGATCTGGAACGCATTCCAACATCTCATTCATACTCTGGCCAGAGATTCTAAATCATATCATAGAGTATTCTCCCTCAAACAGTTTGAAGGTTAGAGATCCCTTGTTGCGCATTCACTTGCCTCCATGGCTAAGTGGCTTAACCCCGACGATGCCGTGGACACCCTGATAGAGTGACTTTTGACATAATCAAAGATCAAGTACCTAACCACAAGACAGCTGTGATGCCTCAGGTCAAATGACTACTTTGCATTATCCCAACCATGAGTTCTCATGTGACATGAATATGAGAACTCCTCGTTGATCGTGTTCAGTGAACTCATTCTCTATTGAGCACCTACATGCTTATCTTGGTGTCACTCACACCATTGACTCGAGACTAGTCACTTTCCCTGAGAGAAGACACAGCACGTACTGATCTTAACGGACTGTCAATGCCCAATTGGCAATCCTATGATGAGGAACGTTTAGGATGTGTCTACGAAAGAATGGTCTCATGAATCTAACTTCTTTAGATCGCATTCTCCAAATCACATATTCCTTGGACTTATCGTTTAAACATATAACATTTATATGAAACGGATCAAACAATAATGTTTGCCCTTAATATTAAACTAGATTAGTTTAACATGTGAAATGTCCATAAAGTATCATCATATGATTGGTTTTAGGGCACATTTCCAACAATCTCCCACTTGCACTAGAGCCAATCAGCTTAGTCATCAGTGATGATACCTCTTCTGTAGTCATTTCATAAATGGCTGAGTAGTAGGCCTAAACAATGGATATCTATATGTTATCCATAGAAGCAACCTTGAGAATAACGACGTCACCATTATACATGATTCTCAATCATGTGGTTCAGTCTCTCATTTGAGTTCGGACCTTGATGAGACCTTGATTCCCTGGCTTGAGCTATCGCCCCATTAGTGTCATACACTTTCTAGTTGAAACCGAATGGAGAGTTCATAAATGAACTTTCCCATCCAAACAACAATGTTGTAAGCTTCTATATGGCAATATATTTTGCATACATGATGGAACACATTAAAGTCATTACTTTTAACGTTTCCACCCAAATATCTCTTTAGTCATAATAAAGAGATATCTCATTATCACTTCATTCATAATGAAGAGATATTCTATGATAGATTAGATTCATAATCTAATACATTTACGCTTCCATTACGTTACTCTAATTCTTCCTCATTCTTGAGGAATCCATCCTTAGTATTTCTTAAATACCTAAGGATTCACTTGACAGTTGCCATGGTTCTGATCCTGGGCTTACACTGATATCATCTTGTACCGTTCTAGGTACAACTTATATCAATGTTTTCATACAATATGAAATACATAAATCACCTTTCTGCGTATGCATAAAGGATTCTATTTACGCATTATTTCTTTGGGAGTCAAAGGGTACATTCCCTTTGAGAAGAACAACTTCCTAGTCTCACTAGAATTGTCATTCTAATTGAAGTTTATCATCATATGAGAAACTTCCTAGCATCTCTTGTCTATTTTTGATATAATCCAATTATATCTTGAAATCTATCATTATAGATTTCCATCCCATGTATATAGACTATGTCTCCCATATACATTCTATCATTATAGAATGTTTAAAGTCATAACTTTAACAATGAAGAATTCCTTTCATTTTCAAAATTAATATATATCATGTATATATATTCAAATTTAGGAATATGATTAACTCCCACTAATCTTTTGTAAACCTAGTAAACAAAAGATTCATTTACATCTTTATGAGAAATCAAACGATTTGATCCTTTTTCTCATAAGATGCTTATAGCTCCCACTAACTTGCTGGGATTCATGATGGATGGATCTCTACAACTTATATGTCTTGTGATTCTTAGTTTTAGACATATATTATCAAGACTATCTTGATAATGGTTTCGGAAACCCATATTATGTCCAAACATTGAATCACCATTTAGTTGTTTCTAGCAATCTTCGAATTAATTGAAACTAAGACTATGTCAAAGACGGTTTCTTCAAAGTCAACCATTTTCTTTGAGTGTAGTCACCTTAAGCTACCGATTAGCTATTAAGGTTTCATTATTTCGATTCAAATGGTACTTTACCATTTCCTTGAGTATATGTCATATATATACACTCAGTGTAGTCATAAGGATTTTCATTCTTATTTCTTTCGAATTAAGAGGTGTAACTCTATGACATAGTCATAAAGTTCAAACCATTCAACTGAGACGATTTATAAATCCTTCTCGACTACCTTGGAGCTTGTGGTGTAGGAACTAGGTTGTTATTTTTGTTGATCATATCAAACAAATATTGCTTATTAGCACACAACCCCAAATCTTAACATGTTTAAGATTTGTCTTTCTTTCCAACTACATCTTATGGAGTTATGAAAATTTTGGAAGATCTTCTAATTGACAATCATATTGTTTTTAGAAGTATATATATCCTATATATGGGTAATAGATAACATCCAACGAACTAAATTTTATTCAAGTTCGTTCTTCTCCTAATGGAGAAATTCATTATCTTATGATGCTATTTTCCTTGATATCTTTCAAGGAAACTCATCTAAAGTGTTATCTTTCCTTGGATCAAATCCAAGGAGGTAAATACTTTAGACGTCTTACTCATCAACTCACATTTCTTGAATTCTTTGAAACCTTTTGCAAAGTATTCGGGCTTGTGTTTATTCAAAATAAACTATAGTCCAACCGAGAGTGATCTTCGGTGAATGTCATACAACATGAGTAGTATTATGTTGTGGATAAGAGCCACTAACATCTAAGTGAATTAATCTCAACAACTTTGTGATTCTTTCTTCTTTCCAAAAGAATAAAGATTCGAACATTTCGCCTCTATACAATTTTAACAAGAAGGCATTGGATCCGGATCTAACAATCCAAAGCATCCATCTATTACCAACTCGTAATTTATGTTTTAGAGGTGTCACAACTCAGTTGGGATTAGTCACTCCCTTGCAACCTTTTGGGTTTTAAGCATCATTGTATTCTAAACAGTTAAACTACCACATCATCTCTACTATAGAGACAACCAATTAAATTACAATAATCTAATTATTGATTAATAAAGAACAATGTTTTGTCAAACAAAACATTTATCCATCTCTACTATAGTGACGGATTTAAGTTCCTTAAAATTGGAATGTAAAGACAATCTTTAGTATTTTCCAATTTCTTTGGTAGTTCATATGAGGAAGTAAGTACAATCCGCTTTCGCAGAGATCTATATTTTATTCACTTTCCGAATGTAAAGTACTTTCTCTTCTCTCATTAATCTTCTACTTTTTATTAGCACACTTTTACAACAATTGTAAAACATAGTTACTAATACGGAATCAAGCATTCAAGTAGAAGAACCAACTGTTTTGAACTATTTCAAGAACATATTACAACACCTTCGAAAGGTGTGTTCTTGACACTTGCAAGACATTTCTTGCAAATACCCCTTCCAATGTCCATCCTTTCATAAAGAAAGTTTGTTCCCTTGGAGTTATTTTGCCTTCTTCATTTGACTTCTCCTTTGACTACAATAGTCATGGTCCCTAAACTCCCACTATCTCTCTTGAAACTTATTTCAATTGTGTTATACACATCAAACAATTTGGAGAGTGTGTGGTTATTGTTCACTATATAGTTTACAATAAACTTAGTGAACCATTAGGATAGGGACACAAAGGTGAAGTCCTTGCCTAATTTCCGTCTCGTTAAGTGGTTTAACACTTCAACACTCAATGATTCAAAATCATCATAAGTCCATGTTGATGGACTATTTTTGTCAACCAACCATTATGTTCTAAACATAATTACAAACTTTCAAGAGTTGTTCAAGGCAACTCTCATTTCTTCATACAACAATTTGTAAGTGAAGAATCATGGCACATAAAGCGTCCATGCCCTTGTGCTTACTTCAAAAGTTCCTTGTTTATGTAACAAAGAAACAAGCACTAAAGTTTGTGTTGATTAAGGGTTGTTCAAAGCAACTCTTATTTCTTCATACAACAATTTGTATTTGAAGAATTATGACATTAAAAGTGTTGTCCTTCTCATGTTAGACTTATCTAACATATTCTTCCAATGATACATTATCAATAGGAAGATTGTGAGGATGAGACTACTTAGTTACATCTACAAGCCATTAAAGACAATCTATGGGATTGTAGAACTAAGTCCGGAAATTAAAGCATTCAGCTTTTCTTTGTCAAGTTTTGGATAGCGTTTGCAAATATATTGGTAAACAAATACATAACGAATATAAATTGATTGATTTTAAGCCATTTGATTCGGGTCTTTAAATCAAATAGCACCACCCACTATTTTTGGCAAATTCCATATCCCTCATTGGAATTCGAGAGTTTTGTTGAACTCTTAGCGGGGTATGGGAGACTCACCATTACCAAGCCCACCTCACGATGATACGATATCGGTTAGCAAAAATAATGATGAGAGAATAACACTTTACTCATTTACAACTCTTGTAATTACCCATCTAGTTTGGCCTCTAGAGAATGTGGCCTCACGATGATACGATATCGGCACCATTGCACTTAGTTAAGTTATTCCCACCATGCTTAGTTCATGAAGGGGTTCAAGAATAGCCTCACAATGATATGATATCGGCCATCCTCGTTGCCTACACTTACCTCATCATATGTTTATGGACTCCTCCTGAGTGTAAGCATGCACTTTGTACTCCCCCATGATAGGGTGAAGCCAGTGTACAAGTCACAAACGATTGGAGCCCACCACGGTGGAAGGCCACGAAGAGATATTCAAAGCATCTCTCGCTTATCAACTTAATAATGGTTTTAGTTGAGGGTTTTTAGGTTTCATCACATATAAACATACATTTTAATCCAATTAAAACATTTTGGTCCTATTACAACTATTGGTCCATATGATTGATTTAGTAGTATATAATACTCCCACTATGCTTTTAAAATGGTTTTTAAAGCAAGACTATATGGTACTACTAACATAAGATTTGCATTCATTGATGGACTATATAGTTGCCTTAGGGCCTTAGGATGACTATGAACCTTTGATTCGATTCAACACGAGCCTAGTGTTGAATCTTGGTCTAGGGATGGTGATTGATTTTAGTTACGCGTTTAATCACATTAAGGCGTGTTGTCTTATTGGGCGTTGGACCCAACTACTCCAATTTCATGCATATCGAATAAAACAAGAAAGGAGTACTTCAAAGTAAATAAAAGCTTATGCTCTTTTACAACAATTGATCAAATCAAATTACTTTAAAGTAAAGAAGAGCTTATGCTCTTTTACAACAATTGATCATATCAAATTACAACCAAAATTTAATCTACACATTCCCATGGTTCAAACAAATTTGAAACGGCCTTTCACATAGCTCAATTATAGTAGGCTTAGGTTCATAATCACTCTTTCTTTAATTAATTAACGCTTTAACTAATTAAACTTGAATGCAACATTTTCATTTGGTTTTTGTATCCATAGAATTGATTTAAATGGAGCTAAATGAAATGAAAATCCAATTCTCATTTAAAGAGACAAAACAATTTTGTTCTCTACCTAATTTGGGCCAAAATGCTATGACCTCAACTTGTTTGGGCCATAGTGCAATTAACCTCAACTTTTGGGCTATTTTGCAAAAACTTAAACTTTTAGGGTCACTTTATAAAAACACAAAAGTCCACTACTTCATGTAATTACAACTAGAACCCAAAAATTTCCACAAAAGCTAAAACTTCATTAAAGGAGCAAAACAATTTGTCCTTTTAGTGATTTTGGACCTTTACGTAAAAACATAAACTTTTGGGTCAAAGTACAAATACACAAAAGTATCAAAACTTTATGTAATTGCATAAAAGCCCCACAAGGACCCTAATTGAGTAGGGTGGCCGGTTTTGAAGCAAAGTAATAAAAAAAAATTTCAAAGTTTTTGTAAGTGGGGTGTGTGAAATGGAATAAATCATTACACACCTACCCACTAAAATTTCTTTAATTTTTTAAAATAAATATCTAATATATTTAATCATAAGAAATATTTCAAAACAAAAACTTTATGAAATAAATCAAAACTTTGAATCAAAACACCAAACCTTTTGTTCTTGGCAAGAACATATCAAGAACAATGAAGAACATTCTTCACCCAAAAACATCCCAAAACCACTCAAACTTAAGGGAAATAACATACAACCATACTAGGTTATATAGGGGTTCCAAAAGTCACTTTAAAACACTTTTAACAAGTCAAACAAGAACCCAAAAATCCACCCTTTGGATTTGGCCGAATTTCCCCAAAAATTTAGCTCCAAAATTCATGCTCATATGAACTACATCTACAACATTTGAGATGGCAAATTTTCTAACGAAATTTACATTCAAAGAAGCAAGAATAAAGCTTGTAACAATTACAACATTCAAATCACAAACTATGAACTACAAAACCTAAAAGGATTCACCAACTACTAGACTTAGGCTCTGATACCACTTGAAGGAAGATTTGTGAAAAACAAGTTCATTTGAGCAACATCAACAACATGCAATTAACAATTAAAAGGCGGAATCATGTTTATATGCACTCAAAAACAAAACTTAACCCATGAACTTCAAAGCCTAGTAGATAGGTGAACCAAGACTCAACTCAAAACAAAGTGAGTTGAGAAATCAATACCTTTGTAGATTCCTCTTTGCATAAGCAAAGGCTAATCACCCAAAGAGAGGGCCTTTATTCCTTGCATCTTAGATCCATGGATTTGGATGGATGAAAAGGTTTCTCCAAGTTCCCAAAATTGAGAACCTCTAAGTCTCCACACCAAGGCATTTTGAAGAAGAAATGAGTGACCTAGAGGAAGTAAGATTGCTAGATTTTCCCCTCTAGATTGGCCGGCCTCTTTGAGAGCAAAGGGAGGTTTGTGTTCTCATCTTTACTCCCAAAAAAACCCTTAGGATGAAATGGCTATAAAGATGTCTTTATACCACCTCACAATGGAGTGGCAAACTTGCAATTAAGCCAAGTTCACTACCCTCCTCTAAATGGCCGGCCTAAGGGGATTTATTGGGCCATTTGGGCCTTTGTGAATCATTATTCATTAAGTTGTCATACAACTTAAGTCAATGGACTTGACGTTCGAAGCCCATTGGGCCTTAAGGTCCAAAACTATCCCGAGGTCTTTTAACGAACTTATTCGTTTGATTAATTAACATATTAATTAATCCTTGCCATAAATAATTAAACCATTTAATTACTCTTACTCATCTCCGTTGAATCTTCAATCTCTACCTTACACGGTGTACGATCCATTAGGTTCCTTTTAGCGAGGCAGTGGGCGATTCAAACTCTTTCAAATCGATTGTGAATTGAAACTTACTTTCAATTCTCCCTTTAGTGTTTATACACGTTTAGGGCTTCCACAAACCATGGGTGACACCTAGCAGCATATCATGGTTACCCAAGCTAATCAGAAGAGGTGGAGAACCTATTCAGTTTAGGATTACAAATGCAATACGGTCTTTCTCTAATACAATACTCTTGACCACATTGTTTGGTTTGATAGTTTATTCATGTCTACTATCCAATGTGAATCTTGTACTTATATGATTACCTTGAATGTGATCTGGAACGCATTCCAACATCTCATTCATACTCTGGCCAGAGATTCTAAATCATATCATAGAGTATTCTCCCTCAAACAGTTTGAAGGTTAGAGATCCCTTGTTGCGCATTCACTTGCCTCCATGGCTAAGTGGCTTAACCCCGACGATGCCGTGGACACCCTGATAGAGTGACTTTTGACATAATCAAAGATCAAGTACCTAACCACAAGACAGCTGTGATGCCTCAGGTCAAATGACTACTTTGCATTATCCCAACCATGAGTTCTCATGTGACATGAATATGAGAACTCCTCGTTGATCGTGTTCAGTGAACTCATTCTCTATTGAGCACCTACATGCTTATCTTGGTGTCACTCACACCATTGACTCGAGACTAGTCACTTTCCCTGAGAGAAGACACAGCACGTACTGATCTTAACGGACTGTCAATGCCCAATTGGCAATCCTATGATTAGGAACGTTTAGGATGTGTCTACGAAAGAATGGTCTCATGAATCTAACTTCTTTAGATCGCATTCTCCCAATCACATATTCCTTGGACTTATCGTTTAAGCATATAACATTTATATGAAACGGCTCAAACAATAATGTTTGCCCTTAATATTAAACTAGATTAGTTTAACATGTGAAATGTCCATAAAGTATCATATGATTGGTTTTAGGGCACATTTCCAACACAGCAATCATCTTTTCATCTTTTGCATAAGCAGCAGAATGAAGCTCAGAAACGGCATGCTCAAGATCTTGAATTTGAGGTATGTAACATCTGATCTCCATCTTTGCACTTTCATACTTAACTAGGATCGCGTCAAGCCTAGTTTTCAAGTCAACGATCTCTTAGCGAACAGTCTCAAGCTGCAAAAAAGTGAGGGCAGAGATATTAGATCCCTTCAAATTACCAAGCTTATGTTTAAACCTTTTGATCTTTTCAGCAGAAGAATAAGTTTCGGCTGCCACAGCCTTTGCTACCTCCTTGGCAGCCTTGGTATCCTTTTGGTCAATAAGCATGAACTCGGCTGCCAGAATAGCCGTCTTCTACATCATGGCAAGTAAAGCAGTCTTCCTATTCTTGGGCAAACAAACCCTATAACGCCATCAACAAACTTGGCATAAACGTCCATGTCTTCAAGCATATCTGGTTTTAAAAATGCACAGATCTCAATAGCCTCCTTATATGCAGTGGATTTCTCATAATTGCCCACGCGAGCAGTCTCCTGCTTCCCAACAAGTGAATCAATCTTAGCAGCAGGAAGAGTAGGCATTGATGCCACTTTAGCAGCAGAGCCCACCTTATCGCTCTTCATATGAGCAAGTCTCTCCAAAGGTAAACCATACTTAGTTCCTAAAGGACACCTTAACAGTGGTTTCGGCACTAAGGGAACGACGGAGCCTCTATGTTGAGCAACCTTATTAGCAATCGAACTAACCGTTTTTGGCATGGCAGACATCACTAGCTCATATCTAGCAGCCTCATCTTTCATCCCCTTAGAAGAAGTCAAGTCAATCACAAACTTGGGGGCAGTCGGCGAACCTTCGCGAGCAGCGGAAGAAGTCTTTGGTGTTTTCTCAGCCAGTATTTCTTGAGCAAGCGGGGAAGAAATTTCTTTCCCACTTTCAATTGTAGCAGGATCCGCAACAGCAATCAAACGAGCCAATGCATCCGCCTTGATCCTATTCATCTCCTTTCTTGGGAGCAGCCCATATTTCTCCCCTTGAAAATGACTAAGCAGCCAAACATCATTCACGGTACTCAGCATGGGAGCTCAATCCATGCTGGCTTTTCCCTAATTTTTCTCTCGGACCAGCAGGCAAGAGGCCTACATGCCCAGCATTCTAGTAGCCCACGAGTCCCGTGACCTCCTCATTTTTCTCAATCGCCAGCTTGGCCCGTGACAGGTCCAACAGCCCAAAGGACATGAACCATGTAACTCACCTAGCATTGCGCCCTAGCGCCACAATACGTAGCCTCAGCCGCACAGCTACCCTTAGCTTTAGCCAAGCCGAGCAACCCAAGCGGTGGTCCCAGCCACAACATTCCTCGGTCCATGCCGAGCCGACTCCTTGCCTGTGCTAGCTGATGTGCTGTACCACCCCGCCGGCTGCCCCGCGACAGCACTATCTAAGAAGAAAATAAGGAAAATTAAATTTTTCTTACCTTGGTGCGGTGCGGAGAAGACGAAGAAAGCAACGAAAAACAGTCCTTTGCATGGGCAAGTGTAGAAGATTGCTAGGGGAGGGGGAAACAAATATCCTCTAATTTTCTTTCTCTTGTAGGGTAGAATAAATTTCTCTTTGAAGTTGATTTAATCATCTACTTAAGGTAGACTTAAATAAGCTTTAGAAGTGATTTATTTCCCTTTCCTAGAATGATCTAATTTCCAATTAAAGAGGGAATCTATGTCAAAATAGGAAACAATCCTATGTTTTCCAAAGCAAGAAGATCTCTACACCTTCTGCCCTTTGATGTGAGCGGCCCAACAGTTGTAGGGGCATTTATGGAGCCAAAAATAATCGCGAAAAATATGGAGGGGACACGTGGATTCTAGGGTGAAAAAAACAAAATTACCCTCAAGGCACAAGGGATTTCTACGCGCAAGCAGCGGCAATCTTCCCTCAATCAAGTCAAAAGTGTCCAAAATAGGTATTTATTCAAAACCTATTTCATCCATCCTCATCAAATCTTCTCCACAAGGTAACCCCCAAATCATTCATTTCTAATTATATTAATTAGTTAATTAATTGATTAATTGCCCAATTAATTATTAATTAGCTAACAAATCATGTATCTCACCCAAAAAACCATGCAAGTGGCCAGTCCCCATCCTCCTAAAAGGGCCTGCCACACCCTTATAAATACCATCTCATTATCTCCAAAACTCAATAGCAACTTGATAAGAGCATATTTATGCGACTTTGTTAGTTTAATTCCTTGCATTTATGTTGTTAGTTCCTAGTTATTTTAGTATTTTAAGTTATTTTCATGTGTGTGTAGGTCCAAATGGTTAAAGTGGCAAGAAAAGGCAATTTGGAGCAATTTAGAGTAGTTTTGGGCTTGGAATGGTTAGCACATACTTGGAATAAGGTGGATGGATGAAATTGAAGACCAAAGGATGCTAGGAATCTGCTAAAGAGATGGAAGAAATTAATTTAAGACTTGGAAGAAAAAGAATCAGCCACAAAGAAGGAAACATGAGTCAAACTTCCTTATTTTGACTTAGTCAATCCTAATCTTTTCCTACTTATATTCCAGCTATCAAGAGGGTTCCTAATTAATTTAGGACACTTAAATATAAGTTCTAAAAACCCTAATCCCAGTCAAAGGGGGATGCCGCACCACCTTACCCTTTTCCCTTTCCCTTGCCGTGCAAGGTGTCCCATTTCCTCATTCCAATTCCTTGCCGCAACTTTCCTATTCTTTTCCCCTAGGATTCTGATTTTAACTACCCTTTTTCCTTGAGGATTTGGAGTCCAAATCCTTTCCTAAAATTAATTAGGGTTTCTTTCTTCTTAATATATATTATTGCCACAAATCCCTATACAATCACACACACACAATTCAGCCATCATCCATCCTCTACCACCAGAATTCGCACCATCCATCCACCACAACCCAATTTCATACCCAAACACCCTTGTGCCGCAATTTTGCAAGGAAAAATGAGAGAATACCCCTTGGAGCCGTGCCTGCCATTCAAGATTGGATTGTTGGAGCATTTCTAGGTGTATTCAATCTTTGTTTTCAATGTTTAATTTAAATTTTCTTTGTTTAATTGTGAACATGAGGAGTAGCTAGAGGAGACTTTGAAACCATGATTATATTTGCAATATGAGTTGATTACTTCCAGTTGTGATTTCATAAATCATGAATGCAATTTACTTTACTGTTTGATTAAGAACTTATTCTTGTGTGTTGATTAAGAGGGCCCGCTTAGTTTGCATGCATGAATTTGATGTTAGAATATAAGGGAATTTCACATAATCGTTACGAACTTATATTCATAAGTAGTGGAGGTTGCTGGTCACGATCGTGTTAAGTTAAATTCCTGGCATAAGTATCATGATGTCATAGCTATGAATGCCTTGTCAATGCTTATGATTTTCACAAAGCTTAATGATCTTTGATTGTATCTCTATTATGTTGTTCATGCAGGGAACTATTGAAGAATAATTTGGTTGCCGATGCGTTGTCCGTCCAATTGGTGATGTCACGGTTAATCTGGGGTGTTGAGGTTCATGGTTTATTAGAAAAGCAATTGGAAATCAATTTGTATGCAAGTGTGTCATGTGTGGAGAAGGACCCTCTTACTAGCCATTCACCCATAGTTTATCCTAAATTCATCCAAAGTTGTTTAAGTCTTTAAATTTGTTTGTTTTTACTTTAAATTCATCAAAAACCCAATCCCCTTTATTTTGTTGTGTCAAACTAGTTAGAATTTGTCCAATTTGTGTTTTTAAGTGTTTTGAGTCAAGTTAAAAGTAATTTTCATCCAAATCACCCTTTAGAATCTAGTTTGAGTCTATTTGATAGTTTCGTGCTGTTTTGAGTCTTTATAGTTTGATTCGAGTCATATAAGTCTAGTTAAGTGTTTTTAAGCCTAGTTTTGTGTTTTTGAGTCAGTTTTAAATAGATTAGCAATCCCTCCTAATCCCCAACCTAGAACGATCCCTACTTATTCATATACTACAATTGTCAACAAGAGGGTTTAATTTGAGTGCTATCTTCTATCACATCAAATTTTTGGCACCGTTGCCGGGGATTAGCAACTTTGCTAATCCCCTTTGTTTCTGTTCATGTATTTTAGCTTTAGTTTCTTATTTTTATTTTGTTTTGTTTTGTTGATTTTAGGTACTAGAGAAGTAAGACATGGCAATTGCTAATATTCAAGCGCAAATGGCGAATCTTACTTCTCTTTTGTCACAACATATCGAAAGGACCACAATGCTAAGTGTCCCTACATTTGGTGTGTCCTATAGGCAAGGATATCAAACTAATCAACATCCTCAATTGTATGATAATGGAAGTTGAGATAATGTCAATGCTTGGGGTTATCTTTATTGGAAATGTGCCCTAAAACCAATCATATGATGATACTTTATGGACATTTCACATGTTAAACTAATCTAGTTTAATATTAAGGGCAAACATTATTGTTTGAGCCGTCTCATATAAATGTTATATGCTTAAACGATAAGTCCAAGGAATATATGATTGGAAGAATGCGATCTAAAGAAGTTAGATTCATGAGACCATTCTTTCGTTGACACATCTTAAACGTTCCTGATCATAGGATTGTCAATTGGGCATTAACAGTCCGTTAAGATCAGTACGTGCTATGTCTTCTCTCAGGGAGAGTGACTAGTCTCGAGTCGTTGGTGTGTGTGACATCGAGACAAGTACGTAGGTGCTCAATAGAGAATGAGTTCACTGAATACGATCAACGAAGAGTTCTCATATTCATGTCACATGAGAACTCATGGTTAGGATAATGCAAAGTAGTCCTTTGACCTAAGGCATCACAGCTGTCTTGTGGTTAGGTACTTGATCTTTGATTATGTCAAAGTCACTCTATCAGGGTGTCCACGGCATCGTCGGGGTTAAGCCACTTAGCCATGGAGGCAAGTGAATGCGCAACAAGGGATCTCTAACCTTCAAACTGTTTGAGGGAGAATACTCTATGATATGATTTAGAATCTCTGGCCAGAGTATGAATGAGATGTTGGAATGCGTTCCAGATCACATTCAAGGTAATCATATAAGTACAAGATTCACATTGGATAGTAGACATGAATAAACTATCAAACCAAACAATGTGGTCAAGAGTATTGTATTAGAGAAAGACCGTATTGCATTTGTAATCCTAAAACTGAATAGGTTCTCCACCTCTTCTGATTAGCTTGGGTAACCATGACATGCTGCTAGGCGTCAACCATGGTTTGTGGAAGCCCTAAAAGTGTATTATCACTAACGGGAGAATTGAAAGTAAGTTTCAATTCACAATCGATTAGAAAGAGTTTTTAATCGCCGACTGCCTCGCTAAAAGGAACCTAATGGATCGTTCACCGAGTAAGGTAGAGTTTGAAGAAACAACGGAGATGAGTAAGAATAATTAAATGGTTTAATTATTTATCTAAGGCTAGGATTAATTAATATGTTAATTAATCAAACGAATAAGTTCGTTAAAGACCTCGGGTTAGTTTTGGGCCGCAAGGCCCAATGGGATTTGAATGTCAAGCCCATTAACTCAAGTTGTATGACAACTTGAATAAACAAAGGGCTTGAAAGCCCAATGAACCCTATAGGCCGGCCATGATAGAAGAATAGGGCTTTTGGTCCATTAGGTCACTTATTTGAAGGGACTATATAAAGGACTTTATAGCCTAAAATTTACATATGGTAATTTTTGGGGAAAGGATGAGAAAACAAGCTCTCCTTTCTCTCTAAAATTTTGGCCACCTTGGAGGGATCATCTAGCAATCAAACTCCTCCAAAGTCACTCATTTCTTCTTCATTATGCCTTGGTGATGAATCATTAGAGGTTCTCAATTTTGGGAACTTAGAGAAACCTTTTCATCCATCCAAATCCATGGATCTAAGATGCAAGGAATGAAGGCCCTCTCTTTGGGTGATTAGCCTTTGCTTATGCAAAGAGGAATCTACAAAGGTATTGATTTCTCAACTCACTTTGTTTTGAGTTGAGTCTTGGTTCACCTATCTACTAGGCTTTGAAGTTCATGGGTTAAGTTTTGTTTTTGAGTGCATATAAACATGATTCCGCCTTTTAATTGTTAATTGCATGTTGTTGATGTTGCTCAAATGAACTTGTTTTTCACAAATCTTCCTTCAATCTTGGCCATAATCAATCAAGGAACAACGTGTTTTCCAACACTTACAATTCAAATTTGAATGATCATTCAAATTTTATGTGGAGGGAACCTCAACATGTTCAACAAGAAAGATATTGGCAGCTATTTGAGGAGTTTTATTCAAGCCCTATGCAGCCACCACATCCTCCCCCACAACAATTCCAATCGAATTCAAGTATGTCCATGGATAATGATAAAATTCTCGATGAACTAATTTCTTTGGCACAGGGCTTACAAAACCAAGCTAAGGAGATAAGCGAATTGAAAAATCAATTTGGAGAGATTGCAGAATTCATGGGGCAAATTCAAGAACAAAGTGAACTCTCCAACTCAAATATTGTAAATTCAACGGGAGATTTTGAAATCGCTAAAGCTATCACCTTAGGAAGTAGTATAGAGCTACTGCAAGAAGAAGAAGAGGTGGACAAAGCCATGGCAAGGGTAGAACCACCCTTGCCGCAGCCTTCTAAGGGTTCTACGTCATCCAATTCAGGTAAGGTTGTTCCAAATTCAATTCTTTCAAATCTCATTCCACCAAATGTCCCTATTCTGTGCAGGTTCATGAATTCCAATGAAGAAGAGAGTGAAAAAGACATCTTGGAAGCCCTTCCAAAGGTGCAAAGTAATCAAGTTCCATGATGTGTTGAATTGTTCAAAGAACTTTGTACAACAAGAAGAATGATTCAAGAAAACCATCCAAGTGGCCAGTCCCCATCCTCCCAAAGGGGCCGGCCACACCCCTATAAATACCATCTCATTATCTCCAAAACTCAATAGCAACTCTCTTGCAAAATTCTCTAAATTCTCCAAACACTTTTTCCTTAAAATTCTAACTTTGGCATCGGAGGTTCTTCAGCCAAAGTGCGCACCCCCCTCCCACCCAATTCATTATGGGGACGTACGGTGTCATTTGTTTTGTAGATGTAATTTTGTTCAAGAAGAAGAAGACGAAAAATTGCATCCACATGTTGCATATTCATATATTACATGTTAAAATTATCAAGTTTGAATCCTTCTTTCTTAGTTGAGTATAAAATACGAGAAATCCATCAATATGCAACTCTTCTCTCCCATTAAATATGATTTACATGTTAAATTTTTTTGAATCCTATGAAAGAGATGAAAGCGAAAGTCAAACTCTGATTATAAATACGAGAAACCCATCAAAATGCAACTCTCCACTTCCATTAAATATGATTTTTAAGGACAAAATCAACAATGGTAATGTGATATATGTTCACAAACATATGAACTTTTTTTTAGTCGAAGAAATATGAACTATGAAGTGAAATTAAGGAAGAAACAAGCTGGACCATGCACGATTTATATTATAAGAACCACATAGCAAGGACCCCTCATTTGCACGTGTAGTAGAATGTAAAAGGTTGTAGGAATGTGTAGAAACCAAAGAAATACACATGTATACTGCATAAATCCACATATAAAGAACAAGAAAAGGATTAATGGCCAAATACACATATATACATATACATGTAATATATTCCTGCTCCTTGGGAGGTACCAAATAAATGACTACTTGAATCGGGATTTTGAGTATAAAGATTCCACTAACCTATAAAAAGTATATTCTAAACATTGGGTAAAGTACAAAAAACTACATCAACTATTGGTGTCACGATACTTTCATACCTCATCTTTTAAAATTGACAATGTCATACTTCATCTTTAGAATTTGGTCCAATGTTATACCTTCCGTTACTTGGCCGTTTACTTTTTAGTTAAATGCTGACGTGGCTTAATTCGGAACCCACTTTCTATTAAAAAATTATTAAAATATTATTAAAAACTAAAAAAAAAATATTTAATATTTTTTAAAATAATAAATAAAAGTAAAATAAAAAATAAAAAAATCCCTCTGTTCGTCCGTTCCCCCCTCTCTCTCCCCATCTTCATCTTCATTTTCTTCTCTTCTTAATATTCAACCAAAAAAAAATATATATATATATTTGAAAACCCATCAACCCCCCCTACAGAAGAGGAAGAAGGAGAAGGAGGAGGAGGAAGAAGAAGAAGAAGAAGAAGAAGAAGAGGAGGAAAAAAAAGGAGAAGGAAGAAGAGGAAGAAAAAAAAAAAACCATCAACACCCCCCCCAAGACCCGCACGGAAGAATAAGAAAGAGGAGGAGGAGGAGGAAGAAGAAGAAGAGGAAGAAAAATAAATAAATAAATAAATTTTGAAAACCTATCAACCCCCCTGCGGAAGAAGAAGAAGAAGGAGGAGGAAGAAGATGAAGAAGAAGGGGAAAAAAGGAGAAGGAGGAAGGAAAAAAAAAAATTTGAAAACCCATCAGCACACCCCCCGCCCCGCGCGGAAGAAGAAGAAGGAGAAGGAGAAGGAGAAAGAGGAAGAAGAAGAGGAAGAAAAGAAAAAAAAAACAAATCCAACCCAACCCAGTTGCCCCCTCCAAAAAGCCCCTACAACCCAGAAAGAAGAAGAAGAAGAAGAATAAGAAAAAAATAAAAAATAAAAAAAATAAAAACTCAACCCAACCCAGTTCGTGTACCCCCTGCAACCCAGAAAGAAGAAGAAGGAGAAGAAAAAGAAAAGAAAAACCAAATCCAAAGTGAACCCATTTTGTTCCTCACCCCCCCCCCCCAACCCAACCCCAAATCCACCACTCTCATCCATTATCCACATCCTCTTACGCACCTATTCTCCACCTTCTCTGCACACCCATCTTCCCGCCGACAGGATCTGGGTTGGGTTGCAGGAGGGAGAAGAAGGGGTAGGGAGGGGGGAAGACAAATTGGGAATTTTTTTTTTTTTTTTTGTTGGGGGGGGGTGTGGGTTGTAGGAGGGAGAAGAGGGGTAGGGAGGGGGGAAGACAAATTGGAATTTCTTCTTCTTTTTTTTTTGGGGTTTGAAAGTGGGGGGAAGAAGATGAAGATAGGAAGAAGAGAGAGGAAGGGGGAGGGGGAGGGAAGTGAGGGTTATTTTCTTTGTTTTTTTACTTTTTATTATTATTTTAATATTTAAAAAATATTAAATAAATTTTTTTAGTTTTTAATAATTTTTTAATGATTTTTAATACAAAGTGGGCTCCGAATCAAGCCAAGTTAGGATTTAACTGAAAAGTAAACAGCCAAGTAACGAAAAGTATAACATTGGACCAAATTCTAAAGATGAGGTATGACATTGTCAATTTTAAAAGATAAGGTATGAAAATGTCGTGGCACGGATAGTTGAGGTAATTTTTTCTACTTTACCCCTAAACATTCATTTAGTTATATATCAACATTCCAACAAAAATACATGTATTCACCAAAAACTTCAAATTCGGTGAAGTAAATGTATTAAAATGAATTATAATATATATATATATATATATATATATATATATAATTCAAATCTCTATGTCATGAATCTTTATAATATGAAGATCTTAGACCCCCAGTTTGAAAAATTCAGTATAATTGAAGGCTGTCTCAAAATATTATGTAATATTTTATGTAGTGGCGTGTGATGCACAAGAAGGGAGGTGATCTGTTTCGAGTTGGCCGGCTTGCCGGGCTATTCACAACAAACAGGAAACAGAAGAATAGTTTATGTGATACGAGTATATTATTACGTGACGTTTGCCAGTGAAATCAAAGACAAAATTTTGCACATATTTTTATTTTATTAGAATATGACGATACAATTACATATAAGTCATTCTCTGAAATAAGGAACTAACCGATCAATATCCAGTAGGGTTTGGAAGCTTTTGATTTGTTTGTGTTTGTTGGTTTTCCTGGTTTCACTAACTAAAAGTTATATAAATTAATTTGTTCTTTAGAAACATCGACTTCAAAGTACCTTATCTTATGATCTGTATTATTGAATTGGAGGCATGACATGAAGGCCATCGGACAATTTACAAAAGGAAAGTAACAAGGAATCACACAATACAATAAGTTCCAAAACTTTTATCTTTTCCTTGTTTATTTCTATTAACAATAGTTGTCTATGATTTAAATTGACACTAAACAAATTAAAGTGACACAAAACGCATATTGAAAAGCAAACATATATATATATATATATATATATATATATATATATATATATATTGTTTAAATATCCCATCTCGGTCGTATTTTTTAAAAAGAAGAGTTTAAATATCGTAACTCCACTCCAAGTAATACCGACACCTTTATATAATTTATTAATAATATAGCTCTTTGCCAATGGTCTGTTTCCTTTGAATCATCTTGTGGTAATAAGTCAATATGTACGGGCTTTTATTGGCAAAAACCAGCACGTGAAAAATATGACTAGATTACATCTTACCTCAGAAAATCCAATCCATGTTCTCAACTTCCTAATTGCTGTTGGTTTGGTTTCCAAGGGGGGCCAGAGGGCAGGTGGGGAGAGAAGAGAGTAGAGTCATCCCCGCTACCAAGTGGCATAGCAATGCTCTTACGAAAATGTCAAACCTACAGCATATCATAGCATCCCATCCAGAGATGATTGCGTACACCCTAATTCAAACTTATTTTCGATTCAGAGTATTGATTACATTTGCTACGATCAATCGCATATGCGCACGCCAGCTCCTAGCTGTTTGATGTGTGGTTGGCCCCACATGCATCAAGTCATCCTTGCAAACCAACTGATGAACAGCACTGCTCTTATGAAAATGTCAAACAATCATACAATAGCATAGCATGCCAACCAGAGATGATAGCGACGTCGGACATGGAAAATTCAACTTCTATCGACTCAGAATACCGAGTACTTTTGCTACATGATTAACATTTTTCACAAGTGTTGAGCACATGAAAGTCTCACTCGAAATTAATTTTTACCACTGTGAAGTGTGAATAAGCTACAATATCAAGCCATAGCTACATACATCATACACTAAACTCCTGGTGCAGCCGAACTAGAACGACGATAGCAGTAGAATGCAAAAATGAAGAAACCACATACAATTGCAGTAACATCACGAGAACTTTGTGCAGAATAGTGTGGCATTACAGATAAAAGAACAGAGGAATTTTGAAGTTAGAACATACATTCTGCTCGTTAATGAGGGATAGAACGGTGCAACTACGGTGAATATCACATTTGATTGTCTCCAGCATGCCTGTGGCTCAGGATCATTCTACAGCTACGCGTGTGAAATTACGAGTGCCTCCAAGCATACACTGTTGCACCTGGGTCTGCTGAGAGTTTTATATTTTTCCATCTTCATATAAATGCAATTTGATGCATTCCCAAACAAATTTGTAGCCCCTCATTTCTACATAGAATATTGACAATTACGTGGTGAGAATGGACAATGATAGAGCTCATCGCCAACCAAGACGATATTCCATCTGCAATAGGAAAAAGGAGAAATGGATCCCTGATGGTGGCGATTGCACTGGAAATTCAACATACTCCTGCAAAATACATGTCCTGGTACAGCTGCTACTGAGAGGACTCCTCATGTGAACCATTCTGTGGTGCAGCGGCTCGATCCTGTGACAATCTAGATTCCAAATTTTCAACATCAATAAAGGGCTCCTTTAATCCATCATCCTCCTTATCAGTGTCATTTGACATCTCATTATTCTGCTCTACAGCTCTAGAGCGTTCCTGTTGCTTTACCGTTTCAGTATGCTGGTGGAACTCTGTATGCAAATTGTAAGGAAGAGATGGAGCAGTAACGCCTAACCCTTTGGAAAGACAAACATATTTGAATGCAAGTTGCTTGTAATTATTAAGAAGGTCCTCTACATCATTGATGCTTAGGTCCCCAACATTCGCAAACAAGTATGGATACTCCTGGAAAACCTGGCCCACCTGATCGTTGTTTACAAGGACTGCTGCACCCTTATTCTCCAAGTCCGAAAGAGATGGAATTTTTGAATAGGGTGAGTTATCCTTTGCATTAGGTATCTTCTTCCCTCGGGATTTTGTTTCTGAAGATTTGGACCGTGCTGCTGGGTCCTTGTTGGCATTTGGAGGTTGATGTCTGGTTTCCATAGATTCTGATCTATGTACATATCCTGCAAATGGACTGCTTTGAGTATACTGACCATCCAAATCAGTTGAAAGTCCTGAAAGAAGTGCTCGAGCAGTTTCCATGTTCTTGTCATACTCAGATTCATCCAGTGAAATAGCGTTTGCATCAATATTTGAGATGAAGGACTCAACGGAGAGCATGTTTGTGAAAAAATAGGATGCCTCACCAACTAATCGAGATTGTCGCCTGTACCTTTGTATATACAATAAATTTGAGTGCAGTTGTGGGGGGTTTGCCTGCATCGCATCCATACAATAAAGCAACTTTGTAAACCTGACATACTATGTTGCCTTCTTTAACTGAAGAGCACAACCCACCTCTAGGGGGAACAATAATTCAAAAATTTACTTAAAATCAAAGATCATATGTATTGCATCAAAGGTAAATGTTTAATCAAATAATTCAAGCCATGATAAAAGTTAGTCATACCTTTAAAGTAACATAAATTAGGACTGGAAGAAATTCATCAGCTCCAGGGGGATTCTCATTGGAAGCAACAGAAGCATTCATCAGCAAGTTATTGATAACCTTGCAACAATTGAGGATACACACAAGCTTATCCCTCGGTGCCTTATACATATTGATCTTTTGCAGTTCTTTTTGTGCAAGCTGCGAAGATAAAAAAATAAAATAAATAAAAATAAATAAATAAATAAAAAGGAGCCAGGGTAAGGGTTTTTGAGAGGTATCAAACAAATAATTAAGTCGACATAGACAGAAGTAGGAAACAATAAATTATGATTGAATAATGCCCCATGCACATTCTCAGGAAAATAATAAAAACCTAAGGGCTGTTTGATAACCATTTCGTTTCAGTTTTATTTATCATTTTCTGTGCTTATATAGAGGAAAAGAATGCCAGAGAAAGGAGGAATGAAGAAGGGTGAAGGAAGGGTGGTTGAAAAAATGTGTATGGATTAACACACAAAATGAAAACTAAAACAAAAAACTGGGAGACAGTTTTAATTGATTTCAGATTGAAGTTATTGTTTTCATACTATCTCCTTCATTTCTCCGTCCTCCCTCCCACCACCTCCCTACATCCTTCTCCATTCCAATTTCTCACGTATACTTTCCCTCTATCTCTAGCAGAAAAAATGACATGGTAATCAAACGGGCCCTAAGAAAAACAAAGTTGAATTACAAATTAGAGAGACCGAGACACATTAATTACCCCGCACATGGAGAGACAGTCAGTTCACACACCTCGGAAGAACTGTAAAGGGGGAAGTCATCTCTATTTTATGATTCTTTCAACTAGGTATTTGTCTGAGCTATAAAAACTACTGCCTATGTTGAAAAACCTCCGATCATCATGACTATTTCTTTTTTAATACCTGTCAACATGTGTGTAGGTTTTCTCCAAGAAGGCCCCTGAACAAGGACCTATAACAAATATAGACGGCTCATATGCAAATCAATACATCTCGATTAAGATCCATGACCATATCTTTATATAATGTACTTTATTCGTGCATATCTAACATAGGAAATTTGGTTTAGGTCAACAAACAATTTCATATTTCAGCAGAGGTCAATCGTCTATTTATTTTCTAGTATAGATTGGAATAAAGAATCTTCCTCTCCATCTAAGGTTAATACCATTTGCTAAAATTTCTCTTCATTGAGCTATCTTTAAAACACAAAATATTGATTAATTCAATCCTAATGTTGAAATATTTTGTGACCTCAAACAAATTACCCCTGTTTGATATGTGTATTATATATTAATGCCATGAGCATACAAGGACGCTTCATTTATACATATTTCATATGGGTAGTCCTCTACTCACCAGCCATGAAGTCTCATTTTGAAAGGTGGGCTTGATATCCAAATTTTCCGGCCGAATAAACTGTTGTACTAAAGCCATCTTCTCATACAGTTGCTCATCAAGTTTTAAATCATCTGGAAGCGAAGCAAATACGCGAGGAAATAACTTTGTCATAACATACTTCTCCAGTCCCTGCACTTAACAAAAACCCACAAACCAAAAAGTACCAACAACATCAACAAATCATACATATATTAACACAAATTGTTAGCCAAAACACTTTATAGCAAGCAAAACGACAATGCAAATAGTTGGATTCGTAAAATCGAACAAGGGTGTCAAATTCAATGTCAAATTCAAGCTCAAAGTTGAAACTCACTTCGCCGGCACTGTCGAGCTCCTCCTCTGAACAGCCCGCCCAAAGTGGATGAGCCCTGAAATCAATTTCCATCCGGGAAAAGAAGTCCTGCACTGCAGCGCTGTCCCTCTCCGGATCAGGAGCATTGTTCGTAAACGACACTATGAAACTGCAATCCAATCCAATCCAATCTAATCCAATTCAATTCAATGCAAAACAAACCCAACACATCTTTGTTAACACTCAATTCTCAACTACAGTAATTAGAGATCATCACTACATCAACAAGCAATGAAATGAACGATCGGAATCTTAAAAATTCGTTTCACCTTTTTATGGACTTGACGAAATCGGCCGCCGACGGTTGACGCATGCGTTCCAGAAAGTCGTGCAGTCCTAAGAACACGTCGGCGTTCTCCATTCTCCTCCGTCCGATGGCTCCAAAACCTCAGCCCGCGGCGATGATGAGAGAGAGAGGGGGAGGGAGCTGGAGAGCAGAGTGCTTTTACTTCCAAAGCCAATTGCAAATTGATTGTGATGGAGCCGATGCACGAATTGATTATCTGATAAAAGAACAGAGCATCCAACGTTAATTAACCAAAAAAGTTAATTAACTTCGTAAATATTAAAATTTAATTCACCTCTCAAAGCGCGTCCTATTTTTCATATTTATTTTTTTAGTAATTTTTTACAATTTTTACTTTTTTTATTTATTAAAAACTTGTTGATAACAACTTTTAACCTTTAATTTTTTTAAAATAAAAACCGAAAGTTATTGTTCAATTTTACATTTTAGTAGCCGTTTGATAACTATTTTGTTTTCAGTTTAAAAAAAAATTGGAGTTTAAAAACTTATTTGATAATTACTTTTAGTTAAAAAAAAAAAAAACAAAACAAACAAAATCGAAAATTGACAACCTAATATTTAAAACTCTAGAAATTAGTTTTTAGCTTTTCAAAAAGTGAAAACAAAATGGTTATCAAAATTTGACTGTAAATTTTTAGATTTTTTCTTTTCAGCTTTCATTTTTTCTTAAATTGAAAATTAAAAGTAGTTATTAAATAAATTTTCAATTTCATAAGAAAAACTAAGAATAAAAATCGAAATGATGATGAAAAGACTCCTTAGATTTCAAAGTTTGACTTCAATGTTTAGTTTTTAGTTTAACTTTTTTGTTGAGTATTGAAACCAATTGGCTAGGTTTCAAAAAGGAAAATACATTGTAATAATTAGGGTCATTTGATAATAATTTTTTCTTTTTTAGTTTTTAAATTTCTATTAATTAATGCTGAAATGATCATTAAACGAACGAGTGAAAAAAAAAACAAAAGTTTAAATCACGACAATCAAAATTACAAGGTCCAAAGTATAGACATTGACCAAGTCCACCTCGGACGCATGTATAGCCCTTTAGCGGACCCCATAAGCCCAATCAAATGAAGGATAATGTTAGGGAAATAAACCTGTAGATAAAGAAGTTGATAATACGATTATGATTTGATAAACGTGCTCATTTCTATTGATGATTCATTATTTAGTTTAGTTTGCAAATTTTGTCTATAAAAACAAAATGATTTGTTTTCTTCGCTAGGGTTTTGAAAAGAAAGCTGCAATAGGGTAATTCTAGAGAAACAAAATTTGCAAATTAAATGATGTGCCACAAGTATAAATGAGCATGTTCATCAATACTTAAGTAATAAACCAATCATCAAATTTCATGTCCTTTTAATTTTCCGAACATTACTCTTGCAAATAAGAAGAGCGTAAAACTGCAATGGAGGAGGATCGGATCAGTGAGCTACCTGATGAATTCTAATTGCCATTATTTCTCGGTTGAATATTGAGGAATCAGCAAAGACTTGTTTCTTCTCTAAGAGATGGATAAATTTGTGGAAACATGTTTAGTTGTCTCGGTCTCAACTTTGATTCAAAGAAGTACAGACTGGTTGATCGGATGAACAAAATACTCTTGGAATATCATCTGGGTGAAACCCTAGAAGCTTTCAGATGTCTTCCAGTCGTGCTCCACACGCAATCGTGTTTCCCCTTATTTAGAAGCATGCATGCACCATTGCACTCTCCCTCACCATGCTATATTTGAATGCAAAAGCAATGCGAATGACTGAAGCATTTCGATCGATTTAATGATATTTTTCATCAGTTATGCACTCTCAACCCTTCGCATTGAAGTATACGCGAGGGGGGAACATATCTTCAGCTCCCTGCAGATTTTCCTGAAATAACCAGTCTCGAGAACGTATCATATAGTGTTGTTGCGGAGGACAAACGAAGCCTCGTGAGTTTGGCTTCCTTGATAGAGCAATCTCCTCTCTTCGGTAGAATTACAATCGATATAAAATAGACACAATTTATTGAACAAAAATAAAATGTAAAATAAAGTTACTGATTTTATTTTTGAGTGAGAGTTACAACCTAGTCAAGTGCCTATGCCAGCTAGACGAGCTAGTCAAACGTCTAAGGAGGACTAGGCATCATTTCTTGATTTTCAAACGCCTAGACATTAATTGGACAGTGACCAAACGTCTATTGCCTGGACGGAGATTATTTAAACAATCACACAAGATTAATTTTAAAAGTCTGCTGCATCAATACTTTAAGGTGGAGAAGTTTTATGGCTTCGTTGGGTACACTATTGACACCGGATTTGCTACGTACTTGATTGAGAATGCAGTCATGCTTGAAAAGGTTATTGTCGAACAAGCCACGGAATTCAGTCACAAGTTCAAAATAACAGATCATGAGAAGTTGACGGCTACAAAACAGTCTGCAAAAGTACCATCCTGAACTGAGCTAAATATGATATAGTAAGAGGAAATTTTAGCAATACTCTCTCAACTTTAATACAATTGGAGTAATGGTTCACCAACTAAAATTTCATGACTATTGGTCCCTTAGCTCATCAAAACGTGAAGTTATGGTCCTTTATGTCAACTCCGTTAGAACTTCAGTTAAAATGAGTTGCGTGCCAGAAGCTAAATCAAGGGGCAAATATAAAAAACCAAATGAAAAAAATTGTAGCAATGATCCTTAACAACTTTAACCCAATTGAAGTAATAGTCCCTAACTTTAATCCAATTGTAGCAATTGTCCTTTCAATATGACTCATTTTGACGAATTCTAACGAACCATAGCTACACATTTTAATGAGTTAAAGGACCGGTGATCATGGATTTTTAGTCAATGAACCATTGCTCCAATTGAGTTAAATTTTTCCACTTCCATTGTTTTCCTAAAACTTAAAAACTCTTTCAAGTTGGTGACAACAATGAAAAAAACAGGATGAGATCATACGAAATCGTTTTAGTTTGGTGAGAAAAATAAAGAACACATCAGATTTGCAAGGTGCTTGATTTAGTTTTCTTTTCCGGTAAGTTTAGTTAAAAAAGAGAAGAATTCTTACTGCGGTCTCGTCGCATAACACGAAACCTTTGGCTAAAGCAATGGATTTTCTGTTTTGCATTACACAAGTGGAAGGATACAATACAACATCGATTCCAAACGTTACTCCTGATATTGGGGCTACAACTGACTCCCACATCAGAAAACATTTCGGTCCTACGTAAAACTATATCACAAGAGCTGTCAATTTGTATACATACTATATTGTACCCTCCCACGCGCAGTGACAATTGGAAGAATTTTCAGATTCACGTCGATGAAATCGCCAAACACTTGGACTGAACAGCTTCAACATAACTTAAGCACCAACCTCATTAGCTCTCAGGTTTTCGAAAAAAGTTGAAGAAATCAGTGCCTTGGACATCATGTGTATCAGATCCATGTGCAATGCTATCTCCTATACTCTCTAGAAGACTGTCAGCTGAAGTTGATGTGAATCACAATTTGAAAAATTTTTACACAAGAAAGACCTTAAAATGTGAACTGGTTTAGAATAACGAACTCCAAACAGCTGCATCCCCTTCACCACACTTTTCATGAACAGATTTAATCCTTTCCACCGACTTGCAGATACCGCTGCAGCTCCAATCAAATGATGCAATACACACATTACCTGCCTGTGCCTTCCACTCACAATCTGCAGACGATTCATATAAATTACAAATACCCCAGCAACGGACAAGGTTATCAAATTTACACGTTGTAAACAGACTGATAAATCTGTTGTGTGGGAAAGACTGACTTAAGTCGTCTATTGGGTAGTGAAACATGCACCAATGCCATTACCAATACCACACTACATTTCTTTGCCTTTTCTCTTTAGATTTGGATGCAAGACATTCACCAATCACATAATTTTTCAAAAAACAGTACCTGGTGGAGTCCCACAGCACATATTGCGTTCATCAATGTGTTCGACTTCAAGACCAATAAACCACGAACCAAGTGACACATCTTCATTGGCATACTTATGCAATATGGGCCTGCAATAAATGACAGGATGTCACAGAACCCTATCATGTCTTGCAGAAAGTAATACACGAAAATTTTCAAACCATGTTTACCACTTCGAACACCTTGCAGACTTTATTAAGTATGAACCCTTGAATTAATCTCGTTGAGAACACCACTGCTTTCAGGCCATTACTTTGATTTAGATCCATATCAGAGGTATTATTTTCTCATATTTTTTGCAAATTTCATATAATGGACAACACAACATCTTGAAAGGTCAAAGAAAAACCCAGACTTCTTTTTTATTTCTTTCATATTACCAAAGCTAGGATCAAAGATGTTTGCAATGTCTTTGACCATTCAATGCATTTCTAATATCCAACACAAATATGTCAAGTTTCAACATCTAGTACAAGATTTTCAATGTAGTACTGCAGTTACTTCTATTTGGAGAAATAGAAAAGATGATCTTATATATTCTTACTGGTTAATGGAGACGTATGTAGCAAGATCCCTTGAAATTGCATAAATCTGTCCAGTTGCATGCCGGAAGTACTTGTTTCCCTCCTCTCCAAACTTCCAATACTCTGGTTCATGGTACTTCACATTCCTAGAGAGTAAAGAAATATAACAAGATCAATCTCTCCTCATTGAAAGCACACGCAAATTGAAGAGTAACATTATCTCTCATTGTCATAAATGCATCAGGACAATTACTTTTGGGCAAGAACAGGTCCAGATTTCATACACCCAATGTAGACTCTTGGTTTTGAACGGTGACGGGCAAGAGTAGTACCTAGCATACCTATGCAAGTAAGACTTGTAAGAAACTTATCCTTGGTAATAATATTTATACAGTTATTCTAGTTGAAGATAAAGCAATGATGCAGCAGTGCATACCTAAATTGACATGTACATCATCATCCACCTTGACATAAAAATCAGCATCCCATTGTGCAACTGCAGTAGTGAAGAAAATTTTCGTTTTGGCAGACAATTCATGATAGCCTTCAACGTGTTCCTACAGTGAAAAACAAGAATGATACCGAATTCCTAGCAGAATTGTCTTAAAAGTAGTTCCACATAAACAAAGCTTTATTTCTACTCTCTTACCAGCCTGAGGAAATCATTATGTTGAGCATCTTCTGAATCAATGGCTCGATCCAAAATGCTGTTGGATGTTGCACTGTACAAATGAGGCAGATAACACTCAGGGCAGGTTTGGATAGAAAAAAAAAAACCATTTCAATAACCTATCCACTATCTTTGTGTGCCATGCATTAGAAGGATAAAAAAAAAACAGGTTATGGCCTCTATTCATATGTATAATTTATCCCGTATACCTTCCTATCCTCCATATTATTCTTTTCGCTCAGAAAAAAAAATGGCATGTCATAGTTACAACATAATGGTCCGACATTTTATGACTTCCAACACTACCACTAGCTCACACAGCAAGAACAGCAAGTAGTAAAGGTAACATTAGCAAAAGAAAAGGAAAAACTAAGTTGCAAGTTTCAATATCTAAAATGCTGAAAAAAAACCAAAGTAAGAGGAGCAGGTGATGCAGAAAAAACCCATAAATGAGCTATTGGGAGATCATAATGCACGTGGTATGTGTTTTTAGGTTAGCAAAAGAAAAAGGTGTGAACTAAGCTGCAAGTCTCAATCTTTAATTTTTGACTTAAAACTAAAGTAAGGGTGGCAAGTGATGCAGAACTTGTTACTGCTAAATGATTAGTTTACTGTTATCTGGACATTTTACCACACCACAAAACGACTGTATGAATGAATTTACTTAATTACTTAGCCATTTAGAGCACTGCCTTCTCCAAGTAGAAGTATCAAATTTCGTGGGAATGAGCACATGCATATGTCAAAATTGCCTCATCAAATTTCACTGCATAGGCTGCAATTCTATGATCTAAATGTAACTTTTCCATACCTGTGGCCAATCATAAATCGGATAACTATCCCTTTCTCACGCTCCAACTGCAGTAGCTTTTCCCCTGCCGAACAATTCAGACACTTTCAGCAAGCAGGGCCATAAAAGCATGGATCTTGTTTACACTAATACAGAAGAATTACAAGCTTGCAGTACCTTGAGGCATCCAAGTCTCTCTAACTGAATCTCGCCTCCTCCTACTACTAAAAGCAGTGTTAATTCCAATAACAATAAATGCTTTCTTTCTAGTTGAATTGGCCTTAGACAATTGCGAGTTGGCAGTGGAGCCACCGGAGTTCCCCATCTCCTGCGAACTCCGAGCTGCCGCCAATTCCATCTGAATCGACGCCATCTGCTTGTCTAGAGATCTGGCATGCCTCCGCGAAATTCACAATAAAATAGCCAAATTTTCAGTACCCAGTACAAATTCATACAATTCCAACAAAAACAAAACATCCCAAATCCAAAAATATAAAACAAAAAAAAAAAAAAAAAAAATATCAGAACAAGAGCTCAAGTGCTTGCACTCACTGAATTGATTCATGAGTTCTGTAGATTTCGTCCATCACATTCTTATCTTGTCCATGCTTCTATAAATAGCAACAAATTTCTTCTCAAAGAATACTCAAATTTAACCAAAAGGGTATGTAATTATAGAGAAATTAATTAAAATTAACACCTTCTTAGTTGCGCAATCTTCCGAGACGATTTGAAGCTCTTGCTCTTGGCGTCGAGTCGAAATTAGCTGACCGTTGGTTTCAGGTGCTGCCCACATTCTGCTACCATAAAAAATTCAAAACCCATAATTTGTTTCAGCACTAAAACCTAGAGAGAGAAAGTTAGAGAGAGAGAGAGAATTCCAATTGAACAAAACCAAAATTTGGGTAAGCTGGAAACGTTACCTGCCGGTGATGAGCATGCCGAGAAGGAAAGCCGGGATGCAGAAAATGGGAATCCATGTGGCGGAGATCTTCTGGGAGCTTCGGCTCTTCATTTCTTCTCTCTCAATGTAGAGAGAGAAAGAAAGTAGAGAGAGAGAAGAAGAAGTTGTGACGAAGCTGATTGCGAGATGAGAGAGACGGTGAGAATTTGTAGGTGGGATTTAGAAAGAGAAAAAAGTTTGAATTTTCTTACGAATTTTAGGCCTGGTGGGTTCCATTTGTACCCTTAAATCTCTGGACCGCCAAAAAAATACAATTGTTTGGCATGGACTTTTTGCGAATTTATGCGAATTTGTGTCTCCGCGTTCGGCCATGGCGTTCGTCTCAAGTCGCCGTCTCTCCGCGCCAGTTACGCCACTGGTCAAGAATCAATGACCCGTTTTTTAACTCGGATGCGTTACTTCCCATCCAGTTTGGAAACCCGACCCGTTGTTTGGCTTCTTTGGAAAATACAGGCGTGAGAATTTTGAAGTGGATGCATCAAAGATCCACAGTGGCCTGCAACATCATTAAACTGATTTGGGTTTGAGGAGAAATTTTTTAGTGTGCCACGAATACAATTTGATATATTTATAAAATAAATGGTCGCAAATATAGTCTGGTATACTCGTAAAACAAGTGGCTGGAAAAAAAAAATTTCAAGTACCGAACCACTTTTATTATGGAATAGGATCCTATCCAGATCTTCTTTGTAAAGATTCTAGGAATTAGTTCATTGTATCATTTCGTCAATCATCATGAGACCAGAAATCATTTTGAATTTTTTATTTAAAATTGAATACAAACAAAATTTAATGAAAACTGTCAGCGCGATGTACGATGATGACTAATATAAATTACAAGGATTCGAATATGATCCCCATTCTTATGTTATGACAGTCAATGTACCGAATTATGATTCTAACACACTGAAAAATATCTTTTTAATAAGATAAATAAGTAATTACATAAGAGGATATGGTTCCTTCATTTAAACCTAGGAAAAATTTTATACGGAATTTCAACTTTTTTTTTTCAAGTAATTCGGAATTTCAAATAGTAGCCGACGCTAATATTACAAGTATTTTTACCCTCTCTAAAAATAGGTCCAAAATCAAAAGCGTAGGGGTATACTTTATAGGTAACCAACTATTAAACTCATGCCACTAGAAAATTACGCTTAAACAAATTAAAAACGTGCAAGTAATTTGGATTTGGAGATTTAACGTTCTAAGGATGTGTTTTAGATTTGAAAATTAAGGTGTGGGTCCAACAGTCAGTGTTCGGGGTTATGATTCATGGTACGGGGTTTGAGGTGCCAGTATTTGATTTTTTTTTTTTATTAAACAATATTATCTACATTAAAAAATTAAAGGGGTAAACTAAGTTTCATAATGAGTTAGTAATAATGTAGTTTAAATTCTTTTTTAATCAGAATCAAACCTAAGATTTCTCACTTATAAGTGAAAATGAATACTATTAGACCGTAGTACTAAATGATTCAAAACTTTCAATTTTTAACCTTATTATTTTACCGCAAATCAAACACGTGTACTATACGAAATGCGAGTAAAAGATAATCATGTCCAATTTAAATCATTTCACTATTGAGCATGAGTTTAATTCTTTATTGCCTATGAATCTAGTCTTTATATATCGACAAAAGCTAAGGTACAATTTTGTATTTTACATAGTACAAAATATAGAATATTTTTTATGTTACAATTTTATTATCTATATTTGTTGTAGGCATAATTTACTGAACTATTTTAAGGGAATGATGAGAGGGAGGCCGGCGGAAATAAGGGAGAGAAGAGATATATTTAATTGTGAGGTGTGTGTTATATCATTCCATTGTGTCTTTATTTATAGTAGTATGATAGGTTAAATCTTTACCCTAATAGGATTACAACTCTAATAGGATAATATCTAACTTAGAAAATATTCTAAGATATCCCTATATACACTAAGATTTATACAATCACATTCTTAATCTAAATATGATTGCAACAATCCCCCATTGAGTGTGTAAAATACTCAAACAAAATATCGCTTCAGATCTTCAGCAGTAGAACAGTTAATGAAGTTGTCGACACAACGGGCAAATGCGAGTCTCAAATTGATGAAAGTATGCATTGGTAGTTAAACTCCCAAAACCTCGCTATGGTAAAACCTAAGGTAGGTAAAAACCAATAGAATAAGGTGAAAAGTGAGAAGTATGTATAATGTCTAAAACAAACGTCATATAGGACGAAAGTAGTGAACTCAGCGGAGTATGATCATCCCAGGATAGGTGCTTCATCAAAACCTTGTTAGGTTGCAAAAACTCAATGGGAAAAATGCTCATAATCGTAGGAAAAAGAGTACATTAAGATCAAGTGCGTATGCTTCAAGATACTCCCCCTGAGTTAGACATAACTTCCAAATAAGAGAACTACAAACAATTCAACTCATACAACTCATATTATTTAGGCATACCGATTCCTTGGATGAGCTTCTCAAATGTAGACTTGGGCAATGACTTGGTAAAGAGATAAACATGGTTGTCATGTGAATGGATTTGCTTGACTTTAATGTTCTGATGATGTTGTTGCTAGTGAGAATAAAAGAACTTCGACGCTATATGCTTGGTGTTGTCTCCCTTGATGTATTCCTTATTTAACTACTCGATACATGTTGCGTTGTCTTCAAAGATTGTTGTAGGAAGGTCAATGATGATAGTAAGACCACTAGTGCTTCGAATATGTTTCATGACTGCTCTCAACCAAAAGCACTAACACAATGCTTCATGCAAGGTGAGAATCTCAGCATGGTTCGGCGAAGTTGAAACTAGTGTTTACTTGGTAGACCTCCAAGATATTGCAATGTCTCCAACGGTAAAGACATAGCATGTTTGAGAACGTGCCCTATAAAGGTCAGACAGATAGCCAGCATCTACGTAACCAACAAAGCGGGAATCAACCCGAGGGCCAAGGGGTTGGCAACTCCACTCAAGGATTCATAGGTGTATCTGTTGTAACCTTGAAGTAGCGAAACATCTTTAACACCATTCCAATGTCTGCATGTAACGCATTGATAGGAGCATATTTATGTTACTTTGTTAGCTTGTTTCTTTGCATTTAGTAAGTTAGTTTCTATTTATTATAGTGATTTAAGCTATTTTTGTGTGTTTGTAGGTTTAAATGACAAAGTTGGTAAGAAAGTGCAATTTGGAGCTATTTGGAGCAGTTTTGGGCTTGGAATAGATTGCATATGCATGGAGCAAGGTGGATGGACGAAATTGAAGATCAAAAGAGGCTAGGAATGTGCTTAACATCTGGAAGAATTAAATCAAAGACTTGGAGGATAAGGAATCAGCCATGAAGAAGGAAACATTATCCAAACATTATCCAACCTTATCTTATCTTATCCTAACCTAATCTTATTCCACCTTAATTCCAGCTACAAAGATGACTCCTTTTGACATTAAATCACATAAATATCAGGTTCTAGAAGCCCTATTTTCGTGCCCTAAGTTTGTGCCACATATTTCATCCATTTCCTTCTAAAAATCTGCCACAATATCCCTTCTAGAAGGCCTATTCCTTGCTACAGGTTTTGAATCCATTTCCCCTTTGGTCTCTACCGTGTAACCCTAGTCCTTTTCCCTTAAGATTGTGCAATCATTTTCCCTTCAGAAATTTTGTGAACCCTAGCCTATAAATACTTCATTATGCTGTACAAATCAGATCATCACCCTTTACCATCAGATCACCACCCTCTACCATTAGATCACCACACCATCCACCACACCTCAAGAGCCTAAATTCAGAAAATCCACATTATACCACCGTAAGGAAGGAATGAGGAGCCACCTGGAGCCGTGCTTGCCATTCAAGACATTGGATTGTTAGAGCATTTCTAGGTGTATTCTATTCTTTGTTTTCAATGTTTAAATTTAATTATCTTTGTTTTGTGAAAATGAGGAACTAAATTCGTTTTAGTTAGAGGAGACTTTGAAATCATGATTATATTTGCAATATGAATTGATTACTTCCATTTGTGATTTCATAAATTGTGAATGCAATTTACTTAACTGCTTGATTGATAACTTATTCTTGTATGTTGATTAAGAATGCATACTTAGTTTGCATGAATGAATTTGATGCTAGAATATAAGGGAGTTTCACCTAATCGTTATGAACTTATATTCATAAGTAGTGGAGGTTGCTAGTCACAGTCGTGCTAAGTAAATTCCTGGCAAGAATATCATGTTGTTCATAGTTACGAATGTCTTGTCAATACTTATGATTTTCACAAAGCTTAATGATCTTTGATTGTATCTCTATTATGATGTTCAAGTAGGGAACTATTAAAGAATAATTTGGTTGCCGATGCGTATTCCATCCAATTCAATGACTTAAGGAAAATCTGAGGATTAATTAGTGCTGTTCACGGTTAATCTGGGGTGTTGAGGTTCATGGTTTATTGGAAAAGCAACTGGAAATCAATTTGTATGCAAGTGTGTCATGTGTGGAGAATGACCCTCTAGCTAGCTTATCACCCATCCATTCACCCCAATTTCGTGCAACTTTGTTTAAGTCTTTAAATCTGTTTGTTTTTACCTTAATTTCATCCGAAATCTAATCCCTTTTTACTTGGTTGTGTCTTTTAGTTAAAATCTGTCCAAACTTGTGTTTTTAAGTGTTTTGAGTCAAAGTTAAGTTAGAATTCGTCCAAATCACCCTTTAGAGTCTAGTTTGAGTCTATTTGATTGTTTTGTGTTGTTTTGAGTCTTTTTAGTTTGTTTTGAGTCATATAAGTCCAGTTAAGTGTTTTTAAGTTTAGTTTTGTGTTTTTAAGTCAATTTATAGTAGATTAGCAATCGCTTCTAATCCCTGGCCTAAAAGGATCCCACTTTCATATACTACAATCATAAGGTTTTAATTTGTGTGCTATTATATATCACATCACGCATTGTTGTATCTAGCGAAAAGATTAACAGCGAATGAGATGTCGGATCTAATGCATTGAGCCAAGTATAATAACGCATCAATTACACTTAGGTATGCAACTCCAGGCTCCAAAATCTTTTCCTCATCTGCCTTGGGATGGAAAGGATCTCGTTTAGCATCTAAAGTCTGAACGACTATAAAAGTACTCGAAGACTTCACTTTATCCTCATTAAAATGGCATAACACCTTTTGGGTGTAGTTCGATTGATAACTAGGATTCCATCCGAACAGTGCTCAATCTCTAGGCCAAGACAATATCGAGTTTTCCCAAGATCCTTCATTTCAAATTTTGATTTCAAGTAAACGACAATTTCCTTAAGCTCTGCAGGAGTTCCGATGAGGTTCATGTCGTCGACATAAACTGCAAGGATCACAAATCTAGAATATGACTTCTTGATGAACACGCATGGGCATAGTTTGTTGTTCACATAACCCTGACTTGTTAAATATTCACTCAGACAATTATACCATATCCATTTGGATTGTTTCAGTCCGTAAAGTGATCTTCATAATCTAATTGAGAGAGTGTTCAGTGGTCTAGAACTATTTGAACCAGTCAATGAAAGTCCTTCTGGAACTTTCATGTAGATTTCCGTATCTATATCCCCATAAAGATAGGCAGTTACCATGTCCATAAGCTGTATATTCAGTTTTTCGAAAAACTACCAAACTGATAAGGTAGCAAAACGTTATGACATCTATTACGAGGGAATACATCTCCTCATAATCAATCCCAGGGATTTGAGAGAACCCTTTTGCTATAAGGCATGCTTTGTATTGCACTATTTCATTCTTCTCATTACGTTTCCTTACTAAAAACCCACTTGTAGCCCACGGGCTTCACATGTGTTGGAGTAAGAGTTACGAGCCCAAACACCTTATGTTTCGCAAGTGAATCGAGTTTGACCTGGATTACTTGTTTCCAATTTTACCAATATGTTCTACGTCGACATTCATCAACGGAACGTGGTTCAATGTCATCATTAAGCATGGTGTCAATACCTACTGTGTACACAAATGCATCATCGACAATCATCTCATTCTGATTCCAAACCTCATCTAATACTGCATAGTTGACCAAAATCTCGCGATTCTTTAGACACTAATTTGTCTCGTCTAAGACATCACCGTAATCTAGAATAACCTCATGCACTAGAATAGATGAGCAAGCAATGGTCAGATTCAAACTAGGGTCACTAGTTTATGTCGTTTTCCTCTTTTGGGGTTGTGAATCATTTGAACCAAAGGGTCTACCACGTTTCAGGGTAGAAGCAGATGATTGGCTAGCCGCCAATGTACTGGACCGCATGAAAGGTGCGAATGCCCTACCCTTGGGGACAGTCTTGCCTTCTAAGGCGGTATTACAACATACTCTTGGTACGTCGATCATTGCAGGTGCGTTTGCAGTATGTGATCTCGTCACCTTTGCTAGATTAGTAAAAGCATCCGGCATGCTTTGAGCAATACTCTGAAGATTTAGCATACGACGCATTTCAGTTTCAGACTGAGCAATGTGAGGATCTAAATGAGACATAATGGGAGCATACCACAAAAATTCGTGGCGTTCTATAGGAACATTAGCATTCTTAGCTCACCCTAACGACAAGAAGACTGTTTCATCAAAGTGACAATCCGCAAAATGTGCAGTAAAGAGATCTCATGTCAAGGGCTCTAAGTAGCGAATAATTGATGGCGAATCATAACCGACATAGATTCTCATTCTTCTATGAGGACCCATTTTAATATGTAGTGGTGGTGTAGTTGGCATATAGACTGCACACCTAAACATACATAAATGCGAGACGTCAGGCTCGTATCCAGTAACCAACTGTAACAGTGAATGAAGTTGGGTAGCAGTGGGCATCAGGCGGACTAACATAGTTGCGTGCAATATTGCATAGCCCATGCAATTTGGTTTGCATGACCAAAGTCCGAGCTATCAATTAATAGCGTTTTATGAAAACTTCTGCTAGGCCGTTTTAGGTGCGAACATGGGTTATAGGATGTTCAACTTCAATCCCAACGAACATGCAATAATCTTCAAAAGTCTGTGACGTAAACTCTCCAGCATTATCCAATCGAATTGACATGATCGAATAATCAGAGTAGTGAGCCCTAAGCTTAATAATGTGTGTTAGGAGTTTTGAAAATGTAGCATTGCGTGTGGACAATAAGTCGACATGTGACCAACACGTTGATACATCAACCAACACCATAAAGTATCTAAATGGTTTGCATATTGGTTGGATAGGTCCATAAATATCCCCTTGAATCCTCTGAAGAAACTTAGGAAGATTGTAAATAATCTTTGTAATTGAGGGTTGAGTATTCAACTTCCCCAAAGACCAAGCTTTGCATGGCGAAAATCCAACGTATGAAGGTACATAGTGCCCATATGATGATTTGAGGATACAACGCATCATTTCACATCTGGGATGTCCCATACGGTCATGTCAAAGCAGCAAAGTACTTTGAAACCTAGGCTCAGGGCCGGCCACATGGTGGGTTTCTATGCCGCGAACGGTTGTGACGTACAACCCACTCAAGAGACATTCAGCTTCTTGTGAATATGCTTCTAGCCTTATTCGTAAGAAGTGATACAAAGAAATTCAGAACCATTCTCTTCAGTGGTTTCAACATGATATTGATTATCTCAAATATCTCTAAAACTCAACAACGTTATTCCTGAATATGGTGAATAAAGGGTCTCTTTAATGGTTATGACAATACCATTAGATAACTTTATACGGGCCTTTCCGTATCCTTATATCAGGTTGGATAAGCCTGAGAGGTTGTCAGAGGTGCATTTGTAGGTAAGAAGTTAGTAAAATAGTGTCGCTTACGCAAAATGGTATGGGTGGTAGCGCTATCAGCCAGACAACTAACTTACCCATTAGTCATACCTAAAAATAAATTAATTGAATCATTCACATTCATAAATATAATTCCATTTATTCAATTAATCAATTGAGAAAATAATATTCATAATTCAAAACAAACAAAAAACCAAACAAATTATTCCAAAGACTTAGAAAATCACAAATTAAACCATAAACCTAAAAAATAGGGGGGTTCCGCCACTCTTAATGGGTTCGGCCACTAAGGGTAAAAACACCCCAAAAACATGTCTAGAAGAATAAAACTTATTTGCCCATAGGAGCAGATATCTCCATTGATGTAGTAGCATCTTCGGGAAATTCCATATTGGCAAAGTTAGACTCACAACAGGAATGATACTTGGCAATGACCTCGGGGGTAGCTTGACATATGTGTGACCAATGATCATTTGATCCACAGTGGTAGCATATGCCCAATTTAATAGAAGTCGATTAAACGATAGTTTTTCCCTTGTTCTTAAAGTTTAGGGCCTTAGAGGCAAGGGGTTAGCATTTCTAGGTCAAATTTCCTTCCTTGGGTGGGCCTTGGCTCTATTAACCTTGGGCCCATGGATGGGCTTGCCACCCATTGCCATGGCCACAACGATTCTTTCATCGTTTGTGGCTGCTAAAATTGGTCACATGCACTTCAAGTGAAGTGTTCAAGCCAGTGGATTGAGCTTGATGATTTCTTATCAAAAGTTGGTTCTGCTTTTTACCTAGAAGTAAAACAGAGATCAAATCCAAAAATTTGGTAAACTTCTATGCCTTATATTGTTGCTGTAGGAAAATATTAGTGGCATTGAAGGTCGAATAGGTCTTCTTCAATATATCCTCGTTTGTTAAGTCCACGTTACAAAACTTAAGCAGTGAACAGATTCTACAAACTTTAGAGTTGTATTCATTCACACACATAAAATCTTGGAAGCGTACTTGCTTCAGGCAAATAAATGTCTTTCTGGTGATTGAAATGATCAACCAAAGGATCCGTGGGTCTTCCTCAGCGAGGTACTCGATCTGCAATGCATCATGGATGTGTTTTCGAATAAAGATCATTGCAGTAGTTTTCTCAGCTTCATCGACGGGGTTGTCGTCGGTAAGTTCCTCAATGATGGCTCTAATACACTTTGCAGTAAAATGGAGCTTCACGTCTTAAACCCACTTCAAGTAGGTTCTTCCAAATATTTCCAAAGCGGTGAAATTGTTCTTGTTCAAGTTTGACATGTCCCTAAAATGGAGGGTACATCAAAATGTGGTTAGTCATATAGAAATCAATAGACATATATCATAGAACATTCGGGTTCTATAGACATGTATTGAATTAATTTAAACATGAAAACTACAGGTTTCATGTGGTAAGTTTTGAATGAAAACTTTGGGTTTCAAATGCAATAAATATGAAACTACAGTTCAATTTAGTTTTATGAACAATTAATTCAAAAAGAAGAGGTTCCTACAAGAACACAGAATGCAATATGCTGATTTAAGTGTAGTGGATTTGAGTTGTTTCGGGAACTCAAGTGTGAAAGCTTCAGGACTTCGAAAGAATGTCAACGGTTCAAAGTAGAAAAATAAATTATTGCATCGTTAATATCCAAAAGTGATCTTCAAGTCAATAATTTTGGATTAATTATCAGATTAGTGGACTGCTGGTTACTTTTAATTAATTCAATAGATTGGGGCAGAACGGGGTCAATCATGTAAGCAAAATAATGATAGACATGTCATATTAGCTTCAGTTGGCGATAAGCCAAGTGATAATTAAATTAGAATTAATTAGCGTAAACCAAAGTACCCAAAAAAAATATTTGGGTATGATTTATAACGTAGGGATACCATAAATTGGCAATGGGTTGAAAAAGTATCGCAGCTTAGCCAAAAGAAGGTTGGCTGCAGTGCGGGTCTAAGCCCTATAGCAAAGCTACAGGCTGTTGGGCCTCAGGGACTGTTGCAGGCCTCTGGGTTGTGTGGTTTGGGGTTAGCCCAGCAAGCAACACGGGCTTGCTGCAAGCAGGCCTGAGACACAGGTTGGACTGGCTAGCAACGGGCTTGCTGTAGGTTTGGGCCAAACACTCGGGACAAAGCCCAACAACTCAAAAGTTGAGGGTTTAAGCTGGAGGGGCTGCAGGCCCATGGTAACTCTTACCAGGCTGAGGCCTAGTGTCTATGTAGGCACAGCAAAGCCAAAATGACTGCTACCATAGTCCAGACACCACAACAACATTGTTCTGGTGGTGTGTTCAAAGTGGTTGGGCTACAGGCCAGCGCAGTGCTCAATGGTGGTGCTAACGGCAGCGAGCCTTAACGATGCTACATAAATTCCCATTTTTTTCTTCTTTTTTTCTTCGACTTTTCTAGGGTTTAAAGAACCCTAAATTGCTTCTAATTTATTTATGTGCTTTGACTCACAAATTCCACATAGCAAAATAATAATTGCGTAATGCATGAACCATATATATATATATATATATATATATATATATATTTGTGTGTGTGAGTGTGTGTGTGTGTGTGTGTGTGTGTGTATTACAAATAAAAGCATTTGAATTTTGTAGAAGAAAGTCTCCTCTTACGATCTTTTAGTTCCTTAGCTTCTGGCAAGAACGTGCTGATAACGTGTTGTAGGCTTAATTTACTGAACTATTCTAAGGAAATAGATAGGGGGAGGCCGGAGGCAATAAGAGAGAAAAGAGAGAGATTTAATTGTGAGATGTGTGTTGTATCACCCCATTGTGCCTTTATTTATAATAGTAGGATATGTTAAATCCTTACTCTAATAGGATAATATCTAACTTAGGGAATATTCCAAGATATCCCTAGATACACTAGGATTTATGTAATCACATTTTTATTCTAAATATGACTGCAACAACATTATATCTATATATATATATATATATATATAAGGAGAAGGCAAAAAGAGTGAAACTTTCATATTACCCAAATTACCCTTCTCCCATAAGATTTAAAAAAAAATTCACAAAAAAAAACCCCCAAGTATTTATTTTCTTGTAAAAACTATTTTTGCGAATATGTCGAAAGGTTAGATGATATGCTTTGATGTTATTACTTTTAATTGTTTAGTTTAATGGTTGTTTGGATGATTAAAAGTGTTCTTCATTTTGTCTTTTGAACTTGAACCGATAATCAAATCAATACATATTTTGTTTGTAGTTTCCTTTTGCTTTATCTAACTTGTTTGAAACAAATGCAAATTGCTATACAAGCTTGGTTATCCAATTAGAGGCACTCTTTTTTTTTTTTCTTCTTTAACAAGGTTTGAGGCACTTTGTACATCGTCGTGAAAAATTGTCTACAATTAGAACATCTACACCATTGGTCCAATTGGCACTAAAAAATGTGGTCTACCGATGAAGAAAATAGAGGCAATTGGCCAAGGGTTTGTGCTCTTTAAGTTGCCCTTGCAAGAATTGTCTTGGCTTGTGCCATTGTAGCTGCCCAATTGCAGTAGTGAGGCCCACCCACGTGCACAGATGAGCGCTCTACAGACGATTGCCTTGCCTTTGCAGACCATTGGAAATCCAATGGTCCTTTCATTTGTACCGACTGTTGGATTTCCAATGTTAAAAAAGAATTGAAAATTAAAGTCTGCTCTGTGTGGCACAATCTGGTGCTTCTGGATTTTTTTTTTAAATATTAGTAAATCAACGGCCTAGATTAATTTGAAGGTAAAAAAAAAAAATCTGAAAAACCAAAAATTATAAATAAAAAAATACAAATGTTTTAGCTTGCTTAACAAACTTACAAAGTTCAACCATCTTCTTTGTTTACTTTTATTTTCAATTTACTATGCTTGTTTGTAATGTTATGCTTTGCTTTGTTTAAAACTAAATTATCAGATTAAATAGGGAGTTTGTTTTCAAAGAATAAACCTTATTAAGTACACTCTTACAAAGCATAAAACATTACAAAAATATGTTTGTGAATGGTAATTGTCTTGCCCTTCCTCTTCTCAAATTGGTGCACTAGCACAAAGACAATTATTGTTCAAAATGAACAGTAAGGGCAATGAAGGGCAATTTCATTGTCTTTGCCTTTATCTTGCATTTGCCCTTTTAAAACAAGTGGATTGCTCTTAGTGTTTTTGTATATATATAAAATTCTATATTGGACTCAAGTGATTTTATTTTCATGAAAGGTTGTATAATCCTCAACTACGTTATATAAATTTATTTGTGAGCCTATTTAAAGTCAGTTCAGGATTCAAATCCAATAAGAAGACAAAGTTTGGATTTATTTGCAGTTTGATTTTTTCTAAACAAATAAAAAACTTGTACGTCTATAAACAGGGCAGGTCCAGAGATTTTTTTAGGTTCGGGATGACACCAAAAAATGTGCCCTCGCTTCATATAAAAAAAATTATTTGTTTTCACATGTAAGACATCGATAAAATTATATTTAGAAAACACTTCAAACTCAATAATTTAGAAACATGGAATTACTAATTTATTTTGTATAGAGAGAAGGAAACCAAAAACCTTCGGCTTTACAAGTTGATAGATTATGAGTTTTGTTTTCTATCTAAACTTTTAAAATGTTTTTGTATAAATCGTGAGATATATTTTCTTATTTACTAACCTCGTCAATATAAGACTAAAAAATAATAATGTTTTCGAGTCCTTAAGGATATGTGTCACATCCCGGCCTGGGGCCCCCCCACATCCCAAGCTCGATTCTACCGTAGCACGATATTGTCCGCTTTGGGCCCCGACCACGCCCTTACGGTTTTGTTTCTGGAAACTCACACGAGAACTTCCCAGTAGGTCACCCATCATGGGATTTGTAAGTTCGTAAAATAAAATGTTGACCGCCATATGTGGTGGGGCAAAGCCACGAAATCAGATGCGTTAAAGCCGTGTCCGGCCACTCTTTTCAATTTTCAGGCAAATCAGCAATACGATGGCCAATGCCACCACTTGGGCTTTGTAGCCCATCATTCCAGGAGCCAATCCCTGACCAAGTGTGCCGACGAGGATGTCGGGCCCCTAAGGGGGGTGGATTGTAACATCCTACATCGCCAAAGGGAGTGGATCATGTAAGCCTTATATGTATATTCCCATATCTACCTAGCACGAGGCATTTTGGGAGCTCACTGGCTGAACTCCGAAGTTAAGCGAGTTCGCACGAGAGCAATCCCATGATGGGTGACCCACTGGAAAGTTCTCATGTGAGTTCCCAGAAACAAAACCGTGAGGGTGTGGTCGGGGCCCAAAGCAGACCATATCGTGCTACAGTGGAGTCAAGCCCGGGATGTGGTTGGGGCCTGGGGCAAGATGTGACAATATGTATAAGTAATGAATGAACACTAAATTAAACCTTTTGATGACACGTAACATTATTTGCAAATTTGATCTAAAAATTTAGTCTACGCGTTACTCTTTGTTGAAGATTAGACTTGAATTGGAACAGATATTTAAAAATAGCAACACACATAGTTATTAGCTAGTAATAACAACCAAACAAAAATTTGTAAAAATTGAAAAAAAATAAACATGCACATAGCATTTTGAACTTAGGACCTCCTTAATTTTAAACAATAAAAATCATTGCTTCTAATTAATTTAGCCAAATTTTATAAATTTATACTGTTATGAAAAGAAATTTGTAAAAATTGGAATGTAATTAAGCACACATGGTATTTTGAACCTAAGACCTCCTCATTAATTTTAAACAAAAAAACAACCAATTCTACTTAAATTTCTTTGTCACTAAACCAAATTTTATAAATTTATACTCTTATAAAAACCTATATAAATATACCATCCTAATAATTTTGGTGCCCCCAATTCTTTTGGACCCCAAACGATCGCCCTACCTGCACTAGATCTGGGCCGAGCCTGTCTATAAAGCAACAAGTGATTCAGGAGGCACATATATCTAGCAAATAAACAAACAAAAAATTCATTGACGTACATGCATTAAAAAAATTGTAGTTCGCTAGTAGCGCATGATTAGAAAAAAGTCTTCCTCTCCTGCAAGAGCTGGTACAGAAAAACTAGTTATTATAAAGTTTTAGACTCCCTATTTTTAAACCAACAAACTTTGCTAAAGTCCTCTTAAAAATAATATTACTCTTCAAACAAAATGATTAAACATCCTCTTTCTTTTTTAGTGTTAATTAATATAAAATATCGTTTATATTGAAAAAATAATAACTCAGATATTAACAATCATGTTTGTACATGAGATAATAATTCCAAATGAGGTCGAAGGGAAATGCATCGAGCAGGGCACACTTACTAGTGAACATTTTTTAACCTTCCCGACAGAACATTTCGAGTGCTTTCCACCACAAATTTTGAAGAATGAAACAATTCGCTTTTTTTTTAGGCCGAAATTCAATGAGTATGAACTATGAAGTATGTGCCCGCCCTAGTTAATCAGAAATGTTAAAGAGATTTCTTAAAGTAGAGAGTTTTTTTAATGTTTTTGAAACACGGAGTGGTACATTACATGTCACATTATACAAGTGGTAAGATATTTTTGTTAAAAAATTAACAACTTAAAAAATAAAACTTCTATCACTTATATAATAACACGTAGTGTACTACTTGTGTTCCGAACACAATAAAAAAACTCTCAATTGATTCTCTGTTGTCTTATAGTTTAACGTCAATTCTCGTGTCAACACTATAAAATATTGTGCTACAAATATGATATGAAAGAGAGTTCATAAAGAGTTTCACTTTTAGTCTCCTCAACATTTTTCTTGATTAAGAACTCTTTTGGCTTCAACATTATGCTAATTAATAGTTTTGTCATATAGTTTACGCTAATTAAATTGTCAACGTCTACAAATAATTAACATGTTATTTTTACTTGTAAATTGCGATATGATGTCAACAACTTATAGCTATGGATAGATCGATGGCTTACAAACTCCTCACATCTCTACCGCTAATGATATTTGTATTCATGTTTTATATCCTAGTCCCATGTTTGGTGCTCAAAAGACAATGAGACGCACTGTCCCACGGAAGGAGTTTTGGCTGAATTTTCGTTCCATCTCCTCTTTCTGAAACAACTCGTTCCACTCTTGTGGAACACAAAATTATAAAATTTTAAGACAAAAACGGCCCTTATCTTTTTCAATATTTACAACATCCAAATCATAAAACAAACCCTAAAATTCTATCTTCTTCTTTCCATCTTCTCTGCCGCTGCTGCCTTTCTTTTCCCGTAGCCTTCCTCCTCATCCTCATCCTCTCCATCAGTTCAATCCACTTCGGTCACTGGTGCACCACCCTCACCTCCTTCTTAGCCGCCACTGACTTTTCCAGCCTCTCCGACCCGACCGAAACAGATACAGAATCAACCAAATTAGCATCAATTCCACTGTGATTGGCGACTCCCAAGCCTAATTCCGGGTCAATTGGGATTTTTTCGATTCGTGCCAAGCTCTGATTTTCTGGAGGGTCTGATCCTTCTCGGAGCGTTCTTTCTCTATGGCGTCAATTTGGTTGAAGACAAAGCTCAAGCTGGCGGAAAGGGATGAGGGTTTCGGGTCCGGGGAAGAGGTTGGGGTTGGGGAGGTGGAGAATGGTTTTGGGTCCGTCGATTTGGTCAAAGACTCGCAAAACGTCCTCATAACACTTTCAGCAAGAACTTACACTATAATGCAAAGATTCAAAACCAAATCCTTCAAGGTTTAAGTCTGCCTTTATCATAATCAAACTGAACTAGACTCCACAAAGCCTTGTGAAACAGAAAAAACAATTGACAACAACATCTAAGAACGTTTAAAAAAACAAGAAAGTCTTGTCTCGTTTCACGCATAAATATTGTACCAAACAACAAACGAAACAGGGATAAATTAATCGTTTAATCTTTTGGTTCCATTCCGTCATGCGCTTACCAAACGTAGAACGGAACAACCGTCCCGTTCCGTCATGCGTGTACCAAGCATAACCCAAAACTTTTGTTTCATTTCATCCCGTTTGCGTACCAAACGGTACCTATGTTATCATTGTGGTTGTAGGATTTCTTTTATCTTTGTTAAACAAAAATACACGTTGTTGGTCTCTGGATGCGGATGAGCAACTTACATAGAACTAATTCATCGTCACGAAGCGTTTTAATTCAACAATGCAATATCATGTGAAGGGAAACTTACATGTGACATTGTATTAGTCAATCGAGAAGTCATGGTGATGGTGAAGCCATTCTATGTAATCATTATTTGGTATTATGGTATAGCTCATTGGATGCAATGGAAAATAACGAGCCTTTCTCATCTCTCTCGTCTTCCTCTTTACTTGCATGTCACAATCAATGTAGTATAGTGACTCAATTATTTTATTTATGAGCATTCACTGCTGCACTCAAAGTTTGTGTTCAATTCTCTCTAGCTAATATTACTTGTATAGAAAAGAAAAAGAAAATTTGGAGAGAAACTTCTATTTTTCTGGAGTTAGGCGTGTGGATGGTATCCTAGCGACTTACAATTCAAGGTGGTATCTAAGGTTAGATCCAAGCTTGTACAAACACTTCCTTTTAATCAATTGATTAAAACTATCACAATTAGTCAGTTTAACATCCAATTACGACTTAATTCTATTTAATTTGGACAATCAAACTTTCTAGGTTTGACTAAAATAGGAAGTTTCTTTGAGGTTAGTCTACTTGTTTATTCCATTCAAAGGTCACACCTATAAGCATGGCAACCCAAACTCATCTTTTCCATTATTTTACACTTGACGAAAGATGAGTGGATGACCCAACATCAACGTTTGTTAGGCTAAAAGTTTGACATTTATGAAAAGTAAATTTAAGTCCAAAGAAATTGGGAAATGCATTAATAAACATGTTCATTAACTTATAGACTAGGTGTCACGCCCCAAATTGGGGGTTAGTGAAAAAAAAAAAAAAAAACTTGGATTCGGTGCGCAAATAAAATGGAAAAAAAAAAAAATTGTTGTTGGCACTTCAAACTTTCCATAATTAAAAAGAAAAATACACTTGTGATGAGTGTAAATTGAGATCTTTGGAGTGCTAATAATAGTTTTTTTTTTATAAAAAAAATACTCAAACAACAGTGAAAAATAAAATCCTTCTTGTATATATAATAAAAAAAACATTACAAAAAATGAAATAAAACTCTTAAATCTCTCGTCTAACACAAAATCAGCTCGTCCAGTCTCTGTCTTGTCAAATAACTCATCTGTAGAATGAAGGGTGAGTAACAACCATCGTCACCTAATGAGTAGAATATGTAATATGCTAGTTGATAGAGTACTTATACAAAATCATATAGCACATAATTCCATATTGCATTATCCCTTACGTGTTCATTATATTCTTCATCAAATATAACTCACCACCTGACCCATAATGACCTTTTTGCCCTAATGTCCCCTTGTTTTCATTTATCCCTTAGAATAGTGCAACACTAAAGCTATCATGCTTGACATAAAAATAGATAGAGAATAGTAAATAGAGAAAACCCCCTGATAATTCTTTTCATTTATCAAAAAATAAGAAGTTTTGAACACAATTCATAAACCACGCACCTCAATCAATAGCAAACAAGTCCACTAACAATCTCCACACATCAAACCATCTAATCCTAAACTTCCTTCCTTCCTTCCTTCCTTCCTTCCACACATCAAACCATCTAATCCTAAACTTCCTTCCTTCCTTCCTTCCTTCCTTCCTTCCACACGTCAAACCATCTAATCCTAAACTTCCTTCCTTCCTTCCTTCCACACATCAAACCATCTAATCCTAAACTTCCTTCCTTCCTTCCTTCCTTCCTTTTCCTCACATCAAACCCTCTAACCTCGGCAAGATAGCTATAAAAGTTGCCATAGATAGCTAAAAACATGACCATGCCACGTTAGGATAATAGCTAATAGCTTATTAGGCACTTCTAGCAAACTCTCCCAGAATATAGGAATAAGGTAAACTTCCCCCATCCAAGTATATATGTGTTAATAAGTTACCAATGGATGTATGAAAATGATATCACAAAATGAAGAAGCTTTTGTGACGACACCTAAAGCTAAATAGATAAAGGTGTTGAACATGTAAATTTATCCAAAAAGTCTATTTGCTAAACCACTGCAAGGTATTAGTGTTGAATTCATATCCCTTCCGAATCTCACAGTCCGAAACCAATAGATCTAGAAATTTAAACAGTTCAAGAGAGGGACAGAGATATTAAGACCCTTAATTTTTGTGAGGCAGACTAGTACTATGAGCTAAAACAAAACACTTTCCAGTTTTCTTTTCTTGAGTAACTTCGATGTTATGAAAGAGACTTATTTATTCATGAAAATGAAACATGACAAGGATCTGGGCTTAATTATATCTACTATCCAAAAGAGCGTCTTGAATAATCAAACAACTCATCAAACCGTTCTAAACACATTCCACAAATTTTTAATTAGGAAGAAGAAAGAAAAGGAGAAACCCAAATATAGAAACTTAGCAAGCAAAGGTGAGCTAACCGCATTTGTCTTAAGTCCTTTAATTTGTGTGAGGTCAGCTAGCATGTTGAAACAAAAAGGTATTAAGAGAACGCCTTTTTCCAGGTAAAAGGACTAATATACCTTTTTGTGTTAATTAAGTTTAAATAATAGCTTAAACAATCACGAATTATACTGTAATTTTCACTAATCCAACCCCTCTGTCTTTGGTTGATAAAACAATACGAAAATATGGAGAAGGACCGCGTCCACGAATCACGATCCGCCATGGCTGGTTCACCAAATCACCGGTGACCTCCGCCTTGAACCACAATATTAACTGCTGCCACTTTAATTTGTTCGACACCGCCTCTCTCTTCTTCTCTCTCCGCCACTTGATTTCCATTCTATCGGAATCGATTTTGCGGCTGGTTTCTTCAGTTCTCGAACAATTGCCAAGTGCAGTCTTGTTCTTCAAGCAATTGGTTTAGCCAAAAAATTGAACTGCTCAACAAATCAATATCAAATCGCCGCCGCCTCCTATTCATGCTTTCTCTCTTTTCAATTTTTTTCTTTTTGTTTTTAATTTCTGAATTAAATTTTATTAAAAAAAAAACTGTATTAAGTTTGGGACTTTTTGATTTTTTTTTTTAGAAAAACTAATGAAAAAAGTTCGAAAACTTTGAGTTTTAACAATAAAGACAAAATAAAAGGTAAAATGAATAGTACCATAATTGACTTTTTAATGTAAAAATGTGATTTTTCGTTAAAGTGAATAGTACCGAACGCTTTTCGTTAAAGCTCTTTTTTTTTTTTTTTTTTGTAACAAATAATATTATCTAAATAAAAAGAGGGGTGAGATACCACTAGACCTAAGATCTCTCACTTAAATAACTAAAGCGTAGTATCATGTGGCAGAAAAGATCGGAAGATGCAACACGACTACTTCTCAGGTGGTCAGTCATCCCATCCTAGTACTACTCTCACTGGTTATTTGACTAAAGAAAATAATTATTCATATTTAAAGTTTTCAACTCGGGTGTCCGAAGATTAATTCTGGGTGTACAAACGATTACTCCTTTTGCAACCTCACTCTAACTTCACCAATTCCAGGCCCAACCCAAATTATTACCGGGCTTAAGCCCTTGAGGGGTTTCCTTAACTCATCTCCTCCTCCAACCCAGTATTCTGGAATACTCTCGACGCACAGCCGCTGAAAAGTGTAGGGTTTCGCCATTTCTACCAGGTAAACATTTCACCTCCTCTCTCTTTCACATTATTCTGTGTCCTTCTTCCGTTTTGATTCTTCTATCTTTCTTAACGAATTATTAAATCGCTAATTTTCCGTTAAAATTGTCAATAATTGTTGTTTTTTCATCGCGTGAGAGTACGCTTGTTCGGATCTCGAAAATTGCATTTCTGGATCAGATTTTATATATTTTTGTTGGAAATTCTTGTAGATCCGTGGTTGTTTATTGTTTGTTATGAACTAAATCTGATTAGATTATCTTCTGTTCTTAAGAATTTGACTAATTAATTCGGAAATCTGTTTGTTGAATTTTTGTTTTTTAATTTTTTTTGGTAATTCGAACGAGTTTTGTTTGGTGTTTAAGGTGGTAAGAGGCAAGAGCTTGTTCTTTCTTAGAATCATGAGCATGAACGGAGGGATGCGGACTTGCGCAAAGTTGTTGAGGGCTTCCGAAGCTTCGCTATCGAAATCAGGTTATTTTGATGCCATTTGTTGCTTATTTTGTTTTATGTCACTGCATATTATGTAATATTCAGGTGTATGCACAATGTGATAGACCGATAATATGTTTAGATGAATTACACCGAGTCCTGGAGGTAATTTTTGAGTGGCTAATAAGCTTAAAATTGAACGGTTTAAGCTCGGTGGTTTCAAACTTGATGCAAATTAGGAAATGTGTCTGGATTGCTATGTTATTTACTTTTTTTCTCCTGTCGGGGTTTATGAAAAATGTTGGAATAGCCTGATAGGTGTAAATCATGGCATTCAGGTTTTCTCCATCACAGATGGATTGTTAAGGATAAAAACATAAGTTGTAATCTCTTTGATCCTCTCCAGATCCGTTGGAAATAATGATAAAACTAGCACACATCCACTTTTCACCCATGTTGCTTCTAGTTGTAGAGCTTTCCCCTCCTTCATGCTTCTCTTTGTGTATATTTCCTTCATTGCCTTTTAGAGAACCGGGTGAGCTTCCTCTGATGGCGCTCGTGTTCCCATGCAGGCATAGAGAAACCTCAAAAGTAATTCCTCTCTTTTCTTGCTTGCAAGAAGGTAATCCCATTTTCTCTTCTTACTTGAAAGAGAGGTCTTATACATATCTCTATACCACATTGGTTAGGAGTTTCTGAAAATTACTTTTGGCTGTTCCAAATGGGTTCTTTCTTGAGAAATTGTGTGCAAGGGCTCAATTTCACCCGGCCAATAGTGATTATGGGGCAGCCTCAAGGTTTTACATGTTCTCTCATGTTTAAATTCAGGGAACTGCCCAAATATTTATTTTTGCCACCAAGGACTACTGTACCAACCACTTCCATTTTGCTGGAGTATAGTTTCTTAAGCACTGGCTCACTTTTTGGCATGACACATGTGAACCAAAGCTTTTTGCAGTTTTTACTTTTAAATGGGAGGGGCAATAGGAGAAACTTTTAAATGGGAGCGGGATAGTTGATATGTCGTCAATATGTTATCCAGATTATTGATATCATGTTGATATGGAATGTCAGTATGGATGTCAAGACGGTGTTGATATGGGCCCAATATGGTGTCGATCCTCTTAAGAAGAAGCTCCTAGTTCTATTTTTATGTCTGCACCGAGAGACCTATTGGTAAAAACAATGGTGCCACCTTGTGTTGGGTGGTTTGAAGTGTAAAGGCATATGAATCTTTACATGCTTTACATTCTAAAATGCGAGCTTCTAAACAAAACTTAAAATAACCACCCCTTTGAGACCACCATTGTCATTGCTGTTTTCTGGTGTTTTCGTGCATCTGCCTTTGGAAATAAGTATTGAGTAATTTTACACAGTGCCACTGAAGCATCGTCCTGTATCTCATTCAGCAATCCATCCATAGTGGAGAAAGACGGGATGTCTTCTAAGTTTATAACTTAGCTGAGGTGTTGATTCGTTTGAGTTTGAGTGCTGGATCTTTTTTATTGTATGTACTAAGTAGATATAGTGGCTTTTGTGCTTTTTTCCAGGGACTAGAGGGTTCCACTCAACTGGAGTGAAAAGAATGGGTGGACATGGCCACGATGAACCAGCCTACATGCATGCCAAACACATGTATAACTTGGACCAGATGAAAAACCAGAAGTTGCAGGTGAGCCTTGGAGTGCTCGCCGCTTTCAGCATTGGTGTGGGTGTTCCGATTTGGGCTGTCAATTTCCAACAGAAGAAAACATCCTCTGGTTGAGATGGACTTATGCAGCAATAAGAGACGCAGAACACTGCGGTCAGTACATTCTCTTGGATCCATTTGTCATTTACTTCTCTTGTTAAAAGTATGCGGTGCATTTGTTTGATAAATTTTATGTTAACCCATCATCATGGCACATATGAATCATATTTGAGCGTTAATAGTTTCCATTTTCCCTTTTGGTTCAGTTCTTTCACAGCTTTGAGGGATGAGCAGTTAAGTAGACAATAAAATGAAATCCTGAATTTTGGATGCCAAATGATATGACCCGCCATTTGTGTATTTTTCATGTCCTTTCTAATAATCTTTTTACGTGCGTTTTATCTATGTTTTGTAAAAAAAAAAAATGAAAGTAATTGTTACGAAAACTCAAAAGTATTCATTATGCACTACGCAATTGAGAAGGACCTCACATTGATCATTTTTTAGTGTTAATAACTTCCTTAAATGGTGCATTTAATTTTAACTCATTGCGTTTTGAGTTCAAACTGATACGAAGTTGAGATTCTTTTGAAATGCAGAAATGATACGAAGACATTTCAGTTTTGGGGCAAAGGCAATCCGGAGAATGAGTTTTCAACTCTCTCTCTCTCTCTCTCTCTCTCTCTCTCATGGTCTTCGTACTTTTTATAAGTTGGAGTATGCATTCATGCATTAGATAGAAATTTTTGTTTTTGTAATAAAAGTTTGAGTGGACCGAACTTATTAATCAAACGTGTTCCATTCGATTGGGTGTTTCAGTGTTGAACAAGTTCCGTATGGTCAGACTCACAAATTGACCGTAACAATGGTCTGTGGCTCCTCTCCCTTTGCACTTGTTTTGTTGTTAGGAGCGAAAATAGGTTGCTCATTAGCCTCTATTACTTTGAGAGTTGTTATTATCGCTCTAAAATAATTATACGCACTTCCTCTTTCGGTACTTCTGACAGTAGGTGCTTGTGCAAATGATTATTTTGAAGTGCCACTAACAACTTTTTCCAGCTATTACTTATTTATTTACCTGTATTTTCAAATTACATGTTACTCAAATATTTTTCTTTTAGTAATTATCCTTAAAAGTGATTTCATGGAGTTGGAAGTATAGCCCACGGGTAAGTTTTTATAGATAATTATTTCTCTTATACAAGTGGACACGGAACTTGAGGTGCAAGGGTGAACGAGGTACAAACGCTTTTCATGCAGAAGAAAAAGAAAAGTAGCTTTTCAAAAAAAAAAAAAAAAGAAAAAGAAAAGTACGAGAAAATTAAACCAAATAAAACTATTCAAACCATTGTGTCTTCGATTCAAATAATCGGCCTTCCCATTATAAAATACCGTTTGTGACAAAAATTATGGCTATCAATTACGACAAAACGTATATGTTTTGTATTTCAAACTTTTCTGTCACGATAATAATTTTATTAGAAACAATAAGTAAAACAAAATTAATTAAATTGATATTTTCGTTTCCATTTGCTCATTTTCGTGGAAATTCTGGTTACGCAATCATTGTTCTTTGAGTTGATCGCTCTCAAATTTTGACCCGTTGATGGTCAGGTAGGATTAGAATTATTTCTCCTTCTCTTTCCATCTCCTTCTATCTTCTTTTCTCAAATTCTCTTATTTTGTTTTTCTCTTGTTTAAAAAAATTACTATAAGATGTTGATATGATTTAACCGTGATCGTTAAAATAGAAAAAAAGGAAAAGAGAAAGAAAAAAAAAGGAAAAAAAATCTTACTCCGGCCAGATGAGGTGCCTAATCTTTGCGATTAGTTACCGTGAGAGAGAGTGTGTGAGTTGTGCACAATGCATTATCCTTGTTGGCACCAATTGGTTGGTAGAGAGAAATTAATAATAACAAGAAATAATAATTCACAAAAATAATAAATTAAAGGCGGTGAGTTTGCCCTAGTCGTACTTTCTCGCACCCGCACGCCGCATATAAATTCCCTCTGCTTTCTCCATTCCCCTCACGCATCAGACGCCAAGGCATCGCCCCCTACCCCTGCCTTTCTCTCTCTAGGGTTCTTTCATCTCTCTCTCTCTTCGTTTCCCACCCAAGGTATAATTTCTCACGATAATCTGTGCTCTTTGATTTTCGATCTTCGATTTTCGATTTCGTGAACTAGTTTATCTGTGATTATTGTTTTTGATTACGTGAGAGTTTGTGTTGCTCGATCCGAGCTGAAGTTTTGACGTTACCGGATCGATTTGTGTTTTGTATTTGGAATCGGTACTGTTCTCTGGATTCTAGGGTTTATTTTTTGTATTAATTTGTTTAATCTGGATAGGATTTATGATTGATTTATTCCGTGTTGGTTGGATTTGGATTTTTCTATCACTTTGTGGTATGTTTATCTATCATTGACCCATACCCGAAATTTCAAGCTCACAGGAATCGCTACGATATATATATATATGTATATATATGTATATGTTTAGTATATTATGTAGGTTCTTATAATATGTTTGATTCTCTTGACAGGGAAAGTCGTATTTTTTTGCTTATGCTGCCAAAATTGTGCGTATCGATGCACAATTCCTTGCCATTTATGTTTTTTGAAGTGCTTAGTTACAAAAAATTAATATGTTTAAATTCGTGTTTGTATTGTAAACCTTTTTCATGTTTTTGGGATCACAAATTTGCTTGATTATTTGGAATTAGAAATTTGCTTGGCCTTTTTGGATTGTGATGATGTTGTACTAGCATTAGGTTGTACATAAACATGTCGTTTTACCTTCAAATCTGGTTAGCTCTTAGCAATATAATCACTGCGCTTATTTTTTTGGGGCTTGGAAGTTAATAATTGCTGGACATGAAGGGGGAAATTAAGTTGGCTTTTCCCTGGGATGTGGTGCATTGCTAGGCTCATAGGGACTGTTTTGGAATTGTTCCAAGGAACTTGGCTGGGTGAATGATTCTTTTGTTAGGTCTGGTATTTTTATTTGTCCTGCTGTTGTTAGGAGAAAAGGATGAGTTGAAGTATGAATAATTTTGTTTTGATCTGTTTTCTTTATTTCATATTTTTATCTTACTCTAAACTAGTTCTAAACAGCTATATTATTTGTTTGTAGGAAATTGGCAGTTCAGTCTGCTGTATCTGCAATTCGCCAAAGTGGAGTGTGTGACGTCTAGAACTTATTTTATGTCTGAACGGGCCACTCTCTTTTTGTCGTCAATTGGATTACTCGGTGAATATAGTCCTACATCTAGAAAAAAGAGCAGAGCTGCTTCCATTGAAGTTGAATGCAAACATCTTGGTTTGTCAGAGGGGAAACACACACATTTCTTGGTTGCCAATTTATGCAACCGTGTGGTAAAGGAGGATTTCTGGTTTCAAGAGGCAACACCCTTCTGATATAATCTATCATATCTCTCACACCATGGCTCTACAAAACATTGGTGCTTCAAACCGTGATGATGCCTTCTACAGGTATAAGATGCCAAGGATGATCACTAAGATTGAAGGCAGAGGAAATGGCATCAAGACTAATGTGGTTAACATGGTCGATATTGCAAAGGCCTTGGCTAGACCTGCTTCCTACACTACAAAGTATTTTGGCTGTGAGCTTGGAGCCCAATCAAAATTTGATGAGAAGACTGGAACTTCCCATGTGAATGGTGCTCATGACACTGCTAAGCTCGCTGGACTTCTTGAGAACTTCATCAAGAAATATGTGCAGTGCTATGGTTGCGGAAACCCAGAAACTGAAATTATTATAACCAAGACGCAGATGCTAAATCTGAAATGTGCTGCATGTGGGTTTGTGTCTGATGTTGATATGAGGGACAAGCTCACAACTTTTATCCTTAAGAATCCTCCAGAGCAGAAGAAGGCGGCTAAAGGAAAGAAAGGCTTGAGGAGGGCCGACAAAGAACAACTTAAGGAAGGGGAGACCGCTGACGAGGAGCAAAAGAAGCTTAAGAAGGAGGCAGCAAAGAAGAAGGGAACTTCGGGTTCAAGAGCATCAAGCAAGAAGAAAAGCAATGGTTCCGATGAGGATCGCTCCCCCGCTCACAGCCAGGGAGATGAGAACGACCAAGCTGCTGAGGAGGATGGGGACGATGATGTCCAGTGGCAGACGGACACTTCCGTGGAGGCTGCTAAGAAGCGAATCCAGGAGCAGTTGAGTGCTGTTACTGCTGATATGGTGATGCTTTCTACCATTGAAGAGAAAAAGTCACCAAAGCAGTCTCCTGATCGTGAAGTGAAGAAGCCTGAGACAAAGAGCCATCAGAACGGTGCTGATTGTTATACCCACGAAAGACTTGTTAATGAGATTAAACAATCCTTGCAAAAGGGGATGTCTGCAGCTCAGCTTAAATCCTTTTTGGGCACTCTTTCTGGCACACCCCAAGAAGTTATGGATGCCCTACTCGAGGCTCTCTTTGAAGGTGTGGGAAAGGGGTTCTCTAAGGAGGTTTCTAAGAAGAAAAACTACCTGGCTGCAGCAACCCAGAAGGAGGGATCTCAGACAGTTCTATTGCAAGCTATCGAGTCTTTCAGTGGGAAGGCAAACCCTGATGCTGCAAAGGAAGTGGCTCTGGTTCTAAAACTGTTGTACGATGTTGACATTCTGGAGGAGGAATACATTATGAAGTGGTACCAACGGGGCGTAGCTGGGAAGAGCAAGAGCTCCCCGATTTGGAAGAATGCCAAGCCGTTCATCGGGTGGCTCCAGAGCGCCGAGTCTGAAACGGAGGAAGAGTGATGGGTATTTCGCTGTCGTTGATTTACTTGTCGTCCTGTTTTTTCCTTGTTTGCTTTTGCTTTGAGTGTGTTGAAATAATGGGCTGTTGGGGCCTTTCCTGTTGTAAGTGTCAGCCTCTGGGCTCCGCTGTTGTTGTCTTTGGTTTTATCGGTTTCGAGTGCAAGTCATTTGGTGGTGGTGTCTTTTTTACCAGCTATTATTGTGTCCAGTGACATTGGTTTTCTTATGCATTTGCCTTAATTATGTCTTGTCTTGTTGGCCTTTTTGGTTATGAATCGGTTTCGAACCACGTACACACTGCTGCTGTCAATGATACGACGTTATTGTGAAGAGACCGTGTTTAGAGAAATGTTGTATTGACGCTTACAAAGCACACATGGTAATTCGTGCTTTCATCTGGGCTTTGTTTCGTGTTTAGGATTGGATGAGTATTCTCTTTGCATTCTCCTTGTGATGATCTAGAGGATCAATCAATCGTGTTTGTTTATCGTATTGTACGGTCAGTTTTCATTAGGTATTATTTATATTTAATTTTAAATAATTTTGTACCGTACAATATTTGATGAACAGACACTATTTATGTTCAATCAATCGTGTTCGTTTTTATATTATGCGGTCAGTTTTCGTTCGATATTACTTATGTTTAATTTTAAATAAAAAATTTAAAATGATTTATAATCGTACGATATAACGATGTACGAAGAATATATACATTTGTGGGATCTGACTAGTATCCTAATCCTCCAGGATTAGTTTGGATTTGATAGCGCATTAGATTCAATGGATTCGAATGGAAAAGTGGATGTCACTTCTAATTTATGTCGGTGTTAATTTGGGGTCAAATTTGTGTCGTAGTTGAAAAGAAGAATGATTGGCCATGTCTCTATGCAATTAATCTTCTACTTTGAAATAGAACATAAATTGGAGTATGTCATTCAATTCTTCATTTAGAAATATATTGAACGCTTCTTGAGGCGCATGAGTGTCACAAATTGGTCCCACGCGTCTGTCGATAATATATACGGGTCCTGAATAATTGTGGAAAGAAAATAAACAGGAGTGCGCATAAAATGAGAATAAGTACGAGAATTATTTTCCAATATATATATATATATATATATATATATTTTTTTTTTTTTTTTTTGTCGAGTAGGATGCTTTATTTCAAACGATGTAAGATCATATTAGAAAGTTAAACACAACCCAACAACTAATTAGTCCACATTAATAATGTAATTTTGTAGGAACAACTATCACTCATGACCTCTATAGATGAGTAAGAATCGCCTCCAAACTGAAGAAATTAAGTAGGAATGACAACTATTCGGCTTGGGACAGAAATGATACATTTATCTTCATAGCCACGAAAATTAACTATATTCATAACTACAAATTAACCATCCAGGATTATCCATAACCATACCTACCGAGTAACAAAATCCTTATCAGTTAACGGTTATATCCATCTTTGTCAATACAAAAAATATATTCGTTCAGTTAACGCAGTATAATTTAATAGATATTAATTTCATCTTGAACATTTGATGTATAAAATAATTCAATGAAAGAACCTTGTAGAGTATTAAAACTAAAGCATTGAATTTAAAACATTAATGATGTTGGCTGATCTTTAATATCTCTCATAAGCCCTATTAAATTCTTAATGATTCTTGAACTTTCCTACAAAATGTAACTCAAACAATACAAATTTTGTTTTCTCAAGCTAATGCATTTGGTGAATAATGAATACACACACACAAACACACACACACACACACACACACACACACATATATATATATATATATATATAATACTATTATATTATATATTGTTTGGGTTGAATTCAAATAGGGGTAAGAATCGGGGACCTCTGTAACCATTTTCAAAACCATAATCGAGTAATATTCATGGTTTTTTCCCATTTGGGCGGTTATCCACTATTATCATGTTTAACGATTAGAATTGTCATCCCTAAAATTGAGGTCTACGATAAGACTAATTGAAATTTAAAGAGTATTTCAATCTACTTATAAACACATGTAAAATTTCTTCTACCATTAATGCGAAATTCATTTTTAACAAAAACTTTAAAACGGGATAAAAGAGCAATCATTGATCCAATGTCACCCTTCTCTTACAATCCAATTTTATAAGAGCAAGTACCATCCACGAGCGCTTAACATTCGTCACGAGTTCTTATTGTCAAAGTCATCTTTACACAAATTTTAATATTACCAAACTCTCGAGTCCTTGTTAACAAGAAGACAAAGCTTAATCCATTATCTTCTTCGATCCAGTGGTTCCATAAAGTTACGTAAAAAGTTAAGATTTTTTATTTTTTTTAACAAACGATATTATCTACATTAAAATTGAAATAGTGACCTTAATCTCATAATGGACTAGCAATAAGATGGTTCAAATTTGCTTTTGGCTAAAGCCGAACTTAAGACCTTTCACTTATAAATAAAGAAAAATATCACTAAATCGTAGTACTAGATGATTAATAAAAAGTTAAGTTAACGCCAAGTATTCAAAACAAAGTTTAATAAATGTGCTTCCTTCCTTCTTCTTCTTTTTTTTTTTTTTTTTTTTTTTTGGAATGTTTTATTTTTTCTTGTGTTAGGGTCAAAATTTTTGTCCAAAAGTGCAAGATACCAACAATTACACGAGTTATGTCTACGTCATTGACTGTAGATGACAAAACAAATACAACAAATTGTCAAATTGCCACTCATGTCACGATAATACGTCACACGCGATTCCTAACTCACAAAATTAATAAATAATCACATCAAGCTTAGCAATTAATATATTAGCTAAGACAAAATTCGGGTTTCGTGTTGCTATTTTAATACGATTTTTTTTTTCTTTAGTACCGAGAAATAAAAAATTGTGTCCATATTATAGGCTAGGTCTTCGTTTCATATGGCATTTTGTCTTTTTATTTTTATACAGGTTTTTTTTGGTGCGAGATTTTAAGTTTAATTTACTTTAATAATGAATTTGATTTTTAATTATTATAGTTAATTTATTGTATGACTTAGCTTAAATTGTCCTCATCTTACATTAGAATATTGTTGTATATATAAAAATGCTGGGAAATTAGTTTTAATATTATTGTTATTTTTACTATTTTTCTTGTGGGATAAAGATTTGAATTCCTTGTTTGTTAAGTTTTTTGTCTTGTTCGTTAAGTTAGGATTTGCTTTCATTTTCTTCTACGAATAGGATGGTTTATACCGTAGTTGGAAGTAAATTAGTTAAAATGTATTCTCTCGGGTTTTGTAGCCTACTTGACAATTAGTAGTGTTTCTTAATTTTCAATTAATAAAATATTATTTGTAGTTTTATACTCCCGTTTGTTCTTCGCCTACTCTTTCAACCATATGTGACCTCTAACTCTTCATAAAAAAAAATTTGATAAAAACTCTGATATCTTTTTTTTTAGGGAATAAAACTTAAATAACAAAGCCTCACACTAACAGTCTAACAGTCACAACATTAACATTTTAATATTAAATAACACCTTCTTCATGAAAATGATATTGAAAAATATAATAAAAACAGAAATAAAGCATGATGATTATTTTGAAAATAAAGCATAATGATTATTTTGAATAAACTTGAAATTTGAATAAAATGTTAAGTAAATAAAACACAATCTCTATCCTCACTTAATTTCAAACATTTTTAATTTACTGTAAATAAAAGTTCCAAATATTAGTATTGAAGAAGTATTTTTATGCTTTATCATTACAAAAAGGTGGAAAATTGGAATTCAAAACCCTAATATCTGATTGCCGTCAATTAGTATTACGGTCCAGTCCTCTTCGCTTGTAAGTAAAATATCTTAGATTTGATTCTTGTCAAACATAAATTTAAACTACATTATTGATAGTTCATTATGAAACTTAACTTACTCTCTCATTCTTTAATGTAGATAACTTCGTTTAAAAACAAAAGAACTTATCTGATTGGCATTGCCATTGCCATGCTAAATTATTACAACAGAAAGTTCGTTTATAAAAGTAGAAAACTGAAAACGTTTTAAATGACAAAAGAAGTAATGATTAATTAAAACTGAGGGAGTAATTGATGAATTATGACGGTGAGAGTCCTTGTCTCCACACAACAACAGCTACGCATTAAAATCCGGTCCGTGCCGTCGCTGCCACTTTGACACCAACTCCTCCTCTTATCTTCTATACATATACGAGTGTGATATCCACACATCCTATTTTACTTCTCACATATCTTTTTAATTTTTGTCTGTTGGATCGGATGAATTGAAGAAGATCAACGGACAAAAATTATCAAAAGGTGAGTGAGAAATAAACAAGGTGTGTAGATAGCATACCCCTACATATAAAGCCAACCCCAATTAACAGTGTTGTTTGAGTCACAATGTTTCAAAATAAGTGGACAGAAATGTCCCTTAAACAAAAAACTTTAAAAGCAATTCAAAATAATGCATCAAATATGACATTAGTATTTTCTTCATTTTAACAGTATTTTTTAATAATTATTTTTTTTATAGTTTTATTTATTTATTTATAATTAGCACCTCACAATATGCTAGCAATAATGTAATTCAATCAGTTGTTCATTAAATATTATTTTCTCTATTTTTAAACTTGTTCAAGACATCTTAAGAAGCGTGTAATACCGGTTGTAAAAAAGATCTTTCGAGAACGTGTGCATGAAGACTAGTTTTTTTTTTTTTTTTTTTTAAGAGAAACAATAGCAGAATTTATTAGAAAATTAAAGGGGCATATAACATTGGGTGGTTTTATATAAAATTAATAAAAAATTACAATGTTATTCAATAGATTAATAATATATTTTTAATTATAAATAGATCAATCATGTAATGTGATACTTAAATGCACTTAAAATAAAAAATACAATTAAATTAAACAAAAAATTACAAAATATGTCCACTACAACTGACGCCTCCTTTTTTATATTTTTATATTTTAATATTTTGGAATAAGTCAATATGGATTCAGACACTTCAACGCAATGTATGTTTCCTGGTTCCGTTTTTTACATTTGGATTCAGACGTTGCGTTACAGTGTCCATTTCCTGGATATGTTTTCTTCATCACTCACACGCCTCCTACACTTCACACCTCTCGCAACTATTGTTTTTTTTATATTTGAATTCAGACACTTCAACGCGATGTTCATTTCCTGGTTTTGTTTTTTACATATGGATTCAGACGTTGTGTTGTAGTGTCCATTTTTTGGTTCGTTTTTCCATCCCTCACACACCTCCTACATTTCACACCTCGTGTGACTCTTGTTCTTTACATTTGGATTCAGGCACTACGTTGCAGTGTCCGTTTTCTAGTTCATCAGAAGCTAATGTACACATGCGACCAGTCCTTCTATAACCTCGCTGCCACCATCTGCTTTATGATCTCATGGAGGTCGTTGATGGTTCTCGGAGGAATCGTGTCAATTGCTTGATCAACTAGGAGGGAGCCAGTATGAGAGAACAAAAATTTGAATGTCTAACCATGCCCCACGCTAAAATCAACACAAATATTTCAATTGAACCTTACTACCTGAAAATGAGACGTACAATGAGGAATGAAAAATTACAAATATCAAAAATATGTCCGCCTGAATATTGTATTCTGCTACACAGTTTAAATCTACTTACATAAATGTTCATTGAGTCATAAGCAATGGCACTGGAACTCTCAGCAGCAACAGTTCCCATGGCTCCAAAATTTGCAGATGAAATTGAGAAAAATATGATGGAGGTATGATTTAGGGACAAGGATTGTCTGCCCTTTCACTTCCAGTGCCCTCCTATTTGTGTGGTCACGGTTAAGCCACGTCAACATTTTATATTACTATTCATTTTTGTCTTATTATCTCTATAAAAAAAAACAATATAAATTGTTGACGTTACTTAACCACACAAAACAGGAGGGCATTGGAAGTGGGAGGGCAAACAATCCTTGTCCATGATTTAGGTTGCATGAAGAGTGAATAATATGATGGAGGTATGATTGGAGAGAGATGGAAATAAAAGAGGAAAAGGACGGGCGGGAGTTAAGTGAGAGAATTGAGGAAAGGCCAAGATAGAATAGACTAGAAAATGATGAAGAGGGGCGAAGAGATAAGGAAATGAATAAGGTGAAGAGAGAAGGGTAAACATATTTGGCATGCTTCATTGACATATTTATAATTATTATAAATATTTCATTGATTATGTCCAAAAAAAAATTGACCAATGATATATAGCTGATTGGTAAAGATTTTATTGACCTTTGGCTAAATAACCTTATAATATATATATCAGAGGCTTCTTGAATCAACAAGAAATAAAACTTAAAAATAAGGTCAACATTTTTTTTGTTCCCTAGTCATCTAAAGCAAAAACCAAAGAAAATCTTCACTTGCTTATTTAATGGGTAATTAGCCCTAGTTTGGTATTGAAGTGATTATGAAAAAAGTGGCTATAAAAAAAAGCTAGGAGCTTTTTTATGTTTGGTAAACATTCAGTTTTAGCTTTTTTCCATAGTTATGGTTGAAAAAAAAAGCCAAAAACACTAAGCTGCAAAACCCATCTTTGAAAAACCAGCTTTTTTTCACATTTGTTTTACATAAAAATTTATCAAACACTATAATATTGCTTTTTTTTTTTAAAAAAAAAGCACTTTTACAAAAATGTTTACCAAACACTCTGCTGCTTTATTTCACAGCTGCTTATTCTCACAGCACAGCAGAAACAGTTTTTTTTTCAAAGCACAACAATACCACACCAGCCCTTAGTCATATCCCTTGTTAATACACAAAATCAGTGAGACTTTGGAACAACGTAAAGTGTCGAGTTTGTGACATTCGCTTAGTTGCTCCGGTCACCTAGTGATGATAATATGTAAAGAGAGAGATAAGGAAGCAAACACAAGATGTACATGGTTCACCCTAAGTTTGGCTACGTCCATGGGGTAGAGGAGTTCTCATTAATAGTGAAGATTTTACACAATACATAGGTTCAAGCATAATCAACATTAGTGGCTTCTAACGACGAGTTAAGCAGAGTAATGACATTCAGAATTAATTGTAGGAGAATGATTTTCTTTTATAGTTGAGGAGAGTTGTTGGCTTCCGTTCGCGGTCGATGTGGGACTCTAGGAGCTTTATTTTGATATTGACACATGTCGTGTTGTGATTGGTCTCATGATTGGAGAGGAACTTGTGTGCTTCGACAGGGATGCCTCAACACGAACCTTTAAGTGAGTCCCTAAAGGTATGGAGTTGACCGGTGCTATGTAGTTTCTGGATTGATGAAGTATGGTACAAACATCCCTTAAAACTGTCAAGTTTTTCTTCCATACCAATTGATGCTCCTAAAAGAAGAATGCATGTAGTTGAATGCCTCTATAAACCTGTTGGTTGGTCACCCCTACAAAAGTGAAAGATGATATATTTCACCTTTATATGGTCCCAAATACGTTCTCATTTGTGGGTAACTCGCGTCTACCATATAATATTTTCCTGACAAATAGAAAATTTGTTTGCAAATATAATAATTACACAAAGTGAGTATGCAAAATGTTAATAACAAGTATGAAGATTCCAAGCCCGTATTCTACACGACACGTCCTGAGTGGTGGATTACATGATGGTGGTCAGGGGGAGGTTGAAATGCCTTTATGAGTCCTCTCGGTACCCGAAAGGGTGAACTGCCGTGGCAAAGTCACCAGCTGGTCCTTTTTTTTTTTTTTTTAAAGTAAGAAAATTACCACTTGGGGGCATAGGAAAATTAAATTGGACTCCGTGGCACCGATAGAAAGCCCATTGTATCATATGGTGTCTTCCTATCTGATACAAGCAAATGTGAATTACATGTCTAATTACATGCGGCCATAACATTGTGTGTCAACCTTCCTTTCCTACCAATGTCTGAAACTTGACCCGGAGGTGGTATTGAAGTATCAACATGTACTACATCTATGACACCAATATAATCCTAAAAATAATAAGGTAAACGAAAACCGTCAACCAAAACATTATAATTACCAAATAAGATAGAAGAAGAATAAATAAAGTTTACCATAAAATGAGGCATGCATCTAATATTTTTCTTAAGGGATACTTTGGATGCGGTTCCTAATCCTTAACATTCTTTGATTAAAACCTTAATAGTATTCAAAGTTTGATCAAAGTCCCTTGACTTTGTACACCTCATTATATTACTATTAATATTTATATTTTTATAGTTTTGACATTAATTGTTTGATATTTTATGAGATTTATAATCCTATAAATTTAAAATCCCTCATTATAATACTATTAGAAATGGTTACAATAAAAAAATTCAAACATTTTGATTGAATAAATAGATAAAAACTATGCAAAAATAAGAAATAATAAATGGCAAAAGAATGTATCCATAGTGTTAAAAATATTGGTACATTTCACATATAACAAAGTGGTACATTAATAAAGAAGAATGAGTACATTATAAATAAATTAGGGTACAAATAAAAGATTAAAAAAATTATGAGTACAAATGAATTTTAAAAAAATATAGGCGCTAAAAGAAATTAATACATGGGTACAAAATAAAACTAAAAAGAAAATACTACTAATTAAAAAAAAATGTTGCAAATTAAAAGTGAGTACAAACTAAAAATATAAATATATGATACAAAGTTTAGGCATAAAACATAAATATACCATATGTAATTTTTCTATCATTGATTAAATATACAATGTCACGTGACAATATACGCATGGGTACAAATACAAATAAAACTTTAAAAAATATGGCCACAAAAAGAAACTAATATATGGGTACAAATTAAAAATGAAAAGAAAATTGGTACAAATTAAAAAGTATTTGCAAATTAAAAGTAGGTACAAACTAAAAATAAAAATATATGATAAAAAATTTAGCCATAAATATAAATATACTAATTGCAACATTTTTAACACTAAAGGAATATATTTTAAAAATAAAAATATTTTATTATTCAAATAATTAAATGATGTTATTAATACCCAAGGACCTTGATCAAAAATTGAAAATGAATAGGATTTTAATCAATGAAGTAACAAAAAGAAGGATGCGAACCTAATTTCTCATTTTCTTAATTTCTTGTGAAGTGCCACTAAACTTGGAATCCATCGATGCCATAATATCTATTGTCATTTGACATACAATATCCAATATAGCACCAAAATATCTACTAACAATGTCACTACAATGTTGAAATCTCACTTGTGGTAATCTATTTTTCACATCATGTCCCAACATATTATATTTTAGTTGCATTCATTCTCATTGAACCTCTCATTCCATAATTAGTTTGAACCATTTCAAGCAAATTAATCTCAGCAGTTAGTAACAGCAAACTAATAATTTTTTTGTTTTTAGTACAACAACATATTTTACACTAAGGGGAAGGGGGGAGTTTGGTTAAACCACATAATGGACAATCTAATTTGGTATTGAATTCGCCATCTACGAAATTCGAACCTAAAACCGCTCACTTACAAGTAGAGAGGAATACCACTAGACCGTAGAACTGAGCGGAAACAAACTAATAACTTTCAACACACAAAAATAGTGTATGGGAAATTATCCCATTAAACTTGAGTTGTGCAAGGCACCTACTTGGAATGTTTTGAATAGGTAATCCAACATATGGAAATACAATTATCCTTTCTTTTATTTTTCATTTATCCCAAACTTTCCCGAAATACAATTAACACAAAAAAAAAAAAAAAAAAAAAAAAAGCAGAAAATAGAAGCCGTTCATTCATAACGAAAACAGATGGACAAATTTAAGGCATATTCGGATATTCCTTTATTAACGTATAACTCGGAGTCGGGTATTAATCCCTGTAACCTAATTAAGAACAAACTTTACCATTGTTGGGACCGTAAATTCACAAAATTATCTTATTGGCCAATGGTAAAAAATACGTAACGAACACTGAGGAGAGTGAGAGACTACGTGGTAAAAAATATGTAACAAACAGGGGGCGGTTACGTTTTGGTGGGCTGGGCAACACTGTAATGTCGTCAGGACCAGCAATTGGCAGTTTTTTTTTCTTCTAATTAATTGTAATTTTTTTATATTAAAAATGTAAAAGGGAAAAATAATAAAATTAACCACCCTAAAACGAGGAGATTCTTCAATTATCAACTTGAAAATTAAAGGCTTATTTTAGGTATGCCTCGTGGAATTTTATTTTATTCTTACTTTGTTTATTGTAAATAAAAAATCATTATTTTATTCATTAAAACTTAAAATGCGTTTCATTTTAACTTGTGGACTTGCTTTTCTCACTGAAACTTATAGATCTTCTCCTAAAACATACGTGAAACCTAACATCCAATAAGATTATGTCACATGTGCAACAAATTGGATTATAAATCTTTATTATGCGTTAATATTTAACAATCAGAAAATATTAAGTTTAAAAGAAATTGAAGAAATGTATAAAAAAAAATGAAATACTCATGTAAGAAATTAACAGATCTAATTCGATGTGGAGTAAATTTTGAGTTCATATAGATGACTTTCAAGTTTTAGGGGCAAAATAAAATCAAAATCGAGTTCCAAAGGGCAAAGTGAAGTAAACTTTGAGTTTTATAAAGTAAAATAACTTTTGAATTATAGAGAACAAAGTAAAATTAAAAATTTAGTTACAAGAGTTAGCTAAAAATAAGCTAATGTTAAATTATTATTTTATCTTTTAAATTAAATTATTGTTCTTTAACATTTTAGTTAAAAATAATAACCTTTTCTATAAGTTCAAAATTTTAATATCGCCATCATTATTCCACTGCGCTTGGGTTTTGGTGGCGTGCCCGTTCTCCGACCCAAGCTTCCCCCCCCCTCTCTCTGTCCTCGCTCGCTCTCTCTCTCTCTCTCTCTCTCTCTCTCTCTCTCTCTCCCCCCTCCTGTCACACACTCTGAGGCAACGACCACCAAATCAGACACACTCCCTCTCTCTCTCATCCGTAGCTCCAAAAATCCAATATGCCTCCGCCCCATCAGCCTCACTCGCACTCTCACCGCCGTTCGATCGACCCCAAAATCTGGAGGGCCTGCGCCGGAAACTCCGTCCAAATCCCCTCCCTCCACTCTAGGGTTTACTACTTCCCCCAGGGACACCTTGAGCAATCCTCCTCCTCCAACTCCTCCTCCTCCGCCGCCCTCCTATCCCCTCTCCTCCTCTCCAAGCCTCTCATTCTCTGCCGGATCTCCGCCCTCCACTTCCTCGCCGTCCCCACCACCGACGAGGTCTTCGCCAAGATGCTTCTCGTACCTATTCCCCAGGAGTTCCCCAACCTCGAGCAGCCGAACGGAGAGGAGTTCGACGCCGATGATGGCGGGGACTCGGAACGACAGGACGACAAAGTCGTTTCGTTCGCGAAGATACTGACGCCTTCGGATGCTAACAATGGGGGTGGATTCTCTGTTCCAAGGTTCTGTGCCGACTCTATATTCCCTCCGCTTAACTACCAGGCCGACCCGCCGGTCCAGATGCTTTCCGTCACCGACCTCCACGGTGTCGTTTGGGAATTCCGGCACATATACAGGGGGACTCCGAGACGGCACTTGCTTACCACCGGCTGGAGCAAGTTCGTCAACCACAAGATGCTCGTCGCTGGCGACTCTGTCGTTTTCATGAGGAACGGGAGAGGTGAGATGTTCATCGGCGTCCGCCGCGCCGTTAGGTCCACTGCCAGCTCCGATTGCGCTAGGTTGAGCTCTCAGATAGGAGGCGGAGTGACGTACTCGACGAGGCTGAATACGGAGGATCAGGACTGTTCTGGAAGGAAGGTAATGTCAGCGGAGGCGGTGGCCGAAGTGGCGGAAATGGCGGCGGAGGGGAGGCAGTTTGAGGTGGTGTATTATCCAAAAGCGGGGTGGTCGGACTTTGTGGTGAAGGCTGAGGTGGTGGAGAAGGCCTTGAAGGTGTTTTGGACAGCTGGGATGAGAGTGAAGATGGCCATGGAGACGGAGGACTCGTCCCGGATGACTTGGTTTCAGGGAACTTTGTCAACGACCTCGGTACCGGAAAATGGGCCTTGGCAGGGCTCACCCTGGCGCATGCTTCAGGTATTGGTTCTTGAGGTTTTAGTCTTACTTGATATAAGTTTATTTCAGCTGTTATTATCTTCTAATTGATGCAAAATTAAGAAACTCATATGTTTTACTGGAGCCAATTCGTTTCCGAAAAACGCATAAACCCTGGGATTATCGTAAAAGAGGGACCTGAGTGACTCGCCCTAATCAAAGAGCGGGAGAGGGGCGAAGAAACTCGATCGGTTACTAGGGACGAGCAAGGGCGAGGCCCTTCTTTGAATTAGGGAACTGGGAACATATCGTGGTAGTTTATATTTGTTGAAATGCATCAGGAAGCAGATATGCACATAATTTTGAAGAACCATTCAATATTTGATTTGGTTTTGACCTGATCGGATGGCCTTTACGCTAAGCAGACAGTTTTTCTTTTGTTTTAGTTTATCCCCGAAGATGCAACCATGGCGACATTCTATCATGGCTATGTTTGGCTGATATTTCTGTTGAATTATAGTCCTGTTCAATTACTGGCATTTATTGATGAGAATTTTTGCTTCTTTTAAATGGTGTACAACAGGATAGGCCAATTTATGTTGCGTTTTAGTTTTTGGAGTAGAAGTTGACAAGAAAGAGCAGTTGATAGTTCCGTAGAGGCAGACGTGTAATTAATTAATTTGTATTGTGTGACACCGACTTGCCGGTAGAGTTATTTTGTTTTTGGTTCAAATATTTGATATCAATTAAGTTAAAATTCCTTAACTTATACATCTCTGACGGCAGAGAAAAAATGGAAAAATTAAAATAAGCTTTTGGTTGTTGCCAAACTTACTGTAAGAAAAGAAATACAACGTCAGAGTAATCTGAGTCGAGTTGTGGGATTTTCTTTCGAAAAGTTTGCCTGGTTTGAATCCCTACTTAGCCAGGGTTGTACCTGCCTATGGCTAGTTTTCATAAGTTGTGTGATCTTTTCTTGTCCTTTTAAGTTTGCGGTTTAGCAAAGCACAATTTCTCTGTGTCACACCAAAATTGAGCAACCTGTTAGATCAGCCACGGAGGGACAGGGAGAGAGGGGTATTATTATTAATATTAGTTTTTTATGCGGAAGTACATGCACAAATATTGTAATTTTCTACAATTGGTTACATTCTGAATTATTGTTCTTTTCTCTCTATTATTGACCGATGCTAAATTACATACTTCTTGATAAGCAATTCAAGTAATTAATTAGCTTTACATTATAGGTTACATGGGATGAACCTGAAGTTCTGCAGAACGCTAAGAGGGTGAGCCCGTGGGAAGTCGAATTTGTTGGATCAGCACCTTCAATTCATACTACCTTTTCCCCCACAAAGAGATTCAGAGCTCCTCTGAGTCATGGGCTGTTGACCAATGCAGAGGGAGAATTCTTTTTTCCTATGACGGGAGCAGCTAATTCAGCAATGGTGCCTTTTAGTGCATCCTTGTTGAACTATAACAATTTTCCTGCGGGCATGCAGGGAGCCAGGCAAGATACATTCTGTGTATCTAATCTATCCCACTTGTTAAGTGAAAACACTCCTCAGATGTGCACTTTCAATTCCATTGGCAAAAATGAGGGGCCAAAGTTGAAGAGGGTGTGTACTGAGTTGAACATTGGTAGTTCACAATCTGATGAATTGTCACCAGATAGCCAGAGTAGTGTGCAATCCTTTGGCATGGAACTTGATGGAAACCGGTCGCAGACAAAGGTTGGCAGAAGTTCGTTTCAGCTGTTTGGTAAGATCATTTATCTGAACCAGCCTGTTGAAGGATGTTTTGATGATGTTGGTTGCACCGAGGACAGTGGCAACAAAGGGTACAATGAAACTGAAGAAGGGCACAACCAACTGGATCTTTCTTTTACCAAACTTCTTGATAGGATTGATGTTCAATGTCAGAGAGCATCAGCTCTTGAAGCTTGTACTTTGTGAACTGCTGGTGGCTGCGGTGCCATAAGTTGCTGTACAGGTAATCTCTTCTCACCGAATGAGTTGTCAAGTATACAACATGTACCTTACAATCAATTTTGGATCGGACATGCTTCAGTCGTACGGTTGAGGGTTTTGCATCTTCATTCCTTTGTTAGACTTGCACAAATCCTGTTTTGCCACTCCCTTCGACAACCTCATGTACCTGAGATATTCTTTGTGTAGCTCTAAAGCTATTTACATCATTACACCATGCGGAACAATGTTCTTTCCATAGTTCAATTGCATTTCCCTGGGTTTAGGACAATGACATCGTTTTCATCAATTTCATCAACCATTTTATTAATTCAGAGATTTGCTGGTTTGTTAGATTTTCTTGAACTGCCTACATCTCTTTTTGCAACTGGAGGTACAATGTAGGATCTTTCCTGGCCTTGTCTTTTGTCCTATATATAGCTAGCAATGATATATTTCTTGTACTTTAAAGGATGATGAATCACATACAGGGAAGAAAAGAGGGACTGCTTTTTCGATCTCGGGTTATCACAACAATTTAAGTATTATGTGCATCATGTGTATCCTTTGGCATTTGAATCTTCAGCCGCATTGAACTGTCAGTTAAGCTTCTCTGAAGAAACAAAATATTATCCGACTGAACTGGTTTGAGCATCTTGTTTTTGGTTCGTGCAACCTGAATTTCTTTACCGGTGAGCTTTGCCTAATACTCGTCGTTCTGTATCTATTTGCAGGCGCTCAAGGCCGGCAGGAAGCTGGCTACTAGTCTTAAGGTGTTGCAGTAGTGAAGTGTTATTGTTGGGGTTTGTTTAGTTTGTTGTGTTGGACGGTTGAACGATCAGTGGACTTGGTTTCCTATGCTCCATCCAGACCAAGTTATTTGACGATGTTAATGCTAGAACGTGACATTATTATTGCTTTAGGAATTGGTGGCGCTCTTTGTTTCTTTGATGGGTTAATTTGATTGTTATTATTATTACTACCATAAATTTGATATGTTAAACTGACGTGGGTGATGCTTTCTTAAAAAAAAAAAAAACAGCAGAATTTGTGTCTTGTAATTACTAAATTGCTTATAGGTTTTATTTCTGGCCAGTTTTAATTAGAGGGATAGGAGGATAATTTCATTGAGTTTTGGTCGACAACTAGTTTAGATTATGTAATTCTTATGGTTTCTCATTGAATCCTATTCCGGATTTTGTGTTAAGAAGCGACGACGAAAGGTTTACGGCATTAATACACCGTCATTATAGCATTCAGTGTCATGAAAGTTGGTCTCCTTAAACGTTGCCATGAATTCTTGATTTTTTGAATAAAATTTATGTCGTCTCTTGTAAAAAAATAAAAAATAAAAATAAAGACGTGTTGCAACATACAATTGGGTGTCTAAAGATCTTTTTCGGATGTTGATAGAATCCCCTAGAAAGGTCATGGGTTCTTGAGCCCAAATGACAAAAGAGTGATGGGTCCTCAAGCCCATATATCGTCCAGTTCTCTGTAAACCAAAAGAAACCAAAATTACAAATTCATCCCTGCCATTTACCACACACCATCGTCCTCGTTGTCTGGAGCCTGAACCAGGAGCGGCAGCTGCCTACACAACAAGAAACATCGGCGCGGCGGCTTAAAGGCCTAGAGGGAAAGGTTGCCGCATCTCTATCTCACCGACCGTCTGTCTTAATTTTAATTTTGCTTAGTTTTTAATGGCGAATTCGTTGTTTCTCCCAAATCACACTTTGATAGCTCCGCCTCCTCGTCGCCTCTCCGCCTCCGTCTCCTCGAAACCCAACAAACCCCAACCCCCTCTTCTTCCTTGTCCTCCTCCTCTAGGGTTTATCAACTTCTCTCTCACCTCCAACTCTTCCTCCTCCATTATTAATCCCAGCAGCGGCGGCATCAGCAGCAGCAGGAGGCGAGCCGCCTCTTCCTTCAAGTCTCGTCTCGCTCCTCAGGACTCGGTTCCCCCAGTAAGTACGCCCTCTTCATCCTCTCATTTCTAATCGTACTTTCTCAATCATTTTAAAAATAAAAAATAAAAAAGGGGAAATTTGCTAAATTGTTTTCTGTTACTTGAGATTAATGGTCATGGATGCAGAGGATTTTCGTTCAAGTTTAAGTTGAGTTTTTAGTTTGCTGCCATTTTATATCTGAGCATTATTGCATCGTCGTTGCTGGATGTTTTGGTCAAAATTGAAGCAGCGATTCTAGTTACTTTGTTTCCAGTCAAACTAAACAATCAAGCATTTCGCTTTCGTAGATTCTGATACACTCATTTTAATGAGCTTTACGCTCAGGCCGAATGCCGAATGCCGAATGCCTACTCTGAGATTCATGTTTCGTAATCTTCCATGTTAGGCTCTTTTGTCTTGCCTTGATCCTTTCTGTAGATGGTTATCTTCTTTGTTTTTTGTTTATAATTTATATCTTCGCTTATTTTTCTTTATATTTTTATGTCTAGACGAATTCCAGAAAGGAAAGTAGTAAGAGCAATGCAGGACCTTCTGGAAGCGGAGGAGATGAAGAGCAGTTGCCCTCTTTGAAAACCCTCCTTAAAGTTTACAAGGAAGCTATTTTTAATGGGGATGGAAAAACTGTATCCGAAGTTGAGGCTATTATACGAGTGATAGAAAATGAGAAGAAAGAGTTAGTCGAGAAAGTATCTTCTGCATCGGCAGAGATAACGTCTGGGAAGGAGAAATTGATCCGCTTGCAAGCAGATTTTGATAATTGTAGAAAAAGATTTGAGAAGGAGAGGCTGACCGTAAGGACGGACGCCCAAGGGGAAGTGATTGAGAGTCTTTTGCCCATGGTTGACAATTTTGAGAGAGCCAGGCAATACCTTAAACCCGAGACTGAAAAGGAAAAAAAGATTGATGCAAGTTACCAAGGTATATACAAGCAATTCGTTGAGATTATGAGGAGCTTGCATGTGGCCATCGTTCCAACCGTGGGAAAGCCTTTCGATCCTTCGGTAAGTGAAGGCCTTTAAGATTTACTTCCTTCAACTTATGCTCCAAAAATTAAATTATGCCTTTTTTGGTCAACTTAAATTCTTGTGCCTGTTTGCTTATTGGTTTTTCATGCTTATTTTTTCTGCTCAACCAAATAAAGTGATCTTAGAATGCAACCTTGACTATGTGTACCTTTTGAAGGATTTAATATGATATATTTTCTTGGGTGCAAATGATGAACAAAAGTTACTCCGTGTTTGGAAGGGTTTTTGAGGTAGGATGACAATAAGGGAATGATACGGAAAGGAAAGGACGAAATTGTTTCCCCCTTTGCAAATTTTGTAATATTCTTTATGGTTATTAGACCCTTGCAGTTCCTCTACCCTATCCCTTCTACCAATTGAAGGAGAAGTTATCTTGCATTCTACTTTTTCCTACCCTCGTCCTTCCAAACATACTGTCCGTAAATTATTGTTTGTTTTACTGAGGTGTGAGACATTCTAGGAATAGAATTACAGTGTATATGGGTCAGTATAAATCAGGGACCTATGCATTCGAATCTTTTTACTCGGAAAAGATTGGGATAACCTTAATATGCACTAAGTCCCCAGTACATGCTCAAAGCATTTTGCGGTTTCCAGTCTCCGTACCTCCACTATTGCCCAAGGGCTTATCTACAATCAAACTTCTAGTACCTTCAGTGAACATTGGTCGTCTGTGTGTCTACTGTATACATCTCCCTGGTCAGGAGATTGTCCTGCTCTGCCAAGCAGCACTTTCTTGAATTCTTTTAAAGCTATTTGTTATTGACGATAAGGTGTGGAGTTTTCATTAAGATGTGGAAGATAGAAGAAATTCGTGGATTGGTATGTAGAGTGATTAATTTTGCACTTCGCATACCATTCTTATGTGTTTTGCTTCTTATTGATTTAGGCTTCGATGGGTCGAAATTTTCTTTGGAATGTATAGTAGATATAATATTTTTCTGGCTCTTGAACCTTGGTCATGACTGATGAAAATCTTTTTCTTCCTGCCACTAGTTGATCTGCACCTCCATAAACTTTCCCATGCCTTATAAGTTTTCAACTTTCTATTACAGTTGCATGAAGCTATTGCACGCGAAGAGTCTCAAGAGTTAAGGGAAGGGATTATAATCCAAGAAATCCGCCGCGGGTTTTTACTTGGAGGTCGGCTTCTGAGACCAGCTACGGTTAAAGTCTCATCAGGGCCCGGCAGTAAGAAACCCCCAGTGGCCACTGAGAAAACAACTGCAGGAGTGGAGAAATGATAAGCTCTCTCACGCTAGCTGAACTCGAAGATAAGATACATCTGCTTTCATCAGCCAATCCGGCATTTCCGAGGTATACAAGTTAAAATTAAATTGTCACATTCGCATTGTGTATGTGGTACATAATTTTCTTGAGGGGATATATAAATTCGTTAAACTTCGTTATTTGTTGGAAGAGATGCCAAGTGTGAATCGCCCGTCATGAATCTAATAAAAGGGTCCCAATGCAGACTGGTATTACACTGAAGAGGCCATTTGGAATTGTTTGGTAGAATGAAGGCTCATTAACATAACAAACGCACGAGTTCTCTCATAAAACCCGTCCTAACCTTTTTAATTTCAATATTACAAGTACTGACTGAAAACAAATTTAGGTACTGGTTAGGGTTGCAAGTTGGATTTGAATTGCGAGTTCAATATCTAAATGTTGAAATTTGCTGGTTTAGTATCTATTAGCATTGTAAGTTAGTGATATTCATCTTCACTTATAAGTGAAATATCTTATGTTCGGCTAAATCTCCCATTTAAATGAAATATGATTAAATAAAAAAAACGTCTTTGAGTATGAGGTCGAGTTTGGGGTTCTTATTCGTGTGGAGTCATAAGTTTTCAACTCAACGACTATAGTCCATGAGATTCGAATTGGGGATCTCCTTCAACAAAATGGAGTCTAAATGCCACGAGACAAATCCGACATTGATAAAAACAAATTCAATGATTATCGTCCGTGAGATCTAAATTCAAAATCTCCTTCAATAAATGGAGTCCAAATGTCACGAGACTAATGTGTGATTGATAATACCTGAAGGCCTCCTTTGGTACATAGGATTGAATGAAGAAATAAAAAAAAACCTAATGTCCGACCGAAGTAGACGATGAACTCATTAAGAAAATTCATTCATTCCAATCTATCGAAAAAAGTATAACTAGAAGGAAGAAGTTTTCTTCATGTCTAATCCCCTTATGTTCTTCTACAATAGCAACAACAAAGTCTTATCCCACTAAGATGGGTCGGCTATATGAATCCTAGAACATCACTATGCTCGGTCTTGTGCCATGTCTTCTGTTAAAAGTCCAAGTCTGTTCTTTGGATCTCTTTTTAAGTTTTCCTAGGTCTTCCTCTACCCCTTCGACCTGAGCCCCTATCTCGTAATCATATCTTCTAACCGGCACGTCTGTAGGTCTCCCTTCTATTCTTCTAAATATGAAAATCATTCTCCTCTACCTTTAATATACCTTGAATTTAAAAAATTATCCACTCCAATTCAATCCAAAAGAGACGAAACTAACTATTGCATGGTACGCATGGACAAAGCTTATGACTTGGCAAACAAGTTCTCTAAGGGAAATTCTTTGATTCAATGAATGGAGATACCAACTGGCCAAGTGGAAAGGACTCAAACTTCTTCCACACTGATTCCGTTCACTTTTAAATACCAATTAATGATATGAATGACAGTATGTATACATATACAATGTCCAAACGTCCTCCACCCTCCTATCTAAGGCTGCACAACAAGTGGGAGACTTCAAATTTGATAATGGGTAGCATGAAAGTCTGGTTATGTATATTTCTGCCTTTGCTTTTCTTTTCGGGGCAATGAAGCCCGTGTTCCTTGCTCGTTCTCAAATAACGGTAGCTGACAACAATAGAGTGCTAAACAAGTGTTGCAGGCTAGCACTGAAAGACGGGTTGGAATGTACTTTGAGTCCAAGCGATTTGATCCACGACATTACTAGTTCTTGGCCATACTCTTCGGAGCTTCTGATCAGCTGAATGTGAGACAATGCCAGGGAGGCATAAATATACTTGAACCCTGCAAAAAGTACTTGGCTGTAAGACATAATGTATATAGTCCCCGGAAGCACAACCTGCAACAGGGGTGCAACTTATGTTCGGTGAGTAATATAATTCTTGTAATATGTGTTGTGTGTTCATAACTTCATGTGCACCATGATTAGTTAATGAAGTTTCGATGTGATTTTGAGAAGCAAAATTGTTTAGTTAGTTCACTTAGAACATGGTTTCATAAACATTGATCAGAGCATCAGCCTGTAAAGGGATAAGGTCACCCCTTGATCTTATAAAACACAATTAATATTAACAATGTCATCGGCTTCGTTTATTTAATATGCTAAAATACACCCAAAACATAAGCAGAATGAACGAATAAACATTAACAAGGCAAACTACCTTCTCTGTGTTCTTGCTTCTTGCGGGATACGAACGCCTGGAAGAATGTCACGCCGAGAGTCTCCTCTAGTGGAAATCTGCACTGATCTTACAAATATCTTCTTAAGAGCAAACTTGGAAGGTCACATATCCGCAACAATGTAGGAATAGAAAGTGCCAAAACCTCTTTAACAATGAAGATAACTCTGTTGCTTTTGCAGCTTCCAACTGGTAAGCTCTATGGCATGACCAATGCAGGAACCAACTTTCTAAACTTATATTTTCTGGATGCTTGTGATACATGCTGCACAAGCATTCTCCCTCGATCAAACAACATCGAAGTTCAATCCAAATCTTCTTGTTTCCCCAAATGTTTTTCGTAAGCTCTTTTGACTCCAGCACAGATGTCACCATAGGAAGTAGCTTCCAAAACCTACAACTTGGTTCTACTTTGTGACTATACATTCGGGCATCTATGTATCCCGTCCTTCATGTGGTGATAGAAGCATAAAGATCTCCCTCTCATCAATCTTATGCAACTTTGTTCGATCTCTGGCAGTCAATAAATATTAAATTCTTAGACACGTCGATTGAAGGATTAGCATCTGAAAACTTTTTCATCTGTTCATTTTTGTTCTCCAAAACATGATTACGGAGAAATCAAAACTGGCACTACCGAAATAATTAACCATCCATGTGCCTGAAGGAGAAACTCAAAAAAGCACAAAGTTCGTTCTTCAATGATTTTGTGACATTTTCATCCTTCTTCTGCTACGCTATCATGATCACAAGCTCAACGAGTAAAGTAAAGGTTATACCTCAGGCTCAACCCCGAGTAACCGCATCTTCCGAAATAAGGCAATGGCCTTCTTGGCCGTTCCGTTAGTTAAATTAGCAGAAAGCAAGGAGCTCCATACAGAAACATCCCCTTTAACTTCAAAGTCAAAGACTGATTTAGCATCCTTGATACTACCGCACTTAGCATACATGCCTACTAAGGCACTCGCAAGGCTAAAATTAGACTGATCGAGATGACTCTTTATGATATGTCCATGTAATTCTCTTCCAAACCTGAGAGCTTCCAAATCACCACAAGTGAGAAGAAGTGTCATAAGCGTAACAGAGCTTGGTCCAAGACCTTCTTCCAGCATTTCACCGAAAAGCTCAAGAGCTCGGTCCAGCTGCTTGTTGTTGACATGGCCTGCAATCAAAGCGTTCCAACAGATTGTGTTTTTATCATCAGTTCTCCTAAATACTTTTGCTGCTGAGGCAATATCATGACATTTTGAATACATGTCGATCAATGCACTTGAGATATAGATATTAGGCTCGACGCTAGTCTTCTACGTGTATCCATGGATTTCCTTCCCCTGGCATAGTAGATTAAGATCAGCACAAGCTGCAAGAGCACCGGCAATGGTAATGGAGTTTGGTTGAACTGACTTATGGAGCACATCATTACCAAAGTAACCACTCGATGGGGATTGCATGGTCTGGAACACTTTCAAAGCTTCAAAACTAAGCCCAAATTGTTGAAATCCGGAAATTAAAACGTTGAACGAAATAATATTTGGCTTCAAATCCATTCGGACCATCTCATAAAGCAACTCATATGCCTCATTTATTTGCCCATTTCTTGCGTGGTCAGCCAATATTGTGTTATAAGATACCACATCAGGTTTTATGCCATGACTATGCATTACTCTAAGAAGTTCTATTCCCTTATTTGCTTCTCCTGCATTTACATATGCTGCAACCATCTCATTCCACATAGAAATGCTTTTACTCTCGGCTTTGGAAAAAATCCTCTCTGCGTAATCATTCATCCCACATTTTGAATACATATCAATTAACGAACCTTCCACGTAAACGTTCTCACACAGCTGACGCTTCAGAGCAAATCCATGAACAGCCCTGCCTAAGTTTAAATCTTTCAGGCCTGCACAAGATGGTAATATGCTTGCAATTGTAACAGAGTTTGGATCCTCAGGGAAACATAACATATTATTGAATGCATCCAAGGCATCCACAAAAAAGCTATTCTGAACACAACCGGAAATGATTCCGTTCCAAGTACTAACCCTAGGCTTCAACCCTTCTTCCTGCATCGCTTCCAAATACTGAAGAGCTAAATCAGTCTCTCCATTCCGCGCAAACCCTGATACAAGCGCATTCCAAGAGATCAAATCCGGTTCGACACCATTCACCTGCATGGACTTGAAAACCTCCATTGCCTCTTCAAAAAGACCTTCATTCATGAAAGCAGAAACAAGGGCAGTCCATGAAACTACATCTGTTTCCCTCATTGCATCAAACACAGTCATTGCAAATCCCAAGTCCCCACAATTGGCATAAAAATCAATAAGCGCATTCCCCACGAAAACATCGGAATCCAAAGCATTCCTTATCACAAGCCCATGAATCATTTTACCAGTCCTCAACATCCGCACCTGAGCACACGCTTTCAGAACCGTAGGCACAACGTATTTATCCGGCACAATGCCCTCATCAATCATCAACTCAAACACCAAAAATAAATCTTCCCACTGCTCTGACCGACAATATGCGCTTATCAACGCCCCATAAGTGGGTACAGTTCTCTGGGGAATATCGTTGAACATCTTACGTGCATGGTCTAAAAACCCATCACTCTTCGAGTAAAGCATAGCAAGCTTGTTTCTTACCCAACCATTAGCCTCAAAAGCTTCCAACTTCAGAGCTTGGGCATGAATTTGTCTACAGTCAGACAAAGGGTTGCTCTTCAGTAATGAAAGGAAACGACCAATTTCAGAACTGGGTTGGGCAGCTATTGGATTGTTGCTGATTTTGGCGGGAAAGGAGATATGGGTTTGTTGGTTTGCTGGGTTTGATAGTGTGGCGGTGGTGGAAACGCAGGTTGTGGCCGTGGAAGCTTGCAATTTGAACTTGGGTTTGTGGGAATTGCTGGGTTTTTGTGAGAGGGAGGGTTGGGCGAATAGGGGATTACTGGGGAGCAAACAAGTCCAAAGAGTTTCCATTTCCAAAACGAAAGAAATGGATAATGAAAGGACAACTCCGCCAAGTAAGAAGAAGAGCAAAGGGATGAGGAGGACGAGGACTCAGCAACCGAGCTCTACGGCGGCGCGCGAAGAGACAGAAAGAAGATGCGGAGAAATGGAAAATATTCAGAGGTATTTGTCGAAATGTCCCCAAACTTGTAGCCCACTGCTAATTTAGAATCCGTTTTACCATCAGATGCTAATTCAAAACGGTCAAAAAATGTTTGGACCAAAATGACGATACTGCCCTCTGAACTAACGGATTCATGGATGAAATGTGTGAGATTCAACGGAAGATGGGAATTTGGCAATAAATAAAAGTTTAGGACAGTAATTGGCTGAAATTAAATTCAAAGAGTAAATTAGCAGTACTAGGCTACAAGTTTATGAGGGATTTCGGCAAATAGGCTAATTATGTAATGGGCTTGTTTTTTCTGGTTTTTGAAGTGCAACCCCTCGCTGTTGATAAACACGCTCGTTGTCTTATTTTCTCTTCTACTTTTTAATATCAATTTTACGCTCTTGTAAATCGACATCTAAGACCAAAACTTATTGTCTGTATGGTAACATGGTTTTGCAGAAGACCGCTATTTTTGGGGCTGTAGCTCGTTGTCTGTATCGCTCTTCCTACCAACCAAGGCTTTCTCCTCCGAATTTCCGAAGAGAAAAGGTTGGTTGGCGGTGGAAAGGGGTTGCCGTCGAGTTGGGTTGGGTGGGCATAGATCGTCGGAGCCATTCCAGTGTCTTTTGCAGCCTCCCATGTCTAAATTTTTTCAATATTTTAGATCGAATTCTTAAATCATCTCTAAAGAATATGTCAAAATGATAAAAAGACGACAAATTTTTCCATCCAGTGCGTTTTATCTGATGTGGACTTGACGCCTCCCATCCAGGCGTTTGTTTTGACAGCAACGTCAAATCCTTTCCATTTGCATTATTTAATAAATGCCTCTAACAATCCACCAATCACATGATGTACCCAGACCAATGTGCACAATTTTTTTTTTACAAATTTTACAACAGTAGGACCCAAAATATATAATTAAAAAATAATTTGACTCATCCTTTGGAAAAATGAAAACTTAGCATCTAACTTCAAAGTGCCATTTCTCAATTGAAATTAGACAACCTAAATTTAACATCTGTATTGAAGATACTTTTATGCGAGCAAAACCTAGTTTTGCATATTGGTGATATGCTACAACATGGATGGCAGTATTGAACAATATCATCAACATATAGACAACAAATCCCAAACATATCGATAACTATAACAACTCATATTGACCATCTATTAGTATTATAGACAAAATTGTGAGCGAGCATACAAAATTGTGAGCATATAGACGATATACTCATGTTATCTACACTATGCATCAAATATCCGTGATATCTACACCGTATCAATAAGGTATCTACGTAGGGTTTTTTAGACATTTCACCCTTTCAATAATATGCCATTTGTGCAGTTCATGTCAATATTTCAATTTCAGCAAGTAGCGTTTTTAATCTTTCTATAACATCTAACTCCCCAAATATATTTGCCATCCTTTTTTCGACTTCATGAAACTATTGGATTTGGACACCACTAAAATTGAAAGGAAATATTGATAATTCTTGATAATTTAGGTGTGAGACCACTAAAATTACATTCAACCAAACTATATCATCTTAAGGTTAACTGCTCACTTGGAAACCTACTCAGAAATTACATTGCAATTAACAAACTTGTTGCATCACAGAATGAAGAAATCAAATAAATCTATATACAAGCAACATAATCTCGTGGCGTTCAAGGACCTGAATTTCCAATGCCAATTTGTTTTGTTGCATCAAACAAGCAAAATTTGGTGTCCGCGGTCCATCGCCCTTCAAACACACATGAAACTACCAAGTCTGCTATGATCGGATCCCGTGATTAGATTTCTTGAGTCAGATATCACTATTTATTGCAAGAAGCATTTCAACGACATTGTATTTAAAGTACGACGAAATAGGATTTTTAACACGTCATTGTACAATCCCTTGTACATACATTTATCAAAGATAATTAATATATGAAGCTGCCTAACATATGTTTCCTAAAGAACCATCTTTTCTATATTTGGAAAGAATCCCAAATGTTCTTGATTTGTAGGCAAAACAAAAAAACATATGACTAGTTTGCAAAAACATATGATTAGTTAGCAATAACCAAGGTTCTAAAAAACGTTAGGCGCTAGTCGGGCGGCAGGCAGGGGCCTAAGTGGGCACCTAGGCAGTTAGGTGGGGCCTAGATAGATTTATGTAAATTTATTATATATCTTGTAAATAAGTACTTATTTACACTTAGTACATCCATCCAACAAAAAAACCTATACTTGTATGGATAATAGAAGAATGATAAAATGCAAAAATAGAAGTAGAAGAATACACAAAGTACATCCATCCAACAAGTTCAATATTTAAAAAACAGTAAGTATATAATCATAATGAAGAGTATTCTTCAATGATATACTAAATTCCTCTTATTCATGATCCTTGCATTGGATTAGACATAGACTAAATTATTTAACATTGTTGTATCTAGTTTATTTTATTTTATTTTTTTTGTATGTATCCTTTCAAAAGTTCTCCAATTCATTTCACAATTAGATGAACTTGTAGTCAATCCATCCTTTGCTAATGAGGTACACCATTTCCATAAGTATACCACCATGAAACTAAAAAATAAAAAAGCACACAACTAATTAAAAAAAATCAAATCCGCCTAGGTGCTGCCTAACCGGCCACCTAGGACCGCCTAGGTGGCCGCCTAGCTCCAGACCGATTCTTCAAAACGATTTGCCCTAAATCGGGGCGGGTCTTCACCACCTAGGCCGATTTTTAGAATACTAGCAACAACATATGACTATTAGCAAGTTAAACTGCTACAAAACATAGATTATATTCAAATCCTTTAATTAGATATGAAATTACTAGCAGAAGAAACTCAATGGACCCAAATACTCAATTCTAGACTTGCAGAAGTAGAAATTCAAAAAAAAATAAAAATAAAATAAAAGAGCTTGAAAATGAAAATAAGAACTTACTATTTAGAAGTTGAATTGTTGGCTTCAATGGTGTTGTAAATTTTAGAAATACGACGAGTTTGGGGTTTGGGCTGGACTGGCTTCTTTTTTTTCCCGAAAATCTCTTGAACCAAAGGAACATGTGTAACAACCCGTCTTGAATAATTTTACGGATTTTAGAACGGAGGGGTATTTTGGTAATTTCATTGGGATTGGGCTAGATATTTTAAATTGTTGCTTTTGGGTTTTAATTTGTGTGCCTGGTGGGGCCCACTGGTTTTAGTTTATCTCTCCCCGACCCAACCTCATTTCCGTTCTTTATGTTCCATTTTTGTCTCTCTCCTTCTCAGACCTCTTTCTCTCAATTCTCTCATCCTCTTTTCTCTATAACATAGAGAAAGTCACCAAACTCGACGAATCAATGCTCCAACCACCACCACTTCCACCCTCTAGACATCACGAGCTGGAACTCGAGCTCTGTTACGTAGGAAAACCGAGCCTAGAGACTCCAACTCGAAGCTCTGACGAGAACAAACTTCCCCGACGTAACTTTGACGGATTTTGTAATTTTCCAACTTGGGTAAGCCTCAAAACACTCCAAATGTTTTTCTTTTCATCCTTGTAGTACATTTCTAACCGTGTTGGTGTGCGTTGGACGTTGAAACTGCAATGAAACCACCTCGGAAGGTTTTTCCCAAATTTTGGCAAGAACCCGTGAGTTTTAGACCGTTTTCCAGCCAACTCCGACCACCACTCGCCATGAAATTGGTACGAATCTCTTCCTTGTTCCTTGGGCTTCATTTTGGTATTTTGCATGATAGGTTTTACTTAGGTTTTAGGGTTGATCGGAACTAGGATAGCTCCAGTTTTCCTTTTCATCGAAATAAGCGAACCCAGCTTGGAATGGGTCAAACCCGACCTGCAGAACCCAGCCCAATCCTTTAGTCCGACCCAAACCTTAGGGCTACGTAACCAAGCCCAATTCGCTTAGCCCAGGTCCAACCCACCTAAACCTAACCCAAACCCAATTTAGAATTGGCCCAAAACCCCTCGACCCAACCCAGAACCAATCCCAGAACCCTGACCATGCGTGGGTGTAAGTCTTGGCTGGCGCGTGAAGCATATGTGCCTCCACTGGAGGTACTATGCTTCGCCGCCATCCACAGCGGCGTCGACGACTTTTCTGGCCAACTTTCCAATGACCCAAATAGGCGCATGCGGTGGTGCGTGGGGGTACTCAAGGTCCCTCATTATGTTTTTCAATGTCCTGAATCCATTTATGACCTCCGTTTCCTGAAATTCAATCATTATGATAAAGTTTTATTAATTGGACCCCTTATGTGCTTAGGTGCAATTATTTATGGTGTTTCCGTCCTCTCTTGTTTGCACAGCTCTTTGGTGGCGAAGTATTTGTGTGTGGACCTCTTCTAAAATGCATGATTTTACTATGAGAAATGCATGCATGAAAAGCATGAATTTATGGATACATTTTATGAAATGTTTATGAGTAAATTGATTTCACGCTTTATGAACATGCTTTATTGACTTTACGTTCCTTGTGGTATATATGATTGATGACTATATACATACTTGTGAACGTGGTTTTACAATATGACGTTTTAGCTACTAAGCTCCGTTTGTTTTAGCTACTAAGCTCCGTTTGAGATAGTATTTATATATTAGAAATATTATGTTAATGTTTTTATGTACTTACTTAGTGGTTATCCAGACGAATTGCCTACAGGCGAATGATACTTATATATTGGCTTCAATTGGGTGCTATAGGAGCCAACGTGCGATTGATATTTATATATTGGCTTCGGTCAAGTGTTGTAAGAGCCTACGGGCGATTGATATTTATATATGGCTTCGGTCGGGTGTTGTAGGAGCCAACGGGCTAATGAAGGCCTTCGGGCGAATGAAGTGTTCTATATGACTTCGGGCGATATTGATACCACTATTTAGCACCACTATATACGATATATGTTTTATGAAAGGTTCTATGGCTTGCTAGGGTTTTCAGAAAACCTATTACATATTACGCTATTGAGTTTTCATAAACTTTGGGGGATAGTACATTGTTGAATAACTATTTTAGTATTACTTATATATCAACTTGGTCCACTCATGTTTTGTTTTGCGCCCCCTCAGGACTTAGAATCGAGGCATACAATCCTGGCGTCAAGGTACTCCCGCATCGCCATCTTTGAGTCCTCACGGTGTATGACCCATCTCTTTGTTCATTCAATTTTATATTATTCCTATTTAATGTCTCAGATTAGTTGTATGCTCTAAATACGATCCACAATTGCATATTCATTATAATTAAATTTACAAGTTTTATTCATGTTAATTATTTATTTTTAGTTCTCATGCATCCTAATATGGCTTCGTCACCTTTGGGTGTCGGCCATCACATGTCTACCCTGTTGTTTGGTGAATATCAAGATCAGGCATGTCAATGTGAACCAGAACCAGTTTCCACACCAACCACCAACCTGAAAAATTCGATCGTATGCAAGAATTGTCACCGACCCAGATTCTCAATTCACATTCAATTACCACCAAAATTTCAAAAAAAAAATTAAATTAAATTAAAAAGTGGGGAATTTAGAGGAACGGTAACTACCAACGGAGATCAACGAGACGACGACTGTGATGGCAAAGATAAGACGCAATAGGAGGATGCTAAGGTAGTCCTAAGAGGAAAGCGACATCTTGGAGGAAGACGATGACTCCTTCGACAAGATCAACAAGTTTCTGATGGGTTTTAGTTCCAGTTTTGTGTACTGGGTTTTGACTTTAAGTTAAATAAGAGGCCTGCTTCATATGCCACTTTGTGGCACTACGATCTTGAGAATTGGTACCTAGATTTCGCCTGAAGAATGAGAACCTCCTCAAAATAAATTTAAATATTTTTAATTTTCTCCAATATCTTAACACAACTATTTCACCAAATAATATTGCTTGGAACAAAGTTGAATAGTTAGAGATCGTTCAAAATAACCTTGATGGCGGGCATCGGAGTCGTCCAATTACCGTCATAAAGCATGAAAGGTTATAGGGAGATGCTGTTGATGTGAAATTCAACATGCAAAGGGTAAAGGAGAGGAGTTTCAATTTGAAAGATAGCAAAGTGGCTGCTTGGTGAGGAGAAGTCGCAAAAGATTTTCAACTGGAAAAGAAGACGATTAGGCAAGAATGAATTAGGAGGAAAGACATATGTGCAAGGTATTTTTGTCCGTGTCAAACATGCAATAATGCAAACTAGCAGGGTTAAAATAGGAAGCACACTATGCTTATAAACATGGTTTCAAATTGTTTTGGGTTTCCCCTAATTGAATTATTAATCCCATGGTGTTCGGATGATTGTAAGATAGTCCTTGTAGTTAAAATATTAGTGTGTTATGCCCTCTGGTGAACTCTGTGAGGATTTGGGCCCAAAATTGAAACTGAACTCTCTGTTGATTGTTAGCACGTGAGGTATGTATCTATATTCCAACTACCCAATCACCGTGGGGACTATTAATCCAATTAAGCCTTTGGGTTTTAGTATAGATTAAATATAATTTGGGATTGGGCTGATGAGATTACGGTTGCAAGCCCAATTTAATCTAACAAGATCTTTACTGGGTTGGGTTGGTTAGCTTTCTTATAGTTTTTGGTCCACTTTGATTTGTAGAAAGGCCCAACCCAATTTTCACAAGTAGATTTCAAAATTTGACTTCAATTCGTATTACGTCTAACAATGTTAGAGCATCTCTTCATTGGAGACTCTAAATTTCACTCTTTAAATTTTATTTTGTTAAACTAAGTGGCAATTTAAAAGTAAAATTTATTAACTGAAACAAACTCTCAAATTTAATTATTTTATTTTTCTTAATTTATTAATTATTTTTATAATCTTTTGTTTGTTAAAACTGGGCACTTTTGGGCTCACGAAGAGGTACCAAACTGGAGAAGAGGCCTTAAGAGGCCCAAGAGACTTAGAAGCCCAAGGTTGAGAACATGGGAAAGAATGCGAATGAGAACATTAAACGCCGAACAATGTGAGCACCAACCAACTTGAGCATGTGGGCAGACTAACAACTTTGTGACACAGGTTTTTAGGGAAATGTCAACTAAGATGTCATTCAGGCCACGTGATGACTTGTAGTCGACAACGAAGACCCATGATGGGACACAAAGTGACTCGGAGCAGCGCTCGGGCAAATTATGTTGAGTAACCAAGGTTGATTGAGAGAATGGACTACATTATTCTAGGCCGACGTGTATTCAACTAGAAATCAGTCACGTCACTGTTGAATATCGAGTTGGCAAGTGAAAAAGGTGTCAGCAAGCTAGGCCATGTAGAGTGACACATTAAATGCTCACTAGGAAGTACACAAAGAGCATGGGGTTCATTGAAGGCCTATATAAAGGGGTGAGAAACCCCAATATTAGGGCGAGACAATTTGAGAGAGTGAAATTGATGTACTAGTCGAGCACTATCTTCAGTGTTATAATCAATAGAATTCGAGCAATACAGTGGACGTAGCCCAGGTTTTATGGGGTGATCCACTTACATCTTTGTCTATTTCATCTTCAGTCCATATCCAAAAGCCCAATAAGAGTTATATATATTTGATTGTTAGGTTTAAAGTTGGGTAGTGTCCACCTAAATTTGTCTGGGTTTGACTTGGAAATTTTTTAGCGTTAACATTGACTTCTTCTAATGTAGCTACTATTTAATTTTTTTTAATAGAAGAGAATTAAGTTGAAGAGTGAGAGTGAGGTCTCTAAATTTGTAGAGAGAGGAGGAGGTTCTAAATTTGAAGATCCGTCTTGTATAGTAGTCTCTTGAAGCATGTTTTGATGATGTGGCTCTACATATTTAGGTAGTTTGGTATTTGTTGTGCAGTGAAAATAATCACTTTGGGAAGTGACGTATGAGAAATCAGCTGAAAAAAAAAAAAAAAAAAAAACAATTTGGCGTGTGGTAAACTAAGTTTTAAAATTGATGTGAGTACAATAAGCAGTTTTTTAGTGTTAATAAATTTTGTATAAAAAATATTGTGAGATGTTTATAATGGCTAAGAAGTTCATTATTTTGAAATAATTTTTCAAAAGAAGTATTTGGTAGATACAAAAGCACTTAACTACCCCTTTTTATAGAGGATTTCAATACCATTTATACAATTATTATTTTATGGTAGAATGAGGCATAACAATGTTGAAATTATTGTTTTGCTTAGATTTCATGTGCAGAGGTCTTAATAATGTGGGTAACATTTCATGGATGACCAATTCAAGTGACGAGACATCACTGCAACTGCAAAAGTACCGAATACATACAAAATGTATCAATTTTTAACAGGTATTATGACATTAACCATCCCAACAGTCACAGAATGGATTATGAAGTTTTATGTATTGGTAGAGTAAATGCGCAGTTTACCTGTTGAGTTTCATGATGGTTTTAGCATCACATCTAGTTTAAGCATGTCATGATAAACTTTTATAACTAAGAGATTGAAGAAAGGAAATATGTCTTCTCATAGTTGTAGGGGTGGGCATATTGAGGCTAAACTCAAACCGAACCACTCAATGCCCACCCCTAATTAGTAGTGAAATTTTGGTCACTGGTAGTGTTGGACGAGAAAAACAGAAGTTACAGGGATGGAAAGTTGGAAACACCAACCTGGCAGCTTTAGGCCTTTAAGAAAATAGGGCAAGTCATTTGATCAATTGCTGACCTGCATTTGCTGTACATATCTGATGATTATAAGTGATGGCTTTAGAAGGAGCAAAGGTGTAGCTAATTTGTTCCCAATAGTGAATGATGGTTGGAGGTCTTATCGTTTCAGTAGTTCAATAAGCATCTTCCATTTGCACATATCCAAGTGTGCGACTGTTCTTCTATAACCCTTTTCCCGTTCACAATCTTATTGATACAGTGAGGAATTACGAAAGGGTCTGTGAGATGTGCCACATACTCTTAATAAAACTGCTATATTTGGTGATAATGGTGCTTTTTCTCCTGGAGGAGCGAGAATCGGTGAGTTGTCTTTGGCATTTGAATTTTATCTTCAGTATTCTGAAATTGCATGCGATGGTTTCTTCTTCTTTCTGCCTTCCTCGCAATGTATTGTTAAAAGTATTCTAATTCTTTATAAATTTCATGGTGGCATGATTCCGCAGCTTTGCTCAACGGTTGTCCTTTCTCAAAGTACATTTTCTTGCTCTTATGTCATTGTATCATAACGGATGCTACGCTCTCCTTTCTTTGTTCGTCTTTGCAGGTACTCCTGCTATGAGTACACATACAGAGGGAATATGGAAAATTCCAGAAAGATCACTGTTTCCATACAGAGGGAATATGGAAAATTCCAGAAAGATTTTATCAAAGGTCTCAAGAACAACAAAGATATTTACGAGCTCAGAAATCGGGTCGAAACATTTGCATCCCAGTTTGAAATGCCAGGATATGATTGATATATTAACATGTGGCTTACCATCTTGATTTCTTGGCAAACCCTACAATTCTTATTTTTTTGCCTCCAATTGATCTCTTGTAAATTAGAGAAATATGTTTGCCAAGTTTTCACAACTAGTCGCTGCCACATTGACATTCCTGCCCTCACTATGTCTTGGTTGTTTTGTATATAATTATAGGAAGTAAAATTATTAGGGAATTTTAACGAAAAGCTCACGGTACTGTTCACTTTAACGAAAAACTATATTTTTACACTAAAAAATCAAATCTGATACTATTCATTTTACCTTTTATTTTGTCTTTATCGTTAAAACTCAAAGTTTTCAAGTCTTTTTCATTAGTTTTCCTAAATTATTAACCTTCTACTTCTTTTGGTGAAAGTGTAATTAACTAAATTTATTAGGTTCGTTTATGTACTGGTTTGGTACTAGAGTGCTTTTATAAAAAATGGATCTAAAAAAAACTAAGCTTAAAAATGTATTTGATAAACACTTTAAAATAACTTATTTTCACAATTTTAGGTAAAAAAAAATTAAAAATATAAAGCAGCAAAAATAAACTTATTCTCATAGAACAACAGAAGTAATTTTTTATTTCTTCGTAGCCCAGCATGACCAAACCACCCCCCTCTCTCTCTCTCTCTCTCTCTCTCTCTCTAGTTGATCTGGATTCTAGATAAAGCCGGAATCATGAATACTGCAATGAACAGAGTTATACCTGTTTCTTTTGGCCATCTGTCATCAGATACACTTCATCTGGGTGGTTGTCAATTCCACTTTTGGACCCGGCTTTTTCTTCTGTGTTAACTATTTAGAAGAGGAGAATGGCTTGCATTGAATGAATTCAGTCACTATCACGTGATTTTTGATTAAAAATGTGTTGTATTATTAGACTGAAATATCGTGAATTTATTTTATATTCTACGTACGTTGCTCTCAGTGGTGTTCATGACTGATGCTACAATGTCACACTTTGTAATGATACAGGGCTCTACTGTGGCGGTGTACTCTTACCATCCAAGTTCCTCTCTTAACAAATGAAGCTTTAGCTATTGCAGCAGTTGATGGATGCAACAAAAAGCTCAAGTGCATTTACTCTATAGTGCGGCAGACCCAGAGACTACATTTGTCGGAATTTATTCAACATTCTGCAGATTTTTATATGATACCTCCACTGTGAAAGAAGCTGAAAAATCTCTCACGCTGCACTTTTTTCTTCCTTTTTTTTTCCCTTCTTTTATTTAGAAAAAGAAGGAATCATAATAATTGATGGTGTGGTTTTTTGTTTGGTGGTGGTTATGAATGTAAGCCGCTGTTTGCTGCTTTAAGGATGATAATGTCTTGTTGGGTCAGAGAAACTCTGAGGTGCTTGCTTCTGCGTCTGCCAAAAGTGCTTCTTTATGTTGTTTTCGGCATTGGTGTTCTGCTTTTTTCTGTCTTCTAATATTACTATTTTTTCTATTTATTAAAATAAGAGAAATATTAAGGAGACATATTTAAAAGTGAGGTTTTTCATGAATTTTATGTCATCTTATATTTTTTGCACAATAAAAGTAGGGACTAAGGTGGTCCCAGGACCTTCTGGATTCAAAAAATATACATGTGAAGGTCTTTTGAGGACCCTCCAAATTTTATTACAGGTCCTTTTTGTTTCTTCTAAATGCTTGATGTTCGTTATATCTCAAAATGTTGGGCCAATGCTTGAAAAGTTCTTTATATCACTCATTATATTGCTTAGGCATATGTCAATATATATATTGACATGTGTATAACAAGACCTCAAAGTGAATAAACTGATTTTTTTTGTTACGCATTTTGTGTGTTGTTCCTATCTAAAAAATTTGTATTTAACATTTAGATTCCAAAGTTCAAATCTTGAATCCACAACAAAATTCATAAATAGTTCCACTGAGAACAGTTCCTTTAACATTTCTCTTAAATTAATATGTTTTGTTGTCTTATAGTTCTTGGATTTGAGGAATATTATATTAGTTTTGCTTATGTTGGACGCTGCTATGGATCCCTTGGAGGGAGGCAAGGCATGAATTTCCGGCAGGGATAATAACTAAAAAGCATGGGATACGGTTGACAAGCAAAGCAAGTGACCCTAAATTTTCTCCCCCCTCCTTACTTTAATAATATTTTCTTCTAAAAACCCAAATCCAAAATCCCCAAAGAAGGGGGAAGAAAGAGCAAAATTATATGCGTGACAGCAAGAGAAAACAAGTTATACGTGACCGGTTTAGATGATTATATATCTACCTTTGAATTTGGTAGTCTGACTATTTAAACAACCTTACAGTTTAATTTCTTGCAATCAATCTTTACTGTTCATTTTTCGAGTTACTTAGCCGTCCGGATTACTAAAGAAAAATTACTATGTCTCTTGTAAGATGACTAATGAATTCCTTATGTGACTAATTAATAACTAGAAAATTTTTATGGTGTTTAGAAGATATGTGATAAGATTTTCTTCAAAACCTAAAGAAGGGAGAAGAAAAGCCGATTTTATATAACGAAGTCTCTATCGCTCTCATTACGTGATTGACCGAAACACATGTGAGGGAGGAAGAGATAGGGTTTGGTGATGATCAAGACCACTGCTTTGAAAGGGAAGGGAAAAATCAGACAAAATCTTCCTTCTAAGATGAAAAGAAGTTGGCTTTTTTTGACATAAAAGCAAATCCAGGAATCTTCATTCATGAGCGGTGCTTCTTCTTCCCTACATAGAAGAGACTGCTACAGTCTCAACCCTCACCTTTTTCATCATTCTTTCACAACTAGAATCATGACTCATTTACTATAACAACTCAACTCTCTCTCTCTCTCTCTCTCTCTCTCTCTCTCTCTCTCTCCTACGAGAGATTCACCATGAAAAACCCCAATTAGAGGCAAGAGGAAAACCTTTTCAAAATAAGAATAATCATAATCAACACTTTGGTAGCGTAGACTTGGTCGTAATCAAATTGTACTTGATGGTAACCATAGTCGTATCCAAACTAAGCAAAGCAGTTGTTAGTGCAGATGTGTGAATTTTTGTTTCCATAATTTGGATTAGATTATTGCTTAAATAAAATACAAAATTATCCAAATTCAAGATAATTAAATATTAGTTCATTAATAAATTAAATATTTTGAAGAAGATAATAAATTAATGGAGGATTTTGATTGTGCCACCAAGCCCTAAAGATAGAGTAACAAGAAGCTTCCATTCCAATTTTTCCCTATCTTTGTCCACCCAACCCTTTTTTTACTTTTACTTTTTCTTCTACTTTTGTGTTTTTTTTTTTAAATCAACTTGGAAGATCTTGCACCCACAATTGCATTATTATTATTATTATTATTTTAACCGTTTTATGGCTTAAAAATAAAAATAAAAAATGAAAATTCTTCATGTATTCAACCATGATAACCAATAATTACCTGTCAATGAGTCTACGCTTCGTCAAATCTAAATTACAAGAACGAAAATTCAAACTTGATTGTAGGCGGAGAACTAGTAACTACTAGAACAAAGTTGGAGAATGCACGAGAGAAAAGAAAGGTAATAAAAAAAAAAGGAAAAAGAAAATACAAACAGAAGTAAGAAGATGGGTTAAAAAGGTACAAATAAAACCCAATAACTAATTACTTCTCTCTCTACCCTGTAATATTTTTTTACTTTTTTATTTTTTACCTATGACTGCAAAAGTCCAAAAGCTTCTTCCTCCCCTCAACAATTTCATCAAAGAAATCATCAAGTTGGCTCGCAATATTCTCCGCACCAGATCTCAGCACCCCAAAACACGCTTTCAAGTTGTCCACTCCCTCCCTAATCCCGCCGCCGTCAACCTCCCACTCCACCACCCCCTGTTGGCCCCCCCTCTCCAGCTCCCCCCTCAGCTCCTCCATCGCCGCCTTCGACCTCCTGAACTCCCACATCAGAACCCCCGGCCTCTCTCTGATCTGCCCGATTTCCGCCGCTACCCTCTGCTGCAGCCTCGCCGTCGATATCATGAACGATGATCCGAAGATCATGCACCCCTCGTTGTACCCTCCCCTGCAGAAGCTCGACTCCTCCGGCAAGCAGAACACCAGTCCGTACAGCAAGATCATGAGTAGCAGCGAGCTCACGTTCCTCATTGCGTACAGGACTCCCCTGAACCCATTGAACCCGTTGAGCTTCGATTCGATGGAGACCCCTTCGTCGAATTTGAGCGACAGCGGCTGGATTCTCGTTTCCATCAGCCCCCTGTTCTCCTCTTCCAATCCGAACGCCTCTCGCCGACACCCAGAAATCGCGCGCACCACCTGTTCGACGAAATACCACAACGAATCAGTCAAACGTATAAAGCAAGTTAAAGATTGTGAATTTGTGATCAAATTGAAAAACCCACCTGGCGAGAGAGCTGGGGAGTGAGGTGGCGGTGGGAGTCGAAGGTGGAGGTGATGTTGAGGCCGGAAGTGTAGTAATTCTCCATAGCGGAGACGGCGGACTTGAGGACATGGCAGGCTTCCCAAAGCTTGGAGCTTTCGTCCATGTACTCGTCAAGCCACTTGTCCCCGACGGGCAAATGGAGCTTCTGGACGAGAAGGGCCAGCTGGGAGTGGAAAGATCGAAGAAGGGAAAGAGCCCTTTGGAGGAATTGGATTGACATGAAGTTGTTCGAAAGATAGACCCTTTCGAGATCGTCGATCCCTCGAGTCAGAAACGAATAGAAGCCATTGACAGAGTTGGTGGACGAAGGATCCATTTTTAATCTTCCTCTCCTTTTCAATTTCTTTTCAAATATCTTTTGTTTTGCTTGTGTAGAAAGCTTGAAATTTTGTGTGGGATTAAAAAAAAAAGAGGGTGCTATTTAAATGGATGAGAGAGAGAGAGGAGAGAGAGAGGAATGGAATTATGAGGAGGGAATATCTTTAGGAGGAGGAGAAGCAGCTCAGGTTTCTAAGGTTGAAAACGATTGTTGGGAGCAATGATGGGTGTTTCCTATAGAGGGGAAAGGATGAATGGTAATATGCCATTTTCATTGTTTTAATGGGATGGGATGAAACGATGTGTGAAAAATAATTGGAAAGACATAAGATTTATGAAACAAAACAAAATAGAAGCCTCAAAAAATAACCAAAAAGGAAACAGACTATCTGTGTGTGCTTCTTCTGAAATAGAGAGAGAGAGAGAGAGAGAGAGAGAGAGAGAGAGGCTTTGGGTCATTAGCTAATTAGCAGAGGAGCGGTATACTTATACAAGAAACAGAGCATGAAATTTTCATGAGCCAGCTCCCTTCCAATTTCTTACTTTTCTCTCTTCCAATTTTATACATGTAGGGTGGGGGGTAGAGAGAGAGAGAGAGAGAGAGAGAGAGGTACAAATGCAAGTGGGTATGATTACAAAATTTTAGTCGGAATTGTATGATATATATATTTTTTAATGTTTTGGATTTGAGGTTATTGGTTTGTAAAGTGTTTGACTGGATTGACTGAGTTTCTACTTGTTCTTGTTCCTCTTCTAATTCTCTTTTGGTTTCAATATTATTCTTTTGATTTGAGTGCTCTTTGGCTTCTTCTTTCCTCATTTCCTTCCTCGAGCTACTGACTTGGCTCCTTATTTCCCCCTCTACTCTATTGAAATTTGTGGGTTTTGTATTTCCTAGATTTATTTTTCTTGTTTTGTTTATTTTTTTCAATAAATGGAATGATGAGGTTCCTTGTATGTGTAATTTGTCTTGTAATTTGTAAACATTCTTACCAATACCAACCATGCAATAATCCCTCTTTTTAGGCCATATTTTTCTTTTAATATCTTGTCTTCAAAGTCTCTCGTTCTCTTAGTCACTTCGGGCTGTTTGGTGGGCTAATTGGGATAGATCGTGATTAATTAAAATAAATTTGAGTCCAGTCTTTTGTTTATCGTGTCAAATGTGAGATAGATATGACCATATATGATGAGTTATGAATCCACAATAGAGTGTGTTATCTAACCTATCATTAAACATGAGTTACAAGTCTTGTCTTACATGACTATGTCAATCCAATCTCAAATTTAAGGCTCAATCTCATATAGCTCACCAAATGACTGCTAGTGACTAATGATTTATGGTTATTTAGATTTGAATATAATATCGAGAATTGAAATTGAAAAATTAAAAATGCATCTATTTATTCTCCAATCTTGATATCAAACTAACAGTAAGTGAGTATGTATCACTTGATCATTGGGCGGCTGAGAGAACATTTCTTTTATTAAATAGTTTATATTGTTAATTAATTTTTCCTTTGGGGGCAAAATGGATGATGCTTCTTCATGAATTATGCCTGCAACTTGAATTGAATATCAATACATGACCCAATAATTTAATCCTAGCCGTTTAATGGTACTCCTTAGGACCCATCTAACGGCGGAGAAAGTAAATAAAAGTGCGAAATGATCAACTCCATGGGTCCCAAAATTTTGCTGCAGTCCACTCAATGAGGTTATGAATGATTAAGTTGGTTTTAAGACAATAATCTAAGGCTATAAACATGTTTAAAGGTAAGAGAGGTTTATGTGTATGTTTGTTTATTGCTTGACAAGCATTATCAATTATTTAATTATCTTTGGTTTAATAAATTATCAATTGTTTATTTATTTATTTTCTTTATTTATTTATGGGGGTCTTAGTTTCTTGATGTGAGGAGGAAGGGGGGGACCAGGAAATCTAATTTATGTTGGGGTATGTGACATTTTAGTGTTGATTTTATTTTAGTCTCGTTGGGTGCTCGTGGTTTTTTGGAAAATATGACACGATCTTAAGAGGATGTTGGTCTTTTGAGATTTCATTGGAAAGTGAGTAGGAAGAAGAAGAAAAAGAAGCTTATTTAGGAGTTAGGACCAGTTTTTTAAGTGGTGGTGGTCAAATCTTACCCATCCAATTTTCTTACCCTAACTTTTTTATACAACAAGTGCGGAATTAAACTACGCTGCATGATGGATGAGTCATAATTTGCCAATGGCATATTTTAACATTTGATATTTAGTTGAGATTGTTCATTAGAATTGTAATCAAAGTTGTATCAGAGATTGTCCATTTGAATCGTAACCAAAGATGTCTCAGTTTTTTTTTTTTTTTTTTTATAATTATTTTTTAAAATAATCTTAGTAAAAAAAGATGATGGTTTGACATCCTAATTTTGTTCAGAGCAATACACATTAGTCCTCAATATTTTGTTTTAGAAAAATACTATAGATATTAAAAATCCAACAAACATTTACAATTTTAGCACCAATTGGCATGACGTTGTTTTAATTGTTTTCATTTGGTTTGAAATTGTTTCAAGCGTTGATAACGATTTTATTATAATTTTAAGAACGGATACAAGCATTGCAGAAGACATTCTAAATGAAATTCAAGAGTGTTCCTCAATTCAAAATTTATTTGGTTAATGAATCACAGTATGAACTTTGAGTTTGGCTAACAAACTCAACCAGTTAAAACTTTAATTATCATAGTACACATGTAAGATCTCATTCGGTACTTTACTTGGGGATAAGGAGCCCCAGCCTGTGACCGACCACCAAAAATTTGGTTATCCAAATTTATTTTACTCTCAGAAACTCTCAGTTTGATGGTTAAAATATTCAATGAAAAGTGGATCCTTTTTTATTTTTTACTTCTTTTCTTGGTGAATTGTAATAATTGAGCTGTTCACCTACTGAATCTCATCCCATATACAGAGAAATTTTTCATGCGTATAGAGTAGTATATCATATGTCATTATAAAGTTTGAGGAAAATTTTATTTTTTAAATGTCCTTCCACTTATATAATTACATGTAGTGTATCATTCCGTATTCTTGGCACATTAAAAAATCTCTCCATATAGGCTTGTATTGGCAACTGAACCAGTTGTTCTACTAGGGAGTGCATAAAGAAAGAAGATAACTAGCCCTCTTTCTTTTGCAAAAAAATTCAGAAACTCATATTTGAATCCAACAAGAACACCAAGGAAGAAGAGCAATTTTCGCTGGACAGTTATTGTGATGTCTCATGTCAAAAGTATAGTGGTATGAAGCAATATAGTGACGGTATACCACTGGCACTGGCACGAGACAATAACCCTAATTCTTTGGTTTGGAATTTTGTTCAATGTTGAATGTAAGGAGTTCCCATTTTTGCCAAGCAAACAAAAGGACTTCCAAGAATCCAAATTTTGCCAAGTGAAATTGGGTAGCTGTAGATTTAGGATCCGGTGGGTGGGTGAAGGGTTGTCTGATTTTTAATGGTGAAAGATAAACTCTTGCTTGGAAAGTACAACAAAATTGTAAGTTGTGAATTGTCCTGGTTAAGATCTTTTACTACAACCAACTTTATTTCGGGTTGGTTGGTACCATACTGCACTAATTCTGAAGCTACCGAGTACTTATCAACTTCATACATTCAAGAACCCACTTAATGATTCGTGTTGAGGCAACCAGGAGGCCAATCAGAACTCAGACGCGTGTAAACATTAGAATAAAACTCCTAAAGTCCCACATCGACCGTGAACGGAAGCCGTAGACTCCCCTCAACTATAAAAAGAGATCATTCTCCTACAATTAATCTCTAATGCCATTATTGTACTTAAACTCGTCATTAGAACTCACTGATGATGATTATGCTTGAACGTTTGTATTGTGTAAACTTTTCATTATTAATGAGAACTTCTCCACCCCCATGGATGTAACCCAACTTAGATTGAACCATGTATATCTTAAGTTTGCTTTTTTATCTCTATCTCTTTACATATATCCTTACTAGGTGATCGGAGCAATCTTGCGAATGTCACAAATTGACGCTTTACGTTGTTCCAAAGTCCTATTAATTCTGTGCATCAATAGGATTCAAACGAACTAGATAAAATATATATATATATATATATATATTTTTTTTTTTAACAGTGAATGAAAGAGGTTTGACACCTCATGTAGGTCCATCACTTGAGGTGAAAGTAAAGCAATTGATGGCTAGATTTGTCCAACATCCCTTTCATCCCCATCATGATAATTACCAATAAAAGTCTCTGTTGAAGAATGTTTCATTTTCTTCTTAAATGAGCTTTAGATGGACACAACTTGATGATGGTCCACAGCCTCCTCTCTCAACCATGAACGATACAAAGGAATGATTCGAATGATTGTTTTATTTTAATTCAAATTAGGACACAATAGAAACCCTAAACAGGGAAATAAAAATAGTTGGCATCAGAAAAGTTGTATCGAAAGAGTTTTGACAATGTTTTGTTGTCGAATTTTGCATTGAAATTATTGATTACGTAAATTTTGGTTGAAGAACAAAGTATTCAAGCAAATCTATACTTTACTATCTCCAAGTGTCCTCTAATGATCCAATCTCCACTTTTTGGAACCCACCATCAACATTTAGCATAGCGATTTGGACATCCATCCTCCTATTGATTATTATGGACTTAGCTAGCTAAGAATTTTCCTTCAATGTCATATACCAATAATTATTTATTCAGCCTCTTGAACAATTTATATCTTAAGGGTGACGATTTTCACAATCTTGTTTTATCAAATTGAAACCTAAATCTTCACTGAAGTTTCGAAGATGTTCGAGAAATGATAATCTTTGCATCCCCTTGATGGAGAATGCACATATCCCTTCATAATATTATCCTTCGAGAAAAAAAACTTTGTGAGTGCGTATGCGTGATGAAACAGTGTACAAAATGTCAACCGAATAAGAGTTATTTTCTTCATTGAAAATGAAAGTTACTTACAAAAATTCTGTGTTCTTCGAAATCATTAGGTTTATAAGGAAAGATTGACATTTTTATCATTGAAGAACTATCTCGGTACATTTTAGTAGGACTTGACGTTGAAGTTTTGAAGATTTTGCTTGATGATGTTAGACTTAAACGTTCATGCAAGTAAAACACCAATGTACTAACCTTGCAAAGACATCACCCTAGCATAGCAAGCACTAAAAACTGCAGCAAGTACTCTCGAACACCTTGATCTGTAAGGAGGGCCTTCTGCACACTCACCACGACCGTATTACTCGAACCTATTGGGAGTTCTCTAAGTATATGTTTCGGTGGGGTATGCAGGGACCTTCCCTTGGTATTTATACTACTACAACCCTAGTGCGCATTCCCATAACCATACACTAAGATCCCTTATTGTACAAGGATATAATCTACCAAATCTCAATCCAAATAGGATAGTATCAAGAGCCCTTATTCTCCAATTATAATTGGATTATATACCTTACTTGGAGTCCAGGTTATAGCTTATAACTAAAACTTAATTGCACTTACATTCCATAACAATCCTTATTAAGTATATTGACCTATTGGCCGTTGGATTAGAGTCTAACATTCAACATTCTGCCACTAGATCAATTAGTTAATTCAAGAAAGAACCTCAATGAATCTGTAAGCATGATTCTTTATTGGCCAATGGATTCAGTTAAGCTATTAAGCTTTTTGCATACTTTTGTCAAGCAAAGATTACTCATTCAGAACTATCGGAGACTATGAACTTAGATAAGTGTTCATGAGCTCTTATAATCACTGAATAAGGTCACTTACATGAAGTAATCAATCACAGACTTGGTACAGAAGTGAGTTACAAAACCATGAGTCAAAAAAATCGACTCCATCGCTTCCAGGTCCACTTAATCAGTCTTATATCTGACTGTTTAATGCTTTTGATGAAGCTTTCAAGCTACAAGGATAGCTCACACATAATTTTGTGAAAAAACACTCAGTTCACATGCCAAGCAATCTCACGACACAACCAACTGCAGCTAATAACCTTTTGTTGCTACATTGTTTCATCGAAAAACACATCAATTGTTTATAACCTTTCAGCAACCTATTTCCAACAGAAAACATGAACTAAAACTATATTGAAACAATGTATGAATTACTGAAACAACATCTTTTTATTAAGCCTTCAATTTAACCAAGTGCAGCTACTAGCTAAACATAAAACCAAACTCAATACTAATTGTCACAATAATAACTACCATGCATAATTAAACTACATATTATCATTACTCCCACTAGTTCAACAAATATAGGGTTACAATCACTCTCATATTGAGTGCATGCTTATGAAAAGTTGCATTTGGTAATACCTTTGTGAGTGGATTAGCAAGCATTGCATGAGTGTTAATGTAATCAACCATGATCTCTCCAGACTTTACTTTCTTCCTTGTCAACGCATACTTGGTGTTCAAGTGCTTAGTTTCAGGGGACCTTTTATTATTCTTAGAATAAAAGACAGCAGCTTTATTATAACACCAAATTAGAACATGCTTTGCTATTAAATCCATAATCTCGAGACTATTGACGAAATTTCTCAGCCATATAGCTTGTGATGTAGCTTCATAGCAAGCTACAAACTCAGCTTGCATGGTAGAAATGGCAATAGTATATTGTTTCACACACACTGCCCCATTTGCCAACGTGAATATATAACCTGAAGTTGACTTAAGTTAATCAACGCAGCCTGCAAAATCTGAGTCACTATAGCCTACTAGTTTGAGTCTTGAATCCTTTTTCTATACTAGCTGATACTCTTTCGTTCTCTGCAAGTATCTTAAAACTTTCTTGGCAGCTATCCAGTGTGCATTACCATGGTTAGACTGAAACCTTCCCAATATGTTAATGGCATATGCAATATCAAGTCTGGTACATACTTGTGCATACATGAGACTTCCAACAAGAGAAGCATAAGGTTTCTAAACATTTTTTTCCTCTCAAACTCAGTCTTAGGGCACTGATCTTTACTGAGCTTTTCTCCCTTTGTTATGGGAACATCACAGCCATTCAAGTCTTCCATATTGAACATTTTCAATGTATGCTCTTTGTGATAAACCTAGTAGACCTTTACTTTGATCCCTTGTGATCTAAATACCAAGAACAAAAGCTGCCTCTCCCATATCTTTCATCTCAGAGTGTTTGGACAGAAATTTCTTGGTGTCACTCAGCAATGATGCATTATTGCATGCTAATAATATGTCATTTATGTAAAGAATGAGAAAAATAAAACAGTTTACATTCATTTTCATGTAAACACACTCATCACTAGGGCTTTCTTCGAAACCATGTGATGAAACAACCTCATCAAACATCAAATACCACTATCTCGAGGCCTGTTTCAATCCATAAATGGACTTGTTAAGTTTATAGACCAAATTCTATTTCCATTCTCGAATGAAACCCTCTAGTTGCTTCATGTAGATCTCTTCTTCAGGATTTCCATTCAAGAATGCAGTCTTAACGTCCATTTGATAAAGAAGTAGATCGAAGTGAGCCACTAGTACCATGCTCACTTTAAAAGAGCCTTTTGTAGAGACTGGAGACAATTTTTCATTATAATCAACTCCTTCTTGCTAAGTATAACCCTTTGCTACAAGTCTAGTTTTGTATCTTTCGATATCACCCTTTGAGTCTCTCTTGGTCTTGTAAACCTACTTGCAACCTATTGGTTTACATCTTTTTGGAAGCTCAACCAACTCCCACACTTTGTTCTTATTCATGGAATCCAATTCTGATTGCATATCTTCTTACCCATGTGCATTATTGAGACTCTTAGTTGTTGTCTTGAAGTTTAATGGATCTTCTTCTTGACTACTAAACTCAGCTTCTTGCAGATACACAAGGAAATCATCTGAGATTGCAGGCTTTCTTGCACGGGTGGATCTTCTGGTTTCCATTTGCACATGTTCAATATGCTCCTCTTGAATGGTTGGTGTGTTCTTCAACTGGACAAGTTCTTCTGCAATCATTTCTTCTTGTTGAGTAATTTGTGTTGGTTTTGCATTGGAATTAGTACAACTTCTTCTATCACATCATTAACTAGGGTTTCTTCTTGCATTGCTGTGATCTCTTCATTCCAGTCAAGATTCTTCTCCCATTGATCATCATTAACTTCTTCAATCAACTTGGCTCTCCCAGTTTCAATGAGTCTCGAAGTATGATTGGGGCAATAAAACCTGTAACCCTTAGTTCTTTCTGGATACCCTACAAAAAAGCATGTGATTGTTATAAGGTCCAACTTCTTCTCCATTGGATTGTATGCTCTTGCTTCTACGGTGTATCCCCAAATTCTCAAGTGATTCAACACTGGTTTTCTGTTAGTCCACAACTTGAAGGGAGTCTTGGGGACTGAATTGCTAGAGGCCCTATTTGGCAAGTAATTTGCAGTTTTGATTACTTCTCCCCAAAGAAAAGTAGGTAGCTTCAAATTACTTATTAATATCAAACTTAAACTTTGATTTAACAAGCATAATAACTAAGACTAAATTCATTCTTATGGAAGGTATATAAGCAACATCAACCAAATCTAGCAAAAAAAAAAAAAAAAAAAGAAAGAAAGAAAATAATTCAACCCTAACTACTCCAATGAACTCCATTGCCCACGAATACTGACATCTCATCCTTGTTTGGCACCCTCTTACCAATGTACCCCTACAATGAATTTGTTACATGAATTGTAGCACTAGTATCAAGCGACCAGGTATCACAAGACATCTCAACCAATTTCGGTTCAAAACAAATTGAAATTTTATGCATCATACCTTTGTTTTTCTTACTTTCTTTGTTTTCCTTCCAATGTTTATAACTAGTGCACTCATTTTTCTGATGTCCCACCTTTTTGTAGAAGAAACATTTTATTCCAACACCTTTATGGACTTTCAGATGGTTATTATGCTTATATTCACAAACCAGATCAGACATTGATCTTTTGATTACCATCAACACCATTTTGTTAGCCTTAACCCATCTTTCATATTCATTCTTCTTTTTTGCAGTTGCATCATCAGCAAGCTTGGCTGGTTCATTCTTTCTCAGAGTTAAATTGAAATCCATGAGCCCTAGTGTTATTTCAATATCTTGCCTCCACTTCTTATAGTTGGTTCTATTAAGTGTTTGAATTGAATCCAATGAGCTAATTACTTACAGATTTTCAAACAAAATAAGTATTCAAGACTTTATATTCTGCATAACTAAAACAACTCAACCTTTGTTTGGTTTTTCAAGTTTAATCAGTAGCAGTGCAAAACGTATAAGTTGCATAAGTAATGGTACAACATGAAAGCCATCCACCTTCATTTGGCAGTTAACTTTTGTAGCTTATGCATCTTGTATGTTTTCACTGAGCTATCAGTAACCGAACCAATGTAGATTAGTCACACCTTTATTTGGGGATATACCCTCATTGTTATGGCTACTGATACAAGCTGATCAATTAAACCTTGAATTTTTAGCAGTTCTAGAATGATTGAAACGAGTTTGTTTGTGTTTCATTCATTCAATTACATCTCAGAAAACATTGATCATGTTATAACTTTCAACATGCTTTGAACCTTAAAACTTTCGATCATTAGACATGCTTAACAATCAAGACTTCTGAAGCAAACAATTTTTGAGTTTTAATAGGCCAAAATTAGTTCTTACATCAGTTATGCATGGTAGACAGTTTTAGGGTTTTTGTGAATATAAGCATAATACAAGAAGCGGTCATGGCACTTGTTTGCAATCTTATATGTATATATTACTTAGTTTTATATTAAGTCGAGATTCGTATACATGTGCAGGGATAATATCTCTCAAACTTTGTACATATACGTATGCATGCAAGCATTAAATATAGCAACGGGAAAGAAACCAAAATCAAAACTTGAAGAAATTTTAGTTCATTCGTATTGCATGCATGATTTCATGTATGTTAGTACTCTTATGGATTTTAACTACATAAACGTTGGCTTTTATACCAACTATTAGACTTAAACGTTCATGCAAGTAAAACACATTGTACTAACCTTGCAAAGACATCACCCTAGCATAGCAAGCACTGAAAACTGCAACAAGTACTCTCGAACACCTTGATCTGTAAGGAGGGCCTTCTGCACACTCACCATGACCATATTACTCGAACTATGGGGAGGTCTCTAAGTATATGTTTCAGTGGTGTATGCAGGGACATTCCCTTGGTATTTATACTACTACAACCCTAGTGCACATTCCCATAATCATACACTAGGATCCCTTATTGTACAAGGATATAATCTACTAAATCTCAATCCCAACAAGATAGTATCAAGAGCCCTTATTCTCCAATTATAGCCGGATTATATGCCTTACTTGGAGTCCAAGTTATAGCTTATAACTAAACCCTAATCGCACTTACATTCCACAACAATCCTTATTAAGTATATTGACCTATTAGCCATTGGATTTGAGTCTAACAACCAACAGATGAACCCTGGCTAGAGCTATTAGGTGCACAATTAGTTTGCTTCCATTTTTAGGATGGTAGGATTCTAAAAAGATACATTGTCATTTTAAAGCATCTTAATTAGCTGTGTAGAGTCGACAATCAAATCCTACGAATAATTTACAATTAAGAAAGTATGAAGATATACATAACACATGCTATCAAAATTGACATTGCGAGTAATGAGCTTGGTGATTAGGGTTTTTCTTTTCAATTTTGCATCTTCAATCTGCAGAGTCTCAGGTTTAAACCCTCTTCCTCCCCTTAATCAATGTAGCTTAAAAAAATAGTTTTAACTATGGAATCTATAAGTATGAAAACATTTTTATTTTATTTTTTTTGTTTCCATCGACTTACGCCAAAATATAAAATTATTTTCAACTATTGAATTACGATATTTACTGATAAGGGTATAGTTTAGGGTATATGAGTCATATGACACAGTAGGTTATGTAACTTCCATCCAAACGCTAACCTCATTTACCATTTCTTTTTGTCAAACCTTTACCTCCATTTACCATTTGATTTGCGCTTTTGTCCCCCTAAGAAATTTTTCATTGCACCCATAACATGGGTGGTACAACATGTGTCATTACATAAGTGAAAGAAAGCTTTGTTTTTCAAATTATTAATTTTTTAACACAACTATTATGTCACTTGTATAATAACACGAGGTGTATTATTTCGTGTTTTGAGCACGTCGAAAAATCTCTCCTTCTTGTGGTGCATAGTTATAACCAACTGAGATTAAACTTGAAGCTTAAACAGTTCAAGCAAAAAAAAGGTTGGGAAGGGCATTAAGTACGATCTTTGAGCAGCAAAGATGCTCCACTTATCGCAGACACGGGCAAATCACTGCCTCATTTGGTAAAAAGGGGCAAAGTTAATTAGCTAAAGCTAGGTTAAAGCATCAGCTGTGTTTGCGTGACACACATGGCAGTGAGTGCCCAAATAGAACCGAATGACTCCAGATTCTTTTCCGTGATTGTTTATACTGTATACTATGTAATTAATTAATTACAATTAGTGTAAGTTTCCTATCTCAATAGGGACTGTTAACCGGAATATACATATTGTACTATTTTCTTTACATCAATACAAGAAGTCATGTTTTTTATATGGTGTGGTTGACAATAATCATAAGCTGCTTGATTGTGGGAGGTCTCGAGTTCGATGCTTCGAGTTGGTGAGTCTGCTTGATTGTGGCCACAGGTAGGGTGAAATTTTTCTTAGCCTCTTCAGATCTAGAAGGGATGGATAATCGTCACTTATAACCAGTTGTCCTTCTTTTTAAAGAAAGAAAGAAAGAAAAATCATACATGGTTAAAGGAATCCTTGTTTATTAATCGATTATTTTAAGTGAAGTTAATCGGATCGCTTATCATTGTTGTTATTGTTTCAAGCATATTTGTACCCAATACAATGTATTATTATTCTTGAAGATCTTGGAGTAGCTACATTATCTATCCATATATTTTAATATTGAGCACCAAATCTTTCTTTTCAATCGACTTAGGTGCTAGGATTCAGAAAATTCTCAATCATGTGGATGAAATCAACCGAAAAAATCATGTTGATGGAATCTTACGATATATATGGGTTTCTTTTTTGTTGAGAATTCAAGTCGATCTTGAACCAGCGACATTGGTTGGTTTCCTTATTTTCTTTACTTTAATAAAAGCTTTTTTTTTTTTTGTTGCATTAGAGAAAACGAAATATAAATCTATTCTAATCTTAATTTTTTTTAATTTTTAATTTTATTTTATGAACGAGAGCGCTAGTGAGTTAAATTGTTAGTTGTTTGGAGGAAGGGAAATCGGTGGAAATCAAACTCACACCATAATACATAGACATAATTGTTTTCCGTCGCTGCAATAATGTTATTTTCATCTCTAATGGCCTTTTTTTCCCTTGGCGCATCGATGGAGCACAAATAGCCCCCATAGAAAATTAACCTTTACACGTTAATACTCCCAACACAACTCACTTCTTCCCTTTACACATTGCACCTATTTATGCTTGAGTGCAAACCTATGTGAGAGATGGAGAGAGAGTCAACTAGTTATCCTTTTTATGGAAATAAACTAGTAGGATTCTTCAAAATGATAATAGATATTGAAAAAAGATGCAAGAGCCTAAAATAAAATCCAAACCCTTCTTCTTCTCACTTTGGATTTATAGAATATAGACTAAACCCATAAAAACCCCGTCAACGACTAGAGGTTTACAAGTTTTTTTTTTTTTTTTTTTTTGAAATTTTATTTTAATAAACGACATTATTTCCACTAATACCTACTCCAATTATTGGAGTAAAACTCAAATTTTAGATTCTAAACTTATCTCAACTTGCTCTAACCCTTGGGGCAAATATGAGTCAAAACTCATTTCTGGGACAAATTTAGCCCAGAAATTCCCCCGGAGCTGGGCCCCATATATGTATATATTTTTTAGTTTTATATTTATAAATTCATTGAATCTAATGGTTAAAATCTAATTTGATCAAATCCAACGGTAAAAAAAAAAAAAAAAAAATCTAATGGTCCAAATTTAAATCAAACGGCTAAAGTAATTAAAAAATTTTATTTTATGTGTTTCATATTCTTTCGTAATGTTTCACGAGTTTCATGGTGTCGGTTTAGTGCTTTTTCAATATTTATCAAAATCTAAATATTTTTAGGTTAAAATGTTCATAAAATTAAATTAGGATAGTCTACATATTTATGTTTTTTTTTTAAAGTTAATTTAAGAAAAAATTATCCTAAATTCATTATTTAATAATCTTGGGCCAAAAATTTAACTCATAAGGGTTGGAAAAGAAAGACTTTTTCTAGATTAAAAATCTTAGGTTTTAACCCAAAGGTTTAAGCCTTACATTGAGCTAATAATAATATAATTCAAATTCGTTTTTCGCAAAAATCAAACATAAGACCTCTATCATTTATAAGTGAAAAAAACAATCATTAGCTTGTAGTACTAAGTGACATGTTTACAAGGCTATTAGCTAGCCATAAATTTTTCTTTACTTTTTGGCATCAAACTAGGCAGAACCCACTTCAGGATTCCTTCGCACTATAGGGTTCCTTTCGAACACCTGTCTCTCTCTTTCCATACCCTAAAAGGAGGAGGAGCCTTTATATTATTTTGCAGCCAAGGTGAAAGTTTGAAAACCATCAACTTTCCTAAAGCAATATTTTATATAGTGCTTTATATAGGCCTTACATATATAACTAGAGTGACCTAAAGGAGAGTCTCTGCCTTGAAAACCCTAGTTTCCGTAGTATATATGCATTATTTTCGTACCACGATGTGCATGAGTGGGAGCTGCATGCGACGTGGTGCCAAATCAATGGTCGAAACCTCTCGATGGTATATTAGCATTACACTTGTAGAGACGCCAAGCACATAAGATTTTGACAGATCTGGCCATTCAATGAGTGCCTTAGCTAGCCAACTCATTGTACTATTGCAATATTGAGTCCCCATGACAATTTTTGCATTTGAAAGTAATTGATCATGGGAAATGGGGGTAAATTACTAACCACCCCTTCAATCTTGTTTCTTATGAGGACGAGACTCGGTTTTAATAGTGATTGTTAGCTTAATATGCATCGTCGTTTTATTCTTTGGCAATTTTAGTTTTGTGGACCTTCTTGTTGTTTAACCTGATATAGTTGGGTACTACTACTATTTTCGCAGGCAGAATGAAGTTGGATGTGTGTTATAACTCAATATCCATTATTTGCCTCATATGTCTTTGTTACCCCCACTGGTGGTCCAATCATACACTCACGCTGTGAAAGACATGATCAACAATGTGAATCAATGAGCCACACTGGAGGAGAACATTTTTAAGATCTCCCTGGAAACTTATTAAGTTGAATTCAGTTCTCTGTGTCCTCAGACTATCTGTGCATATCTAGACTTTGTTTAGATGACAAATGCTGGCGATGCTTTATGTTTCTAAATTCAGAATGAACCAAACATGAGGTTGGAATAATGCAATATTAAGTAAGCTTCTCAGTATTTGTAATCGATGTTACTTTTCTTTCAAATGTCATGTGTTATTTGTGCAATATAGGCACCTAAAAACATGTTTCCTTAGGCCATCTCCAATCGAAGGGTTCAGAGGGCTAGAGGGCCGAAAATAGCTCGAAAATTATCTTCAATCGAGGGTTAGGCCAGAGGATCCCATGGAATTGGAGAGGGTTAGAGGGCTGGCCAGAAAATAGAGCAATCCTGTTGGTTATAACGAACAGGATTGCTTAAAAAAAAAATTTGAATACAACGGCTAGTCAGCTAGCCATTGTATTCAAATTTAATTTTTTTTAATTTTTTGTTTTTTGGTTTTTTGGGCCAATTTTTTTTTTTTCCTATAAATACCTAAACCATTCATTAAACTTAAGTTCTATTTTTTTGGGTTTTTGGGTCAGTTATCGTTGTAGTTTTTAAATTAAAATAATAAATTATGTTTGGCCGTATGGCTCTTTGGCCCTCGGTTGGAGACAGTTTTTTGTGATAGGGCTAAAACGAGCCCTATGGCCCTTTGGCCCTAGGTTGGAGACGGAGGCAAATATGACTCTATACTATTCATTAAAATATTAATTTCTTGGAGGACCAGAAGGCTAAAACGAGTCATTTGGCCAGCCCTCGGTTGGAGATGGCCTTAGTCAAAGTATCTTTCAAATTTTACTTTTCAAACGAATTTCTCTCTTTAAAATCATTATTGGCAAAGATTAGCTGGCAATCGATCACACAAATAGAGAGAGAGAGAGAGAGAGAGAGAGTAGTAACTTTGTAGCCTTTGTGTGCTTTAAGGCTGCCCACAGGCATTACACCACTGCATGCTTTGTTTAAATTCTTTTGTGAGCTACTTATGGATGGATTTAGATGGAGCTTTTGGAGATAGATACGTATAAATGGAATGGTCCAATATCCGCTATTATTTTGGATGATTTTGTAATGTATTCTAAAGTCACTTGGTAGAACTTTAACTTTGAGCCGAAATTTGGGGTTGGGCTACAATGGTACCTATACAGCCTTTATACAAGATTTAATTGTTGTAAAGATTTATTAAATTTTTTATATGCAAAATTTAACTTTAATTTTACGATCACTCAATGTTACGTAACATAGAAGAAAAATGACGTAATATGATACGAAAACTTTAAAGTTTTCATCCCAAATAGTTAATACAAAAGTTGCAATAATATTTAGTATTATGGAGTATAATCTAGTGATATTTCTTTTCACTTGTAAGTAAGAGGTCTTAGGTTCGATTCTCACTAAAGACGAATTTGAATCACATTATTAATAGCATATTGTGAGGCTTAGCCTATTTTCCCATAATATAGTTTCTAAAAAAAACCGCAATAATATTTCTATTGCTAGCTTTAGCAATATATTCTCCTACTTGCCATTACCCTAGGAGGATACTCACGGGTCTCTTTGTGAGGATCCTGGGGATCCTCCAATCAGATCCGTTCATTGTATATGTGAGGTCGGAAATCATTATAAATTTTTTTATTTAAAATTGAATATAAACAATATCTGAAAAAAACTGGCCACATGATATACGATGAACGGATGTGATTGGAGAATCTCCAGATTCTCACATAGAGGATCCTAGTATCCTACGAGAATCCTCTCTCTCCACTACCTAATCCAACGGTGTCCAATCCGGTTAAATGCAACACAAAAAGGATAAAGGGGTTCTAACCCAATAAGCATATTGCATTTGGGAAAGGTCTAGCCCTGCCCAACAACCCTAGACCCCAAAAGTACGGGGAAATTAATAAACACGTGTTTATTTTTTACTGTATAATTGAATAAAACAAAAAAGAATTAAGAGATAAAAAAAAAAAAACAAGATGTGCAAATGGAAAAAAATGGTGTGTAGAAATAGGATGTAGCTATAATATCCCGTGAATTTAAGTTCAACATAAATGAAGTAGATGAAGATTACGAAGGTATATAGTATGTTTCTCTAAATTTCACTCATTTATTTTACACATCATTAAATACCACGCAGTATTGTAGAATCTCCGGCAGAAATCATTTGCCTTGAATGGTGTGAACTTTCAACTTTGTGGTGGCTAAACCTAAAAAGGCAAAACCATTAAATCATTGCGGCTTGCTGGCACTGTGAAAGGGCTGTGAATGTAACTGGAAGGGGCGGCAACTGCATAGACTTATTAGAGCCGCAAAAGGAGTCGCATCTCTGCCCAAAAAAATAATTAAAAAGAAAGAATTGTGGGTTGGATTTTGGTTTTGGTTCCCGGCGGCAGCCGCAGCCACCTTGGCTCTGGAGGAGGAGGAGGACACTTGTTAGTTATTGGGTTAACAAATGAGATGAGCTTTGTACCGTGAAATTAAATGCATCAGTAACTTTTTCACGAAAGAACAACTTATATGACATATGTACATGTCTTAATTTTATTGGCACGTGACGCTACTGTGTCAATTTATTTGTGTTTGTAAGTTCTTCTCTTCCCTCATGTACTTATTTGGTATTAACAACAACAAAAAAAGTATAGCAAGCTGATAGTTGCATTCAATTGGATGTGAGAGAGGGAATATTTTTCAGACGAAATGAAATAAATGGGGGCTTAGTTTAGCAGATTGATGGTTTCATATAAAACATTTGAATTTCCAGTCCAGTTGAACAATTTATACATCTTAGTAAAAGTGCTACACTCTAAGACCAACTCCAATGCTGGACTAAAAGCTAAAGTACCCTTCAAAATTTCTCCCCAAACCCACTCCAACCCAAGGGGAAAATTTGGGCTAAATGCTAAATGCTAAACCAAGGTCAAATTCCCCCCAAAATTTAGCCCATAAATCGGAGTGGACTCCATCCAATATTTATCGGAATTTAAATTTTTTTAGATTAAAATGTTCATAAAATTAATTTACGACAGTGTCCATATTTATTTATTTATTTAAAATTTAATTTAACAAAAAAAATAGCCTAAGTTTATTCTTTAATAATCTCGGGCTAGAATTTTATGCTAGAACGGTTGGAGCAGAAAAACTGTTTTTGGGCTAAAAGCTAAATTTTCCGGGCTAAAATATTTGACTTTTAGCCCAACCATTGGAGATGGTCTAAGGATGGGCAATTCTCTGTTCATTTGCGAATTTCCGGCGCATTTTTAATTTTTTACACAAACAAAAAATCCAAAACGTTTATTCATTAGATAAGAAACGACTTTACTATGTAAAATTAAAAGAAACACTTTCATGCGTAGTCTATTTTTTTTACGTTGTAGTTGTCTTTTTTTCCCTTGTAAGGGCAACGTGTCTCTTACTCTCTCTGAAGCTCCAAAACCATAGCTCCATTTTTATGTGTTGAAGCTGCTTCCCCCTAGCTCATCCATCTTCCACTCTTGTAAGTAGATCTGACAATTTCTTACACGACCCGTTAACACGACACGTAAACGACATGAAAATAACGGGTTTCGGATCAACACGATAACTAATCGGATCATTATCGTGTCACACGATAATAACCCGTTAATAACAGGTCCTTAACAGGTTTACACGAGAGTGACACGCGAGTAACCTGTTTCGACACGATAAGAAAAAAGTTATTTTGATGATTTTAAATTTTTAAACTACTAAAAAAACTTACTATAAAATACAATAGATATAATGAATATGTATATATTGTTTATTAATTATTATTCTATATAAATTTTAAAATTTAATTTACTTATTTATGTATTTTTATAGTATATTATAGGCAAAGATTAAGATTAAAAATCATAAAACACATTAAAAATAAAAATATCAAGCAATTTAAAAATACCAAACACATTAAAAAAATTATAATAATTAATTTACATGTGCGAAAAATATGAAAAAAAATATGCAAACGCTTGAATTTTTAAAACCATACAAACTCTCATGAATAGTATTTTTAAGGGAGTTCAAAATAAATAAAATTCATAATCATTAATGTATAAGTCTAAAAGATGTGAAAACATAATAAACGTTCCTAATTGCAACCTTAACGCTTAGATGATGGTTACATAGTCATTTAGATTTTTAAAACCCTCCAAATCTCATGAACAATGTTTTTATTGGAGTGCAAAGTTAATAATAATTATTGTAAAAATGTGAAAAATGTAATCATTCGTAATGAAAAGTTTTACAACTTTCATGAAGGGGTCAACTCTGAAATTTAGTATATATATACTAATTTAGTATTATGTTTTACATTTTTTTGGGTCAAAGTATGTTTTTCATTTTCATTTTTATTGATTTAAAATATATTTTTCTTAATAAGTAACGAGTCGAGTCATATTACTTGATAATATTAACGGATTGATTTTGAGTCGGGTCATATTACCTGTTTACTTTAACGGGTATTACACGACACGACCCGTTAAATTATCGGGTATGACACGAAAACGACACGAATGTCAGGTCTACTTGTAAGGACAAGTGAAAACGATATTCAGATTTAAAACAAAATGAATAAGTCTAAAAGATGTGAAAACATAATAAACGTTCCTAATTGCAACCTCAACGCTTAGATTACGGTTACATAGTCATTTAGATTTTTAAAACCCTCCAAATCTCATGAACAATGTTTTTTATTGGAGTGCAAAGTTAATAATAATTATTGTAAAAGTGTGAAAAATGTAATCATTCGTAATGAAAAGTTTTACAACTTTCATAAAGGGGTCAACTCTGAAATTTAGTATATATATACTAATTTAGTATTATGTTTTACATTTTTTTGGGTCAAAGTACGTTTTTCATTTTCATTTTTATTGATTTAAAATATATTTTTCTTAATAAGTAACGAGTCGAGTCATATTACCTGATAATATTAACGGATTGATTTTGAGTCGGGTCATATTACCCGTTTACTTTAACGGGTATTACACGACACGACCAGTTAAATTATCGGGTATGACACGAAAACGACACGAATGTCAGGTCTACTTGTAAGGACAAGTGAAAACGATAATCAGATTTAAAACAAAATGAAATAAAACAGGAGAGAGCACGCCCGGTGGGACTCGAACCCACAATCGCCTGATTAGAAGTCAGATGCCTTATCCATTAGGCCACGGGCGCTACTTATTAAATTTGCCCGAAACATTAGTAAATGTAGACAAGTCTGTCCATATATTGGGTCATTATGGACCCATCGGGAACAAACCAATGCAGTTTTACAGTGCTTTTCAATTGAATTTATCCAAAATGGTAGCGCTCAATTTATCAAGTTAAAAGCTTAAATTCAAAATTCTCCATCTGCATTGAGTAATTTTATAGAGTCGTAACACAACCTTCAAAATCGCACATTAATTTCCACAACAAGATTTGAATGATCATATATCAGCTCAAGAACATATACAAAATGTTATTTCGCTCCGATGTTTTTCTGAAAATTTTGCACTGCAAAAGTGAGAGGCCATTGACCTTTCTCTTCTATACTACCAAAATTAGAGGGATATGGAGACAATGGAAAAAACAGGGTAAAAAAAATGTTGCGAAGATACAACTGGACAGCTATCAACCCAGTATTGATGCTAGGAATTTGTCTCTCTCTCCATGTTGTTGCAATAGTCACCAAGACCGACAATTTCTATGAGCATATCACACTGCACAAGTCATTCACCCGATCTTGAGAGACGTTCGTGTACGGAAGAACCCTGAAGTTCCCATTGCTCATACAGGTCAAAGTCAGCTGTTCATTGCTCACCATGGTCTGCAGCATTCAAGGTCAATCATAAGGAATTCAAATTAGAACTCGTTTGGCTGCATTTGAAGTGAGTGACGAGGAGGAAGAGTAACTTTCAAATGGAAAAATGTTAATGCCGCTTGAGTGCACTGGAAGTGAGTGACTACTCATTATGCTAAAATGTGAATGAAACAGACAAGCTAGTCCATCATTATGCATTCACTCGTAAAATGTCAATGAAACAGACAAGCTAGTCCATCATAAATTGTTCTAGCATCTAACACTATTCTCATCATATGTGCTGCATTGCACTAATGTAGCCTAGTGTATCAGTTACCAACGGAATTCATAATGTCCATTATCTTCCCAAGCTCACAGACAAGACAAAAACATTCTTTTCCATTGTTTTTTTACGCAATTAGAATTCTGATCTTTCCCTATCAGTCCCTTTAGATGATTAATTTTGTACTGTAAGAATCCCCCTGTAGTGCTTTCTGCTCAGGTTGATTTGATGCTAAATGACTATTAAACACTGTAACTGGAATTTATATGTATCTTTTCTTACTCTCGGCAAGCTTTACTCCTTATTAATCGTACAGTGGACCGAGATTCTTCTCCAGAAACCAGTGCATAAAATTGAATTGCAGTGTCTCAGTCTCTTAACATGGCAAGCTTTATATTCAGGATTACTCCTTATTAACATTGTGAAGAAAGAAACTCGTGCAAAAAATTGAAATGCAGTATCTCTTCTCATGCTAATTTATTTTTCATCTAATCTAATTTTAGATTGCTAAAATCAGGATTATACATGTTAAGGTACTAGGATCAGATAAATACATACCTCACAAAAAGTTTCCATGTCCCTGCAGCTCCATCCTTTGAAAGGGATACAATCAACATACCGGCACCACCCGCAGTACTGGTTCAGGTCAATGCCTTGCAGAACTGCAACAAGACATCCAGCAAGCCTGCAGATCACATAGCAAAGCTCCTCTTATAAAACTCATGCCAAATTTAAACCGATAAGTAACAACAATGTACAGAATTTTCCATAAACAGGAGAACCACTCACATAACACCAAAGAGAACAAAAGCCACACTCCTATAAACTGGTCTGTCCAGCTTCAGCCTCATCCTCAACTTGATAGAACTTTTGAGATCATAATCAAGGAGGCCTCCTTTCTCTTGAGCCGGTTCTCTGACCTTAGGACTGGATAAAAGCACAGATCCAAGTAGGAACCCTGATATAAAGCCTCCAATGCTCGAAAAGTTGTCCACATAAGGTAGCAAGCCGAGGAGAAAATTCCCAATGGAGACAAATAGAACTGATACTAGAGCTGTGAACTGTAACAAAACGAAGGAGGAATCATTACATGCTATAATTAGATAAGAAGAAAGGATCTCAATCTGAATGAGAAAAGCAGAGGGTGGGATACCTTATTGGTGTACATTTCCCAGTTCTGAATCAGTGCGGCAAGTGTAGCTCCAAGTAACCCATATAGAGCTCCAGAAGCACCAACTGCCGGGTGTTTCTCAACAAAGAGTGCAGCCACCAACGTACCAACAAAAGCAGAGAGTATATAGATTAACCCTGCCATTACTGTTTGAAGGAAACAAATTGGGAATATCAGTGTCTAAAAATTACAAGAGCTACACACAGCCTTATTGATCTTGCAAAATAATGTGTACAAATTGAAATGGGAAGGAAAATCTACATGGTCCAAACTCTTGCTCCAAATGAGTTCCAACAAACACGACACTGCAAAGGTTGATCACAAGGTGGATGGCTCCGGCGTGCAGACATGGAAATGTGAAAAGACGCCATGTTTGGCGATTCTCTGTCAAAAAAGTCCGTCGAAGAGCTCCCATTTCATCAAGCCTGCAATACCACTATCAATTACGGATCGAAACCAGTATAGGAAGCCCTCTACCAAAGACTACAAACAAGTTCATAGAGGCCTCTCACTTCTCAAGCACAGCTTTTAGAATCACTATTTTAACAATTTGATAGGTAAGGCCAAATTCTAAGACCACAAAATCAGCAAAACATCGATTTTATGGCCCAAAAACCTTCAATTGATCATAAACTTAAGAACCAAACGCGTTATGTAAGAAAATTTCCAGAATTTACAATAATTTGGTATAACCCTTTGATGAAACTTCAAAATAACGGAGCAAATTATGCATAAAGATAAAAGCTTTTTTTATTTTCTCAGCAACCAAACAGAGGAAACCCGATTAAACCCTCAATACACCCAGAAACACAGAAGATTAAATGATTAAGATGGATGGTCTCGGAAACCCTAACAATTATTTGCGACATTTTCTCAGCAACCATCCAAACAGAGAGAACCCACCTAAACCCACACAAGATTTCGCCAAGAAAACTCATCTTCTTTTGAAACCAAACAAAAATTAAAGCTTGTAATCAAGAACGAGAGAATCACACTCACGTGGAAGCGGAAGGGCCGAGCAGCGGGTTCTCAGAGAGCGGCTGAAACGACAGCCGGCCAAAGGCTTTGAAGGCGCAGTCGCCACCAGACTTGTGCCAGCAGTCGTTGACGACCATGGTCGCCGTGAAGGCCACGATGTGTAGGATCACGAAGAGAGATATGAGCCAAGTGTCGGCTCGACGGCGGCGAGTGCGACGGTAGCGGGAGGCGAAGAAGGAGAGCTTGGGTTCTTGAAGAGTTTCGGGAGCTGATTCAGCGTGGAATGGAAGCGGTGGAGGCTTGATGTCGATCTGGGTCTGAAGCTTTGATGGGTCGGCGGCCATTGTTGGTTGGTCTCTCTCTCTTCTCTCTGCAAGAATGTGGGGAAATGGGTTTTCTTGGAGAAGACGACTCACTGATTTCCAGCTGTAAGCGGTCGGGCTCTGGCGGGAAGGCTCTTTAAACCGTTTTTGTAGCGTACTGAAATAGCTGAAACGACGTCGGACAAGAGCTTTTTATTGTAGTTGAGATAACTATCCACAAAAGCAGATAATTAATGACCGGATCCGTGGCGCAATGGTAGCGCGTCTGACTCCAGATCAGAAGGTTGCGTGTTCGATTCACGTCGGGTTCAATGCCCAATCCTGGTTTCTTTTTTATTTATTTTTTATGTTCATTTTGGTTGGTATATTGTCAAAATAAATAAAAACTCTCACATTCTTTCTTTTTGCATAATTTCCATGTTATAATTAGTTGCATTCTCCTAATCTTTTAAATTGTTTATTTTATTTTATTTTATGTTTTATAAGAGAACTAGTGTTAGGATGATAAAAGTGATGTTACATAAAAAATAAAATACAAAAACTTCTAGATCACAAAAGTTGAAATGTGTATTTTAAAATGGCACATGTTAGCGATTCTTTCAAAAGAGAAATTTGATTTGTTCTACCAACTTTCTGAAATTCTTAATTTATAAGTCATTTGCAAGGCATATAACTTATATTCATGATTATTTGAGACATTTCAACATCTCACTTCTCTTCTAATAAGTTGCCCCTTCATAAGAATAATTCTTGGGTTTCCCAAAACGGACAAAAGAGGGTTGATCAATTATATGAGGATCAATTAGTTGCCTTTGCAGCTTGGAAAAGGAAAACGGAATGCACTCACTTCTTTGTATTTCAAAGTGAAGATGATTAAAAAATATAGTCATTGGAGACCTTCCACTCTATAGTAAAGTTGGATGATATTATTTATGTTGATAAAATGTGTATAAGTTTATATGACATTTTAGTTTATGATATTCACGTTTGAGTTTTTAGATAAATTTTGTGTTATCCTATGTACTACGTTATCAGTTATATATTCTTAAAAATACAACAACCAAACTTCGGGGTGCGCAAACGGGACTTTGACTCCCGAGACGAGGAGGATTCAAGCGGTTCAGGGTGGGTATAAGACGGGTCCAATTTTTTTAAATTTGAAACAGGACTGGGTGGGGAGGTCCAAATTGCTAAAGAAATGGCCTCCCGACCCGAACCGTATCCACTGTCAAATATGTGGACATTAATCTCCACCGTTGATTAAATCTCCCACAACCAACATCTCAGTCACTCCAGTGCCTCTCAAGGCTCGAATCGAATCACACTGTCACACACATTTTACTAAAACCCATCCGCCAATCAACAAAGTTTCATAATACCTTCTTCTTCTACCGCCGATTTTCTCCCAATTTTGCTCAGGTACTCCTTAATTTTCGTTGTCCTTAATCTTTCACGTATCTTAACACCTAATCAATTTCAATTTCCATCATCGGATTTTATTAGGGCTTGCGGTGGTAACTGAAAACCATACCCTTTTCAGACTTGCGCTGCTCGACGCTTGCGATCGCTGACGACGTCGGAAGAATTTCCGGTGAGTGTATTTGCTTCCCACGATCAGTCCAATGAAATTCGGAAATTTGAGATTTGTGGTATTAATTGGGCACATTTGGAATGCAATGCTTGCTTCTACAACTATAACCCCAAATAATTGCACCCGGAATTGGATTCTATGGAACCAAACAAAGATTTGGCGCTGCACCTGCAAATTCCATTTTTTAGGTTCACCTGCTTTAGTTTATTTCCTGCTTGATGCACAGTTTGAAGGGAACATGTGAAAATTCAGGCTGGACCGGTGGACCAGTAGGGTTCGGTCTGTCCCAAACAGGCCAGGTTAGGTCAGGTTTTAATTTCAAATTTTTATCAACCGTCCTGGCTGTTTCGTTTCGTTTTCAAATGGTCTGGTTCCACCTGTTTTGGGCCCGGTCCGTGCCCTCCGCTCCCCACTCCAACCCCCCACTCCAAACTCGAGTCGAAGTAAGACATTTCATTTTAAAATAAGTAGGACTCAAACTTACGAAAATCACCAATATCTTCCCACTTTAATTTTTATTTTTTATGGCCGGCTGTGCTTTATAATATGAAATGGTGTGCGGTGAAGCATCAACACGTACATAAAATAAGTGTAGTGGAGATGAACATACTTCGTTGAATGTGTGAGCACACAAGAAAGGATAAGATTAGAAATGAGGATATCTGAGGTAAACTATGAGTAATCGAAATTGAAGGAAAGATGAGAGAAAATCAGTTTCGGTGATTTGGACATGGGAAACGAAGGCCTATTGGCGTTCCAGTTAAAAGATCCGATTATAGGATAGACGTTCAGGGCCAAAGGGATAGAGAAAGATTTAGGAAGACTTTGAAAGAGATTCTAAGAAAAAAAATAGGGTCAAAGGGGTAGAGGAAGACCTAGGAAGACTTTGGAAGAAATTCTAAGAAAATATTTAGAGTACTTAGATCTAACGGAAAACGTGATATAGAACCGAGCATAATGACGTTCTAGGATTCATATAATCGATCCCACTTGGTGGGAAAAAACTTTTCTTGTTGTTGTTATATGTGATTTTGATTTTGTTTAATATTTATTTAATTTTCATCACACGTGATGGTTAAATTTTTTTTTTTTTTTTTAAATAATAAAAAATAATGTCTAGCTATCAACTGTGAAATTACGTGGTGTAAAAATATGTTTAAATATTTGGCCTCCACACGCTTCCTTTACCACCTACCAAGTTGGACTGCCGAAATAAAGCCGGTGGGGTCAAACTTTGATTAGATCTTCATATTTAACCGTTCACAGTCACGTCTTTATCCGTTGATATTCATCGATTATAATATTTTCGCGGGAATCAACGGCTACGAAACGCTTCATCCTTCCATTCTTCCCAGAAGTTTGAATCGCCGAATCGAAAGACAAACCCACTTCGATTTTCATCAGCTGCTCTCAGCCCTCTCACTCCAGGTAGTTTTTCTTTTGGGAAAATTTTCCAATTGGGATCATTGCCCTGCATTTGGATTTTGAATTTCTTCTCAATTCAAATATATATGTGGAATTTCATCACTAATTTGTTTATTTATTTTTCCTGATTTGTAATGAATTTCTGGTCCCAGCATACATATATGGGTTTTTGGAATTTGAAGAATTTTTGTTCCCCATTTTACATTCACCTTTACCTCATGATCCTTGGGGTTTTTTTTTTTTTTTTTAACTTTGTGTGGTAATATTTATCTGAAAAATAATGGGTTTCATTTAGTTTCATTTCTGCCATGATGAAAATCTGATATTTTAGTCGTTTTCCTACTTATATGTGGTTATTAATTATGTTTATGTGAAAATTGAGATATATTTTGTGGGGTTTGACAAGGAATTGGAGGTAGGGAAATCTCAAATGGCTCTAACAAATGGGTTGGAAGTTCAAAGGGAAATCCTGGATGCCGAAATCAAGTCATTTTTTGACTCAGCTCCTCCTTTGAAGGACAGCGATGATATCAGTGGAAAACTTGAGGAATTTGTGAAGAAGAATTCAGTACCTTCCGGTATGTCTACCTTTTGATTTGTCGCGCATTGTATTTGTCATTTCTTTTCGTGGGTGATAGATTAAGTGGATTTTGATCCATTTGAAATGTGATGTAGAAAGTGGAGGAGTTAGGAGGGTTGTGTGTGTGACATCAGGTGGCACTACGGTTCCTCTAGAGCAACGATGTGTTCGCTACATTGACAACTTTAGCTCAGGTCACAGAGGAGCGGCATCCACAGAGTACATCATCTTACAAATCAATAAATATGCCACCTTTAGAAATACGGACTTATGGATTAGACTTGTCTGATAACATTGCAGGTACTTTTTGAAGGCAGGTTATGCTGTTATCTTTCTATATCGAAGGTAATTTCTGATTCTAGCATTTAAATTTCATTTAGTCATTTCAACAATTTTCCACGATAGAAGAGAATTATTACTAAACTATTTGGATTATCCACAATGTTATGCAGGGGTAGTTGCCAGCCATATTGCAGATCTCTTCCCGATGATCCTTTGCTTGAAAGTTTTGAATATACGGATGACTCAAATATTAAAGGTTTGTAGTTATTGTCTGCAGATTGATTATATGTGTTTTTCTTTTTCTATGTAGAACAAAAATGCACATGGATGACGAAAGAGAAACTTATGTTCCCTTCTCTCTAGTTTAAGGATCAAGAATGATTCACGACCTAGTTAGCAATGAGTCTCTTACAATCCTTCAGGGCAAGTAATAAGCCTTTCCCTCCTTGACAGCTCATAGCTTTCGAGGAGTATAGGTTGATTCTTGACAATTGGAATTAGAGTGAACCACAACGTGCAGGTTCTAGTTCCATAAGATGCAAGTGGCTTGATTAAAATGCCTAGGTATACTTGCGCGTAGTGCTAAGTCATTGAAACTCTTAGATGATTGAAGCTACCCAAAAGAAGAGTCTGCCATTGGTCTAGAATCATAGAGTAGGCTGATTGAACTCAGCTTCGAAACCAGGCTGAAAGGTTATATCCAAAAAGGTTAAAGTACTTAAGCCTTGAAGACTCTAGCTTTTGAGGATCATTAGCTGGTTCAGATTGCTCTTCTTGAGGGAAAAAAGAGAACTCAATTATCAGAGGAAAAATCAAGCTGTTTTTATCTGCATTAGTAATAGAGATGCCAAACTTTCTTGTTGTCATTTACATTGCTGTTTCCATTTGTGAGTAACTAAAATATTGTTTATGCTATTTATAGGATTTGTATGTGGAGTGTCAGTATCGGAGTTTGTTTTGTGGTTGATGATTGAGTTTTGGGGAAATGTGAGACAGGAATCTTTGAAGTTTTATTTTTAGCAGCTTTGTGGTGATGTCAAAAGTCAAATCTGACTTAATATTATATAAATATTTGATGGTTCCTGTTGAGATGACTGAATTTTGTTTTCTGTTCCAGTGTGCCAGTCGCATTCAGAAGTAGTGAGGAATGCCATCACTAAAACTCATGCTGTACGACCACTTATTCCATATATTTACTTCCTTTATGTATTTTGTATGTTGACTGTTTCTCTGTAATAGTTCAATCTAACAATGGGTTATATGTGGGGATTTTTTGTTGCAGGCAGTAACAGGAGGCCTCTTGTTGAAACTTCCTTTCACAACCATATTCGAGTACCTTCAGGTTCACTTCAGTTGGTTATTAGCTTCCTGCTTTAGCACAATGTTGTAGCATGTCTCCATATAAAATTTATTATCCTATGCTTGACATCTGTCTTTGCATTTTGAGCAGATGTTGCAGATGATTGCGTTTTCAATAAGAAGTCTTGGGCCACATGCAATTCTTTATCTTGCAGCTGCAGTGTCTGACTTTTATGTTCCCTGGAAAAGCATGGTAATGGTTGAATTTTTTGAAAAGTTATGTAGTGCTTTTACTACGTTCTCTGGCTTCATTCTGTAATTCAATAGACATATAACAAAAGCTAGCCCTTCGGAAAATAGCTAGAGAACTTGGTTTTGACCTCATCATTCCTTGAATTGTGTAGAAAATGCTTGATTATGATCTTTGAAAGATTGATAGCATTTCGTTAAATACTTATTACTCGTTTTCAAGTTTTAATCTTGTATCATTATTAAGTCTCATTTAAGAATAAGCATAATCTGCGCCATTTTCTTAGCAAAGCATGATTGTGCAGGCAGAACACAAAATTCAGTCGGGATCTGGTCCATTGGACATGAGACTTGTTCAGGTGCCAAAGATGCTCTTAGTGCTGAGGAAAGACTGGGCGCCAAGGGCCTTCTGTATATCATTTAAGGTCAGATTTGAAGCTTCTGCTTATTTCTAGTTAGTATCCTATCCATAAATATACTATTTGTTAGTTCCGTTGCTGCACTTTAGTGGATGAAAATTCGCCTTTTCTTTACTTGTATCCATAGACTATCTATATGATAATCTTTAGTCGAGGGTTGTGGATGGGGCTGGGTAATGGTAGCCTGAAGATCACTTAGATATTTCTTTTGGAGGCTTTTCGTTTAACAGATTTCTAATCTGTTCTTCTGTGACATCAGACTTGCGTCGATAGTTGTCCATTATGTCTTCTGTCTCACAGAATCTTCCTCGACATGCATGGTGCAGTCATATATATCTAACATCAATATCGTACCCCTTAGCTTTGTCACATGATTTTTATCGGCTAATAAAGTTTTACAGGTTACATGATGCAGAATTACTTTTTTGGACTAAAAACCCTTGACATGCTTGCATAAACAGCTAGAGACGGATTCAAAGATTCTTTTAGAGAAGGCTGATATGGCTCTTCAGAAGTACAAGGTGCATATGGTTGTAGCGAATGAACTTTCAACCCGCAAGGAAGAGGTTGTAGTCGTCAGAAGTAATGAAAAGATATCAGTTCGCCGAAACCAATCTCCGGGTGTTGTTGATGTGGAGTGTCCACTAATTGAACTTATTGTGGGAAGGCATTCTGCGTATATCGAGAATCCTGATCTATGATGAGTATCGATTTCACCTGGCAGAAGATCAGTGCAACATACAGTTGCCATTATGTTCAAGATAGCAATATTTGGGCATTCACCGTAGCTGTTTTATGTCCGCGTACTATGTTCGAGCAAAAGATTCTAAACAAAGTTTTCTCTTGAAAGCAATCAAATTACTTGTAACACACATAACTTTTAAGGGGAGATAAAGAAGTAATTATCTCCCTTATTTCGAGGAACTGCAAAGTTCTGGTTAATAAAGCTCAAGCTCTTATTATCTTTTTTATTTCAAGCAATGGTTTGTTGGATCAGATCTGAACTAGCCATTGGCACTGTATGCAGAAACCTGTTGAGAAACTTTGAAGGTGCACGAGAACGGATGCACTAATATAATTGCAGGGTAATTTCTCGTTAATTTCTATAAATTTCTTCGACGAAAGATATATACAGATTGATTTTCTCTCGTACAATAGACGGATGGACGGATTTGTCTGCAGTGGCGATTACAAAGTGTATTCTGTAATACAAAGCCAAAGAAGGAAGTCTTGCTCTACCGTTTTTCTTCGTCCTCTGTGTCGAGCTCAAGTCCCTCTGCGGCTAAAAGCTGACCGATGAGCTTTTTCTTGTCTTCCTCTGCTTTCCTTCGCATTAGGTCCCTTTTCTTTAAGACTAGCGTGTGTCGCTTGAGGGTACTGGAGAAATACTCTGCCGAGGCCTTTTTTTCTCTTGCCAGGATTCTCTTCTCTTCATCTGGGTCAACCTGGATGCCGAATACATCGACCCTAGGAAATCAGTTACAGAGAAATGCAGCCGAAACAAAGACACGATAGCTTTATCCGAATTTCTAACAATAAGATCATAGAGAGGAGCACGAGATTCTGAATAGTGTTTGATCGGTAATGATAAGAGACAAATAGAATATATGATTCCCGTTTATGTTTTTTTGCATCCTGCAAAAGGCTGGGCTTGCAGTATTTATCAAACAGGTAGAATGGAGAACTTCCATTTTTATTTCTGAACTACAGAAACTATGTTTAACAGCTGATTCGTGTACTAAGAGAATGATTCTATACCTTGGAACGAGAAAGTCGACGTGCGCGAATATTCATCTCACGCTGCTGTTGCTCTTGCCAAGCTGCTATTGCCATATCACCTCGCTGATCAAAAGCTTTTCGCTTTTTAATTAGCCATTCCATCCATGCTTGAGATGCCTGATACAATTGTGCACACAAAGAAATCGTTAAAAAACAACGAAAATACGAGCTGGTCTGATTAATGCAACTCGTGAATCTATTCTACATTTTCCTATATCTATCCTAAAAAGAATAAGCAAGAAAGTACAAAGCAACTTATATGCAAACTTCAAATCTTACTTTCATTGGGTTGAGTCGGTTATCCCTATCATATTGGCCCCTCTTCTCGTCATCCATGAGCAACTCATAAGCAGCTTGAATCTTAATAAATCTAGCTTCAGCTGTTTCCCCATCCTCTAGAGTCCCTCTACCATTGTAAACTTGAAAAAGGAAAGAAAACTAGATCAACTCCAATTTTCAACTTTCAAGCAAAAACCAATACACAAAAGAAGACGGCACAAAATATTGTAAAGAGCACATTTACTGACGATCTAACTTTTAAAGGTAGAAACCAATACGTGCAGCAACCTAATACGCAATGAAAGGCGAAAAGCAACGTCTGATATCAGTTTAAAAAACATGACACGAAAATTAGGCCACCTTGAATTGGATTCGAGGTATATTGAGGGAAGACATGGAGGGCAACTTCGAAATTTTGTCCAAGTTGAATGAATTACATAGATTTGTCAGAAAACTTATCCCTCCTTCAGCTTAGACAAAATTTGGAAGTCGGCCTTCGTTTCTTACACTAGCTAGTCATCCAATTCCAATTCCAATTCTACACACCAAACGTGGCTGCAAGGAATAAAAACAACTCCCAATGCCATAGGGCCCTTTTGCACGATAGCTCTGTTGCACACAAAGTGCAAAAGGTTTCTTCAAGTTGAAACTAACAAAGCTTTTACAAAAGGGTTTCTGCGTCTCGCCATATTAAAGCAATAATTGTTTACACATATTACTTGTGATAGCAGTCACCACTACCAAAGTAGCAATTCACAATTTCACAGACATGAAATCGAAAACTTGGAAAAGCATTTGGAAACAAGACAAGGGAACAAACCATCCGGATGATAAAACTTGGCCAGCCGTCTGTAAGCAATCTTTATCTGGTCATCGTCAGCGTCCCTCTCTAATTCTGCGTTTCAAAAAACAAAAAAAATTCAAAAACCAAAAAGTCAGAAACAGTGAAAACGTTGCAAATTCCAGAATTTACAAAACCAAAGATCAGAGCTTAATTCAATTACCAAGAGTTTCGTAGGGAGATTTGGGGTGGTCCCAACTGGAAGCCCGAACCACGGTCCGTCTCTGATTGACCCGGAACCACGACCCGCCCCAATTCAATCTCGCGAAATCGGACACCGGAGGAAAGCGAGGGCTGCAATTAGGATTTCGAAACGAAACCCTAGAACTGAAGCGAGCTTGGTGTCTGCAATACACGAAGGAGGTTAAGACCGTGTGGGGCCTACACATGGTTCTCAAATTGCTCATTTTTTTGGTTCCTGTTCAGGTACTTCTCAGGCTGTCGGATCGGGGCTCCGACCGAATTGGAAAGAATTGGATCCAACAAAATTGGAAATGGAAATTAGGGTTTTGAATTTGGGGGTGAGAAGGTTTAGAGGCGTGAAGGAAGTGGAAAGGTTCTGATAATGAATATTTTCAGAATCTGACTGAATCTGGGTTTCTTTGTTTTATTTGTAATTTTGGCTTTTTATATTTTCGCCTTTTATTTATTTTTTTTCCCGGGAAATTTTCTGGACAGAGGCCTCCTGCAGCATGACAGTTAGGATCTTGGACTTACCCGCCAAAGGAGAGAATATAAATGAAGGGTAATGTTAGGTAGGTCAAAATTTTAAATTAAATAATTTAGTTGAAGATGATTAGCTTATTACTTATGTGTTGATTAACGTGTTTTTCTTCTGTTGATAACACATCATTTGATTTGCAAAATTGGTTTAAAATTTTGATCTCTCTAACATTACTTATAAGTAAAAGACGTTTATTAATATTTAAGTAATAAATTAATCATTCACTTCCTGTCCTTTAGTTTTCAAAATGTTGTCTATAAATTTAGTCTTCCTAGCATTACCTTATATAAAAAGAGTACCCCAAACTATGGTATTTTTCAACTTATCTTTTATTTTTATTTTTTATGCATGAGTTAGTCATTTAGTTCAAATTCATCATAAACGAGAATCAAATTCAAAACCTCACTTATAAGTGAAGATAAAGAATGTCAATAAATCGTTATACTAAGTAATGTGATAATTGTTATTAAATTGTTGACCAAAAATGCACATTTAGATATACATATATATATATATATATTTTGTCCTAGTTGTATGCCTTATTGTGTTGGTATCTTTTTTAGCGTAACACAAAATAATGTTATATATAGCAGCGTCAGCTAAGTTTTTCTCCTCATCTTACATGACTTTTGATGTTCAGATTTCAATTTTTAAGATCAATAGGGGAACTTTCAATCTCATAGCTGGACTTAAATGTGTGTTTTGAATTGGTAATACTCGGGCACTAAACTTGTTCATATTTACACTTGTGAACTACATGTATCAATGGAGACTAGGTGGCAGCTGACTATATCAGTTCATGGGCAGAGCAGGCGCTGAGGGGTTGCAAGTGGTGCTACCGCAGAGGGCCCCCATCTCGGAAGGGCCCCTGATTTTTCAATTTTGCATGCATATACGTATATATAGTAGTAAGTGTAGAATATTACAAACTTGAGTCTTAGGACAAGTGGAATTATTGCTTCTTTACATCATCCTAGAGAGTCAGAGTTTGAATTTTCATGTTATTATGTGGAATTTTTATATTATTTTGTGGAAGCTTATGCATTTAATAAAAATATAAACTGAAAAAATGATGGAGATAAGTTTCGAACCATTCCACCTTTTCACTTGTTGATTTGTTAAATTTGTTTGTACTATTAGAATTTATAGAAGCTCAATTGAAAACTAAAATTATTATTTTGAACAAAAAAATTAAAAAAAATTAAATTCTTAGTACTTTTTAGGATCTCTAATTCATTTTCACACAGGACTTCTGAAATCTCAGGACGGGCTCTGTTCACGGGGTCAAGCAGTCCAACGAGAATACAGGGGATGTGGCCGGTGAAAGTCTTCCCTCCGTGCAAGCAACCCTCGCGTTGCTTGGTGCGCGTCATTAAGATTCGAGAGAGTTTCTGCAGAGTTTTCTGCCGAAGATCATCATATGCCTGCCTTGGACAAGATAAAAATTGGTAACTAGCATAAGTATATGGGTAGCTTGAAAGCATGGATCTCATGTTTAAACAAAAAAAATTAAAAAAAAAAAACAAAAAAAAAAAAAGCATGGCTCTCATGAAGCCACTAATGCCTCAAAACAAATAACATAAATATTTGGTCTTTTCAAAACCTGAATTTCATAAGTAAATTTTAGTGATATATCACGCAACATATATTTATTTTTCCCATCACACTTTGTGTGATAAATGTGTTTGCATAATATTTAGTTGATTGGTGCATATTTATATTTTGATCGATCATTGTAAAAAATAAACTCTAAACTCTATAAACTTTGAGGTATGGGAGAAAACTAAAAATTAACTACACATTCAAGAATTAGTTGATTTTATTAATAATGCAGAACAAATGAACTATAACAGTTGCAAAAAGTTTAAGAAATCCTAACTGCCTATCTTGGTAATTAATTATATATTAATTAAATTCAAAATTAATTAATTAATTAAGGCCATTAGAGCAACTCCAGCCCAAAGAAAATGGACTGGCACCAAGTGAAGAAAATGGACTGGCACCAAGTGAATCTGCTCCAGCCCGTGCAATTGACTGGCACCCAGCCCGTGCCAGTCAACAGCCCAGCCCAAAATGGACAGACCCATAAGCCGGTCTGTTTCTGGCGCGTGCAACACACGCGGTGCCCGGGGCGCGTAGCCGACAGGCTGTGCAGGCGCTGGGGCCCGCGTGCAGGCCCACTTGCAGTCGTCCGGGGTGAAGGATACGTGGCCTCCTCAGAGCCGTTGGATTTCCAACGGCTAGTTTTTTAGGCCGTTGGATTTGCAACGGTAAAAAAAATTTAAATTTAAATTTTAAATTGGACCGTCCGATCACAGATCAACGGTCCACGTTTATTTGACCAAAAATTAAAAAAAAAAAAAAAAAAGGCCCAACGGTCAGAAATTTGACCGTTGGCCACGTGGCATCGTGTTGGCTGTTGGATTTGATTATTTTTCAAATCCAACGGTCCCGATTAATTACAACATTAAAATTTATTAAAAATTAATTAAAAAATGTCAAAATTTTTTTAAAAAATACAGAAAAATTTTAAAAAATTAATTTTTTTTTTCTATAAATACCTAACCCTCATCTTCCACCTTACACCACATTTCAATATTTTCTACACTTTCTACACTTTCTACATTTGAATATTTTGTACACTTTGAGAGAAAAAAATGACTTCGTGGAAGCTCAGTGAAGATGTTACGTTGTGTGAATGTTGGGTTCGCACTACTCATGACCCGATTACGGGTAATGAGATGGATAAGCGAGAAATGTGGAGTAAAATTACGAAATCGTTCAACGATGTACATGGAAAAGATGTACATGGAAAAGATGCCAGATCTAGTCAAGGTCTTCAAGGTCGTTGGAAAAAACTCAATGCATCCTTTACTTGTTGGAAAAACACCCTCTCTCATGCTTCTGGTAATTTGCATAGTGGGACAAGTTTAGCGGATGAGGTAACAATATTTTTATTTATTTATATGCATTCCACCCACATCAATATTTTAATTTATTTAATTTCTTATGTAATTTTTATGTAATATGCATTCCAAATACTTATGTAATTTTTATGTAATTTTTATATAATTTTTATGCATTCCACAATTCTTATTTAATTTCTTATGTAATTTTTATGTAATATGCATTCCAAATACTTATGTAATTTTTATGTAATTTTTATATAATTTTTATGCATTCCACAATTCTTATGTAATTTTTATAGACACTACAAGCACAAGCATTCTACAATGCAAAGAACCATAACAAATCATTCAACAAATGGGAATGTTGGCAAATTGTCAAAGATTGCCCTAGATACAAAATTGTGGCAACCGGTCCAGAAGTTGTCATGCACGGTATGGGTCTACACAGTTCGCCAGAAGCAGACACAGCCGAACAAGAAGCCAACACATTTGAAGACACGGAAGGGATGCCTGAACAAGTGCCAGAGACCCAACCGACTCGTCAGTCCCTCAGGCCTCAAGGTAAAAAGGCATCAAAGAAAAAAGGTAGTTCTTCCAAAAATGACTACACTAAATATATGGAGGAACTTACTCGTCAAGGTGAAATGAACATGGCATGGGAAAAGGCTAGAGATGAGGAAAAAGCTGCTGCTGTGGCAGCAATTATTGCAGCTACTGAGGCTCGTGATGCGGCGTCTGAGAGACAAAGAGAAATAGTTAATCGAGAGAACGAGATGATTAGAGAAGCACTTCATCGAGAGAATGAGATGCTTAGAGAAGAAAGGATGGCTCAAACAGATCGTGACACTATGAACAAGTCTCTAGTAGGACTGTCTCCGAATTCAAAATATTTTTGGACATCAGAAAAAAGAGATGTCGTGCGAAGGAGGCGTGCAAGAGATGCCGAAACAAGTCAAGGGGGTTCCAGCTACAGAAATCCTAGCAACCAAGATCCTAGCACCACATATCCTAACTCCACAGAGTTTGTATAATTTCGCATTTATTTGTACTACTTTATTTAATTTCTTATGTAATTTCTTATTTATTTTTAGAACTTTATTTAATTTCTTATTTATTTTTAGAACTTTATTTAATTTCTTTTGTAATTTCTTATTTACTTTTAGAACTTTATTTAATTTCTTATGTAATTTCTTATTTATTTTTAGAACTTTATTTAATTTCTTATGTAATTTCTTATTTACTTTTAGAACTTTATTTAATTTAAACTTCAAATTACATAACCTCACCATTTAAACTTAAAAAAAAACCATTTAAACTTAAAACACCAAATAAAATTACATAAAACACCATTTAAACTTAAAACACCATTTAAACTTAAAATTACATAACCTCACCATTTAAACTTAAAACACCAAATAAAATTACATAACCTCACCATTTAAACTTAAAAAAGAAAGCAAACACACTAAATAAGATTACTTAAAAAACAATACACTTTATTCTTCAACCACAAGCCTTATTTTAATTATCTTCGCCTTCGTGCAATCTCCACTGATGGTCAATCAAGTCATTCTGGCGGGCTATGTGCCAATATGGCTCTTGCAATGAAGTGTATCGTTGAACGATCAATTCATTGTAACGTCCATCCCGTTCCAACGGCTCGTGTTGCACGGGATCTTCGGTCCGGTCATGAGCATAGTAGATTTGTGTTCTTGAGTTGTTCATCGGATCCGGCTCGTATTCATCGACGGCATCATAATCATACTCGTCTTCAACAATCATGTTGTGGAGAATAATACACGTCATCATGATGGATCGAAGAGCCTCGACATCAAACATTCTAGCTGCACACGAGCTTGCAGGATACCAAAACAACGCTCGACATCCTTCCTACACCCTTCTTGACACTTTGCGAAGTGTTTATCTTTTTCACTCTGCGGGTGTGGCACTGTTTTGACAAATGTTGACCACCTTGGGTAAATACCATCTGCAAGGTAGTATGGTCCCTCGTATTTAGTACCATTAACCCAATATGTGCATCTCGGCCCACGCCTTTGTAGCAGTTCGTCAAATACTGGAGATTGGGCAAGGACATTTAGGTCATTCTGAGCTCCTGGAACACCAAAAAAAGCATGCCAAATCCATGTATCAAAAGAAGCCACCGCTTCCAAAATGATGCTTTTGGCTCATTTTCTGTCGCCATAAGCTCCTTGCCACGCACTTGGACAGTTTTTCCATGTCCAGTGCATGCAGTCGATGCTTCCAATCATGCCAGGGAAGCCTCGCATCTCACCCTTCCTCAGAAGCCTTCGCATGTCCCTTGGCGTGGGTTGCCGAAGGTACTCATTGGTGTAGAGGGCTTCAATTGCAGAGCAAAACCGCATCAGGGACTCCAGAACTGTTGTTTTTCCCATCCTTGCGATCTCATCCACTTGATCTGCAGATGCTCCATATGCAAGCATTCGCAAGGCAGCCGTAATTTTTTGCTCAGGAAGAAGACCTAGCACATGAAAAGCATCCTCTTTTTGCACAAAATATGGATCATGGTTGCAAACATCACTCATGATTTTAGCGAACAAACTTCGTTGCATTCTAAAACGACGTCTAAAAACATGATCAGGGTAAACGCTGTTGGGAATAAAATAATCTTCCAAGAGATCTTTACCTCGTCTTTCCCTTCTTCTATCGATGTTTGCCGCACGTCCGGGTTTGGCTATCTGACCCATAGCTTGCATGATATGGCGAGAATGTGAGGCCCTCCGCCTTCTATGGTGATCATCCTCATCCTCCTCCATTGCGAAGACCTTATCTCCACCTCCATCTTGGTCAAGATTGACCAATTCTTCCTGTTGTGCCAACAACCTTTTTTGCTGCTCTTGCAACTGTTTATACGCTCTCCTTGAAGAAGACATTGTAAGAACTCAAGATTTGAAAACGATAAAGAAGAATTCTGAGCTAAAAAAAAGGATTGAGTTTAGTGTGAGGATGGATGTAGGGATATAGGGTTTATATGGACAAAAAAAAAGAAGATGAGGTTCTGGACAATGCCACGTGGCACTACGTGATTGGTTGAAAATCTTAGCGGAAATCTATTCAAAAAATAGTACGTTCGGATAATGACACGTGGCGTGACGAGATTGGTTAAAAATCTTATCGAAATCTTGCCTAAATTATTGTAAACAGGAAGTGACACGTGGGTTGTCGGGATTGGTTGAAAATCTTAGCGGAAATCTATTCAAAAAATAGTACGTTCGGATAATAACACGTGGCGTGACGAGATTGGTTAAAAATCCTATCCGAAATTAAAACTATTTTTTTTTATTATTTTATAAAAAAATTATTTAATATTTTAAATGGACTGGGTGCCAGCGCATTTTGTAGGGGTGGAGATCGTTTGTGCCAGCGCATTTTTAGACTAGGTGCCAGCACATTTTTTTTTGGGGTGGAGATGCTTTGGCCTATTACTGTTCATTGAGTCTGTTACTGTTCAATTAAGTGGATAAATGGGCTGGGTGCTGGCGCAAAGTGGATAGGGGTGGAGTTGCTCTTAGGAACGATCCATGTATGACTTGGTAAAAAATAATTAATTAATTAAATCCAAAAAATAATTAATTAATGTAATTATTAGAGCCCGAGCCCAATGCCTTGGTACACCCCAAAGCCCAATATTAAGGGTGAACCCAATTTTAATCTTCAAAGCCTATTACTCTAATAGTTTTCTATAAAGGACAAAACATTATAAAGTGAAGAAATCTTTTGAAAATTGCCAATGTGGGACAAAGAAATTTCTACTCAAAATTTCCAACAACCACTAGTATGGTATAGTCCGGTTTAATTTGGTATGGTCGGTACTTGGTTTTTCAGTTCAATTAGTACAGTCGAGTTCAACTTTTCATGATAATATTATACACTTTTGATCATGACTACGCATTCAGGTTGTACGCACTAATTGTGTTTGTTTCTCTTCTCGTGCAAAAGAGAAAATTGTTGCCCGCAGGTTTCAGCTAAGTTTTCCTCGTAATCTTGCATGACTTATACATGTGGATATAATGTTCAGAATCATCAAGCATATACAGAAATAATTCCAAATTATACATCAATTCTGGCTACAATCAAATGACTCGAAAAACCTTAATACTGCACCCAACAACAGATAAGCGTTTTGGCGAGCAAATGATTCCTACCCTTGAGAAACTAGTATATGCTACATGCATTGGACATAACTTGAAACCTATATGTTTTGAATTGGTAACCCTCATCATCAAGCTTCTACATATTTACACCTGCTGAAACAGGGAGATATAAGTTCGTAATATAATGGAAAAAGAATACATATAACTACGGAGGGTACATTGCAGCTGACTATGTTGGTTCACGGGGACGAGCAGTCCAAAGAGAACTGAGGGCACGTAGCCGGTGAAAGTACTCCCCCATTGCAAGCAAGGCTTGCGCTGCTTGGTATGTTGTGAGGATTCGAGACATTTGCTGCAGTGTTTGCTGCCGAAGGTGATCTGCCTGCCATGGACAAGAGAAACATACAATATACCTCATCAAAGGGAGTGAATTGTCACAAGGAATTTCTTACATTATCGCTTATTAACAGTTTCTCACCCCATTGAAGTTTGAATTCGTTATAAGAACGTGAAGTTATATAACAGAATTTAGTTAAATTTTGATGAGTCTTTTTTTTAGGGAAAATGTACACAAATGGAACCAATTCGAGTTACAGATTTTTTTTATCAAAATTAGAACTGAAGGGACACTAAACAGACACTCAAGGGGCACTAAACATTTGTTTATGTACGGCTTATTGTTTGTTTAGTGCTACTCGGTTCAATTTTCGATTAACAGTCAGTAACCATTATATTTTTACATATTACCCAATTTCTTAGACCCTTTGGAGAATAATCAAGAAATACAATTAGTATTGGATCTATGCAATTTTATTAAGTACCCTGCAATTATGAGTCTAATTGTAAAAAATTATGATTGGAATCTGATGAATCACCTGGCTGACAAAGTTCTCTAGTGCTTCCAACTTCTCAAGTGCAGAAGCCATCTGAGATCCGAAACTTTGTCCACTCATTTGATCAGCTGCTATGCTGAGTGCCAATGTCTGCTGCAGTTTGTCCATACCCTGCGAGAGAGCATCCTCCGCTTGCTGAGACGATAGCCGCAGGTTACAGAAATCCAAAAGTTGTTGATCAGTCAATGGCTGAAGCTGCGGCAACACAATCTGAATAAACGAAACAATAAGCAGCATGTTATGCACTTAAATGAAAAAAATATTGCACTATAACTCATCAGAAATGATGTGAACTAAGTTAAGTTACGTTTAGCAGCTCTGAGGGGCGAAATCCTCCAATCCAATGAAAATAGCGTTCAACTGATGTTCGCCATATGCCAGAGAGTAAGTAAAAGACATCAGCCCTTGCTGCATCTGCCTTCATTCGGAAAAGATTGGCGTAGTGGTTCAAGGCACCCTTCACGAGTTTCAGCAGTTCTATGTCCGTTACATGATCTTGCAGTGCATTTCTGAGTTCAACATTCTGTCTGTATTGTTCTTCAACCCAGTGTCCATATTCCATCTCAAATGTAGTGATCCCTGCAAGATCCACAACTGGATTAACAAAATGGCACTATAAACACAATAATCTACGAAAAACACGTAAAAATTTCTCGAAAACAAATACGTCGTTAGGTCATTGAGGGAAATATTTTTGCAACAATTTAAGGAGTTCAGAATCACAAACCTGAATTCAAAGCTCCGTTGTATCCCATATGACTAGTACCTAATGCATTGCCTGCATAGGCACCCTGCAAATCAGGCAGTCACGGGTTCATCCGATGAATACCAATTTGATTCTGCCTAATATGGAAACAAATGTATCTGGTAACATGATCAAAGATGAAGAATGGTGATTTTCAACTCACCTGTTTTCTAGCTTTGTCAAGTTCCTGCTCCAGCTTTGCTAGTTTTAAGCGGCTTGTTTCGAGTTGTTGAACATAAGCCTGTGGTAGTACAAGATGAAATCATTCAAATAACTTCATAGGATGTAGCAAGAAATGCACCAATAAATAAGGACTTGTATGTGATTGATATTCACTTTTTTTCGTATACGACTCTTGCGTGCAGCTTCACGATTTTGTTCTAACCGTCTCCGTGCCTGTGAATATGTGCACTTCAGAATCAATTTACACGAAAATGATAACAAAAAATACCAAAATTGCATTGATGACAGTATGGTCTTTTTTATTGATAAGATATATGAATGAATAACAAAAATGACACAGATATGTTGCCTTGCTAGTTAAGAAACAAGGAAAGTTGGGGAGAGCATAGCTATATCACCTTATCAGCCGATCTGTTCGGTTCATGATCATTGCCAGAAGGCATCATGGATTCATGAGAAACAAATCCAAACTAGAGGAAGAAAATCAGGAAATTAATTGAAGCTCAATCAGAAGAAATAAATTGAACTAACATTGAAGAAAAAGGGACCAAGAGATTCATTTATGTTCTTCACCTTGGTTTCGATCCCAGAATCCACTTCTATAATTGAGGAAGCAGCTGTGTTAGAGCCGTGATCACCTCTCAAGGTTTCTTTCCACACATCAACCTGGCGGAACGGCTCGTATATCCCCATTTGTCTTGAGGTGGCAAACTGAGTTGATGGATAGCTCATACTCTAGCAACAAATTCAACAAACAAACAAGTAAACGAATAGATTTCATAATCACTGCTGCGAACTCACAGCTTCATGAATAAGACCAATAAATATGTCCCGTAAATATGTGCAGATAGAATCCGTTGCAAACTTTTAATCAAAAAAAGAACCGATGAGACACCGAACAGACAAAAGTGCTAGAAAATGGCCCGAAAATTCAGAAATTGAAAACACAAGGTAACAAGTAATATTCAAACAAATTATAACTTGAGATGGTTCTAACTACAGCATCAGAAAGTTGAATTTTTGGGAACCTCCTTAAAAAGGAAAGGATTTGCATGGTGAAACAGAAGCCTTAAACCAGGAAAAAAAACATTGAAAACCAAAGAAGAAGCATGAAAACATGAAAAACTTGCACTTTAAATGATTAGACGAAATGGATAACGATCAATAAAAACTTAGGGAGGGAAGTGATAATCTGTGCAGTAATATTATAGTAATATATGTACTTGCAAGGGAAAACAATGACTTTAATTACCTCTTGTAACATGCCTACTCCAGCAAAAGTGGAAGCCATGAAAATAAACTATCTTTCTCTCTCACCAAACGGAAAGTAGCTTGAAACTTCAGAGCTCTGAGTCATTCAATCAGACCGAACAAATTAATGTGGGAATTAATGGAGGAAGATGGTGAATAGGGTTTTCTGGGTTGGGTTGGGGAGGACCGTGGTAGTTCAACATTCCCAAAGATCATTTGGGGAAACCCAAATTTGTGGGAATCATTTGTCATAAAATTCCGCAGATGATTTTTAAGCAAAACTTTGCAGGAACCCATACGCCCCCACCGTAAAATATAAATTCTTTCCTCAGAGCGCTACAGTAAACTGTTAACGTCTCTACGTCCCCACTAACATCTTTTTCATTACTTTGTATCTTTCTTTTCTTTTGCTTTTGCCGAAAAAACAAACAAAAGAAAAAAAAGAGCTAAAAAGAGAAGAAATAATTGTGTGCTTCAAGAAATTTTTATCGGTGCAAGCACGTAGTTTATCATGAACATGATGAGAGGAAACGATAAGATTGATATGTTGCACTTTTATAGTATATTAATAAAATTTGAGTTTATATATTATAATTTGAACAAAATAGTAACGTCACATAATCGCATTTTAAGTACACTGAAAACTTACTTATTGTGTACTACACATACACAATGTAAGTTGGTTAATGTTGTGTAATGTACCTCCCCCATATATAACTAGTATTTTATTAGAACACGATTTTGTAGTTTGGCTCACTTGATGGACGTCAAAGTGAGCAACCAATGAGTAACACGTAATCTAATGGCTCACTTCGATTGTATTGAATCCAATGATAAGATGATCAATACTCATAAGGGTTTTTTAGGTTCATTAGAAAGAGATTTTTTTTGAAATAGTCGGTTACTTATAATACAAGTAAATTACATAATGGTTTTGCTAATTTAAGGAACATAAAAGTAAGTGACTTTTAGCAACACGTAATTTAATTAATGGCTCACTACCTCTGTATTTGGTATCCTACTTGAAATGATTTTAAATTCAATGGCTAAAATGATCATATACTATTTTTTGGTTATTAAAGTTGTAAACTGAAATAGAAAGGAACGAAGTTACCCGAAAAATGTAGAAGCCTTGAGTGGTGAATGATTCTTGGGATGAGTCGCGGACTAAGCCGCTCTCTTTAAGACGTTTCGCGGCTCTGCCCAAAGTGTGCAAGTAGTTCACAAACACCACGTTGTCCCCAGGATAAAACAGCCCATAATATTCTTCTTCTGATAAGATTCTTCTTTGTACATGTGAAGAACCTTCGAACTCACACCTTTTCGAAATGTTGTTTTTTAAATCAATATATGTAAAACTTTTTTTCCTTCTTTTTCACCTCTACTATGCGCATCACTTATATATTTATATATATTATATATGTAAAGAGACGTTTTTGGACTAATATTTATACATATATATATTATAAATAAAGAGACGTTGAGGGGTAATTGGGGTTTCAAAACCGTAGCAAATCAAAACGGACAAATCATAAAAGCCACAACGGGATAAAATCAAAACATAAGTAAATTCAAACTGAAAAAGAAAACGAAATGGTTCGATTGCATGTTTCATATTTAGGGGAGATAACTCCTTAGGCCAAAATTAATTGACTTTTAATATTGATAATAAAACAAAACATAAATATATTTAAATGAAAACATAACTGCTCTAACAATCCCCCACTTGTTTTTATTTAAAATATATATCAAGCAACATATCATAAAGCTATGCATAAGTAAAGGTGTTTCTCAACTTGAACCTGTACATAGTGTTAGCGATCCAGATTATACTAGAGTAACTCTATCTCTGACAACACCACACACATAACTTTATTAAGGTGAAGTTCAAAAAGCCAGCACATTACGACCATGTTCTTGTATCCCAGTATAGTGAACGCTCTAGAAACTCGCCCAAGATTTCGTAGGAAGTGGCCTCACTTCCACATTCACATAGGTAAGACTATCAAGGATATTCATGTAGCTAGATATCCCACTCAACATAGAGTATAGACCTTACTAAGAGAAAAAAAAAAATCTCAACCTAAAAACGCTTCAGGATGTCATGCTTCTTAGGGATGAACATGGAATAATATTTCAAATTAAAATTAGCAAGACTTCACTCATATCACTTGTGACTTGTTATTACCCTTTGAACCTATTTCTTGGGATCTCCAGCCTATAGGTTGGGTTTCTATCACAAATGACTCAATTTTATACGGGCTTTAGTCCCATCCCTGTCGAGGTTTTCCAAGCCTTTTCTCGCACTAGTCCTTTCGTCAGAGGATCAGCCAAGTTTTCCTCAGACCGTATATGATCCACTCTTATAGCTCCATTAGAGAGATAATCTCTTACAGTGCTATGCTTATGACGTATCTGTTGCATTTTCTCATTATAATAATGGTTTTGCACTTTAGCTATTGCCTCTATGCTATCACAATGGATCAAAATTGCTGGAATTAGTTTCTCCCATAAAGGGGTATCTGACAGTAGGTTTCTCAACCATCCTGCTTCTTCTCCCATAAAGGAGTATCTGATAGTAGGTTCATTAATTTTAGAAGAATTAGAACCCCCACTATTTCGAAGATTAAAAGGAAATTTATTCTCATAAAAAATCAGCATCAAGTGACTCAATTATGACATGTTTCTTCAAATCATAAAATCTATATGCTTTGCTATTACATGCATAACCAATAAAAACACATTCATATGCTCTACTAGCCAATTTCGATCTTTTTGGATCAGGTTTACAAACATAAGCTAAACAACCCCAAGTTCTGAAATACAACACATTTGGTTTCTTATTTTTCCAAATTTCAAAAAGAGAAATATTTGTTTTTGAGTTAGGAATTCTATTTAACACATAACATACAGTCAATACAATTTCATGGTAGATTGATACCGTCTTAAAATTGTTGTAAACTGAAATAGAAAGGAAAGAAGTTACCCGAAAAATGTAGAAGCCTTAAGTGGTGAATGATTCTTGGGATGAGTCATGGACTAAGTCGCTCTCTTTAAGACGTTTCGCGGCTTTGCCCAAAGTGTGCAAGCAGTTTACAAACACCACGTCGTCCCCAGGATAAAACAGCCTAGAATCCTCTTCTTCTGATAAGATTCTTCCTTGCACACCGGAAGAACCTTCGAACTCACACCTTTTCGAAATTTTGCTTTTTAAATCAATATATGTAAAACTTTTTTTTCCTTCTTTTTCAGCTCTACTATGCGCATCACTTATATATTTATATATATTATATATGTAAAGAGACGTTTTTGGACTAATATTTATACATATATATATTATAAATAAAGAGACGTTGAGGGGGTAATTGGGGTTGCAAAACCGTAGCAAATCAAAACGGACAAATCATAAAAGCCACAACGGGACAAAATCAAAACATAAGTAAATTCAAACTGAAAAAGAAAACAAAACAGCTCGATTGCATGTTTCATATTTAGGGGAGATAACTCCTTAGGCCAAAATTAATTGACTTTTAATATTGGTAATAAAAAAAAACATAAATATATTTGAATGAAAACATAACTGCTCTAACAGAAGCGAGCACTGGTATATAAAGTTAAACCATAATTAGTGAACCGACATGCAATACACTTTTCACATGACATAATACAGGTAGATTTTGTACATCATATACATATCAATAATTATATCATATAGTGTATTGAATTTACTCTTACATTTTGGGATGAATGATAAATATGCAATAGGGGTAAGAAAACAATCTTATAATAGGTTTCGGGGAAATGATGCTAGGGTTCTTTGAAGACTTGTGGAGGCACCAACGGTGCATAGGGTCAAGTATCCTGGTACGAATTCGGCTCTGGCCCCTGTTTCTTACTCTAATTTGCATTTTAGTTAAAGTAGATAGGCTAATTAATGGGTTGAAAGTTAATTGGAGAATAGATAATTGCTGGTATTTAGTTTAGTTTCACAATTTAGCTAATTGCTTTAGTGTAAATGCTTTGTTCAATGATAAGTGTTGGCGGGCTGAAGGTATTTATGCAATTTACAATCCAAATTGCAGCTTTTGTCTAATTGAGTTGTAGTTAGGATTTTTCATCTAGCTAATGATCAATGGTGGGTTTTGGGGAGTGGAGCCTAGAGGAAAATCATTAGGGTTGTAACCAATTACTGGAGGTTGAAGAGCTCCCATGTGTTTCTTACTTCCAGTTTAAAATTGGGATTTTGGGCATGCAACGATTTGGGTGCCAAAGAAGAATTCGAGTTAGCTGCGATTCAATTAAATAGTGCCTCACAAAACCGTGGTTACGAGTTTCTAGAGATTAATTGCTCAACCCTTTGCAAATATATAGGGTTTGTAGCTTATCTAATGTTTAATAATTTTGGGGAACATGAGATAGAAGCCTATGTGAGAGTTCATGTGATATGTGGGCTATCTGGGGAACAAGTAAAGATGCAGGGCGCTGAAGTAGTGAAGATCTTTGGGAGCGAAGATGAAGGTTTGATGCAGGAACCTGACATTGTGAAAATAAGATTCAATTATCATTGGATGCTTAAGGTAATGCTGGGGATTCTGGTACATGACCAAGGGGTAAGCTCTATGAATTGTAGCTCATCTGGGATTATAAATTCTATCTCCAATCTTTTTACTTTTAGACAAAATGATGATAGATGGATAGTTATCTCTAGTATTAATTTTATTGACTCTATGTTTGGTGATGACGAGTTCTTTGTCATGCCATGTGACAATAATCTTGTTTGTGATTATAAAAGTGTTAATTTTGATTTCTTTGATGTTATGAATGATCTTGCTTTATACCTAGTTGTAGAACGTCAAATGTGAAAAGTGAGGAGGCTAAAACTAGGGAGAACACTAGAAATACGGTTTCCGCTTTTCTTAAAGTAGAGGTTGGCTCTGTGAGTGCAAGGCCCAAAATAGGAATGATGAGTCCAAAGAAAAGAGTCTGTGAGGAGGATGTTGTTAAAGCTGGGCCTAGTGGTGGTGACCCTCATGCCACTGTTAGGATGCTGAGTTCGAGAAAGAGAATCTAAGAGGAAATTGCAAATAAGGAAGAATTTAGTTATCTTGAAGAATTAGATTGATGAAGTGTCTTGCATGGAATTGTAGGGGTATTAGGAGGAGGAAATTTCCTAGTAATTTTAATTTTATATGTAGTTTAGCTAAATTGGACCTTTTTTGCTTGATGGAGATTAAGGTGGCTGTTCATAAGGTCCCCAAGAACTTTTATTCCAAGTATTTCGACAATATTTTTTGTTGTTATCTAATTGGCCGTTTTGGGGGCCTCTGCTTATGTTGGAATAGTACTAAGGTTTTTGTTAGTATAATTTCTTCCTCTCCGAGATATATCCATTGTTCTATAAAGGACTTAGTTACTAATTTAAAGCAATTAGTTACTTTCATTTATGCCTTTCCCCAAAAACATTTGCAGTGTGACTTGTAGGATGAGGTCCTCAAGTTAGATCCAATTCATAGTCCTCGGTGCTTAGTTGGAGATTTTAACAATATTGTTGAGCTTTCAGAGAAGGTTTGAGGTAATCAAACCCATACCATGGACATGAACAATTTTGTCAATTTTCTTAATCGTGGCAACCTTTTGTCTTTAAATGCGTCTGGAGTTCCTTTTACTTGAACTAATTGCCATACAGATCATACGGTTGTTTTCGAGTGATTAGATAGGGTGGTGGCTAACCCTTTATGATTAAATATGTTCCCTAATTATCATTTGCATAACTATCCTATTTTTGGTTCTGATCATAGTCCTATTTTATTATCTCATTCTAGTGAGGAGAAGAATAACTACTTCTTGTTTAAATTTGAGGCTATGTGGCTTAATCATCCTTAGTTTAAAATGTTTGTGCAAAATTTTTGGCATTGTGACCCTACTATTAATCCTAAAGATAAATTCAGAGTGTGTACTAGTAAGTTTAAATTTCTAGTTTGTAAATGGAACAAGGACACTTTTGGCAATTTAAAGGAGAAAAGAAAGAATTGTTAAATGAAATTGATGAGCTTCAAAAGCAAATTATGAGTAACAACTTTGTTGATTTGATGATGGAAAAATCTCTTCGAGATGAATTGAATCATGTGTTACTTTGTGAAGAAATTTGAGGGCCCAGAGAGCTAAAACTAATTGGCTGCAACTTGTGAATAAGAATACTAAATTCTTCTAAACTATGGCTACTTTTCGTAAAAAAGGAATGAAATTACAAAAGTCAAAGATGAGAATGGTTTTTGGTGGTCTGTTGGTCAGGGCCTTGAATAGGTTTTTGTGCATGATTTTAAAAAGTGTTTTTCCTATGGCAGTCCTCCATCGGGGGCTGACCTAAGTAATTTAGCGAATATCATTCAACCTTGTGTTTCTAATCATCATAATGAAAGTTTGTTGTTTCTTGTTACAGATGAGGAAATTTAGGATACTGTGCGTAGTATTGGAGCTCTTAAAGCTCCGGGTTCTAATGGTTTAAGTGCGGCCTTTTCATGGTTGTTGGGACCAAATTAGGGACTCTGGTTCCTGTTTGGTCAAAGATTTTTTCCAAAATGGTTCTAGCTTACGACTTATAAATCATACTAACATCGCTTTAGTTCCTAAAATAGATAATCCGGAAACTATTAGTAACCATAGGCCTATTAGTTTGTGTAATGCTAGTTATAAAATTATCACAAAGATCATCATTAAGAGACTAAAACCTCTTTTGGATCTTTGCATCTCTCAAAATCAAGGTGTTTTTGCTCCTAGTAGAGCCATTCAGGATAATATTCTTATTGCTCACAAAATGTTTGCTGGTTTCAAAAAGATAAAAGGAAGAACTGGAGCTATGGGTGTCAAGCTGGATCTGGAAAAGGCATATGATTACTTAAACTTGGATTACATTCGGTATGTTCTTCTTAGATTTGGTTTTGATAATCGTTGGGTTGAATTAGTTATAGAATGTATTACTTTTCCTTCCTTCTCTGTGCTTATAAACGGGCAACCTCATGGTTATTTTTATCCGAAGCGGGGAATTAGACAAGGGGACCCCTTGTCCCCTTATGTTTTCATCATTTGTATGGAATCGTTAATTAGACACCTCAATAACCTAACAAATAATCCAAAGTCTCATATCGGCATTTTGTCCTCACCTAGAGGATTTAAAATCCCAAATCTAGTGTTTGATGATGACTGTCTCCTGTTTGCTAAGGTCACGCTGAAGGGTGCGAGGAATATTCTTTAAATCCTTAATATGTTTTCTAAAGCACGGGCCAACAAATAAACTTAAATCGTCCTTGTATTTTTCTAAGAATACGACTTCTCCAACTAGAATTGATATTGTTAATATTTTACATATTCAACATAAAACTACTATTGGTAAGTATCTAGGAATTCATAATATTGTTTTCTGGAAAGACTAAGTTAATCATAATGAGTTACTTAAGAGGGTTAAGCAAAAATTAGCTGGTTGGAAAGCAAGCACTCTTTCAAGAGCGGGGAGGCTTACTTTAATTAACTATAATCTAACGGGTATGCCTAATCATGTTATGTCTTACTTTAAGTGTCCTGACAAGATTGTCAATAAGCTTAATAAAAAGTGTAGGGATTTTTTCTGGGGTAGGGATAAGAAAATTTTTCCAGTGGCTTGGGATTTGGTCTATGCTCCTAAGAAAATGGGAGGTTTGGGAGTTAGAAGACTTGATCATTTTAATAATGCTTGCCTTACTAAGTTGGGTTGAAAGGTTATGACTGAGGAGGATAACTAGTGGGTGAAGTTAGTAAAAAGTAAGTACCTTAGAAAGGAAAATTTTCTAGATAATAAAATTAGACAAAATCATTCTTTTGCTTGGAAAGGTATCTTGAAAACTGAGGACTTAAAGGTATGAGATGGAGAGTGGGTAATGGTAAGAACATTTTATTTTGGTGCCACAATTGGGTTTTTCCTTACCCGTTGTTCCATCCCTTACCCAATATTGACAACCAAAACATTAATTGGGACTTGAAAGTTAATGAATTTATTGATAATTATTGTTGGGATAGGAAAAAGTTTTCGCAAGTGGTTAGTAATGAAATTGTGAGAAAAAATTGCAATATTACAATTCCCTTGTAGGATTCCAAATATGTGCTAGTTTGGGGTCCAAATACAAATGGTAAGTTCTCTGTTAAATCAGGTACTTGGATCCAGAAAGGGACGTTGACTCAATCTACAAAGCATAAGTTAATTAATAAGATGTGGAAACTTAATATTCCTCCTAAAGTTAAGATGTTTGTGTGGTTGTTCATTCGTGATAGACTTCAAATTACAAAAAGATTAAGTCATATTGTAATTAATAGTGATAAGATGTGTCCTTTTTGTAATTCCGTAGACGAGGACCAAATGCATTTATTTTTTAATTGTGGTGTCACTAAATTGATTTGGGACCCTTATTCAATTAAGCGGGGCAATTTCACTAATGCTAACTTCAACTCAGCAATAAACTGGCTAAATTCTTTAAAGCATGTTGATAAGGAAGTTCCTAGTGATTTGAGCTTGTGTTTGTTCTTTTGTTGGCAAATTTGGAATGACCGTAATAATATGGTGTTCAGGAATATTTTGTCCATCCCGGCAAGATCTAAGTTATTGGCTATGTCTATGGGTGAACGATATCTTAAAGCCAATGGTAAAGGTTTGAGAAGAAATACTAATGATACTTCCATAATTGTTAAATGGCATCCGCTGGATAAGAGTTTTTTAAGTTAAATTTTGATGGTTATGTGGTTAGGGACAATGCGGCGGCATGATTTGTCTTGAGGAATCATAATGGGTAGATTATTGGAGGTGGAGCTTTAAATCTGGATGGTGCCACTATTTCTGAAGTGGAGGCTAAGGCTCTCAGAGAGGGCCTTCTTTTTGCTCAAAGGAAGGGCTATAAAAAGATTATGGTTGAAGGTGACTCTAAGTTGGTCATTCAATCAGTGTTGGATTGGGGTGCGACGCCATGGAATCTGGTTCCTATTATTAAAGATATCAAGTAGACGACAACCAATTTTGATTGCATTGACTGGAAGCATATTTATAGAGAGGCTAACTTTGTGGCAGATACCTTCGCTCGCCATGGCCTTCTTATTACTGATTGTCATATTTGGGATCATTGTATTCCTTTATTTGCTCTTCATGCTCTTCAGTTTGATTTTGTGGGGAACGGTTGTACCTGTGGGTTTTACCTTCAATATATTTTTATTGTTTCAAAAAAATTTTGGCATGAATAACATCATCAATTGAAAAGACAGGTGGAGAATGCTAGATGGTTGGTGAACGGTGACATCTTTGACCAATGAGGATAAAGAAGGTATGTACGCTTAGAAGGACCAGGGTCAGCTTTGTTATTTGAAGAACAACGAGATAGAATCAGACAGAGCTGTCCAACAAGCTTTTTTTTTTTTTTTTTTTTTTTTGGAAATAAACTATATTATCTACACTAAGAAGAAGAAATGGGCTTAACTTCATAATAAAGTAGTCCAACAAGCTTGTTAAGTGGTCAGTACTTTCTGACTATACTTGTGAGAAGCTAGAATTTCCAAAAGATGAGATTCTCTTCCCTCCCTTGTTCCCTCCCGAAAAGGAGGAGAAAAAAAAGGGAGAGAATCCTTGTCCATTTCCAAATTCTACCACTAGACTAAACATGAATTATGTTCTCCAATACGTTCCTTTACGAGTGACCCCACAAGGAGTTACAAAGAAAGTCAATTTCTACATCCAAAACTTGTCAAGTTAGTGTATTGGCACTAACACAACTTTTGGAGAGCCTAGTCATCATCAAAGAATTAGAGCCAACACAATTTTTCGAGAGTCCAGTCATTCAACATCCTTAAGCTAGAGCTAGCGTAACTTTTTGAAAACCTAACTTAATGAGGCAAACCTCAGTAAATTAGGGCCAGGACGTGGCGAAGAAATAGTAAGCTCTAATGCCATGATAAACTTTAAAAGCCTAGTATAGTCCACCATCAATATCACCTATATTGTGTCAACTTAACAATTTTATAGATTTTTTTTCTTTTAAATATTTTGTAGTGAAAGATATAGGGAGAAATATATATATATATATATTCGGTTTTTTTTTTTTTTGTTAAAAGAAATATTTCGTTTTAAAATTACAATTGCATGCTACAAAGTACAAAATGTCAATTAGTGGTTTTGCTAATCTAGCACATATTTAAATTTATTCTGTTTTAAACACTAATCAAACTCCAATAAAAATATATTTTTACCACATTTTTCATACCATATTTGTACCACCTCTTTAATAGATATAAGATCTACATGTATTCGTGAGCTTTGTCTCTATTAGAGAGAGAATACAAATGTCTTGTGAAAATGTGGTAAGTGTAGCATTACTCAACTCCAATATGAAGAAAAAATTTATATCTAAAATATCTCCAAAATAGAGCCTAAAATGAATATTATAAGGGCAGTGCGGTGTTGTATTATTGTAAGTTCTTTGTACCAAACATCTTTTGAAAGTTAAATCAGTGAAGGCATTTTTACTTACAAGGGGCGTTGTATCATTGTAAGTTCTGTGTTTCGAACATTTTTTTAGAGTAAAATTAGCGAGGACATCTTTACTTACAAGGAGTAAATTTATATATATAAAAAAAATATGTTTCACCCTCATTTATGTCATATCATGCATTTACTAACAACTATATAAAGAGTGCAACAAAGCAGCTCATATTCTTGCCAATCTTGAGGAGGGACATGTTTGGTCGAATTTCTGGTCGAATTTCTTCTCTCTTGTTTGATTATTTATATGTAGCTAACTTATAATCAAATTCACCAATCTTCATCAGCATCCGTTACACCATGATCACCTCCATCAACCATGTTCTGTTCCTTTGATATTATATATTCATGCATATTCTTTCTTACTAGTGCAATATTCCTCGCTCGATATTGTGTAGATTTAGAGCTTTAGACCAATATTCATGCATTACACATGACAATATTTCAAAATTCATCCCGTACGTCTTTCTTAAAAACCAATATTCATGTACGTACTTTTTAACATATTATTTTTTCACAAAAAAATATGTTGGAAAATAAAAAGATACTATAGGCCTAATTTACTGAACTATAATAAGAACAAGGAGAGATGAGGCCCGCAGCACAGAGAGAGATGCGTATTTGTGACATGTGTTATATCACCTCATTGTGCCTTTATTTATAGTAATAGGGAAGATAAATTCCTTACCCTAATATGTTACAACTCTAATAGGATAATAACTAGCCCTAGAGATATCTCATACTTTAGGATTTACACGATCATATTCCTAATCTAATAGGACTAACAAAGGAAAGTATTTTAGAATTTGATTTAATTAGTGATTTTATATGAGGGAAGCCTTTAAGGGAAGGGATCCCCCTTTCTTCTTCTTCTTCTTCTTCTTCTTTGTTTTTTTTTTTTTTTTTTTTTTGAAATTTATAAAAAAAAAAAAAAAGGGAATTAGTTGTGGAGTTCACACCATATCAAACTTTAATGATCTGAACTGTCTATTTTTTAAGTTGCACCTCATAGATCATCCTTGCAAAATATTAACCAAATTGGAAATGTTTAAGACATCTAATTGAGTTCAAAGAAATTAACAAATACTTTGTTATATGAGAAACAATGATAATTAAATAGGCAAATGGTTTCAAATTGAATTGAATTTTTGTAAAGATGATCTATGAAGCGAGACTTACAAAATAGATGTTTGGATCGTTGAAATTCAACGTGGAGTGGACCCCACACCTAATTCCCATTTAAAAAAAAAATGGGGATCCCTTTGCATAAAGGGCCTGTTTATATGAGTTAACTAGGATTTGGATATGATTTGATTTGGTCTAGATTTCCTTGTCATGTTGACAAAGGATTGTTTAGATTTATTTCCTTGTATTGCTTCTATGTAATCTTATAATTACCTTCTTATGGAGAAGAATAAAGTGTTGAGGTTGTTATTTGAGAACTATGAGATTGTAGAGAATTCTAAATTTACCCTAAACCCTTTATTTTCAACTTGTTATCATAGCAGAGTTTGATTCTTGGTTGAACTTTGTTGTGAGTGCTTACCTGTGGGTGCACGAAGCTAATTTTCTTCATGCATTCACATACCATGAATATGAGGGGGAAGATTGTCTACGATTGTTAGAAGAAGAAAAATTTCCGCTGCCATGAAGAAGAATAAAGAGAAGAAAAGTGTGGTTTCAATGCCTTGGAGGAAAGAGATTAGAAGAAAAAAAAAAGTTTTGTCAAGGCAAGATACGTTTCCTATCATGAAGACTTTTGGGTTTCGTTTTATTTATTTATTTATTTATTTATTTTTAATCTAGTTTGATTATGAGTTTGAGGAAGAAAAAAAAAACAAGAAGGATGAAACAAAAAATTGAAGAAAAAGAAAAAGATTTGGTGATTGGGGCTTTCAAAAAGAGGGTTTAGTTTTGGTTGTGCTTTCGAAAAGATTAGCGTTTGTTCCAACTGGACTTTCAAAAAGAGGCGTTCATTAGTTCCATCATATCAAGAGATTTATTTATCGCGCTTTCGAAAAAAAGATGTTAGTTCCAATTGGTCTTTCGAAAAGATTAGCATTAGTTCCAGTTGAGCTTTCAAAACGAGGCCTTAGCTCCGAGGATTATGATTTGTTTGACGGGCTTTCGAAAAGAGACGTTTGTTCTAGTTGAGATTTCGAAAAATTGGCGCTAGTTCCAGTTGAACATTAAAAAAGAAGCGTTAGTTCTGAATGATTGTGATTCACTGAGCTTTTGAAAAGATTGGCGTTAGTTCAACGTATCAATGAAGATTTCCTTCTTGGCGTTAGTTCACATCATGAGTTTAAAGGGGTGTTGGAAAATAAAAAGGGAAGTACTTTAGGATTTGATTTAATTAGTGATTTTGTATGATTTAATTAGGGTTTTGATATGATTTGATTTGGTCTAGGTTTCCTTGTCTTGTTGAATTAGGGTTTTGATATGATTTGATTTGGTCTAGGTTTCCTTGTCTTGTTGACAAGGGATTGTTTAGATTTATTTCCTCTTATTACTCCTATGTAATCTTATAAATACCTTATTATGAAGAAGAATAAAGTATTAAAATTGTTATTTGAGAATTGTGAGATTGTAAATAATTCTAAATTTACCCTAAATCCTTTATTTTCAACTAAATATACAATGTTAAAAACTTTAAATGTGTTGTAAACATTGGTGGATGAATAAATGCCCACATAGTAATGTGGACTTAGGAAAAGAATGATGTTTGTGTGTGACGACCCGTCCCAATTTATTATATAATTTTCTCCTCGAGCGTGTAAAGTGACGAATATGCCCTCGTTGGCTAAGTGACATGGATGTGTATATGCAGTTTTAAATTAATATTTCCTCTGTCCTAATTAAATCGTACTCGACGTCTCGAGTGCGTTAAAGTGAGTTAGAACCGAATTGGAGCCATAACGAAAAAGTTACGATTATTTAGGTGCGCAAATGGGCAAATTGTGGACCAATTATATATGCTCCTATTTCTTTTAGCCTAATCAGATAAGTTGTTTTTCTTCTTTTGGGCCAATTAAAATTAGCTCTCTTTCTCTTAGCCAATCAGAACACACACACATACACACTCACTCACTTTTCCTTCTCCAGACTTCTCCCTTCGTACACCTGAGACACCCCACATACACAACCATCATTAAACTCAAACGGATTGAACTTTTGGAAACCACCACCATTATCCTCTCGACCACACGATCACCAACATACCCTTAGTTTTTCATTTTGGTGAGTTTTAGCTTGGAAACCAGAAGCTCCGACGAGGAGTTAGTTTGCTCCGGCATGATCACGGACGATTTACAAGGTTTTGAAGCTAAGGATGATCTCTATGCAACTTCCCTAGCACTTTAGAGTAGATTTGGAGTGGAATGGATGTTGAAATAGGTGAGTTCAAAGAGTTGCAAAGTTGGCTAGATTTTCCAAGGAATTTTCCAATTGTTTTTCCTTGGATTTTGGACTTCTAATAGGTACGAACGTGTTTAACTCTTCAAAACTTTCAAATCCATATAAATTTCATGGATTTTGGTTAAGAAATGAAGTAGATATAAAGCTTTGAAAATTTTCCAGAAACCGATATGTGTAGACAGAGGCAGACGGTGGAGACCAGCGGGTGACCGAAGAAGAAGAAGGTATATTCCATTAACTTTAATGAAATATTCTAATAGCGTTAGGTAGCGCCGTTAACATTTAACAGAATATTCCGCCTATTTTGACGGAATATTCCTAACGTTGTTAGGGTTTCCGTCAGTGTACCGTGCACGTGCTTGCACGTGGCCGGCACTTGTGGCCGTGCCTTGTTGGCGCGTGAGAAGGCATCCGGTGTCCAAAAATCTTTCTAAAAATTTGTGTGGGTTCGTAGCGTCAAGTAGATCACGTTCGTATATTCAAACCTTACATTTGAGCAAACTATAAGGAGTTATTCCTGGATTTCATATATGTTCTAATTAATTAACGTAAAAATAATTGTATCGCATACAGGTGAGACGTACCTTTAGGACGAGTGTGGACAAACGAAGCTAGAAGGCTACGATCCTGCTACTTATCAGTGAGTGGGCATTTGTTTTATATATATATATATATATTTATTTATTTATTTATTTATATACAGTTTCTAGAAACGTTTTTATATGGAACTATGCTTTGCTTGCCATGTTGTAAATAAGTTACATTTTAAATATTGCATTGTTACACTTGTGAATTGTATTGTGTGATGTTGTGGGGACTCAGGTAAGCTTCAGGTGAGTATTATGTGATTAAATGGGTTGTATTGCATTGGTATGCACACATTTATTTAGAGCTCATCATGGCTGCACCCCGGTATTAGTGTTCCTGCCCGGGGTTAAGGCCAGCCTTCACGTGATTGTTCACCTCCCGCATCGCACGCTCACCTTGGATCCAAGTTTGGTGCCAGCCTATTGTACAGACTACAATAGGTGGTTCCGACTCGTAAGTGACCCGTTAATTATCGTACAACCTTCACATAATCGTAGCACTTGAGCGTACATATTTATACCCAGCCTGTCATACAAATCACACTAGGTGACTTAGACTCATGTGCTAGCCTAGATTGATGAGCTACAGGTCAGCTTAGGTGACTCTGACTGGCATACTATTTTATATTGGTTTTATGCCTGGCTTACATTTATTATTGTTGAGATATTATGACATATGATACTTCAGTTTTCACTACTCTTGTGCATTGGTTTTCATACCTACGTAGTAGTATTTTCTGGGAATTATACGGGTTTTACAAAGAGGGGTTATTATATTTATAAAGATAAATATGTTTTCAAACGCTTGTTTTTTTTGCCCACCCACCATTCTGTTTTGCGCTCCTCCAGGTTTTGGGTAGCTGTTCATCTTTGGTGGCTTACGAGGACTATTGGGTGGTTCTGACGTTCTACTAAATAAAAGTAGGGATCTTTTCCTTGTTTGTATAATTAATACTTAGTTAGTTTGACTGCACTTTCGTTTTAGCTATGCTCTGATATGCATGTATCTTATACTTGATCACTTTCACACACTTACATATTATCTCTAGTTAAATACGTTTAGTTTTGGTTCTTATTTATTCACATTTTCTTATTATTGTTACTTCTGTTGCGCACTTAGCTACATCACCCTCACGTGACGGCCAGCATGTCTCGACTCCAGTCGGGGTGTGTCATTGTGTGATACTTTCAAAAAGTGTGTGCTGTTATTTTCAAGATGTAATTGTTATGTTTGTTTGGAGTTGCTCTATAAATAGAGTGCTCTGTGTGTTATCAAAACACACTGCAAAAAGAAAAGATCAATAACATCAGTATCTCCCCCTCCCTTTTTTATCTGTTCCTTTTGTGTTATGGTTACAGTGTGATATTTTACACCTGCTTCATTCCTGTCACTAGCAAAGGTTATCTCTCTAACTTTTGCCTATTTATAACACATTATCAGCATGACTCTCTAACTAGTTCTCATCTCCCTTCACTAAAAAATGCTTCCTCCAAGGATTTTGCTATTCTTCATATTTTGCCTCATCTTCTTGATATATCCTCGTGAAAATCTGTCAGCACTATGCCTGCTTCTAGTTCTCAATATAATGATTACATATATCTTTGATTTCTTGTTCGGTGTAGTTCCTTATTACTAACCTAGTGTTTGTTTATGTTAATTTTACTGCAATCAAAGATGGTGTGGTACAATGGCCCATCTTGAACTGCAAAATTTAATCTTACTGCAATCCAAGATGGTGCTATATCATCGCCTATCTTGAGCTGCAAATTTAATTTTATTGCAATTTTAGGTGGTTCGGTATAATCGCCCACCCTGCTCTGCATATCTAAATTTTCCTGCTACTTGAGTGGTGCGGAATAATCACTTATCTTATGCTATATTTTGTTTTCAATGAGAATGGTGTAGTACAATCACCCTCCTCATTAATCATGTAAATCTCGAGCCTGAAGTTTCGAGTGCTTATCATTTTGGCCTGAAGATCAAAATGAAAAATTTGTAATAACCAGAAGTTCTAACACTACGTCCCTCTAGAATACATATTATTGCAAGTTCTTACACATCTTATTTTTCTTTCAGAAAAGAAAATGGAAAACTTGGCAAAGCTTGATTTTGTTACCCTGGACATTACAGGGAAGAAACTACCTTGCCAAGATCCATCTGGAAGCAGGGAATTTTAGAGAAACAATCAAGGAAGAGAATAGTGCATATTCTCAAGATCGGGCGAAGGCCATGATCTTTATCCGTCGCCACCTTGATGAAGGACCAAAGAGCGAATACCTAACGGTTAAAGATCTATTAACCCTCTGGAAGGCGCTGAGAAATAAATATAATCACCCAAAAAAAAAATGTTGATTCCTCCAAAGGCTCGTTATGAGTGGACTCACCTGAGGATCCAAGATTTCAAGTTAGTGGCTGAGTACAATTCTGCGATGTTCAGAATTAACTCCCAGATGAAGCTTTATGGGGAAACCATCACTGAGGGAGATATGTTAGAAAAGACTTTCAGCACCTTTCATGCCTCTAATGTGCTCCTGTAGCAGCAGTATAGAGAGCGAGGCTTCACTGAATACAACAACTGATATCTATACTCCTAGTAGCTAAACAAAACAAAGAGATTTTGATGAAGAATCATCAGTCCCGACCTAGTGGATATGAACCATTCCCAGAAGTGAATGTTGTTTCCTTCAAAATGAACACCACATCCTCTCGTGGTAATAATTACAAACGTGGACGTGGCCACAGACGAGGACGGTGGAACAAGAAAGGCAAGAATCATGGTGTTTAGTTTCACAACCAGATTCCAAGGCATAATTTAGGCCCGAGCTTCAAGAATGTAAATCGCCATAAAGGCAAAGCTCATATGAATAACACTCCTAGAAATCCTGAAAGGGTTTGCCATAGGTGTGGTGGCAATGGGCACTATGCGTGTACCTATCGTACCCCTAAAACATATGGTGAATCTGTATCAAGCTTCCCTTAAGGAGAAGGGTGTCGAGACCAATTTCCTCGACCAGGCTAAACCAATGGATATACCTCATCCAGTGTGCGATTTATCAGGGTAGTTAAACACAATCCACCTAGATGTCTCAAACTTCATTGTGGAAAAAGGGAATGAAGTGTATTGGTCTGATTGAATCATTTCAGTTTAATGTACTTTTATTATTCTGAACTTGTAATCTAAATGCTTGCATTTCAAAATCAATAAAAGTGGCATGTCAATTTCCTTTTATTATAAATAAATTAATTGTGATTTCCTTACTCAAAGAGCATGGATAAAAACTATGGTCATTCTCAAAACAAGAGCAATTGCAGAGATATTTATCTTGCAGACAACGCAACCATGCATACAATACTTCGAGATCGAAAATATTTCCCAAGCTTGATGTTTACAAAAGTAAGGGTAACAACAATATAAGGCCAATCAGATGTAATTGAAGGCTCAGGAAAAGCCTAGATCATGTTACCAAATGGAACAATGTTGTCCATACAGAATGCATTGTACGCTACTTGATCTACTCGAAATTTGTTAAATTTTAAAGACATATGTTTAAATGGATACCACATTAAAATGAAAAGTGTAGAAAATGTGGAGTATCTATGCATTACCTCCAATGATACCCAGAAGTGTATATTGGAGAAGTTGCATGGTTTGTCGAGTGAATTGTATTATACATACATAAAGACAATTGAATCATATACTGTCATGAACCAAAAGTTCATTGATTCAAAAATTTACATGCTTTGGCATGATTGTCTGGGTCATTCAGGATCCACAATGATTCATAAGATCATTACCAACTCTAATGGACATCCATTATTGAGCAGACACATTGCTATCTCAAATGATAACCCTTGCAAGGTTTTTTCTCAAAGGAAGTTGGTAATTAGACCATCACAACTAAAGGTTGATGCTCAATCCCCATCATTTCTGCAAAGAATTCAAGGGGATATTTGTGGGCCTATTCAACCATCTTGTGGACCATTTCGATATTTTATGATTTTGGTTGATGCATCTACCCGATGGTCACATGTTTGTCTCTTATCTACTCAAAATGTAGCTTTTGCGAGACTTTTTACTCAGATAATTAAGTTGCGAGCACAATTCCCAGATTACCCCATTAAGTCAATCTGACTTGATAACGCTAGTGAATTTACGTCTCAAACCTTTGATGATTACTGCATGACATTGGGCATTGATGTTGAACACCTTGTTCCTCATATCCATACTCAAAATGGTCTAGCAAAAGCATTTATCAAGTGGCTTCAATTAATAACTCGCACTCTGCTTATGAAAACAAACTTGCCAGTTTCTGCATGAAGACATGCCATCTTGCATGCTGCAACATTGGTTCGATTGAGACCTATAGCCAACCATCAATACTCATCAATACAACTTGTGTTTGGGCATCAGCTAAATTTCACATTTACGAGTTTTTGGTTGTGCTGTTTATGTGCCTATTGCACCGCCACAACACACTAAAATGAGACCTCAACGCAAACTGGGAATTTATGTGGGTTTTGATTCACCATCTATCATTAGATATTTGGAACCCTTGACATGTGATATGTTTACAGCTTGTTTTCCTGATTGTCACTTTGATGAGATAGTCTTGCCATCATTTAAGTGAGAAAAGGTCGTTCCAGAAGAATGGCAGAAGCTAACATAGGTTGTACCCACCTTATCTCATTTTGATCCACGTAGCACTCAATGTGAAAAATGAAGTGAAAATGATCGTTCATCTTCAAAGTATTGATAATCAAATGCCAGATGCATTTACTGATGCTATGAAAGTGACAAAATCACATATACCAGCTGCAAATACACCTGCAAGAATTGATGTCCCTGTTGGTCAAAATAAAGTGGCAGCGAATGATTCATATGGTGCACGCCTGAATTATGGTAGACCCCCAGGTTCAAAAGATTCAGCCCCTCAAAAGAGAAAGACGAAGACATAACTAAATCCAAATGAAATTATTTAGGAAGAGAAAATGAATGACAAATCCACAATTCATGATTCTGTACTTCTACAAAAAAAAAATGTCCTTGATGAGACACATGTCCCTGAAGAGACAGAGGTACATGAAAGCAAAGAAATCTCTATAAATTATGCTTGTACTAATGAATTGTGGGATCAGAATGAAATAATCATCGACGATATGTTCATATTCGCAGTAGCCACTAAAATCATATTAAGAGATGACATTGAGCCCCGCTCTGTTGATGAATGCAAACAGAGACAGGATTGGCCTAAGTGGAAAGATGTAATCCAAGCAGAATTAAATTCCTTGGAAAGGCGGACCAGTAGTCTAAACCCCGCCTGGTGTAAACCCCGTGGGTTACAAATGGGTATTCACAAGAAAGCGCAATGAGAAAAACGAGATTACGATATATAAAGCATGACTCGTTGCACAAGGCTTTTCACAAAGACCTGGAATTGATTATGAGGAGACATACTGTTAGATCCCATATTGCCCAGGGAAGAAGATCGTCTATGCCTTATATGTACATGCCCATCTACATATAACACGAGGCCTTTTGGGAGCTCACTGACTTTGAAGTTCATCGGAACTCAAAAGTTAAGTGAGTTCGCGCGAGAGCAATCTTAGGATGGGTGACCCCACTGGGAAGTTCTTGTGTGAGTTCCCAGAAACAAAATCGTGAGGGCGTGATCAGCACCCAAAGCGGACAATATCGTGCTACGGCAGAGTCGAGCCCCAGATGTGGTGGAGCCCGGGTCGGGATGTGACAATTTGGTATCAGAGCTAATCCCTGGCCGAAAGTGTGTTGACGAGGACATTGGGCCCCTAAGAGGGGTGGATTGTTAGATCCCGCATCGCCCAGGGGAGAAGATCATCTATGCCTTATATGTATATGCCCACCTCTATATAGCACGAGACTTTTTGGGAGCTCACTGGCTTCGGAGTTCATCGGAACTCCAAAGTTAAGCGAGTTCCCGCAAGAGCAATCCCATGATGGGTGACCCATTGGGAAGTTCTCATGTGTGTTCCCAGAAACAAAATCGTGAGGGTGTAGTTAGGGCCCAAAGTGAACAATATCGTGCTACCCCGTAGTCGAGCCCGGGATGTGGTGGACCCCGGGTTAGGATATGACACATACTGTCCTGTAATGGACGCAATTATGTTCCATTACTTTATAAGTTTAGTGGTTTTAGAAAACCTTGACATGCAACTTATGGATGTCATCACCGCGTATCTATATAAAGAATTTGATACTAACATATATATGAAGGTCGCAAAATGACTTAAGTTGCTTGAAACAACTAACAAACCACGAGGTATGCTCTCAATCAAATTAAGGCGATCATTGTATGGGCTGAAACAATCTGGACGAATGTGGTATAATCATCTTAGTGAGTATTTGATCAAAGAAAGATATACCAACAATGTCATTTGCCCTTGTGTGTTCATTAAGAAATCCAATTTTGGATTTGCTATAATGGCAGTATATGTCGATGACATGAACCTAGTTGGAACCCCTAAATAGCTTAATAAAACTGCTGAATATTTGAAAAGCGAATTTGAAATGAAATACCTTGGAAAAACAAAATATTGTCTCGACCAACAGATCGAGCATTGTGCTAATGAAATTTTGGTCCATTAATCAGCTTACATTGAAAAAATCTTGAAGCGATTTGGCATGGACAAGACTAATCCACTCAGCACACCAATGGTCATTCACTATTTGGACATTAAGAAACATCCATTCTATCCAAAAGAAGATGATGAAATGGTCCTTGGTTCAGAAGTACCATATCTGAGTGCTATAGGTGCTTTATTGTATTTAGCACAGTGTATTCGACTAGATATAGCTTTTTCAGTCAACTTGTTAGCAAGGTATAGCTCTGCTCCAACAATTCGTCATTGGAAAGGAGTCAAAGATGTATTGCGATACCTTCGTGGGACAATAGACATGGGTCTCTTCTACTCAGAGTAATCCATAAATGACCAGATCCTTGTTGGATATGTAGATGCTGGTTTTCTCTCTTATCCGCATAAAGCCCGCTCACAAACTAGATATGTGTTCACTAATAGATATACAACAATTTCATGGCGCTCAACAAAGCAAACATTAGTTACTACATCTTCAAATCACTCAGAAATACTTGCTTTACATGAAGCTAGTCATCAATGTTCTTGGTTAAGATTAATGATTCATCATATCCGGAATTTATGTGGTCTACCTTCAAAGACAGACACTCCAACTGTCATCTATGAAGATAATGCAGCATGTATTGCCCAAATGAAGGAAGGATTCATCAAGGGCGATAAGACTAAACACATATCTTCAAAGTTTTTTAGTGCACATGAGCTTCAGAAGGCTAAAGTTGTTGAAGTCAGACAAATCCGTTCCAATGAAAATATGGCAGACGTATTCACCAAATCTCTACCAAAGTGCACATTTCAAAAGTTAGTGCAGAATACCGAATTACGTCGACTTACCAATCAGCTAAATTTGGAAAATGCGGAATTAGGAGGAAATACATATCGGGGGGAGCATCCATGATACATGCATGTTGTACTATTTTTCCTTCGATTGGGATTTTTCCCACTGGGTTTTTCCTATCAAGGTTTTAACAAGGCAACATAAGCATACTTAACACTATATCAACAATCTAGGTAAAGTTGTACTCTTTTTCCTTCGTATGATTTTTTCCCATTGGATTTTTCCAAGCAAGGTTTTAACGAGGCAGCTGATGTTGATATATAGGCATCTAAGGGGGAGTGTTGTAAACATTGGTGGATGAATGAATGAATGTCCACACAGTAATGTAGACTTGAGAAAAGAATGATGATTGTATTTGTGTGATACTTTCAAAAAGTGTGTGTTGTGCTTTTCAAGATGTAATTATTATGTTTGTTTGGAGTTGCTCTATAAATAGAGCGCTCCATATGTTATCAAAATACACTGCAAAAAGAAAAGATCAATAATATCAATATCTCTCCCTCCCTCTTTTATCTGTCATCCTTTTGTGCTATAGTTACAGTGTGATATTTTACATCTGATTCGTTCCTGTCACTAATAAATGTTATCTCTCTAACTTTTGCCTATTTATAACAAAATGGTACCAAAAACTATCCGACAACAAATGTCCCCACTTGTCAATGTAAAGGAGCACAACAGGGACTATTCAGGATTCATGAAAAAGTAGATAAAATGAAGAAAAGTGGTACTTTCCCATCAACTGGGAAGCAATATGTATGTGTGTGAGTGTGCGTGCGTGCGTGCATCAACTGGGAAGCAATATGTATGTGTGTGTGTGTGTGTGTGTGTGTACACTCTCTACCACGGTAACGGGTGTAAGCGTGAACGAACAATTGCATTGCCAAAGGGAATGCATTCACAAGCAATTGCATTGCCAAGTCATCAGTTTTTAATTAACTTCGAGAAAGTGTAAACAAACACCTGGTTACTAGAACTTGTGATATGTTTGAATAAAAAGTATTTAGTGTTTATATTGTTCAACTGTGAATTTGAATGATTGACCGTATAAATCTTGATATACGTACATACATGCAATCGAATTCACAAATACAATATCAATATAAAATATTTAACAACATAGCTAACAATATAAATCTAACAAAATAACATTATCCTACGTAGCTTGTTGACAATTGGCCGTCATATTCTATTTTCTTTCGGTTTTGGTAGAGCATAATGGTGCACTGCCAATGTGTATGCCATGCAAGACAAAGAAATGCTGAGTCAACCTAGCACAGACAGCGCAAGAAAAAAGCAGGAATAAACCAATAAAAAAGAAGATAAATATAATCAAGTGGTCTTTTACAGAACCAATATACAAACGATGCTTGGCCATTTGGTAATATCAAATGTGGTCTTTTTACATGATCGCCACGAGGTTGATCACCAATTATTGAGCTGTGATACTCATATATTTGGTTCAAAATAATACTAATTACCACAACTAATAATCAATTAATTAGGTAGCCTTACACAAATAGATTTCTCTTTTACTTTCCGAGTTCATACTGTGTTAAATTTGCCAATATAATTCACTTTACAGTAGTTTAAGTTTGTAAAGTTATTGGGTTAAGATATACAATACGGAGAGATCAATTAAACAAATACATGACCGAAACATTTAGCGAGGTCCTATGCTTTGATAAAGTATAACTATAGCTAACGAGTTTGTACCCAGCTTTATTTTTTATTTTTTATTTTTATTTTTATTTTATATTATCTACATTAAGGGGAATGGGATAAGGTAAACTTCACAATGAGCTAACAATAATATGGTTCAAATTCGTCTTTGGCGAAAATCAAACATAAGATCTCTCACTTACAATTGAAGATGAGTACCACAAGATTGTAATACTAGGTGGTTGTACCTAGCTTTAAGTTACATAAAATATATCTGTAAGAGAATTGTAGTTTGAGTGAATAAGAGTGTTTACTTACGACTCGATGGAGGTTCTATATTTGAGTCTCTTCTCTTAACACTGTTAGTATAGACAGATTAAACTAATATCATCAAATCTATCTAATATCTACTGCAACGATCTGATGTTGCCATCACATATCATAAACAAATTGTTTAAGTAAATAAAAATATAAAACTGGTTAGTCTTGAGGCAGCACATATATGTTTTACGTATACAGAATTCAGTTCTAATCAGAAAAAAAGATGCATCTTCCACTGAACTGTACAAAGCTAGGTCAGATTACTGAATAAATTAACAGAGGGCTCACTTTTGCTTTATTTATAATGCTTCAGGATGGGGCCTTGATTTTCTTCCACCTGTTTATAATTATTTGTTTTCATGAAGTAATCTGCTTCCCAACTTCCATCACTTACGAAAGTCTAAAGTGATTATCTAGTGCTTACACCATACGCATCTCCAGCATAAGATAACTTTAAGAAAATCATTTACTAAAAGGTATTTTGTTTGGACTTTGGCCTATCCCGCGCCACCTTCTCTCTCTTTATATCTTTCACTTGTCATTTCTTCTTCCTTTCTTCTTCAAATTCTAATAGCCAAATGATATAGGACTTCTCAATGTCATACGCATGTGGTTCAATATCTTAGTGAATAAGATGTTGGGTTTCTACTCATACGTTCCAGTTTGAAGCTTCCCCTCCCCTAAATTATTGTAATAGTTTCAAACTCTCCCCTCTCTCGCTAATAGTAGCAAAAAATAAAAAATAAAAAAAATATCATACTTGTTACGAATGACATAAGTTCCAAAATGAACTAAACATGAGTAATCAGAACAATTCTTTTGTTTCTTGAGTAATGGAAGAAAACCCAGCATTTTCACTCTGTTAGTGTGCATGCAATGCTTGATATTTTCAACGAGAGATTTATATTATAAATTGTTGGAAAAGTTAGAAAGCTTAGCAATTCGATTTATTTTTATGTCAGGGTATTTGTAATTTTATGTATTAAGCTTTTCTAGTAGGATAAAAATTAAGATTGCTTAATTTCCAATAATAATCTTTTAAGGTTTAGGTTACTTTCCTGTTTATGTATTGCTTTTTTTATTTTTTTATTTTTATTTTTATTTTTATAACTTTTCTAGCACAAACAGAATTAGGTCTGACAAATTCTTTAGTTATGTAATCATCTTGACAATTTATAGTCTTTTTTTTTTATTTTGTGTCTTGTCCTTTTAATTTGTTAACATGAACAACAATCACACATGCACAATTCAAGAAGAATATTTGTGCAATAATTCATAGTACTTAAGCAATGTAACGTCTGCAATTCGATATGGATGCATTCGTTGACTTGAGGTCAAAGCATTTGGAATTTGTGGCTTCAACATGAGCAAGTTTCCATTACTTCATATATTCCTTTTTATAATTTATGTGTGATGTATTTCCGCAAGATGTCACAAAGTACACGCAAAGTGCAGTAGAATATGGCCTAACTTGCCAGTTGATTAGTCCTACGATCGATGAGATACTAGTCCCTTGCTGATCAATCCACACTAATGGATCATTGAAAATTCACCAAATAGAAAAGCAAGAGCATTTCAGAGAACACCAACCACTTGGGGTCTCAGATTCATACCTACAATCCATTATAAATGCGTAGAAAGATTCTCCATTGGCGTGCTGGTGATTGTCAGATACTCAAATTCCTATTCGTTATGGGAATATCATCGGAATAATTAATTGATCATCGTCAACCGCCCGCTGTGATTCCAACTTTCCCACCTGAAAAAAAAAAAAGTAGTTCTGTCACAAACGCATACATACACCTAACATGTTGATATTCCTCTTAATTTAATATTCTAAGTTATTGGCCGCTAGTACTGTGGTTTAGTTAGATGTTTTAGTTTTGACTTTTATAAATAGTGAGTTTAATACTAGATTATTATGGTTGCACATTGTGAAGTGTAAAGCAAATTCTACAAACCCTCGTCACTAATAGGGAAGTATTTTCTTAATTTATCCAAGCCGTTTTTATCACCATTAAGCATAGGAAAGAGTTAGACATGGCTTTAATCTAAGCCACTTTTTATCAACATTCCTTTTCTTTGATTGTCATGGCATATTTGGAACACTCAGACCCTTTGACGTCATTCACTTAATCACTAAGGAGACAGTGTTCATCAGGGATGCAATAATTTTGGCACTCGACACACTTCGATCCCCGTCCACTCATTCTTTCTTTTTTCTTTACTTTCTGAATGGATATTTGTCTCTTAATGATATTGTAAAAATAATTTATTCAATTTCAAACCCTAAAAATGATTGACAGAAATAGCAATTTTTTTCTTTGAGAAAAGTGACTAAAATGATTAGAAATTAAATTTCACATGTTGAATTGATTAAAATTAAAATTGACAATATAACAATCAAATAGTATTGATATATCAATAAGATTTTGAAGACAAAACGATTAAATCTCAAGAACGCATTAAAAATCAATCATATCTGCAAATGAAATTTGACTTTGAGAAAGAATCAGTTTGACCAATTTTTTCTCATGTTCAAGTACTATTAGTGCGATCTAAGCGATGCTGGTACTTGGTACTACTATTTGGGAATATAGAAGCATTTGGGAAAAAAAAAAGGAAGGTGTTTGACAACAAACATACATGTTTGGTTGATTCTATTGACTTTGACCTTTTTGCTCTGTCCTCGTGCATTATGCTTATTTTGGTGGTGCAAGAGGAAGGCCTTTATGAACCATATATTGGTTTGATTTGGTTCCTCTAGGCCTAAATCAAAGCACTAAACTACAATTTGGATTTCTTATTGTAAAAAAATAAAATAAAACAGCAGTAGTAAGGTGTTGATGCACTCTTTTATACAAGTGAGATTCGCATATAATAATAAAATACACTTATATTACAGAGTATATCAATAAATATACCAAAGTTGTGTGTCTAAAATTTTATTATAATACTGTGAACACGAAAGTTCCTTGAAACAAGAAACAAGAATAACGTGTACAAAATAATATTTTGTGTTTAATGATTTTGGGGTTACGATCTCTTTGTAATTTGATCCTCTGATTCTATCTCCGTAAGATGTAGATTTGTTGATCCAAGGGCCGTCGAGGCTTGATCTTGGATGAACAGTTGTAAGTTTCTTCAAGGGCCTTCGTGGCTTTGATCTTGAAGGTTGATGGAAGTTTCTTCAAGGGCCTTCGGGGCTTGATCTTGAATGTTGATGGATGAGCGGATCTTCAAGGGCTTTTGGGCTTGATCTTGAAGAACAGTTGGTTTTCTTCAAGGGCCGTCGAGGCTTGATCTTGAATGAACAGTTGGTTTTCTTCAAGGGCTTTTGGGCTTGATCTTGAAGAATGGGTGTATGGATTTGTTGAGGTTGTTGATCCAAAGGGCCGTTGGGGCTTGAGCTTAGGATGAACGGATGATGAATGATGAACGCTTTCTTCAAGGGCCGTTGGGGCTTGATCTTGAATAACGATTGGATGTGTGGATTTCTTCAAGGGCTTTTGGGCTTGATCTTGAAGATTGATGGATTTGACGAAGAACGAAGAGTGCTTTCTTGATCCTTCGGGATTTTCTTGAGAGCTTTAGAACTTTAAGGCTTCAAGGTTTTGGTGTGTATATTTGTTGATGTTGTTGATCCAAAGGGCCGTTGGGGCTTGATCTTAGGATGAACGGATGAACACTTTCTTCAAGGGCCGTCGGGGCTTGATCTTGAAAGAGGATTTAACGAAGAACGAAGAGAGCTTTCTTGATCCTTCGGAATTCTTGGGAATTTGGATGGTTGGAAGCTTTGGAGTTTCAAAGCTTCAAGGATTTGGGGAATTCCTCTTCTAATTTTGGAGTAGAGAAATGTATTTGTGAATTCCTTGATGCTTGATACCTTGATGGAGAAGCCTATTTATAGGCTTTGAGAATGAATCACCACCACAAAAATATTTTTTTCCTTTCCAAGCACCATTGCCTAATTTTCCCACTTAATGCAATATTGAAATTGAAGTGGTGTAACTTATGGCCTAATTTCCCACTTAATACCATTTTAAACTTGAAGTGGTGTAACTTATGGCCTAATTTCCCACTTAACACCATTTTAAACTTGAAGTGGTGTAACTTATGGCCTAATTTCCCACTTAATACCATTTTAAACTTGAAGTGGTGTAACTTATGGCCTAATTTCCCACTTAACACCATTTTAAACTTGAAATGTGTATGCTTTGTCATTGCCCAAATGAGAAAAACTTGCTTTGATCCGTAATGGATTGAAGTGTGCTTGCCTTGTCATTGCCCAACATGAGAAGAAAAACTTGTTTTGATCCTCAATGGATTGAAATGTACTTGCCTTGTCATTGCCCAAAATGAGAAGAAAAACTTGTTTAATCCTTCAAGGGTATTTCTTCCTATTTTGTTGAGTCACACGCCATGTGTACAATTTGTACAACACGTGGCGTATGCCATGTATGCCTTGACACGTCAAAACTTTAATGCATTGGTGAACATTTGTTTTTTTTACTGAAATTTCGATGTCTACAAATGCCCCCACTTCAAGGCGCGTCGTAGACATGTGCTTGACACGTGTAGAAGATGCGTTTTGAAGTCCCTTAATGTAGATGTCAACCCAAGGGCTTGATCTTGAATTGGGCTGGAAATTTCTTCAAGGGCCATTGAGGCTTGATCTTGAGTTCGACTGGAAGATTTTCTGGTTTCCTCCAATCGTTGATTTTCCTTTGTGCTACTCTTGAACTGGGCTAGAAATTTCTTCAAGGGCCATTGAGGCTTGATCTTGAGTTCGACTGGAAGATTTTCTGGTTTCCTCCAATCGTTGATTTTCCTTTGTGCTACTCTTGAACTGGGCAGCAGGATTCTTTTGGTCTTCTCCGAAGGTCTGAGCTTACTCCTTTTTTTTTCTGTTTCTTTGTTCAATCTCTCCAATTCGTATTGAAGAGGGTTAGAGGATAGCTCAGCATATGCAGTTGTAGCTTGTCTCCACATGCTTCAATGTATCATTTTCACTTGCCTTACTTGCTCCCCTTTGCAGAAGTGGTATTTCCTTATGCAGGTTTAGCATCTTCTCTTGTAGTATTTGTTCCTGATGCAGGAGTTGAATGCAAACCTTGCATTTGAATGGACCATCACTTCTTGGTGGCAGCGCAAGTTTGAGTGGAGGTTCCGACATATTGCTTTCTCTGTCCTTGTCTTGGCAGGTGAGAACAAGGGCAGAGGAAAAGATAGGGGAAAAGCATGATATGAGATACCTTTGCTTTCGCCCTTGATAATATGAGATACTTTTGCCTTGGTGTCATTTGTTTGCAAGGGCATTCCCGGAGAGGAAGAAAACTGAGCATTTTGAGATGCTTTGCTGGGAGTGTACTCTCGGAGGTGAGGAAGAGTTGGGCATTTTTTTTTTTTTTTTGTTTGCAGGTCTGCCTTGCCATAAAAGATGAAGGTCGACATATATAGGGATTTCCCAATAGCAAGTGGTGGTACTGTTCTTTTACCCTTGTCGACAAACGTTTTGATCCCGCAAATCCGGCTTTTTGAAATAGTGACGACTCTTCGATCTTTGAATACGCCTCTTTGATTTATGAACGACGCCTCTTCGATTTCTGAACGAGCGCCTCTTTTGACAAAGCTGCACGCGTTTTCTGAAAAGCAGAGAAAGCGCAACCGAACTTCGCGCTTGTCGGCTAAAGATGTGTAGCTGCGATGATGACCTCCACATGATCTTTTGACAAAGTGGCACCCGTGATCTGAAAAGCCGAGAAAGCGTCGCCAACTTACGCCGGAAAATCCAGCTTTTGAGATTTGCAAAGCGATGTCTCTTCACTTTTGAATAAGCGGCCCTTCGATTGCTGAGCAAGCGCCTCTTCCTTTTTTTTATAGAGGTATTGATCACCTCTAACATGCACACTTTGAAGGTTGCTCATTCCTGAAAATCATCTCCGGCCTTTTGAGTTTTAACTCCATCCACCCATCTCTTTTAACACTTTTGAAAAATGGCTAACCCATCGAACCTTAGCTTAGAATTGAGTCTCAGCAGTGATCCGGTTGCGCCGCGTCAAGGTAATGTATGGTGCCCGTCTTTCTTATCTTCTAACGGTCCTCTTACAGGTGAAGACTTAGTGATGCAGAATGCAACAACAGCTACAATAGTAGCTAGGAACCTCCTCACACCAAAAGATAGTAGGCTGCTTTCAGGACGGTCCGATGAGTTGGCCGTTCAAGAGTCCCTCGCTCTCAGTGTTCAGTGTGCGAGCTCTGTGTCCAACATGGGCCAACGCCTGCTTGCTCGGTCTCGTCAAGTGGAATCATTGATGGCAGAGGTGGAAGATCTTAAGCAGGAGATTAAACAGCTTAAGTACGAAAATAGAAGTTTGCATGTGCTTGCAAATAACTATTCGTCGGGCATGAAGAGGAAGCTTGATGAGATGCAAGAATCTCAAGGTCGAATGCAAAGTGACCGTCAAAGGCTTGCGTCTTTCTTCCAGAGGCACCTTTTTCCTGGATCATCCAGCGTTCCGCCAAGTATTGAGGCCTCGAATGCTCTATCTCCGATGCCTCTTGCTCCGATGCCTTCTGCTCCGATGCCTCCTGCTCCGATGCCTCCTGCTCCGAGAGTGTTGCCACGTAGTGGGGCTTCACGTACACATCCTTTGTGAAAGCTTCATCTTTTTTTTTTTTTTTTTTTTTTTTTTTTTGTACGCACTTGTAATTTCTCGGAGATCAATGAACATGCTTTATTTTATCAGTGTATTGTGCTAAATACAGATAAAACATATACATCACCAAGATGTGTTATTTCCCTTTTTTTTTTCTTTTTTTTATTTTTTTTTATTTTGATGATGTGACTGTACTTGAAGTTTTGAAGTTTCAAATTGCCTACGTACCCTTGGTTGAGGAGGGATCAAGTCATGACGTAGTTCAAATGAGTGATGGTTTTGATGATGATTTTGCCGTACACAGTTTATGCTCTTGCGGGCCAGGAGCATGATACATGGAAGACTTGTGCTGCTTGAACTTGTATTTGTCGCAAAGCTCGTCCACGAGTCGGTTGGAGAACTGTTTTCCGTTGTCAGTGATAATGTAGCGAGGCACCCCATATCGGTGGATGATATGCTCCTTGATGAAACGAACAACAGTTTCCTTTTTTACTTCCCTTAAAGGGATGGCTTCAGCCCACTTGGAGAAGTAATCTGTTGTAGCTAGGATGTAAGCTTCCCCTGCAGATGACTTTGGCGTAATTGGTCCTACAACGTCCAATCCCCATGCGTCGAACGGCCATGAAGCAACTGTAGGGTGTAATGGTTCAGGCGGTTGATGTATGAAGTTGGCGTGGAATTGGCAGGCTTGGCACCTTTTGGCGTGTTCCAGGCAGTCCTTCACCATGCTCGGCTAGTAGTAACCCATTCTTTTAAGCCGGAAATGTAGCTTTGGTCCAGACTGATGTGCCCCACACACACCTGAATGTGCTTCTTCCATGGCTAGATTAACTTCTTCCTCACCTAGGCATCTCAGGAGCACTCCTTCAAAAGAGCGTCGATAGAGTGTTCCTTTGTAGTAAAGGAAGCGAGGTGCTCGTCGACGTATTTCGGAACGGTGTCTGAGATCATCTGGAAGCTTTCCGTGCTCTAAGTAGTCGATCAGCGGCTGTCTCCACTCTTCAGCATCGACTGGAAGTACTGAGATGACATTTGTATCATCTAGTGACATTTCATTAACGAGCGGAATCACCCATCTTTGGAAAACTGGCACGTCTGCAACTTTATCTTTTCCTAGTGTCATACTCGAGGCTAGATTGGCGAGAGCGTCTGCCATTTGATTTTCCTTTCTTGGCACATGTTCCAGTGTCACAGCTTCGAACTTTTGTAGCAGTTGGGTCGCTAGCCGGAAGTATGGGACGAGATCATCTTTCCTCACCTCATATTCAGTTAAGAGTTGATTGATTATGAGCTTGGAATCGCCATATACCTCAAGAGCTGTGATTTCCATGTTGATCGCCATTTGGAGCTCGATGATCAATGCTTGGTACTCAGCAACATTGTTGGAGCATAGCTCATTCAGTTGGAAGGAGTAAGGTAATATTTGCCTTTGTGGCGACATGAATACTACTCATGCCCCCGCTCCGTCTGCTCGTGCAGATCCGTCGAAGAACATCGTCCATGTTGGGAAGATGTCGATGTAGAACACCTCCTCGTCAGGCAAGTCGTCTGAGATTTTCCAATCAGCCGGGATTGGATGATCGGCAAGGAGCGTTTGGTGCCGTTTGCAGTTTCAGCTCGTGCAGGCAAGGAGCGTTTGGTGCCGTTTGCAGTTTCAGCTCGTGCAGGCAATGAGCGTTTGGTTGTCACCTTTTAGGCTCGTGCGAACGAGGAGCTTGTGGTGTCGTTTGCAGTTTCAGCTCGTGCAGACAAGGAGCGTTTGGTGCCGTTTGCAGTTTCAGCTCGTGCAGGCAAGGAGCGTTTGGTTGTCACCTTTTAGGCTCGTGCGAACGAAGAGCTTGTGGTGTCGTTTGCAGTTTCAGCTCGTGCAGACAAGGAGCGTTTGGTTGTTGTTGTGGATTTGTCAAGCGATCTGGGAGAGGCGTTCCTCGCAATCTTCATAGGAAGGAACCTTGACCGAGTAATTGAAGAAGTCTTCTGGGAAGAGGTCGCACATTGTGATGGGGATGGACGATCTTTGTGTCGAAATTTATTATCTCCAACACTTTCACATTGTTCTGGAGGTTGACAAGAGCTGTTTTGCCCCCTTTTCGACTAATAAACTTGTGGACAAGATGGTTGCTGCTTGTCCAATTTCTTCGAAGCGATCTTCGAAAGGCATTCCTCACAATCTTCATAGCAAGGAGCCTTGATCGAGAAATTGAATAAGTCTTCGAGGAAGAAAAGATCCCGCATGAACGATCTTTGTGTTGAAATTTTCTTATCTTCAACATTTTCACATTGCTTTGGAGGTTGGCGAAAGCTGCTTTCCCCCCTTTCTGATTGGTGCACTTGTGGAGAAGACATATGTTTCTTGTGTAGTTTCTTCGAAGCGACATGAGTCCATCTTTCAATTTCACTTGACTTGGAGCATGCCCCCAACAGTCGAGGTGAAGACTTTGAGTCGAAAGAGCCAGAAGTGACATCTTTCTTAGGGATTTCATCTTCAGTGCCGTCCTCTTGGGTTTGTTGGCATGAAGATTTGCCAGTGTGGACGATGATGCGCCTCCTTACCTTCAGTGGTCCTTTTGTGTCGACCTCTAGGATTGCTTGGCGCTTCATCCTTGAAGGAATCAAGCTTCGAACGTCGCCTTTTTCTGCTAACCCATCGAACTTTTCTTCCTTTGGTGTTGTCTTCCTCTTTCCAAAAGGCTTCTCATTATTTTCAAATCTTTCCGAAGCTGATCGTCGCAGAGGAGAGATAGCTGTGTTGCTTTGTTTCTTAGGCTTTAACAACCTTTCAAAAACAGAGCTTTGGGATGTTGGCGCGCTAAGCCTCTTGAAGACAGAGGTTCGGCCTTGACTACCAATGCGATTAAGCGCTGAAATTCTGGAGCTTGAATGGCTCATCCTATCGAAGACCGACGTCCGAGGGGCGGGTTTAGGCTCTTTTTGGTCTTGTTCAATGCTCACGCTGATGTGTTGAGCGCTAGCTTTCTTCACTTTGCTTGAAATCTTCGCGGGTGCATTTGGTGTGAAGCCAAGTCCGGCTTTTTTGTTGTCAACTCCGTAACCATGCTCCTTCAACTTCTTTTGAGTTTTGGTGAGGTTACGTTCTTTGTCATTGACGGTGTTTGAAACCTTCTTTCCAAGATTTGAAGAGGAAGCAAAGTCATGCCTAGCCTTTGACATGAGTTCGTAGGCATTTGGGTTAAAGCCTTCTTCGGTCTTCTTAGTTGGAAGAGAGCTTGGTTTCATTTTGACGCCATGCTGTGCCTCCAGACAGTTGATGAGTCCGGCGGTTTGCAAGTTTTTCTCCTCTGCAGTCCGTGTGAGCTTTGCGATTGCTTCATTCATCTGAGCTAGTTGCTCCTCGATTGAAGTTACTCCAGTGGTCATGACTTGCATGGTTGTACTGCTGCTCGAATCAGCGTCGGAGAGTAGGGACTCTGAGTATTTCCTCAGGCTTTCCCCTCTTGATGCCCTTAGCGAGGCTAGGGTGATCACAGGCTCGTGCCTCAGGTGCTCTTGTTCCTTTGATAGAGTTAATGCAGGGCCGGAAGCCGCGGCAAAAAGAGCTCTTGCCTTACTTTGGGTTATGGTGCCCGAAATATCACCACTTGCGGCGATGATATTCTTGTTCTTTGCTTTGATTGCAGGAACAGCTTGATCCTTTCTTGATGCCATTTGCGTTTTTCGATGATTTGAGGATAGAGATGAGAGGTAGAGATGTCCCACCGAGCGTGCCAAATTTGTGAACACGAAAGTTCCTTGAAACAAGAAACAAGAATAACGTGTACAAAATAATATTTTGTGTTTAATGATTTTGGGGTTACGATCTCTTTGTAATTTGATCCTCTGATTCTATCTCCGTAAGATGTAGATTTGTTGATCCAAGGGCCGTCGAGGCTTGATCTTGGATGAACAGTTGTAAGTTTCTTCAAGGGCCTTCGTGGCTTTGATCTTGAAGGTTGATGGAAGTTTCTTCAAGGGCCTTCGGGGCTTGATCTTGAATGTTGATGGATGAGCGGATCTTCAAGGGCTTTTGGGCTTGATCTTGAAGAACAGTTGGTTTTCTTCAAGGGCCGTCGAGGCTTGATCTTGAATGAACAGTTGGTTTTCTTCAAGGGCTTTTGGGCTTGATCTTGAAGAATGGGTGTATGGGTTTGTTGAGGTTGTTGATCCAAAGGGCCGTTGGGGCTTGAGCTTAGGATGAACGGATGATGAATGATGAACGCTTTCTTCAAGGGCCGTTGGGGCTTGATCTTGAATAACGATTGGATGTGTGGATTTCTTCAAGGGCTTTTGGGCTTGATCTTGAAGATTGATGGATTTGACGAAGAACGAAGAGTGCTTTCTTGATCCTTCGGGATTTTCTTGAGAGCTTTAGAACTTTAAGGCTTCAAGGTTTTGGTGTGTATATTTGTTGATGTTGTTGATCCAAAGGGCCGTTGGGGCTTGATCTTAGGATGAACGGATGAACACTTTCTTCAAGGGCCGTCGGGGCTTGATCTTGAAAGAGGATTTAACGAAGAACGAAGAGAGCTTTCTTGATCCTTCGGAATTCTTGGGAATTTGGATGGTTGGAAGCTTTGGAGTTTCAAAGCTTCAAGGATTTGGGGAATTCCTCTTCTAATTTTGGAGTAGAGAAATGTATTTGTGAATTCCTTGATGCTTGATACCTTGATGGAGAAGCCTATTTATAGGCTTTGAGAATGAATCACCACCACAAAAATATTTTTTTCCTTTCCAAGCACCATTGCCTAATTTTCCCACTTAATGCAATATTGAAATTGAAGTGGTGTAACTTATGGCCTAATTTCCCACTTAATACCATTTTAAACTTGAAGTGGTGTAACTTATGGCCTAATTTCCCACTTAATACCATTTTAAACTTGAAGTGGTGTAACTTATGGCCTAATTTCCCACTTAACACCATTTTAAACTTGAAATGTGTATGCTTTGTCATTGCCCAAATGAGAAAAACTTGTTTTGATCCGTAATGGATTGAAGTGTGCTTGCCTTGTCATTGCCCAACATGAGAAGAAAAACTTGTTTTGATCCTCAATGGATTGAAATGTACTTGCCTTGTCATTGCCCAAAATGAGAAGAAAAACTTGTTTAATCCTTCAAGGGTATTTCTTCCTATTTTGTTGAGTCACACGCCATGTGTACAATTTGTACAACACGTGGCGTATGCCATGTATGCCTTGACACGTCAAAACTTTAATGCATTGGTGAACATTTGTTTTTTTTACTGAAATTTCGATGTCTACAAATACTAATAAAATAATTAGCTTCATTTCTTTGTATCAAAAGTGAATTGGATTTTTTCTTCTTGTTTTGGTTGAATAGGATTGATGAAATATATTCGTTTCTTAGAGCAATTTTGGGGCCAAAAGGAACAAGACAAATCATGTAAAACCAAAGGAGCAAAAGTGTTTTCTTAAGGTTATGGGCAATAACTTAATGAATTTTCACCCGGGAAAAGAAACTTAAACACTAGTATTTCCCATAACTGAGGGACACCCTTTAGTCATGCCTTTGCTAATGTTGTTTTTTTTCATAAATTTGAGCCAAAATGGTCAAATGGGAAGGTTTGGGTAGTGGGAACAATGGTCTTGAACCGAAGAAGAAAGGGAGAAGGGAGAAAGGAGAAAGATGAATAGGAGTGCATGAAGTATAAAGAGGATAATGAATCAATGGAGGAGAAACAGGAAGGGGAAGGCATGAACTTATAAATTGACGAATCTATCTTTACTCCATGAATACTCCATCAAGCAACTCTTAATTAAGAAAGCGTCGAGCAAATTTCATGGTGGTGGAATCTATTACATGTCAGTTGTGGACTTTTGACCACCGATAGAAGATCTGCCCGACGGAGAACTTCGTCGGGTAAGTTTATCCTACACAACAAATGGTTGGTTCGTCGGTTAAACAATTCTCTTCTTCACACCAAAAGTTTCCCCAACGACCTATTTCTTAACCTACGAAGTGTGTATGTTGCTTAAATACTTTTAGTCAACCCAATATGTTGATTGATTTTGCCATACTAACAAAATTATCCATCGGGCAAATATGTTTCAACCAACGAAAATATGTCCGTCGGGTAAGATTTAGTAGGGCAAGCCATAATACATGGTAGTGATTTCATACTGTAAAAAAAGAAAAAGAAAACAACAACAAGATAATTTTATACAATTGAGATCCGTATCTAGTGATAGAACCCAAGTGTATTAGAGAATGTATCAATAAATATACCGAATTTGTGTGTCTAAAGTTTTACTATAATAGCAACAAGATAATTTTAGCTGCATTTCTTTTGTATCAAAAGTGAATTGGATAAATTTTTTCCTTGTTTTGATTGCATAGGATTGATGAAACATATTCGTTTCTTAGAGCAATTTTGGGGTCAAAAGGGACAAGACAAATCATGTAAAACCAAAGGAGCAAAAGTGTTTTCTTAAAGTTATGGGCAATAACTTAACGAATTATCACACTGAGGAAAAGAAACTTATATACTAGTATTTCCCATAGCTGAGGAACACCCATTATCCATATTCACATTAACTTTTATTGCAATTCAGCCTGGAAGAAAAAGAAGCAAAATTTGAGTGGTGAAATTGTCGAGACCACGTTGGCAAAAGGAAAGGACAGTCTTTAACTGATGGATAACATAATCTATTTTTTCCTTTTTTCTTATGAAGTTGAAAGTTAGGGGGTGCAGCAACAACATATACAACTATAATATAATGAACTTTGGAATTTCATATTGTGATTGCAGTATTAAATACGAAAACAAATACAGTAGCCTGAATTTTGGGATCAATCACTGGCATAAATTTGAAAACCCATTTCAAAATTGTTTTGACTTTCTTCATTTTTTTTTCTTTTTCTTTGAAGGTGTTTTGATTTTTTAAGTTTAATGAAAGCCTAAAAGTTATACCATATTTCAAGAAAAGAGTCCACAAAATTTAGTAATTTTCCATTTTAATTTATTGATTAGTGAGTTCAAATCTTCTTCACCAAAGTTCTATGTGGCTTCTTTGTGACATCTCATTTGTTGAAACATGGTCATTCATTTAACCTCACTTAATAGTATTAATTCTTCAATTTATCTCCTCAGTTAAAAAAATTAAAAACTAAAGATAAATTAAATCAAAATGACACGTGTCACTCAAGAAGATAGGTCATAGATGATTTTTGGTAAGAAGATTTATTAAACTCTTGATCAGCACTCCATGAAAACAAATTAACTCAGAAAATTTTCCTATTACCTATTTTACCCTGAGCATATCAATGGTGGTGATAATTTTGTATAATTTAATTTCAAATTTGTTAATTTATTTCTGTGCTGGAATTTTGAGGCTCCTCCCGATGGTGGTGGTGGTTTGGTTCAGGAAGATTTATGAGGGTTGCTACACCCAAATTTGTTTAGCCGTTTTTGTGTTCTAGGCTCTGTAATAGCCTTCCTCCGAAAGCCTTCCCTTGTTCCAAAATTATCACAAATGTCCTGAGCTTTGGGCTTAATCAGCCTAATAAATATGGAAACCCAACTTTGTGGGTGGACTAAATTCTTAAGATAACCCAAAAGAAAGCCCACTGTTGAGCATGGACCGCGGAGTCTTGTGATCGAATGTGCCCTTTTCCAATTAACCTTTGGAAAAAAGAACAACAAAAGAAATTAAAGTAGAAATTTGGAGAGAGAGAAGTGTTGGAATTTTTATGAGTATTTCAAAACACAAACAATGCTTGTTGAAATTCATAGTAACGACTCCTTTTTCTTCAAATCTATTTATTTATTGAATATTTGAATTAAAATTCTAGTCAATAATGTTGGTATTATTATTCATGGTTCATCGAAACAATCATTAGAATTGGAATGGTGGCACTCGTGCAACCATTCCTCTCTTCATCTGATTAGTGATTATTAATGTGCCGATTTGTTCTTTAATTCTCCAACTTTTATATGCGTAGTAAATGACCAACGTCTATGAAAAATATCATTCTATTCTATATGTATCTTTCTTTCCTATACCGAATATGGGATCCACCCTTCTTTTTTCAGACTGACCCAGTTTTCTTAATATGATTGGAACTTCTTACTATATGCTCTTCCCTTTGCTTGTTTTGAAAGTCTCAAATCAAGGGAACAATCGAGCTGCTCACCCAGCTCAAGTATTGTGGTATCCTAGAGGGTAAGGTGACAAAACTTGCTATATCGAAATATCTCTAAGAGGAGATATCTACTCTTAAGGACAATGAACTAATTACATGATTAAACCTAAAATTTTATTCTAATCAAGCATCGACAAAGAGCGGTTTCTACACTCTAAAAGATAAGTTGCGTTGTTTTGTTGATTTTTTTTTTTTTTTTTTTTTTTTACAAACAATAGTCTTAGTGGGTTAAAAGTTATTTATTAGGGGGGCATTGGAAGAACTAGTATTGAAAATTAATTTTAGAAATGAAAATTATCATTATGTCATCCTATATGAATCCTTGCAGAAGAAGTAGCATCCATCCCGCCAAATTTTCCAACAAGGGAGTGTGTGGATGGTTGGGTCTCCCACAAAAGCAGCAAGAAAATCTGGTATGGCTGTTGAGAACTTGATGACCCTCTCTCTCTCTCTCTCTCTAAAAGTAGGATCCACTACAACAAATCAACTTCATCCAGATCATTTCTGGCGGCTCAGATTTCGCTCCTAAAAATTCTTCATGCGGCTCTCTCTACTCCTCACTCTTCATTCTACACAATCTAATCACCATAAGTCCGTCCTACTTAACTCATCACACATGGTTTTAGTTTTTCCTTAACAATTGTTTTTTTTTTCTATTCTTTTACAATTTCCGATATACATATAAGTATCTAATATTTGTGTTCTGGATTGAGTGAAAAAAAAATTGACTTAAATTTGATCATGCATGCTTCTTAATTGGTATTGCATGCACTACCGTTTTTTCTCCACTGTGAACAGTTTATTGGGAATAACTTTGTTTTAAGAAGTTCTCCAATAATATTTTCAATCAAATTTAGGGTTTGGGAGTAATGGATGACAGGACTTTGGGGTCTGGAAATGGAGGTGATCAGAGGCCGCAGTTTCCTCCTTTGGCTAATTTGGATGAGGTTCAAAGCCAGCTCGGAAATATAGGCAGCAAGCCTTTGAATGGTATGCATTTTGATGAGTTACTTAAAAATGTGATATCAGCTGATGAAGGGCAGCTGCTACAAAACCCTAATTCTTCCTCTTTTCCCACTTCGTTTTTTCTCGGGAATTTGAATGGAGCATTGAGTAAGAAGAGTGCTGATGAAGTATGGAAGGGGATTTCTCACCATGAGCATGCCAATGCTGCGGTCAACGAATCGTTGCACCAACGTATTATTAGGGAGACAGCAGCTACACCTGAACATTTTTTAGTTCGCACCGGCGCCATTAACTCTGGAAACCAAAATGCAATGATGAATGCTCAGCCGGTTATGAGTATTGATCCAGCGGTTACGGTGTCGCAGCCGGCAGATTGGTTTCAGTTTCAAGTGTCTTCTGTTCAGCAGCGAATGACAATGCTGGATTCAAATTTCAAGGTTTTTGAATCAGTATATGATAGCTCAGCTGTGAATAATCTTGATTACTCGGAGAACCAAGCGGGCATGTCAATGCCAATGCCTGCAATATCAGCATCGTCTTCAGAATCTCAAGCAACCGCTGAGCGGAAGCGCCATTTTTCTGATGAAATCAAGGAGAAAACGATAGAAAGGAGGCAGAAGCGGATGATCAAGAACCGTGAGTCAGCTGCCAGGTCTAGGGCAAGAAAGCAGGTTATACTCAAGTTTAAGTTCTTGAATCTTACACAAGTTTTATGGTGTAGTTAGAGTTCAAAAAATGTTCTCTTGTCAAACTATTTTCACCTGAATGTGTGACCCAGATTAATAGTTTGACAACTTAAACATTTGTTTAGCAAGATAAGTCTAGCAAGAGAACATTATCCGTTATTCGTAAAATAGATATTCAATAAAAACTTGCCACTTATATATTCAGTATTCTTTTGTTTAATGATTTAGGCTTATACCAGCCAGTTGGAGCATGAAGTATTCCGGCTGAGAAAAATGAATAGCTGGCTCAAAAAGCAAAAGGTACCACCACAGCCTCAAATTTCAAATAAATGTCCAAATTGTTACATACCCTAAACTACGCTAGTGCTAAATGAAACTAACCCTACTATATTTATATATATAGTAGCAAAGTGTTAATTATATCTAGCTCAAGGGAAGCAAGACAGATTGGATAAATTTATACTTACTGCTGCTTGGTGTTTTTGGTTGCAGGAGGTGGAAATGATCTTATCTTCAAACCCTAATTCTATGCCTAAATACCAACTCCGGCGAACCAGTTCGGCTCCCTTCTAGCATCTTTTTCTACATGTTCTTCCTTCACTATGATTTTACAGGGGGCCTTCATTATGATTGAGCTTCATCTATTGTTTTTGTCTATGGATTGCAGAGATTTTAGTTTTACATTTGTGAGAATTAATTGGTGTGTTTCATAAGAAGGAAGTTTCCTTTCTTCCTTATTTCTCATGTTAAAAGTAGGAGTAGATTTTACACAACTAAATGAAAGTTGCGCAGGAACAAGATGCAAACAAAAACATGAGCTATTGGGTTCCAATTTGGTCTTGGCTTAGCCCAACATGTGGAGAGCAACTCCACACAGCAACCAGTCATTCGCTAAACCATAACCATTGGGAGCCCTCTCTTCCTCCAATTAGTAGCCCACTGGCTCCAAGACTTGTATCAACACCACAATGGCTTTCGTAGAGTCCCACATCGATCCTAACTACACTTTTGGAACTATGCATGGCTAACCATTGATTTGTACGTTCTTCCAAGAAATTGTCATTTATTACCCTCAATCTGTCCATGTGGCATTTTATTCTTTGCTAACTTGAGCATCGAAAGCTCACCGGTGCTCTTCGATACTTATCATTCCTTCCTTGCAAATTGCCGAGGCATAATTGCCAAACGATTGAAACACCACTACGGACAGAGACGGATGTACATTGGGACCAAGGTAGTCCTAGGACCACTTAGAGTTTGGGAAATATACATGTGAAGATCTTTCGAGACCCTCCGAATGTTTGGACGGGTCCTTACGGTGCTCAATAAGTGTTTGATGTAATGTTTGCTAGGTATATGTCGACAGGTTGCTCAAAAGCACTCAACAAATCCTCTCGATATTACTTATCAAATTGTTTCGGCATATGTCGATATATGTTTGACACGTGCACAACATGATTTGGTTGACGACAATAAGGCCAACAAGTATTTGAAGAAATGCCTCAATGAATAGATTGGAATTTTTTTTTAGTGTTTCGACTTTCGCGCTCTGTTTCTATCTAGAAAACTTGGACATTTAAAATAGGAAACCCCAAGGTTCAAATCCTGACCCGCCACTACCATGGAGGTTCACTTCATTATTCTAAGTTGATCCACTTTTTTTCCATCAACAAGGTCTTTGAGCTTTTTTTTTTTTTTTTTTTTTTAGCTTTTTAGCCAAAATGACCTTTGATATTGGCATAACTTTTTATTTTGGTATCTGACAAAGAAAATTGAGAGAAATGGTCCTTGAGTTTATTAACCGTAAGTCATTTGGGTCATTTTGTAAAAAATTTGTCAATATCTTCATTAAAAGCTTCTTGTCTTGAATGACTTCAGTGGTAAAACTACGTAAAGGATTGGATAGAGTACAACCCAACAAATCGACCCAACTCTTCAACTCAGCCCAATTCACCTAGTTCTCCCCCTAACTAAATTGCAATAGAAGATTTTTCTGTTCACAACTAAACAGTTGAGATTTTAAGTGATTAAAATTTAGTTAAATCTCAACCATTCACACGTGAAAAAAAAAAATGTGTGAGAGGGCAAAACTCATATCTCTATATATGGTGGAGGATTAAAAGAAGAATCAAATAAAAGTGTGGAAGTCCTTTAGAACAAACATTACCAGTGGAATTTGGACACTTTCACAAAAAGAATACTTTGTCTCTAAGATTTTGGGAGATTAGTGCGGACAAATGCTGAGATTATGATATTATTCTTTATCTATTATCTCTTTCTTTTTGCTTTTTCCAGTGCTCCAACAAAGTGGTTTGAGCCAAGAGTAACGAAGAAGCTACCAATTCACAGAAAATGATAATTAAGTTGATGATTAGCCTGTCCAACTAATTAAGATAACGACAGATCATATGTGTCAAATATCAGAACACCCGCTAGCAACATGTGATAATGTGACTATGTATTGAAATATTTTTCATGAAGGACTATTGTTTTATAGCACGCCCATTTAACTATGGGAAAGAATAATGTAGCTTGAAAAATGAAAATTATTTGTACCACGATTACTCATCGGTCTTTAACAATTAATTGGATTTACTAAAAAAGAACTTAATCATAAGAAAAAATTTATGTTAATGATAAGTGGATATACGCATTGTAAACATATTTTTATCTCTCTGTCATCACATATATTGCTCAAAGTTATTTCATTTTCATCTGCGGAGATTTGGGTCTAATAGAATAACTACGTTCCCATTTCAACGAAAATGATTTCAAACTCAAATTTCATAAACGAGAGTTGTTGAATGCCATAAAATAAAACAAATACAAAAGGGTAAGTTATTATATATATTTCCACGTTTTTTGGGTCGATATATCATAAGTTTGACAAGCACTCTTCGGGCAGCTTAAGCATGGTACTGTATCACTGCCCATGCTGCCCCCATTTAACCTACTTCATTCATTTCCGACTTTATGCCAATCTCTCTCTCTCTCTCTCTCTCTCTCTCTCTCTCTCTCTAACACACAAAGAGAGAACCTTTCTCCCCAGGATCACAATCCAACGGTTGAAAATCAAAGCCATTCCAACGCAAAGCTTACGTACTGACGCTTTAGAACAAACGAACTCTCTCTCTCTCTCTAACACACAAAGAGAGAGAGAACCTTTCTCCCCAGGATCACAATCCAACGGTTGAAAATCAAAGCCATTCCAACGCAAAGCTTACGTACTGACGCTTTAGAACAAACAAACTCTCTCACCGAACCGCAACAGCTACGAACAAGCTTCACAATTCTCAGATCTCTCTCTCTCTCTCTCTCTCTCAGCAAACCAAAGTATTCAGTATCAACTACTTCCACGTCGCTCTCAGCTCTCTTCAGGTAACCACTCTCTTCGACGCCGTCGTTTTCTTCCCTTCCTAGTTTTCCCGGAAACTCTCCGGCTGGCTGCTATAGTAGTTACAGTTCGTTTTATTTTATTTTTATTTTACTATATATTTAAAATTTGTGAAAAAAATTTGTAATTGTACTGGCTGATCCAACGGTGGCGCCAAAGATGGGGCAACAGATCTGAAGGTCCGTCTGGATCGTTGTTTAACTTGACAGGGCGTTTGGCGTACGTCGTCGAGTCCGTACAAATGGAGACCAAAAGCCGTACGTCGATGAGTCGTGGTGCTTCTGCTGCCGTTCAACTACTTGAAGCTACGTTTGGTCAGTTTTTCTTGCTAACGTGCGCCTGGGATGCTCTTCTTGCGAATCTGCTCACCGCCGCTGCCTTGCTCTCTCTGCCTCAAGTGAGTAGCTCAGTTTTATTTTTTTTATTTCTTTCGTTATATTTTTTTCTTTTTAAATTCGAAATCACATAAAACTCTCCTTTCCAGTTTTCTCTATGATTTTATTTTTCACCACTATTTTTATTTTTTATTTTATTTTCTCGAAGAATATGATGATAGGATCATAGGATATTCTGTGTCTTCTTGTTTGTTTTGCTATGGCAGTCAACGGTACCCGTACAAGTTATAAGCTCATTTCTTAAATTAAAAATAAATAAAAAATATTTCAGATATTATCTCAATACCTGTCATGTCAGTTTGGATTTTGAAATTTAAGAAAATCTTTGCTACCTCTACTATTATTATACGTATATCACAAATAATTCACAGTTAATATTAGTTTGGAAATACATGTTTGTTCGCTCATGTAAGTAACTATCAACTATCAATGCAAATGGACGCCTAAGTAACCATCATTCTCGTTCTTTTATGGAGCCATGAACAAATGATAATCAATCCCACGCCCACAGACAACTCTGTCCCAAACACATGTGGCAAAATACCAATCAACAATAAAGGGTATTTAAACTTGAAACCTTTACAATATTTATAAAACTACTACCACTGGACTGAAAGTTGGTCACATTAGTATTAGCTAGCAAAATATAACGTACAGTGGTCCATTAATTCTTGACTTGTAGGTTTTAAGTAGCACTTTTACTCTTTGGTTTCAGGATCCTTCTGCGCTCTCAACCACCTGTGGAAAGAAAAGTCACGGAGACGATGAGGGCGAACATTCCAACTCCAAAGCAGTTGATGGTGACGAAGATGGAGACAAAGATAAGATCGGTGATGGCGGCTTTGGAGACACTGAAGAGGAGCTATCTTCGGAAGACGGAGGAGGCGCTGGGGACAATCCTAATCGGAAAAGCAACAATTCCAAAGCCAGCCCTGGAGGAGAAGGCGGAGAAGTAGGCGAAGAAGGTGAAGAGGAAGAGGAGGAAGATGGCAATGAGAATGATCACGATGGCGAGGATGATGGGGATGATGGGGATGAAGGCAATGAAGATGATGACGACAATGACGACGATGATGAGGGCGAGGTCAAGGACGAGGAGGAAATTGTGGACGAGGATGAACCGGAGGATGATGAAGAAGAGGACGAGGAAGAGGCCCTTCAGCCCCCTAAGAAGAGGAAAAAGTGAGAGAAGTCTTTTTCCAACTTATGAACCATGCAATGCTGTTTAACATTGTACTCTTTCCTTCATAGGGAAAACTTCTGTGCCACAACTGTTTGAGCTAATTTTATTGTATTTCGTAGGCATTTCGTTCCAATAATATCTAGTTTCGAAAAAAGAAAGACTCCGGATTCATTTCATCTCATCTTACTGTTAATAGTTTTTTTTTTTTAATTTTACTTTTATTTATTATTTTAATATTTGAAAAATATTAAATATTTTTTTTAATTTTTAATAATATTTTATTAATTTTTTAATAGAAAGTGATCCTTGTCTCTTGCCACGTGAGCATTTAACAGAAAAACTAACAGAAAAATTGACAGAGGTATGACATTGTCACAAATTCGTAAGATACGGTATGATATTGTCAATTTTAAAAGATAATGTATGAAACTGTCGTGATCCCAATAATTGAGGTAGTTTTTTGTATTTTATCCAAAAGTAAAAACTCTTCGATCGATATTAATTTACAAGAATATACAATACAACCACAAGATCAGTTATATTTACAAGCTAAGTATTGTATAATTTCGAATTAAAACACTTCAAAAGAGTTACAAAGCCCTGCAAGTCCGCCAGCCTTGCATTTTGTTGAAGTCTACGTTGATTTACCTGCCCGGTATGGGAAAAAAAGGAAAGTAACATCAGAAACAGTAAATTTCAAGCCAGAAAACGAAGAAAAGAAGGCGCAAAAATACTCAAAAAACCATCTATCATAGAAAAGAATTGGTTAGTATTCAGGACATATATATAGTGGCTGGTACTGGTGCATAAGCAATATTAACCAGTTTCGATTTAAAGTATGAATCTAAACCAATAAAAGCTGTAGTTCAGTGAAAATGTCGATGTTCAACAGGACTATTCAAATAATTCCAAGCATAAATTGTGAAGAGAACTATTCAAACGATACTTACAGAGAGCAGAAAGACCCCATTCTAGCACTGAGTCATTTTCTTTTAGCATCGATGATCATGGCTCGCGTCCAATGCTCAATATCCTCGGGCTGTGATGGTGGAGGCGGAAAAGTAGGACGTTCCACAAGATCCCATTCTTCAATAAGGGACTCATTCTTCCCATCTGACAACTCAGTGGAGCTAAGAAAGGTGGTGGAATAATTTGGAAGGTTTTTTTCATACAAGTTCTTCTGCAATGAGAAAGAAAAATCTATAAAAATCAAGTGCAGTATTCCTGCACCCATTGAGCAGCAGCTTACCAATTTAACAGGTTACCAAGTTCTTTCTTGTTTCTATTGATGTGAAAAGAGTCAAAAGACGTCAATGATAATATCAGCCAGCTTCCAACTCAAATAAAACCCAAGGCAGAAACGCTAAGCAATGAAGCTATGTAAGAAGATCATTCCTAAGAAGGCAATTATGGGTTTTCGAAGTATTAAAGTGTGTAGTCATATTTAGGCACCAATGAAGGATTCTATGATTGTATATCTTTATAGGCCCCTTGTTGGAACTTGGATCATATCATGTCAAGCAACACACAGATTGGCAGCATACACCAAGAAAAGACCACTAAGATTCTACAATCACGGGCGGTGAAGGAAAGATGAGAGAGGGGAATCATAAGGAGAAAAGATGAAGCATTGTATTATGAATATGAATAGAAAAAGGGGAAGATACTTGAGGTCATGGCAGGGCATAAGCCCTACAAATAGGGTAAACCAATAGCATGTTTTATTAGGAAAAAAAAGTACACTAAGAACCCAAGATCTCCCAAGGAAACAGATTTTAGCCCAAAAATGTACCGTTAGTGCCATTGTATGTGTGCTATCCAATAGAGTGGTTGACGATATGGCCGAATCCACATTCCACACAGATTTGTTTAGTTGCTGAACTTGCTTACATGACCTGAAAGTTAAAAGCGAAATTCCAATCAAGGTTTAGTTTATATACCATTCATAGCATGCCTAGTATTCTTTAACAAACCATTGAGATTTAAAAAAAATACATTTATAGTCCCAAAAAAATGATGCAAAAATTGTCCAAAAATTTGTTAAAAACTAGATAACAGTTATTACTTCGCAAGAAAAAAAACTCTCTCAGTAGTTCAGGACTTCATTTTTGTCCAATTTTTTTTTTTAAAACTAACAGTTATTACTTCATATCTGCACAATGAAACTGAAACGAAAACACAGAAAACATAATTCACAAAGAAGGGAGCTGTGGACAATGTACCTTGAGCAAGCCAATTTTAACGAGAACACAGAATGAACTTCCTTGGAAGAAGATAATGTGGCCAACAATTTTGCAAATGCTTCAAATGTAGATAACTCAGAAGGAACATCTAAACATAGTGAGTTATAGCAGTATGCTGTAATGCATGCGACACTTTTCTTAAGAAGTGAAATCCCTCTCTGCAAATCATTGTGCGTTTCAACAGTGTGTGAAGAAGCGGAAGTGTAATTAAAGCTACCACCAGAAGAATCCAGATGTGGTTTCCTCACAGATTCTATTGAATCAACACCAAAATTATTACTTGAGCTTTTGTCGGACCAAGAATTTTCCCCAATACTGGAGCAATAATTTTGGCGTGGTATAAATAGGGGATATTCATTGCTGCAACAATATAAATTTGTCAGTCAACAGCCTGTGAAGTTTATGCCATGTCAATGATGTTATATAATATATCTAGCCAAAGTACCTCCGAGAAGAAGGGCACGCATTCCAATAAGAATCTCTTTGCCATATCCTAGAGCAAGAACCCTGAAGACAATCCAAATTTAACACAAAACACAGGTATAACTAATGCATAAATACTTCACAAAAAGCTTATTGGCTAGTTTTAATGAAGCTTCAAGTGGCTCTCTAGAAGAAAAGCCCACCTCCAAGAAATAAAAACAAAATGCTTTCACTAGAATGTTCGCAATGAAAGTACAATTTTTCTACAATGTATTCCAGAAAAACTTAAATAAAACACCAAATAAAATCTAGTAAGAGGTAACCGGTTGAGTTAGGGTCCCACCCGTGTCACACTTTTGTTTATCGGTCCCACCACAGCAATAGCCAATCTTCAACCGCAAAGCTCATCGTTGTTCAATCCGGCCTGGATTCTACGTTCAGAGTTTCATAGGTATCCTCTTTGTTATCTAGCCTGGATTCGATGTGAGGGAGCACCGAAGCAGGTGGTAATGGGATGAGCATTTGCGATTGAGGTTTATGCACAGAAAGGGAGGGGGGGGGGAGAGAGAGAGAGAGAAGGGGGGGGGAAGAGAGAGAGAGAGAGGGAGAGAGAGAGATTATGCGCCAAATAGTCAAGCGGCGTTGGGGTTTTCTTAACTCCCCACCACTACCTTCTCAATCCTAATAAATTCTTATTACATGTTATTTAGAAGCAAACGAAAATCTCTAATCCCAATAAAAAGGCTTAAATTTCTTGATGTTGTATTGAGTAATTAATCTTGCTGTTGTATTGAGTAATTACGTGGTGTTACACAATCACATGCGTTTGAGTAATTAAGTTGTTTTGAATCGTAAGTAAACACACGACCGCGTAAGTTATTTGAGCCCTAAACCCTCGGTTTCACAGTCGATATCTTCGTTCGGCATGCTGTCCCATTCTACTATAAAAGCCCCTCTCCCATTCATTATACCCCACCCCATATATTCCCATCAGATCAAAAAGGAGAGTGAAGGGCTGCATCATGAGTGAAGTTTACAAGCTTGAAGGACCGCATGACGACGACCAGCTTTGCTGGTGAAGATGGGCTATGGCTGCATGAGAAGTGGTGGAACTGATAAACAAAAGTTCAAAGTGGGTGGGAGCCTAATTCAACCTGTTACCTCTCACTAGATTTTATCAACTTGGTGTATAATTAACTTTTCACAAGGTTTAAACTTGTTTTAAAGGAGACCAGTTAGATTTTGATCTAACGGCACGGAAAACTAGATTACTGTAGCCAATCCGATAAAGGTAGGCTTTTCTCCCGAACCAAAAGTCTTCCCAATATTGAGAAAAATATAAACGCATGTTATAAGCTGACAATATGAACAATTTAAGTTGACACATAAATCACTTTCATTTTGTATGTATATATTTAAAACACAAGGAAATTTCTGAGAATGTAAAAATATATAAGCCCCTTATTACTTTCGGAACATTTTGATGAATTCTACAATCATCATTAGTACTTTTAAACCCCTCAAACATTAGTCCCTAGTAAATATGGTTTTTGGGAACAACAGAGCTAAAAAACAAAGATATTCAAAACATGGTCTTCATAGAATATTTAAGTTCATCAGGAGGGTGAACAGTGCTTACCGCAAAACCTGAGTTATGAAGTGCTGGAGCAGCTAAGTTCTGAACAACAAGATTCAGGAGTTGAACCATGTACCTGTTCTCCAACCATAGCGATCAGTTATCAGTGTAAAATGCGATACCACCTTAGCTAAAAATGATCCAACTGGATAGAATTTAACTAAGAACAGTAACTTCAACTTTGGAATGCATATTAAATACACAAGAGGAACAACGACATATTTTCAGCAAGAGGTGATAAATCTCAGTAAGATAACATAGCAATTATATCAAACACGACAATAGCATCCTTCTTAAAAGCATCGCTGGATATACAACTTCAAACAGAGATTACCCCAAGGAAGCAGCAAGCTCTTCTGATGGAACTGAGTGTGGATCTAGCCCTCTTGGTAAGCATACATTGCAAATTTGATCGTATAAACCACCAGATCCATAATTTTTCTTTTCATCTACAATCACCTAAAAGAAAGAATGAACATTAAGAAACTTGCATTTAACAACCCTACACCCAAACTATAGTTATGCTGTTTTTTCATAAAAAATAAGTAAATTGGGTGCTCTATAATTCTACTTATAAAAGTCGGCCAAAAACTTAACACAATCATCAAGGTTTATCAATATAATAAAAAATTGAGTTCACAATAATGAATACAATTATAGGTCATAACTCATAAGTCGTGCTTATGTCAAGAAATATTTGGTTTTAAAGTGCTTACCCGACGTTGGGGAAACAATTTGCATATTTGTTTTATAACTACTGACTGTTTATGAAGGCGTTCAGAGGTAATGGCCATCTGCAATTCAAAGCACATCAACCATCAATTATTGATCAAATAAGAAAAATGACAAGAAGAGAAGGAAAAAAATAATACATGGCAGAGATAGATCTCCAACCCATCAAGATAGCAGCACTTCAAAGTGGAATAGATCAAAGTAAAAACATAGTTATCGTCACGCATTCTTGTACCATGAAGCTATACTAACTTCCATTAACTAGTAAGGATTAATAACGTATCTATATAAGGAGTATAAATATGCCTTACATGCCCTAAATTCTGAGTGTATATAAGGTTGGGATAGAACTTATCCAGTTGTTCCGCACGATTCTTTCCCAACTGCAAATAGGAAAATATAGAAGCCAATATATATCTGAAAGATCATATGATGGCGTTAAATACAAAATTATTCGAAAACATGAGGTACCACAAAGAGGGCTGATTCAAGCACCCCATCCTTGACTTTAATGTCATGGGACGCCTTCTCAATCTTAGCCTTTCCTGTAAACATCTAAATCAGTCTAACAAGTTCATATAAATACATCATTGATTTCAACCTAGATTATATTTGACAATAGGCATCAACCTTGCACAAGCTGTTCTTTATTACGCCGGAGCTTTTCCCTTAACCTCACAAGCTTCTCATTTTGAAGCAGTCTCCAATTTATTTGATCATCGGCCTTACCCTGACGTATGTGTAAAGCATTAGTACAAATAAACTATTATGATACTTCAATTGGAAATCAGGTGTACAGAATTCTGATGATTGCATATGCTATAATTTATGGGAAAAGTGATATTGATTGGTTGAAGAACATGACAAGACGTACCCATGCACATACCTAAGAAGCAAAGTGGATCATCCCACTGATTTTTTTATCACAATGGACATATTTCAAATATATGGGCTATCCAAGATTTATTCTAGCTCAAGTTAACTAATGAAGATGAATGAGTAATCTTATATTACAATAATCATCATTTTAATTTTAAGCAATAGTGTAATAGTTCCATGTCACAAACCAAAGTCCTCCTCAAAAGACTCAAAAACTATTTAGAGTCCACGACCCATCTTTACATCCTCAATATATTTTCGTTTTAGTGATATTACCCTTGGCACAAAATAGACACCCTATGGAGCACTTCCGAATTTCAATTACATCAAATTCCATAGGCATTTGCAAACATTATACCGCGTAAATAATATCATTAACACACAAGATAATATCGTGTGATAAAACATTTCAATCTACTTAACTCGCAGGATTCTATCTGATCATTCTATCTGGTGGAATATAGTCCATTTGAGTGCAAGGAATACAAAATGAAACAACAGAAAAGAAAGGGAAACGTCGGCTCTTCCAAGACAGATACACACCTTTGCGACAAGCACTTCAGTCAATCTTGAATACAATGAATCGCGACGACTCTTCAGTGCCTTCAGAGAATTGTTATACTCATTTAATCTGAAAACAACACGCATGCATATAATTATTTGGTTATTAAAGACAATTGTTATACTCATTGACTCTATAACAATTTGAATAGGTTCATAACATCACCGATAAATTTAACACCCGATCTGGTTCAGGTTTCATACCTGTAATTCACACAAACAGCACAGATAGAAGCAAGATTTGAATTCTCACAAATAGCACAATTACTAGATTTCCGGTTCATCCCTCCGAAGCAGCGAATCAGCCTACGCCCGTTTGTTTGCTGAAAAAAAAAAAAAAAAAAAACAGCAGAATCCAAATCCGTTCATTACCAATTCAACTAAATTGATTGATTCATCTGCCGATGATCATGTTAGACTACAATTTCCTTATGCCGAAAATTGAACAGTAATGAATAATTGAACAGAATTAAGAAAGAAATTAGATTCAATTCAAATCTCAACTAAAAGTTGTAACCTAGAAATTAATTTTGTTTTCCTCTGAATTCCAAACTGTTTGCAGCAAGCAAGCAATCGAAAATCCATGAAAAATTAGAGGGGAAAAAAAACAGCAAGAAAACATACCGGCGGCTGAATTGTCAGCGTGCAATCTATACGATCGAGGCTTGAAATTGCGCGCAAAAATCTGTTATTTCAAGTGGACTCGATACTTTTGGGATGTTTTTCCTTCTCATCGTAATAATTTGATTACTGACAAGAGGGCGACGCCTCAACTCGGCGTTTGGCAAATGGGAAAGAAATTAAAAACAAAGGGAGATTTAAGAAAAAGCTCCAGTTTTGTTTCATTTTAACGAAAAATCATATTTTTACATTAAAAAATTAATCACAGTACTATTTGGTTTACCTTTTATTTTACCATTATCGTTAAAACTCAAACTTTCAAAAAAATTTCATTAATTTTTCTTAAATAAAAAAAATAACGAAACTACAAAATATGAAATGATCTGTGGTTTCTTGGGCCTGTAATGGGCCGGATTTTTTCAGTTACACCAAGGCCCGACTTTTGAGCCGAACTCAAACCTCGGGGGGAAAATTTTACTCTGAAACTCCACAACTTACTCGACCAAACAAAAGTCCAGGCTCATAAGTTGCCTACGTGAATAGGTCTAAATTCATAGACCGACAACATATGACGCCAAGTGGAAGCATATTAACAAGATTGCGTAAAGTTTCCTGTTAATTATTTCAACACACAGAGGATGAGGGACTTACAATGGACTAATTTTCAAACTTATGAGCCGATAATCTTCCAAAGCTGTGTAGTTTACAATGAAAAAGGGATTGGTGTACATCAGACTACAAAAATCCGAGAAATAACTCAAAATTTTTAAACCTATAAGCCTGACAGATCAATTCGATGTTTGAAGTTCCAAGCGTCGCAGCTCATGCCACCGGAAACTTCAGAAAATCTAAAGATTCATGGATAAGGTTCTTTTGAATATCCCAAGTTGATCTGAGATAAATAGACGGTCGAGGAGGTGAGTTAATTGATCTTTGTCACAGGAACTTGTTTTCAACTAACTTCTTCAGCTCCTCCATTTTTTGAATGATCTTTGGATTCATGAGGTCTCTTGCTTCCCTTATTAGAGTGCCTTCCTGGCTGAAATGGTAAGCGTCCACAATAGCCTTCATCCAGGTGTGAAGCTGCACCGGGGTCCTGACAAAATATAACAAGGAGAAAAAAGGAGAGCATGGATGAGCTTTTGAAATACGAGGATAGCCATTAAACTTCTTACGATACTACAAATTTAAGAGTAAGAGTAGTTGAGTTCCTGATGCATACGTGAAAAGGTTATCTACATCCGTCCCTTCAAGTTCCTCTCCTGGGGTAAATGCATCGTGTAAGGCAGCCAGACGCTCCTCAGGATCCTCGATTGTGAGAAGATACTTAAGTATCCGAATTTCTGTTGGCATGAGTCTCTGAAGATTACCTCTTGCGGTCACGTACAAATGATAAAGTACGTCCTTTACCTATTCAAACGAAGAAATAAAATTAGCAGGAGCATTACACTACCAAACAAATGAAAAATTGTCTTATCTTCTTCTGCTTTTCTTGGTTCCTTTCCCATGGGGGGCACAGATACACAATTCTGTTAAGTAGCCTCTATGAATCCATTAACTGTTCATATAAATAAAGGACCATCAATGACCCTAATGCCAAAAGTTATAGCCGAGATCTACATGAGAATCCAACTTTATTGCATTGCCTGAACGCATGTTGTATATGAAAGAGGTTCCCCGCTTCTCCGACTAAGTAATCAAAATGATACTTGTATCTACCTTACACCTACGATTTGTAATGATAGTGCATCATAATTGGAGAAAGACAAATATTTCTGAGGCAAGCCATCATCTCACCTCATCTTTCGTCATGCTCGACTCTTTGGCAGCTGACCAAGCTTTTGTGATCATCATCACCAATGCTGAGTCAAGTTGATTTTTCTCAGCCAAGTGATCTATCTTCCTACAAGCCGCATCAACAGTTGGAGAGTCGATAATATCTTGAAATTTCAGCTCTGCAGCATTCAGTGCTTCAATGCTTTCAGTTGCAGAATCATATGCTTGCACAGCAGCCAAGCACATATTTCCAATACTTGCCAAAGCTAGTCATACAAAAAATAAATTGTCACAGCACCACGCTACTGATTAGAACTTAGGACAGAGGTGTGTCATACATACAAATGAAGATAGGACAAGTATTTGTCCCTTCTAACAATATACTAAGGAGACGATGGACAAAGGCAAGGAGGAAGATGGCGATTAAATAATACGTATGCTTATGCTTCGTAAGTAGACACAACATGTGTTAATAGAGTGCACATTTTCAGAAAAAATCAAATAATTAAATGATACATAGTCTCACCAGTTTGCTCTGTCGGATTGTTGTAATAGGATTCGGCAACAGTGTGGAGATGCACAAAAAATTCTTGAGTGAAATCTTTACGACGTCTGGAAACAATTTCACTAATTTCTGATTGAGCCCCTCTAACGACTTTAAGAAGTTCATTGTGTCTTTGCACATCTTCATCAATCTGTGAAAGAGTAGCAACCCACTGTCAATTCAATTCAAACAAATTTAACCATCCCTTGAATAAAACAAACGCGAACAGATTGATTCCTCATAAATTTCATCACTACAAGTGATCAGTCCTGAAATTGTAAACATCCTTTAATCTTAACTCCCAACAAGTATTGTCTTAAGAAAGACAAACGCTAAATTTTTCATTCATGAAGGGGAAGTTGTATTGGATTAAGGAATTTGTCAATAGTATCATGGGAAAATTAACATACAGACATGGTTAAATCACCCATACTCTATAAAAAAACATCCGAATAAAAGACATTTAGGTAACAAGTACGATAGTATCACTCTTAAGGGGTTCATAATACCAACCTCTTTCAATTTCCGTCCAAGCCGTAGTAGCTTATGCTTCATTCCAGGATCATCCTCAGCATCTGCACGGTCCTGACACCGCGCATAGAAATGAGGCCGGATATCGTCCCATTCCTTACTGAAAGCTAATAATCTTCTCCAGTCAGTTGGAGTGGGCTTGTCAACCAAGAAAACCTCAATAAGCTTGTCACATATTCGGGCCATCTTGTGGTCATCCAATCCCCCAATCCCACCTTTCTCTTCCCCTTTCTCACCATTTCCACTGGGCTGATCTTCCACCGATATGGGATTAGAAGAATCAGAAACGGGCAACTCTTCTCCACTAGAGCAACTATTTGGCACTGCAGTTGTATCACCAACCGTAGCAGCAACAACAGAGGACCACCGTAACTTAACTGGTTCTCTAACTACTAAGTCACAACCTGGCAGTAGATGACAGATATCTGTTAAAAAATGACTTCGAAACAGCAACAAACACCCTCAGCACAGATACAACAACAATTCCTCCTAAAAACTAACATGGTATTTCCCAATTCCTTTGATGCTTTCAGGACACGAGTTATATATAAATATTTTTCTCACTTCCGAATTTAACAAATGAAAACACACAAAATCTTTGATAACACAGAAAGACAATTACTTGAATGCTTAGTGCTAATTAAAAATACCCAGTTTATGAGAAATCGAAAACAACATCCATCTGTTGCAGAGTGACTCCAAATCAGCAAAAACCCCTCATACCAGAAACAAAAATTGTGAATTTGGGACCCCAAATGAAGGATTAAAACAACAATTATTACACAAACCGATATCCCGTTCATGAAAAATTCCAGCTGATGAAGAATTAAGCATGTAATTTTCAAATAAAAGAACGTATAAAGTGCGTACCTTTGGTGATGCTATAAGATACGGAGATAGATTTAGGGGAGGATCTGATGGAGGAGAGAGAAGAGACGCGTTCTCTGGTGGCGGGTTTAGGGGCTCTGAGTGGGAAAGAACAAGACGGTTGGAGGGTGGCGGTGGAAACCTCCATGGATTTTGTACCAAATTAGTTTTGCTTGTCCGGGAGAAATGAGTGTGGGAAAAGAAATGGCAACGGCAGAGGGTTTTTCACCTTTCAGGCAATGAACAAAGAGGGTTTTAGTGACGGGTCCCCTTTCTCGAATGTTTATTATTTATTATTGTAGTAAATAACACAGTATACTACATTTTACCACCTCAACTTTAAAACATATAACAAACTTGTACCTCTTTTTTAAACATTGCAATAAAAGGGCGTTGTGATTGGGTTACAGAGGTAACAATGGTGGTAGAGGCGGCAACAACGATGATGGTGCAATTGTGTTATGGTGGTGGTGTTCACGGTGGCGGCAAGTAGTTGTAGTGGTAGTGGTGGCGAGTATGGTTGTGCGGCAGTGGTGGCGGCACGATTGTGGTGTGGTGGTGGTAATGGCAATGGTAGTGTAAGAGGTTAGGGTTTATAGTGGTAGGCCTTGTTCTCCAAGGAAAAAATGTGTTTAGAAGAATAAGTAATGTTATTTTTTAAAATTAATGAGCTTATTATAAAAATTAAAAATATTCAATAAAGAATCAATTCTGCTTTTTGTTAAAAAAAAATTTTAAAAGTAATTTACAGACAGTTTTTAAAAATTGTGCTCGAAGATCATTGGTTTTAAAATAAGTAGGATATTTTATTTTAATCAAACATTTTTTCCCTGTTTAACTTTAAAGTAAAACAGTTTTTGATAAATATATATATATATATATATATATATATATATCAAAATAGGCCTCAGGAAAAAATTGACCAAGACAGAAAAATATGTTTAAAGCTTTATAATCCTCGAGGAAATAAATTCAAAAACTAAGAAAATACATCATTTCGACAAAAGAAAGGAAGAATTAATTAATTTTGCAATTATGAAATTTATTTGTTACCTAATACTACAGTTTAGTTGTATTTCACTTTTCTTGACTTATAAGTGAAAGATTTTAAGTTCAAATCTTGTCAAAAATAAATTTAAATAATATTATTGTTAGCCCGACTTTGGAATAAGAAGTTCATTAAAAATTAATTCCCAACCCGATATGTAACAAGCCGTTCCAAATTTTACGTTTTTATTTTATTTTAAAAGCGTGAATTTACGAAATTGCCCTAGAGGTAAGGACTTTGACTTATGTTGACCATCGACTTGAGAGATGTGAGACTTATTCTTTTAGCATATCCTCGTAGTACTCATTGGTACGAACGTATAGGCGAAAACCGTTTGCGAGTCCGGATTATAACGGTATACTTATGGACGTTTGAAATTGGTTATTTAAATATTTGAATTCCCACCTTGTGGGATTAGTGGACCAATTAAATTAAAGGGACAAGGAACCAATTAGAAGAGAAAAGTGAAGCTTGCAGCCAATCAGAAAGAAAGAAGAAAAGAAAAGAAAAAAAAAAAAGGAGGGGGGGTGGGGGGAAAGCTTCCCGTGCACCCATACCCGCACCACCGCGAGTCCATTTTCCAAGGCCGATTCCGACCAACTCCGGTGGAGTTTTTCGATGCCACCACCACCATCTTGAAGCTCTCATTCCCCTCTACAAAAACCCACCCAAGAACCACCTTGATTAACCATGGTATGTGGCGGTTTGAGGTCACGAAAGTTGACGAAAATCAATGGTGCTCTGGCCACCCTTTTCGATTTTCCAGCAAATCGGCAAAGCGATAGCCGATGCCACCACCTGGGCTTTGTAGCCCATCATCCCAGGAGAAAAACCCAACCAACCTTGACCCCGTTGGACCACCGTAGACGACGAATCGACGTCGGGAAGTTTTAAGCACCCGCCGACTTTGTGGGCAAAATTGACCATCTTCCGTCCACTTTTGGACTTTGTGGCAGGTATGAAAGTTGCTCCACTCACTGAGATCTTCATTTCTGTGAAGTTTGAGAATTTTTTAAAATAGTTGGATTTTCCGGCGAGTCGGGGCGGCCGACCGCCACCCGCGGCAACGCGTGGCCAGTGGGCCGCCAATGCTATTTTTAGGCTATGTCAAATGTCTTGAATTCAGTTTTGTCATTTGAATAGCGTAGGTTGATGGTTGGAACTTAAATTCGTTACGATACGTTACTTGATAAAAATGTGAATCGACGATCCGACCGTTGGATCGTCACCAAAATTGGATACATTATAATACGTAATATTTAAAGATCATAGGAATTTATGGATCGGGAATCCGACTTACGGATCTTCCTGAATTGGATTTGTAAGTTAGTAAAATAAATGTTCACGGCCACTTGTTTTAGGCAATTGGCGGAGATCTGACTGTTGGATCATAATGAAATTTTAATATGTTATTCTAGAAACATATTGTGGATCGTTGGGAGTTGCAGATTGGAAATCTGATATGCGGATCTTCCGGGTCAAGTTATACAGGGTTATAAACCCTACCGTCGATCTTTGATCGACGGTTGACTTGTGGTAAATGGGTCCCAAACTATTTTAGAATGTCGTTGAGGTTGTGTTTTATGTGAATTACGTATTCTTCGAATAAGAGTTCTGAGATGTGATTTGATAATTGGTCACAATGACCAATCATTCAGGACGCCTCGATGTGTGCGCTAGAGAATCATAGCGTGGACTCCAAGTAAGTGGATCTTTTCCTTTTTATCGTACATATTGTTGAGAGTTCTATCGACACTTTTAAATTGATTAGGTATATTACTTTCATATATAATTATTGTGAATGCTTGAAGTACTATATGAACTACGAATGGTTTGATCCCTGTTTAGGATACGTAGGCAGTCTAACGAGACGTTAGATGTAGCCATAAAATATTTGAGACAAAAGCCTTGCTTGGGAAATTGAGTAATGCGAAGGAAATTGGTAAAGACAAGTTTTAGTTTTATGAATTAGTTAGTTAAATTAGTGTTAATTGGGTTGTCATGGATAATTATCCCTGAAAATAAGTAGTTTGGGAGTAAGACGTTATTGATTATACATTTCTCATTGTATTGTTTATAATTGAAAATGCTACGACATGGTTGAGTATTAGATTGCATCATGGTATATTCATATGTATATTACTTGCATATAATTATTGGGAATGCTTTCGAGTGCAAAGGTGAACTCAGGACACTCAGGTGAGTTTATGGTATTAGTTGAATCGATTGAGTTATAGCATGACTACAGTTATGTGTTAGGCAACTTCGATACTGTCGTACTGGTTGCCATGAGTTCCACATGTTATATTGAGATGCATTGAGAGCTCATAAACCTGCACCCCGATGTTAATACTCCCGCCCATGGCCAGGGCACAGTCCTTCACGTGATGTTCACCTCCCGCACCTTACGCTCACATTGGATTCAAGGTAGGTGCACAGTCCTGTTGTACAGACCACTTTAGGTGGTTCCGACTCGTAGGTGACCCGCGATTATTCGCTCAGTCTTCACGTGATCGTAGCACTTGAGCGTATTTATTTACACCCAGTCCTGTCGTACAGACCACTTTAGGTGATTCCGACTCGTGTGCAGGTATACTTATTGAGCTATTGGCTAGCCAGGATTGATGAGATATGGATAAGTCGTACAGGTCACTATAGGTGACTCCGACTTATATGCTAGCCAGGATTGATGAGATATGGATAAGTCGTACAGGTCACTATAGGTGACTCTGACTTATATGCTAGTCATGATTGATGAGATATGGATAAGTTGTACATGTTATTTTAGACGATTCTGACTAATATATCACTTTGTATTGATTTAGTTCATTTGGCCTACTTATTAATGTATGGTGGAGTTGATGGTAAACCGTGGTTTTGGTCATTTCTGAGTATGGTTTGGATATATGTATATATGTGGTACTGTCTTATGGAAAATGATACGGGTTTTATATTTATGGGCATTACTTTTAGAGAGGTAATAACTTTGGGAAGCTTGGTTTTATTGCTTACTCACACCTTCTGTTTGGTGCCCTCCAAGTTTTAGCTGCTGAGTTTGTATCGACAAAAATCTGTGGCGAATCTTAGTATTGATGGATATTTCTAAGGGTATGATTCTTACCCACACTATTGTACCTTACTTATGCTCTGACATCGCGTGTGAAATGGGTTCGCTCCCACTCGTATCGCACTCTGGTACTTAGACACTTTTAGATTCAAATTTATTCACTTTTTATACACTATCACATTTTATGGCTTCGTCACCTTCTAGGTGTTGGCCAGCACAGCTCGATTCAGGATCCAAATGGACTTTCTGAATCGGGGTGTGTCACGATAAGCCCACAAGAATATTCAAAGTCCAAAACCCCGAGTGTGTAACTTTCATGTTTCCAGCCCACGAACTTCCCGCTCCCAGCGCTCCTCTCTTTTCCCTCTGAAAATCGCGGTTTCATTTCAATCTTCTTCTCCCTCTAAACCCCCAAATCAAAACTATAACTTTCACCCAAATCAAAATATAATTTTGGAAACTTTAACTTAAAGAAACGACGGCGTATTCTTGATGGATCATACTATCGAATTGGGCCAAGCCCAATTATAATTTAGATTGGATTGAGTATGACCCCAAACGCAAGGATGACACTTCGCCTGACGGCCTGAAGATACGTAAAGTAGCCTGGAGGAGAATTTTATTTAGAATTCTCTTGTAATGTGAACGTAAACTTGAACTGATACTGAATACTGAGACAGGACAAATTTAATGGGAAAGCAATCGAAGATTGCTGTTATTTTATTAACTTTGTAAACAACAGATATCAACAACTTATAATATGATTACATCAATATTATATTATTATATTATATTATCGTACTTAACATAAAAATCTAACTTAATAAACTTTCCTTTTTTATAATTCGAAGAATTATAAAAAGTACCATCCCACAACAGATACTGAGTCCAATAACTATTCTGATGAATAGATATATTATAACGTTCTGAAATCTGATCTATACTACGTAACCAATCCTTGAGAATATGTCGAGAAGGAAAACTATTGGTAATTTGAATAATTAATCCTCCGGATAAACATTTTATGATAAAATGTTTCATATACTCGACATCCTCTTCTGTAATTGTATACATATCAAGACATTCAACTTCATGAAATGAATGCTGAACAATAAGATTGATGGTATCAAATCTTGAGCATCTTCGATCAAAGCTTCGAAGAACATAATCCTTATAGTAAAGACTCTTGATATGATCTGTAATCTCAGATGGAAGTAGAGACCAGAGAGATGAAAATGAGGTTGAAGATGAACTCACTTTCATTTTTTTTCTGCTTCCTTGAGTCAAACAAATATCTTCCTGGTCGCTTGCTAAGCTCCTTTTCTCCCGGAATCTCAAATAAAATTGATAAATGTGAGTATAAATCTCGCACGAATGGGTTTATATCGGCGGAAGTTACACCGCCTCTGGAATTATATTATTATTTTAATCTTCGTACGTGCGAGAACCCGATAAGCCCACAAGAATGTTCAAAGTCCAAAACCCCGAGTGTGTAACTTTCATGTTTTTAGCCCACGGACTTCCCGCTCCCAGCGCTCCTCTCGTTTCCCTCTGAAAATCGCGGTTTCATTTCAATCTTCTTCTCCCTCTAAACCCCCAAATCAAAACTGTAACTTTCACCCAAACGTTTATTGCCCCTCACTGTAACTCCTTTGAGATCTCTCTCTCCTCTCCCTTCTCTCTCTCTGAGCGGTTCATCTCCAATCCAACCAATCGCGCGCGCTCTCATTCCCTCTCAGATCTGTGAGATTTCTCTCTCGTTTCTCCATCGCTTTGCGCTGATTTTTAGTTGATTCTCTGTAATTCGTTTGTTAATTGTTGAATTGGCTGCTGATTATATTTTTTTCCGTGTTTGTTTACTGAGAAATTGATGAAATTAGGATGGAAATTGGAAAGTCATTTATTTGGTCAAAATAGTTGAAAATTCACATTTGCTTAATGCTATTTTGTTGGTTATTGTTAACATTGGTACTTTTTTCTGGGACTGCAAAATTTGTACTGTAATTTTTTTTTTTCACTGAAGCTATTCATACTTTTGATTTTGACCTGTTTATTGGGCAGTAATTATACTATAAACGTGACTACAGACTACCTTCTGTACTTCTCAGTTGCAATTAGCCACATGGGTTCTTGTTTCTGGGAAATTTTCTCAATTTCGGACCCTTAATCAATGCATGCATGTCAAATAATGCTGTTACTATCATGCTAGATTAGGATTGACTTTCCAATAAATATATAGCAACATGATCGGTGAAGATAACTACTTTTGATTCTGACTTGTACGTTACATAGAAAAGGAAAATTTAACCTGGATGCTTATTCTCTTACCCATCTAATCAAATAGTTCCTTTTGTCGTTTAATAAGGAACTAAGTCAACCAGGTTGCTATTAATGAAGGTCAATGGATAAACTAGTGTTGTATAAGGATTAGTACTGGTTTTCAACTAGGAACTACACACAATGCTTTCGCTTGGTGACATTTTATTAAATTATTATGTCTGTTTAAACTTTAATTGGTATTTGCCAATAACAATCTTGCTAGACTTGTTTGTAACCATAGTTTTGTTGCAATATTGTTAGTTAGTTAATATCAACTAACATTTAGCAGCTTTGCATTTTATTTTGTTAATAGCTTTCCAAGTTATGACATTCTTAATTTTTGTTTAAACTTTTGCAGGATCCTGCTTAAATTCATTGAATTATAGAGTTAAAAAATTAAGGGCTGTGTTGTAATGAGTTAGTGCTTGAAATTCATTCTTCCTGGCCTGATGGAGAAGGAGGCTTCACCTAAGGAAAATATCGCAAGTCTTGTGGATGCTCAAGATTTGGACAAAGATACACTCGCTCTCCAGAAAGATCAGGGTGAACCATCAAAGGAGAGCACTGGTGGTCCCAAGGTAGACAATGATGGTGGAGAAGATGTACTAATTGATAAGACAGCCAGGAGTGGGGATGTGAAGTCTAAAGATGGGGGCAAAAACTTGGACAATAACCCAAGTCACGGTGACATAGGTGGGAAGATCGATGAGAGTAGAGATTTGGAATCAAAAGTTCAAGACAAAGAGTTAGACTCCGATAAGGGACAAAAGGACACTGCTCATAAGGTGGAGTCCAAAGAACAAGAAGAAAAATTGCACAAAGATGGTTTACATGATAGCTTGGGTAGGAAGGCAGATGAAAGCAAGGATTTGGAGTCCAAAAATGAGGAGGAGACAAATCAAACCACAGATGAAATTCTTGGCGAGGAGGAAGAGCAAGAGCCGGTGTTTGATGGAAACGAGATTCCTGGGATGGCAGCTAACAGAAGTATGTCCACTCGTTCTTTAGATCTTGATTCAGAGAACCAGGGGGTAGTTGAAAAGGCAGTGGCACTTAAAAACCTTGTTAAGGTTAAAGGTGTAGTTGTGGTCTCCACATTTCTGCGTCGCCTTTCTGGCAAAAGAGATGAAGATGGTGATGCAGAAAACAAAGCTGCACAGAGGGAGGAAGTCACTGAAGGACGAGTACAAGCTATAGCCATAAAAGGAAGAATTATTCTGTACACAAGATTAGGATGCCAGGACTGCAAAGAGACTAGGTTATTTTTCTACAGGAAGAAGCTCCCATATGTTGAGATCAATATTGATGTGTATCCCAGTAGAAAGCTTGAGTTAGAGAAATTTGCTGGGTCTTATGCTGTTCCAAAGGTTTTCTTCAATGAAATCCTGATTGGAGGCCTAAGTGAGCTAAAGGGCTTGGACGAGTCTGGAAAACTTAATGAGAAGATTGAATATCTGATTAGGGAAGCACCGTCATCTGAAGCTCCTTTGCCGCCACTTTCGGGTGAAGACGATTTGTCCAACAGTGGAGCTATTGATGAACTAGCTTTACTTGCCCGGAAAATGAAAGAATTTGTTGATGTGAAGGACCGTTTTCATAAAATGCGCAGGTTCACAAACTGTTTTTCAGGTTCAGAAGCAGTGGATTTCTTATCAGAGGATCAGTATCTGGAAAGGGAAGAGGTTTGTTTTTTTATTTTTCTTTTCTTTTTTAAAATTGTGGAAAGCAAGTTGAACTTCGTGAGTGGTCATAGGAATTCCCCCTGTCAACAGGATAGTTTATATTTACATTTTACTTAAGAGGTTACTGGGCAACCTTACTATAAATTTGTTTGTCTTGATCCGTGAATCTTCTTTTGGAAATTATCTCATACGCACGAAAAGATTTCATCAAGTGTGTTGTATCTACCATAGATGCAAAACAGATTGCTACCTTATCTTATTGTTATTGACTTTTCCCTTTTACCTTTCGATTTCTTTATGGTGCAGGCTATTGAATTTGGGAGAAAGCTTGCAAGCAAACTCTTTTTTCAGAATGTTCTTGAGTGAGTCCCTCGAAGTTTGCCTTGAAGTATATTCTCTTTCACTTAGTTTTATTGCTAGGAAATTCTGAGTGGAAAGAAGTTCAAAGAAAAATACTCAAGACAAATTACATTTGATTTACAAGAGCTTTTTGAAAACAAGTTCTCAGCTGCCCAGGATTCATTGTCATGTTAAAAGTTAGAGTTAGTGGTAGGAAGGCATATTTCTTAAACGATTAATGCGTGAACTGTAAGTGGACAATGCCAATTTTTGTTTTCATGTCAAACCAACTTGCGTCACGTATATTATTCCATTGTTGACATATTTTCTTCTGTTTGTTCTCAACAATGCTTTTATGTTGCACAAGGGAAAACCTGTTTGAGGATGGGAACCACTTGTATCGGTTCTTGGATGATGATCCAATTGTATCTCAATGTCAGAACATTCCAAGGGGTATAATTGATGTAAAGCCAAAACCCATCCTAGAAATTGCATCAAGGTTGAGGTTTTTATATTTTGCAATTCTTGAGGCCTACGTGTCAGAGGATGGAAAGCATGTTGATTACAGAAGTATCCATGGAAGTGAGGAATTTGCAAGGTTTCTCTTCTCTTTTCTCTTTCTCTTAAATGATTTCTAGCTGGAAAAAAGTATTTTGGTATCTTATATCTAAGGCATTGTTAATGGTAATATCTGTATAGATATATGAGAATAGTAGAAGAGCTTCAAAGAGTGGAAGTGAAGGATATGAAGAGGGAGGAGAGACTTGCTTTCTTTATAAATCTCTACAATATGATGGCCATCCATGCAATATTGGTATGGGGTCATCCAGCCGGAGCAATAGAACGAAAGAGGATGTTTGGAGACTTCAATTATGTTGTTGGTGGGTCCACATACTCACTTTCAGCTATTCAAAATGGTATTTTACGTGGAAACCAGCGACCGCCATACAATCTCATGAAGCCATTTGGTGCAAAAGATAAGCGTTCGCTGGTAAGATGATAATATTCTTCTTCAGTATTGACATGGCTCACTTATTCTTGGCTGCATCTGTCATGTGTGTGAATTTCTGTCATTGTGTGTTTTAGTTGTTAACAGACAGGGTTGTGTATTCACGTAGTGTCCATGATTAAACAAATTTGGCATTCCGGAGCATAGCATTTCAGATTTCTTTAGGCCATAATGTTATAAAACTTGCCTGTCTGGTTTTCTATTTGAGAGTTAGAGTTTGATGCTACACATTCTTTTTAAGTCATGAAAATCCAGAATTACAATCTGCTGCTAGGCAACTCTTATCTCTTAAGAGCCGATTCTCTCTGTTGGCAATTTATTTTTTTGTACCTTTACGTACCAGGTGGCTCTTCCTTACCCAGAACCTCTTATTCATTTTGCGCTGGTTTGCGGTACTCGATCTGGCCCTGCTCTTCGCTGCTATTCTCCTGGTGACATTGATAAAGAGTTGATGGAAGCAGCCCGTGATTTCTTAAGAAATGGAGGTCTTTTTATCAATTTTGATTCCAAGGTTGCATCAGCTAACAAGATTCTTAAATGGTAAGTTGTTCTGCAAAAAGGTCTGTTGTTTATCTTATATTTAACAAATAATGGGAACATGCTTCAAGTCTTTCAATTAGGGTTCTGAAACTTTCGAATATTTAACTTCTCTCATCTAATAATACTCATTAACGCTCAGGTTTAGCATAGATTTTGGTAAGAATGACGTAGAGGTACTGAAGCACTCGTCAAACTACCTCGATCCAGCTGTCTCGGAAGCTTTACTGGAATTTCTTGCCGACTCTCAGTTGAAGGTGATATACCAGCCTTATGACTGGGGTTTGAACTGCTAACGACGATATTAAACCCTTCTTGCATACCATAAACAACTTTAAATAGATTCCCCTGTTTTACAAAATATAGCATTAGAGAAGTGATGAGATATACCATCAGTATTTTATCCATTTGTAGTTTGATGGACACACACCAGATGCATTTTCCGATGAATAGATCGGCAAGGCACATTGAAAATGTAGTTTGACCTGGCTTGAATTACAATGATGCAGTCTTATGTCTTTTACCATTTATGTTTATGATTTGTTTCTTTAGTCGTAGATTTTTCTTCCAATCATGCCTAATAGTTCATATGTGAGTCCTGCATATCAGTGAAGAATTTCTTGATTTTCAAAGAAACTTGGGCTTCGTTTCGAGTGTAAGATTTCATATATAGGGAGTTTATTTAGGGATCCCTTGAAAACCCTTTCGTTTTCAGTATAAACTTGTCAAAATCCGAAGCTATTTTTACAACCCCTGTTCTCAAATTGATCCTAGTATGGGCTTTTATCAGTGTGACTGTAATTACTAAACTATTACAATAATTTACGGGAGGAGGGAGTTTCGAACTCGAGATACATGAGTAGAAACATAGAACTCTATTCACGAGAATATTGGAGCACATGTATATCATATTCAAAAGATGAGTGAGGTGATCATATCATATTAATGGGGATAAAAGTGGCCACTCTGAAGTTGAAGTAGACAAATCATCTCTAAGGGTTAAATAACTGTAAAATAAAGTTGTTGAGTGTTTGGTAAACTTTTTACTTTTTAAAAGTGCTTTTAATAACAGAATTACTAAACTATTACAATAACTTATGGGAGGAGGGAGTTTCGAACTCGAGATACATGAGTAGAAACATAGAACTCTATTCACGAGTATATTGGAGCACATGTATATCATATTTAAAAGATGAGTGAGGTGATCATATCATATTAATGGGGATAAAAGTGGCCACTCTGAAGTTGAAGTAGACAAATCATCTCTAAGGGTTAAACAACTGTAAAATAAAGTTGTTGAGTGTTTGGTAAATTTTTTACTTTTTAAAAGTGCTTTTAATAAAAGAAGCATTGTCTTAGTGTTTAGTAAACTTTTATATAAATTGCTTTGAATATGTTAAATAACTAAAAATGATATAGTATTTAATGTGATATATGTTGCAGTCCTATTTGGAATAGGAATGTGATTGTGTAAATCCTAGTGTATCTATGGATATCTTTTATATTCCTTTTAGTAGTAATTCCTATTAGAGTTGTAATCCTAGAAGGGTAAGGATTTTACCTATCCTACTACTATAAATAAAGGCACAATGGGGGTGATACAACACACACCTCACAATTAAATCTCTCTCTTTTCTCTCTCACTACCGCCGCCCTCCCCCTTTCTATTCTCCTATAATAGCTTAGTTAAATAGGCCAACAACACGTTATCAGCACGCTCTTGTCAGAAGCTAAGGAACTGACGAAACGTAGGAAGAGACTATCTTCTACAAAATTCAAAGGCTCTTATTTGTTTTTTGCCAATCAGGTCCGCTTAAAATAAATGAAGATATTTGAAACGACCATGAAGCATGAAAACATTCCACATGATGCATGAACCCCCTATGTTTATATTTTCCTTCTGACATGCATACATACACACACACACACACACACACACACATATATATATATACATGTTTCATATATTTGTGAATATATATGTTTCATGTATTAGGCAATTATATTGCTATGTGGAATTGTGAGTCAAAGCATATAAATAAATTAGAAGCATGTTAGGGTTTTTCAAACCTTAGACAAGTCGAAAAAGAAAAAAGAAAAATATTGGGAACTGTGCGGCATAGCTGCCAAACCACCACCGTTGGCCTGAACCCCAGCCACGTGGAGCACGTCATGGCACGGTGTCGTTTTGACACCTTGGACCTCACGGCAGCAGCCTTTTGGGCTTTGCTGCGCTAACCCGGACTCTAGGCCTTTGGCCTAATTAGCTTCATAGGGGCTGAAGTCCCTTAGCCCAACCAAGAAAGCCTGCAGCCTTCTTGGCCCGTTGTCCCAAGTCCTTGGCCCAACTCTAGCAGCCCAGAGCTGTTGGGCTTCTTTTTGCCCATGGCAGGCCTGCCTACAACAACCTATCATTCACTGGGCTTTGCCCCAGTCTTTGGCCCACTTGCCCGCAACAGCTTTTGCTGTTGGGCTTGATTCACCCCGAACCCAAAACCCGAAACCCAGCTTCGGCTGGGCTTCCTCGGACCAACCCAAAGGCCAACTTTCGATGGGCCTGCACTCGTGTCCCAATTTTTCCCCAAAGCCAGTAGCCTTGGCTGTTGGGCTCCCCAAACCCGCTCGGCTCGAGGCCTACAGCTCTCACCAAGGCCTAATAAGCCTGTAGTCGAATTTGCAGGGCTCTTCTCCCACATTATTTTGCTTCCACGATCGACCCCATTTGATCCCGATTTATTGAATTAATTAAGCTAATATGCATGACATGTCCAACTAATAGCTTCAATTAGTATGCATGATAGAGTGCTCTGTCAGCACTTCTCATACAAATTAGGCACGTTGCAACCTAGTCATCAATTATAGAGCCAAGAAGAAGGTAACTGAGAATGGTAGAAAGGTATCTATTTGAATGGGCTGAGAATAGTGGGTATATCGGACTTGTATATAAAATTGGGTTTCTGATGAACTCTTTAAAATAAAATAAAAATATATGAATAAAAAATATAAATAATAATTATAAATATCTACTTTAAAATACGGGGTCTCACAGTTTCACTGGACACCATTTGACATAGGTGATGGGGTGGAATGGTGGTATTGCATTTATTAATTTTTTTTAAAACTATTAAGGGTTTATATATTAAAAATTGGCATAGCATCAAGAATATCAGGTACTGTAGATTTGGTAGAGATAGGCAGGAGGAGGCAGCGGTGGCTAGAAGGCTTCCACATTGAGGCCACAAAGGGACTTGGCACACGCGATTAGCTGGTTAAGTCTATGTAAGTGTTGCATGTCTTAATTGTACCAATATATTTTCCCATGCAACGTGAGCTACATGCTTATAGTTTTGTTTGGGTTGTTAAAAAGAGTGAACTAATTTTATTTGATCTTGGATTGGTTAAAAGAAGAAGATAACGCGTTTTTTCTCAATAGAATTGAAAAAGTAGAATTGCACCAATTAACATGTATCACATAATCATCTATATGAAGCCATGTAATATACATAAATCAAGGTTCTCCGAAAATTTCTCCTACCTGAATTCCAAAGCATTATTCCAAAATATTAACACAAGAATCCACCACCGAGGTCAATTCCTATTCACGTGCCATCACTAAACAGGCATGACATTAAGTATAGCCTAGTTAGAGTACTTGGTGTTACTAATCTAACACAACTTAATTCAAATGATACTTTGACTGATCTAAAATAATAATATGGTCACGACAAAACATTTGAAAACTTTAGGAAATATGGAACATGTGAAATTCTATATACACTAAAACCGAGTTAAGCAGCTTCACTGCTCTTAAACACATTGAAAGGACGGGAATACCCCTGTTTTACAGTTCAGCTTTTTCTGTCTTTTTCTTACTTGCACAATGAAATGACTAAAAAGGGTATGACATACATGTTGCTTTTATACACTTTTTTTAAAATCTACACCTAGCGGCGCCTAGGCCTTGCCTAGGCTAGGCGGTTGGCCATCGCCCCGATTAATGCTTAAGCGTTTGAAAATTAAGAAAGGGCACCTAGACCTACTGAGGTGTCTGCCTAGCCCGTCGAAACCCTCCCAGACACTCGCATAGGTTGCGACTCACTTAGAAAGAAAATAGATAACCTTCATTTTACATTTTACTTTTTCAATAAATTGTAAGAAACTTGTTGAATACTTAAAGGAACACACATTATATACTCGTTCTCCATGTTTTCATTGTGATCCAATATCTCATAAATAAACACTTATTTACACGAAATATAATAGATTTAATTAAATTCCCCTAGTCTGCCTAGCTGCCTAGGCGCTAGGCCCCAATCCGCCGTCCGACTAGCGCTTAAGCCATCTCCAACTAAAGGGTTCAAAGGGCCAGAGGGTCGAAAATAGCCCGAAAATCGTCTCCAACTGAGGGCTAGGCCAGAGGGCTCGTGGAATCTGAGAGGGCCCCACGGAATCTGAAAGGGCTGGAGGGTTAGCCAGAAAAATCATTATTATTACATTTATATTAAATAATATAAATATATTCCTGTCGGTTAATCCTTAAGCTAAAATTCAAACACAACGGCTAGCTAACGTCAGTTAGCCGTTGCATTTGATTTTATTTATTTATTTTTTTACAGTTTTATTATTATTTTTTTATTTACAAATTTTTTCCTATAACTTCTATTTCACAAAATTTGTTTCATTTTATTTTAAATTCTATTTTTTTCCTATAACTTCTATTTCATTTTATTTTTTGACGTCACTTAGCCGTTGGATTTGAATTTAAGTTGTAGTTTTTAAATAATAAATTATGTTTGGCTCTCGATTGGAGATGATTTTTTATGATAGGGCTAAAACGAGGCTTATGGCCCTTTGGTCCTCAGTTGGAGACGGAGACAAATATGGCCTTGTACTGTTCATTAAAATATTAATTTCTTGGAGGGCTAGATGGCTAAAACGAGTCCTCTAGCCAACCCTCGGTTGGAGATAGCCTTAGCATCTTTTAAAACCTTGCTAGGCGGCTAGGTCCCAACCTACTGCCCGACTATCGCTTAGCATCTTTTATAAGCATGATGTTATATGATAGTGCGCTATCGTTTCCTCTCTATTCGGTTTACCCTTTCACTGCCATCAACCCTTGCTTCCTTTTTCTCTCGCCCACAGCCACCGCAAAACCCCTCAAGCCCTCAAACCCTCAGACCAACAAATTTAATTTCACAATCTCTCACACCTAATCTAAACCCTCAAACCAAAAACTCGATTTCAAGTATCAAGCAGCCAGGATTTTGGGTGTTGGAATTCCGGGCAACTGTTTCCTGCCAGACGCAAGTGAAACGGACCACGCCGTTATGACCAATCTTCGTGGTTCTGTCTGTCAGGTTCTGTTAGGATCCTAGTTATTGGGTTTATATCTGTATGGTATTTTGTCTTATCTATGAAGTAGTTGGCTTCATCCAACGGTTCTGAGGATAGCGATGTATTCCCATCTGGGCACTCCAGTATATAAGCCTCCTTTCACCATTTGGAAAAGACATGAATAAAAAGAACTGTTATTTTATTTCTTATTTTCTTTGCATTTTCCTTTTCTTCTCCATTCCTACGGAGTGGGTCCTATCAGGTTCGATGCTCAAATTTAAGGTATGAGACTCTGAGTTTTCAAAATCAGGGAGGGGTTTTGTTTAATTTCAATATCAGTGAGGCTTTATTTATTTATTTATTTTTTTAACAAGGGCTTCAATTCAATTAGGGTTTCGTTCAGTTTCAATTTAATTTTCTAAGATGAGTTTTAATTTTGGATTTAATCTAATTAGTTTGATTATAATTCAAAAAAATTGTGTAAAGTAGGTTTTTTGTTGGAGAAGTGGTAGACCTTTTAGTTGTGCCTGGTGTGTTAGTGGTCGTTGCACCTGCATTTGGGCAGCAAGGACCAAATCAAGAATAACAGTTTGGGTATGTATCCTAAACCTAATTATTCTAATTTAAATGGAGTCCACTTTAACAGATACGAATTTGTATTATGTTATTCAACTGCCAGTGGAAGTGTTTTAATGCAAGCATTTAGATTTTCTTTTTCAATCAATTTGGCCAAATGAAAACAATAAAATCTTTCTTTTTCATAACTTCTTTTAATGTCATGTAAACATATTGCTGTAAGGTTTATTACGAATCCACGTGGACATGGGGTTGGAGGAGTCGACAGTTGAAGTTGAGCACTTGCCTTTCATGGCATAAAGCCGACAAGAAATTCTTTAAAGTCAGAGAACTCCCTTATTACCGCTGCAACTTGTCCTTCAAATTATCCCTCATTTCTTCATCCTAAACCCTAATTTCCAAATTATTCTCTAATTTCAATTTTTTTTAATTTTGTACAGGTGACGCATTTGTCTACAAGGTCTTCAAGGCGTACACGCAGCCATGGAAATTTCAGCGTGAAAATCCCCATAAACTCCTCTCCTCTTCTCTTACTGATATCTCTGCTCTCTCTCTCTCTCTCTCTCGGTACCTACCTTTGGATTCTGTTTGCTGTCTGAAATTTTTTTTATTTTTTATTTGAGTTTGTTCGGATTTATTCGTCTCAACTGGGTCAGGTTTTTTAGTTGCTTGGATTTTTTTTGTAAGTTTATATTTCTGGGTTAATTTTTTCGTTGGTACAGTTTCTACGCAATGAAAGATCACTGCATTCTTTTGATTTCTGGGCATGCTTCAAGCTTCTGCCTTTTATTTTTATGAATTTATGTTCAGTGAACTTTATTTACATCGATTTTCTAGGGGATTAAATTACTTAGATTACCCAAATATACATATATTGTTTGAGAAGGCAATTGAAAATTCACTTATTTCTAGATGACGGAAAACATATTGTTTTTCGTTCATTTCAGTTGGGTTTCAAACTCATTGCAGCTGCAACTGCAACTGCTGGGGCTCAGAAAACGGGCTGGGTACCGGGCCAACTTTGGCCAGCCCGACTCCGGTTTTCAAAATTTGTAGAAACCAGCTGTGAACTGTTGCAGGAAAAATTCAGAAAAGAAAACACCTCAACATACTGAAGATTATGTCCAACTCTAGCATACTTGAGGACGGTACGCTATGTCATCAGCTGCCTCTAATTTTGTAAACCGTTAATTCTATCTTAAAATTGAAATTATGAATCCTTATAATTGAAATGCCAATGATCTGAAGCTCATGACTGAATTATTACAGTTCTGTAAGATTTATTGAATACTTTTTTCGAACCGTCTCTCACAGCGGAATCACCGCCACCAACAGCTCTGGCCTCGTGGTTTGTCGTTGTCCAGCATTCCTCCAAAATTCCACTATCTCTCTTTGCTTTCTCCGACTCAGTGTGTCTCTATTCTTCCGGGTACACCCATATCTATATCCCAAACAACTGTTTATATGTATCTATTTGTTAGATGAGGCTTTTGCCTTTTGGGTTCAATTTTATCTGCTCTCTGCATTGGATTTGATGTCTTCTCTCGGTCCTTATTGTTTTTATTCAGCAGTGGAGTTTGCATTGTCGCTTGAGAAATTGGCAAATGAAAAGCTGCTCCTCTTGCACAGTGTAAGACATTCATTGTTATCGTATGATGTCTTCTTAATATAAGATGATTAGGTTTAGGTGATTATATTGTGTACCAGCAACATCGATTGGTTCGTGTTATGAATTAACGACTGTGTTCATCATCGAATTTATGACTAACAGGTTGCTGAGAAGAACAAAGATGTGCTGTTAATAGATTTTGTTGAAACCGAGTTTTTGGCTGAGCAGGTCCGTCTTGATATCTTCCTTTACCTTGCCTCAGTTGGAAAGGTTCTACATGGGCACTTGCGGCATAATCTTTGGTGTTCTGCTTTTACCTTTGTAGGTGGAAGCCTTCAAGAAAATATCTGAATATGTTCAACTAAGGATAGTTCGCAAAGGGCACGGTAGGAACCCATAATTCAATTTTGTTGTCATCTTTATCCTACGTTTCGTGTTCATAATTTGAAAATAACATACTTTATCTGATTTCATTTCCGTTTCTTAAAACCCAGGGATGTTGTTGCTACGTGATGATGTGTTTGTCGCTGTTGAAAGTGATGTTATGCTGTCTGGTGTGCTGATTGTAGCTGTTTAGAGGTTTTGGTTGTATGGTTAGAACCGCATATTAGTTTTTCGGACGAGGAAGATACATGAGGGACAAATTTTAGACAAATTAGTTGTTTGCATTAGGTTTTGAGAAACTCAAGTAAATTGTATATAGCTGGGCAAAGGAAAGCAGGGAGAGAACACCAATGGTGGTGGCGATAAATCCCTTCTTTGCAGTGCAAGTCGACGGTCCATGTGGAGCATCCAACCCAGTTTATAAGAGGATGGGTCAAAATGTAGAACAAATGTACATACAATGCATACATATATATATATACATTATAGGGTTTAGAGTACCATCTATGCAACAACTTTATTTGATATAGGAATTAAAAAGGGTACGGAGGAGCTCTCAGCTCTGCTACAAATTGTTCCGACAAATAGTCTCTTCTCTGATCTCTCCTTCTCTCGGTCTCTTTTGATCTCTCTTCCTGTTCTCGTTCCTTTCGCCTGAAAGGACGAGTTTAAGAAATAGTGAAAGAGAGGTGAGAATAGTGTAATTGACGTGCGGATCTGTGCGTTAATTTTTTAATTTTTTTTTGTATTTTATTTTTATTCCATTAAATTTTTTGTTTTTGACATTGAAGATATTTTCGTTAAAGTTTAGGTCCTTTTTTCATCAAATAAAGTTATATTGTTAAAATAAATTTACCCACACTATTTTCATTGAAACTCCTTTAAATAAATAAAACTAAATTAAGGGGGGCTGCTAATGCAGAAAAGATAATTATTTGTTTTTACACCCAACACTAAACTTTTCTCCCCTAAACTCTAATTTTCCTTTGAATAATCAAGTAAATAAAATAATATTTGATCCGAGTACGTTTATTACACAAAACTATTTCAGACTAGACCCTTAGATTAGACTAAATTAAATTGACTTAGTGAAGGGGGGTGTATTCAATTGGGAATTGGAGAGATTTTAATGAATTTATAAATCCATGAATTTTTATGGAGTTTAATTGATTTGTAGAGACTCTATGTAAAATTTTGATTCAATTCCCTTGAAAATCTCATGGGGAGATGTGAGATTTGTGGATGTTTAAATTACACTACAAAATCTCTCCAATTCCCTCTAATTCCTCAACATTTTAAAATTTTTTAAAATCAAATTCTAATTGAATACACCTGAAATGTGGCATCATTTTAATCCACATTAAATAAAAATAAATACAATAGTTAAAGTTGGTTAAGTTTTGTAAACTATGACGGTGGAGTAAATAATTATGCATTCCAATTAAATAAAAACAGAACTAAAAAAGATTTAAAATTAAGAAAACTAATGAAAAGGGTTTGAAAACTTTGAGTTTTAACGATAAGGACAAAATAAAGGGTAAAGTGAATAGTATCAAGATTGACTTTTTAGGGTAAAAATGTGGTTTTTCGTTAAAGTTAACAGTCTGCGGACTTTTCGTTAAAACTCCCTTTAAAATTTTGAATTTTAATCAAAAGTGATCCTAATAATTTTATTGAATAATAAAGAAAACAAAAATAAAAAGACCCGACCAAAAACGTTTGCAAAGCAAATGCCAATCCGTTTTTATTTTCAAAAATAGTCGATGTCAATTTAAAAATGGCGATAGTATTAGTTTTCTGTTTAAAAATAACAGGTAGTACATGTGTTTTGTTTTAAAAAATAGTCGGTGTTTATTTTTTTTAACAACCGATATTGTCTACATTAAGGGGAAGAGAAGAATGGTGATAGTATTAGTGTTCTATTTAAGAAATAGAGGTAGTACATGTGTTTTGTTTTCAAAAATAGTTAGTGTTTATTTTTTTAACAACTGATTTTGTCTATATTAAGGGGAAGAGAAAAATGGTTATAGTATCAGTTCTATGTTTAAGAAATAGAGGTAGTATGTGTGTTTTGTTTTCAAAAATAGTCAGTGTTGTTGCAGTCATATTTAGAATAGAAATGTGATTGTGTAAATCCTAGGGAATCTGGGAAAGTATTATATATTCTTATTAGAATTAGATTACCTATTAAATGTTGTAATCCTAAAGGGAAAGGTTTTTATCCTTTCTACTACTATAAATAAAGGCACAATGGGGTGAATCAAACACACCTCACAATTAAATCAATCTCTCTTCTCTCTCAATATTGCCGAACCCCTCCCTCTCTAAACCCTAGATCGTTCAATCAAATAGGCCTACAACACGTTATCAGCACACTCTTGCCAGAAGTTGAGGAATTGACGCATCGTAGGAGGAGGCTATCATCCCACCACATTCAAAGGCTTATTCGTTTTCTGCTAATCAAGTATGCTTAAAATAAAGTAAGATATTTGAAACGTCCACGAAACATGAAAACATTCCCCATGATTCATGAACGCCACCCCCCCCCCCCCCCCCCCGATGTTTACATTTTCCTTCTGATATATATATATATATATATATATATTTGTTTCATGCATCGCACAATTAAATTGTTATGTAGAATTTGTGAGTTAAAGTACAAAATTAAATTAGAAGCAAATATGGGTTTCCTAAACCCTAAGGGATTTGAAAAAAAAAAAAAACAGAAGGAGAAATTGGGCATGGTGCGGCACACCCACTGCACCACCACTATGCATACTGATACCAGGCTTCGACCTGGGGTCCAAATGGATGGGCCTGCAGCCCTTCACCCTTGCACCATGGCCCATAGCCACGCAACAAACCCATGCCCGCATCCTTCATTCAAATCCAGCCCAGTTGGCTGGGTGTTTCCCACGGCATGCACCAGCCTACAAAGCTGGGCCCTTTTCTCTCGTAACCCAAACCCGCAGGCCAGCTTTTGCTGGACCTGCCCGTCCACCCCATAATCCCTTGGGCCTGTCCCGTCTCTAGACTCGTGGCCTGCAGCCACCCGAGTTTTTTTTGCCCACAGCTCCAAGCCCAATATTATTTTGGGGCTATATTTTCGATCCAATAATATTATTTTAATATTATTTTGCTTCTACAATCGACCCGGTATAGCCCGATTTATTGAATTAATTAAAAGTGACCTGCAGTCCATTAATCTGATAATGAATCCAAAATTATTGACCTGAAGATCACCATTGGACATTAATGATTCAATAATTTATTTTTATACTTTGAACCGTCACTTACTTTCCTAGTAACGAAGCTCTCACACTTGAGTTCTCGAAGAAACTCAGATCCACTATACTTAAATCAGCATATTGCATTCTGTGTTTCTTGCAGGAACCTCTCATTATGAACTAATTGTTCATAAAAACTAAATTGAACTTGTAGTTTCAAATTTAGTGCATTTGAAACTTGAAGTTTTCATTCAAAACATACCACATGAAACCCGTAGTTTTCATGCATAAATTAAACCACTATATGTCTATAGAACCTGTATGTTCTACGATATATGTCTATCGCTTACCATGTGACTAATCACGTTTTCTCCTTCCGTTTTAAGGACATGTCGAACTTGAACAAGCTCGATTTCTCCGCTCTAGAAGTATTTGGAAGAAACTATCTGAAGTAGGAGACGTGAAGCTTCATCTCACTGCAAAGGGCATTAGAGCCACCATCAAGGCACCCATCACTGACAAACTTGTTGACGAAGCTCAGAAGGCTACTGCAATGATCTTCATTCGAAGACACATCCATAATGCACTGCAGACTGAGTATCTTACTGAGGAGGACCCACGCACCCTTTGACTTACTCTGGCCGATCGTTTCGATCACTAGAAAGACATATACTTGCCTGAAGCAAGACACGATTGGTAGCATCTTCGCTTCCAAGACTTTAAGTTCGTAAATGAATACAACTCTGAAGTTTGTAGAATCTGTTCTCTGTTGAAATTCTGCAAAGTGGAACTAACTGAATCAGATCTCCTGGAGAAGAACTATTCGACCTTCCATGCCACCAATATTATCCTGTAGCAACAATATCGGGCACAAAAATTCACCAAGTTCTCGGATTTGATCTTTGTTTTACTTCTTGCTGAAAAGCAGAACTAGCTTTTGATGAAGAATCATGAAGTTCAACCCACTGGCTTGAACGCTACGCCTGAAGTGCATGTGACCAATTCTAGCAGCCATAGACGACGAAAGAATCGTTGTGGCCATGGCAATGGGCGGTAAGCCCAACCACGAGCCCAAGGTTAATAGAGTGCTGCACTTAAGGGAAGAAATATGACCCAGCAGTGTCCACCACTCGCCCCTAGGGTCCCAAACTTCAAGAACAAGGGCAAAGCTCCCGTTCAGGTTGCTTCTCCTAAATTGGACATGTGCTATCACTTTGGATCAAGGGATCATTAGTCATGCGTATGCCGAGCTTCCCTTGATGCTATTGCCAAGTATCATTTCCATCGTGAGTTTAACTTTGCACATATGGATCATCCGGAAGTTGCAACTACATCCATGGAGATATCGGACTTTCAGGAGGCATCAGCACCTATGGATGAATAAATTAGACATGTTTTTAGGGTGTTTTACCCTTAGTGGCCGAACCCACTAGGAGTGGCTGGCCCTACCCCCCCTCTTTTGTTAGGTTTATGGTTTAATTTTGAACAACTTTTCTATGTATTTGGAATAATTTGTTTGGTTTTGGTTTGTTTTGAATTATGGATTGTTATTTGAATGGATATTATTTTCTCAAATTGCTTAATTGAATGAATGGACTTATATCTATGCATGTGACCAATTCAATCAATTTACTTCTAGGTATGTCTAGTGGGGAAGTTAGTTGTTTGGCAGATAGTGCAACCACGCACACCATCTTACGTGAACGACACTATTTTACTAATGTAATACCCAAGAAAGCTCATTTGACAACTCTCTTAGGCCCATCTAACCTGATTAAAGGATACGGAAGGGCACGTATCATGTTGTCTAATGGTACAATCTTGACCATTAATGAGGCACTCTATTCTCCATGTTCCAGCAGAACGTTACTGAGTTTTAGAGATATTCGAGATAATAAATATCATCTTGAAACTACTGAAGATCATGGTTCTGAATTTCTTTGTATCACTCCATATGAATATGGCCAGAAGCATATTTATGAGAAGTTGGAACGTCTGCCGAGTGGGTTGTACATCATAACCATTCGCGGTATAGAAGCCCACAATGTGGCCGGCCCTATGCTTGAGTTCTAGGACACTTTGTTGCTTTGGCATAACCGTTTTGGACATCCTTAATGTGACATGGTGCGCTGTATCCTCAAATCTTCTCACGAGCATAAGTTACATCCCTATGTTGGATTTCTGTCATGCGAAGCGTGTTCTTTAGGGAAGTTGAATATTCAACCCTCCTATACAAAGATTATTCATGACCCCCTAAATTTCTTCAAAGGATTCAAGGGGACATTTGTGGACTTATCCAACCAACTTGCGGACCATTTAAATATTTTATGGTGTTGGTTGATGCATCGACAAAATGGTCACATGTTTGCTTGTTGTCCACACGCAACGCCGTGTTTGCTAAACTCCTAGCTCAAATCATTAAGCTAAGGCCTCACCATCCTGATTATTCAATTAAGTAGATTCGATTGGATAACGCTGGAGAGTTTACGTCACAGACTTTTGACGATTATTGCATGTCAGTAGAGATTGATGTGGAACATCCTGTGCCCCAAGTTCACACCCAAAACGGCCTGGCAGAAGCTTTCATAAAGCGTCTTCAATTGATAGCTCGGACTTGGTTATGAGAACCAAAATACCGGTATCTGCCTGGGGTTATGCAATATTGCATGTAACTATATTAGTCCGCCTGAGGCCCACCGCTACTCAACCACATTCACCATTACAGTTGGTCACTGGATACGAGCCTGACATCTCTCATTTACGGGTGTTTGGGTGTGCCATTTATGTGCTAATAACGCCGCCACTACGTACCAAAATGGGTCCTCAGAGAAAAAATGGGAATCTATGTCGGTTATGATTCGCAATCAATTTTCAATACTTAGAACCCTTGACAAGAGATCTCTTTACCACACATTTTGCGGATTGTCACCTTGATGAGACAGTTTTCCCGTCGTTAGGGAGAGATAAGCATGCTAATGTTCTCGTAGAAGGCCATGAATTGTCGTGGTATGCTCCCACTATGTCTTATTTAGATCCCTGCACTGCCCAGTCTGAAACTGAGGTGCGATGAATTATAGATTTTAAAGCATTGCTCAAAGCATGCCGGATGCTTTTAATGATCTAGCAAAGGTGACAAGATCACATATACCCGCTGCAAACACACCTGAAAGGATAGATGTACCATGCGTACGTCAATTGCCCGTCTGGGAAGGCCGGACCGTCCCCGAACGTGGGGAGGCCTCACCCTCCACATAGCAAGGTACATTGGCGGCTAGCTAATCATCTGCTCTGACCCTGAAGCGTGGCAGACCCCTTGGTTCAAAGGTAACACAACCCCAGAAGAAGAAAATGGCATCAACTAGTGACCTTAGTTTCAATCCGAACATCGCTTACTCATCCGTTCCAACGCATGAGGTTATTTTAGATTACAGTGATGCTTTAGATGAAACATGCCGGCTTCCCGAGAATTGCGAGATTTTGGTCCACTACACAGTATTGGATGAGGTTTGGAATAGGAATGAGATGATCGTCGACAATGCATTCTCGTACTCAGTAGCTACTGACATCATGCTTGACGATGACATTGAACCACGTTCCGTCGATGAATGCCAACGTAGAACCGATTGGTTAAACTGGAAATGAGCAATCCAGGTTGAACTCGATTCGCTTGTGAAACGTAAAGTGTTTGGATCTATCGTTCCTACACCACCACGTGTAAAGCTTATTAGCTACAAGTGGGTTTTCGTGAGGAAGCGTAATGAGAAGAATGAAATAGTACGATACAAAGTACGCCTCGTAGCGTAAGGCTTCTCTCAGCGCCCTGGGATTGATTACGAAGAGACGTATTCCCCCGTAATGGACGTTATAACGTTCCGCTACCTAATCAGTTTGGTAGTTTTCGAAAAGCTGAATATGCAGTTTATGGACGTGGTAACTGCGTATCTCTATGGGGATCTAGATACGGAAGTCTATATGAAAGTTCCAGAAGGACTTCCATTGACTGGTTCAAATAGTTCTAAACCACGAAACACTCTCTCAATTAGGTTGAGAAGGTCACTCTACGGATTGAAACAATCTGTGCGGATATGGTATAACCGTCTGAGTGAATATTTGACAAGTCAGGGTTATGTGAATAATAAACTATGCCCATGTGTGTTCATAAAGAAGTCATATTTTAGATTTGTAATTTTTGCAGTTTATATCGATGACATGAACCTCATTGGGACTCTCGTAGAGCTTGAGGACATTGCTGCACACCTGAAATCGAAATTTGAGATGAAGGATCTTGGGAAAACTCGATATTGTCTCCGCCTGGAGATTGAGCATTGTTCGGATGAAATCTTAGTACATCAATCGAACTACACCCAAAAGGTGTTGCATCGTTTTAATGAAAATAAAGCGAAGCCATCGAGTATACCCATGGTCATTCGGACTCTAGATGCTAAACGAGATCCCTTCCGTCCAAAGGAGGATGTGGAAGAGATTTTGGAACCCGAAGTTCCTTACCTAAGTGCAATTGGGGCTCTATTGTACTTGGCTCAGTGCACTAGACCTGACATCTCCTTCGCTGTAAATATATTGGCTAGATACAGCAATGCGCCCACACGCAGACACTGGAATAGTATTATTAAAGACATTTTCTGCTACCTCAAAGGTACTACGGATTTGGGTTTGTTCTATACCCGTAAATCTCTGAGTATTGCCGCCCTCTATAGCTCTCAGATTGATTCTCGCCTTGTTGGTTACGTAGATGCTGGATATTTGCCTGACCCATATAGAGCACATTCTCAAACGGACTATGTCTTTACTGTTGGAGACACCGCTATATCTTGGAGGTCTACCAAGGAAACGCTAGTTGTGACTTCGTCTAACCATGCTGAGATTCTCGCCCTGCATGAAGCATCGCGTGAGTGTTTTTGGCTGAGAAAAGTTATGGGACATATTCGAAGCACTAGTGGTCTTACATCAGTCGTTGACCTTTCTACCACGATCTTTGAAGAGAATGCAGTATGTATTAAGCAGCTGAAGAAGGGATACATTAAGGGAGACAACATGAAGCATATAGCGCCGAAGTTCTTTTACTCACACCAACAGTAGTAACATCAGAACATTGAAGTTAAGCAAATCTGTTCCCAAGACAACTTGGCCGATCTCTTTACTAAGTCATTACCCAAGTCTACATTTCAAAAGCTCGTCCAAGGAATTGGTATGCGTAAATTATCTGAGTTGAATCACTTGTAGTTTTTTTTATTTAGAAGTTATGTCTAACTCAGGGGAAGTATCTTGAAGCATACTCATAAGATCTTAAGGTACTATCTTTCCCTACGATTAGGAGCATTTTTCCCACTGGGTTTTTGCTACCTTACTAGGTTTTAACGAGGTACCTATCTCAGGATGATTATACTCCGTTGAGTTCACTACCTTCGTCCAGTTTGATGAGCATTTTAGACATTATGCATATCTTCTTACTTTTCTCCTTAGTCTATGAGTTTTCCCCATTCCTTGGGTTTTACCATAGCAAGGTTTTTGTGAGTTTTTACAAATGCATACTTCAAAGTAACATGACTCCAATCAACGTGGATGGCAACATTTTGAAGATGAAAGCTTTTCCATTCCCTCTTTTGGAAAAGGCTAAAGATTGGCTCTATGAATTAGCACCTAGCATTGTCACATCTTGGGAAAGCATGAAGAGAGCATTCTTAGAAAAATTCTTCCCCACTTCAAGAGTCATTCTTTTGAGGAAGAAAATTAGTGGCATTCAACAAAACCAAGGAAAGTCATTTTCAGCGTATTATGAGCGTTTCAAGACTTTAGTTGCATCATGTCCTCAACATCAAATGAAAGAAGAGCTTCTAATTCAATATTTCTATGAATGACTTCTTCCAATTGAAAGATAAATGCTGGATGCATCAGCAGGATGAGCTTTGGTTGACAAAACACCAATTGATGCCAAGACCTTAATTGCAAATCGAGCCTTGAATGTACAATAATACAAAGGAGTTGGACAAAGGGACATCCCACGGCAGCAACCACAAGTGAATAAAGTAAGTGCAATTTCTGAAATTCAATCTCAATTGGCTAATCTCACTGTTCTTATGTCACATGTTGTTGATGGATCCAAAGTGCAAAAAGCAAGTGTATGTGGCGTGTGCACCATGCAAGGACACCCTTCTGAGCAATGTCCTCAATTGATAGAGAATGAAGGGTGGGAAAGTGCCCATGCCGTGGGGTTTCAAGGCTAAAATTAGCCTAAATATGATCCATACGCAAACATTTACAATATGGGATGGAGAGATCATCCAAACATGAAGTGGAGGGAGTCTTAACAACCTCAACAACAAGGAGGATTTCGTCCACCACCCCTTGGGATATTTCAAAGGCCATTCACACCAATGCAACCTTAACCACCTCCGTTTCAATCAAATTCAGGTACATCTTTGGATAATGATAAGGTTATTCAATTATTAACCACTTTGACGCATGAAGTACAAAATCAAGCTAAGGAGGTGGATGAATTGAAGAAGCAAATGGGGTAAATGGCAGAATTCATGGGCCAATTTAGAGAGCAAGGCAAACTGCCTAGTTCAACCATTGTGAATCCAAGGGGAGGATTTGAAACCGCCAATGCTATCACGTTAAGAAGTGGCAAGGAAGTTGGAACCACCCCACAACCACCCAAATCAAGCTAAAAGGAGGATGAAAAGTTGCTGCAAGAGGAGGATGACAAAGGCAAAGCCACGGCAAGGGTGGAGCAACCCTTGCCACAACCATTTAAAGCTCCTATGCCGTCCAACAAAGGTAAGTTAGGTCCAAATTCAATTGTTTCTAATGTTATTCCACCAAATGCGCCTTTCCCTCGCAGAGTTTTGCAATCAAAGAAAGAAGAAAGTGACAAGGACATTCTTGAGACAATTAGAAAGGTGCAAATCAATATCCTTTTCTTTGATGCAATCAAACAAGTTCCAAAGTATGCCAAATTCTTGAAAGAACTTTGCACAACAAGGAAGAGGATTTCGAACAAGGAAGTGGTGCATGTAAGTGAAAATGTCTCTGCCATGTTGCAAATAAAGCTGCCACCTAAATGCAAAGATCCATGTAGTTTCATTATCCCTTGTGTAATGGGTAATACAAGGTTTAAACATGCTATGTTAGACTTAGGTGCATCCATTAATGTCATGCCTTACTCTATTTATGCATCTATGAACTTAGGAGAGCTTAAAAATGATGGAGTTATTATTCAATTAGCTGATTGTTCTAATGCATATCCAAAAGGAGTTTTGGAAGATGTTTTGGTGCAGGTTGGTCATTTAATCCTTCCAGCTAATTTTTATGTGCTTGAAATGGAAGATTCGGCTCATTCTCCACCATTGCCACTCCTACTTGGAAGACCATTCATGAAAACAGCCCAAACCAAGATTGATGCGGCCAAGGGAGCATTAACAATGGAGTTTGGTGGTGATATAATTAAATTCAATGTTTCTAAATTTATTAAGAATCCTAATGATGTTCACCCCTTGTTTTGCCATTGATGTAAATAAAGATATAGGTAGAAACAATCTACACCTATCAAGAAGGATGCATCTAGAACCACCATCGAAGAGGGAATTGGAGTGGCTGCCCTAAAAACACCCAATCTGGCCGAGAGGAGCCATATTGAAATTGTTGACGGTTCTGCCACTTTTGAGCCCTCATCACAATATGTTTGTAAGTCTCCAATCCCAATTCGAAATCCCATTTCAACTAATAGGTTGTTACCTTCTTTGATGCAGGTTCCCAATCGAAATCAAGGTGGTGAGAAAGTTCATATTGACTTTAGGAAGCTCAACATCACAATTAGGGAGAATCACTATCCCCTTCCATTCATAGAGCCTTATTATGAGTACTTTGAGGGGCAGGTTGGAGGATGTACCCTTCCATGTCGTGGGCTCTAATGGAGCTTAAAAATGAGGTATCGCCCAGCTGGAAGACGTTAAAGCAAGCACTTATTGGGAGGCAACCCATGCATTCAAATAAAGAAGACCTAGGAATCTCTAACAATCCACAACCAGATTTGCGTTCCTAAACCCTACTCTTTATTGCTTTTACTTTGCCATGCTAGTCATATTTGTTAGTTTGTTTAATTGTTTGAGTGTGAGTCTTTGTTTGAAACATCGAGGACAATGTTTGGTTTAAGTGTTGGGGGGGTAAACAAGTTGTTTTTGCATGATTTGCGTGGGATTTTATGACCTATCACTTCTAATGTTGTTACTCACTGTTTTTAAATGTTTTTAGTGTGTTTTGAAGTGTTTTCATGTGTCTTAAACAGAAAATACGAAAATTTGAAAAAAAAAATTCGAAAAATAGTGTTGAAAAACCCAAAAAGACGTTTTTTTAGAGTTAATTTGTGCGTTTGTTTGTGTCTTAGGGTACCTTCCAATACAATGATGAGGATTTGGTTTTTAATTACATGACTGTTAAAGAAAGTTACAAACATGGATGGAAGTTTGATTTGCTCTTTGGTTTATGCTTAGTTGTAGTTGTTGTTACGAATTCACATGTAATGACAAAGAAAAAAAATCAGTTTTTGTAACATGCTTGAAGGAAGGAACTCAAACTAACGCTACAACCCTGAGAGACTTGAGCTAAACTTTGTTTGGAGAGTTATTAATCTGTGATGTTTTTGTTTTCTAAAGTCGTTGCATGATCTCATTATTTCTTTGCTTGGTTGCTACTTAGAATGCGTTTTCATCATTATAGTTCCAAATACCCATTTCATTCAAAGCATGATATTGATTGCATAACATACAATAAGATAAAGTTGTTTAGTTAAACCAGAGCCAAAAAGCCTAACCCTTTGCATATGTATTGTAGGTTTAACCCTTTTGAGCCTTATTTAGCCTATTTTCTTTGTTAGCCACATTATCCTTACCTAGCCTAGAATAGGACTATCCATACCCTTGTTCTTAAAGAATAGTGAAGCATGACTTAGAGGGAATTCCTTTTGACTTACATTATGCAGAAAAACAAGTGTGGGGGAAGGGTTTTCATTGAAAAAAAAAAAAGAAAAAGAAGAAGAAGAAGAAGAAAAACGTGAAAAAAGGAAAGAAAAAGAAGAAAAAGAGTTGAGAAATAAGTGAGAATACGCTCACAAGTATTGGTGGTTGAAGAAAGGGTCCAAAAGTTTGAATTTGGCCCTAAGTGTCGTGTGAACCTTCCATGGGTTTTTAAAGTTGATTTCTGCATTCAAAAGTGACTTCTAAGTGTTTATTTCATTACTTTGCTTCCTATTCCTTTAAGAACCTTTGTTTATCCTTTACCTTTCTTTGTTAGCCAATACCTTAGCCTCGTTGCAACCCTTAGACTTCTATCTTGATTGTTATGTACTTCAATATGTGGAGTTTGAAATTGGTATGAGCATATGAAATCCCTGGTTCTTGCTTCTAAGTAGTAGCATTCCGTTCATAAGATCATATACATGTTCATATTAATAATTCTAGAAAATGCTTTCTTTGTTATAACATATGTGAGTGCTAGTCTACATGTTTACATCAATCTTCTCACATATACTTAGTATAGGGAGTGTAGTTAGAAAATCTGTGTGAGGAATTGAGTGAATTCTCTAAGGCATGTTACTACATTCAAAATGATGTTTTAATTGATTAAATGCGAGCTTGTAAGTGGTAACTATGGTTAAGTGTTTGCTCAAGTGTAAAGAGAACTAAAGTCTGTGAGAGTAGTGATTTTTAATATGTCATGTTCATTGGAAATCCTTGAGACAAATGTTGGAAGGTCTAGATTGTGTTTTGTTTGTTTTGTTTTGCTCGAGGATTAGCAAAAGCTAAGTGTGGGGGAATTTGATAGGAGCATATTTATGCAACTTAGTTAGCTTGTTTTCTTGCATTTATGTTGTTAATTCCTAGTTATTTTAGTATTTTAAGCTATTTTCGTGTGTTTGTAGGTCCAATTGGCTACAGTGGCAAGAAAGTGCAATTTGGAACATTTTGGAGCAGTTTTGGGCTTGGAATGGATAGCACATGCTTGGAGCAAGGTGGATGGACGAAATTGAAGACCAAAGGAGGCTAGGAATCTGCTAAAGAGATGGAAGAAATTAATTCAAGACTTGGAAGAAAAGGAATCAGCTACAAAGAAGGAAACATGAATCAAACTTTCTTATTTTGACTTAGTCAATCCTAATCTTTTCCTACTTATGTTCCAGCTATCAAAGGGGTTCCTAATCAATTTAGGTCGCTAAAATTTAAGTTCTAGAAGCCTTAATAATCTTCTCCAAAAGTTTGAATGTCGCTAACAAAGAAAATAGGCTAAATAAGGCTCAAAAGGGTTAAACCTACAATACATATGCAAAGGGTTAGGCTTTTTGGCTTTGGTTTAACTAAACAACTTCATCTTATTGTATGTTATGCAATCAATATCATCCTTTGAATGAAATGAGTATTTGGAACTATAATGATGAAAATGCATTCTAAGTAGCAACCAAGCAAAGAAATAAGATCATGCAACGACTTTAGAAAACAAAAACATCACAGATTAATAACTCTCCAAACAAAGTTTAAGCTCAAGTCTCTCAGGGTTGTAGCGTTAGTTTGAGTTCCTTCCTTCAAGCATGTTACAAAAACTGATTTTTTTTCTTTGGCATTACATGTGAATTCGTAACAACAAATACAACTAAGCATAAACCAAAGAGCAAATCAAACTTCCATCTATGTTTGTAACTTTCTTTACCAGTCATGCAATTAAAACCAAATCCTCATCATTGTGTTGGAAGGTACCCTAAGACACAAACAAACACACAAATTAACTCTAAAAAAACCTCTTTTTGGGTTTTTCAACACTGTTTTTCGAATTTTTTTTCAAATTTTCGTATTTTCTGTTTAAGACACATGAAAACACTTCAAAACACACTAAAAACACTTAAAAACAGTGAGTAACAACATTAGAAGTGATAGGTGATAAAATCCCATGAAAATCATGTAAAAATAGCTTGTTTACCCCCCCCCCCCCCCCCCAACACTTAAACCAAACATTGTCCTCAATCTTTCAAACAAAGACTCACACTCAAACAATCAAACAACACAAACTAACAAATATGACTATCATGGAAAACTAAAAGCAATAAAGAGTAGGGTTTAGGAACGCAAATCTGGTTGTGGATTGTTGGAGATTCCTAGGTCTTCTTTATTTGAATGCATGGGTTGTCTCCCAAGAAGCGCTTGCTTTAACGTCTTCCAGCCGGACGATACCTCATTTTTAAGCTCCATTAGAGCCCACGACATGGAGGGGTACATCCTCCACAACTTGCCCCTCGAAGTACTCATAATAAGGCTCTATGAATGGAAGGGGATAGTGATCCTCCCTGATTGTGATGTTGAGCTTCCTAAAGTCAATGTGAACTTTCTCACTACCTTGATTTCGATTGGGAACCTACATCAAAGAAGGTAACAACCTATTAGTTGAAATGGGAATTGGAATTGGGATTAGAGACTTACAAACATATTGTGATGGGGGCTCAAAAGTGGCAGCACTGTCAACAATTTCACTATGGCTCATCTCAGCCAAATTGGGTGTTTTTAGGGTAGCCACTCCAATTCCCTCTTCGATGGTGGTTCTAGATGCATCCTTCTTAATAGGTGTGGATTGTTCCTGCCCTATATCTTTATTCACATCAATGGCAAAACAAGGGTGAACATCATTAGGATTCTTAATAGATTCAAAAACATTGAATTTAATTATATCACCACCAAACTCCATTGTTAATGCTCCCTTGGCCACATCAATCTTAGTTTGGGCTGTATTCATGAATGGTCTTCCAAGTAGGAGTGGCAATGGTCGAGAATAAGCCGAATCTTCCATTTCAAGCACATAAAAATCAGCCGGAAAGATTAAATGACCAACTTGCACCAAAACATCTTCCAAAACTCCTTTTGGATATGCATTAGAATGATCGGCTAATTGAATAATAACTCCATCATTTTTAAGCTCTCCTAAGGTTATAGATGCATAAATAGAGTGAGGCATGACATTAATGGATGAACCTAAGTCTAACATAGCATGTTCAAACCTTGTATTACCAATTATACAGGGGATAGTGAAACTACCTGGATCTTTGCATTTAGGTGGTAGCTTTCTTTGCAACATGGCAGAGACATTTTCACTTACATGCACCACTTCCTTGTTCGAAATCCTCTTCCTTGTTGTGCAAAGTTCTTTCAAGAATTTGGCGTACTTTGGAACTTGTTTGATTGCATCAAGGAGAGGGATATTAACTTGCACCTTTCTAAATGTCTCAAGAATGTCCTTGTCACTTTCTTCTTTCTTTGATTGAAAAAATCTGCGAGGGAAAGGCACATTTGGTGGAATAACATTAGAAACAATTGAATTTGGACCTAACTACCTTTGTTGGATGGCATAGGAACTTTAAATGGCTGCGGCAAGGGTTGCTCCACCCTTGCCGTGGCTTTGCCTTTGTCTTCCTCCTCTTGCAGTAGCTTTTCATCCTTCTTTTGGCTTGATTTGGGTGGTTGTGGAGTGGTTCCAACTTCCTTGCCACTTCTTAACGTGATAGCATTGGCAGTTTTAAATCCTCCCCTTGGATTTACAATGGTTGAACTAGGCAGTTTGCCTTGCCCTTTAAATTGGCCGATGAATTCTGCCAATTGTCCTATTTGCTTCTTCAATTCATCAACCTCCTTAGCTTGATTTTGTACTCCCTGCGTCAAAGTGGTTAATAATTGAATAACCTTATCATTATCCAAAGATGTACCTGAAGTTGATTGAAACGGAGGTGGTTGAGGTTGCATTGGTGTGAATGGCCTTTGAAATATCCCAAGGGGTGGTGGACGAAATCTTCCTTGTTGTTGAGGTTGTTGAGGCTCCCTCCACTTCATGTTTGGATGATCTCTCCATCCCGGATTGTAAGTGTTTGCGTATGGATCATATTTGGGCTGATTTTGGCCTTGAAACCCCACGACATGGGCACTTTCCCACCTTCCATTCTCTATCAATTGAGGACATTGCTCAAAGGGGTGTCCTAGCATGGTCCACATGCCACATACACTTGCTTTTTGCACTTTGGATCCATCAAAAACCTGTGACATAAGAACAGTGGGATTAGTCAATTGAGATTGAATTTTAGAAATTGCACTTACCTCATTCACTTGTGGTTGCTGCCGTGGGATGTCCTTTTATCCAACTCTTTCGTATTGTTGTGCATTCAAGGCTTGATTTGCAATTAAGGTCTTGGCATCAATTGGTGTTTTGTCAACCAAAGCTCCTCCTGTTGATGGATCTAGCATTTGTTTCTCAATTGGAAGAAGTCCTTCATAGAAATATTGAATTAGAAGCTCTTCTTTCATTTGATGTTGAGGACATGATGCAATTAGAGTCTTGAAACGCTCATAATAAGTTGGAAAAGACTCTCCTTGGTTTTGTTGAATGCCACTAATTTTCTTCCTCAAAAGAATGACTCTTGAAGTAGGGAAGAATTTTTCTAAGAATGCTCTATTCATGCTTTCCCAAGATGTGACAGTGCCAGATGCTAATTCATAGAGCCAATCTTTAGCCTTTTCCAAAAGAGAGAATGGAAAAGCTTTCATCTTCAAAATGTTGCCATCCACGTTGATTGGAGTTATGCTTGAACAAACCACTTCAAATTCCTTCAAATGCTTGTTTGGATCCTCCATGGATAGCCCATGGTACTTTGGAATGTGATGCAGCAAGCTAGACTTCAATTCGAACTCATTGGTTTTGTCTTGAGATGCCCTTGGATATTGAATGCATAGGGGTACAACATTGTCCAATCCCGAGGCTGAAAGTTCCTTGATTGTTCGATTATCCATGATTGGTTCTTCCTTTTCTTCATGAGCCGTGGCTTCTTCTTCCTCTTCTACTTCAAATTCTGAGCTAGAACTAGGTAGATTAGGTTCTGGCTCCTTCCTCTTCCTTGTCAAAGTTCGTTCAAAATGTCATCAAAGTCCAAGGTATTTGCACGAATAGGTTGAGAACTTCGAGTCATAAACTAGTACCTAAAAACAAGAAAACAAAACAAAGTCAGAAACTAAGATTAAAAGACATGAAAAAGAAACAACGGGGGATTAGCAAAGTTGCTAATCCCCGGCAACGGCGCCAAAAATTTGATGTGATATAAACTAACACTCAAATTAAACCCTCTTGTTGACAATTGTAGTAAAGATGCAAGTAGGGATCGTTCTATGCTGGGGATTAGGAGGGATTGCTAATCTACTTAAAACTAACTCAAAAACACAAAACTAGGCTTAAAAACACTTAACTAGTCTTTAAGACTCTTAACTAGACTTATATGACTCAAAACAAACTAAAAAGACTCAAAACAGCACAAAACAATCAAATAGACTCAAAACAGAAACTAAGAATGATTTTGGACGAATTCTAACTTAACTATGACTCAAAACACTTAAGGAAACAAACTAAAACAAGTTCTAACTAAGTAAAACACGAAACCAAATAGATTTAAAGACTTAAACAACTTTGGACGAAATTAGGGAAAACTATGGGTGATAAGCTAGCTAGATGGTCCTCTCCACGCATGACACACTTGCATACAAATTGATTTCCAGTTGCTTTTTCAATAAACCATGAACCTTAACACCCCAGATTAACCGTGACATCACTAATTAACCCTCAGATTTTCCTTAAGTCATTGAATTGGATGGAATATGCATCGGCAACCAAATTATTCTTCAATTATTCCTGACATAAATTTTTTTATAACATGGTTGACGTCAGCCTTGCATTAGAGAGCCTTCAGGCACTCAGGCCTTGGACTCGTGCCTCCTCTCTCACATAGGCCCCCCTTAGCCTAATCCCCCGCATGGGCTAGAGCAAGGAAATGATGGGATTGGGTTGAAGAGGTCCCCTGTCCATCGTGCATTGTTACCGTTGGACTTGCTCTCATAGACTTTCGCTAATTCATCTTTTTGACACAAATTTTATGATAATATTATTAATATTGTGATAAAAATATAAAATGACGAAAAGTTTATGGAGAGTCCCATTTTTTTTTTTTTTTTTTAACATTTCTCTTTCAAAATATAATTTAAATTAATTAAATAAAGAACACAGAGTCTTCCCTTTTCTATCATCTTTTCTATTACACTGTATCCATTCCTCCCTTTTCCATCATCATTCTCTTCCTTCTTAATTTTCTTTTTTCCTTAAAGTCTATAAAGAGTCTCACGATTGAAAAAGTTTCCTTATGGGTTCTCCTAAACTATGCTCACCACCAATCTTGTAGCTTGACATGTGTCATTTAATTCAACTCTAGTTAATTTTTTTTTAATTAATTAGTTTCTTTTTAATTTTAGAACATATTTAAAAAACTAAAACTATGCATAAAATAATAATAAAAAATTAATCTCAGTTTACTACCTAAAGTTTGTTGGTTTTCAACATTTGATACATAAAGTTTTTTTCATCCCAAAGTGGAACTTGAAATCATGACTTGGAGACATTTTCATACATCTGTTAAAGTTGCTATTAAATTATCTGTTAACTGGCAACATGACTTCCACGTGGACAATGACCGAGCATTACGTGTCAATATGAGTTCACTTGGATATGATAAAATTCTAAAATATAAATTTAAAAAACTAAAATTAAAAAAAAAATTAACAAAATATGGGTCCAAACTGTTCTTCCTCCCAAAAGAAAAATTCAACCTCCTTCCTTGGCTCTGCATCCCACACACCTTTATCTTCACCAAAATACCAACCTTGTCACCTCCATTTTCTTCAGCCAACTATATCCCAACCACACCCACTTCTCCTCTCGACAATCCACTCCCAAACTCCTGAACCGCATTTCAACCACCCACCACACCCAGAACCCACATAGAAATTAAACCCTCCATTTTCACCCGCCACACCCAAGATTCGTCTCTCCACTTTGCCAATTATATAAAACTAAATTAAAAGGGCTGCTAATGCAGAAAAGATAATTAATTATTTTCACACCAAACAATAAACTTTTCTTCCCTAAACTCTCAAATTTTCCTCTGAATAATCAAGTAAATAAAATAATATTTGAACCTGGGTATGTTTAGAATGCGTTTGTTTGACTTCACTAAATTTTACTGGACTAGATTAAATTAAGAGTTAGTTAATCTTGCGTTTGTTACACACATGGACTTAACTCCAATGAAATTAAGTGAAACTCGCCTAGACTAAGTCACTCACGAAAGGGTCTTAACGAGACCCCCATAATCAACTGGATTGCTAAGACCGTATGCTTCCCTTTCTTTCGTCTTGCTGCTTCGCACCATCACATCTACTTTGCCGTATCTTTCTTTCGTTCTCCTTTTTAGTCCTGCTTAATACCCAACAAAAGTTCCGGATTGTTAGTCGGAGCGATTCCCATTTATTCTAGTCCAGAAATATACCAAAACTAGAATTATAGTCCTAGTTAAGCTAGTCCAAGCCAGTCCCTCATAAGGTGTAACAAACAAACCCTAAACCTCCTCAAACAGCAAAAACATTTTATTCATACTGCCACCGGTACCATTTTTTCCTGTAAAACCAACTAAAAGCAGGAGCCACTTTGACGTGATTTAGTCAACGGCCACCGTCCCCTACGCTCTTTTTTCTGTCTCCACCAAACCTAACAAAGCAGAGTTTGTATTGTTAAAGTCACGTCCTGAACTCTGTGTTATAATGTAAATGGATAAGAACCCAACTCTTGCAATCCGAACGGTTGATGATCGGTCGCCTCTGGGTAGGTACTAATTAACTTTTTCTAAGGAAAATAATCTCTCATATTTTGTAGTTGTTAGAATTCAAAATGAAGAAAACATGAAATTGTTTGATTGTTATAATGCCTTACATATACAATCCAAAACAACCAAGTAAAGCGAAGTTAAATATTACATTGACCTTGACAAGTTGAATATCAGAGTGTGCAACGAACAAAACTACAAAATATTAAGAATATTATTAAATAAACGAGAATGTCTAAACGGCTACAAAGAGACTACATCGTGGATGACTTATTCCACAGAGCTACGAAACATTATATTTATAGTGAACAAACCTAACCCTAATACTAACAAGCTAGACCCAAACTAAACTTATAAGAAAACCTAAACAATATAATACCTAAATTACTAATATTCCAACACCCCTCATCAAATGCATGTCGGTATACGGCATGGGTTTGCAAACAAGCAGATGCGAACTGAATCCGTTAGGCAGACTAGAAGGCATGCAAACTTAACTTGACTGGTGAACTTGGCAAACTTGCACTAGCAGGCATGCAAACTTGACTTGACTTAACTTGTCTTGACTTGACTGGACTGGTGAACTTGACGAACTGATTCTGGAAGGTGAACTAATTTTGATTCTGACAGGCTAGTGTTGAGAGTATGGAAAGAACCCATCACTAAACGGACGAAATTTCCATATCTCAATTGTAACAACGAACAAACAAAAACAAAATACTATCACTCGAGTGGTCACAGATCTAAGAACTCAAGTGACGGTCACAAAACAATTACAAACAGGCCAACAACTCGTGTGGATCTCGAAGACATCAAACCAAAACTGGGGTCAAACTGCCCATATTTTCTCTTTACCCGTGTGGGCCGAAAAAACCTCCAACTTTTTCTTTCGTTTTTCTTTATTCTTTTTTTTCTTTTTATTCCTTCTTTTTTTCCTCCTCGCAAAAAATTACCACAGCAAAAGCAACAGTGGCAAGCGGGTCGTGGTGCCATTTCAGAGCAGCTGGTATGGTGCAGGTTGTCAAGTGGAGCGGCGCAGACGATTCATCAGAACCTGGAATCAGATTCCAGTAGTGGTAGTTGGTGGTGCGGAACAACAACAGCGGATTTATCAGATCTGATTTGCAGGAGTTCAAGTGGAGACGAACTCGATCTGAGTGGTTTTCAGGTCGGAGCTTCGTCAAAACGTGCAGGTGACCAGAGACGAATACGGACGGCGGGGAAGGAGGTGACCAGAGACGAATATGGACGGCGGGGAAGGAGCGGAAGGCCGTCAACACAACTGAAAAAATTATCACTTTTTTTCTTGCAAACTGTCAAACACAACTTGCAATCTGAATTTAACGACAACGGACCCACGGGGGGTGATTTCTGGGTTTCACGACTTCGCATCCTGCAGTCTGCAGACCCTTTTTTTCAAACTAAACCAACGACAATCTAAACAACGAACAAGATGTACAAACAAACTGATACGAATCAAGGGCAGATTAAATCCCGAAATCTGCTCTAATACTAAGTTGAATATGTGCGACGAACAAAATTACAAAATAATAAGAATATTATTAAATAAACGAGAACACCAAAATGATTACAAAATTCCAAGCAACTATATCATGAATGATTTATTCCACAGAGCTACGAAACATTATATTTTTAACGAACAAATCTAACTCTAATACTAATAGGCTAGGCCCAAACTAAACTTAAAAGAAAACCCAACCAATATAATACCTAAAATACTAATATATTCCAACAGACGGAACGTTACAAAACGACGTTAGAAAATTTCCAGAGAGATTGCAAGACTCCGGTCACGCTGCAAAAGCTTCCTCCAATAGTAAACTTCCCCGCAAGTTCAGAGGGTATTTCGACAACATTCTGACACAGAAGAATAAAATTTTCAACCTGAAAAACAATCCAACACCATCCAAGCAGATACACCCCCCTCTCTCTCTTCCCCCTTTCTCCTCTTACAAAGACATAGGAAGATGATAGAGGGTGCCAATATGGGATGGGAGAGGATCCTCTGGACCCAAACCCACCGGATCCTCCTTCTTCTTCTTTCTTCTCTGCAGATTTTCATCACCCTCATCCATTTTTTCCAGCTGAAATCTCCAAACTCTACAAATCTGGCCCTCATTATCCTTGTGATCAAATATGCACTAGGATGCATATGTATATTTATTTCGACATTGAGGTAAAGCTCAATAGTGGGCTAGCCATATTAATTCGGTTCAAATTTGCTTTTGGCGAGAATCGAACATAAGATCTCTTATTTACAATTGAAGAGGAATACCACTAGATTGCAGTATTAAGTGACAATAATTTTAGTTTTAAATACACATAATGTACTCGGCTTTGAGTGGCTAAATTCATTTCCCAAAAATCTTGTTTTAATTCATATTACACATCGATGTGCTAGCATCTTTTGTCAGATTTACGAATTTTATAATGAGAGATGTAGACATATAAACATATGTTTTCAGTTATAAAGCACTCTTTTTAACTTGTAACAACGAGAGGTTCCTAAGTCTTAAGCTTTGGGAGAGATGTTAGGAACATTGGATGACTCTCGCTTAGGCATTGTTTGTAGCTCTCCCTCCTCTCTCTCTCTGAGTTTAGCCTTCAGCTGCGGTCATAGTATTACGTATACAAACACTAGGCCCGGCCCTAGCCTAGGGCAGAAAGGGTGACCGCACAGGGCCTCAAAAAATCAAGGGCACCAAAAAATTTAATTTCTATTATTATAATGTTATGTTTAGAAAGCGTATAAAAATATAAAACTGGATATTTTTCATAAGATGTCATTTGCAGCGGTCTTTCGCTGCTTTCCTACAATGGAAAGGAACACGGGTTTGAAACTCAAATATGCTTATTATTATTTTTTATGCATTTATTTCATCTTTGGTTTAAATAAGTACCTATATTTCTATATATGCCTTTGACGAAAGTGGTTTTTACAAATTCATTTTCAATTAATTACCACCCTTTGGCAAATAATAATAATAATAGTAGTCACCCAAGTTCAAAATGGGGACCTTTTTGTTTTGAGAACTTTAACTAAAAGCTCCCAGTACTGTTCACTTTAATGAAAAACCACATTTTTACACTAAAAAGTCAATCTTAGTACTATTTACTTTACCATTTCGTCAAAACTTAAAGTTTTCAAGCTCTTTTTTGTTAATTTTCCTTTTTCTTTAGCAATGATGTTCTGTTTGAATATAATGTTAGGGTTTAGGGTTACTTTTCTTTCTTATCCAAGAAAAATGAGTTATATTTTTAATAACATATATGTGGTATTTGGTTTTTCAATAATTTTTTTTTTTGGTTCATTCATTGTTTATAACATTATATATAAAAATTAGAGAGAGTAAAATATGACAATTCTTATGAAGCCATAAGAGGCAATAAATTAGAAATTATCCGATAACTATAAGTTTTATACAAAAATACCTTTCATACCTTAGTTGATTTTTGCTTGTGAAATATTTGTGTACCCTTATCTAAATACAAACTAATATTATGGCTTAGATGTGAAATCTATTTTTTTCTTCACTTATAAGTGAGAGATCTTAGGTTTGAGTCTTTTAAATGACAAGTTAGATACCAAATTATGGCCAACCCATCTTGTTGCTTAGCATAATCCCTCACATCCTGCTATCGTTTTATCAAAGAAAAGTTATATTGGCATGCACAAATATGAACACTAAAACAATTGATTTTTTTTTTTTTTTTTTTTTGACGTGGAGTTATACTAAGGCACTTATTTTGGTATTGTCCCGGGCTTCAAAAATCTCAAGACCGGCCCTGACAAACACATACATTGTAGCGAGCCAGGCTAAATATATAGTGCATATCATGTCCAATAACCAAGCAATTGGACACGATGATACAAATGAACAGCTAGAGAAGAAAATAAAGCAAAAAGAAACTTTACTTCGGGAACATGAGGCTCGTCTGAGTGTTCTTCGATCTAACGGCTTCCAACTTGTGGCGTCACGGCTTCGACAAAAATATTAGGATAAAATTGCCCTTCAACCAAAAAAATCCAAAAGTAGCTCAATATAATATATCAAATAATGTAGAGGTAATTTGGTAATTTTGTCATCATAAAATATAATATAAATATAAGTGGGAAGAGATCATAGACGGAGCCAATTAAGGCCCACTGGGGGCAGATGCCCCCACTCAAGTAATTCATGGGTATACTGCAATTATATATATGCACGTGTTATCTCTGAAGAAAATATATGTGTTTAATATCAAGCATCCCTTCATACTACTTCTACTATATCAAATATAATATGAGCAAAGTGCTCTTGTTCTGCCATTCAAAAGTGAAAAAACAACCTCTTCCACCTCTCATGTATTAATATTTTTCTCATCAATTTTCCACTTTCTACTACTACATTGAAATTTTTGTAACATTGGAATTGTGATAGTAACATTGGGGAATTGTAATACATCGTCATTTGAAGTCATTCCATTATCAGATTGGATATAAGTCATACTATGATAAGATTTTCTTAGTTGTTTTTCAAGCTGCCCCTGCTAGAAGAAATTTCTAGTTTCGTCCCTGGAAGAGATAAAAGAATAAAAAAATGGAAAGATAAGTGAAAGTTGATGGTGCCCACGTGAAGGGAAAAGAAAAATATATAAAAAATAAGAAAAATCATGAATATTGTGTTTAAAACATCTTAAAATGCGTATAATGCCGATTATAAAAAAAGGTTTTTCGCACGCGGATAATAATGTGATTAAATAAGTTGTCAAATGATTTTTTTTTCTTTTAACAAACGATAGTATCTACACTAAGAGAAATAAACCCTAATAAAAACACAAAAGCACTTCCGAGCTGAAATACTTCAAGAAAAAGCAAACCTTAAATATTAGATTGGTTCGACTTAGAGTTGCTCGCCCCAGCCCTAGAAATCGAGTGCGAGTATGAATTTGATTCGAATCAAAGATCTTCTCACATAACAAATTTACATGAAACTCAAATAGAGTATAAAATATTCTAGAACACTGTAAAATTTTCACAAACTCATAACCTTAATTACCAAGAAAATAGTAAAAAAAAAATCCGAAATAAGAAAACAAAGAGGGAAAGGGACATGCTTGTCCTGCCAAACTTGCCAGAGCATTGTCTAGCAGGATTAAGAAAGTAACAGCTTTTCGAATGTTTGCCGCCGAATTTCCACACCCACTCAATTGTTGATAATGTCCAAAATATAACTGAAAAGAAAATTAAAAAAAAATAATAATTTCAAAAAAACGCATGTGCATTCATAGTCCACGGGCGCGTCGTCTACCTTGCCGACAAATTCGCGTGAGTGTGATGTCCCTTACTTTGCCATGCGTGTGTATTTGCTTAACTTGGATTATTATTTTTTTATTAAATAACTTGATTTCAGTGGATTAATACAAAACTCCACTAATCACTCCCGTCTGATCAGATTTATTAGCAATAATGTTAGTTTTTGTTGCAAATAATGAATGAAGATCCTCTCTGGATCATTTTTGTGAGGATCTTAGATATCTTCTATATCGTGTGATCGAATATGCACTACGATGCATATATATATATATATATATTTATTTCAACATCGAGGTAAAGCTCAATAATGGGCTAGTTATATTAATTCGGTTCAAATTTGTTTTTGGTGAGAATCGAATATAAGATCTCTCATTTACAATTGAAGAGGAATACCACTAGACACAGTATTAGTGACAATAATGTTAGTTTTAAATACACAAATGTACTCGGCTTTGTGTGGCTAAATTCATTTCCTAAAAATCTTGTCTTAATTCAGATTACATATCGATGTGCTAGCATCTCTTGTCAGGTTTACGACTTTTATAATGAGAGATATAGACATATAAGCATATGTTTTCAAGTATAGAACACTCTTTTTAACTTGTAACAACGAGAGGTTCCTAAGTCTTAAGCTTTGGGAGAGATGTTAGGAACATTGGATGATTCTCGCTTAGGCATTGTCTGCAGCTCTTCCCCCTCTCTCTCTCTCTCTGAGTTTAGCCTTCAGTTGCGGTCATAGTATTACGTATACAAACACATACATCGTAGCGAGTCAGGCTAAATATATAGTGCATATCATGTCTAACAACCAAGCTATTGGACAAGATGATCCAAATGAAGAGCAAAAGAAGGAGCGAGAGAAGGAAATAAAGGAGCTAGAGAAGAAAATAGGGGAGAGAGAAAGTTTAATTCGGGAACATGAGACTCGTCTGAGCGGTCTTCGATCAAACGGCTTACAACTTGGAAACATCTACTTGGTGTTTCAGGGAGTTATTTTGACGGCAACTGCAAGTGGTGCCAAAGTCTTCACATGCGATGGCAGTTGGTTGCTCGTCACCATTTCTGTATTAGCTGCCTGCCCTAATTTGGCTGCATTATATTTGATTGGACATGAATATATTGGAACAATCTCCCAGCGAGACAAGTGCTTGGTTTATTGCGATGAATTGAATACTAAGCTATCCAGGCTCATCAACGCAAGTCCACAACCAAATCCCGCTGCGGGAACACCACCACCCGAGCAAACTCCTACCACTGGCGGAACACCACAACGTGGGGAAACTTCAGGTCCACAACCAGATCCCGCTGCGAGAACACCACCACCCGAGCAAACTCATACCGCTGGCGGAACACCACAACAACGTGGGGAAACTTCTGCCGCTGCTGATGATGACTACTGGATAAATCTTAAACGTATAGTCGTCTTGTTTGGTTGTATGGCTTTTTTTATGGGCGTTTCGGCTATCATGGTTTTTGCTTGTAGGAAGATTCTTTGCAGGGCAGTAGCCGATTGTAAGCTCCCTTCCAGTCTTCGTAAAAATTGCATCAGGCTTTGTGATGAGGGTCGTTCCAAGTGTTTAACCATCTGCAGAAACTAGGGTTACCATTTTTTTCTTCTGCTTTTCTTGGCTTGTTTACCTTTGTAATTTACCCTTTTCAGTACTCTTGTAACTTAATCATTAAGAAATTAATGAAATCATTTTCTCAATAGTACGCAAATGATGTGATCACAAAGTCATCTAAGGAGTTTCTAGTTAATTCCACAAATGGGTAGACATAATCCAGATCTTAATTACAAAGCATAAACAAAAACAAAAAAAAAAAACTTTTGATAGCCTTAACTAACTATTTAACATCTGGACTTTTATTAGTTACTTCTGTAACTTTCTCTTCACACCCTCTCAAGCTAAACGGAGAAGGTCGAAGTGAAAGCTTGTTACAAAGATGTAGGAAGCGCTGTCGAGGAAGAGATTTCGTGTGAATATCATCAATTTGGTCCTAGCTGCACACAAACTGAACTGTGAGGAGTTTAGCAAGAACCAGTTCTCGTATGTAATGATAGTTGATTTCAACGCGTTTAGTGCAAGCATGGAACACTGGATTAGAAGCCAATGCAATGGCTGAAATGTTGTCGCACCAAATCTGGGGTAGATAAGGTATCTAAAAACCAATATTTGTGAAGAGTTTGCATATCCATGTCAATTCTGCAGTAGTGTGTGCAAGAGACCTATACTCGGCTTCAGTTGATGAACGAGCAACAATGTGTTGCTTCTTGGCACTCCAACTAATGATGGATGAACCAAGGAATATACAGAAACCACTAGTAGTACGTCGATCCCAAGGGCATCGTGCCCAATAAGCATCAAATGATGCTGTAAGTGTTAGAAGGGAAGCAGTTTTGGGAAACCATAAGCCATGTCCAAGAGTGCATTTGAGATATCGAAGGATATGTTTCACTGCCTAAAAATGTGGTTATTTAGGAGAGTGCATAAACTGGCACACTAAGTTGATTGCAAAAGAAAGATCAGGGCGAGTCCATGTGAGATACTGAAGTGCCCCGACTATTGATCGATATTCTTCAGGATTGGTTAATGAAGAACCTGTGAGATCCAATTTTGCAGAACCAAGTGGTGTAAGGCAAGGTTTTGCTCCATCCATTTTTGTTCTTTTGAAAAGATCCAAAATATATTTGGATTGATGAAGAAAGATTCCTGAAGCAGATCAAGTAACTTCCAGGCCAAGGAAATAATGCAAATCCCCTAAATCCTCGACTAGAAACTGAGCACTGAGTTGAGTGATCACATTAGCACATGCATTGGAAGAGGGTCGTGTGACTATAATATTGTCAACATAGACTAAGACCAAAACCAATATAGGTTGCTTAAGAACAAACAGACTGTGATCAGATTGAGAAGTCTGAAATCCCATGGAGAATAAGGTAGATTGAAGCTTCTCAAACCATGCTCGAGGAGCTTGCTTTAGGTCATACAGGGACTTTTGTAAGTAACAGACATGAGTGGGATGTTCTTGATCAATGAAACCAAGTGGTTGGGACATATAGACATTTTCCTTTAAGAAGCCATGTAAAAATGCATTGCTTACATTCAATTGATGCATAAACCAGTTGGATTGAACTGCAACAGTAAGAAATATTCGAATGGTCACTGGTTTAGCCACTGGGCTAAAGTTGTAACTATAATCAATACCCTCTTGCTGATTATACCCTTTTGCAACGAGTCAAGCTTTGTACTTGTTCGGTGTTCAATCTACACGTGATCTTTGGCATAATCTTAAAAACACTATGCCAAAACGCTTTGCTGGTGTCTCTCGCTCTTACATTCATCAACTGGGCACGAACTTACAGTCTGTAAACAAAGGCCCATCCTCCATCTCTAAGTAATTGTAGCGCATCAAGGAGATTACTAATGTTCTTGCTGCAGCTGGTGCTCCAGTTGATGATCATGATCTGCTTCTCATTATTCTCAATGGACTTCCTGATGAATATGATTCTTTTATGAACTCGGTTCAGTTTTGATTGGATGATACTTCAGTTGATAACCTTTATGGATTCTTGCTTAGCAAGGAAATAACACTTGCTCACAAGAAACAAGCTCGTGGGTCATCCACTGTTGAATCTTATCAAGCTCTAAACTCAGTTCCAGCACCTACGACTCTCCCTCTTTTGCTTCCTACACCTCAAGCATACATTGCTCAAACACCAATCCATCTAACTTCAACAAAGGCAACTCTCAGCGTCATAATAACTCCTACACTCATAGAGGCAATCGTTATCAATCTAACCGTTACAATAATAATTCTTACAATCGAGGAGGAAATCATGGTGGTTTTCGATACTTCACTGATACTTTCAAAGCTAATCCTTGCCAAATTTGTGAAGATCTCAGTCACCTTGCTGTTGACTGCTCCAACCGGATGAATCCTAACTTTCAAGGCCAGGTTCCACCAGCTAAACTTGCATTATATGCCAAGACAAACACTTTTTCTCTTCATCCATGGCTGCTTGACTCAGGAGCAAGTTCTTACATGACCAACAATCTCAGCAACATCCAGAATCCACAGCCATACAATGGTCCTAACAAAGTTTAAACAATGTGTTGCATGTTCCACAATTAAAGCATGATCTACTTTCTGCTAATATGTTTCTTCGAGACAATTGGTGTTCATTAACTCTAAATCCTTTTGACTTTAACGTCAAGGATCTTACTACGGGGATAATGCTTTTTAGAGCTCCTGTTCGAAGTGATCTCTATCCATTCTATACATATTCTCACTCTTCAGCATTATATCATGCACATACTGCAATAAAAGCTTCTCCTAAAATTTGGCATCAATGTTTGGGGCATCCAACGTTCAAGACTTTGCAATCTATGCTTTCAAAGTCTGTCTTGCCTATCTTAAGTTCCATTCAACAGTTTTTCTGTACAAATTGTGTTTTAGGTAAGTGTGCCAAGTTACCATTTCAGAATTCTATCTATAATACATCTAGACCTTTAGAGTTGGTTCATGCAGATGTTTGGGGACCAGCTCCATTGCTTTCTATAAGTGGTTATCGGTTCTATGTCATCTTTGTCAATGATTTTACTAAATACACTTGGTTGTATCCACTTAAGAACAGATCAGATGTATTTCAGACTTTCATTACATTTCAAGCACTTGTTGAAAATCTATCTGGTTATAAAATTGGAACCTTGAGATTTGATTTAGGGGGTGAGTTTCTCAGTTTTGATTTCAAGAACCATCTTTCTGTTCATGGCATTCAACATCAATTGAGTTGTCCACATACACCCCAACATAATGGTTGTGTAGAAAGAAAGCACATGCATGTTGTTGAAACTGCAAGGACTCTTCTCATTGCTTCTAAGGTTCCACATCAATTTTGGGTAGAAGCCTTTCTCACAGCAGTCTACTTGATCAATAAGCTGCCTCCAATGTCCAAACCTTCACCATGGGAACAATTCTTCAAAAAATGTCCAGATTATTCACAGCTTCGAATTTTTGATTGCAACTATTTCCCTTAGCTTAAACCTTATACAAAGTCCAAACTAGACCCGAAAAGCATGCCATGTGTCTTCATTGGCTATAGCCTCTCTCATAAGGGTTACAGATGCTTGGATCCTTCTACCAATTGAGTTTATGTATCTCGACATGTCTATTTTGATGAAACAACATTTCCATTTCACAATCCCACCCTTCCTTACCAATAACAACCTTCTTGTCCCTCCTCACCTCATTCTTTCCCATTTTCCCTCACTTTTCCAAATCTCTACTCTTCATCTTCCTATAAATACTCTTGTAACTTAATAATTAAGAAATTAATGAAATCATTTTCTAAATATGGTATCAACAAGCCATCTGTCTAACGAGTCCTGATTTCTTGGATGAATCTTCTTGCATTTTCTCACATACCAAACAACTCACTTTCTTGCATTTTCTCACCTACCAAACAACTCACTTTCTTTCTCTTTTGTGTTCGTAAGTGGCGGCCAATTCTTCTCACTCTTCTTCTCCAGTGATTGAACCACTTCATCTTTCTCCGGTGCACACTACTTGCCCTTCGACTGCCAATCTTGTCTCTTCTTCGATGAACACAAACCCTAATTCTTCCATCCAAGCTTCTATCAACTCGATCACAATCAACAATATCGGCAGCATGATTCAAACCAAGATGAAGTGCCAACCTAACTGAAAAGGGTAAATTACAAAGGTAAAACCCTAACTAACTTTTGACAACCCTAACTAACTATTTAACAGTTGGACTTTTATAAGTTACTTCGGTAACTTTCTCTTCACGTACCACAATGACGGCAATTGAATTCCTTTGGCATAGTCTGGTGTTTATCAAATAATGGGGAGTCAAATATTTGGTGGGACTCACACAAATTTTAAAATCCAACTCCGTATTTGGAGAAATTCAATTCCCTACAACTTGATGGTGTTTAGATTTTAGATTATTTAATCAATCGGAATGGACTTTTTCATTCCATTATGCCCTCATTTATTTCTAAAATTATATGTCCATGCAATCAAATCAAGATTAATTGTGTCAGACGACCAAAAACCTGCTCAATCTTAATTAAATTTTATTTAGCCCCATTTAATGTTGAGTGATTTATGTGGATTGGGTGACATTAAAAAGGGTTACTTATAACAATTTATCTTTTCATTGTACTTGCCACTTTTTTGGGCAAGTTCGAGAAACTAATTATTTTAGTCTAGTCTTAAGTTTATGCTAGTCTTCTTGCAAAACAATGCTCAAGAATGATGGAAAATCCAGATGCCTTTTCGGTTCGTGTTCTTAAGACTAAGTACTTTCCAAGGTGTGATTTTCCAAAAGCTAAAAGAGGAGCTCGCCTTTCTTGGACTTGGTCTAGTTTACTTGAAGGCAGAATAATTATTCTCAAAGGAGCTAAATGGCATATAGGGAATGGTGAATCGACCAAAATTTGGCAAAATAATTGGCTTCCTACCTTGGAATGCACCAACCCTCTACCTATGAAGGTGATTCCTAGGCCAATTCCTACTTTGGTTGCCTCTTTGATTAATGTGAACATTGCTACTTACAGACTGGACTTAATCTCTAATATTTTGTCTTCACATGACATTGCTCTTATCAAATTTATCCCACTGTACAATACTCATGATCATGATTCTCTTTTCTGCTGGCCTTGGAACAATGATGGTGTCTATACGGTAAAAAGTGGATATCATTGGGCTCTATCACAAAAAAGAGTTTCTATGATGACCACTACATCCTCTTCTCACTTGATTGATAAAGAGGTCTGGAAGATTTTGTGGGGGATAAAGGCAATTCCTAAAGTTCTCCATTTTATTTGGCGTGCTTTAAACAATGCTCTTTCTAGCAGATTTAATCTTTTTCGCATGCATCTACATGTGAATCCAATTTTCCCTTCCTACAAGGATCAAGATGAATCAATCGTGCATTTACTTCTTCTATGCCCGTGGGTACAATGTGTGTGGTTTGACCTACCAAATAATTACAAGCCAAACTCTCATCAAATTACATTTGATGAGATTTCCATCTATAGGAATGCTAGTTACCTTTTCGATCAATTCCATTTGCCACATCCTTAATTCTTTTCTTTTTTAATGAAATCATCAACCAATTTTCTCCACCTCATTGAAAAAAAAGCAGTGAATATGATTCAAGGAAACCTCAAACTTGTGAGATATTCAAATGCTCTAATTGCACGGCTGCTGTTATCAATGAAGAAAGTGTCAGGGACGTTTGGGTTGGGGAACAATGAAACAGATGAGTGGTATGGCCCAATACGTAGCATTTTAATTAAGGGTACATATGGAAAAATAGAAATTGTGTTTTTAGGGATTTAATTTCTTAGATTGATGTGCACGTGTAATCCACGTGACAAGAGATGAGTGGAAAGGTAAGAAGAGAAAGGTAAATGGGGAATGAATGTAGCTAGCATCTCTCTTTAGAGCATCTCTAGGGAAAGCCACTTGCCTAGGAGATTGGCTATCCAATCAACTTCCCCCCAAAGCCCCCCACTATAAGGAATTGGGCTCCGGGCGAGCCCCATAGCTTAATCAAGCAAAAATCCATGAGCCTAACGCCTAGCCCATATGATGCAAAGTTGATGTTAGCTTCAATTTATATTATTAAAAAATAATATAAAATATAGAAAATATTTAAAATTATAAAAAAAATATAAAAAAGATTGACAATACAGAAAAACTAATATATCTAATCATGCTATTCCACCTTTGATTATAAATTATAACTAAAATTAAAAATAAATTTATTATTTATTAAAAAATAATAATATTATTTTAATACCAATAGTCTGTGCTATTCAGTTTAGAGGTAAAGATGCACTTGACAAGTTATTGTTCACTAAAGACAGTTACTCTTCATCTCAAAAGATTGAGTTATCTATTACTCATGAGACTTTAGAACACTTAAACAACTCTTATGTCTCTAAGCTTGTCTCGTAAGAAAGTTTATGCCTTTTCTAGAGATACCCAATAATTTGTATGATCTGAGAATTTTTTCATGAGCAATAATGTTTCTCCAAAGTTGTTGTTTGCTAACAGACCTATTTTTGAGATTCAACCTCGGTACCCATGCATTCTCTACCTTGGGTATCATTGTGGAAGTTAAATATTTAAATGGAGAAACCCATCCTTTTGCTACTTCATTGATTAAGACCTTATTCCTTTTCAATTTTTGATCAAGGTCCTTGGGTATTAATAACATCATTAATTATTTCAATAATCAAATATTTTTTATTTCTAAAAATATTCATTTAGTGTTAAAAATGTTACAATAAGTATATTTCTATATATGGTTAAATTTTTTATCATATATTTTTATTTTTAGTTTGTACCAATTTTTAATTTGCAACCCTTTTTTAATTTGTACTAATTTTCTTTTCAGTTTTAATTTGTACCCATATATTAATTTCTTTGCGAGTCTCAAATTTAAAAAATTATGCATTTGTAGTAAAACTCACAAAACCTCGTTATGGTAAAACCTAAGGCATGGGGAAAATCCATAGACTAAGGAAAAAAGTGAGACGTATGCATAATGTATAAAACAAACGTCAAACAGGATGAAAGTAGTGAACTCAACGAAGTATGATCATCCTAGGATGGGTGCCTCATTGAAACCTCGTTAGGTAGCAAAAACGTAATAGGGGGAAATGCTCCTAATCATAGGAAAATAGTACATTAAGATCAAGTGAATATGCTTCTAGATAATCCCCTTGAGTTAGACATAACTTCTAAATAAGAGAACTATAAGTGATTCAACTCAGATAATTTACGTATGACGAGCTTCTGAAAAGTAGACTTGGGCAATGACTTGGTGAAGAGATCGACCAAGTTGTCCTAGGAATGGATTTGTTTGACTTCAATGTTCTGATGCTGCTGTTGCTGGTGTGAGTAAAAGAACTTCGGCGCTATATGCTTGGTGTTGTCTCTCTTGATTTATCCCTTCTTTAACTGCTCGATACCAGCTGCATTGTCTTCAAAGATCATCGTAGGAAGGTCAATGGCGAAAGTAAGACCACTAGTGCTTCGAATATGTTCCATAAATGCTCTCAGCCAAAAGCACTCACGCGATGCTTCATGTAGGGTGAGAATCTCAGCGTGGTTCAAAGAAGTCACAACTAGCGTTTGCTTGGTAGACCTCCAAGATATAGCGGTGCCTCTAATGCTAAAGACATAACTCGTTTGAGAACATACCCTATATGGGTCAAATAGATATCCAGCATCTGCATAACCAATAAGGCGAGAATCAATCCGAGAATCATAAGGGGTGGCAACACTCGAAGATTCACGAGTATAGAACAAGCCCAAATCCATAGTACCCTTGAGGTAGCAAAAAATATCTTTAACACCATTCCAGTGCCTGCGTGTGGGTGCATTACTGTATCTAGCCAAAAGATTAACAATGAATGAGATGTCGAGTCTAGTGCATTGAGCCAAGTACAATAAAGCCCTAATTGCACTTAGGTATGGAACTTCGGGTTCCAAAATCTCTTCCTCATCCTCCTTTGGATGGAAGGGATTTCGTTTAGCATCTAGAGTCCAAACGACCATAGGAGTACTTGAAGGCTTCACTTGATCCTCATTAAAATGATGCAACCCCTTTTGGGTGTAGTTCGATTGATGTACTAGGATTCTATCCGAACAATGCTTGATCTCTAGGCCGAGGTAATATCAAGTTTTCCCAAGATCTTTCATCTCAAATTCCGATTTCAAGTGCATAACAATTTCCTCAAGCTTTGCGGGAGTTCCAATGAGGTTCATGTCATCAACATAAACTGCAAGGATTGCAAATCTGGAATGTGACTTCTTTATGAACATGCATGGGCATAATTCGGTATTCACATAACCTTGACTTGTTAAATATTCACTCAGATAGTTATACCATATCTGCCTGAATTGTTTTAATCCGTAGAATGACCTCCTCAACTAGTCAATGGAAGTCCTTTTAGAACTTTAATGTATATTTATGTATCTAGATCCCCATAGAGATACGCGGTTACTACGTCCATAAGCTGCATATTCAGTTTTTCAGAAACTACCAAACTGATTAGGTAGCAGAACGTTATAACATCCATTATAGAGGAATATGTCTCCTCGTAATCAATCATAGGGCATTGAGAGAAACCTTGCGCTACAAGGCGTGCTTTGTATTGCATTGTTTCATTCTTCTCATTACACTTCCTTATGAAAACCCACTTGTAGCCCACGAGCTTCACATGTGGAGGAGTATGAGCTACAAGCCTAAACACCTTACGTTTTGCAAGCGAATCGAGTTCGACCTGGTTTGCATGTTTCCAGTTTGACCAGTTGGTTTTACGTCGATATTCATCAATATAATGTGGTTCAATGTCATCACTAAGCACGATGTCAGTAGCTACTGAGTACGTAAATTCATCGTTGACGATCATCTTATTCCTATTCAAAACCTCATCCAATACTGTGTAGTGGATCGAAATCTCGTGATTCTTGGGAGGCCAACATGTTTCGTCTGAAGCATCACCGTAATCTACAATAACCTTATGTGTTGGAACGAATGAGTGAGTGATGGTCAGATTCAAACAGGGTCATTAGTTAGTGCCATTTTCCTCTTCCGGAGTTGTGGATCCTTTGAACCAAGGGGTCTGTCATGCTTCAGGGTTGAAGCAGGTGATTGGCTAGCCTCTAATACCTTACCACGTGGAAGGTGCGGCCTCCCTACCTTCGGGGATGCTCCGGCCTTCCTAGGCGATTAGTTAACGTACGTGGGGTACATCTATCTTTGTAGGTGCGTTTGCAGTGGATATATGTGATCTTGTCATCGTTGCTAGATCATTAAAAGCATCCGGCATACTTTGAGCAATGCTCTGAAGATTTATAATTCGTTACACCTCAGTTTCAGTCTAGGCAGTTCGGGGATCTAAATGAGACATAGTGGGAGCATTCCACGATAATTCGCGGCATTCTATAAGAACGTTAGCATGCTTATCTCCCCTTAACGACGGGAAAACTGTCTCATCAAAGTGACAATCCGCAAAACGTGTGGTAAAAAGATCTCCTGCCAAGGGTTCTAAATAGCGAACAATTGATGGCGAATCATAACCGACATAGATTCCCATTTTTCTCTGAGGACATACTTTGGTACATAGTGGCAACGCTATTAGCACATAAATGGCGTACCCAAACACCCGTAAATGCGAGACGCCAAGCTTGTATCCAGTACTAACTTGTAACAGTGAATGCGGTTGAGTAGAGGTGGGCCTTAGACAGATCTGCATAGCTACGTGCAATATTGTATAGCCCCAGGCAGATACCAGCAATTTGGTTCTCATAACTAAAGTTTGAGCTATCAATTGAAGGCGCTTTATGAAAGCTTCTGCCAAGTTGTTTTGGGTGTGAACATGGGCTACATGATATTCCATATAAATTTCTACTGACATATAATAATCGTTAAAAGTCTATGACGTAAACTTTCTAGCGTTATCCAGTCGAATCGACTTAATCGAATAATCAGGGTAGTGAGCCCTTAGCTTAATGATTTGAGCTAGGAGTTTAGCAAACACAACATTGCGTGTGGACAACAAACAAACATGTGACCATCGTGTCGATGCATCAACCAACACCATAAAGTATCTAAATGGTCCATATGTTGGTTGGATAGGTCGATAAATATCCCTTTGAATCCTCTGAAGAAATTTAGGGGAGGTCGTGAATAATCTGTGTATGTGAAGGTTGAGTTTTCAACTTCCCTAATGAACACGTTTTGCATGGCGGAAATCCAACATAGGGAGGTAACCGATGCCTATGTGAAGATTTGAGGATATGACGCATCATCTCATTTCCAGGATGCCCCAAACAGTCATGCCAAAGCAATAGAGTGTCCTGGAACTTAGGCATAGGGCCGGCCACAATGTGGGCTTCTATGCCGCAAATGGTTATGATGTACAACCCATTCGGTAAACGTTTCGACTTCTCGTGAATACAGTTCTGACCATATTCATACGAAGTGATACAAAGAAATTCAGAACCATTATCTTCAGTGGTTTCAATATGATATTGATTATCTCGAATATCTCTAAAACTTAGCAACGTTCTTCCGGAAAGTGGAGAATAGAGTGCCTCCTTAATAGTTAAGATTGTACCATTGGACAACAGGATATGGGCTTTTTCGTATCCTTCAATCAGGTTGGATAGGACTGAGAGAGTTGTCAAATGAGCTTTCTTGGGTATTAAGTTAGTAAGATAGTGTTGTTCATGCAAGACGGTGTGCGTGATTGCACTATCTGCCAGACAACTAACTTCCCTACTAGACATACATAGAAATAAAGTGATTGAATTGGTCACATGCATAAATATAATTCCATTCATTCAATAAGCAATTTGAGAAATAATATCCATCAAATAACAATCCATAATTCATAACAAACCAAAACCAAACAAATTATTCCAAATACTTAGAAAAATTGTTCAAAATTAAACCATAAACCAAGAAAAATAGGGGAGAGGGGTTGGCCACTCTTAATGGGTTTGTGCCACTAGGGGTAAACACCCTAAAAAAATGTCTAATTTATTCATTCATAAGAGCTGACTCTTCCTGAAAATTTGATATCTCCATTGATGTAGTCGTATCTTCTGGATGTTCCATATGTGCAAAGTTAGCCTCACGACGGGAATGATACTTAACAATAGCCTCGGGGGTAGCTCGGCATACACATGACCAATGATCCCTTGATCCACAACGATAATACATATCCATTTCAGTGGAAGCGGACTAAACATGAGTTTTTCCCTTATTCTTGAAGTTTGGGGCCTTAGGGGCAAGTGGTGGACGCTACTGGGTCATATTTTCTCCCTTAGGTGCGGTAATCTGTTGACCTTGGGCCCGCGTTTGGGCTTGCTGCCCATTTCCACGACTGCTAGAATTGGTCGCATGCACTTCAGGTGCGACATTCGAGCTAGTGGGTCGAGCTTGACAACTCTTCATCAAAAGTTGGTTCTGCTTTTTAGTGAGAAGTAAAACAGAGATTAAATCTGAAAACTTTGTGAATTTTTGTGCCCTATATTGTTGTTGCATGACCATATTGGTGGCATGGAAGGTCAAATAGGTCATTTCCAGGAGATCTAATTCGATTAGTTCCACTTTACAAAATTTCAAAATGAACGGATTCTACAAACTTCAGAGTTGTACTCATTCACGAACTTAAAGTCCTGGAAGCGAAGATGTTGTCAGTTGTGTCTTGCTTCAGGCAAGTATATGTCTTTCTGGTGATCAAAACGGTCGGCCAGAGCAAGCCAGAGGGTGTGTGGGTCCTCCTTAGTGAGGTACTCGGTCTGCAGTGTATCATGGATATGTCTTCGAATGAAGATCATTGCGTTAGCCTTCTGAGCTTTATCGACAGGTTTGTTGTCAGCGGGTGCCTCGATGGTGGCTTTAATACCTTTTGCAGTCAGATGATGCTTCACGTCTCGAAACCACTTCAGATAGTTTCTTTCAGAGACTTCTAAAGTGGTGAAATTGAGCTTGTTTAAGTTCGATATGTCCCTAAAACAGAGGGTACAAAAAAAACATGATTAGTCATATGGTGATGCATAGACATATCGTAGAGCATACAGGTTCTATAGACATGTATTGGTTTAATTTATGCATAAAAGCTACAGGCTTCATGTGGTATGTTTTGAATGAAAACTTCGGGTTTCAAAGGCACTAAATTTGAAACTATAGGTTCAATTTAGTTTTTATGAATGATTAGTTCATAAAGGAAAGGTTCATGCAAAAAACACAGAATGCAATATGCTGATTTAAGTGTGGTGGATTTGAGTTTCTTCGGGAACTCAAGTGTGAGAGCTTCGTTACTACGAAAGTATGTCAACGGTTCAAAGTATAAAAATAAATTATTGAATTGTTAATGTCCAAAAATGATCTTCAAGTAAATAATTTTGGATTCATTATCAGATTAATGGACTGCAGTTTACTTTTAATTAATTTAATAGATTGAAACCAAACAGGGTCGATCATAGAAGCAAAAATAATAATAACATTCGGGTTAAAATTATTTAAAAATGTCAAATAATAGCATTGGGTCAAAAAAACATAGCCTAAGAGTGGTTTCAGGCCACAGGCCGATTGGGTAAGCCTAGCAACACCAGCTACTGGCTTTGGGTTGAACATAGGGAGGGGGTATGGATTAGGGCCAACAGATTGCTGGCCTTAGGTTCGCGTAGGAAGCAAGCCCAACGAGGCTGGCTTGCGAGTTTGGGTCACATGAGGCCCAGTCGAGGTATTAGGTTGTGGCACAAGCCCAGCAACCAAGAAGGTTGCAGCATGCGGGCCGGGGCAAGTAGGAAGAAAGCCTAACATGGTTGCAGGGCTGCGGGTCGGGTCTAGGGTCTTTGGGCCTATAGTGCAGGGACAGAGAGCCCAGTGAGCTGCAGTGATCAGTCCAAGATGGTGGTGCAGTGGGTGTGTCGCACCGTGCCCAACTCAAAAAAAAAATTAAAAAAAATAAAATTCGACATCCCTAGGGTTTAGGAAACCCTAAATTGCTTCAAATTTATTTATATGCTTTGACTCACACTTCCACATAGTAATTAAATTATGTAATGCATGAAAGATATATATATATATATATATATATATATATATTGACAAATATATGAACATATACAATATATATATATATACACAATATATATATATATAGGAAAGAAAATATAAACATAAAGGGGTTCATATATCATAGGGAATGTTTTCATGCTTCGTGGACGTTTCAAATATCTTGTATTTTAAGCATACCTGATCAGCAGAAAACAAATATAAGCCTTTGAATTTTGTAGAAGATAGTCTCCTCCTACGATCCGTCAATTCCTCAGCTTCTGGCAAGAGCGTGCTGATAACGTGTTGTAAGCCTTTTTGATTGAACTATCTAGGGGATTAGAGAGAAGAGGTCGGCAGCACTAAGAGGGAGAATAAAGAGATTTAATTGTGAGGTATGTTTTTATCACCCCATTGTACCTTTATTTATAGTAGTAGGATAGGCAGAGACCTTACCTTTTTAGGATTACAACCCTTAATAGGTAATCAATTCCTAATAGGAATATAAGATACATTTCTATATCTACTAGGATTTACACAATCACATTCTTATTCTAAATATGACTACAACATATTTGTATTTGTACCCATATTTTATTTATTTATTTGTGCCCATTTTTAATTTTGCTAAATGTACCCATGCTAATTTTATGTATTTATTTTATGTTTTATAATATATCAATAGTTATTTTTTTAAATATGTTAATAATTATATGGGTACATTATTTTCTTGCTATAATTTTGTGAAGAACAACATTACTCTAATATTTATTCTTAAGTATTTATTATATTTTAAAAATGTTATTTGAATTTGTTTAAATTTCATAATTTGTGGGACATTAAATGCATAAATGCATGAGTTAAATCTCTTAAATGATGTTAAGGGCCTTTATCAAAATATTTAAACAAATAAGGTTTCAGTGTAACAATTAGGTTGATTAACCACCGAAACCAGGCCCTATTTAAATATTTATACATATGATATGGGCAAGCAATTGATTTCCAGATGTTTTTTTTTTTTTTTTTTTTTTTCAAAAGGGGGACAACTGGTGGCAAACCACAGTTATCCACCCCTTCCCAGAGTCGAAAAGACTCACAGAAGCATGTCAGCCTCCCCTTAGCCACAAGTCTAGCTTCCACACTAACAACAGGTTTCAAACACGAGATCTTCAATTTTTAGTTTTAAGAAAGCCTCGCAATGCGTCCTTTACTATTGGGCCACCAACTTGTGGTTATTGATTTTTAGATGTTGGTAATGTTAATTGTTGTGATGAGGCTCGAGAAGTTCATTAATTTCCAACTCCTTGGTAGTCTTACAGAGACGAGTTTACCATTATTATAATAGTAAGTGTAAATTTTGTTGTACACATTATTATACAATTGAATCAAGGTGATAACCCACTATGTATAAATTGTTCTACTATGCGCCATGATGATATTATATTGTAGCATGCATTTACCCTATTAATATTATACTTTGTCAAATTTATTGCTTACTCATATTACCCGTGAATTAGAAACAGTAATTTACAGGGGAACCATTAACACACTAACCTTCTCAGCATCTAGAAACACAAGGACGATGAGAGCAAGTTCACCCCACTAACAGTCATTGTCCTGAGCAAAGTTATTTATTATCTTAGTGAATAGTAATTGTGAGTGTCTCTGCACTCTATAAATAAATTGCCCGAATAATTGGCCTTAAAAATTAATATTATTTCTTTATTTGTTTTTTCTAAACCTCATCCTCTACCTATAAACCTCCTACTCTCTCCTTCTTTTATACCCTCCTCTTCTCAGTCCCTCTTTTTCTCCCTCCCCTCTGTTTTTCAACAGCACACCATACCAACCCAATTCATTTCCTTCTTCAATCCCTTCGAGTTCTGGGCAATACACCACACCACCGCTGCTTTGCCTACACACGCACCATGTTCTCATGGTCCTATTTCTCATCTCCTTGACTGCGTCATCAATGGCGTAGCAAGAAATTATTTGGTGGGTGGGCTAAGTTAAAATTATCACTACGAAATCAAGATTTTAATCTTTTGTTAACAACATAAAGTTATATAATAGGAAACCTGAAAATAATAATTTGAAGCAAGAAATATACCTATGTTTTCCAGGCTTCTAGCCTTCAAAACTTTCAAGTAAATAAAATAAAGAATCATTTGTGGTATGAAAGTTTTTATTTTATTACTATTAAATTATAATATTGGTTAAAGTGATTTATTTATTTAACATTTATTAGCTCTTATTTTCCTTAAAAGCAGTCTTAAGATTCAAATTTTCATTTGCTAAGTGGAACATCACAATTAAAATCATAAAATAACCCAAAAGATTAATAGTTTTTGTTGGAAAATTAGTTATTATTTTATTATTATTTATGGGTAGCCAAAGATATTAGAGTTTCTTGCCCGGATTATGGTTTTGCTTTAGTTTTCATTATATATAGTAGTGCTTGTATTAGTTTATTTTATTAAGTCATTCACAATGTAGTCTTTTAAGTTATATAGCCATCATGACAATCTTTCATTCACTTAATAAAATCATATTAGTTTATAGTTAATTGGTGCGTCTGTTAGTCACGCACTCTGATATTCAACTTGATATCAGGTTGAATCCTTCATAATTTAATCTGCTTGTGTCTGGTATTGGTCTCTCAGTAACTCCTTTATCACTTCCGCTTCTTCGTTGTCAGTTTGCTATATTGTCGTGCCTGAGTTGTTTAGGGTTTGTGTTTCTTGATGAGTCAATTTCATATTATATATTTTACCCTATTCTTAATATACTTTGGTTAATATTTTGGAAGAATTTTAATACTTTGAATTGTATTTCTAATATAGGACTTTCGACTTCTTCTGGAGCAAAACATGGTCAAATGGATGAATTTTGGAGTAATTTTAGTTGGAAGATGTTCGTGAGTCACTTAGCTTGATCGTGTCAAAATCTCAGATTTTTCCACCAAGCGGTTACTTTTTGGCGATAAAATAAAGGAGCAATGCGCGGTGCTGGAATAGTGACGTTTTGGGCTTGAATTGCATTTTTGGAGCCCAAGATGACCTCGGATGGGTTCGTGGCCTTCTGGAGATGTGTTTAGAACGTCTTGATCCTCAAAACAATCTATTATAGGCCTGATTTGGAGGAGATTTGAGGCTAAAACATGGCTGGACAGTTTCTGTGCAGTTTCTCCTAGTTTAATTAGGACTTTATTTTCTAAGATATTTTGCTATTATTTAGTTTCCTAGTTGGAATAAAGAACCTATGTTTTAGGGTGTGTGCGATGGCTTAGCAAATATATTGCTTTGCTGTTCTTTGTCTTTACAACTCTTTCTTTTATGCAATTTTGGAGACAGAGAGTAATTGCTAGAGTTCTTGGAGATTTTCTACTTTAAGGTGTTTTCAATCCTTTTCTTAAGAATATTTTCTATGATTTTAATTATAAATATGTGTAACTAATTAATTTTGCTAGGGCGAAGCCTTGAGCCTTAGCATGAATATGTGATTTTTATTTAATTGCTTATGATTGATTGCATGTGCACTTTGAATTATTAATCACCGTGATTAAAACTATCTAATTGTCTTAATGTTTGATCACCATTAGGATCTTTAGAAAAGTAATTTGATGCAATTTTGGTTGGAAGGTTCCCTGAAATTGACGCTGCCTTCTTGTGATCAATAATTGTAATTTCACTTAAGATGAACACCACGTCTTAAGGGTTGCATAGTTTTTCAAAGGGTTTTCATAAAGCATAATGAGTCTCATGTTCAGATTTGATCCGAACGTTCAGACGGGTTGCATGTTAGATATACATTCTATGTTGGAGGTTCAAAGTAGAATATAAACTAGGAAAACCTAACCTTCAAAGTGTCATGTGTAGACATAAGCAATTGGTAAAAATACATAGGATTGCTAGGTGATGGTGGAACCCTAGTGCTTTTATAAATTGGTATTTAAAACTCTTTTCTTTTATCATATTTGTTTTTATTTAAAATTCGTTTTTAATATTACTCAAGTTTAAAATCTCTTTTCTTAACTTTCGATTTTAAGTATTTAATTAGGAATTGTTTCTACATAAATTATCCAAATAGTCTTTGAGGAGAATGACCTTATATGAGCATCTATACTACAACATTCATGTATTCTTGCAAGTATTTCATGTGATTTTGACCCTATTTGCATAGACATTAAAAATCCTATCAAGAAATTGGCGCCGTTGTCGGGGATTATTTTAGATGATTTTTGTTTAAACTTTTCCTAATTTCTTATTTTTTTGTTAAAAAAAATTAAAAAAAATATTTTAATTCAATTTATTTTACTATTTTCGTTTTGACTGCAAAATCTACACAATATATGGTCCATACTAGATCAGGAACTGCCCAGATTGCACAGTTTGATCCAGAACTAGAATGTATACTGCACAAATCGGCGTGGGACTGTTCATTGCAGGACACTTTTCTGCAAAATTTGTTTGCTGATTAAGTGGACAGCGAGATTAAAATGGTGTTAGCGATACCTGCAACATGCAGACCACTCAGAGAGTCATTGCCTGCCCGTGCCAATGATGTTCCTAATTATATTGTCTATCTTGACCAAGAAAATGGTGATGCTTTTGAGATCAAGCACCACACGCTTGAAATTTTACCAATGTTTCGTGGGCTGCCTAATTAGGATGCGAACTTACATATTGCAAAAATTATTGTGGGTTGCAAAAATATTTTGATCAGGGGATTTTTAGCTAAGGCTATTAAGTTACGTCTTTTTCCTTTTACTTTGAAGGATAAAGCGGAAACTTGGTTATTCACTCTACCGATGAATAACATTACTATTTGGTAGTAATTACATACAAAATTCCTGAACAAATATTATCCAGCATCCAAGATATTGAATTACAAAAGGGAGATTATGACATTCACTCAAAAGCCGAATGAAGGGAGAATATGACATTCACTTAAAAGCCGAATGAAGAGGTTCATGAAGCATGAGAGAGATGTACAGAGATGTACAAGAAGTGTCCATATGCTAATATTGATGCAGATACACAAATGAATATTTTCTTTGATGGGCTTAATCCTACATCTAAAAACCATGTTAATACATCAGCCGGAGGATCCTTGTCAAATAAATCTGCAGGAGAGGCGTTTGAATTATTTGATATGATGGCTACAGAATCTCAACAGTGGGCAATAGAACATTCACAAAAAAGGGGCATTTTTGAGTTATCAGCAGGTTCACCTAACATGTCTGCACAAATGGAAAAAAATGGAGAAGAAAATTGATGCAAAGTTTGACATTATTTTACAACATATAACAAATTCTACACAGCAACAGTCACTTGCAGCAACAGTTTGCACTATCTGCAGTATGGCTACACACGACACATTGGGCTGCCCGCACAAAGAATCTTACCCAGAGCTAGTTGAGCAACATGTTAATATGATGAACAATTATCAAAGGCCAAGAAATGATGCATATACAAATCAATACAATCCAGGATGGAGGGATCATCCTAATTTCAAATGAGGTGACAATCAGAATCCTTCAAAACCATTCCAGCAAATACAAAAACCATTTGTACCATCCAAACCATCATTTGAGGATCAATTGTCTAAACTGGCAGCAACAACACAAACATTCATGGAAGGCAGCAATCAAAGATTTCAGAATATTGAGGCACCCATTAAAAGTTTAGAGTTACAATTTGGACAGCTAGCTACATAGATTTCAGACAGAGAAAAGGGAAGGTTTCCTAGTCAAACGGTGCCTAATCCAAGAGGTACAGAGGATTGTTGTGCAATACGGACTTTACGATGTGGTAAAGGTTTTGACATTCGTGAAAATTACACTAAAGAAAACCTGCCAGTAGTGCAAAATTCTGTAGAAACTGCAGAAACAGCAGCAGAACCTACCAATTCTGCAACAAAACAGAATCTGGCCAGTGCAAAAACTGTCCTAAACCAGGTTTCTAAGCGTGTTTATGACCATCATTACCATATCCTGAACGGTTAATACCGAAGGCTAAGGATCAACAGTTAAAAGACTTCATACAGACATTAGCTAAAGTTCAAATTAATTTACCATTGTTGGAAGCCATTAAAAAGATTACTTCCTATGCCAAATTTTTGAAAGATGTTTGCACTAAGAAGAAAAAGCTTGTGGAAACAGAGAAAATTATGCTCACAGAACAATGCAGTGCAGTTCTACTGCACAAATTGCCTCCAAAGAAGAAAGATCCAAGGAGTTTTACTATACTACTGGCAATTCTGATTTTAAAAGTGCTTTAATTGATTTAGGTGCTAGTGTGACTTTAAAAGTGCCTTATTCTGTTTTTAAACGTTTAGGAGAAAGCAAGCTGAAACCAACCTCCAACATTATTCAATTGGCTGACCGTTCAATTACCTATCCTAGAGGGGTCCTTGAAGATGTTATTGTTTAGGTTGACAATTTATATTTACCAGCAGATTTTATGGTGTTGGACATGGATGAAGATTTGCCAACACTCATCATTTTGGCCCGTCCATTCATGGCAACAGCTCGGACTCTTATTGATGTTGAAGCCAGAACATTAACACTAAGGGTTGAAGATCAAACAATTGTTTTCAGTTTGTTTGAAGTCACTACACATCCAGGTGACAAGCAAGAATGCATGCATGTTAATGCATTAGATGGTTTGCCTTGTGCCAAATTTATGACCAGATCATTAACTGACCATCTACCTATCTTCCCATAAAGACTTAAAATGTGATTCGTGAGTGTGATGGTAAAGCACAACATCACAAAGTTCAGTTGCTTGAAGTACAACAATCAAAAACAGATCTGAGCAATCAGATGGACCAAAAACACCAAATTGTCAAGGGCAAGAACAAAAAGTTGCAAGGTAGTCCAAGTTATGAAAAAATACAGCCTGGTAAAAAAGTATGGTTGTTAAGTTCAGATTTCAAGTCAATTCCACGGAGACAAAAGTCTCGGTGGAAGGGCCCTTATATGGTTAAGCAGGTTTTTCATAACGTTAACGTGGACATTGAAAAAAAGGGCAAGGGTTATGTGCTCAAGGTCAAGAAGTATTTACTAAAACCATTCCTAAGGAAGTTTAGTGCATGCGAGTCACTAACTCTAAAGGAACCAGTGATCTAACCACCAGGCTTCTGCGACGTCTAGCTATAGACTTAAAATAAAATGCTTATTGGGAGGCAACCCAATTTTTCTAAACTCTTTCCTTATTTTGCTTTTCGTTTGATTTTTTTTATTAGTTAAATTTCTAGATGCATTTACATACCTAAGTATTATTATAAAAAAAAAAAAAAAAAAAAAAAAAAAAAAAAAAAACAACAACAACAACAACAAAACAAAACCAAAAAAAAATTAAAAAATAAATCAAAAATATGTTGCGTTCTTTATTTACCTAGTTAATTTCATTTTTTTTAACGTATATTGGTTAATTGCAGGTTGTAGCGCATGGAAAATAAAGAGCATTCTATACTGGAATCATGCACCTAGCAGCAAATCTACATTAACATCACCACATCTACACTACGCTGGAAGATTAAGCAATCAACATGAGTTCATTCAAAATTATACCTTTGAGATGCACAGATCAGGACCCAAATAAATTCCGGAATTCATCTTAACTTCATATGGACATCGGATCTTGAGATGTTCGAGTTGTTCATGTCCTTTATCATTGCTGCACCGAGGCCATATTGGGGTTCCTACACATATCAGAACAGAGTATTACTCAGAATATGCTTTTCATGAACTAGATTATGTCTCACTTAAATACTCAATGATGCGAAGGTTAGTTCAGATCTACAGAGCAAGGATGAGTGTTTATACCTTTCCGATTCATAAATCGAACACTTTGAGATGTCTCTTGCATTTTCTTGCTAGATCTGAAGCTTAAGCACCATTTCCTCTTAGATCTGTCAGAGATCCGAGTGCCCTGTACAAAGAAAAAAAAAACACATCCAGATGACACATGCAGGGGGTAATAAAGGAGCTTTTTCACATATCTTCATCACTCGTGGAAAACATAATTTTTACCTCTACATGACTTGGATTTGGCGACTCAGGGTGGTTTGCTCTTGTTGTTTGTCTTGGCTTTTGCACCGATTGGGGGTCCTCACAAAGATAAAACCACATGAATGTGTTAAGACCTCGTTACATTTCACTAAAACAAATCAATCTGAAACGAAAAATAACAAGATTTGCGGCTGGTTTTATCGTCGACATCTCAGATTTTCAGCCCACTCCACCATGGCTGGGTACTCACAAATGAGTGTTTGTTGCTGGGTTATGGAAGGCTACAGATGCAGTGCTTAGACCAACTCCAACAATGGCTTATAACCTAAAATTCCCCTCCCCCCCCCCAAAAAAAACCCACTCCAACCCATGTACTAAACAAAACCTAAAACCCAAAACTCAAAAAAAGGCCAGATACCGGCCCGTTTTTAGGCCAGAAGTCATTATGGGCCCTACCTGTTGAGAGTGAAACACGAGCTGTGAAGCCTAGATGCTTGAGCCAATCACCCAACGTGCAACAACGCGCCAGCCAGATTCCCACGGGGACCCCACCCGCGTGGGCGTGTCCCCTGATGTCAGATGGCGTCAGTAGCCTAACGGCTACTTTTTTCGATCGAACGACCATATTTAAATGGGCCGTTGGTTAATCCAACGGTCCAAGTTCAAATTATTTTTTTTTTAGTTTTATATTTAGACATTTATGGAATCTAACGGCTTAGATCGAATATAATCAAATTTAACGGTAAAAAAAAAGATCTAACGGTCTAAATTTAAATCCAACGGCTAAAATAATTTAAAAAAATTATTTAACTTAAAATTCAACCAAAAACTCTATAAATACCTATGTATTTGTTCAAACATCCACACAAAACTTACTTTTCTCCTACAATTCTTCCAATTTTTCTTTCTACCATTTCTTCTCATTTCCAAAATTTTCAAGATGGCAAAATAGCATGTTAGAGGTCGTAATTGGACATTTGACGAAGATATTGCTTTATGTTTGGCATGGATTTCTGTTAGCGAAGATGGTGTCGTCGACATCAATCAAAATAGAAAGGTTTTGTGGGGAAAAATTGTTGATAGGTTCCATGAAAACTCCAACGCTGGTCGAAAGGAAGTTGGTGGTGTTTATGATCGGTGGAAGATTATCAACAAAGTGTGCACTTTGTGGAAGGGAAGCTTGGAGAGAGCCATGGTTGATATGCCTAGTGGAAAGGGCGCCTCAGAAATTGTGAGTTTCTTTGTTGATATTTTAGTTGTTATGTACATAATAGTATTTTGCAACTAATTGTTTTTATGTATTTGTTGCATAGGGTGACAAAGCAATGACAATTTACAAGACAAGAACTACACCAAAAAATCAAGCTTTTAAGTTGCATCATGCTTGGAACATCCTCAAGGATTGTCCAAGATGGGGAACCAATGCGAATCAACAATGTAGAAGATCATTTCATAATGAAGCCCACCCCAAAAATATCATTTTAGAGGCAGTGGCATATTTTGATACATGGATTTGGCACGCCTTTTTCAGGGTTTCGGGAGCTCAAAATGACCTCAATGTCATAGCCCAGCTATAAAGAGGCTTCCTGCTAATGCTTGGTTACTTGTGATGGCTTTGCATTAAACATATATTTTAATGGGTTTTAAAACCCACACTCTTGTGACATCAATTCCATCAGACATTATAACTCCCTATCACTCTTTTCTTCTCCCTTCACTTAGCCGGCTCTCTCTCTTTTACACACACACACCACATCCCATCGCTCTCCCTCACTTCTCTCCCTTTCTCTCTCTACCCATTAAACTCTCTCTATTTCTCTCTCTCTTTACTCAACTTTCTCTCCCGTAGCTCTCCTCACAATCTTCCCCTCGGTGCAAGCCAAATAACCACCACACCATCTCCAAACGCCGCCAAAACTCCCCAAAATTCACTCAAAATTTTCTAAGGTTCTATGCAACTCACTCTTAACCCTTGACCATGGGAAAACCCAATGGAAAACAAAAACTCGGTTGTGTAGCTCGACAAACGTTGGCGAAACTTTCACTCCTTCGACCACGGTAAGCCTAGATTTCTCACTCTCAAACTTTCCCTCGAGTTTTTGGTAAAAATTCTTAGCATGCATGCATTTTTCAGTGCATTTGAAGGACAAATTTCCTTACTCTGTTTTCCCATCAAAGTTTGTAGGATTCCCAAGCTAAACCCAGCCAAGCCCCGTTGGTTTGGTTGAATTGAAGGCATATGATGATTTCACACAACCCCTAGACCACGAGTTTGAGCTTGCATGCTTGAATCCACTTCGAAATCGACAAAAACAAAGAACTTCAACTCAGGTCGTCACTTTCAGGGCTTTTTCCGACGAGCTTTGGCCATCTTTTGGTCTTAAAAAAATATAAAATTGGGCTAACGCCAGGATGACGTCAGCCCTGGCGTCACATCCACTCGGGCTAGCAATTCCTCATAGGCCCGGAGCTCGGGCCTCCACTCTCTCTTGGGCTGCCAACGCTGGAGCTTCAAGGCCGAGCTATCTGGCCCTATTTCGTCCCCCGTCCCTCGAGCACCAGCCCACGCTGGAGTTGCTCTAAAGGAGGGTCAGATGGCTCGTTTTAGCCCTATAGCCCTTCAAGAAATTAATATTTTAATGAAATGCCAGGCCATATTTTATACCATCTCCAACCAAGGAGCCATAGGCCAAATATAACCCTATGATAACAAACCATCTCCAACCGAGAGAGCCAAAAGATCATAGTATGGAATGTGAAAATTTGAAATAAAATGAGGTAAGATAGTATGAAATGGTGAAAAGTATGTGAGAAATGGTGTAGGAGAAATTTTTTTTCTAAAAATAAAAAAAAGTGGGCTGGGCAAAAACAATCCTTCAAAAAAACAAAAAAAATGGGTTGGCTCGAGATGGCCAGCCCGCTGGCCTGATTGGCTGGTTTTAGACCGGTAAAGCCCACAAGCCCTTTGACTTAGCCCTTAGTTGGAGACAGTTTTTGTGTCATTTCGGGCTATTTTCGGTTATATGGCCTTCTGGCCGGATCTGTTGGAGATGGCCTTAGTCTGCTTGTAATGAAGGTATGTTGATGTCCACCACATCAACGATTGCTCAAGTGTTTCAACTAGTGACCACTCAAGTGATTTGTGTGCATGTTAATAAATTGAAGTGTCTAATGTTTGTTGTTGCTGATGGGGTATGGGAATCCGTTTATTTAATGACAAAGAGCATTCATATGCTTTTTTTCATGCTCATATGTTGAATTTGTCTTGGAATCTGCTGTTGAGTGATGATTGGTTGGTTGGAAATTGCTTTCTAGTTTGCTGGTATTGGTTGTTCCCTCCCTTGAATTGTTCACTTGAATTGCTCGCATGAATTGTTCGTTTGGAGTGCTCGCTTGAATTGCTTGTCTTGTAATGTCCGTCTAACGGAGCTTGCCTTATTGTGTCCACCTAACGGAGCTTGCATCCGCATCACAAACTCATGATGTGTACTGCCATGAGTTTGAGGGTTGGAAAATTAGTTATTATTTTATTATTATTTATGACTTTCTTGTGGGCCATGAATATTAGAGTTTCTTGCCCGTTAAGGTTTAGGGTTTTTCTTTATTTTTCAGTATATATAGTAATGGTTGTATCAGTTTATTTCATTAAGTCATTCACAACGTAGCCGTCATGGCAATCTTTCTTTCACTTAACAAAATCATATTAGTTTATAATTAGTTTGTGCATCTGTTAGTTACGCACTCTAATATTCAACTGTTTTAAGCTTAAAGATCTAAAATTCTCCCTATACTATAGCCTAGGGGAGCCTTGTACTTGGCTTTGCCAATGCGCGTCATATTTGAGTTTCCAGAGCTTGGTTGACTTTGGCAGCTGCTACTTCTCCGCCTCCAGGGGTGGCATCCAATAGGAGAAACAAGTTCGCAAGTCCGCCCAGATCCACCACGCCACACCCCAATCCCGACATACGTCCAAGATCAACCACATGACGTCACCAAATACCCGTACTTCTATCATACCCCGTCTCCAAGATATGGGCCATACACACTCTCACAATCCAATTGTGTAGTAATTTTTGTATACATTATGACTGCATCTAACCTCCTCATTAGACTGCCTACGTACCCTAAACAGGGATCAAGCCATTCGTAGTTTGTCAAACACTACGCTAGACTTTCATTACATTACTTTTAAGTAGAAAATCATAGCACTCATCAATCAATTATTAGAACTTGATAAGAATGAAATTACTAGGTTCAGGGCTACATAACAATCCCACATGACAATCAACATTTCCATTTCATCCATAACATAAATCATCATGTTTCCCACATAAAATCACAATTCATAGCATGTAACATTTAAAGAATCAACAAAGCACAATATTATTCTTTAGTCACAATGGTCAACTAATCTAATCATAATAATAACAATCATATCCAACATCATTCCACAATTACTCCAATTAATCAATTCCATGAATCATAGTTGCATGACATTAACATTTAACTACGTTAATCAATCAACAAGATCACATATCAATTCACGAAATTTAATAAAGGAATTCAACATAATTCCCTACCTAGATTCCAAGTAATAACATGATAAATCCATTTTATAAACACAATGTTTACCGGGAACAATTCCTATTCACTCGAATCTAGGGGCCGGACTAACTTTATGGAAGTGAGCAAGAGTAAGGATTCCAGACCACTCAATGGAATCCAACTAAACTATGGTCACCTATTTCAAATGTACTAAATACAAATAATCCTCATCACCCTTAGAACGCGTATAGTCCCCCATCACAGATTTACCAAGCAGAACCAACGACATAATCTCATCGTGCAGGCAGTGATCACCCATCATGGGTATACCAAGCATGATCACCCCTAAATATGTATGGCCCCCCATCGCGGATATAACAAGTAGGACCCTTCATGTACCACTGCTACCTATCAACCATAAGCCAAACAATAATTGCCATCTTGTCATTCACACAAGTATGCTAATCATGTACACATATGTTTCCCACACCATTCCACAATCGCATCAATCTATATCATATACCAAGCATCAAAATGCAAGGCTAAAACGACATTGTTCGGCCAAAGCCTACATCTATGAAGAATGAGATTTCAGACCACTCAACGAAATCCAACAACATCAAGTTCCAGACCACTTAACGGAACCAAAACACTAAAAATGATTATAGACTATTCAACGAAATCCATAGGATACGATTACGGACCGCTTAACGGAATCTTAGAGTAGAAGGGATTCCGGACCTCTTAACGGAATCTGAGTGGATACGATTTCAGACCACTCAACGGAATCACGGAGTACAATGGATATCAGACCACTCAATGAAATCCAAGGTAGGATACGATTCTGGATCACTCAATGGAATCACGGATAACGAGGAATTCCACACCTCTCAACGAAATCCAGACAGAGCAAAGAACCAGACCACTCAACGGAACCTCAGTTTCGGATCACTCAACAGAACCGAGTAGAAGGCCAAGAAACATATCAACGGCTCAAAGAACAAAACATGAACCAAGTGCTCAATTTTACAAAGGCTTAATGAAATGAAACAAAGCATAAGTACTAAATTTAGAACAGATCAACGAAGCGAGAAATGAAACAATGAAATGGGATATGAAACAAGCTCCGAAGCAACAAACCCTATGGCAATGGGTTAATGGTCCACTATTAGCCCTCATATTTCATCACATTATATCAATCACATTTCACAAATATCATCAACACACAAGTCAAATCACGTTTAATAAACATAGGTCAATGGCTAAATATATAAAAATCACATTGAAATAGAAATCACAATTATAAAACCAATTAATATTCACAAATGATATCAATGTAAGAAATCAAGGTAATAACCATATCACATATATTCAAGTCACTCTCTAACCATTGTAGGCCCACTAGACTTCGCTTAGTCTCCCGTAGTACTAATTTTAGTATTTAGAATGTTTCGAGACATGTTGACCAAAAGTCAACTCTCAGTCAATGGTAGGGTCCACCACCCTACGTAATTTGATCCAGAAAATCCTCATATCGGATTTCGGATTCGTAACTTCCCAAGAGTCTCATTAAGCTCATAGAACAACATATTCAAATATCATCGCGATCCAACAGTCGGATCTCCGCCAATCACCAATTCAAATGGCAGTCAACAATTAGTTTTACAAACATAGAAATCAAATTTGGGAAGATCCGTACGTCGGATTCCTGATCCATTAGTTTCTAATATCCTAAAACATTATGTTCAATTACGTATTAAAGTTCCGTGTCGATCCAACTGTCAGATCGTCAATTCATATTATTATCAAGTGACGGCTAACTAAGCGGTCAACTACGAAATTATATTAAAACATGAGGATTTCACTAAAAGGATGTCAAATACGGAGTCGGGGAATCAAAATTAGCTTAGGATGGTCAAGTGGGGTCTCGACCCATGCCCCGACCCGTTGAAAAATTCAACTATTTCCAAAAATTAGCAAATTTCATAGAAATGTAGATCTCGATGAATGGAGCAAGTTTCACACCTGTGACTAAGCTCAACTTGGCCGGAAAAAGCCTCAAATCACCATAAACTCTAGAAATTAGTGGCTGTGATCCGTCACCTCCGGTGCTCTGTCGTCTTTACAGTTGTTTAGGCTTTGTTCCAGGCCTCAAGGGGATGTCAAAGGTGGTGATGATCAAAGAGAAACACTTCAGAAAAATGGTGGATCACCGACAAAGTTCCCTCGCACCTATCGGTGCGATTCTTATGAAATCGGGACTTATGTCTTCGATTTTTGGGTGAATTTAGAGGAGAGATTGATGCTAAGTTATTTCCAAGTGATCACATGCCGTGAACTGCAGGAGAAATGCTGGATATGGCGTCGGAAATCAATGTGGAAACCGGTTCTTTAGCCGGAACGCGTGAGCCAAACAGGTTATGAGGGGGATTTTGGCTGCCTTTCCCCTTCCCTCATTTCCATCCTTTCTCATATTTCTGATTCGTCGCTTTCTTTCCTCTCCCCCTTCTGATTGGCCGAGCCCTCTCTTATCTTCTTTTTTTCTTTTCTTTTCCTCCATCCATCTCTCTCATTTCTCTCCTCAACTCTCCATCCTGGTCACACACGTGGTGTCATCTCCTTTCATCTTGATCCAACAAATCTGGAGCCTTCTAGATTGAAGGAAAATTACCAAAATATCCTTAACTTTAAACGTTAATAACTCCTTCGTTATAGCTCTGTTTCACGAACGGTTTGCGTTTACATATTCGTGAAATTTAGCTCTATTGTGACCTCGAAAAGCCTACGGATTTTAAATAACTAATTTCCAAATTTCAAACTTCGTAACTAGTTTAATTAAAATCTAAATTCAAATTAATTAATATAAACTCCCAAAAATAATATAAAATCTCAATAATACAAATACATAGAATATAACAGTGAAATCTTGGAACGGGATTTCACACGCCCCTCCGGCTACATGTCCATCTCGTCACCAGCGCTGCTGGATTCGTCGGGACCCATGTTGATGAAGGAGTGCACGTGGCTAACCCCAAAAAATATATAGTGTGGTTGACATTAGACTAATGGCTTTTAGTGGCATTGAGGGCGGGCGGGAATCACTCGGGAAGAGATCCTCTCTGGATCTCTCCCACCAAATCCTAGGATCTAGAGATCCTGACCTTGAAATTTGATCCAACGATTACAAACAGGGGGTTCTTCTAAAAATTATAATTATTGTAGTCGTTTGATTAAATTTCAAGAGTCCGCATCTCCAGATCCCTAGGACTTGGTGGGAGAGATCCGGAAGGGATCTCTTCCCGAATCACCCAATTGCTCAGTCAGCTTTTGAATTGATCAAGTCATTCTTTTGTTTCTAGCTTCTATGTTGCTGGAATTCTTGGAGCAGATATCTGGAGAATCATTATCTTTGCATTTAATTTATTACCATCATACTTGATACGTTTATTTAATTGGCTGACAAATCTCAAGATTACCAGTACGTACTGAAGCACCCCCATGTTATACAATTGTCAACATGTTGTAATATAAGTTTAGGAGTAGACCTGGCATTCATGTCGTTTTCGTGTCATACCCAATAGCTTAACAGGTTATGTCGTGTAATACCCGTTAAAGTAAACAGGTAATATAACTCGACTCGAAATCAACCCGTTAATATTATCAGGTAATATGATCCGACCCGTTATCCGTTCATGAAAGTTGTAACACTTTTCATTACGAGTGATTATATTTTTCACACTTTTACAATAATTATTATTAATTTTGCACTCAAATAAAAAACACTATTCATGAGATTTGGAGGGTTTTAAAAATCTAAACGACCATGTAACCATCGTCTCAGCGTTAAGGATGCAATTATAAACGTTTATTATGCTTTCACATCTTTCAGACTTATACATTAATGATTATGAACTTTGTTTATTTTGAACTCCCTTAAAAATACAATTCATGAGAGTTTGTATGGTTTTAAAAATTCAAACGATCATATACCCATCCTCAAAGCGTAAATGATGCAACTACGAGCGCTTGCATATATTTTTTTCATATTTTTCGCGCATGTAAAAAAATTATTATAATTTTTTTAATGTGTTTGGTATTTTTAAATTACTTGATATTTTTATTTTTAATGTGTTTTATGATTTTTAATCTCAATCTTTGCCTATAATACACTATAAAAATAAATAAATAAATCAATAAAAATTAAATTTTAAATTTTATATAGAATAATAATTAATAAACAATATATACATATTCATTATATCTATTGTATTTTATAGTAAGTATTTTTAGTAGTTTAAAAAATTAAAATCATCAAAATAATTTTTTTCTTATCGTGTCGAAACAGGTTACCCACGTGTTAGTCTTGTGTAAACCTGTTAAGGACTCGTTACTAATGAGTTATTATCGTGTGACCTGATAATGATCCGATTAGTTATTGTGTTGACCCGAAATTTGTTATTTTCGTGTCGCTTACGTGTCGTGTTAACGGATCGTGTAAGAAATTGCTAAGTCTATTTAGGAAGCAGATTCTCTGCCCTCCCACTTCCTGTGCCCTCCTATTTTGTGTGGTCACGGTTAAGCCACATCAAAATTTTATATTGTTTTTTTTTTTATAGAGATAATAAGACAAAAATGAATAATAATATAAAATATTGACGTGGCTTAACCGTGACTACACAAACAAGAAGGCACGGGAAGTAAGAGAGTAGAGAATCTGCCTCTATAAGTTTATTCGTATTATACTTTAGAAGTGGAAAGAAAATATCAATCACAGTTCTCATTCATATTGGAACACGTGATATGAATTGTTTTTGTCATTCTTCAAGACGGTAAGTTCGGTCAAATCGTGTATAAACTTAGAATTTAAACAAAAATTGAAACATCCAAATCAGAATTTCGAACATGTAAATTAGCAGAAACCCATTAAACCTCCATTTTTTCAACTTGCCCAAAATTTCTAAGATATTCCAAAAGAAAATTATTTTTGGGAATAAATTTGTATTTCACCAACATAAGATCACATTTGATACGTTTAATTTAAAGAAAAACTAATGAAAAAGGCTTGAAAACTTTGAGTTTTAACAATAAGAACAAAATAAAGAGTAAAGTGAATAGTACCAGGATTGATTTTTTATGTAAAAATGTGGTTTTTCATTAAAGTAAACAGTACCGAGAATTTTTCGTTAAAGTTCCCTTTATTTAATTGGTTGACAAACTTTACTGAAGTATCCTAAGGTCTGCCTTTTTCCCTGGCCAGTGTAAATAAATTGAACTTCTGTTAAACCATTTACCGTCTTCCTAGTCGAATTTTTGCTGCTAATTATGAGTTGGGGGAGATGATAGAATCCTTAATCAAGGGTATTCTAGTGGGGAATTGTTATTGGCACTCTAAAATTTACATTTTGCACTCCAAATTCTCTATAATTAAAAAAAATACACTTAGAAGGAGTACAAAATGATATTCTTGAAGTGTTAATCACAATTCACATTCTAGTAGTTTACATTTGTTTCCTAAAGGTGTACAATATTTAACATGTCAATGTCAAAGGCCCTTTTGGTATTTCAGTTAGTTGTTTTTTTTTTTTTTTTTTTTTTTTAAGAACAAGGAAGATTATTTACACTAAAAAAGTAAGGGAGTGGGCTAAACCTCACAATGGACGGGGCACAATAATGTAGTTCAAATTTGTCTTTGACAATAATCGAACCTAAAATCTCTCACTTATAAATAAAGAAGAATAACACAAGACCTTAGTATGATTTTCCGTTAGTTATGTAAGGGCTTTTACAATAAATATCTTTTCTTGGGCAAGTAATTGCGTCATGATCAAGAGTTATTTTTTGTTAAAATTGTGGAAGCTTATTAGACCAGGTTAAAATTGTAAAATTACATTAGACCGGGTTAAAATTGTAGTATACACATTGAACCGGTATTTTATGTGTGTTTAACTGTTTCTCTATTAAATCGACATCAGCCTGACGTCAGATTCACTCAGGCTCGAGACGGGCTATTTTGTGCGATTGGTCAGGCCGACATTGTTGGGCCCGTCTATAGCCTGGGTAATTGGGCTAGGGGGGTGAGAGTTTTTTGGGGTTTGGGGGATTGAATTGCCTTTTTGAGGTGGACTATTGTGGTAAGTTATATACTATCCTCCATTGAACATGCACTGTTTACTATAAACCTAATACATTTAGCTGTCATTATCTGGAAAACAACCTGGAAAGATATTTGTTTTGTTACTGAATAACCGACTTTGTCATGGATTGCCATGCTTTTATCTCCATGTTTCTACTGTTGTAAATAAGCTTTTTGCAAAGCAGAAAAAATCCTGGAAAAATAGAGGAAGAACGGGGAAATAAGGATATGGATTGCAGGAGAGCAAAGTATGACGATTCTAGATCAAATGAGAGGAGGTGTGGAAGTGAAAAGCATAACGAAGATGATAAAAACTACAGAAAGCATGGGGAGGATGCTGAAGAGGAGCATGGGAGTAGAAGGCACGGAAAAGTGGAAAAAAGAAAGAGGAAGTAGGGAGACTGAGAGAGAGACACCTTGATTACAAGAGAGCAAGATGTGATAATTCTAGATCAAGCCAGAGGAGGAGATACGAAAATGACAGACATAATGATGGCCGTTCCAGGGATCGAGACTCATATAGCGGTAAGTTATATACTATTCTCTATTGAACATGCACTATTTACTATAAACCCAATACATTTAGCCGTCATTATCTGGAAAACAACCTGGAAAGCTATTTGTTTTGTTACTGATTAACTGAATTTGTCATAGATTGCCATGCTTTTATCTCCGTGTTTCTACTGTTGTAAATAACCGTATTGTTTTCTAGCTTTTTTTTTTGCAAAGCAGAAATATTCCTGTAAAGAGAGAAGTAAACCTATCTGTTGAAACGAACTGGTTTATAACTTTATATGCATGAAAGTGTGGCTTTATGTTTATTGTGACAACAGCAGTCGGGCTTGTAGTGTCCAAATGCTCTTTCTTTCAAGTCAATTTTGACTCTTGCAACTCATCTCCTACCCATGGTTTTCCAAATTAAGTGTTTTAACTATAAAATATAGATTTTCTAATGTCGGTAGTTCTAGTCTTAACGTTAATAATGTTGTAGGTTTTTATCGTGTCAAGGCCTGTCAAAGCTTGCTAAGCGTAATGGAGTCTTCGACCACGGGGAGCTAACTGGTCATCGAGATGGAATCTCAGTTTGGTGAGTGCACTGTATCGTACTTTTGAGTTGTAATGTTTTCGTTGGATCTGTCGGAAGATCACGCGACTTATCTTTAGCACGGTTTTGAAACGCAGTTTATGTTATGCGGTAATGTTTTAATATTTATGTTGGCCATCAGATCCAGCCCGGAATGGTGTGATTTTATTTTGATACTTTGGCAAAGTCTTGTACTTGCCTCGTTAGTGGCAGGATGCAACGGAGTACTTTGAATCTATTATTTAATTTAACGAGACAACAAACTTTTCTTCATAAGATTTAAACTAAGAAAATCTCCTTGGGAAAAATGGAGATTTCTTCACCAACTCCCGGAGAAATTGTTTATGTAAGTGCAAGGAATCGATGAACTATCAAGGCCGTAAGATATTTCATATTTGTTGAATATTACATTTCCTAACAATTATACGTCTAATCTAAGCTCCAAGAAAATGTGAATCTAAAAAATTGGGAAAACGCCAGACACGGGTACATATTTCTGTAGAAATCTCCGAGTTCTAAGGCTTCAAACTTAATTTATCACATGATTAAAGCTTCTGAATCACCCTAAGCTTGGCCAAGAGTTCAAAATGTCTTCAGCTTTCAAAATGAACTAATAAGTCTCGCAGGATGCAGCCTACCTCATTATCTGGCCAAGAGTTCAAAATGTCTTCAGCTTTCAGACTTGCCTGTCATAGCCCTACTCCAATCAATTAAATGAAACAAACATTTACAATGATGATGCAGCCAGAAAAAAAAAAACATGAAATCAAGCACGTCATAACAACATTTTACCAGCTCAAAGATTCGAAACCACAAATGCACTCTTAAAGTTCGTAAATATATAATTAGAACACAAAAAAGCAACTTTTTCCTAGTATCCATTTCACTCAACTAAATTAGATACAAAAATGCCAGAACAACTCTTGGTTGGAGAACAATTTAGAAACAATAAAATAACAGAAATACAGAACCGAAATACTTATACTTTATTATTAAAAAATACTTGCAATATAGAATGCAATTACACAATAAATACAAAAAAGTAAAATGATACTAACTTGATTGAATTGAAGGTAGAGGTTAGCGCAAACGCTATGTCCTTCGAACAATATTTCCGTCCCACTCGTGTGCTTGTGGTTCTACAACGTCTGCTCGACCAAGATACAACTACCTAATTCTACAACTTGCACTGGATTATAGAACTCTAGCGAATTGCTTTGTGTGTTTACTCTCTCAAAATTTTGTACAGAAGACAAGGAGGAAGTGTCACATCCCGGCCTGGGGAGTGATCCATCACCGTAGCACGATATTGTCCGCTTTGAGCAATTTGTCACATCCCGGCCCGGGGTGGAACCACTTCCCGGGCCCGCTCCACCACCATAGCACGATATTGTCCGCTTTGGGCCCCAACCACGCCCTCACGGTTTTGTTTTTGGGAACTCACACGAGAACTTCTCGATCGGTCACCCATCCTGGGAATGCTCTCGCGCGCTACTCGCTTAACTTCGGAGTTCCCATGGAAACCGAAGCCAGTGAGCTCCCAAAAGGCCTCGTGCTAGGTAGGGATGGAAATATACATTTAAGGATCACTCCCCTGGGCGATGTGGGATGTCACAATCCACCCCTCTTAGGGGCCCGACGTCCTCGTCAGCACACCACGACCAGGGTTAGGCTCTGATACCAAATTGTCACATCCCGGCCCGGGGCGGATCACTCCCCAGGCCCGCTCCATCACCGTAGCACGATATTGTCCGCTTTGGGCTTACCATTCCCTCACGGTTTTGTTTTTGGGAACTCACGAGCAACTTCCCAGTGGGTCACCCATCATGGGATTGCTCAAGCCCCCTTCTCGCTTAACTTCGGAGTTCCCATGGAACCCGAAGCCAGTGAACTCCCAAAAGGCCTCGTGCTAGGTAAGGATGAGAATATACATATAAGGATCACTCCCCTGGGCGATGTGGGATCTCACAGGAAGAAAAGATGATTTTCACTTGGATATTGTGATTGCAAATATATAGGCTATTTCATACCCTTTCAAATACCTATTCAGTGCATTTGAAAGTATACAACTCTTTCTAATAGCTATGTCTTTTAATCAAAATGTTTTTTAATTAATAAATTAATTAAAAAACTTAATCCAAAAATTAAAATTAATGAATCTAATTAATTTTAAATTCCAAGGCCCCAAGGCCCTTGTCTTGATTAATTAATATTAATTGTATTTAGGCTATATTATATTCAAGCCTAATCTACACAACCATAAGACCCAAGCCTTCAATCCATTTTCAAATGGTCCAAGTTCTAATTACTAAGAAAAAAAATAAGCCTATATAAAGGTTAGTGAAAAAATAATGTTGATCAATGTAGGACAAGAGGGTCTCAAACTCCTACACTCTTACCTGAGGATCCAGCCTCATATCAAGAGGTCCATTAACAAGCACACTGAACCCTCTTTGAGTATCATTTACTTGCATCGACGACATTCCCAAATCCATCAGTATCCCATCAATCCCCGTTTCAACTAGTGTCTCATCCACATCACAAAGCAGAGACTTCACATATCTGAAATTCTCGAAAAAGGTGTAAGCTTTGAGGGACGAAGGATTCGGGTCATGCAAAACAGAGTTGATCCAAGCTCGAGCCTTCTCAAGCGCCACAGGATCGACATCAAGCCCAACATACACTTCCATTACCGGATGCCCTTCAATTATCTCCCAGTAATCAACAATTAACCCAAAACCCAGCTCGTAATTACATCAAATTAAAGGCTCAAAATGCTTTCTGACAGCCAAAAGAGCTTCAGACTGCGTTTGGCAGACAAACTTAGAAGTACTTCTAGCTCGTCGAAGCAATTTTTTAAGAAGCGCTCTTCATGAATCACTAGCAAATGCTTCTCCAAAAAGCACTCTGATTGGATTTCTCATAAAAGTTTCAACTTGTTCATAATAGCACTTCAATCAAAAGCAAAAGTGCTTTCTGTGGAAGAATTCCAAACAGGCTATAAAAACTTAAGAAGGTGGAAAAGTGATTACTGACAGCAGAGGAATGCCCGGCAGCTCCGACAGTGCAGTCGACGAAGTACCGGAGTTGTTTGGACGCCGGGAAAACATCCAGAACTTCGCCGAGCATGACCGGAATGTGGGTACCGGTACCTCCATAACGCTTAATTGTTTCCAATTGGAATTCCCTATCGGAACGCGTTCTCCTCTTCTCCTTTACCACCACTCTCTGCCTCAGCTCCTGCTTCTCCTTCCTCTTCTTGCTGGCGGCGCTGCAGTTGCTTCAGGCGCTGCGTGCGGTGGTTGTGAGGGTTCTCAGGCGGAATGATAGTGAGGAGAAAGAGAAGAGCTTTGAGGTTGATGACGATAGTGTTGATGCTATTGCCACTTCTTTTTCCTAAACAAATTGCGACCACATTGATGCGGTTTTAATTTTAATTTTGTAGCCTATATTGGGACTGGGATGCATGCTGGATTGGCGCAAAACCGAATTCCTAAAACCTCTATTTGATGTAAAATTCAATTTTGGGGTTGGAATTTGCATTTTTTACATGTTAGGTTTGGGAATGTGAGATTCTGAGGTTTATGCTGTAGATTTTGGTGCTTTGTAACAGAGAATTTTTTTTTTTTTTTGGGTAAAATGTAACAGATTTTTTGTTGCAACTAATTTATAGTTTCGATGGTATCACATTATCAACTAGTTGACGAAAACCGTCCAATACGAGTGTTTAGTGTTGTTGTGGGCTAGAGTTGGGTTAGTTTTTCGAGACTTTTAGTAAATCTTATACTCTTAAAACTTTAGAGAGTTCATTAAGAATTTACCGTTATCATGATGTTATTATCATTAATACAAGGTTAGGTGGCAATAGTTTTATATATGGCCTTCTATTAGTGATGCAAGATACTCAGCTGGCAAAGAATTTGTTTAAAATGAATTCCCAAGAGCTGTAGTTTACTTTCATTACCAGAAATTCAAAGGATTATTGGACTCCTCGGTCTAATCCACCTGCATAGCATTAGATTACCACTCAACCAAGGAAAGGGTTGAAAACTTATTGCTTTTTGCAGATTGAATTTGTTGAAAAATCCATCACACTTTGAAAAGGTCCAACCCAAGCTGCTATGTCAACTGCCAAACTAAACAGCCACAAGCACTTGTGACTTGATAGAGAGAGAGAGAGAGTAAGACAGTGTGAGAGATGGCGGCCTAGCTGCTATGTGTTTGTTTTGACTTGCAGCTACATTAGGTAGTATAACTCATCCATCCTCTATCTATTACCAACACAACACTCAATCAAGCAACGTCAAAAATGTCGATAAAGTTAGTTAATGTTAATATCAAAGTAAAGAGATTATTTTATAAAAAAAAAATAAAGAGATTATCTTTTTACTTGTTTATGAAAAAATACTTTTTAAGTTACGTAATTTGAATGTTCTGACACAAGTTTCTCAAAGTCACATACAAATTAATTGATCAATAATGTATAAAACCAAGATCCACTGTTTCTAAATATCTCTCATATATTGATTTCACACAGATAACCTTACAATGATGCAGCAGTGTATATATAGACAAAACACTGCTCTTACAATTACAATTATATCCTTGACTAATCTATTTATTTACATAAGAATCATAACAAACATTTAACTAATATTGCTTGACTCTTTACACCCCCTCAAGCTGAACTTGGAGGCATCGAAAGGTCCAAGGGCAAGCTTGGATTGCAGATACAGAAACCTAGATTTAGGCAGAGATTTGGTATGAATATCAGCTAACTGATCTTGAGAACACACATACTGGACTTTGAGTAGATTAGCAAGGACCAACTCTCGAATATAATGGTAATCAAGTTCAATATGCTTGGTGCGAGCATGAAAGACTGGATTGGATGCAAGAGATATGGCAGACAGATTATCACACCAGAGAGAAGGGACCTGAGGAAGCTGGAGACCAAGATCTTTTAACACTTTGCAAATCCAGGTGATTTCAGCGGCTGTGTGCGCTAATGATCTGTATTCTGCTTCAGTGGAGGAACGAGCAACCGTGGGTTGCTTCTTAGCACTCCAGCTAATAAGATTGGATCCCAGGAATATGCAATAGCCACTAGTAGAACGACGATCGAATGGACAGCCAGCCCAATCAGCATCAGAATAGGCAGTAAGATGAACATTACCTTTCGTGAACCACAAACCATGACTGACTGTGGCTTTGAGGAATCTGAGAATACGTTTGGCTGCTTGAAGATGTGGTTCGCGGGGAGCATGCATAAACTGACAGACTTGATTGACAGCAAAGGATAAATCAGGTCGTGTCCAAGTTAGGTATTGCAAAGCACCCACAATAGATCGGTATTCAGCTGGATCAGATAACAAGGGACCAGTGTGATCGAGTTTGATAGATCCAAGAGGAGTGAGGCATGGTTTAGCACCATCCATGCGGGTCTTGTGAAGTAAGTCAAAAATATACTTGCTTTGATGTAAGAAAAGACCAGCAGCAGATCTCTGAACCTCAAGACCCAAAAAATAGTGCAAAGGGCCTAAATCCTTCACAGGGAAAACAGTACTGAGTGTCTGAATGAAACGTTTACAAGCTGCAGGATTTGGACCTGTGACAAGTATGTCATCGACATATACCAAGACAAAAACAGGAACAGATTCTTGAAGCACAAATAAAGAAGCATCAGATTGAGATTGATGAAAACCCAAGGATTTGAGTTCTGCAAATAATTTGTCAAACCAGGCCCGAGGGGCTTGTTTCAATCCATACAAAGATTTACGAAGCTTGCAGACATGAGTCAGATAAGTGGGATCACTGAACCCAGGAGGTTGCTGCATGTAGACATCTTCCTGAAGGTCACCGTGCAGAAAAGCATTACTGATATCCAATTGATTAAGAAACCAGTCATATTGAACTGCAAGAGATAGAAGAATCCGAATGGTGACAGGTTTTGCAACAGGACTAAATGTTTCCTTGTAATCCAAACCAGCTTGCTGATGAAATCCTTTGGCCACAAGCCGGGCTTTGTAACGGTCTATAGTACCATTGGGATGTTTCTTAACTCGAAACACCCACTTACAACCAACAATATTTTGTTGGGAAGTAAAAGGAACGAGAGACCAAGTGCCAGTGGACTGCAGAGCATTTATTTCATCCTGCATAGCAGCCCTCCAGTGAGCATGTTTTGAGGCCTGAAGATAAGTTGTGGGAATAATATCAACCGTATCAGGTAAAGGGTGTTTGGTGGCAGAGTAGGCTTTGGGTTTAAAGATACCAGCTTTGGATCTAGTAATCATAGGATGAGTATTAGGAACAAAAGAAGGGGCAGAAGAAGGATTCACTGAAGAGTGCTCAGGAGAGGTCACAAGAGGTCCTGGAGCAGCAACAGGGACTGGAATATCCTCATGAGGTACTGGAACATCAACAGATACTGGAGGATCCGTTGGGGAGACAGGAACATGAACAGATACTGGAGGATGCACATGAGGTACAGAGTGAGCAGCAGGGATTGTGAATTGCAGATTGACAGACGAATTCACTGGAGAAGTATCAGCAAGAACATTAGGAGCACCAGAAAAGCCAGATGATAGACTCTGAAAGGGAAAGGTAGTCTCATCAAAGATGACATGCCGAGAGATATATACTCGCTGTGTAACTGGATCAAGACAACGATACCCCTTGTGTTGAAGACTGTACCCAAGGAAAACACAGGATTTACTCTTGCTGGCCAACTTAGATGTAGTATAGGGTTTGAGCCAGGGATAACAACAGCAACCAAAAATTCTGAGTCGAGAATAATCTGGAGGAGTGCCAAAGATAAGTTCCCAAGGAGACTGCAGTAGACCACCAAGGGGAAGGCGATTGATTAGATATGCAGCAGTGGAAAAAGCTTCAACCCAAAACAAATGAGGCACTTGAGATTGCACGAGGAGTGTACGAGCAGTTTCAACTAAATGACGATGTTTCCGTTCAACACATCCATTCTGCTCAGGAGTATGAGGACAGCTAAATTGTTGCAAAATGCCATGAAGTTTAAGAAAATTCTGAAATTGATGACTGGTAAACTCACCCCCTGAATCAGAGCGAACAACTTTTATTTTATTACCAAGAGTGTTCTCTACATAGGACTTGTACTCCACAAAGGTTGAAAATACAGAAGACTTGGACTTTAAGGGAAAAAACCAACTATACTTGCTGTGATCATCAACAATAAGCAAGTAATATCTATAGCCACTCCCTGATACAACAGGAGATGGTCCCCAGACATCACAGTGCAACAAATCTAGACTTTTAGTAGATACAGATTGATGAGTACCAAAAGGAAGCTTGTGATTCTTTGCTAAAGCACAGTCTTTGCAGAAGAAGGCCAGAGAAGAGGTGCCTTGAACAGCAACTTTATTGGTAGACAAGACTTTGCGAAAAATAGCAGAGGATGGATGACCAAGTCGGCTGTGCCATATACGAACACTAGCAGAAGTACTTACAAGTGCAGTAGGAGTATGAGTGACAGAAGAGAGAGCAGATGAACCATGAAGCGGAAAGAAGCCATCTTTAACTTGGCCCCGCAAAAGCGTCCTCCCCGTAAAACGATCCTTGACAGAGGATCCATGAATGTCAAGTGTTAATGAACAATCATTATCTTTAATAAACTGATAAGCAGAGAGAAGACTATGTTTCATTTGAGGCACATGAAGAACATTTTGCAATTTAAACGAGTGAGCAGGAGTATGCAAAATAGATGGGCCAATATGATCTATAGACAGACCTTTACCATCTCCGATGTACACCTTGTCTTCACCATGGTAGGGAGTAGGAGATTGAATATTGGATATATCATTCGTAATGTGAGAGGTAGCACCCGAATCAATGAGCCAAGGATTAGAGGACTTTGCAGTATAGTGAGCACACATGGCAGCAAGTTTAGCTGGAGGAAACTTGCCTGAGATTTCAGGATTCATTCTGTCGAAGCAGTCAAGAGCTTCATGACTAGTAGAGCCACAAATTTGACAAGGAGTTTTGGATCCTGAAGAGGAAACATGACGAGTGAATCCAGAATTAGAAGATCCTCGAGTGAAACCAGAGTTGAAATTCCCACGATTGGAACCACGATTGTAGCTGCGATTAGAACCACGGTGAAAGCCTCGGGTAGAACCACGATTGTAGCCTCTGTTAGAATTATACCGAAAAGAATTTTGAAGTGGTGATGCGCCAGGATTGTGAGCAGCAAGAGCTTGGGGTGGTGTAGGAAGAAGAGGCGGTTGGCTTTGCACAGAGAAGGCATGAAAGGGCTCAGAAGATGAAAGTTTCTTGCGACGCTCCATGGACAACTCCTTAGTGAGCAACAGGCCATGTAATTCATCCAACGAAGTAGAAGAAAGGCGAAGTAAGATGGAATCAGTGAAAGATTCAAAATCATCAGTAAGACCTGCAAGAGTCGCAGCAATGAGATCACGATCAGTAACAGATGCACCAGCGGCAGTGAGAGAATCGGAGATCTCCTTGATTTGTTGAAGATAGTCAGCCATAGATTGAGAGCCTTTCTGAACATTTTGAAGCTTCGAACGCAATTGATGAATATGTACATCTGAAATACCACCAAAACGCTGCTCAAGCTTGAGCCAGAGATCACGAGCAGAGGAGACACCGACTGTGAACGGAATAATTTCCTCAGATAGCGTCGAATTGAACCAGATAAGTAAATTCTGATCTTTCTCATACCATTGCTCAAAACCTGGATTGATGGAGCGATCTGGAAGAAAGGGAGATGGACAGGGCTCAGTGCCATCAACAATCCCTAGAAGCTTGTAGCGACGGAGAATCGGAGCAAACAAAGCTCGCCACGGCAGATAATTGGATCGTCGGAGCTTGATCGGAACCATACTGCCAATGTTCTGAATCGTGAGAGAATTATAGATCTGAGAGGTATTGAGATTTGGGGAAGAGGAATTAGGGTTTGAGGGAGGCACCGACTCAAATGGAGAAGAAGAATCAGAGGGAGACGCCATCAAGATTTCAAGAAGAGGAAGCAAGAATCTGAATCGAAGAACAACACCTCAAACAATCACAGCGGAGAAGACGATCGGAGGCGATCAGAGAAGAGCGGAAGAGGGCAGGATCGAAGAAGCCGTGAGGCGGTGTGGCGATGGTACCCTGTATCAAACCAAGATCCACTGTTTCTAAATATCTCTCATATATTGATTTCACACAGATAACCTTACAATGATGCAGCAGTGTATATATAGACAAAACACTGCTCTTACAATTACAATTATATCCTTGACTAATCTATTTATTTACATAAGAATCATAACAAACATTTAACTAATATTGCTTGACTCTCAATGCAAACAGATAGCTTGTAGAAGAAGATAGAGAGAAAAGAGAGGGAAAAGAGATATTGAATCTTTGTATCTTTCTTAACAGAGAAGATATTACATGTAGAGGTATTTATATATTGTTCCTCTTACACTCTTAACAAACTATCTAACAGAACCTAACATAAGCTGTAATCTCATTACAAGTGTCAACATCTCACCCATTCATTCTATTTATTTACATATTCTAACATCCCCCCGCAATATCATGGTTAGATAAACCTAACATGAGATTGAAACAATGGGTAAGAAACAGAGGAGCACTTAATCCTTTTGTTAGAATGTCAGCATATTGGTCCTTGGAAGTCACAAACTGAACGAGGAGTTTCTTCTGAGCAATTCTTTCTCGAACAAAGTGAACATCCACCTCAATGTGTTTAGTTCGCTGATGTTGCACAGGATTGAGAGACAAGGCAATGGCAGAAAGATTATCACAATACAATGTAGGAGAACCTAATATGGGAACCTGCAGAAAAGAGAGAAGTTGCTGAATCCAATCCAATTCAGCAGCAGTGGTAGATAACGCCCTGTACTCGGCCTCTGTTGACGATCTGGAGACAGTTTGTTGTTTCTTGGAACTCCAGGATATGGGATTTGATCCTAGAAAGACCACAAAGCCAGTGGTAGAACGTCTATCATTCGGATCCCCAGCCCAATCTGCATCACTGTATGCAGTAAGATGCAGATCACCCTTAGAGTAAGTCATACCAATCTGCATTGTGCCTTTTAAGTATCGCAAGATACGTTTGACAGCAGTAAAATGAGAGACCATGGGGGCTTGCATGAATTGACACACCTGATGAACCGAAAACGCAATATCAGGTCGTGTAAAGGTGAGATACTGAAGAGCACCCACTACACTTCTGTACAAAGTGGGATTATTGTATAATTCTCCATCATCCTTAAGCAATCGATTATAAGGCAGACATGGAGTATCACAGGACTTGGAATCCAGCATCTCAGTTTTGTGCAATAAATCCTGTATGTATTTTGTTTGAGATAAAACCAAACCACGAGCTGTTCGAGTAATCTGAACTCCCAGAAAAAAGTGCAAATCACCAAGGTCTTTCAGATCAAATTCAGAAGTGAGGGAGTCAATAACGTGCTGAATAGCATCAGAATTGCTGCCTGTAATGATAATATCATCCACATACAGGAGCAATATCACAAAATGAGAACCTGCTGTCTTGACAAACAACGACGAGTCGGAGTAGGTAGACTTGAACCCAAGAGAAGGTAAGAAAGTAGTAAATCGTTCATTCCAAGCCCGAGGAGCTTGCTTAAGACCATACAATGATTTATGCAGTTTACATACCAGATCAGGACGCTTGAGATCAACAAACCCTGGAGGTTGGTCCATATAAACTTCCTCTTGAAGAATTCCGTGCAAAAAGGCATTTTTGACATCTAATTGCCTCAAAGGCCAATCAAACTGAGCAGCTAAGGACAGAATGAGTCTCACTGTTGTTGGTTTCACCACCGGGCTGAAAGTTTCTCCATAGTCTAAGCCAGGTTCTTGACTAAAACCTTTGGCCACAAGTCTAGCTTTATAACGAGCTATAGACCCATCAGCATGCTTCTTGATCTTAAAAATCCATTTGCACCCAACCAAGTTCTTGTTTGCTGGTAAAGGCACTAAACTCCATGTGCCTTGGTGCGACAAAGCCCTCAATTCTTCTTGCATAGCATTCAACCAAACAGGGGCCTTAAGGGCAGACTTATAAGTAGATGGTTCAGTAAACTCCAAATCAATACCACCCGAGGCTTCCACAGTAGTAAGCAGAACCTTCTTCTTACAAATGCCACTCTTACTCCTTGTTTGCATGGGATGCAGATTCAAAGATGGGACTGAAGAAAGTACTGGAAGACTTTCAGGTCGAAAGTCAAGGTCCACAGGGATATTAGAAGATGAGTGTGCAGTATTAGGGACATTGGAAGTAGTGGGAAATGTATCTGTGGAGACAGGTAAAATGACTGGAGACTCATGATGTGTAGAGACAGGTAGACTTGGAATAGAGGAAACAAGTTCATTCTCAAAGTTGACAACAGGCAAAGGTAAAGAAATGGAAGATGGTGAATATGTCAGATCAGTGTGTTTAGCTGCTTCTAACAAAGACATATATGGAAACTCGTGTTCATCAAACATCACATGTCTCGATATATAAAACTTGTGTTGTGTAACTGCATAGCATATGTAACCCTTAAACTTGGATGCATACCCTAAGAAGACACATTTCATGGTTTTAGGTTGCAACTTGGAACTATTGTATGGTTTTAGTAAAGGAAAACATGCACATCCAAATATCTTGAGGTGAGAAATCGAAGGAACTGCACCAAACAGAATTTCAAAGGGAGATTTATGCTGTAAAACAGGAGATGGCATCCTATTAATCAAATAATTGGCAGTTTGAACAGCAAAGGACCAGAAGTGAGATGGTAAGTTAGATGATTGAAGCAAGGTCACTGTGGTTTCAACAAGGTGCCTATGTTTTCGTTCCGCTAAGCCATTCTGTTCAGGAGTGTAGGGACAAGAAATTTGATGGGAAATACCATTGGTTTTGAGAAAAGACTGAAACCTATTGCTCACATATTCCCCACCCCCATCACTTTGCAATGTTTTAAGTGATGCAGAAAATTGAGTCATTATGAAAGAATGAAAGGCACAAAAGACATCAAAAGTATCTGATTTATTCATTAACGGAAAAATCCAACAGTACCGAGTACACTCATCAATGAAAGTGACATAGTATTTAAACCCATCTAAAGAAACACAAGGTGCTGGTCCCCAGATATCACTATGCAGTACATCAAATGGTTTTGCAGCTTTATTGACACTGGACTGAAACGGCAGTTTACAAAACTTGCCTTCTAAGCAGCTTTGACACATTACAGGTAAATTGTCATGCCTACAGGAAACATTGGCTTTTTTCAATATTAAAGAAACAATATGATTGGAGGGATGACCTAGTCTACTATGCCAAATAGATGAATTGACTAGCTGACCAAGCAAAGCTGATGGTGAAGGTTGAAATGAATTGACAGTAGGCAAGGATGGAATTGGGTAGAGACCATTACTGCACACTCCTTTGTATAGCATCCTCCCTGTGGCCTTGTCCTGAATCCAGAAATTGTAAGCATCAAAAATTAGCCAACAATTGTTATCTAAACAGATTCTATGAACAGATAACAGATTCTGAGATAACTTGGGAACATATAGAACTGAATTGAGTTTAAGAGATTTCAATGGAGTTCTTATAACAGTGTTACCCATGTGAGAAATGTTCAGACCTTCACCATTTGCAGTCTGCACCATTTCATTCGAGGGATAAGGAGTAGCCAAAGACAGATTACCAAACTCGGATGTCATATGATTAGTTGCCCCCGAGTCAGTTAACCAGACTTGAGAATTAGAGTGATGAGAAGACATGGCAGGACCATTCGGGGAAGACTGAGAAATAACAGTATTCATAGCTTGCATAGGAGGCTGAAAGGAGGATGAACCAACAGGCATTGAGAATTGCTGTTGTGGCATCGGGAATGACTGCTGAAACTGTGGTGAAAATTGAGGTACTTTGTCTTTGTGAAAACAGTACTGAGCAGTGTGATTGGATTTGCCACAAATAAAACACTTAGGTTTATCTCGAGGGACATTGGGACAATATGGAGCAATATGGCCATCTTGATTGCACAATTGACATGAAAAATAGATGCCAGGAGAACCACTATATGCAGACATAGGAAATGGACCAAGAAGACCAGGAGCAGGAACCGGCAACACATGAGTTTGAGTAGGCATATTTGACCTAGAGTAGGCATACTTATTACCCTGATAAACTTTGCCCTTCCCTTTATTTTTATTATTGTGATAAGGCTTGAAAACATAGCTGGATTGACCAGAACTATGTCCTTGATAATTCCCAGACTGAGGTCCTTGATAACTGCCAGAATGATTGCCTTGATAATGGTCGCCTTGATAATTGTTCCCTTGATAATTGTTGCCTTGATAGTTGGTACCCTGAGATGAACTGGCCTGAAAAGATCGACCTTTATCACTAACATCAGCCATCATTGCAGATAAAAATGGTGCAGTAGAATTAGTTTCAAGAATAGCCTCTTCAGCAAGCAATTGTGCTCGAAACTCTTTAAGGGAAATCACACTTTCTCGTCCTCGAATTACGCATCTGAAAGTGTTGTACTCAGATGGTAATCCATTGAGGGCTAAAATAACAATATCTTCATCCTCAAATTTCACTCCTGCAGCAGATAAGGAGTCCCTGGATTCTTTAATCCTCTGAAGATATTGTGACACAGTGCTGCTACCTTTCTTGATATTCTGTAAATCAGATTTCAGCTGAAACACACTAGTTTTGGAAACTGTCGAGAAATGTTCCTTCAATCGTATCCACAACTCCTTAGAACATGAACTACCAATCGCACAAGAAACAGCAATAGGTGACAAGGTAGCAGTAATCAATTGCATAATAGCCCGATCATGCATTTTCCACACTTTGTACTCATCAGAGTCAAGATTGCTCGGAGATGCATCAGATTCAGTCGGTAAAAACTGAGCAGGGCAGGGATTGGACCCATTAACAAAACCCATGATTCCATATCCTTCCAATAGTAATTCCATTTGGAAATGCCAATTCAAGTAATTTGCTTCATCCAATTTGACATTCACAGATGAAGAAACAGAAGAAATTAAAGCAGTAATCGGAGACTGTAAGATCTGAAGTTGCAAAGCAGTTACCATTTTTGGCAGAAGAAGGTAAAAGTCTTGACTGGAGCAATGTAACAAACACCTGGTGTGCAACCAAGAAACTGATTAAAGAAGACGAAGAGTGGTCAGCCGTAGAACCACAGAAACCCCAATTCTTGGAGATCACAGAAGACTCCAGAGAAATAGCAACACAAAGAAGAAAAGAAGATCGAACAACTTCAGATAGCAGACGAAATGAATGAGCGGAAGCTTGTTGCGGATCGGTCAGTGCGCAAGCAAAGAAGACGATGATACCATGTAAACCATGTAAAACAGATAGCTTGTAGAAGAAGATAGAGAGAAAAGAGAGGGAAAAGAGATATTGAATCTTTGTATCTTTTTTTAACAGAGAAGATATTACATGTAGAGGTATTTATATATTGTTCCTCTTACACTCTTAACAAACTATCTAACAGAACCTAACATAAGCTGTAATCTCATTACAAGTGTCAACATCTCACCCATTCATTCTATTTATTTACATATTCTAACATCCCCCCGCAATATCATGGTTAGATAAACCTAACATGAGATTGAAACAATGGGTAAGAAACAGAGGAGCACTTAATCCTTTTGTTAGAATGTCAGCATATTGGTCCTTGGAAGTCACAAACTGAACGTGGAGTTTCTTCTGAGCAATTCTTTCTCGAACAAAGTGAACATCCACCTCAATGTGTTTAGTTCGCTGATGTTGCACAGGATTGAGAGACAAGGCAATGGCAGAAAGATTATCACAATACAATGTAGGAGAATCTAACATGGGAACCTGCAGAAAAGCAAGAAGTTGCTGAATCCAATCCAATTCAGCAGCAGTGGTAGACAACGCCCTGTACTCGGCCTCTGTTGACGATCTGGAGACAGTTTGCTGTTTCTTGGAACTCCAGGATATGGGATTTGATCCTAGAAAGACCACAAAGCCAGTGGTAGAACGTCTATCATTCGGATCCCCAGCCCAATCTGCATCACTGTATGCAGTAAGATGCAGATCACCCTTAGAGTAAGTCATACCAATCTGCATTGTGCCTTTTAAGTATCGTAAGATACGTTTGACAGCAGTAAAATGAGAGACCATGGGGGCTTGCATGAATTGACACACCTGATGAACCGAAAACGCAATATCAGGTCGTGTAAAGGTGAGATACTGAAGAGCACCCACTACACTTCTGTACAAAGTGGGATTATTGTATAATTCTCCATCATCCTTAAGCAATCGATTATAAGGCAGACATGGAGTATCACAGGACTTGGAATCCAGCATCTCAGTTTTGTGCAATAAATCCTGTATGTATTTTGTTTGAGATAAAACCAAACCACGAGCTGTTCGAGTAATCTGAACTCCCAGAAAAAAGTGCAAATCACCAAGGTCTTTCAGATCAAATTCAGAAGTGAGGGAGTCAATAACGTGCTGAATAGCATCAGAATTGCTGCCTGTAATGATAATATCATCCACATACAGGAGCAATATCACAAAATGAGAACCTGCTGTCTTGACAAACAACGACGAGTCGGAGTAGGTAGACTTGAACCCAAGAGAAGGTAAGAAAGTAGTAAATCGTTCATTCCAAGCCCGAGGAGCTTGCTTAAGACCATACAATGATTTATGCAGTTTACATACCAGATCAGGACGCTTGAGATCAACAAACCCTGGAGGTTGGTCCATATAAACTTCCTCTTGAAGAATTCCGTGCAAAAAGGCATTTTTGACATCTAATTGCCTCAAAGGCCAATCAAACTGAGCAGCTAAGGACAGAATGAGTCTCACTGTTGTTGGTTTCACCACCGGGCTGAAAGTTTCTCCATAGTCTAAGCCAGGTTCTTGACTAAAACCTTTGGCCACAAGTCTAGCTTTATAACGAGCTATAGACCCATCAGCATGCTTCTTGATCTTAAAAATCCATTTGCACCCAACCAAGTTCTTGTTTGCTGGTAAAGGCACTAAACTCCATGTGCCTTGGTGCGACAAAGCCCTCAATTCTTCTTGCATAGCATTCAACCAAACAGGGGCCTTAAGGGCAGACTTATAAGTAGATGGTTCAGTAAACTCCAAATCAATACCACCCGAGGCTTCCACAGTAGTAAGCAGAACCTTCTTCTTACAAATGCCACTCTTACTCCTTGTTTGCATGGGATGCAGATTCAAAGATGGGACTGAAGAAAGTACTGGAAGACTTTCAGGTCGAAAGTCAAGGTCCACAGGGATATTAGAAGATGAGTGTGCAGTATTAGGGACATTGGAAGTAGTGGGAAATGTATCTGTGGAGACAGGTAAAATGACTGGAGACTCATGATGTGTAGAGACAGGTAGACTTGGAATAGAGGAAACAAGTTCATTCTCAAAGTTGACAACAGGCAAAGGTAAAGAAATGGAAGATGGTGAATATGTCAGATCAGTGTGTTTAGCTGCTTCTAACAAAGACATATATGGAAACTCGTGTTCATCAAACATCACATGTCTCGATATATAAAACTTGTGTTGTGTAACTGCATAGCATATGTAACCCTTAAACTTGGATGCATACCCTAAGAAGACACATTTCATGGTTTTAGGTTGCAACTTGGAACTATTGTATGGTTTTAGTAAAGGAAAACATGCACATCCAAATATCTTGAGGTGAGAAATCGAAGGAACTGCACCAAACAGAATTTCAAAGGGAGATTTATGCTGTAAAACAGGAGATGGCATCCTATTAATCAAATAATTGGCAGTTTGAACAGCAAAGGACCAGAAGTGAGATGGTAAGTTAGATGATTGAAGCAAGGTCACTGTGGTTTCAACAAGGTGCCTATGTTTTCGTTCCGCTAAGCCATTCTGTTCAGGAGTGTAGGGACAAGAAATTTGATGGGAAATACCATTGGTTTTGAGAAAAGACTGAAACCTATTGCTCACATATTCCCCACCCCCATCACTTTGCAATGTTTTAAGTGATGCAGAAAATTGAGTCATTATGAAAGAATGAAAGGCACAAAAGACATCAAAAGTATCTGATTTATTCATTAACGGAAAAATCCAACAGTACCGAGTACACTCATCAATGAAAGTGACATAGTATTTAAACCCATCTAAAGAAACACAAGGTGCTGGTCCCCAGATATCACTATGCAGTACATCAAATGGTTTTGCAGCTTTATTGACACTGGACTGAAACGGCAGTTTACAAAACTTGCCTTCTAAGCAGCTTTGACACATTACAGGTAAATTGTCATGCCTACAGGAAACATTGGCTTTTTTCAATATTAAAGAAACAATATGATTGGAGGGATGACCTAGTCTACTATGCCAAATAGATGAATTGACTAGCTGACCAAGCAAAGCTGATGGTGAAGGTTGAAATGAATTGACAGTAGGCAAGGATGGAATTGGGTAGAGACCATTACTGCACACTCCTTTGTATAGCATCCTCCCTGTGGCCTTGTCCTGAATCCAGAAATTGTAAGCATCAAAAATTAGCCAACAATTGTTATCTAAACAGATTCTATGAACAGATAACAGATTCTGAGATAACTTGGGAACATATAGAACTGAATTGAGTTTAAGAGATTTCAATGGAGTTCTTATAACAGTGTTACCCATGTGAGAAATGTTCAGACCTTCACCATTTGCAGTCTGCACCATTTCATTCGAGGGATAAGGAGTAGCCAAAGACAGATTACCAAACTCGGATGTCATATGATTAGTTGCCCCCGAGTCAGTTAACCAGACTTGAGAATTAGAGTGATGAGAAGACATGGCAGGACCATTCGGGGAAGACTGAGAAATAACAGTATTCATAGCTTGCATAGGAGGCTGAAAGGAGGATGAACCAACAGGCATTGAGAATTGCTGTTGTGGCATCGGGAATGACTGCTGAAACTGTGGTGAAAATTGAGGTACTTTGTCTTTGTGAAAACAGTACTGAGCAGTGTGATTGGATTTGCCACAAATAAAACACTTAGGTTTATCTCGAGGGACATTGGGACAATATGGAGCAATATGGCCATCTTGATTGCACAATTGACATGAAAAATAGATGCCAGGAGAACCACTATATGCAGACATAGGAAATGGACCAAGAAGACCAGGAGCAGGAACCGGCAACACATGAGTTTGAGTAGGCATATTTGACCTAGAGTAGGCATACTTATTACCCTGATAAACTTTGCCCTTCCCTTTATTTTTATTATTGTGATAAGGCTTGAAAACATAGCTGGATTGACCAGAACTATGTCCTTGATAATTCCCAGACTGAGGTCCTTGATAACTGCCAGAATGATTGCCTTGATAATGGTCGCCTTGATAATTGTTCCCTTGATAATTGTTGCCTTGATAGTTGGTACCCTGAGATGAACTGGCCTGAAAAGATCGACCTTTATCACTAACATCAGCCATCATTGCAGATAAAAATGGTGCAGTAGAATTAGTTTCAAGAATAGCCTCTTCAGCAAGCAATTGTGCTCGAAACTCTTTAAGGGAAATCACACTTTCTCGTCCTCGAATTACGCATCTGAAAGTGTTGTACTCAGATGGTAATCCATTGAGGGCTAAAATAACAATATCTTCATCCTCAAATTTCACTCCTGCAGCAGATAAGGAGTCCCTGGATTCTTTAATCCTCTGAAGATATTGTGACACAGTGCTGCTACCTTTCTTGATATTCTGTAAATCAGATTTCAGCTGAAACACACTAGTTTTGGAAACTGTCGAGAAATGTTCCTTCAATCGTATCCACAACTCCTTAGAACATGAACTACCAATCGCACAAGAAACAGCAATAGGTGACAAGGTAGCAGTAATCAATTGCATAATAGCCCGATCATGCATTTTCCACACTTTGTACTCATCAGAGTCAAGATTGCTCGGAGATGCATCAGATTCAGTCGGTAAAAACTGAGCAGGGCAGGGATTGGACCCATTAACAAAACCCATGATTCCATATCCTTCCAATAGTAATTCCATTTGGAAATGCCAATTCAAGTAATTTGCTTCATCCAATTTGACATTCACAGATGAAGAAACAGAAGAAATTAAAGCAGTAATCGGAGACTGTAAGATCTGAAGTTGCAAAGCAGTTACCATTTTTGGCAGAAGAAGGTAAAAGTCTTGACTGGAGCAATGTAACAAACACCTGGTGTGCAACCAAGAAACTGATTAAAGAAGACGAAGAGTGGTCAGCCGTAGAACCACAGAAACCCCAATTCTTGGAGATCACAGAAGACTCCAGAGAAATAGCAACACAAAGAAGAAAAGAAGATCGAACAACTTCAGATAGCAGACGAAATGAATGAGCGGAAGCTTGTTGCGGATCGGTCAGTGCGCAAGCAAAGAAGACGATGATACCATGTAAACCATGTAAAACAGATAGCTTGTAGAAGAAGATAGAGAGAAAAGAGAGGGAAAAGAGATATTGAATCTTTGTATCTTTCTTAACAGAGAAGATATTACATGTAGAGGTATTTATATATTGTTCCTCTTACACTCTTAACAAACTATCTAACAGAACCTAACATAAGCTGTAATCTCATTACAAGTGTCAACATCTCACCCATTCATTCTATTTATTTACATATGTGACAGGTTTTGCAACAGGACTAAATGTTTCCTTGTAATCCAAACCAGCTTGCTGATGAAATCCTTTGGCCACAAGCCGGGCTTTGTAACGGTCTATAGTACCATTGGGATGTTTCTTAACTCGAAACACCCACTTACAACCAACAATATTTTGTTGGGAAGTAAAAGGAACGAGAGACCAAGTGCCAGTGGACTGCAGAGCATTTATTTCATCCTGCATAGCAGCCCTCCAGTGAGCATGTTTTGAGGCCTGAAGATAAGTTGTGGGAATAATATCAACCGTATCAGGTAAAGGGTGTTTGGTGGCAGAGTAGGCTTTGGGTTTAAAGATACCAGCTTTGGATCTAGTAATCATAGGATGAGTATTAGGAACAAAAGAAGGGGCAGAAGAAGGATTCACTGAAGAGTGCTCAGGAGAGGTCACAAGAGGTCCTGGAGCAGCAACAGGGACTGGAATATCCTCATGAGGTACTGGAACATCAACAGATACTGGAGGATCCGTTGGGGAGACAGGAACATGAACAGATACTGGAGGATGCACATGAGGTACAGAGTGAGCAGCAGGGATTGTGAATTGCAGATTGACAGACGAATTCACTGGAGAAGTATCAGCAAGAACATTAGGAGCACCAGAAAAGCCAGATGATAGACTCTGAAAGGGAAAGGTAGTCTCATCAAAGATGACATGCCGAGAGATATATACTCGCTGTGTAACTGGATCAAGACAACGATACCCCTTGTGTTGAAGACTGTACCCAAGGAAAACACAGGATTTACTCTTGCTGGCCAACTTAGATGTAGTATAGGGTTTGAGCCAGGGATAACAACAGCAACCAAAAATTCTGAGTCGAGAATAATCTGGAGGAGTGCCAAAGATAAGTTCCCAAGGAGACTGCAGTAGACCACCAAGGGGAAGGCGATTGATTAGATATGCAGCAGTGGAAAAAGCTTCAACCCAAAACAAATGAGGCACTTGAGATTGCACGAGGAGTGTACGAGCAGTTTCAACTAAATGACGATGTTTCCGTTCAACACATCCATTCTGCTCAGGAGTATGAGGACAGCTAAATTGTTGCAAAATGCCATGAAGTTTAAGAAAATTCTGAAATTGATGACTGGTAAACTCACCCCCTGAATCAGAGCGAACAACTTTTATTTTATTACCAAGAGTGTTCTCTACATAGGACTTGTACTCCACAAAGGTTGAAAATACAGAAGACTTGGACTTTAAGGGAAAAAACCAACTATACTTGCTGTGATCATCAACAATAAGCAAGTAATATCTATAGCCACTCCCTGATACAACAGGAGATGGTCCCCAGACATCACAGTGCAACAAATCTAGACTTTTAGTAGATACAGATTGATGAGTACCAAAAGGAAGCTTGTGATTCTTTGCTAAAGCACAGTCTTTGCAGAAGAAGGCCAGAGAAGAGGTGCCTTGAACAGCAACTTTATTGGTAGACAAGACTTTGCGAAAAATAGCAGAGGATGGATGACCAAGTCGGCTGTGCCATATACGAACACTAGCAGAAGTACTTACAAGTGCAGTAGGAGTATGAGTGACAGAAGAGAGAGCAGATGAACCATGAAGCGGAAAGAAGCCATCTTTAACTTGGCCCCGCAAAAGCGTCCTCCCCGTAAAACGATCCTTGACAGAGGATCCATGAATGTCAAGTGTTAATGAACAATCATTATCTTTAATAAACTGATAAGCAGAGAGAAGACTATGTTTCATTTGAGGCACATGAAGAACATTTTGCAATTTAAACGAGTGAGCAGGAGTATGCAAAATAGATGGGCCAATATGATCTATAGACAGACCTTTACCATCTCCGATGTACACCTTGTCTTCACCATGGTAGGGAGTAGGAGATTGAATATTGGATATATCATTCGTAATGTGAGAGGTAGCACCCGAATCAATGAGCCAAGGATTAGAGGACTTTGCAGTATAGTGAGCACACATGGCAGCAAGTTTCAATAATACAAGGTTGGATGGATGGATGGAAATATGTGGTGTGGTTTTTGGCATGTTGGGCTGTCTTCTGCTCTGCTCATAATCCATTTTTTCTACTTTTGACTTGACTACTTTACTTAAATATATATTAACTTGTTCACACCGTACTCTCCCCCTTTTTATATAATAATCCCTCATAAATTCATCACCTTTTTTTTTAATAATCTAATTCTTTTCTTATTTATTTTTTGTTTTTAATTCCATGTCCACCCCTCACGGCCTTTTAATCATGAACAAAAAATAGGTCGACCTTCTCTCACTCTCTCTTTTTTTTCTTTTTTCTTTTTTTGGAAATTAGGATATATCATTATCCTAGCAAAGATGTCAAAGTTTTACAGTAAAGCCTACTCTGAGGCAAACAGTCGAAAACTACAAGAAAAGAGTAGTGCAATGAGGTCACATTGTGACCACGATGCCGCATCTAATGTTAGAGCGTCCATCCTCGCACTACCATATGCACTTTGTTTTTTGGGGGAGGGGGGGGGCGGCGGCATGGAAAGTCATCATTACACAAAACATGAACAAGGGAAGATGGGGGTTTGTTGACCCACACGTGATCACATACTTCCCTACAACGTTGCGACGCCAAATGGTCTGCTGCTGAATGAGCCAATCTTGGAACCCAAGACCAACGACAATCAAGAAAATCCTTTCCCAATCTGCAACACTTCACTAGAGTGGGGAAGGCATCCCAATTGCCTTTCATTGCCATGTCCCTTAGGCAAGAAATTGATTCCCAAGAGTCGGACTCAACAATAATCAGATTCCAACCCCTTCTCTTACCTAGCATACACCCATGCATGATAGCCAAAGCCTCCCCCATAGTCGCACTTGTAGCTTTCACACCAGATCTGCAAGCTGCTAGAAACTTTCCCTTCTCATCCCGAGCCACTACCCCTGTAAATCCCTCACCATCACTTGCTCCCCGACTTGCATCCACATTAATCTTTACGAAGCCTGGACTCGGAGGAGACCAACTAGATCAGGATCTCATGTGGCAATGACACCTTCCATTTAAATTGCTCTCCCATGAAATGTGAAATCTTATTTATGTCTCTATTTTTATTTTTGAGAGGTGTAATATGTTGTTCGAAATGTATATTTGGATTTCAAGTTAATTTATTGTTAACGGTTGTATTTTTCTCTCTTTTTTTTTTTTTGTATGGAGAAGACTTATATGATATAGGTATTCTGATATCGTGATGTTCCATGTCAAAGATGTGTAAATTTTTGTCCAAATATTCTTATTGGCACAAGATATCACACAACAGTATACTCACACCATCTAAGTTTTTGTCCTTTACATGAGGCCAGCTTTTTTTTTTTTTTTAATTTTTAATTTTTGTCAAAATGAGGCCAGCTATGCAAGATGTGAATTTAGGCATAGTTTTATTTGTAAACATTTACCACCCATGGATTGGAGATTCTCTTGCATCTGAATATCATTGCAGTATTTGAAAAAAAGGGCATGGCAAACAATTTGATGGGATTTTCATACCATTTAGTTATCTGTATATATAAAGCCAGAATGTAAAAAAGGGTGAGTAATTCAAAATACCAAAGAATGCCCTTCCTTAATTAGATTTTTTAAGGTAAAACAATTTAGTTTATGGGATAGAATGCTAAAATGACAACATTTGAATTTTAAACAAAACTACTTTGGGAAGTTTTTTTCTTTAAAATAAAAAAATATATTAAGCAAAATTAAAAATAAAATTACAAGTAAAGAATAAAATGCTAGTGTGTATAATAGGATCGACTACTAAAAGAAAATTGATTTATTCCTAATTTATAATAAAAATAAATTTGAACCACGTTATTGCTAGTTTAATGTTGTTTGTGCCAACAAAAAAAAAAGAAAAAAAGAAAAAAAAGGGGACTTAACAACTTATCATATATAATACAACCCAATTACATGATTATTTAGGAGAGAGGATAATGTTAACTAATCACACTGGTTTCAAAATCATTGGTCACAGTAATGGGTCTCTGGATCACTTGGACCACTGATGGGTCTGGATCAGTTGGATTATTGGTGGGTCTGGATCACTTGAAACAAATTCCAAATTGATATATACCTAATTGATGCTTACTTGCATTACATTATGATATTTTCTCACCATATTAATGCCTTAGATCTGGTGATCACATCTTGATAATGACTTACATGTCATTGGTACACCGCCACCACAACATCAAAACATCACGTAACATGTAAGTTACTCTCCAAAGATTCACCTTGAGCTCTTCAAGCTCCCATCATTGCCAGCCAACACCATGTACTTATCTTTCCTTGTGAGACTGGTGCACTCAAACCCTACAGCCTTACCTATCTCATTCTGTACATGATTGGCAACTTCAAACCTGGATTTCCCACCAATCTTGCATGTTTCTGGTTCAGGCAATTTATGAAGCAGCTGGAGGGTGTAAACAGGTTGTGGATTCATTAAGTGAAAAACTGGATCCAAACTTTTGAACCCACTTGCACATGTACCATAAAACATGTTTACTTTCACATCAATGGCCACAGGAACAATGTCATCAGTGAGCTCAGCAAACAAAGGGCTGAACCTCAACAAATAAGGCTCTCTGCATGTTGTTCCTTCTGGGCAAACCACAAGGTCTCCTTGTTGCAGCAGTTTCTTCATTGTTTTCCCATCTCTCTCTCTATCCCTAGTTAATCTGATGGTTTTCATGGGGGCAATTTTCTCATTGACTTTGCTCAAACTGTATGTGACAGCAGAGAGGGGTTTGTCAATGGCTAGTTGAACATAGAGTGGATCTAGGAGGGTTCTATGGTTGCAGACATAAAGTCTTCCCCTTTGTTTTTGGGAACCAGTTGTTGGGGAAATCAGGGATTTGGGTTTTGAAATTGTGTTGATTGCGCCTGTGAAGGCTAAGATTGGACAGGCAATGCTGTGAGGGAGAAACATGCCTGTGAGGAATCTTATGATGCAGATAAAAATTCCTAGAGGGAAGTACATGAACATGGCTAAGGTGGCTAGTGGGGTTGGGAAGAAGGCCAATCTTCCATCATGAAAAATCAAGGGTTTTGGGTATTTTTCTCTTGCTAGGGTTTTCCAGTTTTGCTTCTCAGCTTCAGTCACCATGTAAATCTCCTCCTGAAAAATCAAAATAAAAGTCATATGGGTGTTGTTCTGATGCTTGCGATATTGGGGAAGAGAATTTGAACACGTTCTTCAAATGCAAAAATAAATGCTCGTAACTACCTGAATTAAGTGTATTGCTAACTACATGACTATCTTCGAAGGGGAAAAGTACAAAACCCAAAAAGATTTTCAATAAATAGATAGAGACATGCAAAAATAAACTCTTTAACTACATCAACTGTAAGCATTTTACAAATTACATGAGTATTGTTAAAAGGGCAAAAAAAAAGTACAAAACCCCAAAAGTTTCGAATTAAGAGCGAGATCAGATGTACAAATATATGCTCTTAATAACTTGAATTACAAGTAATTTGGAAACTACACTTAGTTTTGTTAATAGGGGAAGATATAGAAAACAAAAAAGCGTTTCAAATAGAGAGAGAGATGAGTCAAAATGACCATTGACCAACCTTGCAATGAGAAAAGAGTTGCCCATGCTGCAAAAAACTATCTTGACAACCAATTATGCCAATGGCTTCAGAATCTTCCTTGACCTCCTCTTCAAGAACCACCACATTTGGATCCAAACAGTTAGTCTTTTTTTCCTCCATCAACCCCACAAAGTATCCACCAACAACTTTGAGCTCTCTGGCAACAACAACATCAACCCCAACATAATCTTTCAAAACCCCTTCAACCATCACCCTAGGAAACTCACTCACTCCCACTTTTTTCCCACATCTCATTACCACATCAAGCCCTTCATTCCCAACATCCTCCAAAAAAAACTTGGGCAGGACAGCAGTCCCAACCCTCATCCTATCCTTCCTAATCCCAAAAAAGCACAAAAAAACCATAATATTTAGCCCTAACTCTCCACCAACCAAAAAAACTAGAGGGCTCAAGAGAAACAAGACAATAGCTCTGAAAAGCCCTCCAGCCTCAAAGGCCACAAGCATGAAGTAAGGAAACAGTGAAGCTGATGACTTCAAAAGTGCTTCCTCAAAGTGGAAAAACACCGTTTTGTCTGAAAGCACTTTTGACTTGTGAGCAAGGGATTTGAACTTCTGAAACGTGAAGTGGGTTGCATGGGGTTGGCTGCATTTGTGTTCTGGAGGGGATGATATGTTGCTTGTTTTTCTGTGGAATTGGAAGGAGGAGGAAAGTTCTTCTAGGGAGCATAGGTTTCCAGACATCTTTGGTTGCCTTTGCTTACTACTTTTTATTGCAATAGATGCAGCATATTATATATACTACGCGGCATTCATTTATGATTCTTACACGGTTTAGGTATGAGTTTTCAATTGGTGAAAAGCCATCATCGTGCGCTCTCTACCATTTGAGCGAAAACATATACATACTCATTTCCAAAAGGGTATATAAAGTTAACATGGATTTAAATGCTTAAAAGGTAAAAATATTGAATGTTATATAATTTCATAAATATTCAAATAGTGAAGAATTTGTATTTGTATTTTGGAAAATAATATGTTGCATAAATACAAATTCAAACTCAGTAGTGAAGTACATTTATATTTATATTTTGGAAAAACAAACTAAGTTTGATTAACGGTATGAGATCACCAAGAATTAGTTTCAACTGGTCAAATAAGATTACAACATTTTTGGACTCGATTAACACATAATGTAATAAGTAATATGTACATATTCGCCAATTTTATTAGCAACATACCACATCATTTAATGATTTCATTTTATTAAATATATATTAAGTCGTACGAAATCCTTTCCTATGTAAATATGATATCCTAGCTTGCACGAGATATTCACAATTTCACATAGGTTTAGAGAACAATTTTATTCACCAGAATTAGTATGATAAATGAAAATAATTAACTCATCCAATATGCATATTTGAGTATAGTCAAGTTAACTAGAATAATGTACTCACTAAATGCACCCAAAATCTCTCTCCATAATTTTTAGATTAACAAGTTGTTCATGAGATTTGAACATATGATTACTTTAATAAAGCGGATACTAAGTAATGCTAAAGCAAATCATGTGCTATTTGGTGTTAAGTGCTGATACAATAGGCCCAGTTGCTAAAACACAATTGGTTACATTTTAAGACGTTAATTTTGCAGCACCTTAGCGTGCACCGTAGGGCAAACGATAATAAAAGTTTTCCACCTTCCATTAAATGGTAATAAGTATCCATAGTTGTGGAGACTACATTTGAAGTTAACTTACTACCCTTCTGCAGTGGACCAGTTAATTTCAATAGTAGATGCCATATTTGTACCATGCATTCGAGTTCTTGTGTTCGATTTGCTCTCCTTCAATACATCATGAAAAGAAAAACCTTTCTAATGAATGCAGGACTTGTATAACGGTGCCCTCACCGATACACAAATGTGATCTCTCTAATATTTTTTTGGGTCCATCACACCTGACAAACATGCGAAGAGAGAGTAGGAAGAGAGAGAGAGAGAGAGAGAGAGAGAGAGAGAGAGAGAGAGAGAGAGAGAGAGAGAGAGAGAGAGAGTTGAATGCACACATACGAAGTAGGTGAGAGTGGTTCAGATTCACTACTAGCTAGGTCCGTAGCCAACATAATCTCCGGTCTTCTTCTCATATATATCTAAAAGCATATCTACTAGAATAAATAGTTTTATTGAACCATCCAAAAGAAACCTACCTGCATGGGCATTGGCCAAACCAACTAAGAGAACATCTCTGAGCAAGTACTGAACCACCCCAAACAAGCTCATGTATAAAGATATAGTCTTTGCTATAAAGCACCAATGAACACATGACAAACAGAAGTAAGAAATTGAAAAGGACTAGAAATCTCCACGCATGCATGCTGTGCATGTCGTAAAGAAATAAGTTATTGCTAGAGAGAGAGTAGAGCATGCACCGGAGAGAGACAAAGTGATGAATGAGTATTTCCCTAATCGAGTTATGTTCACTTTATCACCTGATCAAGAACACAAAGATGTCATATTTTTGTACGGCATGACGTGAATGAGAAGGACAAAAAATATACAATTCAAGTAAAAATATCTTAAATTTAATCTGACTATTTGATTGAGAAACAGAACCACATCTAATAAACAATGTATTAATATCTCACCCAAAAAAAGATAGTGTTGGGAATACTAAATTTTTAAATCAAAATTTTTAAACCAAATGATGTAGATTATTACTTAAGTATTGATTAACATGCTTATTTTCCATTGGTGACATATCATTTGATTTACAAATTTGATTTAAAATTTTAATCCCCTTAATATTATCTCTAAAAACAAAACAAAAAAAAAGCAAGAAAGGGATGGCCTCTTTAGATGTTAGCCAGCTCAATTGATTGTTTACCCAATTGCAATAACTTAACTGTCACGTAACTTCAATCCTTAAATAAATAAATAAAAAAGACACTAAAACTTGAACATCACTTGCCGCACCACCTTTGACTAGACACTAAGTTCCAATATAACTATGCATGCAAGTCATTTTTTTCATAAATTGATATACTATTACGTTTCACTTACTATAATTCAAGGGACAAGTTATGTCAAATTTTTATGTACTTACTACGTGGTCAAAGTCTTAGTCTGCGAGTTAAGGTGGTGTCTTGTGTAACCTATAGAATGAGATTTATGCCTACTTATAGGTTATACTAAATGCATAAATTATTAAGTATTTTGAGTTTTTTATAATACAATAATAAGAGAAATGTGAGTGATGTCTAGTTAAAAATTTAAGGACAACTAGCTAAAATAATTTATTTTTGACATTTTGTTGTTGAAATAATCAAAATCAAATACTAATGATCGATCATATATTTACGACATACAAGTTAAGACACAAAATGATATAACGATGACATGCTAAAATAGATTATTCAATAAAATGTCAAAAGTGAATCATCTCAGCCAAAAATCCAAGATTTAATTTGGAGGACTAATGTCTTAAGGGAATGAAATCCTAATTTTTTTTGGTAGTAATTCTTGCCAAATTTTACATGAAACGTTTCTTTATACCAGCCATATTAAATAAGGGAAAAAGTTAAACTTGAGATTATATAGACTATATATAAAAGATAAAAGTTGATCTTAACCAACCGAGCTATAAGTTATTTGAGAGTGATAAATTAAAATATATAAAACATGTAAATAAATAAGTATTCCACTTTATCTTATTAGGTTAAGAGATGTTTTGATCTCATAGGGCTGATAACAAATTATGTACTTGACGTTAGTTACCAAACAAACGAAATCTTCACGCCTAATACTACTCAGTACTAGTAACAACATTTATTTTATTCTTATATTCTAATTAAAAGTATACATCAAAACAAATTGGCATATCTAAGTTTTCAATAGTCCGGAGTACAAAGTAATTTAGCTTTATATTTCTTAGATTGGTAAGTAAATAAAAATGGCAATGCTAGGAAAAATGATCTATTTAAACAATATTTGGTAAACCATGTGACGTGGTTGCTGATAATTGAATTATTACTTAAGTGTTAATTAACATGTTTATTCCCTATTAATAACATATCATATGATTTGTAAATATGATCTAAAAAGTTAGTTTACTTAACATTACTCGAATAAAAATATTATTTTCTTAATTCAGTTATCACCTTCTATTTCTCGTATTAAGTAGATCGCTCTATTAAACAACTATGAGAAATGCTAAGGAGACACTTTTAAAGTGAAACTCTCTATCACTTCAAATTTTGACATAATATTTTATAATGTTTGGCACGGAAATTATTCAAAAAATGAGATGGCAGTTTTTCTATGAACAGAGAGTTTGGTTAGCATTCGACACGACTACATGCGAGCTGGCATCATGTGAGATGGTTACAATATCTCAATCGTCAAATGATTATCCAACTTGTGCCACGTTCTGATTAGACATATATGGATGTCCACATCTCCTTCAATCTCAAGATACGACAAGAAAATTAATTCAGGAATCAGCGAGGTAAGCAATTCACTTGGACAACACAAAATTACACAAAATCTTTATATGCCTAGTGGACTGATGACTTTGGATATATTAAACAGAAGGAAATGTAATGGAGATTAAATTTATAGATAAAATTTATAAAATTAAAGGATAGGAAAGTTGATGATTGATTTATTACTTAAGCATTGATAAACGTGTTCATTATTATTGATGACACATCATCTAGTTTGTAAATTTTGTTTCGAAAAAAATGTTAGTGCATGTAAACACGAAACTTCCTGCAACAAATAAAACAAGAACACTTGTATAATTGTGCTCATGTAATGAGTTTTAGTTGAAAGATCACTTAAATAAGCTTATTAAGATTTTTAATACAAACGATATTACAACTTTAATACACTAGAGATAGAGGAGAATTTAATCGTTGAATAATTGTTTTAAATTTTTCTAACATTAGTGTTTTTTTTTTTAAGTATTGTGTCGTCTATTTTCTTCTCAATAATCGTGTCTTGATTATTTTAGATTTTTTTTTATTTTTTATAGATATCTTATTCCTGATGAACCAAAAATATCGACAAGATCGAATCGTTAAAAAAGGTTATGGAGTGAACTCCACAATAAGAATTACAACATATTTTATGTTTTGCCTGTGGTTAGACGTAATGTTAGCTGTCCCGAACAATTAATCGAATATAGATATAGTGCAACGTGTGTACAGTCTGGTGAACTGAAGAAGTTGGAACTTATTGCATCGTCTTCATCAATACAAATATAACCCTATCAGCAACTATTTATTTCGGAAAAGAAAACCCTAGCGAGCTAATTGCAGCAACTTTATTTCCAGGTCCTTCAATGTCTTTTCACGCTGAAAAAGAATCGCTATAAATTTCTTGAGAAAAATAGTTGGCAGTCATCGGGAACAAAATGACTGGTCAATGACTCACGCCATTGAAACTTAGTTTATCAAGTTCACAAGACAAAATTAAGTAACGTGTGTAATTTGTTTAGGTTTGTTTTTAGCTACGTTTCCTGAAACTTTATTTTGATATCACTTTGTCTCTGTAACTCAAAAATTATAACTTTACTTCTTGAAACTTAAAAGTCGTTCCACTTTGACTTTTGGATTCTCTCTTCTCCCTGAAATTTATAGGTCGCCTCCTATAACATATGGGAGACTCAAGACCCAATAAGATTAGGCCATATGTGCAATAAATTTGATTATAAGTCTCCATTATGCATTAATATTCAACAGTTAGAGAATATTAAGTTTAAAAGAAATTGAAGAGATAAAAAAAAAAAAAAAAAAAAATGATTAGCCTGGTGCACCCAGATCAAATAAACATAAAAGATTAACAAAATCAAGGCAATATGGAGCGAATTTTGAGTTTTATATAGAAAACTTTCAAGTTTCAGGAGCAAAGTGAAGCGAACTTTGAATTATAGGGAGAAAAGTGACGCTTTTAGAGTTATAGGGAGAAATCAAATAAAATTCGAGTTTTAGGAGATGTAACTAAAATAACCTATATGTTTATTGGTTAGAGGTGAAGAGAAGGAATTAAAATAAAATCCCTCAGTGTTGATAAAAAAAAATTATTTAAAAAAAAAAATTAAAATCGAAAGAGAACTACTTGTCTATTTTGTCGAATTTACTGAAAGCAAAACCAAATGACAATTCTCGGTAATAAAAATCGAAAGAGAAGAGCGACAGGGGGATTGTAAATTTGTAATAGCGGAGATAATGCCATAAGTTTAAGATTTTTGGATTAAAATGATTAATTTGCCCCTAACATACTGCTATTAAAATGATTAACTTGTCCTTTATATATTTAACTGATTGATATTGAGAAATTTGTTTGCCATGGACATTTTGGGGTTTTGCCACTATTTTGTCTTTTTGTTGTGGCTAGTTTATATATAGATTTATCTATGTTACATTTTAACTTTTATGGGGCCAAATTTTCGCCACTTTTATAGAACAGATTCACTGTTGCATGCTATTTTAGTCTAAAAACATAATGTTTTGTAGATTTTTTATATTTTTTTTATTATTTTTTTTATATGACATTGCATTATTTGCAGGGCTGGTCCTAAGATTTTTGAGGCTTGAGGCGACACCAAATATGTGCCTTAACTTCATATAAGAAAAATTATTTGTTTTCAAACATAAGATTTTGATAAAATTATACTTACAAAAACACTTCAAACTCAAAAATTTAGAAATATATTTATACTCTTATGAAAAAAAATTCGTAAAAGTTGAAAAGTAAAAAAATACACACAACGTTTCGAAACCATGACGTCCTCGTTAATTTTAAACAGCATAAACAAACCTTTTATAGTTAAACTTTTTGATCATTTGACTAAATTTTATAAATATAGTGTTTCGAACCCGGGACCTCCTCATTAAATTTAAACAACAAAACCACTAGTTCTAGTTGAACTTCTTTATCATTAAATTAAATTTTATAAATTTATACTCTTATGAAAACATATGTAAAATATAATACCCTAATAATTTGGTGCTCCCAATTTTTAGGGGCCCTGGGCGGTCGTCCAACCCACACTAGACCTGGGCCAACCTTGATTATTTGCACCTCTATGGAACTATCTTGTTGTCTAGACTAATAATACAATGTTTCAAGCACGTGACATTATATCATTAGTTTGGAACGCTACGTATCATCTGGAGGGTGTATTGAAGTCTTTCACTTAATAGAAAAGTGCCAAGTTGGACTCCCACCTACACCTTAGTGCCATTAAGAGAACTCATTAATTTGAGAAATGGTAAGTATAACTGAACCACCATCACGTGGTTTTAACAATCTGCAAATGTTATTAAACACATTTTACTTTCATTTCAAGCAAAATCATTCTTACCACAACATGGACCATGTTCCTTGTGCATGAATATATGAATTATAAGCGATATTACTATATATTTTAAGCTAAACTAAAGAGTGGAAGGATAGTTTAAATCACAAATGTAATAGGTTAAAGAAAAAGCTCCTAAGCACCGAAATAATTCATGACGCACTTTTTGCATGAATATGATCATAATAATGTCTTATTTGCTACAAATAAATTAGATACGTAATGATTACATTATCAGCATTTTAAAACACATTGAAATAGGAGTCTCTTGATAATAATATTAAAATAAAAAGGATATAGTGGATTAGAAATGTTTGATTCCATTGCTTCCTACCAATCGCCATTCTCATCCCAAGGACGGAACCAATTAAATGAAACAATTACAACCACAACAATGGCAGTTGTGATTCTCTTAATAGCATTGGAATGGTCACAGAAACATTTTTGTAGCCACACATCTACTTTTGCAAAAGCGCCAAATTCTTCCCAGTAGGACAATGTGTCGTGCTTTTTTTATTTTTTTTTTATTTTTTTTAAGGAAAGATCATGGTGGACGTGTTTGAAATGTTTTTAAAATGACTAAAAACATACCAAAAGTTAACCATGTATGGTAGAAAAATTAGAAATGACTGCTTTTTGGAAGCACATGATGTATAGTTATTTCAAAAAGTATTTAAGTGCTTTTCTAATGAACACTCGTAATTTTATTATAGGTTTCATTGTGCTTTTTTTTTTTTTTTTTTTTTTTGAACAAACAATATTATCTACGAAGAGAAAATGGGTGAACTTAACCTTTGACAAAAATCAAACCTAAGACATTTCACTTACAAGTGAAGAGGAATACTACTAAATTGTAATATTAAATGGCAACGGAAGCGTTTTTGCAAAAAATACTTGTGAACACAAGCGATTTTTATAAATACAATTCCAAACCAGCGCCAAATACTTGGAAGGCTCTAGAATATTTTTACGCAAAGATCCCACCAATCCAGCGCCAAATACTTGTTGATAATCCAAGGGTCCGTCGAGCGTGAATAATGCAAAGTTCCCGACCGCTAATGCACGCCAGCTCCAAAACTAAGCGAGGCCGAAAATGCATCTACGGTCAGAAATCATTCACATGCAAAACACCCACGGTTAGCGGAGGTAGTAATGGTAGGTAGGCTTCTTATTGAGTCTGTAAATGAGAGGTATTTAATGACAATCTAGAAACAACAAATAAAAGTAATGTTGGATTCTTCTTTCCATGTGCAGAAAACAACATCCACAGCTTAAGCTTACTGCAAACTGCAGCGTCAACCACCTCCAATAAAGGCATTAATAAAAAACAATTCCTCAGAGTCACAAACCAGTTTTTTTCTATGGCACATTAGAAACAAACGAATTTTCAGGAGCTCACAGTAGTGCATCTTCTGCTGCTGCACCTTGGCTGTTCCAGGCTGCACACTCGCTGGCAAACCTTAACCCGCAAGGATTAATTGGTCCCGGTTATCATAACGTTTTCTCGAGGACAATGCACCAGTTCGATTTGTCGAAAAATCGATCAACGATTACAGCGTCTTTCATCCCAGCTACTAATCTGCAAAATAGAGCAAAAATTAAATGAGCCGGTGAGGTTAAGCATCAATTGTAAATGTATTGTCAGAACATTAAGTTAAGCATCAATTGGGCAGTGACCACCAAAATTAAAATACCCTTTAACAAAGTTCTTTTTAAAAAAACGAGACAGAAGTCCAACTAGATACATAGGAGCTGCATCAACAAAGCAACTGGGCAGTGATCTTAACTCAAGCAATTACCACCAGAGGACGGTGCTACCTGACTTAGGAGATAATCTTCAGTGTGCCAGAAACACGGTCCGGTAAACCAGTGTCATAATACAAGCGGTTGGAAATTTTTTTAAGCATCCAACCACCTGTATTGTGGCACTATATGTATAGGGCCATGTTCTCGGCACACTGCAAAAACTCTCCTAACTTAGAGGCTGACCTACCGTAATGATTGGGATCCTTCTCCCACTGAAAAGGCTTGGGCCAAATCCAATAGGCCCACGAGGCTTCTTCTCGTACTCACTTCTAGAGTTGGCCTCTGTACTTCTAACGTGAATGGTTAGCTCACACAACTTACTTATAATAATATAACACTAGAATATATGACTTTGTGCCAAGAACCCTAATTCAAGAAACGGTAACTCATCATTCAGGCACAAAGTCAACAAAATTTGGTGACATGTTAGCCACACATAGATCATAACCTTGTAAGTATCTATATATTACCCCACTCATCTGCATTGTATGTTATATGTCTTCAATATAACAAATACTTTATGAGTGAATTACTTTGACCATTTATTGATTCACAGATGTAAACCATTGTGCTGGGGTGCCTCAACTATTTAAACAGCTCCTACGATTCCACTCATTAAAGTATTGCTCTTATGATTCAGCTTCATAACAAATCCATATAAACAGATGCATAAAATTCTGTCCTAATAGGCACTAGACATATAAAAGATTAGTTTTGCCCCCTGTGAGTTCGGTTTCTTTGTTTCAAGTAATGTTAATTCAGTTTCAGCAAGCCAACAACACAGCACAACCATAGCAATGAGACATAACAAAAATATAAGTATAATTTTATTAATTTGTTGATAAACAATATACATACAGTATGGAAAAAGAAACAAAATGACAAGTTACCTTTCAAGCTCGCCTTCATTGAAAACATGGTAATATCTGTTGTACACAACAGCACCCTTTTTATCATCTTTCTTTGCAAGGCCATTTGCAAGAGCGCAAGCAGAAGCACCACTTACTTCAGCACGGTGATATGGCAAGTGCCAGGGGACAAAATATTCTTGTTGATCATTTGCATCTTTCACATCACAAGAAGTCCCCGAATAACTCTCACTTTGAGAGGTTTTTTCTTGCAAACTCTGTGTAGCACTCTGGTCGGACTCTTTCTTACGCTCTCCCAAACTACTCTCCTCTGTTTCTGGGATGCTTTGCAATGTGCGAGATGAAGGGCTACGAACATGAGGACTACCAGGTCCTATCCACTCTTCTCCATACTTTTCGGTAAGTGGAGTCCATTTTGCAACTAATGATTTATCTTCTTGTTCTACAGCCCAAACTGTTATTAGAACTAAGCCACCCTTTCTCACAACTCGGATCAATTCTTCGATTGCTTTCTTCCTCCTACCCTCCGTACTTAGATGATGTAATACAGCTATGGATATAGCTGCATCACCAAAACCAGTTCTATATGGAAGGTCTACGGCATCTGCAACCAACACTTCATGCCCTCTATCTGCACAAATTTTGATAAGAGGAGCACTTATATCACATCCAATGAAAAAACAATCAGGATTAAATCCCAAGTACTTCCCATTCCCACATCCTGCATCAAGAACAAGCGATCCTGAAGGTAAGGAAGATAGAAAATTGGCTACTTTTGGCCACTTAGCAAACCGGGTTGAACTGAAATGAGGTGCTATAGCATCATAAACATGATGGACATACTTCTTTTCTATTTCAGGAGTGAACTGCACATTTAAGGATGCCTGTCTACGGCTGTCACTAGCTGATTCAGATTGTAGGATCTGAGATTCTTCACCAGAATCCAGAGAACAAAAACCAGACGCACCTTTAACCTTGACTTCTCTCATAGTACTGAAGATTCCTGAATAAGAAACACTACCAATGATCACAGTGGGAAGACGGAAGGCCTCTCTAGACAGATAATAGCATCTACTTGCTTTTAGAACGTTACAAAACATCACCCAGAAGAATGCATCTAATCAGAAAATAACCTGAAAAAAGGTCAAAAGGTTAAGGTTACAATTTTGAAAACATACAATTTGAATTATAAATGCGTGTGTAGTATCCTATGACATAAGCAAAACTAAACAGTGAAACAAGGAAATAAATTGGGGAAAGCAGCAAAATCGTTTGTAGGAGGAACAGACCAGCACATTTTAGTTTATCTCAAGCAAGTGAACCAAACTAGGAAGGAGAAATGCACCAAACGATCAGCGGCTTGAATTTCCCTTTAGTCAAGTTAATGACAAACTTGAAGAGGCTATTTTCAATAATCCTCTGCAGAACGCTTCAAAGACCTTTCACCTTCCATATAACAAGACCTAATAAAAGCCGACCAGGTAAGGAACTCCTACCCTGTTCTCAAGAGAAAATAACTATCACCCATTTGTCCAGAAATTACACCGAACAAGCCTGCCGCAGCTTCCCGCCATCGCTAAATGCATAAAAATCATAATCCTGTATACATTTTGTTCAACTGAGATTCAAACTTCCCCACCCTTTATTTTCTTCTTACTATGATTCATTTATTGATTGAAGAGCGAACTGCGCGATGGTACGATTTTTCTAATCTCCCAATATGCTTCTTGTTTGAAACCAAATTCAGTGCTTAATGCATCATCCGGATTTAGGGTTTCACAAATTCTGGAGATTTAACAGAGTTGCACACACCACAATATCCAGAGGCCAAGAACAAAATCATATTACTGCAATTCAGCTAAACACAACTTCAATACATAGATATTATACCTAAATCAATACATATACATACATATATATATATATGTATATATGAGTAGAGAAAGAGAGGTGAGGCTGACCTGATGCAGCAGACATGGATACGGTGAAGTCCAAAAGCTTGCTTTGTTATGGTGAGGAGCTGAAGAAGTGGCGTGAACCAATCCGAATGGTATGAAATTTGCTTCCTCTTTGCTTGTCTTGTGAGGTGTGGCTGATTCAATTAGGGTTTCTCGCAGAGAAAGACACGAGGGAGGTGGTGGGCGGGCACCGTGAGAGAGTAGTTACGAAGAGAACAAGCGTAGGGCGTACACAGTGAACTCCTCCATACTGACCGTTGATTTCCGGGTATTTATTAGATGTACGATACACCAGCCACTTGGTATATCGTACCGATATAATCATGACACATGATTCTGAACTTAAACCTATTACCCCGTTTAAACACCTAGTCCACATTTTTCATTTTCTTTTCCACTAGCCACTCCACACGTGCGTAAAACATTTTTTTATAACGAAAGTTACGCACCCCTAAAAATGTGTCGCTTTAATTGTGTACATAATTGCCCATCCAAAGTTTTTGATTTTGAATGACTAACACTCATTTTTCCAACTAATTTATGAGAGGCCAACACCCATATTTCAATCTATCTTTTTAATAGACACCTTCAACGTGTGAGAGGTATTTTTTTAATCACAGGCTCATAATGCCTCTAAAGATGTTTTTCATTGTAATTATCAAGAAAAACTTCTTCATATCGTGCACGTTCTAAATATTTGTCAAGTTTTTTGTTCTCACTTTGTGTAAAGTAATGTTTTATTTTACATATGTTCTTCCACTCCCCCTTGCGAGAGACTTTGTTTAATTACGAGTGCTACGCATCCTTAAAAATGTCTTGCGGTGGCCATCTCCAACCGAATGAGGGCCAAAGGGCTCTCTTTAGCCCTATAGTCCTCCAAGAAATTATATTTTAATGAACAGTGCCAGATCATATTTCATATCATCTTCAACCGAGAGGGCCAAAGGGCCAAAGGGCCATAGGCCAAACATAGCCCTGTGACAAAAGCCATCTCCAACCGAGGGGGCCAAAGGGCTATAGGCCAAACATAATTTATTATTTCAATTTAGAGACTACAATAACTTAAATTTAAAAACTACAACTTAAATATTAAAGACTACAACAACTTAAATTTAAAGACTATAATCATCATCATCATCTGCCATTGTAAAAGTATAGTCGGATGTAAACAACTCCCGTTGGGCCATAATTTCCCTCATTTTCCTATCAAAATATGCCTTACTCATTGGAGTGTAATCCGAAGTGTTCCTTTGCATGTTCCTATCATCCATCTCTTATTGTATTTGTTTTGCTTGTTCTTCATGTCTACGATTCCTTTCTTCAGCGGCAAATGCATTTTGCTCCACCATTAATCGCAATGAGACCGCTATTTCCTGTTGAAAGGCATAATCATCCTTTGCCTTACCCTTTTCCTTCAATTTTCGGGCCTTGTTTTGTCCCGTAGCCCTAGTTATGGAACCTTCACCTGGAGATGGATTTTTTACCCTTATTTCTTGAATGGTAGAAGATCCATCTTTATCCCCATCTGCATTTGAGGATGCATTTCCGAACACTGACGTAGGACCAACTCTTTATTGAGGTGGATCTTCAAATAACACTCATCCTTTACAAATTTCCCAACAACCGTGATGACTAAAGGGTTTGGAGTTGTCCTCCATATGCAATTCCTCCACTTGGCATACTTAGAAAATATAATTACAAAAATTAAAGGAAATTAATTTATGAAATTAAATGTAATATAATTCAATATTTAAAATAACTTGTGAAAACACTTACTTTGTCGTAGTAATTGGCTGCGCTTTCATGTCTGCTTCCGACCTTTAATGACACAACATGGTATCTTATCAGCAATATAAATATAATCATGTGCTCAATAATCTATACTAGCACGCAAGTTGGAGTCACCTAATGTGACATGTATGACTGCACCTATGGCTCATTGATCTATGCAAGCACACGAGTCGGAGTCGCCTAATGCAACTTGTATGATAGGCTAGGTGTAATAATATACGCTCTAGTGCTGCGATCACATGAAGGCTAGTGCTATACGCGGTCACCTATGAGTCAGACTCGCTTAATGTGATTTGTATGATAGGCTAGCACCTACTTGGATCCAAAGCGAGCGTGTGGTACGGGAGGTGAACAATCACGTGAAGGACTAACCCTGGCTCGGGACGAGAGCACTAACATCGGGGTGTAGCAATGATGAGCAAACTATATGAGTATAAGCATGTCATAATGATGCAATAATTCCAATCAACATAATAAACTTACCTGAACTTATATGCGCATCTTGTAGGATCATCTTGGTATTTCACAACAGTGTAACATGTCTCATAACATAATTTAATCATGGCATGAAGTGCATGAATCAATTTAAAAGCATTTGTGGAAACTATCAATCATATATATATATATATATATATATATATACACACACACATATATACTATAAAAAGGAAAATACCCACTCACCTGAGGTCCATGCTACAACTCTCTAGCATGAATATCGAGGCGTCACAAACGATCGGCGCCTAGAACAATTATCAAATCACATCTCAGAATACTTATTGATAGAACACGTAACTTACATAAAACACATCCCCAAGGACTTTCTAGAATGATTTGAAACCCATTAACCAAAAGTCAACCGTTGGTCAAAGGTCCGCGGTAATGTTTATAACCCTACGTAACTTAATCTGGAAATCAGCACCTCGAATTTCTGATCCGTAACTTCCAAAGATCCATATTATGCTTCTAGAATATCATACTAAAGTTTCATTACAATCCAACGGTTGGATCTGCACCAATTGCAAATTCAAGTGGTGGTCAACGTTTTATTTTACGAACTTACAAATCCAATTCATGAAGATCCGTACTTCGAATTCCCAATCCATAAGTTTCAAATATCCTTAAATATTATGGTCTCTATCAAAACTATGTTCAAATGATGAGATTTCTTCAATCAGACTTCACCTATGGAATTGGGGTATCAAACTTAGCTTAGAAAGGTTAGGGGGTGCCTCAGCCCACGCGCCGCTGCACACGATTGTCAACCACCCCGACTCGCCGGAAAAATCAATTATTTCTAAAAATTCTCAAATTTCACAAAAATGAAGATCTCAATGAGTAGAGCAAGTTTTATACATGTGGCCATGTCCAATTTGGACGGAAAAAGCCTTAAATCGCTGTGAACCCATTAGAAACCTTAGAATGGGTGTTCGTCGATTCAACTTCTCATGTGTTCCAACGCCCCTGTCACTGGTTTGGTTTTGTTCCTGGGTCCAAGGGGAGTTGATTAAGGGTAGTAGTGGGTGGTGAAACTTGCTGGATTGGAGGAATCACCGTCAAGCACCTCCGGTGCTCCAGTGAGGTTCTACATAGTCTGGACGTAAAAACCTTCAAATTTGGGTGGAGATAGTAGATGGGAGGTTGTGAAAGAGATTGCAGGTGTTGGATGATGGTGTTTCGACAGGAAAAATGGCGGAAATCGTCGGAAATTTGGTTGGATGGGTGCACGGATGGGTTGACGAAAAGGGAAGGCTGGGAGTTTTATTTCCCTTCTCCTAATTGACTATCTCTCTCTCTCTTCTAATTTCTGATTGGTCCTTGCCCCTTTAATTAGTTTATACACTAAAATTTGAGTAAACAATTTCAAACTTCCGTAACTATACCTTATAACTCGGACTCGCAAACAGTTTTTGCCTATGCGTTCGTAGCTTCAAGATCTATTCGGAAACATTAATTGTGACTTCAAACGGTCAACGAAAGTCAAACATCCTCACCTCTAAGGGCATTTTCGTAAAATCATTATTTAAACATTTATAAAACTTAAAATTAGGGACGGGTTGTCACAATTTACCCACCTTAAAAAAATTTCATCCCCGAAATTTAAAATCATTTGTTATACAAAAGTAGTGAAAAGACCACAGGGAAATAAATATGTAAAGAAGATATCAAGTTAGAATGGTTGCATAAAACAGATTGCCATTCCGTTGCGATCGGATTGCAATGATTCTTCTTTCATGCCTCCAAACTCAAACTTTTATTCTCCTTCAGTACAATACTATAATATACTGCTTTTATAAAACATACAGTAAAAAATATTTATATATAACATCCCGTCAAAATACATATATATAATAACATAAAGTTAAAGTAATCACTTAAATTAAAATTGAACATAGACTATTTTTCACCAACGCACTTGTTGCGTTACATACTCCAAAGATAAGCATGTAGTATCTTTGGGTCGAGCCCAAGCAATGAATAACTAATTAAATAAGTAAATACAAATGCTAACGTAGAATGACCTACTTGTCTACTTGCTTAATGGACACAACGAATAAGTTATTGATATTATGGTCTGCAGTCCACAATACCGATAACTCACTATTATCTCGATAAACAAGTAACAAATTTCTGACGGTGCAATATTACCATCATGCCCCCTATTAGGAAATACAAATACATCGTCTGAACAAAACCTCGATCGTGCTCACGCACTACCCTCACGGGTAACATCAACCAAAATCATAATTTTTCTATATCGTAATCTCGATCATTCAAATACCTGTTCGCAATACTCATCTGTCAAACATGTTCCGCGCGTAAAATCTCTATACCAAGTTTCAAACAATACCATTGCCAAACTAGAAATGTAATCGCAGTTACGCATAACTCTAACAAAGGTAAGTGCCTACCATGACTAGCTAAAACTGTAAAATATTCAAAAGTAATATGTCCTCTAAGGTCCGGATAGTTCATTCAGACTAGCCGTTACTTTAAGGGTGAAATGCGGTACGTGACAAAGTTTAATGCACATGGCCTTTAAGAAGGCTTCCCAAGACTTGGAAATGAAACACGTGTCACGATGAGATGTAGTAGCGACATACACACCACATATCTTAACAATGCAGTTCATAACGTGATAGTGAGCAGGTTCATATGGAATTTCCCTTGAGTTTAGCAAAACTATGCCAATAAGAACAATCAAGAATTTGAAGGTCAAACAAGTCCAACAAATCTAGAATACAAGGTAATTGAAATTAATGCATGACATCTCACTACAACTGTAGCTTCTGGAACATTCAATCAACAAAATGTCATGACTAAATGTTAATGTCCGAGCAACTCCTTTAGATGGTTTGTCTGTTTCAAAAATAATACGAAGTGTAGTAGGGTAGACACGGACCCAAGATTGACTAAAATACCTTCTAGCATAAAGAGGTGAATATGGAATCCCCATCAGAGTAGACGTTGGTCTAAGCGCCCGAGAAATTTGATAATTTCAAGAATGAGGAATTTTACCAAGTGGTCCAAAATGTAGTCCCTCTGGACTAATGGAAAATGGGCTAACTTGTCGCGTCGGTCAATGGTCACTAAACATCATCATAACTCCACATGTACAAGATACCTTGTATTGGAAGCTTATGGTGATATTTCCTATCCTTATACAAATACAGGAAGTGATTATAACCATCCAAACAATTTATTGATATCTTACAAGTAACGTCAAAACAATACTTGTGAATTCAAACTGAGGTGGGATAGGACAAGCTAAAGGTGTTCAGTGACTACGTTTGCACCACCAGGGTAATACACAATAATGCAATCGTAGGCGTTGATTTGGTTATTCCATTGTCGTTATCAGAAATTTTAGCTTATCTCAAATGAAGATAATAACAATTGACTCTAAGTCATGAATAAGGTGGTTCATTTCGAATAGTTCTATTTGTTGAGAAATATAAGTGATACTCCATCATGTTGCATCTACACAGTCAAAACATCCAAAGAACACGTCATCATGGATTTCCAAAATGATCAAGGTCATTGGAAGGTGTAAAGCAAAGGTAAGGTGAGACAACAGTTCAGTTGTCAGAAACTTTATTCATAATCAACATCCCAAACCAAAACTAATTTTCCTCGATTGACAAGTGAGAAAAAACACTATAGTCGAAAAATCTATAACAATTTGTCAATAAGGTCGACAAGACCAAAGATTGTCTCGAATTTCACAACACCTTGTGAGAATTCCAACTTTATTTTGCTACTACCTTTTTGGGGAAAAGAAAAGAATCTCGTCCACTAAGATCACGTCTCCCAAGAAGAGTACCAATTTAATCAAAGTTTACAGTCGAAGAATTTGGTATAAAGTTGACTAACAGTGCTTAGAGAATTTGGTCTCACTGCCGAAGTAGATGAGAAAGTCATCGAAAAGACTACTATGAATTTGTCAGGTTATGGAAGAAAACTTGAGTTACAAAGGTGGGTCGGCTAGACCATTAACTCAAAGTAGGGGATAACAGTTTTTTTTTTTTTTTTTTTTTTTTTTTTTTTAATCGTCACCCAAGGAAGTTGCTAAAATCTAGGTATGACCCTAACATTCAATCTTTCGCCTTCCTGGGTAAGTTTGAGGTTTCCAAGATAAAGTGTTTAGTCGCTAGTTGGTAAATTCCTAATTGGTAAGCTTTAGTAACTAAGTTCTCTCAATAAAGTAGGACTTGTTCGAAAAGTCATAAAGAAAACTAATATAGAAGTTGTTCGATAGGAAATAGGGAGAATAAATGTGGTGTTAACAAAGTGGATTGATGGTTCCAAGTAAAAATTTTGAGAAATGACGCCAAAGGTATACATCCTCAAAACGTACTATACTACTAACCAACTCTACAACACAAACTAAAATGTCTTCACAGTTTTCTCGACACACAAATCACTCTAATAGTGAGATATCATTCGTATTTCGATTCTACTATCTACATGTGGAAGTGATCGAGAGGTGGCTAGTCGAAGAAGTTTTGATTACCTAAATAGGTAGTATGGTTAACATAACCATGAGTTTACTATCTTAATACAAAGTCTACTCCTAAGTTTCCATGATTTAGTTTCTTTGGCTCAAGTAGTCAATGTTAATCGGCCTATTAGTTGCGCCGCTAATTAACGCACATGTGATATTTTGATATTGTTCACTACCCTGAAACTATGAATCGGCGTTCTGGCATAATGGTATCACTCCCAGATGCTAGTATGTGTGTACGATATCAGAAATCATACCGCGTGAATACTAGTTGATAATTCCTGTATATCGGACAATATCGTCACTTAGTAGCGCCACCGTAGGTTAATTATAGGTTAAACCCCGCTCGGGTGGATGGTTTCATTAATTCTAGGGAAAATACTTACTACTTCGGGGATTTCTACTTACCGCAGGTATAACAACTCACACATCGGTGCTTATGCTCATCGAAATGACGAGTACATCACCAAAAGAAAACTCGGGAACTAGCGTTGGCTGGAATGTCCTAAGGCCGAAAAAAGAATTTTCTAATAATCTACTTTAGGATGGACTTAAACGGGAGTCGATCTTCCTCCTAAAGATCTAGAATGATCAGTAGTGCGTTTGGAAAAATTAGTGCTATCAGGGACCAAAAGTGACTGTCCCCCTGATATTCTTACGTCGAGTGCTACCCCATTTAGCACCACATTGTCACTAGAGACATTCCAGAACTTTTGACGAAGGTACAACTTCGTAGGAATTCCGATAGAAAGTATACTAATGGATACTGCCAAGGGATCAAAACTATTGTTAGCTTCCATTCTCGAAAGGGTTGGTAATAATGACTGGCGGATGGTAAAGTCTTCGGTGGTATTCAATTATCAACACATTAGCCCTGCTTCAGGGTCAAAAACTCGTCTCCAAGTTGGAATTTTCCTTGGCAAGAAGGTTCTTTGTCTAAATCTAGATGCAACGCTAAAATGTTCTTCTACAAGATTGATAAGGCATTCACGTAACCCAAAACTATGAAAAGCTAACACATTTTTCGTGATTCGACGAGGTGGCAAGATTCGACATTTAGGTTCAAGAACCAAGAATGCTTACATCACGCGTGTGATGAACGCAATACTACCCAATTTATGCTCTGATACCAAACTGACACACCCCAACTCAGGATGTCCATTAGAACTTTAAATCAAGTTGTGCTGGGCGACACCTGGAAGGTGATGAAGCCATAAAGTGTAGTGATGTGGAAAATGTGAACAAATTTAAACTTAAAAGTGCCTAAATACAAGAGTGCGCAGTAAGGGGGAATGAACCGATTTCACATGTTATGACAGAGCATAAGTATAGTACAATAAAATAGGGTGAGAATTATACCATCGATGGTAATCGTCTGCACTAAGATTTGCTAATAATCATCGTCGGTACGAAAACTCTGTTACTAGAACCTGGAGGGGCGAAAAACAAGGGTGAGTGGGCCTGAAAATAAAGTTTTAATAAAAACCTTTGAAAACGTTATAACCCCTCACCATAAAACAAATATAGTTTCTAGAAAATCATACTACGTTTAAGTATGAAATCAAATGCATGCTAGCAGTAGATCCATAAGTATGCCACAACACGGTATCTCATCAGCAATATAAATATAATCATGTGCTCAATAATCTATACTAGCTTGCAAGTCGGAGTCACCTAATGTGACATGTAAGATTGCACATATGGCTCATCAATTTATGCAAGCACACGAGTCGGAGTCGTTTAATACGACCTGTATGATAGGCAATTACACTCCAGTGCTATGATCACGTGAAGGCTAGCGCGATGCGCGGTCACCTATGAGTCGGAGTCGCCTAATGCGACCTGTATAACAGGCTAGCACTTACTTGGATCCAAGGTGAGTGTGCGGTGCAAGAGGTGAACAATCACGTGAAGGACTGGCCTTGGCCCGGGGCGGGAGCATCAACACCGAGGCGAAGCAATGATGAGCGAACTATATGAGTATAAGCATGCCATAATGATGCAATAATTCCAATCAACATAATAAACTTACCTGAACTTACCTGTGCATCCCGTAGGATCATCTCGATATTTCACAACAGTGCAACATTTCTCATAACATAATTTAATCATGGCATGAAGTGCATGAATCAATTCAAAAGAATTTGTGGAATCTATCAATCATATATATATATATACACTATATACTATAAGAAGGAAAATACCCACTCACCTGAGGTCCACACTACAACTTCCTAGCATGAATATCAAGGCATCACGAACGATCTGCCCCTAGAACAATTATCAAATCACGTCTTAGAATTCTTATTGATAGAACACATAACTTACATAAAATATATCCCCAAGGACGTTCTAGAATGATTTGAAACCCATTGACCAAAAGTCAACCGTCGGTCAAAGGTTAGCGGTAGTGTTCATAATCCTACGTAACTCAATCCAGAATATCTGCACCTCAGATTTCCAATCTGTAGCTTCCAAAGATCCACATTATGCTTCTAGAATTTCATTACTAAAGTTTCATTACGATCCAACGGTTGGATCTCCGCCAATTGCAAATTCAAGTGGCGGTCAACGTTTTATTTTAAAAACTTACAAATCCAATTCGGGAAGATCCGTAGGTTGGATTCCCAATCCATAAGTGTCTAGTATCCTCAATTATTACGTACTATAATGTATTAAATTTTGGTGACGATCCGACGGTCGGATCGTTAAGTCATATAAGGATAAAGTAGTGGTCTCTATCAAAACCATATTCAAACAATAAGATTTCATCAATCGGACTTCACCTATGGAATTGGGGTATCAGACTTAGCTTAGGAAGGTCAAGGGGTGCCTTGGTCCACGCGCTACCGCACATGGCGATCAGCCACCTCGACTTGTCGAAAAAATCAACTATTTCTAAAAATTCTCAAATTTCACATAAATGAAGATCTCAATGAGTAGAGAAATTTTTATGCCTGTGGCCAAGTCCAATTTAGCCGAAAAAAGCCTCAAATCGCCATGAACCCATCGAAAACCCTAGAATGGGTATTCGTCGATTTGACTTCTCTTGTGTTCCAACGCCCTTATCACTGGTTGGGTCTTGTTCTTGGGTCCAAGAGGAGTTGATTAAGGTTAGTGGTTGGTGGTGAAACTCATCAGATTGGAGGAATCATCGTCGAGCACCTTTCGGGAATTCGGTAAAGTGGTGCCTTCATAGAACTCATAGTACTTTTTGGACATACGAGTCCAAACACCTTCACTTGTTTGAGAACTCCCCCTCACACTATCGTCCGAGACCCATCTACAAGCCCTGCAAAGAGTTTCATCTTCTTTTCGGGTCCAAGTTTTACCTTTCATTGCAGATGTAGCCATTTGAAAATTATTGAAAAAACTTAGAAATTTTTTATTATTTTTTTTTAAATTTTGTTTGAAAAAAAAAAATTCAAATCCAACAGTAACCTGCATTAGTCTGAAGTCAGCTAGCCGTTACTAGTTGGTGTCATGCTGACGCCAGGTAACCGTTAGGTTTGAAAGTTTAGGCCGACCCAGGGTTGGCTAGCTGGCTCCTTTGGGCCAGCTGGTTGGCCTGATTTGGTGGTTTTGGCCCGGTGGGGCCCACTAGCTCTTTAGCCTAACCCTCAGTTGGAGACAATTTTCGTGTCATTTTGAGCTGTTTTTAGCCCTATAACCCTCTGGCCGAATCAGTTGGGGATGGCCTAAGATGTACCATTTACGTAAAGTCCAAAACCGAGCTAACTCCTTTTCATTCTTTGTTTTATTCACGTTTTAAATATTTGACTATGGCATTGGCTTTCTCTAATTTTCAGCACCAAGCAATTTTTTTCCTTCTTTTTAGTATTTCTTACCCATACGCAATGCATCTCCCAAATATGCGGGTAAAAAATGAAAAGGAAAAAAAACCTAACAAAGAGAAAAATTATAATACATCCATCAAAACTAAAGAAAACCGTATAATATGTTTCGAAGACAAGTTTGTAGTTACCAACAATAAAAATTAAATAAAAAAATCCATCCATGAGTTAAACTTTCATGCAACATCAACGCTAAAGTTGCCACCCATTTATTTCCGTGTAATGTTTTATTTTTCAATGCAAATCCAGGAGAAAATTAGAAGTCTAACAAAATTCGAAGCTATTAAGAGCCCTTGGATGATCAAAGGGTGTTAACGTGCAGCACAAAATTCGAAGCTAGTCAAGCATCGTCATCATCGTTCCATAGTCAAGATATTCATCACTGCAAAATGAGAAATTCAATTTGCAGTATAATAAATAATACAATACATCAAATTAAATCAGGCAAAAAAGACAAACAAAAATAAACCGTACCCGACACTAATGGGTCACTTGTCTGAGCGACAATGAAGCGGAAGCCACCAATCTCAGGTGGGATGAAACCTCAAGAATTTCGGCGGTTGAACAAGGCTTTTTGTAAAGATTGAGGAGAGAGAGCGATATCAATGCAGAAATTAGCATTGTAAAACATTACCAACTACAGTAAAACATAAACAACAACTGGTAATTGAGTAACTCCTATAAATGTCTCTGGCATTCTAGAATGGCAAAATTAAGCCAGAAACTGAATAACCAATACACAAAAGAGAGAGCTTTCTACAAATTGGTCCAAAACCCATTCAAAAAATCTGGTAAAGATAAATAATTTCGAATAGTTCAAACGACAATCAAGTAAAAATCTCCAAATTATTATATATTAAAGTCGGCAATTAGTTAATAAATCAAAACATTAGTAGATATGAACAATTCAATTAGGCATAGAGTACATGAGTTGAAGCAGAAAGTGAAAATTTCTGGCGAAAACCCATTTCAAAATTCTGGCAAAGATAAGAATATTGTTCGACAAAATTACCCAATTTACTCCTTTGTATGCACTATGGTGATTGAGAACATGTGATGGAGGGCGGTTCCATCTCCAGTCTCTGCAATTGCTGATATGGAGTGCTTTGATTCCAGTTGGGGGTGGGTTCAAAAAACTGACAAAAACAGAACCGAGATAAAAAAACCGAACCGAACCGAACGAAAAACCAAACCGAACCGAATTCTTTTGGTTCGGTTTCGATTTCAGGGGTCTAGAAACTAAACCAAACTGAATTAATTAAATTAATATTTTATTTTATTTTATTTATTTAATTATCTGTTTTGGGTATTATTTTCTAAACACAATTTGTAAGCCCAATGTGTTGCCAAACTTTAAGCCTAAAATATTAAAAAAAAAAAAAAAAAAAAAAAAAAAGCCTTTAACAACTCTACACCCTAACCTATTATTTCTCCCCATTCTTTTCTTTCACCTCATTTCCATTATTTCTCATTTATGAGATCTTCCCTAGCCCAGAGCCAAACGGCTCTCTTCTACATTTCCAACAATCCTCTCTCTCAAAACAACCCATGCCTCCATTTCTCTTCTCTCTACACAAATCTCATCGTTGCAACAAAAATCACAGAGCCTCCAAGGGTGCACAAGTCTGCAAACTAAATTGCAGACCTCGTTGGAAGATCAGTCCCAAAAACAAACCCCCAAGGTAAAAATCTCTCCTAGCTGCTATTTAGTTCTATTAGGTTTATTTTCATGGAAAAATCAAAGAACTAACACATGCATGCGTTTTCTTTGAGAGAGCTCTCGGATCCACAACAAGAAAGACGCACCGACACCCAATAATGTCATATTCATGGTCGATTGTCCAACTCCCGATCATTAGTCATAGAATCAAAACCCCACTCTCGATCATCAGTCATAGAATCAAATCAGGTGTATAGCTTCCATCTACTCTTGACTGCCCAATTAAAAAAAAAAAAGAAAAAAAAACAATTTTCATGAAAAAAACTGAACCAGACTAAAATTTAACCGAAAAAAAATCGAAACAAAAAAAAAATGAAGAAAAACCAAACCAAACTGAACCGAACAGTAACTTCGGTTTGGTTTCCAGTTTTGGCCAAAAACCGAACCGAACCGAACCCACCCCTAATCTGGAGTAGTTGTGGTCGATTATCTTTTTTTTTTTTTTTTTTTTTTTTCTTTCCATCTTGAGCAGTAACTATATGCTTAATCTAATGGGTGAAATTTAAAGTGTAGGTGATTTGATCTAATGGTCGGAATCATTGTTGAGATGTAATTCCATATTTTTACATTTTTTACCCTATTTTTATGAGCAGTTAACCATTAGCCTTGTGTTTGAAATGAGGACATTTTTGGCATTTCGGAATGCTTCACTATTTTGCGCTTCACCCTTTATATATATATAGATAGATAGATGAGATGTATGTTTAGACCATTTCCAACCCTTGGGGATAAAGCTTAAAAATTTAAGTTAGAAAATTTTAAGCCATAAGCCAAAAAACTGTTTTTCTCCTCCAACCTTTGTAACTTAAAATTTTAGCCTGTGATGATTAAATAATGATTTTAGCCTAACTTTTTATTTTCGAAACTTTTTTTGTAAATAAAATTTATGTAGATTATCTTAATTTATTTTTATAAACATTTTAGTCTAAAAATATTTAAATTCCGATAAGTAATTAAAAATCATACAAATACATAGGTACTTTTTTTTTTTTGGAAACAAATGTACGATATTCATTAAGCAAATTAGAATACGTACAAACTGAGGATAATGTGCATAAAGGACCTCGATAAAAACCTTGCTAGGGATTTCAACCTGGTCGAAGGAAAATAGTGTCCGGACAACAATAGACCTATCCTCAAATGAACAATAAAATGAGCTTACAATCCCTCCTCAATGAGAATATCTTGGATCAATTCCGGAGGCTCGTTGAACCACAATACCTCCTGAACACTACTAATCCCCATCCGAGCAAGCTGGTGTGCTATCGAGTTACCTTCCCGCTGAACATGACTGACCACTGAAATCGACCACCCCATAAGGAAACATCTCAAATAATTTATTATAGGACCAAAATCTGAGCAGTCATCCCCTTGGCCCTTCATGGCTGCCAACACCAAACTAGCATCTCCTTTAAAATCAATCTTTACCTCCACCGTACATAGACTATTAACCAACAGGATAGCTTGCTGAGCAACAATGAACTCAGCGTGCAAAGCAGAACTTGATCTCTCAATTGGACTTGTAGCAGCAACAATGAACTCCCCCAAGTGGTTATGAATCACCACCCCAAAACTTCCCCAGCTCTCGCTTTGACTCCATGCTCTGTCAAAGTTACAGTTGACCCAACCCTCCTCAGGTCTCCTCCACTTCTGAACTTCTTAAATAAACTTCTTAGCTGTTGACTTGTGCCATTTGTGGAACTCCTGCATCCAACCCTTGGTTCGAAGCATAATCTCGAGTGGTGGTAATGAAGTGTTGTTCCATAGTACCTCATCCCTATGCTTTCACAGAGCCCAAATCAACATTAAACATAGTTCAAACCCCGAAGCAGGAACCTGTATATGTAAATTGGCTAACCAATGTATAAAAGACATTCTTTGACTGGTATCCACCCTTATGCCCAAGCTTTGAAACCACACCGCTCTTGCTATGATATAGTCTCTCAAAACATACTTCGTTGATTCCACTTGACCACCACAAACTACATACACCTCCTCATTCATCACTCTCCATTTGCATAGATTCAACTATGTAGGCAAAGAATTCAAACATGCACGCCAAACACAAATCTTCACTTTCCCAGGAACACAGGTATTCCACAATTTCTTCCATAACTTCTCCCCTATAAAACTCGAAGAAGAAGAAAAGCTAGCTACACCCTCTCCATTAGCTAATTTAATCCTCGAGCGACATGATATGTACTCCGGACGGTTAACTTCCTATGTCGTTCAAAATGCCAAACCTTACGGTCGGTAGTATCTCGTAAACTAAGTGGAAGCCCTCGAATTAATTCCACTTCCTCTAGGGGAAAAGTTCATTCAACAACTGAACGTTTCACCATTTTGACTTCATCCAAAATGAACCTTCCACTGTGGCATCAACATCCTAATGCACCGGTGGTGGGGTCAAGATCCAGAAGTAGGACTCCCTCGACACCCAATTATCTTGCCATATACGAACCTTCTTTCCATTACTTCACTGTCATTGAAGGCTCTTTTGAAGCATTGGTCTCGAAGTTGTAATACTTCTCCAAACATATCAACTATTGGAGGTCACCCGGGATTCTAGAAACTTTGTCGTAGGAAAGTAATGAGCTTTGAATACACAAAATACAAGAGACTCGGGATCATGAAGAAAACGCCATGCTTGTTTTGCCAACAAAGCAAGATTAAACACATAAAGATCTCTAAATCCAAGGCCTTCCACGTGCTTAGACTTAGACAAACACCTCCAGTTAAGCCAATGTATTTTCCTTTTTCCTGGATCCTCACTTCACCAAAATTTAGCTATCATCATGTTTAACTTTTCACAAAATGATTTAGGGAGAAGAAAACATTACATGGAGTACAACTGTCTTCACCAATAACTCACGTCCTACACTACTTAAGGGTCCACCTCGCCAACTTTGTAGTTTTTTCCACACGCTATCTTTCACATACTCAAATGTTTCCTTCTTCGACTTCCAAACTAGCACCGGGCAATCCTAAATATTTATCATGAAATTCCACTCTCCTCATACCTAGATAGTCGACCAATAACTTAGAATTAGTAAGATTAGGACTGAATGAAACACAACTCTTCTCAAAATTTACCGCTTGTCCAGAAGCCAATTCATACTTTCACAACACTTGTTTAATATTCTGACACTTGCTAAGGGTACCTCGAGCGAAAAGAAAGCTATCATTAGCGAAAAACAGATGGTGGATACTAAGAGTAACATGACATACTTTGATCCCCTGCAAACCTCCATCACATTCTGCCTTTGTCAATAATGCCGAGAGCCCCTTTGCACACATAACAAACAAATAGGGAGATAGGGGGTCCCCTTGCCGTATTCCTCTCTCCGGATGCACATAACCCATTGGGTCACCATTCAACTTAAAAGAATAAGTCACCGTTATAATACACAACAAGACTATACGGATCCATCTATCAGAGAACCCCAAACGATGCATCATAGCCTCGAAGAACTTCCATTCCACACGATCATACGCCTTACTAATGTCTAACTTCAACGCCATAAGACCATTGGACCCCAACGACCGTTTATGCATATAATGAATAACTTCAGCAGCTACTAAATAATTATCAGAAATTAACCACCCCGGAATAAAATCACTTTGTGTAGGAGAAATAACACATGGAAGGATAAGCTTCAACCTATTTGTAAGTACTTTCGCCACTATTTTGTACAAAACATTGCACAAACTAATAGGGCGTAATTGTGTCATCAACGTAGCATCTTTGACTTTGGGGATTAACGTGACATGGGTTTAGTAATTTTCCATAAGATTTGACCGGATAGAAGTATGGACCGAACCCCATTACAAATATCCGTACCTACAACTCCCCAATGTTTTTGGTAGAAACCCGGAGACATACCGTCAGGTCCTGGCGCTTTTGTAAGATGCATCTGAAAAACTGCACGTTTAAACTCTTGTTTCGTGAATGGGCTATCAAGGGAGTTATTCATCTCTTCCGTCATCAAGGGCGTGATGTGACATAAAATATCATCAAAATTCTCCACCCTGTTTAAGCTAAATAGCTTTGTGAAATACAACACCAGGACTTCCTCCATCCCACTTCTGTACTCACGCCAACACCCATTGTCATCCATTGACCCATATAAACAGTTGTGCTTTTGTCTCCTATTTGCTTTCTGATGAAAATATTTGGTATTGTGATCACCAAGTTTAACCCAATTCTCCTTCAATCTTTGTCTCCAAAATTGCTCCTTTTATTCAAGTAATCTATTCAACTTTCCAATAAGCTCATTCTTCTGCTCGATAGAGTCCTCCATTAATGGTTGTCCTAACAAACTCGTAAGCTTATCCTCCACTTCCCTAATCTTTCTTGGATGCCCTAGCATTGCTACGAGCCCAGTTATTAAGCTTCATCCGTGTCATCTTAATTTTCTCGGTAACCTGGAACATTAGTGAGCCTTCCACAACATGATTCCACCTATCCCATACCACTTTAGTACAACCATCCTGCATATGCCAAAATTCCTCATAATGACACTGCTTCTTACCTCGAATTGGTGTGCGTCTCGACTAATTAAGCAATACTGGAACATGATCGGACAAATACTTGTTTAAATGTTGCACTTTAAAACAAGGAAACAAATCCAACCATTCTTGATTACCCAAAGCTCGATCCAATCTCGCCTTGATTCCACCCCTTCTCGTCATAAACCACGTAAACTTATTTCCGAAGAAACCAAGATCCATCAACCAACATTGCTTCGCTGCATTCCGAAGCCCCTCCATTTACCTATCTTGTCGAACATTTACCCCTTCCTACTTGTTGGCTTGGAGGATTTCATTAAAATCACCAATGCATAATAAGGTTTGGATTCATTGCCAACAAGAGTCTCCAGCAGCCACCATGACTTATACCTATCACTTGTGGCTAGAAAGCCATAAAAAACAGTAAATCTCCAATACAACGTATCCCCTAGAACACCCACATCAAAATAAATATGGTTCTAGGAATAAGATCTTAAACATAACTTTATTTCATCCTTCCATAAAACACATAGCCCCCTGGGTTACCTCTACTATCGACGGTAAAACTACGATCAAAATTCAGCTTTAAACGTAAACGGTCCATGTAACGAGAATTACTTTTTGTCTCGCACAAGAACACTATAGTGGGATCTTGACTAGAGATTAAACGTTAGAGCGCATGAATTGCCCGGAGGTTCCCAAGCCCCTGGCAGTTCTAACTTAAATAATTCATTGCTGACGGCAGGGTTGACACCGATGAATAGGACAAAATTAAGTTATCAATCAACTTTCTTCGACCTCCACGCTGAGCCAATATTTTCTCATCTTTTTGAACCAAACGTTTCCCTAGTGCAGGTAGCAGTGCAACCCCATGGTCTCATGCATTAGATTGAGTAGTGCTCGATGAGAGACTCCCTACACGTCTCCCTTTCTTTGGTCTCATTTTTCTGACTCTTTGATGATGCTCAATAATATGCATGAGGTTGAAAGGATCCGAACTGAGCCCCGAATCCTCACCAACTGGTAATGCTAGACCCCATCCATTTTGCCCAACATTCACATTCTGCCCCATCGAACTCATATGCTGGCCCAACATAAACTCTCTTCCACCTCGAGGCCCAATAGAATCCACCTCATTCCTATTGAGTGCATTGCCCAACCCCACAATTGCTAAAACTGATTGAACTTGACTATTCTCCCCACGTGCAACTGGCGGTGCATTCAAATAAATTCCAAATAAGGTTAACCTTATTACTTCTCGAATTAACGGGATTTGCTGAGTTGGCATAACTGCCATAGAATTTACCCTCATCTCCTCCAAGTCAACGTCAGCATTCAAATCGGGAATATTAATGTCACCTTGATGATGGCATCATTCGTCTCCACCCTGAGATTCTCGCTGCTTGACTGTCCCACTGCAGCCACCGCTGGCGCCTCCTCTAGTGCTCCCTGATTCTCCATTGCAGTACTGTTCATACTCTTTTTGTCCTCCATGTGCAGTGGTGCTTTCATGGACCATCCCTGCAATGCATCTAATCCAAATCGCTTACCCTGTGGCCGCTGATAATTATCACCTAACACATCATTCTAGAACCAACGTCTATACAGCTTCGAAAAATCATCCTCATTCTTACCCTTGAACTGCACACACTATTCTTCCATGTGCCTAATAATCTCATAGATAAAACAAATCACTGGAAGTTTTTCATAATGCAAATCAATCCCTACCTCTGTACCTTGGAATGAAAGCAGTACACTTCGTCATAGCGGTTTCGTAATATCTATCTCGACCCAAATGCACAATATACTTCCAAAGATATCACCATTTCGACTCTGATCAGTTAGAACATGCACTCCAATCTGGTTCTCTATGAACTGCCCCATATAACGGGTCATATATGCAAGAGGCAATCTTTTCACTTGAATCCAAAACTCATGTGAACTCAACGAAATACTAGCAGGCTGCACCATGTTGTCTGCCTCCACCAACACCAGTAAGGCACCATTGTACAACCATGGCCCTCCCTTCTGCACTATCGATCTTTCCCGAATATTATCGAACCCAAATGAGAACAACCCATCATCCATCTTCACTATCGTAACCTTAGCCTTGGGGTGCCAAAGATTCAACATGTGGCGTTTGAACCTCTCTTCATCACTATATCCTCCATCAGCCGTTGCTCCACTTGCAAAGCTATTCGATAAATCTCACGAATTTTCTCCCCCAATTGTCGTGCTAACCTAGGAAACATCCATTCAAAACTAGTCTACTATACTAACTGTGATCTCAACAAACCGTCGAGCATAAAGTCAACCAAAACTATACAGCTGGCACTGTATTTACCAATTTGGCCGCTCTCCTAGAGAAATGCTAGGGAGGAATTTTTTAACTTGATTATTTTGTTGCTTATGAAAAACACAGAATATGCAACATTTTTTATTTGTTTTAAATACATAAGTACTTATAAAGTTTTAAGTTAAATTTGATTTAAATAATTTTCTTAAATTATTTTATACGTTAGATTTAATTTTGGACTATCAAATCTTTTTTTTACTATTATATTTGATCTCATTTGATTATAGCCGTTAGATTATAAGTAAAAAAAACAAAAAAAAGTTTGAAATATGACAATTTGGTGAGTGCAGAATAATTTTAGCCAGACTTAAATCTTGGGGAGAATCTAGCCCAGAGATATATTTTCTCCTCAAGGCTTATTTTAGCCCATGGTTGGAGATGGTTTGTGAGGTTTTAAAGCTTATATTTTAAGCTTTATCCTAGGGCTGGGCAAACGGGGCCTGGACCCGCGGGTAGGGGCGGGTCCAAGCGATTTGGGGCGGGTACGGGGCGGGTCCTGTTTTTAAAATTCTGAAACGGGGCGGGGCGGGTCCATGTTATTTGCGGGGCGGGACGGGTCCTAATTGCTGAGGAAACAGGTCCCCAACCCGAACCGTTTCCATCTTCCTAAAATTTGTGATTTAATCTGATCCGTTGATTTAATTTGATCGCACTCAAGTCAAGAGTCTCAGACTTTGCCTGCCAGACTCCCACAGTTGACACCCTACTCCCCAAATCTCCTCTCCTCTCTCTTCTCAAACCTCGCTCGATCGCCCCTATCTTTTTCCATCGACTCTCCCCACTTCCTTGTTCTTTCTCTCACCCCTACTGACTCGACTCCCTGAGACTCATAGTGAGTCAGTGACTGTCGACCTCGACTGTGTCTGTCGACATTTCATCAGGTAGCCACCATCACCATCGCGGGATCGTCTCCTAACTCTCCTTCAATCCTCCCAATCGCGAGTTCCGACCACCACGACACGGTCCACACCAACCTCGCCGTCGAGAACACTACCATCGTCCTGCAAATTCCTAGGTAATTTATGAATTAGGGTTTCTGATTTAGGAATTTAGTAAGCTTTTCAAAATTTCAATTGATTTAGGAATTCCGTGGGTTTTTGATTTGGGAATTTAGGGTTTTTGGGGCTATGATTGCATAAGCTTTTGGATTGATTATATGGACTGCTGCGATTTGATTACTTGCAGAAACTTGTTTATTGGTTTTGAATTTTATGGATCTGCTTATAGATTGTAGATTTTAAGTTGTTTGGTATTTAAATTTGCAGAAATTTAAGAGTATTTGATATACATAGTTTATTGGTTTCGAGTATTTGATATCCATAGTTTATTTGATATCCATAGTATTTGATATCCATACTCCATAGTTCTCAAGCTCTTCTCTCTGGCTCTTTTTCCATTTTTCTGTCCCTGCCAATCAAATTCCCCATAGCTCTGTAGCAGTGAGAATAATTACTTCCATGAATAATATATATAGGGTGGTAAGTTTCAAGTTCAACTTTTGTCCCTAGATTTTGTTAACTAGCAGAATCATCAACATTCTGTTGCGAGGTTATTTTGGTAACTAGGATTAGGTAAGACCGTGAGAGTGAATTTGGCAAACTCTTAATATTGATTGAGAAATTTAGTACAAACCTTGCCCTGTCTTCCTCACTTAAGAGAGTGAATTTGGCAACGTGTAGGAATTTAGCATATGTATGTGCCTTGGATAGGTTAACATTCACACGGAAACAAAGTACACAGTGTACACACTCTTAATATTGTTTTCATAATTGGCTAACAAATATTTTGCCCTTGATATCTACAAGTATACGGTCTGGTTAAATTGGAGTCTTAATCTTTTTAGCTTCAGTTTGCACATTGGAACTGCATAATTAATACAATTGTTGCAAACAGTCGATAGCCCTGGCCCCTGGTGGTTAGGGCCTTCCTCTTCAACCTACCGCTTCTTAGGCTCAATCTAGCTGTCTCATCTTAATGTAGTTTAGAATCAGAATATCACCATTATTAAAACAAACTTCTTTTTGCTCCTCAGAAATTTTAAAACCCTTCTTAAAATCCTAAACTTTTTATTTGTTTTATGTTTGTTTAACGCATGCATCTTCTCAATTATTTATTTACTCTTGCTTTTCAAAAGTTGGAGACTTATTTGGCAGAAACTTTTATGGGTACATGAATGCAACATGAAATAGTCGACAATGAATTATTGAGATATTTCCAAGCTTAAACACTTTAAAAATGCTTTAAAGCTTCCTGCCTTTAATTTGTAGGCCTTTTCTTCATTATATTCCTTAGATTTTAGGGTGGTGGTAGCAGTAGTAGTAAAAAAAGAAACTCAAACTCAAATTTCTTTTCAAGGTTCTTTTGACCAGCTGAAAAACTGAAGCCTGACGCTTCATCTTTCAATTTCAAATGCCAATTTGATGGAAGGTGACTACCCCACTCACCATTTCAAGGGCCTGTATTGTTGACTGATTTTCTAATAACTGTTTAGGACTAATGCTGCTGTAACTTGCGTGTTATGCTAATGTAATACAGTTGGACAGATGTATAAATCTTTCATATCTTAAAACTTCACAATATAAACTTGTAGGTTGTAGGCTTGTGCGGCAATAGGGGTAGGTCTCCTTTGACTATGCTTTCGACCAGGGAGCAGATATTCTAAACCCTAATTAATCACAACTGTCCTACTCTTTCATGATTCAATTCATATAATGAGAAAATAGTATTGGTTTTTTTGACTTTTTGCTCAATTGAGATGGTTATAGAAACAGACTCTTGTTGAGAGCATAGACTGTAGAGCTTCTGTTCTACCAGATGATAACAATTAGCTGTAGTGATACATAATGATATTTCTTAAAGTTATTTTTAATTCCACACATTGTTGGGTCATCTTTGCGAATGTTGTTACAAATTTGGAGGCAGTTTGTACCTGAGGCAGTTTTCTTTTCACCTCTTAGTAATTTAGGCAGTTTTCTTTCACATCTAGTAATTTAGGCTCACTTTCTATTCACCTCTTAGTTAAGCTAACTAGTACCTGAGGATTGAAACTTGAACGCACATTTGTTTAAATAAAGTGCAAATTGTTTGTGGTTAATTTCCATGGAGATTGCTATTATTCCTCCTTATTTTTATTAATTTAATTGTTGTATCTGCAAGTCTGCATTTATGTAAAATATCACATAAGCATTTATGTATAATGTGTAGATTTAGATTATGCTTACATGGAGATTATGCTATTTTATTTGATTAATGAATATAGTTCCATTATTTAATTTTTACAGATTTTTACATAATGTCTCAATCTCAAAGTCAAAGTACCCCTAGTAGTACTAATGTAGCATCATCTACGGCTACATCACCATGTCCTCCACAACCAACCCAAGCACAACCCACACAGTCAAAACCATCAATGCCTCCCCCAAACCCCTCATCCTCCAGAAAAAGAAAAGCACCACCTATTCCAAAGACAAAACAACCAACTATAATAGCTTCACTAGAGAGATCTTCTTCTGAGAGATCTTGGGTTTGGGATCATGTCACTAAGTGTATCGTCTCGGAAATACAAGAAGTAGAAAAGGATGGAAAGAAAGAGAAAGTGGAGGTACAAGTATTGAAGGCTAAGTGTAACCATTGTAACGCCCTTTTTGCATGTGATACTAGTGGGGGTGGAACTAGTACTTACATTAAACATATCAATAAACATTGCAAGTCATATAAACCAACTGATGAGTTGCAAAAGGTTCTAGGCAGTTCTGGACCTTCTGGGGATGTAAAAAACATGCTTGTTGCTAAAGGGTGGAGCCAAGAAGAAAGTGTGGAAGGTATTATTGAGTTTATTGTGATCGAGGAGGTACCTTTTAGTATTGTGGAGAGTGAAGGGTTTAGGTGGATGATGTGCAAAGTCCAGCCTAGATTGCATGTTCCATCTCGGAGAACTATCGTGAGGGAGTTATTCAGTATGTATGATAGCATGAAAGATTAGTTAAAAAAAGAGATACATAATCATAGAGTGAGCTTGACTACTGATACATGGACAAGTGTGCAAAATTTGAACTACATGGTGCTAACTGCTCATTTTGTGGATGATGATTGGAATATGCACAAAAGGATTCTAAACTTTTGTTTGATTTCAAGTCATGAAGGCAAAGAAATAGGGAAGATGATTGAGCAATGTTTGGTTGAGTGGGGGATTGAAAAGGTAATGTGCATTTCAGTTGACAATGCATCGGCTAATAAGGTGGCAATTGAATATGTTGTTCAGAAAATGCAGAAATGGCCTAATAGTAAAGTGATTATGAATGGCAAGTTTATGCATGTGAGGTGCTTAGCTCATATTATCAACTTGGTAGTGAAACATGGGTTGAAAAGATTAGATACAAGTGTGGATGCTCTTAGAAATGCCGTGCGGTTTGTGAGATCAAGTCCCCGAAGGTTAAGTTATTTCAAGAAATGTGTGGAGAATGAGAAGCTGGATAGTAGGGGTCTAGTTGTTATGGATGTGCCAACTAGGTGGAATAGCACATACATGATGCTAGAATCTTGCTTGAAGTTTAAAAAAGCATTTGAAAGGATGATCGAAGATGATGAAGCCAATATATACACCACCTATTTCAGTGAAAAGGTGTTTAATGATGAAGGAGAAGAAGTGGCGGGTAAAGGGAGGGTTGGACCACCTAAGGAGGAAGATTGGGATAGTGCCGAAGTGTTTGTGAAATTTTTGAAGGTCTTCTATCTTGTAACTTTGAAAGTTAGTGCAAGTAAATATCCCACATCTAATACAGCTGTTCATGATGTCATTGCTGTGGAAAACGAGATTGAAAAACTTTTTTTGCCTGAATATATGCAAACTAGAAGACCTGCAGAGTTGGTGCTACGTGATATGGCATTCAACATGAGAGCCAAATATCGAAAGTATTTTGGTTCAATTGAGTCCCTTAATCAAATTTTTGTAATTGCCCTTGTCTTAGACCCAAGGTTCAAATTGAGGCACTACATGCACTTGTCTAGAAAGCAATTACAACTTCTTGAAGAAGAGATTGAACAAAAAAGTAATCAAGTGAAGACATTGTGTGATGAATATGCTAGTCAAGCTTTCGATTCACAAACACAACAAAAGGGTAGAGAAGATTTAGTTCTTGACACTTCTTCTTCAAGGGTAAAACAATCATCTTCTAGTGTGCAAACAGAAAATTCAATGATATTTAGTCAAATCATGGATGATTGGGAAAAGGAACTAGAAGACACCGAGGATATTGCAGTTGCACATGAGGTGGATAGGTATCTCCTTGACACCGTAGAGAAAGTACCACATGGTTCACAATTTGACGTTTTGAAATGGTGGAAGTTGAAAGGGAGGAGCACATATCCCACACTTGCTTTGATAGCGAAAGATGTCTTGCCAATTCAAGTGTCAACAGTTGCCAGTGAGAGTGCATTTAGTGGAGGAAAGAGAGTAATTGACCCTTGTAGATCATGTCTCCTTCCTCAAACAGTGGAGTCATTGATGTGCCTTCAAAATTGGATAAGAAGTGAACCAATTGGCAGCATTGAGTATGAAGCAAGTCTTGCGGAGCTTGAATTTTATCAAGAGTGTGAAGAAGGTAATTATCTTATTTTTTATAGTTTGGTTTTTAACTTTATATTAATTGGTTTACAATTAACGTTTGTTCTTTGTTGTAGAATATAAAAGAAAAAGAGCAAATACTATATCTACAAGTTCAACCATCTCATCAAGTGTTCCTGAAGGTGAAGAAACTCGAACGAATAAAGGAAAAGGAATTGCGGTAATATTTTAAATTCAAATGAATAAACTTTAAATTTTCAATTTGAATGAGGATAGATAATATGATGTTGGACGTTAAAAATGTCATGTTTATATTCTATTTTTGCTTACAGATTCAATGAAGATTGTTGTTGGAACTTGGGCTTTGGAACTTGGATGTGGTTATGGATGTTAATTTGAAATTTATTGCGGATGTCATGTTTATGTTGTTTTGGATTATTTGATTCTTGGAATTTGGATGTCTTGGATTTTCGGATATTTTGTATGTTGATTTGATTTTTAGATGTTGGAAGATGTAATATTATTATTTTGGATGTATTGTTAATTTATGAACTTGGATGTTGGACTTTGTATTTAGATTGGATGTGAAATTGTGAATAATGGTGAATTTGTACAAAATTTGCATAAATGCAGTATGTGACTTTCTGCAATTGCAATCTGTGCAAATCTGTGCAGATTGCAATCTGTGCAGTTTTGTGCAGATTGCAATCTGTGCAGATTACAATCTGTGCAGTTTTGCAATCTGTGCAATTTTGTGCAGTTTGCAATCTGTGCAGTTTTGTGTAGATTGCAATCTGTGCAGTTTTGCAATCTGTGCAGTTTTTGTGCAGATTGCAATCTGTGCAGTTTTGTGCAGATTGCAATTTGTGCAAAATTCAATCTGTGCGGTTTGCAATCCGTACAATTCTTTTTTTTTTTTTTTCAAACAACCAAAAAAAAAAAAAAAAAATGGGACCAGTGGACCCGGCTCGAACCGGCCTGTTTTAACCGGACCGGGTAATGTCTGGTTCTTATATTAGAAAATGTAATCCCCGGCCCGGCCCGCCCCGTTCCCTTTGAACCTAGGTCAGGTCCGGTCCCTTCAAAATTGGGCCCGGCCCGGCCCATGCCCAGCCCTACTTTATCCCATGGGATGGTCTTATACATGCCATTTAAGAGAAGGGATTCTCATTTTATTACAAAACATAGGGACTGGTTGTGGGCAATGGCGGAGCTAGAAATTTTTGTGGGCTTGCTTAAAGATTTAAATCTTTAAAACAAAGAAACTTGATACTATATTTTTTTTACAGTATCAGCTAGCTTAAGAAAATTTTCACAAGGTGAGCCAAGAACTTTCGTTATTCAAACAAGTTCAAACTTGTACATGTACAAGAAGCGATGAGAAAAAAGATGTGAGAAAAAAAGATGGTTTGTAAATTGTATTATATAATTAAACCGATAGAATTTGAGTCAATGATATATGGTTGGCTACATTTTCAAAATCATGAAAAATTACATGAAAATTTTTATTTTCTACCAAAAGCTACATGGGCTATAGCCCAAGGTAGCCCTTGATGTGGCTTCGCCAGTGGTTGTGGGACCCACTTTACCTCAAATTTCAACGATTCGAACCGTTTATTTTGTAAGTTTTGATTCATTGATCATTCTTGTAAAATTTCAATTCAATCTGAAATAATTTGCCTATTTAATTGTCACAATGAAATTTCAATGTTTTTCTTAGAGCAAAGTGTTCATCAATTCTTGTGAACTCAATTACATGCTTCAAATATTTCAGATTTGGCTAATATTTTGTAAGGATGATCAATGAGGTATAATTTGAACATAGATGTGGTGTGGTCCCCACAACTAATCCCCATTTTTAAAGTTCGGATTGTTAAAGTTCAACGTAGTGTGGACCCCACAATTATTTTTTACTTTATTTTTATAAATATGGGGATCCCTTCTCTTAAAGGCATCCTATGTCTGTCTATATATATTAGAATATAAATTGTACAAGGTTAAGTTATAAGATTGTAGTCACGTAGTACTACGGTCTAGTGATATTTATTTTCACTTATAAGTGAGAGGTCTTAAATCTGATTCTTGCCAAAAGTGAATTTGAACCACATTATTACTAGCTCATTGTGAGGCTAAACTCACCCCCTTTCTCTTAGTATAAATAATATCGTTTGTTAAAAAAAAATAATAATAAAAAAAAAAATAATAATAAAAAAAAAATAATAAAAAAAAAAAAAGTTATAAGAGTGTATGAAACTCTAATTACAATAAGTTAACTAAGCCCAGTTGAATTGGGCCACTTTAACACTCTCCATTAAGTTACACAAGATATCACCAGTGCCTAATTTGACAAGATCTTGTAACTTTACGAATGATAAAAAGTTAACTTTGCCTATAGTGGCAGAGTTTTTAGCCACTGTCGCTAATGCTAGATCATTGTGAGGTTCTGGACGAGATACCATGACGATACTTCTCTAAGTCAAGCCCTCGGTGGATAGCAATGAGGCTAAATGTTACTGATCATTACCTCTAGCTCTGCCTGTCCATGCTTCTATGCAAGGGATTGCCATAGATGCCGATGCACTGATGCTCAAGTACGAGCTACCACCGTTGCCTTGTAACATACCAATACAAAGGGCGCAACTGAGGTCCACCGTCTCCTCCATTTACCGCAAAACAACATGCTCTGCAAGGGCAAAACCATAATTGAAACAAAGGCTTAAAAAGGACAACTAGAACAACATGATATGTAAGTGGTGGATTGCCTGATAGATACAATATTCCTCTTTAATCCACTGCATCTGGACCATGGAAGTTTAGATAATATCGATTGTTTTTTATTTTTTTTATTTTTTAAAGGCCTAGCATTTCATGGACTTTTTTTGACTTTACTGCCTGATGAGATGAAGAAATGGAAAATTATTTGTTGCTGACAAGAAGAAGGGATGCAATGCAAACCTACATAAAGAGATTGTGGTTGGTACTGCAAATTTGATATCAATTGTATTGCATTCTTTGTTAAAACCAACGCATTCAAAATCATCAGAGTATATGTTATATGTATTTTTCAATTGAAATAAAACTGTAATACTAATGAAAGAAAAATTGGATTATTAGTGTTATATTAACTTACCAACTTGTTAGCGCAGTGTACACAACTTTGCTTTTTACAATGGAAAGAATGTTATAAAAAGGTCAAAGTTAGAGGAATAACCTTTTTAATGGTAGGTGCAAGGTAGATGTAAAATGCCACACTAAAACTATAGCACAGGCAGATAACAAATAAAAGCAGAGAAATAGATGATGTTACTGATATTTTTCTTTCGTTCACTTCTTCTTATCTTTTCTTGTAACTTAAAAACATGCGGAGTGCTCTATTTATAGAGCAACTCCAAACTGATGCAGTTAATGCATTTTGAAATTTACGACACTTCGTCTGACTATACAATCTCTATGTATTCAACTTTCACTTTGCATGGGCATTGAAAACTTCTGCCCATGCTGAAGACTTTTGCTAACATACTGTGTGGGCATTCATTGCCATCAAACTTTTCAACACTCCCCCTTGGATGCCCACATATCAACATGAGTTGCCTCGTTAAAACCTTGCTTGGAAAAACCTAGTGGGAAAAAACCATAGCGAAGGAAAAAGAGTACAACTTTCCTGGATCGTTGATATAGTGTCAAGTATGCTTATGTTGCCTCGTTAAAACCTTGATAGGAAAAACCCAGTGGGAAAAATCCTAATCGAAGGAAAAAGAGTACAACAAACATGTATCATAGATACTCCCCCTGATATGTATCTCCCCCTGATTCCACATTCTCTAAATTTAGCTGTTTGGTAAGTCGACGTAATCCGATGCCTTGCACTAACTTCTGAAATGTGCACTTTGGTAGAGATTTGGTGAACAAGTCTGCCAGATTTTCATTTGAACGGATTTGTCTGACTTCAATAACTTTAGCCTTCTGAAGCTCATGAGCACTGAAAAACTTTGGAGATATGTGTTTAGTCTTATCCCCCTTGATGAATCCTTCCTTCATTTGGGCAACACAAGCTGCATTATCTTCATGGATGACAGTTGGATTGTCTGTCTTCGAAGTTAGACCATATGAATTCCGGATATGATGGATCATTAATCTTAACCAAGAACATTCACGACTTGCTTCATGTAAAGCAAGTATTTCTGAATGATTTGAAGATGTAGCAACTAATGTTTGCTTGGTTGAGCGCTATGATATTGCTGTATCTCCATTCTTAAACACATATCCAGTTTGTGAGCGGGCTTTATGCGGATCAGAGAGGAAGCCAGCATCTGCATATCCAACAAGGACCTGGTCATCTGTGGAGTTCTTTGAGTAGAAGAGACCCATGTCTGTTGTCCCACGAAGGTATCGCAATACATCTTTGATACCCTTCCAATGGCGAATTGTTGGAGCAGAGCTATATCTTGCTAACAAGTTAACTGAAAAAGCTATATCTGGTCTAGTACATTGTGCTAAATACAACAAAGCACCGACTGCACTCAGATATGGTACTTCTGGACCAAGGACCAATTCATCATCTTCTTTTGGACGGAATGGATCTTTCTTAATGTCCAAAGAACGAATGACCATTGGCGTGCTTAGTGGATAAGCCTTGTCCATACCAAATCGCTTCAGAATTTTTTCAATGTAAGCTGATTGGTGGACCAAAATTCAACTAGCACAATGCTCGATCTACAGGCCGAGACAATATTTTGTTTTTCCAAGGTCTTTCATTTCAAATTCGCTTTTCAGATATTCAGCAGTTTTATTGAGCTCTTCAGGAGTCCCAACTAGATTCATATCATCAACATATACTGCCACTATAGCGAATCCAGAATTAGATTTCTTAATGAACACACAAGGGCAAATAACATTGTTGATATACCCTTCTTTGATCAAATACTCACTGAGACGATTATACCACATTCGTCCAGATTGTTTCAGACTATACAATGATCGCCTTAATTTGATCGAGAGCATACCTCATGGTTTATTACTTGTTTCAGGCAACTTAAGTCCTTCTGGGACTTTCATATAGATGTCAGTATCTAATTCTCCATATAGATACGCAGTGATGACATCCATAAGTCGCATGTCAAGTCTTTCTGAAACCACTAAACTTATTAAGTAACGAAACGTAATTGCGTCCATTACAGGAGAGTATGTCTCCTCATAATCAATTCCAGGTCTTTGAGAAAAACCTTGTGCAACGAGTCGAGCTTTGTATCTTGCGATCTCGTTTTTCTCATTTCGTTTCCTTGTGAATACCCATTTGTAACCCACGGGGTTTACACTAGGCGGGGTTTGGACTACTGGTCCAAAAACATTCCGCCTTTCCAAGGAATTTAATTCTGCCTGGATTGCATCTTTCCACTTAGGCCACTCCTGTCTCTGTTTGCATTCATCAACAGAGCGGGGCTCAATATCATCACTTAAGATGATTTCAGTGGCTACTACGAATGCAAACATATCATCGATGATTATTTCATTCTGATCCCACAATTCATTTGTACATGCATAGTTTATGGAGATTTCTTTGCTTTCATGTACTTCTGTCTCTTCAGGGACATATGTCTCATCAAGGACATTTTCTTTTTCTGGAAGTCCAGAATCATGAATTGTGGATGTATCATTCATTTTCTCTTCTTGAATGACTTCATTTGGATTCAGTTGTGCCCTCGACTTTCTCTTTCGAGGGGCTGAATCTTTTGAACCTTGGGGTCTACCACGCTTCAGGTGTGCACCAGATGAATCATTCGCTGCCACTTTATTTTGTCCAACAGGGACAACAATTCTTGCAGGTGCATTTGCAGCTGATATATGTGATTTTGTCACTTTCATAGCATCATTAAATGCATCTGGCATTTGATTGGCAATGCTTTGAAGATGAACGATCCTTCTCACTTCATTTTCACATTGAATGCTGCGAGGATCAAAATGAGACAAGGTGGGAACAACCCATGTCAGCTCTTTCCGTTTTTCTGGAACGGTCTTTTCTCCCCCTAACGACGGGAAAATTGTCTCATCAAAGTGACAATCAGCAAAACGAGCTGTAAACATATCACCTGTCAAGGGTTCCAAATATCTAATGATAGATGGTGAATCAAAACCCACATAAATTCCCAGTCTACGCTGAGGTCCCATTTTAGTGCGTTGCAGCGGTGCAATAGGCACATAAACAGCACAACCAAAAACTCGTAAATGGGAAATGTTTGGCTGATGTCCAAACATGAGTTGTACTGAAGAGTATTGATGGTTGGCTATAGGTCTCAATCGAACCAATGATGCAGCATGTAAGGTGGCATGTCCCCATGCAGAGACTGGTAATTTGGTTTTCATAAGCAGAGTGCGAGCTATTAACTGAAGCCGTTTGATCAATGCTTCTGCTAAACCATTTTGAGTATGGACATGAGGAACAGGGTGTTCAACATCAATGCCCAATGTCATGCAATAATCATCAAAGGTTTGAGACGTAAATTCACCAGCATTATCAAGTCGGATTGACTTAATGGGATAATCTGGGAACTGTGCTCGTAACTTAATTATCTGAGCAAGAAGTCTCGCAAAGGCTACATTCCGAGTAGACAAGAGACAAACATGTGACCATTGGGTAGATGCATCAAACAAAACCATAAAATATCGAAATGGTCCACATGATGGTTGAATAGGCCCACAAATATCCCCTTGAATTCTTTGCAGAAATGATGGGGATTCAGCATTAACCTTTAGTTGAGATGGTCTAATTACCAACTTCCCTTGAGAACAAGTTTTGCAAGAGTTATCATTTGAGGCAGCAATGTGTCTGCTCACTAATGGATGTCCATTAGAGTTGGTAATGATCCTACGCATCATGGTAGATCCTGGATGACCCAGATGGTCATGCCATGACAATATGTGATTCAATTGTCCTTATGTATGTATAATACAATCCACTCGACATACCACGCAACTTCTCCAATATACGCTTCTGGGTATCATTGGAGGTAATGCATAGATACTCCACATTTTCTGCACTTTTTGTTTCAATGTGGTATCCATTTAGACGTATGTCTTTGAAACTCAACAAATTTCAAGTAGATCGAGTAGCATACAATGCATTCTGTATGGACAATATTGTTCCATTTGGTAACATAATCTGGGCTTGTCCTAAACCTTGAATTACATCTGAAGGTTCTGATATTGTTGTTACCCCTACTCTTGTAGGTATTAAGCTTGAGAAATACTTTCGATCACGAAGTATTGTATGTGTGGTTGCACTGTCTGCAAGACAAATATCTCCGCCATTTCTCATGTTCTGAGAATAACCACAGTTTTTATCCATGCTCTCTAAGTAAGAGAATCAGAATTAAAAGCAAGTTATAACAAGAAAATTTACATGCCACTTTTATTGAATCTGAAATACTACAAGTTCAGCATAATAAAAGTACATCAATGATTCAATCGGACCGGTATACTTCATTTCCCCTTTCCATAATAAAGTCTGGAACATCTAGATGAGTTGTGTTCAACTGTCCTGATAAGTCAAACACTGGATCAGGTATATCCATTGGTCTAGCCTGGTCGAGAAAGTTGGTCTCGACACCCTTCTCCTTGAGGGAGGCTTGATACAGATCCACTAGATGTTTTGGGGTACGACAAGTACGCGCCCAATGCCCATTGCCACCACACCTATGGCAGGCTCCTTCAGAGTTTCTAGGAGCATTGTTCATATGAGCTTTGCCTTTGTGGCGATTCGCATTTTTGAAGCTCGGGCCTGAATTATGCCTCGGAACCTGGTTGTGAAACTGAACTTCATGGTTCTTGCCTTTCCTATTCCATCGACCTCGCTTGTGACCACGTCCTCGTTTATGATTATCACCACCAGAGGATGTGGCGTTCACTTCGAGGGAAGCAGCATTCACTTCTGGGAATGGTGCAGATCCAGTAGGTCGGGAATGATGGTTTTTCATCAGGAGCTCATTATTCTGTTCAGCTACTAAGAGCACAGATATCAGCTGGTTGTACTCAGTGTAGCCTCGCGCTCTATACTGCTGCTGCAGGAGCATGTTGGAGGCATGAAATGTGCTGAGAGTCTTTTCCAGCATATGCTCCTCAGTAATAATATCCCCACAGAGCTTCATCTGAGAGGTAATTCTGAACAATGCAGAATTGTATTCTGCCACTGACTTGAAGTCTTGGATCCTCAGATGAGTCCACTCATAGCGAGCCTTTGGAAGAATCACCGTTGTCTGGTGATTGTATCTGTTTCTTAAGGTATTCCAGAGAGCTAACGGATCTTCAACCGTTAAGTACTCGCTCTTTAGCGCCTCATCAAGATGGCGGCGAATTAAAATCATAGCCTTTGCCCGATCTTGAGAGGATGAGTTGCTCTCTTCCCTGATGGTATCTCCAAGATTCCCTGCTTCCAGATGGATCTTGGTATCCAGTACCCAGGTCAGGTAATTCTTCTCGGTAATATCCAGGGCAGCAAATTCAAGCTTCGCCAAGTTCGCCATTTTCTTTTCTGAAAGAAAATGAGATGTGTAAGAACTTGCAATAATATATATTCCTGGAGGAATATGATGTTAGAACTTCTGGCTCTTACAAATTTTTCATTTTGATCTTCAGGCCAAAATGATAAGCACTCGAAACTTCTGGCTCGAGATTTTCAGGGTGAATGAGAATGGCAATTGTACCGTACCATTCTCATTGAAATAATGTAATATAGAATGGGCGATTATTCCGCACCACTCAAGTAACAGGAAAATTAAATATGCAGAGCAGTGTGGGCGATTATACCGTACCACCTAAAATTGCAATAAAATTAAACAGCAGGTAAATTTATAAGCAGGGTAGGGTGGGTGATTATACCGCTCCACCTAAAATTTGCAGTAAAATTAAATCTGCAGTCCAAGATAGGCGATGATACCGCACTGTCTTGGATCGCAGTAAGAATAAATTTGCAGTTCAAGATGGGCGATTGTACCGCACCATCTTGGATTGCAATGAAATTAACATAAATAAATACTGGGTTAGTAATCAATCTCTACACCAAACAAGTAATGAAAGATGTATGTAACCATTAGTTGGAGAACTAAGAGCAGGCATGGAGCAAAAAGTTCGTCGCGAGGGTATACTGCGCAGTTGAGGCAGAGGAAGAAGATGAATAGTAAAAACCTTAAAGGAAGCATTTTTTCTTTCTTTCGTTCGTTCGGCGAAGAGAGATGAGAGAATAATTATATTTAGAGACTCGTGCTGATAACGTGTTATAAAAAGGTCAAAGTTAGAGGAATAACCTTTTTAATGGTAGGTGCAAGGTAGATGGAAAATGCTACACTAAAACTATAGCACAGGTACATAACAAATAAAAGCAGAGAAATAGATGATGTTACTGATATTTTTCTCTCGTTCACTTCTTCTTATCTTTTCTTGTAACTTAAAAACATGCGGAGTGCTCTATTTATAGAGCAACTCCAAACTGATGCAGTTAATGCATTTTGAAATTTACGACACTTCGTCTGACTATACAATCTCTATGTATTCGACTTTCACTTTGCATGGGCATTGAACACTTCTGCCCATGCTGAAGACTTTTGCTAACATACTGTGTGGGCATTCATTGCCATCAAACTTTTCAACAAAGAATATATATAGGAAATGGTCAAGTAGTTTCCTTTTGTGAGAGAAAGTCTTTTCCTTTTCCTTGGTAAGCAAGCTACCCATTTTGGCTTTGGCTGCTAACTTCAAAAGTCCACCGGTCAACAGTAAACTGAAAAAGAAATGTATTGCCAGTGGCTGTCATATTCATATCTTTTCTTGCTCTCCAAGGCAGCCGCGTTACAAACGTTATAAAATACACCACCTCAGAGTTCAAATCAAATATACCCTTTAGCAAAAAGAAAGAAAAATCAAGTCCAAAAAAAACACTTGATTAATTTACAAAGATTCAAGGCCATGTCTGCTGGTTATAGTCTTGCTGAAGCACATGTGCTGAGAGACCTCCACAAAAAGAAGATGGAGATGGAAAAAGAAGAACGAGTGGAGTCGGGCACAACTAAATCTGGAAAGACCGAAATGGTACAGTCCAGGGGTTGTTGCTCATGGGTGTTGAAGAAAGTTTGTCGACGCAACGCTCATTGCTCTAGTTCAGCTGAAACTGCAGAAATTGGACCTTCAATCGAACATAAAGTTTGGCTGTTTATTGTGAATAAGTTGAGACTTTGAGTATAAAGTTTAAAGTCTGTTAGAACTTGTTGTTCTTATATTTATCATTACATATTTTTTTGTTGGTGCTACATATAGAGGAACTATATATGGGAGGTTTTAAGAAGGCTATAAGATCTTTTAATTTTAACCTGAAATTATTCCATATTTACTTGAACCCAGTTGACATGGTAACAATAATTTGAGCAAAAACTATCTTGTGAAGTAGTCAAAATAATAAGGACACCTTATAAATTTAGTGATACCTAACTAATTCAATTGTAATATTTTCGAATTCCAGGTACGATGATGATTGTTACTTAACTTTTTTTTTTTTTTTTTGTCAAATTGTTACGTAAATTTAGAACTGTGTGAAGCCTAGGGTTTTAATTGAGTTTGGGAGTGGTTTATATATATTATTATTGACATCTTTTCACCTAAATAGAAGGGTTATTTTGGTTTCGGTTTCTAATCAACCTAATTGTTAGACTGAAACCTTATTTGTTTCAATATTTGGATCGAGATCCTTAGCATCATTTAAAAGATTTAATTTATGCATTTAATGTCCCACAAATTATGAAATTTAAACAAATTCAAATAATATTTTAAAATATAATAAATACTAAAAATCAATTTTAGAGTAATATTGTTCTTCACAAAGATTATAGCAAAAAAATAGTGTACCCAACAAACTATTAACATATATAATTAGCATGGGTACATTTAGCAAAATAAAAAATGGGTACAAATAAATTAAAAAATATGGGCACAAATACAAATAAAAGTTTAAAAAAATATGCGCACAAAAAGGAATTAATATATGGGTACCAATTAAAACTGAAAAGAAAATTGGTACAAATTAAAAAAGAGAGTTGCAAATTAAAAATAGGTACAAACTAAAAATAAAAATATATAATAAAAAATTTAGCCATAAATATAAATATACCAAATGTAACGTTTCTAACACTAAATGAATATATTTAGAAATAAAATATTTTATTATTGAAATAATTAATAACGTTTATTAAAATCTAAAAACCTTGATAAAAAAATTAAAAAAGAATAAAATTTAAATTAATGAAGTAGAAAAAATAGCGATGAAAACCTAATTTTTCCAAAATAGAAATTAGCCTTCTTACACACTTTCGCGCATGCGAAAGACTTTCTCTTATCATGGGACTATACGCGACTTATAGATTTTTATTTACACAAGCGAAGAGCTCATTTTTATTCGCTTTTGGACAGACTAATTTTTAATCACATGTGCAAAGTGCCTAGTGGTTTTCAATTTTATCGGATGCCGCAAAGGGACGGTTTGTTTTTAATTAAATTCTCCAACTGTTATTGCAAACAAAATGTTTCGTTGAAACACCATAAACAGATTTATAAAAACATTACTATTCCTTTAAAATACTGAATAAAATCACAATTCTGAGGTTGCAGTGGGTTTTTTATGATTAAATTTAAAATACATATTTTCACAAATTCAGTAATCTCTAAGGAATGAAAACGAAAGGAATTTGCATCAGAGGAGGAAGAACCGACAAGACACATATATAATATTAATTTCTTTCAAGTACGTTCATGCTTCATGCAGAGTCCTAATATGCATTTCTTCTTTCAATAAACTTCTTTTAACCCTACACAATTAAACAAAAATAATGCTTGGAAGGCTAAATTTGTAAACAAAAGTTTATAAACTAAGTCCTATGAAAATTAATGATTGGATTATGATTTAAACATTGATAAACAAGCTCATTCTAATTGGTGACACATTATTTAGTTTATAAATTTTATCTATAAATTTAATTTCTCAAACATTACCCATTAAATAATCACGAAATCAACATATGCACCCAAAGAGAACCATTAATTGTTAAGCAGTGAAAGACGAAAACAATTAAAACGACTTTATATTCGCACAAAGTTGTAATCATATCACAAATTATCAATTCCAATCCCAGTTGGCAAACTCATCACACAATTATAAACAAACTTGGCAAACTCTACACACCATTACTAAATTAAAAAAGATGTAGCATACCTGAACAATTTTTGCCATTTTCCTAGAAACCTACAAAAGGTAGAAAGATGGAGAAGTGTAGAAAGTTAGAAACCAAAGAAGCACATAAAATAGAGTTTAGAAACCAAGGAAGCACATAAAATAGAGAGCAAATAATCACTTTAAGGGCCAGTTTGGGATTGCCATACTTTTTTAATAAATTGCTTATGTTGTGCTTTAAGAATAATCAGCAAAATAAAGTAGTTGAGTGTTTGATAAACTATATTTTAAAAACGTTGTGAGTACGAAAAATAGTGTAATAGTGTCTAAAAGGATAAATAATGTCATTGTTTAAATTAGTGAGCTTATTATATGAATTAAAAATAGGGAGTTTTAATGAAAATGGCTTAGACTAAGTTTAATTTAACAAAAAAAATCATCCTATAACTTTATTTAATGAAAATAACTTAAACTTTAATGAAAATGACTTAAATTTAATAAAAACGACAAAAATTTAATACAATAAAAAATAAAATAGAAAAAAAAAAGTAATAAAGCACTATTTCTGAAACTAAAAGGTACTACATTATTTTTGAAATTGAACACTACTACAATATCTCTGGAAGTTGCACTAATTTTGGAAATCGAACACTAATTATTTCAGAAACTAAACACGAGCACTACAATATTTCTAAAATTGAACACGTGTACTATACTATTTCTAAAACTGAACAAAGACACTATTTCTGAAACTAATTATATCCACCCACAGATATGAGCTCAATCGCACCCTCGCTTCATGTCCTTCAATTTCTAAAGTATCTTATCTTCAACCATCCTCCATGCCTCTAATCAGAGCTGAGGTACTCCACCTCAGTGAGAGTGCAGTGGAGCTTTAAATAGCCATTGGTTCCTGTAGGCAAAGAGGATCGGTCACCCAAAAATATTATAAGAGAGATATAGCGAGAGGGGATGAAATCCAGTTCATTATTGGAAAAAAAAAATGATAGGATCCCATGTAGGGAGGACTGATAGTTGTTGGAATGTGATCATGATGGTATTGGTTTTACTATGTGTGTATTTGATGTTTGGAGGTGCACCATAAGATTGGTGTACTGATATACATTTAACCAAAGGGTGTGATAAGAGGTATGACTTATCATAAGAGTTGTACCCTTCTACAAGTAATGTGTCTTATCATGAAAGGAAGATTCATTCCTCTAGACAAATTATCAAACTTGAAACAGATTATCTTCTTTCCTTTGGTGTGCTATTTCTCCCTTGGCGCTACCACATAGTAATAAATAATCTAACGACATTTGAGTTTGCTCTTGTGACAATCGTGCTAAATTCCATCAATAGTAGCATATATATGTATATTACTTATATATATACACACACACACACACCCACACAATATATATATATATATATATATATATATATATATCACGCATCTTTCATCTGGCGAAGTTTCTGTATTTTTTTTATTTTATTTTATTTTTTGATTCCGCAACCTTCATATCTGATTCCTTAACTTTCAAATTTCATAATTTTTCCATCAAGCACTCTTCTGCAGACTGCATTAAATTATTATTCTTACACAATTATCTCTTTTATGGAAACATAACAAAGCTTTTGAGTATTTCTAGACTTTGTCGATCATTTGTCCATGGTCACTGCTGTAACTTCTTAACGATTAATGTTGTTATTTTGGCGAACAACGGAAAATTTCGCATAAAAAGTGTAAGAGCAAAAACGGGAAACCAATCAGATACCAGTCACAGACAAGTTAGAAGACTTTACCAAAAAGAAGATCAAGAAGACTGCCATGAGCAGCATTTCAAAAGGGACATTTGTCAATTTGACATATATTTGCATCAAATTACACCAAGGAATGCGAAGATGATACCGAATTAAATTACTCTAACAAAGAAACTTACCCAGACAGAAACAAGACAACTTGCCAAAGGCCACCGAAAGAGGGTTGTCAAAGAGAGCAGCCAAAACACCTAAAATTAGCTTGGAGGATAGGGAAGGCCGTCCTTGAGCAAAAACCAGGGATCGAAATTGGTGGTCTATCGACTTAACTTTGACGTCCACAATCCTCAAACCAAGCGAAGGCATAATGGTGTGCGCACCATTTGCCTCGTGTGTAGACCACTTCTAACATAGGTCTTCAAAATTGCTCTTCCAATGAGTGGATAGATTTCCCAAGCATCCTTTTTTATGTCACCCGTCAAGCACTTAATCAAGGCACATCTTCACCATCACTTTATTGAAGCCTAAGCTTGCAGCTAGATCCAAGCCTTTGATAACCACAGCTGTTTCAGCAATAAGAGCAGAGGAGCACTTATAGAGCAGCCAAAGCACCTCTGAGTGTGTTTAATCCGCACAAATAACAATCCCCAGCCCCGCCTCCAAGGAAGAAGTACACCAGGCCCCTTCAGTGATCACCTTAACAAAATTATGGTTTGGAGGGCACCTTACCTCGTTGGCAAGGTCAAAATGAGAAGCTCCTGGACTCTTATATAGCTTAGCCTTCCAAATATCCCAACGGGTGATACCTACAGGAGAAAGAAAGGTGTCCAAGACTTTCTCCCTTTGTCCACCTAGAAATTTCGTATAAAAACCAATGGTCAAGAGGTGAAACATCTTCATTAAGCACCCTGTAATTTAGAGCAGTGCCAAACCAAATGTCTATCACGCATGGGCATAAATTCCATACAAATTGGACGTAGCAAATTCATGGCGACATGTCTTCTAAACAGATTCTCTCTAGTAGGAAAAGTGCTAAAAAAGGCACGCCACATGAAGACAAATAAATTAAGTTTTAAGACAATGTGGTTTGGTTTGGAATTGTGGTGCTTAAAAAAAAAAAAAAAGGCTTATTAAAAAATCTGAAATATTAAATGTATTTGGTAAAACAAAAAAAAAAAAAAAGAATTCTTTTTTTTAACTGTTGTCAACGAAAGTAAGAAAACATAGAAAAGTGGAAATAGAGCCTACAATACTTCTAAAAAAAGAGTTTTATTTTTCCAAGCATAGTAATTAATGCTTATTTAATAAAATTTTCAAATGACAAGTATACCTCTCTATATGTTTTACAAAATTACAATCTTTGTCCCTAATAATTGTGTTTGACAATTATTATATCACATTAAATATCATATTTTTTTAGTTATTTAACATATTCAAAGCAATTTATATAAAAGTTTATCAAACACTTAGACATCATTTTTTTTTTAATTAAAAACACTTTAAAAAAAAAATAAGGTTTACCAAACACTCAATAACTCTATTTTATAGTTATTTATTCTTACAACAGAACAAAAATATTTTTTTAAAAAGCACTTCAATATCAAACTAGCCCTGCTTCTAATATACGCCCACAAAAGTAACTTCAAGAGTCCCCTTTTTGGATTGAAAAAACATCTAGAAGTGTGGTCTTGAATCCAATTCTCCGACTTTACCTTTGTGTTGGTCCAAAACGATTTGATATCAGAGAAAAATCTGTACGGAGAGAGAATTAATCCAGACACCACGTTTGAAAAGAAACGAATAATTCTTTTTTTCTTTTTTTTTATATTTATTTTGAAGTGGATATGATATCTTTTATTTCAAAAACTCAATGAGAGTACATATCATGGTCAAGGTCACCCCTAATACCATCAGCCGCACCATTATAAGTACAAGGAACAAACGAGAACGTACACCCACTAAACTCAGAAGCTAACTCTTCAATATCAGAAACAATGAATCTAAGACTAGGGTAATCAATAGCATCACCCTTACAAGTAGAGATGGCTTCCATGGAGTCGGTTTCCACCTGTATCGAACCACACCCCACCCTTCTCGCGAGCCTCAACCCTTCCCTGATAGTTGCCAGCTCCACATGCTTCACTGAGCTGCAACCTTGAAATCGCCAGAACCCAGCAGCCACAAACCTCCCGTCCCCCGTGCGAATTACCCCCCCAGCCCCACCAACTCTGTTATCCACTTTAGCAGCCTCGTCGACATTCAACTTGAACCAACCATCGCATGAAGCCGCCCACCGCAGCTGTTCAGGAAAGAGCATGTAACTTGGTTGAAAGTTGGCTGCATGGAACTTTTGCAGCTAGCCACATATACGACTGTTGCACCACTTCCATAGGGTCACTAGACTTACCCTCCCATACAAGATTGTTCATCTCTATCCATAATGCCCACAAAAGCATTAGCACAACATCCATATCCACTCTCTTTTCCTTCACCAGACTAAGTATCCACTCCGTAATGGATCCGTAGGAATGTACCACTGTACCGATCCCCAAGGGCGCATTAAACTAAACTGCTCGTAAGAAGCTACACTCGTGTAACACGTGGTTGATCATCTCACCTTCCATATTACATCGAGGGCAGGAGTTCTCTAACCTTACCGCTTTTTTTGGTTAAGTTGGATCTTGTTGGCAGTATGTCCAAGCACACTCTCCATCCACAGACCTTGACTTTTGGTAGCACATTGGCTTTCCAGATTGCTTGTCATAGACCATGGTAAGCCCCTTCGCTGCTAGAAGACGAAGAGGCCGAGATTGCAGTGGACATGCAGTCTGTCCTCCGTATAGAATTTGAGATTGGAAAGGGAAAGTATGAATGCAAAAGAGCAGAGAATAGGTGAGAATAATTTGTGATTGATTTTCTTGATTATTTGCATTACCACAGATTGTGTGTATATATATATTACATCATTTGACTTTGTAAAGCCATAGAAGGCAAGTATGAGAATACAATATAATAGAAAAGACAGAGACGGAGTCAGAGCCGGCCCTGAGGGTAGCTGGAGTAGGCGTCCGCCTAGGGTCCCCAATTTTTAGGCGGAGCTAGGTAGGTCTAGATAGGGATGGGTGGGAGCTATGTGGGCTTATATGTAAACACCGAAATTTGGAAATCTTTTGTTGCAGGGTCGGCCTCGCTCAAGGAAGAAGACAAAAACCTTTTCCCAACGTCATTTTAATTACATGATTTTACTTAAGATGGTCACACCATCTTTTTTTATAGTTGCACGTCTTCTCCCTTTTAAATAGTCTCCACCATCTTATTTTTACTTTTTTGTTTCTTTCTTAAATATCACCTTTATGTTTATTTTTATGGGGTTTTATTACCCTATTTTAAGATCACACCACAAATATCTTTATTATGTTCCTAAAAGGCTAAAACTTTCACCTTTTTGAAAAATGATAACATGTTCAAATTAATTAGTTTATATAATATATAATAAATTATTTAAATCCGCCTCGTCCGCCTAGGCGCGTATACGAAAATTATTATACTCTTCACTCCAGTATTTTGTCCTAGTTGTAAGATGTTGTCTTTGGAATTCAACCATTCATTCATTTATTGAATGTACTAAGTAACATTGTAACAATAGAAAAATGATTGGAATTTGGCATACTGGGTAAGGACTTCTCTTTCGGTATGAATTGGTTGAAAAATTAGATTATGTAAACTTAATAAGTACACTTGCATCTAAAAATGCGAGACGGGTAATATTTGAGTAATGTTTGTATATCTTTCTTTTTTTTATATTAATTTTTAATGATATTTGATGTAGAAATAGACTTTTCATGTATTTAGTGAATTTTTTTTTTACACATGTCAATGTACAAAGGGTCGAGATTAGTCAGACAACTCTAGGATCCCACTTCGAAGACTCGCCTAGGGCCCCTAAATTCTCAGGGCCGACCTCGGATGGAGTGAATCGTGCAGTGCATCAAATCACGTCCTAATGACATATTTGTCTGCTTGATTTGCTGGACTTTTAGTAATCTCTTCATCCCCCTCAAGCGAAACAGAACAAAGTGAAGATTGAGCTTGGAAATAAGGAAGGAGAACCGTTCACGAGAACTACAATATTTCTAAAATTGAACACGTGTACTATACTATTTCTAAAACTGAACAAAGACACTATTTCTGAAACTAATTATATCCACCCACAGATATGAGCTCAATCGCACCCTCGCTTCATGTCCTTCAATTTCTAAAGTATCTTATCTTCAACCATCCTCCATGCCTCTAATCAGAGCTGAGGTACTCCACCTCAGTGAGAGTGCAGTGGAGCTTTAAATAGCCATTGGTTCCTGTAGGCAAAGAGGATCGGTCACCCAAAAATATTATAAGAGAGATATAGCGAGAGGGGATGAAATCCAGTTCATTATTGGAAAAAAAAAATGATAGGATCCCATGTAGGGAGGACTGATAGTTGTTGGAATGTGATCATGATGGTATTGGTTTTACTATGTGTGTATTTGATGTTTGGAGGTGCACCATAAGATTGGTGTACTGATATACATTTAACCAAAGGGTGTGATAAGAGGTATGACTTATCATAAGAGTTGTACCCTTCTACAAGTAATGTGTCTTATCATGAAAGGAAGATTCATTCCTCTAGACAAATTATCAAACTTGAAACAGATTATCTTCTTTCCTTTGGTGTGCTATTTCTCCCTTGGCGCTACCACATAGTAATAAATAATCTAACGACATTTGAGTTTGCTCTTGTGACAATCGTGCTAAATTCCATCAATAGTAGCATATATATGTATATTACTTATATATATACACACACACACACACCCACACAATATATATATATATATATATATATATATATATATCACGCATCTTTCATCTGGCGAAGTTTCTGTATTTTTTTTATTTTATTTTATTTTTTGATTCCGCAACCTTCATATCTGATTCCTTAACTTTCAAATTTCATAATTTTTCCATCAAGCACTCTTCTGCAGACTGCATTAAATTATTATTCTTACACAATTATCTCTTTTATGGAAACATAACAAAGCTTTTGAGTATTTCTAGACTTTGTCGATCATTTGTCCATGGTCACTGCTGTAACTTCTTAACGATTAATGTTGTTATTTTGGCGAACAACGGAAAATTTCGCATAAAAAGTGTAAGAGCAAAAACGGGAAACCAATCAGATACCAGTCACAGACAAGTTAGAAGACTTTACCAAAAAGAAGATCAAGAAGACTGCCATGAGCAGCATTTCAAAAGGGACATTTGTCAATTTGACATATATTTGCATCAAATTACACCAAGGAATGCGAAGATGATACCGAATTAAATTACTCTAACAAAGAAACTTACCCAGACAGAAACAAGACAACTTGCCAAAGGCCACCGAAAGAGGGTTGTCAAAGAGAGCAGCCAAAACACCTAAAAGGTAGATAATCATTTGGTGAAGACATCAGCAATTTGATGTTGTGAAGGAATGTGCCGAGTGGCAAGGACCTCGTGAGCAATTAACTCACGAACAAAATGGTAGTAATTTCTATGTGCCGAGTGCGAGCATGGAAGACCGGATTTGTAGCCATTTGAAGAGCGGAGACATTATATAAATGCATGGTGGAGTATGAAAAGGAAGATCAATCTCACAAAACAAATAGCAGAACCACCATAGTTCAGCTGTTGTTATGGCAAGAGCGCGATATTCAGCTTCAGAGCTTAAGCGAGGCACCGTGGATTGCTTTTTAGCAGTCCAAGTTAGAAGGTTCAGGCCAAGGAAAATACACGCACCACTAGTGGATCAACGATCATCAATGGAACCAGCCCAATCAGCATTGGAGAATCCATAAAGAGAGAAGTCCATTGAGGAACGGAAGAAGATACCATATGCAACGGTGCCCTTGATATAGCAATAAATGTGCTTGACTGCTTGAAGATGAGTGGTTTTTGGATTGTTCATGTATTGACAAACTTGATTGACATCATAAGTAATGTCAGGGCGTGAAAGAGTAAGATATTGTAGCCCACCAACCATACTACGATATGTCTCTAGGTTAGAAATCGGATCACCATCATGTGCAGATAAGCATGTGGAGGAGAGGAATTGAGTGGGTCTTGGCTTGCAAAGATCCATCTTAAATTTTTTTTTAACAAATCAGAAGCATAACGAGACGGAGAAAGAGAGAGGTAATTGCCATTGCGAATGACCTCTATGCTAAGAAAATAATTAAGATCCCCCAACTTCTGACAGGTAAAGGTGGCACATAATGTATCAATGAACTGATGAACAACATCAAAATTGCAACCTGTAACAATCAAATCATCAACATATACAAGCACATATAGAGAATATGTGGAAGAGTGATAAATAAACAAAGATGCATCTAATCGGCTGTGGAAGAACCCTTGGCTATGCAGAAAGGAGTTTAAGTGTTGAAACCAAGTGGAACTTGTTTAAGACCATAGAGTGCCTTGTGAAGATGACAAATATGCTTAGGGTGTTAGGAATCGACAAAAGCAGGTGGTTGTTTATATAGACCATTTCAAGCAAGATTCTATTAAAGAAGGCATTACGAATATTAAGTTGTTGTAAAGTTTAATTTTTGCAAATAGTCAAGGCAAGGATCGTACGAATAGTCCTTGGTTTGACAACGGGACTAAAAATTTCTTTATAATCAAGACCTGCTTGTTGGTTGTAACCCTTGGCGACAAGACTTGCTTTGTGTCTATCAATAGAATCATCCGCTTTGCAATTCACCCGAAACACCCATTTGCATCCAACAATATTCATACGAGGAGTGCCGAGAATGAGAGACCATGTTTGGTTTTGACAAAGGGCTTCATACTCTTCTGTCTTTCCACCAATGAGGATACTTGGCTGCTTGAGGGTAGCTAGATGGTTCGAATGACATCGGATCATTAAGGGCAATAGTTACTGCTTATGGAAGCGGATGTAGGGTCGAGCCATAGATTATATTGTTGACACTTATAAATTTTTGGTGGTCAGGAAAATATGCTTGATCAGGCACATCAGCATCATTGGTTGGTGTGAGCTCCGTGGATAAGGAGGGCTCATCGGTGGACATATAGGTCCATGGGTTCGGAGAAGCACCATCAGAATGATCTGGCAATGGGGAAGTTGTGCCAAGCCAAGGGGTGTGGAGAAGGCAGCTAGGTCTGTGTCCTTATAGTGGGAAGAAAAAGTTATAGCTTGTGAGGGATGTTATGATTGGTTGTGGGGAGCAAGACTAGGTATAGTAGTGGGATCCATAACAAATTGTTGTTGCGGTGCATGCTAGGAGAAGTAGCAGCTTTGATGGCCTAATATGGAAAAGTGGATTCATCAAATTGAACATGGTGGGAAATATAAACCTTACCAGAGGCAATGTCTAAACACCAATAGCCCTTGTAATTGTTATCGTAGCCAATAAAGACAATTTGATGGATTTTGGCATTAGCTTATGAGAATTGTAGGGAATCATATGAGGAAAGCATGTGCAACCAAATGTCTTCAAGAATCGATAATATGGTGTCTTGTCAAATAACTTTTCATAAGATGAGACATCCCCAATATTATGCAGAGGTAACCGACTAATTAGAAAGACAGCCGTGGTGAAAGCTTCCACCTAAAATGAGGACGGAAGATGGGATTAGGCAAGTAAACAAAGACCCATTTCAACAATATGACGTTGTTTTCTTTTGACATGCCATTTTGTTGAGGAGTATATGGACAAGAAAGTTGTTGAGTAATTCCATGTTGACGTAGAAAAGTGCAGAAAGCATTGCTAGTGAATTCATCACCACCATCAATTTGCACAATTTTAATTGTTCGAGTCAACCGATTTTCAACCATTCTTTTAAATGTAATGAAGGTAAACATAACATCATATTTTCTTGCAAGGGGAAATAACCACACAAATCTGGAGCAATCATCCACTATTGATAAATAAAATTTGTAGCCAAAATTAGAGAAAGTTGGAGCAGGTCGTCATACATCAAGATGCAGAAGATTAACTGAATATTGAGCTATAGATGTGCGAGAATTGAAAGGTAACCGGCATGCTTCGCCTAATGGACAAATGTGACATTTGTTATTGGAGGATCCACCACTAAAAGGTAAGTGGTATTTATTGGCAACAACTTGAAAAATACTGGTTGACGGATGTCCAAGATGAGCGTGCCACACATCATGAGTCGTCCGTTCTCCATAGAAAACAAGCTTTGGTCTGATTTGTGAAGCAGCCCGAATGTAATAAAAATCACCATAATTATGCCCAATAAGAAGTTGGACGAGCCATTAGAGGGACAATGAGCGGCAAAGGCAGCACCGTTGGACAAGGAAAGAGATAGACACCTTTTTTATGAGATTTGCTTCCTGAATGAGTAGGTCGTAATAGTCATCATATGAAAGAGAATGGTGAAGATGAACAGCGGTGGTAAACTCCTTGTACTTAGGACCAAGTCCGTCTAAAAGGCATTCAATGAGGTCATCTTCACTGATACTGGAACCAACAAAATTAAGAGAATCTGCAAGGCTTTTGGCATGCATCAGATAGTCAGACATCGCATGGGCTTCTCCAAATCTTTGTTAAGAGTGCAAAGTTGGTCACGAAGAGTGCGGATGTGAGTCTTGGAGAGAGGTGACAAAAGCTTTTCCAAGAGAGTCCAAGCATCATAAGTATAGGTGTAAAGGATTAGAATAGTTTGGATAGAGGATATGCAGGTAGCCTTGATCCAACTGAAAACGAGTTTGTCCCTAGAATAATGGGGATTGACAGAGCCATCATCGAGCTTCTTCGGTGGTTTAGAATTCATAGTCACAACATCTTCCATGCCAAGAATTTCAAGAATATCCTGAAATTGAGATCGCCAACTAAGATAATTGTTGCTGTCCATGGGAGTGTTGATCGTGTGAGAGATGTTGAAGGTGGTGAGAAAGGAGATGGTAGAGGCAGTCATGGTAGAGGAAGATGAATCAGAGGAAGTAGGGGATATTGGGGTAGCAAAAGCCATAGAGGATCGAATGAAGCGTTAGCTTATGGAGAAGGCTTTGATACCATAGAGAATTTGAGATTGGAAAGGGAAAGTATGAATGTAAAAGAGCAAAAAATAGGTGAGAATAATTTGTGATTGATCTTCTTGATTATTTGCATTATCATAAATTGTGTGTGTGTGTGTGTATATATATATACACACATATTATATCAGTTGACTTTCTAAAGCCATAGAAGGCAAGTATGAGAATACAATACAACAGTAAAGATAGAGAATGAGTGAATCGTGCAGTGCAGCAAATCACATCCTAATGGCAGATTTGTCTGCTTGATTTGCTGGACCTGTAGTAATCTCTTCATCCACCTTGTAGGCACTCTTTACTGAGAAAACTCCATTCTTATTGAAATGCCACATTAAACTATCAAATACCCTGAGGTAGCTAAGCGAAATGGAACAAATAAGTCGCATATCTTCCTTCGAAAAAGCTAATGCAACAAATCAACTTTCCAACTCCTAGTCCTCCTGCAAGATCAAATCTTTAACCAAAAGCTCACCGATATTGGGAGGGCTAGGGGTGAGGATCCTGAACGTGTTAAGGCGCCTGTCCTTTCACATCTTTATGGACTCTCCATCCCCCACTACCCATCGTGTCCCCCTGCTATAGCACAGAATGAGCCCTAATGATAGTACGCCAGTAATAAGAAGCCGAAGAGGTCACCTCCGCATCCCAAAAAGAACTCTCTGAGAATTTTTAGATTGCTCTCTAAGCAATCTATATAACTGAGTAATCTAAGCTGAGAAGTAGGTGATGGAAGGTCTAGGTTTAGGTTTCAATTATGATCTTTTTCCTATAATAGTTACACTTTGAATAGGGATTTTCATAGCAAGTTTTCTTTCAATTTATAGAGAGAATGAGTGAGAACCCTGAAGAAGAAAGAAAGAGGTTTAAGTTTGCAGAAGAAGGTTAAAGGTAAGATCTTTCCTTTCGATCGAGTGTCTTGAGTATTTCTTTTCAATTTGATTTACCATTTTTATATTCTCTATTTTGATCTGAAAACAAACCCTTTCAGTACCTATTACATGTTTTTATCATCCTGCTAGAAGCTCTGGAAAAGAATTTTTCAAAGTGTTCATAATTTTCTAGGTGTAGATTTCAGAACTTTCAGTTTCGTAGTCCCTTCTTTCATCCTTGTTTTCTTTCACTACAAAGCTTCTTTTCAAATTATTTTTCCGTAGAATTTAATAGGGATTCATAAGCTTCAAATCGAGTATTCAACCGAAGATTTTCATTAAGAATTGATTGGTCAAAACCATGTTCAAAAAGGTGTCTTTGAGCACGTGCAAAACTCTGGTGAAGTTTTTCTGCACACACTTGCTGTTTTAACTCATGATTTCTCTCACTTCGGAGCTTGGTTCTTCAAACTTTCAAATGAGTATAGATTTATAAATTTTCATCGAGATTTCATTAGGCAAAAAGCTGCTCGTTTTGTGTCCACAAAATTGGAACAAACTTTAGTTTTCTGCAGTTTTCTTTTTGTTAAGGAAGTTGAACAGTAATTTTATCTTACAATATTTTGTAAATTACATTTTACCTACTTAAGTTTGAGTGCAATTGACATCTTATACAATGACATACCCCGACCTAGAAAGTCCACTTGGACCCTGAATCGAGCTATGCTGGCCGACACCTGGAAGGTGACGAAGCCATAAAATGTGATAGTGCATAAAAAGTGAATAAATTTGAATCTAAAAGTGTCTAAGTGCCAGAGTGCGCTACGAGTGGGAGCGAACCCCTTTCACACGCGATGTCAGAGCATAAGTAAGGTACAGTAGTGTGGGTAAGAATCATACCCTAAAAAAATATCCATCAATACTAAGATTTGCCACAGATTCTTGTCGATACAAACTCAGCAGCTAAAACCTGGAGGGCACCAAACAGAAGGTGTGAGTAAGCAATAAAACCAAGCTTCCCAAAGTTATTACCTCTCTAAAAGTAATGCCCCTAAATGTAAAACCCGTATCGTTTTCCATAAAACAGTACAACATATATACATATATCCAAACCATACTCAGAAATGACCAAAACCACGGGTTGCCATCAAATCCACCATACATTAATAAGTAGGCCAAAAGAACTAAATCAATACAAAGTGATATATCAGTCAGAGTCATCTAAAATGACATGTACAACTTATCCGTATCTCATCAATCATGGCTAGCATATAAGTCGGAGTCACCTATAGTGACCTGTACGACTTATCCATATCTCATCAATCCTATAAGTCGGACTCACCTATAGTGACCTGTACGACTTATCCATATCTCGTCAATCCTGGCTAGCATATAAGTCGGAGTCACCTATAGTGACCTGTACGACTTATCCATATCTCGTCAATCCTGGCTAGCATATAACTCAGTAAGTATACCTGCACACGAGTCGGAACCACCTAAAGTGGTCTGTACGACAGGACTGGGTGTAAATAAATACGCTCGAGTGCTACGATCACGTGAAGACTGGGCGAATAATCGCGGGTCACCTATGAGTTGGAACCACCTAAAGTGGTCTGTACGACAGGACTATGCACCTACCTTGGATCCAAGGTGAGCGTAAGGTGCGGAAGGTGAACACCACGTGAAGGACTGTGCCCTGGCCACGGGCGGGAGCACTAACACCGGGGTGCAGGTTTATGAGCTCTCAATGCATCTCAATATAGCATGTGCAACTCATGGCAACCAGTACGATAGTATCGAAGTTGCCTAACTCATAACTGTAGTCATGTTATAACGTAATCGATTCAACTAGTACCATAAACTCACCTGAACTTACCTGGGTGTCCTGAGTTCACCTTTGCACTTGAAAGCATTCCCAATAATTATATACAAGTAATATACATATGAATATATCATGATGCAATCTACTACTCAACCATGTCGTAGCATTTTCAATTATAAACAATATGGTGTGAAGTGTACCATCAGTAACGCCCTACTCCCAAACCACTTATTTTCAGGGATAATTATCCATGACAATCCAATTAACTCTAATTTAACTAACTAATTCACAAAACTAAAACTTGTCTTTACCAATTTCCTTCGCATTACTCAATTTCCCAAGCAAGGCTTTTGTCTCAAATATTTTATGGCTGCATCTAACGTCTCGTTAGACTGCCTACGTACCCTAGACAGGGATCAAGCCATTCATAGTTCATATAGTACTTCAAGCATTCACAATAATTATATATGAAAGTAATATGCCTAATCACTTTAAAAGTGTCGATAGAACTCTCAATAATATGCACAATAAAAAGGAAAAGGTCCACTCACCTGGAGTCCACGCTATACTTCTCTAGCGCACGCATCGAGGCGTCCTAAATGATCGGTCCCTTTGGCCAATTATCAAATCACATCTCAGAACTCTTATCCGTAGAATACGTAATTCACATAAAACACAACCTCAACGACATTCTAAAATAGTTTGATACACATTGACCACAAGTCAACTGTCGATCAAAGATCGACGGTAGGGTTTACAACCCTGTATAACTTGACCCGGAAGATCCGCATATCAGATTTCCAATCCGTAACTCCCAACGATCCACAATATGTTTCTAGAATAACATATTAAAATTTCATTACGATCCAACGGTCAGATCTCCGCCAATTGCCTAAAACAAGTGGCCGTGAACATTTATTTTACTAACTTACAAATCCAATTCAGGAAGATCCGTAAGTCGGATTCCTGATCCGTAAATTCCTATGATCTTTAAATATTACTTATTATAATGTATCCAATTTTAGTGACGATCCAACGGTCGGATCATCGATTCACATTTTTATCAAGTAACGTATCATAACAAATTTAGGTTCCAACGATCAACCTACGTCATCCAAATGACAAAACTGAATTCAAAACATTCTACATAGCCTAAAAATAGCATTGGCGGCTCACTGGCCACGCGCCGCCGCACGCGCCGCCGCGGGTGGCGGTCGGCAGCCCCGACTCGCCGGAAAATCCAACTATTTCCAAAAATTCTCAAACTTCACAGAAATGAAGATCTCAGTGAGTGGAGCAACTTTCATACCTGCCACGAAGTCCAAAAGTGGACGGAAGATGGTCAATTTTGCCCACGAAGCCGGCGGGTGCCTAAAACTTCCCGATGTCGATTCGTCGTCTACGGTGGTCCAACAGGGTCAAAGTTGGTTGGGTTTTGCTCCTGGGATGATGGGCTACAAAGCCCAAGTGGTGGAATCGGCCATCGCTTTGCCGATTTGCCGGAAAATCGAAAAGGGTGGCCGGAGCACCATTGATTTTCGTCAACTTTCGTGGCCTCAAACCTCCACATCCCATGGTTAATCAATGTGGTTCTTGGGTGGGTTTTGTAGAGGGGAATGAGAGCTTCAAGATGGTGGTGGTGGCATCGAAAAACTCCACCGGAGTTGGCCGGAATCGGCCTTGCAAGATGGGTAGTCGCGAGTTGGAAAAACCCACGAAAAGCTGGGATTTTTTTTTTTTTTTTCTTCTTTCTATTTCTGATTGGTCTCACCCTCTCCCTCTAATTTAATTGGTTCATTCCTATTTGTGCCTAAAATCAGATTGGCCACTTTCCCATAAGATGGGAATTCAAATAATTTATAACTAAACTTTAAATAGCCATTTTCAAACGTCCATAACTATACCGTTATAATCCGGACTCGCAAACGGCTTTCGCCTATGCGTTCACATCTACGAGTACTACGAGAATATGTTAAAAGAATAAGTCATACGTCTCTCTAGACGATGGTCAATATAAGTCAAAATCTTTGCCTCGATGGCATTTTCGTAAATTCACGCTTTTAAAATAAAATAAAAACGTAAAATTTGGAACAGGTTGTCACAATCTACCCACCTTAAGAAAATTTCGTCCTCGAAATTTAAATCATCAGTCCAATGTAGAATACTCAAAATTAAAGAGATATATGTATGTAAATACATACACGAGGAAGACATCAAGTTATAGCGACTACATAAAAGAGGATGACATTCCGTCATGATCGGAGTGTAGTGAGTCTTCTTTCATGCCTCTAAATTTCTACTTTCCATTTTTTTTTTCCATAAACGTGTTCAAAGCGTAACGCACTTCGAAATTAAGCATGTAATATTTTTGGGTCAAGCCCAACAACAATTAACGAATTAAATAAGTAAATACAAATATTAACGTAGAATAATCTACTGGTTTACTTGCTTAACAACCCAACGAATAAGTTATTAATATTACGGTCTACACCCCACAAAATCGACAATTCACTGTTATCTTGATAAGCAAGTAACAATTCCCAAGGGTGCAATATTACCATCTTGCCCCTCAATGGGAAATACACATATAAGCCTCGATCGTACTCATTCACTACTTTCTGAGGCAACATCGTCAATAACATAAATTTTCTACATCACAATCTCAATCAAATATTTGTTCGCAATAATCTGCTGTAAATCACAAGCTGCACATACAATATTTGTATTATATTTCGAAGGATATCATACTCCTAAACAGGAATGTAACCGTAGTTACCCATAATTCTAACAAAAGTATGCGTCCATTAAATATGCGATGTGCGTAAAATCTCCATACATCAACTCCAATGATACCATAGTTAACCCGAAATTGTAACTGTGGTTACAAGTGACTAGAATGGAGATAAGGATATACTGCAACCATGCTACTGGTGGGACAAACAAGATGCAACTCGTCTACAAAGGTCGGAGTAACTCATTTCAAACTAATCGTTAATCTAGGGTTAGAAATGCAATACTGAACAACTTCTAATACTCTAAACCTTCATAACGACTTCCAAGGCTTGGAAGTGAAACATGTAACACGATGAACTATAAATACACCAAGATGATAATCTTGTCAGGTTTCTGTTTGCTGAATTTGTATAGAAGTCTAGGAGTAGTTTCTCAAAAAGTCATCGTCCTCTGGATGCAATTAGAAAATTGTAGTTGTCCAGGAAATTTGAACTCTATATCCTCAATATCCCCACAACATTAATAAAAAAACAAGGTGCATCTAGAGTGAGGATTCATTTAAAACACATCAAAGGAAGCCTCGATTTTTATCTCTTCCCTACTTCCACTTTTGATCACGTCACAAAGAGAACTTCTAGATCACATCACTCGAAGAGGTTGATTACATCCCACTTCTATCTTAGTGGTCTTCACAAGTGTCTTGTTGAAATTTCAACACCCATTTTAAGGAAATAACTATTGCCAATACTTCAATTTTTAGAGCAAGAAGAATATTGTTTTCTACTTAAGTAAACAACCACCAATTGGAACATCATATAAACGTATCATTGGTTTAGCATCACGATTAATGAATTTCACATTCTTTACATATACAACATATCTCGAACTGCGCATATAAAAAGATACTTCCTAACTCCATTCATACAAAATGATTAAAATCATTTGAACCATTTCTTGGTAGATTAAAGGTAACTCTATATCGATACTCATACTTCCCAATTAAATAGAAAAGGACAGGCTGGAAGTGTGCGAGAGTAGATACACCATAGTGCACTCATAGATGCTAATTTAATTCTACTATTGCCTCTGACAGAACTTAGCTTGTTCCACAAAGTAAATGTAATAAAAAGTTCTTAGATCAATGAAGATTTGGACACACTTTTCTACATAAGAGTCCCAATCAATATTCCAATGAAATTAGAAATTGTTAATTCTAGGTCATAAGTATGATGGTTCATCATTAGCGGTTCTACCACCGAGAAACATAAGCGTTAACCTACTAAGAAAGTCTGAATCCGAATTGACTTGTCACATCAATCGACAATCACTCTGCATCATCAAAATCTCCACCGAGAAGTGTCATCTAGCCTTCGAAATAAGGTGATGACTGTTGACTTTAGGTCAATGAATAAGATGGTTCGTTTCAAACGGTTCTAATCGTGAAAAATAAAAGCAATACTCTGCCATGTTGCCATACCAACTTAACAATGTGGTGGTATCCGCGGTAAGATTTTTGGGATATGACGCCAAAAGTATACGTCCTCGAATTTACAGAACTACTAACCAACTCTACGACACGAACTAAAAGGTCTTCACAGTTTCCTCGACACTCATAACAATCTAACAGTGAGATATCATCCCGCATTTCGATTCTAATGTCTACCTATGGAAGTGATCGAGAGGCGGTTAGTCAAAGGGTTTTCGTTTACATAGATAAGTGATAGGGTAAAAACAACAATCATGAGTTTACCGTTCTATTACAAAGCTTATTTCTAAGCTTCCACGATCCTAATTTATTCGGCTCAAGCGAAGTAGTTCATTGACCCTAGGAGGATTTGATGATTGCTTTTCGGATTTCTACAACTCCCAGGATATGACAACTTACATTCGCAAGCCTATTCTTACCCATTTAATAAGTACAACTACGAAAGCAAAAATCTGGAATAGCGTTGATTGAAAAATCCCAATGCTAGAAAAAGACCTTGCCTAAGACTTCATCGACAGTCGATCTTCCTCCTAAAGATCCAACATGAACACAAGTATGCTTGAAGATATTAGTGCTAATAGGGACCGAACAATAATTATCCCTCAGATGATCTTCCGCGAAGTGTTACTAAGAAATCAAGACTAACTAAGATTTCCAAACTTTAAAGAATCAATACTAACGGCGGTAGGACAATGATAGAATTATTTGGTAATATCTCTGGCGATACATGATTATCAAAACATTTACTTAGGCCATCAACTTGCCTCACTTTTATACCTTTCCTCCACAAGGAAAATCTTCGTTTTAATTCTAAGGACAACCGCCAAAATGATTTTATAAAATGTCGTCAAGACCACAAAATTGTCCAAAACTGAAGAAAAGTTAACATATTTTTCCGTAATCGACGAGGCGGTAAAGTTCGACCATTAGACACAAAACCAAGAATGCTCACATCACGCGTGTGATGAACACAATATTGCCCAACTTATGCTCTGATACCAAACTAACACACCCCGACCCAGAAAGTCCACTTGGACCCTGAATCGAGCTGTGCTGGCTGACACCTGGAAGGTGACGAAGCCATAAAATGTGATAGTGCATAAAAAGTGAATAAATTTGAATCTAAAAGTGTCTAAGTGCCAGAGTGCGCTACGAGTGGGAGCGAACCCATTTCACACGCGATGTCAGAGCATAAGTAAGGTACAGTAGTGTGGGTAAGAATCATACCCTAAAAAAATATCCATCAATACTAAGATTCGCCACAGATTCTTGTCGATACAAACTCAGCAGCTAAAACCTGGAGGGCACCAAACAGAAGGTGTGAGTAAGCAATAAAACCAAGCTTCCCAAAGTTATTACCTCTCTAAAAGTAATGCCCCTAAATGTAAAACCCGTATCGTTTTCCATAAAACAGTACAACATATATACATATATCCAAACCATACTCAGAAATGACCAAAATCACGGGTTGCCATCAAATCCACCATACATTAATAAGTAGGCCAAAAGAACTAAATCAATACAAAGTGATATATCAGTCAGAGTCATCTAAAATGACATGTACAACTTATCCGTATCTCATCAATCATGGCTAGCATATAAGTCGGAGTCACCTATAGTGACCTGTACGACTTATCCATATCTCATCAATCCTATAAGTCGGACTCACCTATAGTGACCTGTACGACTTATCCATATCTCGTCAATCCTGGCTAGCAATATAAGTCGGAGTCACCTATAGTGACCTGTACGACTTATCCATATCTCGTCAATCCTGGCTAGCATATAGCTCAATAAGTATACCTGCACACGAGTCGGAACCACCTAAAGTGGTCTGTACGACAGGACTGGGTGTAAATAAATACGCTCGAGTGCTACGATCACGTGAAGACTGGGCGAATAATCGCGGGTCACCTATGAGTCGAAACCACCTAAAGTGGTCTGTACGACAGGACTGTGCACCTACCTTGGATCCAAGGTGAACGTAAGGTGCGGGAGGTGAACACCACGTGAAGGACTGTGCCCTGGCCACGGGCGGGAGCACTAACACCAGGGTGCAGGTTTATGAGCTCTCAATGCATCTCAATATAGCATGTGCAACTCATGGCAACCAGTATAACAGTATCGAAGTTGCCTAACTCATAACTGTAGTCATGCTATAACGTAATCGATTCAACTAGTACCATAAACTCACCTGAACTTACCTGGGTGTCCTGAGTTCACCTTTGCACTTGAAAGCATTCCCAATAATTATATGCAAGTAATATACATATGAATATATCATGATGCAATCTACTACTCAACCATGTCGTAGCATTTTCAATTATAAACAATATGGTGTGAAGTGTACCATCAGTAACGCCCTACTCCCAAACCACTTATTTTCAGGTATAATTATCCATGACAATCCAATTAACTCTAATTTAACTAACTAATTCACAAAACTAAAACTTGTCTTTACCAATTTCCTTCGCATTACTCAATTTCCCAAGCAAGGCTTTTGTCTCAAATATTTTATGGCTGCATCTAACGTCTCGTTAGACTGCCTACGTACCCTAGACAGGGATCAAGCCATTCATAGTTCATATAGTACTTCAAGCATTCACAATAATTATATATGAAAGTAATATGCCTAATCACTTTAAAAGTGTCGATAGAACTCTCAATAATATGCACAATAAAAAGGAAAAGGTCCATTCACCTGGAGTCCACGCTATACTTCCCTAGCGCACGCATCGAGGCGTCCTGAATGATCGGTCCCTGTGGCCAATTATCAAATCACATCTCAGAACTCTTATCCGTAGAATACGTAATTCACATAAAACACAACCTCAACGACATTCTAAAATAGTTTGATACCCATTGACCACAAGTCAACCGTTGATCAAAGATCGACGGTAGGGTTTACAACCCTGTATAACTTGACCCGGAAGATCCGCATATCAGATTTCCAATCCGCAACTCCCAACGATCCACAATATGTTTCTAGAATAACATATTAAAATTTCATTAAGATCCAACGGTCAGAGCTCCGCCAATTGCCTAAAACAAGTGGCTGTGAACATTTATTTTACTAACTTACAAATCCAATTCAGGAAGATCCGTAAGTCGGATTCCCGATCCGTAAATTCCTATGATCTTTAAATATTACTTATTATAATGTATCCAATTTTGGTGACGATCCAACGGTCGGATCATCGATTCACATTTTTATCAAGTAACGTATCATAACAAATTTAGGTTCCAACGATCAACCTACGTCATCCAAATGACAAAACTGAATTCAAAACATTCTACATAGCCTAAAAATAGCATTGGCAGCTCACTGGCCACGCGCCGCCGCGGGTGGCGGTCGGCCGCCCCGACTCGCCGGAAAATCCAACTATTTCCAAAAATTCTCAAACTTCATAGAAATGATGATCTCAGTGAGTGAAGCAACTTTCATACCTGCCACGAAGTCCAAAAGTGGACGGAAGATGGTCAATTTTGCCCACGAAGCCGGCGGGTGCCTAAAACTTCCCGATGTCGATTCGTCGTCTACGGTGGTCCAACGGGGTCAAAGTTGGTTGGGTTTTGCTCCTGGGATGATGGGCTACAAAGCCCAAGTGGTGGCATCGGCCATCACTTTGCCGATTTGCCGGAAAATCGAAAAGGGTGGTTGGAGCACCATTGATTTTCGTCAACTTTCGTGGCCTCAAACCTCCACATCCCATGGTTAATCAAGGTGGTTCTTGGGTGGGTTTTGTAGAGGGGAATGAGAGCTTCAAGATGGTGGTGGTGGCATCGAAAAAATCCACCGGAGTTGGCCGGAATCGGCCTTGAAAGATGGGTAGTCGCGAGTTGGAAAAACCCACGAAAAGCTGGGATTTTTTTTTTTTTTTTTTTTCTTCTTTCTATTTCTGATTGGTCTCACCCTCTCCCTCTAATTTAATTGGTTCATTCCTATTTGTGCCTAAAATCAGATTGGCCACTTTCCCATAAGATGGGAATTCAAATAATTTATAACTAAACTTTAAATAGCCATTTTCAAAGGTCCATAACTATACCGTTATAATCCGGACTCGCAAACGGCTTTCGCCTATGTGTTCACATCTACAAGTACTACGATAATATGTTAAAAGAATAAGTCATACGTCTCTCTAGACGATGGTCAATACAAGTCAAAATCTTTGCCTCGATGGCATTTTCGTAAATTCACGCTTTTAAAATAAAATAAAAACGTAAAATTTGGAACGGGTTGTCACATACAACATCTTTAAAAAATTTCAATTTCATACCTTAATTATCATTTTTGCAATTTCATATATCTGTTAGTCAAACCGTTAATTTGACTGTTAAGTGATAATGTAGCAAAAATAAGACCTACATGTTTTTTATGATGTGGAAATTAAAAATATTTAAAAATTTAAAGATCAATTTAAAAATAGGGAATTGTTATTAGCACTCCAAAATTCTCATTATACATTCCAAACTTTCTATATATAGAAAGAAAAATACACTTATGAGGGGTGTAGAATGAAATTTTTGGAGTCCCAAGAACACTTCCGTAAAAATAAAACTAAATTAAGGGGGGTTGTATTCAATTGAGATTCTGAGAGAGTTTCAAGGAATTAATAATTCTAGAGGTATTCAATTAGAAATTTAAAATACTTCATAAAAGTTTAGGTGTATTCAATTGAGAATTATAAACACTTTTAGTCTCTAGAAATATAGGCGTATTCAATTGAGATTTCTAGAGACTTTTTAAAACTTCCTACAAATCTAGGTGTATTCAATTGTGATTTTTTTGAAATCTCTAAAAATTTAGGTGTATTGGAAAACGAATTGAATTTGAAGGAATTTGTGAATTGGTGGATTTTGGAGGAATTCAAGGTGAAACCTATAAATACCAAAGAGCCTATGAAATCTCACCTCACCCCTAGAAGTTTTGAGCGACTTTGTGTGCTAATCTCCTCTCCACAGACGGAGCCTTCTGCTCCAAAAACAAAGTAGCTTGAAGGTATAACTTTTCACCTTGTACATGTTTTCTTCGGATTTTTCTTGTTTGGATACTGTAATCTTGTTCTAGGGTTAAGGTTTTCTAGTTTAGGGTTTATCAGGATTTGAAACCCTATTGTTGAATATGCGTGTGGGTTTATGGTTTGGTGTTTTGTTGAATATGCATGTGGGTTTATGGCTTACTGTTGGATGTCGAATTGGCGTCAAAGAGGTTTTTCATGCTTATTAATCTGAATTCATATTGTTCAATTAATATTGTATTTTATCTATTAGATTTAGATGTTGAAATCTATAAAAAAAATAAATAAATAAAAAATAAAAAAAAATAAAAAAAAAATAAAAACAAAACAAAACAAAACAAAACAAAAAACAAAAAAAATCTGCTGGATGTCGAATTGATTTTTTAACAAGTTTACATGAATATGTCCATGACCTGCTATGTCTGAGGTGGCCACTGTTCATTGTTTTTGATTGTCAAATTAATTCATCGCAAAATTCTATGAGACTTGAAAATGTTTATGCACCAAACGACGAATCCAGTCCAAAAGCAAGAATGCATTTTCCTTATTAAGTGGTGCAGATAAAGGCGATAGACTATCACTGGAAGCAAGTATATAAGGAATGTCCGTAGTTGCAGTACAGACTTTAAGGAACCCTAGGAGGTTCTCTTGTATTGTACAGTTACCAGCAAAACAGGGCAGCCATCTAATCTTTCCTAACTCAACGTAGCCTTCTTTCCTCCACAAACTAGAATCAGTCAGTGTTGTCCATTTGCTTCCATTGGCAGGCACAATAACCCACTTCATGTTTTCGATGATGTTCCCATACTTATCCACAATCACCTTCTTCCTAGTTCTGATGATTTTCCCATACTTATCCACATAATTCATTAACTTTCTTAGTTGAGATATAAAGTCTACACCAAGAAAAACACATGAAGTGGGCAAATGCAATCACAAGCTTCCGCTTATTAAGTGAATTGTCAAGGAGATCCTTTGCATATTCATTTACACTCACGAAATGAACCTTAACTTGATCTAAAAGCCATTTCTCCAATGTCCCCTTCCTAGAACAAGACTGGATAGCTTCCTGTGTAGTTTTTGGCATAAAGCAAAGCCTACTGGCAGGTAGAAGCTCCTTGTTCCAATCAATCAACCATGAGACATGATCAGAATCACTGGATAAGTAAACCTTACTATCACCATTATGGATTGCACTTATGTGGCACAAAGATTCGGTTCCATAACCTGAACATTTTGTTAGTGGTACTTTCTTGATGCTGGTCTGAAGAATTTTCTCCCTGATATAGTTGCCTATAAATGGATTGGTCAAAATTCAATAAGTTCATCGGAGTTTTTCTTTCACCTTCTGGTACAACCCAATTTCACCAATCAATTTGGCTTTTCTTGAAATAAAATAATCGCTGTAATTTCATAGGAATTTAAACAAATCTCTTGAAATTCATGAATAAACTCTCTAAAATTCTCTAAGCCCATGCAAAGAATTCTCTCACAATTCATGTGAATTCTATGAAACTTCAACTCAAAATCCTTGAAAAGTGTTTTTTTTTCCCCTCAAATTCTCTCAAATTACATGGAATTAGATTATCTGAAACTCTCTCAAAATTCTAATTGAATACCACCCCCCACCCCCTAATACAAATTTAAAAACTGCACTCCACGAGATTTCCTTTCCACAGAGATGGCATCCACCACTTCCATTGCAATTTCTGTGGGAAGCGAGGTCTCTATCTCATCTTCCATTTCAGTGGGCTACCCTCTCTCTTCCCGCAGCGATTGAGGTCTTCTCATCTTTTCTCGATCTCTCTCTAAGGGGAGCACAGCTTCAATTCCACCATGTGCACAGGTGTAAGACAATGTCGATGGAAGGGTATGAGAGTTTACGAAGACCAACGACAGAGAAGGTAGGGAATGGAGTTGCGGTGTGACCGACGGAAACCGAAGATCTGAGTTTTTCCGGAGAATCGTAAATGTACGAACAGGGCGAATCATGCAAGTGAAGATGACGATGAAATTTTTTGTCAAGACTTCAAAAGATTCCAATTTCAAAAGCGAAGTAAAACCTAAAGAGACAACTCCACTAAGATTAGAAGCAAAGCGGACCCCGACGAGAGCACCGCAGCTCACAACACGCTTGCCACCATCAAGAATTTGATGGAGGTGAATTACAGAACTTTCCCCAAATTAAAATTCCTGTGAATTTCATGGGCGGATGATGGGAAAGGAGAACCCTTTACCCTGAAAATTCAGAGGGATCCAAGGCGATGAGACATGCCCAACTATTTCCGATTAAGGATTTGACCCCATTTCTTCATTAGGGTTCTGTTTAGAAGACTATTTTCTTATGTCTATGTTGTGTTGGAACTAATATTAAACTCAACATGAACCCTAAATCACATATTAATATATATTAGTAGAAAACTTACATGTCGAAGACATGGTGGTTGTAAAAGAACTCTTCTACTCACTTATTGATATTTATATTCTAATGGTGATAGACCCTTGAACGTAGAACCATTTCTATATGAGCAGGGAATTCATTATATATAGATGCAATGGTAGCCAACTTCCACCTATCGTGGAGGGTTGGTTGTTCACCTATTGCACGTAATCCCAACCCTGTATGGAGCAGTTATGATTAGTGCTTATTTTCAAATGCATGTTGAAAGTGTATTCCTCAATAATAGGATGTAGCTTTACACGTATTCAAATTCTATTTGATTTTTATTACCAACCTATTACTTCTCCTTTATCCTAACTAGTTGAGTCCACATAGAATTCTTATATTCTCCCACATAGACGTTAACTAGTTATGGTTTGAAGCAAAATGTCCATGAAAAATCATTCCTTAGTGATCACCTTGAGTTTTAATGCAACCAACATCTTATGCACATCTACTAGTAATCATTTGAGACTTGAACTCCAGAAAACAATGCATGTACTGATACTGCATGCACCCAGGAATCATAATTCTCAAAATCATACCGTATGATGCAATTGATATACATTTCATACACATTCCAAGCAAGTAATTTACAACTTATATCACATTCCTCCCACACATTTGTGTACCTTCATAGATTGAACTTCCGAGTTTTCAACCACGGACATTCAAGCTCCCTGCATAATAGACGTAACCAATATGCTTTTTGGAACAATGTTTTGTCATTTAACTACACATCACAAATTTCGAATTAACATAAACATTGTCAAATATAAGCTTGAAAGAAAATAAACTAAAATCTTGTAGTAATACAAGACATAGTGAAAACAAGCATTGGTTTCCTCTACTCCCACATTTCAAAAACCAATAGGTTCCACTTTAGGAATAAATTTCTCTGAGACACAATGAAAACAAGCATTTGTTTAGCCAAGGAGTTTTTCTTCTACTGGTCAAGGTATCACCTAATCCATCCTTTGGAATAAATCCCACCCCAATACGCATTACAATTGAGCCCTAAAACTTCCATTTTGTAAGAACATGCAAAAGAGAAAAGCAGCATCCAACACCATGGATTCTATTTTTACATAATGGTTCACGGTCAAAACTTTACCACCTAATAAGAAATACAAATAGCTTGCCCCAGTTGTAAATGGACAAAGCTTTGAAGAAGACCTTGACATAAGTATTCTTCCAGGAGTCTGTAAAAGGTTCCCTATCCTAAATTGGTTTTGACAATTTACAGTTCACAAGAGCCTACCGATCAAAATCTAATTACAAACACAATGCAAAGAAAACAACATGAAACACGAGAACTTTTCTAGTTATGTTGTCAACATAAATAACATTAATTACTCAAAACCAAAAACATCATGCACACCCATGTTTGCGACATATTCCTTGAAATTTCCCAAAATCAGTGGTTTTGTCAAAGGATCAACTAACATCAGTTTCGTATCAATGTGCTCAATGAACACTGACCTTTTTCTCACTTTTTCTTTCACAGACAAATCTTTCATGTCCATCATTCATGCATGTTTATGATACACCTTTGGGCAAGAAACATAAACAACCACCATTTGATAATGGATTGTATAACCTTATGTATAATAGCCGTGTAAGAGATTAAGAAAACAACCAAGACTTCAAGTCTTTGGACAAGAAAATAGTCAACTTAATTCTCTTAAAAAATACACTTGAAACATCTCAAACCATTCATATATTTCTCATTTTAAACCCAGTTCACGTTCAATTACCTAAATATAAACATAATATTATTTTCGAGGAAATTCCACTTAACCTCATCCACCATTTTTGTACACACACACATGCACGCACACACACACATCATTTTTCTCGTCATAAACCATGAATTTTCATTCGCACGTCTTCATTTACTTTTGAATTAGATGCCAATTAACTCACAACTAAAATGCACCTCATCTAAGACTTTGACAAATTCATGCATCTATATCCAAAAACCTCAGCACTCACCCAAATGTATCAAAAGTTTTAAACTAGAATTTGCAAATAAGTAAAATTGAAGAGAACCCATTTGACTACATGATCCGTTCATACATACATACATATATATATATATATGCTTGTTCATATGCTTATAGATGTGTAAACATGTTGACGAAGAAGAAAATTGAAGATACCATTTTTGATGGCCAAGAGCACTAATTAGCTTCCTCTCTTCCTGAGTGGTTTGGGCACAAGCATGCAATGTAACCTCTTCTGCCATCCTATATGCTACCAAATAGAGAACAACACCCAAAGAAAAATTTCCATAAAATCTCACTTCGGTGAAGATTTAATAAACATTTGTCCAATGGTTAAAGTAACATGATTATTTGTTTCAGATGTTACAGCTTTAGTTATTTTCCATTGGCATCATTCCTGAATAAGACTGATCAAGAAAAGCATTAATGTGAACAATTATAATCACATGAATGAAACAAGGATCATCGACATCTTACAATGATTCCCTCTGTTGTGACACCACCACTCATTAATGTATTCAAAGTCTACAAGCCTAGAGGAAGTTATGAATTTGCTAGGGACCCCTAACTATGGTGTTAAGGTAGACTCTTATACAGCTGTAAAAGAAAATATCGCTCGCAGTAGCTTTGCTTTTGAGAAAGATGATTGCCAAGACTTCTATCACTTGGACTCAAACTAAATGATAAACATTATTTTGTAACAACAAAAGCAGGAAATCAAATACGAGGTAAATCAAAATCACCAAAATTTAAGGTCAAAATTACTCAAATCCAATCACTGGAAAATATCAAACAATACTATGGGACATACAATGTTTCTTCACCAGATTTGATTTAAGGATCAGTGGCATATCAAAGGGCAAAGTTCCTCCATGTGTTTTGCAAGGTATTCAGCCTATCTTTTGTTTATTAAACCACATGTGTGGTTCTTTTAAGTTGGATTGTGTACCTTATAACATAATTAACAAGCTTGGATTGATTGAGATAGCAATATTCCACAACTTTAACAAAATAAGGTCATATCAGTGACTCATTACAATACTTGATTAAGTACTAGGCATTGGGCAACCGATAATTGAAGACACACGTGAAAAGTGAAAACCCATTGCTTATCAAACGTAATGCTTTATTTCACAGTAAGATCAACAAAACAGGTAAAAAGAAATTAAGCATACTTTCTGATTCTTTCGAGGAATTACATCCAAAACCGAAGGCAACCTAACTACTTTGTAAGGGTTTTGTCGGACACCGATCACATATAGAAATAACATGGATGGTTCTTACTCCCATAGATGAATTAATTACAAGCACTGCAAACCGATACCAAGTATTTCTATTTTCCTTTAAATTACTCGCACACACACAATTTTTGAACAATTGATAACTTCATGACAAGAAAACTAAGGGGTTTTGGATCAGATTAAACCAAAATAGTGATAGGTTGATTCCATCAAAATTTACATGCCAATCAAATTAAATGACAAGAAAGCATTAAAATTTAGTTGTGGAGAGATTGGAGTCGCCAAAATAATTTATCCTTGTTTGCAAGTCATAGCGTTTGACTGCAAAGGATATACACACCCTTTCCGTTGTCACTACAACCCCAATGATCTGGATTTATTAGTGATACAATTCGATACCCATTGATAATGATTAAAAATCCTTATGAAGACCCACAAATTCATTGATGTCTTCCCAAATTTATTTGGGTTTTGAGAACCTTGTCATCCACGGGACCAAATGTTGTTCAATTTGAAGACAGATTCTATATATCTTGTTAATGGTTATGGTAAATCATATTCTTTTGATGTTACTATTGATCGATCCATCTCAGATATGAAAGTGGTTGAACACGAATGTGGAGGGCAAGAGGTTTATCTATCAGAAGCATGTAGTATAACTATACAATGGATCTAGGCTTATTAAGTTGGCTCTAATACCAAATGTTGGAACTAATATTAAACTCAACATGAACCCTAAATCACATATTAATACATATGAGTAGAAGACTTACCTGTTGAAGACATGGTGGTTGTAAAAGAACTCTTCTACTCACTTAAAGACCTTTATATTCTAATGGTGATAAACCCCTGAACGTAGAACCATTTCTCTTCCATTTCTTTGTGAGCAGGGAATTCATTATATATAGATGCAATGGTAGCCAACTTCCATCTATTGTGGAGGGTTCGTTGTTCACCTGTTGCACCCAATCCCAACCGTGTATAAAGCAATTGTGATTAGTGCTTATTTTCAAATGCACATTGGAAGTGTATTCCTCAATTATAGGATGTAACTTTACACGTATTCAAATTCTATTTGATTTTTATTACCAACCTATTACTTCTCCTTTATCCTAATTAGTTGAGTCCATATAGGATTCTTACATGCTATTCTCAAGCACAGAGAGAGAGAGAGAAACTGTTTCGAACCTCTACGCAATTTCAAAGAGCAAGATTCAAACCCTATCTATGGAGTAGGTCATTTTACAAAAGCATGGCAAAGTGGGTGGATGCCATTGCCATCTCTCTTCGTGAAGAAGGTGGTGGGCCCTTGTAATTTTTAATTTTGTTTTATTTTTAAATTGATTTTTTAAATTTTAATTATTTTTATTTTCCACGTTATCAAAACATGTTGGCCTTATATTTGCCACGTCATCACTTAATGGTCAAATTGACAATTTGATTAACGGATGTATGAAATTGCAATAAAATGATAATTAAAGTATGAAATTAAAATGTTTTAAAGATATTGTATGAGGTTACAATTGCACCTAAATTTGAAGAGATACAATGTAATTTACCTTACAATATTCTAAATGTTTGGTTTGTTTGTCATGTTCTTTTACTCTGACGTTCGGTATTATACTCGACGGTGCCTCAGAGCTTGGGAAAGTTAAGAGATTTTAGCTTGACTGGAGTCGAGGTAGGGGATTTAGAGATTAATAATTGAGTAGAACGATATAAGTTTAATTATTTACTTATATCGATAAGTTTTTATACTTATGTTTCTATATATTATTGATTGAGTAATTTGCTTATACAATATTATTGAATACTAAATCTGGTACCCTTGATGGATATCATTGTGATGTTTATGTAGTTAATTATTTAACTCTTGGTGTTGGCATATGATGTTTCCATTATGAATATATATATATATGGCATTTCATTACATATTGGAGTGAAGGAGTTTGTGGTTATATTCAAGGCTTGGGTTATGGAATGGAAATATCTTGTGTAGTTGAGTTCAACTTTCGTAGGGACCAGTCAGGGAGGAAATTGGAATTTATAGGAATTATTTGAAGTAGTGGGGAATTTGGCGACCTTGAGATGAACAAGACGACCAACAAAAGTGGTATTTTTGGGTTGCTTGCTCTATTGTGCAGGCCTGCTTTATCTCATTCATTTGGAGTCACTATGGTAGAATGCATGGTATGGGACATGCAGACCTACTTGCTCCATTGTGCAGGCTTGCTTTATCTCATTCATTTGTATATATTTTTCGATCTTGAGTTAGTTTATCTCTTATTTAATAATAAAAAGTATTAGACATAGGACCTCTACTGAGCTTTTAGGGTTCACTCTTTATAAATTTGTTGTAGGGTTCAAATCGGAAGTTTAGTCTGTGATCTAGAAACGTCGAGGTCTTCTTGTAGATATTTAGACTTGGTCTTGTAACAAAAAATGGTTGAGAATGTGTTGTTTCTTTTCCTTTACTTTTCTTGTAATAGTATCGTGTAAATTACATTTGTTTGAATAAAAGTTTCTTTCCAGATTTTTCTCATCTAGTTTTACTTGAGCTGTAGTTTATTTATTTATTTATTTAGTTTTACGCCACATCTTGAAACAAAGAAGGAAAAAAAAAATCAGGATGTGACATGTAAGGCTAACATCAGCCACAATTTAAATTATCTCTATTAATTAATGAAATCCTCTTTGTCAACCAAAAGATGGTGAAAAGACAATTAGACAATTTAGTCTTCTATCACACAAAAAAAATGATGGGCAATAATGTAATTTCATAATTCCAAATTTTACTGTTTTTTAGTGAAGTCTCACCTATAGGTGATATTAAAATATCTCTAATATTAAAAATTAAAAAATAAAATTAAAAATAAAATAAAAAAAAAACCAAAAACAAAAACCCCCCACCCGCCTCTCTCTCTCTCTCTCTCTCTCTCTCTTCCTCCCTCTCTCCTTCTCATTTTCTAAAAAAAAAATGTATTCATACACATAAAGTGTGCAGGCAAATGCTAGTTAAAAAATTATACAAAATATTAAAAATTATAAAAAAAACAAATTAAAAATATAAAAAATTTATATATATATATATATATATTCTATAAATACATAATCATGTTCTTCCATTTTACACTACATTTCAATATTTTCGAATACTTTCAACTAATCTTTTATTATTATCCTAAATTAAAAATAAAGTTATCTTTTATTATTTTATAAAATAAAAAATACTAATATTTTAATATTAATGGCCTGGTCTATCACTTACTACTCATTTAAAAGGATTAAGTCACCTATTGCCCAAAGGGCCTTCCTACATTGGAAAGTGCTCTAATCACGGCAACCTAGTCGCCACACAATCCTGTTTATTTGATTATCATAAATTCAAAGAAGTTAACAATTTTTGGTATCTAATAAAAATTTTATTATTATTTTCTGTGCTTTTTATCTTTCCAAATAAAAGAAAGTGAATAATAATTTAAAAGATTCAGACTATAATTAAATAATTTTATAAATAATCACATGGTGTTTGGAGGAGAGGTTTTCTTTATTAAAGAAAATAAGATTTATATCAAATGGTTTCATCGCAGTATAGCGTCTCATTCTAATACACAATAATATGCCAATTCTTAATATTATGATATAGATAGGGATGTTTCTCAAAAGGGCTATATTTCCAAATTTCCCCAAATTCTCTCTGTAGATTGGGGAATCAGCTTCTATTTATTCGTCTCTCTCTATGTACCTCAAAGCTCACATCTTTGCTCCAATTAACAAAAACCATGGTTCCGACGTTAAAGTCCCCACCACCCAAATCCGGTTCCGAAGACCCAAACCCGGGTTCGAATGAGATCCAGTACATAGGTGTTCGGAAGAGGCGTTGGGGACGCTACGCCGCCGAGATCAAAGATCCCGGGAAAAAGACCCACATCTGGCTCGGGACCTTTGACAGCGCTGAAGAGGCAGCGCGTGCGCACGACACTGCGGCGCATGAGTTCTGCGGAGCCAACGCCAAGACCAACTTCCACGCCCCCGCTGAGCACCAGCTCCAGAGGCCGAGTGGTAGCAAAAGGATCGTACAGGTGCAACAACAATTAACGGATACCAGTACCATTACGTCCGCCGGACCTCCCCTGCCTTCCTCCTCGGCCATCGCCACCGCCACCTCCTCCTCCTCCTCCTCCTCAATAGAAGATGAGATTTACGACGTATTCTTAAGCTTCAGCGTTGAAGACACACGCAAAACCTTCACGGACCACCTGTATTGGACATTGAAAGACGCCGGAATCGATGCATTTATCGAAGAGGAGGAGTCACCGAGAGGAGGGGAAGAAAAAGTATCAGAGCAAGTGAAGCTAGTAATCCAAGGGTCTAAGATGGCCGTGAACATCTTCTCAAGGAGGTATGCGGATTCCATGTCTTGAGGAGTTGGTGGAGATCATGGAGTGTAAAAGAAGACTAGGGCAAGTGGTTTTGCCAATATTCTACGAAGTTGATCCTTCAGATGTGAAGAATCAGTCCGGTATTTTCGCAGAAGTGTTTAAGAAACACGAAGACTGCTTCGGTCGAGTAGAAGATAAGGAAGAAAAACTAGGGCCGTGGAGAAACGCTCTTACTGAAGCTGCATATTTAGAGGGTGAGGTTTTTACAAAGACTGACGGGTAATACTTTTCCTCTACAATTTTTTTTGTTTTTGTTTCTTAAGCCTTAATTTACCAAATGTTGAAAGAGTTGAAAATGAATTTTACTTGAGCTTAATTTTGGGTTTGAACTGCCAGGTATGAAGGAGTGTTTATCAGGAAAGTTATAGACGAGATCACGAGAACACTGAAGAATCGTGACGAGAGCACGAGAGAACTAAAGAATCGTGACAAGATCACGAGAAAACTGAAGAATCGTTGCATACACTCAGCAAGTTGTCAATGCACGAAAGGGCATTTTAATGCAGATGTGATATTCCTTGTATTCCGACAGTTGAATTGGAATCCTAAGTTGATCAAATGGATTGATGATCTCGCCAAGCGTGTGCTGTGGAAGGAATTTTTCCGAACAAGAGCACCAAATATGATGTTTGACCTTCAATCTAGTGGGAGTCACTGTGTAGATGGGAACTGGAGGGTACTCGGGAAGCTGCTTATTTACTGTGCAGGATCTTTGAAGGGTGGCCTCTTTAACAGCATTCAAATCCCGGGTCACTTTGTTTATAGGACCAGGTTTTCTAAGACATCGGGGAAGAGCTTTCTTTTACCGCAATGCAGAAGAGATGTTTTGTATGTCTCTGACCCTCGTGAACATCTTGGCCAAGGTGAAGAGGGAGATGTGGGTTTTTTTCGCTGAGTTTTCATGTCCTTCTCGATGTCCAAGGTTCGGGAGATGTTGATTAAGAAAAGGGCCCAACTTCATCCGATAGATGTGTGCCCTTACTGCAAGGCTAAATTATGGAGCATGTTGCAAGCCAAAATGATACCAAAGAGCGCCAGCTGCAGATTGGGAGCTTTTGACGATTGCATCGAGTATTTTGTTTGCCTCAATGGACATATGCTTGGGATCTGTACCCTGCTACCTTTATCTGATTCAGAAGAAGCACGAAAAGTTAGAGTGCCAGTTAAAATTAGGGGTAGGCAAACGGGTCGAGACGGGTCCATGCTGTTCGGGGATAGTAATGAGCAGGTTGACATATCTAAGAAAACGAGCACTCTCAGTCTCCCACTGGGACCAAAAATTGCAGCGCAGCCGAGCTCCGTCCACCGATCGTGGTGTCTTGGAAGTAATGATGATGAATCATGACTGATCATGATGAGTATTCCAACGGATACTTTGGGTGCCAGTTTTGTAAATATAGATGAACTTGTAGGGCAACTCCGTATCTGTATACCTATAAATAAGATCTTTATCAGTGTACAAATTCCGCTTAGAAATCAGTACGTAATTAGTTATTGGAATCAAATTCGCGCAACTAATTCCATAACTTTCTCAACTTCAAATTTTATGGTTCAAAGGCGCAGTTTGATTCCTGTGTTCTTTAAAGTATATATATTCTTAGCAAACTATATATTACGTGGGGAAGTGACACTTTTGGGGCTGTTTTCTCCTATAATGAATAAATGAGCAAGGCATAAATATTGGACAGATAAATAGAATAAATTCATCCCATTCGTAATCCCCTTCAAACACGACATACGACGTGCAAAACATGCAGGTAGAAAAGTAGAAAACAAATACAAGTAACAAACAAAATGTAGAATGATGAAGAGATCAAAGAATCAAACCACTGCTACTTTGGATACATGGTGATAGAATATTAGCCCATGCGGTAAAAAAATTCAGATTTAAACTTTTCTAGTGAAGTCTGTTAAGAATTAAACCCCAAATTAAAATTTCCATTAACCCCATTAATTCCCGATACACCTATCTTGCCTCAGTCAAACGAAAATGAAAGATACCGACCTGAAAGTGCACTAGCAAGCCGTTTAAAGCAGCTGCAAATGAACCGATCCCTTTTTCATATGCCTTCTGGAATTCATTCTGTACCACAACAACCCTATCATCAACAGTGATATTGCCCGGTTGAACTTTTCTGCCTTTAGTTTCTTTGGACGTTCCTGTTGTTCAGGAATCAATTCGACCAGCTGAGAACAAAGGTCAAGATATGTGGAGGTTTGGGTTTGATTTCATCTGACAGAATCTCTGAGACTCGACTGTTCGCTATATATGTGTAGATTTATCTACGTAAAAGAGTGAAAAATAATTATCAGCAATTTGTATGGAACGGATTCATCATCTTATCTAATAATATAATGTTTTGTAGGTATTTTTCATATGACATTACATTATTTGCACCTCTGTAGTACTATCTTATCGTCAAAACTAATGATACAATGTTTCAAGCACATGACATCATATCATTGATATAATATCAGTACTTTGAGATGCTACATGTCATCTCAAGGGAGTTTTGAAGTCACTCAACAGAGAAGTGCCAAGTTGGACTCCCACTACGCCTTAGTGCCATGAAGAGGACTCATTAATTTTGAGAAACGGTGAGTATAATTGTACCACCATCACGTGGTTTTAACAATTTACAAATGCTATAAAACACATGTTACTTACACTCGGAAAAAATTCAATCATTCTTACCACAACATAGACCATTTTCCTCGTGCGTGAATGTATTAATCATAAGCGATATTATTATATATTCTAAACTAAACTAAAGAGAGGGACAAGAGTTTAAATAAAAAATGCAATAGGTTAAAGAAGAAGATCTTAACAGCTAAGGTAATTCATGACCCGCCTCTGCATGAATATGATCATAATAATGCCTTATTTGCTACAAACAAATTAGATACCTAAGAATGATTACATTATCAGCATTTTAAAACACACTTGGATAGGAATCTCTTGATAATAATATTAAAATAATGTTTGATTCCATTGCTTCCTACCAATCCCATCCCCAGCCCCCACCTCAAGAAGGAACCAATTAAATGATGGGTGTGCTATCCACACTTTTTTTTTTGCGTCATACACATTCTCTTAATTTGCGGCCGTCAAATCGATTGAATTAAAAAATATCAAAGGATATAAATTAACAAGAAGTGTGTGAGAAATAAAAATAAATGTGTAAATAGCACACCCCTTAAACGAAACAATTACAACCACAACAGTGGCAGTTGTGATTCTTTTAAGAGCATTGGGATGGTCACAGAAACATTTTTGTAGCCACACATCTAATTTTGTAAAAGTGACAAATCATATGTCACCCATCCCTAGTCAGTACAAATATGTTGTTTTTTTGTTTTATGGGTTATTTGCTTTATATATGTGGGTTGTGATTGATAAGAATGTATGATTTTTATTTTTTTTTTTTTTTTTTTAAGGAAAGATCATGGACGTGTTTGGAATTTTTTTTAAAATGACTAAAAATACATATCAAAAGATGACCATGTATGGCAGAAAAATTAAAAGTGATTGCCTTTTGGAAGCACATGATGTATAGTTATTTCAAGAAGTATTTAAGTGTTTTTTCAATGAACATTGTAATTTTATTAAAGGTTTCATGGTGCTTCTAATTGAAGTGATTTTTTTTTTTAACAAACGATATTATCTATTAAGAGGGAGGGGTGGACTTAGCCTCACAACAAGCTAGCTGTAATGTGGTTCATATTCGTCTTTGGCGAGAATCAAACTTAAGACTGTTCATTTACAAGTGAAGAGGAATACCACTAGACCGTGATACTAAGTGGCAATGAAAGCATTTTCACAAGAAATACTTATGAACACAAGTGATTTTCATAAAAGCAATTCCAAACCAGCTCCAAATACTTGGAAGGCTCTAGAATAGTTTTACATAGAGACCCACCAATCCACGTGCAATGTAAAAAGTGTGGAACCTATTAAACCCAAAAATTCTAAAGGCGACACGTGGACTTTTGCTCAAGAAAAACAAGATTGCCCTCATTAAATGGGCAGGCTCTTCATTCCATGCACAGCTCACACCCCTGAAGGTCCCTGCAGCTGAATACGGCTGCCCACAGCTCACTTGCCCTTGGCAAAGAAAAGTCAAAGCATTAAAGATAAGGATTAATTACCCAAATCCTATCTTTAATACATTCCCAATTAAAGATTAACTCCATTTAAGTAAGTAATCTTTATTTAAATCAATTAAGGATAATGACTCCATTATCTCAAGATATTATTTCCTATTTAATATCTTAAGAATATTTCTCTATAAAACCTTGGCCAATAGGATGCCTCCATGTGTACGGTAAAACACTAACACTATGGCTGACCACTCCCCTATATATACCCCCAATTCTACCAAATTTCAATAAGTTTTTACACCCCTAAAAAAGCCCTAAACACTTTACTCTTCTCAGAGAAACTAACCTAAACATCAAAGATCCATTGGCCTAACCACCCCCTACCACGTAGGTGCGTATGGCTTAGATCCTTGATCAAATGTGTTAATTGTTTTGCAGGTTCATTTTCATCAAAGCTAGCGATGGTGGAAATTTGCATCAACAAATTGGTGCTTTCATTGAGAGCTAATTCAAATACTCGAAGAAGCCTCTTGCATTTGGTTTCTTGAATTTTATGTTATGTTGAATCTCTCACACGATGTATCAATTAATTTTTTTCTAGATAAGTTTCTTGATTAATCCTTGGAGAAAGGATACAATGGTAGGAAAATTAGAAACCATGACGAACGGAACCCCATATGTACAAGGATTTGGATCGAAGAGCGGAGATGAGGACGTAGCCCCACGACGATGATCCTCAAGGCTTAACGCAACGGCGGGAGGAGCCCCACCACCGTAGAATCGCACCATCACCGCCAACGCGACCCAGCAGCCATAGCGAGGCCACCAAGCCGCAGCCTAAGTTCCTGCATTGCTGCCTTTGCAGTGCATGGACCACCAAAACCTTAGGCAGGAGGCCCAGGTCCATCCACCAGCCTATGGGCTAGAGGCCCAGGTCCATAGAGAAGTAGGTTGAGCCTAAAAAGCCCAGACCAATGTAGCCCAAGCTGCAACAGCTAGAGCCCAGCCAGCAACACAAGACCAACTCGCCCACATGCACGGCCTAGCCACCCAGCCAGGTTGGCTCGCCCTGTGACCGGCTCGTCAAATCCGAGGCCACCTTTGGCAATCCAGATTCTGACCACCTGTCCCACAATCGACCCAGGGTTATTTTCACTCCACTTTTCTACAGGAATGCTAGCTCTGGACTCAGGCTTTGTACCTTCAGTCCACTACATTTCCACCATACATAAAGATGCCCACTATTCATAGTCTTCTAATCCAAATGTCAAACACCACATGCCCTCGCAAGTCGCCAATTTGACCAGTGCCCTTGCGCAGCAAACCACATTGGTGAACTAACTCCTTAATCGCATCGAGATGCAACACACCCCAGATGAGCTATACCAAAACAGGACAATGGCAGATGAACGTGACTCATTCTAGCGACGTCTCGACAAAGAGCTACTAAGCCCACCACGAACTATACGTTAGGGTAGTGTGCACTCTCGTTTGGGCCCTCGAAAAAACGTCTTCTCCGGCCTTAGTGCGTAGAAAAATGTTCATTCCTGACTCGGCTCATGATTCAGTGTGCATTCAAGGTTGGGTCCACACAACAACAAACACTCCAGGCATTCCAGGTGAAACATCCACACGAGGCTAGGCCCACTAGGAGATTTTCCTGTGAGGCACTGGAGTAGGCAGCCACATGACAGATGAAAAAGAGCACGAGAGTAATCCAGCTCAAGTTCCATTGGTAGCCCCTGCCAAGAGCAGCGACGAGTAGCACAGAAAGAACCATGTGCATCGCAACTGTGGCATGGACGAGCATGACATGCAGAAGAGAACTATAAACCAGCATGTCAACACCGGGTGCAGTCGGAAGCTCCGCTACCTAACCAAAGGCAAATCCAGGAAGAAGTACAAAAGCTTGTAGCAAACCAGCTGCACGAATTTAGAGCATTGAGACCACCAACGATGCCCTATAGAGAGACGTGGCCAACATAAGCAAGTCACCGTTTACAAAGGAAGTGCAATGACGATCTTCAAAGGAAATGAAGATCTGAACAGGCACCTGATGCACTACTGAAGTGCAATGACACTTTCAAGTGCAAGATCTTTGCCACAATGTTCTAAGACGAGGTCCAAGACTGGTTCCATATCCTGCTGCCACACTCAATTCGGAACTTCAGCAAACTTTCCTTGGTTTACACTAAGGAATATTCGTTCTGCCACTCGATTAAGAAGAAGTATGACCACCTCTTCAACATGAAGAATGACCAGAAAGAGTCACTCCGCATGTACATCAAAAGGTTCAAGGCGGAGAAAGCAAAGATCGTCAGATGTGATGATGACATTGCAAGCTCAACCTTCTGAAAAGGGCTCCTAGCAGATCACCCACTTTTCAGAAAGCTGATCATGGGCTAAAACTTAACCCTGGAAAATTCTTATGCTTCGGAAAAAAAAGAACTTCTTCTAGGATGAAGCCAAGTGCTCCCAAAAGTAGCTCAAAGACACAGGGCCAACTCAGAAGCAGGTGAGCGATAAACTGGTCAATGACAAGAACAAGCCAGGAAGAGGAAGCATAAACTGATCCTCAGCAAAATAAGGCTCAGCATCCAAAGTGTACATCAAGTTCTCAGTCTCGATCAACCAGATCCTTCACGACTTCAAGGATAAGCCATGGTGCAAGCTGTTCCAACCCATGAGGGGAGACACTTCCAAGATGAACCAAACAAAATATTGTTCATTCTACAGAGGTCCAAGGCACACAACCATTGACTACATCACATGGATGAAATACCTTGAGAAGCTTGCGAAAAGAAGACACCGATGCAGAACCCCCAGCCAAGACAATTCGCAACAACGACATCTTTACCAAATCAAAGCATCTGAGGGCCACCAACAGTTTCAAGAAGAGAAATATCCAGCAGGTGAGATCGATATTTCTAGTTCAACCCATAGATGTTATACCTGGACCAATCATTTGCTTCACCGAGCAGGACGCTGAGGAATTAGACTTTCCCCATAATGATGTCTTGGTGATTTCTATTCAACTAGCCCACGCCATCGTTGACAGAATTATGGTGGACAATGATAGCTCAGTCAATATTCTACAACTATCAGTCATCCAAAATATGGGATTGGAAAGCACGATCAAACACAAAGTGGAGGTCGTGACCGAATTCAACGGACTCACCTCCTGTCATTGGCACAATCATGCTTGACGTAACTAGCCCTTCAATTGTCTCATCGCAGACCTTCATGACCATCAAAGATCCATCTCCCCATAACGGGATATTGGGCCGACCTTGGCTAATGAAGATTAGAGCTATGACCTCGATTGAGTATCAGAAGATTTGATTTCACATCCCAGGAGAAACAGTCAGAGAGATCAAAGGCGACTAGACCATGTCTCGGGAATGCACTATACAAGTTCTTAAAGAGTCGAAAAAAAAGCCCTTCGCCCTAACAGTAGTAGCTAAAATGCAGAAAGACGATTCTACCTCCACCAAATAGGAATCACAACAAACGAGTCAAGAATATAGCATCAAGGTCGATAATGCTCTGGCAGATGCATCAGGATGGAAACCCGAAGAGGACGCAGAGCACATCATTCTTGACCCCCACCAACCAGAGAAGATGGTTAGGATTAACTAACGTCTGAGCTTGAGCAAGAAGGAAGAACACACAATTTTCCTTAGGGAAAATCGTGAAGTTTTCGCATGGTCACCCTCTGACATGCTAGGCATCGATTTAGCAATAGCTTGCCATAAGCTGCATGTTGACCCCACTATCAAACCTGTGATCCAAAAAATGTGACATTTCATACCCGAGCAAGTAGCGATTATTGAAGTGGAGATAACAAGCCACTAGAGGCCGAATTTATTGAGGAAATGACTCATTCTGCATGGCTAGCCAACGCATGCTAGTAATGAAAAAAGAGAAGAGAAAATGGAAAGTAAGCGTAGATTACACCGACCTCAACAAGGCGTACCCTAAAAGCAATTATCCAGTTCCCCGAGTCCACCTGCTCATTGACTCAACATTCGAGAACCAGTTACTCAGCTTCTTGGATGCATCAGGCTACAATCTGATTGCCATGCACCAGCCTGACAAGGAGAAAACTGCATTTGTGATTGAGCGAGGCATATACTGCTGCAAGGTCATGCCCTTTGGCCTCAAGAACGCAGGAGCTACCTACCAGCAACTTGTCAACACGATGTTTAAGAAGCAGATCGAAGTAACCATGGAGGTATATGTCAACAATATCATGGTGAAAGGCAAAGAGCAGAATCAGACCACATTGGCAACTTGGCAGAGACTTTTGACATCTTCCGAGAGTACAAAATGAAGCTCAACCTAGCTAAGTGCACATTCAAAGTCTACTCAAGCCAATTCTTAGGGTACCTTGTAACCTAACGAGGAATCGAAGCTCATCCAAACCAAATCAAAGCAATCACGAACATGAAGTCTCTCATGACTCTGAATAAGATCCAAAGTTTAACTGGACGAGTAGCTGCACTCAATCGTTTTCTCTCGCGATCCACCAACCGATGCAAACCCTTCTTCAAGGAAATCAAGAGGGCGTAGAAAGACAAATGGGACGACGATTGCGAAAAAGCATTTCAGGACGTGAAGTAATACCTGACATCTCCTCCACTACTATCAATGTTGAAAGCAATGGAGAAGAGCTAGAGGTCGAACTGCTTGTATTCTACACATCCAAAGCGCTCATAGATACGAAAACCAGATACCCAAAGACTGAAAAGCTAATTTTGGCACTAGTTGTTGCAGCTTGGAAACTCTGACCTTACTTTCAAGGGCATCCAGTTATCCTTAAGACCTAGTACTCACTGCGATCAGTTTTGCATAGTCTAGATGCTTCTTAACAAGTGATGAAGTGGGCGTTAAAACTTGGCCAATACGGCTTAGCATACCAACCCCACACCGTGATAAGGCCCAAACATTGACGGACTTCGCTGTAGAATTCCCTACCTGCAGAAGATTTCTGGCGCTGGACATGACGGATCATCCAACTACTAAGGATCGGAAACAGGCCTAGTTCTCACTACCCTAGACGGTTCGATGCTCGAGTAGGTGATCACTTTAAGCTTTAAAGCGTCAAACAATGAAGTAGAGTATGAAACCTTACTAGCGATGAAGAAGCTTGTCATTTATTCTGATTCCCAGCTAATCACCAACCAAACCTCAAGGGAGTACGTAGTAAAGCATCCAAGAATGTGCTGATACCTCAAGAAGGTACGAGAGTAGCTATCGACGTTTTAGAGATACACGCCCACTCAGGTTCCACGAGCCGAAAATGCCCACTCAGATGCACTAGCAGGCCTAGGTTCTGCCCTAGATTATTAGCTCAAACTCTTCATACCAGTTGAGCACTTAGAAAAGTTGAGCATAGATGCAGAACCAGGAGTCAAGGTGGCATATATCAACACAACTCTAAGTTGGCAAGATCTCATCATCGACTACATAGTCAATGGAACATTTTCTGTAAATAGACCGGAGTCCATGAAGCTCCAGACGAAGGCAGAACGCTATTACATATGGAACGACATGCTCGTTCGCAGATCATTCTCAAAACCACATATCCCCTGTCTATCGCTTCTTGATAATCTGAAGATTCTTAGCTAAATCCACGAAGACATATGTGGAAACCACTCCCTAGTGCAAAAAGCTCTTAACGAAGGCTATTAATAGCCAACTATGCATCAAGATGCCAAATAGTATGTACAAAGGTGCGACAGTTGCTAGTGCTTCAAGCCCGTGCCCACACTACCTACCAGCGAACTCCACCTGCAGACAAGTCTTTGGCCATTCATGTAGTGGGCGATTGACCTAATGGGACCAATGTCGCTTGCCACTAGGGCAGAAACATGATAATCGTAGCGACCGACTACTTCACGAAATGGGTTGAAGTTGAACCCATGACTACAACTACCCAAACGGACATAGAGTGTTTCATATGGAAGAACATCATATGCCATTTCAACATCCTTCACTCCATTGTCATAGACCCCGCAGTTCGTGGGCAAAGACTTGGCGAAGTTTTTCAAAAATTATGACATCAAGCAACACATGTCCATGCCCTAGTATCCGCAGGGTAATGGGCAAGCTGAGGAGTCCAACAAGATCATTCTCGGCTGCCTTAATAAGTTCCTCAAAGATAAGAAGGGTAAGTGGCCAAACGAGCTCCCGGGTGTTTTGTAGGGCGTATCGCACCACCAAGAGACGAGCAACCGGCGAAATTCCATTCTCCTTGGTGTTTAACTTTGAGGAGATCATTCCTCTCAACGTCATGGTGCCTAGCATTAGCATTGTATTGCTAAATTCCAAGTAAAACGAGAAAGAGATTGCCATAAACTTAGACTTGGCAGAAGAAGAACGCAAAAATGTTATCACCCACATTACAGCCTATCAGCAGTGGCTTTTCTCCAGCTACAACAAAAAGGCGAAGATCCAGCAGTTCAAGCCGGGAGACTTAGTCCTCAAAAAAACCTTGATAACCGCCCACCGAGAAGGCTCCAAAAAGAAGGCTCCCATCTGAGAAGGTCTATACAAAATCAATCGAGTAAGCAAAAAAGGCAACTACACCCTTACCACTATGAGCGCAAATGAGATCGAAAAGCAGTGGAATGCCTATAACCTGAGAAAGTACCACATGTGACCTCCTACCATTTTTTGGATCATGTTCAAGACAAATAAAGTTTGAAGACTCAAGCAGTTTGATGAACAAAACCTCGAATGCTGAGGATTATTAGTTGTTATGCTATTATTTCCTACAATCAAAGTTAATACATTTCTCTATTTTCAATGAAGATTGAAGAAATTATTCACAAGCCTAGGCCGACTGCATAAATAAACTGACCACCCCTGCTAAAGTAGAAGATGCCTCTGCCCTTGTAGACATAGCGTGTGATTTCCCATCTAGAAAGAGTAAACTGATCCGGGATATCCAAACGTGGATGGGTTGTACAGCTGCTCAGTCCCCCTGAATGCATCGACTACATATGCTAGACTGCTCCCAAAATTGGCCACAATAGACTTTTTCCTAACAAGACTTAGCCGACTGAAGGATTCAATTCCAGGGGAGCCCAAGTCTCTAGCCAGAAAAGACGTTAAGTGCTGGATCCCTGCCCATGAAAAAATTCGCTTAACTAGATGGTTCATCCTCGACGTGCAAATTTTCATGAACATAACTCGGCTCTAAAGTGTTGCAATACTAGTTAATCGACATATGGAATCAGTTACAATTGTTGCCCAAGATATCCATATCGAGTTGCGTGCAGTTTATAAGATAAAGAGACCAACAGCTTAGAAAGATATGGCATGTAAGTAAGACACCCGACCAATGACCCAACTGTTAGTAGCCCTAGGCAATTTGTAAGCCAATACTTACATCTATTATGACGACGCAAACCCATTTGCTTATTTAAAAGCAACACTTTTGGCAGACGGCCTACGGTTTAAGTTTTGCAAAAGCTAAAGTTGAGATTCACGACTATAGTAGCTACGCAGACTCCTTTGCTTTCTACGAGAAGCACGTGTCCGGCCGCTGACTTTATAAGTTAGAAATCTTGCAACATGCCTAGAAAGGCCGAGGCTCATGAAGCCACTAAGGCCGAAATTCACGACTATAGCAGTTACGCAGACTCCTCTGCTTTCTACGAGAAACACGTGTCTGACTGCCAGCTCTATAAGTTAGAATTTTTGCAACATGCTTCGGGAGGGCCGAGGCTCATGAAGCCCCTAAAGCTGAGACTCATGAAGCCCCACAAGTTCAGCCGCTAGCTCTATAAGTTAGAAATTTGACATTTTTTTTCCTTATGCAGGCAAGCTCCTGAAGCCCCAAAGCTAAAACTAAAACCTAAGTGACGACGTGGGATCAACTGCTTCATTGAAGCAGCTCACCCAGATGCCCATCCTATAGTAAAGTTTTGCAAAAGACATGGCGAAATAACAAAGATGAAGCAAAGCAAGGAAGCCTGTTTATTAAATTTCTAAAAAATTGATAAACCAGCTCGAAGACCAACCAAGTTCAAATAAAGTAGAACGAAAAGGAAAAGAAGAAAATTCCTAAGTCTAAGCAAAAAGACTACTCATTGGCAACCTGTGCAGCCTAGGGCTAGGCACGGCTCGAACTGGGCCCAAATTTGAAAGGACTGGCCTGAACTCGGGTTTAAAAGAAAAGGGTCGGGCTGGGCCTGGTACAATGAATTTCAATACAGGAGCTGGACCTAACCCGACCCGTTTAAAAGGGGCCGATTCGGGCCGGGTCCATGGGTCATTTTTTTTTTTTTTAAACTGAATTTGTACACAGATTAAAGTTGCAGTTGCACATATTCATAACTTAGTTAGAATAATTACATCACATAGCAGTTGCACAGTAGCACAACAGCAGCTGCACAAATTGAAGGAAAAAAAAAAACAGCACATCTGATTTTCTACATTAGCACATACAGCTAACACTACAAAAAGCGATTCAGCTGTAGTTTCAATTCCTATTGCCCTCATTCTACCAAACAACTCCAAGGTTTCTTCATGGTGGCCACAATGAGCATGACTTGACAATAATGATGTTCAGGTCATAGGGTTTGGCACAAACCCTTCTAAATTCATCATGCTAAACATCTCAATAGCACCATCGCAGTCATGATTAAAGGCATAGCTAGAGACAATAGTATAACAAGACCAATTTTCCCATACATTACCAACAAGTCATTGACAACATGAAGATAATTCTGAAAACCCATATGTATTACATGACCATGCACACTTCCTAATAACCAAAGGAAATGTAAACCCATCTCCCCAAACCCCCTGTTCACGCATTATGTCATATAGTTAGAGTGTTTCTTCATAAAACCTATGAGAGACATACAAATCCAATTTACACTCAAATCCAATTTACATAATCTAATTAAAAATACCTAACAGAATATTCAAATTCAATTAAACAAAAAACTTGAAATTGGAACAGAATAAAAGTCAAGATTCAAGAACCCAACAAAATCCTTAAATCCTAATTTAATTTTCAATCATAAATCCCTAGAACATATTACCTTGAAACTAAAAAGGACCGTCAGCAGAGCTCGGCTTTCATGCAAATCTGAGTTAAATAGAAGAGATGACTGATTCATCATTTCAAGTTGTTTGACTTTGTTGTTCGTCCCCTCGAGTTCGACAGAGAGAAACTGACTTAGTTGTCTGTACCTTGGAGTTCGACAAAGAGAGACTGAAAATCGAAAGGGATAAGAGTCAGTTTGGACTATGGGAGAGAATGATCGAGAATGATGACTCTAGGAAAGGGAGATCGAGAAGGAGGACTGAGGAGAAGAGTTTTAGTTCGAGAGAGAAAGATAGAGAGTGAGAAAGAGTGTGTGTGTGTGTGTGTGTGTGTGTGTGTGTGTGTTTACTTGATATGGTTCGGGCGGGGGCCCGTGTATTTAGAAAACTAGATCCACCCTACCTCGTACCGTTTTGCATGTAAAATAATATGGACCCGCCCTGAACCACCAATACCTACCCCCACCAACGGAGTTAGGGCTTGTTTGCCCACCCTTAGTGTAACCACTGGTTCCTCAACTGCCATACCTTTAGCAGCTACACCGCTCTCAGCAGACAAAGCTTCCATCAACTCATCCTCCTTGCCTGGACTGCCTAACCTTTAGCTGCTCTACCAAAGGCAGCCTCAAATAAGAAGTCAAGCAGATCAACTGGAGAAATAGAGAAAGTCTCGAAGTCCTTCTCGAAAAACTCATAATCTGACGGCCTACCCTGAAGATGGTTTACATAGCCAAGCTTGTAGAAATTGGCCTGACAATAAGCAAACGTCACTTCGTGGCCGACCTTCTTATTTTTCAGCTGCACATTCTCCTCAACAAGCCTAGTGTGAACTAACTACAACGTATCCATTTCCTTTTTCAAGTTCTCGCTAGCAGACAGCGCACCTTATAGAACCACTTCCTTAAACTCAAGCTTACTGGCAACATCCTTGAGACGAAACACTTCAGTATGCATGAAGACAAGCTCCTCATCCTTAGCAAAACAAGTAAATCATAACTCTAAGTTGACCCGCTCAAGGTCCTTGACCACCAGTGCAACACGATTGACTTCCTTCTTTGCAGCTTCTAACATCGCCTGAGTCGTACTAAGCTTAGCCTTCAAATGGACGACCTTCTGTAAACGGTCTCCAGCTGCATAGAAATGGAAGCAGAAACATCTGACCTCTTCAAAATGGCGAGTTCAAATTCGAGCTTCTCGATCTTTTCAGCAACCGAGCGAAGCTGAATCATCAACGCCACTTTAACCTCCTTAGCACACTTGACAACATCTTGATCAACGTGCATAGACTTAACTGCCAGGATCAAAGTCTTATGCATTGTAGCAATCGGGGAAGACTTCTTCGAGTAGGCAGGATGTTTCACAAAAAAAAGTCTGAGCTGACAACAACTTTCCCAACACTATCAAAAAATTTGGCGCATGCATCGACGTCCTCCAGCAGGTCTGTCTTCAGCAGCGCACAAACCTCAGGAAACTCCCCAGCCTCAGACTTAGTTGATCTTTCACAACTACTCGTGGTAGCAGAATTTCATTTCTCAATAGACGAATCAGTTGCAACAGAAGGAGGAACAGGCACATGCGCCCCCTTAGCAGTAGAATCCACTTTCTCGCTCTTTATAGGGGCGTGCCTCTCAGAAGCCAAACCAAACTTAGATCTCGACGCGTACTTCGATACAAACCCAGCCATCGAGGGCACCACCAAACCTTTATGATGGGCAATCATCTCAGCAATGGTCGTGGCTACCTTTGGAGTAGTAGGCTTCATAGACTCGAACTCAACAATCGTTTTCGTCCTCTTAGGATAAGTCAGCTTGATGACAAGTTTCTCAGTAGCAGATGAGCCCTCGTGAGCAGCAGAAGAAGTCATTGGCTTCTTCTCGGTCGAAAACTTATAAGAATATGAGAAAGATCTCTTCTTTACACCCTCATTGGCAGCAAACTCTGCCATAGTGATCGGACGAGCAAACGCGTCCTCTTTTATCCGCTTTATCTTTTTATTCGGAGGTAGCCCACCTTTCTCCCAACAAATAGGACTAAGCAGCCAGCGTCACTCACAGTACTGAGCAAGAATGCCCGAGGCGATGTGCATTTTCTTCATATCCATCGAAATTCTTAGAGTTGAGCCAAATTCCGAATCTATACAAAGTAAAAATGACCATTAACAAAAATTCACGCATGCCAGGAATGAAGCAGTTCACTTATCACTAATAAAGACAGTCGAAACACGTAGCTCAAAAGATGAGTCAGACTCTCACTCTCCACTTACCTCTAAGGTATCTCTCTCCCACTTATGATCACCTTTGTAGGAAGCATCAAGTAGCCTATGACAAGACCTTAATTGCCACACACCCTTATTGTGGCCAATCTCGAAGAAGTACCATAACTCATTTATGGTCAAGCCAAGATCAAAGAACTTGCTCAAGTTCGAGAACCCTACCATCGCATAAACTGTATTCAGGGAGCACTGAGCAGGCACACATTTCATAGAGAAAATCACCTCTTGGAAAAGACGTAGCATGGGAAAAGTAAATCCCAGCATAAAGTAATATGGAAGGAATTTGATAGCCTTCTTCCTAGTAGTGGCACCCTCGCCGCATGGCTCATGGCCACTATCATCCTTCACCCGCTTGACATGAACCCCAGGCAGAATTGCATGCTTCTACATCTTGAAAAAATCCCAAAACAACTCTTCAGAATTGATCTAGACATGTGCAGCCTTGAAATAGCCCACCTTGCCGGAAGAACTACCTTGACGGTACAAGGAAGGAGAATATTTGTCACTTTTGTGATCAAAATAAGACATCTCAAAATTCCTGCAAAAAAGCACGAAGAAAAATATTTAGAATACAGTTCACGAGAAGGAAAACAAAAAATAATAATAATGAAGGATTGCAGAGCCTAGCGCCAGGCCCCACGACCCAACTTGTCAACTCAGTCAGGCCACAAAAAGGCCCAACCCTCACTCTATCTATTGCATGCGGCCCAAGCCGCTCCAGCCCAACACGGAAGGAAGTCCGCATCTCTCTCCTCCTCTTCTCTCTTGCACGCATGCTCAGCAAGGCCCAGGCCGCAAGGACCAGAGAGTTGGCCCACACTGGTCTCTCCTACTCTTTCTCCTCTCACTTGCACGGGCCTGTGCCCAGCAGCCATAGAGGCCCAGCCCAAGCTAGCCTCCCCGCACCCCAGGGCACCGTGCACCTCCTCGGCCCTTGCCAAGCTAATTTTTCAAGCCCCGGAGTTCAAAAAATAATTAAGAGGAAAAATTCAAATTTTTCTTACCTTGGTGCGGCACGGAGAAGAAGAAGAACAACGAGAGACGAGTCTTTGCAAAGACAAGAAAAGAAGAAAACTAAGGGAGGGGAAACAACTTCATGTGGCTTTTCTCTTTCTTGTTGGAATGATGATTGTTCTCCAAAATTATTTAATCCCATGCTTAAGGCAGAATTAAATAGGTATTGGGGGCGAATGGTTTAATTTTCCTAGAAGAAGTCTATCTCTAAATCAAGAAAGGAGATCTAATTCAAATTGGGAAACAACTCTACAAGGCCATGCAGCTTGGGATTTCTACACCTACTGCCATTTTCCTACGTGCAGCCCAGTAGGTGTGGGGACATTTGTGGTGCCTAAAATAATCCCAAAAATTCTATAGGCTTCACGTGGACTTTTGCTCAAGAAAGACAAGATTGCCCTCATTAAATGGGCAGGCCCCTCAGATACTCCCATGCTTAACTTACACCTCTAAAGGTCCCTGCAGCTGAATAGGACTATCCACAGCTCACCTGCCCTTGGCAAGGAAAAGTCGAAGCATTAAAGATAAAGATTAATTACCCAAATCCTATCTTTAATACATTTTCAATTGAAGATTGACTCCATTCAAGTAAGTAATCCCTATTTATATCAATGAGGGATAAATACTCCATTATCTCAATATTTTATTTCCTATTTAATATCTTGAGAATATTTCTCTATAAAACTTTGGACAATAGGATGCCGCCATGTGTAGGGTAAACCCCTAAAATCATGGCCAGCCACTCCCCTATATTACCCCCAATTCTATCAAATTTCAGTAAGCTTTTACACCCCTAAAAAAGCCCTAAACACTTTACTCTTCTCATATAAACTAATTTAGACATCGGAGATTCATTGGCCTAACAACCCCCCCCAAAAAAACAAAAAAAAAAAAAAAAAAAAAAAACCTTGTGGGCGCGTGAGGGTCTTTGATCAAAGGTGTTGATTGTTTTGCAAGTGCATTTTTGTCAAAGCTAGAAATGGCAGAAATTTACATCGACAAAAAGCGAACGGTCAATTTCCATGATTAAGCCCTGATATTTCAGAGTCCTAGGCTCTAGAATAGTTTTACGTAGAGATCCCACCAATCCATGTGAAATGTGATAGAGTATAAGCGAACAATCAATTTCCATGATTAATCCCTAATATTTCAGAGTCCTAGGGTCAGTCGGGCGTGAATAATGCGAAGTTCCCGACCACTAAAGCACTCCAGCTCCAAAACTAAAACGAGGCAAATCGCCCCGCGGCAAATTCCAGCGTCCACGTTGTCCTTGTTCGGAAGGAAAGCGATGGTATTAATGGTAGGTAGGCTTCTTATGAGTGTGTAAATGAGAGGTGTAAAATGATAAGCCATGAATAACAAATAAAAGTAATGTTGGATTCTTCTTTCCATGTGCAGAAGACAATATCAACCAGACACTACTGCAACTGCAGATTGACAACCACCTCCAATAAAGGCATTAATAAAAAACAATTCCTCAGAGGCACAAACCAGTTTTCTGCTTTGGCACATTGGAAGCAAGCGAATTTTTAGGCGCTCACTGTATTGTGCATCTTCTGCTGCTGCACCTTTGCTGTTCCAGGCTGCACACTCACTGGCTAACCTTAACCCGCAATTTGCCCAAAAAAAAAAAAAAAAAAAACGTTAACCCGCAAGGATTGATTGGTTTTGGTAATTATAACGTTTTATCGAGGACGATACACCTGTGGATTGGTCGAAAAATCGATCAACGAGTACAGCGTCTTTCATCCCCGTTACTTATCTGCATAATAGAGAAAAAAATTAAATGAGCTGGTGAAGTTAAGCATCAATTGTAATTATTTTGAGAACATTAAGAACTGACCAGCAAAATTAAAATACCCTTTAACAAGGTTTATGAGTTCATTTGGTTTTAAAAAAACGAGAAAAAAGTCCAACAAGATACATGGGAGTTGCATAGAAAATGCAACCGGGCAGTGATCTTAACTCGAGCAATTACCACCAAAGGAAGGCGCTACCCAACTTAGGAGAAAATTTTTAGTGTGCTGAAACACGGCCCGGTACACCAATGTCATAATACAAGTGGTTGAAAAAAAAAAATTTAAGTATCCAACCTCTTATATTATGGCACTTAGTGTATCAAGTCATGTTCCCAGCACAGTGAAAAACTCTCCTAACTTAGACCAACTCCAATGGTGGGCAAAAAGCCAAATTACCTCCCAAAATTTCCCCCCAAACGCACTCCAACCCAAGGGGAAATTTTGAGCTAAATGCTAAATACTAAACCAATGCCCAATTCCCCCCGAAATTTAGCCCAGAAATCGGGGTGGACTCTACCCAATATTTATCAGAATTTAAATTTTTTTAGATTAAAATGTTCATAAAATTAATTTACGATAGTCTACATATTTATTTTAAAAAAAAAATTAATTTAACAAAAAAAATAGCCTAAATTCATTCTTTAATAATCCCGGGCTAAAATTTTAGGGTAGAATGGTTGGAGTAGAAAAGCTGTTTCTGGGTTAAAAACTAAATTTTTCGGGCTAAAAAATTTGACTTTTAGCCTAACCATTGGAGATTGTCTTAAAGGCTGACCTACCGTTATGATGGGGATCCTTCTCCCACAGGAAGGCTTGGTCCAATAGGCCCATGAGGCTTCTTCTCATACTCGCTTCTAGAATTGGCCTCTTTACTTCTAGCTTGAAAGGTTTTCTCACCATTGCACACTCACTTGTTAGCGCAATGTACGCAACTTTTCTTTTTACAAAGAAAAGCATATATATAGGAAATGGTCGCGTAGTTTCCTTTTGTGAGAGAAAGTCTTTTCCTTGGTAAGCAAGCTATCCATTTTGGCTTTGGCTGCTAACTTCAAAAGTCCACCAGTCAACAGTAAACTGAAAAAGAAATGTATTGCCAATATTGTCATATTCATATCTTTTCTTGCTCTCCAAGGCGCATCATAAACGTTATAAATACAACACCTCATAGTTCCAATCAAATATACCCTTTACAAAAAAGGAAAGAAAAATCAAGTCCAAAAAAACACTTGACTAATTTATAAAGATTCAAGGCCATGTCTACTGCTGGTTATAGTCTTGCTGAAGCACATGTGCTGAGAGACCTCCACAAGAAGAAGATGAAGATGGAAAAAGAAGAACAAGTGAAGTCGGGCACAACTAAATCTGGAAAGACCGAAATGGTACAGTCCAAGGGTTGTTGCTCATGGGTGTTGGAGAAAGTTCGTCGTGGCAACGTTCATGGCTCTAGTTCAGCTGAAGCTGCAGAAAATGGAACTTGAATCGAACATAAAGTTTAGTTGTTTATTGTGAAAAAGTTGAGACTTTGGAGTACAAAGTTTAAAGTTTAATTGAACTTGTAATTCTTGTATTTATCCTATCTCTCTTAGTGTTTTTACTCCTACCTCATGGATGAATCGGAAAAACCCTAAATAATTGAATTGTAATATTTTGCAATTCTAGGTACGGTGATACTTGTTACGTAACTTCAGTATTGTGTGTTTCTGCCATGGGTTTTAATTGAGTTGGGAGCTAGTTTATATACATCATTATTGACATCTTTTCACATAAATGAAAAACTAGCATTCATGCACGCGCTTTTGCACATGTAAAAGGCTTTTCTTTTATCACAGTGCGCTATGCGCTATTTACAAATTTTTATTCACACAAGCTAAGCGCTAATTTTTATTCAACAGCCTAGTTTTTAAGCACATGTGCAGAGAGACTAGTTTTGAATTTTATCGGATGCCCCAAAGGGACAGCTAGTTTTTAATTAAATTCTCGAATTGTTATTGCAAACAACACACTTGGTTGAAACACCATAAACAAATTTACGAAAAAAATTACAACCCCTTTAAATCAAGTACTGAATAAAATCATAATTTTGAAGTTGCATTGGGTTTTTGATGATTAAATTGAAATTACATATTTTCACAAACTTAATAATCTCTAAGGAATAAAAATGATAAGAAATTGCTTAAGATGAGGAAGAACCGAAAAGAAACATAATGTTAATTTCTTTCGTGCTTCATGCACAGCCCCAATGTGCATTTCTTCTTTCAATAAACTTCTTTTTACTCTACAGAATTACACAATCACGAAATCAACATATGCACCCAAAGAGAACCATTACTTGTTAAGCAGTGAAAGATGAAAACAACTAAACGACTTTATATTCACACCAAGTTGTAATCCCATCACAAATTAGGAATTACACAGTTGGCGGACTCTTCTAAGCAAAATTGGCAAACTCTACATACAATTACTAAATTAAAAAAGATGTAATACCTAAAGAATTCTTGCCATTTTCCTAGAAACCTACAAAAGCAAATAAAACAGAGAGCAAATAATCACATTAAGTGAAGCGATTAAGTGAAAAATGTTGTGTAGGCTTCATTTTTGCATGAACTATAAAGTGAAGCAGTTTTTTTTTTTTTTTTTTTTTTTTTTTTTTTTTTGAAATTTATCAATCTGCAATACACGTATATATCAAAAGAGAGAGAAAAAAAGAACAAGACCTTGAATTGGCCAAGGACTAGATGGTGGTATCTAAAAGGAGAATAACAAGTCATTTTCAAATAGAAAGTAATCAACCAATGCATTTAGGATTAAGAGGGGGAAGCTAGCCAAATGTGGGATTCCATGGCTAGTTGTATCCGAAAAGTAGCAAAAGGGGTATTAGGAGAGTCCAAGGGTTTTGCTCCACACCAAAAAGAATCTTGGTGGTGGAAGGAGGAGTTACAAACAAAAGTTAAGGCTAAGAAGGAATGTTGTAAAGCCTTATACAAGAATAGAACCGACGAAAATGGTGAAAGGTATAGAATAGCGAAGAAGGCTGTGAGAGAAGCAAAGTTAGCGGCTTTTGACGATATGTATAAGTGACTAGATACCAAAGAAGGAGGATATCTATAAACTAGCTAAAGCAAGGGAAAAGAAGATAAGAGACCTGAACCAAGTGAGGGGCATCAAGGATAAGAATGTAAAGGTTCTTGCTACAGAGAATGCGGTCAAAGACAGATGGAGAGCTTGTTTTCATAATCTTTTCAATGAAGGACATAAAATGAGTACTTATTTGGGGGAGTTGAGTAACTCAAAAGAGTGTAGAAACTACTCCTTCTACCGCCAAATTAGGAAGGAAGAAGTAGTTGTAGCTGTGGAAAAAGATGAAGCATAGAAAAGCAGCAGGCCTAAATGATATACTGATCGAAGTGTTGAAAGTCTTAAGGGAGACGAGTATAGCATGGCTCACAAACCTTTTCAATAAGATTTTCAAAACACAGAGCACTTTGGTGCTTATCAACAAGAATAAGTATGACGTACAAAACTGCATGAACTAAAGGGGTATTAAGTTAATGAGTCATACAGTGAAGCTCTAACGGAGAGTAATTGAGCATAGACTGTGGCAAGAGACACGGGTCTTAGACAACCAATTCAGGTTCATTCCAGGGCGCTTAACCATGGAGGCAATCTATCTTTTACAAAGATCAATGGAAAGATATAGAGATATGAAAAAAGATTCTTTATAGATTTGGAAAAAAAACGTATGATAGGGTCCCAAGAGACATTCTTTGGAGGATTTTAGAGAAGAAAGGATTACGAGTAGTATGTATCCAAACTATAAGGATATGTATGATAGAGCAAAGTTTTCCGTAAGAACTCATGAAGGACAAACCAAAAGCTTCCCCATAATTGTAGGGTTACATCAAGGCTAATCTTTAAGTCCTTAGCTTTTTGCATTGGTAATGGATGAATTAAAGGGACATATTCAAGATGTATTCGTTGGTGTATGCTTTTCGCAAACGATATAGTGTTGATAAATGAAACTCAAGAATGAGTAAATGCAAAACTTAACCTTTGGAGAGAAGTGTTGGAATCTAACAGTCTTCACCTAAGTCGGTCAAAGATAGAGTATATGGAGTGCAAGTTCAGTGGGAACGGGGGCTCAAATGAGTTAGGGGTAAGGATTGAAGATCAGGAAGTACTAAAGAGCAATCGCTTTTGCTACTAGGATCTATCTTGCAAAAGAAATGAGAGTTGGATAGAGACCTTAACCATTGATACAAGCAAAATGGATGAAATGGAAGAGTGCATTGGGTTGGGTGTCTTGTGCGACCATCGTATGCCACCAAAGCTCAAGGGAAAATTTAGACGGCCATAAGGCCAGCAATGCTTTATGGCACAGAATGTTGGGTGGTCAAGCATTAATATGTACATAAATTTAGTGTAGCGGAGATAAGAATGTTTCGTTGGATGTGTGGGCACATGAGAAAGGATAAGAGTCAAAATGAGGATATCTGAGGTAAAGCAAGAGTAGCCGAAATTGAAGGAAAGATGGGAGATAATTGGTTATGGTGGTTTGGACATGTGAAACGAATGCCTACAAACACTCCGGTTAGAAGATGCGATTACAAGACAAAGGTTCAGGGTTAAAGAGGTAGAGGAAGACCTAGGAAGACTTTGACAGATACTTTAAGAAAAGACTTGGAGTATTTGGATCTAACATAAGACGTGGTACAAAACCGAGCGCAATGGTGTTGTAGGATTCACATAGCCGATCTCACTTAGGCCCCGTTTGATATTGTTTTTTTTTTTCACTAAAAACTGCTTCACTTTAAAGTTAAGCAGTAAAAATGTGTTTGGTAAAGTAAAATTTCCTGGTTACTTTAAAAACAATGGGCTCCAGACAACAGCTTTTAAAAGCAATATGTAGGTTGCTTTTAAAAGCTACTTTAATAAAAAGTAGAGTTAGGTCTTTAATAAATATGTTCAATTGTTGTACATTCATTAATTTTTTTAAATGACATTATTTAGCCTTCCACACATATTTTATCCTTTATAGAATAAAGTAAATGCTACAACCTACTACTACTAATACTAACCACACACCATCACCGTCGTTACAACCACCATTTTTGCCACCACCACCGCCACAACCATAACCTCCACCACAGTCACCATAAACAACATTGTCACCACCATCATTACTACCACCGCTAGCATTGCCACCACCACCACTACTACCATTGTTACCATCATCGATTCCACCACCACCATTACTGCAACTGCCACTACCACCATCGTTGCCGCCCACCACCACCATTGCCATCGCAATCACAACCACACTACTGGTGCTACCACCATCCTACCACCATTGTCACCTCTCCATCCCAACCAACATATCCCACTATTAGCACCACCACCATTACCATCATTGTTGTCGCCCCCACTCTTACTACTATGTATATTTGTCATTGTATACAATTATATTACTTTTACATTAAATTTTACCAAATGCTTTTACGTTGTTTTTCATACTCACAACACTTTTAAAATTCAGTTAACCAAATGCTTATCAATTTTATTTTACAGCGGATTATTCTTAAAGCACTGTAGAAGCAATTTATTAAAAAAGCACAGTAATCCCAAACTGACCCTTAGTGGGAAAAGGTTTTGTTATTGTTATTGTTGTATCGATCTACAATATATGAAGGGTTAACTCGTAAGCATCTCAGTACATTTATTGACATTAAGAGTGAGACGAAAATTATCACCAAAAAATTAAAGGAAAAAAGATATAAAATAGAAAGAAAGTAAAGGCAAAATAATCAAACCAAGCCAAGACAACACTATTTAACCCATATCGTTGCAATGGTTCACTTCCTAATTCCATAACTTTCTCAACTTCAAATTTTATAGTTCAAACGCAGTTTGATTCCTCTCTTCTTTAAAAATATATAATCTCAGCAAACTAAAATTTAAAAAGGATAGTAAAAAGCTATCAGAAAATTCTCAGGAAACAAGACATTTTAGAAAACTTGGTAGAAAATTATTTAAATGAAGATATAGTACGTGGGGAAGTTTCACTTTTGGGCTTGTTTTCTCCAATAATAAATAAATGAGGAAGGCATAAATATTGAACAGATAAATACAATAAATTGATCCCATTTCTAATCCCCTTCAAAGACGACATATAATATGCAAAACATGCATGTAGAAAAGTAGAAAACAAATACAACTAACAAACGAAATGTAGAATGGTAAAGATAGAAAAGAATCAAACCGCTACGTATAAGAAGTTGAGGTTTTATCATAAAATTAATTGGCAATATAAGAAGTAGCCTAACTTATTTATAAGTCTATGCAAGGTCCCTCCTCCCTTCATTGTGAGATTCATTCTCAACAGACACCTTCATGTGCGGCAAATTTTTAAGCCTAACACGTGGACAACACAAACGGGGTGACGTGGAGCACGTGCGGCCGTTGGGTTTCACATGTGGCAAACCTGCTTTGATATCATGTAAAAAGTTGAGGTTCCACCATAAATCCAATTCGCAATATAAGAGTAGCCCAACTTACTTAGGCCATCTCCAATGGAGCGAGCTAAAGGGTTATAGGCCTGATTTGGACAAAATCCATCTTCAAACGAAGGCTGGGCCAAAAAATTAGTGGAGCCCACCAGGCCAAAAGGCTATTGGGCTGGGCAAGGTTGGCCTGGTACCCAGCCCGTTTTCTGGGCCCCACCAGATGCAGCTGCAATGAGTTGGACAGATCCAACGGTCAGGGTTGGTACTAATTGGTACTATAATTTACATTTATGTTATATTTATTTGTTTAAGAGTGTTGAGAAAGCATAAGTTTCTATCATGTACTTGGGATTGCTGTGCAATTAACCTCTTTTTCAGCTCTGAATAATTATTAGTAGTTTAATTAAATTAAGAGTTTTTATCAAAAATGGTCCTGAAATTGACCCTCACCATCAAGATGGTCCCTGAAATTGAAAATCAATCAATGTAGTCCCTGAAAATAAATGTCGCAAATCAATGTGGTCATACTGTCACAATTCTGTTAAAAATTATGTGAAGTGCTGATGTGGCACATAAATGAGCCTCATAAGTCCCTTTTTCTTGCAAATTGTCCTTGAAATTGACTTGCAACATCAAAATGGTCTTTGAAATTGACACGTGACATCAAAATGGTCCCTAAAATTGAAAATTGATCAATGTAGTCCCGCAAGTCAGTGTCTCAAATCAATGTAGTCTTTCTGTCACAATTTTGTCAAATTTTGTTATGTGCTGATGTGACACATTAATGGGTCACACAAGTCTAATTAAATTTTTAAAAAAATTACAAATAGGCTTAATACTTTAATAGTTAATAAAAAAATTGTCAACCCAAAAATCCAGTCATGCAATCACGTCTGATCTGAGTCCACATTTCTCTACCTCTTTTGCTCTCTATTTTCTAAAAAAATCTCAAAACACCCATCTTTACACACTTCGACACCCTTCACCGAATTGAACTGGATCGAGATCACTTGTGGTGACGGCTTGGCCGATTGGCAATGACTTCTAAGACATCACTATTAACATTTAGGCGATCAACATCCTCACAACTTTAATCTTGGAGAGCTTGTTCGGCACTTCCCTGGTGGTTTAGTGATGCAAACAACGACGAGGTCTGCCTTGAGATAATGAGGTTATAACCGAGGTACATCTATTGTTGGTTGAAAACTATTTCCATACCCCCTCTTAGGTCTTGTTTAAGTCTTGTGCCTTTGAGAATTTATGGAAAGGATGTCTCTTCGGAGTAGGCCCTACTATAAGAAAAAAATTTTCATTGTGCAAATAGGTATTTAGACAGCTTTTTTTTATTAATTATTAAACCCACAACAACACATAACAAATATTTTTTTTTTTTACAAAATTGTAGCGAAATGATCATATTGATTTGCGACACCTACTTTCAAGGACTACATTGATTGGTTTTCAATTTCAAAGATCATCCTGATGGTGTGGGTCAATTTCAAGGACTATTTTTAATTAAAAAAAAAAACCTCCGTAAATCATGTGGGGCCCATTTATATGCCACATCAGCACTTAACTGAATTTTTAACAGATTGTGACGAAATGACCACATTAATTTGTGACACCTATTTTCAGGGACTACATTGATTGATTTTTAATTTCAGGGACTATTTGTGATAAAAAAATAAAAATAAAAATTAAAAAAATTAAAAAAACCCCTTAAATTAATTGATAAATTTAAGAATAAATTTAAAACTAATAAATTATTAAGGGGTTACGTTTAGCCTATTTGGTTAGAGATGGTATATGAATATGACCTGACACTATTCATTAAAAAGTGATTTCATGCAGAGCTATAATTCTAGACGGGGCTATGTTTAACTCTCTCAGTTAGAGATGACCTTATAAGCCCATACAAGGTTCCTCCTCCCATCAATGTGTAGGATTCATTCCCAACACTAGTGCTTTGTCCAACAACTAAACTTCATGCTTAATGCACAAGTATCACACAATTATGTACTCTAATTTTTTTTTTAAGTGCTTTTATCCAAAAAAAAAAATCAAATAGATCTGCAAGTGACAATGAAAATAAAAAAGGAAATTCAAAATTTGAATATTCCACTCTATTATATATTTTACTTACTCAAAAGTAAAGTTTGGTCGTGCATTTAAACAAAAATTTAAAGAGAAAAACTCGAAAACATGAAAGGATAAATTGAATAAAAAGAAGGGAATTGTTATTAATGCTTCAAAATTCTCATTCTACATTTCTAACTTTCTATATTTGAAAAGAAAAATATATTTGTGAAGAATATAGAATGAGATTTTTGTAGTGTTAATAAGACTTCTCTAAAAGAATTAGATGATAATAACTTTTCAAAAGTGGTCATTTCTTTGAAAGGGAGAGAACCATTAATAAGGGCATCTTATTGTAAACTTCTCGTTTACTCAACAATTGTGGGTACCTAACTAACTAGCTTTTTACACGAAGAAAAAAAAAACCCCCAATGATTATGACCCACTAACATGACTTGTGTCACACGTTTACTTTTTAGTTTTTTTATCGTCACAGATTGCATCATAGAAACCGTGTTTTTATATCCACTCCACATAACAACAATTGTTTCAGTACAAACCATACAGCTCATCATTACTATTATCTTTCTTTTTTTTTGTTTAAGATAAGAAGATTCACACATTTTTCCAATTTCGTTGCATTTATACAACAATATAAATTGATAAAATGTTGAAAAATAGAATCTTACATCCAAACCTTCAAACAAAATAAGTCACAATCTATACATAACGGTATTACTCCTAATTGCACCGTGACTTTTGGAATAAATTATAATATCTATAAAATTATGCAAGTGATTAAGTTGAGATAATAGAGTTTTGGATTTCTATCTATGTCTTAAGAGTTTAAAACTACAGTATCCCCTAAATTATTATAATAATTTCAAATTTTATTCCTTACCTATTAGTAGTAAAATTTAAATAAAAAATTATAATAATATTAATGTGATTAGCAGTGCATTCCAAACCCGTTATAGTTTGATAAAATCTTATGCCAATCAAAATCACCAACAACCAATTTCGTCTTTGCCACTCCAAAGGTCGCAAAGTCAAGACTCAAAGCCGGCATAAACAAATCTGTCAACGGTCAAATCGGGAAAAGCAAGATGACTGCGTGCTCCCCAAGAAAGCATAAACCTCCTATAAATATACTAATCTCATCGCCCTCTCAATACTTCCCATCGATTACAATTTCCCCATATTTCTTCCCCAAATTCAACACAAAAAACTTTACGGCATGTCGGCGGTAGGCTATGGTTTTGCTGAAGCATATGTGCTGAGGGACCTCCACAAGAAGAAGATGAAGACGGAAAGAGAAGAAAGAGCCAAGCTCGGCAGGGCGGAGTTGGAACCGGAAATGGTAACGTCAAGTGGTTGTTTCTTCTTCTCGGTGTTGAAAAAAGTCCATCCAAGCAATGTTCAAAGGACTTGTTCTGCGGAAACTGAAGATGTTGGAACTTTGAACCATAAAGATTACGGAAACTGAAGAAAACAAGACACGGTTAAAAGAACAAAGCCCCAGGGAAACATCGAAGCATATCCGCTGGGGGAAATATAGTAGCTAAGGCGTCTGCAACAAAGTAGCTTTTTCGAAACTCATGCTGGACGGAGATGGTGAAGTCCAATTTCTTGTGTGCTGTATATATAAGACATTGTTCTATTGAATGATTATTTTTTCCATAAAACTCTTTTGTCAGTCATGCTCTAATAAAACATGATCGCTATTTATTTCAACCTAACAATTATAAAGTACCGGATATAAGTCCCAAAACAACAAGGTTACAAATCTGTACAGAACTTGTAAGACCCTCTAAACTCGTACACAAACTCACGAAAACTCTGCAAATTCATATTCGTTAGTTTGCTTTAAGGCGAAAAGCATGTCGGAATTCAGAGTTTTGGCCCTAGCGGAGAAAACAGCAACTCTCAATCGAGAGCCAAGAAAGAAAATCCTCGCAACCAAATCCAAATTCTTAGGATATTTCTGAGAATTAAAAGAATGGAACTCCATTTTGCACCTGAAATGTTCCGGATACATATTTGGGTCCAAGGAATGAACCATATGCTTACTCAAACACAATCTGCTAGCAGCTTCATCGACCATCCGATCATGTTTTTGTTCTAGTAGTACTACTATGGTCCTTGAACGGAAGCTTGTGCTCGAAAACAAAATCACCATTATTACAACTAGTAGTACAACTATGGCGTTGAAAGGACCGAAACCAATAAAAATAAGCTCGTGGTCGTCTCCTGGAAAATATAGCACCCCATTGTATTCAAAGGAGACCTCCGCAAGGTTATCACAATAAGTATCGCGGGGATGACACAACGGGCTTTCTCCATTCACCAATCTCAGAAGAGAAGACCTCCACGCACCTTTCGCAGATTCATCGCGGGCGAGTGGGGGAAGAATTCTCAACACCTTGCACCTACTCTCAGCCTCAAGTTGGATGTCATGTCCTTTCCAAGAAAATAAGAATCCGCGATTGAAGTGCGCCAACGCTTGGACACAGAATTGCATTAGAAAATAAATTTGTTGCTTGGAAGTCGGCAAAGGATTTCAACCAGTACAACGTCAGGGAGATCGTCAATTGATGATGACCGTCTTTCGGCTGATGATATCTTTGATCTTTTTTACTGACAAGAAATCGGCAACCCAATAGACGATTGGGATCTCTTCCTTCCTTCGGTTTGAGTATCACACTTAACATCCCTAGATGATTGACTTCCTGCAAGATTTCGCATATCCTCATAAAAAAAAGAGTCTAATTGCCCATCAAAATATCAATACTTTCGGGTACATTAGTGAAACGAAAACCATCGGTCTAATGGAAAAGCTCTTACTACCCTTGGATATTCCATTTAAGATTTTCGGATCCATGTTTAAATGAATAAAAAAACGAGATGGCGAACACCATTTTCTTGAAGTTCTAATCAAACTTTTATCGTTTCACCTAAAATAATTCCAAAACATAAAACGCATCTTGTCATTTTCTAGCAATTGATATATGATGTAGAAAATAATATTTTAATCTTTAAATAAGATGAAGTGTACATAGATGTCTGATAAAAGATCAAAAATTAAATTTAGTCTATAAACTTTATTTAATGTCGCCACATGCATTCAATGTCTTTTTTTTTTTTTTTTTTTTTTCTTTTTATTTTATAATTTCATGGTGGTGTCCATTGAAACCAAATTCACACCCCGACGAAGGAGGTTGGCAATTACCAGTAAGAAAGCAAATAACCAAAGTCAAGACCTTGACATCCTTATAACACAAATTAGAAAATGACAGGCAATGAGTACGCCCCACTAACATCAGTGTGTCGCACGTTAACTTTTAGTTTTTGGTCGTCACCGATTGCATCACAGCAACGGTCTTTTTATATCCACTTTACACAACAACAATTGTTTCATCACAAACCAAACGCATTAGCACTTGTATTTTCTTTTTGTTGTTTGAGATAGGTAGATTCTTTTCATTTTGTCTTTAAAAAAGTTACAAAGAAGATTCCTTACGGATATTGATGAGTCAATTTTATATTATATTTTATCTTATTCTTAGTATGTATTGGTAATTATTTTGGTAGAATTTTGATACTTTACTTTGTATTTTCAATATAAGACATTCAACTTCTTCTGGAGCAAAATATGACCAAACGGACAAATTTTAGAGTGATTCAAATTGGAAGACGTTCGTGTGTCTCTTAGCGTGTTCGTGTCAAAATTTCGGTTATTTCTACCAAACGGTTATTTTCTGGCGACGGAATAAAGAAGCAATGTGCGTTGTTGAAAAGTGACGTTTCTGGGCTTAATTGCAATTTTTGGAGCCCAAGATGACCTCTGATGGATTTGTGGCTTTCTGGAGAACTTTACTATTTAATTTTAGGATTATGTTTCCTATTTTATTTTAATTTATTTTGGTTTCCTAGTCTGATTGGAAGACCTTTTTTCTAGGTGAATCGAATTATAGCAGTTTAAATAAGCTTGGCTGAGCTTAAAAATTTTCATACTTTTACATTCAAGATGTTTTCGATCTTTTATTATTTCAATACGATTCCTTTTGATTTGAATTATGAATATAGTTAACTAATCTCTTTTGCTAGGGTGAGGCCATGAGCTTAGCAAGAATATGTAGGGGGTGTATTCAATTGGGATTTTGAGGGATTTTAATTCTTTTAATGAATCTTGGGGTATTCAATCAAGATTTTAAGTGATTCTCTGAAATTCAACGTGTGTTCAATCGGAATTTTAAGATAGTTTATTAAAATCCTTATAAATCTGGGTGTATTCAATTAGGATTTTAAAGAAGTTTATAACATTTCAGGTGTATTCAATTATAATTTGATTTTAAAGAATTTTAAAACGTTGAGGAATAAGAGGGAATTTGAGAGATTTTGTAGTGTAATTTAAACAACCACAAATCTCACATCTCCTCATGAGATTTTCGAGGGAATTGAATCAAAATTTTACATAGAATCTCTACAAATCAATTAAACTCCATAAAAATTCATGGATTTATAAATCCATTAAAATCTCTCCAATCCCAATTGAATACACCCCCCCGGTAGTTTATTTTCAATTTGCTTATGATAATATGCATGCAGGTTTTTGAGTTATTAATCACTGGTTTAAACTATTGATATAGGTCATAAGTATCTTGATGATTCGCGGCCATTATGATGTTTAGAAAAGTAATTTGATGCAATTTTGGTCGGAGGTAGGTCCCTGAAATTGACGAAGGCTTCTTGTGGTTAATATGTGCAAGTTCACTTAGGATGAATACCACGTCTTAAGGGTTAGATTGTTTTTTAGAGGGTTTTCACAAAACATAATGCATGTCTGGATTTGATCTGAATACTACAAACAGATTGCACGTTTGATATATGCTCTATATTGGGGGTCCAAGTAGGCATATTAGGAAAATCTAACCTTCAAAATATGCATGTATAGGTCATAACTAATTGAGAGAACCATATATGATTGTTAAAGTGACGGCGAAACCCTAGTGCTTATTCAATTTGATTTCTAAAAACTTTTTCTCTCTTTCTTTTACTATTGTAGATTTTTCTACTCTTTAAAATTAAATTCGTTTTTATTAAATTATGTTATAAAACCAATTATACCAAAACTTTGCCTTTAAATAATTAATTGAGATTTGAGTTGATACAAATTATTTAATAATCCTTGTGAAGAACGACTGTGGTAGAACCATTTATACTACAATATCCTTATTATTCTTGCAAGTATTATAGGTGTTTTTAACCCTTTTGTGTGTGTGGTAAAAATCTTATCATATATTAAACTATACATATCAAAAATTTTGAAGTACAACTTCCCTAGAAAAATTACGGATGAGGAAAAATCCTCACTTTTATCCATTCATCGTATATGGTTAGTTTTTTTTAGGTACTGTTTGTATTTAATTTTAAATAAAAAAATTCAAAATGATTTATGGGAGTACGATGTATGATAAACAGATAAAATGTAAGGATCCTAGGATCCTCACAAAGAGAATCCAAATGGGATCCAAACCCGAACAGATACATGCATGATCAATATTAATGATCTAAATTAGCAAATCAATCTGCTGCCATAGTATGTTGGAATTGATACGTAGATAAAATTACATATAAGCTTTCCTCCACAATTGTAAAATTAACAGAAACCAATGTTATTGTTTTATAGCAAAATAGAAATATATATAGAATATTGAACTGTCTCGGAAACTTCATCAGCGACAAGCAACGAGCAAACCAATTTCGTCTTTGCCACTCAACACGCCATAGAAGATTATCAGCCAACAGTCAACTAGGAAAAAGCAAGACGCCTGCTTCTTCCCCAAGAAAGCACAAACCTTCTATAAATATACTAGCTATCACCCGTCAATTACAATTTTCCCCATTTCTTCCCCAGGTTCAACACAAAAAAAAGAAACTTTACGGCATGTCGGCGGTAGGCTATGGTTTTGCTGAAGCATACGTGCTGAGGGACCTCCACAAGAGGAAGCTGAAGATGGAAAAAGAAGAAAGAACCAAGCTTGGCAGGCCGGAGTCGGAATCAGAAATGGCAAAGTCGTCAAGCGGTTGTTTCTTCTGCCCGGTGTTGAAAAAAGTCCATCCAACATTTGTTCCAAGGACTCGTTCAGCTGAAACTGAAGAAGATAGAACTTTGAACCACAAAGATTAAGGAAACTGAAGAAAACAAGACACAGCTAAAGAACGAAGCCCCGGGGAAACACCAAGGCATATTGTAGCCAAGGTGTCTGCAATAAAGTTAGCACGAAACGCATGCTGGAAGGAGACGGTGAAGTCCAGTTTCTTGTGCGCTGTACGAGAGCTTTCCGTAATTCCTACTTAATTTGTTTATTAGTCTATGATGAAATTGTTATTGTTGGCCTGAAACGCTTTTGTTAGTGATGCTGCAATAAAACGCACGAATGGCGCGCTAGCTAGCTATTTCCACGAAAACCCTACAAACCCTACAAATTCATATTCGTTAGTGGCACATCCTCCGTGCACACCTCCGTAGCGAACTATAAAACGTTTGTCTAGACGCTCCTTAAATATGGTTAGAGGAAGTTTGTGATCAATAACAAAATCACCATTATTACTACTAGTGTACTGCTATGGTCGTTGAACGGACCGAAACCAATATAAAGAAGCTCGTCGTTGTCTCCTGGAAAATATAGCACGCCATTGAATGCAACGGAGAGCTCCCCAAGTTCATCAAAATCAAAGACCTCCACGCTTAATTTGAAGGAATCACATTTCTCACCATTCCCAGATTCGTAGGGAGGAAGAATTCTCAACACCTTGCAACTACACTCGGCATCACGTTAGAGTGCGCCAACATTGGACACAGACTTGCATTGGAAAACAAATTTGTTGCTTGGAAGTCGCCAAAGGATTTCAACCAATACAACATCAGCCAAAATTTAACCTCGTTCGTGGAGAGGCAAACCTAGCAGCACACAGGCTTGCTCGTGCAGGACTTGGACAGCAACAGGAGGTGTCGTGCATGGTTCGAGGGACCACCGGATTTAATCACAGATATTTTGTTTGAGGATAGCTCCATTCGGTTTGCATTGCTATTTGATTGCATTTTCTTTGAGGATAGTTTAACTTTTCAAGTTGCTTGTGCGGGTCGTTCTTTTTCCCTTCGACTGGGTTAAAACCTCTAACAAGATTTTTATCGAGACCCATTTGTGCACTCTATCCTCAAATATGTACGTATTCCCTTTCGAATATATTGCAAACAAAAACAAACACTTGATTAATTTTCAAACTTATCAAAATAATATGTAGTGCTCTTGCTCAAGTGTATGTGCTCAAACTTTTCAAAATTTTCAAACACAAGAAGAAGCTCAAGATGGAAGAAGAAGAAGAAAGAGGCAAGTCAAAATCCAAAAATACTTAAATAGTGCCAGCCTAAAGGTTGTTTCTTGTGCGCGTTGAAGAAAGTCCATCCGAGCAATGTTCGAAGAGTTCGTTCAGCTGCAATGGCAGAAGTTGGAAACGATAAAGTTTGATCAATCGTACTCCGTCCGAGCAATTTTCAGAGGTTTAATACTGTAATTTGGTATGCTACCAGGTTATTGTTTTCCCTATTTACTCCTTTACTGTATTTTAGCATGAAAAAATTGTTACAGTAAAGTTTGAAATTGTTATATTCCTAAAAGCCGTTGAATGACCATCTAAGTGTACAGTTACGAATTTTCTGCAGAACAAGTCGTTTAGAAATTGCTTGGATGGATTTTTCCTAACACCAGAAAGAAACAACCTAGATTTTACCATTTTGCATTCAGCCGTGCCGAGCTTGGCTCTTTCTTGTTTTTCCATCTTCAGCTTCTTCCAATGGAGGTCTCTCGGCACATATGCTTCAGCTAGATCATAACCAACAGCGGACATGTCCGGAATTTAATATTTTTGAATCAACAGAAAGTTTCGCATAAAAAGTGTAAGAGCAAAAACTAGAAACCAATCAGAAGCCACTCACAGACAGGTTAGAAGACTTTGACGAAAAAGATAAAAAAAAAAACAAGATCAAGAAGACTGTCCTGAACAGCATTCCAAAAGGGACATTTGTCACTTAATTTGATATATATTTGCATCAACTTACACTAAGGAATGCGAAGACGATATTCAAATTAAATTACTCTAACAAAGAAACTTACCCAGACAGAAACAAGACAGCTTGCCAGAGGCCACCAAAAGAGGGTTGTCCAAGGGAGCAGCCAAAACACCCAAAATTAGCTTGGAGGATAGGGAAGGCCGTCCTTGAGCAAAAACCAGGGAAATTGGTGGTCTATCGACCCAACTTTGACGTTCCACAATCCTCAAAGCAAGCAAGGCAACATGGTGAGCCTCACCATTTGCCTTGTGAGTAGACCACTTCCAATGTAGGTCTTCAAAATTGATCTTCTTCGATCTTATTTCCAACAAGAGTGGATAGATTTCCCAAGCACCCTTTTCTATGTCACCCTTCAAGCACTTAATCGAAGCACTCTCCACCATCACTTTTGTGAAGCCTGAGCTTGCAGCTAGATCCAATCCTTTAATAACCACAGCTCTTTCAGCCATAAGAGCAGAGGAACACTTATAGAACAGCCAGAGCACCTCTGAATGTGTCTAACCTGTCATGAATAACAATCCCCAGCCCCGCCTCCAATGAAATACACCAGGCCCCTTCAGTGATCACCTTAACAAAATTATGAATTGGAGGGCACCATACCTCATTGGCAAGGTCAAAATAAGAAGCTCCTGGACTCTTATATAGTTTAGCCTTCCAGATATCCCAACAGGTGATACCTGCAAGAGAAAGAAAGGTGTCGAGATTTTCTCCCCTTGTCCACCTAGAAATTTTGTATGAAAACCAAAGGTTAAGAGATGAAACATCTTCATTAAGTCTCCTGTAATTTAGAGCAGTGCCAAACCAAATGCCTTTAACCCATGTGCATAAATTCCATGCAAATTGGACATAGGAAATTCACGGCAATATGTCTTCTAAACAGATTCCTTCTTGTAGGAAAAGCACTAAAAAGGCAGGCCACATGAAGTTCAGAATATGGGGGGTGGCTTTCATCTTCCAAATGGCGCTATCAACAATGTGGGAATGGAGGTGGGCAGGGAACTGAAGCATTTCTGATCTTTTGTCTTTGAAGCCAGTGATAGCCTGATCCTACGGAATAGATACCATTCACCTTCCAAGGCCAAATTAAATAATCACCACCAGTAGCAGAACCTATGGGAAGAAGTAGGATTTTATCACCTCTTGAGAAACAAAGGGGCACAAGCAAATCTGTCCACCACACTCTACTCTCTCTGTCCATAATGTCTGCCACTTTCCTTCGAGTTGAGGGAGAAAGGGCTGTTGTTGTGTTCCTCCTCAACCTGAGATTGCTCCATAGTACTCCTCCTGCAGCTCCATTCCAAATGTGTTGTCATTTGAAACGACGCAGAGTTCGACTTTACTCTGGTACTTCCGTGTTCATCTGTCAAGTGCAACACAACCTTTACCAAGAAAAAATAACCATACACAGAAAAACATTCAAGCCAAAAGACCAGCGGGTGCCATCTAGCAGTTCTCATCAGCACCGATGAGGAACAATTAATGGATGCCAGTTTAGCACTCGAAGCCTCCTCTTCATCCTCACCCCTCCTCAAATGATTACATCAGTTTCCATGCAGCTTTTTGCAATTTCGAGGTTGTAATGGAATTACATCCTGAGACCAGCGAAACATGAACCTTTCTTTGAAGTCCGTTTAAGCAATCTTCCCCTGCTTCAGTTTCTTCTTCTACATTGCTTTCTATACTTGGATCAGACCTTCGTATTGCTGCCCTGTCTTCATTTTATTCACTTGAATATGGCAAGGAGATGGATTCACAGCCAAACAAATACTCATTAACTAGTTTTTCCCCTTCCAAACTAACCCTATTTCTTCACGCTGATGAATATCATGAGCACTCCCTGCTCTTTCCAAGTGCACACCAACAATTATCTTGAAGCCACCTTTCACATTAAGCTTGTCGTTTGATAGATGTCCCGGCCAAAGTTAGTCATATGGGAAGCAACCATGGTCACTTGCATTGCACAGATGATAAATTCACTCTGCTAGGTACAATTCACAGCATGAAATGTGAAGATAATCATCAGATTGGGAGTTATCTTATCAGACGAGTAAATGATGCACACAGTCAGCGCCTTCAAATCACAACCAAAACCTGGCGGCACAACTAATTCATCCGTATGGTCGACCGCCCTAAATCATGAAGGAAAACATTTCCATGATTAAAAAAGGCAACCATTTCCGCTCACACATTTCTAATACACGTGGAGCAACATTTGTACATACATTTATAAATCATGACAGAAAATTGGTAATGGTGGTTTGGAGTCTTTGGACATGTGAAATGAAGGCCTACAGAAGCTCCGGTTAGAAGATGCGATTACGAGACAGAGGTTCAGGGCCCAAGGAGTAGAGGAAGACCTAGGAAAACTTTGAAAGAGACTCTAAGAAAAGACTTGGAGTACTTGAATCTAACGGAAGACGTGGCACAGAACCAAACGCAATGGCATTCTAGGATTCATACAGCCGACTCCCCTTAGTGGATAAGGCCTTGTTGTTGTTGTATTTATGTGCAAATAAAGGAGAGGGAGGGAGAGAGAGAGACGGGAGCTGCAGGATTATTTCCTTACAAGCAGCAGTGAGATTGGTGCACCCTTCCATATGAATCCTTGTCATGATGTTTGACAACTTATCCAAGCCTGGAATCTCAGTGAGTTTGGGGGAGTGATTCAGATGCAATTCCCTCATACTCGACAGATCTGAAAAATCTGGCATTTTTTCCAATGCAATGCACTCATCTGCCTCCAGGATTTCCAATTTTTTTGGTAAATCTGGGATCACCCGAAGGTTTGTACAATTATTCAATTGTAAAGTTTGAAGCTTGGAAAGGCTGCTGAGGTTAGGTAGCCCATAAAAACAATTGCCTCTTATGTCTAAAACGTCTAAAGAAGATAGACCCCCAAGATCCTTAGGAAGTGCATCATCTCTTAGATTGCAGTTCGCAAGGGATAAATACTTAAGGTTCTTCAGTTGTACTATGGAAGGGTGAACCTCGGAAAAACTCTGGCAGTCATTAAGTAACAGTTTCTCGAGATTTGGGAGTTCTGAAAAGTTTGGAGATCTTTTCAGGTGATGGCAATACCCAAGATTAAGAAACTTCAACTTCTCAAGCCGCTGTCAGATAAAAGGAAAACATAAATCAAAATACAAATATAAGTGAGAGAGCATGATGTTATTACTTACAAAAAATAAAATAAAAAATCAGTGATTTGGTTGAGAGTATACTATACCATGTTGGAATCATTCCAAACTTGTATTTTGCTATGACTCAGGTCGACATCAACTAGGTATTTAGTAAAATCATTTGGTATGACCCCTTGAGGAAACTCAGGCCAGCACAACCATCTTAACTTTTTGGAAATATGTTTGCAGTTTCCTTTGAACTTTACTCCTTTGAGTTTGAGCAACCTGAGTCTCTGCATCTCTTTAAATGCTTCTGTACTGAAGTTAGCCTTGTCAGGTTCTTGCAAATCTAACACGAGTCCTTCAACGAACTCTGTTCCCTTTTAAAAGAAAACAAATAATAAGGAAATAAGAAAGGATGAATGTAACTAATTAAGAAAAGGTTTCTTTGCATAATTTATAAGTATACAGCAAAGCCATATAGTTGTATTTCGACTTCATCTCTCTTTCCATTCAACCTGTAGTTTCGTTCAAATCAATGCATATCATAGTGTATATTGTTCAACATCCAGGGCCTACAATTCATTACAGTTGGGATATGTATACCATGCACTTGATATAATTTGATAGCGAATGTACTTACAGATTTGCTCCTCAACACGTCTTTTACATCTTCTTGATCCCACAATCTACAACGTTTTCCAAGGATGTTAGGGGATTTTGCACGTACGATTTGTCTGCCCATATCTCGAAGCAAATCATGCATTACCAGGTTGTTTCCTTCATCAACAGTTACAAGGCCTCGATCACGGAGTTCTCCGATTCCTATTTCTGGATCAAAGTTACAGCCATCCAATATTGCCATGACATGTTCCTTGTTCATTCCAATAAAGAAACAAGATATATCAAGGAATATATCCTTCACGCCATCATCAATTAGCCCATCGTAGCTTATTTTAAGCTTTTCATGAATTGGCATATGAGGATGTCTTTTCAATTTACGCAATGCACTTCTCCATTCACTTTTGAGTTTCGTACATAAATAAGAACCTAATACTTCAAGTGCTAGTGGCAAACCTCCGCAGTAATCGACAACTTTGCTCGACAGTTCAAGATATTCTTCATCAGCAGGATAACTCTCCGAAAAGGCATGGCAACAAAAGAGCTTAAGAGCTTCTTCTTTATTCATTATTTGTGCGGTACATGTCTTATCCACTTCAAGTATCTTTAGCAAGTGTTCGTCTCTTGTTATTATAATAATTCTACTCCCTGGACCAAACGTGTCACGATTTATAGCCAACTCATGTAATTGTTTCACACAATCTACGTCATCAATTATGACAAGCACCCTCATGAGGCCAAGTCTTCTTTCTATCTCCTTAGTCCCCTGATCGACACTACTTACCTCTACATTAGCTGGTTTCAAGATATCACTAAGAAGCTTGTTTTGCAATTTAACCATATCCTCTTCCCTCACTTTTGAAAGGAAACAGCTACCTTCAAACATTTGATGAACTCTGTGGAAAATGGCTTTTGCAACCGTTGTCTTGCCCGTCCCAACCATACCCAAAATTCCAATAATGCGAACATTATTTGATCCTCCGACATCTAACTCGTTACTGATAAGTTGCACGCGAGAATCTATGCCAATTTGGTTCATGGATACATCTGGATATGTGCTGTTCAGAAACTTCAGTCTTCGAGTGATGTCGTCGACAACTTTCCTTATAAACTTTCCTTCGTACCTAGCAGTTAAAATACAAAATTAAACAAAAGTAAGACTCATATATAACTGCAGGATTCAACTCAAGTAACGGTTTTTGGGATCAAATAAGATTTTAATTTTTAATTAAATACATTGTTCAACTTCTGGCGAATTATGTTGTGTTTGAACCATAAATTTTCAAGCATGACCCTAGTAAATTAAGGGTGGTGTGCCTTAAAAAAGAAAGAGGGGCGTGGCAAATAAAAAAATCGAAATGAAGATATCTACAATACACAAGCAGGCTCTAGATGAGTTTGTCGTTGAAGTACTCCCTATCAGGAGGAGGAGTAATAGCTCTTCTCAACTACTCCACTTCACCATGAAATACGAAGTAACCAATGCTCACCCTTGGTCTATAGAAGGGGTCAAGGCCAAGGAGAAGAAAAAAAGGCACAGATGGCAGAAAAAACATTTGAGAGAGAACAAAATACTGCAAAAGTTCATAGTGAGTTCAGAGAGAAAGAGCAACAGGGTGCTAAAGAAATCATTAGAGAAGAGAAGAAGACAAGAGTTTCAGACGTGAAAAATCCCCAGCCGGCCGAGAGAGAATAGCAAACCATAGGCACAAAAAAGGTATAAAACCCATGTTGTCACTTCTGTGCTTCCTTCATCTTCTTTTCTGTACAACTTTGCAGGTAAGTCTGGTTATGAATAAATCATAAATCAGCACCAAATTGTCATAAGACAACAAGTTTTGTATCTCTTTTGTGCCATAAACATTATGAAGTGGCAGTCGTAAAGAAGAAGAGTGAAGTTCATGTTCCTTCAAAAAGATGCAGAAGATGAAGAAGGAATTTTCTGAAGCCAAACACATTAAGAAATTGCTGTCAATAGCATCTCTGGCCACCACTCATATTCCTTTTCCGTCAAAAGGAGGTTGCTGATCACATCCCTTTTTCGTCAAAAAATGTTGCTGAACAATTACTCTCTGATCAAAAAGAAGAGGAGAAGCTGCTGGCTAGAAAAAGGTGTGGAGACGAAGACTGCACAAAAGTGACAGTCACAAGACTTCTCCACTGTGCTAAGTGTGCCAAAGAATGGTGTAGTTGCTGTTACTGACAGAAAAGAAGGCTGCAAAAAGGTGTCCGCAAGACCCTTCTGTTGTGCATACGGTCCAAATTGCTGATGGAGTAGAAGGCTGCACACAAGAGGTGTCCACAAGGCTCGTCAACTGTGCAAAGTGTACCTAAATGGGTACAGCTGCTGTCAGTTGTCAAGTTTCTAGCTGAAAACGAAGACAAAGCCCATGAAAAAGAGATGTCTCAAAGACCCCTCTCTCATATGCAACTCGCATATGAACACCCGCAAGGTCTTTATGTCATTCCACCCGCCCATAGAACACCATCAAGGTCGTTTACGAGCACCAAAGACAGAGAAAAGCAAGGAGTAAAAAGTAACAAAGACGGAAAAGACCAATTAGCAAGTAATTGGTACAAGACTCATACAGCAAAGGAAACTACAAAATCTAAGTTCATTGCACCAGTCTTTCCAACAAAATCACAAAGATTCTACGTCGGAAAGTATGAAAATTTGAGTTGATTCAAAAAGGAAGACTTAGATGAAAAGCAAGCCCTTTTGGCTAAAGAAGATATTTGAGGTTTTCAAGTCCTTTTTGCTGCTCAAGTGCTCAGCCTAGAGCTCCCCTGGAAACCCCAAACCAAATGATTCCAAGAACTACGACTGGCTTGGTCCCTCAAAAAGAGTATATAGGCAATCTAAGGCTCGACCTAGGTGCCGCAAAATCAAACAAACCCCAAGTACAATTTATTCATATTGGAAACAAAGGGAGTTTCCTTTTTAACAAAGGATTGGAATTGATAGACACTTTGTCCTGATTTGGTAGTACTCAAAATAATAAAATCCTTCTACAAATTAACGTGGGTGAAGTTATGTCGAGTGAATTATTTGTTACGCTACAATTTTTGCTCAACATGTTGATCCATGCGAATGCAGTTAGCTCAATTCCCCACACTGATAGTTAGCTCAAAGCATTTGTAGAGTCTCAAACATATCAGGGTTTCTAAGCTTTGCGTTACAATATGTGAAATGAAAGATTCTGAGCCCTACTTGAGAAGCCAACACATGACATTTCGTAAGCTGATCACATTCAAATATCGACTACATAGCGATCAATTATTGATTAGTTCAGCATTTGAAATTTAAAAAGTAGATTTTGCAAGGAATTAACAATTAAGTGATTACCCATCAGCGTTTCTAAGATTCCCACCAGCCAAATTTGCAGCTAGAGTGAAAGCCGATCTCCACCTCTGCACCGTATCGCCATCGAAGCACTCTTCATGCTTCTCAAATGCCGTGGCAAAACTACCAGTCTGGTGCCTAACTTCGGAAGGATCAACATCGTAGAAAATAGGCAAAACAGTTTGACCCATTGTTTCTCTACATTCCACGATCTTCTCCAGCTCCTCAAGACACCATCTCGAATCCGCGTACCGCTTCGAGAAGACAACGACGGCGATCCTGGACCGTTTGATCGCTTCCACTAGCTCGTCTGTTATATTTTCCCCTCGTCGTAGTTCGTTCTCGTCGATGAAGACGTTGACCTTGTTGTCTTTTAATGTCCAGTAGAGGTTGTCGGTGAAGGTCTTGCGCGTGTCTTCACCTCTGAAGCTCAAGAACACGTCGTGCTTCCATTGTTTTGGGGAGGAGGAGGAGGCTGCGACGGCTGCCCTGGCATCCATTAAATCAATCCTATTCCGCCGGCGGAGGTTGTGTTTTTGGCCAAATGATGGGTAGAAAAATACATACCCAAATCAAGTCAACTCAGCTCGTTTTATTTGACTCGCTCACTGTCCACCAAACGGAAAAGAAACGTCCGTTTGCTTCACGAATTAAATTTCAATTTTTTCTTTATCTTATGGGAAATTTATAGCAATAGTCATCCAATTTTAACTAACTGAAATAATGATTTCTCAACTTCTTAATTGATTATAACGTGCAATTATGGTTTTTTTCATCAACTTCATTCGAATTCTATAAAAATGACTCATACGTTGGAACAATCATTGCTACAATGTGTTAAAGTTGATGAACTATTTCTCTAATTGTGTTAAATTCGAGAACCATTCCTACAAACTTTTTTGATTTGATTTTTCATATTTACCCCTGACTGGCATTTTAAACCCGATCCGTTAACCTGACCCAACCCTTTAAAATTAGTATTCGAGTGAGTATTTAATGGGTCGGGTTATTAACAGGTCATTTTGGGTCAACCCCGCAAAACTTGTTAACACCCGTTGTTGAGGGCTTTTGTGTAATTTCAGTAGTTATAATAGGAAGCCCTCAAACTCTATCTTTGCCACTTCAAGAAGGTCGCCGATATGCTCCAGGACTACATTCCCGGGTCAAATGGCAACAGACGACTCTTCCTCCTCCTCTGGTGGTTCTAACACTTTGTCTCAGTTGCTTTAGCGAGAGCGAGTCAAGCTTCTCTCCTCCAACAGCAGCAACTCGTCATCTAGCTTGCCGGATTGGGATCCTTCCTTCAAGTGCTTCTTTGTCTCAGACTTGAAGAAGAAGGTCATGGCAGGGCTCTGTCAAATGGCGAAAAGGATGGACAATGGAGGTAACTGTCAAAATGGATCGATTCCATTGGTTTTGCATATTGGGGATGGACATAAATGCACTGCCAACTATTGAAAATGAAATCTAAATGTGAGATCTTGTTTGTACGTGTAATTTGATTTGGAATGCAAAATTAAACAAAAAACAAAAACAAAAAAAAATCTTAATGGATGTTAACGGGTGAAAGGGATGAAATGGGGTGACCAATGAGTTTAACGGGTTGGATTCGGGGTGACGGATTGGGTTTGGGTGACCCATTAACTTAACGGGTCAGGTTTTACCTGATCAAAAGCCAATAAACCCGACCTGTTTACAGATCTATGTGCGAGGCATATGACTTATTTTGATAAAAATTTTAATTAAATTTTAACTAAGTTAACAAAAAGAAGTATAAATGCATGTTTTAATGAGTTAAGAAATTAATGTTCTAGGTAATAAGCTATTGCTCAAATTAAGTTAAAGGGTAAATTACACTTTCATACCTCAGGTTTGGGGTCTATTTCAATTCCTTACAACATCTTCAAAACATTTCACTTTCATACCTGAAGTACTATTTTATTTCAAAATAATACATCCGTTACATTTTCCATTTATTGATCCGTTAAATGCTGACATGGCTGCCACATATATGCCACATGGCTGCCAAATGTCTACCACGTGGCAAAAAAATAATAATTTTTTAATTTTTTTTTTAACCCTAAATCTTCTAAATATAAAAAATAATTAAAAAAGAAAGGCTGAAATAAACACCGCATCAACCCCCCAAACCAAAACCTAGAAACCCAATTAAACCCCCCCCCAAAACCAGAAACCCAAAAAAAATAACACCCGCCCGCTCATGGCCCTCCCTGCGCACCCCCCCATCCTGCAACCTTCCCTCCCTCCGCACCCACCCAACCCGCAACCTTCCCTCCCTCCGCACCCACCTTCGCACCAACCCTCTTCCCTACTCTACACACCCCTCACTCTCCTCTACACACCCCTCACTCCTTAAATCCACACCCATTCCACGAATGGCGATGGCGAGACAGGATCTGGATTTTTTTTTTTTTCTGGGTTGCAGGTAGGGGGTAGGGGGAAGAAGATGAAGATGGGGGAGAAGAGAGGGGAAGATTTGAGGAGGGGGGAAGACGAACTGAAGGGTTTTTTATTTATTTATTTTTTTTTTCTAGGTTGCAGGGAAGAAGATGAAGATGGGGGGAGGGGGGAAGACGAACTGAACGGTTTTTTTTTTTTTTCCTAGGTTGCGGGGAAGAAGGTGAAGATGAGGAGATGGGTTGCGGGGAGAAGAGAGGAGGATGAGGAGGATAAGGTTTCGGTTTTTTTTTTTTTTTAATTTAAATATTTAGAAGATTTAGGTTTGAAAAAATTTAAAAAAAAAAAAAAATTTTGCCACTTGGCAGACATTTGGCAGCCACGTGACATATATGTGGCAGCCACGTTAGCATTTAACGGATCAATGGATGGAAAATGTAACGAAGGTATTATTTTGAAATAAAATAATACTTAAGGTATGAAAGTGAAATATTTCAAAGATGATGTAAAGAATTGAAATAGATCCAAACTTTAAGGTATGAAAGTGTGAGTTACCTTAAGTTAAAAGTTGAACAATTTTCTTTTATTTTAATCCGTCGATCCAGTTTGACCCGCAAGTATAGATGCTTGCTCCTCTCTGTCGGTCTCTCCGTCTCCTCCCTCCCTCTTTCTTTCTCCTTTTCTTCCTCCCTCCCACAAATTCTCTTCTCTATGCACCTTAAAGCTCACGTCTTTGCTCCAATTAACAAAAACCATGGATCCGACGTCGAAGTCCCCACCACCCGAATCCCGCTCCGGAGACCGGAACCCGGCTTCGAATGAGATCCGATTCAGAGGTGTCCGGAAGAGGCCTTGGGGAGGCTACGCCGCCGAGATCAGAGATCCTGGGAAAAAAAGCCGCGTCTGGCTCGGGACCTTTGACAGCGCTGAAGAGGCAGCGCGCGCGTACGATAGCGCGGCGCGTGAGCTCCGCGGAGCCAAGGCGAAGACCAACTTTCCCGCCTCCGCTGAGAACCTGCTCGAGAGGCCGAGTGGTAGCAAAAGGATCGTACAGGTGCAACAACAATCAACGGATACCAGTACCGTTACATCCCTCGGACCTCCCCCGCCTTCCCTCTCCGCCACCTCCACCACCACCTCCTCCTCGTCCTCCTCCTCATCCTCAATAGAAGATGAGATTTACGACGTATTCTTGAGCTTTAGCGGTGAAGACACACGCAAAACCTTCACGGACCACCTGTATTGGACATTGAAAGCCGCCAGAGTCGACGCCTTTATCGAAGAGAAGGAATCAACGAGAGGAGGGGAAGAAAAAGTATCAGAGAAAGTGAAGCAAGCAATCCAAGGGTCCAAGATGGCTGTGATCATCTTCTCAAGGAGGTATGCTGATTCCACCCGGTGTCTTGAGGAGTTGGTGGAGATCATGGAGTGCAAAAGAACACTACGGCTAATGGTTTTGCCAATATTCTACGACGTTGATCCTTCAGATGTGAAGAACCAATCTGGGATTTTTGCAGAGGCATTTGAGAAACACGAAGATCATAAGGAAGAAAAACTAGGGCGGTGGAGAAAGGCTGCTTCTGAAGCTGCAGACTTAGCCGGTGAGGTTTTTACAAAGACTGACGGGTAATTATTTACTTGTATGAATGTTTTTCATGAATTTTACAAAATTATCATCGGAATCCACGGTTTTGATTTGTAAGGAATTAAGGGTTTGGTTCAATTTAGTCTGGTTAATTTTGGGTTTTAACTACTAGGTATGAAGGAGTGTTTATCAGGAAAGTTATTGACGATATCACCGGAAAACTGAAGATGAAGAGCACATCCCTAGGCGGAGCCACCGGGCAATCTGTGCGAGAAATCAGGCTGTTCGGCGTGCCCCTGGTGGTCGATTCCGTGGGGAAGAGCGACAGTCGTAATGGATGATGCCGCGCCAAGGAAAAGCACAGGATATTCCTGCTAGGATTGCAGAAAGTTGGGAGAGGATATTGGAGAGAGGGATCTTAAGGAACTTCGTGAAGACTCGCACACCGCAACCACAATTGTGCCAGTGCTGCTGATATAGCTTCTTTGACATCAAATAATGTCCAATCGATGAAGAGCAAGTACATTATCAAGATAATACATCTCAGTAACATCCGTTGCCACCTCCCCAGCATCCGTGCCTTTGCAATGCTACTGGATTTTTTATGATGCCAAATTTAACACAATTTGACAGCTAGTTACGTACAGAGTTGTTCCTCAATACACTTTCTACATCTTCGTGAACCCGCAATCTGCTTCCTCTTTCAGGATTGCCGAAGGATTCTGCACTCACGATTTCCCTGTCCATGTTTCAAATCATATCATGCATCATCAGATTGCCTTCTCTATCAACATTTACAAGGCATAGCTTATTTGAATGGTTGTCACTTCGATGAAGAACAAGGACCGCGATCATTCAATATTTTGAGGATGTAGTCCTTATTTCCAATTAAGAAACAACATATATCAAGGATTATTATCTTAAACTTTCCACATACATCCCAATGATGCTGTATTTTTTATGAACAGCTTCGTTTGAGAGTTCAAGATATCCTTCATTTCGACAACGATTTCCAAAGGTACTTGAATTTGTTGAATTATCTCAAAGTAATGAAAATACATGTCCTGCTATTGTCGAATACAATTCTATGGCTTCGATCAAGAGGTACCGCAGCAGCTGACAGTAAATAATTCATTGCTTTGCTTGCTTGTGTATAAACCATATTTTCAAATGCAAATAATCCTTTTCTTACTCAATTCCTTTCTTTATTTCTAACAGGGTGAAAAATATAAGGAGACTCCTACTAAACCTCTAGAGTGCCATCGTTGACAGTGGATGCACTTTATGCTCATACAGTAAGTTTGAAGTACATGGCATATTAAGAAACGGAGATTTCAGCAGCTCCTCAAACCCAATTTGCTCTTTGGGTTTTAATCAATGTGTACCATTTTGCTGCTGCCGGGGTCTCTCAAACAAAGTTTAATGACTTCTTATGCATTTTTCAATGGTTCTGTTGATATCCATTATCCAGCGATCGAGATGTCAAACAAACAAAGGATCAGCTGTGTTTGCTGGAACAACTATGTCAAAAACTATCTGGCTTCAACTGATTAGATGTAGTCAAGGTGTGTATATTTTGTGCTATTTCAGTTGTTTTTTTACTGGTAAAAAAAAAAAAAAAAACTGCTTCCTTCTGAATGTTGGCCTCTTAACCACTGCACTTTCTTCCTTGTGATATATGGAAGGGATGATGATAGGAGAATTTTAATTGAAAAATGGATTGCTCTTTGTTGTCGTTTGGTTTTTCTGTCCCAACGGTTTCTAATACATGCATTGTTCGAGTCCTTAAAAGTTAACAAAATCGTAACACGTTATCTGTATTTTTCTGTTGAATATAAACACAAGATTGCTCATCCTATGCGTTTACAACAGTTAGTAATTTTCCGTTCCTTGAAACTCTTTCTTTGGTTTCGTATGGTTCTTATTTAAATGAAAAATTTATGCTTTGCCGCCGATCTACAAATGTTGCTGATTGAACTTGTAATTAAGTAATCTGAGATTGAAGACAATCAGTAATAACCTTGTATCATGTCATTGGTACTAGAATGTTCCAGCTGCCTAATTAGCATGAAATCTCTCCTATCATGTCCGATGATATTTGCGTTGCCAACTTCTGAATATCTTGACTTTCTTGAAACTAATTTATGCCACTTGTATTTCAGGTTCCTTGCCTTAAATCAGTTTAGTTTTCGCGTCTGTGCGCGCAGCTGATCCTCGATGCAGTTGTGAGGGTTGAGAAGAAGATGGCAGATTATTCTGGCTGCAATGCGGTGCATTGACGTGATTGAATATCTGAAACGAAGGCAGATGGATGCATTGACATGTTTGAACAACCATATTGGTTGTGTTTGGTAGCTGAAAAATAAGTTGCTTTTTCTTAAAGCAGGGTCATAAAAAGCAGAAATTGAGAAGGTAGAAACAGCATGTGGTAGGCATTGTCTGGCATTACGAATTACACAGATAATCGCGATAGTCTTGTAACTCAAGTGGTTAAGACTTTACTTCGACCATTTCAAGTCCTGTCTTCGATTCGTTACAACGAAATGCATCATTGTTATTATATTTTATTTTGGTTGCTTACTTTGGACAATTCACCAGCCTACTAATAACACACTTTTGTTTCGTTTACGTGCAAAATTGGGCAATGAAGACTAAACTATAAACACACAATAACTAATTATTAGTCTAGCGATATTTCTCTTTTCAATATTTAGAAGTCGTGAATTTTGTTTTGTTTAATTTGTTGAGGAACAAATGAAATTCATTAAACCGAAGCATTACGAGATGCATCAATATCGTTACATGAAAAAACACTCTTAACCAAAGAGGGCATCTTCAACCCAAACTACATCAACAGCGCACGACATTGCAAAATTGGCAAGTTCGTGAGGAAAAAAAAAAGTGTCATAATTTATAATTGAACGCCGTTGTAGGTATATTTATCAACTACTGCAAACAACTAGAAAGGACCAAAATAATGGACCAAGTAATTAATTGGTTCATTATTTTGGTTCTCGTTTTGAGTCTCCATTTTACCAACTACTGCAAACAACTAGAAAGGACCAAAATAATGGACCAAGTAATTAATTGGTTCATTATTTTGGTTCTCGTTTTGAGTCTCCATCTTACCAACTACTGTGAACAGCCAGAAACAAACCAAAATATATGGGCCCTGCACTGAAAAATAATATATTTGTAGTAGACAACAAAATTTATAATCCCAATTAACAATCAGTAGCTTCACTATATAATCTCAATTGACAATCAGTAGCTTCACGTGGTATTAAACTCGAGTCAGTTATCTCAAGAACAACTAAAAATGCAGGTTCAAATTTCAAATCCTGCCAACAGATTCCAACATTAAGTGACGGTAATGACTCAGTCTAATCATGTTAGTATTGAGAAATTAAAAGGGAAATAAACGGAAGCACTAGAAAGTGGTAGTTTAAGTATCACGAAACGGCTAAACCTGTTGTGTAATTCAACAAGAACAATCAACAAACAATACAAATGGTTAAATGGGTACCTGTTTGTACTCACGGGTAATACAAATGGTTAAATGGGTATCCGTTTGTACTCACGAGAACAATCAACAAACAATACAAATGGTAAATAGTTATACTGTATTTATTTAAAAGGTTACTCAGAACCATAACCATTAAGTTTAAACGGCTGAACAACCGTTGTTACCTATACCCACATATATTTTGCCCATCCCTAACCACAAGGAAGAATGTATAAGAATGAGTTCTATCTATTTGTGACTTTTTGGAGACGTTTGATTGATCAGACTAGGACATCCCATCCCTAACCACAAGGAAGAATATATAAGAATGAATTCTATCTATTTGTGACTTTTTGGAGACGTTTGATTGATTAGAGTAGGACTATAATGAGTTCCACTAAGAGGGATTATCGATAGTGATATTCGAACCTAAACTTTGGTCTAGCGAAGAGAATGACTTTACCAACTCAACCAACCTTCGTTGTCTGCTGATGTAAGTTTTTTTATTTATGATCAATGAATCTTTCATTAACAAAGGAAAAAAGAACCAACCTAACTCAAACCAATTTATACAATTAGTCCAACCAAACTAAGGATTTGTTCAAAAGTGCTTTTAAAATGATAGAAATTACTTTTAAAGAAAATATTTTTAGGATCTAAAACACCAGTTATGTGTTTATTTAAAAAAACCACTTAAGTGTTTTTCCATAGCACCCTTAAGTGTTTTTCCATAGCACCCTTGAGGGGTCTTCTTATCTTTTTTAATTAAAACAAATCATGAATGATAGTCTCCTCATATTGATTTTGCACATTAGGCAGTGGACCAGTGGCAATAATAATATTGATTACTATAAGATAGACTAATTAGAGCATCGCCAGCAGTTCTCCAATGCCCTTGCAATTGGGTTGAATTGCCCTTGGGTTGAAAAAGATGGTTCGGTGGAGACGGACGGGCAAATGGGCCAAGGGCTTTGTGCTTGCGCCCGCTGCATACAGAAATGGACCGAGCGGGGCCCGTCCACGTGCACACCCCAGAGTCAATTGCCACCTTGTTCCTCCAAGCTTATGCCGTTTCAACGGTAAAATGTAATTTTTTTGGCCGTTGCCACGTGGTGCAATCTGGGGCATCTAATATAAAATTTTGAAATTCAATGGTCAAGATTATTCTAACAGTAAAAAGTTAAAAAATATACCAAAAAAATGCTAAACAATTCCCTAATTTTTTTTTTTATATATACTCTACCGTCTTCTTCATTTCTTGTATTTGAAATATATTATTGAAATTAGATAATCATTTTATTACTGAAATTATATTTGCGAATATTGCCCTTGCTCTCGCCCTTCACAAACGGGTGGACTTACACAAAGACAATTATTGTTTAAAGTGAATAATAAAAGCACTTTTATTATTCTTATTTTTTATAAACGAATGGACTTGCACAAAGATAATTACTGTTTAAAATGAGCTCTGAAGTGTATTAGGAAATAGTAGGGACCCAAGAAATCCTACTATCCCATCTCAAATCAAATTACATGCAATTTGGGATATGGCTATGCCTTCTACTACAAAGTGCTATATTATTTAGGCAACTTGCAAAATTACAGATTTCAGAAAAATCGTATCAACATAAAAGGTGCCATAAAAAGTGCTCCAAATGCACGTGTTCCCTGATGCTATTCCTCTTCTTTCCCTTCACGTGACGTCACGTGATATCACACACACCTCTTCCCCCATTTTTTTCTTCTTACAGCTGTCCTAAGTGAGGCTGTGTTCTGTCAAAAAAAAAAACGTGAGGCTGTGACTGGGTTTTTTCCCTTTAAATTTTTATTGTATGAAAAAGGTTTTTTTCATTTAAAATATTGGGGTCAAATTTGTTTGGAAAATTACACCAAACATAAATAGTGAAACAATGTACATCATAAAAATCAGAACAGTAAACAAATTCATTGTGAGAATGTGATATCGCGGATTAGTTTTAGTATTGAACTTCAATTTTTTTATGGTATCAGTGTATGTTGACTTACGTGTAAAAGTTAACGGCTACATGTGCTCCACGTCATCCTGTTTATGTTGTTCGCGTGTTAAGCTTGAAATTCGCTACATATAAAGTGACGTATGATAATATAAGTAAAAGAGTTCCACATTCTAATATTCATCATTTTAAAATCGTAATCCAATTCATTAGAGTCGATAACATATTAGCAGTATGATTCGATTCACAGAAAAATTTGGTGTCGCAACAGGACCCAACAGAACACAAAGCTTCCACAATTTCGACAAGGATGCACCAAACCCATGTGCATGGTTTGCGGACACTTCATTGGTGGTGTGGTGGGGGTGACTCACTCCCGCAGGACCAACCTAAATTCATTCGTGGACCTCAGAGTTCGGACAATAGCCATCATATGCTGGCGGCTGCCGCAGTGCTACACTTTTTTATGCGTCTTGGCTACGTCCTGGCTAGTGTCCTTTTGTTTGCCACATGATCCTACTTTGTAATTTCCCTTGTAACTTGGACAACATCCAAACCCCACCACCCCGCGCCCCCTCCTCCTTAAATAGTCTACTTGCCATGAATTTTGATTGGGAGGTGGAAAGTCTACTCTTTCATTTTCATACTCTCCTCATGTCCTTTTGTTTGTGTGGTCACGGTTAAACCACGTCAACATTTTATATTCCTATTACTTTTTGTTTTATTATTTCTATAAAAAATTAATATAAAATATTGATGTGGTTTAACCGTGACCACACATCACAGGAGGGCATGAAAAAAGTATGGAAATGGGAGGGCAGACAATCCACCTCCTTTTAACATTGTGGATTGCAATTCTCAATTTGTTGTATGTGGATTAGGAGGAAGTGCACCAAAATTCATAACATCGACTCCAAAGGAGATGTCATATTTTAAGTGGAATGTCACGTAATCAAATTTAAAAATAGGATGAAACTCCAACCAACATGTCAATCTTACGTACATTGACATATAAAAGGTGCTGTCAAGTAATTCTTTATTTTATTTTATTAGATCTTGAAAATTTATTTTAATTGATTTCTTTCATAAAAATGAATTCTCCAAATATCATTTATAATAAATAAATAAAATATGAATTGGAGGAAGAGAAACTGTCAGGTCAACCATCAAATTAACACTTGTATTTATCTTTTGACATCTCCACTATTTATTATTTTAGCACCATCACTATTGCGTTGTTCATACAAGGGAAGATTTCGCTCATCACCCTCAAGTGATGATGATGTTTACTACTTTATTTATTATTGTTAGATGATTTTAAATTTTAAGATCTGTCTAGTAGAAAGACAAAATTTTCAAAATTTAAACTTATCTAATAATAACTAGCATTTGCCTACATACTTTGTGTGTATGAACATATTTTTTTAGAAAATGAGAAGGAGAGAGGGAGAGACGTGGGGGGGGGGGAGTGGGATGTTTTTTTTATTTTTATTTTTTATAATATTGGAGGTATTTTAACATTACATATATGTGAGACTTTAATAAAAAATAGTAAAATTTGAACTTGTGAAATTACTTATTGCCCATCATTTTTTTTATGACAAAAGACTACATAATCTTTTCACCCTCTTTTAATTGACAAAATTTTTTTTATTAATTAATAAAAATAAATAAAGTGATAAACTAGATGATCATTTAGAGTGGTAAGCAAAGATGGCTTGATATAAAACCAAATTAGGTGAAACCCAAACCAGTTATTGTAAGAAAGAGCCAACCACTCCATCACTTGTAAAAGGCAAAAACCCAGCGTCACGTACAAATACCTAGTCAATGACATCACCACCCATCATTAAAAAAAGCAGAAAAACAAGATAAACAAAAATTAAATATTTAAAAATATTTTAGACACAGACAAATGCAGGCTTTGGCGGGTTTCCAGAACGTGAAGTTGATATTTGAGCAGAAATCTCACCTCCTTCCCACCTTTTTAATGCTCTTAACCCCTCCATTTACTGCTTATTTACGCCATCTACCCACAAACCTCTCTCTCTCTCTCTCTCTCTGTCTGTTCAGAGTCGGTTTACCTTCTTACCCAAAGATTACTTGCTCCTCCTTCCACCCTAAGCACCTTCTACAGATCCACATCTAGATACTGCACCCCCATTGCCAATATAATATTACCCAACATTTGTAATCTTCTTTTTCATTAAAAACCCACACATTTATGTATTTATATTTATATTTTATTTATGGGTTTTGAATTTTGAGCCTCAAAGGTGTAAACTTTACCGGGTTTATTACTGCTGCCCCTGTTCCCATCACACCCACTGCAATTTTTTGGCGTTTCTGAGAATTGGGTTTGAATTTCTTGACATTTGTAATGTAAGTATCCGTGCGGTTTTAGCCTCTTGTGGGTATTTTATTGGACTTACAAATCATGGGTTTTTTTTTTTGACGGTTTGTTGTTCTGGACAAACAGTGAGTTGGGTTTTTGAAAATTCCACATTTAACTAGGCATTTCTGGTTTGGGAAGTGGGATGCTCTGTGATGCCGCCGTTTTGGGTATTCTGTCAGTCTTTTTGAATTCAGTGTCCCAGAAGCAAGCTGCCATCTGAATTCCCCAGCTTTTTTTTCTTCTTCTGGGCTTGGATCCGGTGTGTTTTCAACTGGGATTTGAAAGTTGTTTCTGGGTTTTCTCTTTTGGGAAAGTCTCTGCCTGATTTTACAAGGTAATGTGCTCTAAATTTGGATTTGACTCTTACCCAAATCGGTTCCCTGCTCAACCTTTTGTTTTCTCTTAGATTACATTACCTTCAGTTTGGCTGCTGAGAAAAGAACACTGATTGGAAAGGGAAAAATTTGGATTAATTAGTTGGATGTTGCTGAATCTGACTAGACCAGATAGGAATCTTAATCTTGTACAAGTGTTGGTCTTAGTTTTGCTTTGACTTCTGTTAATGTTCAAAATTAATGGTGATCTTTTCCTTCATTTACTTGAATTTGATAATGCAGCATGACCTGATCTTCTTTTGGTTGAACCTGCATTTTCGATTCACATTCTGGGTTCAACTTTCGGGAGGGGGAAAAGGGGATCGCCTATCTAACTTCTTGTTTTTCTACTTGGTTTATACGCAATTGTGAGCACTGAATTATGTCTTTGTTTCTCTGGCTTCGTAATTATCATCTACGATATGCATTCTTAGTTTGCGTGATCAGTTACAACTTACCTTCCATTTTTTTTTTTGTGGAAACAATGTGATTGAATATAATTGATTTACAATGGTGCAGGAGAATGAAAGCGTAACCATCAAGGTTCCACAGTTGACTAGAAATAGATAGACTATACAGTAATGTCGAGGATCACTAGGTGGAAGCTTGAGAAGACAAAAGTAAAGGTGGTTTTCAGGTTACAGTTCCATGCCACACATGTAAGTTGGAACTTATTAGATTTACCGCTGAAATTATATAATTTTTATACATTTCTAATATGTATTCACTTCTTATGAAACCCGTGCATAAACTTCTGGACTGTAAGGTGAATAGAATTTCTTTATGTCAATTGTTGAATGATGCATCAGTCAGTGTTAATTAAATATTCTAAGCTGCCAATGTGGATTTGTTCAGTTTGTAAACATTAGGCTTCGTATTGCGACTTTTGGTGTTTGTTGTCTCTGTGTCCCTAGACTCCACTAACATTTTCCTAGTAATTGCCTGAATTTGGGATTCAATTGTGTCGTATGACGTGTAAGATAATCTAAACTCAACCGTAAGATCCATGTAATTAATGCAGGCGTGTAGCTATCATTAGCTGACATTTTATTCAATTGTAGTTTCTTATGGCTAATGACTTAAAATGCACCTAAAATCTTCTAAATTTGTACTTCTCCTATAACATGTGACAAGATTGGGAAATGTGGTTCTATATCTAGCAGCTACAGTCTAGTCTATGGCTGAAAACAATGTTTCTGCATGGTTCAGGTTCCACAAACCGGATGGGATAAGCTGTTTATATCTTTCATACCTGCTGATTCCGGAAAAGCAACTGCAAAAACAACCAAGGCAAACGTGAGGAATGGGACCTGCAAATGGGGAGACCCAATCTATGAAACTACAAGGCTTCTACAAGACACCAAAACCAAACAATACGATGAGAAGCTTTACAAACTTGTGGTAACCATGGTAATACTCCATCCATATTTCTTATATACTAAACGGGTCTCTGCTTCAAAATTCGGTTGATTTATAACCTACACCACCAGAGCAGCTGACTGCAGCCATTATCTTGTCTAAACTGAGTTTAACCTTTTCATTGGCCTATATCTAACTGACATCAGGGTTCTTCAAGGTCTAGTATCCTTGGTGAGACTAATATCAACCTTGCTGATTATGCTGATGCATCAAAGCCTTCGTCCGTTGCTCTGCCTCTTCTTGGATGTGATTCTGGAACTGTTTTACATGTGAGAAACTCTGAAGTTCAAATTATTTGACACACTGTTATCTTAGGGAAGCTATTAGCTTCCAGTAATTAGTTATTACTGGTTGCCAACTACTGTTCGAGACTGTTTAACAATTTTCTTTTGTCTTATTCCATGTCAGGTCACGGTACAGCTGCTAACTTCTAAAACTGGCTTCAGGTAAGCATTAGAACATATCAACCTCTTGCCTTATCTAATTTCAGTTGTTAATTTGTAGTTCTTTCCCTTTCAGAGAGTTTGAGCAGCAGAGGGAGCTCAGAGAGAGCGGTCTACGAACAACCTCTGACCAAAACAGAAATGATGTGTCCACTACTAGAAGAATATCATCTTCTGAAGATGCAGTAAATGAGCAGATGGATAAGGTTAGTCGTTCTCTTCTGTCTCTATTTGCCCCTTAGTATATATGTTTGTTTTGAAACATAAGCTTATTGAAACGAGTATTTACTAATTTTGTTTATCATTTCCTAAACCATTTCTAATTATTAATAAGAGCAAAACCACTTAAAACAAAACAACTTAAACATTAATAGAAGCAAAACCACATTCAATACAGTATTCAAGAGTTGAGACAAATCGAGACAGAAATTACTAAATAGAACGTCCCGAAACTCCAGGTCACACTCAATAAAATAGGAGATATGGTTGGAAAAATATTATTTCAAGCACTTTTCGTATGGATAGTACATCTATGGTCTATCTCTCTCTCTCTCTTTTGTCTACTGTATGCTGGTTACATGTGTATTTATGACATGATTCTCCTTATCTAATCCTCTGAGGTGTGATATGGATGTGTGGAAGATACATGCTGTCAGCTAAAAGAAACTCCTGTCTCTGAATGCGTTTATGCTATGAAAGATGAAATTAGGCTCACTGTTGCTGCTATGATGATGAAGTACTAAAGGGTTGACATTACTAAGGATACTATATTTCACTATGATTTATAACATAGTTCTGTATCTGATGAGAAAGATAGGCCCTGCTTTTCCAAAGTTTTATGGGTATATTCATCCCTTGTAACGTTTTCCATGAGTCAGTTACTGAGAAACTTGGTTTTTCTCACGAACTTTAACTTTTCTTATACTTGTAAGATGTCGAATTATTTGATACAAGGTTATGAGTTTACACAATGCATTATGTGAGTTCTTTTACCATATGGAGTTATTATCTTTGTTATAGGCGTTTTAGATCTGTGATAATATATGCTAATTATTTTCTTCTTTTTTACAGATGAATTCGAAAGTTAGATTCAAAGAACTCTCTCCCCATGAAGAAGGGGCTGGTCTGAATGAAGAGTATGCTGATTCAACTGGTGGATTTGAATATTCTTCCACTACTTCAGAAAGTTTATATGCTGAGAAACATGACGCGTCTAGCACCCATGAAATTGACAGTATTAAGAGTACCACCTCTGCTGATCTAGGGGGATTGCCCCTTAGTCAAAGTCCCGGACAAGAGAAACAACATCCCTCAGATCAGCGATTCTTGGTACAGGGGACCAGTGAGTGGGCTCATAGCTGGGGCTCTGAATTTTCTCCCGATGCTTATTTACCAAATGCTTCTGAGGAAAATAGCAGGCTTAGAGGAAGCTTGGAAGCAGCTGAATCATCCATTCTTGACCTTAAGCAGGAGGTGAACTCTTTACAGGTTCATGCTGATGAAATCGGCAATGAAGCACAAAAATTTGGTCTTCAACTTGATGCTGAAATTGCTTCTGGAGAACAATTAGCAAAAGAAATTTCCACACTGAGATCCGAATGTTCAAAGTTAAAAGAAGATCTTGAGGAGCAAAAAAGTTTCAAACTAAGCATTCCATTCTCCCACAGGGAAACTATTGAGACAGGCCAAGATCGCATTTTTCATGAGTTACGGCTCAGGTGGTTTAAGGGCCTTTCAAGTATGGAGGATAAATTAAAAGGGCTTCAGAGCAAGGCATTATTTGGAGCAAATGAAAGGGACTTCCAGTCCTGTCACTTGGATTTCGAGGCATTGCTTGGTGTTTTGCAAGTTCTCAAACAAGAGACTGGACAGGCAAGTTCAGGGCTGAACGTGACAAGCGTAAAGGCTGATGAAATAAGTTTACATAAAGGTGAGAAATTAGCACTAGGAACGAGGGTGGATGCAGATTCCCATCAACCCGAGGGTGCCATTCATTGTCTAAGTATACCTGGCCTGGTGTCACTAGACTTTGATTCTGTAGATGCTGCCAATGCAATGAAAGGGAAGTTTGTTGAAATTTTAAGAGAGTTGGATGAGATGAAAGCTGATCGAGAAAGCCTTGCAAAGAAAGCAGACCAGATGGAGTGCTACTATGAAGCTCTCATTCATGAACTTGAGGAAAACCAGAGACAGATGATTGGAGAATTGCAGAACCTCAGGAATGAGCATTCTACTTGCTTGTACACAATTTCATCTGCTAACACTGAGATGGAGAGAATCCAGCAAGACATGAACAACGAGCGAAGAATATTTTCCAAAGAAAAGCGTGATTTGGACTCTCTGAACAAGGAGTTTGAAAGAAGGGCTACTACAGCAGAAGCAGCACTTAAAAGGGCACACATGAATTACTCTATTGCAGTGAACCAGTTACAGAAGGACCTTGAATTGCTTTCATTCCAGGTTCAGTCCATGCATGAGACTAATGAGAACCTCATTAAGCAGGCTTTTGAAGATTCTTTGATTCCAATGTTTCAGGGGTGTGAAGAAACAGTGCAGAATAAGAAATCGGATTCAGAGGAATTTCCATCTGCAAAACACTTACAGTGTCAGAATCAATGCTACGGGATAAAGAAACAGCAGTTAGATGGGGATGCATTATCAGATGATTTGAGAAGATCCCTCCACTTGCAGAAGGGCATCTACCAAAAGGTTGAAGAAGAACTTTATGAGGTGCATCTGGTGAATGTGTATTTGGATGTATTGTCAAAGACTCTACAAGTTACTTTGATTGAAGCAAGTGCTGCCTTCGGATTGACGAAAGAGAAAGTGCATGAACTTTCACAACAGCTGGAGCTTTCAACTGAGTCCAATGAGTTGTTGATGCTGAGGCTGCAGACTGCATTGGATGAGATTCGCTGCCTGAAGGAGTACAAGGAAACTTGTAATTCAATCCGCAATGACTTGGTTCTGAAGAATCAAATTTTGGAAGCAGATTTACAAAACGCTAGTAGTGAAAATGGCCTTCTTACCCAGAAGATTGTTGAATGGAAAGGTATGATAAAAGAATATGAAACTTATGAGAGCAAATACAAGGCCTGCACTACTGAAAAATTACAGCTGGAAAATTTGTTGCAAAAGGAAACCCTAGAAAACGGCATTCTTCAGAATAAACTTTCCTCTTTGCAGGAAGAGTTGAAATCTGTCAGAACCGACTTTGATGAGCTAGCTTGCACGAAGGAGGATCTGCAGAATATTGTGAATTTTCTACAGGGTAAGTTATGGAATCTGTTGGCATCATATGACCAAAAGTATAAAAGCCTGGCTCTTTGCGGCGGATGTGTCTGTCAAGGCTTGGAATCCAGAGATTTAACAGGTGTAGTGATGCAAATAGAAGAGCTTCAGAACAATGTATATGGAAAGATTGTCCAAATGATGGAAGAGAAGAAAGAGCTAGCACAAGAAAGAGATATTGCTCAAGAGTCTTTACGCGCAGCAGAGTCTGATAATCTGATCATGAAGCGGAAATTTGAACACGATCTACGAGGTACAGTGGATAAACTAGATGTTTCGAGTGCGCTGGTTCAAAAGCTCCAGTCACGAGTTGAGGCCATGGCAAACAGACCCAAGATTAGCTTTGAAGCTGAAGACAATTATGCACAACAGCACAGAGAGCTTTTGTTTGATCTTGATAATTTAGAATTGGAGCTGCAGCAACTTACTTCTAAAATTGAGGGCCTTGCTGAGGAATTTATGGCATTGGAGAAATTAACTGAAGAACTAGGAAGGTGTAACCTGACCATAGCAGCATTAACAGTGGAAAAAGAAGCTTTGATGGTGTCCTTACAGGATAAAACTGATGAATCTTCCAGGCTTGCTCTCGAGCTTAATAGTTTGCAAGGGAGTTTGCTTTCTTTGCATGATGAGGTGCAAACGGAGAGAAATCTCAGAGATAAGTTAGAGAGTACAATCACAGATCTCACATCCCAATTGAACGAGAAGCATTGCCAGGTGCTAGGTTTTGATCAGCAGAAGGCTGAGCTTGTCCATCTCAAACAATTGGTTTCAGATCTAGAATTAGAGAAATCAAGAGTCTCCCGTCTCTTGTTGGATTCTGAGGAATATCTAAAAGACGTCCGTGAAGAATGTTCTTCCGTTTCTGCTTTAGAGGCTCAATTGTCTGAAATGCATGAATTTTCAATAGCTGCTGATGTTGGATTCACTTTCACAAAAGCTCAATATGAGACAAGGATAGAAGAACTAGAAAGGTATAACTTGACCATAGCAGCACTGTTAGAGGAAAAAGAAGTTTTGATGGCGTCTTTACAGGATAAAACTCAAGAATCTTCCAGGCTTGCTCTCGAGCTTAATAGTTTGCAAGGGAGTTTGGTTTCTTTGTATGATGAGGTGCAAACAGAAAGAAATCTAAAGGATAAGTTAGAGAGTACAATTACAGAGCTCACTTCCCATTTGAATGAGAAGCATTGCCAGTTGCTAGGTTTTGATCAGCAGAAGGCTGAGCTTGCCCATCTAAAACAATTGGTATCGGATCTAGAACTAGAGAAATCAAGAGTTTCCTGTCTCTTGTTGGATTCTGAGGAATGTTTAAAAGACGTCCGTAAAGAGTGTTCTTCCATTTCTGCTTTGGAGGCTCAATTGTCTGAAATGCATGAATCTTCAATAGCTGCTGATGTTGGACTCACTTTCACAAAAGTTCAATATGAGATGAGGATTGAAGAACTAGAAAGGTATAACCTGATCATAGCGGAATTATCAGAGGAGAAAGAAGCTTTAATGGCGTCCTTGCAGAATAAAACTGAAGAATCTTCCAAGCTTTGTCTGGAGCTTAATAGGATGCAAGGAAGTTTGCTCTCTTTGCAAGATGAGTTGCAAACTGAGAGAAATCTCAGAGATAAGTCAGAGAGTAGAATTACAGATCTGGCTTCCCAATTGATTAAGAAGAACAGTCAGTTGCTAGATTTTGATCACCAGATGGCTGAGCTGGTCCATCTCAAACAATTGGTATTGGACCTAGAACTAGAGAAATCCAGAGTTCTCGGTCTCCTGTTGAATTCTGAGAAATGTCTTAAAGATGCTCATGAAGAGTGTTCTTCTGTCTCAGCTTTGGAAGCTCAGTTATCTGAAATGCATGAATTTTCAATAGCTGCTGATGTTGGACTCACTTTCACAAAAACTCAATATGAGGCCGTGATCAAAGAGCTTTGTCAGAAACTACACTTTTCAGATAGCCAAGTTTCTGAAATTCGCAACAATTTCCTTAATGCAGAGAATATGCTTAACAAATGTCTTGCTAGCGAAAGGCATTACCTTGAAGAGAACACCCAATTGATGACAAGTCTCAATTTCATTAAATCTGAGTTGGAAGCCTCCAGTGCTCAAAACAGGATACTTCTTGATGCAAACAGTGTTATGAGGACCGAACTTGAGGAATGCAAGAAAAAAGCTGAAAATACGGAGGATATTTTCCATATGGATAAAAGTCAGTCTGCTCTTGAGGTGGAAAGGCTGGAACATCTTCTAATGACTTCTGAAGAAGAGATTGATAACCTGATATTCTCCAAGGAAGAACTGGAAGTCAAAGCTTTAGTACTCAAAGCCAAGTTGGATGAACAGTCCGCTCAGCTAACCTTGCTGGAAGGATATAAGAATGAAATGGAAATGCTGCACGATAGATGTAGCGAGCTTACACAGAAGCTTGCTCAACAGGTCTTGAAGACGGAAGAATTTAAGAACTTGTCCATCCACTTTAAGGATCTTAAAGACAAGGCTTATGCCGAGGGCCTCCATGCACAGGATAAAAAAGAACCAGAAAGGCCACCAACTGCTATGCAAGAGTCTTTAAGAATTGTATTCATCAAAGAACAATATGAAACCAAGCTGCAAGAACTGAAACAACAACTTGCTATGTCCAATAAGCACAGTGAGGAGATGCTCTGGAAATTACAAGATGCAGTTGACGAAGTTGAGAATAGGAAAAAATCCGAAGCTACTCATGTGAAGAGAAACGAAGGGCTAGGAATGAAGATCTTGGAATTGGAGTCTGACCTACATTCATTACTTTCTGAAAAGCGTGAAATAATGAAAGCATATGACCTGATGAAAGCTGAAAAGGAATGCTCATTAATAAGCCTTGAGTGCTGTAAGGAAGAAAAACAAGAGCTTGAAGCGTCTTTGCAGAAGTGCACTGAGGAAAAAGCTAAAATTGCTTTAGAACTCACCTCAGCGAAGGATTTACTTGCGAGCAGTTCACCATCTGTAAATTATCAGAGGGGCGCAGAGGAACCTTTGGTTAAGTTTTCTGAACTAGATGGAGCCAATGGTGAAGCATCTCGGCATGAATGCATGAATTCTGTTGATGAAGCAGACCAGTTAAATGTACTCAACAATATAAACTCCAAGCAGGTAATTAACTGTTTTTATGAGGATTATGTATATTAGAGTAATTTGCTCCATTGATACCTCTAATTCTTTGTGCAAATATGTTGCACCCGGATGCTTATGCTAGCCTATATACGTTATGCATTATTCGTTTCCGTCAAGTTTTGGAAAAGTGAACGAAGATTGCTTTTTCATTCTGCCCTCTCTGAAAAGGTGTTTTCAGTTTGCTATTGTTTCCTGCTTTTTTCCATCATAGTGAGTTTGAATGGTTCTTCTGAAGTTATAGTTCTTACTAGTACCAGTTGACAGTGCCACACTGAGTTGCTGCTCCAAATATTACCAAAGTAATAGCATTCCTATTTTATTTAGTGCTGGTCCTTCTCTACCACAATTCAGCCCCCTGCTATCACATTAAACACATTTCCTGGAAAGTATCACCACTAGAGTGAAATTCAAAGCACTTGACGGTGGCTAATATATTTGGTACGACCAGTTACTCTTAGTCCTCGGAGGTTTAAACTACTTGTTCACAATTAATATTGTCAACTTTTCCATGAAATAATGGTGAAATCTAATTACGAAAGAAATTCTATTTTAGTCCAATCAGAAAAAGCATAAGTATGATCTATATAGTATGCTTGCCTAATTAGTTGTGAATGTGTTATCTTTCATAGCTCGCACCTTCTTCTTGTGGCCTTTTCGGACTTTACATAAAGTTCTCTTAGAGACAATCATAATTTGTGCGTAACTTGGTAATTGATTTTCTTAGGCTTCAAAATTTTGAAGTTCTCCTCTCTCTAGCAGAGGAATAGGATAGTCATTTCTCTCAAAGAAAAGGTTTACTATGTTTTATTTTTAGATGTATTATATATAGAAATTTTGGTCGCTGACAATATATGCACGTCATTGGACAGGATGATCTCGTATCCGGAGGTGTAAATGGGATCTCTGGTATAGTACTTTCAAAGCAAAGGGATATTCTTAATAGCGACATGAAGCATTTGGTTCTTGCAAATGAGAATTTTAAGGCCCAAGGCTTAAAGTCTAGCATGGAAAACTTAAATAAGGAGGTATGTATTTCGTATAATCACAAGTGATCAGATGCTTTTGTATTGCTACAGTTTAACTTGTAAAGTTGGGGGGAGCAGAACTGGATAATAATATCTCAACGGTGGTTCTAGAATTTTTGATCTGTATTATCTTGTTGCAGTTGGAAAGGATGAAACATGAAAATTTGCTTCTTTCCGTCGATGATCAACACCTTGAACCAAATTTTCCTGGTTTACAAAGAGAGATTATGCAATTAAATAAGGTAAATAACAACTTATAATATAAGCATGTCCTTGAACTGTATCATGTTTCATAAAAGCATGTCCTTGAACTGACTTCATGTTTCGGATCTTTGATTAGGTAAATGAAGAATTGGGAAATATATTTCCCTCCTTCAACGAATTTTCTTGCAGTGGCAATGCATTAGAGAGGGTGCTAGCTTTGGAAGTTGAACTTGCTGAAGCATTGCAGGCAAAGAAGAAATCAACTATCCAGTTTCAAAGGTAAGTGAGCAAATTATCTATTTCATGTTTAGATGCATGTCAACTAGAACCTTTGCGGCGGTTACGGGTAATGTCTTTTCGGCTTTTCGGCTTTGGTGTATTTTGTGTTTGCATGGGATCATAAGGCCCTGCTAAATTTGTCATTTATGAACCAAAAGAATTTCATAATGTACTTCATCTATTGATTTTTGGACTTTTAGGGACTTTTAAGGGGGGAATAGGTGGTTATTTTAAGTTCAGCAGAACTAGGAATACATGAGTTTAATAATTAACATGACACCCTCCTTTGTTCCAGTTCTTTCGTGAAACAACACAGCGACGAGGAAGCAGTGTTTCACAGCTTCAGAGACATCAACGAGCTAATTAAAGACATGCTGGAGATTAAGGGAAGATATGCTACCGTGGAAACGGAACTCAAAGACATGCATGACCGTTACTCCCAGTTAAGCCTTCAATTTGCGGAGGTCGAAGGGGAGAGACAAAAACTAATGATGACTCTCAAGAATGTCCGAGCGTCAAAGAAAGCCCTACACTTGAATCGCTCCTCAACATCCCCTTTTCTAGACCCTTCGTAATAGTCACGGTAGCCATCCATTCTTGTTTGCGAAGAAATAGCCCTTTATGTGGTTGAGAATTGATGGTCCGACATGCCTTGCTGCGCCATGTTATCGTATACGTGAAAGGTGGATGATGTACGGGCCAGTTAGCCGCTAGCTGTGAAACTTCACGATGTTGAAATGTGGTATTGAAAGCTCAGCAGCAGTGTAAATAGAAACCTCTGCTGGTTTGTGCAACTGGTTTATGGTATCACAGGTACAGAACCCTGTTACGAACCCTTCGTTTTCGGGTTGCTGGGAGAATATGTTGTAGTTCTGCCATATAGTCAATCAATTTTTTTGTCATATTTATTCAAACATCGAAAGATATTGCATTTTCTCCATATACATCCCTTCTACATACCAATTTCATTTGGGAGAGGACGAGACTTGCAAAGAGCACGTAACTCAAGTGGTTAAGAGCATTCAAGACAAAAATCTACAGGTGAATAAAAAAACGCTCTTGAACCAATAAAAAACGAATTCTGCTTTACAATAAGCTCGCGAATCAATCAAATCAATATGTTCGTTGCCTTTTTTTTTTTTCTCTTACACTTGTATTCATTGATGCCAGAAAAACAGAAGAATCTCCTAATGCATTGATATGGTCCTTTTCTCAGTAACAAATCACATGCAATAAGGAACTATAACGCGTTTTACATACGGACATGATAAGATTCAAAGTAACAAAAGTCTGGCTGATGAATCCATGAATTTCTTGATGCTACTTCTGACAGCCCGGTAACTGAGAATTGAACTGCATCCCATCAGCAACACATGAGAAGACACGGAAAACATTAACAGACTGAAGGAGCTCCACGAAGCTTGTTACCAGAAGCTACAATATTGAACATGAACATCGCGGCTGCTCTGGAGAATCATTCATCAATTTATCTGTATAAAAATGCAACTGTCAAAGTGTCAATTCCTTGTTCCGGAACCTTTTCTTTTTTTTTTTGGTAACATAATCCTATATCGAAGCATTACATAACATTAACGTCAAAGCATCGCATATATATCAAGATTCGTATACTTTTCTGCTAGCCATAATTTCATCTACCAAAAATTATTGAAAAGCTACGGATATTGTTTATCTGGGAAGAGTATATATAATAGCAGAATGATAGCACACAGGAAAAACTAAGAAGGCAAGGTATACAACAAGGGAGGGAAAGGACCAGAGGCCCAGTTAAAAAACAAGCATACAAAACAAATACAAATGAAAAAGAGCCTATCCTGCTTTATTGGTTGGAGCTATTACGAAAGACAACACGTTTGCTCAGTTAAGGAACAAACATACAAATAAAGACAAATTGTGTCATGTCATTCAGAAACTGCACTTACGAGAAGTAGCATGAGAAATTAGTTATTGACGTAAGACTACATCCAGATTCTAGCACGTGTGCTCAGGTCAAGAAATTGAGAGGAACCAGAAGCAAGATACCTTGCTGCTGAATTCCTCAGAAAGAGCTATGTTCATAAGAGATTGATGCATAACAATTATGAGTCTTAAAAAAATCGATTGCCAATTGGGGGTTAAACACTCATGAAAACTACCAAGATGTCGGATACTTAGGGGAAGAGGTTAGTCAAGATAACAAACTCAACAAAGAGCATGTGCTACAAGATATATCCAACATAACCGCAAATATTCAGGCTGAAAGAAAAACACAACTGCAAGCAAGTCTAGTAAAACATAAACATAATTACCATTCTTTTTGTCTGCAATAGGTGGGCGCACAACCACGTGCATAGTGATGAGACTTCCAGGGAGTTCACCAACTGGATTTCTGGAGTCAGCAAGTGTCCTGTTGTTTTCCAGTATCTTTCCCGCATTAATAAGCTTCAAATCATTTATTGTCCTTGGACCATTTTCTTTCTCTATCAAACAGATTACACATGAGAAAAAAATACAAGTCAATCTCAAACCAAAGCACAATGGTGCGATCATAAAGCAACCAAAGTTTCATTACTTCTGTCAAAATGTCGGCTTTGTCTGGAATTTTTTCAATATTCTGTTTGCTCAGTGCAAGAGGCAAACACATGATATGTCTAAATACCAACATCAGCAACATATATGCAACAACTACGACTAACATGAACATACACTTTCATAATATATGATTGATAAAAGCAGTGACAATTTCCAAAAACATATGAGTAACTTGACCATACACTTTCAACAACAACTAAGAACTCCGTCATCTGACTAACGTTTTTCAATATTATGTTTTTGGATTATGCTCAAGTTAGTCATCTGTAGAAGCTAGTCATATGTTATAATGCAGTAATAAATAAGTACATTCATAACATAATCCAGAGACATGACTAACTTGAGCATACACTTTCAAAAACGATTAAGAACTCCGTCATAATTCATTTGTATCATTTTCAGACCGTCACCCAAGATTATATCAACACTGAAGGACATAGAGCCTCAAATTTCTTGGACAATGGCACAACAAGCATGATAACATCAACAACAATTTCCTCACAACATTTTCAATACATAACAATAATAATATAGCAACATTATCTTATTTCAACAATTTTGGCCAATATATCATAAAACAAATGTGATATGCAGAAAAGCTCTCAAGAATCCCAACCCAATGATACAAAAAGCAAAAGAACCTCAAAAAATATAAGTTGTGCAACAATATAAAATAAAATAAAAATTTAACAGAAGAATTAATTAGGATAAAAAGAAATAAACCTTTAGGCCATTGTGCAAGTATTTTCTCCTTGAGTGATTGTACAGTGGTAGATGGGCTATACTTCTGAGGTCCTATGTCGGTCCCATCAAATAGCCTGAATTTCAGCTCAATCAAATCTTGACCTGCCGCCATTGATGAACCTTCCAATCCAGTAAAAACCCACCTATCAATTTCTCATACCACTCTCCAAGAACCAGAATAAAATCGCCACAAATGGCAGAATCAAAGAAAACGCAGATCCAATCTGATCAAGATTCACACTTTGATTAAAACCCAGAAGTGTAAAAGCTCAGATACCCATGAAAGAAGCAAGCTTTTTTTATTTTTATTTTATTTTTAATTTTATTTTTAATCGAAAAAGCTTAGATTTGTATTGAAGTTGCAGTAAAAAGACACAAAGTTCCTGGTGATGGAAACCCAAAAGGCAGTGACAGATTAGAAATCTGTGAAATGAATCCAGAAAGAAAGAGAGGAAGAAGAAGAAGAAGACAGCTCCTTTGAATTGCTTGATGTAGAAATTAAGAAAGTAGAAAGTGTGCCTAAAACGATCTGAGTTAGATTTTTCACCTGAATTAACAGAAATTTCAGAAATTGCCCACGTCTTATATTCGTAAAATTACTTTCACTTTTTATGACATGTAATTTTTTGGATGCATTTTTTGATAACTGATAATTGTTATTAATCTACTAAGATTATGGTGTTATTAATCTACAATTGTCATCTATAAAATTTAGAGATACGCATTTCGTTAATATTGAGATAAAATGTGATTTAAGTAGAGTAAATTTTCTTATACAAATGTTATTTTATTTTAAATTTATCCAATTACGAGAATATGGGTTTAAACTTGTGTGTAAAAATAAGAGCACACGGCTTTACTTAAGTTGACCAAATCCATATTTGCACTAAAGATTAGATGGTTAATTAAATAGAAATTGGATGTTATGATACAATTGTCATTCAACTTAAAATAATTAGATTTAATATCTTGATATTAGTGATGTTCATGTCACATCCCAGCCTAGACTCCCATCACATGCTCGGCTCGACTTCACCGTAGCACGATACTGTCCGTTTTGAACCCCGACCACGCTCTCACGGCTTTGGGTCCCGACTTGCTTAACTTCAGAGTTCCCAAAGTGGACAATATCGTGCTACGGTGATGAAGCGGGGCCGAGATGTGATGGATTCTGGGTCGGGATGTGACAGTTCAATTCCACAACTAATAATTCAAAGATAGGAGGATACTTTGTCCAATGTTTTTCGTCTTTGGTTTAGTAGTAATTGTCTTCACTTACGTTAGGTTAAATGTTTCAAATTTGACTCATATGAACGTAAGAATGATATTATATGTGATGAATTTAATACTTAATTATGACTAGACCAATAATTATAACGTAATTTTGTTGTGGTTGTGTTGGTCCGTCTTAAAAGCATTTTTCCTGAAAAAATAGTGGTTAATTTATGGGAGGAAACCAAATAGGAACCTGGTCAGAGATGTGAAGTCAACTTTGAATAATTCAAGTAGTTAATCATATAATTATTATTTTTTTTGTACAATGATATATAGTTAATAAGATAATTATTAAGTAAATGTATTTTCTTAAGTAGCTGTCTTAAAATCTGTTGGTGTCGGTAGAAGTAGGCAGGCCTCTTGCTTCTCCTTGCTTGGCTTTGGTTTTGTTTGGTTGGATGTTAGTGATTTGGTCTCTCTCAAAATCTTTTTGCCTAATTGCCTCTATGGTAGGCAACTTGGCACTATTTTTTAAAGCATGTATTGGGAACATGACGCATATTATTTTTCAACACTCTGTTTTTTTTTTTTTTTGGGTGATAAAATTAAATAAAATTAAATAAAAACAACGAACAAGATTAAACAACGACGTATAAGACGCGAAAAATAGCGTGATTGTCGTTGAGTTGATGTAGATGAATAATCTCTCTGCACTATTAGTGATAGAAAAGATGGATGGAGAATGTTAAATAATGGGGGATTTAGAATCCGGTATAGTTTTAAAGATGACTTGCAAGCAAGGTTCTAAAGATGCTAAATCCTAGTCGGGCAGCGGGTTGCGGCTTAGTGCTTAGACGGTTTGGGAGAACCTAGGTGGATTTAAGTAAATTTATTATACATTGTATAAATAGGTTCTTATTTATACTTCTATGGGGAGACATAAATTGCAAAATAAAATGAATTATAAATTATAAGGTATTAAAACATATTGAGAAATGGGGAACAAACATATAATGGGTGTTCATTAGAGTATTTAACAAATATCTTACATTTTATTTATAAAATGCAAAATGAAAGTTATCAATTTTCTGTATAAGTAAGAGTTGCGACCTAGGCAGGTTAGGCGGACACTTGGGTGGGCTATGCAGAGGCCTAAGTAGGTTTAGGTCCCTTTCTTAATTTCAAATGCCTAGGGATTAATCGGGGCGGTAGCTAGCTGCCTAGTGCCTAGGCGGGGATTTTTAGAACAGTGCTTGCAAGTGGCCCTCTACCACAGTGGTGGAGAGAAGTGTTGCCCTTGCACCACAGTGGTTAGAACCCCTGTCGGCTCCCTAATCTAACATCTAATCTAAAAAATTTATCGTTTGATAAAATTAAAGAAAAAAAGAAAAAGAAAAAAAGAAGATGACTTGAACCATATGTGACTTGGTTCATGGGAAGCATCTAATAATTTTAATGTTTCCTCAACTTCAGTATTTGTCACTTATTATTGAATTAGTCAATGATGTCACCCAAACTAACCTATTCAGATCAAAGTCATGGAAGGCAACCACTTTGAGGATAATGTTTTCTTGGGCAGATAATATTTTGAAAAGTAAATGATGAATATGGACTTGAGACTGGTTTTGGAAGGGCTGCCGACTAAAAGCGTTTTTAGTATGTTTGACAGAAAAACTTAAAAGTTACGCGTCATAAGACTGGTTCATGAAGCACTTCACTCGGATTTTTAATATAAGTTTCTATGAAGTTCTAATAAAGGTACTTGTAATAAAAACGCGCATGAGCATACGTGCTTTGTACAGATGCAGTCCCAACTGTGTTGTAACACTATCTAGTAAGTACTTTTGATAGGGTCGTGCTAAAGTTGTACAACTATATTCAATCAAATTTACATGCTCTTTTTCTTTTTCCTTTTCACCGGCGTACATGATCGAGCAAATGGACACCAAGTTAGGAAGATTCAATGTCGAGGGCAACATACATTATTCTGATATATGCTTATTACTGTAAAGCATGTGCTTATATATGCAAAGTGCACCACTTATCAACTCAATTCAATCTTCGCGCGCCATACAGCTCGCCCGTATAGATTCAATGAAGGGATTCTCAGCCTCGTGCTAAAGATCAAGAACTTGACAGCCAACCAATTCACCTGAACCAAAATCCCGAGTCCCAATGATCTTCCACACAACTGCGTCTGATTCTGCCAGTGCGTCGGAATGTTCATCTGAGGAGCTAGCTAGGAGAGGAGCTAAGGTTGGTGACAAAGAACCCAAATTACTGCACAGGTCAGCACGCAGAACTGCGATTTCATGATTTGCATCTTTTGTGATGACATGAAGTTTTCCATGAAAACCAGCAAGTAAATATGGAGAATCTGAACCAGCAAAGTCATGAATAGGGACTTTTCCTATAACAACTTTCCAAGCATCTTCTCCTTGATCGTACACCTTGATCTTACCACTATCCAAAGAACTCGAAGGATCAAAAGCATACAATTCACCATCTACCACAACGCTCAACTTTGTACCAGCCTGCCGAGCAGGCCAACCATCTCCCATGCCAAGAGGCATTTCATCCCAAGAATTTGTTTCGGGATCATAGATTTCTCCCCCGACATCAACAAAAAAGGGCCATGAATACAGACTCTGGGATACACATAGCCTTCCCATGTAGGGAGTCAACCCGGTGGCAATAGGCCTTAGCATGTCAGTCAAAAAGGGAGTGGGCAGCGCTTGAGCCCTTGAGAATGGCATGCTTGGTACTTCAGACCATGTACCAGTGGAGGGCTCAAAAACTTCAGCAGACTGAAGAGGGATCAATCCACCTCGTTCCCGAGTAACCCCTCCAACAACATAAAGTTTGTTATTCAGAATACCTGTCTTACAATAGGCTCTACTTGCAGACATGGCTGTCACTTCACTCCATGCATTCTGAATTGGATCAAATCTCCAGACGCACCTCACGGTCGTATCTTTATAAAATCCACCTAGAACATAAAGGCATCCATCAACAGCACCAATGGCACAACCACAAAACGGCATTTGTTCAAATGCGTTCTTTCTCCCTAACCAGCCTCTAATAGTATGAGCAATTTTGATGCTTGGGCCCACCATATTCCACATCGAAAACCTAGAAGAACTCTTGCTGAATTCTTCTTCATAAACTACATTGGGAATCTGAGGTAGCCTCTGCCACCTTCTCGACAGGGGATCAAAAGCATGCCAGGAAAGTTTATCCTCTTCAATTTTTGTCAACAAGTACAGCCATTCTTCACTTCTACCAAGTTCTTTTCTCAATTTAAATAGTTCAGAGCTAGTAACAGTTTCCTTCCACTTCCGGGAAACCAGACTGATATTGAAGTAGCAAATTCTAGGGAGCCTGGCAATAATTTGGATCGATAGCTCATCAGGAAGATTGGGAATTAGTCTTTGGCTCTCCTCAAAAGTACATGGTGACATTCTTTGCCTCTTGCAGGTGTCATTCTGAGTGATCTCATGGTACTCGTTTCTCTCAGACTTCGGACCAGCCAAACTCAAAAGAGCCCCCATCAGAAACTGCAAGATCAGTAAATCTCAGAGATCATACGACTCTTTTTAGTCCCACAGTTGGGACCAGCCAAACTCAAAAACAACCACATAGTTAACTTAGCCTCATGGATGCAGAAATTATTCATTCTACTTTCATTTGATCAATTCCAAAACTAAAAGAACACACGCACACCAGAACTGGGATCAGCGAACCTAAAGAAACGAGACCAAATTTGACTTTAATCCAAGTTCTGCAAAATTATTCATTCTACCTTCAGTTCAAGAATGCAAAAGGCTAAATGAACACGCACAAACAGCTACTACAAGCTAAATTCACGAGGCCAGTTCCAAAGTTATCAAACCGGATGCGATATGAAACTTGTGCACATTTGGCTCCAAAGTTAACAAAAGGCATCCCACATGCTGTCGACTGATATGTACTAAATTTCGTGTTGCTTCTCATGGAATAACCCAAAAACATTAACCCCAAAGATCACTGAAACCCCTCCTCCAAAAATTACCTTCACACTCTCCCCCACAAACCAGCATTTATTTTCATCCCAATATTTACAGCAAACCATCACCAATATTTATAGCAAAATTCAACCTTGACGTATAATTACCAAACTACTAAAAAACCCCATGAAAATTTCAGCATAAAAAATTTCACTATTCCAGGAAATGAAAGGGAAATATATACAATCGAGTGAAATTCAGCCTATGAAACTTCGTACAGCTATAGAAATTATAAACTCCCACACAAACAAGTTACAAAATCATAAAAACAACAATAAAAATTGAATCTTTCCACTAAAACCACCAAATTGCAGACAAATTTTGAACAAGGGTAGGTAAATAGTTGTAAGAATTCACATTGATCAAAAAAAAAAAAAAAGGGAAATTCGGTATGCATCAGAATTTACCTGTCCAGAGAAAAATCTGAAGCCTCAGAGGTTTGATAAGATGCTCCTTTTTGTTGAAGCTTGATCTGCTTCATCCTAATAAGGAAGGAGGAAGACAAGACTATTTGGAGTTTACTGGGTCACGCACGTTGTCCAAGCTGATTTTTCATTCACCATTTTTCTGCTTGATGATATTAGAGAAGACTACAGTTTCATACATAAGGTTAGACTGTCACTTTCATAAAAAAAAGTAAATAGCATTCCTAGCAAGCTTCGTAATATTCCAACCACCAATAATTTAGTCATTTATTCTATGGGACGTATTTGACTGACTGAGACACTACTTTTGTTTTCGTGGCAAAGAATGTGAAATTATTTTGAAGCTTTACAACATAACAAAGATGAAATGTCAAAAATTAACGAGTGCATCCTAGAAGGACGAACTATTATCCAACACAAACAACTTTAAAGTATTGTTGCATGTCTTAAAAGTCTTTGACCCTTAGCATCTCGTGTGCCAACAAATGCCTTTAGTTTCAGCTCGGCCTTCCATTTCCTCGAAAGAGGACGGTCTCCGACAAATGCATTTTATACATCAAATATTTAATGACGAAATTAATATTTACTAAATTATTATGTGTTAATTGAATGAATATATTTTTTTTATTGACGAAAATGAATATAACCGTTAATCGATGGGAAATCCGTTACCTGATGGGTATAGTTATGGATAATACCCTATGGTTAGTTTGTGGTTATGAATATAGTTAGTTTTTGCGATTATAGGGATAAATATAGCATTTTTGTCTCTAAACTGAATCGTTGTCATCTCTATGGTTGCATCTAGAGAGCGACAATCAAGTACAAATAAATCAAGTTTTTATTAACTTGGTTGTTGAAAAAGTGATTTAATTTGCTTTGTTGAAAGAGTGTGAATTAATTTGCCTATTATATAAATACCTAAATTCAAACTTCTCTAATAGTAATTAAGAGAAATGCTAATGAGATTCTCTCAAAATTAAATAGACTCTTACTTTTAAAAGAGTCTAATTAACATTTCTCTAGCAATCAAATGAAGAAATGTTCATTGAATCAATACTTACCTGGTCATTTTTTGGGATTGACTCACGCGGGTTAGCGTCAAAATTTGGCTGCTGCGTGATATTCGTTGTTGGATTGATGAGATCGGACACGTGCGTGTTTGAAGTTTCTGTAGTTCACATTATGATGTATTAGGTTTGGAGACCGTCCTCTTTCGAGGAAATTAATCAAGCATTTAATTTTGGATCTACGATCCTCCTCAAGTACCTAAATTACTTGTTTTTTCTTGTCACTTAGTAAGTGAAAGGTTTTATATTTGATTTTTATCAAAAACGAATTTGAACCACATTATTGTTAATTTATTGTAAAGCTTAGACAACCACTTACGTGTAGATAATATTATTTGTTTTAAAAAAATAAATTTGTTTTTCCTCAAAAAGTAGATGTAATTGTGAATTAGTAATTGATCTAAATTCCTTTCTTTTCTTTGGAGGGGTTCACCTCACAGTTGACAGTACCAGTTGAAATGGTGTTCAGAGCCGAGGCATGCTTGAAGAAATACACAAGTCTGCATATATAGAACGAAGCAGCAAATTAAAGCAGCCCCCGAAATGCAGAAATGGCATAAACCAGATATGGTGCGAGTAAAGTGCAATTTTGAAGGTGCTTGGGAGGCTTTGGAGTGGTTGTGAGGGAAGAGAAGGGTGAGTTTCTTGAGGCTGTTGCTGGACGTCGAGGGTGGGGTTTCCCTAAGCGGTGGCAGCAATAAGGGCTGTGCTTCTGCTGCAGGAATTGCATGTTTGTGCTACTATGTTAGAGGGGGACTCCAATGTGGGATCCATTGTTAATGATGTTCGGTATTTTATAAAATTGATTCCACAATCCAGGTTGCATCATGTTCGTCGGGAAGCTAATGTTGTCCCTCATAGGCTAGCCAGGTTTGGTGTTGGATGTGATCAGGATGCCACTTGGTTCGATGAACTCTTCCCCTTCGACAGCATTGAAATCCCCCACAAAATTTTATCAAGGCCCGTGTGACGCACTCTATCTTCTCTCGTGTACTGAATTGTTCAATCTATAAATGAATATCATACTCATTCTTTAAAAAAAATAAAAAATAAAAAATCTAACAATACAGGTAAAGGATACATTTTTAGCATCTAATCGTATATCAAAGATCCTAAGCATTGGGGACATAGAAGAGATATCCATCACACAAGAATTAATGAACGTGGTTCGGGGTAAAATTCCTTCAATGTAACAAAAATCATGGCAAAAGTCGCATGTGCGATGGTCAACTTAACAGTTGTTTTTTTTCATTTAGCTTTTCGACACTCCCTGTTGATGAACCCCAATTTATTCTTGGCGCTCAGTGCGATGGCCATAGAACGGCACCATTTGCCATAGTTGTAGCCGGTATGTTTGGCGGAAACAAGCATCAACCAAGGTAATCCGAGCGATGGATGCAAAATGGGCTAGTGAGATCAGTTGCCTACTTGCATTTTTCAACTCTTCCGTGAGACATCTTCACTGCTGTTCAACAATAAATATTTAAAACACAAAGATATCGAATATCTTTGTCAAGTTATAACACAAGGATACTGAAGAATAAATATCGAATATGCATAGTAAATAAATGTTGCAGATTAATTTGCATAACTAATAAGTAATCTTTGTTCAACAATAAATATTTAAAACACAAAGATATCTTACAAAGCAATCTGTTACAAGATTTTTGAGTGGCGAATCACGCTCTCTCTTACTTCCAATGGCCTTTCACTTGGAAACATCTGGGTTGACTTATTAATCGAACTCGAGTATGTAGTGATATCATTTTCCTTCATATAATAGCATCATATTCCTGTTCATGCAAAGGCAAAAAGAAGAAATTGTACAGACCGATCGACATAGACAGACACGAATAAAATTCAAGCAGGGAAACAAATAGTGCAGTGGATACATATTTTTTGGTAACTGGATTTATATCACCCATCTGGCTATATGTTCTGCTATCCATGCATCTAAGGTTAAGGTATACTATTTCCTTAAATTAATATATGCAAGTAAGGACTCAATCCAAATATAGGATTTTATCTCCCAAGAAATTGAGTTCCATCTTTTCCAATATCATCTGGAATTTTAAACAAATATGTCAGTACTTCAGATTCTGAATCAAATAGAGTTGGTGGTCGAATGTTAGAATTGCTATTCTAAGACCATCATCATACAAGGAAGTTACTGCAGTACCGGTCTCCCTTTAGATCACTGCCAAAAATTTTGCTTTAGGCAACATTCAATTAGCATTGGAAGAAAAGTACCATAAATTACTCTTGAGTTTTGAAGAGTGCATATATGCAGCTAATTACTGCAGTGAGTGTGGGAAGAATGGAGGACACAGGCCAATGATGAGGTCGTCGGACAAGTTATATAGTACAGTTGTGATGTTGGGAGTCAGCTGTATTCACTACACACTTTTACTCGTATTCAATTACGTTGTCATATATATTGTGGAATTGGAGCCAACCATTTGGCATCCCCAATAAATTAACGACAACAACAAATTCATACGAATATGAGTATCGTCCTCCACCTAAATTGGACCACTTACCTCATCACCGGTACATCATACACACACACACACACACACACACACACACACACACACACACACACACACTTGATGCAGGGCCGGTCTATAGATTTTTGAGGCTCGAGACGACGTAAAAAAATGTGCCTTAACTTCATATAAGAAAATGATTCATTTTCACACGTAAGATATCAATAAAATTATACTTAGAAAAACAGTTCAAACTCAATAATTTAGAAACATAGAAAGACTAATTTATTTTGTATCAAGAGAATGAAGCCAAAAAACTTCGGGATTGCAAGTAGATAGACGATACTGCAGTGGTTATTGTTTGCCTCGCAATTGTACCTTGTGTTACACTCAACAGGGCTGGTCTATAGAATTTTGAGGCCCGCACAACACTGAAAAATGTGCCCTAACTTCATATAAGAAAATTATTTATTTTCACACATAAGACATCGATAAAATTATTCTTAGAAAAACAGTTCAAACTCAATAATTTAGAAACACAGAAAGACTAATTTATTTTGTATCCAGAGAAGGAAACCAAAAACTCCGGGCTTATATGTAGATAGACGATGAGTTTTGTTTTTCATCTAAACTTTAAAGTGTTTTTGTATAAATCGTGAGGTATTTTTTCTTATTTACTATCCTTGTCAATATGAGACTAAAAGAATAATGATGTTTTCGAATCTTTAAATTGAAAAGAATAAACACATGCATTTCGAATTAAGGAAATCTCGTTAATTTTAAACAACAAAAACCATTGCTTCTAATTAAACTTCTTGATCATTTAACCAAATTTTATAAATTTATACTCTTATGAAAAGAAATTTGTAAAAATTAGAAAATAAATACGCATAGGTGGTGTTTAGAACCCAAGATGACACACCCCGACCGAGATCAGGTATGCTGGCCGTCACGTGGAAGTGACGTAGCCATGTGCACAATGCGGAAGCTAAAAGAAGTAATATAAAAGTACGAACAATTTAAAAACTAGCATACAAAATGATAAAGTAGTGAGTGCTAGCGTAAAAGAGACGCTAAGTTCAGAGCAAGTCTACAGCAGTCCCAAAATAAAATAACTCGATAATAGTGCACCCGAAGGTGACCCTACATCGGTGAGTGTCTGTCAGAAATGCCGGGGCGTCCTCTGGGAAAACCACCAAACCCGCTAAGCTACTAGAACCTGGAGGGGCGCAAAACAAAAGCGTGAGTGGGCAAAAACAAATTCTTTGAAAACCATTTCATAAAATATATTCTAACCCCTCGCCGTAAAACCTGTATACTTCCCAGTAAATAAACATATATACGTATGCAAAGATATGCCAAGTCATGCTCAAGGGTATGCCAAGTCAAAGCCTCATAATGATATGCAAGTGCTCAGGTATAACTCACATCAATAACATATCACTGGCAGCCGGAGTCACCTAAAGTGACCTGTACGGCTGAATCTAGAGCTCAAATCTCAATCTCAACCACTAAACCTGCCCACGGGTCGGAACCACCTATAGTGGTCTGTACGACAAGACTGGGTGTAATACATATAAACGCTCTAGTGCTACGATCACGTGAAGGCTGTGCGAATAATCGCGGGTCACCTACAAGTCGGAACCACCTATAGTGGTCTGTACGACAAGACTGTGCACCTAACTTGGATCCAAGCTGAGCGTGTGGTGCGGGAGGTGAACAACACGTGAAGGACTGTGCCCTACTCTGGGCGGGAGCACTAACACTGGGGGTGCAGGTTATGAGCTCTCTAAGCATCTCTAACCACTATTTAATGCAATCGTTAAATAATGCTTACCTGGCACTTACCTGCGCCTTCACAGCACCAAATATAAATATGCATATGTATGCCATTACTAATGCATATGATAATGCGTAAACGATAAGGATATGGTGCATGACATAAACAAATAACCCTTTTTAAACAATTTCTGGGAATATAAATGTATATAGGTATATACGGAAAACCAAAAGCCCACTCACTGGTATGTGGAAGGGTCGTAGCCCCCCTGCCTCGAATGTGCACGCTCTTCCTCGGGATACGTGTCACCTATATGCGAATTAACTATAAAAACGTTAACTTTAAAGCACATAACCTTCCGTTCAAAATAACTTCTCATACATTGCTCAAAATGGACAAATGAATATACCAACGTGATCTACACAACCTCAGGATCACACCCATATTTTTAAAATAATTTTTGGACCTCTCACGCGCCCCCACGCGCCAAAATAGGCACGGACCTACGCGCCCCCGCGCACGGCCACGTGCCATGCACACTGACGGTGTCAAGTGACGCCGTCAGGAATATTCCGTTAAACCTAACCAGATTCCGTCACTACCGTTAGGAATATTCTGTTAAACTTAACGGAATATTCCTGTTTCTTCTCCGGCCTACCCTCGCCGGACTCCGGTCACCGGAAAACCGAGGAAACTTCAAACTCACTATTCTCCTTCGTTTTTCAACCAATTTTCAAGATTCTTGAACCAAAATGACGCTTAGACCTAGGAGAAACACGATAGACTACTTTTAAAGGCTAAAAACCACACGATCATACCTGTCTTCAAACTCAAAAACCGGCCAACTTCGAACCAAGCTTTCCCGACGTCCAAATTTGTCCAACGAAGCACTCCCAAGCTCCTGGGAACCTCACAAACACAACTACAAGCTTCAAAATCCCAAAAACTAGCTAGGTTAAATTTGCATGAATAGTAACCAAAACTGAGCTCGTGAAATCGACGTGAAAACGTCGGAGTTCTTACCTGAAAATGGTACCACTGGACTCCTCTCAGCCTCACGAGTTCGATGGTGTAGTTGGTTCCCTCGATCTGTGTTGGTTTGGGTGAGTTTGGTGTTTGTCCGTACGTTTATGGTGATAGGAAGGGAGAGAGAGAGAAAGAGACGTGAGACAGAGACAGAGAAAGGGATAGAGACAGAGAGACAATGAAGGTGAGAGTGTGTGTCCCAGCAACTGGCCACACCACCAAAGTACCCAAAAAAAAAAATGTAACGAAACGAACTAGGGGTAGAAAAGTCATTTCACATGCACGTTAATATAATCCCGGGACGGGATGTCACACAAGACCGCTTCATTATTTTCAAATAACAAAACCACCACTTCTAGTTAAATTTCTTTGTCATCAAACAAATTTTTATAAATTTATACTCTTATGAAAGCATATATAAATATACCTTCCTAATAATTTTGGTGTCCTGAATTTTGATGGGCCCCTGATGGTTGTCCTGCCCGCATTGGGCTTGGGCCGGCCCTAACTTGATATAGATAATATTTGAATCGTTTTTGTTTTTGTTTTTTTTTTGTTTTTTTTTGTCAAATGATAGATTTTGTTAGATTAGCCATCTACGGGGCTTGAATCTACGTCGTTATGCAAGAACTCAACACCATTCCACTACTGTGGTAAGGTACCTCACAACTACCCTATTTTAATATATATATATATATATATATATATTACATTGTTGCTCTCTAGACTCTACACCCACTGGAATTTTTTCGAGTAACGTGGAGGCAGAGACATGAGTGAATGCATGATGGTACGCTACACTGGCTCTTACAATATGATCCACCACAATGCGTGAACAGATGCAGCCCTGATTGAGATTCTGATGAGAAGAATCTTAGAATCTCAAAGAGCCAAAACCCTTGCTAGCTAATACGGTCAACTAGTCCACAACCTTGAGCTTTCATCCAATACTTTATTGGCTTTTTTGTGTAAATGAAATTCGAAAATGGGTATGAGTTAATTTGACAAACCATGAGCCGGTAGTGTAATGTTAAAAGAGGGATTGCGAGATTTATTTCAAATTAAAAACTGAAGATTTTGGGTTTGAAACCGCCTGTTGGTGTGGAAGCCAGGCTTGTGGTCAGGAAGAAACTGAAATGCCTCTGTTAGTCTTTCTGGCCTCCAAAAAAGATGGATAACAGTGATTTGCCACCAATTGTCTCATTTTTTTCAAAAAAAAAAAAAAAAAAAATTACTAGAAGGTTCTTTTCCATTCTCTATCTCTCTATCCTCACCCTTTCTCTCTCTTGGAATCCTTACTCCATCGATATCGATCCAATCCGTTCAAAGAACAAAAGATGGGTCAAGTTTGTAATAAGAACAAAAATTTGGTCAAGTTTGAAATTTGGGGATGCGAAGATATCTAATCGCTCGATATAGGTGAAATCTGAAAATGACACGACGGTGACAACAAAGATTAAGATCTGGAATGGTTTGCAGATGCAAGAATAACTCGGTAATTTGATTTAGATTCGCCGAACAGGGAGAGAGGAAGAGTGGGAAGTCGAAAGTGAGGAAAGGAAACATCGTCGGTGGTGAGGAATTGCAGCCGACGTGGATGATGGGGAGATTGGGGTTGCAGTTGGGTTTTTGTTATGTATAATTTATTTTATAAAAACTTAACAGTATTAGACGTAGGGTTAAATTAGGAGAAAAGTGTCAAAAAAACTAAATAAGAGACAAAAAGGAGACATGGAATCGGTACAGTGGACCCGCATCTAACTAGGAGTTGTCAAATATACCAACTAAGACTAAAGGATATTAAAGTTTCCTCCAAGAGAGATGCCTTAATTGATGCGGCAATTAAATCATTAATTTGACTTTTTTTTTTTTTTTTTCTAGCAGTCATTTTTTACAGCGAACAAAAATATGGTCGATTTTATTATTTAGGGGTGTGCTATTCACACATTTTTTTTACTTCTCACACATCTTTTATTAATTTATGTTCGTTGATCTTCTTCAATTCATCTGATCTGACGGCTGAAAACTAAAAAAGTGTGAGAGAAGTAAAAAAGGGTTGTGGATATTACACCTCATTATTTAATGTGCGGGATCCCATAATTTACCAATTGGATACAACTTTTAAACTATTTTAAATTATTTTTTTCTTTAAAACTGTAGGATTGGGTCCCAATATAGAACAAAATAACAAAAGTAATGCTAGCGAGATCAACTCTATGAGATCAAATCAAATCTTTTGCACCCAAACAAAAAATGTGGGATGTCCCAGGTTTGATGATCCGAGCTGGCGAGTCTGCTTGACTAGGGCAGAGTGAAATTCTCTATAGCCTCTCCGGGCACAACATGGGTGGATAACCGTGACTTGCCACCAGTTGTCCCCATTTTTAAGGGAAAAAAAAGATTGTAGCCTTTCTATGGCCCCAATTATTGATTGACACTTGTTTATAAATTTAATTTTCATAACTTTATTATTATAAACTTAATATGTGTCGAACAATGCTTAGGGCTATAGAGGGGCCACACCCATTTTGGGTGCACAAGATTTGATCTTCAACTATATTAACCAAATTTTATAAACCATATGACATGGTTGTTGATGATTTGATAATTACTTGATTAACGTACTTATTTTCTATTAGTGATACATCACATGGTTTGCAAATTTGATCTAAAAAATTGGTTTACTTAGCATTGATCAAATAATAATTTAACATGTCCTTGGAACGAAAGAAATTATAACATCAACTTCTTTTTGTTTTTTTGTTTTGGACATCTTCATTGAGGATGCAAATACAAGAATTATTTTTTAAATTATATTTTATAAACCAAATGAAGGACAGTTGATGGTTCGATTTCGTTTTTAATGATTTAAAGAAAGAATTTAATCATCAAATGTCACATCATATAGTCTACAAATAAGATTTAAAAACATAATCTCTAGCATCACCATAATTTTACTTTTATACTTCGTTGGGCAAGAGATTTGAAGTCCTATGCAAATTAATGTTTTAGATTTCCTATGGGGGCGTTTCACTTTAATCTAAACCCTAGTCAAATAATGTCATGACTAGTCCACCACCTTGAGCTGTCATCCTCTATATATTTTAGGCTTTTTATGTTTTTTTGTAAATGAAGGTAGGAAATAGTTGTGAGCTAAAATTCATTTTTAGATTTTCCATGGGGAATTTTCACTTTTAGATTTTCTACGGAAGTGTGTTGGCATCTACCTGTGTGTGAAATCATATCTGCACGTTATTAAAGCATCTCTAATGGGAGGGATTCAAACCACCACCTTTAAAGACTTATTTAGGTACTAAAGAGAATCTTTGAGTCCTTAAAATAATATTATCTCCAGTGGAAAAGTCCTTATAGTATAAACCCTAAATTTGAGGATTATATAATAAAAAACTCTAAGTTAAATTTGGACCGTTTATATATATATGTGAGACCCATCTTGCAACTGCATCAGCAGCTATCTGGCGACTAACATCCACCCGTGTTGCTGGAGCAAGTGGATGAGCTGCAACATCAATCAAACCCAATATTTGGAAGAAGCATGCAACCTTTCATGTGGGTGGGTTTCTATCCCCACTCAAAGGTGTCCCTATATATAGTCCTCAAATGTGAGGAAAATTTTGGGTACTCCAGCCAATTCCTATACTATAAGGACTAGAGCTCCGCCCCACTGGAAGCCACAAGGTCCCTAAATTTAAAGACATATGGTGGTAGAGGGTGATAAGGACTCTATTTAGTGACTTCACTGGAGATGCTCTTATCTTCTCATTTTCTTGTATAATATACGTGAAAAAAAATAGCGTAGATGTATTTTTCGTATACATGGACACTTTTGAGAATGTGTCATATTGTACATGTGAGTAAAAGAAAATTTTGAATTCCACGAGCCCCATACGTTTGCCTTTGCCATCCTCATTCCTTGTGAATGAATGTATTGATGAAGTTTTCGGTAACCAAATTACCTCTAATATAAATTGAAAGACTTATAAAATCAAATAAGGATACATAGTTGAATAAAGAAAACATTTTAATTTCTTATATATCTTATTGATGTGCAAAACAAACAATAAAATTGAAATAGGAGTCGTTCGCTGACTATCATTGTGAAATGTCAACATTTGCAAGAAAAAAAAAATGGAAAGAGAATTATCCCTTTCTCATTCCTGAAATGGACACAAGAAACCACTGAAACAGAAAAATTGGATAATTTCAGCCAGTTTTCTTATACCAAATCTGAATAATTAATATACGAGTGTCCACAATTAAAATAATCAAATATTGTTTAAAAAAACGCATCTGGTTTCTGTGTTCATACCATTTGTGAAAAATGAAACACGAAAACTGAAACATCCTCGTCATAATCTCTCCAGACAAGAATTACAAACAAAACCAATAAAAATGAGAAAATTTCCCTCCACATTAGTCCTAGCTACAATGAACCTACAGATCATGACAACCCATGAAAATTTCAAGAAAACTAAAGACTTAAAAGACTCTAGTAGCAACAACAATATTGAGCATGGACACATGAGTCATATGACATGATAGAGACCTAGAAAATAAAAGTGACATTGATGTATCATCAAAATTTAACTACGAACATGCCTGATGGCTGGCAACACTGGCACTCCAAATATGCAGGGTGAACCTGTTCCCACACTGTTGAAACTAAAACACTTCCCCGCTGAAGCTCCTGATCCCCCAATCCCACTAATTTTTTGATCTTCAACAACATCATCCTCGTCATCATCTTCACAACCATCATCATCGTTGTTGTCATGGCCACCATCACCAACATCATTCCCAATCTCATTCTTGTTCATGTCCCCGTTCTCGTTCTCGTTCTCGTTCTCATTCTCGTTCCCATTGCAAGCAAATGGGGGAATCAAAATCTCATCATCAAGCAGGACAAGCTGCAAAGTGAGCCTGCCATTAGACCTATGAGCCCTAAGGTACTCATGATGCTTAACCTTCTCCTCGGTGAGAATCAACCTCCCATCATCTGTGTAATGCCTCTTCAATACCCAAGGCATATGAGAAAGCAAGTTCTCAGTGCGTGCTAGCAATTGTATAGGAGGTGGAAACTCCTTGTTCTTCAATGCCCATTTTTGCTCTCTCCTATTTCTTATCCTCTGACCAAAACTACCATCATGCCCATCACCACCGCTACCGGTCACCTTCAGTTGCGGTTTATGATCATCACAGTCCTTGAGCACGTCAACCGAGCTCTCCATTCCAATGTAGTCCCCGGTCAAAAGGGAAGAGGAAGTTGGGGATAGCAAGTCAGAAAGCGTCATGTTGCAAGTTTTATGAGATGGGTTTTTCTTAGGGTCTAGGGTTAAGGGATTGAGACCAAATTCTAGAGGGGTTGGAGTTTGGTTTTGGCATCGGCGAGGCTCATTGGGGATCTGCATAGTGTTATTATACAAGTGAATTGTGAGATAGATAGGGACAGTGTGACAGGGCTCTTTTGGCTGATGTGTTTAAATGAGGGTTTGGAAATTACAGAGTTGAGTGTGTTGGATAGAGAGAGCCAGCTAATATTTGCGACATAAATATTTTGGTTTATTCAGGAAGCAGAATCTGATAAATATTGCAGTGTTGCACTATGACTTGCCTGGAAACTTTCAAAACAAGAAACCAAAAGAAAAATTGTTAAGTCTGTGTAAATGTTTAGTAAATATTGCTAATAAGTGATAGCTCAAATAAGTAAAACCTAAAAATGATACAACAAATTAAAGGGTTGTCAAGAAAATGTTACAAATTGTATTGTAAGAAAAAAAAAAAAATTGCCAAACTGTGAATTTGAACAAATACGCATTTAAATTTTGTTAGTATACCATTAATCTGGACTTTAAACATTCAATTCTTTTGAAAGTGCGGTGCATAACATGTGATATTGTTATTTTCAAAATCATTGGAAAATTATTAATGTATGGCGTTACGTTGTTTATCTAGACTATAAATTCAAATTCATTTGAAAATTCAATGCATAACAAATCTAAACATACATTCAATTTTATTTGAACATTCAAATTCATTTTACACCAAAAATATAAAAATAAAAAGTCTTAAAACTTTGAATTTAGTCTTACACATGGTTGGGTGGATTGCACGTGTACTTTCCACGGCATGCATGGATATATGTATGTATTCATACTGTTGTCTGTTTGGGGACCTCACAATAAATTGTATCTTGCGTACCATTGAGATGATTGAACTTAATACTATCATGATCAACGACCCAGTATGCATAACTATATGTCAATCAACGACAAGCATATTATATAAAATTAGGAAACAAAATAGTATGTTGGGAGAAGCACAAAACAGTAAAGGAAACGTATACGCGTCGGAAGAGCTCGAGGGACAAATATACAGGTGAACAGATCAGCATGCAACCTGCAAACTAGCATCTCCCTACTTTCTATTTCTTAATTTTATCGTTTGCTTCAACCATAATTTGTAAATAATTAAACACAGTTAATAAATAAACTAACTAATATCATATTAATGTGAGACCCTAATTTTGTGATGGAGGTGATGAATTTGGACAATTATGTTTCGTATTTACTGATAAATAACTGAAGCAGATGGTAATAATAGTAGAGGAAATAATGTGGCCCTTAAGTATTTAAAACGCAGTCCAGCAAAAACACTGAATTCAAGTAATGTATGATAGAATAAAAAATTTCCCAGAAAGGAAATTAACCAACAAAAAGTCAATATTCAAAAGATTAATTACAAAGAAATCAATAAGTGAGCTTCCAATGTTAAACCTAATGCGTTCATGTACATTCAAATACCATTGCACTAACCTTGAGTACTCATCTTCCTAGCACTGCATCAAGCACTGCAATTGCAGCTAACACCCTCTTGCAATTCGAACTTCAAAGGATGATCTTCTGCACACTCACCATCACTGTATTACTCGAACCTATGGGGAGTTCTATGAGTGTATGTATCAGTGGTGTATGTAAGGACCTTCCCTTGATATTTATACTACTACAACGTACATTCCCATAATCATACGCTAGGATTCCTTATTGTACAAGGATATAATCTACCAAATCTCAATCCAAATAGGATAGTATCAAGAGCCCTTATTGTCCAATTATAACCGGGTTATATTCCTTTCCTTGGAGTCCAAGTTATTGCTCATAACTAAACCCTAATCACACTTACATTCCACATCAATCTTTATTAACTATATTGACTTATTAGCTGTTGGATTAGATTCTAACATCCAACATTCTCCCACTAGGTCAATTAGTTAATTCAAGAAAGAACTTTAATGAATCTGTAAGCATGATTCTTTATTGGCCAATGGATTCAGTTAAGCTAATAAGCTTCTTGCATACTTCTGTCAAGTAAAGATTACTCATTTAGAACTATCAGAGACTATGAACTTACATTTGTGTTCATGAGCTCTTATAATCACTGAACAAGATCCTTACTTACATGAAATAATCAATCACAGACTTGGTACAGAAGTGAGCCACAAAACCAAAAGTTGAAAGCATCAACTCCATCACTTCTAGGTCCACTTAATCAACCTTTATTTATGACTGCTTAATGCTTCCTATGAAGCTTTCAAGCTATAAGAATAGCTCACATATGTTTTCGTGAAAAAAACTCAGCACATATGCCAATCAATCTCTCAGCACTACTAATTGCAGCTAATAACCGTTTACTGCTACATTGTTTCACTGTAATAGATACCAGTTTCTTATGATCTTTTAACAACTTTTATGTCCAACAGAAAATAAGAACCAGAACTATATTGAAACACAATATGAATTACTGAAGTAGCATCCCTTTAATAACCATTCAATTCAACTAAGTGCAGCGACTAGCTAAACACAAAATCAAAAAATTACTTCTTACTGTCACGATAATAACTAACATACATAATTATGCCATATACTACATTACTCCCACTAATTCAACAAATCTAGGGTTGCAGTCACTCCCATATTGACTGCATGCTTATGAAAAACTGCATTTGGTAGTACCTTAGTGAGTGGATCAGCAAGCATTGCATGAGTGTCAATGTAATCAACCTTAATCTCTCCAGACTTTACTTTCTTCCTCGTCAATGTATATTTGGTGTTCAAGTGCTTTGTTCTAGGAGACCTTTTATTATTCTTAGAATAAAAGATAGCAGCTTTGTTATCACACCAATTTTGAATAAGCTTTGCAATTGAATTCATGATCTTAAGACTGCTGATGAAATTTCTCAGCCATACAGCTTGTGATGTAGCTTCATGACAAGCTACAAACTCAGCTTGCATGGTAGAAATGGTAACAGTATCTTGTTTCACACTCTTTCATGACACTGCCTAATGTGAATATATAACCTAAAGTTGACTTAAGTGAATTAAGGCAGCCTGCAAAGTCTGAGTCACTGTAGCCTACTAGTTCGAGTTTTGAATCCCTTTTGTATACTAGCTGGTACTTTTTTGTTCTCTGCAAGTACCTCAAAACTTTCTTGGCAGCTAACTAGTGTGCATTGCCATGATTAGACTGAAACCTTCCCAATATGCTAATAGCATATGCAATATCCGGTTGGGTACATACCTGTGTATACATGAGACTCATAATGAGAGAAGTATAAGGCTTGCTAGCCATTTCTTTCTTCTCAAAGTTAGTCTTAGGGCACTGATCCTTACTGGGCTTTTGTCCCTTTGTCATGGGAACATCATAGTCATTCGAGTCATCCATGTTGAACCTTTGGAGGAACTTTTCAATGTATGCTTTTTATGATAAACCAAGTAGTCCTCTACTTCGATCCCTTGTGATCTGAATACCAAGAACAAAGGCTGCCTCTCCTATATCCTTCATCTTAAAACGTTTAGATAGAAATCTCTTGGTGTCACTTAGCAATGATGCATTATTACATGCTAACAATATGTCATCCACGTAAAGAATGAGAAGGACAAAATAGTTTCCATACATTTTCATGTAAACACACTCATCACTAAGGCTCTCTTCGAAACCATGTGATGAAACAACCTCATCAAACTTCAAATACCACTATCCCAAGGCCTATTTTAAACCATAAATGGATTTGTTAAGTTTGCAGACCAAATTCTCTCTCCCTTCTTGAATGAAACCCTCTGGTTGCTTCATGTATATCTCTTCCTCAAGGTTTCCATTCAAGAATGCAGTCTTAACATCCATTTGATGCAGAAGTAGATTGAAGTGAGCCACTAGTGCCATGACTATTCTAAACGAGTCTTTTGTGGAGACTGGGGAGAAGGTTTCATTGTAATCAATTCCTTCTTGCTGAGTATATCCCTTAGCTACAAGTTTATCTTTGTATCTCTCGATATCACCCTTGGAGTATCTCTTAGTATTATAAACCCACTTGCAGTCTATTGGTTTGCATCCTTATGGCAACTCAACCAACTCCCACACTTTGTTTTTATTCATGGAGTCCAACTCTGATTGCATAGCTTCTTGCCAGTGTGCATTGTTGAGACTCTTAATTGCCTTCTTGAAGCTTAATAGATCTTCTTCTTGGCTACTAAACTCAGCCTCTTGCAAATACACAAGGAAATCATCTGATATTGTGAGCTTTCTTGTACGAGTGGATCTTATGGTTTCCATGAGTATAGGCTCAAGGTTCTCTTCTTGAATGACCGGTGCATTATTCAACTGCACAGGTTCTATTGCAATCATCTCTTCTTGTTGAATAACTTGTGTTGGTTCTGCAACTTGATTATTTTGCACTGGAATTGGCACAACTACTTCATTTGTCATAACATCACTTAGGTTTTCTTCTTGCATTGCTGTGGTTTCTTTATTCCAATCAAGATTCTCCTCCAATTGATCATTATTAACTTCTTCAATGAACTTGGCTCTCCCAGTTTCAATGAATCTTAAGCTATGATTTGGGCAGTAAAACTTGTAGGCTTTAGTTCTTTCTGGATACCTTACAAAGAAGCATGTGATTGTTCTAGGGTCCAGCTTCTTCTCTATTGGATTGTATGCTCTTGCTTCTGCAGTACATCCCCAAATTCTCAAGTGATTTAGCATTGGTTTAGCATTGGTTTTCTGTTGATCCATAACTTGAATCGTGTCTTGGGGATAGACTTGCTAGGGACTCTATTAAGCAAATAGTTTGTAGTTTTGATTGCTTTACCCTAAAGAAAAGTGGGTAGTTTTGAATTACTCATCATGCTTCTCACCATTTTGATCAAGGTTCTATTTCTTCTTTCACTAACTCCATTTTGCTCAGGGGTACCAGGATTGGTGTATTGAGCAACAATTCTATGCTTCTGCAGAAACAATGCAAAATGACTAGGCTGTCTTCCAGATTCACTAAATTTTCCATAATACTCTCCATCCCTATCAGACCTTACTACCTTGATTTTGCAGTTTAATTGATTCTCTACTTCTGCCTTATAGATTTTGAAAGCAGCAAAGGCACTAGACTTCTCTACCAACAAGTATACATACCCAAACTTAGAAAAGTCATCTGTTAATGTAATGAAATACTTGTAGCCATCGTGTGTTGATGTTGAAAAAGGTCCACATATGTCTGTGTGGATCAGTTCTAGCAACTTTGTACTTCTAGTTGAACCATTTTGCTTCTTATTTATCAACTTTCCCTTAATGCAATTTGTACAAATTTTGAAATCACCATAGTTCAATGATGGCAGAATTTGTTCCCTAGTTAATCTTTGCATTCTTTCTTTTGAAATATGCCCTAATCTCTTGTGCCATAACTTGGACAAGGTGTCGTTTTTCAGTGCTCGTTTGTGCCCTATTGTGTTGACTTCACTTATTGGTACATTGCATATAAGCTTGAACATGTCACCAACCAATACTCCATCACCAATTAAGTTGGAACTTTGAAATATTGAAAAACCATTCTCATTAATATCAAACTTAAACTTTGATACAAGCCTATTAACTGAGACTAAGTTCCTTCTCATGGAAGGTATATAAGCAACATCAACCAAATCTAGCAAAAAACCAGAAAACAACTCAAGTTTAACTACTCCAATGAACTCCACTGCAACTCTAGCTCTATTGCCCACAAACACTGACACCTCATCCTTGTTTGGCACCCTCTTACTAATGTACCCCTGCAATGAGTTTGTTACATGAATTGTAGCACTAGTATCAAGCCACCAAGTATCATAATCTCAACCAAGTTCGATTCAAAACAAACTGAACTTTTATGCACTATACCTTGTTTTTCTTACTTTCTTTGTTGTCCTTCCAACGTTTATACCTAGTGCCTTCCTTTTTCTGATGTCTTACCTTCTTGCAAAAGAAACATTTCATTCCAACACCCTTATGAATTCTCAAATGGTTATTACCCTTATTGACCATTCATGCAGCCTTTTTGTTGTTTTTCTGTGGAAGGTTTCTTTCTCATTGGGAGGATTGACACTCTCCACTACATTGACTTGTTTTTTCCCCTTATCTTGTCAAATATTTTGCTCTTCATGCACACAGATAGCAATCAACTCGTTCAGGTCCCATTTTCCTTTCTAAGCTATGTAAGTACTCTTCAACTGAGAGTACTCAAGAGGTAAGGAATTGAGGGCAAGATGCACTAGAAAAAGGGTCATTTATTTTGATGTTAAGTTCATTGAGCTTTGCAGCTGCATCAACCATTGAGAGAATGTGCTATCTTATATCACCACCAAGGTATTTAGTGGTTATAAGTGTTCATGAGTGTTCCAGTTTCTGCCTTCTTGGATTCCTTGAACTTTGCTTCAATGGAGTCAAGGTATGCCTTAGCATTATCTGATTCAGTGATTGCCCCTCAAACTAGATCATACATTGATCTTTTGATTACCAGCAACACTATTCTATTAGCCTTAATCCACTTCTCATACTCATTCTTCTTTTTTGCAGTTGTATCTTCCGTAGGCTTGGCTGGTTCATTCTCTGTTAATATCCAAAACATACAGGAAAATTGTTCAAAATTAAACCAAAAAACAAGGGGGGGAGGTTCGGCCAATAGGTGGAATTCGGCCCTATTGTCTAAATTTCAACTAGAAAATAGTTTATGTCTCAGATTCTAATATTCTATAGGGGTGGTATCCTCTTGAAAATCAGAAACCTCCATCTTGGTACTCTCCGTTTCATCCACTTGCATAAAGTTTGATTCAAACTTCTTACGACGAGAATGATATTTAGCTACAACCTTTAGGGGAGCTCGGAAAACATGCGACCAGTGATCCTTTTAACCACATCGATAACACATATTTGCATCCATGGTTTCAGGTGTTTTACCCTTATTCTTGAAGTTTGGGGCTTTGGGAGAAAGGTTAGGGTGCTTTTGGGCTCGGTTTCCACCCTTAAATGGGCGCTTCTGGCCGTCTCTACCACGCTATTTTGGTGTTTTGGGTGTTTGTTTGTGCTATAATGTGCTTCAGGCACATCAGTCGCCCCAATAGGTCAAGCTTAATAATTTTTCATCAATAACTGATTCTGCTTTTTAACGATAAGTAAAATATAGATCAAATCCAAAAACTTGGTGCACTTTTGAGCCCTATATTGTTGCTGCATAAGAATATTAATAGCAAAGAAGGTCAAATAGGTGTTCTCCAAGAGATCCTCTTCAGTCAAGGTCTCGTTACAGAACTTAAGAACTGATAGGATTTGACAAACTTCATAATTATATTCATTCACAGACTTAAAGTCCTTGAAGCGCAAATGCTGCCAGTCATGTCTTGCTTCAGGCAAAAAGATGTCATTTTGTTGATCAAAGCAATTAGCCAAAGCGACCCAGAGTGCTCGTGAATCCTCATCAGCAAGGTACTCAGTTTGTAGTGCATCATGAATGTGTCTTTGGATGAAGATCATGGCACTGGCTTTCTCAGCTTCATTAACCAGGTTGTCCGTCTTATCTTCAATGGCAGGACGCAAATTCTTTGTAGAGAGGTAGAGCTTCACATCTTGGACCCACTTGAGGTAGTTTCTTCCAGAGACCTCCAAAGCGGTAAAGTCGAGTTTGTTCAAATTTGACATGTTCCTATCACAAAATAAATGAACAAGATGTGGTTAGTGTAATAGAGAAAAAATCTATCCATTCACATATGAGTAGAACATTCAGGTTCTAATAGACATGTATTGGTTTAAATTTTCATGAAAAAACTTCAGGTTTTCATAGGTGATGTTTTTAAGGAAAACTTCAGGGTTTCAAACAAGGCATGTTTCTAGAAACTTCAGGTTTCGAAATAATTATGAACTTCATGTTCATATGTTCTTGCAGACAAATACAACTATATATACATAACTATGCAACAAGAGAATATGCAAATAGAACTTTAGGTCTAAAATTATAATTGAATTAATTATTTAGACTTCGGGCCAAATTTAAAGTGTGGGTGAAAAAATATAAAACCCAACATGCCTAAAAGAAATGGGCATTTAAAACTCGGGGCCCAAAATAATAGGCCAAAGCCCACGGGTAGGCTGAGTGAACCGGTGTCATGAGGTCCAGGCCCAAAACTAGGTTGGGGTAGGCACAAGCCTAGCATACAGGCAAGCCCAGCATCACAGAAAAATGGGTTACAGGTGCAAGCCCAAAGACAGAGGCCTAAACGGGCTCTGATTTAGTGCTTCGCGGACATGGTGCATGGGATCTAGTACAACTCGGTGCATGGAAACTGTAATAGCCACGCGGGCTGTGATCCTATATGGTGCGAGACACAAGAACACCATGGCCAAAGAGGGTCAGTGTTAGGCCGAGAAGAGCTTCAAAGCCTAAAGGGCTGGTGCTTAATGAGAACGGGCTAAGCCTAATTAGGCTTGGGATTTGAACCAGACACCCCAGCGCTAGCTAGGTGAACTCGTCGGAGAAAGAGATTGGCGCCACTATTTCAGGTGGTCGTGTCGTGGTGCAAAAATCACAGCAAAAACTATGGGTTCGACGGCAACCCATACAGGTAAACGGAAGTAGAAACACTTAATGTTTTTATAAACCCTAGAAAAATTAAATCAGAATTTAAAAAAAAAACGCATGAGATTAGAATGAATCTTGGTCAAAAAACCCATCAGGGAACGATTTTCAGGTCGTCGGGGCGATGATCCGAGAGCAAGGTTGGGCTGCAGGCTTACCTATGATGGTGGAGACGCCATGGAAGACGTTGGGTTTTCTGGGTTTTCAAGCCTAGAGCCCGTGGCTTTAGCTTATGGTCTCACAGCTCAGGGAGAGCTCGATGGCGGTGCGGTTTCAAGCCACTACTATCGGGGTTCCAAAAACCTAGAAATTATTATTATTTTTGTTTTCAATTTCTAGATTTCGAATTAATTCAATTTTATGCATATTCAACATATAATTTAATGTATGAACAAATATATGATGCAATTTATGGCAATATCAATTCACATGATTCAACAATTATGAATATAATGCATATACAATTTATGTAGAATCTAAAATTCGAAAAACGTAAAGTTGCGTCATGCATTATGGTGAATGTTCATGCTATCAGGGCTGTAAAAATATTAAGATAAAAACCATTGTTTTGAAAGAACCTGATTGTGTGATGATATTGATGAACTGGTTTGATGCAGAAAACTTCCATGTCAGATTCCTAAGCACAATGGTAGGAGCGTGCTGATAATGTGTTGTGGCCTATATTTAACTAACAAGGAGAAAGGGCCAACGATCGGTGACATAGAAAATAGAAAGAGATGTGTTTGTAGGGTTGTGTAGAGGATGTGATATTCCCCCTACGCAGTGCCTTTATTTATAGTAATAAGAGAGAAGAAATCATTCTTCTCCAAGGAATACAAGTCCTAAAAGGAAAGAATAACTAGAATAAAATCTAATTTAGGATTTACACAATCACACCCTTTTTTTTTTTAAGCAAAGGTACGATATTCATTAAGTAAATCATAATTCGTACAAACTGAGGATAATGTGCTTAATAGGCATCGATAAAAACTTTGCCAATGATTTCAACCTGGTCAAAGGAAAAGAGCAACCTTCACAATTAGAAAACTAAGAGCAACCCTCACAATTAGAAAACTATCCTCAAATGAACAATGGAAAAGAATTACAATCCCTCATCTAGAAGTATATCTTGGATCAAATCTGGAGGCTCCTCGAACCATACTACTTCCAGATCACAATTAATTCCCATCCGAGCAAGTCGATGGGTTGCCAAGTTCCCTTCTTGTTGAATATGACTAACCACCGAATCCGACCACTCTCTAAGAAGGCATTGTAGGTCATTAATTATAGGACTTAAGGAAGAACTGTCATCCCCACTCCCTTGCATAATAGCCAACACCAACGCTGAGTTTCCTTCTAACTGAACCTTTCCCTTCATCGTACAAACAGTACCCACCAATATTGCGGCTTTCCGCACTGCAAATACTTCAGCATGCAACACATAGGTTGTCCGCTCAATGGACCCAGCAGCAGCGGTAAGATACCCCCTCAAGTGATTTCAAATCACCACCTCAAAACCTCCCCGGTTATTTCTATTGTTCCACGCTCCATCGAAGTTGTACTTAACCCACCCTTCCACAGGTCGCCTCTACTTCTGATGCTCCCGGCTTACCTTCCTCGCCGTTGGCTTGTGCCACTTATGAAATTCCTGCAATTAACCCTCCGTATGAAGCATGATTTCAAGTGGCGGTAACGCTTTTGCATTCCAAAGAATCCCGTTCCTATGCTTCCACAAAGACCATATCAACATTAGACATAGATCAAACCCCGAAGTAGAGCCCTGGAGTTGTAAATTGGCTAACCAATGCATAAAGCACTTTCCCTGCCCACCATCCACCTGTAAGTCTAAACCTCGAAACCACATTGCTTTAGCCACATTACAATCTCTCAAAACATGCTCTATTGATTCCACATGGCCTCCATAAACTACACACACCTCCTCCGTCATCACTCTTCGTTTACAGAGATTCAACCTCGTAGGTAGGGAATCCAAACATGCATGCCATACATAAATCTTCACATTCCCAGGAACACAAGTAACCCATGGTTTCTTCCATAGCTTTTCTCCAACATTACTAGAAGCAGAAGATGAGCCCGCTGCCCCGTCACCACTTGCTACATTTATCCCCCGTGCAACATTATATACACTCTGGACCGTAAATTTTCCATGTCGTTCATAATGCCAAATCTGACGATCGTCTCTATTCTGTAGACTCAGATGAATTCCATGAATTAGGTTTACTTCCTCCTAGCAAAATAGTTCATTCATCAACTAGACGTTCCTCTGCTTTGACTTCATCCAAAATAAATTGTCTACTGTGGCCTCCTCATCCCAATGGATCGGCGTTGCAGTCAAAATCCGGAGATAAAAGTCCCTTGGCACCTAATTATCCTTCCATATACAGACCTTCCTTCCATTACCCACTTGCCAGCGAACTCCCTTTTGGAGTACCGATCGTGAGGCTGCAATACTCCTCTAAACATATGAACTATTAGAAGTCACCCGAGCATCTAAGAACTCTGGCGTAGGAAAGTAACGAGCCTTGAATACCCAATACACAAGAGCCTCAAGATCATGTAGAAAACGCCAAGCTTGTTTAGCCAACAAAGCCTAGTTAAACGTATAAAGGTCTCGAAAACCAAGACCCCCCTCATGCTTCGGTTTACACAAAGTCCTCCAGTTAAGCCAATGTATTTTCCTCTTACCCGAATCTCCACTCTACCAAAACTTAGCTATCATCATATTCAATTCCTCACAAAACGATTTAGGGAGCAGAAAGCATTGCATGGAATACATTATTCTGTTTTTTCTACCTTCTTTTATGCGTAATGATAATTATAACCTCATTATTGTGGTGTTCTAGGGTTTAACCATTTGTGTTGCTTGGCACATCAAGAATTTTAAGTTGTAGATAACTAGCGTCTTTTGAGATATTTGATAAAGTTGAATTTGAAACAGACAATATCCAGCATATTGGCTTTTAGATAATGAGATAAATCCAGGAAAAATGCAAATTTCCCTTTTTCTAAAAAGAGATAACAAAAAGAAAATTTCAACATGATGACATTGTTTCACTTTACTTTATAAGCAATTAAACATGATGACATGTTGATAAGGTTGCTTTATCCTATGATTTTGTTTGCTGTTTTAAAACGTTGCATACAAATGCAATGTTGTTTTCTTATTTTTAGTGGCGGATTTAGAAATTTCTTAGAAAGTAAATGGAGTATAAAAGTTTATAAAAGTTTATAATGTTTTAGTTAGAATTAATTATAGCACATGTGTCATTGTGTAATGTGAAAATCTTAAGCTTTTTTATTACTTGTAGGCATAGATTAAAATGTTGCCGATATTATTGAAATATTGGTTGACATTTCGGAACTTTCATGAGTCCCACAATTAAAAAGGGGAGAAAAGGCATATCCAGTGTTTAAAATATCGATATAGGTGGAAATATCAACATGCAAATTTATGAAAATATTAATATGCAAACTTATGAATATATCGATATTGGTTCCTTCAATAAAAATTGTGGAAATTTACAATGGGTGGGTATATCAACTCACTTAGATTTAGGTGAAGTTAGAGAAAAATTTCTCCAAAAAAATTCAAAAGTTCAAAATCTGCAACGGGTTCTTGTAAAATTTACGTAGTGAATTGTTTAATTTTCCTATATCTCGCCGATATAGGGTGAAGCCTGTGTTTCACCCTCCATTTTCCATATCAGTCCTTGATTTGGACATTTCAACAAAAATATTGACAATTTCGTACATATTTTAAACATTGTGTATCTCTATCATGTCATTCGACAAAAGTCGGAGAAACTCGGTGTTTCAGTGGAATATCCTTAAAGTTTAAGAGATTTTGACAAAAAAATTCATGAAAATTCGTTGTATTCTGTACGTAGAATGTCAGTGAAATATGTGTCGGTTTTCTTTTGAATGGAGACATGCAACAATCTTCGCAGGTAACGGGGGAGAGAAAAAGAGGTGGAGTTTCAGGGGCGGTGCGAGGAAGAATAGTCTCTCTATTCGTATCACCACCCTTGTCACTGTTATTTCATTTTTTTGATTAATTAATTTATTTACCGGAATCCACTTCCCCAACTAAAAAAAGTACCCTACTTCTATTCAACTACCAATAATACTATATAAATACAAAGCTAAAACTATAAGATTGAGCATATACAAAAACAATCTTACACTAACCAAATTATGGGGTAATCTAGTATGTATTGATTATCCTATAGTACGGGGTTTTAACGTTTAAAGTGATATCATGATTTAATAGTCAAAACTTCAGAGTATAAAATAGTCCAAAGCATAATAGAATAAAAAAGATGTTAAATAGATTCATTGATAGTCGATTTTGGAAGTGAGAAGTCTGGTGGTATTCCTCTTCATTTGAACGTGAGAGGTTTTAGGAAATCAAAGCCTGAAGCATGATTCCCTAGCTTCTAAAGCCTCCAACTTCAAGAATAAAGGCAAATTACCCACCAACAAATAAGCGGAGATGTGTTACAGCTGTGGTTCGAAGGATCATTGGTTCTATACTTTCCAAGCTTCCGCTCAAGCTGTTGCTGAGTATCATTCGCGTCGTTAGGCCATAAAGGTTAACTTTGTTGAAGTGGATAATCCTAAAGATACCACCATGGAGATTTCCATTTTCAAGAGGTATCTGCATTGATGGAAGATTAGATTTTTTTGAACATGGTCCTACACGTTGGCTGAATTCCCATAGTGACCTAATTCTTTATGTTCTTTTTGTTGAAGTTTTTGAACAATTTTTATTGTGTTGGATAATTTGTTTGGTATTGTTTTAAATTTTGGATATGATTTATGGATATTATTTCTCGAATAATAAATTAAATGAATGAAATCGAAATTTTCTTTATCATATAACCTATTCAATTAATTTATTTTTAGGTAATGTTTTGTGGGGAAGTTAGTTGTCTAGTATATAGTTCAACCACGGACACCATCTTGCGTGAGCACATCTAATTTACTAACTTCATACCTAAAAATTCACTTTTGACAACCTTTTTGACCCATTCAACCTGATTGAGGGGCATGGCGATGCCTATATAATGTTGTCCAATAATACTAAATTAACCATTAAAAATGCTCTTCAAACACCTTGTTATGGAAGAACACTGTTGAGCTTCAAAGATTTTTGAGATAATAATTATCACGTTGAAACCACTAAAGAAAATGGAGTTGAATTCCTTTGCATCACTTCCTATAAATATGGCTAGAAGCATATTCTATAAAAGATGGAGTGCCTTCTAAATGGCTTATATGTCAGAACCATTTGCATTGTTCAGGATCACTATGTGGTCGGTGTTACCTTTGGGCTTGCATTAGAAGACACGCTTTGACATGATTGCTTGGGACATCCAAGACGTGATATGATGCTCTATATCCTCAAAGTTACTTAAAAGCATCCTCTTACTAGCAGTAAGAATATCATTCCTGGTTGCATTTCCTACGAAGCTTGTTCGTTGGGTAAATTAAACACTCGCCCATCTACCAACAAGATTCGAAAGGATCCTTCAACCTTTCTTTAGAGGATTCAAGGGGACATTTATAGGCCTATTTAACAACCATGTGGACCATTTTTTACTTTATGGTGTTGGTTTACGCATCAACACATTGTTCACATGTTTGCCTACTATCCACATGTAATGATGCATTTGCGAAACTACTAGCACAAATTGTTAAGCTTAGGGCTTACCAATCATTAGATAGCCTGGTAGACTAACAGCTAGCCAATCATATGCTCATACCTTAAAATTGGCAGACCCGTTGGTTGAAAGGATTCACAACCCTGAAAGAGGAAAAACACTGCACACACTAGTTCAACTAGCTTGAAACCATCGCTAACTTATCCATTCCAACGCATGAAGTTATTCTAGATTATGGAAACATTCTTGAAGAGACGAATTTACCTCTCGAGAATCGTGAGAATTCAGTCCATTATACGAAGCTTGGATGTACTTTGGAATAATGATGAGATGATAGTTGACTGAGATTTCAGTGGCTACTGATATCATGTTAATCGATGATTTTGAACCTTATTTCATTGATGAATGGCGACATAGAATTGATTGGTCAAACTGGAAACAAGCAATCTAGGTCGAACTCTATTCGCTTGTGAAATGCAAAGTGTTTTGGCCTGCAATTCATACACCTCAAAATGTGAAGTGAGATAACTACAATTAAGTTTTAGTAAGGAAGCGTAATGAGAATAATGAAATGTTGCAATATAAAGCACGCCTCGTGGCATAAGGCTTCTCTGAACGCCCTGGGATGAATTATGAGAAGACTTATTTCCCGTAATGAACATCATAATATGCAACTTAGAACGTGGTAGCTGTGTATTTATATAAGGATCTTGATCGAAATTTATATGAAAGTTCCTGAAGGACTTACATTGACTATAACAAATAGTTCTGGACCACCCTCTTCATTAGATTGAGGTGTTTACTTTACAGATTGAAACAATTCGGACGGATATGATATAACCGTTTGAGTTAGTATTTGATTGGTGAAGGATATTTGAATAATGAAATATGCCAATGCGTGTTCATCACGAAGTCACATTCCGATTTTGCGATAGTTGCAATTTATGTCAATGACATGAATCTCATTGGGACTCTAAACGAGACCCTTTCCATCCTACAAACAATGAGAAAAAGGTTTTGGAGCCTAAAATTCCATATTTGATTGCAATTGGCGATGTATTGTACTTAGCTTAGTGCATTAGACTAGATATCTCCTTCGCCGTTAATCTTTTGGAAAGATATAACAACGCACCAATACGTCGACATTGGAATGGTGTTAAAGAAATCCTTTATTACCTTAAAGGTACTATGGATTTGAGCTTATTTTATCCCTATACATCTCAGAATAGATCATACCCCATTGGTCTTTGAAATGATGCTTGCCTTGTTAGTATGATGACAAAGGTTATTTACCATCGGAGACACTACAATATCTTGGAGGTTAACCAAATAGACCTTAGTTGCGACTTCTTTGAGCCATGCTTAAATTCTCGCACTTCACGAAACTACATGTGAATGCTTCTAGCTGAGAGCTGTTATTGAGCATCCTACAAGCACTTGCAGACTTTCTTCCATCGTTGACGTCCCTACAACAATTTATGAAGACAACGTCACTTAAGGGTGGGTTCAAAAAACCGAAAACCGAAAACCAAACCGAACCAAAGCCGGAAAAAACCGAACAAAAAAAAAACCGAACTAAAATTGCCAAACTGAACCGAACCGAATCTGGTTGGTTCGGTTTTGATTTTTGAGGTCCAGAAACAGAACCGAACTGAACCGGAAAAAAAATTATATATAAATACTTCAAAACATGTTGGCGTGAGGGTTTGAACCCCTGCCGTCAGGTTGGTATAATTACAACAAGCCAACTTGACTATAGGCTTTGTATTGTTATGGTTGTATTAGGAAAATATTTATAGGTTTCTAATATTTAATACTTTATAAAATTTCTTAAGTCTACAAACCCTAGCCATCACTCACTCCTCCCATTTCAGTTTTCATGTTTTCTCACACTCTCTCCCCTCCGCAGCTTTCTTCCTCTCTCTCTGCTTCCTCAGTCTCTCTCTCCCCTTCATCTCTTCCTCTAAGTCATTCTTTCTCCAGTCTTGAGTCTTCTCCTATCTTCCTCACGGATTCCTTCTTCCAAACCATAATTTTCCCTCGCCCCTTTCGAATCGGAAGCAGAGGAGGATGGCAAAGGGAGTTCGATTACTTCAACTGGCTCTAGTGCAGAGAGAGTTCGATCTCTTCCTTATTTTAACTATTAATTTAAAAAAAAGATTGATTTTTTTCATTTTGATTGATTTTAATTTGGTAAATTAGGTTAAGTTTTCTGTTTTTGGTTTTGGTTTCTAAATTAGTTTTGCTACGGTTGGGTCTTTCTTGTTTCAGCTCAAATGTCCAACCGTGTTTACTATTGTTGGTTTCTAAATTCGTTTTGGTTGATGATTTTTCGTTTTGGTTGATTTTAATTTGGTAAGTATTAAGCTTTTGTATAATATTGTGTAATGCAGAGATGAAAACTGAAAAGCATGAGTTAAGTTGACTTCTCGGTTAAAGTTCAAATATGTTGATTAGGGCATGTTGCAGGTTGATCTCTCACTGAGGAATGAGGATGCTCAAGGCAGGGAAGCATGTGAGATTCAAGCTCCAGATGTAAAAAAAAAAAAATTAAAAAAAAAGCATGGAAAAAACCGAACCGGACCAAAATCGAACCGAAAAAAACCAAACTGAAAAAAACCAAAATTTTTTTTGAACCGAACCGAAATTTCGGTTGAGTTTCAATTTTGGCAAAAAACCGAACCGTTTCGAACCAAACCCAGCCCTAACGTCACTTGTATCGACCAGATCAAATAAGGATACATCAAAGGAGACAATACCAAGCATATGGCTCCAAAATTCTTCTTCTCAGATTAGCACCAAGAGCATTAGAAGATTGAATTCAAACATATTTGGTCCCAAGATACCCTTGCCGATCTCTTCAAAAAGTCATTGTCGAAGTCTACTTTTCAGAAGCTTGTCAAGGAATCAATATATGTGTAAACTGTCTGATTTGCAGTGCTTGTAGTTCTCATTTGGGAGTTTTATCAAACTTAGGGAGTATGCTAAAGTTTAGCCTCTCAAATGAGTATATTTCAGTATACTCGTCTGAGTTTGACAAAAATCCCATTTAAGTGTTGGGTGACTAATTTTCATGGGCTACTAGTTTTGTCCTAAGCTGTTATCTTAAAAGAGTCTTGGGCAAGAGCTGGGGCTAAATTGGCCTCACAAGAAGCTTGGCCAGGCTGATTGGATGCGTTGGAAAGATTTTCTTTACAACTTGAAGCTAGGTCTTCTAGCCTAGGCTAGAAGCCGTGCAATAACGCATAGCAATCAACATGACACCCTCGCCGGGATAGCAAAAACGCCTTTGACGACGAGGAACACCTCTCAGCCTCAAGATCTTAAGTTTTCAAGACAAGGATGCACTACTCGTTGCGACAGTCAATCCAGGCCTTCTCGACATAAAGTGTTTCTGAAACTTAAATGTTCAATGATCTGATCATGCATAGATGTTCACAACCAACATAGCGTAGATCACAAAGCGGCTCCTGTCGTGTTCGTGATGAACTTAAACATGAGTTCGCTCTCCGTGGATCAAAAACTCCTCGGAGGAGCCCAAACGTCAAAAATCTCTCAGGAGGAATTCCTCCCAACTTTGAAGATTATGCAAACAACATGGGTAAGTCAACCACAACACAAAACACCAAAACAGAAGGAAAAAGCCCAGGATGAGTTCTCTAATATAACAAAAATAACTTCAACGAATCTCAAAATGCCATGCATTAAGTCGCTACGAAGATCACCTTACACATATAGTAAATCTAAGTATCCGAAAACTTAGCAACAAGGCAACATTGTCAAACAAAATCGAGAATTTCATTCAGAGAAAAGAAACGTTTAGTCTCAAAACAAAATACTACGTTCAATATAGAGCCAATATCCTACTCTCCTTCACTGACCACCAGGCAGCGTCTTGATAATATCCGAATCACCTGAAGATTATAGTAGTAAGTGACAAAGTTAGCCAAATCAGTTTTCACATCAATTAGGTTGCAAACAAATTGCTTAAAACGATAAGAAAACTATGGAGTACCTGCATCAATGATGCTAAGGCAAGACACCCGGAAATACTTTCCACATGCTGTACCGAGCTCAACGTTGTCTGAAAACATAACAAATGGTCAGCCAGATGAAAAGATAATAGTGAACAAAATAATTTCCTTTTTGACATTTTATCAAAGAAAACAAGAATTAGAATCATGTAGCATATATAAATCCTCATTATGTTAAGCACTGGAAAGTTGTAAAAAGTGTTTCACGCATGTGAGAATGTTGAACATTATTGAGAGGAATGTGACCTGAAAGATATTCGACTGGGCTAAGCAACAAAGTACTAATACAACAAACCAATATTTTAGAGAACAAAGACTAAATCACACAAAAACAGAACAAGAGGTGAAAGACAGAACTGATGAATGCACACAGAGAAATAAGACCAAGGCAATCATGCATCATGGATTAATCAACACAGTCGGACAAGTTCTAACATCTAACAGCCAATACAAATCCCATAAATTTAAACCCTCTAAGCACCGGCCGTCACAGTTTCAATGAAATCGTGTGACACCAGAACAATCTTGAAAGTAGACAAGGAAGAATATTGTCAAGTACAAATCCCATGAATTTAAACCCTCTTAAGCACCAGCCGTCACAGTTTCAATGAAATTGTGTGACACCAGAACCATCTTGAAAGTAGACAAGTGAGAATAAGAATCATATCTACACCGCCCATATTCAATATCTATCGTCAAGTCAACAATGGCTGAGATTGTTGTTCATTCTTCAACCATGTATTTCCACCACTAATCAAACACGCTTCTTTACAATCATTTTATTTGTCACACTTCTTTACATCCATTTACGCTTTTTCGACATTATATAGTCGAGGAACTGTCATTTAATTCAGATGAACACTACCCATATCAGATTTACACAACTATTTTCCTTTTATCTATCGATCTTACTATTTCAAAATAAACAATCATGCAACATCCATATCATACATAAAAAAGTAACCCATCCATAGATTATGCTAAAAAATATGATAAATCTGATATTAAAAAAAAAAAAACCCTAATATAATGGCAATAAATCACTTACTTCCATTGTAGTGGTGAACCCCAACCTTGGCGAGCATAGCATAGTACTCGATCTCAGATTTCCGCAGAGGTGGGCAATTGTTGGAAATGATAATCAGCTTCCCTGCAATTTACCCAAATCACAAAACATGAAATTAAACCCCAAAAAATCACAAATCGAATGCAGAAAGTTAGAAAATAATTAGAAAGATTGGAGATTACAAGGGATAAGAAATGGTCGTGCCTTTGGAGTTGCGGAGGGAATCGATGACGGTCTTGTAACCGAGAGTGTATTTGCCACTCTTCATGACCAGCGCGAGCCTGGTGTTGATGCTCTCGTGGGTCTTCTTCGTCTTCTTCGGGGCCACCATTTTCTACGATTGAAGATTCTTCGCTGCTCGGAGGCTCTCTCTCTCTCTCTCTCTGCTCTGCGGCCGAAGGTGAACGGGTTTGAAGAAGTGGGAAGGGACGGCTGCTAGGGTTTTAGTATTTGTTGCCATTGGGAGATGGGCTTGCACGTGCGAGTCACGTGAGTTGGATAGCTAAATTAGGGTTTCGTTTTTTTTCTAATTACATTTTGCACCCCTATTTATTAGCATACGTAACAAGTTCGTCCTTGTTTATGGACAAGGAAAATTTCTTTAGAAGAAAATGTTAACCTAACCGGAGATCAAAACGACATACGTGACATCAATCATGCGGCCATATAAGTAAAATGAGCTATTTAAGATAAATAAATATCAAACTTGTTAATTATGCGAGCGTAACTTGACACCTTTTATATTAGAATATTACGATATCATAATAAGGGTGTACATCAAACTGACGAAACCAACCAATCCAAATAGTTGGTTTGGTTTGAATTTCATACTTTTGCTACAAACCAAAATCACACTGAACCGACCATATCTCTTTTACTTATAAATTTTATTTATGAAAACTTTAACGAAAAACTCCTGATATTGTTCACTTTAACAAAAAAAATCACATTTTTACACTAAAAGGTCAATCATGGTATTATTCACTTTACCCTTTAGTTTGTCTTTATCGTTAAAATTCAAAATTTTCAAACCATTTTCATTAGTTTTCCTTTTATTTATTTCACATTTTTACACTAAAAGGTCAATCATGGTATTATTCACTTTACCCTTTAGTTTGTCTTTATCGTTAAAATTCAAAATTTTCAAACCATTTTCATTAGTTTTCCTTTTATTTATTTTACACATATCAATGTATTATATATTAATTGGAGGTCTTACCACACACATATTATAATTTGTTTGCATTTTATGCTTAGGTGAAGTTGTAACTAATAAATCATTTGCTAGAAGGATATTTTACTCAACTAAAACTTAGTCCTAGTTGATTAGATGACATTTTAATGTTCCCAAAACTTAACATTTTGATTGAATTGAAATGTGTGGGATATGTGGACTTTTAGAAAATTAAAACTCTTGAGATATTGGACTTTTTTTTATTGACGTTGTGGATATGTTTAAACTGACAACTAAACCGAGTAACAATTACATGGTTGATTTGGTTTTAATGACAGTATTAGTCAAAATCGAACTAAATCGAACCGTTAAATATTATGTCACCAACCGTACATCGCAATGCTAGTGAAAGCACTAGATAAATACAAACAATTAACTTGATGATTAAACTGATATAAGCACCAATGTTGAAAAGATATGTAAGTTTAAGGGTTGTTTTTTGTCAATCTAAAGTCTTCCAAACTGTTCCAGGTAGGGATGACAACGGTTTGGTTTGGGGACAGAAATGTTATATCCATCCTCATAATCACGAAAATTAACCATATCCATAACCGCCAATTAACCATCAGGTATATATCATCCATAACCATACCCACCAAGTAACAGATTTCCTATCGGTTAACGGTTATACCAATTTCGTTAATACAAAAAATATATTCGTTCAATTAACGCATGATAATTTAGTAAATATTAGGGTAAATTACAAAAAACTACCTCAACTATGGGTCGAACGACACTTTCATACCTCATCTTTTAAAAATGACAATGTCATACCTCATCTTACGAATTTGTGCCAAAGTCAAACCTCCGTTAGTTTTTTTGTTAATTTCTCTGTTAAGTGCTAACGTGGCTAGATACGGGGTCCACTCACTAATTCAATTGGATTAAAAAAATAATTAAATATATTTTTAATAATTAAAAATTAAAAATTAAAAATTAAAATATTTTTTTATATAAAATTGTGGGACCTCTCTCTCTCCTCTCTCTCTCGCCTTTCTCTCTCCTCTCTCTCATCCCTCTCTGCACACCTACATCCCCAAAACCCAGAAACCTTCCCACCCGCCCCTCCCCCGCAACCTTCCCCCCTCACCCTCTCTCTCCTTTCTCTTTCTCTCTCGCCTTTTTCTCTTCTCAGGCGCCGAGGATGATATTGGAGCCGAAATCGGCCCTCGACCTGAGCAGAAAAGTGTAAAAAAAAAAATAAAAAAACAAAAAAAAAACCAAGTTCGTCTTCCCCACTCCCTTCTCCCCACCCGAGCCCACTCCCAAATCAGACACACCTCGTCTCCCCACCCGTCAATCCTCCGTGCCGGGCCCCACCAAATCAGGCCCTACATCCTCGTCGCCTCGCAGATCTTGTCTTAGGCCCGACAAACCCACTGCAAAAAACAAAAAACAAAATCTGGATTTTTTTGGTCCAAATTTTTTTTAAATAAAAAGGTGAAGAATGGACGAAGGAAGATGGTGAAGAATGAATGAAGGTGAAGGTGAAGGTGAAGGTGAGAGAGATAAGAGAGAGATTGGATGTGAGAGAGATAGGAGAGAGAGAGAGATGGAACACATAGGAGAATGGGAAGAAAGGGAGAGATGGGTACGGATCAGGAAGAAAAAGGAGAGAAAGGGAGATAATTATTGGGGGTGGGTCCCACATGTTTTAAAATAAAAATATTAAAATAATTTTTTTGATACTTAATTAAAATATTAATATTTTTATCCACTTGGCTAGGAAGTGGGTCCCGTCTCAAGCCACATCAGTATTTAACAGAAAAATTAACAGAAAAAATGACGGAGGTCTGACATTGTCACAGATTCGTAAGATGAGGTATGACATTGTCACTTTTAAAATATAAGGTATAAAAGTGTCGTCAGACCAATAGTTGAGGTAGTTTTTTGTTATTTACCCTAAATATTAATTTCATCACTAAATATTTGATGTATAAAATGATTTAATGAATGGATCTTGTGGAGCATAAAAATTAAAGCTAAACATTTTTAATATTGGCTGATCTTTGATATCTCCCATAAGTACTATTGGTCTGGATTCTCATAGATTTTGATTCATATTAAAACTTTTTAACTTGCCCATAAAATGCAACTCATGCAGTGCAACTTTTGTATTCTCAAGGTAATGGATTCAGTAAATAATAAATAAATAAATATATATATATTATAATACAATTATATTATATATGATTATATATAAATACTATTATATTATATATAATTCGGTTCGGATTCGGTGATAGATATGGATTGGGGACCCTTATAACTATATTCAAAACCATAACCGAATATTATTCATGGTTTCTCCCCATATGCAAATATGTACTCGAATTTTGATATCCAAATCCAATCCATTCGGACAGTTATCCACGGTTATCGATTTTAACAGTTAGAATTGTCATCCCTAGTTCCGTCATGCTTAAATCTCAGGGGCATAAAAGTGTAAATGACTAATTTTTTCTCTTTCATTTGGATGGGCTGCGAGTGCGGCCTTAACGAGAGTTTTTTTATCAACAAAATGGATAAATCGCATTCATTAAAGAAAAAAATTTGCAAAAAATGGTCATTTTGTGTACAATCAATACAAAGTTACAATATTAACAATAGATCAACAATATTTATGTTAATTATAAATAGATCAATCATGTATTGTGATATTTAAATGCATTTAAAACAAACAAAAATTACAAAATCTGTCACTACAACTGGGACCTACTTCAACTAACACTCATATTCTCATAGTTTATAATTTAGAATAAGTCCATACGATCAGACATTGCAACGCAGTATCTATTTCATCATTCTGTTTTTTACATTTGGATTCAGATACTGCAACGCAATGTCCATTTACTAGTTCCATTTTTCCATCACTCACACGCCTCCTACATACTCCGTTGTACATTTGGATTCAGACACTGCAATGCAGTGTCCATTTCCTAGTTATATTTTTAAGTTTTGGATTCAGACGCTGAGTTGCAGTGTTCATTTTCTAGTTCTATTTTTTTCATCGCTCACATGTCTCCTACATTTCACACCTTGCGCGACTCCTGATTTTTTTCATTTAGATTTAGACACTGTAATGTAGTGTCTGTTTCCTAGCTCTGTTTTTAACATTTAATTCTGTAACACCTCGGCCCCGAAGTATTTATTTTCGGGAATTAAATTTGTGGGTAGGCCCAAAATATTTAACGTAGTTTAGTTAACTATCTACAATTACAATCTCTACTTAAGTTTCACTAATGCTCCATAATTATAATTCCATACCAAATGTATGACATTATCTTCATATTTTAATGGCATTTCCCTTTATGGACCAATTTCCATTTTAGAAACCTTTAATCTTGAATTTCTTTAACCTCACATATTTTATGGCTGCATCTAATGTCTCGATAGGCTGCCTACGTACCCTTGAGTGGGATCAAGCCTTTCGTAGTTCACATATCCACTTCATTAACTTCGACTTTTTAGTCACTAACTACCACAAAATTGGTCCAAATAATTTAATCACACCATATGTACATTAAATATAGATTCAGAATATTGAAAATAATGTGAAAGAGGCAGAGATGGCCCACTGGCCACGAGTCACTGCACGCGCCGCTGCGGGTAGCGGTCAGCCGCCTCGACTCATCGGAAAAATTCAACTATTTCTAAAATTCTCAAAAATTATAGAAATGAATCTCGAAGAGTAGCGCAAACTTTATACATGTGGCCAAGTCCAATTTGGCCGGAAAAAGCTCCAATTTCCCTCAAACCCGCCGGAACCCTAGAAATGGGTGTTCTTGATTCGACTCCAAACAAACTCCGACACCTTAACCATTGCTTGGGATTTGTTCCTGGGGTTAAGAGGAGTCTATTGGTAGTGGTGGTTGACATGATAACATTCAGAAATGGTGGAATTTGCCGTCGCACCCCCATGAACCCGCCGGTGGGTTTATCCCGAAATCAAACCCATTTAACTCGGTGTTTTGATGAAATTGGAAGAGGAGTGGATGCTAGGTCACTTCCAGGTGACGTGGGGCTTCTAATCACTGAGAAATTGCATGAAAAGGTGTTGGAACTCATCAATTCTGCCGGGTCGAGCTGCAAGTTACGGGATGACCCGGTTTGGCTGGGTGATTTCCCCTTGTTCCTTTACTTTTCTTCCCTCTCCTTTCTCTCCTTTCTCTTGGTATCATTGGTCAGTCACCTCCTCATTCCTTTTTCTTTTCTCCCCACTCTCGTGGCCGTTTTCCCCCTTTCAGCCACTCCCGTGGCCTTTTTCTTTAATCTTTTCATTTTTTTTCCTTCTTTTCCACGACAAGCTCCCAAAATTATGGAGCCTTCTAGATTCATAGCAAAATGACCATTTTACCCTTACGCTTGTTTGTTTCTATTTCATTCGTTATAATTTCGTTTCACGAACGGTTTTGGCCCACATGCTCGTGAGATTGAACTTAATCCAAATATGCCAAGAAAACGATAATATATGCGGGGATAGGATACGTCCTCGTATATTTCAATTTAGCCAACTAGGGCATTTTCGCCATTTCACTTATCGACGAGGAAAAACCAAAGTAAATTATAAAAATTCCCGGAAATAAAACTTAAACGTTTTCTCAATTCAATTTTTCATAATCATAAATCGGTTTATTTTCGATTTTCCTCACATATTAATAATTATGAATATCCAATTCATATATTTAAATTTTTAGGGTATTACAGATTCAAACATTGTAATGCAGTATGCGTTTCCTGGTTCTTTTTTTTTATATTTGGATTCAGACACTGCAATGCAGTGTCCATTTCCTGGTTCCGTTTTTTCTGCATTGAGCAGACTTTTCCATGTAAACAAAGGGTGAGAGAAAGAGTGATAAGAATATACATTTTCTAACTATTTATAGGGATAAAACTCCAACGACCAAAGCCTCTTCCCCCTTAACTCCTTTCTCCCTTGCACTGCCACACCCTACTGCTGTTAACAAACCCCAAATTCAATTGCAAGTCATATGTGCTCTAAGTCTAATTTCTTTTTTTGTTATCCCTTACTCTTAGCTTTTTATTCAACATCTATGACAACCTGTCCCTAATGCTACGATTTTATAAATTTTAAAGTGTGAATTGACGAAAATGACCCTAGAGGAGAGGGCGTTGACTTTTGTTGACCGTCTTTTAGTGACGCATACGTGCTACTATTTTGCTGCATTCTCAAAGTACTCGATGGTATGAATGCGTATGTGCAAGCGAAATCGAATTTAGAGCTACGATGAAGATTTTACAGAGTGAATGGTATTTTGGTAATTTCACATCGCGGGGATATTTTTCTGTTTTGTCTTTTGTGACATTACTTTGTGCAGCCAAATGGGGTCCACGCCCCATTCCTTCTATCTCTCACGTGTTTCCCTCCCCATGTTTTCTTCCTTGTAATAATCTCATTTCCCTCACTATTTCTTCTTCTCCTCTCGAACCTTACCTCTTATTTCAAAACTCTCTTTCTCTGCACTCTCTGTGCAACACAAAACCGCCGACTTCCATCTCCTTTGATGAGCCTAGTTGAACCAGCCGTTGTTGCAGACCTAGTAACAAGTCACCATCAACGTGGATACTTCCTCAACAACTCTTTCTCTCCCTTTCTAAGCTATGTGCACTGCACAGAATGTGCAGCAACATTGAGCCATCTCCCCAGCAATGTACGACCATCGCCACTCCGGCGATTCCTCAGGCCACCACACCATCACGTTTCACTCTCTTTTTCCCCCTGCTATGTTTTCTCCCTTCCATTGTCAGTGCACACATGCACAGAAACACAAACCACTGCATAGCAGCAATAGCACACCTAACCTTGCAAACTCCGGCGAGATCCTTCAATCTCCGACATTGAGTGAGCATCGTGTCAACTCCTTTTATCACTTTCGTGATCTAGAAATGACCTTTTGATCACTAGGTGTCTGATTTGATGAGGTTTTGGTACAAAAACGACAAGGGGGGAGGTTTTTCCCATAATTATGGAAATTGGACTGTGACTATCAAGCCATATTCAAGGTGTTTTTCCGACCGTCTCCGACCGTATTTTGACCTCAGGATGGTATGATCATGTTCCCCTCATTACGAGCTTCAAATATATAGGTAGAACACTGAAAATGGTTAGGTAGTGAGCTAGAAATTAGCTCTGAAATTTGGGATGAAATTTCCCAGATTTCTGGAAAACTACGATCCATGGTCATTTGGCCATTTTAGGCCATTTTTCTAGCCAACATTAACCTTAACTCGACCCTAATTTGGTACGGTTTTGTTCCCCACATTTCTAACTTCAAAATGACTTTTGAATCATTGATTTTGGTAGAGAATCGAGCTCGATAGGAGATCTGGAAATTGGACCAAAAACTTGCAAAATTTCAGGAACTTGTGAAGAAGGCGAGTAATGTACCTAGTCACAGGCGTGTGGGCGCGTGGGGTGGTCGGCGCGTGCGGCGGTGTGTGGCGGCGCATGCAGTGGTGCGTAGAGGAACCCGATGTCCCTTTTTAGGTTTCTCAACATGCCGAATCTGAATCCACCGTCCGTTTTTTGAAATTCGACCGTTTTAAAATAGTTTCTTTATTAGTCATACTTTGTATGAAAAACGCGTTTATACGTTAGTTCGTTACGTATTTACATAAATGATTTCATTTCTAGGTGAAACGCATCGCAAGGATTGTTGATACTACGAGGCGGGCTCGACTTGACGACATGAATTATGAGTGGGTCTTTTCTTTGATATATACATACATATATGCTTAGTTTCCATATAAATCGAAAAATGAATTTTCTATATGAATGCCGTAGTTAAATTAATATTTATAGGAAATGATGTAACAAAGACAATTAGGAAATCATTATGAATCTTACGGGATGCCTTTGCTAACTTTACGGCTATGAATAATGTGATGTTGACTAAAGTTATCGAATCACTATGGCATGACTATGTTTATGTTATTTGCTTATCGATTACTGCATTGGTGTTGGTACTCACCTGGGTCAGGGTTAGTCTTTCACGTGTATGTGTACATCGCACCATATGCTCACTTTGGATCCATTGTAGGTGCCAGCCCTGTCGTACATGTTGCATTAGGCATCTCCGACTCGTATGTGCTGCGCATAGCTCCAGTCATCACGTGATTGTAGTACTAAAGCGTATATCATTGTTACACCCAGTCATGTTCATGTCAGAATACCACTGCATGAACTTATGCGTCAGCATGTGTCGATGAGCACTCGATATGATATGTTTGCTTATGCGAGATATGTGATGATGGATGTCATGCGCTTATTTTACGAGATATTGTGCCATAATGAATTCTTGAGATATTGCAAGCTATGATAAGTATTTTCTTACTATACATGGTATGTATATTTTGAAAACTATACTTGTTTTACAGCAAAGGGTTATTATGTTTTTGAAAAGGTCTTTACAAAGCTTTGTTTTTAAGCCCACTCACCCTTGTTTTTCGCCCCTCTAGGTTTTAGTAGCTGAGTTTACGTATCGACGAGGACTCTTGGCAAATCTTAGCATTGGAGATTACCTTCAATGGTATAATTCTCAATCTACTTTACTGTACTTTACTTATGCTCTAACATCATGTATGATATGGGTTCATTCTAGCACACTCTTATATTTAGGCACTTTTAGGTTTAAATTTACTCACATTTTCCACATTACTACACATGTCGGCCAACACAGCTCGATTCGGAGTCCAGGTGGACATTCTGGATCGGGGTGTGTCAACATCTCTTTCTTCTTATTGATCTTTGAGATTTCTCTCCTATAATTCTTCCATAGTTATGAAAAGATCTATGCAACCATAAGATATTGGTTTGGACGACCCCTCTCTTTGTTGTTTCGTTAACATCGACTGAGATTTTAAAGTTGAGCAACTTGCAATTGAAGGAAGTGGCGGTGTTGGGGTTGATTTTAGAGAGTGTAAAGTGAGGGACCAGCATTTGGGGGTTGTGGGTTGGGTGGGTTGTGGTGGTGTTGGTGGTGATTTTGAGGTGGGTTGAATTTAATTTGGAATTTGGGGAGTTGGTGATTCGAAGTTGAGAGCTTTGAAGTAAGGGAGAAAGAGGAGTTAAGGGGAAAAGATGAAGGATAAGAGATTTTGGCCATTGGATTTGTATCAATGGATGAGATCCCATATGACATTCATAGACAAAGAAAGAAAGAAAAAGAATGGTAGAAGAGTCAAATTCTAACTATTTATAATGACTTAAAGCCTATGTGGTATTTATCATTGACTTATGCCTAATTAATAGAAATATATCATTGATTAAGTCCAAAACAAAAATATATGATTGATATATGGCTTAATAGTAAAATTTTTATTGACTTTTGGCTAAATTACTTGCAAAAAAAAAAAAAAATTCATTAAAGAAAAAAAAAGCTTATTTTTAGCACTCAATTTTGATCTCACTTTGTCTTCTGTAACTCAAAAGTCACCACTTCAATAATTAAACTTAAAAGTCATTCCACTTGATCATGTTTCTGTTTCTTCTATCAAATAATCGTTAAAGTTGCTAACGTGGATGGGTAAAAATGTAATATCATAGGCTTATTTTTAGCTACGCCTTCTGGAACTCGATTTGATTCAAGTTTGCCCCTTAGAACTCGATTTTCACCCACTTTGCCCCCCTGAAACTGAAAAGTCAGCGTTTTATAAATCTCCACTATGAAATGTTGAATGTTAACATAGTGGAAATGGATTTGATTATAAATCTTTACTATGCGTTAACATTCAACAGAGTCAGAAAATATTAAGTTTTAAAAAAGATTTTAATTAAGGATTGAAATAATTTTGGGTTGTTGTGCTTGAGTTGTAGAGATCTGGGAAAAAAAAAAAGAAACTAATTAGCATGGTGCATCTAAATCAAGCCCACATAATGGAATTAGCTCCAAATCCGCGGATAGCAAATCAATCTTAGAGAAAGATGGAGAGGGAGAAGTTCAAAGCAGCATGCTATGCATACTTGATGGCTTTTGAATAAAATTAAGGCAATGTGGAGCGAATTTTGAGTTTCATAGAGTAAAATGATTGACTTTTGAGTTTCAGGGGGCAAAGTAAGATCAAAGTCGAGTTTCAAGGGGCAAGGTAAGATCAAAGTTGAGTTTCAAGGGGCAAAGTTGGATGAAAATGGGGCAAATTTGATAGAAGAAATGGAATATGGTAAAGTGGATCAAATTTTGAATTTGAATAAGTGGTGACTTTTGAGTTATAGGAGGTAAACTGGAATCAAAATAGAGTTTCACGGGCATGGCTAAAAACGAGGCAAGAAAAAAAATAGAGCCAACTATTACTAGTGCATATTACGCACCAACACGTAATTCTGGGCAGGCTTCAATCATCTTTGGGTGTGTCCTTCATTTCGATGTTTTGCATTGTTAGTTGTTACTAATAGTTGATGTTTTTTTCTCTGTTTGTATGTATATGTTTTTTTTTTTTTTCAACAATGAAACTATGATAGGAAACAAACTGGTGGCTATTTGGAAGGAGCTGCTCCTGGTGGTGTCATGGGTTTAGGATCTGGAGAGATTTGAGTTCCAAGTGTACTTGCAAAAGCAGGAATGATCGAGAATTCATTTTTTCTTTATTTTGATGACAATGGTTTGGGGAGAATTCTCTTTGGTGACCAAGGGCATCTTGCCCAACAATCTACTCCTTTTTTGCCCATGGAAGAACAATAGTATACGTCTTTTCACTTGATGTTGTTTTATCAGCTTAGCAACTTCTAGAACTGCTCATATTTAGATGTTCTAGCTTTCTTGGTATCCCATTTCGTTTATAATTTCTCTGTTAATTTGCTTCAATCTTGTCTATTCTGTTGGAGTAGAGCACTGCTGTGTGTGGATTCCAAGCTCTGGTTGACAACAGCTTGTCTTTTACATTCTAACAGAAGTTTACGAAAAAAATCGTATTTGAGGTGCTCTTTTATTCTTTTTAACTTATTTTGAAATTTAAGCTTTATTATAAAGGGGCCAAACATTTAAATATTTGATGATTGTAGTTTGACAAACAAGTGAATATATCTTGGGATTATTAGGTAAGTATCCTTATTGATTGTAATGAGGATTCTTTAATTGTTTGAGTTGATCTTCAATCAGGAATTTATTAAATATAGGATTTGGTTATTAATCATATATTTTATACCTTTAACTTTTCCTCCATGACACGAGCATGGGAGCTTGGTGATGTTGTAGCGAATTGGTGATGTTGAAAGCGTTTGAGAATATATGCAGGCTAAGCCATGTCCATTTAGTGAGGGCATTCTTGTGTTCTTCATAAAAAAATCCACGTGTCGTCTCCAGAAAATATTGGATTATTTTTTGCTCCACAATGATAGGGGTAATCTTGTCTATCGGTCTATGTGGATGTGGTGTGTTCCTAATCGATCTATCATAGATAAATTTTATGAGAGGTTCTTAATATCATGGCGGCTAAACCCCTTCTATGCATGTGGTAACACTAGTTCTTTGATTCTGCAGATGAATATAATACTTGCAGTAAGAGAGTTAATCTCCTGCACCTCTAAATTGTTGACTTTGTATTTTAGGTAGGATTCCTATTTGATATCAATTTCGTGTAATCTCCTATAATCTCGTGTAATTGGTTTTCTTTCTATTACATTAGAGTTGTACACCTTGTATAAATACCTCTCCTTGAGAAGAATAAACTCATCATTTAAAGCACTATCTTCTTGGTATCAGAGCCAGGGGACGGGCCTATACATCCACGTGAATGGGTGGGTCCCCTTTGACCCTGCGCGAACGGGTTAGCCCCGACTTGGCTCCACGTAGGCCAAGAGATGCCACGTGAATGGGTGGGTCCCCATTGGCCCCGCATGAACGGGTGAGCCCCGGTTTGGCTCTACGTGGTTGCCGATGTGTGGAACTTCACGTGTGACCCATAAAATGGGGTCTCACATGCGGAGGAGTGTTAGAATTCCTCTGTCCCACATCGGCCAGAAGGCTTGAGAATAAGCCCTTTATATAGAATTACCCCACTCTAATTATTAATCGAGGCCTTTTGTATTAAAACCCCACACCTGACGGATTAAGCAGGTGGTTAAGTGGGGACAGTATCGGTGTTGTTGGAGTGGGCCCATGGCCCGTCTACCTCTTTTTGACACCAGAGCCTAGGTTAGAAAAAAAAAGAAAAAAAAAGTCGTGTTGTGTGCAGAACCGAGAACCACTAACTGCACAGCCAGTTGTGCATCGAATCGTCACACCAGCGAGCGACGCCGTCGTTGCTGACCCGAGTTCACCAAACTGATCGCTACAGTCACCCACCACTATCCGCTGTTGCATCATGTGCACACGAACCAAGATCCAAATCCATAAATCTTGCCGCTGTAAATCTCGGTTGACAACCATAACTTCTACCTGTAATTTTGTCTGCACCAGAAACCAGACCCATAAACCCGTCTGCCACCCTCTTGCTACTCGACTCGCCGTTAGACCCACCTAGTTACCCGCATCAGAATCTATCTGCCAGTTACTGCTGCCGATTTGTCTCTTCCTTGTGTCTACCTGAAGCACGACGCATTTGACTCACCATACCAATCTACAGCTCAACCCGTGTTCTGTAAAAGTGATTTAGTCTGATAAGCATTTATTTTGCTTTGTCGTGCATTGAAGGAAGTCCCCAGGACTAAGGAAAAGAAAAAAGAAGAAAAAAAAAAGAAAGGAAAAAAAAAAGGGAAAAAGAAAAAAGAAATACTTTTGTTTTCTGGGCATTGTTTGTTTTTTTTAGGGTCACATAGTTGGAATCTTTGGCCTTATTGATCACCTATACATTTCACCTAACTCATCTAGATCAATGGCAGCCCAGACTCGTGCACTGATTGCCAAAGCTAAGGTAGCTTCTGAACATACATCCAACGATGGTAAGGCTTTAAAGGTTTTTACATTTGTTATGAACAATACATGGATAATTGATTCTGGTGCTATTGAACATATGACTTGTGATTCTAGACAAGTACAAACCCTAAAACCATCCACCAAAACTGTCGTGAGTGTTGCCAACGGTAATCCTACCCCTATTATTGAGGAAGGAACTGTCTCCCTTTCAAATACCTTTAGTCTTGATACCGTGCTTGTTGTTCATTCTCTTGACTATAGTTTATTATCTGTTGCTCAAATAACTGTCGCCCTGCATTGTCTTGTGATTTTTTGGCCTTCTGTTTATGAGTTTAAGGACATTCAGACTCGCAAGACGATTGATTATGGTATTAGGAAGGAGAAACTCTACTACTTGGAGCTGACATCAAACAGTTCTTGAATGTTGACTCAAGCTCTTGCAGTGGAAGGAAATTAGGGGGATAGGAATAAAGCTTTGGAGATTTGGTTGTGGCATTGTCGACTTGGACATGCTTCGTTCGGCTATATGTGGAGATTGTTTCCTAGCCTATTTGTTAAGCATGATATTTCTAACTTTAATTGTGATGTTTGTGAAATGGCTAAAAGTCATCGTACTTCATTTCCGCCTAGTTTGAATAAAAGTTCAAACCTATTTTTGATAATTCATTCTGATGTTTGGGGACTATCTAAAACTGCTACACTTGGTGGTGCTCATTGGTTTGTTACTTTTATTGATAATTGAACATGTATGACTTGGGTTTGTTTGATGAAGTCTAAAAGTGAAGTTACTTCTTTGTTTCAGAAGTTTTACAAAATGGTACAAGTACAATATAAGTCACAAATACAGGTTCTCAGGAGTGATAATGGTGGCAAATATGTTAACTCTGAACTTCGTGCCTTTCTTGATCATCATGGGATTGTTCATCAAACTACATGTCCATATACTCCACAAGAAAATGGGGTTGTTGAACGCAAGAACCATCATTTTCTAGAGGTTGGTCGTGTTTCTTTACTCGAGGCACATCTTCCGTTATCCTATTGGGGATAAGCTCTCACCTCAGCTACGTATCTTATTAATCATGTTCCATCCAGATCGGTTGCTTTTTAAACACCCATTCAGGCACTTTCTTCACATGTTGATGCTCCTGCAATCCCTAATCTTTCACCTCATGTGTTTGGTTGTGTGGCCTTCGTTCATCTTCATAAACAATAGCGAAGTAAGCTTGAACCTCGAGCCTTATGATGTGTGCTTGTGGGGTATGCATCAAGGCAGAAAGGAGACCGTTGTTATCACTCTCCGACGAATAAGTTGTTTATCACTGTGGATGTTGCATTTCATGAGCATGATATGTACTTTGCCAATCCCGAGTCTTCACTTCAGGAGGAGAATCAGAAAGAAGTTCAAACTCATGATTATACTATTCCAGATATAGATAGAGTGAATGATTTGGATTTAAGTGGTGATGTCTTGGAAATAAGTGGTGATCATTCACACGAAAACAATGATGTGAATGAATTAGAATTAAGTGGTAATATCTTGGAAACAAGTGGTGATCATTCACATGGAAACAATGTTGAAAACCTTGAAATGAACGAGTCGACATTGCCAGATAACTTACTGCCTGATAGCACACTGCCAGTTTCCTCACCACAGGACAACCCTGTGTCGTTAGCTACCTCACAGTCGATCTTGAGTCCTAATAACCATAATCAATTGTCTTCGATCCTGGATACACCACCACCATGTTGTCTCCCTAATTGCATCAACCATGGTATTCCTAAACTTACTTATGAAGCCGACCCTAAATGCAAAACTAGGTATCCGGTGAGTGAGCCCAACCCTGAGTCTAATGTGTTATACCCATTAAGTAATTAAGTGTCTACTAGTCACCTGTCAGAATCAAATAAGTCGTTTGTGCATCAATTATCTACTGTATCCATTCCTAATAGTGTGCAGGATGCTTTAACCGATCCACATTGGCAAGCAGCAATGAATGAAGAGTTGAAGTCTTTGAAGAAGAATGCTACTTGGGAGATCACAGATTTACCAGCTGGAAAGAAACCTGTGGGATGCAAATGGGTCTATACTGTGAAATACAAAGTAGATGGGATATTGGATCGTTTCAAGGCAAGATTAGTAGCAAAAGGGTACACTAAAAAATATGGAATCGATTACACAGATACATTTTCACCTGTAGCCAAGATCAACACAGTTCGTGTTTTGTTGTCCTTGGTTGCAAATCTTAATTGGCCTTTACAACAATTCGATGTGAAAAACGCCTTCTTGCATGGAGACTTGGCAGAAGAGATTTATATGGATCTTCCACCAGGATGTAATGCTCCAGATAAAAGAAAAATGTGCAGGTTGAAGAAATCCTTATATGGTTTAAAGCAGTCCCTTCGAGCATGGTTTGGAAGATTCACAAAATCTATGAAAGCATTTGGCTACAAACAAAGTAACTTCGATCATACTTTGTTCCTGAAAAGACGAAATGGGAAACTTACTGCACTTATTGTGTATGTAAATGATATGGTGGTAACAGGTAATGACCCAGAAGAACGTGCGGCCTTGCAAAGATATTTGTCTACAGAATTTGAGATGAAAGGCCTTGGATCCTTGAAATATTTTTTGGGGATTGAGGTATCGAGAAGTAGTTCAGGAATTTTCTTATCACAGAGGAAGTATATTATTGATTTGTTGCATAAAACCAGCATGTCAGCTTGTCAACCAGTAGTTACATCATTAGAGGAATGATTGAAGCTTAGTGTTGATTCTAATCAAGTATCAGTTAACAAAGGGAGATACCAAAGGTTAGTAGGTCGTTTAATGTACTTGGCACACACAAGACCGGACCTTGCTTATGCCTTAAGTGTAGTGAGTCAATACATGCATGATCCCGGAGAACAACATATAAATGTAGTGATGAGAATTTTGAGATATTTGAAAGGAAGTCCAGGCAAAGGAATTTTGTTTAAAAGGAATAATCATCTTAGAGTTGAAGGTTATACTGATGCAGATTGGGCAGGTTCGATTGATGATAGGCGTTTAATATCAGGTTACTTTACATTCGTTGGGGGTAACTTGGTTACATAGAGAAGTAAGAAACAAAATGTGGTTGCCCATTCCAATGCAGAAGCTGAGTATAGAGGCATGGCTTTGGGGATTTGTGAAATTATGTGGCTTAGGCTCATGCTTCACGATTTAGGTATACTACATGATCAGCCCATGAAATTATTTTGTGATAATAAAGCTGCCCGTGACATTGCACCTAATCCGGTACAACATGATAGAACAAAGCATGTTGAAGTTGATCGGTTCTTCATCAAAGAAAAATTAGAAGAAAAAATAATTGAGCTATCGACAATAAGAACAAAAGATCAGTTGGTAGATATCCTCACGAAAGCTGTTTCAAGTCATAAGCTTTCAAGTTTCTTACACAGGTTGGGCATGAGTAACATATATACACCAACTTGAGGTGGAGTGTTGACTTTGTATTTTAGGTAGGATTTCTATTTGATATCAATTCCGTGTAATCTCCTATAATCTCGTGTAATTAGTTTTCTTCCTATTACGTTAGAGTTGTACACCTTGTATAAATACCTCTCATTGAGAAGAATAAAATCATCATTCAAAGCATTCTCTTCTTGAATAATGGGCCAACAAGCCAACTCTCAACCAGCAAGTAGTAGACCATCGTTAACCCTTACATAGTTTCACCGGTCATTGCCAAGAAGGCACCCTCCAAACCATCAATATCAACGTTCAGCAAATCCCACTCCTGCTCTGCTTCACAAGTTCATAGTTATTTCTAACGTGTTTATTAAATTATTAATAACAACTAGTTGAACCCTTTGCAAGTGTAAATAAATTTCTTTATGTTATTATCGAGTTCTCTGAAATTCGAAGGGTTTTTTATATTATTAGTTACACCTCTTGGTTTTTAATCTGTACTGATTATCATTTTATCAATGGGAAAGAGCTGCTTTTGTTGGTGTATATACTTTTAGGCTATAGATATCTTTCTTTCTGTAGTTTTATATCGTTAATGGAACACGTAACGTTGTTTATCAACTCCTTAGATTTGATTTTTCTTAATTTATTTCTACATTTTTGTCAGGATGTTGATAGATGTGGGTTTGTCTTCCAGTGTAAATTTTTTGGTCGACTAATTAGATTCATGGATTTAGCAAATATTTAGGAGATTCATAGACCTAATTTTCAATTTTTTTTTTTTTTTTTTTTTTTTTTTTTTTTTTTTTGTTAAGAAAGTTTCATTAAAGAGAAAAACTAGGAATAAAATTGTTTCTAGTACAATAAAAAAAAAGCGCTGAAGATGCAAAGGATGAAGTACTATGCTCCTAAACATGACTACCTGAGACACATAAACCGTGTCTAGCAAAAGTACCAGCAACAAAATTTGCTTCCCTGAAGACGTGCCTCCATTTAATGTTGGAGAATTTGTTTGATAAGCACCTAATATCTTCAACAATGGTCTTGAGATTCCAGGGCTCAGAACAGGAACCAAGGACAGCACGAATCGTTAAAAAAGTGTATCCCTCCACCATTATATTTGAGAAACCCTTCCGCCAAGATTAAGCTAAACCCTCCTTCAACGCCCTAGCCTCCGCTTCAGAGATAGTGGCTCCATCAAGATTAAAAGCACCCACACCCAAGATATGGCCATTCTCATTCCTAATTACAAAGCCTGCAATTGCCTTCTGAAGCGCCACCAAACCATCAAAATTCAGCTTCACAAATTTATAATCAGGGGATGCCATTTGATCATAGTGGAGTTATCAAAATGACTTTTAGAAGTCTTTTGTCATTAGCTTTAAGGAAGGTATTACCCGTGGTAATTGAAAGGAACTTAGAGCGCAAGGGACACAGGTTGATACCTTTAAATTGCTTTTTATTTATGTCATTCTAAATTTGCCAGCATAACAAAATCACCTTATTAAGATCACTAAGTTCCCTTTCCTTATCGACATGACTAAGCGTTTCCATCCAGTCTAAAATATTATTATTTTTATTAACAAACGATATTATCTACACTAAAGGGAGGGGGTGAGTTAGCCTCACAATGAGCTAGTAAAAATGTGGTTCAAATTCGCATTTGATGAGAATCGAACTTAAGACCTCTCACTTACAACTGAAGAGAAATACCACTAAATCGTAATACTAAATGGCCAATCTAAAATACCATTAAATTCATTTCTTAATTTATTAGTTGGGTTAGTAGGATCTTATAGGGGTGGGTTCGGTTCCATTCGGTTCGGTTTCGCTTTGGTTCGATTTTTTTTTTTCCTTCTACAACTTTTTGAGGTTGAAGAATAAATCAGTTTGTTTCCAGATACATGGATTGCAAAACCAAATCAATAAATTGACCCCATCATTAAGCAAACGAATTTTCAATTTCAATCATCGAAAAAGTCCAAAGTCCGGATTTCATCTAAGTTTTAGAATACTAATTCTCATATCACAAAAATCTTTCATAAAGAAGTGTATCTCTATCTAATCAACCAAAACAAAAGTCCCAGAAATTTAATTTTCCACAAATCTAAGCATGCATGCATAATTTTCGATTAGGAAGACCTAAAATCATATGAAAATTTGAGAATTCTAAATTCAAATTCCAAATATAAATCTTTGAATAAATTTGCAAGGCACCATTTGGTAGAATCGGCTATGGCGGGCTTGGTGGACTCTGCTATGGTGGCAGCGTCGGGAGCTACAGACAAAGTTAATCAGCTAGAGATCAAGTAGGAAGCGTAAAAATAAAGCTCTGGAATTCCAGGGAGGATAGAGTCAGTGGGTGAGATTTGAAATTGGGGTGAGAAGAAAGAAGATGTGGGGTCTAGGGAAAAAAAGAAAGAAGAGGAAGAAAAAAAATGAAAGAAGAGGGAAAGAAGACAATGCGGCTGAGGTCTGGGGAGAAAAAAAAGAAGAAGAAAGAGGGACAAAAAAAAAGAAAAAAGAAAAAAAGATGGAGGTGAGTAGAAGGGAAGGCATGAGGCTCACTCAGCGAGAAAAAAAAAATAAATAAATAAAAACAGTGCTAGGGTTTATAATTGGGCTTATAAATTGGGTTGGAATTGGGCTTGGAGATTGGGGTTGGAATTGGGCTTAAAAAATAAAATACAAAAAATAAAAAAATAAATATATAATAATTCGGTTTGGTTTAGTTTTTGAACTCTCGAAACTGAAACCGAACCAAAAGATTTTGGTTCAGTTTTTTTTTCGATTTTGGTTCGATATTCAATCCGATTTTTTTTTTTTTTTTTTTTTTTTTTTTTTTTTTGGTTTTTAGAACCCATCCTAGGATCTAATTTCCAATGGAAGTGAAAGAGGCGGACATCATTGTTTTTGGTTTTTATATTAAATGTCCAGATTAATGGAACATTGACACAGACATCATTGGTTTTTTTAATGTTTGTATTATACAATAAACACTCTGAAAGTCAAGAAAATCATGGTTCCAGGATCTGCTGATGGATTAAAATATGAAATAATTACACTGAATAGATTGAGCCGTGTCGGAATTCAATCCCATGGTGGATTCTGATTTTAATATAATGTTTGAGGATAAAACAAATTGTGATGGTCACACGTGTTCCTTAAAGAAGAAAATGATCAGATGGATGAGTTGCTATTCTAGTCTCTATCTTTGCTACTTGCTAGTCAATGATAATCACACATATTTTAGCTGACGCGTTGATTGGTAGATTTCGCATTATGAGCAAAGAGTTTGCGACATGGCATTGATAAGCTTATATTGAGAGGCTCACTCTAATTAACGATAGTTAGTGGTAAATCATACATTACGAGGTTTGTTCTGAGTAAAGATGATCTATCGTGACATATTTATTAGAAGATCTCATAATATTCTGACACTCACACCATTGTGATGATTGGTAAATCTCGTATTATTATGCTCCCTTGACTAATGAGCAATTGTCATACATTGATAGATCCATATTGTGAGGTTTGCTGGGATTAACGAATTTGCATTTGGATGGTTGGGGTTAAGATTTTTATTTTTATTATAATTATATCTTCTTCTTTTTTTTTTGGTCACAAGATTCTGCCAAACCGGTTTTTGGCTAAGGCAAGTAGGTTGCCCCTCTTGCAAGAAGCCTACTCATGTTTCTTGTAATCTTGTGGTCAAATTATTCAAGTTCTTAATATTGGCTACGAACTGCATCTTGTCTTGTGTTTGAGATTCTCTTCACTCGTATGGTTTGTATACATAAATTTTTTTCTTCTTTATATAACATTTTGTCAATAGTTAGGTAAGATCTGAGGAGAAAAAAATAGTGAAGAAACCTTGAACTCGGGTGAGGAGGGTCACAAGAGTGCTTGAATTTCACTGTACTACTGCCCTCCTCTTATGCTTTATATGATTGGTGCCTTGTTTTTGCGTGCGGGCCTCACCACTTTAAGATTGGTCATCTTCCACCGTACCAAAAAGGCTTCCACGAAATGAACTTTGTAGAAAGCGATAGCAAATAAACCCTAGACGACCGAGGTGTGTATCAGGACTCGTACGTGTCAAGCCATGCATACATGCAAGCACCAATTGTGAAGCCCAACACTGCACATGATCGTATTTTTACTGGATTTTTATTAGACACATCGAGAAGAAGGCAACATTAAAATTTAATAAATAGCAACAGTGCATCGAATGATTGGGGTTTTTTCTTCCACAGTAAAGGTACCAACTGATGTTTAAGTTTTTGAAAAATAAAGCTCATAGTAATTGGTTGATAAAATTTGGTGAAGAGGACGCCAACATATAGAGTCATATGGCACAAAGTCCATTACCTAGCTAGGCATTAGGGTAAGGGACGTAGGTTTAGGCAATTATATGGACATATAGAGTACTATTCGCACTTTGTTCCCTACTCATAAGTACTTAATGAGCTCATTTATACATATGATTGGATTAAAATGGAGAATTCTCAAACTTTAAGGTATATTGAAAATAGAAGTGAATAGTTTTTCATATAAAAGGGTTACTTCTAATGCTACCATTCTCAAAGGGATATGAAAATTAGATATAAAGATTAGATATTAGCACAACTAAATAGCCAAAATGGTCCCTGAGATTTGCATAATCAATAAAAATGGTACTTGAGATTAAAAATCAATAGAAATGGTCCCTGAAATTGTCCATCATTCATGATTTTGCTCATTCCGTTAAAAACTCTTTGGGGAATTTTCAAAGCTTTGTAACACAATCATTTCTTAACCAAATTCGACCCATAATATATCAAAATGAAGATAGGACAGTGTACAACAAGATTATACCTATTTTGAAGCCTAATGGTAGCCAGAGATGGTTGGAAAATAGCTTGAAAGGTGACTGGTCTACAGGAAAACTGGAAAACTTGCCAGAAACTGGGTAAATTTTAAACGTTCATAACTTCTTCAATACTCACCAAAATCGAGTAATTAAAAAACGAAAATCGTCCTTCTCGACGAGACAAAGATATAGGTACCTTTCTTGATGGCTAACTTGCCGTGGTTTGGCCGGAAAACGGCTCGAAAGTGGCTAACCATTTTCGAGTTAGCCACTTTCGAGCCATTTTTCGGTCAAACCACGTCGATTTAGCTGTCGATAAAGGTACCATTCTCTTCGTCTCGTCAATATGTATGATTTTCATTTTTGAATCACTCGATTTTGTTTAGTATTGAAGAAGTTATGAACGTTTAAAGTTTACCTAGTTTCCACTGAGTTTTCCAGTTTTCCTGCTGACCAGTCACCTTTCAAGCTATTTTATGGCCATCTCCGGCAACCATTAGGCTTCCAAATAGGTATAATCTTGTTCTACACTTTCCTATCTTCATTTTGATATATCATGGGTCGAATTTGGTTAAGAAACGATTGAGTTACGAAGCTTTGAAAATTGCCCAAAGAGTTTTTAACGGAAGAACCATAATCATGGATGGTGGACAATCTCATGGAGCATTTCTATTGATTTTCAATCTCCATGACTATTTCTATTGATTATCTAAATTTCAGAGACCATTTTGGCTATTTAGCCATTTCTTTAATATATTGAAGAACCAACTTCTGCTGGGAAATAATTTAGAACATGATGTGTGCTTTTGTTTCTTTAGTTGAGAAACAAAAATGAATCCTTTAACACTAAACATTTGAAGAGAAATTTTCTTATTAGAGAAAAGATCAATGATAGCTTCTTTTCAATTTTTACTTAGCCTAACATTTTCAATTCTCATTTTGCAATATAAATTTGTGTTATGAACCGTTTGATTTTAGGTTAGCTTTACAATTTTATATGTGATAACCATCAGTTTGTTTGATTTTTTTAGTTTGATTTTTTTAAAACGTAACTGTTATTGGCACTCAAAAAAATTTCATTTACACTTCTCACAAATATATTTTCTTTCTAAATATAAAAAGTTTGGAGTATATAATCAGATTTTTTTAGTGCTAATAATAATTTCCTTTTTATTTGGACTTGGTAAATGGACGACTTTGATCATGAAATTACCTTGCGAGATGAGAATAGAAAAATATATCTTAAGACTGACAATTCTCAGTATACCAAAAGGCTTTTCACTATTACCTCTAACTCTGGTCATGATGAAAAGGACAACTTTGATCATGAGCTTATGTATAGTTGCACTCAACCTAACTCTTTTTGCACACAAACACCTAATGCTGTGTAGTATATTCATTTAACAACAATAAATCTTAAGATATACTTCTAAAATCAATTTTCTTATATTAAATAATAACTTCCCATATATCGATACCTAATTCATTTGGCTTTTGATTACATAACCAAAATTGGCTTCCATTGAATTAGGACGAGAAAATTCGATCATGCAAGATTTTTCTTTATTTATCCAAAAGGTTTTTCGATTTCCCTTTATTTTCAAGATATGTAGCTAGATTTCTTAAAGCAAACTGACCAATTTAATTAAATCTAATTAAGTACAGATATCTAATTCCAAAATCCCAAAATGTTGGTGTGATTTAGGTGCAACTCCTAATTAAATTAGTAACTCTCAAGTCAATTCCTTCTCTCTGCCAAAGGAAAAGCCTTCGTTTTCATGTAGATGGACTGATGGAGGGAGCTTAATTAAACATTACTGAATATATGACTTTAGCCCTTGATATTTAATTTTCTTCACATAAAACCCGTCATAAGTTTTTTACTCAAATAAAACCCATTAACTAGATTCCACATAAACAAATTCATTAATTATATTTGACTTTACACATTTAAAAATTTTCAATGCCCAAAACACTCCTATTTAAATGTTTGATGTACACAAGTAGTTCCATATAGATTGTAAGAGAGAATTAATGATTTTACGAAAATAATAAATAATAAATTTATTGCCTAATATATAATAACAACAAAACATGCCTAATATATGTAATAATACATGCTTAGTTAAGTCAACAAATTATATTTTTAAATATAAAGGTAGGAAAATTATTTCACACACATGTATATAACAAAAAAAAAAAAAAACGCCTGGCATACGTAATAATTTACCTACATAATAAAGCAAACCCAATGTATGCAAAATAATGTACCTACATAAAAAAATATTATTATTTTATTCAATACTATTTTACCTATTCTTTTGTACACATAAATTTACATATATATATATAGATTAATTAGTGTAATATGTTTGATCATATATGTAGTACTGTGCATATACATATATATATATATATATTTGAACGTATAGTAGCACAATATATATAGGTAAACTATATATATATATATATATATATTGAGCTTATGGTAGTACTATATACATTTGAACGTATATATATGTGTGTGTGTGTGTGTGTGTTAGGGGTAATAATATGCAATAAATTATTTATTCATTGTAATTAAGGTGAGTAATAATATTTATTGATTTATTTTGAATATCGTGGTACAAGTTGTAAATATTTTCTATTAATAGGTCAATTACTTTCCTACATGGCAATCACTTTTAAATTTAGGTTTTATTTAGACGTTTATGATTAGATGAGTTTTTATATAAGAAATTAGAGTTGCAAAGGTCTATATGTAAAGAACCCTAAACATTAATTAAATTTAGTTTCATGGTGCTTTCAAATGCTCATAGTCATACGACTCACAATCCTTCTTGCTGCCACCTGGCAAAGCAGTCATACGCATTTGTTGCTCAAATTTTTTATTTTATTTCACCAATACACATTCACAAGTGGACAATTGCTCGTGAACAAGAATAAGCAGTAACCACCAGCTCCATTTGAAGATGATTTTGCCACTTGGCTCATAGTCAGCCATTGATATCTGTGTAAACCATCAAGATCTTTAACGTGGTAGCTGCTGGTGCCTTTGATAATGGTAGAATTTTTGTCTATGAAATCATGCGTGTTAGAGAGAGATTCAAACTTTTGACAAGCGTTACTCTCAAAATTTAATGTGTTGTTTAACTGCTTTCGTGCACCCTAACCATGGAAAACTTTCAAAACCCAAAAACAACCAGGTTTAATTTGCAAGAAAAACTAGATAGCTAGGTTTGCTTAATTAATTAAAGTATGCACCAATTCAGCCAAATTATACTCAAAGTACCGTTGTCCTTTGTTGATTTTTTTAGAGGCTCATGTCTTTTTATGGAGAATGACTTACATGAAATAAGTTCGCTATTAATTAACATCATAGTTTAATAATGCAATGTTATATATAAGTTTCTTCTATATAACAATGTATTATATCAACGAAATATCATAATAACTCTAAATATATTTCATGTATAAGTTATTCTCATTTTCGTGGCCACGTAATAAAATTTCCATATAAGAAGAGGTCTATTTATTATAACGATATGAGCTAAGGTGCCTTACTGATATAGCATCTTTAAAAGTACTACAGTCTAATGATATTCCTCTTCATTTATAAGTGAAAGGTCTTAAGTTTGATTCTTGCCAAATGCGAATTTGAACCACATTCTTGCTAGGTCATTATGAGGCTTAACCCACTCTCCTACCCCTTTAGTATAGATAATATTGTTTGTTAAAAAAAAAAAAAAAAATCTATTATGGATTATTAGTCCAGTTTCCTTACTAGAGCAGCTAACTTGGCCTCCTTTTTTAATTATTAATTTATTTGTTTTATTTTATTAATTTCTATTGGATATTATTCTCTATGAGCCATCTGTTTGGTATAAAACCAAAGAATAGAAGCTAGCAAGAGTGCATTCCAATACCGGTGTCCTCCTCTTCCTAGTCGCTCATTCACCTTTTCTATTGCTTCTATAGCTTGTTCTTTCCTTTCATGCACTTATTGGAAAAGAATAAATTAAAAATTTTCTAGTAGTATATATAGTACTCTTTCTTATCAACACCCATCTCTTGCTTTTCTCTGGTAAGTTAGCTCTTGAATCCTTACATCTTCAAGTCTTCTTAATTCCTTTTTTTAAGTTATAAAGGAGGATTTCAAACTCAGGATCTTTAGCTATATATAAATATTTTCATCCGTACGTAGCTCGCTAGTACACACACACACACACACACACACACACACACATATATATATATATATATAAGCTTGTCCAAGACCAACGAGAAACCATTCTAGCTAGCTAGCCGGAGCGTTTGGAACAATAAGCTGAAAAATGGGAATTCAAGGAACTTTGGAGTACTTATCAGATGTACTAAGTAGTGCCAAAAAAGGCAAGAAGAAGCAAATGCAAACGGTAGCCGTCAAAATCAGGATGGACTGTGAAGGTTGTGCCCGCAAGGTCAAGAATGTCCTCTCCGGCGTAAAAGGTGCGCTTAATTAATTCATTTCCATATATTTTTTTGGAATGTTCGCTTATTAGACTGTGAATCTAAAACTTTAGTTTGGAATGTTCACTTATTCACAATAGGCTATCGTATGTATGCCTTAGTGATTTAAATAAATTCGAGCCTCTCCCTCCTATTCACAATTAGTTTTAGTGTGGAAACTAAACTTCCTCTGGTTTTGGTGTGAATTAATTCACTATGATGATTGTTTGCAGGTGCTAAATCTGTGGACGTCGACTTGAAGCAGCAGAAGGCAACTGTAACTGGATATAATGTTGAGGCAAAGAAAGTGTTGAAGGCAGCTCAGTCAACAAAGAAGAAGTGTGAGTTGTGGCCTTATGTTCCGTACAATCTGGTGGCTCATCCTTACATTTCTCAGGCATATGACAAGAAGGCACCTCCTAATATGGTCAGGAAAGTTGCCGACACTTCAAACATCACTGAGACTGCCGTGGACGACCGCTACATAGTCATGTTCAGCGATGACAATCCTAATGCCTGCTCTGTTATGTAGCTAGATTATTAATATATCTAAAATAATCATGTTAAAAATATTAAAGGTACAAGTCAGCAATACAGTTAGAAATATAGTTAGCAATACAGTTAGCAAGTTTGTTAGTATTTGGTTAGAGTTGTTAGGCTCACTAGTATAAAAACAAAGTGTGTAATCTTTATTTAGTTAGTCAATACAAATCATATTTCTCTCTTTAAACTCTCTCTCAAAGATCTCTGTGTTCATCCTTCTGTTCATCGTTTCTTCTTGATTTTCTCTTCAATTCCTAAACATTTCAATGTAGTTAACATGGTATCAAAGCCACTAGGCCCACGCCATGGATTTTGGTGGTTCCACTTCCCATTATTTTTCATTTGTTTTTAGCTTAATTTCTTTCCAAATTTTCATTAGATGTTATGATACGTTTCTGGGTGCTTCCGCGATCGTTCTTTTATTTCTGGGCTGATTTCTTTCTGATCAAATTCATGAGTCTCTCCGTTCCCGATCGAAAGCAAGAGATCGAAAGTTGGAGAAAATTTCAGAGCAAAAATGGAGGCGGAGCAAATGCAAAGAGTTGCATCTCCATCGTCGCAATCGGTTAAGGCATCGAAGACGAACATAATTCAGGTCTCCAACGCCAAGAAACCACTCTTCTTCTATGTCAATCTTGCTAAGAGGTACATAAAGTAGTACAATGAGGTTGAGCTCTCTTCACTGGGGATGGTAATCACCACGATTATCACTATTTCAAAAGATTTACTTAAAGATATGAATCTTTCTCTATTTTTGGGTTTGATTTTCTGTGACTCTTGGAATGTTTAGAGAAATGGAAATTGGTGAAAGTTCTTGCCTGGAATCGGAGATATTTCTAGAAGTGGGTGTTTCACCTTCTAACGAATCTACCCACGCTAGGAGTTATTCATATTAGTCTTCGAAAGGATCATCTGATTTTTTTGGGTAGCCAACCCACCAACCTAGCAGTCTACTTCCTCTGTATCTACACAATCTCAAAGCATCATGTTTTGCAGCTTCCATGAAATCTTCCTTCTCAATTGCATCTTCAAGTTGAAACTTGAGCATAGAGGCGAAGCTCTCAGCTTGTTCAACTTCGGAGAAATGGCAGCTCCATCGATTCCAATCTCATTCCAACGACGACCCGAATCGTTCACTAACATTTGATCTTCATCGGAATTGGGGTTTTCCTCAGAATCTTGTGCTGCTTCACCAGAATCTTGTGATTCTTGTTTGCTGGAATCTGGAATTTGTGTCTTCTTCCTCCCTAATGGGTTCTTGTCTATCATGTGTTCAATCTTATGCGTCAATGAAATTTCAGTAAAGTGATATATTTGGCAGGATGCGATGGTATCTTGGGTGGTCTACCTTTAGTGGATAATCTTGAGGAAGAGTGCATCAATCTTTTCTTCCTCATTGAAGCAAGCTTTTTCTCACGGGCAGCTTCCTGGAGGATCTTTTTTCCATTGACATATGCAATTGCATGTTGATGGCCACTTTCATTGGCAAGATCAAGATTTGCAGATTTTGGTATGGTTCTCTGCTTCTACCTTCCATAATGTTTCACTGAACCTGCACTAGATTTAGGTATGGTTCTTGAAGTTCTTGGAGTTTAGTTGTTGTTCTAGGATTGGTGATCTTGCTATAATCTTTTCTAGTGGCGCTGTTGGAATTAGGTCATTACATTTCTTTGTTTCCTTAATTCTGCACATAAGGTGTTTGTGTTTTTGGGTCAATGAAATTTTATGCAGTGTTGGTGTGAATTCGATATGATATATTTTAGGGTTTTGAGTATATGATTAAGGCTGATTGCAAGAAATGTTGGTAGTTGAAGAAATTTATGAAGTTGCTTGTTCAGAGAGTTGTCAATTGTTGAAGTTTATGAGTTTTATGAATTGAGAATTGATAAGGCCGATGCCAAGAATGTGTGAGTATATAGTATTCATTGAAGTTGATAATTGAAGAAGGTCGAAGTCAGAAAGTTAGTGAATTTGTTACGTATATTAAGTAGCATTTGTTGAATTTGTAGAGTTGTTGAAACTATTGAGTTGTTTTCTTTGAGAATTCGTGAAAGTTAGGAATACATTGTTGTTTCTTGAAAGTGTTTAGTCATCAATATGTCTGATAAATCAGTGAGAATTGAGAATTTGCTAGGAATGCTATCTTCCTTCGTTCTCTTAAATTCATGAAAGATTTAGTGACTGAATGTGTCTGTGTTACTCAATTAATTTGTTGCACGAAGTCAATTTTCTTGTGAGTTTTTCTGGCTTTTTCAAGTTGTGTCTGATATTTGGGTTAGAGATTGTTGCTCCAGATTGTTACTAAAATTCTGCTCAATCTCTTTATTGGGTTTAATGGTTATGCAAATATTGATATGTTTGGAGAAATGGGTATGGATTCTTGGGTTTAATTGCTACTAATATCTTTAGGGTGTTCATTGTTGAATTACTCATAAAATTTTGCAGTATCCAATTTTGTATCTCTGCTCACTGATTTTTTACAATTCTGTTAAGGAGTTAGTGCAGTAATTTTCTCTTATCTCAGCCTATAATGTTGAGTCTAACTAGCTCATTTGTTAGCATGTATCTATTGTAAGTCCGGTTATACAATGAAGTTTGAAGAAGTTGTTAACAGTAAATCCCACAAAGGATAATTCTGTGATGTGAATAGGTAAATCCCATGAAGGGTAGAAGAAGTTGTTAACGGTAAAACCCACAAAGGGTAATTCCGTGATGTAAGTAAGTAAATCCCACGAAGGGTAATCCTACATAGATGTTGATTTTTTGTTGTTGAAATTGTGAAGGCCGATGCCATTGTTAAGAGTAGTTGTTTTTGGGTGAAATTCACAAAGGGCAATCTCGTGGTACTATAGCTAAGGCTGATGCCACACTGTAGTTTGTTAATTTTCTGTTTTAAAGGCCAAAGCTAATGTTAAATGATGTTGTTGACGGTATATCCCATGAAGGGTAATCCTACAAGAAATTATGATAATCGGCATGAGGGTGTGTTACAACTTTACAAGAGGTTGTTCTTTGATTGAAGCTCCTACGAAAGGCAGAGGAATGTTGGACTTTTGGATGTGTGTAGCATAGTTCATGAAAAGGTCGAAAAGATTGAGGTACAAGATTACTAATTCAAGTTGTTCTTTTTCTAGTGTTAATGAATCTAAGCATGTCACTGAATTTGGGGAAGAAGTAGTAGAAAGGGCAATTTGTTTGATGATCATATCTGGTTGTGGAAGCAATTGGGGTCGAATTAGTTCTAACACTAAGTCTTTGAATAATAATTCCTTGTCTTTAGAGGTTCAATCACCAGGCTTAAAGAATTGGATCATGGGAAATAAGGGTGGTGTTTCTGTTTGTGGTGATACTGTGAAATTGGTTGATTGCATTTCAGTTTGTAAGAATGTCTTTGTTGAGAAGAAAGTTTTTGAATTTAGCAAAAATAATTTTAGGTTTGATAATGATGAGGAAAATAGTGTCGACATGGAAGATAGGTTCTTCAAGGGTGTTGCCAAGCTTGAATGCAGTGATAATTCAGCAGGAGAAGAGAAGACAAAAAGAGTTATTGAGAATATGGGTCACAAGTGCTCCATCTACTTGAAGGTGTTCGCAATAGGCCAAGCGTTGGGTGGCCACAAGAGAGTTCATTTCGGCAAAGACCCCAAGATAGGTACAGAAGAGTCCAGAGTGTTGAAGCAGCAGTTTTTTCTAACATTTGTGATGCATTTGTTCAACTCTATGTGCAGTTTTCTGGTTTCATAGTAGTGATTACAGATGTTCTTCCGATTTCAAACTGGGTTTCCCTAGTTAAGATTGAGGGGGAGTATTAAGGGTACAAGTCAACAATACAGTTAGAAATATAGTTAGCAATACAGTTAGCAAGTTTGCTAGTATTTGGTTAGAGTTGTCACTACCACAAAAAACACTTTGCGCGACGAAAAATTTCAAATTTTTTAATTTTTGTGTTTTAAAATTTTTTAATTAAAATAAATTAATTTAATATTTTGAGCAATGAAATATTTTGTCATGCAAGGTTTTTGACTTATTGTTTTATGATTTCTCTTATATTAATTTAATTATATTAATTTTTTCGAATTTTTACTTTTTAATTTTAATTTAATTGTATGATTTTATTTTTTTAATTACTTTAATTTAAATTGGCATATTCAAAATAAAATTACATATGAAAAATAGTGATCAAATTATCCAATATATATAATATATTCAAAATGTACACATAAATTAACAAAGTACAATAATAAAATCATAATACAAGTCTATTGTGGTGGTAGTGGTGGAGGATATGTTTCGATAGCATCCTAATCCTTAACCATCAAAGTCTCGACGATTCCCTACAAAAAAACAAATATGGTCAAATAACAAAAAAATAACATAAAATAATAACAAAAATTTGGCATAATCTCCCCTAAAATTGGTATACCCCAAACTCCAATCCTCACCCTATACTCAACCCCCAACCCCGCACAAAGTTAAAACTAACTCCAAAAACACATATTAATGAAAAAAAATTTAAAATTTGCGGAGAATATACATTTTGGCAAGATTGAATGAGAGGGAGGAGTGAGTGTGAGAGAATTAGAGGAGATAATGAGAGAGAGATGAGAGAGTGAGTGAGAGTGAGAGTGTGACATCCCACAACGCCCAGGGGAGTGATCCTTATATGTATATTCCCATCCATACTTAGCACGATGCCTTTTGGGAGCTCACTGGCTTCGGGTTCCATGGGAACTCCGAAGTTAAGCGAGTAGCGCGCGAGAGCATTCCCAGGATGGGTGACCCATCGGGAAGTTCTCGTGTGAGTTCCCAAAAACAAAACCGTGAGGGCGTGGTCGGGGCCCAAAGCGGACAATATCGTGCTATGGTGGTGGATCGGGCCCGGGAAGTGGTCCTGCCCGGGCCGGGATGTGACAGAGAGATGGTGAAGAGAGTGATGAGAAAGTGAGTGAGAGTGGCACATAGTGAAGAGAGAGATGATAGATTAAGTTAGAGGAGTGAGTGTGAGAGAGAGGGTTAGATTTGGGGAGAGGGAAAGAGAGATGAGAGGTAAAAGTAGAGAAAGCCATTGAGAAAATGGTTGAGGAGTTATTTTGGTTTCAAAAACCGTATCACTTTGCGCGACGAAGGATACGAGTTTGTGCGAAATATTGGTCGCGCAAAGTCTTAAAAAAATTAAAAAAAAATTCCCGCGTCCCATTTTTTGTGCCTGCCCAAATTTTTAGAGTTTTGCTTGACGAAAAATTGGTCGCGCAAAGTCTTAAAAAAATAAAAAATTCCCACATCCCATTTTTGGCTCCCGTCCAAATTTAAGGATTTTGCGCGATGAAATATTGGTTCCGCAGAGTGTTAAAATTTTTTTTTAAAAAAATTCAAAAATTTCCTGTGTCCATTGTTGGTGCCCCCCAAAATTTTTAGAGTTTTGCGCGACGAAGTGTTGGTCACGTAAAGTTTTGCGCGACAAAATATAGGTTCGTCGCGCAATATTTGTAAAAATAATTGTTATGAATAATAAAAAATAAAATAATTTTATTTTACAATTTAAAATATAAATAAATTAAAATAAATAGGGTTTAGGCGACCAAATGTGTTTTCATCATGCAAAGAAAATAACAAAAAATAAAGAAATAATTTAGTTTAACAATATAAAATATAAAAATAAGTAAATAAGGGTTAGGCGACAAAATATTGATATTCGTTGAGCAAAATTTTTGAAGAATAATAAAAACTTATGAAAACAACTATATCTTAAAATTTATAATGCAAAATTAAATAAAAAAATAAATTGGTTTGCCCGACACATGTTTACATTATGACGTTGCGCTATTGGTTTTTGTGCAACGACCCCATTGTGGCATCGCACAAGTCATATTTTTCTTTAAAAAAAAATTATTATAAAGTTTACTGAAAATTTGACTTTACTCCCTTCAAATTCTTTTTTTTTTTTTTTTTTTTTTTTTTTTTTTACATAAAACCCACAATAATATATTTTTTTTAACACCCAATCCTAACTACAATAATAAATTTAAAGCTACTAATATATATATATATATATATATATATATATATATATATATATATATATATACCATTCAATTTCTTAAGTGTTATACGTACAAAATAAATAAATTTAAAGCTACTTAATAAATACACACACACACACACACACCATTTAACGATCCAACCGTCAAACTTGTTTGTATATACTTTGAGATCGTATACCCCAAAAATTGCAAAACAACACATTCAGAAATCAAGTAACTGAACAAAACTTTTCGATGGTTATAAATAAAAAATCACGATTTAACGGTTATTTTAACTCCGATTTTGATGATTTTTTACAGCTACACTCCTTGATCCTATATGAATATAATGAATGAAAATAAACTCAAAGTGTTAGTGAATCTATTGTTTTGATGGGATACACATTCTACAAAACTAGTTTCAATGATCCAACCGTCAAACTTGTTTGTATATACTTCGAGATCATATAGCCCAAAAATCGCAAAAAACAAACATTCAGAAATCTAGTAACGGGACAAAACTTTTCAACGGTTATAAATGAGAAATCACGATTTCACGGTTATTTTAACTCCGATTTTGATGATCTTTTACAGCTACACTCCCTGACCCTATATGAATACAATAATTGAATTTGATCTTCAATTTAAAATATTTACACTAGTCTTATGTTATATGTAATGAAAGTATAAATAAACTCTTAATTGTTAGTGAATATATTGTTTCGATGGGATACGCATTCTATGAAAGTAGTTTCAACGATCCAACCGTTGTATATATTTCGAGATCATATGCGCCAAACATCGGAAAAAACAAACATTCAGATATCAAGTAATGGGACAAAACTTTTCAATGGTTATAAACAAAAAATCACGATTTAACGGTTATTTCAACTTTGATTTTGATGAGTTTTTGCAGCTACAATCCTTGACCCTATATGAATACAATGAACAAATTCGATTATCAATTTAAAATATATATTTTCTAACAAAAATTCAATCCGAACTACAATAATATATTTTTCTAAAAAAAATCTAATCCTAACTAAAATAATAAATTTAAAGCTACTTAATAAATATATATACTGTTCAATTTCTTAAGTGTTATACGTACAAAATAAAAAACGAAAAAAAATTGGTTTAGGCGACGAAATATTTGGATTACGTCACGCAAAGATTTTAAAAAATAAAATTTTTATTTTATTTATTTTTGTAAAGACTTTGCACAACGAAGTGTGTTTCATCGCGCAAGACTTTGCGCGATGATATTGTTTGTTGTTCAAAGTGACTTCATGCGATGATGTGTGTTTCGTTGCGCAAGACTCTGCGCGACGAAGTTTTGAATTTCATCGCACAAGGGATTTTTTTTACTAGTGTGTTAGGCTTACTAGTATAAAAACAAAGTGTGTAATCTTCATTTAATTCAGTCAATACAAATCATATTTATCTCTCTAAACTCTTATCTCAAAGATCTCTATGTTCATCTTTCTGTTCATCGTTTCTTCTTGATTTTCTCTTCAATTCCAAACATTTCAATGTAGTTAACAAAAAAATGGATTAATTAACAAAATTGTGTTTTATGTGAGGCTGACATGCGTTTTGTTCATGGGTTTTGGTTAGAAGTTTGAACTGTCATATTTGCGTGGAGTTTTTGTGATTACAAGAGAAATATTAACCAATATTTTTTTACACCTCTAGCAATATTTTCAGAGATTAGGCCAAAGCTGAATACGTGGTTCATATGAAGATATAAGAATGTTAAAACCCTTTTTAGTTACGTGCCCCAGCAATAGATTAATTAATGAATTAATGCAGAAATGTAGGTGGGTTTTAGTCATAGAGTTTGAGTTTTATCTATGGTTTATCTGTGACATCCCACATCGCCCAGGGATGATCCTTATATGTATATTCCTATCTCTACCTAGCACGAGGCCTTTTGGGAGCTCACTGGCTTTGGGTTCCATGGGAACTCCGAAGTTAAGCGAGTAGCGTGCGAGAGCATTCCCAGGATGGGTGACCCATCGAGAAGTTCTCGTGTGAGTTCCCAAAAACAAAACCGTGAGGGCGTGGTTAGGGCCCAAAGCGGACAATATCGTGCTACGATGGTGGAGCGGGCCCGGGTTGTGGTGGGGGCCCAGGCCGGAATGTGACAATTTGGTATCAGAGCCTAACCCTGGCCGCGTGTGTGCCGACGAGGACATCGGGCCCCTAAGGGGGGTGGATTGTGACATCCCACATCGCCCAGCGCGCGAGAGCATTCCCATGATGGGTGACCCATCGGGAAGTTCTCGTGTGAGTTCCCAAAAAAAAAATCGTGAGGGCATGGTTGGGGCCCAAAGCGGACAATATCGTGCTACGGTGGTGGAGCGGGCCCGGGAAGTGGTTCCGCCCCAGGCCGGGATGTGACATTTGGTATCAGAGCCTAACCCTGGCCGCGTGTGTGCCGACGAGGACGTCGGGCCCCTAAGGGGGGTGGATTGTGACATCCCACATCGCCCAGGGGTGATCCTTATATGTATATTCCCATCTCTACCTAGCACGAGGCCTTTTGGGAGCTCACTGGCTTCGGGTTCCATGGGAACTCCGAAGTTAAGCGAGTAGCGCGCGAGAGCATTCCCAGGATGGGTGACCCATCGGGAAGTTCTCGTGTGAGTTCCCAAAAACAAAACCGTGAGGGCGTGGTTGGGGCCCAAAGCGGACAATATCGTGCTACGGTGGTGGAGCGGGCCCGGGAAGTGGTTCCGCCCCGGGCCGAGATGTGACATTATCCAAAAGCAAATTTGAGAATTTTTTAATCTCAAATGACGTGATAATGTTTTATGGGACAATTTGGATGTGGTCCCTAACTACCAATATTTTTTTATTCAAACCTTCGTGGTTTTTTGTTTTTTTATTGAAGTCCCTAACATTAATGTAATAATGTATTTCTATGTAGGCTATTATATTTTTAAATTAAAAATGAAATTTGTAATTGTTTATATTAATGAGATTATAAATAAAACTCATAATTTATGGGAATAAAAATATTAAAAATAAATTATACTCTTCAATATATTATATATATATATATACACACACATATGGGTATGTTCATCAAAACTAACCAAAAACTTATTGTACCAAAACATATGTACATTTTTCAAACACACAAAAAAAAAAAAAAAAAGATATTAGGCTTAATAACATTATTAAATTTCTTCTATTAAGCTTGACATGATACATTTTCTAATAAATAGAATGTACCCATATAAGTATAAAAAATGGATTAGAGAAAAATTGAATGGATTTTATATAAAAAATGGGTACATTTTATATTAAAAAAAAAGTACATTTTTCATATAACAAATTGGTATATTTAAGAATGGGTACATGTAACATCCCACATCGCCCAGGGGAATGGATCATGTAAGCCTTATATGTATATTCCCATCTCTACCTAGCATAAGGTTTTTTGGGAACTGACTGGCTTCGGATTTCATCGGAACTCCAAAGTTAAGCGAGTTCGCGCGAGAGCAATCCCATGATGGGTGACCCACTGGGAAGTTCTCGTGTGAGTTCCCAGAAAAAAAACTGTGAGGGCGTGGTCAGGGCCCAAAGCGGACAATATCGTGCTACGGTGGAGTCGAGCCCGGGCTGGGATGTGACAATTTGGTATCAGAGCCAATCCTTGGCCGAATGTGTGCTGACGAGGATGTCGGGCTCCTTAAGGGGGTGAATTCTAACATCCCACATCGCCTAGGGGAATAGATAATGTAAGCCTTATATGTATATTATCATCTCTACCTAGCACGAGGCCTTTTGGGAATTCACTAGCTTCGGATTCCATCAGAACTCTGAAGTTAAGCGAGTTCGTGTGAGAGCAATCCCATGATGGGTGACCCACTGAGAAGTTCTCGTGTGAGTTCCCAGAAACAAAACCATGAGGGCTTGGTTGGGGCCCAAAGCGGACAATATCGTGTTACAGTAGAATCGAGCCAGGGATGTGGTGGGGGCCCGAGCCGGGATATGATAGTACATATAATTTTAAAAAATTGAAATTTTTTTATAAAAATTTAATGGGTACAAACTTATTCTAATTATATTATATATATTTTAGAAATGTTTAAATTGAAAATTAATTAGGAGTTTAATAAGGGTGTGAGTATTAAAAATTTAAATCAATTACTAATTTTGTATTATAAAAATTACGTAACTTACATGTAATTCATTAATATATTAATGTTAGGGACTTTGATCAAAATCTAAAAACTGATAAGATCTTAGTACATTAATATTAGAAATTAGGGACCAGATACTAATTTTTCCATGTTTTATTTATTTGTATTTCGACACTTTAAACTTTTTATATTTTGGGACTTTGAAAAAAAAAAATATAACCCTTTCTAAAGAAAACAACATCTTGTCATATCAATATTTCTAGTTGAGGGTGTATATTAGGATGTAAAACACGCATACATCACTTGTTGGTCGAAAATATTTTCAGTGAAGGATGTAAAATACGCATCATCTTGACCGAAAATGTAAATTGCTTGGTGACCAAATTTAGGAATATATTCGATGACTGAAATAGATTAAATAGTATGGATCGAATTGAGATCCAATGGTATTGGCTGAAAAGTAGTGTGGGTTGTTATGAGACAGCTACTCATATCCAATCTGAATTATTATATGTTGGTAAGTGGGGCTCTTCTCAAAAGTGGGTTTTTTGGCCTTTTTGTTTTTTTTGGGTATTGTGGCAGTAGATCTGAGTGCTATGTACATTCTTAATGCATACTAGCATAAGGCCACATGCAGTGTCTGAATTTTTTTTTTATTTGTTTTTTTGTTTTTAAAGTGGAAGAAGGAAGATAGTGAGAGAGAATGTGGGAGTGAGAGAGAGCTTTAATTTTTAATTTTTATTTTAGTTTTTATTAAAAGCTATGGTAGAATCACATGTAGGTGAAACTTTGAAAAAAACAGCAAAATTTTGGTTATGTGAAATTACATTTCTGTCCATATTTCTTATTCATGTTCAGTTTTAATTAAAAAGTTAAACTGGTAATTTTATAGGATTTTGATTGACAATGAGTGTTTTTCTTTGTTAATATGTAGTTTAGATTTAAAGCAATAATTAACCAATAATTAAGGTTACGTGGTGTTGCAAGAAAGAAAGAAATAATTGACAATAGTTTACCCAGAAAGTTTGGTAATTTACGTATTTTAATTGGAAAGATATTACGAACAACTCACTAATATTAAGATTGGTCTATTACTATAAAGATTAGTGGGTACGTAACTTTGAAAAAAATAGAATAGCTCATGAAAGGGACTGTATTTACGCTATGTTTAAGTAAGGGATTTTTAAGTCTTAAAGGATTATTTAGACCAAAGTATTAAGAAATGATCTACAAAATATTAGATGAACGATGTTAAGATGTCTTCTGCCTTCCATAAAAGCATGCGAGAGATATTTGTAAATCTCTAATTAGAAGGGATCATTTTGCATATCTCTTTCCATTGCTTTATAAGGCATTTCTAATTTTTCAAACATTAGGCTTTAGGTTCTTAAACCCACTGTTCAGCATTTTATCTTTCAATTTAAAAGTTTTTCCCTCTTGGCTTTCTTTTGAGCCATTCCTACAAGCATACCCTCAACAGCCTTCTCAACCTCCTCCGGTGGCTCTTCTGGTGGAGAGATCTTTTAGTGTGATCGATACACAGGATGGTACACTACGTGTAACTATACAAATTGTGGGATATGTGTGTTAAAAAATTAATAACTTAAAAAATAAAATTTTCCATTACTTATATAGAAACATGTAGTATACCAATTGTATTCCGATTACAATGAAAAATTTCTCCTTCTAATGGCTCGAAGTCAAAAAGGCCAATTCCTTTTTGACGTCCCTTATTGGTTGTACATTGAGAGCAATGACATCTGGACATATTGTATAAGGGTAATGTTAAGAAGACTAAATTTGTAGACAATATTTGCAAACTAAAACCGAACATATTGTATAAGGGTAATGTTAAGAAGACAAAATTTGTAGACAAAATGTGCAAACTAAAACCGAGGCATGTGTTATAAACTTATAAGATAAGTAGATGGGCGAATTGATCTGTTCCAATCTTTTATATATATATATATATTAATGTCTTTCGCTTATACCATATCACGTGATATACTCGAAATACACTGAAAAAAATAGTCGTCACAAGGGAATATGGAAAGATATATAGATACAAGAGATCACTGGGTACAATGCATGGAAACTCAAAATGGCTTTTATGGGGAAGCCAAGTAGTTTTTAGGAGTTCATTTGCCAGACTATTTCCAAGACTACAAAAAAAAAATTGATGAAAGTAGGTCTTTGGCAACTAGCTAGCCAGGGGATTCATTTGCGCTGTCTTGTACGTAAACCTTGGTTGTCCTTTCGGATCCTGCAGGAGCATACATGGGATTTTGGCACCTGCTATTGTTGCGGTCGTATTTTTCATCTAACTGCAGGAACATTAACTTATTGTTGATGTTTTCAAATAGGGGATTGTACGTAAGTAAGGTCATTTCCGGTCATAGAAGGTTAAATGTAGTTTTTTATTATAGTTTAGTCATTTCAAAATTAATATTTAAAAAATTACTTTAGAATTTCATCCCTAAGGACGGAAAGGGACCATCTCACGATCCCTTTCTCCTAATTCACCAAATCAGGGAATTCGTACCATTGAAATTTGATCCAACGGTTACAAACAGGGAGCCACTTTAAAAGTTATAATAATTTCAGCCATTGAATCAAATTTTAATGGCACAAATTCCAGATTAGGAGAAAGAAATCCGAAGAGGATCCCTTTCCCCCAAGGACCCCAACCATGTAAGGTTATATTTTATTTTTCCACGTATTTTACTACTTTTTGGCCAATTCTCCAGGAAGGGCTAAACGTAGCCCTTGACTATTATTAAGCCCTCTGAAAATAGTATTTTAAAAATTACTTTAAAATTTTTTTATTTTTTTTTCATCTCTAACAATGCAAGGTTATATTTTATTATCCTTTATATTTATCATTTTTTGAAGCCAAACTTAGCCTTTTTTTGGGCCAACATGTTCCTTACCCGACGGCAAAACATAACTTGATTCTTTTAACCCTTTTATTGGAGACTGATTTTATTAATTGTAAAACTAAATATAGCCTATAGCCATTCGGTGAAGAGCCTAATAAAGGAAAACCCATACAAGATTATGCTAATCCTCATGCTATGGAATTAAGGTGGGCCCCAATATTCAACAGTGAAACAGTTTGGGGCCCATTCAAAGAAGAATAGTGTTATTTATACACTGATTTTTAGCTCTCACACACACTTGTTAATTTTTTGTCATTGATCTTCTTGAATTCATTTGATTTACCAATCAAAAATTAAAAAAGATGCATAAGAAGTAAAAATAAGTATGTGAATAATATCACCCTTTAAAGAATTATAATAAGCCAATGATCATTCCATTAGTATATGGACCGTCCAATCCTTTGGCCTCTCGATCTATGTTGTCCTATCTCTCCTCCCTCACATTTATAACCATATTCCCCTCTCCCTCTTTCTCCCTCTCTCGAACCCAACCACCCTTCTTTTAAGCTGCTTCTTTTCATGCATTGTTCATATATAGGAATTAGACGATACACTTCACAATTTTCCTTCTTAAAACAACGTCTCTTAGATTTTTTTTTTTCTTTTTTTTGTTCCCCTCATAGATTTAGACGCATGCCAGATCAAGATGGGTCGTGTTAAGTTGGAGATAAAGAGAATAGAAAACAACACTAATCGACAAGTTACATTCTCAAAGCGTAGAAATGGACTCATTAAGAAAGCTTATGAGCTTTCCATCCTTTGTGATATTGACATTGCTCTTATCATGTTCTCTCCCTCTGGTCGCCTTAGCCATTTTTCCGGCAAAAGAAGGTTCTACTATCCATAATTTCTCACTTTTTATATGTTCTTCATTCGTTTAAGAAGGATGCATGTGTTGCAGTTGTTTTAAATTTGCATGTAACATTTAACAGATTCATGTTCTTTTAAATAGAGAAAGTGATGAATATATATGAGAAATTGTTGAGAGTTGTACACTTAAATTGAACTCAATATGCTTTTCCGGATTTTCATAATCTTTACTATGTGATTAATGTTGTGATAGAAGTGAATAGTCTTCAAAATCATTCTAAGAAGTGGCATGGTTTCTACACATCCATATTTTTTCTGGTATTTGCACCTGCATTAACATAAGCCTGGGGAATAGGATCATTGACCACAATGATTGAACATCCTTTGCATCTCTAATTAGGGAGAAAGTAAATGCTAATGACAATCGTGCACGCGTATTAAAATAATTAATCTGTTATTTATGTATGTTTATGGCCAACCACGTGTATTTATATATTCAAACAATGCATGTTCTTGTTTAGCAAATGGAAATTGTGTTCAATTAAGCTTTTAAAAAGGATTCAGGAACCTCTGTATGTTTTTTTGTTGCAATACTATACAAGAAAACATGCAGAGAATACAAATCCCTTAAAAAGTATTCAATTGAAAGAAAAAAACTCTTAAAAGGCAACAATCATTTCGCATTTTTTTGGTTCATTCCCTAAGTGTGATTATCCAAACAACCTCCTGTTGACTAGTTCCAAATTAGAGTATAGATGTTCCATTGCTATTTAATCATATATTGATACAAGCTTACGGGTTTATCATTTTATTTCTCTTTTTCCTATTGGTTTGGGTTTATTAATTATAATTCAATTCAAATTATCTGTTCTGATAAAAATGTTATTGTGAAATCAGGATTGAGGATGTGTTCACTCGCTACATTAATCTCCCCGACCAAGAAAGAGAGCAGTATGTGCGCTTAAACTCGAATTACTTTATATTTAGGGTAGTGTTATACACACGTTTTTTTAATTTAATTTATTTTTTAATTTTTTTAATTTTTAATTTTTATATATATTGTTAACATACTTTCAGTTAATTTTTGTCCTTTGGTAGTTTCAATTCATTCGATTTGATGACCAGAAGTTGAGATGAGTGTGTTTATAGCAGCTTCCTATATTTATTACCAAATAAATAAAAAAAAAAGATTGGATGATTTGGAATTTTATCCATTGGTCAGCTATTTGATTATACCTATATTTTCTTATTTTCGCAGCGCTATAATTTTTCCTGATCACAACAGACACCCGTATGCTCTTGGTCCCTATAGAATTATCAGTCTCAAAGTTCATCATTTTATTAAACCTTTGATTTTTTTTTTCTCGAATTTGTCAAATAATTTGTTCATTGTCTTTTTTGCAGCGATCTTCAAAACAAAGAGGTCAGATGCATGATATCTAGCAATGTACCCAATAATTTTATCTTGTGGTTTTTCATATTAATTTTTCAAGAGAAAATTAAATGAAGGCATACGTATACGATGTCTTTTTTTTTTTTTCTGCAGTATTTGCTAAGGGTCCTTCAGCAACTAAGAAGTGAAAATGATATTGCTCTACAACTTGCCAAGTTTGTTTTCCTCTTCTGCTTACATGTTATTAGAACGCATATTGTTCTCAACCTTCTAAAATTAGTAAAGTTCAAGAAAAAAACAAATTTAAAAAACATTTCCTTATTCCTTCAAGTGATTTTGTTTGCTATAAATTAGTTTATTGATTTTGTTCGTTTCTTCCTTGTATGATGTCAACTCTGATTACTTCGACTGGGGGTAGTCCTACTGCTGTTAGCTCGGAAATTGAGGTACAAACTTTGTTACCTTTTGTGAGGTTGTTTTTGTAAGCTACATGGCAATATCAATATTCGAGGGGGACATAATAAGACGTTTATAATTATTTTTTTTAGTTTTTTATTTTCAGGTTTTCACTTTCTGAAAACTGAATATTAAAATTTTGTTTGATAATTACTTTTAATTTTTAATTTTTTAAAAAAATACTGCGGTACATCGTCCAATTTTTGCTCATGGTTACGTGGTTATTTTTTTCGTCGGAACCTTGACATGGTTAAATTTCACTTTCCATGTAGGAGCTTCAACAGGAAATTGGTGGGCTACAACAACAACTTCAAATGGCTGAGGAGCAGATAAGGTAAAAGATAAAAAAGAACCTGCAAACTATATATGAATATGATAAATGTGTCCACTGACTATTTGAGAAAAGAAAAGAAAATCGAAAATGCTATTTACGCTCTCAGTTATTTGTCAGTGAGCTTCGTTTTTCTTTTTAAGCTATATAAATTTATATTTGACGAATGTTAAATGTATATAGGATATATGAGCCAGATCCACTAAAAATGACATCTACGGCGGAGATTGAATCCTGTGAGAAAAGCCTAATGGACACATTGACGAGTGTTATGCAGAGAAAGGTTTGAGGCACCCCACTTAATTAAATTTTTTTTTATCTGGTTTCTTATGAGTAAGAGAACATCAAGTATGATCTATATTTTCAAATTTCAGGAATATTTGTTGAGCAATCATCTATCTTCCTATGATCCCTCAGGAATACAGGTAACAAAACAAAAAAGGAATGTCATTAAGCATGTACTTAGATACATTAAAATTAAAAATTAAAAAGAAGTTAGATTTTTAATTGAGAGGTTAGCATAGTCTTGATAATTTTATGTATGCATGCACAGCAAGTGTTGCCAGGCTCCTTCGAGAATGAGGTGGCAGGTTGGTTGTCTAGCGCTGGTCACAACCAAGCCCAAATTTACGATGCATCTGCTCCCTTGGAGCATCAACTTAGGTACCTACTTAACTATATTTCTTGAGTTAATTATATTTTACACCATTTGAGTTTGAGATGGTTTTCAAAATTGGTCATGAAGATTTAATTTTCTTATATTGCAGTTTGAGGTTTTGAAATTATATCAACTTATACACTCTTTATATCTGAAAGTCTAATCATCTACTTTTTTTTTTTGTCAATGTGGTGCAAATGCTGCTTAAATGTCAACCTAATCATGGTGTAATATGTGAAACCTAAATTTTGTGTCTCATTTTGAAAATCACCCCAAATTTAAAGGGTGTAAAATGTAGCTATCCATTTTATTCTTTAATTTATATACAGAAAAAAAAATTATTGAAAGTTTTTACGATATTGTCTTTTAAATATAGGAATTTGTCATCGACACTGTATGATCCGTTTTCACAAGGACCAAGTTCGAATGCAGATCCAAGTACCATAGCGCAGTGTCATGTGAGTGTCGCAAATGCTAGTGATGGAGAGCTTTCATCTTGGCCTCAGACTTACACTACTTCCTCAGGACACCCCTCCACCCTCATTTCTCCAACCTTGTTGCCACAATATCAGGTTTAGTTCAACCTTCTACATGCATTCTATGTATTCATCTTTCAATCTCAGTAGGAGTGCCAAAGTATACGGTTAATCACCTAATTACTAGGTTGTTTCAAACATGATTTTTTTTTTAACAAACATGATTTTATTTAATCAAAGTTTAAATTCATATTTTATTCTATACTTTAAAACATAATTCTACTTAGCCATAGGTTCTGATTCACAGTCAACTTCAAAATATATACTTGATTGTTAGACAAAATTTTCTTTTTAACCAAACTGTTAATCATGATGACATATTTAGGTTTTTAGACATAATTTGACCTAACCAATGATTGTTATTCACAAATTACAATCTAATATGACTGCCGAATTAGAGAAAAGTTCCTACCACGTTTATGATTTATGTGACAGTGAATTTATATGCATGTTAACGAACAGTGAACATGATTTCACATTCAAATATGGTTAAATCATAATCAATATATGGTTATGATTCACTTCGACACATTAATCATATGGTTCACCAACATAACGTTTTAGTACACTCTGAATCATGACAACTTAATGTATATGATTGGTTGATATGTTTGAAATTCCAGCCCAAGTACTCCTCTTGTGATTTTTTTTGCAAGTCATGAATTTATATTTTTGATGTGAATTAGGATTATAAAATTCAAATGCTAATTAAGTGACTTAATCTAAATGATGATGCAATTAAGCAGCATTCGATGGTAGGCTCCAACATGGCAGAAATAATGCCACATGAGCAGGTGGAGATCCCAGTTAGCAGCTCCAGTGTACAAGCTTACAATGAAGCTGCAGATTATAATCATGAAAACAAAGTTCCTCAGCTTAATGGGCATTGACATAATACCAAAGCAAAAAATGCGCAGAGTTCATGATCGTTGCTCCAGATATATTAACTTTAATTAGCTGATGTAATTAGCAAAACATATAACTAGGATAATTTAGCTGCGGCCAGCGGCTACTGAAAACCTGTTAAAGTGATGCAAGGTTTTGCATGAATGTTATCTTTTCGTTTGATTAGATGTAATTATATGGAGTAAGTTTTGTATTGTCTTTTTGTTTGTTTGTAATCATGAAATTGTATTTCCGATGGATGAGATTCCATGATGATAGGCACGGCAACATCCTTATACATGTTTTGAGCTATAAGCATAAATGAACGCATATCAAAAGGTTGTTTTTGGGATCTTTGTTTGAGGGGGGATTCGTTCTCGGCTTTGCATAGATACATTAATATTGTGAAATCAGACATATTAGTACTATAATTTTTTCCACATATTTGTTAGAAATTCACATAGTAATACCTCATCATTTGTCACAACAAGATGTCGTGGCCAAGCTATGTGACTCTCAATTGCTTGTTTGATATTCATAGATTCACAACTAAGTATTGGGTGAAGAACATATTCTTTAATTGCTACATCAATAGAAACACGTAGGTTCATAGGCCCTAGTGGAACTCCATGTATTGGCCCGTCTAATGGGAAAACTGATCCATATGCAACAATGTTCCTAGTAGTGTCTATAGCGAGCTTGCATTGCTGTACCTTAAAGACAAATATTTCATTAATAAATCAATTACTGTTAAGATTATAGTATAAATAGGAAAGACATAAAAGGCATGTACCTTCTTGATATCATATATTTTTTTCATGGAATTTGCAGTTTTGTTCTTCTTTTCATTGATGTTCACATCACATATGTTCTGTTGATCACTTTGCTTTACCTTAGAAAATTAAATTAAATTAATAATTGCTACTTAATATAGCCAAGAAGAACAAATATTGCAATGACTTTGTACCTTGAAATGCTTGTTGATATCACTTTCTTTTTCGTTTGAATTTGCAATTTTGTCTGTCTTTTCCATGATGTTCAAATTAGATATTTCCTCCATATCATTTTGCTTGACCTAAGAAAAGTAAACTTAAATTAACATTGCTACTTATTATAGTTAAGAAGAACCAAACTTGCAATGACTCGTACATACCTTCATAGCTTTAATCTTATCCATGGTTTTAGTATTCTTGCTATCCTTTTGTTTCACTATTTTCTTAAACATGATTTCTGCCACATCGCCATGTTTTGCTCTCTTCTTAAACCTGATTTCCACCAGATCACCCTGTTTCACTTTATCAGTAGATGTTTCATTTTTTTCTTTCTTTCCTTGCTATGCAACAAGCTTTCTCAAAAATACAATTGGTTGTACCACATTAGATTGGACCAACTCTTGTATCTTGCTCAATGGATCTGGAGTTAACAAAGAAGAAATCAAATTGAATTTCTTATTTAACTCCTCAATGTGTAAACTTTGCTACTTTGCATCATTTGTTGTTGACTCGATTGAGTTTTGCACATTGGAGTCTTGAAGTATGTCTTATGACTGACCACAGTTCCAACACCTCCTACTCGACCTGAATATTCAGGTGTTTCCAAAGCAAGTTAATATGTCATTGCTACCAGATATTGGTAAGTCCCATCTTTAACAACCTTAGTTACTTCATCCTATAACAGTTGGCATCAGTATGAAATATATCAATTAAGTATCTTTCCTAACATTACACATAAAACTTACTATTTTATCAGTGTGTTCTTTCATCATCTCATTAGTATAGTTTCCCTTTTTATCAATACGCCCAAGCTTCCAAAGCACTGATCGGTCAATGTCAGCAGTGATTCCGTAAGCTGATTTCTATTTGGATGAACGTATCAAAATTAGATCAAATAGTTTTGATTTGTATAATAATTAAATGAATAAAAAAGTAACAGGACATTACTATTTGTTCTTCCAATCTTGCATAGCCTTTTCTAGAAAGTCGATGAGGGTACTTATGCTTAGCTCGTCTCCTCGACTGTTCTTAATGGATTTTCTATCAAATGCAATCCAATAATTAGTCTTTAATAATAGCAAAACAAAATATGTACCAGATGCTTCTAAATTAATTTGGAAATTATATATACTTACCATATGCTTCTCAGTTAATCTCAACCTTACATATTCATCTCATACTAGCTAATGAATGAAATCTTAGATTTTTGGTGGTTTCTTTAAGACTTCAGGTTGATCTTTGAACTTTTATATGTACTCACATGTTAGATTACTCTTGAACGTTCGCCACATCAATGCAGCACTCTTCAAAACATGTGCTCTACTGTTTGAATGTACTATAAATGCTATCTACAAATGCATAATAGAAACTGGTCATTACTTTCACAAAGTCAATTATTTGACATCTTATAGTCAATTAACCAAATGGATTTGAAAATCTAAATCCATCCAGACCCTTACGATCAACGAAAAATCTTCCTTTGGTAAGTATGCTAATAGATACAATGTTTTGATTTTCATGCATGTGATTTAGTGAAGATGGTTGAACTCTTTAATGCTTTCAGTAAATAGTAAGTGACAAGCCATACTCCACATATAATGAGCTATAGTTCATGGGCCATGGTTAAGTATTCATGGGTTGTGTGGGTCATGAGCAATAATTTTTAAATTAATTGAATTGTGCTGCGGTGTGGGTAAACTGTATTTACGGAGCAAGAAGGGCTTTTTTTTTTTTTTTTTTTTTTTTTTTTTAATTTTTATCAAATTTTAACCAGGTGAACTATACAAAATTAACATCACATCAGGATCAAGAATGAATATTATTTGTTCAAAAGAAAAAAAAATTAAGAATGAATGCTAACAGATGTAAAAGCCTTTTTTTTTGTTTAATTTTTAAAGACATACCTAAACCATATCTCAAATCTTTTTTTTTTTTTTTCTTTTTTTTAAGATGACTCCACTTCTTTCCAAGTTGGAACTGTGGTACACCCCATAAGGCCAATAAAACCAGCTAGTTTTGCCCCTGCAAATCCACACGATTGTCCCTTACTATTATATCCAACCTCCAACCAATCCCCATCACTTCTACGTTGCACTAAGTTTTACAATTGAGTTGCACCTCTTGGCTTCCTTGTTACAAAATCTTGGTCATCTTCTTCTGAATCTGTCATTTCATCAAGATATTTTGCAAGATTTATATTAAATCAAGACAATGATCAAATTAGTAAGATGAGAAAGAAAGAAAAATAAAGAACCTTAAAGGTGATGTTTGGTTCCTTGAATGAACCTTAAACGAATAGGCTCATGCCAGTATTTGGTTGAGGAAGAAAGAAAAATAAAGAAATAGGGCAATTGGCCATTATCCAAAATAATAAAACTTAATATGAATTCAACTCACATTTCCACAAAGACTATAGTCATACTTCATCTCAGCCTAATAATCTCTAGATAAATTAAGCCTTACCAATAAGTCATAAATCCAAAAGTATGGAGAAAATATAAAGTCCTAATGTAATTTAAAAATATGCATTCAATAGCATTCAATAACATATGAAATATAGTATATATTCTTCTGAATGATATGACCATGTATTTTCAACCCAAATGCCTTTGTAGTCATCCCCATGTATATGTCATCATACTTCGTAGTTAGTACATCAAATGACTCAACGGGTAGCAATTTAGTAGTAAGACATTCACATTCAATTATAGTATCTCCTAGCTCATCATCATGTAGCCAATCATACTAAGGCCTTGGCAGTACAACCGACCACATTGCACATGGAACCTTCTGGATCTGCATTGTAAAATATCTGCTTCACTTGACTAGCTAAAACAAAACTATTTGACTTGTGTCCAATTTTGTTGAGGTCAATTATTTTGATCCCAAACTTTTCTAATCTGATGCCACTTTTATTTTCAACACAATCACGTTTAAACACTACACACATGAATGCATTATAATTAAGTTTCCATATCTCTTGAATCACACTATAAAAATTTGTATCTGCGATAATAAGATTCTTATCCTTAGCGCTTGAAATTTGCATCGTATTGACTATTAAAGCTTACTCCACTGTTTTGAGTGACTTGTGAATCATCACGAGACTTGGTGTGAAAATTACAACCATTAATAGAATATCTAGAATATTTTGTTACTTCAGCTTAAGGGCCATGTGTTATCCATCTCAGGGTTTCTAACATGTGATTATTAGGGACATTAAACTCATCCTCAACCTGTATATGTTTGCATAATTAGTTTGAGTTCATAAACAAAAATGTTAGAACATAAGTGCAATGCGAGTTTAATACCTTTTTTGCAACCAATAAATGAAAGTTTGGTTATGTTGATCCTGAAGCCACTTCAAAGATTATGATTTTTTGGGGTGCTCCTTAGTCAAGGATTTCCTATGCTCCTTGATAGTTTTTTTAATTAGGTTACATTGAGTTAGTCAAAAGGATACAAAATGTTGTAAGTAAATGATAAAACAATGATGAGTTAAACCATATAAATGAGTATGAGTGGCTGAACTTACTTGATATAAGGTTTCACTTTTGATGTGTTATCCAAGACATAATGATGTGCTTGCTGCCAATACTTTTTATCCACCTTAAAAAATATTCCAACCAATAATGGATAGCCAACATCTGTATGATGTGAACAAATCTTCAACAGGATTCCAATTGGGTCTACTCCTGATAAATACTCGCTACAAACTTTTATAGCTTATTTTGCAATGTAACATTCAACCATACAACCCTCTAGACGATATATATTTCTCACATAATCCTTTAATTTTTCCAACAAAAATAAACCGATCCACGTAAACGAACTTCCCTAACCAAGTGCACTATGAGATGGACCATTATATCAAAAAAGAAAGTGGAAAAATCTGTTTAAGAAAGCACAAAGTAATCACCAACTTACTTTGTGTTTCATCTAACCTTACAACGTCCACTATTTTGCAGCATAAGTGACTAAAGAATAGACAATATCTAGTGATAACAAATCTTACATGCTTTGGCAGTCTTGCACGAAGTGCCACGGGAAGTAGTTGCTACATAAGTATCTGACAATCATGAGATTTAAGATTAAACAGTTTCAACTCCTCCATTGACACAAGGTTTCTGAAATTTGAAGAATATCTAGATGGGACCTTGAGTTTGGACAATGCTTTGCAAACTGAAATGTTCTCATCCTTAGAAAATGTATAAGGTGCTGGGGGAAGGAATATTCTGTTATTTCCATGTTCTGGTGCCAAATTTTTGCATAGACCCAAAAAAATTAGACCATTCCGAGCTGCCACACCATCCTTTGTTTTTGCAGGAATGTTAAGTAATGTACCATAGATACTCTCACAAACATTCTTCTCAATATGCATAACATCTAAACAACATCGAACATGCAGTGACTTCCAATATGGTAAATCAAAGAAGATTGACTTCTTTTTTCCAACGAGTTTGAACATCAGCCTTTTTATCAATATCTTTTGCCTTCTTATCTGTTTCTTTTGTGTTCGTTGTTCAATTCCTCACCTTCCCTTTTCCAAGAAGCTTTCCGTTTTTTGACATAATATTTCTTTTATTTTTGTTTATTGATGGGAGATCTACATTCTTCTTACCCCATTATATTTTGATTGCTTCAACTTCATGCAATATTTCTTCCCCACTAATAGAGATGGAGCTGACCCAAACTCTAGGGTATCGTCAAATGGTTTTTTCTGTTGTAGGTAATGATGATTTTGTCGTAGGAATCTTCTATAACCAGTAATGATTACCTTTCTCCCTAAATTTATCCATTTAGAAGATGTTCTATCACCACATATAGGGCATCCAAAGTATCATTTCACACTAAACCCATACAAGTTTCCGTAAGCAAGAAAGTCATTGATGGTCCATAATAACACAACCTTTAACATAAAGTTGTCCTTATTGTATGCATCATAAGTTTCAACACCAAACTCCCATAGAGTTTTCAAGTCATCAACAAATAGTCCCATGTAAACATCGATATCATTACCTGGTTGCTTAGGGCCAAATATCAACAGTGTTAACATCATAAATTTTCGCTTCATGCATAACCATGGTGGAAGGTTGTAAATGACCATAATCACTGGCCAACAACGATATCTATTGCTTAATGCGCCATGGGGATTAATCTCATCGGTTGAAATTGATAGTTGAAGATTTCTTGGGCCACCACCAAATTCTAGCCACATGTGGTCAACAAACTTCCATGAGGGAGAGTCAGTCGGATGATGCAACTTACCATCAACTTTTCTATCTTGAGCATGCCATATCAAATTCTTTGCCGTCTTACTATTATCAGTGTTCTAAAAAACGGCCTAGGCGCTAGGCGGAGGGTGGTCGAGGCGTTTTCTTGCAAAACGGTGGGAAAAAACGAATGGGCTCTAGGTGGCCCTAGGCCCTTTTTTTATTATTTTTTTATTTTTTTTTTGAAATTGAAATTGAGATTGAAAAAAAAAAATCCTACCTTTATTCTAACTTTCTAAGTTCCTGTTCCCTACATGCGCATATGTTTATACCTTGAAATTTTGTTAATTTTATAGAATTGGTGTGTATCAACTTAAATTCCGGGATATTAAGGACAATTACTATATTTCCTTATTTTCCTCCTATTTTGCATTTTATGTGGTTTTAAATTGTGAACTTGTTGTACATATGTCATCCTACAATACTCCTCATTATGATTATATGGCATATATGCTTAGTATGTTTTTAAATTTTGGACTTGTTGGATACTCTTTTTGCATTTTATCGTTCTTTTATTATTTTATCCTTATATTTCATACAAGTATAATTTTTTGTAAGTGTCAATATACACTTATTTACAAGAAATTTATCTAAATTTGCCTAGGCGCTAGGCGTTAGCCCGCTGCCCGACTAGCACCTATCGTTTTTTAGAACCTTGGCTAAACATTCTTTGAAATCTTTTTTTTTAGTATATCGACATTTTTACACTAAGGGGAGGGGGAGTTCGGCTAAGCCACATAATAAACAACCTAATTTGATATCGAATTCGTCATTCATGAGATTCGAACCTAAGACCTCTCACTTCCAAGTGAAGATAAATACCACCAGACCATAGTACTGAGTGGCAACATTCTTTGAAATCTTGGAATAAGGGGAAAATACCATACCTTTGCATGTACCCCTACTAGGCTCCCCAGAACTTCTATTAACCTTCCATCTAGAAAAACCACATGTAGGACATGTGGTTGCATCTAAATGCTTTCCTATATAGGATGCAATCACTGGGGCATGCATGAATTTTTTTCGTACTCAATTCCAAGAGAAAACAATGTTTTTTTTTTTTGCTTCATACACAGTGGGGGGTTATTTCATTCTTCTGTGGGACCAATACTCCTAAAAATTCTTGTAAATTTGCAAATAGTTTATCACTACACCCATTCTTTGCTTTATTTTGTACAATCTGACCAAGGGTATACAGGTTTCTCTGCATCCTCTAACAACTTTTCAAATTGTTCAGGATTTGAAACAAAATGATCATCAGCTGCTTCCACCATCATGATGGTGTTATCTTCAACTATTTCTTCCCGGTTACTCCTTTTCTCATTCTTATAATTTGGAACAGCTTCTCCATGCCAATACCATGTACAATAACTTAGAGCTATACCATTGAAATAGAGATCCTCTTTTATCTCCTTAACCGTCCTTGATTTAATGTTACCACATTTTAGGCACGGACAACGTATATAGTTAAATATTAGTAGCATGAAGCATATCATAATTCAAAAAGTTTTCCACCCCTTTGGAATACATTTGTCATCTTCTATCCATAGACATCCAAGATTTATCCATTCTAAAACAGTTATATTAATTAATATTAGAACAAAACATATAACGAGATTGCATGAAAATAACAACTAATAATATACTCTCAAACCAATCTAAGAAATAAAATTTTCTGATATGTAGTGGTGATATTTAGGGATTATGTATTTTTTTAATTTAACATTGTTGGGTGACAACTTTTGAGCTCAAACACATCAATGAGTGTGTTTTGTGTTGTGATATTTTAACACCTCTCAACTTTAGATTAGGTTACTACTATGTTTAATATTATGTGTATTACTACTATCACGAACCCAATAAACAATACGTAGGTTGATACTCCAACACACATCTATAGTTATAGGAATCGATCCCAACCCCAACCTTGCTTTTATCATTATGCTAATTTGAATATCTACCATGACTATTGTTTGTTTACTTATTTGATTATATAAGACTACTTAGTATGTGTTTTGGATGAGGGACTTTCAAAGTTGTAGGGACTTTAGACTCAATGGTTAAAAATGAGGAAAACGAGCGCTAACAATGAACTACTCAAAGCACTACAAATGAAGCTACAACAAATTTTCTACTTTCGCATGACTCTCGGATGTATTGGTCTAGTCATATTCAAGTCCTCTATCTAAATTTCAAAGCATGATCCTAAGAAATTGGAACCTAAGTTTTATGAACGTCCAATCAAGTGAATTTGGTTTATTCTTTACAAGGGTGATGATTGAATAGAAACCTGTACACATGAGTGAGATTTTGGCCAACTCAAAGTCAAATTCAAGTCACTCTAACTCTCTGAACCATAAGTTAGATTTTGGCCGACTCAAATTCAAAACAGTTTGGCGCGGAGAAAAAAAAATATCTCGGCAACAATCAGTGTATGCTTTCTAATGAAACTAATTATGCAAACAAACAAGTTATCCTTGCTAAGGAAATCACTCACAACTATCAAGCATATCGCTAGCAGATAATTGGTCAAAATAAATACCCCATTTGGATTTTGATTATAAGTACCTTTGCTCTAAAGAGAAAATTATAGGTCCCAATTTGGATTTAGTATATATCATTTAACAATATGCTACATGTTAATACCATTTAGGGAAGGATGAATAATAAAATACCTGATAAGGAAGAGACGACAAGGTTCCAGGAACAAAACAGCAGCAACTTTATATATTTCTTTCCTCTTAGTTATATCAATAATCGGCACAACTTCTTCTGCCTCTCGTCCTGAAAATTTCCAAGTACAAATTATGAAGGAAAACTGTAAGCTATAGTAACCAAGAACTTTATTCTAGTGCGGCAAATTCAAATTGCAGAGGCTATATGTAAGACTACGTGCACCACTTATAATGTAAACAACATTATGAAAGACTAGATTTCACGAAGTCATAGTCCTTTCTGTCTCCTTCAAGTGCAAAATCTAAATTAAGCACAAAAGAAAACTTATAAATTAAGATGCAGATAAACACTCTGGTTCCTTAACTATAACACCACAGATTAATATTTCCGAATATCCTTCCTTTCAATCACAAAAATGTCATTCTTCCGAGTCCTCAAGGATATATTGTCCTAACACAACCTTAGTGGATTAATCAACAGTTTTTCACTTACGACCAAATGAAAGACAACCAGAAGACAAAAAAAAAAAAAGAAAAAAAAAGAAGAAGTTGACAAATCCAACCAATATATGAACCAAATAATTAGGAAAATCAATAAATTTAAGTCGGACCAAATCCACATTAATACGAATTAGGATTGACATTTAAAAGCAACTTTAACATTCAACAAACAACAAATCATTATTCACATAGCATGATTTGAAGATAGAAAATTTAATGAACAAAACCAAGACTGTCTTTGCATTTATAACCAAATCAAATGAACAATCAATCTCAACAACATTTACATACCAACTACTCTGGGGCAATAAGAAGGGAAGCTTGATAATTAAAATTTGCTTCGTCTACCTAGTACCTCCGTGGCTACTGCTCTGCTCCTTTGCGATGAACTACCGATTCCTAAATTTTAAAACTTAGTTGGTTTCGGTAAAAAATTCATTCATACAAACGCAAAAGGTAATAGCGGATAACATTATTGCCATTTACAAAGCAGCAAAAAACAAGGCTAAATTATTTAGTGAAATATCATAATCACTCATTAACGTGTAGCATATAAGATAGGGAAATGCCATAACAGAAACTAACACAACCTCTGGACTCTGAACTATATACAGCCTTAGAAACAATTAAGAGACCGACTACAATTACGTTTAAGAGTATGTGGACCTCATATACCTAGAAGACTTAATTCTTTTATAGCTTCATCCATTCTTTGAACCTAAAATTTTGTTCTCTCTCTGTAAGTTTACCTTAGGATCTATGAATTGAGAGTTCATCAATTGTTTCCCCTCGCATCGAGGGGTAATGGACCACACTGAATTTTGTAACATTTATATCTCAATGATAATTTACGACTTATATGACGGATTACACAAGAATTTACAAGAACTGGGAAAGATATGACCCATTGTACTTCTACTGATTTTAGTGTTGTCGGAAAAACGATTTAGAGAGAAATTAATCAACATTAGTTTTGTTACTGATGATTTTTAATGAAATGAATTTCTTAGCTTTTCGTGTTTTACTCCATCCTTGTTCATGTGCTACTTTTGAACGATATTTCAGTTGGTACGAATAAGGTGCAACCCAAACATGTTTTAATTTACCATATGTTAAGACCGGTTCGAACCTTGACTCGTGTACACAAAAACAGTTGCTATTACTCGAGTACCACAACACAAATCAATATCTTCAACATCCCTCAGCTCTGCACAAGGGCACAATATATAAACTATTGCATGCAAAGATAAAAAATAAAAGCAGAGCTTATGAGGAGTTTTATCAAACACATGGTGTGCTCAGTGTTCTTAAAATCGGCCTAGGCGGCCGTCTAGATGCTGGGTGGTGGCCGGCCATGAGGATTAACTCAAAATCGGACAGGGATTAGGCGGCCACCGAGACGGCCTGGGCAGCCCTTGAGCGGCGCAGGCGGTCCAGGAATTTCAGCTTTGTTATGTTTTCAAGAATGTAGATCACCTTTCTGGGTTTCTTTTGGTTTTCGGTTTGGCAAAGAGGAAAGATGAAGATGGTGACTTACTTTCTCTTCCTTTCACACCACGTGACCACTCTACATACTATTCTTATTTAATTTTTTTTTCTTAGTTTCTCTCCAATCAAATTTGGACACCTAGCATCAAATTACTTGCTCTTTGTACAAAGCCATAGGTTGTCAGTCCTAGCATTGATTTTTCTCATAAAAACTGATGAGGCTGAATGTCATTACCAATAAGTTTTGGTGTAGAGTCCCATCTTTATGCGTCCTAGTGTGCCCTTTCCACATCCACATATTTGACACCTTTATTTCTCTTTAAATTCAACATAAATTAATATGATCTCTAAAAAAATATTTTGCAAATTATTATGAACCACCCATATTGTCATCAGAATTTTCTCTTTATTATAAACCACCCAACCCACTACGTGGGATTTTTACTTTTGTTTTTTAAAAATTAGATATAATCATTCAAAATGTCTTAAGTTATATGGCATATATGCTTAATATGTTTTTAAATTTTGGATTTGTTAGATAATATTTTTTTGTATTTTATCATTCTTTTATTATCTTATTCATGAATTTCATACAAGTATAATTTTTTTGTAAGTGTCAATATGCACTTATTTACAAGATATAAAAAAAATTTACTTAACTCAATCTAGGCCGCCTAGACCCCACTTAGCCGCCTAGACGTTAGGCGCCAGCTCGCTGCTCAATTAGCGCCTAACATTTTTTAGAACCTTGGTTGTGCTATAAACACTAGCTCCCACAAGAACACAAATCTAAAGATTAGGAAAAAAAATGATAAAAATAATAGTTAATCTAATTTAGAATTTATATTAAGGGGTTCACAAAGTTCAAAAAAAAAAAAAAATGATCATGGTAGTGATTAATTTGGCAGTGACTAACCAAATCAAATAAAATAATCAATCTCAACTACAATCTGTAACAACTGCTTTTAGCAAATGCCAATGCAAACTAAAATCTGTCCAGCCACATAGTTTGGATTAATCAATACAACTTCACAAAAGAGATTAATATATAAATTATTTTCTAGAAAACCCATAACCAATCCAACAAACTTACCTTACACAATTAGGTTTTGAGTGAAATTTGGGGAAAACAATCAATCAGGTTGATGAAGACTGTGGGCATCCCAAAGAGAGAGAGAGAGAAAGAGAGGGAGAGATAGAAAGAGAGTGAGTGTTCGTGATGAAGAATGTTTTAGGAATTTGCAGCATAAGTCTTCTGCCTTGAGGAGAAAGAGAGCGTTGATCTTTCATTATCTACGTATCTGGGAGTTGGCTGGGTAGTGGAGTGAAGGAGACGTGAGGGTTTAGCAAGTTTTGAGGAATTCGCGGGATCTTCCGCTCTCCTTTTTTTATAAATCATTCATGTAGCTTTTTTTTTTTTTTTTTTTTTTTTTTTAAGCTTTTATTTATTTATTTATTTTATGCAAGAAAATTCATTAAAGTACTACACCTCTAGTACAACCATTTTCAATACAATCAAAATTAAAGGCAGAAAGAGCAACATCAGGTAAGCAGGAATCCTAATAATGAGGATTCGAGATGGAGAGACCAAGGTGAGCTAAAGCATCCACAGCAAAGTTTGCCTCCCTGAAAATGTGTTTTCGGTCAACAGGACTAAAAGACTGAGCCAGGATACGAATACCATTGATTATAGAGCTAACTCTCCAAGGAATCCCCTAGTGACCTTGCACAGCTTCAATGATGAGTTTAGAGTCCCCCTCCACCATCACTTTGGTGAAACTCTTGATCCTAGCACATTGGAGCCCTTTTCGCAAAACCATCGCTTCTGCTACCAAAATAGTGGCGCCATCAAGGTTAAGAGCCCTCGCCCCAATCACTTGTGAATTACTGTTACGGAGCACAAAGGCAGCAGCAACACAGTTGTTCGAAACTAAACCATCAAAATTGAGTTTAATCACATCAGGTCGGTCAGGAGGATGCCATTTAATAAAGGAAGAGATAGGTAAAGCCTCATTGGAGCCACACTTCCCATTAGCCTCGAAAAAAGCCGAACCAACATTATCGGCAAACCAACACTATCGGTGATAGAAACACAACGAACCGGGATCGAGGGCACACTTCTGAACACCAAGTTATTTCTTTATATCCAAATTTTCCAACAGTTCAGAATTACTTTACTAAGATAAAAAAGGTCGTCTTTGTCATTAGAACTTAAGGATTCCATCCAATCAAAAAAAATTATCATTAGTACTTATGATACCATTATTAAAACTACCAAAAGTTAAGCTCCAAACTTTAGTAGCAAAAATACAATTACAAAAAAGATGACACTAATCTTCGACTATATTACATAACGGACATAACTTATCAATGTTTTTAACAAAACGACTTAAGCGTTTTTTTGGTTTGCAATCTTTCTTGAATCAGAAGCCAAGCGAACATTTTAACCTTAGGAGGAATAGTTAGCTTCCACAATTTCTTTAACAAAGTAAGGCGATTACTAGAGTGATTTTTCCAATTTTGTAGCCAAGTAGCAGACTTAATGGAAAAGCTCCCATTATTGGTTAAGCCCCCAAAATTAATTTGTCCTTCGGCTCCTGTAAAGGGAGAGGAATGCAGCAAATTTTTCTAATGATGTCATCATCAACTACATTAGCTAATTTAATGCTATCCCAACTATTATGAACTATAAATTGCTTACTTTAAGATTCCAATCAATATTATTCCCATCATTCACGGGAATTAAATGAAAAAGGGGGTAAGGAAAAACCCAATGATGGGTGCAGAAGAGTATGACTTCACCATTACCCACAATCCCTCTCACTCCCTCATGAATGATGTTTCTATTAGAAAGAATGCTTTTCCAAGCAAGTGAGTAGTTTTGTTTAATCTTCGAATTTAAAAAATCGGACTTACGTAAGTATTTACTTCTGACCATTTCAGCCCACCAATTTTCTTCGTTGGTTAAAACTTTTCAACCTGATTTGGCTAAACAAGCATTGTTAAAATGATCAATTTGTTTGATTCCTAAACCACCCTGATTCTTTGGAGCACAAACCTTCTTCTAGGTCATTGGTTTGAGTTTAGTATTTCTCCCCCAAAAGAAATCTCTGCATTCTTTATCAATTTTAGTTGTTACCCTGTTGGGGCACTTAAAACAAGACATTACATGATTCGGCATCCCGGTGAGATTAGAACTAATAAGGGTTAGTCTCCTGGCCTTGGAAAGGTTCACCCGTTTAATTAATTCTATCTCATTAACCGTATCCTTCCAAAAAACTATATTATGGATCCTTTTTTTTTTTTTTTTTTAAAAAGCTGCGTCTTTGATTTACTATAATAACGTTTTTCATAAGAGTGAATTGTAGCAGTAATCCCTTAACTTTAACTCCTTTAATTAAAAATTCATTATCATTAGTTCATCAACTCATCAAAACGTGCAGCTATGGTCCCTCAATTAAAAATTCATTACCATTGACCCCTCAACTTTAACCCAATTGAAGAAATGGTCCCTTAACTTTAACTCAATTGTAGCAATGGTCCCTCAACTCTAACTCAATTGTAGCAATGGTCCTTTCAATATAACTCATTTTGACAAAATTTTGACGAAGTTGACGAAAATGACTATAGCTACACGTTTTGATGAGTTGATGGACCTTAATTGTAGCACTGGTCCTTCCAGGACCAATGGTAATGGATTTTTAGTTGAGGGACCATTACTCCAATTTGATTAAACTTAAGGGACTATTGCTACAATTTACTCTTTTAATAAAAGTATGTCATTAAAAAATTAAAAAAATGTCATTAAAGCCCTATTTTGTACTAGTAATTCTACGGATATGGTGCTACATTTTATTGCTTCACATATAACAAATATAAAGTGGTACATCTTATAAAGAAAAAAAAAATCACTTTTATCTATTTTACCCTCTTTTTTTTTTTTTTTTTTTTTTTTTTTTGACATTGTAAGAACCAAAATGAAGAGCAGAGAAAAATATAGAAACGCAGGGTTTCCATTTGTGACAAACCGCATTTATAACAGATGATGTGTTGCATATAATGGATGGTTGAAAAAGCAAGTTTGCATGGTTACCATTTGTGCCTCATTCAAAGTATGAACACAAAAATCTTATTAAGTCACCAAATTTAATGGATATCGTATTAGATTTTGTGTACCATCTTTTTTCTTCGATCCAGTAAATTTTTTTCCTTCTAGGTGCTACATATTATTGCTTCACAGATAACAAATAGCGTAAAGAGAAAGGAAAAAAAAAAAAAAAACCAGTTCAAGCTCTTTACAATCATTTTTCTTTTTTATGGAAAATTTATAAAACTCTAGATCCGATATAACTCATTCTTATCTTTTACGAACAACCTTCACGTCTGGGCCAATGAACTGAAGTTGACTGGAGAAAGCATATTTTTATGTACAAGAACTTTGTTACAAATGTAAAAAAAAAGAACAATTAGAAGACAAATTTCACATGCATGCATATTTAAGGAAAAGTTACGGGGGCAATGGCGTGGCAAAAGACTCTGAGTGCTTGCAGTTACAAAATCTGGCCATTTTAATTGATTTCAAATTTAAAATAAAAGGAGGGTGTGAAGAAACTCGTGTGGTTCACTTTCGTCCTTTGGCCTTGAGCGGCACTTTTATTAAGTCCACTGAAACCAAGGTTACACTTGTACACGCATGCAAACACCCGGATTGGCCAACGTTTTTTACTCAATGTCTTGCTTTGTACTACCACACAAAGTTTCAAAGTTAACTTTGTGCTTTTTACTCATTTAGCTAGGGGAATTATAAAAAGGTAATGCTACGGAAATTAAATTTTTTAAATTAAATTAACAAACTAAATGATGTGGTTGTAGATGATTGAATTATTAACTAATGTTGATTAATTAATGTACTTATTTCTTATTAGTGACACATCATTTGGTTTAAAAATTTGATCTTTTAATTACTCATTATAAAAATCACTAAAGAAATTATATATATATATATATATATTATATCCAACGGAAATTGTTATTGGCACTCCAAAAATCTATTTTACATCTCAAACTTTCTATAATTGGAAAGAAAAATACACTTATGAGGAGTGTAGAATGAGATTTTTGAAGTGCCAATAACACTTCCCTATCCAAATTCAAATAATTAAGCATGATAATGAATTATATGAGACTAAGTATGCATCGTGATAGAACAACGGCAAAAGTTTCAAGCTCCTCCAGGACCATTACACTAATAAACCCCCCAAACCACACCCATACACATAATGTGATGTAAAAGAGAATTTCCCTTATATGGTTATTAAATAACATTGTGGAAAATATGTGCTTATGCATCAATTAATTAATCCCATTGGAATTTATGTTATGTGAATTGACAAATGAGACTTTCCATACAAAACTCAAGTATAGTAATGAATTGTGGATGAGGTTGAAGAAATAAAATGTTAATCGACACGCGTAAGTATCGAAAGTACATGATCAATGTGACATACTGATGGGTCAAAGAAATATACGTTTATGGACATGCATAAGTATTGGAAGTGAATCAATCATTTGAACTGATAGTTACGTACACGTTTCAAAAAGAGTAGCACTATTTCCACTTTGTTTATATAGTACTCCATATTCCCGACAAATTTTACATGTAGTGTATATATAAGCAGTATAAAGCGCGCGAAATGCACCATTTTGAAAATAAAAATTTATGCACAAATAGTCATATATCAAAACACTTTTATCTTATTTAATCCAAAAAAAAAGTGTGCTCTTTGTAACAATTTTAGTGTCATAAAGATAAGTCTTCCACTAATTACCAGATTAGAAAATGAAAATATGTCACACTTAATTTTATTTTCTGAGTTCGGAAAATGTTAAAAAAAAAAAAAAAAGTAACCAGCAAACCTCCTTTATTTTTGTGACACATATTGGTTTGTTTGGCTATAAATAAGCTACAGCTCTCACCCATCTGAGGATACAAACAACTAATGAATTTTATCTTGTGATTGTCTTCCCGTTTAACAACTAGCTAGAGGTATTCACTTTCCCTTTCACTCAATCAGTCACCATCCGCATCCTTCTCCCCTTTCTCCTATAGCTAGAAGGTTACTGCATGCCCTAGGCCAGAGAACGTACCACCCGTACATCTATTTTATTTTTGTGTAATTTTGTTTGAATTTTTTATGTCAAATTTCACATTTTTAGATATACATCACAAAGTTGAAATGACCATATATTGATAGATTGTTCATTTTATCATGCAGAAATCTTTGGAGTGTGAAGCCATATTCCAAGGTAATTCACAAGAATCTCATACAAAATTAAACAAAATAAGAACTACCAGTTGAAATTTGTATTACCATTTGAGTTGGTTTTGATTTGGTTTCTTTGCACGATGGATTCAATCTATTTGATTTTTTGGATTCTCTTTTATGTAAAGTTCTTGTTATCCATTTCAAGGATTTCAGATAGCAGGTGGTGCTACATGTACGATGTTATCCAAAAGTAAAGTTTATGAAAACGAGAGAGAGAGAGAGAGAGAGAGAGAATTGTTTCTCTGCCCCCAAACAGTCACATAGCCACTGATTTTTTTTTTTTTTTTTTTTTTTGTCAAAATCTTGTCACTTTTTGCATTCTGAAAATCGGGAAAATCAAACATAATTTTTGGTCACTCTTTGAATTGACTATTTAATTTCTAGGTTTTTTACTGTTTGATGTGTATTTTGCATGAGTTGTGATTCAATTAGAAAATGATTTTTGAAAGATGTTATTAAATTATGAGACATATCACATATAATCGTTCTTATTTGATTTGGTTTCTTTTCTTTTCGAAAGTATTTTCTTTGGTAATATCGATTTAAATGGCTGGCCTTTGCCTCCATCTGAGCAATGTCAAAGTATCCCTTCTGTCAAAAAGTGTACCAGGTCTATTTCATGGGCCCGTCTCCAGTTTAAATACATTTTTCACTAAAAGAAAAGAATTTAAAAAATAAAATAAAACTTCTCCGGCAACCTATAATCTTTCTTTTCTTTTGTTCTATGCTTTTGTTTTTCGTTAGAAGGACTTGCTGGGTATTAATGCACCATCATATGACGTCACATGTTAATAATATACGAATATGTATTAACTTTTTTTTACATGTTTTTGTGTTATGAGCATTGATTAGTATTTTTCCACATATTCTTGTGTTATTGATCCAGAAAGTTACTGTTACAGTGATGAATCCGTACCATACAAATTGTTCTATCATGAGTGGGATGAGCTCGGTCAAACAATATCCTTCCTCAAAAATACTCACCTCTTTGACAAGAAAAAAAACGCTCACCTTTCATTAATTATTTTTGTATTTAGAGGAGTTATATTTTTATCATCTTATACGTAGGGTGTATTTTTCTCCCCACCTTCAAGTGGTAATAATGCTTACCATTCTACTTATTATGAGGTTAAATTTTGAGATTTGTGTCTATTTACTACACAGATCTCGAAATTTAAATTCATTCAACGATAATAAATAAAGTAGTGAGCATCACCATCACTTGAATGTGGTGAGCAAAATATCCCTATATATTGTAAATTGAGACGAATTGGTTTGGTTTTAAAAATTTTGTAATTTTAGTTGTTCGATGGGTTTTTTCTTTTTAATTTTTCCTATAAAAAACAATAGTTTTTTTAGTGAACATAATTAATGGCATAAATGCCATGTAATTATGAACTGATCACTTGTCTTTACTACCAAATCCCATATATATTATACAAAAATGTATTTATTTCTCAAAGTATTCGGTTTTGGTTCTGTCGATTAATTTTATCAATACTTTTGTGTTGGTTTTTATATGGTAATATAGGAATAATATGGTTATTTATACATGTAGTATGGCTAAACACCACTTACTTCATATAACAAGAAATATATGCTTCTTTTTTACCCCAGAAAGAAAAAAGTTAATTTATGCTTTTTTAATGAAAGAAACTTTATGCTTGCTTATGTCAATTTACACTAGATTAATCAAATAACTTGCATGGAATAATCATCTTTTTAAGGCATAAAGATGATCAGTTAGGCTATGTTTGGGTAAAGGAATTATAATATTTTCTATCCAATTTTTGGAGACCATTCTTTATTAACTTAGTCTTAAACTCCAGGACTTGAAAATCCCCATCCAAACATAGCTTTAATCTATATAACATCACTTATGAAAGTTTTGCTTTGTCCAAGTGAGATTTGGATTCACGTACGGGAGTGTCTCACTTAGAACAACAAAAATATAATGTTGAAAATCATTTTAATGAATAATTCTCTTTAGTGTAATTAACCAGATTTTGGCCTCTACGTAAACACACATGCAATATTTGTAGTATCAATTCAACCAAAATTTAAAAAAAAAACAAAAATAAAAATATAGTTTGTAGTATGATCTTATACTATAAAGCTGACTTCTTGTTTCAAACTGTGATCAGATGGAAGGTGGTCAGTCGTCTGGCATTGGAAGTGATCCATTCGAGCATCAATTCAGCTTGGAGAACAATACTGCGGTGAAACACTTATTTTCTTTTCATTTTTTGTTAAATTTCTAACACTTTCTGTTTCACTAGTTTAGTTAACCAGTTTACGAGATATGATATTTGGCACGAGTAAATAATCAATGTTACATAAACAAACAGTAAATATGATACAAATAGGTTTATATTTCTAATTATTTTACGACGTAATGTTTTGATGTAGCAGGAAGATGTTGTTGACTTGGGATCATCAACCGATAGCCCTCTGCCTGTGGATCCGACAAGGTCGGCAGAAAGCCTTACAGAGGCAGAATTCAACTTTTTTAGCAACCCTTCCCACGAGCAAGCTGCAAACTTGGCACCAAATGGGATTTCATTTTCTAATCTATTTGCTGAGGCAATGGGGAGTGACCCTCAAATAATGGTATATTTTGTTACTCATTTGAATTATGTCTTCAATTAAGTACGAACGAACCAGAATACTGTGTTTGGAATTCATTTTTACGTGGTGGATCTCACGTGATAGTGTAGATCTCACGTGAGTAGTGTTAAAGTTCAACGCATTGCGTTTAACGAATCTAAAAATTGTTCTAACGAAATAAAGTTTTACAACCTAAGTGGAGATAGCTCTAGTCTAGTAAAGGAACAAAATTATGATGATTGCATAATTATATAGACTTTGGTTATTAGAAAATGGTTTTGGATTTAATTGTCTTTTACAAACAGAAGGCGTAGATATGACATACTCCAAACCCTAATTAACCAATTTGGGACATTGGGAATATAATGTTGTACTAACCATTGAGAATATTACAAGCTTAATTATGTGCATTAGTAGTATAAGCATTGTTAATCAAATTTGAATGGGAGCAATAACATTTATTTTCTTTCTTTTTCATTGATGTTTTTTAGGCTCAACTTAATCTAGAAGACTCACTCCCTCCGATTTCTGATGCTCCGAACTTGTTGTTGCCGCCATTGCCGGAAGTAACCTTCAGTCATCTACTTCCAAGAGCATGCCAACCCTATCCTCCACACATGGTAAGACAGTAATTTGCCAGATAATATGATACGTTTCGTCAAACTAATCAATTTTAACCCATATTTGTGTGGATTCGCGTTTGAATGCGTGACTTGGACTAATAATCTAGTAACATAACATGTCGAACTCTGATAATTATAAAGCATCTCTCAACCTCATTTTCGAGTTTGTGTGACTGCACATTGTAATAGTATAAACCTTCAGAAGAAGATATATTTTAGCATCACCCTAACTATGAAGAAGGTTGTGATGTTTTTAGGGTTATGCTAATTTGATGTTTGATGATGATTTTTTATTTTACTTTTTGATTTATTATTTTTTTTCATTTTTCACATAGGAGGAGCAAGAGTTCGGATCATCAGCTGGAAATAACTGGTACAGTCTGAATCCAGCAAATTCAACTCAAAACCTCATGCCTGGAGCTGCTGAACTTTCAAGCTATCAGTCCTCTAACCCTCATTTTCCATATCCTCAAAACGAGAACGAAGGAACACCTTTCTTCTTCAACCCTCTCATATCAAGCAGTACACCACCGTATCGTCCGGTGCAGGTACGTGTATCATACCTCAAACTTATTATTGCTTTTCCATTTATAATGTTACTATTATGCTAATTCATCAAGTACCAACGGCATGGTGTGCGATTCATACGCATCAACGATTATCAGTCCGGATACAGGACGGAAATTGGGTTATTTCACATCCAAATTTTCGTCCTACATCAAGTCGTCTACAAACTATGATATGCCTTTGATAATTAGACCACTACTGACTATCTTTGGACATTTTGACGAACAGATGCCCGTCGGTGATGTTATGGTGGACCCATTTCACCAACAGGAGCAACTGCCTCTGTATGTCAATCACATTCTTTTGAAAAAAAACTCATTGCAATAAATTTCTAAGCATAATTTCTGATTGAATGAAAAATTGCTTGATTCTTAGGTCTCTGACTATGGGACCCAATCAATATGCCACAAGCACAGTGAGTTTTCTGTTTTGACCCTTCAAATACTACCGTAAATAAGAAGTGATTTCCACTCGTTTTCTCTCCCGCACACACCTCGTTTATTTCTGGTCATTGAAACGAACAAATCAAAGGAGAATCAATGGACATAAATAAAGAGGGGTGTGCAGAAAGAGAAAATGGGTGTGCGGAAATCAATTCCCAAACTGTTTCAGTTTCATTTTACTTCACCAAGATTGATGACATTGATACTACTGCCGTATACTTGTTTTCCATGACCAGATGACGGCAGGCCACAGTGGTGGGAATCAGAGGCCGTCCTACCTCAACCAGCAGCCAGCTGCTTTCTTCTGTCCCCAGAGTGTCAATCCTGCTGCACAGCTCTCGATTCCACCCGGGTTTTGGTACATGACCTGACATAATCACAATCTTTGTTTAGTTGTCTTATAACATTGACGTATGTTTACTTTTGATGTGATGATTCAACTTAGGCCCCAACATAATCAAGTTATACAAGGTTATGGAGCTTTTAACCCACAAGGGAACAACTCCGTACCCTATGGAGCTGCACAAATAAGGTACACATAAATCAAATATTGCAAAGTGAACACGGAAACATGTTTGTTTATGGGAATTTTATTAACTTGTACACGTATGCATCTGATTTAGAGCCCAACCCCAAGACACCCTACAGTTGCTGAATCAGCCACAACAAATGAACCAAGTCCCTGAAAATCCTTTTCAAGTAGGGGAGGATTCCGGGTATCTGATCTTTCTTCTTTCCAAATTTATTTTTCAAATGCATCTTATCAGAAAAATAACAATCGATCATAGACACAAACCTTAATTGTATAATATTATGCATTTAGTAATGCAACATTACCAATTTTTCTCCCATGAAAAGCATATCGTAATATAGTTCAATCTTAATTTTGAAATGCAGGGCCCAGCCTGGACAACAGGAACAAATTAACAAAGGGAAGGCGGCCCTTGCACGGAAGGCACAAAATTCTAATTCTAATCCTCTCATGCAGTCTAGGTTAGCAATCAAAAGTTTAATTCTTCTATGAATCTATATATGAAAGTGTAATACTGCCGTAAAAATTTGGGGGAAATTGGTAAAAAGATTACTTGATGGGAGGGGTGTGCTTACGATTATCTATGTCTTTTTCAGGCCTCGTGGAGTGGCTAAGTCACGACCTTCTATCCCTATCCCTATAAGGCCGAGGCCGTCTGTGCTACCTAACATAGCTGATCCTCCGCATCACAGCTCTGCACCTTCCAAAACTCAGATATCTTTTAGGTACCTGCATGATCCTTATTTGCTTATATTATTCATTCCTTCGGGGTAAGTACAAGGAATTTAGAAAAGAATGGAACATATTACTAATCTTAATATTTCTTTTTTTTTTTTTTTTTTTTTGAGAAGAAACTATAACAGTTTATTAAAAAAGAAAAGTGAAATACACAGAAGTGGATAAGAAATCCACCAAGAACAGAACTAGAAAATCTCTCAAGAGGATCTGATTACAAGTAGGAAAACCTCAACCAGAATCACTTTACAACTGCTAACATATCCCACAATATGTGAGAAAGAGAGTAATTCTTAAAATCATTCGAAACTGAAGCCCAGAGGCTGCCCAATATCTTACTCTTCCCCATAGATCTGCTACCCCCACACCAGTATAATCCTCAAAAATTCTTTTGTTACGCTCCAACCAAATGTTCCAAAAAACTGCCAACACCAGACAACCCCACAAAGCTTTAGCTTTCCTCCCAATTCCTAGAGCCTCAAAATTGGTGCTTAGAAGCTCGAAACAACCCTTTGGAATGACCCAACTAACTCTAACCTCCTGAAACAATTTCCACCACAATTGAATCGTGTAAGAACAATGAAGAAAAATGTGGTTAACACTCTCCTCCTTAGCTTTACACAAACTGCACCAATGGGGAGAGAAGCAAATAAAAGGACTTCTCCTTTGAATTTGATCACAAGTGTTGAGCTTCCCAATAGCCACTAGCCACACAAGAACTTTGACCTTCGGAGGAACTTTTGATTTCCAAATCTGAGAAGAGGGTGGAAAATGTTGCACAATCCCATTGTTGCTCAAGAAAGAGCGATAGGATTTGCAAGTGAACAATCCTGATAATTCCAGTTTCCACCTTCTACCATCCGCTCTTGATTGAGACAAGCAAACATTTTCCACTTTCTATAATAATCTAGCCACCTCTTCTATCTCCACCTCGTTCAAATTTCTCCTGAAATCAAAATTCCAGCTCAAAGAATTGATAGAAAGATCCACAAAACTTGTGATGTTCTGGTTGTGCATTCTCGATAGCAAGAATAATCTAGGAAATTGTTCTTTCAATGGTCCCCCTTCCAACCAACCATCCTCCCAACACCTCACCCTCTCCCCGTTGCCCACCTCAAACTTGCAACATTGTAGAAACGGTTGGAGACAACACGAAATATCTTTCCAGGGGCTTCGACTTGAACCCCCGCAATGGAGGATTTGCATTCCACCCATTATCCTGCAGCCCATACTTGCTTCTTATCACCTTGTGCCAGAGAGAATTTGGTTCCTTTGGGAATCTCCACAACCACTTAGCCAATAATGCTTCATTCTGATTCCTCAAATTCCCCACACCTAAACCCCCTTCCTCCTTACTTTTAATAATTGTCTCCCATTTCACCAGGTGGTTTTTCTTTCCTTCCTCCACCCCCTCCCAAAGAAATCCTTTCATTAGTTTTCCTAATCGTCCAATCACCCCGCAAGGAATTTTGAACAAGGACATGTAGTAGATTGGCAAGCTTCCCAAAACAGATTGAATCAAAGTTAATCTGCCTCCTCTGGATAAGAAGGCCTTCTTCCAACTTTGAAGTCTTTTTTCCATTTTTTCTGCCACTGGATCCCAAAACGTAAGTGCTCTTGGCCTACCCCCCAAGAGGGAGACCCAAGTACTTTATTGGCCAACTACCCACCACACAACCTCAAGAATCTGCCAACCTTTTTAATTTCTCACCATCTGAGTTTATTCCAGCCAAAGAACACTTTGCTTTGTTGATTTTCAACCCTGAAACAGTACAAAATAAATTGAGCACCTCTAATAAATTGTTCCAAACTTCCTCATCTTCCGCCAAGAAGAAAATGGTATCATCAGCAAATTGAAGATGAGAGATCTCCACCCTTTCTTGCCCAATGCCTAAACCTTTGATTATATGGTTTTCTTGAGCCTTCTCCATTAATCTACTCAAGACATCCACTACTAAGGTAAAAAGAAAAGGTGACAGTGGGTCGCCTTGTCTCAAACCTCTTGAAGCATGAAATTTTCCCCTAGGCCTCCCATTGATCAAAACAGAGAAATTTGCAGAATTTAGACATCCCTGCACCCATTTCCTCCATCTATTGCCAAAGATTTTCTTTGTAAAACTTCCTCTAAAAATCTCCACTCGACATGATCATAAGCCTTTTCAAAATCGATTTTGAACACCAATCCCTCATCTTTCTTCTGCCTCACCTCTTCTACCACCTCATTTGCAATAAGGACAGCATCCAAAATTTGTCGGCCTTTAACAAAGCTCCTTGATGTGGAGAGATTGTGCTTCCCATAACCTCCCTTAGTCTTGAAGCTAGGGTTTTCGCCGCAATTTTGTATAAACCAGTAACTAGGCTTATAGGCCTGTAGTCCGTCACTTTCAAAGAATCTGACTTTTTCGGAATTAGACAAATAAATGTTTCATTTGTCATCGCATTTATTATCCCAGTCTCAAAGAACTCCATGACCTTCAAAATATCCACTTTCAAGAATTCCCAACAGTGTTGAAACATTTGCAAGGAATAACCATTTGGTCCTGGCGATTTATCCCTTCCACAATCAAAGACTGCTCTTTGTACTTCCGATTCCTCAAAAGGCCTCTCCAGCCAAGTTGCCTTAGATTCACTTATTGAGGCCCAATTGATGCCTTCCAAGCCCCAACATACCTCTTCGTTGCTACTAAACAAGGACTTGAAGAAGTTAACGATATGTTTTTCTATCTCTTCTGCATCCTCTACCACTCCCCTGTCATCCACTTCCAACCTTTCTATATAGTTTCTCTTCCTTCTCCCACTTGTTATTCTATGGAAAAATTTAGTATTACCGTCCCCTTCTTTAGCCCATTCCAGTTTATCTCTCTGTCTCCACTTCACTTCTTCCTTATAAGCCAAATCTTCCACAAGGAAAAGTAACTCTTCCTTCTTTCTTTTAGCAGCAACATCTAGCCCTTCCAACCCTTCTCTCTTATCTAAATCCTCTATGCTAGCCTCAGCATCCTTAATTTGTTTCTCGATATCACCAAAACTTTCCTTACTCCATCTTTGCAACTTTCTTTTGATAACTTTTAACTTGTACAAAAATTTATAACCCTCCCAACCCTCCACCTGCTAAGATTGCCACCATTGTTTGAAATTGTTCCTGAAATCTAGGTGCTGTAGCCACATGTTTTCAAATCTGAAAGGACGTGGCCCCCATTTCACCTTGTTAGTATCTAGTTGGATTGGACAATGATCAGAAGTGACCCTTGCCAAAGCCATTTGTCTTACCTCTGGAAAAATCTCTTCACAACCTACCGAGAACAAAAATCTGTCTAACCTCCAACACACAGGTTCTTCTCTGAAGTTTAACCAAGTAAATTGAGCATTGAGCAACTCCAGATCCTTGAGTTCTGTATCTTGGATGAAATCATTAAAATTCCTCATGCTTGTAGTCATTTTTCCCCCATTTGATTTCTCATTTACAAATCTCACCACGTTAAAATCTCCTCCTACACACCATCTTGGTCTGTAAAGACCGTAAAGGCCAGCCATTTCTTCCCATAACTCCCTTCGCTCTTTATTTTTGCAGGGACCATAGACACTAGATAACCACCAGTCCAACCCATTGAGGGCTTTAATTTTTATGGAGACAGAGAAACCTGCAACCAAAGATTCAATAACCGAGATGTGTTTGGTGTTCCAAATTACAGCTATACCCCCAGATCTTCCTTGAGCAGGAGCATAAATCCATTCTTTAAATCTGCTTCCCCAAACACTAGCCACAAGCGACCTGTCAATTGATTCTTTCTTTGTTTCTTGTAAGATAATGATATCGGGCTTTAAGCGCCTGAATTGTTGTTTCAAAATCAACCTCTTCTGCCTACTTCCCAATCCTCTAACATTCTAGCTAATTATCTTCATTAAATCTGACAATGCCCCTTTGAATTTTCTTTTCTGTCTTGTTTCCACCCACAAGCTTGCTAGCAATGACTTTCCTAGTATTCCTTTCATGAAATAAAGACCTTTTCAGTGGCACCGAAGAAATTTTCATATTTGACATGAATTTGGTAGTTCGATTTTGTGCTTCACGTTTGACTAATACGCAAGCCGACCTTTTCCTCCTGTTGTACTTTAACAGTTTCTTGTTTTTTCCAGCATCCTTGTATTCAACTTGTTCCACAGTGTCTAAATCTGCTACATGATGCGACTGAGAAGGTACCTCATCCAACGTCGTCCTTGTTTCTATTGTTGTATCAGTGAAGAGATTGTGAACCACATCGTTAAAGCGATCAAAAACATCGAAGGTTTCTTTTTCGTCTTGTGAAGAATAACCAAGCTCCTCCTCTGAATCTGATGATTGTGACATGTATTCGTCTTCAACAAAATCTGATAATTGAGAATAATCCAGACTAAGATCCTCTGTTAACCTCATCCTTTGTTCAGATGATTCCTCCTCAATCAACTTGCCTGATGGCCTTATTGGAACTTCATCGACATCACTCTCCTTTTCTTCCATCTATTCACAATCAGTATTTAAGAAAGTGAGATTGGGAGATTGAATTTCTTTCAATTTAGGCCTCTCGAAAGGAGTCTGATAAGATCCGAACTCATCTGGAAGAACAAGCTTCAGTCTTTTTCCACATTTATCAGATTCGCCAAATCTCCCATGGAAATTCAATTTGAAACAAATTGGGGTTTTTCTTGAAACACCCTTGCGATGAGCTTCCTTAGCCGAAGGGCAGTGAGATTTGTTCACTGTTGAATACTTTGAATTGCTGCTTCCTATTGTCAACCAATTCGAGTGCTTTGATTCCACCAACAAGGGTGTCTGCGTATTATCCATGGTTGACAAAACTATTCCTTCTTGTAATTGAGATCTCAGCCCATTGAATTTTAGATTAATTGGGCCTAGACATGGCCCAGCAAAAAGATTTTGTGGGTCAAGACCCACCATCCTTGCAGAGTCATATAAAGAATTCTCCTTCTTAATGGAGGGCCCACATGCCTCCAATACCTTTTCTTTAATCCAAAAGAGACCACTTTTGAGATTAACCTCCCTTTTTGTCCTATTAAAATAAAACCCCTTCGTTTATTTTTGTGCTCCTTCGGTGGAAATACCACCGCCACCATCTGTCCCACATACCTTCAAGCCCTTGCCTTTATCCAAATAGAACACTTCTTTCTGACGTCCCTTCTCTTTTGAATTATTAAAATAATCCCTTGCAACTGCCTTTTTCTGCTCCTTCTGTGAAAACCACAGCTTCTGTCGTTTCCGTCGCTTCTGTCAGTTTTTCTGCTCACTGTTGCTCACCATGCCTTCTTACAGAAAAAGTAGGCACATTAATTGCAGGCTCCTCAACCCGCGCACCCTCAGTCACGTGCATGCTCTCACCTTGCTTTCTTTCAAATCCAACAGTGACAGGGCATTCAAAATCTCCAATCTGAAAGCAGACACGTGTCCCCGATATAGGGGCAGTCTGTTGTAAAGCTGCCTTCGCCAGAGGGATAATTTCAGTGATCCTTTGTAACTTCAATTCAATCTTCAAAGAGCCATTTGGTATTTTGGTTACACCACAATCTGCTGCCGAAAGATTAGGTCTCTTTGCTGGCGAAAGTTGACGGATTTTTACCCTGAATACTGATTCTCCATCTGCCACATTTACGAACTCTGGAATAAAGCCAGTGTTGTTAGGTTTGATTTTTAACTTTGCTTCAAGCAAAAAACCAAAGTTAGCTGTTCTACGGTCAACTTCTACCAGACCACCACATGCATCGCCAATCTTTTGGAAAAAATCATTGGTCCAAAGGTGCGGCGATAAACCTTCCAGAGCAACCCATCCACCATAACTAACCACCTTTCTGTCGTTTGATTTGATACTGTCCCACCATCCAGACAACACCACATCTGGTAACTTATTCATGGCTAGAAGTCCAAGTTGAGCAATTTTTGTTGCTTCCTCTTCGTTCTAACAAACAAACAAGGCCTTGTTGCATTGGAACGGTGAAAGCCAAATTTTCTTTCCCAGCAGATTTTGAAGTGAGGCCTCCACATCTCTCCAAGGCTGATGCACCACAAGTCTCTCACAAACGATTACACTTCCCTAACTATAGGATTCCGTGAAAATATCTCTCATATTCCAGTTTTTCTTGATCCATATTTCCTCTCTGACGTTTTGAAGGGATGCCTCATTTGTCAACGTCTTGCCTTCGAGAACTGCATCTCTATACGAAACCTTAGGGCCGAACCCCGAGTGGCTGCTCAAAGGCTCAATTCCATCCCTCTGAGAAGCCCCGACTCTCTTTCCCCCTCGAAGGATTTCAGACAGTAGGTCTTCCAAACTTCTCCAGCCGAAAAAGTTACTTCCTTTAGGGACGAAGATATTCCTGACAAAACCATCCTTTTCTGTTTTGGACAAAACAAGGAAATCCCCGTTTTTGTTGTGGAATCTTTCAACCCAAAACTGATAATTATGACCTCTATATTTTCTGAAGAATTTCTGACCGCTTGTAACTACCGCCTCCTTTAACTGATCAATGAGCCAAGCAGCGCAACCCAAATCGAAAGAAATCTGGTACCCTCTGTATCTAGTTGTCTCTGTTAAACGAATCCTTTCACCAAAAGACTTATCTTCAACCTCTAAGATGAAAACCTTTTGCTCAACTTTGTAATCCCTAGATAAATGTCGGTAGGTCATCTTTTCTGAACAAGTAGACGATGAACCTCTATCTGTTGAATCTGATCTGCGTGGTGTATTCTATGAATGCATAACCTTTGGACCTTTTGGAAATTTTGTCCATTATTATTTTAACTTCAACAAGCTCTCCATAGCCTTCAAATGCAGCACGGAGGGTTTTCTCAGATGTATAAAACGATAGGCCAGTCATAAACAATTTCTTTGTTTTTGTGGGGGTTGTTTCACTTGCCGCTCCAGAAGTTGAGAGATTGGTAGAATTCTGTAAATTCTTAATATTTCATTTAAAGAACATAAAATTGTTTACGTGGCCCATTAGAAATAAACCTTTCACTGAAACTAAAAGGGTGATGCGATGTTCAATACACACGATAGCCAACCCCCAACCACACACCACCCCCCCCCCAAACAAACAAAAAAACTTTCCTCTTCTCCTCCTCTACATTTTTTTATTAATTTCTGTCCTTTAAACTCCTTCAATTCACTCAATCAAAAGGCTGGAAATAGAAAAAGTGTGCATAAAAAAAAGGTGTATGGATAGCACCAACCAACTAAAATACTTTGGACTATGCAAAGGTCATCTCATAGTTAAGATGATGTTGGTTTACGACGCACTACCAGATCTTGGCCTATCAACCTTCTCTTGGTGCTTTTATGTCCAAAACATTTTACCCTATGTTAATCGCTTAAATTTATGAAGAAACCCTTACAGAATTGTTTCCTTTTAATCACAAGTATCTTCTAGGAACAGTACTTTTAATGGTTCAGGTTCATGCTTTTATTGATTTTTTTTTTTTTTTTTTTGGCAGGTTTCCTCCCATCCAACTTGAAGAGATAATGAATCAATCTAATGTTACAAATGATGGCAGTTTTAAGAGGAGCAGTCAACTGCAAAACTCCCCAACTGAGCAAGTAAGAGGCTTCCTTACTCAACAATTCAAATAAGTTTCTGAATCTATCGTCAAATATCCTACATTATTTTCATTGGGAAACTTTATAAGGATCACACTGATTTTTGACTTCCCAACCAACATGAGTCTTCACCAAGCAATAAGTTAGCAGTATATAATATATTGTAAGAACTCTACCATAGTGTGTAAAGGGGTTCCCCAATCCGCATAAACATTCTTCGATGCACTTAGAGAAAAATCCTATTAATATGTGGTTTCTTTTCTTGAATATGTTTTCATAAATAAGGGTTCTGAAGAATAGAAAATGTTTTAGGGAGAGATACCAGAACAGGGGTTTTCTGAAAAACGACATGGCAAACGACCAGTAAAAGTGTCATCCTCGGCCAAACGCTCAAAGGTAGCAACTTTTCAGTACCGCATTGCATTAGGTTTTGCAACGGTTTAACCATGGGAAAGGGTTTCAGAATCAACATTGTATTATGATCACTGATGAAATCATCCTTCACTGAAATGCAGAGGACTTCAGCAGCTTCTAGTCGTAGGGAAGTCAACAGGAGTACTTTTGAACCGCAAGAAAAAGAATTAACTCTAGTCACCAGTTATTCAGTTCCTCCTAATCCAAGGTATTTGAAGTTTTATTGAATGGTCATCTTTCTGTTCTTGGTAAACTTTAAGCTGACTATAGTTTTTATGATTTCAGGCAAATTAAAAATAGTCTTTATGATCCAGCATTTGAGGCGATGGGATTGCCTATTGACCCGCATCTTCGAATGTTGCTAGCACCCCAGCCGAATCCTCATGCAAAGAAATAGTTGGCTTGGTCACCTTTAACTTGTCCGGCAAGATGTGGTCCTGCCGTGATTTATTGTTCAATAATAAAATGCCAGTTTTATTCTGACATTATAGTCCTTGACAATTGTTTAAGGTCTTTCCTTGATGGATTTCTTAAAGGTTCCTAAGAATTTTATTTAAAATTTTTACCAAAAAATATTTCTATCTAGTTGCAGTTTTCGTGTATGCAGATGCTTTAAATCTATATACAATCATAATTTATTTTTTATGGCTGAGGAAAAAATTGCATAAGAACACATCATCCCCTTAGTTTCAAGGAAAAGGATGTGCAATAGGTCAAATGCCAATAAGTACTGAAAATTCGTAGAACATCCGTTACGAAATAGGAACACCAAAATGCTATTGTTTCTTAGCTTAATATTTGATTGATTGGATGGGTAGTGGCCAGGAAGAACATAATTGGTGGAGATAGAATGGACATGAAACCACAGATCTGTTTGAAAGGAAAGAATACTAGGTGTAAATCTGTTATACAAACAACCGTCCATATAAGCTTAAAGCATCAAGCTTGTCTAGGGAGGTTTGAATTACCATTTGTGGAAACAAAGAAAAAATAGATGGCCTGTAAGTGATGCAAAAATAGAAGAGCGGATATTTTCTTCTATACAGGAGGCAGTTAGGGCTCTGTAGTCTGGTAGATGGTCAGGGACACTCATACTAGAGCTTCATACTTGTGTATTCCTGATTCTATGTTCGGTGTTCAAACAGAGTTTGTTTCCGGTTTTCCCGGGTGCTTTGCTGCAGAGATGTAAAAATTTGGTTTGTGTACTATGTTTTGACTGGCTTTGAACCCCTTAGCCTACCGCTGTACTTCTGTACTAAGAGTCCTCGAACAAGATTTTAATTTCTGGTATGTCCAGTCCTTTTGAGAGTTAAAATCTAGGTGATGCAGGACAGTAGCGTTAAGCTGCTGTGCAGCACGAAATTGGTACCAGGGCAGGTTCACCGCTTCGCTCTGCACCATGGCTGGCCGGGGACGAGGTTGTGGCCGTGGAAACCAAACCTATCAAGCAGAGATGGATGAGATGAGGTGTATGATTGAAGATCTGTCAAGAGTACTGCAAGCTCTTCAACGACAGGAACATGCAGAGGCCCGTATGGAGATTCCGGTATGCGGACTCAGACCCTTCAACCTACTGGAAGGTAGCCAGAAGGATGAAGAAGAGAACGTGGAAGACGAAAACCCCTTTCATGATGCTGGACCCCATAATGGGTGTGAGGCAGATTCGAAGATTGATTGGTTCGTGCTTTGGAAAACGGTCCAGGATTAAGTTGCTGTTGTTTTTGGCAAGATGCATGCAGAAGATAGAAAAGTGTTGGTTGTAGAGCTCAAATTGCAGAGTGCTGCACGTCAATGGTGGAAGAGAGTTGAAGAACTGCGTGCTCAACAAGGGAACCCCAAAATCAACATATGGGAAGACAGACTGGTACACCAAATGTCATAATACAAGTGGTTGAAATTTTTTTTTCAAATATCCAAACAGTTGTATTATGACACTTGGTTTACCGAGTCATGTCCCTGGCACACTGAAAAATATCTAAGAAAAGAGGGTATTGCGCCATGGCAACAAGAGAGCTGTTTCTAAGCCCCTAGACACAGGTTGGCAAGGTGAGCCAGTGGCTGCTCGAGGCATTCAAAGTGATCAAGGAGACATTCCAAGTACTCGAACAGGTGGTAGGAACTCTGTGGGTGCTGAATCCAAATGCAAAAGGGAAAGGATTGGTCTACAAAGCTAAGTCAAGACTTCCAAGGTTGGAAACATGTCAAAAGATCAGTGTTATGCGATGGGGCATAGATCTTACGCTTGTCCACAAAGAAGAGTGAACTTGGCATCCGTGATATTATTTCAACTAGGTTCTGATTACTCACTATACTTTCATTTCCAAAAGCCCAATGACAAAAATCCAAATGAGATAATAATACATTCTAAAAGTTATCCACCAATTTAACACATTCAACAAAAAAGAAAACAGAATCTCTCTCTTGAAAAAAACTAACCTCAATACATAGTGTTATCAAAAACCCAAGGTTCGTGCACAAAAAGCTCTCGGCCATTCATTTGCACTGTCCCTGCAGCAATATCCTCCGCGCGTTTCCTCTCTGCTTCAGCTCTTTTAGCAGATGCATCATCAGCCTACCAAAAAAAAAAAATTCAACATATTAGCCTACACAACAATCTCATTAGTTCCACCAAACAGAAACAATTCCGAACAAAAACAAGAACTCGACTCATATTCGACATTGCAAATCCGAACAAAAATCATACACACACAAAAACACAACTACCCAATTAAAAAAGAAATCAAATTTTCACAAACATTTGTATATCTGACCAACCTTTATTAAAGCTAAATTAACATATTATAAACAATTCAATCTATATTATGTAATGTATACTATTGCAATATGATACCAGAAATAGAAAGAAAATAAAATGGGAGAAAATAAAACCCTAGCCAGTACTGCCTACAAATCTAAAGCGAGAAAGTCAAAAATTGAGAGAAAAAAGGAGGAGAGGGACCTTCTGGCGCTTCCAGGAGAGGAACTGGGCCTTCGTCATCGACCGCGGAAACTCGACTTCCTTAATTTCTTCTTCTCCCATTGTTCTTGTTTTTATGTTTGATTCTCGTTTTCTCGGATTGCACTTTCTGTTCCAAACAGAGGTCTGAGGGACTCTCTGATCGGTTAATGTAGTTTATTATTGTTAGGGTGGTGCCGCATAATTACACTAACACCCTTTTGATTTATTGTTTTTTACAAAATTCTCTCACGTTTGAAACATTACACTAACTCTCTGAGGTTCTGATTCACTTTTATACAATACTCTGACATCACCTTAGAGGTAAACATGTCCTTGAGGGGTTACGTAAGTAAATTAGAATATCAGGGGGTGTTAGTGTAATGTTTTAAATAAACCTTAAGAGGTGTTAGTGTAATTATATTGATTTTTTTACCTTTCACACATTCTTCCATTTACAGCCATCAAATTGAATGAATTAAAGTATTGGAAAAATAAAAATTAGCAAAGTTTGTGTGGAAGGTTAAAAAGGGTATGTGAATAGCATCACGACGCCGGGAATTGTGTTGAGACGTTGTCATTGGGAACAACATACTACCAATGATATGTCGTTTGGCTAACTGGCTAAGACACATTTAGGAATGCTTTTGCTCGAAGTACTTTTTTTTTTTTTTCAACATGAACTTCATTAATAAAAGAAATGTTATAAAGATGGAAGTTTAAGGTCATCTTCGTTGGAGAAAGAGAAAAGATTAAAGGGCCAAAATATGGCCTGATTTGAACAAAATATATCCCCAGCTAAAGGCTAGGCTAAAAATCAATGTAGCTCACTAGGCCAAAATATGGTCAAAGAGTTATCGAACTGGCCAAGCTTCGCCTGATACCCACTCGTTTGCTGGGTTGGTGCTGCATGCTATCTGGATATTCTAATCATTACCTATATACTCCTGGTCATCCTCCTCATCCTCGACTCCAACAAAATCATCATTTGAAATCTTGTCCCGCCTCCTCATCCTCATCGTCGATCCAACACAAGACCAACACAACAGTCTCTTTGTCTGCAGCAAAGGCCAATATTTCTTGGTCAACTCTTATCATCCTTTTTCTTTGCATTTGCCATCGCGGTGTTGCCCAACTCTCAGCGCTCTTGACTATGACATCCTTCACTCTCTTCACCAAGTACTACTACTTGTGCTATCTTCTCGTTCTCTCTCTTCATCTCCTCATATGTAATTTTAAGTGATGCAATGCATACACTCTAATAACAATTTACCTGTTGTATGTGAAACTACTTGATTCTGTCTTTGACAGGATATGACTTGAAACTTGAATAGTTATTATTTATTATTATTAGTCATTTATTTGGTCTTAATGGATAAATATCATATATATTGTGTGACTATGAGCCCTTTGATTTTTTTCAAACTCAGACATTAATATACATACATACATTTTGATTGCTTAAATTTGAAATTGTTTTCTTCATTCTCTGGAAAAATGATCAAGGAAATACACGAGTAGCAAAACTAGTTTCGAGTAATGGAATTCGCGGACAGTAAATTTCTCTAACGCATCAAATATCCCAATTATGTTACTGCACTACCTCAAACCTAATGCCCAAAATCTTATGGCAGGAAATAAAGTTGCCCTTTTGGCAGTCCCATGGATGGTAAGTCATTAACACACTATTGCCAAGTTGCCACCACCTTAATGAAGATTAAGGAGGCTGATCATTAGAAAAATAATAAATTATTAAGAGAGCTATGTTTAGCCATTTTAGTTCGAGATGTTATATGAATATGGTCTGATAATTTTAATTAAAAATTAATTTCCTACAAAGATATAATTATGAAAAGAGTTGTGTTAGGCCCCTTCAGTTGGAAATGGCTGAAAAGCCCAACAAATTGGCATGATAAGAAATTGATGTATAATTTTTCAGCGAAAGAATGTATACAACACAGTTTCTACATATCCAATTAAAGAGGCAATATAAAGATACTAAAAAAAAAAATTACAACATGCCTAAAGAGGACAAAAGCCTAATTAAAAATAAAAGATGGTCAAGCACACAACGACCAACAACATCACATAACACCACCACTAGCTACTCCAGGACCAAACGCCACCACCACAATGCAGCAAACCAGGGGTTGTAAGGACTCTATCATGATAAGAATAATTGACGTGGAATTAATTAGTTAAAGTTAAAACCACTAAGGATGCTAATCTTCTTGTTTGTAGGACACTAAGTATACATGCATTAGTTATGGTTTTACAACTAAATAAACGTGGAGGGTTTTTAGGCTTTAACCATCCTATGATAGTTGAGATGTAGTTGGGTAATTTGCCTATATAAGAGGTGTCCCTGCTCACAAGAAGACTACGTCCAAACAAGATCTAGAACTATCGCTAGGGTTTTGATATCAGGTTCCTCAATCAGTAGAAGACTCTCTTGGTTTTGCTATCTTTGCTGCTTGATTGATGACATCCTCACGTATGATCGATCTCTTTCTTCATCCCACTCTTTAAATGTTATATTTAAGATATGTGGCTTGTGAACCTTGTTGAAGACTAACCATTTATAGGTCTAACATTTGGTATCAGAGCAAGGATAGTCTACTTGGATTCAAACTTAGTTATCTTAACATTTATACCTATATCACTCCATCCTCAGTGTTTGCAAAATATCTTGAAGAGATTTAAGGAAGCATTGGAATTGCTTCGATGGGCAATTGCTTTTCAAAACCACATCAAAATGGGTTTTTGATAAACATTGTTACATGAATTAGGTTGCATGAAATTGTAACTCATTGGTCATAACATTCATATATTTCTTTTCAAAGAAGGGAATGTTTTGAGTTGTTTGTTTTGTGAATTAGAACATAGTTTTTGGTGGAATGTTTAATAAATTCGATTATTCTAATTATTATTGTCATTGATCATATTTTGATCCTGGGCACTAGAATTCTTCAACTAATGTTTGAGGTTTTCTCTTTTGTTTTTCTGGGATGGATTGTTGTGTTCGTGTGGTTGATGGAGTTGGGTTTTGGATCTTTTGAATTCGAGTTTCAAATTCCATCGTGCATGGGTGGTTCAAGCATGTTGCCCAATTTGAAATTCTCACTCCCAAAGTCTTGCTTAATGGTGTCTTGGTTTTGTTGGAGCTTGGATGAAGGAACAAACAATCACGCAATTTTAACAATTGGACAAATGTTTATTAAATCTTCACCAAAGTGGGATTTTATGAAAATTTTGGTCTGAGAAAGAATACATGCAATTGTGATTCAATTTCTAAGCCTTTTGCTCCTATCGACGATGAAATGAAGCCAAAATAGCGGTGCCTACAAGAATATCTTATTGCAATTGGTCTCAGCCATGGTGGCAGAGGTGACGATGTTTTCGATTATACGTGACGAAGACACGGCAAGTCGGTGTCGTTTGGCCAATGAGCTCGTATAGGCCATTGGAATTGGAAAACTTGCATCTTCAAGCTCAGGCTCATGAAGCCTTATCAAACTTAGAGACTGTCATTGTTGAATCTCCATTGGGGTTAAATCCTAAAGTGGATGGGGACCGACTGATTGCAACTATTCCTCCATTGACAAAAGAGCATGTTCAGGTGACTTACAACTATTTTTCCCCTCATTGTTTTTGTTGTGCCTATGTGTTATTTTCTATACTGGATGTTCTATATACTTTATTTGGTTGAGCATGTGTGCTTGTTTGGATTGTTCATTGCGTTTGGACCTACATGTTTTGGAAAGCGTTGAGGTGGTGTTGATTATAGAGCAACATGTTATGAAAGTCTGATACCATGTGAAAGTGAAGAACAAGAAGGTAGAAGTAGTATTTGCCGAAGTTGTGAGTATTATGATTAATCTTGCTGTGTAAATATACATGAGTACAAAAAGTTCTAGTCTAAGTAATATATAGATTACATTGTTCTCTCTTCACAGATACTAACTAACAGTTTATATTCAAATTTATAAAAAAGGATAAACACAAAAGTTGGCATTGACTAGGACTGTGATTTAACACATGTATTTCCTCATTTGTTTTTCAAGGGACTGTTTATCTGGCGTTCCTTGCTCCTCCTTATCTACCTTGAACGGATGGGAATTTTCTTAATTTTGGCCATTGGCCAGAGTTAGGATGGATTGTCACTTTCCACATCCATATAAACATGCATAATTAAATGAACTTGTTTTCACGGGCGCTTGAATTTTGAGGTAATTTTGAGCTAAAAATTGCTTTATTAGTTTTGACCAAAAAATATTTTATGATTGATAGGTTTTTGGGATTTACTTTACTGATGTTTCTAACTTCTTTGCCTAATGTTTCTTGGCTTTTTCAGATGGTTGCAATCATAACAATAAAGTCTTTTACGATAGTATTTTCTACACTAACCTTTACTTCTTTAGGAAAAACTTCTGAGTAGGATTTTGTAGTTCATTCTTTTGTACATATGTTTTTCAGTAAAATGAAAAGACTTCAAGAACTGAATTATATAAATTATGATTTTAAAACACATAACATGTCAATATTCTTTTCCAAAGAGATGAATGTATGAACGGTTTGAGATTTTTAAGATATAACATTTTAACGACAATTAAGTTAACTGTTTTCTTGCCCAAAGGCTTGAAATCTTGGTTGTTTTCTTAATCTTTTACATTACTATTATACAAGAAGGCTAGATAATCTATTTTCAAATGATGGCTGTTTATGTTTCTTGCCAAAAGGTGTAACATAAACATGTATGAATGATTTATGAAGATTGTTGTAAAATGCAGAAAAATAGATAGAGAGAGGAAGAAAGAGAGAGAGAGAGAGAGAGAGATTTGTAGCTGAAATGTTTTCTTGATTGATTACCCAATGGATTACAATGATCACCTATATAGATGTTGCTGTTACAAGACCTACAGAGCAAGTTACTCTAACCTTCTCCTTATACCAACTAATTATATCTCTAACAAATCTTATAAAAATAAATAAAAAACAAATTCTAAATAACTACATATAACAACTTATTTAATTTCTTGATAAGTGGCATTGACTTGACCATTTATTACCTTCTCACTTGGATCACAATTTTATATTTCATCATTTTTACATCCCCCCTCAATCTGATGCTCGAGGGAACTGAGCATGAGATTGCTACAATGCTATTGGAACAATGGTGCAAATAAGCCATTTGTAAGAATGTTTGCTGATTGGCTTGTGAAGAGTGCAATGGCTGAAACATTATCACAATATATCATTGGTGATGAATATAAAGGAATATGAACATCATAGAAAAGTTGTCAAAACATTATCACAATATATCAACTTCTGTGAAAGATCGAGAAACTGTATGTTGTTTCTTAGATGCCCAAGAAATAGGATTTGAACCAAGAAACACTACAAAGCCTAAAGTTGATCTCTTATCATTTGGATCACCTGCCTAATTTGCATCACTATAAGATTGTCCTGGTTTGAAATTAATACCATAGGTAGATGTACCTTTGAGATATCGAATGATTCTTTTAACTGCAATCACATGAGAAACCATAGGATTGTGCATGAATTGACAAGCTTGATTTACAGAAAAAGCTATGTCAGGTCTTGTAAAAGTGAGGTACTGAAGTGCCCTAACAACACTCTTATATTGTTCAGGACTGTGATAAGGCTTTTCATCATCTTTGAGTTGCCTATGATAAGGTAGACATGGTGTAGCACATGGTTTAAAATCTTACAAATCCACTTTATCAATCAACTCATTGATATATTTTGTTTGTGACATAAACAATCTTTCTGAGGTATAGCTAATTTGCAATCCTAGAAGATAGTGCAATATACCCAAATCTTTCATTTCAAACTCTGTAGTGAGAGCTATGATAACTTGGTTGATCAATTGAGAACTACTATGTGTGAGAATTACATCATCAACATATAGAAGCAGTAGGACAGTTCCTTTTGAAGACTGTTGCACAAACAAAGAAGGATTAGCTTGTGAAACTTTGAATGTTTTCTTGATTGATTACTCAATGGATTACAATGATCACCAAAATAGGTGTTGCTGTTACAAGACTTGCAGAGCAAGTTACTCTAACCTTTTCCTTATACTAACTAACTATATCTCTAACAAATCTTATAAAAAAAAAACAGATTCCAACTAACTACATATAACAACCTATTTAATCTCTTGACAAGTGGCATTGATCTGACCATTGATTACCTTCTCACTTGGATCACAATTTTGTATTTCATCATTCTTACATGATGGATGTGAAATATTTGTCTATAAAGGAAGAGGTGAAGGTAAGAGTAGTATTAAGCACACAAACACTGCATCAATGATTGCAGATCCTCTTACAAAGCTCTTGGTTGTTGGAATGTTCAAGGATCATGTCATGAATATAGGAGTCATTTACTCATTTGATTCCGATGCTATATGGGATTAAGGGTTGTTCTTTCATTTCATTTTTGCTTTTATGTTTTGAATAAGCATGGACTAATATATTCACATATTTGTCATCGTGGCAGTAATTGAAGTTTTATTTTCGGTTGTTGTACGTATACAAATATATGTATGCAATATATGTTGAAGATGTATTGGACTGATATTAGATTTGAATGTAATGAGCTTGGTATCACAAGTGTTCTATTGAAGCCAAACAAAAGCTTGACAATAGTGTATTGGTCTGATCAGTGGGAGCTTTGAAAGCAAAGCTTTTGAATGTGTTTTAGCATTTTAGTACCATGCATAAATTGTTTTGGGAAATGTGATCTTAGGGTGTTTGTATGACTTGATGTACAAATTTCCTACGATTCAATTCTTTGAAATTATTTACAGGAGATATGTAAGGGATTAGTGTGATTGAATTGGCTAAGGTGATCACTCAGGAACTAATTTGATTTTGAACATTGAAGGAGCATGATCAGTGATAATTCAAAGTGGGAGAATGTAAGTACTCTATTTGAATCATCCCAAAGCATGATAAGGATAATTGACGTGTAATTAATTAGTTAAAGTCACAACCACTAAGGATGCTAATCTCTTTGTTTGTAGGACACTAATGTATGTGCATTAGTTGTGATTTTTCAACTAAATAAACGTCAAGGAGTTTAGGCATCAACCATCCCATGATAGCTGGGATGCAGTTGGGTAATTTGACTATATAGGAGGTGTCCCTGCTCACAGGAAGACTACATCAAAACAAGATTTAGAACTATCGCTAGGGTTTTGATATCATGTTCCTCAGTGAATAGAAGACTATTTTGGTGTTGCTATCTTTGCTGCTTGATTGATGGCTTCCACATGTATGATCGATCACTTTCTTCATCCCAACTCTTTAAATGTTATATTTAAGATAGGTGGTTTATGATCCTTGTTGAAGACTAACCATTTATAGGTCTACCAGGAGCACCGCTAATGCCATTACACCACAAAGGTCATTGTATAAGATTACATGACTACACGAATCCCAAATCATATTTAAATCTTAAACTTAACCGTATATAAATGAAAAAGGAGATACCAACATGTAGACAAGCTCCAAATAACCCATTGACCAACTGAGTAAATTAAATCTTTTGTCATCTTCATCGCCCAGAGACCAACAAAAATGAGATCTTGGTGCCAGAGAAACCAAAACCATGCAAACGGTACCAAAGAATGAGGTGGTACAAAGACCCAAACCCAAACCAAAGGAATAGTTTTGCACACCTTCTGCTGAATGGGCGATAAATCATTCTCATGATGGGTGCTGAAGATAAGTTTCAAATTATACTTTTCAATTGAAAGAAAAAAACATAAGAGCCAACCTGATGTTATGGTTGAGTGGGGATGGGAGAAGGTGGAGAATAAATGTGGCGGTGACAAGAAAAGGGGAAAGAATTAAAGTTAAGGCTAGGGATTTGAGATTCATTTGGGTAGATCCAAAAATTGTGGCTAGGAGAACAAGTCTAAGATAGCAATTGAGAAATAAATATAGTGGGCAAAGTCCCGTTAGTGAGACGTTTTCAACTAAAAAACCATCGTCTATCATGGTTTTGTGCAGCCATAGTCAACTCTTACCGATGCAGAGAGAGAACGAGGCAGACCATAAATGTTTGTAGGGATGTAATAATGGATAAACGGGAGAAAGGGAAGAAGGAAGAAGATGAGGATAAGAGACCAAGGGGATGCAAATGCCACTAAGGAAGGGAGTGGGGTAGACGAGGCAGTAGAGGTGAAAGAAGGGCGAGGAGAAGGGTAAGAAGATAAAAAAAGAAACAAAAGAGGGAGTCGGAGGGAAAATAAGGAAGCAATCACAAGGTGAGATAGGGGAGAGGAATGATGGAGAGGGTGGGAATGAAAGGGGAAAAAGGTTGGGGAAAAGGGATGAAGGTTGGGAAATCAGCCAGGAAGCTTTTAGACTATCTCCAACCAAAAGAAGGCCAGATAGCTCTCTTTAGCCCTTTAACCCTCCAAGAAATTATATTTTAATGAACAGTGTCATGCCATATTTCATACCATCTCCAAGTAAGGGGGTCAAAGGGTCATGGGCCAAACATAGCCCCGTGATAAAAAACCTTCTCCAACTGAGGTGGCCAAAGAGCCATAGGCCAAACATAATTTATTATTTCAATTTAAAGACTACAACAACTTAAATTTAAAAACTACAACTTAAATATTAAAGACTACAACAACTTAAATTTAAAAAACTACAAGTTAAATTTAAAGACTAGAATCATCATCTTCATCTGCCGTTGTAGGTGTATAGTCGGATGTATACAACTCCCGTTGGGCCATAATTTCCCTTTTTTCCCTATCAAAATATGACTTACTAATTGGAGTGTAATCTGAAGTGTTCCTTTGCATGTTCCTATCATTCATCTCTTCTTGTATTTGTTTTGCCCGTTCTTCGTGCCTATGGTTCCTTTCTTCTGCGGCAAAGGCATTTTGCTCCACCATTAATTGCAATGAGGACGCCATTTCCTGTTGAAAGGCGTAATCATCCTTTGCCTTGCCCTTTTCCATTAATTTTCAGGCCTTGTTTCGTCCCGTAGCCCTAGGTATGGAACCTTCACCCGAAGACAGATTTTCTACCCTTGCTTCTTGAATGGTATGAGATCCATGTTCATCCCCAACTACATTTGAGGATGCATTTTCGAACACCGGCGTAGGACCATCTCTTTCTTGAGGTGGATCTTCAAATAACACCCACCCTTTACAAATTTCCCAACAACCGTGATGACTAAAGGTTTTCAAGTTGTCCTCCATATACAATTCCTCCGCTTGGCGTACCTAGAAAATATAATTACAAAAATTAAAGGAAATTAATTTATGAAATTAAATGTAATATAATTAAATATTTAAAATAACTTGTGAAAACATTTACTTCATCGTAGTAATTGGCTCCGCTTTCATGTCTGCTTCTGACCTTTAACACTGCTTGATGCTATTTATTCAAACTTGGATGAGGATGTTTTTTTCCATCTTGAAGAACAACTCTCGTGATTTTGGGAATTTGGTGAAGTGGTGCATTCGAAGAACTCATAGTACTTTTTGGATGTACAAGTCTAAACACCTTCACTTGTTTGAGAACTCCCCCTCACACTATCTTCTGAGACCCATCTATAAGCCCTGCAAAGAGCTTCTTCTTTTTGGGTCCAAGCCCTACCTTTCATTGTAGATGTGGCCATTTGAAAATTATTGAAAATTTTGAAGGAAAGATTATTGGAAGAGGTAAGAGAATAGAATGTGAAGAATTGAAATAAAATGAAGTAAGATAGTATGGAATGGTGAAAATTATGTGAGAAATGATGTAGGAATGGCTTAGGTATTTATAGGAAAAAAAATTAGAATTTTTTTTATTTTTTTATTTTGGACCAAAAAAAAAAAAATCAAATCCAACGGTAACCTGGTGTCAGTTAGCCGTTGCAAGCTGGTGTCATGCTAATGCCAGGTAATCGTTAGAGTTCAAAATTTGGGCCGGCTTAGGGCTGGCTAGCTGACTCTTTTAGGCCAGCCGGTTGGCCTAATTTGGTGGTTTTGGCCCGGTGGGGCCCACAAGCCCTTTGGCCTAGCCCTCGGTTGGAGGCGGTTTTCGTGTTATTTCGAGCTATTTTTAGCCCTATAGCCCTTTGGCTAGATCGGTTGGAGATAACCTTAGATATAGAGTTTTTGAAAGAGAGGGAAAAGACACGAGGCCCTAGGTTCAATTCGAGGATGCAAGGCTAGATGTCTTTCGTTCGCATGCTTGAAGCACTTGTGCTCAAGCAAGAGTGTTGTTGTGGATAAACAAATTTAATAAAAATGCTCAAAGATCATCTCCAACCCTTTGGTTAAAACCTAAAATTTTTAACCCAGAAAATTTAGGTTTTAATCCAAGAACAGTTTTTCTCCTCCAACCTTTCTAGGTTAAACTTTAGCCCGAGATTATTAAAGAATGAATTTAGGATAATTATTTTTTTCTTAAAGTGATTTTAAAAAAATAAATTATGTAGACTATCCTAATTTAATTCTATGAAGATTTTAACATAAAAATATTTGGATTCTGATAGATATTGAAAAATCACTAAACCGACACCATGAAACTCGTGGAACACTATGAAAGAATATAAAACACATAAAAGAAAGTTTTTTAATTACTTTAGCCATTGGATTTAAATTTGGACCATTAGATTTTTTTTTTTACCGTTGGATTATATCATATTAGATCTTAGCCGTTGGATTCAATGAATTTATAAACATAAAAAAAAAAAAATACACATATATGGTGGGCTAGCCCCACTAACCTGGCTGCTCTAGAAATGAGTTTTGGGTTAAAACTTATATTTACCCTAAGGGTTGGAGTAAGTTGGAATAAGTTTAGAACCTAAAATTTGAGTTTTACGTCAAAGATTGAAGTAGGTCTAAGTGTTATTTATTTTTTTATTTATTTTTTTTCTAGGAAGGGCTTCTTGAAGAAGCGTTTTGCACATGCTTCTTCATAAAGCTTAAAAGATATTTTTGAAATATATAAATACTTTTATTTATTTTTAAATGTTTTAAAAAATGCTTTAGTTATTAAATGCTCTTTTAATTATTTTAAAAGCACTCTCAAATTATGTTAAGCTAGCTAGATTTATAAGTTCATCTCTAACACAAGGTCTCAAAAGTCAATTGATCCAAAAGTATAGATCATCCAAAGATTCCATAAGTCGATGCTACAATAGTCGGTTAACTTTGAGAATATTGAACGTCTTATACTGGCCAACATGATTTACAAAACGGACCACGTGTGACAACACACAAAAATTAGGACCCTCTTTTATTTTTGCTTCGCTCAGCACGTTTTATGTCATCATTCATTTAAATATTAACACATACAACCGATTGTATAAAAGAATCTCTCCGGTAACAGGGCTGAAAGTTAGCAACGTGCATTGATTCCCGCCTTTGTTTCAGTTGAAGAATGTAAATATGACTAAAGCCACCTCTATGTGTATGGCCAACAAAGAAAAATCTCAAACATCTCTGTACATATTTCTCTAAGCATCTGCACTTTATTAGGGTGACATAGCTTTATAACTTAATATCATAGATCTCGAGAACGAATCAAATCAAATGATTCTTTTTCTCAGTTTTTTTTACTTGCTCCTATGGGCCAATGTAGAAAAGATCGAGAAAAATCAGTCATTCACAACAACTAAAGAACGATTCCTCGAGAAGTTATGAGACGCACTCGAACCATCAACAGCTGCTCCCACCAGTCACTTTGCAAGTAAGGCAGGCCTCTACTGCTTCGCCAACAGTGAGGAAAACACTCTCTCCTCCAATCTTGTCTACCAATTTGGACACCTTTAGCCTGTGAATCACTTGCCACCTTGGGTTGGCCATGGCTAACTGCAATCCAAACAAATAGAATTAATTATCTTTTAAATTAGACAAGTAGTATTGACATGCAGATGAAACACACACTTGTATGCCATATGAACACAACTTCTTGTGTATTTCTTCTAGGGCAAGAATTCCGGAAGTGTCCACATTCATCACATCTAGCATAAGAGGAAATTTACATTAATTAGTAAGTGAATATATCAAGACATATACATAATTCTTCGTAAAAAAAAAAAAAAAAGAAGTCAATCTTAAATGGGTCGAGTCAAACCGGGCTAACTTATTTTACATTTTTAATCAAGTATCGCTTAGATTTAATTTTGTGCCATTTTCAAAAACAATATAATAATAATTATTATTATTATGTGTCAGTTCTACAAATAGTAAAATTCATTTGTATGATTAGTTCTAGCAAGTGATACATCAAACTAGCCTTAATGTTTCAAATAACTTCAAACGGACAGTACTTACTGGACATATCAAGGATTACATGTTGAATTCTTCTTTTTTCTTTCGGATCTCCATTCTCATCCTCTTCTTTTGTCACCCACTTCAATACCCTAGAATAAATATAGCCTTCATGCATTAGTTATTTCTATGTCCAAATTAATTATGTCAACTGAAGGAGAAGGACATAAACTTAAATAATACTCGTATACCTTTCTTTCACAGAATTAGCATTGGCAAAGCAAAGCAAAGAGGAGTTGATGCCAATTATCAAGATGCTTGGAGTTTCAATGGCCATGGGATACTGATTGATGTTACAAAAGATGTCTGTTGTTGGAAGTCTCCCCAGAACATCTATTCCAGGTCTAAGTGAATTTATCAATATCTTTGCAAAAGAGATGCTTACCTGCATAAATGCACTCCAAAACTCATCAGAATCAAACACATGATTTCTGATCATATATTCTTAGTGCTTAGTTTTAGCTTGATACTTGCATATATTCAAAATTTGAAATTAACTTTGATAGATTCTAGCAGAATCAATCCATGCAAATAAAACTCCATTGTATAGTGGCTTCAGTGTGTGTGTGTGTGTAACGCTTTCATGCATTATTGTTAATTAATCTATGTAGAAACATACTTGTTTTTGTTATTGGCTTACAATCATTCAAATCTCAGTGGGTTTATGTATGGGCATTTGCAAGATGCTTGTGAGATATCATATTACATTAAGCATAGGAACCTACGTACCTAGCCGTCAACAGTAAGCTCCATTGTGCTATTTGATATAACAAAACGTTCGGTATAACAAAAAGTGGACAATCCAAAAGGATTGACCTGACTCTTCCACTTTGTGGCCTGCTTGTAGGACCAAATCACACTAAAGATAAGCATCCAGTCCCACTAGGCTGGTCGTATCTCACCACTAAAATATCCAATCTCTATCACGAGACGGAGCCTACCCCTTGATCAAATTTGACTCTCCATATGTAAAATTTAGTACATTCTATTCTTTTGTTTCATCGAGCGATATTCTAAGTAATCTAATCTAATTATATAGAAAAAAGAGTTTTAATCAGAGTGCAGAAGATGAAACATATTGCTTTAATTAACTTAACTACGTTCATGTTTGCTGTACATTCTATCCTTTAGGGTAAAAGATCTTCGCTCTAATTTAAAACTTAGGTATGGAAATTAGTGCCATGTACGCACAACGGGTAAAATGCATATTTGAAGGATAAAAAGTGAAAAGAGTGAAAATTAGTTACCGCAGCAAGAAGACCAATTTCTACTGATTCAAACAAGACCCCCAAGAATGCACCAACGCAAGCAAGGAAGTCCAATTTGTCAACCTTCCAAATGTGGTAAGCTCCATTGATATCAATGAGCCCAGGAAGAGCTGATAGGATGATTGAAGCAAGGATTGCCATGGGAGTGAAATACAATAGTCTAGTAAGTAATTCCAGTGACAAAATTACGGTTAGAGCCATCACTATATTTGATACCACAGTTTGACACCCTGCACTAAAATTTACTGCAGTTCTTGAAAATGAACCTGCAGAGGCCAAAATCCATCAATTACTTATTATTCGAGTGATATTATAATTAATTTAATCTAAACTTCAGAAAGAGGGATGCAAACTCGGTTTCAGAGGGGAAAGTACACTGTGCTAGTTATAAACACAACTCACCAGTTGCAACATAGCATGAAGTTAATGATCCAGCAATGTTCATGCATCCCATGGCTAGCATTTCTTTGTTACCATCAAGATGGTACCCTTTGATGGCAGCAAAAGATCGACCGACGGCAATGGCCTCCTGGTAAGTCAATAAAACATTTAGTTATCATGAAAAATCTACAACCTTTTTATCGGACACAAAATAAAAAAGAGCGGGATGCAACACGAGGAGCATGATCATCCTAGTACAACTTTCAGCCAAACTCGCTTAATTTCAGAATTTTGATGGGGTCTACAACGATTAAATACGTAGAGAAAGCAATGCAGAGAACTCACAGCAAGAGCAATGATAGCAGAAATGAGTCCCGCTTTGGCTGCTTGTCCAACATGTGGGCCTCTGAGTTGTAGCTGATGAGCTGAGCTTGGATTTAGTCCCCCTTTGATATGTTTTACAACATTTACTCCATGCTTGTCAGCTTTTGTTAAATACACTATCAAAGTAGATAATATAACTGATATAAGTGGGGCAATTGCTGGTACCCAAAAGAGCTTTTTGTTTCTTTTTCCCTGCAAATAAAAAAAATTAATGTCTATGAAGGCTAAATCTAAAATTGCCAAATAAAATCTGAGACTGCTAGAATTTAATAAGTACTTACAATAAACCTAGCAATTAGGAGGAATATCAAGAATGCACAACCAAGGACGATGTTCAGAGGGTGCCACTGCCATTGAAACACTATCTATTAACTTTCGTGAATCGAAAAATGAACATAAAAAAAAAAGTACCATAATTTTTTTAAGAAAACACAAAATTTACATAATTTTTTTAAGAAACAAAATATACTGAATTATATACACTTAATTAGTATTTATCATTGCTGTAAGTGTCTAATTAACTTACTGGTTCATGAACAATTGAATCGAAAACAGACTTCAAGACGGAGATTATATCGGTGTTGGTGGTGAAGTGGCTGATCCCAAGAAGGCCCTTGAGTTGTTGGAGGCCAATGATGATGGCTGCACCAGCCATAAACCCTACAATTGCAGCATGCGAAAGAAAGTCCACAAGAAATCCCAACCTACAAGTAGTACAAAATGGACTGTGTTAGGATGAAAATCGAACTTACGTTTCGGAAGGTTGCAGTAAAAACAAGTTTGCTGATCAACTTGCCTGAAAATTCCAAATGCAGCTTGGAAGATTCCGGCAAAAAATGTCACTGTGAACACAAGATTTCGGTAAGCAATAGGATTGGCCACAGGATCTTCTATCTTCTGAATCAAGGAGGGTAGGAGCATGGAAACCACAGCCACTGGCCCAATTGCTAGCTCTCTTGAGCTCCCCATTAGAGAATAAATCAGAGGTGGAACAATGCTTGTATCTAAATGCAATAACCCAAATGAAAAAAACCGATAAGATAAAACCAAAAGAATGAACAAAAATTTGCTGACAAATAAAACAAAATGAACAACTTACACAGGCCATATTGCGGATCAAGTTTTGCAAGATTAGCATATCCAATACTCTGCCAAGTTCATAAAAAGTACAAAAATGTATAACAAAAAAAATTATAAGGACATTTTAATGGGATTTTCTAAGTAAATTAAACCGAAAAACTTACCTGAGGAACACTAAGGCTGGCCAGTGTCAAACCTGCCATCACATCATTTTTAAACTTTGATGCCTTGTAATTCCTCCCCCAGCTAAGGATTGGAAACAGACCCCGAAATAACGAAAAGGCTCGGTTTGCTGGTGTTTTCTGCTTGGAGTAACTGTTTCCTTGAGGAAGAAGATTGGATTTTATGCCATGAATGAGCTGCTGCCATAAGCCTGGTGGATCAGGAGAAGAGAGAAGCCACTGAGCTGTCTTGGCCCGACCGGAAGTGTCCTCGGCTTGGCGGTGCTGCTGCTGAAGCTCCACGGTAGTGAAGATCTCAGTTGGCAGTGAAGCCATGGTGGTTAAAAATTTGAAGTGTTTGGGTGAACTCTCTTGAGTCGCATATATTTTAGGTACCTGCAATGGTGTTCTAGTTTTTGTACCAAACCATGACAGAGATGTTTGAATGAATGCAGTCATTAAATACATTGATGATGTCAAAATAACTGCAGCTGCTTATTGCATGTTGAAACATTAACTCATCGCAATTGATGAGCTCATTCATAATGAATAATAAGTGTTATAAGCACGACACATTAATTTAATTTCCATGTAACGTTTTAAGTTTTACAGGAATTCTCACTTTACTATCCTAAAGTATCGTAAAATTCGCACTTTGTTATCCTTAATTTTTTCGTCGTAGTTTGCCTAAATTTTGATTTTTCTAACACTTTAATACTTCGGTTAGGCTTTCCGTCAAGTTCTTCGTTAAGTGATGATATGGCATAAATTTGGCACACCATATTTGCCACGTGGACGAGAGATTCTCTTCTAAATCCAAGCCACCATGTCTAGTGCGAATTCTTGGCAAATATGGTGGCAAATAGGGTGGGTCAAAGTTATGCAACGTCATCATTAAACGGAGAACTTGACGGAAAGCCTAAGAAAGTATTGAAGTGCCAGAAAAGTCAAAATTTACGTATGAAACTGAAACGAAAAAAACTAAGAGTTGCAAGATGTAAATTTCATATTACCCTAATTTTTAATAGATGTCAATTGCGTTGGTTTATAGGTTCATGTTCAACTAACTGTGTCTTGAATTCATACTAATTCCCTCCTTTTAATCTAATTCAAAGTTGTAAAATTGCTTATAATAAAAATATAAAACAATAGATGCCACAAGGGACCACTTTCCCAACACATAATTTTTTATTTTTTTTGGATTTGATACTAAAAACCTTTTAGAGCATCTCTAAAGAGATATCAAATTTTAAATATAAAATTTACTTTTTGACAGCTTATGTGTCATTTGACATCTTATAAAGTTTTTCTTTCTATTTGATATGTCAAACTAAACTATTATTTTATTATATTAAATTATTATAATAAATGTTTTGAAACAAAAAACAACAATAAAATTAATAAAATACATTTAATAATCAATTAAATAAAGATTTGAAGTTGCACTAATAATATATATAAACTGCTAATTTCTTAGATGAGAACAACCAGTGTGGCTTTTGATTTAAGCAATTTAACAAATTCAATTGACACATATAACAAAAGCTGGGTGGATTTAAAAATTAAGACCAAAGTGATGTAGCCCGTGAACTTATGTTTTCCTCAACCAAGCCAAACAAGACTTTGTCTGTTTATGTTCACATAGCAGGGCTATTACTACAGGTTTTGTCTACAAAAAGCTAGCAGCAAGCTTAAAAACATGCACTATTTTTCAACCCGAAATATTCACTATCTTTTGGTGTTGTTGACTAATTAATTACAATAGTATATACGTAATGCAAGTACAATTTTCATCATATGTATGACATTGATTTACTCAAGAAATCACATTTATTGATCACACATCTTTTGTGTGAGAGATTTGCCACGCAAGTTAGATTTCACCTTTGTGACATATATGATATGTTGCGAGGGCGAATCTCACATTGCATGTGCTTATAAGGGATGAGATTACTCTTCATATTGTCAATTAATTTTATAATGAACATTAACCTTTTATGTCGATAAATACAGCATGAAACCAAAATAGTTTCTCATTTTACTAATATTAAAAAAATTCACAAACAAGTTTTTCCCCATAAGACGTGCCATAGATAATATGGTCTGTGGAGCACCTAGTAAGACTTGCCTGCTTGGACAGGGACTTGTTTGGACTTTAACAAGAATGAATGAAAGATGATAACCGATGAAATTGGGAATTGTCATGTGAATAAAGCAAGAGCACCATCATGGAATTGGGATATATATGAACTTAGCTTCTGCCCACTTTTGTGAGAAGAATAGGGAGATGTATGGAGGAGATTGGCCTGACTTTGTGCTATGGTCCCCTTTTGTGTCAATCATAGGTCAATGGAGTCCCCTCAACATAAAATTGTGGCGACGCACCACCGACTTTCCACCTTTGATTCTTGTTATTGTGTTAGCTTTTTTGACCCCTCCTGCCCACATTCCTTTGAAGCCCTTCTCCTTGTCATTTGAAAGCTGCAAGCATCTTTTTATCTTGCAATCAACTAAAGGGTTATGTATATAAGCTTTATGCAGAATGTGCTAGAATCCACTGGCCCTATGAAACCCACTTCTGTCTTCCTTCAAGATTAACGATCTCTTACTATAACTCCCATGCGTATGTTGTTAGACAATGAATGTGAATTATACATGTAAAACATAACTTTATTTAACTCATAGTTTTACAACATAACATGTCACGTTATCATCCATGCATGAAAATTTTCTTAAGAGTTATGCAATGATTGCATAATTTTGCTTATGCCATTTTTGAAAGTGGGAGTCTATGAAGTCCAAAGTTTTCAAGGATGCCTTGTGTTGCAATTGATTGTTGGTAACTAGTGGGAGTCAATTTTCTGAAGCAGTGTTTCGCTTGATTACTTCTGATAACTTTAAGCTCATGATCTTGGACACCATTGAGGGAAGATTCACAAAAGTGATGTTGGTCCCATTTTCGGGTGCCTTATATGAAAAAGAAATTAAACCACTATAGCTCCATTTTCTTTTTAAAGTTCAAGTAGGAGATTATATTTTGAGCAGTAAGGCCAGCCCAAGCCCAATGCGAGCAAGGCCTAATACTTGCGCCACACTTTGTTAAAAGGAAGTTTTAACGAAACGGTTACAGTACTATTCACTTTAATGAAAAACCATATTTTTACACTAAAAAGTCAATCCTGGTACTATTCACTTTACCCTTTATTTTGTCTTTATCATTAAAACTCAAAGTTTTCAAGTTATTTTCATTAGTTTTCCTTTGTTAAAAGGGCTGATGTAGTAAACATTTTTATCACAAATAGTAGTCCCGAATCGTATTCTGTTTCAGATTTCAATGAGTGATCCAAAATCTCTTGTACTCCGCGATTCTGTTGAATGGTCTGGAACCATATTCTATTTGGATTATGTTGAGTGATCGGAAACCCAATCTTTGTTGGATTTGTTGGTTCGTCTAAAACTGCATCCCATCTTCATTGATTCTTTGGTTCCTTGGATTCACAATTTAAATTTAGAAAGCTTTGGAGATGATGGCTTCGGCCAACCTAGGTCGCTCTAGCCCTACTTTTTAGTGTATTTTATGAATTATAGATTGTGACCTCTATTGTTTAATTAGATAGGCCGATGGATGTCTATCTGATTCCTTTGGGATTTCTTAGTGGTTTGTTTATGATTTCATAAAGTATGATTTTATGTTTGATGTTATAAATTGTGATCAATGGATATGTTTTTATGATTATCACATTGGACTATTGTCACTCACACGAGCTTTGCAGTTTATTTGGGTTGTTTATTTGCCTGGTGCACCATTCTCACGATGTACGGGCAATTGTGCAGGTTATAGGGCTTAGTTGACACGTGGAGCCCTTAAGGTAATAGATAGAGGTCAGAGAGCTTGGAGTGTTAGGTTACCCCTATATCTTTCATTGTAATTTTTTCAACTTTCTTTTAGGAGTCTACTAGCAGGTCTTGGCCCTAGTGAAGGTTTAGTTATTTCCTTGTACATATGTTATTAATATTTTTAATTTTAGTTTGTATTTCCTGGCATTCCCCTGCAGTCGATTGTCGCGAGTTGATCATAGATGTATGTCGAAATCGAGACGTGATAAGTTTCTTCTGGAAAATTAAAGGGGACGTGTCAAGCTTTAAAAAGAGCCATTTTGGAACTGAATTCTTACTGATTTGGTCGGTCAAAAAAGTGTTTTACTCTGCAAAACTTGAAACTTTGATTTAATTTTTTAATTTTTTTTTTTTTTTTAAGATTTGTTGGAGAACCTAGTTTAGGTAGGATTTTAATATAGCTTAGTCTCCTAGTTAGGATTCAATTTTTTTTTTTTTTTTTTTTTTTTTTTTTTGGTTACGACATTGTATTGTAGAACTTGGCTGGATCTTCTCAGACGAAATATTCTGTTAAAGTTAACCGGAAGGCTCACGGAATATTCTCTTGGAATATTCCCTCCAATTCTTAAATGAATCCAGGTAGGGTTAACGGGTTATGGGTTTGGGCCAGTTCTCGATCCAGTTCGGGCTTCTTTTTTTTTTTTTTTATCTTTTTCTTTTTTCTCAATTGCCGCAACAACCGCCGGCTAGAAACTAAGGATTTGGCCAGGAAACTTCCATGGCTCCGATTAGCTTCAAAACTCAACCAAAATCAACGTATAATATCTGGTTTTAAAGCTGGAAGTACAAGGGAAAAAAATATATCTACATGAGGTCCTGCCGTGATCGGAATTCACTGGAAAATGGCTCGAAAGGGGAAATGAACTGACCATCCGAGTAGGCGGTATTGGCTCTATGCGTGCACGACATGGGACGTGGATGGCGAATAAACTGGCCATCTGCACGTGCCAGATGGGTCGTAAGGACTAGGCGTGTAGACTGCTGCGTCGTAAGGACCTAGATAATAAGTTGTCTTTCTCATCTTATGTAATCCAACATGCTACAGAAGTTTGTATGGATCAAATAATAGCTCTAGGCATCTTCTATTTACCAATACAGAACTTGCCAAAAATGTTGGACAGAACCTCCTCGGAAATGTCTTCTCCGCTTATTTGCCCTAGGGCCATTGCCGCGTCCCTCAAATCAATTGTCCAGAAGTCGAAAGGCATTTCCTCTTCTATTGAAGATTTCAACCTCACAAACGCCTCCTTGGTCCGAACTAGCTGCTCACATTGTCTCTGACAAGTCGTCAAAATTTAATACAACAATGAGAATCAACCTTGAATCATAAGATCAATCTAAATTAGTCACTGCATTTTTTTCCTTCAAATCTGAGTAAATGGAAAGATAGAACGTTGCAATTATGGTAATTAAAAACAGAACAGACACGCCGATATACACGTAGCTGACCTGGTTTACAGTCCATCTGCGGTTCCCCACGGAAATTTTGTCAAGACCAACAATCTCTAATATTGCCGTCTCTAAACCCTGGATTCCTTGACCAGTGACAGCAGATGTCAAAACATGCTTACTGAACGAAGAGATATCCTTTCCAATCCCCTCCATGCAATCAGATGGAACACAGTCGATTTTGTTAATTACAAGGATCATGGGGGTAGAGGATCCAGTAGATTTCTGTAGGAGACAACAATTTCTTATATACTTTTGAGTAAAAGAACAGATTGATTGATAAACAGAGAAATGTACGTTTTATATGATTCAGCGCATGAGAGAAAACCTTATTAGATTGTATTCTATTTAGAAGTTCAGAGTCTTCTATAGTCCAGCCATCAACAGCACTTACTGCCATTATAATAACATCAGCACCCATAGCAACTGCTTCAGACCTCTCCACACCTGTGATAAGATAGTCCGAGAAATGGATAAGCATTTCCAGCAGGAGTGCCATGATATGGCCATCATACATCACGCAATATGCACAACATTCCTCGCCAATAAACTAAACATAGGAGAGAATTATTTAACTAATGCTCAATGGACCATTGAAACTAAACGAAATCTTATGCTATTGAAAAGGAAACTTAGGCACTTGGTGAGGTTGGCTTGTAATTCTGGTTTGAAATCAGCGGATCTTTAAACATCAAGAGTGCAAAGACGGATAGCCTTACCAATTTTCTCCACAATGTCATTGGTTTCCCTAATGCCCGCTGTATCAAGAAGGGTTACAGGAATGCCATGAACTGTGATACTGGCTTCAACCACATCTCGAGTGGTCCCAGCAATTTCTGTAACTATTGCTCTCTCAGACTGCACGCTAAAATTAAAATGTGCTGCTCAATAACATCTCATACTTCCATTAATGGCTAAACAGAACAGAAGGAACGACACCAAAAGTGGAAGGACCACATTTATGAAAACAATGGTCATTTTTTTTTAAATGTCTATTGTTCCTCTTACAAATACAATTGTTTCTACTAAACTACTACGAATGAAGCCCACTTTATAAGTACACATGATTAGATTGGAATGGATAACTCCTTATTTTAAAGGTATATTCAAGGTGGAAATGAATGGTTTCTCATTTGGAGGTATTAGAAGAGGATTAACTATGAAGGAATTCCTACCATTTTACGGAGGATTGAGTGAATAAATTTTCTAATACCTTTAAGTGAATAAATTTTCTAGAAGTGAATAAATTTTCTTCATGAGCAATTCATCTTCTATCCTCTAGGTGGTCATAATTTTATAATTTCTCCCTTCAACCTACCTTTAATTTAGTAGGTTATCCATTCCAATCCAATCATGTGTACCAAATGAGCCCTTAAATGCAGTACTCATCTCAAAACTTACTGAAAGAAGTACAAAAAGAACGTAATAGTAATTAGCTTCCAGTCAGATTTATTCAATAAGAGACAATTTCATGGTTATGAAAGCTATTTTCATATAACCCCAACTTTGCTTATAGAAACAAAAGGTTTTCATGGTTATGAGATTCATTTTCATATAGGCATATGCCTATACAACTTATTTAAAATACCTTCCTTTATAAGTAAATGCAATTTTTCTGGGGATTATTACAGAAGATACAGTTCTACAAAGAGCTTCATATGTAATATTATACTAGTTGGTATGTCAAAGGCCATCTCAATCAAGACAGAGGGAAAATTCACTCCAAAATCACTTAAGCACAGTGGTTTTGCAAAAAACAACCGTTGACAAGCAAAAGGGGAAAAAATGTTATGAGGCGATCATTACTATTTTAGTGTAGGCCACGCCAGCAATTCATTAAGAAAACAAGCAATCATGCCCGAAAAAAACTAAAATAGTCACCACATACTTTGCTCCAAGCATTGAGGAGACTTGACTTCCCAACATTTGGACGGCCCAGAATTGCTATCTGCAAGATTTAATATGAGCTCGAAAAATCAGACTGCAGGGAATGAGAACACAAAAGACAAATGTATATAATCTTTTGAAGATACAAAGGATATCACGGAAGCAAACCCATATCACAATAATAAACAGAAAAAGCAGTCCCATTTAGTGCAGTTGATTTCAAGTTTAAACGAGGAAAATAAACCTATATCTAACAGTGTAACCACCCCCAAGTTTTGATCATTACTAGCCAAAATTTAGCCCCAAATTTCATAAATGTCACTTTTTATAAAAACTTTCAGGTATAGCAGAAACCAACTTAAATAGACCTAAATACCCTCAAAATTAAAACCAAATAAACCTCAGGGGTAAAACGCAACTAGATTGTACAATGAAGAATGTGATCGGTTCATTGTATCCATTCTTCTCATTAGGTATAGGAATTGGGAAGATTCTTGTGCAGCATTTTTGCACACCCTGTTGTTTCGTTTTGATTTGTTTGTGAGGTTATTCTGGTACAATTCAGAACTTGCTAAGAGGTGTTATAGATAAATTAGATTAATTAGACAGGGTCCGCGGATCTCTTTTTTCATTTTTCTTTTATCAAAAGTGGCAGAATTTCATTTGAAAGCCAAAGGCTAATTCAGTAAATTAGAGAGGAGACTCTCCTAAAAAACCACATCACAAATGACATCAGGAGACAGACGCCATTGTTGAGGACAGCTACTCTTGCCAGGCAATGAGCAACCTTGTTTGCTTGGCGGCGAACATGGGAAGAAGAAGCTCCAATGATCGAATGCATGAGGGCCTTCGCATCTTCCACTATCAGTCCATTGGAGAGAGGTCAGGAGGAGTCTTGAACCGCCACGGTGATCTAGAGAGAATCTCTATCAATAATGATATTTTGATTGCCCCTCTCAACTGCCAAAATCAAACCTTGCCTGACAGCCAAAGCTTCCGCATGCACAGGGAGAAAACACAAGTGAACAATTTACTAAGATCCCCAATGAAAGCACCTTCAGAATTTCTGATTATAACTCCAACACCACCCTAATAGATAGACTTATTTCAAGCTCCATTGACATTGATGTTTAGACAACAACTTGGGGGGGGGGACCAATTTGGGAGAGGAGCATGGGGTGAGGACTCGCTGTGAGGAAAAGCCACCTTCAAGAACTCTTGCCACCAGCCAATTGCCTTAGAAGCGACCACATTCAGGGCTACACACTTGCCCTCCCACAATTTTGTGTTTCTTGCATTCCATATTGCTCAGAGCATTCTCATAAAACAATCAAAGTCATACTTCTTTAGGACACGGCTAACTTCAAGAGCCCGGTTTTGTATTCAGAAAGCAAAATCCCTGATAGGAGGAATTCCCAGATTGGGAGATAACTAGATGCACTTGGAAAAAGGGCACTCCATAACGAGAAGCCAACTGCATTCACCATTAGCTCCACACAGCACACACCTGTTGTCAAAGGGATACGCTTCTTTGCTAGAGACCATTATAGGAATTATATCAAGACAAATCCTCCAAGCAGACACCTTAAGTTTTGGAGGGACGCAAGCATTCCAAATTTTATTCCACAAAAAATATGAATGATCCTCTTGAGAAAACTGTTTTTGTTCTAAATATCTGTCCTTTGGTCTACAACAATCAGATTAGAATTTTGATTCCAATGAGTTAGAAACCTCAACCAATATTATGTCTGAACAGACGATTGTACAAAGAATATTCTGCCGCGACGGACATGTATCAACGATAGTGATTGAATTTCAGACATGGGTGGCAAATTTGCAGGTCTGTACTCGGCTAGTTAACTGCAACTTCAACAACACCAGCACTGCTCCACAATGTTCACCACTCCCTTCGTGGAACAACGATGCAGAGAAGAACCATTCAAGTGCTTTGGCTTTTCTGAGTAATTGGGTTATGGCATTTGAGACTAGTCACCTAAGTTTTTGGCCATATTTGAAAGTTCTATAAAATGTGACATTTATGAAATCTGGGGTTAAATTTTGGCTATTAACAATAAAAACTCAGTATACAGTCTCTGTAAATTGAAGAGAAAACATCAACATCAGGGTTCAGTTAGATTAGCATAAGATATGCATAAAGTAGCATGACCTGAGTTATCTTAAGCGATACACTAGATTACCATAAAATATCCATCAATAAGGAAGAAATGTAAGAAATCCAATTTTCATTTGTACCTGTAATCCAGATTGCAGAAGTTGGTCATAATTGGCTGTCTCCAGAGCACTCTCAACATCTTGCGACATGGAATTTATTCTATTCACAATTTCATTTGTATCAAGCGGTGGCATCTCATCATCGAAATCCAAACGGGCTTCAATTTCCGTAAGCAGCTCAATGCACTGAGCTCTTATAGATTTAACCATGGAAGCAAAGCCCCCCTGCCAATGTTAAATTGTTTTTTCCAGGTTGATTATCATTTCCCCCAACTAGGGCTTACATAATTACGGAATTAGTTTATGAAGCACATATATTACACAGGCATACAAAGACACATGCCTGAATAGCAGCCAGTGCCGCATCCGCTGCAGCCACAGACTTGGCTGAAATGAGTTTGTCAACATTTTCAGCTTGCGTAAGGTCCAACCGGCCATTGAGAAAGGCGCGAAGAGTAAACTCGCCTGAATTGAGAAAACAAACACACACACACAGACACATTTAGTGTTAGGAAAATGTGGTGCCTACCCTTTAGTCCTTGCATAAGTTCAATTCGAAAAGCTCAAACATTTGAAACCGAAAATTCAAAAGGTTGGAACAGTTTTGAGCTAAGAATGTGGACCTGGTTCGGCGAGCCTTGCTCCAGCTTCAACACAAGCTCTGAGAACACGATTGAGGCACACTTGGGTTCCATGGCATTGGAGCTCCACCACATCTTCCCGCGTGTAAGACCTTGGCGCCAACATGGGTACAACCAAAACCTAAGCCCAAGCAAAACGACGCCGTACTCGTGTTATCATTATTCACATGCTTCAAATTTCTATTGCATTTCACTGAATGCGGAAACTTCAAATTAGTAGAGTACCTCGTCGACGACATTGCCATTGGGGTCCGAAACGACGCCGTACTCCACCACATGGCTGGTGGGTCGCCACGTGCTCTTCCTCTTCGTCTTCTTCTTGCTCGGACGGAAGACGCGGCCGACAATGGCCACGGCGGACGGCCCCGACAACCGTATGATCCCAACCGCAGCGGGTGGACCTCCAAGTGACGTCACGATTGCCGCAATTGTGCTCGTGCTCTCCTGATGCTGGGACCCACTCAGTGCTCGCTCGTCTCGGCTGAGAAGCAGCGTCTGGGTCTGCGACTGGGTCTTGTCCGGGGAAGAGTTGGTGAAAGTGGAAGAGTGGCAAGGGGGTAAATAGAGCGGGGAGCGAGGGTGGAGTTTGAGACTATTGGGAGTGAGGTGGGAGAGAAGGGGAAGTGAAGTGGAAGCTACGGCGAACAGTGGCGGTAAGTAGCGGAAGCGGAAAGCTGAGAGCAGAGCCATTGATGTGTTTGTTTTGGGTCACCCGGCGCTGACGGTGGCTCTTTGTCTTATCAATCTGATCTTTCTATGGAGGGTAGGGATGACAACGGTTAAGGCGGATGGTTATGATCATTCTCTGCGTAATTGTAATTGTTTGCTCTTTGTGTAATTGTCTAAACGATTATACTTATATTTATAACCGTTTATAAACTCATTTATTTGTAACTGTTTATCTCTTTACTCGTTTTTAAACCTGTTTACTTGCTTATTCGATTCGAATCAGCTCTACAAGGGTGTGTTTGTTGCACCGGACTGTCTCGGACTGGACTAGCTGCAGGGACTAAGTTGGACTGGCTTAGACTAGACTAAGCTAGACTAACTTAGTGAAGCGTTTGGTGCAGTGTCGGACTAAGAAGCAGGATAATTAATAAATTCTAATATTATGTTAATTTATCTATATCTCTTTTAATATTTTATTCTTACTTCTCTCATTTTTTTTCCTTCTTTTTTCTGAAAGCTCTTCCTCTTCTTCGAAACCCAGTTCCATACTTTGAGATCAAATCAAAACCAACTTCCTACAATTACATATCAGAGGAATCGGACGACGGCAAGAGCGGGACCTTCCTCAAAGGTTTGCAGCACAAAAATCATTGTTGGAGCTCTATGCAGCTGCAATTTGGTTGGGCCGCCGAGAATATTGTCGTAATTCTCTCGGATTTGAGATGAGGGAATGGTCTCCCATAACCGCCGCCGTTACTATCTCAACACCAGATGCCAGTACTTCATCCAGGGCCTTCGCCTCGTCGACCTCGAGTACCTCCGCCACACCGGCAACTTCCTCCCCCCACCCAACGCCTCTGAGTCCTGCTGGGTGCCTCCGCCTGCAACTAGTCTCTCGAAAATGGATCGCCCTGCGCCCTCTGCACCACCAGAATAACCTGGCAGAGCTTGCTCTTGACCTGCGAGTCCGTCGGAAACGTCTCCACCTGCGCGGCGTACCCGTCTTGGTGTGGTGCTATGATCTCGTTGGAGAGAGGGCGCAACGCAGACGAAGCAAAGTCTTCGCAAAGGGAGGACGCCAAGCTACACAAAGGAGACGAAGCAGGTCTTAGCAGTCCCGTGGTTTTCGGGGGGTTTCACTAAGACGACCTAGCGAGGTAGATAGTCCACACGAGTTCGGGTTAGTCTCATTTAAGTTAGTCCCCAAGCTTACCAAACATGGGACAATAATCCTAGCCAGTCCAATCCCACTTAAGAAGGTGAAACAAACGCCCCCCAATTGGATTAAGTTGGCCTACTAAAAAGAGTCCAGATGAGCCCATCGGTTTTCTTAATTTTATACTTTAACACAATTAGCATATGTGATTTACGTAGCTTATACCCAATGACGGTGGAACAAAAGGGTTTCTTTAATTTAATGCATCGTGCAATCAAAAATCATTCTAAACCTTTTACTTAAAATTAAACATAAATAGTACCTAACAAAAGCTGATTGTACAATATACAATGAACGAATGGTATGTGAGAATCCGGAGAGGATCCTCATCTGAACTAAAATTAAACATAAACAATACCTAACGAAAGCTGATTGTACGATATACAATGAACGAATGGTATGTGAGAATCCGGAGAGGATCCTCATCTGAACTAAAATTAAACATAAACAGTACCTAACGAAAGCTGATTGTACAATATACGATGAACGAATGGTACGTGAGGATCCGGAGAGGAACCTCATCTAAACAAAGGGACCAACTAGAGGGCAACCCATACAGAGAGTCAAGTTCCAATAGGACTATCTTAGGAGAACGAGGTTTCAAATTCCCCTTTCTGCGTCAATATCTGATCGACATTACAAAAGTCGGTAATAGTTTGTTACAAAGAGACCCGCATCAGGGTAATTTAAAAAAAAAAAGGAAGGCCACCCTACAAAGGCAAATGAGGATGTGAAAATAGCTCTGTCGGTCCTGAAGGATGGTAAGGCTCTAGCTAGCTTAATGGTTAAATCCCAAGATTAGAGGCACCGAAGGTGATAGTGATTCGAACTCACTCCCAAATGGCAAGGAACCATCTCAATGTGTTGCATACCTTGCACGCTTGCCCTCTTGTTCTCTCTTCATTGTTTGAATGCCACCATCGGATACCATTAAAGGAACGGTCTCAATGTCCTGCTGCAGCATCCTGACGCTGTTCATGCAAGAAGAAATAAGCCTGCAACAATTTTCAAATCTTCATTACGATCAAGTGCACTATATGTTAAGTGTTGCGACAATAACCACATGTTGCACCTTGAAGAGTATGGGTCCAAGTGTCCAAGTGTGATTCATTTACATTAATAGCTGACAGTTATTCGGGTGACTATTTTCCCAAGCATTTCTCATCTTACTGAAGTTAACTCGAGACATAAGAAAATCCTATGCATCGGTGGCATTTGCTTGCCGCACTAGGACAAATATCTTAGCCGAGAAATTTTTGCAAAAACATTCAACAATCGATTATGACATGTCTAAGAAAAGATAGATTTGTTGTGACTTGTCTAAGAAAAGATAAATCGATTATGACTTGCATTTTTATTAAGAATTGATTTCAAAAACATTTTATCTAAAAGCGTTTTTAGTTGTTTAAAAGCATGCACTTGTCAAATGAGCTCAAATGCACGTGATGATCCTTGTTACCTGTGAAAGCTATTTATAGTGCTAATAAAAGCTATTTATAGTGCTAATAAAAGTAATTTTTTTTAACATATAGCATTATTACATATAAATATTTAAAGAGAGGTGTACATGTCTACCTTATCCTTTTTCAATTGATTTTATTAGAAAATAAAATTTGAATTTTTTTAGTCACAAAAGCAAAACAAACTGGAACCATTAACTATTAATTAATGAATGATTATTGAATTTGAATCAAAATTGTTTTTCCTTAATGATATAAGAAAATACAAATTGATACCAAATCAGTATAGCTATCTCTTTTGACATAGCAGCAAAATTTCAATCCCTATAAAAAAAGAAGTGATACAAAATTTCTTTCTTCCTTAGCGTTTCACACTACGCTCTTCGATCCTCATAAGGGTAAACTTTTTTCTTTATAACTATAAAAATTTAAAGTACACAATGAGATATTTGGAGTGCTAATAACAAAACTTAAAAAACAATTTTTTTTCAATTTTAGTAAATAATAATTTATATATTCAAGTGAAAATTTAAAGTTAGAGCTTTTGAAGCTTTTTTCTTGTTTGGTTGTTTAAGATTGAAGCTTTTGATTATTTAGTGAAGGTTATGTTTGTAGTTCTTTTTACTTGATATTTAATGACATTTGTAAACTTACAATAAGTGATCCTAAAGTTGTTTTTATTTAAGTTATTACTTTCTAGGATCAATACATTGTCCTACATTTTTAGAAAAACCATCTTAATTAAGGAGGGGCCATTTTATAAATTTTGCACACAACTTCCGAAACTTAGAAATGGCTATGCGTATGTTAGAGTTCATAGTGGAATTGGCACCTTAATTTATCCACAAATCCAACAACTGTTAAGCAGCAATATGATTGAGCATTGCAATGAATAATGAGTCCATAAACTCCATATACGGGAGAAATTTTTTTTCATTGTGACGGATGAAAGATACATTACGTGTTTTTATACAAGTAGTGAGAAATTTTACTTTTTAAGTTATTAACTTTTTGGGTAAATTACATTTTCATACCTCAGGTTTGGGGCCTATTTCATTTTCTTACAACATCTTTAAAACATTTCACTTTCATACCTTAAGTACTATTTTATTTTAAAATAATACCTCCGTTACATTTTCCATCCATTGATCCATTAAGTGCTGACGTGATTGTCACATATATGCTAATTGGCAAAAAAATAAATTTTTTTTAAAGAATTTTCTCAACACAAAAAAAATATATATATATTGAAACCATCCCATCTCCCTGCAACCACCCCCCACATCCCTAAACCTGCAACAACAAGAAAAAGAAGCAAGAGGAGGAGAAGGGAAAAAAAATGCCCAAACCGAGTTCGTCCCTCCACACCCAAAAACCCGCAACCTAGAAGAAGAAGAAGAAGAGTGCAACTGTAGCTCCCATTCTCCCACCCCAACCACCAACTAGTCCTTGTCATTTGAGTCAAAACCCAGGTCCTCTTTCGTCCACCCAAGAAACCCCCACCCTTCATCTCTATCTGAACACCACCCAAAACCACCAAAGACGAGAGTGAGACAGAGAGAGAAGAGTGAGAAATGGATTTCAATTTCAACTCCAACAGAGTGGAGGCGGTTGGTTCGCGGTCGCACGTGCGCGGGGGGGGGGGGGTTGGTTTTTGCGGGGAGATGAGATGGATGGGTTTCAAGGTTTTTTTTTTTTTTTTTCCTTCCTTCTTCTTGTTGTTGTTGCAAGTTTAGAGGTGTGGGGGGGGGGGGTGGTTGCGGAGAGAGGGGATGGGTTTCTTTTTTTATTTTTATTTTTTATTTTTTTATTTTTTGTGTTGAGAAAAGGCAGCCACGTGGTAGATATGTGGCAGCCATGTCAGCACTTAATGGATCAATGGATAAAAAATGTAACGGATGTATTATTTTGAAATAAAATAATACTTAAGGTATGAAAGTGAAATGTTTTGAAGATATTGTAAGGAATTGAAATAGGCCCCAAACCTAAGGTATGAAAATGTAATTTATCCTAACTTTTTAATACACATATCTCATCATTTGCATAATGACACGTAATGTATCATCCTGTGTTCTAGTCCTGTTGAAAAATCTCTCCATATACGCAAGGTTTATTTGTGCCTATATTATTAGAATCGTATCTTGTAAAGAAAGAGAGAAAAAAGATTAGTATCCTGTGCTGCCAGGACCCTATCACTTTATATCCCAGGCCCCTTTCGCTTCATATCCCAAGACCTTTGTCACAACCTGAGTATGCATACCCTTAATGCATGTAGCTTCCTTTGCATCTACGTTCATCACATACCAACGAAGTAAAACCAAATCCTCTTGTTTCCTTCTGCCTAAACATCTCTAAAAAGTAGTTGCTTTCCCTTCCTGCCAACCTGCATGTGCCATCATTCTGCTTATCAAATGGTGTATGATACTGACAATGTAGCATATCACTTGTTTAATTTCATTGCTATATATGCAAGACATTTATAGCTCATGTGATCAAGACCACCTATCCCTATATTAGAGATCTTACGTTAAAACCTCGTCTCTTCGAGTAACCTAATTGTATCTTAAATAAGGCTTGGTTAATGGAGTCAATGGCACGGTTAGGAACTTGAGAGGGATGTGAGAAATTTCCATGTGAGCATAGAGATCCTAAGGATCCAGATTCTTATAAAACCCAAATCTTATCCCTTATGTAAAATGACCGACTTTTTTTTTTTAGTTGTGCATACTTTATTAGAATTATCACTACTTTTTGGTGCTGGGTTTCTGATGAGGATCCCACTCTCCGCTTAATTACCAGCTTACTCTTATCCCACCACTTAAAACTGGACCTATTCTTCCTCTCTCATTCCTCTCTCTCTCTCTCTCTCTCTCTCTCTCTCTCTCTCTCTCCAATCATATATATTAAGACCACACTAGTACTCTCTCTCTCTTATTCCATATCTTGTTGTTTTCTCTCATCAGAAAACTTATTCCTGCGATTTGGTTAATTGGGATGAGAGAACTGGTAACTAGTTAGCCAGCTTTCTACAGACATGAGAAGAAGACTTCATCCTTGCCCTGCAAGCAGATGTTGGACCAAAAAAGGCTCTGCAGGTATGCCAATTAATTTGTTTAGTTTAATAAATTTGCAATCATTTTATAGACTTCAAATTTAGTGTGAATTTGATATGTAGGGTGAGATCAACCCACTTCAACTAGATTATGCTCAATACACAGCGGGACTTTAGGATTCAGTAAAAGGATGAAGCAATTAAGCACAGAATAATCAGAAATTAGATTTTTTTTTTTTTTTCAAGCTTTTCAAGACATTCTTTTTGGCTTGTTTTATTAACACTGTGAATACACACACATACTTAATCCACTCCACATTTACTTTTCTATTAAAATTATTTTAAGACACGCACATACTTTCTCACGATACTTTCACACTCCACGCTCTCAACATACAGCCCAAATTTTCTACATATGCTTCATACTTTTCACATCTTACGTGCAAATACAAATTATATATAGACTTTTTAGCGAAAATGGTCTTTGAGATTTACATAACTTCTCACTTTGGTCCCTAAGACTTGAAATCAACAGAAGTGATCCCTGAGATTGTTCATCAACAATCATTTTAGTCATTCCATGAAAAATCTCCATTAAATAAGAATAAATGAAAATAATATCCTCCATTTTTTGTCAAATCATTTTGGTATATTGTTTGTTAAATTGAGGGTATTTTTATCATTTTGATCCTTATTTAACATGTTTTTTTTTTTTGTAAAAGAACGAAAATGATTGATAATGGACAATCTCAAGGACCACTTCTATTGATTTCAAATCTTAGGGACTAAAATGAAGAATTATGCAAATTTTAGGGATCATTTTGGCAAAAAAGCGATATATATATATCTATATATATATATATATATATTTTTTTTTTTTTACACCCCACATTCACCTCTTGAGATTTTTGTGATCAAATATGACCAGGGTTTATTAGGGGTGTGATTCTCATCACCAACAATACTTTTTCAAGGAATATCATTCATAACGCAGCTATAGGTGTGCCGAAGTCATTGAAATCATTAATACAAGGAAAAATATGAAGTCTTACATCATGTGAAGTTTCCGAAACATCGACTTCATGTTCCATTCATCAAAAATAATTTTTTTTTCAATCAACGTGTTTGTAGTTTCATTATTTAGGGTTTGTTCTATAATAAAGGGTGAGAGTAGTTTTGAAAAAGATAAATAATCTTGAGATATACACACCAAAAAGGTTATTTGGGGTATATTTAGATTTTTTTTAAACCTTATGAAGTCTGAATTGTCATAACATATTAGGATATAGAAGTCATTTACTATTAAACTTTAATGTGAGATGTATTCAACATTATGGATCCAAATAGAAAAAGCTTTATTTTTTTTTCTGGTGACACTAGATTTAAGATTTTTAATCGTCACCTTTCTTTTCATCATTGTTGAGATTAGATATCGTTTCATATAGTGTAATATTCTCATGCTACTTGGACACAATCAAACAATGGAATATTAGATATGACTCCTTGTATTGATGTGTGTGAAATATTACGATATATAAGATGATATAAATCCCTATTTAGATAAGAATCTTGCATTAATTACAATTGGATGCATGACTCGTTTGGACAGTGTTTTCTTAAAAATGCTTTTAGCACTTCCAAACGAACTACAAAGATGAATCCGATTAATTTCCTTTAATTTAATAACACCATTTTGTGATCGTATATTTTGATTCCTCAAAAGCAATTCCTATGTTTATGACTCCAGCAGCAATCACTCTGTTACCTAGGGTTCGATACACATCCATAAATAATATGTAAGGTTTTACGCTTTTGTAACAATAACTAGTGTAGGCTAAGTTTCATACTTTGTGATATTTTTCATTAATTTTCAACGCCATATACTATAGTTCTACAATGCTTACCGTAGAAAACTTTAATACTTCATACGCCATTTTGTATTTGTATATAACCAATTAGTAACTTTATACGGCGCAACCATTAATTTGGGCCTATTCCTTTTTTTCATGTCCTCATTCATAGACTATTTTTACAAAGGTCACTAAAATTAGAGATCGTTTATCCCTTTAATCATTATTGTGAATATTTCATGATTTATCGAAAACACTGTGTTCATCTATTTTGCAAAACTATATTATGATATTTATATTGCTCTATTTCATATAGGGTGCGCCTTCCTCTAGTTTGGTTAGAAAAGCTCCTTAAAAGGTTAGTTTTTTCGACTCCTTCCTGTAAAACTAAAACAAGAGATAGAATTTTCCAATTAGAAGCCCACCTAAACAACAACACCATGATCCAATGGTCCACACGATACATTCTGGGTTCGACTTCTTGATAGGTAAGTGGAAACCCAAACATATAGATCCAAAAGCATACAAATCTATATCTAGAACTAAAACCAGGCGTAGAGGCACCAGATAGTAAGAGAACAAAATGCATTTATCAACTGGAAAGAATTAAAACTCTTCAAATCGTAACAGGAATACAAGGCAAGTAATTTGTAATCCAAAACTACAGAGAGCAAGATGGCCGAGTTTACAATCTGTGAGAGAGAGAGAGAGAGAGAGAATTTAGATTATCCTTCTATAAACTTTTTTCCTGTAATTTTAACACCTTTTTACCATTTGCACCTGTTTTTGCGTATCTTTTTAACTTTTTACTTGCATTGGACCCAGGCACTTCATCTTTCACCACTTTCACATTCACTTCCCCACCATAAGCTTTTCAACTGAATAACCTGTTAAGCCTCTCTCTCCATTTCAATACTTTCTTTGTGCACCCGTTTCTCTCTCAAACAATAAACACTCCATTTACACTTAAGGTTCTTCAACCAATTTCGGGGAACAGGATGAAACGGCCTCAGCCACTGTGAGGAAGATTCTGTCTTCGCCGATCAAAGTTGAAACGTGGGATGCGTGAATCTTATCAATCACCAGCGGTCCGGGGTTTGCGAGAACAAGCTGCACGTTAAGGTTGGAGGTAAGACAAGTTCATGTCACATACAATGTCAGTTTATTTTGTTAACTGAAGTAGAGAATGACGTAGGATGATTTCGCGTGTGTGTAATTTACCTGAATGTCTCTCTTTTGGAGACTCCTGTGCAACTCTTCCAAGGCATGAATTCCACTGGTGTCGATGTCAGTCACAGCTGCAACAAACACAAGACACCATGAGAAATGAATTTAGATAACCGAGAGTAATGAATCAGCCTATCAGCATTTGGTTTAAAAGATCAGAAAACTGCTTACGTGACATTTCAACGATCAAAAACTGAATGCTTGGTAGGTAGGCTTCTTTCAACTGTTCTTCTTCATCCACCAACCATCTCAATATCCTGCAAGGAAGTTGAACTTGAGTACCGCGAAAGATAAAAATAGTATGCCTAAGCAGATTGTAAAACATCAATGTCAGCCCATTTCTAGGTTCCTTTCATGATGAGGCCATATAGAGTACTAGAACTAACATATGACTTGTATACCCTATGCTGCACATTTCAAGTAACGAAACCTTTAATAAGTCGAAAGAAACAGCTTAGTTTGGCAATGTAAGGCAAGCCGAAGTTTTCTGTTTATAGATTTTTCGGTCCTCAGTCACCCCTTTTTTTATTGCATCTTTAAGAATAACCACGAAAATCTAAGCGAACCAAGCATAAACTAGAGAGCATATGTACCTCTCCTTAATGTAATTGGAGTTGGAGAAGTAAATTGCAGAGTCAACTCTCACAATCATAACCCCTGGAACCTTAGTTGCTTCTGGATATTGTTGGATGTTTCTGTATACATTAGTCCCAGGAATCTTCCCGAGTATGGCAGTCCGCGGTCTGGTAACTTGTAAGAGGATTTTAGCAAAGGATATTGAGACCTGGACAGAAACAATTGTTAACTTAGATAGCTGATCTCTATATTATAGTTTTCGAATACAAGGCAGTTAACAATAGATTTATTTACCGCGATTAAGAGGCCGATCTCAACAGATACAAAGATAACACCAAAGAAGGCTCCCAAGCAAGCAACAAAGTCAAATTTGTCAATCTTCCATATAAGGATTGCTGCTTGGAAGTCCATTAGGTTGATCACAGCAGATATAATGATGGCAGCAAGAATGGCATTCGGGGTGTACTTAAAAAGAGGTGTGATGAATTGCAAGGTTAGGAAAACAACGATGGACATCACAATATTAGAGACTGCAGTTTGGCATCCGGCAAAGTAATTCACTGCCGAGCGAGAGAAGGAACCTGCAAATATAAGAGCATTCAATCAGTTCCATGTCCTTCGTCACGTGTCCTCTAGATGCAAGGTTCAAGGTTTTTAAGCATGCTCATTGCTTAACCTTAGAGTATCAACAAACTACGTTCGCTAGATTTGTATTATTTTGACAAATTTCTATGCACTTTATCTACAATCCATCTTCAACGGTTTTACTTGTCAAACTTTTGCGGTGAAAACATGGTCCATGCCTGCTAGAAGCCTAGAACACTCGGCCCTTATCATGCACAAATAAACATTCGTAACTATTAGTGTGTGTAATTCATAATTTATTTGGTATCTTTCTCACCTGTCGCAACATAGCAGGAAGTCATTGAGCCGACAATATTCATGGTTCCTAGAGCCACCATTTCTTTGTTTCCGTCTATCTGGTAGTCCTTCATGGAAGCAAAAGTTCTTCCAATTGCTATAGCTTCCTGATAATTCACACCAATAAGAAACAGGGTTTAAGATACAAGAAATGATATCAAATTTTTTTCTTGGCAGGAAATGGGCTCGGAGATGCTCACCGTCAATGCTACCATTCCAGCTACAACGCCAATCTTGAAACCCTTTGCAAGATAGTGACCAGTGAAAAATATTTCATCTACAGATGGAGGATTGATTCCTTTTTCAATATGTCTCACCTACATGCATAGAGAAACCGTAAGTACTCTTTCTTGTAACTGAAATCAACGTTCTTCTGAAGTACCATTTATAATACAGGGGACTTACAATTGCAACCCCATCCTTTTCTGCATGAGTTATGTACACGAAAAAAGTGGACAGGATAACAGATATCAGTGGGGCGATTGCTGGAACCCAGAAGAGATTCTTCTTCTTCTTTCCCTGCTCCCCAGAACATGTGAAAATCAGACAAGAACTAACAAGCAGATTGTATTAGGCGAATTGAAGTAAAGCTTGGGGATTCTTACAATATATTTGGCAAGCAAGAGAAACGATAAGAATGATACTCCGATGACTATTGTCTGCCAGTTCCACTGCAAAATTTTGTAATACAGGGATCAGTAACTTGATGTTGCAGTCAGTGAAAGAAAAAATTTTGATGTTTCCGATTTTAACCCTAAATAGAGCCTACCCCATGATGAGCTGAGCGAAATACTGATTGCATTACAGATATAATATCAGACTTCTTGGTGAAATTGTTTATTCCAAGAAAACCCTTAAGCTGTTGGAGAGCAATTGTGATGGCAGCTCCACCCATAAAGCCAACAATGGCAGCATGAGATAGGAAATCAATCAAGAATCCCAGCCTGGTAACAAAAATAGAACAAGTATAGTATTACGACTGAGAGGCCTTTAGAGACAGATAGAATGAGAGTTTAAGGTAAAAAAATGTAAGATGTAATCAAGCTAAAGTACCTCAAAATCCCAAGGGTGGCTTGGGTGATGCCTGCAAAGAAGGTAGCTGTGAAGGCCAGGCGCCGGTAATCATCTGGGTTTTTAACATGGTCAATCTCATCCTGAAGAAGTGTACCCAGCAGGAGCGACACCACAGCGACAGGTCCGATGGCTATATCTCTTGAGCTGCCCATGATCGCATAGATCAATGGTGGAACAAAGCTTGAATCTGTAAAGGTTTTGAAAAGCAAAGGAGAAGTCTCACAACAACATCCAAGGAAAGCAGGTACAATAAAGGAAGGTGTGTTCTAGAGTAGCATAGAAATACTTACACAATCCATACTGGGGAGCCAAGTTTGCAAGTTTTGCATATCCAATGTCCTGATTTTCCAGTTGAGAAAATCATCAGATCTATGGAACCGGAAAATGACAGAAATTAGCTAAGTTGCAATAGATTAAGCTGCCAATTTACCTGAGGAATGCAAAGACTAGCAATAGTCAGTCCGGCAATTAGATCCCCCCGAAACTTCAATAGATTATAGTCTCTCCCCCATTCAAATACGGGGAAAATGGCCTGCACGCCGAGGATGAACTTTCGTGACTTAGGTTGATGCTTGAAGGGCCGTAGAGGATCATCTGAAAAGAATGTTTCTTTCAAAGTGTTTGAGAATTCCTTGAAAAAGTTCTGCTTTGGGGGAACTCCAACTTTGTGAATGTATGGCGCGCCCTGTGAATGATTGCGCGAAGATGACAAGCTTCGGGAGTCCATGTCTTTGGCTTCGAGGTCCTCGTTTGAATGAACTGAAGCCATGGATAATCAGTTCACCTGTAATGCAAGAAACAGAAAAAGAAATGATGAACGGGCATAACAGAGTAGTGACTCTTATATTACGAACAAAGTGATAGCGAAAGAGTGCAATGGCCTGCAATATACAAGTAGAATCAGTTTCTAGTGGCATGCAGAAGTGTTTTTTTGCCAACTAGTCCAATGGAATATTGTTTTGATGTCAGTTCATGCAAATATCTTAAAGAATCGAAGACTCAAAAGAAGTCACAAGAGATGTAACTTTTTAGGCAAAAGTGATAGTTACAGAAGAGACTGAAGCTAACCTAATGATAAAAGGATGCCGGAGAAGGCTCTTCGCAGACAGTTGTTTTTTAATGTAGACAGGGCTTACGAGACTGCTGAAGGAAGCTGAAATGCTCTTCCTTATATAAGCACTTAAAAAGTAATTGTGGGCAGACTTTTCAAGCTGCCCAAAAAAAGAATTAAGGAGTGAATGCGGATCACTTACACATCAAATACATAATTAGTAATAAGTCAACAAAGTTTAACAAAAAAGTCAACCCCAACCCGCCACAAATTGATTATTAAATTGCTGGAGATTGATGTAAGCAAACAGATCATCATCCCTTCCATAATTGTACAGCGTAGAATTATAAAATGTATTAGAAAATGATGTTAAGACTTTTTTTTTTCTTTAACAAACGATATTATCTACACTAAGGGGAGGGGGTGGGCTTAGCCTCACAATGAGCTAGCAATAATGTGGTTCAAATTTGCCTTTGGCGAGAATTGAACCTAAGACCTCTCACTTACAAGTGAAGAGAAATATCACTAGACCATAGTACTAGACCGTAGTACAAATGATGTTTGACTTGAGCACAGATGGGCAGCAACTAGAAAAACCAGAAGCATAAATCCACTTTAATTATTTAATTCAGGCCTTATTTTTCAACCCTAAGTCCCTCACAAACAGCAAATGCAAGTCCTGAAGTAGATGTCTTCAAGTTTTAACCGGTGACTTCAGTGAAAAGAAGAAAAAATGGAATCAAATTCTTTATGGTCCATTTGAAGCAAACCCTAGTTCTCTAACTTACTTTTCAACTACTATTTGAGAACTTTGTGACCACAATGGATTCGATTTGAGTCATTGACTGACCTAAAACAAATGAACAAGACAGAAAGAAGGGATGGAGGGAGGGCAAAAAAGGGTCTACTTCATTGAAACTAGAGGCAAACTTGTCGATCAAATAGGTAATGTTTTTTGTGCTGTATTCTTCTTCTTCACAGTGTTGATTGATTGGTGCTGATATGAAACGAACAACAGAAGCAGAAGCATCGAAGAGGCTTTTAACTTTTAAAAACTAGTGTCACAAGAGAAAATGTGCTTTTGTTCCAAACAAAAAAAGGGGATTAAAAGTTGTAACCCTACTTTATTTCTAATTCTGCAGAAAAGTTCAAGAATCAATTATGCCACTTTAGAATTCCTTAAAATTCCACTTGACCGATTCGATTGAACTGCAATTATCCTTAAACTATTTGGTTTTAAGAATAACATCACCCCAATCAAACAATCCCACTCCTTAATCAAAATCTTACGGGAAATACACGCGGATGGAACTGGTTACAAACTTTTAACAAAAAATGAACCCGAGTGATACTAACACGTCAACAAAAGGGCATTAAACCAGGGTTATAAACGGATTACCGTCAAATTTACATATAACCAGTTCTATTTGTGAGTATTTCCCAATCAGATACATGGTTTCACCTCCATTGGTCTAAGAAAAAGCATGCATAACAAATCGGTGAAGAATAAAAATCACAACCAATGGATGATATATATGAAAGAAAGACTACCTCACCTCCTACATATGCTTCTCATGCAAGCCACTGAAAGTGGGAGCAAGAATTTACACCAAAACCAAAGGTTCTTCCCTTCTGGAAATAATAAAAATCCACTCAAGCGCCAAACTCCTGTTGCAAAAGGGCAAAAAGAACCAAAAGATTAATAAAATAATGCAGAAAAAATGGGGAAAAACGAATAAAAAAAAACCAGATTAAATATGCACGAATAGGCAAGACCCAGCAAAAGAGTTTGCACCTTCTCTTTCCCACACTCAATGGTCGTCATGTTTCTGGGAAAAAGAAAATATCCAATTTATAAAATAAAAAAAAATAAAAAAGAGGGGCAACCCTTGAAGAAGCAGAGATGAAAAGGGCTAAATTTTTGTCTAGGTACAATGAATCCCAAAAAACCAATGAGTCCCCCAAATATGAAACTAAAAACCCAATAAAATAGAGACCTGTTTGGTTGCTGAGAAAATTAAGTAACCATCACCCCGTGTCAGTAAAGTACCAAACTTGAACAGGCAGGCTGAAGGTCAGCGAGAATCTTCGACAATTTATAGAAAAATTTAGAAATCACATTCACAAAAATATCGACGCCCAACTCACATCCACTCAATTCTTCGATAGCATTATTATTAAAATTTTAGAAAGATTTTAGAAAAATTTAGTCATTCATCTTTTCAGATTTTTCTTCTTTTTTTTCTTGTGATGTGATGGTTTTGTTGAATTTTCGACATCACATAAATTGTCAAAGATTGAATGTTACGGTAGGTCACATATAAATAACATAAGGTTGGCAAAAGAGTTTACAACTTTTCATTTGGTATTATGTTTTAATGATATTTTTTTTCACTTATAAGTAAAAATAAGATTCTAAACAACGTTAATCGGACGACATGTTGGAAATAAAAGTTCAAATAATCACAAGTATGTATTAATTTATAAAATATCTTTTAAAAATCATATAAATTTATTTTGAATTTAAAGAGAAATGAAAATATCAAATATGTGGGTATGAAAAGAAAAGTGGAACATTGAGCCGCATAAAGATGCAACATCACCTTGACAATCTATGTTTTTTTAATGAGAAAAAAATCAATAGCACCCGATGTTATGGACTGACAGCCTTTTGCTTTTAGAAAAGTCAAGCAACTTATGCTAGCTATCCAAACTTGAGTGGACAGAAATTAAAAAAAAAAAAGGTTTAATTAAATAGTTTGAGAGTGGTCAGGTGGATGTGGAAGGAAGAGAGATAAATTAATTTTCTCTCATCTTCTTCCTCTTTGCAAGAACACAGACCAGAAGCTCAGGAAGTTCAGAAAAACCAAAACACAACTGATTTGCATTCATCCTTTCTCAAATTCGAAAAAAAAAAATTGAAATTCCCAGACCACCTAGGCCACCCAGTCGCCTGCCTAGGCCACCAAAGGGCCACTCAGATCGCCTCGACACCCACCTAATCCATGTCCTGATTTTGCTCCTGATTTGTCATTGTAATCTCAAAAACTAAAAATAAAAAAAATTATGTTGAAGGATTTTGAATCTTATACTCGACCGATTTTTGCCATAATTCTATACATCCTCACTCGTGGAAGAAAAATTTAAATATAACTTAAGCTTGCACTAAAACATGTGGCTACAATCTAAATCGACAATGACTCGTATTCTAAAAATAATAAAATACACGTTGTCTTGTGTACGCAGTTGATACACTGTTTAAATTGTATGGTTGGTTTTTGTTCACACCGCCGTAACGCCGTTTACATATGGTCTTGTTACAGAAATGCCCCGCTTCCCCAACGACTCCACGTGCAAAAAAGCAGGAGAAAGAAGGGACATGCTTGGCTATCTATGGTCGTTGGCTTTTTCCGTCCAAATTCAACTCCCTGCATTTGTTTCTCTTGTTAAAGTGAGGGGGTGGGGGCCCACGGAAAATGAACAGGGACGTGTATTGGGCCAGGTTCGAGATGTCGCATATTGAACGTGGATTTTGCCAGTAATTGACGATGAACAGTCTGGATTTGGATTAATCATGATTAAACGACTAAACTAGTGCACGAAATAGCAGCTTATGTCTCAAAGGTTGATGGTAACTATAAATGAGATTGTATAAGTTGTGTACTTTTTTTCAATATTCTTACAAAAGATGTAATCTTATCACTGTAGTCACACAATATTAGAAAGAAGAATAATTGTATTTAACATTTGAGATTAATTTATTTTGTGTTAGAATAGGTCGCTAAAGGTTGTGTAATTCATGTTCGATGTCAAGTTAAAGGGGTTCCCGTATATACATATATATATATATATGTATATATGTATCTTGTTTTGGAATAGTTATCGCCTGAAGAGTTTGCAGTTGCATGTATAATTATATCGATTACAATGAGAGTGTGATACTACATGCTGAAGATTGTGTTATTTATGATCGTTGTCAAATTAATGGTGTGACTCATAGTCTTTACTTATAAATTTGATGGCGAAGCAACTGTCGTTGGAAGAACTTGCATGTATGATTTCTGATGTGCTATATCGATATATATAAGGACGTGATATTACATTTGTTTTGTTTTTATCTAATTACACTACATTAGTACCTATAGCATTTTCAGATGGCAACATCCTTCTTTCCCTTTTTGGTACGATTTCAGTTGTTAATTCTGATTAATTTGAGTTTTCTTATTAGACGACATCTTTATGGACTTTATCGGAGGTTCATTATCTGCCAAAGTGCATTGATATTTGAAGTATTTTGACTGAAGTAATCGTCTAAAATAATTCCGTGGTTAGAGAAAATGAAAGACAAACATAAAGAAATCATCTAAAATAATTTATGAAGAATATAAATTCAATTTTGTGAATTATTAGTAAAAATAGACCAATTGTGTGAGCTATTATTTAATATACCTAGATTGTAAATGTCTTACTTATAACGTATACCACATTTTTTTTTTTTGTTGTTATTATAGATAAATTGTTTTCATTTTTCCATATTATGGATTTTTTTGCTTGTAATTTAACTTTTTCAGAATTAGTTGTATTCGTTTATTTTTTAAATATGTTTCTTTTGTAGTTTTTATATGCATTTTACAAGCAACTGGACTAAATCTGAAAATGGCATTTGTTTTCGGACCTGAATCTATTTGCATCTATATTTTTTCATTCCACCACCAACAAAAAAAAGACTAATTACATTTCACGCGGTTCAGGTTGGAGTAATTATTAAAATGGACCATGAAATTTCAATTTTCTCTTTTTACATCATAAGATAATGAAATTGTAATAATTTATGCTTTTAGTTAGATTGATTGTGTGATATTTCATTGAATTGAAGACACAGCAAGCATATAACCTTTAAATAGACTAACATATAAACCACTTTACGCAAATTAAATTGACCAAAAAAAAAACATCAATTTAATATTTTCCAAATAGGCGGTTAATATACTATCTCCTTGGTCCATGCCTCATGAAAGTTCAAATGGGAGAGTTCAGAAAATTCATTGTCTACAAAGGGGTCGCATATGAAATATGTGGTAGGGACACCTATTTAAGTACAAAGTGGTCGCTATAACATTTACTTAGTCAGATATGGATAAGTTTGAATTTCCAGATTATGAATGTATCTCATCAAAAGATAATATAAACAAATTTCTCTTAGAGTTCGTTTGAATGTGTTTTTAAAATAACTGAAAGCGTTTTTGGTTAAATTATTTTTTGAACCAATCCTTAGTTAAAATGCAAGTAAATTATGGAAACACACTTAAAGTGCTTTATAGAAGAAGCGCATAACTGATGCTTCTTACAGAAAGCACGTCAAGTGCTTTTAGAACCGAAAAGCATTTTCTCTAAAAACCCTTCAGTCATTCTAAAAGCACATTCAAACGAGCCCGTAATTATCACAGCCGCTTGACATTATCATGAATGCAACTTAATTTTCATTTTTACTAGACAAAAACGCATTTTTTTTAAACTGTATTTCGAAATCAAACTTTTATCTCTTCGCTTTGTATTTCAAAGTAGTACTTTAAAAATGATAAAGAACCAGATTAGACGTCTCCTTAACTTATTAGGCCAACTTATTTGTCAATGTTCTTTACTATACGAAGACGCATCAATGTGCCAAATACTCGGTCCAGAGAGGGTTCAATTTCATGAAGCATGACTTTGTGCGAGTAAAGTCCACTACGTACGCATCACTTCACCACTTATATGCATATTTCAGCTTGCTCTTACCGATTTGTCCTCTATCAATATTTCTATGATTCTTTCCAATTCGTCCGTTCAGAATGTTTGATTGCGAAGTACTTGTATATATGCACTTCTTCCAAATCGAAGAACAAGATATCAGGTTAGTAATTATTTCCACAAATGAATTATCTATCAATTAGACGTACTTTTCACAAAATTTTAGAAAATATGCATGGATAGTTTTAGACTGGTTAACTTCCACGCAAATTGAGGATATAAACTATGTTAATATGACGATATTAACACTTAATCTAGCTTCAATTATCCTCTCTTCCACTATTGCATGTAAAGAAGAAAAGAACGATATTGAGACTTAATCTAGGTCCGATTTCAATTATTGCTATATGTTTATGCATCGAGTCTCATGGTGGGAAAAGAGCAAAGGCAAGCTATCTGTGGAGTCTTGTTTAGGGTACATATATTTCAATGTTTGATTCTCACACTGAGAATCTAGGCTAGCTATGTGTGACATTTACATATTTTTTTTCTTAGGCTAGCTTTGTCGTCTCTTGTTTAGAGTACTTCAAGCATCTCAAAATATCTTAATATATGGGAACTCATCGGATACTTGCAAGAAATTTTCTAATATGAGGACTATAGATAGGGACTCGAAGAGTGGTCCCCTATTTATTTTGAGTGGGAAGGAAACCCACCAACGCGGCAAAGGAATGCTGTACAGCATTTGGATTTCTCCCGTAGTTTTCCCTCTTTTTTTTTTTTTTTTTTGAGAAGCATTGGCCAACAGTAGAGGTAACTTTTTGGTTTCTATTAATGGTCACAATACTCTAACAAAATGAACAATGTTTTCTAATATTTTAGTCCCTGCATTTATAGAATATACTATAAGAACTTCCCATTACAGACAATATTATTTTAGAAGCTCGAATTCTTTTAAAGTCTCTAAATGAGTCTTTAAAATTGGTGATAGGAGTCCCTAAATGGAGGTGCTCTTAGTCATAGCTCAAGTTTCATTTCGTATCAAGATGGAGACAAATCGTTACGAGGAAATCACCTAAACTAGGTTAGAAACCATTTTGATCTTTTAATTATTTTGCTCTACAAGTACTAAACTACACATTGGTTTTGTACTTTGTAGCTAATTAATTTTGTTGATGCACAAAATCGGCAAGGGCTTTAGTACAACAGAAAGTGTGAAGTTTATGACCTTCGCTAGGTTGCTCTGGTCATTAGTGTGGATAAGTATGTAAATGAATAGAGATAGGGAAGCAAATAACACAAGATGTACGTGATTCACCCAGACTGGCTACGTCCACGGAGTAGAGGAGTTCTCATTAGTTGTGAAGGGTTTACACAAATACATAGGTTCAAGCTCTCTTTTAGTGAGTTCTAGTGAATAGTTTAGTACAAGTGACATTAGGGATTATTGTGAGAGAATGATCCCCTTTTATAGAAGAGAGTTTCTAGCTTTGTTCTGACATTGACAAGTGTCGTGTTGTGATTGATCTCTGATATCGACACGTGTCGCACTGTGATTGGCTTCTGATACCGACATGTGTCGTGTTGTGATTAGCCTCCTGGTTGGAGGAAAAGTCTTGTGGGTACTTGATGATATGTTGTTGACCGGTGCTTAGTAATTTCAGGATTGATCAAATATGGTACAAACAATTTTGATAAGAGTAATTTGTATCAAAATAATTTAATAAAAGTAATGAATACATACTAGGTTAAATAAATTGCTGGGTGAGGCTTCCAACTTTCAAAACCTTGTCCAGAATAACGAGTACCTTAGGGCTTGTTTAGTATTCATCTTGGATCCAATTCTTTTGTTTTTTAAACTGATTACTCAGTAATTTTAGTTACGTATTCATCATTTTAAAAAAGAAAAACTAATAAAAAGGTTTTGAAAATTTTGAATGTTAACAAAAAATCATGTAATAACTTTATTTAATGGTTGGAATAAAACCTAATATTAAATCAGTCCAATTAAAATGACCCAAACAATGAATTTTCGATTTTGCCCCTGACATCAATTCTTTGTCCGTTTAATATCGATCTTCATCTCTCTGCTATCCTCTGTCACCCCCATCTGTGTCTCCCCCATTTCTTCATGACATGAAAACAACGATCTCCTCGCGAAGAAGAGGAGAGATCGTTGCCTCGTCGACGAACATTTGAGTACTGCCGCCACTGCTGCCTCAGACCCGCTCTGGCCCAAAATCTCGACCGAGACGAAAAGCTTGGGTCCACTGACTACAATTCAATCTTCCAATCTTTGGTGTCTCGCCGTTCAAATTGAGTGGGATATTACGGTTAGGGTTTGCTATTGGAAGCATTGTTGCTTGGCCGCAAAAGCATTCAGAAAAATAAAAAACAATTAAAAAAAAAGAAGAAGCAGATAACAGTAGAAAAATCACGAAAACCATGAATTTCAACTCCATGGAATGCAGGTTGGCTCTATAAATATGGAGGGATTAATGGGATAAGGAAGTGGGATAGAAATGCACAGTGACAAGTGTCCGATTTATGTGTCCATTGTTGGGTCAATCCAGAGCTCCAATGAAAGCTATTTGCATTTTTATTTAATTAGAGATTTTTATTTACTTTTTATTCATGACCAATTCCATTCCTTCATATAATTTCCAAACCTCCACCAACATTTTTCGCCATATGCATATTCGTCTAACCCCCAAATTTGTAACACTAATTCACGATAAATGTTTTGGAAGTGAATTTCTAGGAAAACACATAAGAGCATCTCCAATGTAGATGTCAAAATATAAATATCAAATATTAATTTGATGGCTGCCGTGATAATGTCAGATTTCCTCTTTTTCCAACTTATATGTTTTTTTTGTTATAAATGATTTTTGTAGGACCAATTTTAAAAGAAATCAATTAAATAAACCTTTTAAGATCTAATTAATGGGGCCCACACAATAAAATAATTAAAAATTATTTGACATCACCTTTTCTCATATATCAAATTTGATATGAAAACTCATATGTCAATCTACATACAATTGACATATTGGTTAGAGCTTGTTTCTACCTTCAAATTTGATTACATAACATTCCACTTAAGATTTGACATCTTCTTTGGAGATGACCTAAGAGAGGCGAATGCTTATGCCATAACTGATTTTGGAAGCTCAGAGTCACTTCTAAGCATACCTTTAATACGACTACTCTTGAGAGAATTAATATGTAAATGGATATATTTTTGTTCAATTTGGGTATTGACTTATAACCAACACTGTTTCTGAAACTATAACAAAATAATCAACACTATTTCTGAAACTGAACCAAAATAACCCACACTATTTCTGAAACTATAACATAATAACCTACACTCTTTCTGAAACTAAACCAAAATACCCCACACTATTTTTGGAATTACAGCAAAATAACCAACACTATTTCTAAAGGTTAACTAAAATAACTCACACTATATATGGAACTACAGCAAAATAATCCACACTATTTCTAAAACTACAGTAAAATAACCCACAATTACTAGAACTACAACAAAATAACCCACATTATCTATGAAAACTGAACCAAAATAACATTATTTCTGGAATTACAACAAAATAACTCACACTATTTCTGAAAACTGAACCAAAATAATCTACATTATTTCTCGAAGAGGACAAAATAAACATTATTCCTAGAATTATAGCACAATAACTCACCCTATTTTTGAAACTACAGTAACATAATCCACACTATTTTTGAAATTGAACCAAAATTACTCACAGTATTTCAAAAACTACAGCAAAATTACGCCTATTTTTTAAATTGAACAAAACTAACGAGTTTTAAAACTAGGAGAATTCCAGCCTTATGAGCGAAGGTTTTCACAACCTTGTGTTTGGATAAGGATTTTGAAAAGCACTAATGAGTTTTAAAATATTTCCTTACTCTCCAAAACCGCTATAACTTATTTCCTTCGTAATATCATCTTGTTGGCAGATAATTGGCATTATTGTGATAGGTTGAGCATGCATCGACTTCACAAGTCAAGTCATACATCTCGTTGACATGTCCCTTTGGAATAATATATTCTGGGGGTTTATGAATTAGTCTCGGTCCTATTCCCTGGACATTTTTCTTTTTTGGGTCAGGAATAACAATAACATTGATAGGGTTTGAGAGGGGAAAATAAAAATGGGGCAAAAGGGTGAGGGCACAGATGCCCAAACCCAGATAAAAGATACAAAACAAAGGTGACGTGCAGGGTTTTACGAAAATCATATGTTTGAAGGAGAATCAAAGGTGACATTTTTCTTTTCATAATCTTTGTTGATTCTTTTGTTGCATTTTTTTTTCGACTTTTTTTGCTTAGTTTTAATTTTGACGAGTTTTGGGTTATTTGTAAATAATTTTTGTTTGGTTACAAGTTGAAGAAATCTAGATTTGAGAAGGTAGGTTATGAAAACGGAAATGGACGTTGAAAAAAATTTGGGTTTGAGAAGGTTGGTTTGTGAATTGCACTTTTTTAAAAGGAATCCAAAGTTTGATGCGAGTTATGGACAATGTTTGACAATTATGGGTTTGAGAGGAGAGTAGAAGTTAATGATTGTGGTTCTTGAATTAATTGTCATGATATAGGTTTTAATTCGGGGGAATGGTCGCAAACATTTGTTGAAAAAAAAATTGAAAATTAAATTAGTTTTGGTTTTATTTGACCTTTTAGGCTCGATGGTAATTCCGTAAATAATGTGAAGTTGTGTTACCATCTCTGTCAGGGGCAAAGTTGAAAGAAAGATTTGATGTTGCTTGTTGGGCTTTGCTTCAGCCCATGAGATTTATTTATTTATTTTGGCCTGTTGTATGTCACTTATGTCATTTTCATTAAATCTCAAGCCTTTTTCATTAAATAAAAATTAAGGGTGATTTTTAGTTAAATTAAAGTTAGCCGAAACTCTTTTCATTAAAATTTCATTTTTAAAAACTAAAAAGTGAATTAAAAAAGGAGACCAAACATGCTCTAGGTCACCTGAGCTAGGTTAAAGGTATTTTGTTGGTTGATCTGAGGAGAAAATGAAAATGCATTGAGATAGGTGGGAGTTCTAAATTCACAAAAAGAAGAAAATTCGACCATAGTTTAGCTTTTCATGAAAAAAGGGCAAGGTATAGAAGCTATAGTAATTCAACCAAACAAGGTTCACTTTGACAGGTTCATTGCGCAAGGACTTGGTAATCATTTTATGCAAACAAATCGATGTTCTAACTGGTAGACGCGGTGCTCTACGTCGGAGTTTTGACCCCCATTAATAGTTATAGTAACATTTGTTGTCTGATGTTATTTCTTCAAGTGTTACCCAATGTGCTTGTTTTTTCTTTGAAGTCTGAAGGATATTTTCAACTCTTCTAAGATGGGCAGATGGAATAGGGATGTTCAAGCCTCGTTTGGCACACCAGATATTACTAATAATATGGAGTATGATGTTTGGTGTCTGTTTGTATTAAATAGCTACTCCATATTCCATAGTACTAATAATATGGAATATGGAGTATGGAGTATGGTGTGTGGTGTCCTTTGTAAAGACCCGCTTGCTTATACCCTCCAAAACCGCGGTACAATTTAGTTGGGCGCTCTCTTATTCCTCTCTAGACACACTTTCGGTCCTCTCCAGCCATTCTCTCTACTCTCGCGCTCTTACTCTCTCGTGTGAATCCCAGGTTAGTCTTCTCATGCTTTCTTCTTCTTCGTTTGAAACCTAGTTCATCTTCTCATTTGTCTTCTTTTTCCCAGGTTCCCCTCCCTTTGTTCTTCCCCTCCATCTGTTCTTCTTCTTCGAATTTTAGATTTGTTATTGGTGTTGAACTTTCATCCATATCATCCATTTTCGATTTGTTGTTGTTGTAGATGAGTGGCTCAAATCTCGATCAGTGTTAATCCGTTGCAAATTCCTTCTCCTTGTTTACAAAAACCAACCACACCACTTCCATTTTTCCAATCAAAACTCTCCAAAATTCCAAGCTACTTCCAAGAAACCAAAAAATTCCCACAAATCCTAAAACCTAATTACTTTATCGGCCACCATGAACCACCACTAGGTTCCATCCAACCACCCAGAACAAGACTCTTCTATCCCTGCATCTTTTTCTGGCTATTGCAAGATCTCCCTCCCTCTTCTCTGCCGCTGCATCTTCAACCCCTACAACCTTCCATTTGCGACCACCCCAAAGGACACATTTAAGCATTTTCTCTTTGCTTCTCGCTGTGGCAGTTCTTTGTGCAACATGACTTTGTCCTACTTTCTTGACAGACTCCACTTCCCTAAGACTCCGTCCCATTTCCCGGCAGCGGTCTTGCCTCATCTTTCTCCATCACAGACTCTCCGGCGCTCCATTTTGAATCTCAACCCCTCTCCGGCCAAGACCTCATCCCCCTCCTCCACCTCCTCCCAAGACTTCCACTTTTCCACTGACATTGCATATAGTCAGCTGCTAGAATTTGGTCTTTTCAGAATTTGATGTATGGAATTTACTATTTTTCTTTGATATTTGAAAATTTGTGTGGTTTTCAATAGGTATAAATATGAGAAAAGTTCAACAAACAAACAAAGATTTGTCAATTTTTTTTCCTTCCCTTTTCTGATCGGGTTCAGTACCAAACACAATATAAATAATACGATTATTAGTCTAATACTACATCAATCGCCCCACTAATTTAGTCAATACTATCATGTGGCTATTTATCCTATCCGACAGAAATAGTCAGTATAGTTCGAGCTGCCAAATGAGACCTCAAGGTGTTAAGGTACCTCCCATTGCTCCTATTATTTAGGATTAATTTTTCGCCGATGACAACCTTTTATTTGCACAAGCAAGAGCATCAAGAGAGGAAAGCCTTACCTTGAAGAGAATTTTTTTGCTAAACGCATCTATAGATGTAAACAATGGTTTCAAACATTCCTCTCTCCGTTTTGCTCTTATGGTATACAAGTTTGGGAACTCACTTGCCCAAAGGCAAAACATAACAGCCAAAACCATGCAAATGAAAGTAACTAGGTGTGACTTGAAATAAAAGCTCATAAGGTGTTTTGCCCTTTAAAAGAAGTGTTGGTGTGATATTGATAAGGTAGGTTGTTGTGGTAATAGCATCCCCTCAAAACTGTTTAGGAAGTTTGGCCTGAAAAATGAGTGTACGTGCAACTTTAAGCACATGAAAATGCTTTCTTTGAGCCTCACCATTTTGTTGTGGTGCATTCATACAACTAGTTTAATGAACAATGCCCTTGGAAGAGTAAATAAAATTCGATTAAACTCAGGGCCATTATCGCTACACATAATTTTAACCTTGGATGAGAATTGAGTTTCAATCATGTTAGTAAATTTAATAAGAAGATCCCTAGTATCTGATTTACTGCTCTTCAAATACACCCAAGTGCACATAGTAAAGTCATCAACAATAGTAACGTTCTTCGGAAAGAGATGTAATAGGATAACCACCCCAAATATCAATATGTAATAATTCGAAAGATGATTTACTAGAAATTTCACTTAAAGGAAATCGCAATCAGATATGTTTTGTCAAAGGACAAACCAGACACTTGTTTGCATCACAAGGTTTATTATTGTTTGGAACTAAAAATAAAGATGGCATTTTGTTGGATAGATACCCAAGGCGTTGATGTAAAATGTAAGGATATGGTAGATGGACAGAGTTGCATGACACATTCTTTGTTTGATCCAGGTAGTACAACCCCTCCTTTTCAATTCCCATCCCAATCATCTTCCCCAAACGTAGGTCCTGTATCACACAAAAATGATTGAGGAAAATGGTGATACAAAGGGAATGATATGTTAATTTTATTATGGAGATGAGGTTTAATTGGAAATATGGGATAAACAAAACATTATCAAGAACCAAATAGAAGGTAAATATGATTTGGCCAACATGTGTGACAGTGACCAAGGAACCATCTAAGAGTACCACTGTCTTATTCTTAATTGGTTTGCACTAAGTGAATAGATTAGGGTTACAAACCATGTGATCAATGGCACCACTGTCAAGGATCTAGGTTGTCTTCTTGCCATTAGTAGACAAATATAAAGCTTTACCTGAGAGTTCATCATGTGTTGAAGCATTACCAACATGTTTTGCCTTCGCAATTTTGCTGAGCATTTGCAAGATTTGTTGGCATTGCTCCTGCGTGAAGGGGAAAGAACTGGAGATGTCATTTTTCTGCTTGTGAAGTAGAGACATGGTTTCCTCTAGGATTGCTTTTGTGTTGGTCGGACTCCACTGTATTGGGCTTGTGACAATTCTCTATTGTGTGGCCCGTTCATCCATAGTGATCACACTTCAAATATGATTGACAAGTTTCCTTGCTATGACCAGGATGTAAGAATCTTGTATGGACTCAACTAGTTATGATAAAGGAGAAGTAATATGTTGGTAACGGAAATCATTAGAGTTTGAATGCTCGTAAAACCAATATCCTATAATTAAGGAAATACATCCAACATGCTTCTAAAGCCACTCAATACATGGTTGGGATTTGGTGCAATGGGTGAACAACCAACCCTCCATAATAGATGGAAGTTGGCTACCATTGCATCTTATAAATGAATTCCCTGCTCATAAAGAAAGAGTTCTACGTTCAGGGTCTATCGCCATTAGAATATAAAGGTCTCTAAGTGAGTAGAAGAGTTCTTTTACAACCATCATAACTTCGACAGGTAAGTTTTCAACTCATATAGATTAACAGGTTATTTAGGATTCATGTTAAGTTAAATTTTAGCTCCAACAGGTTTGTCACACTTCTCACACTTGAAATTGTTGGCCCTCTTTCTGCCATCTTTAAATGCACCTTTTGCTGCAAATACGGCTGCTTCAGTTTGGGCCAACCCTTTTCTAGTGGAAAGATCATGCTGATGTTGATATTTGAGGACAAGAGAGTATGCCTTACTGACCTTAAATAATGGATCCAGCATCAATATTTGTCCTGGCGTCATAGTGAATGACTTAGTTAATCCTTTAAACACAATCATGAATTTCATTGTCGATGTGAAAGAGTTGAACGCTATTAACCTGAGAGAAGCATTCATGCAACTCGTTCTAAACTACTTGCACTCCACAATAGAATATGCTAGCAACAATTTCTTTAGAGATCAAACTTAATAACCAGGTTTTGACTAGGTTGTCGCAACGATTCCATTGCTGCAACTCATCTTTTTCGCTGTTACTTGGTTGGTCTATGGACCTATCAACGAAGCCATACTTATTCTTGACTATGAGGGCCATACTTATCTTGTCCCAGTGAGAAGTCAAGACACCAGTGCCAACCCAGGCTGATTTGAGTGATGAAGATACAATGGTTGGTTGGGGTTATCAAATTTTAATGTCATGTCAAGTTGGCTTTGATGAGTTGTTGTCATCTCCCATGGTGACAGCTAGGGTTTTGATTTTCCTTTATGTTACTAGGATCGATTGCTCTAGTACCATCAAGAGAAATGTATTTGGCAAAACTTGATTTCATTCATCCTCAAATGTACAACATATAGTAAATACAAATGCATGGATTAATTATAAAAACACATCATTTACCATTTTTGTTCAAGATGGCTCAAGCTACTTTTGTAGGAGAATCTTTAACTTGTGAAATCTATAATTTAATTGATCATCCAATTTCGGTCTCTAATTGATTTAGACAAAAAATGTGTTGAACAATTATAATAACATAATTAATAATGTATTGAATAATTATAAGAACATAATTAATTAATTCATAATTGGTTTCCAGAAGACTGCGAAACTTTTGAATGGAATACATAATCATGTAATACATACATTTGTCTGTTTATCAATCATTCTTTTTCACTTAAAATATATAACAAATCTTCATATCCTACATAAATATACTGGCTCCTCCACCCTAATGATCCTTTTAATTAACAATATAGACTGCATTCCATCTGATATTACATGGAGGGGATTGAAAATGATATAAATTCCTTCAGTATGTTTTGACATCTGCTGTCACCGGTCAAGGAATCCAAGGTTTAGAAATGGCTATATTAAAGAACTAATGAAAGTTCCTTACAATTTTTTTCTTATCGCACAACATTTAGACAACCTTGTTTTATTAAATTCAAATTTCGTTCTGTTTATTGTTGAATGACAGATGTACACTTTAAGAACGTGGTGTGCGGAATCACTTGTTGTCTATATGGTATGTTTGGGTCTTAGCTCTTGGCTTTGCCATTGAAACAGAGCCATATCTTGGAATAATGATTATAAATTGGCAAGTGAGAGTACAAATTAGGACCTAGTGATTGAGCGGTTTACTTGCTTTGGCACGACCATTTGGGACATTTAGGTCGAACAATGATGCCACGACGCATCTCCTTACCCGAAGTAAGGATCTTGTGCCTACAAGCACACTTTGCCAAGCTTGCTCATTAGGGAAATTGATTTCTAAATCATCCCTCACAAAGATACAAAACGACCCTCTTTTCACAGTGGATTCAAGGGAATATATGGTGACTAATTCAACCAAAATGTGGACCATATAAATACTTATGGTTTTGTTTAATGATTCGACAAACTAGTCAAATGTTTATCCACACACATTGCTGCTAAACCTTCTAGCCAATTTTAATGGTTCACCACCCTACTTATCCTTTAAGTCTGGGAATCTTTGTTGATTTCGATAAAGTATTGCATGTCTTTTTCAGTTTATAATTGAACATCGAATTTCCATGTTCACCCAAAATAGCCTTGCAGAGTGATCATAAAGCGCAATTTAAATGATCGTCCGGACCTTGGTGAACGTACCAAGTTTTTGTTTTCTACCCAGGACTATGCAATCTTGTACGCATTTATGTTGGTCTGCCTTGAGGTCTATTACCACCCAACCCATTCGACATTATAGTTGGTTACTGGGTCTGAACTTGACACTTCGTATTTACATGTTTTGGGTGTGCATTCCATGTGCCAAGTTGCGCCGCTGCAACGTACCAATATTGGTCGTAAAAAAAGGGATGTGAATCTTTTTCGATTACGATTCTTCTTCACACTAGCTTTCTTAGAGCCCTTGCATGCGATCTTTTTATCGCTCATTTGCGGATTGTCACTTCAATAAGACAGTTTTCCCGTCATTAAGGGGAGATAAGAATGTCAACGTTCCTGTAGAACGATGCGAATTTGCATGGACGTTTCCCATTATGTCTTATCTCGATCCCCGTACCGCACAAGTATGATAAGCAAGTGCGATGCATTATAGCTTTCAGAATGTTGCTCCAGACATATTCCTCTAATCTAGCTAAAGTGACAAGATCATATACTAGCTGCAAACATGCCTGCAAAGATAGACGTACTTAACGAACGTCGAGTCAACATCCCTGAAGGATGTGCCATCCCTGTTGGACAGTTTGGACTCTTCTGTTGAATAGTCCGGTACACCGGTAAATAGCCAATCAATCTGTCTTGACTTGAAGCACGACAAATCACTCGGTTTATAGGATTCACTTCCCTAGAAGAGGAAGATCACAGCATAACAATGAATCCATACTCGATCGCTGTCTCAAATCATTTCCATCTCATGAGATTAATCCGGATTACTTTCGAGACTTAAAGTTATTAGTCCAATATACTAGTTTGGATGAGTTAATAGAAATGAAATGAGAATATCACTGATGATGTTTTCACTTATATGGTAACTACTGACATAAATGAAAAGCGACGATATCGAACCGTGTTCCATTGATTAGTGAATACGTAGAATTGATTGGACAACCGAAATTACAATCGAGGTTAAATTCCTTACCAAAGTGTGTTTGGACCTATCGTTCCTACATTGCCCAAGGTAACCCTGTTGTGTTACTAGTGAGAAAGGAAGTGTAATGAGATGAATCAAATAGTGCAATATGATGCACACCTTACAGCGCAAAGTTTCTCTCAAACGCCCTGCGATTGATAGCAACATTACGAATATGGTTAGTGTTACTCCATGGGGATACTTAGATGCGATATGATGCACGTCTTACAGCGCAAAGTTTCTCTCAAACGCCCTGTGATTGATAGCAACATTACGAATAAGTTTCTCTCAAATGCCCCGCTTCCCCATCTTTGGTCGTTGGCTTTTTCTGTCCAAATTCAATTCCCTGGATTTGTTTCTCTTGTTAAAGAGAGGGGGTGGGGGCCCACGGAAAATGAACAGGGATGTGTATTGCGCCAGGTTCGAGATGTCGCATATAAAACGTGGACTTTGCCAGTAGTTGACGATGAACAGTCGGGATTTGGATTAATCATGATTAAGCGACTAAACTAGTGCATGAAATAACTGCTTATGTCTCGAAGGTTGATGGTAACTATAATGAGATTGTATAAGTTCTGAAGTTTTTTTTTTTCAATATTCTTACAAAAGATGTAAACTTATCACTATATTCACACAATATTAAAAAGAAGAATAATTGTATTTAACATTTGAGATTAATTTATTTTGTGTTAGAATAGGTCGCTGAAGGTTGTGTAACTCATGTTCGATGTCAAGTTAATGGGGTTCCCATGTCTATATATATATATATATATATATATATATATATATATCTTGTTGTGGAATAGCTGTCATTCGAAGAGTTTGCAGTTGCATGTATAATTATATTGATTACAATGAGAGTGTGATGCTACATACTGAAAATTGTGTTATTTATGATCATTGTCAAGTTAATGGTGTGACTCATATCGTTGTCAAGTTAATGGTGTGACTCATAGTCGTTACTTATAAATTTGGTGACGGAGTAACTGTCGTTGGAAGAGCTTGCATGTATGATTTCTGATGTACTATATCGATCTATAATGAAAGGATTTTTTTCCTTTTTGTTCTGAATTTTCTAATGATCACTCAATACATTAGAAAATTTCATTATTTTTTTTTATTTTTTAATTTGTCATTCTTTATACTTCATGAAGAAACTTGCTCAATAAGATACTACCAAAACATATGAATTATTTTTAAATACAAAACAATAAAATATAGTAAATACGTAAAAGAAATATGGAAACAACAATCATTTGCTATGAATATTTCCTCGCCATAAATGTATATAGTTGTAAAACCTTACTATACGTATTATAGCATATAGGTGTGGTGGCATATCACTTGTTGAAGCCCTTGGGTTAATTTGCATTTTTAGGTTATAAAAATGGATTAGTCCTTTTGGATTTGAGTTTTGTCAGGTTATGAGAACTACCATGTTCCTTCCTTAGTTGCCTTAGTTGAATTCCAAGTCTTTCTACTACCAAATAGTTGGTCTTTGCAATGACATATTATCTACATGTAGTGCCAAATCTATTGTTGACTCTATATATAAAGAATGACCAAAAGAATTCATTACTTTTATGGTAATATATTCATGAAATTGTGATATGTGCTTTTAACTTGGGAAAAGGTAAGCACATACACATACTATTTTCCTCCTCTTAAATAATTGTTTATTTTTTTTTTAATCATAAACTGAATAAATTAAAGTGAAGCAACAAATAAGGTTAAACATATATCTCAGTGAGTAGGAAGGAGGCAAAAAAAGTGCAATTAAAATTTTCTATTATGTTCTACCGTTGAAGTAAGCTTTGTACTATAATAAATATTTCTCTCATTCATTCATATTCACTTTATTAAAGGAATTTTTGAATTTAAATATCAAGAATGATTGTAGTTGAATTAATTAAATAAACAAAAATAAAAAGAAAAAGGGACAGCTGCCTATCCAACGAAGCCACGCGGCTGTTTCCAGGACCATCCCAGCAAGTTAAAAACTAAGGCATGATCTATAAATAGCCCTTCATGCGTATGGCTTTAGACCATCAAAGAGAACTTCCTATTTGCATAATTGCATCGCAAGTAGCCAAAACAAAATGTCTGGGGGTAAAAACGGATTAAATGTGAAAGTGGTGGTACAGATACCAGAGAGGAGGGAAGCTAAAGATCTGAAGGGAAAGGAAGCACTGGAGAATGCTAAGAAGAGAAGAGAAGAAAAGGAGAGGATAGAGAAGGAGAAGAAACGGAGGGATAAGAAGCATGCGCAGGATGAGTTGAACAGGAAAATTAAAGAGAAGAAAAAAATAGAAGGAGAGATAAACAGGAAATTTGAAGAGAAGAATAAACTAGAAAGAGACATAGAAAAGTTGACGCGCAAGATCAAAGATATGTCCAATTAATCGATCATCAACTCTCTGGCAGTTGCATCTGCAAACTCGTTCCAGACTTGTTTAATTTATGTTTGCTTTGTTATTGGTGTTTTTTTTTCCCCCTTTTGTTATTAGCTGATGGCCTTTCTTGTCTATGAATTGAAATAAAGCAGCATATTTGATGTAATAAAATTAGTTTCCCTCCTCTGATTTGAGCTTTTTGCATATTTTACATGTTTGATGTTTCCCCTTCCTATGGTGTTATATGTACTTTTACATATTTTGGCACCAATTAAGTTTCTTCTTGTGCACCAGAAAATAAAAAATGTAAATAAAACATAAAGCACAACAGCATCACCTTCAGTAAGCTTTGATGTGGAGTTGGAAGAAATATTAGTTTGTGGACCAAGATCCTCTCCTAATCTAAGGATGAGAATCCTCATGACTAAGGGATGTGAGCCGTTGGACGAAAATTCAACGACTACAAACAGGAGAGTCCCTTTAAAGTTATAATAATTATAACCGTTGGATGAAAATCCAACGGCCCACATCCCTTGGTCATGAGGATCCTCATCCTTAAATTAGGAGAGGATCCTGATCCTTTGTTTGTGACTTAACACTGCCACACGATATTATTATTTTACAAATATAAATTTATGCGGACAATCTTGATTTGCCTTACAATTGTCCAAAAAATAATAAAACTTATATCCTCTCAATTTAATTGAAGCCTATCTACCCTTAGTGAGCGTCAACATCTCATTAGAGACATAAACTTTATAACAATATAAAAACTAAAAAATAAAATTAAAAAATAAAAATCCATGTTTGCTCCCATCTCAACAGAACATACAGACTTCACACGTCTAGTACCACACTTATATATCGTCTAGTACCACACTTATATATCACTTGATGGCCACCTATACGAATTAACACCCTCTTATCTCATAATTTCCCCCTTTTTAGAGCAGTTTGAGATTGATGTGCTTTTAAAAAATTATTTTTGATGTGTTTAAGAATAATCAGCTATAAAATAAAGCACAAGAGCATTTGATAAATTGTAAGTTTAAAGTGTTGTGAGTATAAAAAAAATGTAAAAGCGTTTGGTAAATTTTAATGTAAAGGTAATACGATTGTATATAATGACAAAAATGGACATAGTAGTAGGGGTGGTGGGGGCAAAAGCAGTAGTGAGGGCAGTGGTGGTGGTGGTGGCAACGACGACGGCGTTGGTGGTGATGGTAGCATCAATGGTGGGGGTGCCAATATTGGGGTGTGGTGGTTGGGGTGCAAAGGTAATAATGGTGCTAGCTAGGAGCGATAGTAGCGGTGGTGAAGACAGTTGTGGTTGTGGTGGCAATTGCTATTATGGTGGTGGTGGTGGTGGGGCGGTGGTTGCTTTGTCAATCATAAACTTAAAGTCCTGGAAGCATAAATGATGTCAGTCGTGTCTTGCTTCAAGCAAAAAGACATCTCTTTGAAGCGCTCTTACAGAGTGAACCATAAAGATCGTGGATCCTCTTCAACTAGGTACATGATATGCAAGGCGTCACTCGTATGCCTTCGTATGAAGATCATGGCGGTTTCATTGTTAGCTTTGCCAATTGGGTTATCCATCTCAGTTTCAATGGTAGCCCTAAGACTCTTTGCAATGAGGTGGAGCTTCACATCTTGGACCCACTTCAGGTAGTTTCTTCTAGAGACTTCCACAACGTTAAAGTGGAGTTTGCTCAAATTCGACATGTTGCTATCACAAAAAGGGTACAAGATTGTGATTAGTGCAATGGAGAAAAAAAATCATCCATACAAAAGGAGTAGAACATTATGGTGCTATTAGACATGTTTTGGTTTAAATTTTCCTGAAAAACTTAGGTTTCATGGTTATAGGGTTTAAATTTTCCTAAAAAACTTAGGTTTCATGGTTATAGGGTTAGATCTTGTTGGCTGTGATAGACAGCCTTCTTTTCTTCCTTCTAGTTAGCTGCTTGTTGCAGCTAACTATCCGGTCTTCTTCCTTTTCTCTTCTCTCATACATACCCTGTCACTTGTACATTTGAATATATGAAATACATTGAAACTTAAAGCTAGAAAATCAACAATTTTGTTCCACACATGTAAGAATAATGAAACATAGAAAGACGCTTTCAACCTGTTTACTGAAACCCCCCAACGATTCAACTCTATATTGACTTTATTGAGCATGGCATGATTCAAATATGCATCTTTCTCATATTGTGTATTTAACCCATCTCACAATCTCCAGACATGTATTCGAACGATGTTTTCTCTCATATCTCCTCAACACCGTTACAAGATGTGACGTAAGTTCATTTTACTTTAGCATCAAGTTTGTTAAGGAACTTTTAATTTATGTATTGAGGTAAAAGTAATTTGCATATTTATTTTTCTTCTCATGTAGAAAATCGACTCATCTACCTTTGCCTTTTGGTCAAAGAGCTCTATGGATATTGAGCCAAGGCGTATTAGATTGTAGTCAAATAGTTACACTGCCAACACCCTTTTGGATACAGTGACTGCTGCAACTGTACAGGTTGGAAATTACTGAGATGTATAAACATTGATACTTTTTTTGAAATGTATGTGATGCTTTGGTTCTATGTGAAAATTACTGAAGGTGGGCTGGATTAATCATTTTGTGTTTCAGGTATATATGTGTTCATTTTGAGTAGGGTGGTAAACTACAAAGATTGACTTATGTGCCTGAACTTTTAAACTCGGGCCTGTATTTCATATTGATCAAATAGGCATGAGTAGTGTACTTACATGAGGGGTAGTGTTTTGTTGTGAAGTAACGCCAGTTGATTTCTCTGTGCAAAAGTGCATGAATATCAAATGTATTCCTTCAATGCATAATCTCTAATGAACTCTCTATCATTCATTTTGTGAACTTATTGAAATTTGTTATCAACGCCTGTTTGGCCCTCTGTCTTATTTCATTACTGTTGTTATTAGGTCCCTGATGAGGAAGTTACAAAATGCACGGCTTGTGGGTCAGATTTTGGGGCTTTATAGATCTCAAGAAGGCAGTATAGATCTCCAAAGAACTAAGAATGGTGTAAAATAGGTTCCTAATTCTAGTTACCAGGTTTACAAATCATCTCCCAAGGTATGAAATTGATTTTGTTTAACTTGTCTCGATGTCTTCAACTGGAGAAATAGAATTAACAAATCCTGAGGCGAAAGTTCATCACATGGTGCTTGGTCCTGATTGTTGGAAATTTTGGATAACTGTTGTCAAAGTGGAGAATATATCTTTGTACCGCCCTACAAGTGAATTCTGTGTCCTGGACGATGCTATATCTAATACAATTACTTGGTCATCAAGTACGTCGGAGTTGGAAAGTAGTTTTAGTTCGTACTTAGACTAGAAAATGGTACTTTGGCACTACATGGATAGTACTTTATGACTTTTGTTGTTTATGTATTCATTAGGCACTACATGGATAACACTTTATGACTTTCGTTGTTTATATATTCATTTGGAAACTCAAGTATTTTTAAATTATGTTATAATATTATCAAGTATTTTTTAGGTAGTTATTATATTGTAGTAAATATGCAATTTTGTTGGTTATTTTGTACTAAAAATATATATATATATACCAAATGGGGTGGAACTACTGGTAGGAGGCAAAGCCTTCCATAGAATGTAAAATGCGGAAATAAAACATATAAAAACAGAGTAGCATATCAAAATAACGAATTAAATGTAATGATGCAAATATATTTGGAAAATAAGTTTTATTGAAAAACTTACTGCAATGCAGATTACAAACAGGTATTGCCTAATGGCAGATGAAATAAGTAAACAAGGTGGAGCTCGCAGGCATCCTGAATAATATGTATTACAAGTGTTTGGAAATATTCTCTGTTCTATTGAATACGCTGAGAGTGTTTAAAAAACTATATGCTTCCTCTGAAGATGAGTCCTCCTTATAAAGAGCGAGGAGACTGAATGAGGCTTGCCAAATGGATCCGGGAATCCCACTGTCTGACTGATGAACCTTTACTGTGGAGTCACGTTGTTACTTTTACAAAAGCTGAATGAATAGTGAAGATGCTTTGATTCTTTTACAAAAGTTAAATGAATAGTGACCTTTTTGTTTTTTACTATTGTGAATAGTGACCTTTTCGTTTTTCACTATTGAAGAATAATGCCTTGTCTTTTGCGGAATGGATGATAGCAGCTACTGCTGATGATGTTGTTGGGCTGACACAATCACATGGGCAAATAATGCAGTTCAATAATCAAACGGGTCCTGGGCATCTTGAAGATCTGCTTGATCTGCCCATTTGGAGGGAAGTTGAGATGAGGCATCAGATGCGTCAGAGTCCGAATCTAAACCTTTTCTTTTTTGTAGCATTGCTGCTTCAGCCATGAGCAGTTGGGCCATATCCAGAAGCTGGGTAGACTTTGCAGATTTTTCTTTCTTCGAGCTAGAGGACTTAGCAGGTTTTCCTTCGAGGGAAGATGACGGACTAATGTCTGATAGGGATTGAATTGGCTCCTGGGTTTTTAGCAACTCAGGAAATTGTTGATGAACTGGCAAAGCTTGTGAGGACGAAGATGAAACTTTGATTGGCAGTGCCTGAGAAGATACCTGGGGAAATTCCATTTTTACAAGATCAATAATTTTTTGGTGGTTGAATTTATCCCACCATTTTACCCATCGGGATCTGTAAATACCACCAGTGTCTACTTCAAAGTTCCATTTGAGAATCCATGAAATCTTATACTTGGCCATGAGCAGTGAAAAAATAGTAACTCTGTTGTCGAAACGACTTCTGTCAAAACTGGGCTGGAAATTGTTTGTGAGTACATGACGAAGGTCATCTGGAATGATAGAAGAGCTTGGGCCATGGGAAGCCCACCAATCTGGAAACCATGCAGGAAACCGTAATCTGAAATTTTTATCAAAGGTTATGAACCATGAATGACTAAAGTCTTCTGTCTGGTGGAGAAAAATGTTGGTCCATGCTTGGATATAATCATAGTAATTGTAATGATTGTTTGGGATGAGGACATGCTGAGTATGAAGGGGTTTTGTGTGAAAAAGGGGAATTCCCCATTCGAGCTCGGTAAGGAATTTTCCAATATGGAGTGAATGATACAATATTTTGTTTTGATGAGTGGTACTGAAAATTGGCTTAATAGCAATGCTTTCTGTTTCTGAAAGGATAGCCTGGTAATATTTTAGGCTTTTATAGGATTCAGTTGGTAAGAAATGAAAATTTGGTGGAAGGAGTAATTTGGCAATGCGCTCTGGGGGTTGGTTTTTGTCAATGTGAAGAGGGATGCTAAAAAGCTTTTCTGAATTGGGATTTTGGACATATGGGGATGTTTTAGCATAGCTAGGTGTTTTAGGCTGTGAAGGAGCTGGAGAACGAACTGAAGAGTAGGGATCATAAGGGGTGGCTAAGGCCGTTTGGTAGTTTGGTCGGATATTTCCTACTGTTGATCCTAAGGGAGTAAATCTGTTTGTAATGGCGAGGGCCGATGAAGAGTCGGGAATAGACTCTTGTTTTACTGGTGCTGGGGTTTGGGAGAGAGTGGCTGGAAGCCTTCTTTGATTAGGATTGGAACCCATTCTTCCCCTGCAAAAATTCTCTGGTCAGAAAATCTGGTATGCAATTCTGGCTGCCTTTAATGTATTCAATGTCAAAATCAAAAACACTTAATATGGCTTGCCAGCGTGCAAAAATTTGTTTTGATGCAATATTTTGAACATCCTTTTGTAAAACATGTTTTGCAGATTTGCAATCAACACGAACTAAAAATTTTTGATTTAATAAATCATCTTGGAATTTGCTAATGCATAATACAATTGATAAAATCTCTTTTTTAATAGTACTATAGTTACTTTGAGCCGGATTCCAAATTCCTGAATGGAAACGAACAATTTGTTCAGGAGATTCGGAAGAAGTTTTTTGTTTGAGGATACCTCCATAATCGATATCAGAAGCATCGGTCTCGACTATTTTGAGAGAGTCGGGAGTTGGAATGCCAAGGCAAGGTAAAGTCTTGACATGATTTTTTATCTGTTTAACAATGGAAGTATGATTTTGAGACCGTGATGGAGGATTCTCCTTGAGACGATCAAACAAAGGTTTACATTGTTGACGAAGATGAGGATAAAATTCTGAAACATAATTGAGAGAACCAAGGAACCTCTGAAGCTGGGTTTTATCAATAATTTGATCTGGAAATTTATCAGCAAACTGGATGACTCGATCAATTGGCTGAATGGTAGACCTGTAAATATGGTAACCTAAAAATCTAACTTTGGTTTGAAATAACTTAATCTTAGATGCCGAGACGACTAACCCATTAGACCTAATGATCCTAACAAATGCATGCAAATGTTTCCAATGCTCATCTATTGATTTTGAGAAAATTAATACATCATCAATATAAACAATCGAAAAATGGCTGTACTGATTAAAAATCTCATTCATGATATTTTGAAATTCACTTGGTGCGTTTTTCAAGCCGAAAGGCATTACATTCCATTCATAGTGTCCGAAAAGGGTTACAAAAGCAGTTTTGTACTTATCAGATTCATGAATTTGAATTTGCCAAAAGCCTGATTTCATGTCAAATTTGGAGAAAACAGTTGCCTGAGAAAGTCTTTTTATCAAATCTCTTTTGTTGGGGATTGGATATCGGATCCATTCTAAAACATCATTCAAAGGTTTGTAGTTAATAACTAATCGTGGAACGCCGCGTTCTAATTCTGCATTTTTCTGGACGTAAAAAGCAGGGCAAGACCATGGAGATTTGCTTTTACGGATAATTCCTTTTTCTAAAAGTTGATTAATTTCGGTTTTACAAAACTCTAAAACTTCTTGGTTCATTTGAATCGGTCGTGCCTTGGTGGGGATTTTCGATTCAACAAAATCTTTAATATAAGGGAGTTTAACAATATGCTGTTTTTTATGCCAAAAAGCATTTGGAAGATCTGAACAAATTTCTTTGGTAAGCTTATCAGAAAAGTGGCGAATAGAATCTAATAAAGATTTGTTTGTTAACTGTTCTTCAATTCTTTTGTGAAGAATTTCTTCCTGTAAAAAAGCAATTTGTTGGGATTTTGCAGTAATCTGGTTGAGAGTTTTTGAAACATTATCCTTTTGTAGTTGTTTTAACTTTTTAAGATCTGTTTCTATGCAAAATTCAAAAGTAATTTTTTGGCCAAAAACCTTTGTCGAAATACAGTTGTGATGAACTTTAAAAGGATAAATTAATGCAATGAAAGGGAGTCCCAAAATAACTGGATCAGAAATATTTTTAATTAAAACGAATGGAGTTTTAAAACAAACATTTTGTTGACAAACATGGGCTTTGGGGATCTCATATTTTAAATTCATTGGGGATTGATTAGCAGCGCTAAGTACCTCAGTTGATTTGTGATAATACTTTGTAGGTATTAACCCTTCTTGTATGCAATTTAAATCTGCACCTGAATCAATTAAAGCGATGGTTTCTAAGGAAAAATCGTCAATTATTATTTTGATTTTAGAATACCATTTTCTAATTCTAATTTTGTCTAAAAGACTTAAAACAAGATCCTTTGAAGAAGAAGATTTTTTTGAGTGAGCGTCGGAATCGGAGTTTGAGGAAGAATTACCTGTTTCTTCTACAAGCGCTTATGTACGTGTTCTACTGAGTTGTGAACGAATTTCGGTATTTTCCGATTTTAAAAACTTAATTTCTGATTTAATTTGATTAATTTCTTTTTGTAAATCTTGGATGGTTAAATCCTTTTTTGGTTTATTAAACCGTTCCAAAGTGGTGCTGAGAGAAATCTTTTGAGAAGAAGTCTGACTAGTGCCAGGTTCATGAGAAGAAATCAAATTTTTGAGTTTTTTCAGATAAAAAGATTTTAAATCAGGGTCATCGACTTTACTAATTAATTCCATTAAAAACTCTTCTTGTTCTTCTTGCTTATTAAGCACTGAAATTTTATTACAACAAGTGTCCGTGCACCCAAACTTAATGTTTCGCGAGGAGACGTCGCTAGAACTGCTAGAGTCAGAGACGGAAAAATCGGGATTTTTATCAGATTGACTAGAGTCGGTATTTCTAATTTCTAAAGCCTGAATAAGTTGAACCTTCTCCTCTTCAGAGATTTTTAGTTGGTTAATAACCTTTTTAACCCTACATTCATTTGCATAATGACCAAATTTGCCACATTTGTAACATTTTCCTTTTTTATTTTGAAAATCCTTTTTGGGTTTTCGAAAAGGTTTTTTGTTTGGAGATGGTTTTTCATAAAATTTATTTGTTTGAAAAGGTTTGTTGGAAGATCTTTTGTTTTTATAAAATCTGGATTGATATTTAGAAAACTTGCTGGTTTGTTGGGCTTTTTTCTTTTTACTCGAAGGAGCAATTGGAGGTAAACCGTATTGTTCACAAAACGTTCCAAGTTCGTATTTAGCAATAGATTTATCTTTATTAACTTGTTTTGAAATCTTCATGTCGATACACATTTTCAATCCTTCCTTTTGTATAACATTGACTATGTTACCATAAGTAAGGATATGATAAGGTATGACACCTTCTTCGTTTACTAAAACATTTCGAATTTTGTGAGCAAAAAGGTTTGGTAAACCATTGATAAATTTTTCTTTCCAAAAAGGTTGATTACTATCTTCCCGAAGCATAACTCTGGATATAAAAACGTCTTTATACCATCTGAAATCACTTAAGGTTGGACACCTTAAATTACTCAGTTGGTCGTGAATACGTGTAGTAACGTTGCTAGGTGTTCCTATAAAGTGTTCTATAATCGTATAAAGTAAAGTATTTACTCCGTCGGGTATTCCCTGTCCTATCGTCTCATCAAAGATGGGAAGTCCTTCCTCATCTTTTTTGACCGCAAAACGTATTTCATCTCTGGAATGAGAAGTTAAGTGCTTCTCCCACCAAGAATGAAGCATTCCAGTGAAACCAGTGATGAGAAGATCAACGATTTGTGTTTGTGTAAAATTGTGATTTGAAATGTAGCTATTAGCAACCATGGACATATGTTGGAGTTTGTTCAAAAGTTCTTGTTCTGACAATCCATCTATATTCCATTCATAGAGTTTGTCAGCAGAGACTGAAAATTGATTTTGGATATTTCTTTCTTCAAACTGAAGATCAGAGGGAGTTGGCCTGGGATACCAGTTTTTTGTAAGAGAAGTAGGGTTGACAGGACGAGTATGAATGCGTTTCAAATCAAAAGTTAGCTGAAGATCAATGTTTTGAAAAGCATTTTCAATATTTTGAATAGCAGAACTAGTTTCCGTGTCCTGAGAAGAATCTGGGCCAGATGTGTTTTCTTCTTCAACAGAAACATCATTGTTTTGCAAAACATTGACAACTTTCTCTTTTTTGAGCTCAGTGAGCATATGATCAATTTTTTGTAAAGTAGTCATAGAATTTAAAGCAGTAGAGCTTGAAGAAGTATTAGTAAAATTTACTAAAGGTTTTTCTTTTGGGGAAGAAATTGGTTGAGACAATTTGTCGATTTTGGTTTCAATTTTGTCTAACTGTTTTCCAATGGTGTGAAGACTTTGGTTTGTAAAATTATTCTGTTCGATGACAGGTTTAACACCAGAATCTTCTTTTGGAATTTTGAAAGGAGTTGTGGGGATGTTGGTATTACCAGTGGAAATTAAAATAGTTTCTTTGGGAGGATGACTAGAGGAAACCAAAGTTTTGTCTTCCTTAACCCAATTTTCTTTGGTAACAACCGTAACTTTATTTTTGGTCTCATAATGTTTTTCAATGAAATCAAAGAAAGATATTTCAAATTGGTATTGTTCTACAAAAGCTTTCCACTCGGCATAAATGGCTAGCTTTTCATCATCACAATACTTTTTTCTAAAAATATTTCTTCTGGGGATGTTTTCCTCAGAAGCGATGTCAGCTTTAAGCTTCCTCCATCGGATTTTATGTGGTTTGTTTAAAACAAGTAATTGGTGATTCACCGATGTTGTTTCAAAATCAGAAGCAGTTGGAGAAGTGGGTTCTTCTTGGTTTGGAGGATGATAAACAGGATGTGCAACTTGTGAAGAAGTGTCGACAAACTTTAATTTGAGCAAATCATTGATTAAATCTTGTTGTGCAGTTTCCTGCTCTTTTAACTTTTTGTTTACTAAAGATTTGATCAAATCTTGATCTCGACCCAGTCTATCGGTTGACGTGGATCCAGAAAAAGACTGTCTGCTAGGAGCAAAAGATTTGTGTGAATGTACTGATTCGCAAGATTGCCTTGCTGGTCGATCAAAATTGATTTTTACAGTGCCGTCAAAATATTGTTCAATGTTGTCAAGATTAACAAGACTGTTTTGGACGGAAACCAGCTTACTTTCATTAATTAAACACCAATATGAAGGGAGACTGATGTCTGACCACCTAATGGTTCTTGGTACTCTTATGTTTGCGCTTTCTTGGGTTGTTTGGATCAAAAGAGTATGGTCACGAGGACTTTTGTTCAAAGCTTGAAAATTCATGTTTGTGCCAGTGACTTTGTAATAAATTCTAAAAATAAGTGCCAAAGGTTATGTTCCTTCCAGGACTTGGTACCCGGAGGTTTTGATATTAAGAGTAAGAGCTTTTAAAACATGTGGATCTGAAAGACTTATTGTGAGATCGGGAAAACAATCAAAATGGATAGGTCCGTTGTAAAGACTAGATTCGATCATTCCGAGGATACTATCGTTGAAATCAGTAAATCTAGCGTCGCGTAGACATAAAAGGATAGAAGTGTTGAGACCTTTTCGTGTTAATGGTTTAACTGCGATTTGAACTAAACCAATATGAAGATAGTTATGACCATTTTTGCGATGCGCTTTGATTTGTTCTGGAGAAAATAATTGACAAGTCTCATGTTCTTTGCTAAGAGCATAAGCCTTCTCAACTGTTTTGACGTGATGTTCGGATTTAAAAGAGGTCAAAGACCATTTTTTCTTGTAAATATTTTGGGTTGAAACTTTTGGAATCTTCCACTCAGAAAAATCAATACTTTCGTCCGTTTGAAAATCCAATTTTTGTTCTTCATTGACAATGTCAGGTATAGTTCCTAAGTTGGATCTAGAGCTAGTGCTGGCTATTGAATTAGATCTAAATAATCTACTCATGATGCACACAAAAACAAATATGCTATATGCAAGACTTAAAAGATTCACCTTCCTCGTATGTCTAGACTCTTCCCCCGCTCATGCGCTCCGCTCATGCCTCTCCTGGGACTTATTGTTTGGACCACGTCTTACTGTTTGGCTGGAAGAAAGAAGAACTGAGGACCGACGATTAAGAAATGCAGATGGAATATAAGAATGTATGAATCAGAAATAGATCAGATAGATGCTAATGCAATTACCAACCACTTGGCTCTGATACCAAATGGGGCGGAACTAGTGGTAGGAGGCAAAGCCTTCCATAGAATGTAAAGTGCGGAAGTAAAATATAAAATAGCAGCAGGAGGCATAGCTTTCCATATAATTCAGAGTGCGGAAGTAAAGCATATAAAGAAAATAATGAATCAAATGTAATGATGCAAATATATTTTTGAAAATAAGTTTTATTGAAAAACTTACTGCAATGCAGATTACAAACAGGTATTGCCTAATGGCAGATGAAATAAGTAAACAAGGTGGAGCTCGCAGGCATCCTGAATAATATGTATTACAAGTGTTTGGAAATATTCTCTGTTCTGTTGAATACGCAGAGAGTGTTTAAAAAACTATATGCGTCCTCTGAAGATGAGTCCTCCTTATATAGAGCGAGGAGACTGAATGAGGCTTGCCAAATGGATCCGGGAATCCCGTTGTCTTCTGAAGAAGGCTGACAAAGCTGTGTAATCACGTGGTTTCTTCTTCAAAAGTTGAATGAATAGTGAAGATGTTTTGATTCTTTTACAAAAGTTAAATGAATAGTGACCTTTTTGTTTTTCACTATTGTGAATAGTGACCTTTTTGTTTTTCACTATTGTGAATAGTGACCTTTTTGTTTTTCACTATTGAAGAATAATGCCTTGTCTTTTGTGAAAGGGATGATAACAGCTACTGCTGATGATGTTTTTGGGCTGATACAATCACATGGGCAAAAATGCAGTTCAATAATCAAACGGATCTTGTGCGTCTTGAAGGTCCACTTGATCAGCCCAATTGGCGGGAGGTTGAGATCCTGCATCAGAAGCGTCAGAGTCCGAATCAGAACCTTTCTTTTTCTGGAGCATTGCTGCTTTAGCCATGAGCTGATGGGCCATATCCAGAAGCTGGGTAGTCTTTGCAGATTTTTCTTTCTTTGAGCTAGAGGATTTGGCTGACTTGGACTTTCCTTTGAGGGAGGAGGATGGACTAATGTCTGATAGAGACTGAACTGGTTCTTGAGTTCTCGGGAGCTCAGGAAATTGCTGAGTGTCTGGCAAGGCCTGCGAGGGAGATGCAGCAATTGCTGGGGTTGAACTTTGGGGAAAATCTGCACGAACTAGATCAAGAATCTTCTGGTGATTGAATTTGTCCCACCATTTTACCCACCGGGCCCTGAAGATTCCTCCATTGTCTAACTGGAAATTCCATTTTAAGATCCGTGGAACTCTGTATTTGGCCATGAATAGAAAGAATAGGGAAACCCTGCTGTCAAAACGGCTACGGTCAAAACCAGTCTTGAAACTATTGTTTAGTGCTTGACGAAGATCATCAGGAACAAGGGAAATATTTAGGCCATGAGTAGCCCACCAGTCTGGAAACCATGCTGGGAATCTCATTCTGAAACTTTTATCAAAAGTCACGAACCATGAATGACTAAAATCTTCCGTCTGATGAAGAAAAATATTAGTCCAAGCTTGAATGTAATCATAATAATTATAATTGTTGTTTGGTATGAGAACATGCTGGGTGTGAAGGGGTTTGGTATGATAAAGTGGGAGAACCCAATCTTGCTCAATGAGAAATTTTCCAATATGAAGTGAATGGTATAAAATTTTATTTTGGTTAGTGGTGCTATAGATTGGCTTAATAGCAATGCTTTCGGTCTCAGAGAGAATGGCCTGGTAGTATTTGAGGCTTTTGTATGGTGCTGCTGGGAGATAATGAGAATTTGGGGGCAGAAGCAATTTAGCAATGCGTTATGGAGGTTGATTTTTATCAATGTCAAGAGGTATGCAAAAAAGCTTTTCAGTAGTGGGGTTTTGGATATATGGAGAGGTTTTAGCATAGCTAGGTGTTTTGGGTTGTGAAGGTGTTGGAGAACGTACTGAAGAGTAAGGATCAAAATGAGTAGTTAAAGCTGTTTGGTAATTTGGTCGGATATTTCCTAGTGTGGATCCTAATGGAGTGAATCTGTTTGTAATGGCGAGGGCCGATGAAGAGTCGGGAATAGACTCTTGTTTTACTGGTGCTGGGGTTTGGGTGAGAGTGGCTGGAAGCCTTCTTTGATTAGGATTGGAACCCATTCTTCCCCTGCAAAAATTCTCTGGTCAGAAAATCTGGTATGCAATTCTGGCTGCCTTTAATGTATTCAATTTCAAAATCAAAAATACTTAATATGGCTTGCCAGCGTGCAAAAATTTGTTTTGATGCAATATTTTGAACATCCTTTTGTAAAACATGTTTTGCAGATTTGCAATCAACACGAACTAAAAATTTTTGATTTAATAAATCATCTTGGAATTTGCTAATGCATAATACAATTGATAAAATCTCTTTTTTAATAGTACTATATTTACTTTGAGCCGGATTCCAAATTCCTGAATGGAAACGAACAATTTGTTCAGGAGATTCGGAAGAAGTTTTTTGTTTGAGGATACCTCTATAACGGATTTCAGAAGCATCGGTCTCGACTATTTTGAGAGAGTCGGGAGTTGGAATGCCAAGGCAAGGTAAAGTCCTGACATGATTTTTTATCTGTTTAACAATGGAAGTATGATTTTGAGACCATGATGGAGGATTCTCCTTGAGACGATCAAACAAAGGTTTACATTGTTGACGAAGATGAGAATAAAATTCTGAAACATAATTGAGAGAACCAAGGAATCTCTGAAGCTGGGTTTTATCAATAATTTGATCTGGAAATTTATCAGCAAACTGGATGACTCGATCAATTGGCTGAATGGTAGACCTGTAAATATGGTAACCTAAAAATCTAACTTTGGTTTGAAATAACTTAATCTTAGATGCCGAGACGACTAACCCATTAGACCTAATGATCCTAACAAATGCATGCAAATGTTTCCAATGCTCATCTATTGATTTTGAGAAAATTAAAACATCATCAATATAAACAATCGAAAAATGGCTGTATTGATTAAAAATCTCATTCATGATATTTTGAAATTCACTAGGTGCGTTTTTCAAGCCGAAAGGCATTACATTTCATTCATAGTGTCCGAAAGGGGTTACAAAAGCAGTTTTGTACTTATCAGATTCATGAATTTGAATTTGCCAAAAGCCTGATTTCATGTCAAATTTGGCGAAAACAGTTGCCTGAGAAAGTCTTTTTATCAAATCTCTTTTGTTGGGGATTGGATATCGGATCCATTCTAAAACATCATTCAAAGGTTTGTAGTTAATAACTAATCGTGGAACGCCGCGTTCTAATTCTGCATTTTTCTGGACATAAAAAGCAGGGCAAGACCATGGAGATTTGCTTTTACGGATAATTCCTTTTTCTAAAAGTTGATTAATTTCGGTTTTACAAAACTCTAAAACTTCTTGGTTCATTTGAATCGGTCGTGCCTTGGTGGGGATTTTTGATTCAACAAAATCTTTAATATAAGGGAGTTTGACAATATGTTGTTTTCTATGCCAAAAAGCATTTGGAAGATCTGAACAAATTTCTTTAGTAAGCTTATCAGAAAAGTGGCGAATAGAATCTAATAAAGATTTGTTTGTTAACTGTTCTTCAATTCTTTTGTGAAGAATTTCTTCCTGTAAAAAAGTAATTTGTTGGGATTTTGCAGTAATCTGGTTGAGAGTTTTTGAAACATTATCCTTTTGTAGTTGTTTTAACTTTTTAAGATCTGTTTCTATGCAAAATTCAAAAGTAATTTTTTGGCCAAAAACCTTTGTTGAAATACAGTTGTGATGAACTTTAAAAGGATAAATTAATGGAATGAAAGGAAGTCCCAAAATAACTGGATCAGAAATATTTTTAATTAAAACGAATGGAGTTTTAAAACAAACATTTTGTTGACAAACATGGGCTTTGGGGATTTCATATTTTAAATTCATTGGGGATTGATTAGCAGCGCTAAGTACCTCAGTTGATTTGTGATAATACTTTGTAGGTATCAACCCTTCTTGAATGCAATTTAAATCTGCGCCTGAATCAATTAAAGCGATGGTTTCTAAAGAAAAATCGTCAATTATTATTTTGATTTTTGAATACCATTTTCTAATTCTAATTTTGTCTAAAAGACTTAAAACAAGGTCCTTTGAAGAAGAAGATTTTTTTGAGTGAGTGTCAGAATCGGAGTTTGAGGAAGAATTACCTTGTTCTTCTACAAGCGCTTGTGTACGTGTTCTACTGAGTTGTGAACGAATTTCGGTATTTTCGGATTTTAAAAACTTAATTTCTGATTTAATTTGATTAATTTCTTTTTGTAAATCCTTGATGGTTAAATCCTTTTTTGGTTTATTAAACCGTTCCAAAGTGGTGCTGAGAGAAATCTTTTGAGAAGAAGTTTGACTAGTGCCAGATTCATGAGAAGAAATCAAATTTTTGAGTTTTTTCAAATAAAAAGATTTTAAATCAGGGTCATCGACTTTACTAATTAATTCCATTAAAAACTCTTCTTGTTCTTCTTGCTTATTAAGCACTGAAATTTTATTACAACAAGTGTCCGTGCACCCAAACTTAATGTTTCGCGAGGAGACGTCGCTAGAACTGCTAGAGTCAGAGACGGAAAAATCGGGATTTTTATCAGATTGACTAGAGTCGGTATTTCTAATTTCTAAAGCCTGAATAAGTTGAACCTTCTCTTCTTCAGAGATTTTTAGTTGGTTAATAACCTTTTTAACTTTACATTCATTTGCAAAATGACCAAACTTGCCACATTTGTAGCATTTTCCCTTTTTATTTTGAAAATCCTTTTTAGGCTTTCTAAAAGGTTTTTTGTTTGGAGATGGTTTTTCATAAAATTTATTTGTTTGAAAAGGTTTGTTGAAAGATCTTTTGTTTTTATAAAATCTGGATTGATATTTAGAAAACTTGCTGGTTTGTTGGGCTTTTTTCTTTTTACTTGAAGGAGCAATTGGAGGTAAACCGTATTGTTCACAAAACGTTCCAAGTTCGTATTTAGCAATAGATTTGTCTTTATTAACTTGTTTTGAAATCTTCATGTCGATACACATTTTCAATCCTTCCTTTTGTATAACATTGACTATGTTACCATAAGTAAGGATATGATAAGGTATGACACCTTCTTCGTTTACTAAAACATTTCGAATTTTGTGAGCAAAAAGGTTTGGTAAACCATTGATAAATTTTTCTTTCCAAAAAGGTTGATTACTATCTTCCCGAAGCATAACTCTGGATATAAAAACGTCTTTATACCATCTGAAATCACTTAAGGTTGGACACCTTAAATTACTCAGTTGGTCGTGAATACGTGTAGTAACGTTGCTAGGTGTTCCTATAAAGTGTTCTATAATCGTATAAAGTAAAGTATTTACTCCGTCGGGTATTCCCTGTCCTATCGTCTCATCAAAGATGGGAAGTCCTTCCTCATCTTTTTTGACCGCAAAACGTATTTCATCTCTGGACTGAGAAGTTAAGTGCTTCTCCCACCAAGAATGAAGCATTCCAGTGAAACCAGTGACGAGAAGATCAACGATTTGTGATTGTGTAAAATTGTGATTTGAAATGTAGCTATTAGCAACCATGGACATATGTTGGAGTTTGTTCAAAAGTTCTTGTTCTGACAATCCATCTATATTCCATTCATAGAGTTTGTCAGCAGAGACTGAAAATTGATTTTGGATATTTCTTTCTTCAAACTGAAGATCAGGGGGAGTTGGCCTGGGATACCAGTTTTTTGTAAGAGAAGTAGGGTTGACAGGATGAGTTTGAATGCGTTTCAAATCAAAAGTTGGCTGAAGATCAATGTTTTGAAAAGCATTTTCAATATTTTGGATAGCAGAACTAGTTTCCGTGTCCTGAGAAGAATCTGGGCCAGATGTGTTTTCTTCTTCAACAGAAACATCATTGTTTTGCAAAACATTGACAACTTTCTCTTTTTTGAGCTCAGTGAGCATATGATCAATTTTTTGTAAAGTAGTCATAGATTTTAAAGCAGCAGAGCTTGAAGAAGTACTAGTAAAATTTACTAAAGGTTTTTCTTTTGGAGAAGAAATTGGTTGAGACAAATTGTCGATTTTGGTTTCAATTTTGTCTAACTGTTTTCCAATGGTGTGAAGACTTTGGTTTGTAAAATTGTTCTGTTCGATGACAGGTTTAATACCAGAATCTTCTTTTGGAATTTTGAAAGGAGTTGCGGGGATGTTGGTATTACCAGTGGAAATTAAAATAGTTTCTTTGGGAGGATGACTAGAGGAAACCAAAGTTTTGTCTTCCTTAACCCAATTTTCTTTGGTAACAACCGTAACTTTATTTTTGGTCTCATAATGTTTTTCAATGAAATCAAAGAAAGATATTTCAAATTGGTATTGTTCTACAAAAGCTTTCCATTCGGCATATATGGCTAGCTTTTCTTCATCACAATACTTTTTTCTAAAAATATTTCTTCTGGGGATGTTTTCCTCAGAAGCGATGTCAGCTTTAAGCTTCCTCCATCGGATTTTATGTGGTTTGTTTAAAACAAGTAATTGGTGATTCACCGATGTTGTTTCGAAAGCAGAAGCTGTTGGAGAAGTTGGTTCTTCTTGGTTTAGAGGATGATAAACAGGATGTGCAACTTGTGAAGAAGTGTCGACAGACTTTAATTTGAGCAAATCATTGATTAAATCTTGTTGTGCAGTTTCCTGCTCTTTTAACTTTTTGTTTACTAAAGATTTGATCAAATCTTGATCTCGACCCAGTCTATCGGTTGACGTGGATCCAGAAAAAGACTGTCTGCTAGGAGCAAAAGATTTGTGTGAATGTACTGATTCGCAAGATTGCCTTGCTGGTCGATCAAAATTGATTTTTACAGTGCCGTCAAAATATTGTTCAATGTTGTCAAGATTAACAAGACTGTTTTGGACGGAAACCGGCTTGCTTTCATTAATTAAACACCAATCTGAAGGGAGACTGATGTCTGACCACCTAATGGTTCTTCGTACTCTTATGTTTGCGCTTTCTTGGGTTGTTTGGATCAAAAGAGTATGGTCGCGAGGACTTTTGTTCAAAGCTTGAAAATTCATGTTTGTGCCAGTGACTTTGTAATAAATTCTAAAAATAAGTGCCAAAGGTTGTGTTCCTTACCCGGAGGTTTTGATATTAAGAGTAAGAGCTTTTAAAACATGTGGGTCTGAAAGACTTATTGTGAGATCGGGAAAACAATCAAAATGGATAGGTCCGTTGTAAAGACTAGATTCGATCATTCCGAGGATACTATCGTTGAAATCAGTAAATCTAGCGTCGCGTAGACATAAAAGGATAGAAGTGTTAAGACCTTTTCGTGTTAATGGTTTAACTGCGATTTGAACTAAACCAATATGAAGATAGTTATGACCATTTTTGCGATGCGCTTTGATTTGTTCCGGAGAAAATAATTGACAAGTCTCATGTTCTTTGCTAAGAGCATAAGCCTTCTCAACAGTTTTGACGTGATGTTCGGATTTAAAAGAGGTCAAAGACCATTTTTTCTTGTAAATATTTTGGGTTGAAACCTTTGGAATGTTCCACTCGGAAAAATCAATACTTTCGTCTGTTTGAAAATCCAATTTTTGTTCTTCATTGACAATGTCAGGTATAGTTCCTAAGTTGGATCTAGAGCTAGTGCTGGCTATTGAATTAGATCTAAATAATCTACTCATGATGCACACAAAAACAAATATGCTATATATATATATATATATATATTTGTTAAATAGTTTTTTTTTTTAAATGTTGGAAAATAATTTATAATGGGCATTAGCTGTGGTCAATTAGTAATCGACAACGACCATAGCACGTGGTGGTAGATCTCAATCTACAACAGATACAATCCGTGGTTATATTGCATTTTACAACGGGCATTGCCCGTGTAGAAACTGAGAATTTTTATCACATCCAGAATACTAACGGGCATAGTGTCTGTGGCGAATTGCAATTTATCATGGGCTTTCACCATGATAGATGAGCTTTTTTCTTCTTGTGCCAATAATGGGGTGTGGTGGTTGGAGTGCAAAGGTAATAATGGTACTAGCTAGGAGCAATAGTAGCAGCGGTGACAACGGTTGTGGTTGTGGTGACGGTTGCTGTTATGGTGGTGGTGGTGGGGCGGTGGTTGCTTTGTCAATCATAGACTTAAAGTCCTGGAAGCATAAATGATGTCAGTCGTGTCTTGCTTCAAGCAAAAAGACATCTCTTTGAAGCGCTCTTCCATAGTGAGCCATAAAGATCGTGGATCCTCTTCAATTAGGTACATGATCTGCAAGGCGTCACTCATATGCCTTCGTATGAAGATCATGGCGGTTTCTTTGTTAGCTTCGCCAACTGGGTTATCCATCTTAGTTCATGGATGCTTGCAATCAAACACAATAAATACAGAATAATATATATGTGTGTGCGCGTTTTTGTGTGTATGTATAACACGTAAATTGATGTAGGTCTGCAGGGCCCATAATTTCACAGAATTGCAAGAATGAAAAAACGTATTTTTATTTGTTACTGGGTTGCAGGCCAACATAAGAGGCACGTCAGAAAGCCCAAAGCTCAAAACTGGGTTGTTTTGTGATGGGGTCAACAAGACCAAGCCCATACATGGCCTAAATAGAAGCAGAGGGTGCACAAGCCTAGAAATTGGGCTAGGTTTTGATATGGGCCAAGCAAGACAAAAGCTGCTAGGGATAACACTGGCCCAAGAATTAGGCCAGGCTGCTGCAGGCAATCCAAGATAGAAGCTCAGAGGGCTATGGATATAGGCCGAGTGAGAGAGAAGCCCAGAAGGCTCTCAGGCGGGTTAAGAATCAACCCAGTGGGGCTAGGTGCAGGTGGGTGTCACTGGAAAATAGTGTTGCCGCAGCTGGCAGCAATGATCATAAGCCATGGGGAAACCATGGGTTCAAGAGGAACCTAAGAACATTGACGGAGGAAGGTTTCTCGACGTCAGAGTCCAAAGCCCATGGCTTTTTGAAATCAAATTTGAAAGTACGGTAAGACTTTGACAGGAAATTTCATACACACTTGTCGGGGATGACTGCAGATCATCTGGGATGAGGCTTCACTAGAAACTGATGAACCATGTGCTGGGCTCAGTTGCAGGCGAGGCCCGTGGATCGGCCATGTCTAAAGCCATCTCCAACTGAGAGCTGGCCAGAGAGCTCGTCCAAGATATTAATATTTAATAAATAGTACAGGGTCATATTTGCATTCATCTCCAACTGGGGGCCATAGGGCTCGTTTTAATCCTGTTACAAAAAATTGTCTTCAACCGAGGGTTAAAGAGCCATAGGGCCAAACATAATTTATTATTTAAAAACTACAACTTAAATTCAAATCCAACGGCAAAGTGACGTCAGCTAGGAAAAAAATAGAAGTTATAGGAAAAAAAATAGAATTTAAAAAAAATATGAAACAAATTTTGTAAAATAAAAGTGAAAGGAAAAAAAATGGAATTTAAAAAAAATATGAAACAAATTTTGTAAAATACAAGTTATAGAGGAAAATAATAGAATTTAAAAAATATATGAAACAAATTTTGTACAATAGAAGTTATAGGACAAAAAAATATAATTTAGAAAAAATATAATACAAATTTTGTAAAATAGAAGTTATAGGAAAAATGACACACCCCGACCGAAATCAGGGCATGCTGGCCGTCATTCGGAGGTGACGTAGCCATGTGCACGTGCGGAAGCTAAAGAAAGTAATGTAAAAGTACGAATAAATTAAAGTCTAGTAAACAAAGTACTAAGACAAGTACTAGCGTAAGTGAGACGTTAAGTTCAGAGCAAGACTACAGCAGTCCAAAGAGAAAAATACGACAATAGTACACCCGAATGTGACCCTACATTGGTGAGTATCTGTCAGAAATGCCGGGACGCCCTCTGGGAAGACCACCGCAACTGCTAAGCAACTAGAACCTGGAGGGGCGCAAAACAAAAGCGTGAGTGGGCAAAAACAAAGCTCTTTGAAAACCATTTCATAAAATACATTATAACCCCTCGCCGTAAAACCTGTATACTTCCCCAGAAAATAAACGTATGTACGTATACATAGATATGCCATGTCATGCTCAAAGGTATGCCAATCATACTCAAGATATGCCACATCGGAATCTCATAATATAATGTAAACGCTCAGGCATAACTCATATCATTAACATATAACCTGGCAGCCGGAGTCACCTAACGTGACCTGTACGGCTGCATATAGAGCTCAAATCTCATTCACAATAACTAAACAACTGAACCTGCCCACGAGTCGGAACCACCTAATGTGGTCTGTACGACAGGACTGGGTGTTACGTATATATACGTTCTAGTGCTACGATCACGTGAAGCTAGGCGGATAATCGCGGTCACCTACGAGTCGGAACCACCTAATGTGGTCTGTACGACAGGCTATGCACCTAGCTTGGATCCAAGCTGAGCATAAGGTGCGGGGAGGTGAACATCACGTGAAGGTTGGCCCTGCTCAGGGCGAGCACTAACACCGGGGATCAGGTTATGAGCTCTCTAAACATCTCAAGCTACTTCTGAATATAAACGCGAATACCACTTACCTGGGACTTACCTGTACGTCCACAGCACCAAAATACGCATATATAAATGTATGCCACTACTAATGCATGTGATGATGCATAAACAACAAACATATGATGCATGGCACGAAACAAATAACTCTTTTTATTTAATTTCTGGGAATATTAACGTATATAGGTATATACGGAAAACCAAAAGCCCACTCACTGGTAAGTGGAAGGGTCGTAGCCCCCCTGCCTCGAGTGAATACGCTCGTCCTCGGAATACGTATCACCTATACGCGAAACAACTACAAAAACGTTAATTTAAAAGCACATAACCAACTTCTCGTAATAACTTCTCATACATTGCTCAAAATGGACAAATGAATATACCAACGTGATCTACACAACCTCAGGATCACACCCATATTTTTAAAATAATTTTTGGACCCCGCACGCGCCCCCACGTGCCGTCCAAGGCACGGACCTACGCGCCCCCCACGCGCGGCCACGTGCCATGCACACTGACGGCGTCAACTGACGCCGTCAGGAATATTCCGTTAGACTGACGGAATATTCTCTAACTGACGCCGTCACTGCCGTTAGGAATATTCCGTTAAAACTTAACGGAATATTCTCCTTCCTTCTCCGGCGAGACGCCGGCGCCGGCGACGGCGCCGGAAAACTAGGAAAATTTCAAACTTAGTTTTCTCACTCGTTTCTCAACCATTTTTCATGTTCTTTATACCAAAATGAAGCTTAGGACTAGTAGAATCACGTTAGACTAGTTTTAAGGCCTAAAAATCACACGATCATACCTGTCTTCAAACTCAAAACTCGGCCAACTTTGAACAGGACGATCCCGACGTCCAAACTCGTCCAACGAAGTGCTCCGAGGCTTCTTGGGACCTCACTAAGACTTCTACAAACTTCAAAACACCAAAAACATGCTAGTCTAAGGTTTGCATGAATAGTAATTAAAACGGACCTCGTCTAAACGACGTGAAAACGTTAGAATTCTTACCTGGAATTGGTATGGTTGTGCTCCTCACAACCTCACGAGTTCAATGGTGTAATTGGTTTCTTGATTTGTGAAGGTTTGAGTATCTTTGTGTGTGTGTCTGTATGTTGAAGAAAGAAGAAGAAGGAAAATGGAGCTCGGGGAGAGAGAGAGAGAGAGAGACAGAAAAGAGACAATGGGAGAGGGAATCAGGGAAAGGTAGAGGGAAAAGGGAAAATGATAGGTGTGTGTGTGTGTGGTCTAACACATACCACACCACACGAAACAATACTAAACGTAAATGTATCGAACTAGGGGCAAAACTGTCATTTCATGCATACGTTTTCGATTATTCCGGGACGGGATGTCACAACCTACCCACCTTAATAGAATTTCGTCCCGAAATTCAAAACAACCAAATATAACCCCTAGTGATCGAAGAACAATCTAGGATACATGTCCCTCATCCGATCTTCTGTCTCCCATGTAGCTTCTTCGACTGAATGATTCCTCCACAAAACTTTCACTAAGTTCACCGTCTTGTTCCTCAGAACCTTCTTTTTCCAATCTAAGATCGTTAACGGCTCCTCGTCATACGTCAAATCTAGATTAATCTCTAACGGTTGAGGAGGTATCACATGCGATGGATCAGCAACATAATGTCGGAGCATAGACACGTGAAAAACGTTGTGCACTCTAGCCAGCTCTGGAGGCAACTCCAACCTGTAAGCTACCTCACCAACTCGTTCTGTGACCATGTATGGTCCGATGTACCTGGGACTCAACTTCCCCTTCTTTCCAAACCGTACAACACCTTTCCACGGTGAAAGCTTCAAAAATACCCAATCTCCGACCTCATATATTCTGTCCGTAGCATGTCGATCTGTTAAACTTTTCTGTCTGTCCTGAGCTGCTTTCAGGTTAGACCTAATTACCTGAACATTCTGAGTAGTCTCCTCGACAATCTCCGGACCCACCAAGACTCTTTCTCCAACCTCAGACCAACACAACGGTGTGCGACAAGCTTTGCCATACAAGGCCTCAAATGGCGCCATGCCAATGCTCGAATGGAAACTGTTGTTGTAAGCGAATTCCATCAAATCTAACCGTTGATGCCAAGCATCACTGAACTGTAGCACCGAAGCTCGCAGCATATCTTCCAAGGTCTGAATAGTTCTCTCTGACTGTCCGTCTGTCTGTGGATGATATGCCGTACTGTAAAGTAGTCTCGTACCCAAAGCTTCCTGAAAAGCTACCCAAAACTTCGATGTAAATCGCGGGTCACGATCCGAGACAATACTCACAGGGACACCATGGTACTTCACAACCTTCGAAATGAACAACTCCGCTAACCGGCTCAAAGAATACTTCTCTCTCACTGGAATAAAATGTGCTGACTTAGTGAGCCGATCAACGATCACCCAAATGCCGTCAAAGCCATTATGTGTACGCGGAAGCTTGTACACAAAATCCATAGTGATATTTTCCCATTTCCACTCTGGAACGGGAAGCGGCTGCAACAGCCCAAACGGCTTCTTTCTTTCTGCTTTAACCTGCTGACAAACAGCACACCTGCTCACATACTCAGCTATCTCCCTTTTCATACCCGGCCAATAATAAAATGGTCGAATGGTATGATACATTTTAGTAGCTCCTGAATGCATGGCGTAAGCCGAGATATGTGCTTCATCGAGAATTTCCTTCTTCAACTCCACATTATTAGGCACGAACATTCTACCCTCTAGCATTAACATGTCATCCGAAACACGCACTCTGAGGTCTCTCCTCCTTCCTTGCTCTCGAGCTTGGACTAGTTCTTGAGTCTGCTCATCAGCTACCTGAGCTTCAAGCACCCAATCAACAAGAATTGGTCTAACTTGAAAATTAGCAAGTAATGCGACCTCTCGATCTTCTGCTTCTAACCTCACTCCTGTAGCACGCAAGTCCACCAAAAGAGGAACATGACTCGCATACAACGCATTAATGCGGCCCTGTGACTTCCTGCTAAGTGCATCAGCCACTACGTTCGCACGACCAGGGTGATAGTCAATCGTGCAATCGTAATCGCTGAGCAACTCCAACCACCTCCGTTGACGAAGATTAAGTTCCTTCTGAGTAAAGAGATATTGAAGACTCTTGTGATCTGTGAAGATCCTACACTTCTCCCCGTAAAGGTAGTGTCTCCACAACTTCAACGCAAAGATAATAGCAGCCAACTCCAAATCATGTGTAGGGTAATTCATCTCATGGGATTTCAATTGCCGCGAAGCATAAGCAATCACCCTACCATGCTGCATCAATAAACATCCCAGACCATTCAAGGAAGCATCACTATAAACCTCAAAATCACCATTATCATCCGGGAGTGTCAAAACAGGTGCATGAGTGAGACAATGCTTCAACTACTGGAAACTCTGTTCACACTTATCATCCCACTCAAATTTAACTTCCTTCCTCGTTAACCTCGTCAGTGGCAAGGCAATCACCGAAAAATCCTTAACGAATCTCCGATAATACCCCGCCAAACCAAGGAAACTTCTCACCTCAGTGACTGTTCGTGGTTGCTCCCAACTCTCCACAGCTACAATCTTTTGAGGGTCAACTAGAATACCTTGGGCAGAAATGATGTGCCCCAAAAATGCAACTTGATCTAACCAGAACTGGCACTTGCTAAACTTAGCATACAATTGGTGCTCCCTCAACCTCTTCAACACTAAAGTAAGATGTTGAACATGCTCCGCTTTGGACTTAGAATACACCAAAATATCATCAATGAAAACAATAACAAATCTATCCAAGTAAGGCTGAAACACCTGGTTCATTAAATCCATAAAAGCTGCTGGTGCATTCGTCAATCCAAACGGCATGACCAGAAACTCGTAATGACCGTAACGAGTCCTGAACGCTGTCTTAGGAACATCATCCCTACTAATCTTCAGCTGATAGTACCCAGACCTCAAGTCTATCTTAGAGAATACACAAGCACCTCGAAGTTGATCAAACAAATCATCGATACGAGGCAATGGATAACGGTTTTTAATCGTCACCCGATTCAATTGCCTGTAATCAATACACAGTCTCAAAGTTCCGTCTTTCTTTCTCACAAACAACACTGGAGCGCCCCAAGGCGAAATACTAGGTTGAATAAACCCCTTATCCACTAATTCCTGCAACTGCACTTTTAATTCCCTTAACTCAGCGGAAGCCATACGATAAGGAGTCAAAGAGATAGGATTAGTACCTGGAAGCAACTCAATAGTGAACTCCACATCTCGATCTGGGGGTAAACCAGGTAAATCCTCGGGGAAAACATCAGGGAAGTGTCTGACCACTCTCACATCCTCAATTCGGCTAGGAACGGCCTCATCTAACACCACATGAGCTAGATACCCATGACAACCTTTAGACAACAACTTTTTCGCTCGTAAAGCCGAAATAACGCCGTGTCTCACCCCACTCTGCTCACCCACAAAAGTAACCACAGGTAGTCCAGGACGACGAAACGTAACTACTTTCCCGTAACAGTCAATATTGGCACGATTGGGGTGCAACCAATCCGCGCCCAAGATCACATCAAAGTCAACAATATCTAACGGGATAAGATCAGCTGGCATAACAACACCCTCTACTATCACTGGACAACCTGGGTACATACAATCTACCATACATCTTTCTCCTCTAGGCATAGCGAACTCTAAATCAAACCCTAGAGGTGTGGGGCGAGGTTGTGTCACTTGAGCAAATGTATGAGAAATAACGGAATGTGTAGCTCCACAATCAATTAAGACTCTAGCAAAATAACCAAGAATGTTTAACGTACCCATTATTAGATCCGGGTTGTTCTAAGCATCCTGCAGGGAAATATTGTGAATACGCCCCTGGCCCTGCTGTCGTCCGCCGCGACCTCTGCTCGCTTGAACACCACGACCTTGAGCTCCACGCCCCTAACTGGGCTGACCCAACTGTCTCGAAGACCCTGCACTACTAGTGGCAATCTCACCCTGCTGATATTGTCCTCCCTAGTACCACTGAGAACCACTTGCTGGGGCCGGAGGATAAGGTATGTAACTGCCCGGATACGGGGGATAACCACCCTGTGAATACGGGTTCTGGGGATACTGATGTTGTCCCGAGGCATAGGGAACAGCATCACCCTGGTAGTGGTAGGCACCGCCTCTACCTGCCTGACCATAACCACTCGGACCTTGAATTTGCAGAATCGGTGCAGGTGGCGGCATAAAGGTCTGCTGCGGCTTCTGTTGCTGACCCTGGGGACAATTCGCCGCTCTATGTCCCACCTTTCCACACGTGAAACAACCACTATTGCCATACCTGCACTCGCCGTAATGTCGGTTATTACACCTATGGCAGACTTGGGCTCGACCTCGGCCACCATCACCTTGTCTCTGGCCTCGAGCTCCTCCAGCAAACCTACCTCCTCGTCTTTGTCCAGAGGTACTGAAACCACCACTAGACGAACTCGAACTAGCACCACCCCTCTTGAAGTTCTGAGTCTGACGAGGCCCGAGCGACGTTTGACCTTTTCCCTTGTCATCTTTCTTCTGTTTGCCGTCCTTTTCTTCTTCATCACTGTCGCTCGACATGTTCTCAGAGTCCTCAATCCTCAACAGTATCTCATAGAATTCTTGGTAGGACTCACAGTGTGTAGTGGTCGCCATCGAACGCCACCTCTTCTTAGTGCCCAAACGGAAAAGACGAAGCATCTCTGCTGGATTACCATTAACATCAGGATGGTAACGGGACAGATCAGTGAACTTGCGATAGTATTCATTAGCCATCATCTTCCGTTGTTTCAACTCAGTGAACTCCTGTTTCTTGCGATCGATGTACTCTGAGGGCACAAACCTCCTCTTGAATAACCTAATGAAAACATTCCAGTCGGTCCTCTCGGTTGGAGTTAAACTACAAAGCTCCTGCTCCCACCAAGATGCAGACTCCGTACCCAGAAACCATGAGGTCGTCTCAACCCATCTCTCAGCAGGAAGGTTCCCCTGATTATGCAACACTCGGAAAGTCTTCTCAATATGTTCTAACCAACGCTCGGCTCCCTCGTGCCCCTCATGACCGTGGAACTTATCCAATTTCAGATTGTACATAGTCTCCAGAGGAGTCCTCTAGGGAGGGCGGATAGCTGACTGAATAGCATTAGCAATAGCTTCCCCCAACTGAGTGATATCGGGGAAACTAGACTCATCGGAGCGACGTGGTTCCCGACGAGGCAGCATGATTCTGACAGAAGACACCAAAACTATTAGAATACTCACACAGACACAGGACTGCCAAACCTAAGCTCTGATACCAAACTGACACACCCCGACCAAAATCAGGGCATGCTGGCCGTCACTCGGAGGTGACGTAGCCATGTGCACGTGCGGAAGCTAAAGAAAGTAATGTAAAAGTACGAATAAATTAAAGTCTAGTAAACAAAGTACTAAGACAAGTACTAGCGTAAGTGAGACGCTAAGTTCAGAGCAAGACTACAGCAGTCCAAAGAGAAAAATACGACAATAGTACACGCGAAGGTGACCCTACATTGGTGAGTATCTGTCAGAAATGCCGGGACGCCCTCTGGGAAGACCACCGCAACTGCTAAGCAACTAGAACCTGGAGGGGCGCAAAACAAAAGCGTGAGTGGGCAAAAACAAAGCTCTTTGAAAACCATTTCATAAAATACATTATAACCCCTCGCCGTAAAACCTGTATACTTCCCCAGAAAATAAACGTATGTACGTATACATAGATATGCCATGTCATGCTCAAAGGTATGCCAATCATACTCAAGATATGCCACATCGGAATCTCATAATATAATGTAAACGCTCAGGCATAACTCATATCATTAACATATAACCTGGCAGCCGGAGTCACCTAACGTGACCTGTACGACTGCATATAGAGCTCAAATCTCATTCACAATAACTAAACAACTGAACCTGCCCACGAGTCGGAACCACCTAATGTGGTCTGTAGACAGGACTGGGTGTTACGTATATATACGTTCTAGTGCTACGATCACGTGAAGCTAGGCGGATAATCGCGGTCACCTACGAGTCGGAACCACCTAATGTGGTCTGTACGACAGGCTATGCACCTAGCTTGGATCCAAGCTGAGCATAAGGTGCGGGGAGGTGAACATCATGTGAAGGCTGGCCCTGCTCAGGGCGAGCACTAACACCAGGGATCAGGTTATGAGATCTCTAAACATCTCAAGCTACTTCTGAATATAAACGCGAATACCACTTACCTGGCACTTACCTGTACGTCCACAGCACCAAATACGCATATATAAATGTATGCCACTACTAATGCAAGTGATGATGCATAAACAACAAACATATGATGCATGGCACGAAACAAATAACTCTTTTTATTTAATTTCTGGGAATATTAACGTATATAGGTATATACGGAAAACCAAAAGCCCACTCACTGATAAGTGGAAGGGTCGTAGCCCCCCTGCCTCGAGTGAATACGCTCGTCCTCGGAATACGTATCACCTATACGCGAAACAACTACAAAAACGTTAATTTAAAAGCACATAACCAACTTCTCGTAATAACTTCTCATACATTGCTCAAAATGGACAAATGAATATACCAACGTGATCTACACAACCTCAGGATCACACCCATATTTTTAAAATAATTTTTGGACCCCGCACGCGCCCCCACGCGCCGTCCAAGGCACGGACCTACGCGCCCCCCACGCGCGGCCACGTGCCATGCACACTGACGGCGTCAACTGACGCCGTCAGGAATATTCCGTTAGACTGACGGAATATTCTCTAACTGACGCCGTCACTGCCGTTAGGAATATTCCGTTAAAACTTAATGGAATATTCTCCTTCCTTCTCCGGCGAGACGCCGGCGCCGGCGACGGCGCCGGAAAACTGGGAAAATTTCAAACTTAGTTTTCTCACTCGTTTCTCAACCATTTTTCATGTTCTTTATACCAAAATGAAGCTTAGGACTAGTAGAATCACGTTAGACTAGTTTTAAGGCCTAAAAATCACACGATCATACCTGTCTTCAAACTCAAAACTCGGCCAACTTTGAACAGGACGATCCCGACGTCCAAACTCGTCCAACGAAGTGCTCCGAGGCTCCTTGGGACCTCACTAAGACTTCTACAAACTTCAAAACACCAAAAACATGCTAGTCTAAGGTTTGCATGAATAGTAATTAAAACGGACCTCGTCTAAACGACGTGAAAACGTTAGAATTCTTACCTGGAATTGGTATGGTTGTGCTCCTCACAACCTCACGAGTTCAATGGTGTAATTGGTTTCTTGATTTGTGAAGGTTTGAGTATCTTTGTGTGTGTGTCTGTATGTTGAAGAAAGAAGAAGAAGGAAAATGGAGCTCAGGGAGAGAGAGAGAGAGAGAGACAGAAAAGAGACAATGGGAGAGGGAATCAGGGAAAGGTAGAGGGAAAAGGGAAAATGACAGGTGTGTGTGTGTGTGGTCTAACACATACCACACCACACGAAACAATACTAAACGTAAATGTGTCGAACTAGGGGTAAAACTGTCATTTCATGCATACGTTTTCGATTATTCCGGGACGGGATGTCACAAAAAAAAATTGTGTAAAAAAAATTAAAAAAATAAAACTGTAAAAAAAAAAAAAAATTCAAAAATTACTTCAGCTAACCGTTGCATTTGAAATTTGGCCTAGAATTCTTGTCGATTATATCCGACAAGAATGCTAGATTTTCTGGCCAGCCCGGGGCTGGCTGGTTGCTTTAAGGAGCTAGCCCTTTGGCCCTTTCAGATTCTGTGGGGCCCACGAGTCCTCTGGCCTAATTCTCGGTTGGAGACGGTTTTCCAGCTATTTTCGGCCTTCTAGACCCTTCGGTTGGAGATGGCCTAAGGACACGGATAACCAAAAACGGTGTTGTATTAGTGGCAGCTCTGCTCAATGGCGCAGGCTGCAAACCTTGCGAGTAGCCGATGCAACTCAAATGGCTCAAAGTCGTAGCTCGCACTAGTTTAGGGTAAAAAAACCTTAATTTTTTTCCTTTCTTAGACAATCATTAATTTAAAATATACATGAAAAATAATGCGAACACAATTTAAGCAGAATCTATCATTTAGAACGTGTAAAAGTTGGGTTCATGCATCATGGTGAATGTTTTATGCAGTCAAGGTTGAAAAAATATTGACAGTTAAGATCGTGTTTTAGAAGAACCTAGATTATGTGATAGGGATTGGGAACTTATTTGTAGCAGAAAATACTCTTCAGATTCCTTAGCACAACATCAAGAGTGTACTTGAGAACGCATTGTGGCGAATTTACTGAAGCGAGAGAGAGGTGCGGCAAGGAGAGAGAATTAAGGGTTAGAGAAATTGTAGGAAGTTATTCCCCTATATATGTGTCACCTTTATTTATAGTAAACCATATAAAAAGAGAAACTTACTTTCAAAGTAATATAAATCCGAATAGGAAAGAATGACTAGAATAAAGAGTAATCCTAAACCAAACCAACCTAGGATTTACACACTCACACTATGTGAAATATTAATTACAACAGTTATGCATAATTTATCCATTGTATTGAGATGTTTTCCTTTTATATTTGCATGAACTGAATTTTCCATTGCATAGTATTTAAACACTATTTTATTAATAAATATACTATGGTTTGATCTAACATTTCTTAAAGTTTCATCTTAAATTTCTAATTTTGTAAGCAAATTTTCATCATTTATATTGAAAGCAATTGATATTTCTATCGATATTTTCATAAATTTGCATATTGATATTTTCATTAAATTAGAGGAGAGTTCACTTCCGCTTGCACATAAAGTACAATAGTCAGGTCAACCCGTTACTCACACGTTAAGATAAGAGATTGATTCAGGTCTACCTACTTGTACCCGATAAGAGAAAAATTATTTTGATAATTAATTAATATTCGAGAAAGAAAGCCCTAGCTGAGCTATCTCCTCTTTTAGTGCCCACATCGTTCATAAGTCCCAACTTCACACCGCCACCAAGTCTACCCCAACCTTTGTTGAATTCCCATTCTTTTGACAAAGTATAAACAATGACCAATTAATTTTTTAAAGACTTATGCCGAATGCCATGAGAGAAGTGACAAAAGCGGTGGTTCCAAAAGTCACTTTGAAGATGAATGCGAAGTTATTGAAACCTTATCAGAAGAGGAAAATAAGGTGGCTCTCCGGGACTAGACGAGATGTCTCCACTTTTCTATCAGAAATTTTGGCATATTGTGGGCACATATGTGGTGGAGGCCGTTCGGTATTTCTTGATGTTGGGTCGGTTGTTGCGTGAAGCTTGTGTTACGCATGTTGTATTTATTCTAAACGTTGTCAAACCCCATGATATGATCCAACTAAGGCCAATTAGTTTATGCAATGTTGTGTATAAGATTGAGGCAAAAGTGTTAGTTAATCGGCTTAAAGGGATTTTGTCTACTATTATATCTTCACATCAGAGTGCATTTGTCCCGAGCGGATTGATCTTTGATAATTCATTAGTGGCTATGGAGATTGTTCATTTTCTCCATAATAAGCGAAGTGGTCGAGACGGGTATTTGGCTTTGAAATTCGACCTTTGCAAAGCATACAACCGTGTTGAATGGAAATTCCTGGAAACTATGATGGTTATGTTGGATTTTACTAGGGAATGGTTCAGAGTGATTATGGCTTGTGTGTCATCAGCTTCCTATTCTTTCCTAATTAATAGGGAGCCTAAGGGGTATGTTGTGCCATCCTGTGGTCTCCGGCAAGGGGACCATATCTTGTCGTATCTTTTCCTACTATGTGTGGAGGGTCTTTCGACTTTTATTGCCAAAAAGAAGCAGTGTGGTAGAGGTGGGTTCAAAAAATGGAAAACCGAAAAAATCGAACCGAACACCGAACCGAAACCCCAAAAATCGAACCGAACGAAAAAACCAAACCAAAATCCTTTGGTTCAATTTTGGTTTTAGTGGTTTGAAAACCTAACCGAATCGAACCGAACCAAATAATTATATTAAATTAATATTTATTTATTTTATTTTATTATTTAATCTGTTTTGGGTATTATCTTCAAAACCTAATTTCTAAGCCCAGTGTTCCCAAACTTTTAAGCCCATATATTACTAGAAAAAGCCTTTTAACAACTAAAACCTAACGTATCCTCTCACTTTGTTCTTTCTTTCACCCCAACCGCACCATTTCTCTCCATGTTTTTTCTTTTTCCTTTCTTCGTCCTCCATCTTCATTATTCACTCCCTTTTCCCTCTTCTTTTTTCTTTTTTTTGTCCCCAGCCAGATTTTTCCTCTCTTCTTCATCCACGACAATGCATGTCTTTCTATCTCCCCCGTAAATCCTCTATTGCGTTTTCTGATCTCTCTCTGCTAAGAATCTTCCAGGTCAGCCAAGAATCCATACTTGCCGGCAGTCACAACAACTCTTCCGAGTCCAACTTTCAGAGGGGGAAGAGATATTTTGTTTGAAATTTGAATCCTAAATCTGTGTGATGATGTGAATGAATTTTATAAATTTCTCTGAAATTTGTATCTTTGTAAGTTTCTGAATGAATTTTGTGATGGGTTTGTGAATTGCTGTGAGTTTTTTTTCTAAATATATTTTGTAATGGGTTTGTCGAAATAAGATAGGAGTTGGACAAAAAGGAATTCTCTATAGCTTTGGTTTTGTATTTGCAGGTAATTGCATGCAAAATTGAGCACGCCAACCCTCCACCTCCATCCTCCATGGCCTCTAATTGGAGTGAAATTTGGTTTTTGTTTATTAAATTTATTGTATGGCTTTTTTTTATCCTTTGTACTAGTTAAGAATTCTTCTTATGGAGTTTTTAAATTAAGTTTTTTTTTTCATTTTGGTCTTAGCTTTCAATATTTGTTGTGCACTGGCAACTTTGGCTATGAAGGTAAAAATAATTGATTTGTATCTTTGTATTTTTTTTTTTCTATAATTTTTTTTGCAGCAAAAACAAGGGAAAGAGGACAATAACAGGTTGTTGCTGGTGTTCTTCCAAATTAAATTGAGTATGTAAGAAGAATCGCCCACAGATCAATTTAACAATTAAAAATATAAAAAAAGTCAGTGAAAAATTGGAACCGAATCGAAACCGAACTAGAAAAATCGAAATTAAACCGAACCGAAAAAAATTAAAACAAAATTGAACCGAGCAATAACTTCAGTTTAGTTTTCGACTTTGGCAAAAAATCAAATCGGTCAGAACCGAACCCATCTCTACAATATAGGGCTCTTAGTGGTATTCGTATTTGTGAGGGTGCTCTAAATATTCATCACTTACTCTTTGTTGATGACAGCTTTTTGTTCGGAAAAAAAGAGTCTTGATGATTGTGCAGTTATTCAACATATATTGGATGTATACTCTTAAGCGTCGGGGCAGACGGTAAATTTTTCAAAGAGTAGTGTTGCTTTTAGTGCAAATGTTGGGTCGAGGGAGCAGGTTTCTATATCTGGGTTTGTTGATGTTCAAGTGTTGGAGCAGCATGAATGCTACTTGGGGCTGCCTACCTTTGTGGGGAAAAAAAATAAGAAACAAACATTTTCCTACATCAAGGAACGAATCTTGAATAGGCTATGTGGGTGGAAAGGAAAATGTTTGAGTAGTGCGGGGCGTGAGCTTCTTATTAAAGTGGTTGCTCAGGCTCTTCCAGGTTATGCTATGAATTGTTTCTTGCTTCCCAGGACCTTCTGTGATGATCTTCATAAGTTGATGGCTCGGTTCTGGTGGGGTAGTGATCCGAATGCGAGGAAGATACATTGGTGGTCTTGGGAAAAGCTTCGCAAACCGAAGGATGAGGCGGGGGGGAATAGGCTTTCGGGACTTATTTGCATTTAATCTAGCGGTTTTGCCTAAGCAGGGGTGGCGTACTTTCAAGCAACCTGGTTCTTTGGTGGCTCAGCTTTTCCAGGCTCATTATTTTCCCACGGTTTCTTTTTGGGAAGCACCCGTTCCGAAGAGCTGTTCATATTACTGGTCTAGTATTTTACAAGCTCGGGAGGTGTTGATCCGTGGTTCTAGATGGGTTGTTGGGAATGGTGAGTCTATTAAGGTGTGGAAGGATAGATGGCTACCAAGACCTCACTATTTCAAAGTTCTGTCTATTGCTGCTGCTGATTAGGTGGATATGTTTTTCCATGAGCTAATTGATATAGAGTCTTACTCGTGGAAATTGGATGAGTTACAAGATTTGTTTTCGAATGAGGATGTGGGTTTGATTTGTACTATGCCGATAGTTTTCACTTACCGCTAGATCAGTTAATGTGGCATTATAATTCTCTGGGTGAGTATACTATTAGCAATGGCTATCTGGTGGCTATGGAGTTGGTGCAATCTCACATGGCGTGTACGTCTACGTCGGAAGGGATGTACCTTGATATGGAGTGTGGGGTGCGTTTGGGGCATCTAGAAACGGATGGGCATATGTTCTGGGAATGTGTGTTTGTGAAAGCTGTGTGGTTGGGGTCTTCGTTGAGGGCTGGTATATTACCAGAGCCAGGAGCGTTGATGCGAAAATGGCTCATTTTAGTAGTTAAAAATCAAATAACCAAGTTTGATCTTGTTTGCATGGTAATCTAGGGTTTGTGGCAAGCTCGTCACTCCTTAGTATGGGATGGGCAACGTGGACAATCTATAGAGGTAGTGCATAAGGTGGTGTGCTGGTATCAGGCATTATTGGTAACCCATGAAGTACAGAGGGTCTCCAGGCCAGTTCCTCAACTCAAATGGTTGACCCTATCTGATGGATGGGTCAAAATCAATGTTGATGGGGCCACACGGTTGGAGCATTTTTCTGGGGGAGTGGGAGCTGTGTTGAGGGATGAGACGGTGAAGTTTTTATCAGTGGCAACTTAAAGGAAGGAGGGTATTGGGTCTGCTCTTTATGCGGAGTTTGAGGCAGTTTTGGAGGGCCTTCGGTTGGCGGGGAGATTGCAGGTTCGACATGTTATTGTGGAGAGTGATTCCACTCTTGTTATTGCTGCTATCAATAACTATTCTCCGGATTTGTCCAAGTTTGGTTTGCTAGCGGAGGATGTCAGGCAAGTGGCGGAGTTGCTTTCCTCAGTCTAGTTTGTGCATATGCCTAAGAACATGTAATGGGGTTGCCTATATATTAACTAAGTTTGCCATTTCAATTGGCAATGAATTTGTATGGTTAGAGTACTCTCCTGATCTCATTCAGGACCTCCTCAGCTAAGATCTAATGTGGTGCATTTGTTTTCAATAAAATATCGAGTTTTCTTCAAGAAAAAAAAAATTCTAAAGACTTCATTCCATGTAGTGCCAAATCATTTGTTGCCTATCTATATAGATCAATATAGGAAATGGCCAGGATGATATTAGGAACAACGAACAATGAAATGGAATGACGTCCATGCATATTATTAGAGGAAAAAATTCATATTTAATTGCGTATTCTTCATTTTTAACATAAACACTTGACATGGCGTCATCATGGTGACAACAATAACGACAATGCTAAAAACAATGGCAATGTTGGCTGTAACCATTTTTCCCATGAAACTTTCCCTTAAAGCACTGAAAATCAACGTCTTTCTTGTAGTGGTTGCCTTAATGTGGACTATTACACTTAACCCAGACATAATCGTCAAGACGGTCGAACACGAAGTTGGACACTGTTACTATTTTCCGGATTGCGCAGTGCAGGTTGAGGATTTGGTACCTCCGTCCATGTGAAACCCGTCGTTGGAAAACTCTCGTCCTGAGTTGAGGTGGTTTGATTCGGGGAAGAACCCCAACAAAAAATGGATTACAAGGATCACCAAGTACAAGGAGTGCGAGTGCAAATCAAGTTATTTCTACACATTAATGGCTTTCTGCAATGCGTCCATGTTGATCATATGGTGGAGATTGTTGATCATGACTTATGAACTCCCACAAGTTACCTTCTATGTATGGGCTACACTCTAGGTTGTATGGGCGGCATATTGTTTATCCATAAGAAGGTTGTACCCCGGAGAGCAAAGTTTGTGGATGTGGCTTCAAATTGGTTACACTGCACTCCTCATTCTCTTTTTGTTTATGAAGTGGGCCTATCTGATAAGTGAAAAAGTTGCATATGTCATGCCAACAAAATATAGCAAGATGAGTGTAAATCTTTCCAGGACTGGTTGAAAGCAAAGTGTGGAGGCAATGAGGAGGCATAAGTGATGATGGCTTTAGTCTAGGCATTAGTTAAGGGTACTATTTATTAATGATTATTCAATTCCCCTGTTTGCACCTAAAATATGCACAATTTTACATATTTAGGCCTAAAGCCAAAATATGGCATTTGAGGATTATTGTGTAAATATACTAACTTGTAAGATATTTGGCTACATCAAATGGGATGGTTTGACATTAATATAATGCTTTTCCTTTTCGTTTAGGTGGTGGAGATGTGTCAAATGCTTTGTTTAATCAAAACAATTGCATAGCATGCCCGTGAGCCCCATGGCAAATTTAGGGGGCGAACACCCACTAGTTTTAATATGGACCTCCTCGTTAAGGACTGTTTGTAATCATTGTTTGGGGTTGATTGTTTTGGAACTCTTGGTTTTTATCAATGTTCTGACCCCTTTATTGAATGTTCTATCAGTTTAACTCAAAAAAAAAAAAAAAAGTAAAAAAAAAAAGGGTTTTGGTCTCAAATTAAATATAGGATTTTATTGATCATGCAAGGTTGGAGCTTGTTCCCAAGGGGATCAGACAAGTTGCTTTAGTCTTGTGGCAATTTCTAGTTGTTTAGGGAATGACTTTAAAGGTTGAAATGAAAATACAAAGAAAATCAATATTGTCGAGTGAGCAGCATAACTTTTAAAAGGAAATACAAGGCTTTTGCAAGTAATCTGCTCACTCGACAATATTGATTTCCTTTGTATTTTCATTTCAACCTTTGAAGTCATTCCCTAAACCACTAGAAATTGCCACAAGACTAAAGCAACTTGTCCGATCCCTTGGAAACAAGCTCCAACCTTGCATGATCAATAAAATCCCTTTTTTTTTTTTTTAATTACTTAAACTGATAGCACATTCAATAAAGGGGTCCAAGAGTTCCAAAACAATCAACCGCAAACAATGATTACAAACAGCCCTCAACGAGGAGGTCCAGATTAATGTTCGCCCCCTAAATTTGCCATGGGCCTCGTGGGCATGCTATGCAATTGTCTTAATTAAACAAAGCATTAGGCACATCTCCACCACCTAAACAAAAGGGAAAAGCATTATTTTAATGTCAAACTATCCCACTTGACGTAGCCAAATATCTTACAAGTTAGCCTATTTACACAACAATCCTCAAAATGTCATATTTTGGCTTTAGGCCCAAATATGTAAAATTGTGCATATCTTAGGTGCTAATAGAGGGATTGGATAACCAGTTATAAATATTACCCTTAATTAATGGCTAGACTAAAGCCATCATCGCTTATGCATCCTCATTTCCTCCACACTTTTCTTTCAACCAGTTCTGGAAAGATTTACACTCATCTTGCCATATTTTGTTGGCATGACATACGCAACTTTTCCACTTGTCAGATAGGACCAACCTCAGAAATAAAAAGAGAATGAGGAGCGCAGTGTAGCCAATTTGAAGCCACCTCCACAAACTTTGCTCTCCGGGGTACAACCTCCTTGTGGACATACAATATGTCATCCATACAACCCAGAGTGTAGCCCACATAGGGTAGGTAACCTGTGGGAGTTCATAAGTCATGATCAACAATCCCCACCATATGATCAGCATGGACACATTGCAGAAAGCCATAAATGTGTAGAAATAACTTGATTTGGCCTCGCACTCCTCGCCCTTGATGATCCTTGTAATCCACTTTTTGTTGGGGTTCTTCCCTGAATCGAACCACCTCAACTAAGGACAAGAGTTTTCCAACGACGGGTTTCGCACGGATGGAGGTACCAAATCCTCAACCTACACTCGCAATCCAAAATACAGTAACAGTGTCCAACTTCGTGTTCAACCATCTTGACAAATATGTCTGGGTTGACTGTAATAATCCACATTAAGGCAACCACTGCAAGAAAGACGTTGATTTCCAATGCTTTAAGGGAAAGTTTCATGGGAGAAATGGTTGTGGCCAAAGTTGTTATTGTTGTTCGAGTTGTTATCGCTGCCATTGTTGTTCAGGTTGTTGCTGCCGCCCCTATTGTTTTTTGGGTCGTTGCTGCCGCCCCTATTGTTGTTCAAGATGTTGCCGCGATTGCCATTGTTGTTCAGGTTGTTGGTGTTGCTGCCATTGTTATTCAGGTTGTTACTATCGCCACCATTGTTGTTTAGGTTGTTCCCACTACCCCCATTATTATTTGGGTCATTGCCGCTGCCGCCATTGTTGTCTGGTTGTCATCGATTGCAGTGTTGTTCGGGTTGTCACTGATTGAAGTGCTAGTAATAAGCTATATTTTTGGCGATGAAGTTGCAGTGGGAGTCATGTAGGAACAATGAGAATGCATTGTTTTCTCTTTTTGTTTGTAGCTTGGTGTCGGTGGTAGAAAAGGACGATTCTAAGCGCCTAGATCACAAGGGTTAAATGTTGGGATGAGAGTCATGTAGGAAGGCGGGGAAGACTTTTTTTTTTTCTCATTTTTGTTTGTAGCTTGTTGCTAGTGGAGGAAGATGACGGTTCTAAGCAGCTGACTCTAGGGGTTAGGGGAGGAGTCAGGTAAGAGGATGGAAAGAAACACTTTCCTGTTTTTGTTCGGAGTTCTCTATAAAAAGGGTAGCTAATATAGATTATTATAAAAATAAATAGTTACAATTATTTCGATTCTAGTATAGTTTATACAAGTCTACTAGCTAGGCTTCCAACCTCACAATCTTGATTCTTGCAAATGAAATTAAATATTTACAAATTATTTCTAATAATGGACGTAATAAAATTTAGTGACACACCCCGACCCGAAATGTCCACCAGGACTCCAAATCGAGCTGTGATGACTAACAACAGGAGGGTGATGAAACCATAAAGTGTAGTGATGTGGAAAACGTGAATAAATTTAAACTTAAAAGTACCTAAATACAAGAGTGAGCGGGAATGAACCTTTTCACATGTGATGTTAGAGCATAAGTAAAGTATGATGAGAATTATACCATGGAAGGTAGCCACCTATATTGATATTTGCCAAGAATTCTCGTCAATACGAAAGTTCAGCTGCTAAAACCTGGAAGGGCGAAAAAGAAGGGTGAGTGTGCCTGAAAATAAAGCTTTGTAAAAACCTTTTCGAAAACATAATAACCCTTTGCGTAAAACAAGTATATTCCAAAATATACATACTACGTATAGTAAGAGAATACTTACTGTAGCTTGCAAGATCTCAAGAATTTAATATGGCATAATGTTTCATAAATAACATATGACATCCGTAATCACATAATCTCGCATAAGCAATCATATCATAGCAAGTGTTCATCGACACATGCTGACACACAAATTCATGCAGAGATATTCTTATATGAACAAAACTGGGTGTAACAATGATATACGCTCTAGTACTACAATCACATGAATGCTGGTGCTACGCGCAACACATACGAGTCCTAATTGTCTATAGCAATCTAGGATCCAAAGTGAACCTACGGTGCAATGTGCACATACACATTAAAGACTAGCCCTGGCCTGGGCGAGTACTAACACCGGTGCAGCAAACGATGAGCAGATATCGTAAACATAATCATGTCATAGTAATTCGATAATTCTAATCAATATATCATTATTCATAGCCACAAATTTAGCTAAAGCATTCTGTAAGATTTATAATGATTTACTAATTCTCATCGTTAGGCCATTTACCATAAACGTTAATTTAATTACAGCAGTCATATAGAAAGATTTATTAGTAGATGTATGTATGGAAACTAAACATATACATATATATATATTTGTATATATCGAGCTTGATTCTCAACCAAAATCAATAATACAATAAGCTAATGAAGCTAGAAGTGTAGGGAATAGGTCTATACCCATTTGAGGCCGTGTTATAATCGGAGTTCGCCGGAAAAGTGGTCTGAAACTGGCCAAATGGTCATGAGTTCTTGCCGGAAATCTGGAGAATTTCATCCCAATTATCAGAGCTAATTTCTAATTTGATACTTAACCGAACTTGATGATTCAAAAGCCACTTTGAAGTAGTAAGTACAGAGAATATATCTATACCGGAGCGGGGCCGAGACACAGTCGGAGCTCGCCGGAAAAACGTCTTGAAAGTGGTCGGATGGCCACGGTTCCTTGCTTAAAATCTGGGGATCTTTTCCCCGAGATGTTTTTCTGTATGAACTCTTTCAAATTGCACTTTGAAGTTTAAAGACCTTATCAGAAATTCCAAAAACAATAAGATTTGAGGTTGAGGGCTCACGAGGCTTACCCTTGGTCGGAAAACCGTAAACTCGCCGGAGTTAGCAAGGTTAGGTGTGCTACTGTTGTGTGCAATGGTCAATGTTTCTGTGCAGGCGTGCATCGACAGTGGAATGGAGAAAATATAAGAAGGGGAGAGAGATTGAAACGTGGTGGTGTGGTGGCCTGAGGACTCACCGGAGTCTGAACTTGGCTTCCCGGCCTCCTCGGCTTTACATAGAAGGATGAGTGTTGGGGAGCAGATAACTAAAGGAGAGGGAAGGGAAATGATAATGTGGCAGCCGAGGAGAGGTGCCAGAAATAATGGAGGGGACACGGGAGAGGAGAAATTTTTCCAAGTGCCGGGAACACCATGACACATGGTGTTCCCTCACACATCAGGATTTGACATTTTGAATATCCTTTAATTTTATATTTCAATAAATATAAAAAACTAAATCCTAATGTGTGAGGGAACACCATGGTGTTCCCGGCACATGGAAAAATTTTCTCACGGGAGAGGGGTGGAGGAATGGCGGGTGAGCCCCACGTGGCACACAGCCCAAGGCCACCAATGGAGAAACAGAAAAATAACGAATCATTTTTCTCTCGTACACGTGCATTAAACGCGGATCATTTTTTTTCTGCAACCAGGCTCAGACCCTAGCTAGCTTAGTTACGAAACTTCCTAGCTAATCCTTCTTCCAGTCTGAATCTCAATAAATTAGGTTTTTCCCAAACAAGGTCTTCGTTATTTTTATATTTGATAATAATATGGTGGTTTTGATGATTTTTGGACCATATGTGACTGTGTCACTGTCACATGCGGTATTGTGATTGTTTGATGAGTTTACATTTATTTATATATTTTGATTTTTTTTTTTATCCCCAGACCAATTTCTCTCCTCAAATTGTTTGATGATTTTACATTTATTTATATATTTTGATTTTTTTTGTTATCCTCAGACCAATTTCTCTCCTCAAATTGTGATTATTTGATGACATAACTACATTTGTACACTGCTTTATTCATGAACGATTTGCAGTTAAAAGATGAAGTGTTGATGGAATAGTAGCTTGGGAACACGCATTCTGTATAAATCAGAAATAAAATGTTTCTTTTTAGCATTTTTCTGATAACAACCATATTTTTGGTGACTATTAGGTGTAAGAAATATGATTTTCACGCATCATTTTCAACTTATCACATATTCTTTATTTATTTTGATTGTCGGATAAAATAAATCATACGAGAACAACAAATTAACAAGCTTGTGTTTGAGCGTGAAAAATGTGCGTATTTATTATTTTCTAGATGCAAGATCCATAGATGGCAATAAAAATGCAAATTAAAGGGAAATTAGGGTTGTGTTTATGGAGAAAACTAGAGTCTATCCCGTAAACAATCATGTGACAATATCATTGATCCATCTCAATTCTAACTGCATGGTTTACTAATTTGTTGTGTTTTGAGTTGATGCACATAAGTAGTGAACATAACTATAAAGAAATAAGAAGAAAAAAAAATTTAGCTTCTTCACGTTATAATTGTACAACTTTAAAATTACGTTCACCAACCCGATCATCAATGCATGTTGATTTAGAAACCAAACAGCAGATTGAAAAAACTGCAGTTCATTCATGTTTCTTCTGTTTTTTCTACTCTAGTGATTTTGCATATATAGTTTACAGCAAGTCACAGATAATAAATTAGGAATTATAACTTGTTGGCAGACAGAAAAAATAATCAGGCATATATTGTCCACTCAAATTCTTCATATTTTCTTTTCATAGCTTGATGTATAAAGTTCTAAACTCTGGATAAAGGATTTGAATTTCTGTGTGCAGAGGAGCTATACTGCCATAGCTAAATTAAGGAGATAATTACTTTATTATTTATTACTGTAACAACAGAGATTACAGTAAAACATCTCTCGAGTAATACTCTATAATGGAATAAGCTCTTTCAAGTCATAAAAAGTTGCAGTCCCAACTTGGGACTAATTTTGTACTGAAATAAACTTCATATTGTTATAAATTATAATTCATTTTTGTCTCGTCTTAAGGAAACACACCTCCACATAAGATAACTGCAAATAAGTACAAAAATATGGAATATCATAAGTAAACTTTAAGATGAACTAAAATACTTCTCTAAAGTTGTTGGGTACAATGTTTTGTTTTTAAAGTGCTTTCAATAAAAATATTAATGAGCAGAAGCACTTCTAAATAAACCATAAAAGACAACGAAGAAGGCTGCCTTTTTATCCAAAAAGAAACCAAAAGCAAGACATTGTGTTATCAGGGTTAATCGCATGCCTATGAAATTTCTCCTTTTACTATGAAACATTGCAACTTCTCAAAAATTCTTGAAATCATATAAAATCAAGCACTACCAGAAATTTGAGCTTTTCTTACGACTTTTTAAGCAACGGAACAAATCTCGTCGGCTAAATCTAACTTACACGATGGACTTTGCAGGTGGTAGGGCAAAATAAGTCAGCAACCTGGGTTGACTGAAAGTTCTTATACAACGAAAATAGTTCGTAGGTGATGAAAAGATTCGTCATGTAAATTTTTGGCGCCAAATAAGAAAAGTTTTAACCGACGGAGATGTGTGCCGTCGTGGTAAAGCCTAAACTCAAAAGGGGATGACATTCCATTTTTGAGGGTTCTAGATCCGTGACAATTTGAAAGTAGGCTAACGAATGAAAGCCAAGAAGCGCTTTGCCTGTAGAACTGAGTAGTGAGGTATTAAGGCCTAAGAAGATAGATAAGACTCTGTTTCTTAATCAATTCCTAATTATTAAACTACAAATTATGATCAATTTAAGGATAACATTAAAAATGAACCACAATTATGGAAGAATTGTGGGGGTAACTTAGCTATCTTTGAGATATGAGATTTACTTAAGAAAAATGGAAATATATCTTGCAAGATGTCGTCTATTGTAAATGAATAATTGTTTGAGTATGGCAAGGTTAGAGACCTTCTTACAATATCATAAATACGGGAAAGTCTACTTCCTGGCAAATTATTGTGTAAGCCCTAACATATGTTTCTAGGACTTAACATTGGAAAACAACTACTCTCATATGAAATAAAATTTCAATATGGATTTTGTGCACCATTAAATATAGTCAACCTAGTAGTGGATCCAATTATTAAATGTTAGACTAGAGAGTAAGTTGATCATCAAGGGCAATGAAGGCTAAAGCCAACATGACTAATGCATCAGCCGAACAAAAATCTTACTTAGTTGAATGGACATTTCGGGTCGGGGGTACTAGAATGTAATACCTACACCCAACCTATTCCATTGTTTGAATACCTCTGCAATGGACTTGTGTGCCTTCATAATTAATGCGCATTGATTTATGGTTTATAATACCTTGTTGTTCTGCCTTACACTTTTGACTCACTTCTGCTATAGGGTATCTACTACATACTATTATTATAATATTTTTGGAAAACCATATACTTATTTTACAGCGAGGGGTTACACTTTTCGAAAAGGTTTTACAAAACTTTATTTTCAGGCTCACTCATCCTTATTTTTCACCCCTCCAGGATTTTAGTGGTAGAGGTTTTGTGACGACGAGAATTGATGGCAAAAGCTGTTACGTAGGAGACTTTTCCTTTTGGTATAAATGTCCTTACTCGTCTTTTACTTTAATTTATCTATGCTCTGACATCACTTGTGTGATATGGGTTCAATCCCGCTCACATGCGCAGTCTAAATTATTCACATTTTTCACATCACTACACTTTATGGCTTCGTCACCTTTCTGGTGTTGGCCAGCAGAGCTCAATTTTGAGTCCAGGTGGACATTATGGGTCGGGGTGTGTCACTAAATTTTATTACGTCCATTATTAGAAATAATGTGTAAATATTTAAGTCCATTTGCGAGAATTAAGATCGTGAGGTTGGAAGCCTAGCTAGTAGACTTTTATAAGCTACACTAGTAGACTTCTATAAGCTGCACTAGAATTAAGATCGTGAACTTTTTATTTATATAATAATCTATATTAGCTATCCTCCTTATAGAGAACTCCGAACAAAAACAGGAAAGTATTTCTCTCCATCCTCTTACCTGACTCCTCCCCCAACTGCATAGAACCATCATCTTCCACCACTGGCAACAAGCTACAAACAAAAATGAGAAAAAAGAACAAGCTACAAACAAAAATGAGAAAAAAAGGTTTTCCCGCCTTCCTACATGACTCATACCCCAACATTTAACCCTTGAGATCCAGCCGCTTAGAATCGTCATCTTCCATCACCGACACCAAGCTACAAACAAAAAAGAGAAAACAATGCATTCTCCTTGTTCCTATATGACTCCCACTGCAACCTCCTCGCCAAAAATAGAGCTTATTGCTATCACTTCAAACGGCAACAACCTGAACAACAATGGCAGCAGCACCAACAACCTGAACAAGAATGGTAGTTGCAACAACATCCTGAACAATAGTGGGGGCGACGATAATAACCTGAACAACAATGGCAGGGACAACAACCCGAACAAAAATAACGACGACGCTAACAACAACGTTGGCCGGAACCATTTTTCCCATGAAACTTTCCCTTAAAGCACTGGAAATCAATGTCTTTCTTGCAGTGGTTGCCTTGATGTGGACTATTACACTTAACCCAGACATATTTGTCAAGGCGGTTGGACACGAAGCTGGACATTGTTACTGTTTTTCGGATTGCGCAGTGCAGGTTAAGGATTTGGTACCTCCGTCCATGAGAAACCCGTTGTTGGAAAATTCTTATCCCAAGTTGAGGTGGTTTGATTTGGGGAAGAACCCCAACAAAAATTGGATTACAAGGATCATCAAGGACGAGGAGTGCGAGTGCAAATCAAGTTATTTCTACACATTCATGGCTTCCACAACGTGTCCATGTTGATCATATGGTGGGGATTGTCGATCATGACTTATGAACTCCCACAGGTTACCTCCCCTGTGTGGGCTACACTCTGGGTTGTATGGGTGGCATATTGTCCGTCCACAAGGAGGTTGTACCCCGGAGAGCAAAGTTTGTGGAGGTGGCTTCACAGTTTGTGTAGCCAATTTGAAGCCACATCCACAAACTTTGCTCTCCAGGGTACAACCTCCTTGTGGACAGACAATATGCCACCCATACAATGCAGAGTGTAGCCCACACAGGGGAGGTAACCTGTGGGAGTTCATAAGTCATGATCGACAATCCCCACCATATGATCAACATGGACACGTTGTGGAAGCCATGAATGTGTAGAAATAACTTGATTTGCACTTGCAATTCTCGTCCTTGATGATCCTTGTAATCCACTTTTTGTTGGGGTTCTTCCCCGAATCAAACCACCTCAACTCGGGACAAGAGTTTTCCAATGAAGGGTTTCACAAAGACGGAGGTACCAAATCCTCAACCTGCATTGCGCAATCCGGAAAACAATAACAGTGTCCAAGTTCGTGTCCGACTGCCTTGACAAATATGTTCGGGTTGAGTGTAATAGTCCATAGCAAGGCAACCTCTGCAAGAAAGACGTTGATTTTCAGTGCTTTAAAGGAAAGTTTCGTGGGAGAAATGGTTGCGGCCAATGTTGCCGTTGTTGTTAGTGTCGCTGATATTGTTGTTTGGGTTGTTGTCGTTGCCATTATTGTTCATGTTGTTGTTGCCGCCCTCATTGTTTTTTTTGTTGTTATCATCGCCTCCATTGTTGTTCAGGATGTTGCCGCGACTGCCATTGTTGTTTAGGTTGTTGGCGCTGCTGCCATTGTTGTTCAGGTTGTTGCCGTCACCGCCATTGTTGTTTAGGTTGTTCCCGCTGCCCCCATTATTGTTTGGGTCATTGTCGTCGCCGTCATTGTTGTTCGGTTGTCACCGATTGCAGTGTTGTTTCTGATGTTGTTTGGGTTGTCACCGATTGAAGTGATAGTAATAAGCTCTATTTCTGACGAGGAGGTTGCAATGGGAGTCATGTAGGTACAAGGAGAATGCATTGTTTTCTTTTTTTTTTTTTTTTTTTTTTTTTTTTGTAGCTTGGTGTCGGTGGTGGAAGAAGACAATTCTAAGCGGTTGGATCTCAAGGGTTAAATGTTGGGGTGGGAATCATGTGGGAAGGTGGGGAAAACCTTTTTTTTTCGCATTTTTGTTTGTAGCTTGTTGCCAATGGTGGAAAATGACGGTTCTAAGCAGTTGGCTTTTGGGGTTAGGGGAGGAGTCAAGTAGGAGGATGGAGAGAAATACTTTCCTGTTTTTGTTCGGAGTTCTCAATAAAGAGGGTAGCTAATATAGATTATATTAAAAATAAATAGTTACAAATTATTTCAATTCTAGTGTAGCTTATATAAGTCTACTAGTTAGGCTTCCAACCTCATAATCTCGATCTTGCAAACAGACTTAAATATTTACAAATTATTTCTAATAATGGATGTAATAAAATTTAGGGACACACATCGACCCGGAATGTCCACCTGGACTCCAAATCGATCTGTGCTGGTTGACAACAGGAGGGTGACAAAGCCGTAAAGTGTAGTGATGTGGAAAATGTGAACAAATTTAAACCTAAAAGTGCCTAAATACAAGAGTGAGCGGGAATGAACTTTTTCACACGTGACGTCAGAGTATAAGTAAAGTACAATAAAGTTGGATGAGAATTATACCATCGAAATTAGCCACCTATACTGATATTTGCCAAGAATCCTCGTTGATATGAAAGTTCAGCTGCTAAAACCTAGAATGACGAAAAACAAGGGTGAGTGGGCCTGAAAATAAAGCGTTGTAAAAACTTTTTCGAAAACATAATAACCCTTCTCGTAAAACAAGTATATTTTCCAAAATATACATATTACGTATAGTAAGAGAATACTTACTGTAGCCTGCAAGATCTCAAGAATTCAATATGGCATAAGATTTCATAAATAACATATGACATCCGTAATCACATAATCTCGCATAAGCAATCATATCATAGCAAGCGTTCATCGACATATGCTAACATACGAGTTCATGTACAGATATTCTTACATGAACATAACTGGGTGTAACAATGATATACGCTTTAGTACTACAATCACATGAAGGCTGGCGCTATGCGTAACACATACGAGTCCTAATTGTCTATATCAATCTAGGACATGACTAGCACCTACTATGAATGCAAAGTGAGCGTACGGTGCGATGTACACATACAGGTGAAAAACTAGCCCTGGCCCGGGCGAGTACTAACACCGGTGCAGCAAACGATGAGCAAATAACATCAATATAGTCATGCCACAGTAATTCGATAATTCTAGTCAATATATCATTATTCATAGCCATAAATTTAGCTAAAGCATTTTGTAAGATTTATAACGATTTACTAATTCTCATCGTTACGCCATTTACTATAAACATTAATTTAATTATGGTAGTCATATAGAAAAATTCATTACTAGATGTATGGAAGCTAAACATTTATATATTTATGTGTGTATGTGTGTGTGTATATATATATATATTTTTTTTTTTATGTGTGTATATATATATATTTATGTATATATCGAGCTAGATTCCCCACCAAAATCAATGATACAAGAACCTAAGTGAAGTTAGAAGTGTAGGAAATAGGTCTATACCCATTTGAGACCGTGTTATAATCGGAGTTCGCCGGAAAAGTGGTCTGAAAGTGGCCAAATGGTCATGGGTTCTTGCTGGAAATCTGAGAATTTCATCCCAACTTTCAGAGCTAATTTCTAGTTCGATACTTAACCAAACTTGATGATTCAAAAGCCATTTTGAAGTAAAAAGTACAGAGAATAGATCTATATCGGAGTGGGGCCGAGTTACAGTCGGAGCTGGGTGGAAAAAAGTCTTGAAAGTGGTCGGATGGCCACGGTTCCTTGCTCAAAATCTGGGGATCTTTTCCCCGAGATGTTTTTCTGCATCAACTCTTTCAAATTGCAATTTGAAGTTTAAAGACCTTATCAGAAGTTCCAAAAACAATAAGATTTGAGGTTGAGGGCTCCCGAGGCTGACCCTTGGTCGGAAAACCGTAAACTCGCCGGAGTAAGCAAGGTTAGGTGTGCTACTGTTGTTGTGCAATGGTCAATGTTTCTGTGCAGGTGTGCATCGACAGTGGAATGGAGAAAATATAAGAACGGTAGAGAGATTGAAACATGGTGGTGTAGTGGCCTGAGGACTCACCGGAGTCTGGCCTTGGCTTCCCGGCCTCCTCGGCTTTACATTGAAACATGGTGGTATGATAGAAGGATGAGTGTTGGGGAGGAGAAAACTAAAAGAGAGTGAAGGGAAATGATAATCCGGCAGCCAAGGAGAGGTCCCAGAAATAATCGAGGGGACACGGGAGAGAGGTGGAGGAATGGGGGGTGGGCCCCACGTGGCACACAACCCAAGGCTGCAAATGGAGGAACGAAAAAAATAACGGATAATTTTTCTCTCGTACACGTGCATTAAATGCTATAAAGTGCCCTTCTTCTGATTCTGGGTTCGAAGCTGTCAATAACGGATCATCTTTTTTCTGCAACCAGGCTCAGATCCTAGCTAGCTTCGTTACGAAACTTCCCAGCTAACCCTTCTTCCAGTCTGAATCTCAATAAATTAGGCTTTTTTTTCAAAACAAGGTCATCGTTATTTTTATATTTGATTATAATACGGTAGTTTTGATGATTTTTGGACCATATGTGACTATATCACTGTCACATACGGAATTGTGATTGTTTGATGATTTTACATTTATTTATATATTTTTATTTTTTTTCCCCAGACCAATTTCTTTTCTCAAATTGTGATTATTTGATGACATAACTACATTTGTACACTGCTTCATTCATGAACGATATGCAGTTAAAAGATGACGTGTTGATGGAATGCTAGCTTGGGAACACGCATTCTATATAAATCAGAAATAAAATGTTTTTTCTTTTAGCATTTTTCTGATAAAACCATATTTTTGGCGCTTATTAGGTGTAAGAAATATGATTTTCACACGACATTTTCAACTTGTCATATATTCTTTATTTATTTTGATTGTCGGATAAAATAAATCATACGAGAACAACAAATTAACAAGCTTGTGTTCAAGCGTGAAAAATGTGCGTATTTATGATTTTCTAGATGCAACATCCATATATGGCAATAAAAATGCAAAATTAAAGGGAGAGTTATTAAGAAGAATGGAAATATAATTCGCAAGATGTCGTCTCTTGTAAATGAATAATTGTTTGAGGTATAGCAAGGTTAGAGACCTTCTTACAATATCATAAATATGGGGAAAGTCTACTTCTTGGCAAATTATTTTGTAAGTCCTAACATATGTTTCTAGGACTTAACATTGGAAAACAACTACTCTCATATGAAATAAAATTTCAATATGGATTTTCCACACCATTAAATATAGTCAACCTAGTAGTGGATCCAATTATTAAATGTTAGACTAGGGAGTAAGTTGATCATCAAGGGGAATGAGGGCTAAAGCCAACATGACTAATGAATCAGCCGAACAAAAACCTAACTTAGTTGATTGGAGATCCACTACAAGAAAACATGCTATAGGACACCAATGTTTGCACACTCGAGTCTATCGGTAGAAAGACAGCACTCTTGGCTTTTTTTGGTGTCCATTTACTTTGATGCCACTCTATTGGTGGTTTTAAATTTAAGATTGGTGTCCTTTCATTTTTGGTGTCTTTAAATCTGAGATTGGTGTCTTTTAAACTCAGACCCACCGATGATGGTGCTAGTGAAACCCCTTTGGTAAATCACAGTTTAAAAAAAATATAAAAAATTAAAGTAAAAAAAAAAAATCTTTTTTGTCTCCATTTCATTTGGGTTTTACTATGTTTTTTACTACTGAGTGATAGAGCAAATGCCTTTATAATTTTCTGTTTGGCTCTGGATCTTTTGAAATTGATATATTATACTGTTTTTTTTCCTTCTTTTCTTGGTCAAAGCTAGACACTTACGATAATGTGGTGAAGAAGGTGGCTAGCAAAATTGGTTTTTGAAGATCCCACCCAAATCAGACTCACTGCTCACTATGATTGTCAATGTTATTTAACTGTCACTTGTATAATTGATGCTCATTATGATTGTCGATCTCTATACAGGTAATGTGATATGGTGTACTATGAAGTCCTACTCCTAGACATCCCCCTGCCAGAAGTGCAAGCCCTAAAATGTTTGAAAGTTGTTTTTCATCATGCTACAAGAGCTGAGGTCCGTGTGAAATATTTGGTCAGTTTTCCTGCGTATGCACCGTTATTAAATTTATACACTCATCATAATCTTTTGTAATTTGTCCACAGTTAGAGATTCAAAATATTAGATTGCCCAAACAGAGCACGGTTGGGGATGTACCTGAAATAGGTCCAGTTTCTCATCCAAATGCAGAGTTCAGACTGTTCGGGTTTACTATCTCACAAGATATATATGGTAATTACTTGTTCTTGCATGTCAAGTGTATCAGCGTTTTAGGTTTTTGTTTTCATCCGTATTTTCTCCAGAAATGGTGTCTTTGCGCTGTTTGTATTGTTGATTATTATGATACATTTGTAAATGGAATTGCATTTGATGGGATGTGATTGAAATTTAATTTTTTGGGATTTGATTGAAATTTGTTTCATGGAATTTGATTGTATATGAGGCTGATTGTTGCAGATTTGTAGTTATATTCTTCCATCAAAGATATTAAAATTTGTTTTCACTAAAAATAAGAAAAAGAAAAATGGTATTCCAATATGGGTGCCCCATGAGGCATCCTTTTTTTAAAACACAATTTGCAAGTTTGACACCAATGATTTAGGGTGGCACTATTTTCAAATGACTCCAATGTATTAACGGTCTCTATTGTTACAATAGAGACATCTACATAGGACATGTACTCCTATTTAGTGGCTGTTTGGTGGAAAATTAGGTTTGCCACCAATGTGAGTGTCCACTATTTATAATAGACACCAATGAAAAGGGTGTCCTTTAGCCAAAATTCTAGTAGTGAACCCATGGTCCTAAGTTCAATAGGCAAACTGATTGGGCATGATTCAAAGAAGTTAACACACTACATAACTCATTCTTGTGATGGAAGAAGTGTGTTCTCTGTAGAAGTTTTAAGATGTACATATTTATACTTAATAGCAGTGATGTCTTATAAATAAGAGGATAGAGCAGACTATTCTTAATTAGTGGTCACCTATGTGGGAGTAAAAGTGGGTCGCTTCTATGGGTACGAGATGGCTAAATTCTTTAAAGCTTCCATGAATCTGGGATTTGTTCAGAACCAAAATGAACACAACTATATGAACCGTAATATATTAGGATTGGTGATGTGTGTTGGTTATTGTCTCGGTTTACTGCTGCGGTGAACAGTTCAAGATTTTTCACATCCACTGCATCATCAAGTAAATCTAATAAGTTTAGGATAGGTTCAAGTCCAAAAGACACCTCTTCTGATCTCTTGTCCGCTTGTACGCTCAAATTCTTCTTAATTTTCATTCATGTGGGGGATTGTTGGAATATATAAATTTTAATTTATGAATGAAAATATTCAAGTCTTAAAGGTTGCATTGTTCCACATGTAAACATGATGCCAAGTATTAAAGAACCAACAGTTTTGGTTTGAAAGATCCATATTTTCTGATAAGTTACATCTTGTTAAGCAATACTTGAGTGCTATATAAACTTAAGAAACTATTGTCAGTTAAGTAGAAATTAAGAGGAGATTTTTCTAATGTCTTCTATTCTTTGTTCGTCAAATTTCGAGTTGTGTCTTAAGAGTACGGAATTTATGAAGTTCACCATAGTCCAAAGATTGAAGTGCTTTGACTTTGGATTATAGATTGTTGAATCTTGAGAGACGAACGCCTACCAAGCTACAAGCACAAAGTAGTGGAGAAATTCTATATTTAGGACATTACATTTATGCAAGTCTCAATCTCCAAGTTTGTCAATCTTTCTTACTTTCTCTTTAGTTGTTTATATTAATCTTGTATACTATTGATGTTTGTGGTTTTCTTTATGATTATTATCATTAGAATTCTTGTGCTATTTTCATATTTTCTAATATTGTTCCAACGGTAGCAAATAGAAGAATTAATGCTAATGTCACAAGCAACTGAAGGTACATTTTTCCTTGGAATATGGTAACACCAATCATAGGGTCTCCGGAGCATCCATGTAGCATATATCCAAGGTGTAACCGAGCCTTACCATACGTATTATAGCATAGAGGTGTGGTGGCATATCATTTGTTGAAGTCCTTGGGTTAATTTGAATTTTTAGGTTATAACAAAGGACTTGGATTTGAGTTTTGTCAGGTTATGAGAACTACTATGTTCCTCTATTGAATTCCAAGTCTTTCCACTAAATATATATATATATATATATATATAAAGAATGACCAGCTAATTTGTAATGACAAATTATTTACATGTAGTGCCAAATCATTTGTTGTCTATAACAACTACCTATATGTAAAGAATGACCAAAAGAACATGCTATTGTTTTGGTTCTGGAATGGCACCCTATTAGAAAATTGATTACTTTTATGATAATATATACATGAAATTGTCATAGAGGCTTTCAAATTAGAAAAAGATAAGCACACACTATTTTTTGCTTCTTATATAATTTTTTTTTTATCATTAAATTGAATAAATTAAACACAAACAAATATTTTTATTTTTATTTTTAAAAAAAGAGGACAATAGATTGCAAGTCCAAACATCCATCCCTTTCGGGTCCGGAAAAGATATGAAGAATTTCATCTTGCTATGACCATAGTCAAGCAAACTCAACACGGAGAAAAAAAGTATGTAATTAACATTTCCTATTCCGCTTGACCATTGAAGTAAAGTTTCATACTATAATTAATATTTCTCTCATAATTCATATTTGTTGTGACACAGTTTTTACTTTATTAAAATAATTTTTTATTTGAATACCAAGAACGATAGTTGTTGAATTAATTAAAATAAATAAAAATAAAGAGAGGCGGCTGTCTATCAAACGAAGCTGCGCAGCTGTTTCTAGGAACAAAGTTAGCAAATACAAAACTAAGGCAAGGCGTATAAATAGCCATTCATGCATATGTTTTCAGACCGTCAAACAAAATTTCCTATTTGCATAATTGCAGTGCAAGTAACTAAAACAAAATGTTTGGGGGCAAAAAAGGAATAAAACTGACACTTTCGGAGAGTGAAGTGCTAGCGGTAGCAAGGAGGAGGAATGCCATAGAAGATCAGAAGAAAAGAGAAGCACTGGAGAAAGCTAGGAAGATAAGAGAAGCAAAGGAGAAGAAAGAGAGGGAGAAGAAGCTTGTACAGAATGAGTTGTACAGGAAAATTGAACAGAAGAAACAAATAGAAAGAGACATAGACATGTTGAGGCGCAAGCTCGCAAATATGCCCAATTAATCGATCAACTCTTTGGCAGTTACATCTGCAAACTCCTTCCAAGCTTGTTTAATTTATATTTACTTTTCCTTTGGTGTTTTTCCCTTTTTGTTATTGGCTGATGGTTTTTCTTGTCTATGAATTGAAATAAAGCAGCATATTTGATGTACTAAAATTAGTTTCCCTTCTTTGATTTGAGCTTTATGCAATTTTTTACATGTTTGATGTTTCCCCTTCCTTTGGTGTTATATGTACTTTTACGTATTTTGCATCACTTGGGTTTTCCTCTTATGCACCAGAAAAGAAAAAACATAAGGAAAACATAAAGCACAATAGCATCACCACCCCTACTGTACCGCGTGTTGGTTCAGTAAGCTTTGATATCCCTCAGAGTTGGAAGAAATATTTGTTTGTAACTTAACGTTGTTGCGTGATTTTATTATTTTACAAGTATAAATTTATGTGGAGAATGTTGATTTTCTTACAAGTGTACAAAAAATAATAAAACTTATATCCTCTCAATATATATTAACTTAATTAGACTATCTACCCTTGCAAGAGTGTTAAGGGGTGAATATCAACATCACAATAGAAACATAAACTTCATAACAATATAAAAAGAGAAAATTGTAGCAATTGCTTCTTAACTTTAACCCAATTGGAGCAATGGTCTATCAACTAAAAGTTCATGACCATGGGTCCCTTAACTCGTCAAAACATGCATCTATGGTCATTTTCGCCGACTCTATCAAAATTCTGTCAAAATGACTCATGTTGGAAGGATCATTGCTAAAATTGGGTTGAAATTGAGGGACCATTGCTCCAATTGGGTTAAAGTTGAGGGACCATTTCTCTAATTGGGTTAAAGTTGAGGGACCATTGCTACAATATTTTTCATTTGGTTTTTTATACTTGCCCCTTGATTTAGCCTCACGTGCGTGGCACGTGACTCATTTTGACAGAAGTTTTACCGGAATTGACGGAAATGACCATAACTACACATTTTGACAAGTGAAGGGATCAATAGTCATGGATTTTTAGTCAAGAAATTATCGCTCCAATTGAGTTAAATTTCTAGTTGAGGAATTCTTTGCTCTAATTGAGTTAAAGTTGAAGGACAATTGCTACAATTATCTCATATAAAAACTAAAAAAGCTCTATGTTTGTTCCCATTAATACATATATAGCCGAACATACAGACTCCCATTGATGTCGAATGCCCATCTATATGAATTAACACCCTCAATTATATCATAATTTCCCCCTTTTTAATCAGCTATAAAATAAAGCAAAACAGAGTTTGATAAATTGTATTTTTTAAAGTTTTTTGAGTATAAAAAACAGTGTAAAAGCGTGAGGTAAATTTTTATATAAAAGTAATAATTGTATATAATGACAAAAATGGGAATAGTAGTGGTGGTGACGGCAATGAGAGCAGTGGCGGGGGAAGTGGTAGTGGTGCTAGCTATGGTGCCATCGTTGGTGGTTATGGTAGCATCAATGGTAGAGGTATGGTGGGGTGCCAATAGTGGGGTGTAGTGGTTGGAGTGCAAAGATAACAATGGTGCTAGGGGGCGATGCTAGCGGCAATGGTGACGGTTGTGGTTGTGGTTATGTTGGTGGTGGTGGTGGTGACGATTGCAGTGGTGGTGGTGGTAGTTGCTTTGTTAGCCATAGAATTAAAGTCCTGAAAGCATAAATGTTGTCGGTCTTCAAGCAAGGAGATATCTCTTTGATGATCAAAGCGCTAGCGAGTACTTGGTCTACGGTCCTCCATGCATATACCTTCGTATGAAGATCACGGCGGTTGATTTGTCAGCTTCAGCAACCGGGTTATCCATCTTAGTTTCAATGGTATCCCTAAGACTCTTTGCAGTGAGGTGGAGCTTCACATTTTGGACCTACTTCAGTTAGTTTCTTCCAGAGACTTCTAGAGCGACCAATTCGAGTTTGTTCAAATTGACTTGTCGCTATCATAAAAAGAGAACAAGATTGTGGTTAGTGCAATGGAAAAAATGGTTAGTGCAATGGAAAAAAAAAAAAAATCATCCATAAACAAGGAGTAGAAAATTCTGGTTCTATTGGACATGTTTTGGTTTAAATTTTCTTAAAAACTTTGGGTTTTATAGGTGTAGTGTTTTAAGAAACTTCGGGTTTAAATTTTTATGAACTTCAAGTTCATGAGTACCTGCAAACAAACGAAATATGTACAGAATAATAGATATTACAAGTAAATTAATGTCTGTCTGCAGGCGTAGTATTTCACAAAGTTGCAAGAAAGAAGGAAACAATTGTGTGTGGGTCAACAAGACCAGGTCCATACAGGGCCGAAATAGAAGCAGAGGGTGCCCAAGCCCAGAAACTGGGTTGAGTTTTGACTTTTGATGCGGGATGAGCAAGGCAACAGCAACAGATGATAGCCCTGCCCAACAATTGGGCTAGACTGCTGCAAGAAATCCAGGATAGAAGCCCAGACTGCTATGGATGCAGGCCGAGCGAGAGAGAAGTTCAGAAGGCTCTCTGGTGGGCTGAGAATCAACCAAGCGAGGCTGGGTGTGGGTGTCACCGAAAACAGTGCCGCCATAGCTGGTGGCGGTGATCTCAGGCCAAGGGTAAACCATGGATTCGACGGGAACCAAAGAACGGTGATGGAGGAAGGTTCCTGGACGTCGGAGTCAAAAACCCATGGGTTTTCGAAATCGAAAATTTCGAAGGGAAATCACATCCACACTCGTCGTGGATGACTGCTGGTCAGCTGGGACGGCAAGGCTTCACCAGAAATCGGTGAACCACGGTGGCTGGGCTCGGCTACAGGCGAGGCACGTGGGTGGGCCATGTCCAAGGACACGACGACATAAAACGGTGTCGTTTTAGGGTTCTGGGTGGATAGGCTTGGCTCCAATGGCTGGGCGGCTCAGCAGCTCGGCTCAACGGCGCAGCTCAAACAGCTCAAATTCGTGGCTTTTTCGAGTTTAGGGTAGAAAACCCTTTTTTTTCCTTTCATTTCACAATCATCAATTCACAATATAATATATATGAAAAATAATGCAAACGCAATTTAAATAAAATTTATAATTTAAAACATGTAAAAGTTGCGTTCCTGCACCATGGTAAATTTTTCAATAAAGTTTCATCTTGAATTTTTCATTAAACAAAATCTATTATATTTTTAGAACAATGATTTAATATATATATATATATATATATATATATATATATATATAATTGTTTGATCTAACATTCCCTAAAGTTTCTGTAGACATGTAAATTTTGTTGCACGTAAATGATGCATTACAAAGTTTCATATGGCATATGACTCATCACAAATGAATAAGTCATCAATGACATGTGGCACAAATCAAGTAAAGGAAGTACACAACCTTTCCAAAAGTCGGCAAAAGGGGAAGAAATCTCCTTAAAATCGGCAAGGGGCCCAAATTGCTCCCAAAACCGGAAAGAAAGTTAAAAGCATTTTCACAAAACAAGCAAGAATTGAACATTGCTCGCAAGATTGGCAATAAAGCCCTATAGATTTCTACCAAGTAAGGGAAAATGGCTGAAATTAAGCCACAAAACATGCCCAAATTCTCCCATGGATGAATCAAGACACAAATCAAAGCCAAATCTATCCAAAGGCAAGCTTTGAGAAGTCTATAAATACAAGGTCCTATGACAAGCATAAGGTCGACAATTTCTACATTGAAGGGTCGACAATTTCTAATACACTGCCAAAGCTCTCTTTGAAGAACGTACAACCAAAGCTGAACCTTTCTTTCGACCAAAGCCGAAGCATTCCCTTGAAGAATCAACAAGTACTTGTGCCGATTCTTTCAAGACTTTGTTACAAGCTCAAAACTTGTAACGACGTTCGATTCAAGATCAAGTCTCCAAGACCCTTGAATCAACAAAGTCCTGCATCAAGTCTACCTTTACCGCGGCCCTAAACCTAAGGTGAAGACTATCCACGCATCGTTTCAAGCTCAAAACTTGAAGCAACCGTTCAATCGTTCTTCCAAGATCAAGTCATCGCGACCCTTCGATCAACACCCTACGCATCTACATCAAATTTGAAGACTAACTCAGAGGAAAATTGTAAAAAGAGATTGTAACCTAAAAATTCAAATCAATACAAATCTACTTTGTACGCGTGTTCTCGTTTCATTCGATACATAATTTTTGTGTTTACAGTTTCATCTTGAAATTTTCAATTTTTTAAGCAAATTTTCATTATTTCCGTTGAAAGCAATCAATATTTTTGTATTTGCATATCGATATTTCCAGTAAATTATGGACGATTCACTTCCGCTTGCACATAAGTACAACAATCGGATCAAGCCATTAAGCATATGTTAAGATAACGGATTGGTTCAAGTCTGTTAACAGAACTATGAATCTCTAAAGAATACAAAGATTAAATGGAAAGAGCAAAAGTGGAAGAGTAAAGGATTCTCAGATTTCTTAGTAAAATGAAGAATTCTTACAAAGCTTTCTTACTTAATGTGGAAGACTAAATGGCTATATGTACTAACAAATCACAATCACAATTACAATATTACCCTCTAACCTCCTTACTCAATTACCATCATCCTCCTTAATAACCTCAATTCCCAACTACCTTTCTTTTAACTAACTTGACTCAGCCATGTGTCATTGGTTAATAAAGTCTACCCACTCGTACCTGATAAGAAAAAATAATTATTTTGATAATTGTACCTGTTAAGAAAATAAATTATTTTGATAATTTGATATACGAAAAGATGCCCTAGCTGAGCTATCTCCTTTCTCAGTACCCGCATTGTTCGTAAGTCACAACCACACCGCCACCAAGTCTACCCCATCCTTTGTTGAATTCCCCGCCTTTCCACAAAAAATAAACAACGACCAATTATAGTTTTCTAATGACATTCTTTCCATGTAGTACCAATCATTTGTTGTCTAACCATATAGATCAATATAGAAAATGGCCAGAATAATATTAGGTACAACAAATGATGAATTCCATGCACATTATTTGAAAAAAAAAAATTCATATGTAATTGTGTATTCTTCATATCTCACAAAAATACTTTGACATAGCGTCATCATGGTGATATCAGCTTTACCATTGAAATTGGGTATTGCACTATAATTAATCTTAAGTTCTTAATTATTTTCATAAACGACGGTTATTGAATAAATTAAAAACGAGGTGGCTATCGCAAGGAACCACCCTAGAAAATACAAAGCTGATCAAATCATGCTATATAAAGAACCATTCATGCAGATGTTTTCAGATCATCAAAAAGAAGAAAATTGCATTGCATTATTGCCTCTAAAAAAGAATGTTAGGGTGCAAAAAAGGAATAAAAGTGAGATTCACAGAGTAATGATCTCAAGCTCCCCTCCAAGTTACTTAAAAAAAAATAAAAAATAAAAATTTTTCCCCTCTTTTTATTTTGTTTTCCCTTTGTGCTCAATTTCTTCTCCTTTTATTTATTTATTTTTTAATTTTTTTTTTTTACAGAAATAAAGATTTGAAGTTGGCCAATGGCTTCACACACCAAACTTTTAATAAAAAGCGTTTAATGAAATTTTATTAGTAATGACAAAAGCAAGAGGTGGTGACAATGTTGTAGATAAGTTGAAGTTTGGTTGCATTGGTAGTATCGTAAGTAAGCTGAAGTTTGGTGGCACCGACAATTAGTTATGAAAAAAAAGTTAGTAGTGTCACCAAACTTTAGCTTAATAATATTACCACCGCTTTCAAACTTCAACTTATTTTGCATATTGCGATCATCTTGTCTAATATTTCGGTATTACTAAATCACATGTAGATTCTTTGCACTTGATATCGTGGTATTACTAATCCACATTTCATAACATAGGTCGACGAAGGGGATCTAAGTTGTGAATTATATCTTTAATTAAAAAGACAAACATAAACATTGGACTAGAATTTGTAAGATTTTTAGATGAACTACTTTCCTTTTGTTATTTAACCCAAGGTTTCTGCCAAGATGCAACTTCCATCATTCAGTGGTTTTCACCACATGCACAGAAAGATGACTCAAAACCTCATGAAAATTTTGGAGTAAAAACAAGAAGTTATGGAGAATAATGACATGGTGCTTAAGATAGTGATACGCATGAATCATACAATAAATGACAATTCTTACATAATAATACTTGCAATCTAATGGTATAACTTCTTATTTTCGAGCATCAATTGAAAACACATAATAATATCTACTACCATAATAGTAAATGAAAACACATAATAATATATACTACCATAATAGTTATATGGTATAACTATATATGTTTTACGTTTTGTAAAACATATATAGTTGGAAAACTACATAATAATATCTACTACCATAACAGTAAATGAAAATCACAATCAAATCAACAATCGAAAACACTCAAGCAATAGTTCAAAAATCATACTTGTATTCAATTAATCACATTAGTATCTACTAGCCTAAGCATATCAAGTAGGGTAAGCTAGTCTCTACTAGCTAAATTCTCTACCAGTATCTATCTGTATTTCCTAGCATCTACTAGAAATATATAACACCTACAAATAATCTAGGGTTAGAAGATAGCTATACAAAATATCACATGATAACCATCTAGTGAAAATAGATCACCAATATGGACAAATTCGAGTTTATGGTCGTTTGACCAATTTATAACTTCAAAACAGATTATAAATCATAATCAATTCTTATTTAAGTCTCATTCAAAGACAAACTCAATAAAAAATAATATGCATAGACACACACACACAGAGTTTATTTTAAAACTTTAGTTTTTGAAGGGATACACTCACCTAAATCTGACAATTTCTTATACGACCTGCTAACACAACACGTAAACAATATGAAATTAATGAGTTTCGAGTTAACACGATAACTAATCGGGTCGTTATCGGGTCAATTGATAAGAACGGGTCCTTAACAGGTTTACACGAAGGTGACATGACAGTAACCTGTTTCGACATGTTAAGAAAAAAGTTATTTTGATGATTTTAATTTTTAAAAATACTAAAAAAAACTTATTATAAATACAATAGTCATAGTGCATATGTATATATTGTTTATTAAATATGTATTGTTGTATTAGTATTCTATATAAATTTTAAAAATTTTAATTTTTTTTACAGTATACTATGAGCGAAAAGTGAGATTAAAAAAGTTATAAAACACATTAAAATAACAATATCAAGTAATTTAAAAATACCAAACATATTAAAAAATTATAATAATTAATTTACAAGTGCGAAAAATGTGCAAAAATATAGAAAGGCTCGTGATTGCATGCTCTACGCTATGCGTATGGGTACATCGTCGTTTGCATTTTTAAAACCATACAAATTCTCATGAATAATATTTTTAAGGGAGTTCAAAATAAATAAAATTCATAATCATTAATACACAAGTTTAAAAAAAATGTGAGAGCTTAATATTGAAAGCAACTCCCTTTATTTTGCATATCCTTCAACATTTGGTATTTTATAGTATTGTACTAATGTTTTTTCATTAGGCTCTTATTTTGGAGTATATAATATTTGAAAGACAAATGTTTTTTTTTTATTTTATGTTTTAGAGTAATATTTATGTGACAATGTGGTATGCATATACTAATTTAGTATTATGTTTTCTATTTTTTTTTGTCAAATTATGTTTTTCATTTCATTATTTATTGATTTAAAATATATTTTCTTTAAGGAAAACTAATGAAAATGACTTGAAAACTTTGAGTTTTAATCAAATGGACAAAAAGGTGTTATAAGTGAATAGTACCAGGAGTGACTTTTTAGAGTAAAAATATCATTTTTCGTTAAAATGAACAGTACCAGGAGTGTTTCGTTAAAACTCCCTTTTCTTTAACGGGTAACGGGCCAGGTAGCAAATTGACACACCCCGACCCGGAATGTCCACTAGGACCCTGAATCGAGCTACGCTGGCCGACATCAGGAAGGTGACGAAGCCATAAAGTGTGGTAGTGTATAAAATGTGAATAAATTAAAACCTAAAAGTGCTTAAGTACACGAGTGCATGATGAGCGGGTCTAGACCCATTTCATGTGTGATACAGAGCATAGGTAAAGTACAGTAAGGTGAGATAATGATTACACCATCATAAGAAGACATATGTACTGAAAAGTGCCACGAATCCTCGTCGATACGGAATTCTGCTGTTAGAACCTAGAGGGGTGAAAAAATACAAAATGTGAGTGAGCGAAACAAAACTTTTCAAATCAATTTCAATTACCAAAGACCCTTCGCCGTAATACTTGTATAATTTCCCAGAAAATAACAGGCGTGACTATAACTCAAAACCATAACCAAAATAACAGTCTCACATTTATGCCGTGTCAAATATTTCAACAAGAATAAGTAACCCAGGTGAACTAAATCAATATGAAATGGTATGTCAGCCGGATCCACCTATTGTGGCCTGTACGGCTGAACCAATAACTCATCAACATGCTAGCCGGAGTCACCTCACGTGACCTGTACGGTTGACTCAATAACTTATCAACATACTGGCCAACAGCTCATGAACATGCTAGCTAATAGCTCAATAACATGCTAGCCAATAACTCATCAACCTGCTAGCCACACCCGGACCCGGAATATCCACTAGGACCCCGAATTGAGTCGTGCTGGCCGACACTAGGAAGGTGACGAAGTCGTAAAGTGTGATAATGTATAAAATGTGAATAAATTAAAATCTAAAAGTGCCTAAGTACACGAGTGCGCGATGAGCGGGTTTGGACCCATTTCACATGTGATACAGAGCATAGGTATAGTACAGTAAGGTAAGATAATAATTATACCATCATAAGAAGACACCTGTACTGAAAAGTGCCACGAATCCTCGTTAATACGGAATTCTGCTACTAGAATCTGGAGGGGTGCAAAAATAGAAAGTGTGAGTGGGTGAAACAAAACTTTTCAAACCAATTTCAATTACTAAAGGCAATAACCCCTCACCGTAACACCTGTATAATTTCCTAGAAAATAACAGGTGTGACAATAATTCAAACCATAACCAAAATAACAATCTCACAGTTATGCCGTGTCAAATATTTCAACATGAATAAGTAACCCAGATGAAATAAATCAATATGAAATAATATATCAGCCGGATCCACCTATTGTGGCCTGTATGGCTGAATTAATAGCTCATCAACATACTAGCCGGAGTCACCTCACGTAACCTGTACGACTTATCCATATCTCATCAATCAATTCTAACACATAAGTCGGAGTCACCTATAGTGACCTGTGACTTAATCAATATCTCATCACATATCTCATCAATCAATGCTAACATATAAGTCGGAGTCACCTATAAGTCGTACAGGTCGCTATAGGTGACTTCGACTTATGTGCTAGCATTGATTGATGAGATATGTGATGAGATATTGATTAAGTCGTACAGGTCATAATAGGTAACTCCGACTTATATATTAGCATTGATTGATAAGATATGTGATGAGATATTGATTAAGTCGTATAGGTCACTATAGGTGACTCCTATCATATTATCTGATAATATTAATGGGTTGATTTCGGGTCGGCTTACATTACCTGTTTACTTTAATAGGTGTTACACGACACGATCGTTAAAATATCAAATGCAACACGAAAAAGACACGAACTGAAAAAAATTGACATGAATGATAGGTCTATACTCACCCATAATGCGAGTATAAATCCTTAAAGGTGCCCTTAATCCATATTAGTACCATTATATTTTGCACCTGGTTCGCCAAAAGATTCCGTTAAAACTAACGGTTTATGCTGTTGTCGCCGTTAACTTTAACAGTGACTGCCATTGGCTTTGCCGAAGTTCACCGGAACTACATACAAATCCAAAAATTGTCCAAGGCTTAATTTAAACTTAAATTTCAAAAATCTCAACCACAATGTTATAAAAAGGTTTAGGAGTTTACCCAGATACAATTTCAAACGAAAATGAATGATTTTGGTCTCAGACTCACCAAGATTCCTCTGGTGGAGTTCGTCGGTTTTTGGAAATAGAAACACAGACGCATGCAAAGATGAAATCAAAGACTTCCAGTTCAAAACCTTACAAATACTCTCACTGAACCAACCTAAGCTCAACTCATTTAAATTCGAATTGAAATTAGCTTCGAACTCACGGTTGTCCACTGGACTTTTTCGTTAGAAATTGGAAATGCATGCCCAAGAATTGCAGACGTAGGAGGCATGTGAATGATGGAAAAAAAAAAAATTAGGAAATGAACAATGTAACACACTGTCTAAATTTAAACACAATTGTTAACATTGTAATTGAAAATAGAGCTTCCAAATAGTTGAGAAAGGAAAAAGAAAAGTGGGAAGGATAAATTCTGTCCTATATGTATGTATGTATGTATGTATGTATGCATGCTTGCATGCATGCATGTAATGTTGCCAGCTTAATTGTAGTATTTTGAGAAAGGCAAATTTCATAATTATGTGAATGGACAAATGTATACAAATTACAATTAGCAATATGAAAAACACAAACTCAAGAGAGACTTACAATAAATCAATAAGAACACCATGAGTTTGTCCACAATAAATTAAACTAGTTGTTGCTAATACTTTCTTTTTGGTTTCTTACACTTGTTGCATAACCCAATCAAGCACGGAGAAGGACAACTAAATTGCAAACAAAAGATATGAAAAACATGACAATAAAACACAAATGCGCAAGACAGTGAGCAATATGAATTGCTCATTCCGAAAACTCAGCTCATGCTAAGATTCAAATGATAAGGAGGATATGTCAAAACCAATGAATTGATCCAATGTCATAGTAAGATTGTTTCTCAATCAATGCGGGATATAGGAAGTACCTGGGCATATAAGGTTGCTTAACTTCCACAAGGATAATTCCAAGAACTTCACATATATGTTTTCAAATTACGCCTTGAGTGTGGGTCATGAAAAGGTTAACACAAGGGAGAAATTATAGTACTACTTCATCGAAAAAAAAGACTTTATTGCATATTTATCATTTTAGTGATATTGCATGATCAATAAAATCCTATATTTGATGAGACGAAAACCCTTTTTTTTTTTTTTTTTTTTTTTTTTGAGTTAAACCAATAGCATATTCGATAGAGGGGTCAAAACATTGACCAAAACCAAGAGTTCCAAAACAATCAACCCCAAACAATGATTACAAACATAGATGTCATCCACTATTTGTTAGATTACAAGGATCATCAAGGATTACGAGTAGGATTGCAAATCAAGTTATTTTTACGTGTTCATGGGTTTCTGCAACGTGTCCGTGTTGATCATATGGTGGGGACTGTTGATCATAACTTATGAACTTTCACATGTTACCTCCCTTGTGTGGGCTACACTTTGGGTTGTATGGGTGACATATTGTTTGTCCACAAGGAGGTTGTACCCCGAAGAGCAAAGATTGTGGGGTTGGTTTCAAATTGGCTACACTACACTCATCATTCTCTTTGTGTTTCTAAGGTTGGTCCTATCTGACAAGTGGAAAAGTTGCATATGTCATGCCAACAAAATATGGCAAGATGAGTGTAAATCTTTTCAGGACTGTTTGAAAGTAAAATCTAGTGTAATGTAGCCAATATGAAGCTGCCTCTACAAACTTTGCTCTTTGAGGTACAACCTCCTTATAGACAGACAATATGCCACCTATACAACCTAGAGTGTAGCCCACACAGAGGAGATAACATGTGCAAGTTCATAAGTTATGATCAATAATCCCCACCATATGATCAACATGGACACGTTCTAAAAAGCTATAAATGTGTAGAAATAACTTGATTTGCAATCGCACTCGTTGTCCTTGATGATCAATGATGAGCAAGTGACCAATCTATGTGAAGAACACCATTGATGGTCCTTGTAATCCACTTTTTGTTGCATTCACATTGATTGGTGTTTCCTCATCGTTGAAGAACCCCAACAAAAAGTGGATTACAAAGATCATCAAGGGCGACGAGTGAGATTGCAAATCAAGTTATTTATACACATTTATGATTTTCTGTAACGTCTGCATGTTGATCATATGGTGGAGATTATGGATCATAACTTATAAACTTTCACATGTTACCTTTCCTGTGTGGGTTACACTCTGGATTGTACGAGTGGCATATTTTCTGTCCACAAAGAGGTTGTATCGCAAAGAGTAAAGTTTGTGGAGGTAGCTTCAAATTTGCTACACTATACTTTCCATTCTCGTTGTGTTTTTGAGGTTGGTCCTATTTGACAAATGACAAAGTTGCGTATGTCATGCCAACAAAATATGGCAAGATGAGTGTAAATCTTTCCAGAACTGGTTGAAAGAAAAGTGTAGTATAGTGTACCCAATTTGAAGCTACCTCTACAAAATTTGCTCTCCTGCATACAATCTTTGTTTGTGGACAAACAATGTCACCCTTAATGATCAACAATCGCCACTATATGATCAACATGGACACATTGTAGAAAGCAATGAATGTGTAGAAATAACTTGATTTGCAATTGCTCTCATCGTCTTTGATGATCAACGTTGAGCAAACACCAATCAATGTGAAGAACACCTTTGTTGATCCTTGTAATCCACTTTTTGTTCGGGTTCTTCAACGATAAGCAATCCCCAATCAATGTGAAGAACCTATTAAAGATCCTTGTAATCCACTTTTTGTTGCATTCACATTGATTGGTGCTTGCTCATCGTTGATGAATCCCAACAAAAAGTGATTTACAAGGATCATCAAGGATGACAAGTGCAATTGCTTGGTGCTTGCTCTCCGAGGCAATTTGAAGCTGCCTCCATAAACTTTGCTCTCCGAGGTACAATCTCCTTGTGTACTGAAAATATGCCATCCATACAACCTAGAGTGTAGCCCAGACAGGGGAGGTAACATGTGAAAGTTCATAAGTTATGATCAATAGTCTCCATCATATGATCAACATAGACACATTCTACAAAGCTATAAATGTGTAGAAATAACTTGATTTGCAATCGCACTCGTCATCCTTGATGATCAACTATTAGCAAACACCAATTAATGTGAAGAACACCATTGATGGTCCTTGTAATCCACTTTTTGTGGGGGTTCTTCAACGATGAGCAAGCACCAAACAATGTGAAGAACCTCATTGATGATCCTTGTGATCCACTTTTTGTTGCATTCACATTGATTGGTGCTTGCTCATCGTTGAAGATCTCCAACAAAAAGAAATTACAAGGATCATCAAGGATGACTAGTGGGATTGCAAATTAAGTTATTTCTACACATTTATGACTTTCTGCAACGTGTCTATGTTGATCATAACTTATGAACTTTCACATGTTACCTTCCCTGTATGGGTTACACTCTGGGTTGTATGGGTGCCATATTGTTAGTCCACAAGGAGGTTGTATCTCGGAGAGCAAAGTTTGTGGAGGTGGCTTCAAATTGGCTACACTATACTCCTCATTCTCGTTGTGTTTCTAAGGTTGGTCCTATCTGACAAGTGAAAAAGTTGCGTGTGACACGCCAATAAAATATGACAAGATGAATGTAAATCTTTCCAGGACTGATTGAAAGTAAAGTGCAGTGTAGTGTATCCAATTTGAAGCCATTTCTATAAATTTTTTTTTTTTGGGGTATAACCTCATTGTGAACAAACAATATGCGACCTATACAACCCAAAGTGTAGCCCACACAAGGGAGGTAATATGTGAAAGTTTATAAGTTATGATCAACAATTGCCACTATATGATCAACATGGACACATTGCAAAAAGCTATGAATGTGTAGAAATAACTTGATTTGCAATTCCATTTGTCGTCCTTGATGATCCTTGTAATCCACTTTTTATTGAGGTTCTTCAATGATGAGAAAGCATCAATCAATGTGAATGAAACAAAAACTGGACTACAAGGATCATCAATGGGGTTCTTCACATTGATTGGTGCTTCTTCATCGTTGAAGAACCCCAACAAAAAATGGATCAAAAGAATCATGAATGTTGTTCTTCACATTGATTGGTGCGTGCTCATCGTTGATCATCAATGACAACAAGTGAGATTGCAAATCAAGTTATTTCTACATATTCATGACTTTCTGCAACGTGTCCATGTTGATTGTTTGGTGAGGATTATTGATCATAACTTATGAACTTTCATATGTTATCTTCCATGTGTGGGCTACACTCTGGGTTCTATGGGTGTCATATTGTTTGTTCAAAAGGTGGTTGTACCTCGAAGAGCAAAGTTAGTGGAGGTAACTTCAAATTGGCTACACTACCATTCCTCATTCTCTTTGTGTTTACGAGGTTGGTCGTATCTGACAAGTGGAAAACTTGCGTATATCATGACTACAAAATATGGTAAATCTTTCCAGAATTGGTTGAAAACAAAGTATAGTTGAGTGTGCCCAATTTGAAGTTACCTCCACAAAATTTGTTCTCCGGGGTACAACCTCTTTGTGGACAGACAATATGTCACCCATAATGATCAACCTCTTTATGAGCAACAATCGCTACCTTATGATTATCATGGACACATTGTAGAAAGCCATGAATGTGTAGAAATAACTTGATTTGCAAACGCATTCGTCGTCCTTGATAATCAACGATGAGCAAGCACCAATCAATGTGAAGAACCTGATTAAAGATCCTTGTAATTCACTTTTTGTTGCATTCACATTTATTGGTGCTTGCTCATCGTTGACGAACCTCAACAAAAAGTGGATGACAAGGATAATCAAAGACGATGAGTACAATTGCAAATCAAGTTATTTTTACACATTCATGACTTTCTGCAACGTATCCATGTTGATCATATGGTGGGGATTATTGATCATAACTTATGAATTTTCATATGTTACCTTCCTTGTGTGGGTTATACTCTAAATTGTATAGGTGGAATATTGTTTGTCCACAAGGAGGTTGTACCCCGGAGAGCAAAGTTTGTGGAGGTGGTTTCAAATTGGTTACACTACACTTCTCATTCTCTTTGTTTTTCTGAGGTTGGTCCTATCTGACAAGTGGAAAAGTTGCGTATGCCATGCCAACAAAATATTGCAAGATGAGTGTAAATCTTTCCAGGACTGGTTGAAAGCAAAGTGTGGAGGATGCAGAAGCGATGATGGATTTAGTTTAGGCATTAGTTAAGGATAATTTTTATGAATGGTTATCCAATCCCTGTTTGCACCTAAAATATGCACAATTTTGAGGATTATTGTGTAAAAAGAGCTCTCACAAAAGAGCTCTCTGCACAAGTTCAATGTTCTCAGCAAAAAGAGCTCTCTTAGTTCTCTATATAAAGAAGCAGAAGAAAAATGATTAAGGACATTTAACGAATCAATCAAACACTTCAACTTAGTTCAAGCTATGCACCCTTTTTAATATTGTAGATTACTTGCAAAAGCCTTGTATTTCCTTTTTAAAAGTTATGATGCTCACTTGACAATATCGATTTCCTTTGTATTTTCATTTCAACCTTCAAAGTCATTTCCCCAACCACTGGAAATTGCCACAAGACTAGAGCAACTTGTCCGATCCCTTGGGAACAAGCTCCAACCTTGTATCTGGCATCCATTTGTACTTCTAATGCTTTGTATTTTAAATAATTACATTTATGTACAACTCATTACTAGTCATTTAATTTGCAAGCAATCTACAATACCAGTCATTTACTTTCCTTTGTCATTTGCACTTCTAACAAACCTACCATTTACATATTGTTACATCTCTCCATATAAGTGAAGTCCTTATCTTTAAGGCAAAGAAAAACCTTGATTTGAGCCACTCACACTCGATGCAATCTCTTGGTTAGAAGTCAAACTCAGGCGCGGTCTCAATCACTCAAATCTGTCTACTAGCGGCAATTAGTAGTGACATGCTTGCACTCACCAATTTCTTGTTCGAGTAAATTCCCAGCATGCCCGCGAGGCCCATAGCGAATTTAGGGGTGAACACCCACTAGTTTTAATCTGAACCTCCTCGTTGAGGATTGTTTGTAATCATTGTTTGGGGTTGATTGTTTTGGAACTCTTGGTTTTGGTCAATGTTCTGACCCCTTTATCGAATATGCTATCGGTTTAACTCAAAAAAAGAAGAAGAAGGGTTTTCGTCTCAAATCAAATATAGGATTTTATTGATCATGCAATATAACTAAAATGATAAACATGCCATAAAGTCTTATTTTTTTTTCGATGAAGCAGTACTATAATTTCTCCCTTGTGTTAACCCTTTCACGACCCATACTCAAGACGTAATTTGAAGACATATATGTGAAGTTCTTGGAATTACCCTTGTGGAAGTTAAGCAACGTTATATGCCCAAGTACCTCCTGTATCCTGCGTTGATTGAGGAACAATCTTACTATAACATTGGATCAATTCATTGGTTTTGACACATCCTCCTCATCATTTGAATCTTAGCATGAGCAGAGTTATGGGAATAAGCAATTCATATTGCTCACTGTCTTGCACATTTGTGTTTCATTGTCATGCTTTTCATATCTTTTGTTTGTAATTTGGTTGTCCTTCTCCGTGCTTGATCGGGTTATGCAACGAGTATAAGGAACCAAAAAGAAAGTATTAGCAACAACCAATTTAATTTATTGTAGACAAACTCATGGTGTTCCTATTGATTTATTGTATGTCTCTCTTGAGTTTGTGCTTTTCATATTGCTAATTGTAATATGTATACATTTGTCCATTCATGTAATTATGAAATTTTCCTTTCTCAAAATACTACAATTAAGCTGGCAACATTATGTGTGTGTGTATATATATATCTATATATAAGACATAATTTATCCTTCTCACTTTCCTTTTTCCTTTCTCAACTATTTGGAAGCTCCATTTTCAATTACAGTTTTAACAATTATGTCGACCCTTGTTTTTGTTTATTTGACGTGCATTGATGCATGTTATAGTCATATAAATTAAATATATGGTGGTATTACTAATCCACATGTAGATTCTTTGCACTTAATATCGTGATATTACTAATCCACATTTCATAACATAGGTTGACGAAAGGGATCTAAGTTGTGAATTATATCTTTAATTAAAAAGAAAAACATGAACATTGGACTAGAATTAGTAAGATTTTTAGATGAACTACTTCCTTTGTTATTTAACCCAATGTTTCTGTCAAGATGCAACTTCCATCATTCAATGGTTTTCACCGCATGCACAGAAAGATGACTCAAAACCTCATGAAAATTTTGGAGTAAAAACACGAAGTTATGGAGAATAATGACATGGTTCTTAAAAATAAAGACACTGACGAGCATGAATCTACAATAAATGACAATTCTTACAGAATAATATTACAATCTAATGGTATAACTTCTTATTTTCGAGCATCGATCAGCCATGTCGTAAAATACTGAAACAGAGCGAATTTACACTTGAGAGCAAGACTGCTCCCTACAAATCTTCCCTTAATCTACACTGAAAAGCTTCTATCAGCAACCTCAATCTATTGATGCATCCCATGGGAAAGGAGCCATTTCGTTCTTTCGTCTGCCAACTGCAAATCATTGACATGCACCTACTTACCAATTTATAACTACGATTTAAGAAGATGCAACACAAGTGATTTATGGAACCGCAGTCTCGTGTGAAACTCCAACGCCTCATTAACCGAGCACCTTTCGGAGTTCATCAATCAACAACGCTCTGCTTGATGGCTCGACCTGCATTGGATTCAAACCATTAAATCCAGGTGGTTAAGAAGTGATGTGGAAAGATGCTTAACAAAGAATATAACACGATTGCTTACCTTGCTTAGAAGGGCAGCAAGACCTTGAGGTAGGGCTTGCAAATCAGAAATTGAGTCGCCAATATTTGCCAATTGAAGCAATACCTTCTGGACCCGCAACTCCTTCAGTTTATCCTCATAATTTTTCGGATTTTCCTTCCATCTAAAGAAAATTTCGTCGTCCACCCAAGCATCTTTTCTGCATCCCGGAATATCCGAACTCAAAAACCAGTTCTTGATCAAATCTGTAGCACATTTATGCGACAGCTGTTCACCAGCAGCATCTCTCACTGTCTTGATGAGTGACTCTTCGGAAATTCTCCGACGCAATCTTTTATAGAAGAAAGCTCGAGAGCTGTTCCAGTCCAAAACTTCTCTGATTACTCCCTTTGCAGCCATCCTGAGAGAAGTATCGTGCAGTTCCGCAAATCTAGTGGCTATCTGAGTGTAGACAGGCCAAAGCTGTTTTTCACGTGTTCGTATCTGATGTTGTAGAGGTTCAACCATCTCATGTGCCCCACTGCTCTTGGCTTCCTGAAGTTTTGCCTTCAGTTGGATCAGCTGTTGGTCAAGCCTGCCCATGCTCTCCAGTAGCTCCTTGTTCCTGAACTTGATCTCGATCATTCCCTCTGGCTCAAGCACATTACCTCTAGCAGTTTGATCAGCATACATTTCAATATGGTCTGGATTTATACGACTATCCACGACCACCCACGCTCCACCGCGTAGCTCACCCATCATGGGGATGAACACAAATATGGGCTGTTTGTAAGTCCTGAGGTTCTCCACAATGGTTGATCCAGCTTGAAGGATCCCTTCGAAAAGGTCCCTCTGCCCACCAGAAAATCCTCTCCAGTTGGCAAGAATGAAAAGTGGGAGCTCTTCTCTGTTGAAATCTAATAACGCTTGGGCTGTCTTACTAGCAGAATCAGGAAACCATACTTGCCCAGCCTGAGGAACAACCCTCTCATGGGAATCAAGCTGGCCTGGATCAGCAGGTATGGTTTGCATCACCGTCTGTGTCTCAACAGCAACTATTCCTACAGGGATTCCTCCAAGCTTCGCCCTTCCAGTAACAACCGTCCTTGCCCAGCCTTCTAGCGTCTCAACAAAGCTGTCTTTGTCAAAAATACCCCCCATCCACTTCCCATTACTATTTAAAGCACCGCTAATAGCAGCACGAGGATCGCATGAATTCTCCGGGCAGTACTCAACAGGCCTTTCTGGAGGATCTAAGGGACTCAAAATGGGGAGTGGCCCACCAGCATGGGCAGGAACATAACTTAACCACTTCAAAATAGCAGATATTCCTTCAAGATCATCAGCAACCGTTAAATGGACAACCCCATTCGTGCCCATAATTTTAGGTCCTCCAAGTTGCATGTGAGAGCTGTATACCTCCCGGCCAAGAAGTTTGTTCAATGCAGAGAAACCGGTTAAAATAATGGGCTGATCAAGCCTCTGTATGCACCGCATCCCAAGCCGGGCAAGATAAGCACCAATCCCTACAGTTCTTCCAGTCACATATGTTAAGGTAAAGGTTTCCCTGTATGCCCTTGAATATGCACCGGCAATTGCCCCGCTCCCAGTCAAGCTTTCAACCCCTAAGCCATCATCCTTTCCAACAATGGTATCTATAACCCATCGGGTCTCTCCACTTGCCAGCTTTAATTCATGTGCTATCACAGATGATCCAATCCGAGCATAATCCTCAGAGGTTAAATACACATACTGAAAACCACGCTCAGGACTCGATTCATCAGACCAACCAACTTTAAAGCAGGATTTGACTTCTTCAGCTACCCCAATACGGGCACCTGAGTTTGCTGCCAAGTATATTAAGGGCAGTTTCTTGGCACAAGCAAGTTCAGTTATTGCAAAGAAGAATGCATCCTCTCTTGGACCAAAAGATCCAGCTTTGAAGGTCACGTCATTTGAAACAATCAATATCTTCCTTCCCGAAGGGAACTCGGGGGTAGACATCTCCATAAACCAGGCTACCATGCCAACATCATTGAGCCCAGGTGGACGAACTACTTCAACAAGAGGAGTGCCCCAGGTGCCTTGTTGGTCAGAAAACTTGAGCTCAGTGACTCTTAGAATTTTATCTTTCGGTTTTTTACTACCCGGCAACTGGGATGCCCATGACTGTTCCAAGGCCGTCTGAAATGCCTGCAAAATAAAATTTTATCTCCAGTAAGTTTCACCAGCATGGTCAATCATGGAGAAACATAAAATAAGAAAAACCAAATTCGTATTACATATCTCACCAGTGGAAAATCATAGCAGTAAGTGGTGCTGGTTCTCCTGGCCACCAGACGTTTTCGGTCAATAGTTCCCAAAGGCTGATACTGTGCATTTACTGGTAAACCATGCAGGGGGGCCTGTGTAGAGGCTGAATGGTATACCACCCTCTGTTTGCTGGTATCCTCTAGTTCCCGATATACCTGATTATCATGTTCACCAGTTATAAACAAACAAACAAACTATTTCTTTGAGACAATACTTTCTTTACAATTGACATTTCAAACTGTTTATATAAATAAATAATTTGAGACTACATCTTCTTTGACTGACATTACAAACTATTTATTAACCTGTGTACAATATGTAGAAAACTAAAGCAGCATATTGTTTATTCAGTCAACCTAGACCACCATATCTCAGCAACAGTTTGTAGACCACCATATATCAGCTCTACCACGATATGTATCAAGTACACACTGAAGTTTTTTCTCACTTTCCTTTTCTAGAAAAATAAATCTGATTTCCACCTGAGACCAGTCTCTTAGTGGTAAATTTCTCCCTAATATAGATAATCAAATGACGCCGTCTGTTCTAGCTCAATCAATGTTTAATAACCTATGGTATGAATCATTACTACTCGTCCAGCCACCCTAATATGCTCTTGCAAAACGGCCTTCAACAATTACATAGCTGGAAAATGTAACTTGGTGGTAAAGAACTTACATGTACAGTGCAGGTATGACCAGTCACGTTTGTGACGACAACCCTCCAAGAAACATTTGCCTGCCCAGAGGCTGCAATCCACAACTTCACTTCCCATTCACAAACACCCAACCTATGCATCTTTACACCAACAGATGCATGGATTTCACGTGCAAGTTCTTCTAAGATCGCCTCCACCACAATTTCTTCTTGTCCACCATCTAAACCAACTCTCCTGGCAGAACATCTCGAATGTAAGATTCTAAAAAGTTCCCCATCTTATCTCAGGAGAAAAATATTGTATAAGAAGAAGAAAAAAATTTACTTGGAGTAAGGCAGTAGATCATCAATTTGTTGCTCACGTAAGATATAAAGGTACATATGAGTATGGTCAGATTTGACAGTGGCATTGTGTGCATTAAGTTCCAACTCTTCCATTGCTGTCAATAAGGACCTCAAAATGCTCCTTGAAGTAAATGACAAAGCCCATTGATTACTAGCTGCTTCCATGTCTAGCCTTTGAAATCCAGCGAACACATCATTTGAAGTGGGCTGCCTTACAAGTGTTCTGAGGAACATCCTTTTGGTTGGTTGCAGCTTGTCTACAACGCTGTACAAGTGCCATTGACGGTCCCGGGATGGGGTATACTGTACATTCTCATAACCTTTAAGCTTGTCCTGAATCAGAACAAAGGATGAGTAACTTCATAAAAAGAGTATTCCAAAATTCGCACAAGACACTGGAGCTACAACCAAAAAACTACTAACCAATTCAAGGTAAATGGATAGAGGAGGCTCCAGATGACGCAATAAAGGTTCTTCCTCGTAATAGAGTTTTTCTGATGACCAGTGGAAGGAATGCCTCATAGGAGCTCGCCCTTCATCTCTTTGTATGATGCAACTAATTACCCTGACACCTGCACTGTGTAGACTGGAGGCTACTCCTTGTTCCTTAAGAATTTTGGCTAACTTCTTAATTCTTTCTTGAGCCTGATCCTCATCACCACTGCCATTTATGAACAATGCTGGTCAGGAAGGTTTCAATGTAGGTTCAAATCCGAAATAGGACCATTGTAATTTGGAATGTATAGAGAGATCGAATTAAAAACCTAGAGTTGGTAAGATTAATCAGAAATAGAATACAGTGCTCTCTTAGGGATCCCACATAATGTATTTTCAATATAGAACTGATCCCGAATCTAGTCACATGTTTAATTCAAAGTTGAAAGCTTTAATGAAAAGAAAAAGGGCAGGTACAATACCTATCCTGAAGTAAACTCATCTGATTGTTGATGCCAACTAAAGCAATATGCATCATATTACCAAAGCCGCTTGGTTCACTAGATCCATTTGGAATTGATTCATGAAGTTGATGAGACATTTCCTTCAGTGCAGCATTAATAACTGCTGGCAGAAATTGAAGGGATTTGATAATAACCATGACTCCCCATTTTCTCTCGTTGTATTTCTCAATTAATTTATCAGAAGATTGATCTTCATTCGCAGTTTTTCTCTCTGTATGTTCGTCCAAGAACTCCCAGGAAGCCATAAGACCAGATCTTTGCCACTGCATCCTCACGCTTCCCTTTAAAAGATATGGCTGATAACAAATAAAGCAAAGTTAAACAAGGAAATGACTGAAAGACAAAGTAAGCAGGAACTCAAAGTGTTTGACCAACGGTACCTGGTATAAGCGACGCACATAGCTCTCCACAACCCGCCTCTGAAGTGTGTGATCACTGTGATCAAATAGACCTACAAGGGCATCTTCAACTGCCAAAGGAGCGCTCACAAGATCCTCCATTCGTTCATTTATGGCACTTTTCCTCTTAGGAGTATCCATGCTTTCACCATCCTCGGTAAACATCTCTAACTCAGAAAGACTTCTGGCAATGCTGGAACGAAGTTCACTCAACTTGGTTTGCTCCATCAGTTGACTTGCCTTAAGTGCCAACTGCACAAAATTTACTTACTAAGAAAATGCGGCTATTATACAAAAGAAAATAATTATTAAGTTCTTATGCGAGGACAATTGTAATTGATTTATAAAACTTAAAACAGAGGAAGAAAGATCCATTCAATAAAACTAATGGTTCAGCTTGGTTTGATTCACTCAGTAAAATGGGCAAAATAAAAGTAAACAGCCATTGATTACAACTGGATTTTGAATTACTTAAAAACAGAGAAAGAAAAGTGTCCCCATTATGATAATTATCAGTTCAATGGCAAACCTCAGAATAGCTTGTATGGTTAAGTTGAGAAAACCGAATTAGCTTTTCCCTGTACGCAGCAGGGTTGGGGTAGACCAGTTGTTCCATGAGTTGTAGTATCAACTTATTTTTATTCTTGACACCCTGCGAAGCACAAGACGCATAGTACATGTATAAAATAATGTCAACAGAAAATTGAACAAGACAAGGAAAGGCAAGCCAACAGAGCATGTAGATTTTAATACCTGGTGAGAAAGCACAATGTCCACAATCTTCAATAGATCTTTTTTATACTGAAGTCGAAGGCGTTCAATTACATCAGCCTGGTGAAACAAAATATCAGTCTATCACAAGTATACAACATTCAAAATCTTGGAATAATGTCAAGTTCCTAATTATCAGGGTATACTAAACTGTAAAACTACGAAGTTAAAAAATCAACAAAAGTCAGTCAAAATTCAAACCAGGGTGGCTAAGGGAAAACGTTGTCTTTCATAATGAGAGGCTAACCTGAATGTTGTCACTGAATAATTCTTCAACTGACAGGTACTCTTCAAAAAGGGAATGAATGATAACTCGGGCATGACTTTCTCTTCCACCCTCATAAGACTTCACAAGGCTCATCAAAGGCTCAACAAGCCTTTCTTGGGCTCCTTTCTCTTTATCAGGACAGGAGAATAGATGGGCCTGCAAAGAATATGTAAAAACATAATACAACATTCTTAAGAAGAAAGTAGAAAATAGTACTCAAATGGGGAATTTAAAACGTGATACTCACCTCAAGAACAACGCGCAACAACTTAGCAGGGAACTCAACATTCTGAGAACTAGAAATCACCTCAAACTCCTTAAATTTTGATTCCAACTGTAAAATTATACAAGAAAATCACACATGAGCATAAAGACTCATTTGTAGCATAAATGCATGAGAAAACAACCATACTTTTCTTACTTCATTTTTAAGATCTTTGGGTAGGCGGGTTGCTAGAACAGCAAAGCACTCTTGCCATTGAAGGAAAGGGAGTTCAGGATTGTCTAGGCAAGTGAGCAAGTTTTGCACTACCTGAGATAGATGACAAGTCTTAGATAAAACAAGTTAAAGAATAAAAACACAATCTACAGATTCTACACATGATATATTCCCACAATTACAAAGCCCAAGAAACTGAAAAAAATATAACGATCTAAAAAAGTGTTCAAAATGTTAATGTATGTTGAATGAGAACTCACTTCATCAATGTTATGCTCATAACCAGCAAGAATCATTCGGGCTGCGGTTATGCTAGCAGCACATCTCTGGTGAACTTTACCAGAAATTGCAGTTGGGGGCCCCAGAACCGGGAAGCTCCCATGGAAAGGTTCTGCCTTTCTTACGGCCGAAGGATCATCTAAATCAAGCCTTGCAATAAGTTCACCAGCCTACACAAAACCAATTTTATATGAAATTCCATCAAGCAGCGATGTATTTACTTACTATCGGGATCATGAAGTACCTGCATTGCTTGACCTTCAGACATTCTAAAGTGGATAGCTCCAGAAGCAGGTGAAAGAAGAGGCATACACATCTTCATAACCTCAACCTCAGCATATGGTGTGTCAGCATCGACATGACTACCATCAGCAACCAAGTACCTCAGCAGCTTGCATGGTGTCTCTGCTATTAACTTTGATGGGTCATGGTCGTTCTGGATTCAACAGAAGTCAACTTGTCAGCTTGCTGAAGGACATTTTGGGGGAAGAAGAAAAAAGAGAAAATGGAGGCACCTGAAGCAAGCAAGTCCTTCCATCAATAAGAAGGCGAGTTCCAGCTGCTTCTTCCTCTGCATATATAATGTGACTGTTTCCGTCCAACTGTAACGAAATTGAAGTTATTAGTCACAAACTGTAACTGATCGCTGGGTATAGTTATATCCCTAGATAAAGTGACAGTTCTATAGACGTCAATTTGTTACTTTTCATTATATTTGGAGTTGCCTAGATTTGATGAACTTCTCCTTTACTTGTACTACTTTTATTAATTAGCCTGCATTTCTTATCAAAATAATATATAATTGCATTCACACGCCCACACTCGTGTATAATACAAACCAAGGAGTAGCAGAAACAAACAACTGGAACTACACAGTATGTAGAAATTCTGATGCAAAAGTACAGCCAGTTATTAGGATATACTAGCAGGCAGACACTTGATATGATTTACATATCTAGTGCATTTGTACTGTGCTTGTAAGACATGCACCTTTTAATCAATAATCCAAGATTAAATGGGTAATAACTAATGAGCAAAAGCAAAATCATATGTGAAGCTACAATAATGAAAACAGTAAAGAGAATATTTATACTTGCCTGCATCAACAAACCCCCATCACGTAAAGTATGTATCTCTGCTTCAATCTCTGATTCATTCATCCTCAATCTGTAGCTTCCAGGACCCCCTCTCACCATGTCAATCTGTAAATAGGTTTCATGATGTTGATTATATATAACTATTGATTTTTCCAACGAAAAATCTCCAAAAATGCGTAAAACATTAAAAGAAGTCCCTTGGAATGAAGCAATGTCAATTGAAAACATACCGTGTATTTGCTCCCTTCAATGTTCAATGATACTTGTGCATGGACAAGTGATATATGCTGCAATCAAAATTTCCAAAAATTAATTGAAAAGGACATACAAAACACATTTCTTTGAAATATATTATTTTAGTACCACACCTTGGGTGGAATTTGCCCTTTCTCAAGATAACCGACATAATCTGAAACCATTGCTGCACTACTGGTAGACGCTTTCTGAATAGGCCATAATAGGAAACATAAGCGATGCATTTTACAAGTAAAATATACAAAAATCAACGATTAAGGAAGATGGTTGCACTTACAAACAGAGTCCCTCCAACTACAGAAAGATACCAGGGAGGCCTTTCTGCTCTAACTCGCATGGCGATTCTACTATCCAACCAACCCGTGTGGATTTTATTCTCTCTGTAGTGTGAGGCCTACAGGACATGTGATGTAGAGTTACTTGAAAAATCATTGAAATTCAATGCTCTTTATATTAATTTTTAAAAGGATGGTAAACAATTTAATAGATTTTGGGAAGATTACATGTAGAAGATCTATTGAATAATCAACATTTGTACGAATTTCTCCTCGAATTTGAATTTCCTTCAGCCCAAGAACCATATTTGCAATAGCTAGAGCTCGAGACTCCCCAAATGCAAAAACATGTCCTGGAAAAGGAGAATTTTTTGTCTTTTAATACGTTAGCAGCAAAAACTGAACTGTTTCCAAAAACAACAGTCAAAGAAGGTTCATACTTACCAAACTGAGAGTCCGAGAATTCATGAATGCCCCCTCCAGACTGCAAACCACAACATCAATCAGAATTTATCCGAGAGCTATATTGTTCCTTTTCTTTTATGGAGGAATTTGTCAAGATATTTACCTTAACAGAAAAGTATGCCCAAACATTTGGCTTGCTTTTAAAACTCAACTCCTGCATATTGTGTGACATATTCAATATGAGGTCATGTAAGCATTAGGAGAAAGAAAGTTCGAGTAAGACTTCGGAATGATGATAACTAACCTGTACTTTCCCACTGGTAGGCTTAAAGCCATCATCTGGATCCTCACTTGTTACACGCACAGCAACACAATGACCCCTTGGCCTTGTAGATTCTGCCTTGTCAAAATCGAATGGGGTAGCACTAGCTGAAGTTTTTCTCCAAGCATCATATCCACCACCATGTTCCATTCCATAAAATCGCCTTATTTCTGATCGAATGAATCACATGAACAGCGAGTGTGAACAAATTAAAAATGATACGGAAATCAATATCTTTGAAGAAATCCAGCAATTATGATTATACCAGGGATTTGCCAGAGAGGTATGCCCATCCCAACTACAACTTGGGCTGCTGGGAGATTTATTTCAGCTATCCACTCAGTGACTGGGTGCTCCACCTACAAGGATTCAATTAAATAAAAAAATTTAGTTTCACTAGTAAAATTATATGTCTTGAAAGGCAGATGCAAATTCATAAGCTAAGAAGCTATATGGAATTCTAATGACCATAGAGATCATATGATATTAATGTTTCTGTAAGATGTTGCACTAAGATTGAATGGCTTGTTTGCCACATAACAAACATACTTTTGCTTTAATAATTCACTTTAAGCATACTCATTTCCTTCATCCGTGTATTATTTGGTGCAACAATGCTACCAACAAAACAAACTAAAGAAAACAACACAAAACGAGTTCATAGGCTACAATAAGACTACATGAACCGAAATAACAAACCTGTAATCGAGGGTTCAGCTCTAAGAAATAGTACTCGCCAGTTTCCATACTGTAGAGATACTCAACAGTAGCTGCTCCAACGTAATTAACAGATTTAGCCAACCTTCGAGCTGATTGCTCCAACTTTTTTACTGTCTCTATAGGAGCTACAGTAATTGGACCCTCCTCAATAATCTGTAAAACATATAAAAACAAGTTAAGCTTTGATGGGGAAACATCTCCAGTAGATGATATTGTGCACTAACAAGTACTGGAGAAATTCTAAGAAAGAAGAGTACCCATTTCTCTAGAAGACCAAGCTAGTGAATACAGAAACACTGCTTTTAGTATGCCATAAAACTATTACCTTCTGGTGCCGCCTTTGAACACTGCAGTCACGGCTATGAAAAGCTGCAACATTTCCATGCTGATCACACAGTAACTGTACCTCTAAATGTCGGCTCTGATAAGAAAGAAGAAAATATTAAATTGGAAAAATTGGCAATGTCTGGTCTGATGTTTAGCAATTATGATCATCTAGATCAAAATGGAAAAGATTATCTGACCTGGGATGCGACTTTCATTATAAAAATTGGAGATCCTGGAACTTCACCCTGAACTTGCTTGAACAATGCCCTTACCTCATCATCATTATGGACCTAGAAAAGTAAATAATTCAACGTAGCTCAGCTGACTATTCACAGGCGTATTGCCCATATATATCAAAAACTAGATTGCAATTTTAGCCAAGTGTAACATTTTCATGTATGACACAAACCTTTCTTATGCCTTTACCACCTCCACCCCATGAAGCCTTAATCATTGCTGGGTAACCTACAACTTGACAACTTGCAACTGCTTCCTCTGTTGTATAAACACACGCTTCCCTATATACTTCATCCGGGATTGTAACCAAGCAGCTTTCTGAAGGAATTTTCACCTGGAGAATCAACACTAACAATATCAACTTGCATTACCCAGCAAAAGCAACCAAAAGAAAATAGGACATAGTTTTCAGGATTCATACATGTGATCCACTCCATGGAAGAGTAGGTACGTTGGCAGCCTGAGCAATTAATGATGAACCGATTTTATCTCCTAATGCTGCCATAGATATAGATGGTGGCCCAAGAAATACAATTCCCTTTGCATCCAATGCATCTGGAAGCTCAGGATTCTCTGAGGCATGGCCCCAACCAGGCCAAACTGCATCAACATGTGTTATCTCTGCCATCTAGGTAGTAAAGAACAAAAAATTCAGGTGAAATGCTACCAAGAACTACAGGAAGTCATGAAATGCTTAAGAACTGCAGGTAGCGTAATGCCCCATGCCATAGCTACTTTTTTTTAGCTATGGTGTTTTGAAGAAAATGTAGAAATACTCTAAATGGAGTGTCAGTGAGTGAGTGAAACAAAGTTTCCCGAGCGAGTGGAACGGGTTTTTTCTGTTGACAGTTAACAACATGAAATGCAGCTCAATATTATCGAAACACACCTCCCATACAACAACAACAACAACAACAACAACAAAGCCTTATCCCACTAAGTGGGGAAACACACGTCCCATAATCACTAATAAATCTTCTATGACTAATGAGAAAAATAACAATCTCCAGCCTCTTCATTTGCATGTTCATAATTTTGATTTAGGTATCCACTTCTTTGATTTTCTTTTTATTTATATCAAATTTCATTTCATACAGTCAAACAAATGGTAAAAAAACCACACCATTCAAAACTTCTTTCGGCTACAAGGTACCTCAGGAACTCAGTTGGATATCTTCCTTGTTGTCAAATACTTTGATACTTATAAAAAAATGGAAAAGATTAAGGTATTTGAGGTTAAGAGCTTAGGATACACACCTCTACAATGAGTTGCACATTGGCATAGTTATTATTGTTAGTTCCACCAGGAACCTCCACAAACTGATCAGCAATTCTGATGTGTTCTGCATTGATTCGCATGTCCTCTGGTGTGGCCATTGCCACCAATAAAACAGCCTTCTCTGTACCAAATGTTTCATAAGACCATGTCCTCACACTACGAATAAACTTGACAGCTGCCATTCCGTTGTTTGCAATTAAAATGCTATGAATTGGCTTCTTCCCACCAAGGGCATAGCAGAATTCATCAACTTTAGATGCTGTAGCAGGATGCCTGAGTACACCATTTACGTACCCATTTCCACGATGGAAACTGGGCACTGTCACCAATCTCCTCTGGGCTTCTGACATGCTGCTGATCAACAAATTATGCCATCAACATGGTAAGTGACATTTTAAGGAAAAGTTTAGTGCAACTAATTCACTATAGCTTTCAAATAAGCTGCCAACATAATATAATGATTAAACGTATAGTATTTCCGAATGGGGCCTTTCCTCATTGCCTCTTCTCATGGTCGTTAAGAAATGGAATTCATGATCCAAGCGCAACATATTTGCAATTATGAACATCTACCGGGTTATACTAAGGCTGCGTTTCGTTGCATGAAATAGGAGGTGATGCTTTTCGAATATATCCAATTCCATGTCATCATGAACTCTTATTTTGAATATAATTTTTGTTCTAAATGTATAATTAAATTTCAATGTTACACTAATTGATGCTTTTCAATTCCATTTCAAGACAACTGAACAGCCTAAGTTTATAGTCTCAGGTTTCCAAAAAGGAAACAAAGAAAAAAAAGAATGCACCTTTGTGAAACCAAAAACTCCAGAAAACTACAAATTAGAGTCCCAAATCCACACAAAACACAGCCTTACTCAAAAAACTAAAAGCTACCCGAAAAAAATACAGTGTTTCGAAATTCCAAAACTAATTCCAACTCCAATCAAACTACTTCCAACAACCAATATCCAAATCAAACAAAACCCACCTCACCAAAATGCAATTGATAACAGAAGCACCAACAAGCCAATAACTTAAAATGGTTTAAAGCAAATGGGTCACAAACCTCAAAAGTGAAAATAAACAGGAGCTGGAATCTTGATCGAGGTGCTCAAATTGCTATCTGGGCACCAAGCATTACGTACGACTCAAGAGGCAGAGGAGGGAGAGAAAACACAGAGAACCCAGAAATGCGTAGTTTGAAGGTTGGGAGTGTGATCATTGGGGAGTATTTAAGTTCTGAAGGAATTGGAGAGAGAAGTAGGTGTGGGTTTGGGTTTGGAGGAGAGTTGTGGCTGCATCTGCATGCGAAAAAGTTAACGGCTTTAATCAGAGTTGTACGTGGTAGCTGCCAATTCCGCACCTTCCTTCGTCCCCAGCAACTCCCAACTACCCCCTTTCTCTCTCTTCTTTCTCTCTCTACCCATTTCTAATTAAGATCAAGGTGGGCTCTCTCTCTCTCTCTCTCTCTCTCTCTCTCTCTCCCTCCTCTAACCAGTCAAGTGATGTTCCCTCTCTCTGTTTTTCTTGTGTGAATTTTTTGGGCTTAAACAAATTTTCACATGTGGATTTTGATGGGATCTTGTAAATACGAAAGCAGGACATTGCATCAGGAATGATGAATGAATGAATTAAATTTTGGAGCCGGTGGCGTGTCTTGACTGTGAGTTGGGTGGTGCAGTCGACCAACCCTTCACCCTACGTCCCTACCCTTATTTTTAGATGAACCAGTCGGTCTGTGCATTAATGCAAATTGTCCAAATGTTTGTCATGATTTCTAATTTAAAAAAAATAAAATATATATATTTGTGTGTGTGTGAAAAAATGTAAGTCTGTTGTAAACTTTCATATTTTAAGTGTGATTATGTAAATCTTAGATTATATTTGATTCTAGTTATCATTTTCTATATGGACTTGTATTCTTTGGGGATAAAGGATTTTATTCTCTCCCTTATTACTATAAATAAAGGCAGTACGTAAGGGGAGAATATACATCTCTCTCTACAATTCTACAAACACATCTCTCTCCCAATCTCTCTCCTTGCCATCAACCCCCTTCCCCTTGTCAGATAAAATAGGCTACAACACGTTATCAGCACGCTCCAACTACTGCGCTTAGGAATCTGACGTTGAAGCTTTTTCTGCATCAAACCAATTCATCCATATCATCACGCAATCAAGTTCTTCCAAAACAATGGTTTTTATCTCGATATTTTTGCAGCCCTGATAGCATGAACATTCACCATGATGCATGATCCAACTTTACGTTGTACGAATTTTAAATTCTACATAAATTGTGTATGCATCATAATCATAATTGTTGAATTATGTGAATTTGAAATTTGATACTGCCATGAATTGCATCAAATATATGTCCATGCATTCAAATTATTTGTTAAATATACATTAAATTAAATCTGGACCAAAAAAAATATTAAAATTAAGGTTTATGAAACCCTATCCTGTTGTCACCACCGCAAGTCGTCGGCTTCCCAAGTTGCGCCGCGTCGAGCCACCAGCACCAGGTATGCAGCCTGTGTGGCTAAAGCCAAGCTGCGAAACCATTAAACTGGAGTTAAGGGCTCCTAGTCTTGAAACCTAGAAACCCGACGCCTTCAATGGTGTCTCCACCACCACAGGAGGGCTTGCAGCCCTACCTTGACCATGGGTCACCGTCACGACGCCCTGAAGCTTGTTCACTGACAAAGATTGACCGAGATTCCTCTAAATCTCATCGGATTTTTCAAATTTCCGATTCAAATTTCTAGTGTTTTTGGTTGAAATGTTGAGATTTCTCTATTCGTGATCCCCGTTGATTCATGAACTTGCCCTGAGAAAGTTTTCCCAAAACATAGCCGCCTAAAGTGATGGCGCTGACTTTCTTCCCTGATAAATGCACCCAACTACGGCTAGGGAGTTTTGGTGTTTAACCCGAGCCTAAATTGAGCTTGACCTTTCTCGGCCCAAACATCAAACCAAATTTTGGTTTTGGGCTTGACATTGCAACCCACACTCGAAATCTTTCTCTTGGGCTCGTCTGTAGCGGCCCAAACCCTTAGCTCGACCTAAATTGACACCAGCCCATAGGGCTATAATGTCACCGTGCACCCAACCACACCAGAACCCAGCCCGTAATTGGTGTATCGATGCGCCTACATTGTGGCACACTTGATCACAGCCCCATGGTGCTTCTGTATACTGCAATGAACTGGATTGCACCCTCTCTGATTATATACGCATGCACCGCACCTGATCATGCCCTTAGTCTGGGGCTTTGTTTTAGGCCCGGCTCCCTTTGTAGCACAACAAATATTTAGGGCTTAATCAGCCCGTGCCCTCCCCAGCCCTTTCTTTTTGGGGTTGGCCACACGGTTTCAATTTACTTAGCCCACCCGTGGGCTTTGATCGAATATTTTGGGCCTCCGAGTTTATTTGTCTAATTATTTTAGGACCAATGGCTTTTATATTTTTCACCCACACATTTAATTTTGGCCTGAAGTCCAAATAATTAATTCAATTATAATTATAGACTTGAAGTTATATTTGCATATTTTCTTGTTGCATATTTCTGTGTATATTTGTGTTTTTCTGCAAGAACATATGAACCTAAAGTTCATAATTACTTCGAAACCTGAAGTTTCTAAAAACATGCCTTGTTTGAAAACCTGAAGTTTTCCTTAAAAACATCACCCATGAAAACCCAAAGTTTTTCATGCAAATTTTAACCAATACATGTCTATTAGAATCTAAATGTTCTACTCCTATGTGAATGAATTGATTCTTTTTTCTCCATTACACTAACCACATCTTGTCCATCTATTTTGTGATAGGAACGTGTCGAATTTGAACGAACTCGACTTCACCGCTTTGGAGGTCTCTGGAAGAAACTATCTTAAATGGGTAAAGCTCTACCTCACTGCAAAGAATTTACGTCCCGCAATTGAAGAAGAAACAGACAATCCGATTGGCGAAGTTGAGAAAGCCACTGCTATGATCTTCATCCGAAGATATATTCATGACGCCCTGCAAACCGAGTACCTTGCTGAGGAAGATCCACGTGCATTATGGGTCGCTTTGGCCGATCGTTTCAATCACCAAAATGACATCTTCTTGCCTGAAGCAAGACATGACTGGTAACATTTGCGCTTCCAAGACTTTAAGTCTGTGAATAAATATAATTCTAAAGTTTGTCGAATCTGATCACTTCTCAAGTTTTGTAACGAAACTTTGATAAAAAAGGATCTCCTGGAGAAGACCTATTCAACATTCTCTGCTACTAATATTGTCCTGCAACAACAATATAGAGCTCAGAAGTTCACTAAGTTCTCGGATTTGATCTTTGTTTTACTTCTCGCTGAAAAGCAGAATCAGCTATTTATGAAGAATCATTAAGCTCGACCTACTGGGGCGACTGTTATGCCTGAAGCACACTATAGCACAAACCAACATCCAAAACGCCAAAAGAGGCGTGGTAGGGGTAGCCAGAAGCCACCCAGCCAAGGTCAATAGAGTTAAGGCCCATCCAAGGGAGGAAACAATGCCCAAAAGCACTCAAACCTTGCTCCCAAGGCCCTGAACTTTAAGAATAAGGGGAAAGCACTTACAACCATGGATGCGGATATGTGTTATCGCTGTGGTTCAAAGGACCATTGGTTTGGTGTTTGCTGAGCTCCCCAAAAGGTCGTAGCTAAATATCATTCTCATCGTTAGAAGTTTAAATCATACTTTGTGCAAGTGGACGAACTGGAGAGTACAAAAACGTAGGTTTCTGACTTTCAAGAGGATACTACCCCTATGGAAGATTAGATTCTTAGACATAGACTTATTTTTTAGTTGAAATAAGACATTGGGGCCGAATTCCACCTAGTGGTCGAACCCCCTTTGTGTTTTTTGGTTAAATTTTGAACAATTTTTTCCTTTATGCTTGGATTATTTGTTGGTGATTTGTTTTTGGATATTAAGTTTTTAATTAATTACCATCCTTGAATAAATAAAATTATTTTGAATTGATATTTGTTTTAAGAACTTTTATGCATATGACCGATTCAAATTAATTTTTCATTCTAGGTATGACTAATGGGGAAGTTAATTGTCTGGCAGATGGTGCAACCATGCACACCGTTTTGCATGAATGCATCTATTACACTAACTTCATACCTAAGAATGCACCTCTGATAACCCTCTCAGTCTCATCCAACCTGATTGAATGATACGGTAAGACACGTATAATGTTGTCCAATGGTACAATCTTGACTATTGACGAGGCACTTTATTCTCCACGTTCTAGAAGAACATTGTTAAGTTTCAAGGACATTATAGAAAACAATTACTATGCTGAAACCCATGTAGAAAACGAAGTTGAATTTCTGTGCATAACTTTCTACAGATATAACCAGAAACGTATTTTAGAGAAGATAGAGTGTATCCCAAGTGGTTTGTATACTACGACCATACACCCCATAGAATGCCACTATATGGCCGGCCCCACCTTTGGGACCGCGCGCGAAATTACACTTTGGAATGACCGGTTGGGACATCCTAGACGGATAGCAATGTGCCATATCCTCAAATCATCACACAAGCATCCACTAACCCCGAAGTTTAGGTTCGATCTAAGAGATCGCATGTCAAACATGTTCAATGGGAAAGCTTATCACTAGGCCTTTTTATGACAAGATTCATTCAAATCCTCCTATTTTTCTACAACGAATTCAGAGGGACATTTGTGGACCAATTCACCCTCCTCGCGGACCATTAGATATTTTATGATTTTGGTTCACGCTTCCACATGTTGGTCACAAGTGTGCTTGTTGTCCCCAAGGAACGCTGCATTCTTCAAAATGTTGGCTTAGGTTATTAAGCTAATGGCTCACCACCTTGATTATCCGATCAAATATATCTGATTGGATAATGCTGGAGAATTCATATCTAAAACTTTTGATGACTATTGCTTGTTGGTTGGGGTTGAAGTAGAACATTATGTACCCCATGTTCACACCTAGAACGGCTTAGCAGAGACATTCATTAAGCGCTTACAAATGATTGCTCGATCATTGGTTATACGTACCAAGCTCCCAATCGCTACTTGGGGCCATGCAATATTGCACGCAGCAAAGTTGGTCCGCCTGAGGCTTGTTACGACACAACCATATAATGCCCTTCAGTTGGTTACCGGATACTAACCCGACATATTGCATCTACGTGTTTTGGGTTGTGCAGTCTATGTGCCGATTTTGACGTCCTTACGTACAAAAATGGGGCCTCAGCGAAGGATGAGAATTTATTTCAGATATGATTCTCCTTCGACATTTGTTACTTAGAACCTTTGATAGGGGGAGATAAGAACGACGCAAATTATCGTGGACGACTCCCACTTTGTCTCATTTAGATCCTCTCATTGCTCAATTTGAGACTGATGTGCAACGTTTATTAGATCTTCGGAGCATAGCTCGTAGCATGCCAGATGCTTTTACAGATCTAGCGTAAGTGACAAGATGACATATTCCAGCTGCGAATACACCTACAAAGATGGATGTACCAAATGTACGACGGACTTCCCTTTTGGAGGCCTAGAATGCCACTTTGACCGATTATGTACATTAGTGGCTAGCCAATCATCTGCCCCTACACAAAAGTGTGGCAGACCTTTTGGTTTAAATGATTCACACCCCCAGAAGAGGAAACCCACATCACAAGATTCCGAAGAGCCTATCGTGAATCTGATTGTCGCTTACTTATTCTATCCAAATCATGAAGAAATTCTAGATTACGGAAACGTCTTTAAAGAGACGAATGCCTTACACGAGAATCGTGATTTCGGTCTATTATGCTAGCTTAGATGATGTGTAGTGTAGAAATGAGGTGATCATTGACAATGCATTAGCACTTGCAGTAGCTACTAAGATCATGTTGAGTGATGACATTGAACAACATTCTGTTGATGAATGTCGACGTAGAATTGATTAGTTAAACTAGAAACAAGCAATCCAAGTTGAACTTAATTTGCTTGCGAAACGTAAGGTGTTTGGACTTGTAGCTCATACTCTTCCACATGTGAAGCCCGTTGGCTACAAGTGGGTTTTCGTTCGAAAGCGTAATGAGAAAAACGAAATTGTGCGTTACAAAGCTCTTCTTGTTGTGCAAGGCTTCTCACAACACCCCAAGATTGACTAGGACAAAACTTATTCACTTGTTATAGAGTGATTACTTTTCGCTACCTTCTCAGTTTAGTAGTTTTAAAAAAACTGAATATGCAGCTGATGGACGTAGTAACTGGGCATCTCTATGGGGATCTTGATACGAAATTTATATAAATGTTCTTGAATGACATACATTGACTGAATTAAATATTTCTAAACCTCAAAACACGTTCTCAATTCAGCTGAGGCGTTCACTCTACGGTTTGAAGCAATCCGAAAGAATGTAGTATAATTGTCTGAGTGAGTATTTGACTAGTCAAGGATATGTGAACAACAAACTATGCGCTTGTGTGTTCATTAAGAAGTCATATTCTAGATTTACGATTGTTGCAGTATTTGTTAATGGCCTGAATCTCATTGGAACTCCTGAAGAGTTCGCGAGAATTGTTGCGCACTTGAAGTCAGAATTTAAGATAAAAGATCTAGGTAAGACTCAATATTGTCTCTGTCTCGAGATAGAGCATTGTTCGAATGAAATCTTAGTTCATCAATCGAACTACGCCCAGAAGGTGTTGCGTCGCTTTAATGAAGATAAAGTGAAGCCTTCAAGTACTCCTATGGGATCGCTAGATGTAAGATGAGATCCCTTCCGTCCAAATGAGGATGATGAAGAGATTTTGGAGCATGAAGTTCCTTATCTAAGTGCGATAGGCACTTTATTGTACTTAGCTCAATGCATTAGACTCGACATCTCTTTCGCTATTAATCTTTTGGCAAGATACAGTAATGCACCAACACACAGACACTGGACTGGCATGAAAGACATCTTCCACTACCTTAAAGCCACTACGGATTTGGGCTTGTTCTATCGCTATGGATCCTTAAGTGATGCCATATCCTCTGTTTCTCGAGTCGATTCTCGCCTTGTTGGTTATACCAACGCAGGATACTTATTTGATCCGCATAAAGCGCATTCTTAAACGAATTATGTCTTTACCATTGGAGGCACTACAATCTCTTGGAGGTCAACTAAATAGACCTTAGTTGCCACTTCGTCTAACCATGTTGAAATTCTAGCTTTACATGAAGTAACTTGGGAATGTTTTTGGTTGAGAGCAGTAGCGGGCTATATTTGAAGCTCTTGCGACCTTTACCTCGTCATAGATGTCTCGACAATGATTTATGAAGACAACGTAGCATGCATCAAACAGCTCAAGAAGGGTTACATCAAAGGAGACAACATCAAGCACATTACGCTGAAGTTCTTTTTCTCACATCAACAACAAGAGCATCAGAAGATTGAAGCCAAACAAATCCTTTCACAAGACAATCTGGCTGACCTCTTCACCACATCACTGTCGAATACGACATTTCAAAAACTTGTTCAAGGAATTGGTATGCGTAAGCTTTCTAAGTTGTAACAATTACTAGTTTTCTTTGGAATTGTGCCAAACTTAGGGGGAGTATCCTAAAGTATACTTTCCTGATTTTAATGTACTTTTTTCCCCTACGATTAGGAGCATTTTTCGCACTGGGTTTTTGCTACCTAACTAGGTTTTAACAAGGCACCCACCTTGGGTTAGTCATATCCCTGACGACCTCTCATAAACGTTTCTTTTAAATTTGTATTGCTTACACATTTTTCCTTAGATTATGGATTTTGTCACTACTCAGGTTTTTGCCATAGCTTAGGGTTTTTTAGTGAGACTTACTTCTTTATGCAAATTCCTACCTCATTGAGAATAAGCGTTGTTCCTTAAAATCAGTACCGATGAGTCGACTTCCTCAACTTTTGCATGATGCTAAATCTATCTTGAGTATTTACACACTCAAGGGAGTGTTGTAAACTTTCCTAGTTTAAGTGTGATTGTGTAAATCCTAGATTAGATTTTATTCTAGTTATCTTTTCCTAAATGGACTTGTATTCCTTGGGGATGAAGGATTTTCTTCTCTCCCTTATTACTATAAATAAAGGCACTACATAGGAGGGAGAATATAGATCTCTCTCTACAATTCTACAAACATATCTCTTTCCCAATCTCTCTCCTTGCCGCTGGCCCCCTTCCCCTTATCAAATAAAATAGGCTACAACAAAGTCCACAATTTAGAAGTTCATTTTATATGTTCCAAATTTTAGAAAATAACAAAAGAAATTGGTGAGAAAGATTAGAATAGGAAAGTTTATTCGTAAGCAGTTATAATATTTTTAAAATACTACTAAAACCGCTTCATTGTCTTAATTTTCACTCACTTTTTAATAAAAATAATAATTACATATTTATCTTTTTAGTGAAAGACTTTTAAATTCATATTTATAAATTCATTATAATTTTAATTAAATAAACTAAAATAGAATAAAGAAAAACTAAAACTAACAAAAGTAAAAATAAATTCTTCACCCTCCCAAATCATCCGCGATGCGCTGACGACTATCAAGTCCCGATCATCCATCACCCCTCCCAGCAACAAACACCACCCCACTATCCCTTTCAACTCCCATACTACCACCTCCATCCTCCCTTCCTCTTCCTCATAGACGAACAACAACAGCCACCGGTCACATGCAAAATGGAGATGCAACAGAAGAGGCACCATGGAAGAGGACGATGACAACCCATATTTTCAAATTAAAAAAAATACCCAACTCCTAATTGGAATAAATCGATATGGAGCAATTTGCCTTTGTAGTGGAGCTATATCCTGCTTCTTTCTCTTCCTCCCCCACCCATTTCTCTTTTTACAAAGGAGATGCCACCAAGCAGCTGCCACAGGGTTTTGGTTTTTGATGGGGGTGTGTGGATGTGTTGGTGTGGCTAGGGTAATGCAGGTGTGGAGTTGCAAATAAGGAAGGATGATCTTTTTTCAAAAAACATATTAATATTGTTCTTTGAAAATTAAAAAAAGAAAAAAAGAAAAACTAATGAAAATGGCTTGAAAACTTTGAGTTTTAACAATAAGGACAAAATAAAGGGTAAAATGAATAGTACCATGATTGACTTTTAGTGTAAAAATATGGTTTTTCGTTAAAGTGAACAATACTGGGAGCTTTCGTTAAAATTCCCAAAAAAAATATGTTAGAGGTTATTTTAGGAATAATGGTGGGTAGAGAAATAAATTTTTAAATTTTTAAAATTATTATGGTACGTGCAATTATTATGTGGTTGTTGAAATAGGACAATATGGCGGATCTATCAACACTCTATTTTAACTATGAATTACCTGTGTGTGTACTAATGATATGAGAAATGAAAATACGACTGAGGCTGAGACATATACAATATTAGGAATTCTACTCACAACTCTTGAGGAGTTGGACCCTTGGATGGGATTGGTAGTCTAGTTCCCTTCTCAATTTTTTATTATCGAATCTAATAAATTGAATAGGATTTAAAAGACAGAAATTAACAAAAAATATGTGAATAACACAACCGTAAGTATAACAATCATACCTTGTAAAAGCACACCTTTAGAAGGCACTTGGCAAAGCCAAAGAAATATCAAAATGCACCCTTGTTCGAGTAACAAAGCTTTCACATGAAATGGGGAATGATAATCATCCTATTTTCATTTTTTGACAGAGGTAAATTAGTGAAAATCTTATGAACAATTAGTATCATTTCTACATTGGTTCTAGTTAGTTTAGTAAATAACTACACTGGGAAGTTGAATTTTGATTTCTTTCTCAACTCTTTCTCAAGTGAATTGTTTCTTACTGAATAATGAATTAGTAAATGTACAAATAGTCTATATCCAATCAACTCTTGCTTTTATCATTTTTTTTTCATAGTGTTGTAAGATATTCTAAGTTCGAAAGTTGACACACTCTCCCTTATTGATTAAAATAAAAGTATAGTATTTTTACAATATTGTGACCAATGTTTAATCAATTATATTGCAAAATGATAGGGAAAAAAGCCCTAGCCAAGAAAAGTAGAAATTCAAAGAACAAACCTATAGTTGCCGACCCTAGCCTTTGGCCTTAAGGTCGGCGGCAATCCATCTTAATCCGTTCTCTTTCTTTTCTTGTTTTTAGTAGGCGCCATCTTCATCTTCTCCTAATGTCATACTCAAGGCTAGGTTGGCATATGTTCTAGTGTTACGGTTTTGAACTTTTGTAGCAGTTAAGTTGCCAGCCGGAAGTATGGGACGAGATCATCTTTCCTCACCTCATATTCAGTCAAGAGTTGATTGATTATGAGATTGGAGTCGCCATATACCTCAAGGGTTGTGGTTTCCACGTTGATTGCCATTTGGGGGCTGATGATTAATGCTTGATACTTAGTGACATTGTTAAAGCATAATTCACTTAGTTGGAAGGAATAAGGTAGTATTTGCCTCTATGGCGACATGAATACTACTCATGCCCCTGTTCCATTTGCTCATGTAGATCCATCAAAGAACATCGTCCATGTCAGAAAGATGTTGATGTAGAACACTTCTTCGTCAGGCAGTCTTCTGAGATTTTCCAATCAGTTGGAATTGGGTGATCGGCAAAGAAGTTTGATAACGCTTGTCCCTTGACGGCTTTAGCTGAAACGTAGATGATCTCATACTGATTAAGAAGCAATGCCCATTTAGCGAGTCGCCCTGTCAAGACTGATTCAGACATGACGTATTTGACCGAATCAGCTTTAGTAACTAGGTGGATGGTGTAAGCATGCATGTAATACCTAAGTTTCTGGATAGTGAACACTAAGGCAAGGCACATCTTTTCTATTGGGGAGTAGTTCAACTTAGCGCTGGTGAGAGTTTGACTGAGGTAGTAAAACGCTGATTTTTTCTGGGATTCATTTTCTTGCGCCAAGAGTGCTCTAACTAAACTTTCCTAAGTGGTGATGTATAATATAAGCGACTTCTTGGGCACAGGCGCCCCTAGGACATGTGGACTTGATAAATACTTTTTTATGCTTTCAAAAGCATTGTGGCATAGTTCGTCCCATATGAATGAAACATCCTTCTTCATGAGTAGGCTGAACGGTTGACAACGCCCTGCAAGGTTAGAGATGAAGCGTCTGATGAAGGCTAGCCATCCTTGTAGACTGTTCAGCTCGGGCATGCTTTTAATACCCTTAATCTATAATTGCTCCACTTCAATGCCACGGTGCTTGACAAGGAAGCCGAGGAACTTTCCAGAGCTGACGCCAAATGCACACTTTAATGGGTTCATCTTGAGGTTGTATTTTCGTAGCCTTTCGAACACTATCTGCAAATCCTTCAAGTGATCTGACTTTTTCTTTGTCTTGACCACCACATCATCTACGTAACATTCTACATTTTTGTGTAGCATGTCATTGAAGATTTTCTGCATTACGTGTTGATATGTAGCTCCAGCATTCTTCAAATCAAAGGGCATCACCTTGTAGTAGCAGATACCTTTTGGAGTGCGGAAGGCTGTTAGTTCCTCGTCTTCAAGAGCCATGCAAATTTGATTGTATCCAAAAGAGCCATCCATGAATGACAATGCCTCGTGCCTAGTGGTTGCATCCACTATGATTTCGATGATTGGCAAGGGGAAGTCGTCCTTCGGGCAAGCATCGTTGAGGTCTTGGAAATCTACGTAAACACGTATTTGTCCAGATTTCTTAAAGACAGTGACGATGTTGGAGATCCACTTGGGGTATTGCACCTCTTAAATGAAGCCTGCTTCGATTAGCTTGTCAATCTCGGCCTCAATTTGCGGGATGAGCTCGGATCGATAGCATCTTTGAGTTTACTTTATCGGTCGTATTCCAGGCTTGACTGTAAGATGATGCACAACGATAATAAGGTCAAGGCTAGGCATTTCTTTGTAGGTCCACGCAAATACGTTTTTGTATTCTAATAGCAGCTGGTAATACTCTTCTATCTCGTCCACACTTAATAGTATACTTACGAAGATAGGCTTGGTTCCTCGCTTGTGCCTAAGTTGAGTTCTTTGAGATCATCAATCATGGCTTGCCCCTCATCTTCGAGCTGTGGTGGCATAGTGGTGACATCTTTCTCGATGATTTCGTCTTCTTTGCCTTCTTCAATCGTAATGTGGAAGACAACTTGGACCTTTTCTTCAGTGCTGTCATCTCGAGCTTGTTGGCATGAAGATTGTCCAGTGTAGATAATGGTGCGCCTTCTTACTTTTAGTGATCCATTTGTGTCGACCTCCAAGATTGCTTGCCGCTTCATCCTTGAAGGAATGGAGCTTCGAATATCACCTTTTATCTGCTAGCACGTCGAGCTTTTCTTCCTTTTGGCGTTGACTCCCTCTTTCTAGAAGACTTCTTATTGTCTTCAAGTCTTTCCAAAGCTGATTGGCGTGGAAGAGAGCTAGCCGTGTTGCTTTGTTTCTTAGGTTTTGACAACCTTTCGAAAATAGAGTTTTGGGATGTTGGCTTGTTAAACCTCTTGAAAACGGAGGTTTGATCTTAACCGATTCATTCTATTGAAGACTGACATCCGAGGGGCGAACTTAGGCTTCTCTTGATCGTGTTCAACGTTCATGCTGATGTGTTGAGTGCTAGCGTTTTTCGCTTTGCTTGAAATCTTCACGAGTGCATTTAGTGTGAAGCCGAGTTCAGCTTTGTTGTTGTCAACTCCGTAACCATGCTCTTTCAACTTCTTTTGAGTCTTGGTGAGGTTGTGTTCAGTCGTTGACGGTGTTTGAAACCTTCTTTCCAAGATTCGAAGAGGAAGCGAAGTCGTATCCAGCCTTCGACATGAGTTTGTAGGCGTTTGGATCAAAACCTTCTTCAGTCATCTTAGTTGGAAGAAAGCTTTGTTCCACCCCTTTTTGCAGAGCTTTTATGAAGCCTTGAGGTGGTTTTACAACCTTAGCATTGCCTAGCTGTGTCAGAGGCAAAACTGCGTCTTGAGCAACTTTACATTATCCTTCCGCAGCTGTGTGTCGGCTTTGCTTGCTCCAGTTTCAAACGAAGATTGATCATTATTTCTTCTCGACATCGGGATGTATTGGAAGACGGGTGCGTTCGGTCATTTTGAAGGCGTTTTACTCCCTTTGGTTGTTGTAAGTTTAGCAGGCTCGTCATCGTTTTTGCTTGAAGATGGCACGGCTTGCCCTTTCTGCTTATTGGGCATGGCTTGCCACTCCTACTTTTTAGGTGTTGCTTTGCCCGTGGATTAGATCTCTTCTTGAAGAGCTTCAGGCACCATGCCTTCATCCATGTAAAACTTGGCGTCTGCAAAGTGTGATTCGGCTTCGGTGAATGGCTTGGTATCACCTTTACTCCTTCCCGGTATAATTTTAAGCATTGGTGGAGGATGGATGTCACTACTCCATTCCTATGAATCTAAGGTCTTTCTAGGAACAAGTTGTAGAAAGTTCTTGCATCAATCACGTGGAATATTGTGCTTGATTTGAGTTCACCAATGGTCATCTTTACTCGGATCATGTTCATCACCCTTTGTCCTCCTTGATTAAAACCTTGGATTAGTAGACGGCTTAGGGATAATTCATCCACCTTGATGCCGATTGTGGTCATTGTTAACTTTGGCATGATCTTTATGGCTAATCCACCATCCACAAGCATGTGGTTGACTTTATGTTCCCTTACGTATCCAGAGACGAAGAGATGACAGTTGTGAGGCTTGGATCCTAGCAGTAAGTCTTCATCGGTGAAGTAGATTATGTTTTGGGCAACATAAAAAGTGGCATACTCATGTGGTCGAAGTTTCAAGCCTTCGTCCTTTCTTTCTTGCACTTCGTGGGCGTCAAGACTTGCCAAGACCGCTGTTAGTGCTCTTCGCATCTTCTTTGGCAATCTTAGCATTTCCTCGATGCTAAAGTGTGTCGACAGGCTGTCTTTAGGTGTGAAGGTATTTTCTTTTTTAATGGCAATGGCTTTGCCTTTTGAAGGTTCTTCTATTTCTACTTCGACCATGTGACATGTAGTGGTAGTGCATTATTGGAAGAAGTCATTCAAGAAGTACTCATGCAAGGAGACAAGAATGCATGGCTTTTGTTCCATAGATTTCCAAGTGTACGTTGGCTTAGCAGCTTTTATGTTTCTTTTGGGCTTCTTATTGTTGCGGTAACGGTGCTTTCTCCTTTGTTCCACCTTTGGCCTTGTGGATTGTGGTTTTGGTTTCTTTGTCTTTTTGTAGGTCATCAAATGTTCATCCTTCTTCATCGTCGGTAAGTGCATTTTGGTCACTTGCCTCTAACGATGGTTGTGCAGAAAGTGCCATGTGGCTTAGGCATTGACGGGAGTAGTCAAACATCATTTGGAGAGGAACAGAATCAAATGATCCAAACACGATTGCAGTAGTGTGCGTTGCAGCCGTGTCTTCTAGGTTTAGTTCAATGCACCCTTGTTGTGGCAGCTTTATGATGAGCTCTTTGAGGATGAAACATTTGCCAACATGATGGCTTATAATACGATGGTACTTGTACTACCTAGGATCGTTAATGCGATTCATCTTTTCGGGGCGTTTCCATTCCCGTAACTCAATTACCTTCTTTTCTAGCAAGTCGTCTAACATTGCAGCCATATCTGAGTCAGGAAAAGTGTACGTTTTTTGCTCCAGTTCCCTCAAGGTGTTTTTGTACCTGTCTAAGGTGCGAGAAGACTCATCTCTCTTTATCTTCTTCACCTTGTTCTTGGATGAGATCTTGATGAGCGTAGATGAGGTTTTAATGGGGGTAATGTTGATAGTAAAAGCTTCCTTAACGGGTTTCTTCCCATGATTGTCCACCTTTGGAGCAAATACCTTATCCTTCTTGAAGTCGGAGATTGGCTTATTTTTTCCATGATGGGCGATACTCAACTCCATGTTGTGGGCGTAGGTGGCTAACTCTTCGAAGGTTCGTGGTTTGATGCCTTGAAGGATGTAGTGTAACCCCTATTGCATGTCTTGGATGCACATCTCGATCAAGGAGATCTCCGAGAGCTTATCTTTGCAATCGAGGCTTAGAGTGCACCATCAGTTGATGCAGTCCACGACTGGCTCGTCCTTCCATTGCTTCGTGCTTGTCAGCTCCAGCATACTTACAGTGCGGTGGGTGCTGTAGAAATGATTGAGGAATTCCCTCTCCAATTGCTCCCAGGTGTTGATGGATTCAGGCTCTAGGTCTGTGTACCAGTCAAATCCATTCCTCTTCAGATAGCGGACAAACTACTTTGCAAGGTAGTCTCTTTCTGTCCCCACGTTGTTGCAAGTTTCAACGAAATGGGTGGCGGGCTGCTTTGGGTTTCCCTTTCCATCAAACTGCATGAACTTTGGTGGTTGATAACCCATCAGCATCTTCAGGGCGTTAATTTTCGTGGAGTAGGGCTTTGAGTACAACATGGAGGTATGTGAGCTCCATTTCTATTGCTCCTTGATGGTGCTGACGATCATCTTTTGCAGCTGCTGGATAGAAATAGATTCCATGAGTGCCGCTACTTGGTCTGGCTCCATCTTCTCTTCGACAATCTCCACCGGAGGCTTCTCTCATTTGTCAAATTCTTTCTTTAGTGGATCAACCTTTAGGTCAACTTTCATGTCTTGTTGCGCCTCCTGTTGGTAGGCGAGTGTGGCTATTTGTAAGTTTTTCTCCTCCACGGTCAATGTGAGTTTTGTGATCGCTTCATTCATTTGAGCCAGCTGCTCCTCGATTGAAGTTGCTCATGTGGTCATGATTTGCATGGCTGAGCTACTGCTTGAGTCGGCATCGTGCGTACTTCCTCAAGCTTTCCTCTCTTGGCACCCTTAGCAAGGCCAGGGTGATCACGGGCTCATGCCTCGGGTGCTCTTGTTCCTTCGACAGAGTTAATGCAGGGGTGGAAGCAGCAGCAGAGAGAGTTTTTGCCTTGCTTCGGGTTGTGATGCCCGAAGTGTCACCACTTGCGGCGAGGATGTTCTTGTTCTTCACGTTGGTTGCGGGAACAACTTAAACCTTCCTTGATGCCATTTGTGCTTTTTGCAGGTTTGAAGATAGAAATCAGAGGTAAGATTGTCCCACCAGGTGTGCCAAATTTGTAAACACGAATTTTCCTGCGATGAATGAGACAAGAACACGTGTACAAAATAATATTTTGTATTAATTTTGGGGTTACAATCTCTTTTACAATTTGATCCTCTGATTCTATCTTCATAAGGTGTAGATTTGTGGATGGGCTGTTGATCCAAAGGGTCGTCGGGGCTTGATCTCAGGATGAACAATGGTGCAGATTTGTTGATGTTATTGATCCAAAAGGTCGTCAGGGTTTGATCTTAGGATGAACGAGGATGAACAGATCTTCAAGGGCCGTCAGGGCTTGATCTTAGGATGAACGAGGATGAACAGATCTTCAACGGCCTTCAGGGCTTGATCTTGATGAACAGTTGTATGGATTTCTTCAAGGATTTGACGAAGAACGAAGAGAGTTTTCTTGATCTTTCGGGATTCTTGGGAATTTGGGAGGTTGGATGCTTGAAAGCTTTAGAGTTTCATACCTTCAAGGGTTTGGGGAATTCTCTTCCAATTTGGGGGTAGAGAAATGTATATGTGAATTGGTCTTTTTTCTTCTTTTCTCCCCCTTTTTTTTTTTTTTTTTTGATCCTCTGATGGAGAAGCCTATTTATAGACTTTGAGAATGAATCACCACCATCCTTTTTTTTTTTTAGTGAAGTGGATAATGTAGGTGAAATGAGTAGAGGTCGTAGGTGAAGTAAGTAGATGATGTAGGTGAAATGAATGAAGGTTTTAATTTTAATGTATTGGTCAACATTTATTTCATCGAAATTTCAATGTGTACAGATATATAAATGATTTTCACACCACTCTTTATCTTTTTATGCACACTCCTTATTTCTCACATATGATTATTCTTTTATTTATTCAATTTAAAGACCAAAAAAAATCTATATTGAGAAAAAAAAAATATAAAAAAAATGAAAAAAAGGGGAAAAAAAAAAAAAAAAAAAGGTTTGTGGAACTTTTCTTTAAAGTTCGCTTATTATGAAGATAATAATAAATGAGAACAAATAAATTTGCGAAGATAAATATATAAACGGCATTGCTTTGTGATCGACTGAGAATGATCATCATAAATCTTGTAACAAATAGTTTTTATTAACTTTTTGTTGATAAAAATTTTAGCCAATTTTAGCCAGGCCCTCAAGTTTTAGTTCATAATTGTATCGTTCCGTTTTATTGCCAGAAAATGATTTGTGTAGAATTGTTTTCTCTGTGAAAATGCACGTACTTTCGTACAGTTAAAAGAATCAAAAGTATGCATAAAACAAGAGACGAGTATTTTCAGAAAACATACAAGGTTAAAAAAGAGTTGATATAAATATTGGATAATGGTGTATGGGTTATGGTTGGAGGTTTGGTTCATTAATGCTATACTTCCCTCCCTATCTATCTTTCTTGCTCCTCTTATTTTCTAAATTTAATTAAACGGGAAAAATATCATCTCGGCTACAATGGGAGAAGAAATTGTATAGCATAGATAAACTATCACAGTGACATATCTTATCAATGAAATAAAAACATGTGTAAATTTTATCTAATATCGTTATTTCATTGGTACCAAATGACATGTAATGTACCTAGTAACTTATTCTCTTACATTAAAGGATGAAAAGGAATTATGATCTTTCAAAATAGGCAAAGATTGTTTGATCGAGAAACTGATTTCATTTACAATTAGTTTTCATTTAATCAATTCCGGAGTGTACTCCAATTTTTTCTTGCTTTCTATGATTAGTTCGTGAAAATGGTTTTTGATATTCTTTTTCTTCTTAAAATACAAAATTATAAATTAAAAGGAAGATTCTCTAGTACAACCAATTCCAATACAATCAAACATTAAAGTATGATAAGCAAGTTTGAAACTTTGTTTTTTCAAATATGCATGAAATTAAAAGAAAGATCAATGTTAGCCATAGCATCCGCGACAAAAACCTAAAATTGAAAGTTTTCCATGTTGACTATACGAGATAGCCCCAAAAGGGGTTTTTGAATTCCATGTTCACTCTTGAGAACCAAAAGAAAAAAAAAAAGGATTCAATATCTCGACCCTATAGGATAAATCCCTATAAAGGTTGCTGATGAAAGATAATGATGTTTGACTAGAGCAGGTCCGGCGGCAGTGTGATCCTCTATTTTCATCAAAGTTGGAATATCTTCTTCGATTTAGATGAATTTAATTTAAAATTATAGATCATGGGTGTTGTGATCCGGAGAATTGAGGTTGATTATCTTTTTATTTCATGGGCAAAAGTGAATTAAATTAAGGGTGTTTTAACGAAACACTTTAGGTATTGTTTATTTTTAACGAAAATGATATTTTTACTCTAAAAATTCATTCCTGATACAATTCATTTACGACATATTTTTATCATTTTGATTAAAATTCAAAATTTTCAAATTATTTTCATTAGTTTTTATTTAAATTAATTTGGGTGATGATTGGAGCTGTGTGTTGGGCTTCAAAAAGTACAATCCATGCTAGTTATAGTTCGGACTAGATTGTCTTTAAAGACTAAATTAAATTAAATTAATTTTGCATAAACTAAATAATATAAAAATAGTGAAACATTTGGTCCGAGTTTGTGCATAGGATCATAGGAGTCTGACAAATGATATCCTATATTTCGATGAACAAAGCATGTTTCTGGAGCGTACCACCTCGTAATCAAAAGTTTTTCTGACCAAAAACAAAAAATCAAAGTTAGTGAAGTTCCATCTTATCAATAACTCCAATCCCCAAATATTCAACTCCCAGAAATTAAGCCCCATCAATTGGATTTGACGAAACTCTATTTCAAGTCCTAGCCAAAGATGTCGTATTCTAGTTGCCTATAATAAGATAATTGTTATTAGCATTTCAAAATTTTCATTTGGCACTTCAAACCTTTTATAATTAGAAAGAAAAATAAACTTGTGAGGAATGTAGAATAAGATTTTGGAGTACTAATAACAATTTTCCAAAATAATACATCATAATGTTCACGAAAAGAAAATCATACTTTCATATGTAAAAATGTAATGTTAGAGAGAATAAATTTGAAGACAAAGTTTTGAAACTAAAGAACATAGAAGTTGATGATTGGTTTATTACTTAAACATTGATAAACATGCTTATTCATATTGATGACACATTATTTAGTTTGTAAATTTAGTCTTCTTAACATTACTCTATGTAAAAATAAATAGAAAAACGTGGACGACGATTGTTTTGGTTAGGAGTTGTCAACTACCACTAGGGTTTGAAGAAAACCCTACTTCATTGTCTACGTAAACATGTGTGGTTGTAAACAGAGTGCATAGCTCCCACCAGACCTTGCATGGCTCATAGATACCCCTTGGTCATTTTCTTGAATTAAAGAGTAAACTATAGTAATATGCTCTCAACTTCAATTAAATTGAAGCAATGGATCCTCAACTAAAAATCAATTATCATTAGTCCCTTAACTCATCAAAATGTATAGCTATGGTCATTTTCTTCAACTTCATAAGAATTTTGTCAAAATAAGTTATGTTGGAAGGACCATTGCTACAATTAAGGTCCTTTAACTCATTAAAACGTGTAGCTATGGTCCTTTTCGTTAACTTTGTCAGAATTTTGTCAAAATGAGTTATGTTGGAAGGACCATTGCTACAATTGGGTTAAAGTTGAGAAACCATGGCTCCAATTGGGATAAAGTTAAGGGACCATTTCTCCAGTTGGATTAAAGTTGAGGGACTAATAGTAATGAATTTTTAGTTGAGGGACCATAGCTGCACGTTTTGATGAGTTGATGGACCAATGGTAATGAATTTTTAGTTGAAGGAACATTACTCCAATTAAGTTAAAGTTAAGGAACAATTGCTACAATTTACTCCGAATTAAAATATGAGGCTTTTCTGTGGCACCGACACACTCACATGGTCCTGCAAGGCTGCAGTTGTACTTGTGTCTTTTCTGTGGACACGCATGTGGACATGTGGATCTGGATCCCCTCCGGACCTTAAAAAATTAAGCCTGCTGAGTAGGCGATCGTGGCCCTTGAAATTTGATCCAACGGCTACAAACAGGGGGGCCGCTCTAAAAGTTATAATAATCGTAGCCATTGGATCAAATTTTAAGGGCCACGATCGCCTACTTAGCAGGCTCAGTTTTTAAAGGTCAGGAGGGGATCCAAATCCTAGACATGTCATTGGTTTTAGTTTAGTTTTAAGTTTCGTTGTAGTGCCTTTAGCGGATTAGGTTAGTTTTAAGTTTCACTTATGAAATTTATGTGGTCTTGTTGTCAATGGCTTTATGTTAGGGTACCGGTGTTCGGACTGTCACATCTGTCGTCTTTGTGACAGTTCGACCCGAAACTCCTATTTATGATGGTTTATTGTGGTAGTCGTATAGGGGTTTAATATTATTTGTATCTTGTGCAAACTATCTCCAAATTAAGAAATTTGTCACTGGAGAAATTGTACTCATCTGACACCTCTTGTATTTGGTTGTTCTAATTAATGAAACACTTTATCGCTTTTGTCAAAAAAAAAAAAAAAAAAAAAAAAGTCTTATCCCATTAAGTGGGGTTGGCTATATGAATCCTAGAACATTATTGCACTCGGTTTTGTGTCAAGTCTTCTGTTAGATCCAAGTACTCATAGTCTTTCCTTAGTCACTAAAGTGCTTTTTCACCACTCATTTGACATCTTCTTTGTTTTCAAAATCCTATTGAAAACTTTTGTGAGCCATGCTATACCCATCTCTCCCAAGACTTTCCACACCTTGAGTATATCATCTGGGCCCACTACTTTTCTATGCTTCATCTTCTTCAAAGCTACAACCACTTCTTCCTTTCTTATTCTGTGGTAGAAGGAGTAATTTCTCCACTCTTCTGAGTTACTCAACTCCCCCAACAAAGTACTCTTTCATGTCCTTAATTGAAAAGATTATGAAAATAATCTCTCCACTTGTCTTTAACCACGTTCTCTGTAGCTAGGACATTTTCATTCTCATCCTTGATGCACCTTCCTTGGTTCAAGTCACTTGTATTCTTTTCCCTTGTTCTAGCTAGTTTATAGATATCCAACTCTCCTTCTTTGGTATCTAATCGCTTATACATATCGTCAAAAGCTGCTAGCTTCACTTCTCTCACGGCTTTCTTTGCATCCTTCTTTGTTATTTTATAGCTTTCACATTTTCATCGATTCTATCCTTGTATAAGGTTTTACAACATTCCTTCTTAGCCTTAACCTTTGCATGTACATCCTCCTTCCACCACCAAGATTCCTTTTGATGTGGAGCAAAGCCCTTGGACTCTCCTAGTACCCTTTTTGCAACTTTTCAGATACAGATAGCCATGGAATCCCACATTTGGCTAGCATTCCTCTCTGTATCCCAAGTACATTGGGTGAAAATTGACTTGTTTTTCTCCCTTTAGATTCCACCATTCATTCCTTAGACACTTCAAGATCTTGTTCTTTCTTCTATCTCTTTCAATCTCCACTTCATTTTTGTTTCAAGAAGGGATATAATAAGAGCCACCCTAAAGATAATAAGTGGTTACTTTTCCAATTTCATCTAGGCTCTTCATCAAGTTTGTGGAGAATCACTACCAACGCTGAAGATTACTCATCACTTGACACTTTTCATGATCCCCACGTGTTCAAAGTCAAGCCTCGACTCTCCGATTGTGATTTAAGTAAAAAAAAAGTGTTTGTCACCATTGCATTAAATCAAACACATCCAGACAAGAGATCGAGTAGGAGAGTATTCTTGTAAAAGAATATACCACATACATTGTAACTAAGAAACTACATTTGATAAAAGGCGATAATCTATTAATCCTCTATAATATCCGGAGGATCTTGAATCTACAAGGTAGCATTATCTAGAAAAAATCACAACTAGCTGATCTATGTGTCACAATATTGACTTCTCGACAAACATAAGTAAACCTAGCTAGCCCTTGAGAATTGGTTTAACAGCACACAAGTATCATCAATTAAACTTCTCAAAGCTGAAGTGTGGTCGTTCCCACTTTTAAGGGCCTTGACCAATGAAATGGAGATACACTCAAATCCTCAACAATTAATACATGTTTGTTCCTTTTCTTTTCCTTTTTAGCGGGCCAAAAATTTTGGTCGATATCATAAGACGAGCCGAAAAGCAGAATAGTAATTGGTCTTTTTCTTAGAGGAGAGGAACCTAAACCATCAAAATAGGTTTCTCATTTCACTTCTGTTACCAAAAATATCATTGCAACTAATCTTTCTTCAACTTTGATCATGCAATGATTGCTTGTTATGTCATCACCGAAGAGGGTTCATGGTTTCTCGGTTTTTAGTTTTATTTTCAGAATGGTTAGTTTCCTAAAGAAATCTCAGAAAATTTAATGATTTTTTTTGTACGATTTAGGCTTGGTTTGGTATTGCTGTGCTTTGAAAAAAAGCTGTTGTGATAATAAGTGGCTGTGCTGTGAGAATAAGCGGCTGTGAAATAAAGCCAGTAAAGTGTTTGGTAAACTTTTTTGTAAAAGTGCTTTTGGAAAAAAAAAAGCAGTATCATAGTGTTTGGTAAACTTTTTTGTAAAACAGCTGTGACTGTGTGAAATGACCAAAAAGGGTATATTACTAGATGTGCTATTAATTTAATTTTCTTAACAAATAAAAGTGAATTACTAAATATATTTTATTTTTAGAAGAAAAATATTTATATACTATAAAATGTGCTATTAATTTCATATACTATAAAATGTTTTCATGCTTTACTGACTATCTTTCAGGATAATTTTCATTTAATGAACCAGCAACCAGCAAAGAATGCATGATTTATGCACAAAAGAGATGCAAACAAAAGGGAGATGCAACGATTTATATGATATTATCAACTCCGTCAAGAACAAAGCACAAAACAAGGAACATTTCAGCAAAAGAGGGCTTGTATGCAAATGATTAAACATCTTTCTCTAAAATCTCTATTCCCTTTTTCTTTGGATCCCCTTTTTTCCAACCAGTTCTTATTAGCAAAAGTCTACTTGTTTTCTCTCATCATGAATCTCCCAAGTTTGCACAATTCTGTTTTCCTTTTAATCTTTTAAATTTCTACAAATTCAAAACTATTGGATCCTCAAATTCTCAATCATTCAATGTAATTATGTAACACTTCCACATTAGAGAGCAAAATAACGAAGGGATAAATATTCTCCTCTCATAAGAGCTGCAAGGTGCACAGTTTTGTTTCCAGGAGCCGAGCATGCATCAAGAACCTTCAAAGGAAATCATATTTAATTGGCGCAAACTGTTGTATAATCTTAAAACCAAAACTCAATACAACCGACGCAAAACATTAACCCAAAACTCAATACAACCGATGCAAAACATTAACCCAACTTAAGTTCATAATAATTAGCGATGTACAAACTTTACCGACCTCCCATCCTGGTTTCGGAGCAAGGGCTGCAGCCACCATAGAGCTTGCCTTTCCTTGCATAAAAATACTTCCATCCTTTATTAGAGGATGATCGTGAAGATCACTACCCGGTGGAAGAACCAACAAGTGAGGAACCAGGTCATCCTTTTGAACCTGAAATTGCTTCTTTAATTCAAGTAAGGCAGTGTCAACATCCATTTTCAGAGTATTTACTCGAACATGACGAGGTATTGAGATATCGGGAATTTCATAAAGAGCTATCAAGTCTTCAACTTTCTGATCCAAACACAATCCAAGAGTCAACAGATCCAAACTTTAAACAAAATTGAAACCCTAACAACATCAACTCTGCGAAAATTTACAGAGCAAAGCGAAAACAAAGCATTCGTGTCATTGAATTACCGATTAAGCTCCGAATCCGAACCCGATCCGAACCAGGACTCAGAACTCAAGCTCCGCCACCAGATCGGTGGAGGTACAGCTTGCCAAACACATGAAGAGCCATGACGAAGCCTATGAAGCAGAGGCTCATGACGAGGACAACAGTCGGGGTGATCTTCAAGCCAGGAGTGTCGTCCGTGTAGAACCTCAGCATGTTGTTTCCGGCACCTGATCCGCCTCCTCCTCCGTCGATGCTTCCGGAACCGGTGGAGCCTCCGACACGACGGCGACGCATTCCAGCCGTCGCGGCGGCCGAGCCCCGCGGAGCCATGACGCCGGGGCGCGCAGTCGCAGAGGACGACGACGACGCTTGGGTTATTCATATTTCAGTACACTGTTCACCCGTGTGTGGGTGAAAATAAGCTGCTTTTGGAAGCTGCAAATTGCAGCTTCTTGTCATCTGATGGTTTTGGGCTTTTTTTCACCCTCAACTTTGAAACAAAGCTGTTTTTCAAAGTTTACCAAACACCAAAAATTTTCATAGCTTTTTTTCATAGTAGCTTTTTTTTTAATCACCTCAATCCCAAACAGGCCCTTAGAGTAGACCTAAAAGTGATTGGAACTACGTTTAGTGGATTACTATTGTACGGTTTTTCTTCTATATATGTAAGGGTTGGTACACAGTTCTGAAGGAAAAAAATATGGATGCTAAGTCATTCATGAAAAGAATAAATAATTAGAAATCAAAACCTAAATTTTATTAGAAATTAAAACCCTACATAAACACAAGCATAGTCTAGTCCAGCTAAATCATAAGCATGACTAATATTAGCAGCCGTAGGATGATAAAAACAAACAATGAAACTACTGCCTAGTTAAAATGAAATACAGTAGAATGATGCAGAAAGCATGCTAAGTATGAGCACTAGAGAGGCAGATAATGAGTATGTTCCGGCATGTGGAGCAGTGACGGGTGCTGGAACTACGTTGATGGAACTTGTTGGTGACTGGCTCGGTTCTGGAGATTGACTCTTTGGTGATGATTTTGGAGTTGGATGAACTGCAACGAAAATTTGTTACTGAGGTATGAGATTTATCCTTTGGAGCAATGATCAAGTCTTATAACTTTGATACATATGCAATAATAAAATAAAGAGGAAGAAATAACGAGAATACATAAATCTAAAATCAATTCAGTTCGCACAGTTCTATTCTCTTGTTCACATCTATCATTCATCTCTCATCATTTTTGTTTTCAATATTAAAAACAAAACAGAAACTTCACTGTACTACATAATAATACAAATGTAACGATATTAGGATACAAATTTTTTTTCTAAACGTTAATCACCATTTTGTTAGTCGATATTTACCCGTTGAATGGTCATTTAAGGGTTCATTTCATCAAGTAAAGGATTATCTTTTTTTTTTTTAAATGGAAAAAAGCGAAACTAAAACATGCAGTAAACAATTAGAACACACCATGAGGACTTGCACCAGGAGGCAATGGGACTGCAAAACAAAAGAGGAAATCATTTTTTATGAGCATTATACATCAACATATTCTTATTTCGTCGAAAAGAAATTAATCAGAGTGTGCAATACTGGTGAGAGATGAGATTACTCACGGTTACATTCACTAAGAAAAGAAGGTGCAGAGATTTCACAAGCAGAAGGCAATGTCATAGCCTTTGTCATATTTATAGGAATACCCATATCAGTGCTACTTTCTATGGCTTCACATATGCAGTCATCACTGGCTTTTAGGACCATTTCCAACCCAGAACAACACGAACCTTCCGGCTTTGTGTTTGTGTCCCCATCGCTTAAAAAGGGAATGCAATCGGCCATTCCGTATAGCACATCGTTACAATCATCTGAGCTTGGTGAGCCTACTGTTGTTGGTACGTCCAGCGAGCTTGGTTCCGGTGATGGTGCATACGACAGTGGATCAACAACATGGATTCGTGCACAATTTGCCAACATAACACAAGTGGTCAAAATGCATGAAACATAGATCAATCTCTCCATTCTTTTCTCCGGAAGAATTGAGAGCCTAGCTTCAACAATTGCACAAGTTTACCATTGGTTGTTGTGTTTTTTTAGTTCTATATAAACTTATAGCGGTAAGAGTTGGTTCGAATTGAAATTCCTAAAATCTCTCTATCCAGTTTGAACAAAGTTCGAATTTCACTAGAATTGGAAGATTAGTTATAACTTACAATAATCTTATTGTTACGTGTATCTTCTATATGTCTCCAATTTTTAAAAGGGGCAGTTTGATCAGGTCCAAAGAATTCACCAGTTTTTAGATTGGGTCCAATTTTATTTGATTTTTTATTACATCTATTTTGCCCCTTGAAAATAAAAAATATTTAAATTCTTTATTTTTGAATTTAAAATTTTAAAAATTTGAAACTTCAAATACCTTTATCTACCCGTTTTCTAATTAAAAACATTTTAATAACACATTACAACCAATCTTATAAGTTTATGAAAAATTAAAAGAAACGTTGTCGAGGTACATAAAAAATTTGTGATGTAGGTAGATAATATTAATTAATCTATGATATAGGTAGACTATGAATAAAAACCTATCGTATAGATAGATAACAGAAAATAATATGTGATATATAGATAGACTAATGAGTAAAAACATATCGTATAGGTAGATAACGCAATTAATTTGAGACAGAAAAATTTGTGATATATAGGTAGATAAAATAAAATTAATCTATAAAACGGGTAGAATAAACAAAATATACAAATAGATTCATTACAAAAATATATAATACAGGTAGGTAAACAAAGCAACGCATTTCCTATAAAGGTTGAAAACAAAAATATGTATAATCCAGGTTCAAACTAAAAATTAGGAAGAAATTAATAGTGCATGCATGAAACTCATATTTTCATGGCAATGTTCCCAATCAAAACGACCCAACTAGTGCTATTGTGGGAGGACCTGGTGGGGATGACAAGTAGGAAGATGCAAGATTTGATGCTACAAAACCAAAACCAACCACTTACATCAACCCACCTTTTGTTGGTGTATTGGCATACTTCAAAGCTCTATACCACAGAAAAAAATTAGAAATTGTGACCTTGTATTTTAAAAAAGAGGAAGAAATCATAAGAGCTTAAAAGAAGAAGAATGAACAAGAAGGAAGGGGATCGGAGAACACAACACAAATTGTATACGGGAGTTATGGAAGAAGAGATATAATTTAAAACTAATTCTACAAGTAGGGGATTATTTAAAGATAAATAATTAATTATACTACTTTATACCTATAAAGCAGATATATTCTACTTACTCTATAGAAAGACAAAATTATTTTCTACATCTACCTATGTATTAGGTATATAAACAAAATAAATAAAGTGCATTTGCTATAACGTTTTTACTTATAAAAAGAAAAGTTCATATAAACAAACAAAAAACTAAGAAAGAAATTAATAGTGAGAGCCTACAATTATATATACACATCAACACCCACGGTTATGGTTTAGAAGGCTTTCTTCCTAGCCCTGTGGTTAAATGTTCCAGCATGAACACACACGGTTATTGTGACATCCCACATCGCCCAGGGGAGTGATCCTTATATGTATATTCTCATCTCTACCTAGCGCGAGGCCTTTTGGGAGCTCACTGGCTTCAGGTTCCATGGGAACTCCGAAGTTAAGCGAGTAGCGCGCGAGAGCACTCCCATTATGGATGACCCATCGGGAAGTTCTCGTGCGAGTTCCCAGAAACAAAACCGTGAGGGTGTGCTGGGGGCCCAAAGTGAACAATATCGTGCTACGGTGGAGTCTGGCCCAGGAAGCGGTCCTACCTGGGTCGGGATGTGACAGGTATGGGTTCCAAGGAGGAAGAAGATCACCACGCATAAAAAATAATAGTGTTTGTAGGGGAGTTATGAGGAAGAAGAGATAATATTATTTCAAACTAATCCTACAATTATGGGATTACTTTAATGATAAATAATCAATTATAATTAATTTTATAATACAAGTAAATCTAGAATTAAAAGATAATGTTAATAGAGGGGTAATTTTGACAAAAAATGATAATAAAATGACGTGGACAATGAGTCACTAGACTTAAACCAATAATTAAATAAAATTGGACTATATCTAGTAATTGCTTACAAATTTAGACTTATTTCAACTTTCTCCTTTTTAAAATACAATTATTTTCTAGTTGATGAATATATTTTGAAATTTCCGAAACTCCCTTACATGCACACCGGGCTCCGTTGTGATAATGCTTATCTCAATTGTAAAATCCTAACCCAACCCAACTATACAGAATGAAAAAATAAAAAAAATATAAAAAAGAACCCCACCCAATATACAGAAAAAGAGAAGAATAAAATAAAAACATACAGCAGTCTAGCTACCTAACACGCATGTCGCTCTGTTTTGTTTGGGCCTTTAGCATTAAGCTCACCCCTTTGAATGGCATGGACTCGGGAGAGCTGGACTTTGTAATCCATGGAAAATACGAGGACAAGTTAAGGGTTTTGGTTTGTAATGTCCATGTGCTCTTCAAAAATTGAATGTCCTAGACTTGAGTTAGTTTCTTATAAAGTTTTAATCCCGCTATAATACCATATGTTAGTAAAATCTGCCATTTAATACTACGATCTAGTAATATTCCTCTTCACTTGTAAGTGAGAAGTCTTAAGTTCGATTCTCGCCAAGGGCAAATTGGAACCACATTTATTGCTAACCCATCGTGAGGCCAAACCCACCATCTTAATGTAGATAATATCATTTGTTCAAATAAAAAAAAAAGTAAAATAAAACCCACGGTAGTTCTATATTTATTTATTTAATTAATTAATTCTAAAAGGATATGAATAGTTGTATTTCAACATGAAAGGTTATAACTTCCCGTGAAGAATACAACTTCTCCAGAAAGGTTATTTCCATCTCTATATATTTGTCAAATCTCTTTCTATTAGATTCATTCAATTCCATTCTCATTCTTTGTTCATATCCTTCACACCATATTGTGATCAATAGTCTAAACAACATCCGTTTCTGATCTTGTGAACTACCCAATTTCTATCATTGGCCTTAAAGCCAGGTTTTCATGAATCAAAACAATTTGCCCAGTTTTCATTAGAGGACATCTTGAACTACATTTGAGGCTTCCTCTTCGTCAAGTAACGAATCCAACAACGTTCTTACTAAGTTTCAACTTGAGAAGAAATTAGGGAAGAGGACGTTGGTGGATAAGGAAAATATTCAACTGATTTTTATGGAAAGTTCAAAATCGACATCTGAGAATTTCCTTGCAGAACGCAAAACCCACAAAGATACCCAAATGTTCAAACATTATAGCCTGTCTAAAATCCCATCCTACAATCTATTTGAACCCAGGCCTAGATTAACCCAACAATTAGAACTATATTCATTCACACCATTTCATTCGGTAAAGAACAAAACTCCATCTGCCATTGAACCATTTCAGCATTCAAATTCACTAAGTTCACTCCCCGACTATAATTACCATTATCAGAATTTGAACGAATCACATCCAGAAGATTTATTCAGTCATATTAGAACCTCAGAAAACCCATTGCAGTGGGCATCGTTGGCTGCAAAAACCAAACTTGCACAGAAACCCAAAGACCTGCAACGTCCCATTGAACCTATATTTTCTGAAATTTGGTCACAAAACCCAATAGTCTTACCTGCACTATCGTGATTGATTCGTAGTCATTTGCTGATTGCTGCAAATCCAAGATTGAACTCGCGATTTTCGTGCCTTACTCCGCCGTGGTCTTGCATTTCGCCGTGGACTCACTATAGCACCTTATTGACCTAGAGTAGGCAATAGCGTGTTCGTGTTCATCTAATTGTGGTCTCGTCTTCTCACGGTAATACACAACATCAATCGCATCGATTTCCTCCAAGACGAATTGTTTCCGCCGTTCGTAATTACCCACTGGGCTGCGGGATGAATTTTCTTCAAAATGGGGAATGATCGCATCTTTTTCAGAAGGAGATAAGTGATTCACAAAGTCGAAATCAAGGAAGGAACTCCTCCATTTTTCAAGATTCCTTGGTCCAAAGAAATAGGGGATTTTCTTTTAGTATTAAGCACTATGATAATGCACGTGAAGGACTAGGAGACAATAATAAATTATTGTCCATCAGAAAGTCAAATTCATAGGTCCTTTGAGGTGGGCTCATCTTCAAGTAGGCCCAAATCGAGAAGCCACCTACAACCTTGGTAGCTCCCTTCAATTCAAACTCAGTCACAAAGATCAAAAGTGGAAGCAAGGGTTTACTTTTCATAATTTTAGAGTCAAAGTGCTTAATTATTTGGACCAATATAATAACACCCGTTACAGTTTTATATATCCTGATTTGGCACAAAGAGAAATTTCAACAGCAAGAAATTTAAAGGGACCAAGACCACTGAGAAATGAAAGAGAATCTAGTAGACGAGAAGAGACTGCTTTTGTGCACGAAAATAGAGGAAAAATTGATCATGCCTGGCCAAGTAGACAAGTAAGAAATCCATGAGCCTTCTATCGATGTGATCGGCTGAACAAGTACTCGTCTTTCACTGATTAGACAAAGCCTTTGTGAGTGTGTGAAGTATCTGCTACTAAAAATAAATAAGTTTCTATCTTTTGTTTTTATTTTTTTTTAGTCTTTAATTTATTAAGAACATTTAGTATTTGTGGCTTGTAATAATTAAAAGTACACTAATAGTATTTGTACTTGTATTTAAGTTGTATTAAGTATTGTGTTTGTTTTGTAATTTTCTGAGATATGGCAACTAAATCTTCCAAATCCAAAGTTTTTTAAAAAGAGGTTGAACAATGTTAATTATTGAATATGGAAGAGAAGGACCACTTATCTTTTAACCCATGACAAGACTTTAAAAACTATCAAAGATGAGAGGCTCTTTGGGCCCTCTCGAGTTTATAATAAATGGGTGGAAGATAATGAGTTGGCTAAGGCCACAATTCTAAATTACATGGAAAATAAATTAATACCTCTATGAAGAATATGATTTGGCCAAAGAAATCATGGATGTACTTGAAAAGAAGTATGGCCCCAAATCTCAAATATACATTCAGTTATTGCTTGAGAAATACAATGGGACAAAAATGGAGAAAACTGATTCTATGGTCGATCATATTACTAAAATGGAGGTAATGGCAAAAGACTTAGCCAATGCTTGTCATCCAGTTTCCGATAAAATGCAAGCATGAGTAAAAATGGAATGTTGCCTTAAGTAAATGCACATGATTTTGATACATATGAATAATGTATTAAAGGAAAAATGACTAGAAAATCATTTTCTTAGCATTGGACTTCTACAAATTTACTTGAGATAGTGCATACAGATTTATATGGACCAATGAGAACTAAAACCCATAGAGGAATGAAATATTTTGTGACTTTCATCGATGATTATTCCAGTTATGGACATGTCTACTTCTTGCAGCATAAAAATGAAGCCTTGGACAAATTTAAAGAGTTTAAGGCAGAAGTAGAGAACCAATTGGGAAGATCCATAAAGACCTTTAATAGTGATAGAGGTGGAGAATTTGAAGCCTTTGATGATTTCTGCAAAGAGAATGGTATAAGCATAATTATACTATGCCTTATACACCGCAACAAAATGGAATCACAGAAAGAAGAAATCGAACTCTTGGATACGATGTGATCTATGATGTCTTATGCTGACTTACCTCTACATTTTTGGGGTGAAGCTTTGTCTACTGCAGCATATATATTGAACAGAGTTCATACAAAGGCAAAGCCATTGACTCCATATGAATTATGGCATGGGCGAAAACCTGATTTATCAAACTTAAAATTTTGGGGTTTTAAGAAGCATGTCCTCATTCCAAAGTCATCTAGAGATAAATTACAAGCAAACATTTTGGAATGTAAATTCATAGGGTATCCTGATAATGGTGCCGGATATAAGTTTTATCATCTTGAGAAAGGATTAATCGAAAGTAGAGATGCTAATTTTATTGAAACTACTAATTTGGTTCATCCAATGTAAGAATTGGAATCTTTGAAAGAATAAAATTCCCCTACGGAAGATCAAGATTTCCATCTTGATTTAGGCTTGTCTCATGATCATGACTTTGACAATGATCAAGTGGGAGACATAGACATGGGTGATCATAACAATGTTGATCATCACACACACATGGATGGTAATCATGATATTATCACGGAAGATATAAATAGTGGGAGAAATGATAAAATCAGTGGGAGTAAAAGAAAAAGGGAACCATCTTGAGTTTCAATCTTGAGGAGGTAGATAGTTTAGTGGGAGATCTAGACCCAAGGAATTATAAAGAAGCAATTGATAGTTTTGAGTTTCAACAATGGCAACAAGCCATGAATGAAGAACTAGATTCCATAAAGAAAAATGAAGTATGGGAATTCGTTAATCTACTTGATGGAAGAAAGTTCATCGGTTGTAAGTGGGTACTTCGTAAGCACTGTTCTAAAAATCCCTGCCTAGACGCTAAGCGGCTAGCCACTGCCCCGATTAAGGCCTAGACGTTTGAAAATTAAGAAAGGACACCTAGTCCTGATGAGGCACCCACCTAGACCGCCTAGGCACTCGATTAGCCCGCCCAGACCTGCTTAGACACTGCTTAGGTTGCAACTCACTTAGATAGAAAATAAATAACTTTTATTTTGTATTTTATTTGTTTTCAATAAATTGTAAGAGACTTGCTAAATAGTTAAATGAACACACATTATATGCTTGTTCCCATGTTTTCATTATGTTCCAATACTTCATAATATATATGTCATTCCATTTTGTAGTTTATGATGAAAATATATATATATTTTAAGTATAAATGGACACTTATTTATACAAAATATAATAGATTTACTTAAATCCATCTAGACCCCGCCTAGCTGCTTAAGTGCTAGGCCCTAGTCTGCCCTAACATTTTTTAGAACCTTGTTCGTAAGAAGTACAAATCAGATGTTACCTTGGATAAGTTTAAGGCTCGACTTGTAGTTAAGGTTTATACCCAGAAACCTGGTATAGATTTTATGGACACTTATTCTCTAGTTGCGAAGTTTACATCCATTTGGATTCTTATGGAAATTGTTGCTAGAATGGATTTAGAACTTCATCAGTTAGATGTCAAAACAGCATTCTTAAATGGAGATTTGAAGGAAGACATCTATATGATTCCATCCGAAAGATATCATATCAAAGGACATGAAAACAAAGTCTACAAATTAAGAAAGTCGTTGTATGGCTTTAAACAAGCATCAAGACAATGTTATTTAAAATTCCACCAAGCCATTATGGAAATGGGCTATAAAATAAATCCATTAGATCATTGTGTTTACTCTTCGGAGTGCCAAGATAATTTCTGTATGTTGTCATTATATGTAGATGACATCTTACTTGCAGGTAACTCCATAGATATGATTAAAAAGACTAAGTCATATCTAGGATCCAAATTTGAAATGAAAGATATAGGAAGTACTTTATGTTCTAAGAATTAAAATTACTAGGGATAGAAATGCCGGAACACTCTATTTGGATCACCAAAATTATCTGGATAAAATATTTAAAAGATTTAATATGCAAGATTGCAAGCCAGTTAGTACACATGTTTGTAAAGGAATGATGTTTTCCAAAAATATGTGTCCGAAACAGAAGCAAGACATCATTGATATGCAAAATGTTCCTTATGCCTAAGCAGTTGGAAGTTTGATGTATGCTATGACCAGCACAAGACCTGACATATGTCATGCAGTTGGATTGGTAAGTAGATATCAATCCAACCTTGGAAAGTAACATTGGATGGTAGTAAAGATAATTATCAGATATCTAAATGGCACTCAAGGTATGAAACTTTGTTTCGGATTAAATGATCTGGATTTAGTTTGTTATTGCGATGCAGATTTCTCATGCGTCTTGGATGACAAAAAGTCAAAAAGTGGTAACATTGTCTTGTTTGGTGGAATAGCTGTTTCTTGGTTAAGTAAGAAACAGGACTGTGTTGCAAAGTCTACCATGGAAGCAGAATATATATTTTGTAGCACAGTAGTAAGTATTATAGTATAGGCTAAACGCTTTATTGATAAACTAAATATAGGTACACCTAAAGAGCCCGTTAATGTGTTTTGTGATAATAAGTCCACCATCTTTCTGATAAAAAGTGGAGCAAATAGTTCTAAAAGAAAACACATTGATATTAAATGTCACTATATACAAGATATAGTGGAGGAGGAAGAGGTAAAGGTCAACTACATACCCTCCAAAGTGATGGTGGCCGATTCAATGACCAAGGGATTGTCTCTAGAAAAATTCAAGGAGCATGTGACTATAATGGGTTTGAAAAACATCTAGATGTGTTGTAGTGTGAGACGTGTGGCGGGGATCGTTGTATGGTGTTAGGGACGCCTGAAACATAGACAAGTAGATGCGACTTTATCTGGTTCTTTAGTACTTGGTCGATTAAAGATAGAGGGCACTAGCAAGGTAACCATGTTATAATAAATTGTCTTGAAAGTAAAATCCGTTATAAGCTTCAAGAAATAATTTATATAACACTGTGGCGTATATTGCGATACTAAGTCGCTATTTGTAACTGGGTACAGAATGTTTTTCCTAGTTACTTAGGTATGATGACATTTTACTAAAGAGTAAAATGATATCAGATAAAGTGGAATGGTGCACACCAGGTAAAGAAGCTACATATCTGATGTTACATTCAATTTGTTTATGAGTAATACTCTTAATAAACAAATCAGAATAGGAAACCGTTTATGTCATCGTAATCAAGTGGGAGATGTTGGAATATGATTATGATAACATAGTTTTCACAATATGTGTAATCATATGTGAAGGTACACCATAACATTGATGTACTAATATACATATGATTGTAGTGAAATAAGTTAATTAATTAATAAAGGAAATAATATAATTATTTATTTAATTAATTAATTCTAAAAGGATATGAATAGTTGTATTTCAAAATACAACTCCTCCAGAAAGGTTATTTCCATCCCTATATATTTGTCAAATCCTTTTCTATCAGATTCATTTAATTCCATTCTCATTCTATGTTCATATCCTTCACACCATATTGTGATCGATAGTCTAAACGACATTGTTTCCGATCCTGTGAACTATCCAATTTCTATCATGTTGATCTTATAAGACCAATAATTGCAACTCATCTGCATTTCATGTGGTTGATTTTTCTCTATGAAGCATGGGGCCTTAACATAAACTTCATGAACATATTATTATGTGGTTGGGAAACCAAATTATTGCTTGGACCAAGCACAAAACCAATAATTCCCTAACCACCCTTTGTCCCCAACCCTACTTCCAAATCTAATGACTTTCTTCGCCTCCACTCGTATTCCATGGCCAACCAGAAACAGAAGTTCTCTACTGAAGTGTTGTCACCACCTCTTGAAATATGGCTACACCCATCACTCCATCAGTTGTTTATAGAGATTAAATTATTACTTAATCTATATTACTAATCTTTTACAAATCTTGGTGTTTGCACTCATTTTTGTTCAATTCCCCATTATTTGATATATACATCAGTAATACATATAAATGATAGTGATAACTTCAAACTATGACAACATATCAACCAATCCTGCGGGAAATGGTCTCCATGCAAAATATATTTTCTGGCTATTAATGAGGAAAAACTATAGACTAAAGTTTAAGGTAAAACATTTGTATAGGTAATCTCGGGATGTTTTTACATGTTTGAATTTAAACTTTGAAGACTGGGATCAATTTTTTAGACTACATTTGCAAATCATTTGATGTATCACCAATAGGAAATAAACACTTTAATCAACAATGAGATAATAATTCAATCATCAACAACCATGTCATATAGTTTACAAAATATAATTTAAACAGATGATCTTTCTAGGTATTACTGTGTAAAAATATTTGAAATATAATAATGATTTGGGTCAATTTTTATGTAAAGAACTGATAATTGGAAGCTGGTGATTCATCCCTTTAAAACTGATAATTATGTAAAGAACGCGCCCAAAGAAAGAAATTGATTCATCCCTACAAAATAGTGGGGATTCAAAACTGAGAATTGGAAGCTGGTGAGAGAACTCTTCGGATTTAGAAGTCCATGCATGGCCCCATGGGTAGTTGGTGTCCAAAAAGTAGGCCGCACCTAAACAGGTAGGAAACCCCAAAACCAAAAATATACCAATAGAAAACAGTGGTTGACATTGAGCATCGACCAACTCTTGCAACTGCGGTGCTTCAATGTAAAACTATTAATGGTTGTTTGTGACTCGCAAAGGGCTAATGAGTACTATGCCCTAACAGGTGTGTTTTTCATAATCATTCTTGGAGCAATAACGAAAAATCATTTGGGTGGAAAATTTACATTCATCTTGTTTCTAACAATCATCAAAGGTTGGACCATGAAGAAAAAACACTCAACAAAGGATATTGACAGAGAAAAAAAAACTCAGCAAAGGATCGGGATTTGGAAACTTTGGTTGCTTGTACTAAAACTCAGCAAAGGATATTGTGGTAGACTATGGGTTGTTTGGGAGCCTAGGAGTCCAAGCCCATAACTTTTTATTCCATGTGGGTAAGTTTGAGAGAAAACTAACCTAGTTTCTTCCTTTCCCTAGCAAGCTAACCAACTTATTTAGGAAGAAACCAAGCCCTGAGCCTTAGAGTCACATGAAAGCCCAACAAGCCGTGCATTTAATGAAGAAAGAATCAGACTTTCCATTCTGAGCTCACGTAGAAGACCAACGCATGAAAGCCAAGAGATGCGTTACCAAAAGTAACGCCTGTGAAAAACTAACCTGGGAAAGTAGCGCCTCGGGAAGGAGGCGCAGTGTAGTCTTCACGTGAGTGGCTGCGTTTAGTTGTCTTACACCAAAATGGAATGTTATAGTTAGGTCAGGAGAATGGGGAGAGAAAACCAAGCCAGAATTAAAGATTCCTTAGGAAACCTAGAAGGAAATCATTTACCTACAAAAGAGGTATTAGAATCCATTAAAAGGAGGGGGCGACACCATAACAGAGGAGGGGTTCAAAAGCTAGGGAAAGAAACACAAAACCATCTTTCTGTAATCTTAGACTTCTCTCCCAAATTTCTTTCAATCCTTTCAATCAGGGAAAACCTCTTTAAAACCCAGGAAGCCCAGATTATCTAGCCTAGAACACTATGCAACCATGCCAACTATTTCTCTCTCTCATCCCAAACTAATGAACTTCGAACTTTTACACCATACCTCACTTGTGCAAGGCATTATTTGTTTAATCTTGCTATCTTCAAGTTATTGGTCCAATCGAGATATTTCCTAAGACATGCTAATTCTTTCGAGATATTCCGAGATTTGGTATGAAACTGAACCAAGAGAGACAAGATGATGTTCTCAAAGTCCAAATCCGTCTTGAACTAAAAGTCCCCACCAATTTCAAATTAGACAACTTTGTATTATAAACCTACATGCTATGTTTTAAAATTTCAAACTTACCCTAGACTATAGCCCACCCCATCCATACTCTACCTCCACCTTTGATTCATATATGATGTGAGATAAAATAGGGTAAATTACATAAAACTACCTCAACTATTGGGTCAGTCACAATTTCAAGCCCTATCTTTAAAAAAATTCAATGTCATACCTCATCTTACGATTTGATACAATTTCATACCTTCCATCAGTTTGTCTGTCAATTCTTCCGTTAAATAGTGACGTGACTTAAGACGGGACTCACTCTCTATTAAAAAAATTAATAAAATATTAAAAATTGAAAAAACAAAATAATTTAATATTTTTTTTCATGGGGGACCCACCCCCTTATCCCCCACTTCTCCCACCCAAGCAGTGGCAAAGCTATGTAAGGGCGAGGAGTGGCGATCGCTCCTCCTTTCGCCGGAAAACATGCCTAGGAACGCTAGTTCAGCCCCTCTGCTCTCGTTGAAGATGAAGGCTCGGTGGGGATGGATCTTCTTTTCTCCATGTTTATGGGGTTAGGCATGGAATTTATGAAAGAGTGTTGGGAATGAAATTGGGGTGGGGACGATGGAGAAAGGGATGGGAGGAGGATCCACGGGGGAGGGGATGTGGTTACGATGGACGGAGGAGGGGTTTACGGGATGAGATTGATGGAAAGAGGTAGGGAGACGGGGCTGGGAAAAAAGGAAGAATATGGGTTTAAGATGAAAGTGGGGTGTTTGGTTAACAAGACAACAAAAGTCAAGGGAAAGTTTAAGTGACAAGATGTTTTAATATTACTAAGCCATGTCATTGGGGCAGTGTTTTGGGTATTGAACAATCAGTTCAGTACCCAAGTATTGTCCCTTTTTTTTTTTTCCTCTTCTGACCCCACCTTTTTTTTGTGGTTTGTTAACCCCATTCTCGCTTTTCTTTCTTTCTTTCTTTCTTTCTTTTTTTTTATTTTATTTTATTATTCTTGTATGTATTTTTTCCCCTTCTATTTAAGACCTCAGCGTATTTATCTTAAGCTCTCACCTTATCTATAAATGTTGTATTAATTTTGAAAAAATAATGTAAATATCGTTTAATGCTTATTTTACAATAAAAGAAATTCATTTAAATCCATCTAGACTCTTGCCTAGGCGCCTAATTACTAGGCCCCAGTCCACTGCCTGACTAGCGCCTAACGTTTTTTTAGAATCTAATCCTTACCAATTTAAGCCTCTTACATGGATTTGATCTTACCGCTTACAACCACTTTGGTGGATAGACTGTTTTCTGTTATGAATATTGATTTAAAACTTTGCATTCTCAAATGTGAAAGCAACCGTTTCGATTGAACCTTGCACTCTTTTGAATTTCGCCCCTCCCCTCGGCAAATCCTGGCTTCGAACTACACCCGAGACCTCCATCTCCATCTTCTTCTTTCTCCACCCGAGACCTACATCACCATCTCCTTCTTTCTTCACCATCTCCTCTCCCTCCCCCTCCCCCTCCACCTTTAAATCTCCCACTTCCAATCCTTAATAGTTCTAGATCATCAACAAAATAATTTACACAACCAAATCATCAAATTTATGTTTCCTAAATCTTGACACACGACATGGCATCGATTGATGCCTTCAACATCTGTGGCTGACCGTCCTTACCACCCAGCCCCTACAGCAGCGAGTCCAGGTCCGAATATCTTTCGTTCACCACCACGCGTTGGTGGGGACGATTCCTTCCCGTTAGGTTCACCTTTCTGGGTTTTCTCCATCTGGGTTTCAAGTTGGGTGTCGCGGCGAAGCTGCTGCACCTAAGATTAAAGGCATGAGCATAGAGAGCTCTCGATCTCGACTCTTCCTCATGATCCAGTCGAAAAGGGAAGCTAATTCAGATGGTGGTTGTATGTGATGGGTGGTGGTGGTGGAGAAAGAAGGAGATGGCGATGCAGGTCTCAGGTGGAGAAAGAAGAAGATGGAGATAGAGGTCTCGGGTGGGAGAAAGGGGGATAAGGGGTGGGTCCCCATGAAAGAAATAAATAAATTATTTTATTTTTTTAGTTTTTAATATTTTATTAATTTTTTAATAAAGAATGACCTCGTTTCAAGCCACGTCACTATTTAACGGAAAAATTGACAGACAAACTAACGGAATGTATGAAATTGTAACAAATCGTAAGATGAGGTATGACATTGAAATTTTTAAAAGATGAGGTATGAAACTGTGACTGACCCAATAGTTAAGATAATTTTATGTAATTTACCCAATAAAATATTATGAGATTTCAAAAGTTAGATTATAGGGTTCACTCTATTCGAGAAAGTTAAAAAAGAGGTTGGAAAAACTCGTGTATGTGTAGTATTATTACTTGACATCTCTTTGGCAATGACTCGATTAATGGTCAAGAAACAAGTTAGCTAGGAATCTTTGAGTCAGTGACACCACACACCTGAATGTTTGTAATTGAAAACTTCGATTGATCAAACACATTATTGAAGTATACATTGATGTAAATTATGTCGAATTATTAATTACTTATATGGAGACACATGCCCACTTGCACAAATGACCTTAAATTATTTTGCTTGAACGTTGGACTGCGATAAGTTTGATGCAAGATATTCAGAGCCAAGTTACTTATTCACTAAACTTGTTCCAAAAGTATGTAGTTTCTTTGTAAGAACTGCACTTGATGGAGCATTAAAGCGTGCATATGGTTTCCTGTTTATCGGGGAAGAGGAATGTGCAATTTGTTAGCATGTTGGTATTTGAAAGCAATGAAATATATGGAAAATGATCATCGCTGGATCCTTTTCTTAGGGATTCTGGGGATCCCGTGATTGTGGCCGTTCATTGTAATTTGTACGGTCAGTTTTCGTTATGTATTATTTATATTTAATTTTAAATTTTAAATTTCAAATGATTTCTGACCACACTATGTATGAAGACCAACCACGATCACAGGATTCCCGGGATCCTCAGGAAAATGATCCTCGCCGGATCATTTTCCGAAATATATATACTTGACAATACTCCATTCTCTTAAAAACATACATGTACTTGCAGTAAAAATATCATCATTGTAACTTTAATTTGTTAAAAAAAAAAAAAAAAAATTTAAATTAAACTCTGATCTAGGTCTAAAAATTTGAGCTTTTATTAAATTAAGTTCAATTTTCTATTTTTTATTTATTTTTACTTAATTAATTAAATTTCTTAACTTATGCATCTTTACTCTATTTTTAAAATTTTTTAATTTAAATATAAAAATCTAATCCCTTTTGTGCTAAAAGTTAAAAAAAAAAAATTATATGGCATCATATATGATACTTACACCATAGGTTTTGTAAAATACATTTAACTTGTGATGGAATAATGGAGGTACAATATACGAAAATGAATAAAATTGGATCTACCTATCGTCTATAAAATAGCTTAAAGAAAGTTCATCTTCATCCATTTATAAATTCATATTAGTATATATAAGTATATATGTTGATATATAGGAGTAAACTTGAAATAAATCTAATTTTATGAGCCATAATTAAAAATAGTCCACTTTTGTGTTTTGGTTGAGATAGGTCGACGAATGATTAAGATTACATGTTAGCTTATTTTATTTTTCATACCACATATACCCCTATAAATTGTACTAAATATGTAAATACACATTATCCCTTAATTATAGGATTAATTTTTTTTATAAAATTTACTGTCATTGACTATTTGTAGTTGGACTAATCCCTTAACTATAGGATTTGGGTCCTACTTTCTTAATTTTGAATTTTGAATTGGGTTTTCTGCCTCCCTTTTTCTACATAATATTGGTTTCTCAAGTACTGTTTGATTTCTTGCTTTTCATTTGATGGGTTAATCGATTGGAATTCTGGATTTGTTTGCTAGATTCGTTTCTTTGATTTGGGTTGTTTTTTTTTTCTCTCTTTTTGGTGAATGATTTGGGTTAGTGTTCATTTGCTAGATCCGTTTCCGAGTTCATAGATTTTGATGCTTTTGATGTTGCATTGAATCTTAATTTGTTGATTAATAGCTTAAAGTTACCAACTTTATTTCTGGAATTGGTTGATTCTTAATTTATACTGAGTTAAGTTTCTTCTGGATTTGGAACTTTTTTAGTAGAATGAAATCATGGATTTTGATGATCATATGCAAATAAGCTGCATAATGTTTAAAGGGTTTATATCTGTTGTCTCATTATCCTGTTTTCTAGTCCGGTACCGCACCAAACTCTTCACTAAGCTAGTTCAGTTTAATCTAGTCTAAGTCAGTCCAACTTAGTCCTTGAAACTAGTCCAGTTCAAGACTGTCCGGTCCAACAAACACACCCTTAAGCTCTAACCTGGACGCTTAGCGCCTAGAAAGTTTTTTTAGAACAATGATAGTACCTACACCATGAATTAGTTAAGACAATTAAATTGTGGTGTATGTTGAGAAAAAAATTGAAATTAAAACTAAGAGCACGAAGAAGGAAAATAGTATTTTATTCTAAATTATTAGTGATTGGACTTAACCCAATATGGTGGACTAAACCCAATAATGACTTAAAAAAAAGTTTTATTTCAATCTAAGAGCATCTCCAAAGGAGATGTTAAAATGTCCAAATCATCAATAGTAGTAATAAAAGACAGCATTAATGTTTTCCAACCGAGAAGTCAAATCTGATGTGGCATGACATAGATTAACATCTCTCCTCCTTGCTGCCAAATTTGACAGCATTTTCAGATTTTTTTTTTAATTAATTATTAAATTTTTTTTATTAGTTTTTTTATTGGTTTAAACCATTATCCTTTTGTTTCTTTTCATTTCCAATGCAAAGAAAATACATATGAATTATTATTTTATGTTTAAAATTTAACATATCGGTTGGAAATCAAAAGTTTAAGAAATGCCAAAGTGCCATGTAAGCCTTCAAATTTAAATTTTAGGTTTAAAATTTGAATCCCCAACTGCCAAAATATATTGTGGTAACAAAAATGTATTGCTTTATATCAAATTTACTCAAAATCAAACTAAATCCCAATATGATCCTTATTTGTATTTAACATGTATAATAAATCTATTTCATTTGTCACACTATGTAGCCACAAAATTCGTAAAATCTTGTCAAAATGTATGAAATCAATCCTAAAGCTTAATCTGCGCGGTTGTCCGTTAATAAAACATGTGGATATGAAACAAATTATAATATATGTTGTAAATATAAATTCCCACAATCACAATAAATATTTGAATACTTCACATATGTGATTATCAAGTGATTGCTCGTATTCAAAAGTTGTTTTGTCGAAACTTTGTCTGTTTGTAAAATAATTTTCTAAAGCTTAAAACCAAAGTGGTAATCTCATGGGCTACTAGGCACAACTTGCCATATAAAGAAATTAAAATCCCTGTTGTTTTAAATGTTAGATTCTCTGAAAGATCATAAGGTAGCTAGATCGGCCAAGGAAGGCATCGACAAGTTACAATGCCACTCTGTTTTTGTTAATTAACTACTTCACTTTTGTATTACAAGATTTGGCATGTGACAATGCATACAAAACCGCACATTTGGGAAGCAAATAATATAATCAAATTATCAAAGTACAGGTATGTATAGCCTGTACGTCGCACATCCTTGAGGTATCGTTTGGTATGCAAATGGGACGGGATGGAACAGAATGGGACGGGACGGGATGGGACAGGATGGAACGGAACGGAGCGGGAGCAAAGATGCCCTCGGATGGAAACAAGGAGGAAGAAGAAGGAGACGAAGAGGTTATAATTTTGTGTTCCACGGATGTGGAACGAGTCGTTCCAGGGGGGTGAGGTGGAACGAAAATTCACCCAAAACTCGTCCTGTGGAACAGCTCGTTCCATCCGTTTTAGGCGCACCAAACGTGGGACGGAATGTCTTGTCCCACTCTGTTCCGTCCCATCCCACCTACCAAACGGTACCTGAGGGCCGAGCAATTGTTTTATGTGTACAAGGAAAGAGAAAGAACATTAAAAATATCTATGAAAGGCATTTGCTATTATTCGATCCCAATAATTTGTTCCCCATCTTGCCAATTTGAGGGCCATTGACCCTTTACAATAATTATACTACCTTATCTTTGCTTAACCTTGTAACCTTGTTCAGTTGTTATAGATCTTATAACCTTGTTCAGTAATATTTTTCTATTTTTCGATTACCCTGTGTATGTTTGTGCATTTCATATTGCTACCTGTAAAATTTAGTACTTTATTCTCTTTCGTAGCTCGGGCTAGCACGTAAGCAAACTATATATCAACTCCGTTTGATTTTACCAATTGACTTAATCTCAACAGAAATAAATTAATATTCGAGGGGAACAAAATTAATAAAGCTGGTCTACCGAATGTCCTTAATATTGTTTGTACGATTTGCTTTGTTGACCAATTTGATAGGTTCGGGAAGTGAATATATGCAAGAGTGAAGAATATAGGGAACAAGGAACAATTGCAAGTATCACACCATCGATTTTAATTGCGAGTGCATCTACCTTTTTTGTGTTAGGAACTCACGTTTTGATCCATGAATAATTCGATACATATCACTTTGTAGAGTTTTACAATGTTTCCTTAAAAAGTCTTAAGTTGTGTAAATATGTATTACATAGAAAAGTGCAACCATGACACTGCCACACCATATAAACAATCTACCCATGTCATCATATTTGTTAATGTGTCTTTCATTTGAGTATAAAGGGCAACATCCTCTCTTAATTATGAGAGAAGAATGAATTAATATTTTCTCTCATAACTTACGGGTGATGTATATGTAAGATTGATACATCTGGATATTTTGGCTAACTAGCTACATGGAGATTTAATTGTGTGAAATTATAATTTTCTTGCTTGGATTTGACATTAAAAATACTGTTGGGACACGTAGTTATTATAATTAGTGATTTCTATCCTTAATAGGTTTCCTAAATTTTTTATGTTCATTGTAATTAGGGTTGTATTCTTATACAAACATACATATATATATATATATATATATATAGAGAAGAATACAATTCAACAAAGAATTTCAACTTGGTATCACAAGCCTAGGTTGGGAAAAAAAAAAAAAAAAAAACACCTTGGGTCTGATCATCAAAAATTTTGTTGAGTCGTCGCTCAATCTCAGACGCCACTATCCTCATCATCGTGCTCCTGCACTAGTGGATCACCACGTGCGATGTCAAGAACATCTTTCGGAACGAGGTTGCTCCCATTTTCGTCCAATCGAGTAATTCTGAATTTAATGCCGGAATCACCCTGAACGAATCGAACCGTGATGTGTGCTCTCAAATGATGGAAATCCACATGGTTTGACATGAAAAAATATAGGGTTAGTTTGGTATTATTGCGCTTTTAAAATAAAAAAAAAATGTTTCGATTGTGCTGTGAGAATAAACAATTGTGAAGTACAGTTATTGAGTGTTTGGTAAACTTTTTTTTTTTTTTTGTAAAAGTGCTTTTAATAAACCAAAAAAAAAAAAAAAAAAAAAAAAAAACAGTGTTTTAGTGTTTAGTAAACTTTTATATAAATTGTTTTGAATATGTTAAATAACTAAAATTGATATATTATTTAATGTAATATAATAATTGTCAAAAACAATAATGTAGGGGCAAAGATTGTAATTTTGTAAAACATGTGGGGGCATACTTGGTATTTGAAAATTTCATTAAATGAGCATTGATTACCATGCTTTGAAAAGAGAAAAAAAAACATTTTTTTAGAACCATAGTAGACCCTGCTTTTGTTTTTCTACTTTCATTGACAGTAATTTTTCAAAACAAAAAAAAAAAATTATTTTTTGTTTTATCGAACACATTTAATGATCCAAATTTTTTAATAAGCCTTTTTTTTTTTTTAAAGCACCATAATCCCAAACCAACCCAACATCCTGCCAAAGAAGATGCTACCTATGAGAAGTGTGGTATGAAGACAATTAATTAGAAAGTAAATGGATGGTTACTTATGTCTATGGCTTCGGAGATCATGAAACATTAACTCCGATTAAAACCTGCTCGTGCAATTTGGAGTAGACCAAGGCCCCGTTTGGTATTTGTTTTTTTTACCAAAAACTATCTCACTTTATAGTTAAGCAGTAAAAAAATGTTTGATAAAAGTAAAATATGCTGCTTATTTTAAAAGCAATGGCCGCTAGACAACAATTTTTAAAATTATCATGTAGGTTGCTTTTAAAAGCTGCTTTAATAAAAAGCAGAATTGAGCATGTAAGACGTATTTCAGTTGTTGTATTACCTTCATTAATATTTTAAATACGACATTATTTTCCTTCCACACACATTTTATCCCTTAGAGAATAAATTGACCATTACGACCTACCACTACAAACACTAATATTACACTATCAATGCCATTACCACCACCATTGTTGCCACCACCATAATCATAACTGCAACCACCACCACTGCCGTCACAACCATAACCGCCACTACCATCATTGTCACCACCATCATTTATGCCACCACCACCACCACCACCACCATAACCGCCACCACAACCACAATCCCCACCACTAGCACTACCACCGCCCCTAGCACCATTGTTACCTTTACACCCCAACCACCACATCCTACTATTAGCACCACAACCATACCTCCACTATAACCTCAACCGCCACTAGTGCCGCCACAACCACAATTGCCACCATCGACATTACCATCGCCACTAGCATCATTGTTACCTCTACACCCCATCCACCACATCCCACTATTAACACCACCACCATACCTCCACCATTACTGCTATCATCACCACCATTACTGCAGAAGAATTTTTTTTATTTTTTATTTTTTTATTTTTTAAAAAGCACAGCAATCCCAAACTAGCCCTAAGAAAGAATTCTATGATGGAACATATGAGGTTCAAAGGTTTGCAGTGAATCAAAAGGCCTTCTCCATTAGACATAATGAATGGTCTCTTGGTTTTTTCCCAACTTATTTTATTTATTTTAAAACGGTTAAAAATCATAAAAATTTGATGATCAGATCAATTTAGTGTGTAGTTTTATCCTCAATTAGTGTACATGAAAAAAATATCAAAATCTAAAGTGATATAGCTGTTAAATCATGAATTTTATTTTCTAACCATCGAAAGATTTCGTGCTGTTACCTAATCCCTGAAAGTTTTCTTTTGGTGATTTTTGGAGTATATGATCTCATACTAGTGGAAGTTAGTTTCGTAGTCTGCGTATCTTGTAAAAACAATAGATTCAACAAACACTTTTATTCTATACTTCTACTAAATAGAAGATAAGATTTTGTGGTAGCCACTAGTGTAAATGTTTAAAAATGATGATTGGTTTTGTTTGTTGTATTCTTCTAGGGTTGAGGAGTGTAGTTGTAAGAAAATCATCAAAATTAGAACTAATTAAAAGAACCGTTAAATTGTGATGGTACATTTGTAACCATCGAACCTTTCGTCTCTTACTATATTCACACTAGTTTGACAGCTGGATCGTTGAAATTAGTTTCGCATACTACAAAATCCATCAAAGAAATTGAATATGCGAAAATATCCTTCTACTTTGCCCAACGAAATTGTTCAATTTGCCTGACAAATTGAGAATCCTAAACCCTAAGCCCTAAATCATAATATACACATTGCCAAACGAAACACTATTTTTCCGTTGGGAAAGTGAGAGGTGCATACTGTAGAGGACAAAGAGCAGCAGTGTGCATGAAGGAAGAAGAAGGGAAAAGAGAAGGAGAAAGAGAAGGTTGCACCCCTTGTTTTAATTAACTTGGTTTTGCCCGATAAAAATATCGTTGAGCAAAAAATGTGTTAGAAAGTTTTTTGACAGGTCATAGTGGAACTTTACCCAACAATTATAATACTTGATGAAATCATTCGTCAAGCAACGATCCAAAAGCTGATTACATGCCAATTTTTTACCTTGACGCTAAAACGTTGCCCGACAAAATTAACTTTGCCCGTCGAGTATATTTTCACGCAAAGTCTATAACAAAAACCTAAGTGTTGACCAAGTTTGTCCCGCAAAAATTTTTTTTGTTGAGTAAAGTGCCTTGAGCTAGCAAGATTTTTTTTTTTTTTTTTGGTCAAATGCCTTTACATGAGTTAATTTTTTCTTATAACGTACAACCTTAAACCCTTGAATCAGCCAATATACACCTGAGAGCATTGCCTCTTGTTGCAGCTGAAAATGCCAAAACTACTGATTTTCATATAATCCATCTTTTATTAAACAAAAAATAAGGGAGTTGGAGAAGAAAAAACAGCTGTGTATGGTCCCATAGAAAATTATGTGGGTAAGTTGTTCACATCAAACATATCATTGTATTTCACTCATTCAATTTTATTCAAGAACTATTTTCTTTTTCACCGTTATTGATTTGAGATATTATCCTAATGACATTTTGTTGTAAGCAAACTTCTCTCGATTTTGTAACTCTTCATATTCCGCATACATGCTGTTTCTTTGCTTGTTTTTCTGGATCAAACATTTCTGTGCTTAGCAAGAGGCAGTAGAAACCCTAAGATATCAGCCACTGTAGGGTTTGGAGATCGATCACCCAGCTCACATGGCTGATGTTGTTAGATCAGAAATCATGTGGAGCCAATAGTTAGGGCCCACGAGACAAAAGATGTGGGGACACCTGTATTTACAGGGTGGTCCCACCTTGGCTTTGGTCTCTCTCGAGTCCAGATCAAATCAGTGGGCAGAAGTGCACCTTCCAATGTCTCCAATTAATTTCGAAATGAACCTCTCCTTCAATTTGTTAATTCTCTATTATTTTGTAAAGTGGGGCCGTTCCATATGCAAAGTTGACTCGGACACAGATTCCTCCCCTCAGGAACCAGTTCCCCCTCCTGAGCATGGGGATAGGCACCTGCTGAGCAATTCATTCGGACCTTTGAAATTTAATTCAAATACTATAATTATTATAATTTTAAAAAAAAAAACCTCATATTTATGATCGTTAAATCAAATTTTAAGGACCCGAATAGATTGCTCAGCAAACTTCGATCCCCATGCTCCGGAGGGGATCCCGTTCCCTCCCCTCATATGTAAGCACTAATCATGGATTCTTATGTCATGCAACAGAATCTTCTTAAATATGAATAATGCGGTGATCAAATTTCACCCAACTCCACACAATTCCCACTAGAAATAAATAAAAACTCGACCACGATATTATATATGTGACCCTACATCTATATGTTAGTGGTGAGAAAATCATTTTTGGATGAAAATTGTTGTTAGTTAGAAATCATGCATCTCTCTACGAAGATCATATAGAGCAATTAAAGGATTTGAGTACTTAATTTCCACTTTTTTTTTTTTTTGGTCGAATTTCCAATGATTCAACTGTGTGTAACGATGAACACACGTCTTGATTTAATTAGTTTAGTTCATACATAGGCTAGCTTTATGAAGTGCGTTATGTGGTGAAAACCAGTGTATCCATTGAAAATTTCCCCCCAACAACAAATTACGCTAGCCATTTGGTCTGATTTTAGCATGTTGACCAATTCATAATTTAAATAACCATTAGACTAAAGAAAAAAAATATTCATAAACTTGATTGAGTTTTTTTTAGGGAAATTTTATTGGAGCTCATTCAACCTCTTTCTACACTCAATACAAAAAATATTTTCTTAAAATTCCTAATTCACCCTTTGATTAAAACTGGAAAAAAAAAAAATAAACAAAACTGAAATCTCTTTCCACTCCCAGTGGTTCTCTTCCACCTCAAACCTCACGGAAGATTCATCAGCGATTCTCCATGGCAACTTCAATTCAAATTCTTTTAGCATCACAACCGCCTTGTATGGCACACCATTCAGTTTCCACAACTTTTGACTTCGAAGATAAATGATCCCTCTTCGGCTCAACGCCTTCCTCGTCGACGACTCCGCCATCCCTTCTCGGTCATAGACATTTGTGGTTCTCCGCATTGCCGATTCTGTACCACTCGAAAACTTGTAACTAGAGAGGAAGTTCTACGCCTGAGTTTTCTCAATCTGCTTCTCCTCTACATTATCAAGCACTATGCTTCGGATTCTTGCTCTTGATCTTCACGTCTCCGACTGTTTGAATGAGTTGCGGAAAACGTAGCTTCAAGTAGTTGAACGGCAGCAGAAGCACCACACTCGTCGACGTACGGCTTTTGGTCTCCATTTGTACGGACTCGACGACGTATGCCAAACGCCCTGACATGGAAGTTGCAGGAAGGAGCTCTTTCTCAGCCAAGGACTACCACGACACACCACCTGTGCAAGCTTCAATCGAAGCGGTCCTAGGCATGTTTTCCAGTGAAGGGAGGGGCGGCCGCCACTCCTCACCCTCACGTAGTTTCGACTATGCTTGTAGGCCTCCGACGCCGGTGTTGTAATTGAAGAGCATGAGAAACAGAGGAGGGAGAAGGACAAATGAGGAGGGAGATAATATGAAAGAGGAGGTGGTTAAGAGACGCTGGCAACAAGAGATTCACATCGGCGTCAGTGAAGAAGACGCCGAAAAGTGATGGGCAGATATGTGGGTTCGTGTTCTTTTAATTTAATTTTACTTTCTAAATAACGTTGGGGCAAAATGAAGAATTTAATGGCAAAAATATTTAAGTTGGGTTTGAAGATAAGATAGTTGGATTTAAATAAAAATTTCCTTTTTTTTATTAAATTTGTTCTCCATTCTGAGTTGGACTACCTATTTCTTTTACCTTTTTTTATTCAACGAATTAAATAGAAATTTGAGGGAAGCTTTTTCTGTTTTTCTTTAATTTAGGTTTAATCAAGTTTGCTAGAATGTTTCATCTCAGCAGGTAAGTTCGAATATCCTTTTTGTAACTTAGTTAAATTTATTGTAATTATCTTGTTTGTAAAAAACATAAACTTAAAAAACAAAAAAACTAGAAAATCGAGGGGGTACTACTATTACAAAAGTTACAAAAGAAAGTGAATCTATTGGAATCCAATACCATTCTACTTTTTTATTTTTCTTTTGAGTCAAGCGATAGCGTTAATAAGTTAGATGTTAGATTAGCCACTGATCGAGTTCGAGCCCATACCGTTATATAAGAGCACAACATATTTCCACCATTGTAAAATATCATTCTATTCTTGACCAAAAATAAAATTACCATCTAACTCAAGCCACAACCGACCCAGATATGCATTGATTCTCTCACTAATTGGCTTTGATACCACTCAAATAGTAATATATATATATATATGAAACTGTTATTAGCACTCCAAATATTTCATTATATGTTTTATTTATAAAAAGTTTGGAGTACAAAATGCGATTTTTGGAGTATTAATAGCAATTATATATATATATGCCACTGAAAATGAAATCCAAATCCCAGTAAATAAATCAAACAAAAAGATGTATAATATAAGGAAGATTCAATTAACCCTGTAAATTTTCAATTTTCTTCCGGTACTACCGATATGAAAACAAGAGGGAGCAAACCATAAACATGATAAGTACACACTTGAGGTTAATCCACATATATAATCAAGACTACAGGGCTTCAAAATCTTTCCCCTTTTTTTCATGCAACGTACCTAATTAACAACTTCCCCCAACATCTACCCCCGCCCCCGCCCGCCCCGCTCCATGCCCCCTCTCTCTTCCCCCACGCCACACTACCCACCCCACCCCCCAAAACCCTATGCTTATATATTCATATGAGCAAAGCTCGCAAAGATGGTTCTGTGTTCGGGTCGACAACCCTACAAGGCGACCATGGTTTCGCCTTTGGCGGAGACTTGGTGTCCAGCGATGGAAGAACACTTGTCCTTCCTCTCATCAAGATTCATCAGTTGCTGCCGGCACTCTAGACTGCAGAAAGCTGTGTCACCTCTGCAAAAGAAAAAGAAATTATATATATAGTCACAGTTAATTAAATACGATTTCCTAATTTTGGCATATTTACTGCGTATCCTAGTAAAACAAGAAAAACAAATATCCGGGGAGATTATTAGATCAATACTAAAAATGGTAAAAAAGCAAGAAGTAAGAAATGTTCATGAAAAATAATTAATTTGACAGAAAAGTGAAAACAAATCCATAACCTTGTCTGGCATACAGTTGACATAACCCTCAATTTGTCCAAAAATTATTAACTGGATTTCGAGAATTAATTAATAGCATATTATCTAAAATATTTCTTTCTAAACTTCTAAGAGCAAATTAAGAGGAAAAACCGTTAGGTACAAAAAAGTTTCTCATAAAAGCAACCTCATGATTATTATGCGAGGAATTGAACATGAACTTATTTTCGTCAAACAAAATAGATAAAAATATCACTAGACCAATAAAGGTAAATTCGAAAAATTAATGGAGACAAAATATGTAGAAATATCACTAGAAAAATTACTAGTAAATTTCTAATGAAGAAGAAGAATACCTGTACATGTAAATATCGCGGCCGGGAATAAGACGGCGTTTGCAGAGACCACAAGCCTTCAAGAAGTGGGCAGTTTCTCCAAAATCAGCAGAACTTCTTCTGTGGTTTCCTGGCGATGCTGATGATGGTGAAGGCAACTTCATCATAAGCCGTTGATCCAACCCATCAAGCCCACCACCACCACCACCACCACTGCTCCATAAGGCCGGAGGCTGATAAGGGTTGTTGGGATCGGACGGTTGAGAATGAGGTGCCCCAGTACTAATGGTGTTCAGATCGAAGGTGATTTCTGACATGCTTGTGGTCCTCTTCATTGGAGGCCTTGGTCTCTTCCCCAACAACATTTTTCTCCTCTCTGCTTATACTACTAACAACCTGAAAAGGCTACAAACTGCTATTCTCTCTAAATCTCTGGAGAGAGAGAGAGAGAGAGAGGCAAAGAGTGAGAGGGGGTGAAGCGAAGGTGGGGAAGATAAAGAAGAGCCAGAAACTGTGGAGCAAATCTGGACCGTTGGTTGTTGCAGTTCTTAATGGAGATTGAGGGTTGTGGAGTCTTGTGACCTGTGACTTGTGATTTGTAAGAGTGAGCTGTTTGCATGAAAGGAAAAATCCACGCCAGCACTTTAATTATTTTATTTTATTTGTTTAATTCAAAGGCAAATGGAGCTTTGGATGCTTTTTATTTATTTATTGGATAAAGTACATAAAACTACCTCAATTATTGGGATCACGACAATTTCATACCTTATTTTTTAAAATTGACAATGTTATACCACATCTTACGAATTTGTGACAATATCAGACCTCCATCAGTTTTTGCTGATGTGGCTTGATTTGAAAACCACTTTCTATTAAAAAATTATTAAAAACTAAAAAGAATATTTAATATTTTTTTAAAATAATAAATCAAATTAAAAAAAAAAAAAAAAAACCTTAGTTGTCGCTTCCCCCCTCTCTCTTCCCCATCTTCATCTTCTTCCTGCTTAAAAAAATTTTGATAGAAATTTGAAAAATTTGAAAACCTAACCCCCCAACCCCACCCGCCTCCCCCAGGAGAAGGAGGAAGAACCGAAATTCTCCCCATCTATGTCTCCTCCCCATCTTCATCTTCGTCCCTTTTTCCCTCTCCCTCTACAACAGCTCCACCGGCCGATGCCTCTGGAAATACGACGCGGCGCCTGAAATTCTCTCCTGCATCCGCCGTGACCCATTCAATTCGCGCCATTTCTGTGTCGTCGGGCTCAAAGGATTCTTGCTCTCTGTCACCATGTTAAGCGAGACAGAATCCAATGTCTTCATCAAGGAGCTTCAGATTCGGACCGACTCCACCGAGTTGCTAAACCTGGAGAGAGACTTGGCCGGTGGAGTCTCCGGGAACTCGTCGTCGGCCTCGGCGGCGTTCCCGATCTATGCCGTGAGGTTTGCATTCTCGCCATAGTGGCGTCACATTCTTTTCGTCTTGTTCCCGATATAGCTGGTGGTGTTCGATTTGCAGTGTGAGACGCCGCTTTTCTCCGCCACATTGTCTCGCGGCTGCGGCAAGTTTCTCGATGTGCTTCCGAATCCGAATCACGAGTTCCTCTACTGCGCTCATCTTGACGAGAAGCTCAGTACTTGGCGCCGAAAAGAGCGAGTCTTTTGAAATTCGATAGATTGTACCCTTTTCAATTTCCATTGATCAAATGTAGGATGTAGAATGTGAAATTGTATTGGAATCTATAGGAAATTTTTTTGTTTTGTTTTTTTATTCTTAATTTTTTAATATTTAATTATTTTTTAATCCAGCTGGATTAGTGAGTGGTCCCCGTCTCTTGCCACGTCAGCACTTAACAGAAAAGCTAACAGAAAAATTGACGGAAGTATGATACTGTCACAAATTCGTAAGATGCGGTATGACATTGTCAATTTTAAAAAATGAGATATGAAACTGTCGTGATCTCAATAATTGAGGTAGTTTTTTGTACTTTACCCTTATTTATTTTACCTTCTAAAGCTTGAAGTCACTTACAAAGAGTTTTACATGCTCTCCATTTGACACGGAGAACTTATGTTGATTATTGGGTGATTGGATGTTACCTTGTACAACATATCGATGGTGAACATATTTCAATGAGAGATGCAAATTATCTTAGAAAGTGCATTTTATATTTTTTTGGAGTTCACGGAAGATTTGAAGCAAAATCGAGTGAAATGATATTATAGGATTCATAGAGTTGATCTTATTTAGGGTTAGTTTGATTTTGCTGTGTTTTTTAAAAAAGAAAAAAAATTTATTTCTACTGTGTTGTGAGAATAAATAGTGGTAAAATAAAATTCTTCGTAATTTTTTTTTTTTTTAGTAAAAGTTCTTGAAATCAGAAATTTGATCAACTAGAGATAGATCTGATTCATATTCCTTACTTCTCGTAATCTTAAATTCTTAAATTATTTACTTTTTCCCATTCTTAATAAATAAACTTGGCATCTAAGTATAGAATGAATCTAGTGTTTGTCCTATAACTTAGCTCAGAATGATAGATAAATCGAGTTCTTGTTTGAGTGGTTACAGTGGGTTTAGCTCTTAGCTGTTTTTTTTTTTTGTTAATGTTTCTTTGTTTTTCTCTTGGCAGATTTTGGCTTCGTCCTCTCATTTGTATCATTTTGTTTCCACTTTTCTTTATTTAATAGGATGCGGGGAAAAAAGAGAGGGGGGGAGGGGGGGTGGGTGTTGGGGGAGGGGGTTGGGGTGGGCTTGTTCTATCAGAGAGTTATAGCCATTTCTATTTGCTTTGAGCGGAAAGGAAGACATGGGGGGGGGGGGGGGGGGGTTAGGGCGGCCTTGTTCTATCAGGGAGTTATAGCTCTTTGTAATTGCTTTGAGCGGGAAGGAAGCCTACTTGTAGTTAATGACTAATCTTAGGATCTTGGTTCAACGAGCAAATTTTATGTATAACTCAACTCATCTAATCCATTATCGTCCTTTCGAAGGAAAAAAAACGATGATTTAATTAAAAATGGATTGAGTAAAGGATAGAAAATATCTTAATGATCAGCTGATTTTCCTTCAAGTGCAAGTACATACAGTATACCTACATTACAAAAAGGTAACATAGGTTAGGACGCCTCTACTTATGATGTCATTTTCCTAGCCTGCACGCTCAGTTCAACTATTTGCGGGGGATTGGCTTTACTCCTGGTCTGCCCACTTGCTCCGTACAAACAATAGAAATATTCAAGTAGCTCCATAACATACTAGTTAAGTATTGATTGATGCTTCCTTTTATTTAGTCCACCCATGTCGTGGTTTTCAAGTATAAATTCATGCACCAATATTGAAGGAAGTTCCAATAAAATGAAACTGTGGTTAAAGCTAAGGAAATATGGGGTAAGAACAGCCAAAGTTTAAAATGCACGGTCCCGATCAAATACTTTGATTTCACCGAAAGGCCGAGGGCTGTTAAGATCAACCGCTTTATTTTCACCATCAACGTATATTTACATAGTGTTGTGACATATGTTCTAATACATATTGTGATTATGTAAATCCTAAGAAGAGATAGATTAGAAATCTTTTGGGATCTAAAAGATCTTTCCTAATAGACTTTGTATTACTTAGAGAGCAAATTTCTCACTTCCTTATTATTATAAATAAGGGCACAAGGACTGGGAAATTAACACACAAGTACTCAAGTCTATTCTCCACTCCCTTTCTCTCTATGCTGCACCTCTCACTTAAATATAAGCTACAACACGTTATCAGCACGTTCATCCGCTGCGCTAAGAAATATGATGTGGTTATTCTTCAATCAGGGGAGTATTACGTTTCAATTATTATTAATTGATTAAATTTTGATTTTATTGAATTCATATACTTTTATTGATTCAATTTACAATTTTTTTTCTTGAACGTGATACAAGCTTTAGAGATGGAAAGCCGAAATTGAAGAAATAATTTTCAGCACCAAACCAATTCATCAATATCGTCACGCAATCAGTTCTTCCAAAGAACGATTTTTATTTCAATATTTTTGTAATCCTGATAGCATGGACATTCATCATAATGCATAACCCAACTTTACGTTTTTTGAATTTTAAATTCTACATAAATTGTGTATGCATTATACTTATAATTTTGAATTAAAGGAATTGATATTGCATGAAATTATATATAGATCAACTATATATGCATAATTATATTTTGAAAAAAAAATATATATAAATTAGGGTTTGAAAACCCCTCCCACTGAGCAAGCCGCCGAGCCCAGCATGCTAGACTAGCATCTTGAGCCAATAGAGTTGAGCTAACCCCGAGCCACGCCACAGAGTAATTGCTCCAGGCTTGAACCCAGACCCGACGCCATGAATGGCGTCGCCATCACCAAAACCATGGCCAAGTCTGGCCTGCAGCCACACTACCGCCATGGGTCAACGTCCCCGATAACCTGAAGATCGTCCCTGACGGATTTTTGGTCGAGGTTCATTTGAATCTCATCGGATTTTTCTAAGTTCTCATTTAAATTTCTAGGGTTCTTGATTTTGAACGTCGATATCTATTTTCCATTACCAATCATGGTTGTTGTTAAACCACGAACCCACCCCAAGTTTTCCTGACCAAAAGCATGGCCACCTAAAGCAACGGCGCCGACTTCTTTCTTCGGCGAGCACACCCAGCAATGGCCGGGATGTTTTTTTTGGTCCACCCGAGCCTAGTTGGGCCTTGGTTTCTTCTTGGCCTAAAAGAAAAAAAAATACAAAGTTTTTTGTTCTTTTGGGCTCCCATGCTGCGGCCCATTGCTTTGGCTCGGCCAGCATGACATCAGCCCGTGAGGCTATGGTGCTCTATACACCGCAAAGCACATGATCACAATCCCATATACATGTGGTTCTCCCCTGCATCGTGCTACACCAGATCAATGTCGTATACTGGTGCATCCATGCCTGCGAAACACACAATCGTTGCCCTTTTTTGGGTTCATGGATCTTGCCCAATTATGGGCCTGCTTCTTGCACTGCTTAGCCCGAAGTGACCCTAGCCCAATTTTTAGGTTTGGGCTTCATGGTTCCATTTTTTTTTAAAGCCCTTGTAGGCTTTGGTCCATTTTGGGTCACCAATTTTAATTGCCTAAAAAATTTTTAGGCACTTTGGGTATATATTTTTCTCCCAATTCTTCCCATTGGCCCGAAGATCAATAATTAATTAAATAACTACCATAGGCCTTGAAGACCTACATGCATTTATCTATTGCATTTTTTTTTCTTGTATATTTTGCATTTGTTTGCAGTTATTATGAACCTGAAGTTCATACTTCCGAACCCGAAGTTTCGGAAAAGTGCCATAGAAACCTAAAGTTTGCACAACACTCATATTAAGACCCGAATTCTCTATGCTTAAATCTGTTTAAACCAAACCATGTCTTAGAACCTAAATGTTCTAACTTTGATGTTTATGGAAATTTTATTTCCTAAAACACCAAAATCATTCTTGTTTCCGCCATTCAGCGTATTGTTGAACCGTAACAAGTTAGATTTCACTGATTTGGAAGTTTCGAACAAGAAACTACTTTATGTGGATCTAAGACGTGGCACCCTGCTTGACTATGACTAGTTGCGTAATCATTGTAGCCAGTCATGGTGTGGAAGAGCTGAATAAGCCTCCGCCATGATCTTCATTCGAAGACTTATGCCTGAAGCATATCAAATGGAAGACCCTCACTATTTAGGACTCCATGGCTGTTTGACTCGCTATGGACCGTTTCAAATCATGCAAAGATGAAATTTTGCCTGAATCAAAATGTGACTGGAACAAAATCTTTCTTGTCATTCTATATCTAAATTACTCCTGAAGAAGTAGTATAGAGAAGGGAAGTTTACCAAATTCTTGGATCTCATTACTACTACACTTGTGAGAGAAAGGTACCCTAGTAATTCGGTTGCGAGGTACCGAACAGTATAGACCTAGTTTTAGCCTGAATCTGCCGAATGGTGGTGCTCTGCTTTGGCAAAGATGCAATGAAGGTCATGCTTTGCTTCAACAGATGTGCACTGAACGTTATTGCTTTGCTTCGGCAAAGGCCTACTGAACAGACACTTCCAACTTCGGCTAAAGCTTACCGAACCCAAGTCTAGGTCTCTCTTTCTCTCTCATAATCACATTTTGAGTTTGTTTTCACAATCATATGGTAAGAATCAGGGCCTGCTAAAAGGTGGTATCACGCCCGAAGCATGATTCTTGGCATCTAAGACCTAAAATTTTAAGAATAAAGGATAAAATTCCTGAACCTCAACCCTGCAGATCTAATTTCGTTTTGACGAAATAGATCATTGGTTATGCACTTTATGTGCTTCTACCAATGTTGTTAAGGAGTATCATTCCGTAGTCAATCCGTGAGACTAATCGAGTTTGTGTATTTGATTTACTTTGTGAACAGTTTTTCTTATTCTCGGATTTAAGATTGGTGTTTGGATGACACTATTATTCACGAATAAGAGTTAATTAACGAAAATTACTACATGTGACAAATCCAATTAACTCACGCTTAGGTATGTTTTGTGGGGAAGTTAGTTGTTTGGTTCTATGCTAACTTCATGGCTTATCATCCCTTTACAACCTTTTCAAGCATATCCAACTTGAATGTGGGGCATGGCACTACTCTATGCTTTCCAATGTAATAATTTTACCATAATGGAAAGCCTTATACTCACTTCGTTCTTGAAGAACGCTCTTTTGAGCTTTAAGGATATTCGAGAGAACTATTACCATATTGAAACCAATGTAGAAAATAGAGTAAAATTCCTCTGCATTTCCAACAAATATAGCTAGAAGCGTATTCTAGAGAAAATGGAACGTCTAACGAGTGGAATTCACCCATTCAGGCCCACTGTGTGGCAGACCAGAAGCTCGGGATTCTAAAGGAATTTTCATTATAGATGTATGTTTGGGATCTCTAGGATGATCCGTGATGCACTATTTTGGGCATCCTCTTACCATAAGTAAAGACATCATACCTGGAAGTGTATCATGCCTCAGCACCCTCCATATTTTTTACAAAGGATTCAAGAGGACATTTATGGATTGATTCAACCACCCTGTGGACCATTTAGATACTTTATGGTAGCGGTTGATGCTTCTACACGTGTGGCTGTTATCCACAAGCTGCCTTCTCCACACTTGTGGTTTAGATTAACAAGCTTAGGGCTAACCATCTTGATTATCTAATCAAATCTATTCAATTAGATAAGTTGGAAAATTGACATCGAAAAACTTTTGATGGATATTGCATGTCGGTTCAGTTTTAAAGTTGAACATCCAGTACCTCATGTTCATACCCAGAATGACCCGGCAGAAGCATTCATTAAACGCCTTCAAATGATTGAGCGATCATTGCTCATACATACCAAGTTTCCGATCTTTGATTGAGGCCATGCAATATTGCAAGCAGCCATGTTGGTCCGCCTGAGGCCCGTCAAGACCCAACTTTATAAAGGGCGTGTTAGTTGGTTACCAGATATGTACCTGACACAACGCATCTGCGCGTCTTTGGTTGTGCAATCTATGTGCCATTTACGCCGCCTTTACGTACAAAAATGGGTCCTCAGAGAAGGATGGAAATCTATGTCACTTATGATTCTCCTTCTAACATTCGTTACTTGGAACCTTTGATAGGCGATCTCTTTACCGCTTATTTTTGCTGATTATCACTTTTATGAGGCAGTCTTCCCGTCGTTAAGGGAAGATAAGAACGTCAACATTCCTAAAGAATGATCCGAATTATCATGGACGTCCCCACTATGTCTCATCTTGATCCCAATCTAAATCGTTAGAGTATAACCAGACACTTCCTCTGATCTAGCAAAATTGACGAGATCACATATACCAACTGCAAAAGTGCCTATGTACGACGAACTTCATCCTTGAAAGCAGGAATGCCACTACTGTGGTTGACCCTCGTACATTGGCGGCTAGCCAATCAATCTGCCATGTGCCAGAAACATGGCAAATCACTTGGTTTGAAAGATTCACCTCCCAGAAAGTAGAGGAACATGGCACGAATGAATCCGTCCCTCGATCATTATCTCAATCATTTCCATCTCATGAGATTAAATTGGTATTACTCCCGAGACTTAAAGTTCTTGGTCCAATATACTAGTTTGGATGAGATATGGAATTGGAATGAGACTATCATAGATGATGTTTCATTTATATGGTTACTACCGACATAAATGAAAAGCGACAATAACAAACTGCGTTCCATTGATTAGTGTCAATGTAGAACTAATTGGTTACTAAAAGAACCAATCCATGATGAATAAGATGAATGAAAGAGTGCGATATGACGACTTCTGGGACAAGGCTTCTCTCATACGCCCTATGATTGTTTGCAGCCTTACTAACGTAGTTGTAGTATCTCTTGGATCCTAATATGAAACCTACATGGAGTTTCCAAATGACTTACATGTACTGATTCAAATAGTTCTAGACCACAAGAACACCCTCTCAATTCTGATGAAGCCTTCACTTTGCGGGTCCAGAACCATCCAGACGGATATGGTATACCCGTCTAAGTGAATATTTGATCAGTTAATGCCTATGCGTGTACAGAATTCAAAATTGCTAGAGTTGAGAAACTGATTCGCACATGAAGTCAGACTTTAGTATGAATGATCTTGGGCAAACTCGACATCACCTCGATCTGAAGTTTCGAGCTAATTTTGATGGTATTCTGGTCCACCACTAGAACTAGACCCAGAAGGTGTTATGTTCGAGTATACCCTGATCATCTGTACGCTAGATGCAAATGAGAACTTTACGGAGGATATTGAGCGTAAGGTTCGATATTGGAATGTGAGGCAACCATATCTATGTACAATTGGCATTTGTTGTACTTGCCCAATGCACTAGATCAAACATCTTATGTGTTGATAATCTTTTGGCATAAAGCAGCAATGCACTTACACGCCACCACCAAATTTGGTGTTAAAGCGTTTTTCCGTTACTACGGATTTGGGCTTATCTATTCCTATGCATCTCAGCATAGATCACACCCCCTTGATCTTCAAAATGATGTCTACCTTGTGGGATTTGCTAAATCAAATTAACTATCTGACCGCACAAGGTAAGTTCTCGAATGGTTATGTCTTGACCATTAAGGAACACCGCAATATCTTGGAGGTTTGTGATGTAGACCTTTAGTTGCTAAACCTTTGAATTGTTTCAAGACTCATTGTATCTTATCACGTGAGAGATATGGTCGAGAACTCTTGTTAAGCATATTCAAACTCCTTGTGATTTTCATCTATCGTTAAGTCCCAATAACGATCCATGAAGACTACACCGTATGTATCGGCCAGATCATGATACATCTAACAAGTCAACGCTAAGCATATTGTGTCTACATCAGCATGAGTATCAGAAGATTAAAGTCAAGCAGCTTGATCCCAGACAACCTTGCTGACCTCTACACGACATCATTGCCGAAGTCTACCTTCCAGAAGCTTGTCCGAGGAATTGGTATGCATAACTTTCTCACTTGCAATGCTTGTAGTTTCATTTGGAAGTTCTATCAAACTCAGGGGGAGTATTCAGAAGTATTCTCACTTGACCTTAATGTACTCTTTTTCCCTATGCTTATGAGCATTTTTTCGACTAGGTTTTTGCTACTTGACTAGGTTTTGATAAGGCACCGATCTTGGGTTGGTCATACCCTTGTGTACGTTCTACTTGTGTCCCGAAGATGTATGGTTTTGACTTAATGCAACTTCTCACTTTTCTCCTTTGATTATGGGCTTTTGTCGCACCTTGGGCTTTGCCATAGCGAGTTTTCATGAGTTTTACCACCTATGCATTCTTCCGTTTGTTTTGAGACTTACATTCACTACTTATGCCGACTAGACGAGACGACTTCATCAACTACTTCTATATTTGCCTGAATATTTGATGCGCCATCTACTTGAGTATTTGCACACTCAAAGGGGAGTGTTGTGACACATGTTCTAATGCATATTGTGATTGTGTAAATTGTAAGTAGAGATAGATTAAGAATCCTTTGGGATCTAGAAGATTTTTCCTAATAAACTTTGTATTACTTGGAGATCAAGTTTCTCTCTTCCTTATTACTATAAATAAAGGCTCAAGGAATGGGGAATTAACATACAATTCCTCAAGTCTATTCTCCACTCTTTTTCTCTTCATGCCACACCTCTCAGTTAAATATAGGTCACAACACATAGTACTTTATCAATTTACATATTAATGTTTATGACACAATTTAAATAAGGTCTGCTAGGGCTTATCTATTTTTATTTATTATAAAATTCACACGATTTTTTCCTATATACTTCGAAGCCCAAAACTAGGGCTCGGACAACCACCTCATTTCTCTCTAATATGTCTGAGGGCTTGGACACAGTTCTCTCCAAGATGTGTTTGCCACGCAGACGATCAAAGTCTAGGAATATCTCGCCCCCTTAAAAGCATACCCACACATCATCCCAAACATTGAGGTCACTATTGCAATCATGCGAGCCGCCTCAAGACGTAACTACAAACCACCAACCAGGAATTATTGTCACTATCTGCATCAAATGATCGATCAACCTGCTCCAGCTCAACAATATGATCGAGATTATTTTTTCTGTCATGCCTATAAATAGAGCTAGAGGCCTTCATGCTCAGGACCTTCGTTAAATTCAATCTATATGATTTATTAAAAAAAAAAAAAAAAAAAAAAGATCTTTAGTGTTTCTTCAGTCAACCAAAATGTTTTCAACACAAACCTAAGTGCTTCAATGAAGCCTTCTTCTCTGAGGTGCATGTTTTGTACTAAGTCCAATCCGACACTAGTGATTTTGATGGACTCCTCTAGCATTATCTTTCCCTTCATGGCCTAAATCTCACTAGAGTTTTAATACTTTGTTTACTTTTAAAGTAAGTGCCGTATGTATTGACATGACCTACGAGCTGTCCTTCTCCTCTTTGGCCGACACGTGGTGACAAGATAACCTCCTCACAAATCCACTTGTGCCCCTTCTTGGGACGAGGCTGCTGAACGCCTTGCTCGGCCTAGGAGTTGGTAAGATTTCAAACCCAAGAGCCCCACATGTCAGCCATTATCTCCCTTTTGTTTCCTGTTTAGTTATCACGTGACTCATAGTTGACATCTGAGTAGGCATGCCTCCTCTATTCCTGAGCCTCGTGCCTAAAAATTGTCAAAGATTACCTCACCTTCCTGTGCTCGCTGTGCTCGGAAAGTACTTTCCGAGGAATGCTCGGCTTGATTGCTGACGAGGGACTCGGAAGCCCTAGGCTCCTCGAATCGCTCGGCCTCACTTTTCCATGCTCTTTGGATTTTGACTTCTTTTGGGTCTGTGCTCCTTTGGGCCTTTCGGGGTCGAAAAAACCCCAGCATCTTTTATTTGTTATAGATTAATGTCATCCCGGAGCTAATTGTTCTGAAGCAGGAATCAATTATTATTAGCAACAGAGGAAGATATGGGAAATTATAAGTTTCTATATGGTCAATTTTTATGGAATTACAATCTTTAGGATTTACTTTTTAACTAGATACTGTTCCATACTAGCTCTGTCTATAATGTCCAATGTTTTGCTTAACCTAGCTATATATACTCACTTCAATTTTTGACACCTAGGAGATAGAGATGCGAAAAGGTGCGGTGCACTTACCTTTTTGTCTCTAATATGGTAAGTATTTTATACCAAAAAATGGGCTAATATAGGAAGTACTAGGCGCTCATTAGTTCGAGTTATATGAGAGTTACTTTCTATAAGAATAGTCCAATAATGCAATATTATGTGTAAATTTTTCTCTAACGTAATGTTATTTTATTGTGTTAATTGAAAAGTAACGTTATAGTAAACTATTTTAATATATATACAAGTTGTTCTCTACATTCTATAGAATAGCTTGAGAGGTAGAAGCTGACCTATTAATCTTGCATTATTGCTGAGAGTTCTAGTAATCCTCAACTCATTTCATTCACGAATCACATCTGTAATTCGAACCTAAGTGTACTTTTTTGTTGGAGGCCTTATATATAATGAGGGGAAAAAACCTAACAAAATTATCTTAGCACGTATATTGGGTCTTTACCATCTTTACCAAGCACGCAGTAGTCGCATATTTTTCTTGATAAACCGAATGGGGAATTGGTTAATTGGTTTCATTCATATGTAAGGAAGTGTGCTAAAGACTATTAAAATTACACTTCGTAAACTTGACAATATAAAGCACAACACATAATATATGGTTCTACCAGACTACAACTTATTTGGATTAGGTCTTATTGTAATGAAACCTCACACTTGCTGAATTAATATATGTTAAGTATCTGTTAGACCGCTTGTCTCAAACTTTGACAATTTACTGGGGAAGGTTGCACTTAAATTTGAGCAAATCATGTGATGTGTCATGTAAAGAAAATAAATACATTAATAAAAACTTAAGTAAAAATACAATCGTCAACGATCACATCATATGATTTACAAAATTTAGTTAGGAAATGCTAAGGAGACTCTCTTAACGTGGAACTCTCTATAAACTCTCTGTCACCTCACAATTTAATGTTAGTCGTAACTGAGAGTCCATGGAGAGTCTCACTTTGATAGAGTCTCCTTAGCATTTCTCTTTGGTCTAAATAGTTGGTCTCTCGCTACGTAGTACTACGGTCTAGTGGTATTCTTCTTTACATATAAGTGAGAGGTCTTAGGTTCAATTCTTGCCAAATGCGAATTTGAACCACATTATTTCTAGTCCATTGTGAGGCTAAGCCCACCCCTCCCAAAATATATTTTTAAGCTAGTTCCCCGATCCTCACCCCCCCCCCCCAACACAGGACTTAAGCCGGGCTTAAACTATTCTGGACAGACCAAATTGTCATATTTCAAACTTTTTTTTAGTTTTTTTACTTATAATCTAACGGTGATTTGACGACCAAAAATTAAATCTAATGTCTAAAACAATATAAGAAAATTATTTAAATCAAATTTCACTTAAAATTTTATAAATACCTATGTATTTGTATGATTTTCATTTACTTATCGGAATTTGAATATTTTTATATTAAAATATTCATAAAAATAAATTAAGATAATCTACATAAATTTTATTTTCAAAAAAAGTTACTGAAAAAAAATGGCTAAAATCATTATTTAAAATCATAAGGGTTTGAGGAGAAAAGCAGTTTCTAGGTTATGACTTAAAACTTTATGGCTTAAATTTTTAAGCTTTATCCCCAAGGGTTAGAGATAGTCTTAGTATAGATAATATCATTTGTTAAAAAAAAAAAATAGTTGGTCTCTCTATACCTCCACAAAAAGAAAAGTATTAATACTTCATGGGAATATAGACAACCACAAAAAAAGAAAAGTATGAAATCATTATCTCTTAAAAGTTTTTTTTATAATTTTATTATTATCAAAATGAGGAGGAGAGCATTCAAAATTATTACAATAATTTAGGAGATTTGAGAGTTTTGAACCTGGGACGGATGAATAAAAACCAAATAACCTATCCATTAGTGTAACAACCCGTCCCCAATTATTATGATTTTTATAATTTTAAAAAGGTGAATTTACAAAAATACCCTTCAAGACAAAGTGTTGACTTTTGTTGATTGCTGTGTTGTGTCACGTAAGTTTCATTTTCTTAGTGTATTCTTGTAGTACTTGTCGCTACGGAGGTGTGGGCGCAAACGGATCATGATTTGGAGTTATAACAAAGGAGATATTAACGAATGAAGTCGAGGGTAAAATTGTAAATTTATTATTTTATGGAATACCTTAGTTTTTTGGATTAAAATCTAGGGAGCCACGTGTGTGGCCCAGATTAAAGAGAAGAAAAGTTGGGCGGTGGAGATAGGATATAAAGGAGAGAAATGAGGGAGATGGAGGCCAATTAGAAAAGGAGAGATAAGAGGATGACCAATCAGAAACAGAGGAAAGAAGGGGAATGGAGAAAAACGAGAAGCACAAAATCAACCCTTGGCCCGTGCAACTTGCGACCAGGTCGTGGCCGAAGGGTTTCTACGACGAAATCCATTGTTTTTCCAATGATTTGAGCCAAACCACCACTCCCAAACATCATCTAGCCCTTCCCTCTTCCTTTGCCACCCCAGATTTAGAAGAAAATTGTTGCAAATGGGTGAAGAACCGTCGGTGAGTGCGACGGGTCCGTACAAGAAATCCCAAAATCCTGAAGCTATTCACACAAATTACCACCATCATTAGACTCCCCATAAGGCCTGGAACAAAGCCCAATCAATTGTAGGGGTGGCGGAGCATCAGAGATGGTGAATCAAGAAGCACCCAAACCTAATGTTCCAACGGGTTTTCATGAAATTAAGGCTTTTGCCGGCCAAATTGGCCTTAGTCACAGGTATGAAAGTTGCTCCACTCATTGAGATATTCATTCCTGTAAAGTTTGAGAATTTTTAGAAATAGTTAAATTTTCCGGCAAGTCAGAGCGACCAACTGCCACCTATGGCGGTGCGTGCGGCGGCGCGTGAGTCAAGATGTCCCCTAACCTTCCGATGCTAAATTTGAATACCCTGATTTCATTGGTGAAGTCCAATTGACGAATTTCTGTTGTTTGAATGTAATTCCATTAAGGTCTGCCGCTTGATAGTTATAACAATTGATGATCCGACCGTTGGATCGTCACCAAACTTTGATACATTATAATACGTAATATTTGAGGATATTAGAAACTTATGGATCGGGAATTCGACGTACGGATCTTCCCGAATAAGATATGTAAGTTATATGTTCTATTGATAAGAATTCTAAGACATGATTTGATAATTGTTCTAGGCACCGATCGTTCGTGATTCCTTGATGTTTGTGCTAGGGAGTTGTAGCGTAGACTTCAGGTGATTGGGCTTTTGGTTTTCTATAAATACACACGTATATATGCTTTACATTTTCCCATAAACTGTTTTGAAACGAGCGTATTCTTTTAAATGCCATGTCATGCTTGCATTTCATTTTATTATATGCATTGGTATGTATATGCATACTATTGTATGATGCTGCGGATGCCAGGTAAGTTTCAGGTGAGTACTGTATAATGTTAGTGGTTGCATTGGTTATGGTTATACGTAAGGGCATGTAGAGCTCATTTTCGTGCACCCCGGTGTTAATGCTCACGCCTGTGGCCAGGGCACAGTCCTTCACGTGATGTTCACCCCTCACACCGCACTCTCACCTTGGATCCAAGTTTGGTGCTCAGCCCTGTCGTACAGACCACAATAGGTGGTTCCGACTCGTAAGTGACCCGCGATTATTCGCACAGCCTTCACGTGATCGTAACACTTGAGCGTACTTATTTACACCCAGCCCTATCGTATAGACCACATTAGGTGGTTCCAACTCGTGTGCAGGAATTGGTTAATGAGCTATAGGTTTAGCCGTACAGGTCACATTAGGTGACTCCGGTTGGCATATCATTTTACATTGATTTATTTCTCCTGGCTTACTTATTTTATTGCTGAGATACTTGACATGGCATATACTCGGTTTTCACTACTCTCGAGCATGATTTCTATATACATATGTATTATTATTTTCTGGAAAATTATACGGGTTTTACGGTGAGGCTTTATAACGTTTTCAAAAGGTTTTTATTAAAAACTTTATTTTTAGGCCCACTCACCCTTATTTTTGCACCCCTCCAGGTTTTAACTGCTGAAGGTTCGTATCAACAAGGATTCTTGGCAAATCTCAGTATAGGTGGCTACCTCTGAGAGTATGATCCTTACCCACAATACTGTACTTTACTTATGCTCTGACATTGCGTGTGAAATGGGTTCATCCCCGCTCATAGCGCACTCTTGTCTTTAGATACTTTTAGGTTTAAATTTATTCACATTTTCCACATCATTATATTTTATGGCTTCGTCACCTTCCAGGTGTCGGCCAGCACAGCTCGATTCGAAGTTCTAGTGAACATTCCGGGTCGGGGTGTGTCAATTAGGATATTTAACCACATGCATTATCTCTTAAAAGTTTGAATACCACCTTGTGAAAAATGGTTTATAGATTACGAAATCCTCGTGAAAGTTGGATATATGAGGGAAATTGAAAGGGAGGAGGATTCTCTCCCCTCCTAATCTCTCTCCTCTTCCCTCTCATCCTATTTAAATAAGTACGATTAAACCACGTCAACATTTTGTATTGATTTTTTTATGGAGAGAAAAACAAAAAAAAAACGGTGAAAGGAGGGAAGGGAGAGAATCCTACTCCAATTGAAAAGCAGTGCAGACAAAAGAGGTAACAATCACTTCATGATCGAAGAAAGTTATCGATCCCTCTCTGCCTAAATTTTCTATGGCTGTTAATATCAGCGCTGGATGTGTCCCAAATTGACCATTAATCATTGGTAGATATAGCAATCACTATGAACGTATACCTGTAGCCTGTAAGCCTACCAGTGGTCCTCGAAGACTTTGGCGCCTACACATGTGAACAGCTCACATAAAGTTGAGACGTCCATATGCTCATAGTTTGGTCCTCTTTATTAATTGGCCTAAAAACTAGTTTAAGCAAAGAGATTTCTTAGCACCTACGAATATCTTCAAGTGGGCATTTACAAGTAAGTTGCTTCTCTTACAATGTCTAGTAAGAGTAGAGCTCCCACCATCACAACCAAAAATATCCTCCCTAATATAACGATAGTAGGGGACCGACCACTCCAAATACTCTCTCTCTTTATATGGTGAACATACTATATCTCTATTATCCAAGTACTTACGAATACATGTGTATCGATCACATGTATTTTGAGTTCACCCACATCCGATCGACAGCAAAGAGGGCAGAGTATGAGATTTCATTCTTACTTAAAGATATCTAGTGCTTATGGATTATTGGTTTTGCACATTCGCTATTTCCATCAACAACTAAACAGAAATAAATAAAAAGTTTATTTGTTCATATTAATAAAAGATGTCTTTCTTTCCCACCAACATGTTGGGCATGCGACTTTGATTGCTTATTACTGTCACTTGCTAGTGCAATGCGTACACCACTTGTATTTGTTGCTTAAATCCCATTTGTGGGGTTAAAGCGTTGATGCACCCAACAAACACATCATTGGAAGCACCTAAAGTATCTCATCATGCGCCATGTGCGATTATTAGCAGTGCTCCCCCCGTTATTATGTAACCCTACTTAGAGACCAATTAAGATGCACCAGCACCTACTTACTCTCTCAGGTGAGATTTAATTCATTTTAGTTCTTTTTATCAATTTGCACTCATGGATTATAGGTAAAAGTTAATACACTCATTTTCTTATTAAAACGAATCCAAGAAAATAGAAGTACTTGTGTGTTTAAATTTGGTAATAAATGCCCACTTCATCTATCGAAACCAAACCTACATTGACAGAGTATAAATTACTTAAAAAGTAACTAACAAGGACGCGGCACTTTTTTGGGATATCGGTCTTTTGCACTTCTTAGCATCTGCTATTTTAGCACAAATCTTTTTTGTTCTTAAAAAGAAATAGTTTGAAAAGGTTCAATTGTCCGAAATGAATTTCTAAATCTTCAGATGAACCGTTACCATACAAATATGTAGTAACCATTACCATAAACAGACTGTATTCCATATGTCTTTTTTGCAATTGTTTAACGAAATGTGTTCTCATACAATATTCTTAAGAAGAACAACGTATCTGTGTTGTGTGTGCACTTGTATACTGTTAATTACATAGAATATTTGTTACGAGTACTTGCTTTCTCTATGGCTTTTGGTTTGTACGGTTGTACTCAAGTGGGTGATTATTTACATGCATGAAGGTGTTTTTATTTTTTCATACCGATGGCTTTTAGGCATAATTGTGGGAAAGAAAATGTATTATCATGTATCTACGACTTTCTTTTTTCTCATGGTCATTACGTGAAAGTATCAATGAAATGATTTCTTCATGGTTTTTTCTTGTATCCATTTCAATGCAGTCTAATTTCATCCAATTTGTTTTTATTTCTTTTTTTGGTTTTTCATCGAAAATTATAACGGCAGAATGAAAATTTTCAGTCCAACTTAGCACTCCTAAACCCTTTTTACAATAAATTATATCTACATTAAGGGGTGGGGAAGCAAGTTAAACCTCAAATAGGTTAGCTATAAAAATTTGATTCAAATTCGCTTTCAGCACAGAGTTTGGAGTGTGTTCAATGGCTATTTGTCCTGGGTGTTGCTTTCTGTCTAGGGTCACGAGATGGCTCGAGAGAAAGAGAGAAGGCGTGTCATTGTTGGAGGCTTCCAACAAACAATGTTCGTGCTTGAATGTGTGTGAAAGTTGTGCGTAAATATGACTTCTTAACCAAATTATTGTGAACCAAGTGGGATGTAGGTTCATTTAGGTTTTTTTTTTTTTGGGTCTCGAGTGAACAAGGACTTAAAATTCCATGTAAATTTGTGTATGCTTGCTTAAAAAGTAAATGAAAGGAAAATAGAAACTAAAACGAAAAACAAATTGTAATCATTTCATAATGGAGTCAAGATTACAAACATTTACAACAGTGAAATCTAAGACGATGGGCCGAACTACATGACTTGAAATGTAAACTATCCAGAAATGTAAAGAAAGCAATAAAACTGTAGTAAGATTCAAATCATGAATGACAAGATAATCCTAGAGGATCCACCGAGATAACTGCTATAGGATTAGACTTAGTACAAAACGTACGCCTATGAGAGGAAATCGGGGTGGTTAGAATTGCACACATAAACCAAATCATTACGGGGTGGCAGAGTTGTAAAATTTTTAGATCTGAGAGATCGTAGGTAGTGTTTGCTTTAAGGGAAAGCTTTGAGATTGTAGCTAAATAGCTAAGAGAGTTTTGCTGAAGAGCAATTGGGTTTGTGTTGAAGAGCAGTTGGGTTGATTGAAGAATCACTCAAGGTTTTGTTGAATCGTAGAGATTGAATATGACGAAGGTCCTGAGTTTGAAGGTCTATGGCTCTATTTATAGGCAGTGGAGAATATGCAACCTCAGTCATATCGTTGAGATGAAGTAAGGGTAGATCGATCATTTGGTGATTATAGTGACTGTCATTGTTGGTAGGTGGCCTTTCAGGTATGTCTTGTGGTGGTTCACACAATCATAGTAGTGAGATATTAGCATGTCAGATGATGCGTACCTAGGCATTTAAGGGGAAGAGGTATTCCTGGATTTGATCATCTACGTGGCCTGAACCCTCGGACATGTTAAGATATGAAGTGAGGTGGTCGTCTGAGCTCTCAGATAGGATTTCAAAGTGGACTCTAAAGTCGGTGGGCCCAAACAATTTTCTTGTATGTATTTTGCTCTTATTACTATTGTTATTAAAATATTTTTGGGGAAGACTTGTATGTGCACTGTGTGATCCATTCTTATCCCAGTTGGCCACTGCCACTACTAGGTCGCACACCAGCTATGCGTCTTGTCAAGAAGATCGAACATTGTGGTGGTGAGACAAGCGAATGAGGTTTGTCACGGCTCCGACTAGCATTGGAATTTGACTCCTTTCTAATATATTACAAACTTTATATTTTTTGGTAAACTGCAAGGTATCAAACTCCTCGACTCAATCCCTTCTTCGAGAAACTTATGTGTAGAGCTGTCTAACTGAAATGGCATAGTGTGAACATTGACTGAAAATTTAGTACACATTGATGAAGTGTGAGCTAACAGTAATTGATGAGTTGATATTATACAAAATATTTTACTGTGTTCTCAGTTATAATTCATTGGTTATTTTGTGAGAATTTTGATACTTTGTTATATATGTTTAACGAATGACCTTCGACTTCCTCATGAGAAAAAAAGTGATCAAATGGTGGAATTTTTTAGTGATTCTAATTGGAGGATGTTCGTGAGTCGCTTAGCTTGATCGTATCAAAATTTTAGATTTTTCCACGTAGCGGTTATTTTCTGGCACTAAAAATAAAGGAGCAGCACCCAATGCTGTCAATGTGATGTTTTGGGCTTAATTGTGAATTTTGGAGCCTAAGATGGCCTATTTTGGATTCGGCCCCTTCTGGAGATGTATTCAGATTGTTCTAATTTTTAAAACAAGTTATCATGTCACTTAGTATTACGGTCTAATGGTACTCCTTTGCACTTATAAGTAAGAGGTCTTAGATTCGATTCTCGCCAAAGGCGAATTTGAACCACGTTATTGGTAACTCATTGTGAGGCTTAGCTTACTCTCTCCCCCCACCCCTTAGTTTAAATGATATTATTTGTTCAAAAGACCCAAAAAAAAAAAGAAGAATAAGAAGAAAAGAAAAGAAAAAAAGGCTATCATGGGTTGGATTTGGAGGAGATTTAGGTCTAAAACGTGGCAGATTTCTCCACGTTTGACTAGGTGATTGTTTCCTAGTTTATCTTAATTTATTTTCTAGTTTTATTTTAAGACCTTTTCTAGGTAGGGTTTTATTTTGTAATAGTATAAATAAGGCTATTTAGACATTAGGATTTAGAGGAGGAGACACACTACTTTGGATTGACAATTGAAGTTTATTTACAAGGTGTTTTCTTTCCATGTTCTTAATAATATTTTGTTTTATGATTGTTTATAATTAATTTATTTTGCCAGGGCAAGGTCACGAGCCTTAGCAAGAATATCTAGTTTATTTTCAATTTACTTATCATATTATGCATGCATGTTTTGAATTATTAATCTCTGTGTTTAAACTATCTAAGTGTCGTAGTCATTCGCGACCATTAGGATATTTAGAAAAGTAATTTGATGCAATTTTGGTCGGAATATTCCCTGAAATTGACGCTAGCTTCTAATGGTTAATAATTGTAATTTCACTTAGGATGAACACCACGTCTTAAGGGTTGCATGGTTTTTCAAAGGGTTTTAACAAAACTTAATGAGTCTTTTATGTTCATATTTGATCCGAACACTCGGATGGGTTGCATGTTAGATATACGTTCTATATTGGAGGTTCCAAGTAGGACATATATTAGGAAAACCTAACCTTAAAAATATGCATTAGTAATTCATAAGTAATTGGAAGAACTATGTAGAATTATTAAGGTGATGGCGGAACCCTAGTGTCTCTTTATTGATTTTCTTTAAATTATTTTCTAGTTGATTTCTTAATTTGTTTTTTTTATTAAATTCGTTTTTATTATTTTAAGTCACAAAATCAACATTTTCCAAAACTTGCTTTCAAGTAATTAATTAAGAATTAGTTTAAATACAAATTATTCATTCAATTCGATCCATGTGGAAATGACCTTGCTTGAGATGTTCATACTACAACTACCTTGTACTCTTGCAAGTATTTTTAAATGTTTTTATCCCTATTTTTGCAAGTGATAAAAATCCTCATGTTTGTTGAATGCGCATGTGTTATTGCTTTGGATGTGTCCACTCCTCGCTTCACGATTTTTTTTTTCTTGTTCACCTACAAACGGAAACTAATGCTGATACAATTGACTCTTCCTTCTACTCATACAGGGGGAATTTAATGAAAAATGCTCACAATGTTTGGAATCTTATTAACTCACTGTTGACAATATCCAAAGGTTGTTAGAGTTAATATCAAAATTAGTTAGTTAAATAGCTTAGGCTGCAAGTTAGTCATGATGGCTATATAAACTGTATTCTCATAGTTGTAAAGACTAATTTAGTATCAATGTAATCAATTACTTTCTCTCTCTCTCTCTCTCTTTTATTCTCTTTCTGCATTTCTGTGCTTCTCTACACTACTGTTATTATGGTATCAGAGCCATTAAGGCTCACGCTATGGATCTTGGTGGTCGATTCCTCTTCTATCTTTCTTCATTACTTTCTTTCGTTTCCGCGTATTTCCTTATTCGTAATACAAGAGCTCTTTCTTCCTTTCTTTCTATGTAAACTTCTCTAAGATTTCGCATAGGTTTTCTTTGATTTCATCTGGGTTTCACTGCAAATTTTGCTTCCCATCCAACTCCGCCGCCGGGGTCTTCCGCTTCAGCCACGGCTCAATGCTCTTGTACTGGTTGTAGAAATTCGTCATATCCACCACCAGGTACTTGATCACAAACATGTGGGGCAGCGGCATGATCATCGTGGCGCCTGCCTCTGACGGCGCTATTTTCGTCAGGCAGGCCAGGCCGTTGCAGCCGTCGATGTTCATGGCGCAGGAGCCGCAGATCCTTTCCTGGCAAGATCGCCGGAAAGTGAGAGTGGGGTCCATCTCGTTCTTGATCTTGATGAGGGCGTCGAGTACCATGGGTCCGCACTACTTGAGGTCGATCTCGTACTCCTTGAGCTCCGGCTTCTTCGGGTTGTCCGGGTTCCACCGGTAGATTGAGAAGGTCTTGATGTCCGTTTTGTCTCGGGCCTTGAGGTCCACCTGCTGGGCCTGGACCTCCGACGCCATAGCCCGGACGCAGACGTAACGAAACGACGCCGCCGCAGTCGATCCCGACGAAATGACATGGAAAGGTGTAGTCTCCGACGGCGTATTGTGACAGTGGTGGAAGCTTCACGTCCAACTCCTCCATCTTTGCCGCCAACGACAGGCACACCACCAAAAGCAACCTCTTTGTAGATTTTGGCTCTTCTTTCTTGAGAACCCATTTGATGGATTTAGATCGAGCTTCCAAAACCCAGCTGGGAATGATCACATTTTCGTCTTTCTTGAACCCAAATTCCATCTCTCTGTTGATTCCGTATCAACCCCGTCGCCATTTTTGCGTCTTCAATTGTGCAGAAAGGGAAGTTCTCGGCAGGTATGCTCAACTTTGTGAGAGTGTTAAACAGAGTAGATTTTCCAACATTCGGCAGGTATGCTCAAGGCCGATAGCCGTATACTTCAGATTTGTGCACTCGAAAAAAGCCGATTGCCAAGAGTGTGTTGAATGCATTTTGTTTCCTCCATACGGCCAATAGCTGGAGTGAAAAGTTCTGTCTCAGATATTGTGTGTTATTCCTTAAAGGCCGATAGCCAGAGTAATGTTCTTGAAAAATTTTGTTTGTTGTTATTGTGTGCAACTCCATTAAGGCCGATTGCCGGAGTGCAGTTCTTGTTCCCTTTCTTCATTGAAGGCCGATTGCCGAAGAAGGTTGTGTTTCTTGATTTCTGTGATTGTAAGAAGTTGATTGCTGGATGGTCTGCTTCAATCTCAAACTGGGCAATCCCAGTTGAGATTGAGGGGGGATGTTGACAATATCCAAAGGTTGTTAGAGTTGTTATCAAAATTAGTTAGTTAAATAGCTTAGGCTGCAAGTTAGTCATGATGGCTATATAAACTGTATTCTCATAGTTGTAAAGACTAATTCAGTATCAATGTAATCAATTACTTTCTCTCTCTCTCTTTTATTCTCTTTCTGCATTTCTGTGCTTCTCTACACTACTGTTATTACTCACAACACTAAAGGTCTATCCAGCAGCTCTTCAGACGCCGTGACGAAGAGTAACAAAATGGATGTCAATTGCAGATCATTCCATTACAATGATGAACTTCCTAAGGCAAAAAACCCTCGTTGTAAGTAACAGTTTTTTATGTTTTTTAAGAAAGTTGAGATTCTACCACAAAATTAATTGATAATATGGGGAGTAGCCTAGTTATTTATAAGTAAATGCAATACCCATTCTTTTTCCAATATAAGATTGATACTCTCAACACACCTTCTCATGTGGGATAAATTTTTAAGCTTAGCACGTTGATAACACAAATGGGGTGACGTTGAGCATGTGTGGGCATTGGGCTTCACATGTAGGACATCATGCTCTGGTACCACAGACAAAGTTGATGTTTCACCATAAAACTAATAAACAATATGAGAAGTAGCCCTATTACTTATACACACATACAATGTCATTTCTTTTCTCAATGTGTTTGATATTCTCAACAATTTTTTAATATAAATGGTATTCTATACTAATTAATATACACTAAGGGGTGAGAGTAAGATTTGAATCTGGAACGCAGTGAGTTAAAGAGAAAAACCCTTACCATTGGAGTAATCCACCACTTGCAACAGGTTTGCATGTTAGATCACTTTTAAACCTGCTTCTGAAAATGGGTTTTTTAGACTCCTTGCAAAAGTTGGATACATGACGGAAAGTGAATGGAATTCCGGCCAAGTTGGATACATTAGTTATAAAAATGCCCTTATTGCTGTCATATTGCAGAATTAATAGACGTCTCATATTCAATCGAAACAATTTGGACGTCATCAGAAAAGGGACCCAAATTGAACTAAGATTACAGTATATAGATTGTGATGACTAAAGAGAAATGTTTATGCGTATTGATGTCACCAATCTAATTAAGTTTTATATAACCGTTCTTTATCATCCACTCAAGACTCCAGTGTTTATTGACGTTCTTAAGAGTCCAATAAGCCCACCCAAATGTTGCTCTCCCCCAAACTTCTAATTGAGCATTGGCAAATCTTTGGTAATCCGCCTTTGTTGCATCTTTAACATTCCACTCAGCCACCCATTCACCTACAAATAATCAACAAATGGTATTTAGGTCGAGAGTAATGATTTCACACTCCCGATTTTTTTATGTAAATAAATCTGAACTTTTATGTGTCAGAAACAAAACGGGGAGTTGATCGCGTACCAACAAAAGTGAGAGGGCCGTTCGATGTGGTGACATAATTCAATTGCTGGGACCGATTGGTGTAGATGAAGTCTATGTTTTGTTGGACAGTCATGTTGTCGAAGGTGCTCACAAACAGGTTATAGTAATGGACATCGATCACAGAACGCTTGAAGTCCTTGGCAAGGGGGAAAAGCTCCCTAGTCTCCATTGGTCCTAGCCTGTTTGACAACACCACGTATGCTGTGGAGGAATGCTTTCGAACAGCAGCATAACCAGCCTTGTAGAACTTGGTCACGTTCTGTAGGGACGCTCCTGGTGACAATGGTTCGTTGATGAGCTCAACTGCATATAGGTTTGGCCTCTTAGCATACCTACAATAGTACACCACCACCAAATTTAGGGATTTAAAATTTTAATGAATAGAACATAGAATTTTTGGGCACCTAACATACCTAAGCATGTGCCATCAAATTTGGATTTAACAATTAAGAAGAACCCTAGAATTAACAGGGTGATGTTTTGAGTAATTTCTGGCAAGATTTAAGTTGCTATACAAGTAGTTATATTTCTAGACTGTAAATTCGAGTTATACATTTAAGCAAGAATTAACTTGTTTAGTGCTCACAGGACAACATATACCCCGATAATCCGGCAAGAGCAGCATTTTCATGATATTTGGATGATACTTGGAGTACTGATTACTGATTGTACAGTAATCCGGCAAATCTATTACTGATTGTACAGAAAATGGTCTTTAATTAAGGACACTACATGTAAAAAGTCATTCTCTTTCTGACGGCATGTTATTATTTTTATATTGTACAAGCATCATAAATCGGACCATTATCATCATCTAACGATCATTTCTAAAAATTTATTCAATTTGGAGAATGTTTTAGTTATCCTCATTATGTTATGAGCTATCAATTTTTTCGACACATATGGCTTGCTATACAGTTTCCATATCGAATGATTTTTTCTTTAGGGATGATCTTTAGATGATGATAATAATAATTAACGATTCTGATTCTGACGTCATATCGTCATGTAAAGAGAAATGACTTCTTACATGTAAGGAGTCAAGTGTTACTCTTAATAATTAAGATTGTACAAATAATTTGATTCTACCACTTAATTTTCCAATTAAAGTAGGAGTAGCTTATGATGTCTCTATTTTTGGCTTCAAGTGTATATATTTATTTACCTGGAGGTTAAGAAATCAATGACATGAACAGTCTGTTGTATGTTCTCATCTGTTTGTCCCCATTCCTGAGAGCCATCTCTGGAAGCACTGTGTTCAAAACCATTTTGAGAGCCTGGTGCTGCATGGAGATCAATTATGACCTTTAATCCATATTTCCTGCCAAAATACAAACATGTATGTATTATAAAAAGATTTCTTAAAAACAAAACCAATAAAGTCAGCTATAGTTTTGGTTTATGATTTTTCTCAAACTTTGGAAGTGGTTCATCATAGTGGTACTGGTCCAAGTTGGATTTTGGGTTGGACTAAAAACACAACCACTTCTTAGTTTTTGTTTTATTGCAATTGCCCTCGACTTATTCAGCTAAAAAGGCCTGGGACCACACATTTATTTTTAACTCGTTTCTAAAAGTGAAAGTAGTGGAGGCAAATGTGTTAACGTATAAGACGCAGACTAATAAAAGTGAATACATACTGTGCCCACAGGAAGGCTTTGTCTAGTGCATATAATGAACCTCCAACATAAGGGTGTGGAGGAGTGGGATCACTTGCAATCCACCAACCAACTGGTATTCTCACAGCGTTTAACCCATTTGTTGATATGAAGTGGAAGTCATCCTCAACTATGAATGTATTCCAATGTTCCTGATGAATACCACATTTCAAGCAATGAATCTTGTCAGATATATGTGAATTATATCCATTAAACATGCACCACTAGTGAGGTAACATGTTTCTTGCCAAATTGTCTTTCCGTTGCCAAACAATGAATCTTGATCACTGATTATGTTAACTCTTGAAAATGTGACCGAGATTTACAGTTTGACAAAATAAACAGGTCTGGCAACAAAGGTTTTGCTAAAGTTTTGTGCTGTTAAAATCTCTTACCCACATAACTTGTGGAGCCATTTTTGGACCATAACCATTGGTTACTTGAAACTCTCCTTCCAATTTTCCAGAAAAGGTTATCACAAAAACAGATGGATCATTGTTTCCCCATTCAGTACTCCTCGCATAATCAGCTGTCACCAGCACCTCTGATCTTGCCTGCAGCACACATACAGATTAACAATCAAACCATCATAATTTATCTCAACAATTAAGACAAGAATAGGAACATTAATCATCACCTGCAAGAAGAATCCATTCGGTGCTTTGATTCGAACCCGGCGCAAATCATCAGGTTTTCTTATGATTTCAAAAGTCTCCGAAGTACCCGGTATTTTCGAAACAGCTACCACCTGAGTTCCATTGCCATTGACATCAAGCCCCACAAAATCTTTGTTGAAGACCCTGAAATTAAACGTGGTTTCGTTGATCCTCCACAACTGCAACAAATTAAGAAGCACCATGTAAATGTTAATGAAAACAATTTACATTATTATATATCGAAAAATGCAAATCAAATTTACTTTAAATGTTTCCCAGCCTGAAGCTGACGTTCTGTTTGCAACTATGATGCTTCCTCCTCCCAACTCAGCCGCAAGATATTTCCCGGTTGTGACAGATTTAAACTGAAGTCCAGTTCCATCCTACAACAATTAAAATGAAAAATATGTAACTAAAGTTGAAAAGCTAAAATATATCATATGAAAGATAAGAATTAAATTACCAACATATCAATGAAGTAAATTAATTTACCAAGAAATCCTTGTTGGCAATGCCATCGAAAAGAGAAGGTTTAATCCAGCCTTCTGTAACCAGCCACCCTCCAAGATTAACTGCTTTCACTCGACCGGAATTCTGAGGCAGTCTCCCAGAAGAAATGGACAGCATACAAAAAAGGAGCCCTATGCTTAGGAGCCATGCCCTGGAGTTGAAAGCCATTCGTTTACGCTTTGCTTTGTATTGTTGTTGCATCCATGCTGTCCGTATATAAAGAAAAGATTGGGGAGTCGGGATATGCAGAGGGAGCCAATGCCAAGAAACTTTGACCACTGTGTCGGAGTTAGAAAATTCTTTTTTTATATGATTGTTACAACTCAAGAATCTTAGGAAGTATTTGATACATTTAATCTTGTAAAAGGTATATATATTCCAATGCCGCATTTTGGATTGTCAACGGTATTGCAGAATTCAACGATATGCATTATATTTTACATAGTTATCAAACTAGACTTTATCCAACTTTTCACAATTTAGAAAGTCTTCTATATCGGTGCCTAAACACATATTTCTAGAAGGTCAGCGCCGGATAATTTCAGCTTGTATACAAGTTGTATGTAGAATTGGTGCTTCTATTAGATGCATTTACTGTAAACTTCTTCTAGTTTAGAGGAGTTTACAGTTATAGTTTTGAACATTTTGAGTTTAATTCTCATAAAACTCTCATTAAAGATTGAATTCTAACACTTCAAGTACCTATGTGACCTTAAATAAACTTTTAAACAATTTGTACCAATTCCTACATTGTTATGTCCTATATTTAATCGTTCGAAAACAATAGCATTACTTTTTACTGGAATACAAATAGTATTCTACACTAATTTTACATATTCTACATTAAGAGTAGGAAAGAAAGTTTAAACCTGAAACGAAATGACAATCCATCATATATGCTTTTATTGAATAATTTATTGAACACATCCTTCCTATTGGAAACGCCCCCTACTTACCTTAAGTTAATGAATTACCTTAAAACACTCATCTAACCTACCCAAACTACCTCACATTCAGATCTTCTACAACAAAAACACAAATTTGTCAATTTTTTAAATATTAAAAAAAACACACACACACGAACTCATCTTAACTAAGAACAATTTTGGTTGATACCTGCTAAAAAGAGGGTGAGAGTAGGTTCGAAAGCATGAAGGAAAATAATTTATGGGAGTAAAGTTATCTCATGTTGGAGAGACGGGCGGTGTATTTTACAAAACCGAATAATTTTAAGAAAGTTTTATGTTAAGCGCAAATTTTCTCATTAAAGAGTCCAAGATGCCACTTAGTATTACGGTTGAGTGTTATTCCTCTTCACTAGTAAGTGAGAGGATTTAGATTCGATTATCGTTATAGAAGAATTTGAACCATATTATTGCTAACTCATTGTAAAACTAAACCCACCCTCTCCTCCTTAATAAAGATAATATCATTTGTTCAAACAAAATAAAAAATAAAAAAAAGAGCCCAAGATATAATAACTAACAATGTAAACATGTCAAACAAATGTGAGCAGTTGAGGAGGGTTATCGTAGAGAAGATGGAGAGGAGAAAGTGGTGAGAATTGTTAAACTTTTTAAATAAATGAATTTTGTAGCTTGACGTAAATATCCATGATAATCAAGGATACAGAGGTACCATCCTATTGAACAAATCTTGTTCAAGTAAGGTCTTAGATGATCTTCTCTGTATTTACTAAGCTCTTTTTGTTAACCTCACAAAGATTCCATACCTTTTCCAGTTGGATTAAGAAGCTTCCAACCAAATCATATGATTCCTACCGTTTTCAAGCAAAGTATCGATGGAAGATTTTAAGCTTAGGATATTCACATTTATTCTAGGGTATTTTATATGGATTTTGTAGTGTTTTTTAAAGCTCTGTTTAGTATTGTATTTTTCTTTTTATTATCAAAAGCTGTTTTGCTTTTAGGTTAAGCAATCAAACATTATTGATAAAAAATAAATTATTTTGCTCATTTGAAAAGAAATAGCCTCTTGATAGTAACTTTTATAAGTAGCAAATAGGTTGCATTTAGAAAGTGCTTTCATAAAAAACTGAGTTGAACATTAAATGAATATTTTCAATTCTTGTAGCACCCTCATTAGTTTTTGAAAAATGACATTATTTATCCTTCTACAAATTGTTTTATCCTTTGTAGAACAAAGTGACCACCACCACCTATAACTAAAAACACTAACATTACATCTATTAGTAAGAAACTCAACAAAATTTTACAAACTTTTAATTATATACTTTTGTAGAATACTATGGAATTAGATCTCTACAATTAATTAAGCCAGGCCCCTTATTTAAAGTAATGGACAGAAACACTTCTAAAACAAGAAAGATCTACAACTGGCCTAAAATAAATCATTACTAGTTCAATGCACTAGTAGAGAAAAAAAAATACTTTCGCGACAAAACTTTAGGTGACGAAGAAATTTTTTTACACTCAAGTAATTTTTGCGACTGAAAAAAATTATGTTTTGTCGTGCAAAATGTCTACGTCCAAAAAGAACCAAAACCTTTGCGTCACGGGAAAATTCATCGTGTGAGATTTGAAAAATAAAAGTCACATTAAAATGAGGCAAAGAACTTTATTGCGCGGCGAATAATTTCATCGCATCGGAAAAAGTGGGCGATGAAGGTCTTTCAAACTTCGTCACTCGAAACCCCGAAAAACTAGATGGAACAATAATTGCAGAAATTTTGCAAGCGAAGAAGATGGGCTTGGGGAGACGAAGCATTTCAACACGCAAAGGTGCACAGATTCCAGAATAAATTCCAAAACTTTCCTAAATTCCAGTAAGTAGCTTCATCCAACTCCAAGTTTTGGATAGGCTTTGTTCCTTCTTTAATCTGTGTCCTCTGCAATCGATCCCACCAAAAAGCGAGATTTCCCTTTAATTAAACGGTAAGTGGCTATCTTCTTGATCATTTTCTCTTCCGGTATTATTATTTCATCAAAGAATTGTTCCACAACTACGACCCAATCGAGAAAATCTTCTATGCATTCACTTCCCTAAAAACGAAGAATCTTTCCAACATTAATTTGACGAGATAGGCCTTGAGAAATTCCACAATGCTTCCCTTATTAGTAAAAATTGGTTTGCTCATATGGTCAATTAAATCATCTTTTTTAGACTTTTTATAAAAATCTATTGACGTTCCAAACAACCAACATCGTTTATATAATATTATCTCCCATATTAATTTGACGAGATAGGCCTTGAGAAATTCCACAATGCTTCCTTTATTAGTAAAAATTGGTTTGCTTATATGATCAATTAAATCATCATCTTCCGTAGACTTTTCATAAAAATTTATTGACGTTCCAAACAACCAACATCGTTTATATAATATTTGTATCTTCCATTGTCGTTTGCCATGAAGCGAGGCAAATCCTTGCTCTCAATGACAACCATGCTATGGTACCACTTGACGTAGCGGAAACAGAGATAAAAGGATTGACAAGCGTTATAAATTGACATTCATCAATATTTTCGACTCCACCACAAAATGGAGTAACTCCTGACTTTGATTGATAATAATATAACATCTACTTGTACAACTCTAAACTGAACCTTTATGTAGGCATCAAACCTTAATCCTACTTCGTCTTGGAAATTGAATTTATAAGGGAAACGTAAAAGAAAATCCTAATTAACAAGGCAAGGTAACCAAATTCTGATGGGACACAGAAAGATGAAATTTCCCAAAACCTATTAATGAGTCGATTTCATATTATATATTTTACTCTATTTTTAGTATGCTTTGGTAATTATTTTGGTGAAATTTTGATACATTGAATTATATTTTCAATGTAGGACATGCGACATCCTCTTGAGTAAAAAGTGATCAAACAGACAAATTTTGGAATGATTCCAATTGGAGGATGTTCGTGAGTCTCTCAACTTGTTCGTGTCAAAGTTTCAGATTTTCTACCAAGCGGTTATTTATGGCGGTGAAATAAAGAAGCAGCGCACAATGCTGTAAAAATGACGTCTTGGGCTTATTTGGCATCCAAGAAGGTGTCTGGGCCTTTTGGAGATATGTTCAAAACACCTTAAGGTTTTAAAAAGAGTTATCTTGGGTCTGTTTTGGAGCTGTTTTGAGTCCTGAAACGTGGGAGTCTTTGTGGCTGGGCAGATTTCTCAAAGTTGAAATATGAATGTATTTCCTAGTTATCTTATTCTATTATGTTTCCTAGTTTCTTTTAAGTTATTTTGTTTCCTAGTTTTATTCTAAGACTTTTTCTAGGAAGGATTTTAACTGGTAGTGTAAATAAGGCTATTTAGCCATTAGGTTCTAAACGCACAATTTGGCAAATTTAGCTTAGAGAGCTTTTGACAATTCAAGTTAACTTACAAGGTGTTTTCAATCATTTTCTTCTTAATAATATTTTTCTTTTTAATATACGGTTGTGCGTAAATAATTCCTTTTGCTAGGGCGATGCCATGAGTCTTAGCATGAATATGTAGTTTTTATTTAATTGCTTATGATATTATGCATGCGTCTAATCACTGTGTTTAAATTGTCCTTATATCTTAATACTTTGCAACCATTAGGATGTTTAGATAAGTAATCAGATGCAATTTCTGTTAGAATGTTACCCTGAAATTGAGGAATGCTTCTTGTGGTTAATAATTGTAAGTTCACTTAGGGCGAATGCTTCTTTTAAGGGTTGAATGGTTTTTGAAAGGGTTTTCACAAAGCGTAATAAGTCATGCATGTTTACATTTGATCTAAATACCACATACAGATTGCATGTTTGATATACATTCAGAAAACATAACCTTCAAATTGGAATATACGTTCAATCGTAATGAGTCATGCATGTATAATTCATAAGTAATTAGTAAAATTACGTAGGATTGTTAAGGTGATGGCGGAATCCTACTGCCTTTTTATTATTGTTTTCTAAAACCGGCTTATTTCAAATTGGATTTCTTTAAAATTGTTTTCTTTTTTATTTTCTTTAATAGTTTTTATTAAATTCGTTTTTATTATTTTAAGTCACAAAATCAACCTTTTTCAAACTTTGTTTTCAAATAATTAATTAAGATTTGATTTTTACATAAATTATTCATTCAATATATGTAGAGAACAACTGACACACCCAGAAAGAAATCAAGGCGTGCTGGCCGTCACGTGAGGGTGACGTAGCCATGTGCACAGTGTGGAAACAATAATAATATAAGAAATGCAAATAAATAAAAACCAAACTAACTAGAGCACTAAATAAGATAAGGTGCAAGACGAAAATAAGTGTGAATTCACAACCAGAGCATAAGTAGCCTAGGTGCAGTCCAGTAGGACAAATACTAATTATACAACACCAAAGGTAATCCTACAATGGTGATAATCCATCAGAGCAGTCGTGGATTCCTCATACGCCACCCAAAAACACTCCTAACTAGAACCTGGAGGGGCGCAAAACAGAAAGGGTGAGTGGGCAAAAATAAAGCTTTTCAAAATCATTTCATTTATCAAAGATTGTAACACCTCGCCGTAAAACCTGTATAATTTCCCATAAAATAGAATACATATCTATACCACAACCATGCTCAAAATAGCAAAATTCACAAATATGCCATGTCGAATATCTCAGCATAAAAAAATATGTAAGCCAGGTGATATAAATCAATGCAAATGATATGTCAGCTGGAGTCACTAACGTGACTTGTATGGCTGAATCTAGAGCTCATCCATCTAGCCGGAGTCACCTAACGTGACCTGTACGGCTCAAATCCATATCTCAACAAATATACCTGCACACAAGTCGGAACCACCTAAAGTGGTTTATATGACAGGACTAGGTGTAAATAAATACGCTCAAGTGCTACGATCACGTGAAGACTGTGCGAATAATCACGGGTCACCTACGAGTCGGAACCACCTATAGTGGTCTGTACGACAGAACTGTGCATCTAACTTGGATCCAAGATAAGCGTATGGTGCGAGAGGTAAATATCACTTGAAAGACTATGCCCTAACTCTGGACAGGAGCACTAACACTGGGGTGCAGATTTACGAGCTCTCAACACATCTCACATAATCATCAATTCACATAAACAATCTACAACTCACCTGGTACTTAGCTGAGCGTCCACCGCCTCAAATCACAATATGCACATATCATACAAACTCATAGTCTAAGCATAAATCAATAGGCATGGCATTTCAAACATAATTTCATTTAAATCGATTTTCTAGGAAAAATCTTAAGTATATAGGTATATACGGAAAACCAAAAGCCCACTCACTGGTATGTGGAAGGGTTATAACCCCCAAGCCTCGATTGACTGCGCTCGTCATGAGGATATGTCTCACCTATATACGAAACAACTATATAAACGTTAATTTAAAGCACATAAATGAAACTAGCTAATAACTCCTTATACATTGCTCAAATGAGGTGCTTGAATGTACCAATGTGATCTATTCAACACCACAAACATCCCCATATTTTTAGAAAAAATTTCCAACCACCCACATGCCCTCACGCGCCGGCCAAGGCACGGCCACGCACAGGCGCGTGCCTTGCACGCTGGACGGAATCCCTAACAGCGTTAGGGAATATTCTGTTAAATAATGGAACATACCGTTAAATAATACCTGACACCGTTAATCGCAGTTAGGAATATTCCGTCAAAGTTGATGGAATATTCTCTTTCTCCTTCCTTGGTTCACCGAAGTCCGACGCCGGTCGCCGCTGCATCGCCGGTTTTTATAAAAACTTCAAAGCTTGATAACTCACTCATTTCAACACCAAAATTCATGAAATTTTCACCAAAATGAAGCTCTCAACTAGGAGAACATGATCTTACTACTTTGGAGCTCGAAAACAAACAGAATCTCGTCGGGAAATTTCATGAAAATCGGCCGCGAAACACTCGCGATCAAGCTCGCACAACAGGACACCCTGCAAGAGCTCACAGGTTCTAGCGTTCCCGAGGTCTTCACGCCAAACTAATGGTATAGCTTGATTCCTAAGCTTCCAAGGAACTTAGACATAAAATCCACCCGGACGATCTGCAACTATTTAGAGAGATTTGGGACTGGTTCAGGTGTAAGGAAAATGAGAGGGTTCGAGAATGAGAGAGAGGGTGAACGGGAAAGGTTGCACGTGTGGGTGTGTGTGTGTGTCCTTAACCTGATTGGGCAGTTTAAATTTGTCCTAAGCCCTAATTGGGCTGCATGGTTAAACTCATGCAAATTTGGGTCAAAAAGAACCAATCGAAATCTTTCTATTCTTTCATACACTTACCTTACACACCCAACTTGGCCCTAACTTGCATCCACACCCTCGTGACATAGAATTCCACTTAATTACGTTGGCAAGAAAATAATTGACCTACATACATACATCCACTTCACAAGGCTCACGAAGACAACATAGTCATTTCCACACTATCGAGAGTAAAATAATATACTCATTCGGGACGGGCTGTCACAATAACCTTACTAGAGCTGACTATACTACAATTACCTTGTAGTCTTGCAAGTATTTTCAAATATTTTTATCCCTACTTTTGCAGGTGATAAAAAAGTCAAACGATATGCGTTTCATATTGTATCACAAATTACTTGATAGTTGAACTTGGGTTTACTTTCTTGCGTTGTCTCTTGCCAATTGTCCACCATTGTCCTTTCTTTAATTTTAGGCATTTTAATCGAGTTCTACATCTGAATCTTTATTCCATGTCCATATAGACTTTGTTATCAAATCTCAATGTGACCCCAAAAAAAGAATTCCAAAATGTACTTGGAGGTCTTGGCCATTGCATCCACGGAGCCAATAACATCATCAACAAGTAAAACAAATTGCTAGAACAAGAGATTCAAAATGTGGGAAGAGGCAATTTTATGAAGTTACGAACATATGTTACAATATTGACGAAAAGTAAAAGAGGGAAAACGTAAGAACAAGGATCCTCTGTATATCCTTCTGAAACTTTACTGTAACTTCAACATGTGACGGAATGAGATAGGTTTTCTTGAAGCAAGAATTTAATCCGGTTGGATTTTGAGTAATGTGTTTTCTCTGTTTGATTGAGTGCCCCTATGTCTTTTGCCTTAGCATCCTTTGTATTGGGAATGAATTGAGGAATTGGTAAGCAATTCAACTTTTTTTTTTTTTTTTTGGGATCAAATTGTAGAGAATATTTATATAACGAAGTATATAACGGACATATTATAACGTACACAGCTGACAACTCTAGAATGACCATCATACAAAAAGAAGACTCCACTTATGCGACCAAAGTACGAGTAAAACATAAAAGGATTTCAATCCAATACAAACCCTCCACATGGGCACAAACAATAGAGCCCCCAAGGTGGCGAACCCTAAAACCTTGAGTGAAAGATGGCCTGCTGCAGTTTCACGAAAACTAGTAGCGGCCGACACCCAAACTGCTAATTCCGCACCACAAAATAGCAATTCAACTTTTGGGAAAAGTTGCACCGCTATTTCCACTGAGTTGCATGTGTCACCGCCACTTCCACCACCAATGACGCCAACATCACCACAACTAGAACAGTTGAAAACTGTTCTCTCTCATTTATATGTTTATATATGAGCCATTTTTCTCTTCTTACACAACCCAATTTAATCTTACTTGTTTCTGTTTATTCAAGGGTAAGATAGTAAAAACTCCAATTGGGCAAAATAGTAAATAGCCCAATCGGATAAATAAGAAAAAAGCACAATCAGGCAAATAAGTTAAAGCTCAATTGGACAAAATAGAGCTTGAATTAATAGTCCAGTGGGACTAAATAGTACCATCAGGCCACAACAGAACTGGCCACCAGGCAAAAGAGAAAGGAGCCCATCACATAACTAACAAAATGTGGTTTAAAAAAATAGTCTCCTTAATATCAGTTTTGAAAATATAATAGCACCAACTATATTTGATGTTTGACCTGATTTTCAAAATGGACCACTAGGTATTAATTTTCTCACATTGCCCTTAAGATTTAAAATGGGTAAAGTACAAAAAACTATCTCAACTATTGGTGTTACGACACTTTTATACCTCATCTTTTAAAATTGACAATGTCATACCTCATCTTACGAATTTGTGTCAATGTTAGACCTTCCATTAGCCTGTCGTTAATTTGTCAATTAAATGCTAACGTGGCTTGATCCATACCCCACTTTTTATTAAAAAAATTAAAAAAAAAATTAAAAAAAAACTAAAAAAAATCATTTAATATTTTTAAATATTAAAATAATAAAGAAAGTTTAAAAACAAAAAAACAAAACCTTTCATCCCTTCCACCCCCATCCCCCTTCTCTCTTTCCCCATCTTCATCTTTTTCCCTGCTTAACCTTCAACCGAAAAAAAAAAAAAAAAAAAAAAATTGAAAGCCCATCAACCCCCAACCCCCCCTGAAAAAGAAGAAGAAGAAGAAGAATGAAGGAAGGAAGGAAGGAAGGAAGGAGGAGAAGAAGAAGAAGAAGAAGAAAAACCCCAACCCAGTTCGTCCCCCTCCCCCCCAACCCAAAAAAAAAACAAATCCAACCCCTGCAACCCAGAAAGAAGAAAAAGGAGGAGGAAGAAGAAGAAGAAAAAAAAAAAAAAAAAAAAACCCAAGTCCCGTTTGCCAGGCCGATTCCACGGGTAGAGAATTTGGGCACGGAGAAAATTGGGGGAATGGGTGTGGATTTAAGGAGTGGGGTGTGTAGAGGAGGGAAGAGGGTGCGGGGGAAGACAATTGGTTTTTTTTTTTTTTTTTTCTGGGTTGCAACAGATAAGGGAAGAAGAGGAAAGAAGATGAAGATAGGGGAGAAGAGAGAGGGCGCCCGTGGTGGGGGGGGGGGGGGGCGGGGAGGGACAAAGTTTTGTGTATTTTTTTTTTCTTTCTTTTTCCTAGGTTGCAGCAGGTAGGAAGAAGAAGAAGAAATGAGATGAAGATGGGGGAGAAAAGAGAGATCGTGCCTGGGGGGGGGGAACGGACATAGTTTTGTTTTTTTTTTTTTTTTTCCTGGGTTGCAGCATGTAGGAAGAAGAGGAAGCGAGATGAAGATGGGGGAGAAGAGAAAGGGCGCCCAGGGGGGGAGGGACAATGTTTTGTTTTGTTTTTTTGTTTTTTGTTTTTTTTTTTCTGGGTTGCAACATGTAGGAAGAAGAGGAAGGGAGATAAAGATCAGGGAGAAGAGAGATGGCGTGGAGGGGAAGTTTTGTTTGGTTTTTTTTTTTTTTTTTTAACTTTTCTTTATTATTTTAATATTTTAAAAATATTAAATGATTTTTTTTGTTTTTAATAATTTTTTATTAGAAAGTGGATCCCGAATCAAGCCACGTCAGCATTTAACTGAGAAATTAACAGAAAAACTAACGGAGGTATGACATTGGCACAAATTCATAAGATGAGGTATGACATTGTCATTTTAAAAAGATAAAAGTGTCGTGAGACCAATAGTTAAGGTAGTTTTTTGTACTTTACCCATTTAAAATTGTATTACGTTACACCTTTTGTATATTTAAACATCTAATTGCCATTAAATTGATGAGTTTTATATTTACAATGAAAATGTGACTTACATGTGAAATTAATTTCGGAGCTTATGCTCACTATGTCATTAATTTACAAAGTTTGAAATAATTCATTAGATAAAAAAATGTAAATTGATTCAATTTCAAGACCTTTTAAAGGGCAAAGTGAGAAAATTAACAATTCATTGTCCATTTTAAAAGTTATCCCAGACATGGAGGATGTGAAATATAGTTAATCCAAAATAATAATAAAACATTCTAGAGCCTAGGCATCATCGTTTACAACGCATTACTATCAGTGTTTAAAATATCGATATGTAAATTTGTACCAATATCGATATCAGTTGTTTTCGATGGAAATGATGAAAATTTAAAATAAAACTTTAGGTATTGTCAAATATTGTGTGTCAAAAATATCGATGATATATGTCAATTTTAACCTAAACTTAAGAGTTTTATCTAATTGAAGTGAAATTTAGACTTCACCCTCATTTTCATATTATTTTTTTTTATAAGAGTTTTAAAGAACACTCTCGGTACTGCTCACTTTTAACAAAAAAGACATTTTTACTTTAAAAAGTCACTTCTGGTACTATTCACTTTATGATATTTTTTTATCATTTTAATTAAAACTCAAACTTTTTAAACTATTTTAATTAATTTTTTATTTTTATAAATTTTTTGAAATATTCCCATAAAAATAATGACTGTATCAAAGAAATTATAACTTTCATTAGAACCGCTCTATCTTTCTCTTTGTTTTTTTATCTTTTGTTCTTGGGTAAATATCAGTTTCCTACCTTCATGTTTCATGGTTTTCAACATTTAGTACGTCAAGTTTTTTTTGTCCTAAAGTCATACCTAAAGTGTTAATTTTGGGACAATCTCATACATCCATTAGACTAACTGTTAAGTCTGCCGTTAACTAATGATGTGGCTTCTGTGTGGACAATAACTAGACGCCATGTGTCATTAAGGGGTCCACGTGGAATTTTTTTTTTGTAGAAGGAGTTAAAAAAAAATTCAAAAAAAAAAAAAAAAGGTCGGGTCTTTTCCTTCCCTCCCTCATCCCCCCGCACTGCCTCCCTTCTTTCTTCCCAAATCAACCTTCACCCACCCCAGCCCATACTACGCCACCCCCGTCGCCTTCATCACCACCTTACTGGAACTCAGCCCTCAACCCTTTCCCTTTGTCTTTCCTTAATGGCCCTGCTCCTTTTCGGACCAGCAATAGAGATCTACGATCACTTGAACACACAATTTCACATCCTTAACCCTAATTACTAATTCCCCTTCTCGATCTCTCCAATTTGATTTGATTCGAGAGCAACTGAAACAATGCCGCCGCGATGGGCGATTTCAACCTCGCACTCGTCATCGTCGCCATTATTCTCTGCATCATCGTCTTTGTCTTCAATGTCTACTTGCTTGTCAACAGCCAGATTGGACCTACAAGTGGACTTCCCCTTGCAATCCGCCTGCGTCCCACACTCGGGCTTGGCAATGCCCATTGTAACTCCACTCCCGGTTCAGGCCACCGATCAACGGGCAAACCCGGATCCAAGTTCACAAAACTTGTCTATGTGTTGCAACCTTTCAGAACCCAACAACTACAACCAAAAGCTTGTTCTATAGCAATGGAACAACATGAAAAATAGAAGTTGTGTACCGTAAAGAATCATTGATTGGTCGATGAAAGTTTTAGGATTATTTTGCTTGCTAACTAACAGATGCCTGTATTTTGTTAATCAGCTAACATATTTGATGAAATTTTATAAAACTAGGGTTTGGTGGGTTGGTGCAAAAGGAGAGAATGGAGGGATAAGGGAGTAAGGAGGAGAGAAGGGAGGGTGGTGTAGGTTGTAGAAGAGAGAATGGAGGGAAGGGGTACGGGTTGCGGAAGAGAGAAGGGAGGGAGAGGGTATGGCATGAGGGAGGGAGAAGATAAGGCTTTTTTTTTTTTAAATATTTTTTTAACTCCTTCTCCCAAAAAAAAAAAAATCTACAAGGACCTCTTAATGACACGTGACGCCCAGTTATTGTCCACATAAGTGCTTCGTCATCAGTTAACGGCAGATTTAACAGTTTAACTAATGGATGTATGAGACTGTCCCAAAATTAAATTTTAGTTATGACTCTAGGACGAAAAAAACTTGCTATACTAAATAATGAAAACCACAAAACATGACGGTAGTAAACTGATATTAATCTTTTGTTCTTTATTCACCATGTCCCTTGTGGACTTGGATCCTCTCCTGAGACCAAGGACAGGATCTCCTAATCAAATGATTTGGACCGTTGGATGAAAATCTAACGGTTACAAACAGGAGGATCATTTTAAAATTATAATAATTATAGCTGTTGAATTTTCATCTAACGGTTTAAGTTCTTTGATCAGGAGGATGCTTTCCTTGGGCTCAGGATTCAAATCCGTCCCATGTGAGCACCGACATCGCCAGCTGCTCTCAATCACAAGACCTGTTCTTTCCTGCATCCGTTCTCACCATATCCCCTTGCAACCTCCGCATATCCCTCAATCCTACCCAATGGAAATGACCGAAAACCCACATCTCACCACGTGGCATCCGTTAATTGGATGAAAAAACGGTGCACCGCCGTAGGCGCGTAGGCAAAAGCCCCGTTACGCGGTATCAAATTTTCCGATTATTCCTGAAACTTTTTCCCCCACCAGCATCATCACACATTCTCTCTCTTTTCACATCTCTCACTCCTCTGCATTTCCCTTCTGCAATCTTCTTCTCTCTCAAATCTCTCTGCCAAAACGAAGTGAAAAGACAGAAAATGGCCGCAATGGCGAAAGTGTTTCTGCTAATTACTCTGTGCGTGCTTCCGGCTCTGGCCGCCGCCACGCGTCCCATGAGAACCCCGTTCACGGTGGAGGGAAAGGTGTACTGCGACACTTGCCGCGCTGGGTACGAGACCAAGGCCATCACCTACATTGCCGGTAACAAATATTTAACTCTTGATTTGTATGTTAACTCTAATTTTGTATTGGGAATTTGGGTAATTTTTGTAGATGTGGAATTTGGATCTGATTTGGTAGATCTGGAAGTGTCGCGTCTTTTGTTTGTAAATTTAGTTGCAATATTTGGTTTTTTGAAATTTTCAGATCTGACTGGGTTTGAAGTTTGAATTGGGTGCACTGTATAGTCAAATGATGATGCTTTTAGGGTTTTTATGTTTATTATTTTGTTTTTTTTAAAAAACGACATTATATACACTAAAAGTTGGAGATGAGTTTAGCCTTACAATTACAATTGGCTGATAATATTGTGGTTCAAATTCGAGTATCGAACATAAAACATCTCACTTAAAGTGAAGAAGAATACCACTAGAACGTAGTAGGAAGTAATATATGTATTATTTTGTTGTGTGTACTTTTAGTGCCTGATAAAGAATAATTGAGGTTAAATTAATACATGGAGACATTGAATTTATCATCATATTTAAAGAAAGCAGCTTGCAATTTTCATTGAAAATTAGGACCCAGTAATTTGTTCGGAGAAGTCTTAAGGACATCCTATCTGCAGGGTAATGTTTGCTCAAATCTAGGTCAACTTTGAATGCATACATTTCGAAACTTTTATGCCATTCGTGATCATTCGTGACGTCATTTTGCGGATAAATAATTAGGATGAGTTTTGTTTGCTAGTGGTCGTTGATTCTAGTTTATGATCATGTTTTGACATCATTTTGAACCCATGAATTTGTTTCGAGAATGTTAAACATTATCTGTTAATGTTTTGTTGTTCATATGTACATCGACTCTTTGCTGCATTGTTTTCTAACACCAATTTATGTCGTTCGTGACATTGGTTTGTGACAAGTTTAGGAGAACTTTGGTGACTTGATGGTTATTGAATCTTATGCTCATGTTTGGAATAGGTTTTGACAAATCGACAATGAGTTTAGATTACTGGTTCAGGGTGCATAGCTGCTCTAGTGTCATAGTGGGTTTGGTTATTTGTATCCTCAGTATTGTTGGTTCTTTAAACTAGCAATTTGGAAGGAATTAGTGGAAACTGTTTCGATTGGAGATGTTGTTTAACAAGTTTATCTGGTGATGTTAATTATAGGTGCCAAGGTTAGACTGGAATGCAGAGACAAGAACAGCATGGCACTCCTGTACACCAAAGAAGGGACAACCGACTCAGCAGGTTGCTATAAGATCCCAGTTGCAGAGGACCATTTGGACCAATTCTGTGATGCAGTCCTTGTTAGCAGCCCTCAGAAGGACTGTGCAACAGTTTCCCCAGGGCGCGAGCGTGCACGTGTCATCCTCACCGCCAACAACGGTATTGCTTCGTACAATCGGTTTGCCAATGCTATGGGTTTCATGAGGACCGAAGCCTTGTCTGGCTGCACCCAGATTCTCAAGGAATTGCAGGAGCTTGACGAGTAGATGTTGGCTTGAGTTTCCTAGTATGTGTCTAGTTTTAAAACCTTGCTTGGTTCACGCTGGTAATGTTTGCTGTTATTTGATGGCTTGTTATCTCAACACCTGGTGATTTCTTGATTTTATTTGCCAATAGACTCTTTAAATTATGTTTCATGGCTCTTCTGGACTTGAAAGTAGGGTTTCTTCTGTTATTTAATAATATTAGTAATTGATTAATTTGATTTTCTCAATGATTTTCATACATTGCATAGAAATTTCTTAGCAAAAATTACAAGTTTTGCAAATTTCTCGGACTGTATTTGTCTTGCACTGTACATATAATCGAAGTATCGCGATTAATCTCCTAAGCTAGGTAAATTCATGAATTTATACTTTCATCCAATATTTGAAGATATTTTCAGCAATTCAGAAGATGATCTATTAGCATTCATCATTCAGAAGATGATATATTAGCGGTTCATCCAGGTCGAGGTTGAGGTCTTCGAACAGTTCATCGTCCAGAGGATAAACGAATGATCGATTCATCCAGTTTGAGGTCTGAGTGATTCGTCGTTAATGTTCAGAGTTGTGGCCTGCATCTGTGTTCGACTCAAAAAGCTTTTGTGTTGAGGGAGAGATGAAAGATTCAAGGAGATATTTAGCAATAGGGATGTGAATTTGGCGTTACAAATTAACATAATCTCTTCCTTTTCAAATTTAACATTACAGAATTTTCTACAAAAGCAAAGATTTGCATTCACGCGGATCTTTCACCAATCCACCAAATTCACACGGATCTTTCACCAAATTCACCAAATTCACACGGATCTTTCACCAATCCACCAAATTCACGTAAATAAACATGGTCTAGATTTGGCGAACCACTACTAAATGCCTATATACTGCTCCTCAACTTGTATCTTACCACCTACACAACGCAGGCATGTGTGAGAGTTCTATCACACAAGACTGCGGTGTAATTAAAAGTGGAATCCTCCAACGCAGGATTCTCATATTCTTCAACAAACACCGATCTTAATCAGCATCATTGGTCATTGAGAGTCAGAGAATTACCAGAACAAAATAACAAAAATAATCCTTTTTTCGTTACCAGATCATTACCATCATGTTTAACACTAACAATCGGACCGGTCAAATGAGATTGGTCACTTTTCTTTCTCTCTCTATCTGTAAGAAAATTGTAAACGAGTATGGCCACTGCATTATCGTCTTAGCTAGTCACTGTCCCTATGCATGAAAAACAAGTCTTTGTTTTATTAACTTACGTTTCTTCCTCACAAGGGTAAAACAATTTTAAGTAAAAAGCATAAAGCATCAAGCATTCTGCATAGAGTGAATAGAGCCCCAGTAAACAAGTGCGTGAAGTAAATTACAATAAAGGAAACATCTACAAAAAGTCCTTCTGAAAGGAAGACTCGAAATTTATTTATAGAAAAAAACACGTTCTCTGATTCTTAGGCTGTCAAAGGATCTGGAACAAGCAAGTCACCGCAGGTTATCATACGTAATGGCTTTGGCAAATGTAGCTTTTGAGTTGAGAGGAGTTGAGAAACTTTTTCATTGCAGGGCGAGAATGCGGATTGGGATTCAAGCATGAAAATGCAATCTTTAAGAGAGAGAGAGTACTTCCCCTACTTCTTGATGTGTTGGAGGCAAAATGCGTTGGTCCAGAACATCCACAATTGACATTTGATGGGGGTGGTAATGTAGATGTTGATGACGACGTGGATGAAGAAGGCACTGATGAGAATGATGAGAAAATAAATCTCCGGTATGCCTTCCCATGATTGTTTCAAATGCAACCACTCCAAAGCTGTAAACATCGCATTTTTCGTTCACTTCCATGGTATATGCAAGTTCTGCACATAAAAGATTATAGCAATATTGGGCGTATTAGTTTGTATATATAAAACCTGAACTGAAGATAAAGAGTGAAAATTTTGAACAAAACTGGACAACTAATTTACAATCAACTTTAACAAAAAAACAAAAAAAAATGACAATAGAGCTGGCAAAATGGACCCAGACAAAATGACCAATTTGCTCTCAAAATTTCAACTAATGGGCAAAGACTTAAAAATGGTTAGTTTCGTAATTTTGTAAAGGCCTAATCAGATAAATGGTCATCATGGTAATGGGGCAATCGAAAGATAGCTCATGTGGTAAAAAAATTAGGATTTAAACTCTCGTGGTATAATCTGTTAGCAAATTTAATCCAAAACTAATTTTTCTGTTAATTGTCCGTTAAATGCAGGGATCACTGTCCTCAGGATCCAGGTATTGGGTCCAATCGTTTCGTCTTCTCTTTTCGGTCTTGTACGAGTAATCGGAAGAAATAAGAGTATCTTGTTCTTATCGCTGTTGCTGTTGCTGTTGCTGTTGATCATGGGTTTGTTGGGCGAACTGGTGAGACATGTTGGAGGACTGGACAAAGAGGCGGAGGTCTCTGGCCATGGGACCTTGAGCAAACACTTGGCAGACGAACTGCTTCTGATTGCAGACGACACATGTCCACTTGTTGCTTTTGTTCCTCTGCTTCACCTGTAAATTTAATCAGTATTCATCGCCAAACAAAATCATCAAGTTTCAGATTCAAGTGTTTGTACACACGCATATATATACACACGCATGTACATGCCTGCATGGTGGAGCATTGGCAGCACCGAACTGCGATGAACACGGTCGGCATTTTCTTCTCTGCTTTCGGATTTCACAAGTCAATGTGGGATTTTGGTATTACTGAAAATTTTGGCGGCGATTTGATTTGGGGTTTGGGCGCCAAATTTTGGGGATTCAAAATTTTGTGATTAAAAAGCCCATATTCGCAATGATCCAGCGGCAAAGTGGCCATTGCAAAAAAGCGCAGCTGAATCTTCCTCCTTAACGATCGCTTACTCCCCCAACAAAATCAAAACCCAGCTAGATGAGGAAACGTAGAGAGACAAGGAAGAAGAACACGTCAAAAGTACAGTTTTACCCTGCACTTAACGGACAACTAACAGAAAAATCACTTGTGGACTAAATTTACTAATGGACTACAGCATGAGGGTTTAAATCCTAATTTTTTTTTACCACGAGGGCTATCTTCCAATAACCTTATCACCACGAGGATCATCTATCCGATTAGGCCTTTTGTAAATCTATCTAAGAGATACCGAGTGGGTTGCGATCTGTCTCTCTTACTCCGCCGACTCACTGCCTTATTCCCTCACTCCGCGCTCCATGATCTCACTCTGCCACTCCGCCACTCCGCCACTCCATCCTCTGCTCTCTCATGATTTCTCACTCCATCATTTGGCCCTCCGTCCTCTCACGATCTTTCACTCTCGCTCTCTCTCTCTAATTTCAGAACAATATGAAGCAGTTCGAGCTCTCTCTGCATTAAATCAATGGCAGTCATCTAGAGGCGATTTTACTTTGTCTTTTTTGTACATTGGGTAGTGATGGTTTCGTTTTGGGTTAATTTCGATTTTCAACTATAATTGAATATTGGGTTTTAGAGATTTCATCTTAGTGATCATCTTCATATTCGATTGGTGATTTTTCTTCAAAATTTGAGAATTTTACTTATCATATTCATATATATATGTTGCTGGTCCGTAGCTCTGAAGCTACAAATTTGAGAATTGTATGATGTTATATGATTGGTCCATTCTATCAATTGATGTTCGATATGTGACTGCTTCTCATTGCTGATGATAGCCTCTTGAGAAACTTTTGTTTGAACTTCTTAGATTAGAGTTATTTTACATCACAATAATCTTTACTTGTCTTATATTTTGTGTTTTTGTACTTTTTATATGCAAGATTTCGATAAAAGTTACAAAAATGGCTCAATTTTAAGTGTGAAATCTGAATTACGTAAATATCTTGATGAAGAAAGACTTAAGAGAACAAGAGTTGGATATTCTTTCTCGGTGGAAAATAGAACAATTTATTATCCTGGCCTTTCTCGTTTGACTTGTGATGTAACAATTCTTGTTTCTACCGTCACCTCAGAATCAGTGTTTAGTATTAGTGCTAGAGTGATCGATCAATATCGTAGTTCTTTATTATCTGAAACCATTCAAGCATTGTTATGTATTAGAGATTGGCTTTTTGGCAAAAGAGGTCAATCTTACATGGTATTTGTATTCTTATTGCAGTTTTCATGTTTACTGCATGTTGTTTTAATTAGTTAGTTTTTAGTAGTTCATTAACATCTCGATTGGTATTACTTATTAAATTAGATGCTTACTGCAGTTTGCATGTTACAATTGATTTTTTCTAATTTATTTTTATGTTTTAGCTTTAAGGAAAGAGAGTGTTGACTTGGAAGAACTTACAATGAACCCTAAGTATCGCTACACTTTATGTGAATCACTGAATGTTCTCTTCAAAATCAAAGCATGTAACGTGGTATGTTTAATCCTTCCTAACGTTGAAAAGAAGTAATATTTGGCAAAAAAGATTAATCATAAACAGCACTCAATTAATAAGGTTAAAAGGAAGAAAACATATTACCTGGTGCGACATACCCATATGTGCTTACAACGGCAGTCCAAGTAGTTGAGTCTGGATTCAAAAACTTAGCGATACCAAAGTCTGAAACAGAGGTCTCATATTCATAATCCAACAAAATGTTCTTGCTTGATATGTCTAGATGCACAATTGGTGGCACGCAATCGTGGTGCGTGTATGCTAAGGCATGAGCTACACCGTTAACAATATTCACCCTTTCTCTCCACCCCATTTCTTTAGCTTCCTTATCTTTGCTCAAAATTGTAGCCAAGCTACGTCTTTCAACAAACTCGTACACCAAGAACAAGTGTCGATGGTGTGAACAGAAACCATAAAGCTTCATAATGTTCTGGTGTCTTATCTCTGTTAGTGCCCTTATTTCATTCAAGAATGCCTTCACCAAATTCTTCTTGCTATCCCATAATTGATGTAGTTTCTTCACAGCCATTATGCTGTCACTTGACAAATTTGCTCTGTAGACGTTTTCTTGTCCTCCGCTCACGATGCAATGTGGAATCAAAATTTTTTGTCGCCCTTATGATTTCCTCATAAATTGACTTTCCATCAAAATTTAAAACTGAAAATGATATTTCTTCATTGAAGTTTTTTTTTTCTACTTTATTCGGATGTTTCTTCTTTCTTTCCGCTATGAATTTAATTGTAAAGAAAGCAAAAAGAAGTATAATTGCTGCTATAAGGGAGAATGTGATTCCAAATACCTGTTTGCGATCCTTTCTTGATCCATGTGTGCAAGGTTGCAAACCTTCAATGTTGCCACATAGCCCTTTGCTCCCTTGTAAAGCTTCTGGCAGATCTTGTTGAAATGCTCTGTTGTTGGGAAGAAGACCTTCCAATTCATTGAAAGATTGTTGTGAGAAAGATTGAGTGTCTGCAAACTTTCCATATTGTTGATTTCTGGTGGTATGCTCCCTTCAATTGAGTTGTGACTTAAATCAAGTACGTTTAACTGAACTAACTTTTCCAACTTAAATGGAATTCCTTGGGAAAAATCATTGTTGCTCAAATTCAGATGGTACAGTTTGAGAAAGTGGCCTAAAGTGCTCACAATTGACCCATCGAATTTGTTCGATTACAAGTCGAGATATTCTAGATCAACAAGTAATGCAAATTCCGTAGGTACAGAGCCTGAAAGTTGATTTCCATTCAACATCAACTTCTACAAAGAAGTCATTCTCCCGAATCCCTTCGCAATCACCCTAACTAAGTGATTTGAAGAAAGGTCGAGTTCATGAATTTTATCTGAATTGACAACCTCGAGAGGTATGCTACCAGTAAGGTTGTTTCCCGCAATTAGTAAGGTTTCTAATTGTGAGCATTGTACCCAATTTTGTGATATTTCTCTGTAAAGCTTATTGTGGCTCATATCTATGAAATCAAGATTTGGATAGACACTAAAGTCTTTTGATATATTGCATGTCAATTAGTTCCCTTCAAGACGAACTTTAACTATGCTCTTGCACGTTTTCAAGCTTTTAGGGATTGGACCTGTCAAATGGTATAGCTCACCAAAAGGTTTTTGAGTTGTCCACTGTAGCAAATATGTTGGGGAAAATAACCTATTAAGTGGTTAAACTCCACGTACAATTCAGTCAACTTCTTCAAATTCTCTATCTCTTGGGGGATGGAGCCAGAAAGTTGGTTCATTTGTAAGCCTAAGTGTTCCAAGTTGAATAGGTTACCTATTGAAGCATGAATTGAACCTTTGAGCTTATTATAAGCCAGATCTAGACTCACAAAAGATTTCAATTTCCCTATCCCTTTGGGAATAATGATAGAAAGATTATTAATATAGAGATAGAGAATGGTAAGGTTTGTCAGATCACCTAGAGATGTTGGGATTGAACCATCGAGTTGATTATTTGACAAGCTGAGCTCCACAACAGATTTCAATTTCCCTATCTCTTTAGGAATAGTGCCAAAAAGATTATTGCTATGGAGATAGAGAATGGTAAGGCTTGTGAGATCACCTAAGGATGTTGGGATTGAACCACCGAGCTGATTCTCAGACAAGTCCTACCTCTTTAGGAATTGTACTAGAAAGGTGATTTCTAAAGAGAAAGACATAAGTATGGTTTGTGAGATTACCTGGGGATGTTGGGATTGAATCATTGAGCTTGTTCTCAGACTAAGCTAGCTTCACACGAGATTTCAATTTACCTATCTCTTTGGGAATTGTGCTACAAAGATTATTATTGGAGCTATGGAGAATGGTAAAGGTTGTGAGATAACTGAGGGATGTTGGGATTGAACCATTAAGTTGATTGTAAGAAAGATCAAGATAACTGAGTTTGGAGAGGGAACTAATCCGAGTTGGAATGACATCAAAGAGATTATTGTTGCTGAGGTTGAGGTATTGAAGATTAAGGAAGGACGAGAATGATAATTCATGTAGCATACCTTGTATATTGGAATTGGTAAGGTTTATCACAGCCAACACTTCCAGCAACATTGCATGAAATACTAGTTCAAAAACATGGGGCTACTTCTGTATGAGTGGGTAGGTAAGTCCATGAGTTGAGAGTTTGCAAATGGGTAAGGTTTTGAAAGGTGACTTTCAATTTGAGAAGCTCTTCTTCTTCAGTAGTAGAAGTAGCAGAAGCAGAAGCAAAACCAGCGTAACTTGCTGATGAAAAAAGTTGTATGAATAAGACAAGGCAATAAGCCAGAAGGCATAGTTTATGAAAATCTAAAGATGTCATGGTAATTTTGTGTACATATTAGAATCTACTCCTAGGGCTTATTTATAATGGCATTCATGAGCTATTGTAATTCATTTGACCCGCACATAAAAAAAAAGGTGGGAGAGAAGAACAAGGATACCGAGTCTGCAAAAATGTTTTTCCAATTAATGGTTTCGTTAAAGCTTTGGAGTCTAAGTCTAAGGGCTGGTTTGGTATTGCTGTGCTTTGAAAAAAAGCTGCTGTGAGAATAAGTGGCTGTGCTGTGAGAATAAGCGGCTGTGAAATAAAGCCAGCAAAGTGTTTGGTAAACTTTTTTGTAAAAGTGCTTTTGGAAACAAAAAGCAGTATCATAGTGTTTGGTAAACTTTTTTGTAAAACAGCTGTGACTGTGTGAAATGATCAAAAAGGGTATATTACTAGATGTGTTATTAATTTAATTTTCTTAACAAATAAAAGTGAATTACTAAATATATTTTATTTTTAGAAGAAAAATATTTATAAACTTTATCTTAAATATTAATTAGTATTACAAACCACGTGGCATGGTGTTCCCGGCACACCTAAAAATTTCTCCCTTCCGTGACACCTTTTTCTTCTTCTCCTTCTTCTTTTTCTTTTCTTTTCTTTTCTTTTGTTTTGGTTTGTCTGCATCTTTCTTTTTCCTTTCTTTTCGAAAACTCCTCCCTTTCTCTCTTCTTCTTCCCCGTGACAACACACACACACACACACAAATACCCACAGTCGCACAACTCAGGGAGAGTCACCATCATCGCCGTTGAACTGCTTCTCTCTCTCTCTTTCTCTCTCCCCTGCTCGCGGTGCCGGAGTACGCCGAGCATCTCCGGCGAATTTTAGCTTGTTTTCCGGTTGGGTAGGCATGGTTTCTCCCTTCTTAGTCTTGTTAGATGTTGGTTAAATGTAGTTACTGAGTTGGGTTCATGAATTTTCAAGGTTTTGGAGTGTTTTTGGCAAGGGTGGAGGTACACCCAATTTTCCGGCGAGTGCGTGTTTTCCGAGGGATTTTCCGGCCACCACAAGCCGTTTCACGGCGAACCCAAGGTATAAAACTACTCCTCTTGGCTAGTGCTTCATTTTGATACCTAGATCGGGGTCTAGGTTGTAGTTTTGACGTGCGAGAGAGTTCTGGAGAAAGGCGAGAGCGTCGGTATATTTCATTAAACCTGGACACTGTTCACCCGTGTGTGGGTGAAAATAAGCTGCTTTTGGAAGCTACAAATTGCAGCTTCTTGTCATCTCTTGGTTTTGGGCTTTTTTTCACCCTCAACTTTGAAAAAAAGCTGCTTTTTAAAGTTTACCAAACACCAAAAATTTTCATAGCTTTTTTTCATAGGAGCTTTTTTTTTAAGCACCTCAATCCCAAACAGGCCCTAAGTCTAAGTCAAAGTCATTGTCGCCAGCTAGTACAGTACACTACTTTATTTATGGGGCCCACCCCATTCCTTCTAACCGTTGTTTCCTATTGTATCCAATCTTTCTTTTTTTCAAGTATCATTATCTCAACTCTGCCCTCTTATTCATTTCTCATTTATATCTATGTTTTTTTTTCAGTAGAGTTATCTCTGGCCGTGATTTTGTACATAGGAATATGAATGTGAATTGTACGTTGGTTTTCTTGTGGTAAACATTACTGTAAACACGAATTTTTTGCGACAAATGAGACAAGAACACGTGTACCAAGAATATTGTGTTGTAATGAATTTGTAGGTTACAATCTCTTTACAACTTGATCCTCTGATTCAATCTCTGAAAGGTGTAGATGTGTGGATGTGTTGTTGATCCAAGGGTCGCGATGACTTGATCTTGGATGAACGGTCGCCTCGAGGATTTGGCTTGTGGCGAAGGAAGAACTGGCACGTGTGCTTGTTGATTCTTCAAAGGTGTTGGCAAAGAACAAAGAGTGTTTTCTGGATTCTTCAGAATTCTTGGGAATTTGGGAAGTAGAGAAGGCAAAAATGCTTTGCTTCTTTCTCGTTGCTTTGCTTTGAATGTGTGATTTTGGGATGTTTGATACTTTGATGGAGAAGCCTATTTATAGGCTTTGAGAATGAATCACCACCAGAATTTTTTTCTTCCCACCCATTTATGGCCTAACTTATGGCCTAATTTTCCCACTTAATACAATTTTAAACTTGAAGTGTGCTCGCCTTGTCATTGCCCAAATGAGAAAAACTTGTTTTGATCCATAATGGATTGAAGTGTGCTTGCCTTTTCATTGCCCAAAATGAGAAAAAAAAAACTTGTTTTGATCCATAATGGATTGAAATGTGATTGCCTTGTCATTGCCCAAAATGAGAGAAAAACTTGTTTAATCCTCCAAGGGTATTTCTTCCGATACTCTTCATGCACCCTTTTTCAATATGATGTGATTCGTCCAATTTCGTTGAGTCACACGCCATATGTACAATTTGTACGACAAGTGGCGTATGCCATATATGACCTGGCACATTGAAACTTTAATGCGTTGGTGAACATTTATTTCATCGAAATTTCGATGTCTACAAATGCCCCCACTTCAAGACGAGTCGTATACACGTGCTTGTCACGTGTAGAAGATGTGTTTTGAAGTCCCTTGCATAGTGAATGTGTTTGGTGACTATGCTTTGAAGTTCCTTATCTGGATTATGTAGTTTTTCAGGGAAAGGCATCGTGTTATAATGATCTGTGCCAGCCCATCATTGTGCTCGAGCTTAGATGAAGAGCTTGTAGTTTCCTTTGCCAATTGTTTCAGATGACCAAGCTGCCATTGCTGCATTCTTCTATGCTTGTTTTTTTTTTTTTGTTCTTGGCAGGTTCCCCTGTAAATGTGATTCCAACCAATTCAACTACCCCGGTGAAAATAGGTAGGTGGCCAAGGCCGGACCTGAAGGTTTTGTACTACGGTAACGGAGACATGTTGCTTGTTGCCATTGTTCAAAACCATCCTTATATTGTCGACGAGCTTCGGGACCATAGCTGGGCACAATGGGTTCATCATTAATCCTTCTGCTTCAATATTTTGCATAACAGAAGTGGTGCACAACCTTTGCCTTTGAATGATCCTTCAAAACATCACTTCTCAGCGACTCATCCATGCTTGGCAGCTTCAGTGTAAATAGTCAACATCATATCAACTGTTCTAAGGTATTTGCTGAGGAAATTCGAGACCTAACAACAATTGAAGATAAGTACTTGAGAGCGATGCTAGGTAAGCAATCAGGGAAAGGGTTCCAGGCAGTCGGTTCTTAACTAGAAGTTTGATTTCAGGTTCCGACTGATTGCTCTCTTTCTCCTTGTCCTGCAAGTAAGAACAATGACAAAAAAAAAAAAAAAAAAAAAAAAGGACAGGGAAAAAGCATGATATGAGATACTTTTGCTCTGGTGTGACTTGATTGAAGAGGTATTCTCAGAGAGGAAGAAAACTAAGTATTTCGAGATGCTTCGTTGGAAATGCACTCTCGGAGATGGGAAAAAGTTAGGCATTCTTGCATGTCTGCCTTGCCATGGAGGACGGAGGTTAACATATATAGGGATTTTCCAACAACAAGTAGTGGTGATATTCCTTTACTCTTGTTAACAACAGTGGTGTAATTGGAACAGTAAAATTCACGTTTTTTAACTTTGTCAGAGATTTTTTATAAAGTTGCTCGTGATATCCGAAAAGCTACAATTGTGTCTGAAAAGCGCCGACAGACTTTATTTAGGACAATCCAACACAGAATACAATATACAACTAAGTGTAGTAGATTTTGGTTGCTTTAGGAACTCAAGTATGAGTGTTTCGGGACTACAAAAGATAGTCAACAGTTCAAAGAAATGAAATAATTTATTGAATCGTTAATTGCCAAAAAGTGAGCTACATGCTAGTAATTTTGGATTAATTATCAGATTAGCGGACTGATGGTCACTTTAATTAATTCAACAGATTGAGACCATTCATGGTCAATCGTAAAAACAAAAATAATTATAACATTCGGGTTAAAATTATTTAGAATGCCAAAGATTATCATTGGATTCGAAAAACCATAGCCCAAACACGGTGGGAATGGGTGCCTTCAGTAGGGCAAGGCCCTAAAGGGTTTATTAGGCTCGGGTGACTGCTAAGAGCAGTCCACATGTGGATGCAGGCCACGTGCCGAAAGACAAGAAGCTCAGTAGCAAGCTGCTGGTATGTTTGGCCAAGACTAACACGCGGGGACAAACATAACCTAAAGGCTGGCTTGCGGGAAACCCCAGCAAGAGCTGGGTTTTGGTTTTGGGTCATATGGATTAAGCCCAGCCCCTTGGGCTGGCTAATTGGAATGTAGGTCGTGGCAAAGGCTAAGCGCAACAGCATAGTTGCTGGTGTGGGCCAAGACTGAGGACCAGCTCAGTGTGCGATGGCTCGGGTAGGGGCTACAGGCTCTTTGGTACGAAAACAAACCAGGCTTATGGTCTGGTGTCCACAGTATGCAGCGAAGCCCAAAGGCTTCGACAAGGGTTCAAGACGTCGAACTACGTCGTCTCGAGAGGGTCATCCCCGCGGCTGGGCTTCAAGGCAGCACAGTGGTCCTTGTGGTGGTGCCACAGTGGTGCGGTGATGTTGCCGCAAAAAATCTCAATTTCCCTTCCTTTTTTTCGAATATTTAGGGTTTCTAAATTAATTTCGATTCTTTGAATCACAACTCCACATAGCATAAATGCGTAATGCATGAACAATTATATATATTGACAAAATATATGAACATATATACGATATATATAACGGAAAGGAAAATATAAATATAAGGGGATTCATGCATCATGGGGAATGTTTTCATGCTTCAAGGTTTTTTCAAATATCTTAATCTATTTTAAAGGAACCTGATTGGTAGAAAACAATTGAGCCTTTGAATTTGTAGAAAATCCTTCTCGGAAAGCCGAAATTGCATCTCCAATGCATTCTATTACGTTCAACATAAAAAAATTAAATTGAATCAATAGCGTGTAAATCAATTCTATAAAATAATAAATTAATCATAAAAAAGAATGATTAAAACGTAATACTCCCCTGATTGAAGATCAAACTCTCTTTAGCACAGCGTCAAGAACGTGCTAATAATGTGTTGTAGGCATAATTTACTTAACAATTATGGAGGCCTTAGAAAGGGGGTGCAACAATAGTAGAAAGAAGAGAGAGATGTGTAATTGTGAGGTGTGTTATATTCCACCCCATTGTGCCTTTATTTATAATAGTATGGAAGGTAGAATCCTTACCCTTTTAGGATTACATTTCTTAATAGGTAATCAACTCTTAATAGGAATATACAAGATACTCCTATATACACTAGGATTTACACAATCACATTTCTAATCCAATAGGATTGCAATATATATATATATATATATATATATATATATATATATTGTGATGATGCAACAGAAGACTCAAAGAAGGCTTGTCTTTGGATTTTAACTGCAACTGTAACCGGGCTACCTGTGATTGTAACTTATGAGACCCTAAGTATTGGTTGTGTTCAATTTTGGGTGCATATTTGCTCACTGTCATAACTATGGTGTATCTCACCATACACCTAACCATTTGCATATCTCCTTTCACTTAACTCTAGTTAACTTTCATATTAGATTTTACTTTTTCAAATATGGTGAGTATACATCAAAATTTAGGATGGCGAGCAAAAATGTACCCACTCAACAATGTGGGGTGCTAATAAAAAAAACCTCTAGATCTAAGTGAAAAATAAACTATTGTAGTGGTGTGTGTGTTTTATGTGAATAGTTTGTACTTATTTGGCCAAAAACAAACCTAACGAATATCTTATACACATTTTATGAGATTAGAATTGCACCAAACTTGAGAATGCAAAATATAATTTACCTTATTTACCCTATATAATATAATATGTTTAAAAAGTTATACTCTAGCAACTTTACCTTGCTGCAGTCCCTAGTTGTGTGATGCCCAACATCCTCCTCGAGGGATTTCTTGTAGAGAGAGTGATAAGCCTACCTTGCCACAAGCAGTTCATGTGAAGACCTACTGCAGGCTATTTCGGCCAGAACCCGATTGCTTTTGGTCTACTTCTTGGTTGCTTTTGTCTATGACTTTACTTCTATCCGTATACATATATAGAAATAGTAATATAAAGTGTGGTCATTGCATTCTCATCTTAGCCAGTTATTGCCTCTATGCATGAAAACCAATTCTTTGTTTTATTAACTTCTGTTTCTTCCACACAAAAACACAATTTTAACTAAAAACATTAAAAGTCTGTTTGGTACTCAACTTGAATCCAACTTTTTAAACTCAAAAACAATTTTTAAGTTTTAGGCCTTAAAAACTTGTTTGGTACGACTATTTTGAAAAACTGGACTCAAGTCTAACTCAAAAAATAGTCTATTCTCTAAAAACACAAAAAGTGACTTTTTAGAGTTTTTAAACTTAAACTCACTCCTTTCTTTTCTCTCCCTCCTCCTCTCTCACTCTAAGTCTATCTCTCTCTTTTCTTCTTTCTCTCTCTCCCTTCTCTTTTTTTTTACCTTTTTCGTCTCTCCTCCAATCCACTCTCTTCATTCTCTCGATTCTTTCTCTCACTCCATTTCTTGTCTATCTCCTCTGATCATCTCACTTCTTTCTCTTTCCTCCAATCATTTCTTACTTTCTTTCCTCCTCTCTCCTCTTTTTCTCTCGACCCCCTCTTTTTGGATCTTTTTGTCTATCTCCAATCCTCTCACTTCTTTCTCCTTCCTCCAATCATTTCTTACTTTCTTTCTCCCTCTCTCCTCTTTCTCTCTTGAACCCCTCTTTTTGGATTTTTTTGTCTAGTTTAAGTTGTAAGATTTAAAAATTTTAAATCGCAAACCAAACAAGTTTTTGAGCCTTAAAGAAAAAAAATTTCAAGACAAATTCTTAAGAAATGCTTTGAGAAATTATAAAAAATTTATAATAGGATACCAAACAAGCCCTAAATGTTCTGCATAAAGTGAATAGAGCCCCAACAAACTAGTGCATAAATCTCATTCTACACTTCAAACTTTCTATATTTTGAAAGAAAAATATACTTGTGAGAAGTGTAGAATGAGATTTTTGGAGTGTCAATAACACTTCCCTAAAAATAAATTACATATAGGAAACATCTACGAAGAATCTTTCTTCTAAAAAGAAGACTCGAAATTTATTTATCGGAAACAAGCACACTCTTTGCTTCTCAGGCCGTCAAATGATCTAGAGCAAGCAATTCACCGCAAGTTATCATACGTATTGGCTTCGACAAATGCAACTTCTGAGTTGAGAGGAGTTAAGTAACTTGTCTCATTGTAGGGCGAGAATGTGGACTAGGATTCAAGCATGAAAACACAATCTTCATAAGAGAGAGTACTTCCCTTGCTTCTTGATGTGTTGGAGGCAAAATGCGTTGGTCCAGAACATCCACAACTGACATTTGATGGGGTGGTAATGTTGATGCTGATAACGATGTGGATGAAGATGGCATTGATAAGAATGATGAGAAAAAGTCACCAGGATGCCTTCCCATGATTGTTTCCATAGCAACCACTCCAAAGCTATAAACATCGCATTTTTCGTTCACTTCCATGGTATATGCAAGTTCTGCTCATAATAAGACCATAGCAATATTAGGACTATTAATTTGTATATATAATACCTAAACTGAATATAAAGAGTGAAAATTTTGAACAAAACTAATTTACAACTAACTTTTAACAAAAACTAGATGACAATAGAGCTAGCAAAATGGACCCAAACTGTTAACCCGACTCAATTTGCTCGCAAAATTTTAATTAATGGGGAAAGACTTAACAAGCTCAATTAAAAATACAGTTGGTTTTGAGTAATCCCAAAAAACTCATAATCATAAATCACCCATTAAATAGGGTTAGTTTTGTAATTTTGTAAATCCTATCTGAGAGATACAGTCTGCAATCTCTCTCTTATTTCGCCGACTCACTGCCCTATTCTCTCACTCCACCCTCTCACGTTCTCACTCTGCCACTTCGCCCCCTGCCCTCCCACGATTTCTCACTTCAGCATCAGCCCTCCATCCTCTCACGATTTCTCACTCTATCTCTAATTTCAGAACAATATGAAGTAGCTCGAGCTCTCTCCACGTTGAATCAATGGCAATCATCTAGAGGTGATTTTACCTTGTCTTTCTTGTTGGGTTAGTGGACTATTAGCTTAATTTGGGTAGTGAAGGCTTCGTTTTGTTTTAATTTTGATTTTCAACTATAATTGAATATTGGGTTTTAGGGATTTCTTATTAGTGTGGTGATTTTTCTTGAAAATTTGAGAATTTTGCTTATTAGTATGGTGGTTTCTTATTAGTGTGGTGATTTCTTATTAGTTTGGACTATTAGATGCATCAAAATAAAAATTTCATTTTGTCCTTCAACTTCATGTAGAAATACTGTGAAGGAGTTGAAGAATGTTGGTGGTACCTTGTCATCATTCAAATCCAATGAATCAGACCTTGGGTTAAACTAAACTTTTGAGGTAAATTAATGTTCATTGTTCATGTTTTTGTACTTTTTGTATGCATATATATTGTATGTTGGTATATGTTCACAGGTATACAAGACATGGGCTCTCTTTGATACGTTTATTCTTGATATGCAGGATTTCGATAAATGTTACAAAAAGGGCTCAATTTTAAGTACAAAATTTGAATTACGTAAATATCTTGATGAAGAAAACTTGAGAGAACAAGAGTTAGACATTCTTTCTCGGTGGAAAATAGAACAATTTCATTATCTTGTCCTTTCTCGACTCTCGTTTGACTTGTGATGTATTAACAATTCTTGTTTCTATCGTCACCTCATAATCAGTAATTAGTATTGGTGCTAGAGTGATCGATCAATATCGTAGTTCTTTATTGCCTGAAACTGCTCAAGCATTGTTATGTATTAGAGATTGGCTTTATCGCCTATACTTTATGTGAATGTTCTCTTCAAAATCAAAGCATATAATGTGGTATGTTTAATCCGTCCTAAAATTGAAAAGAAATAAATTTGGCCAAAAAATTAATCATAAACAACACTCAATTAATAAGGTTAAAAGGAGGAAAACATATTACCTGGTGCGACATACCCATATGTGCCTACAACAGCAGTCCAAGTTGTTGAGTCTAGATTCAAAAACTTAGCAGTGCCAAAGTCTGAAACAGAGGCCTCATATTTAGAATCCAACAAAATATTCTTGGTTGATATGTCCCGGTGCACAATTGGTGGCATGCAATTGTGGTGCATGTATGCCAAGGCATGAGCTACACCGTTAACAATATTAACCCTTTTTCTCCACCCTACTTCTTTAGCTTCTTCATCTTTCCTCAAAATTGTAGCCAAGCTACCTCTTTCAACAAACTCGTACACCAAGAACGAGTGTTGATGGTGTGAACAGAAACCATAAAGCTTAACAATATTCCGGTGTCTTATCTCTGTTAGTGCCCTTATTTCATTCAAGAATGCTGTCTCCAAATTCTTCTCGCCATCCCACAATTGATGTAGTTTTTTCACAGCCACTATGTTGTCACTCGACAAATTTGCTCTATAGACGCTTCCTTGTCCTCCGCTCCCAATGCAATATGTGAAATCAAAATTTTCTGTCGCCCTTATGATTTCCTCATACATTGACTTTCCATCAAAATTTAAAACTAAAAACGATATTTCTTCATGCAAGCATTTTTCTGCTTTTTCTAGATGTTTCTTCTTTCTTTCCACTATGAATTTAATTGTAAAGAAAGCAGAAAGAAGTAAAATTGCTACTATAAGGGAGAATGTGATTCCAAATACCCATTTGCGGTCCTTTCTTGGGCCAACTGTGCAAGATTGCAAACCTTCAACGTCGCCACACAGTCCTTTGTTCCCTTGTAAAGCTTCTAGCAAAGCTTGTCGAAATGCTCTATTGTTGGGAATGGGACCTTCCAATTCATTGTAAGATACATCCACATATGACAAGCTATGCATGCCTTCAAAACTTAAGGGTATGAAACCCGAAAGATTGTTGTGAGAAAGATTAAGTGTCTGTAGACTCTCCATTTTGCTAATTTCAGGTGGTATGCTACCTTCAAGTGAGTTGTGACTTAAATCAAGTTCGTTCAATTGAACTAACTTTTCCAACTTCAATGGAATTCCTTTGGAAAATTGATTGTTGCTCAGATTCAGATGGTACAATTTGAGAAAGTCGCCTAATGTGCTCGCAATTGACCCAATTAATTTGTTTGATGACAAGTTGAGATATTCAAGATCAACAAGTAATCCAAATTCCGAAGGTATACAGCCTGAAAGTTGGTTTCCATTCAGCATCAACTTCTGCAAAGATGTCATTCTCCCGAACTCCTTCGGAATGGCCCCAACTAAGTGATTTGAAGAAAGGTCGAGTCTATGGATTTTGTCAGCATTGACAATCTCGGGAGGTATGCTACCAATAAGGTTGTTTCCCACAATTAGTAAGGTTTCTAGTTGTGCGCATTGTCCCCATTTTTGTGAAATTTCACCATAAAACTTATTGTGACTCATATCTATGAAATCAAGATTTGGATAAACACCAAAGTCTTCTGATATATTGCCTGTGAAATCAAGATGAACTCTAACTAAGCTCTTGCATGTTTTCAAGCTTTTGGGGATTGCACCTGTCAAATGGTTATTGCTCACTGAAAGGTTTTGGAGTTGTCCGCTACAACAAATATTTTGGGGCAAATAACCTATTAATTGGTTACTATGCAATTGCAGTATAGCCAACTTCTTCAAATTCCCTATCTCTTTAGGAATAGTACCAGAAAGATTATTAGTGAAGAGACGGACAGAGGTAAGTTTTGTGAGCTGACATAGGGATGTTGGGATTGAACCAGTGAGTTGATTCTGAGACAAATCTAGGTCCACAAGGGATTTCAAGTTCCCTATCTCTTTAGGAATGGTGCCAGAAAGATTATTAGTGAAGAGATAGACATAGGTAAGTTTTGTGAGTTGACCAAGGATTGTTGGGATTGAACCAGTAAGCTGATTCTCAGACAAATCTAAGTCCACAAGGAATTTTAAGTTCCCTATCTCTTTAGGAATAGTGCCAGAAAGATTATTAGTGTAGAGATAGAGAGTGGAAAGGTTTGTGAGTTAACCTAAGGATGTTGGGATTGAACCGCTGAGCTGATTCTTGAACAAACTGAGCCCCACAAGAGATTTCAATTTCCCAATCTCTTTCGGAATAGTGCCAGAAAGATTATTAGTGAAGAGATTGATAGAGGTAAGTTTTGTGAGAACACCAATGGATATTGGGATTGAACCATTGAGCTGATTCTTAGACAAATCTAGGTCCACAAGAGATTTCAATTTCCCTATCTCTTTAGGAATAGTGCCAGAAAGATTATTAGTGAAGAGATGGACATAGGCAAGTTTTGTGAGTTGACCTAAGGAAGTTGGGATTGAACCGGTGAGCTGATTCTCAGACAAATCTAGGTCCACAAGGGATTTCAAGTTCCTTATCTATTTAGGAATAGTGCCAGAAAGATTATTAGTGTAGAGATAGAGAGTGGAAAGGTTTGTGAGCTGACCTAGAGATGTTGGGATTGAACCGTTGAGCTGGTTATAAGACAATTCTAGGGTCGCAAGAGATTTCAACTTCCCTATCACTTTTGGAATTGTGCTAGAAAGATTATTATGGTGGAGATAGAGAAAGGTAATGTTTGTGAGATCACCGAGGGATGTTGGAATTGAACCATTGAGCAAATTGTTAGAAAGATCAAGATAGATGAGTTTAGAGAGGGAACTGATCTGAGCTGGAATGACATCAAAGATATTATTGTAGCTAAGATCAAGGCATTGAAGATTGGGGAAAGACAAGAATGAAAACTCATGTAGCGTACCTTGTATCCTGAAATTAGTAAGGTTTATCACACTAACACTTCCAACAACATTGCATGAAATACCAATCCAGAAGCATGGGGCTACTTTTGTATGAGCGGGTAGGTAAGCCCACGAGGTGAGATTTTGCAGGTGGGTATGGTTTTGAAAGGTGGCTTTCCATTTGAGAAGCGCTTCTACTTCAGTAGTAGAAGTAGCAGAAGAAAAAGTAGAGTAACTTGGCGATGAACAAAGTTGTATGAATAAGACAAGGCAATAAGCCAAAGGGCATAGTTTATGAAAATCTAAAGATGTCATGGCCACTAGTGTTTAATTTTGTGTACATATTAGAATCTACTTGTAGGGCTTATTTATAATGGCATTCATGAGCTATTGTAATTAATTCAACCGCACGGAAAAAGGGGTTGGGAGAGAAGAAAGATACAGGACTTGAAAATTGTGTCGTACGTACAAGATAAGTCAAAGTCTTTCTCCCATATGCGTGTAATTGTTTTATGGGGCCCACCCCACTCCTTCTAACAGTTGTTTCCATATATAATATACAATGTACTTAGTCCCAAGTGCGTGTAATTATCAATCTTTATTCTGAAATATCACTATCTCAACCATGCCCTCTTATTCACATCTCATTTATTTCTTTTGTCTTTTTTTTTTTTTTCTCATTAAAGTTATTCCGTTTGGTGGCATAAGTTCAAACTTATCAAATAAAAGAAATTTTGGGAAATGCTAGTGGACTTTATGTTTTATCTCTTTGGGGCAATCATCTAAAGATTATTAAGAACAAATTGTAACATGTATTGTGTAGTGATACTTATCTCTTTATTTATAAATAAAAGGTATTATGTTCAACTTTTACGAGCATTAATAATTTTGAAAACTTAATTATGGCTAGTTTGGGGTTGCTTAAATTTTTTAAAAGCAGCTTTCTTAAAAGAGTTGGGTCCTTAATTGTGTTTGGTAAATTTTTAAAAAAAAAAAAAATTCCCCAAATCATAGGTCTAAAATAGCTGAAAACAGAAGCAACTCTACACATGCTTCTCAAAAATTCATCTTTTTTTTTTTCAATGGAGGCAAATGAACAAATACCAATTGATGAAACTTTCATATTGACAATCCTACCCCATCTTTTTTTTTTTTTTTTTTCTAAAAGCACTTTTAGCACTATAGTTTACCATTACACTTACTTGCTTCTCTCACAGCTGTTTATTCTCACAGCACAGCAGAAACAGTTTTGAAAAAAAAAAGGTACAACAACCCCAAACTAGCCCCAAGTCTACCTTCATGATTGTGTTGTATAAAAAAAATTTAGGTTTTAACTCAAAAATAACTTTTATCCCCCAAAAATTTTGGCTTAAAATTTTAGGCCGAGATTATTAAAGAATGATTTTAGCCTAATTTTTTGTCGATAACTTTTTTTAAAAGTAAAATTTATGTAAATTATCCTGATTTATTTTTATGAACATTTTAACTTAAAAATATTTAAATTCCGATAAAATGAAAACTCACTAAACCTTTCCCTTGAAACATGAAAGTCATGGAACAATAATTACATTTTTATAAAGATAAAGATTAAAACTTTGAAACTTGAAATAGTTCTATATAGTATGCTTCAATCTTACAACAATTACTAATACAAACAATAATTAAAACACTAAATAAAGATTAATAAACAATAAGTAAAATACTACATAAGAATTACAAAAATTACTAATACCAATAATATTCATCAACGTTTGGTTGACTTGGTCCTTGACTTTGTAGTGGATTTTGTGATGGACTTGGGTAATAGACATTAGATGGATCATCATTCTCAAAGATTTTCCTTGCGGCATTCCTTCTTATAATTTCCGCTTGCTTGTCACGGAATAATTTCTTCCTATTTGAAGTGTATTTGTTGGGGTCCTCCCTCATTACATCAAAATTGAATGCCATCTTGTAAGGATCCTCCCTCTAATATGATCTTTTGTCATCTTGAAAATTTTGGAAGTGGGTAGAAAAAAAATGGAAGAATTGTATGAGAAAAGTGAATTTTGGGTGGATGTTTGAACAAATACAGGTATTTATAGAGTTTTTTGGTGAATTTTGATTTAAATAATTTCTTTTAAATTTTTTAGCCATTGAATTTAATTTTGGACCGTTAGAGCTTTTTTTTACCGCTAAATGATAAAAAAAAAAAATCCCTCAATTTCTTTTACACAAAAAGAAAAGCACTGCTGTTTTTATATGAATGTAGCGCAGTGCGTTCAACATCACTGCACGCTCTTATCAATTCACTATTAACAATAAACTCACAAAGTTTTGTTAATGTCAAACTTATAAGCTATTGTATCTAGAAAATCTGACTACAAGCTTGTTAGTTAACTTGTAATCTATCAATTAAATCTGTTGATCAATAATCCTTATCACCTCTAACTAACTCTCTGTCCAAATTGTTATCCAAATCTTCTTGTCCAAGTCAAAAATAGGGGAGCAAATTAACACACATACATTAACATGTAGTCAACTTCTATCATCAACATTAACATTTTGTATTAAAAAGGAAAAAATAAATAAATAAATAAAAAGCTTGTACTATTTTAGAGGAAAAAATAAGAGCAACAGAATTGAAGTCAAATTAACATTTTTATTTCATGCTTGTGTGTTCCTTTCCTTTTGTGTGCCTGTTGTCTTTCTCTACAATTTGTCCATGAAGATTTGTTACTGTTTTCATTAGTTTTTCACGAGCAACTGCAGTAAAAAAGGGACAAAAGCAAGTGCGATAAGATATGCTAAATGCCAAAGCAATGTAGAAGGACATCAGCAGAGGTGTGCGTGGCCGAGGGGTTCCCAAGCTAGGAAAGCTCAAACATACCATATATATTGTTGATTATACCTCACTTACTTAATACACTCTATTGATACACTATATACTTACTTTTTAACTTACAATTTATTATAAAATACTTCACTTATTTTCCAATACTACCCTCACACTTGACGCTTTGCACCCCACATCAACCTCTATGTTGGTTTCGAAGAAAACATTACACCTTCACTTAAACATGTTATTTTGGTTCTCCTTTCAATTAAAACTCATAGTGGTAGACTGGTAGTGTCGCACTTTCAGCAGACTATATGTATGGTCTACTTTAGAAAGAAAGAAACTAATATGCATGATGTGCTTCCCTCTTTCTCATCAAACCATTCAAAACCTAATCATACTATAATTAACAAATTCGCAGAATTGTTTTTGGTAGTGTTGTAATAATTATCGACTTTGACTTGTTATTTTTTGAAGATCCAAGTTGGAGACTTTGTTGGGATAATCTCAGAGATTATCCAGGTGTATGCTGAGAAATTAGAGTTTCAATTGGATTCTATAATTCGGCAGACTTGGGCATTAAGAAATTTGTGTACAAGAGAATTTGCAATGTAGAAAAGATCTTCAACTCAACATGTAAATTAACGGTCTAATGAAAAGGGTTGGGAAAGAAGAACAAAAATACAGGACCTGCAGAATATTTTTCTTCCACAAGAACAAAATTTTTTTTTCCAATCAATATTTTCTTTCACGACTTTGGATTGTTCCATAAATTAACATGCTCCAAGTCAAAATCAAAGTCTTTCATGACTCTTTGAGTCTTCTATAAATCAAGGTTATAAAAGAAGTTAGGCATTAGTCGGGCGGTGGACTAGGGCCTAGTACCTAGGCGGACTAGGCAGATTTAAGTAAATGTATTATATTTCGGGTAAATAAGTGTGTATCTATACTTAAAATATATATAATTTTATTATAAACTACAAAATAGAATGACATATACATTACGAAGTATTGGAACATAATGAAAACATGGGGAACAAGCATATTATGTGTGTTCATTTAAGTATTCAACAAGTCTCTTACAATTTATTGAAAAAAATAAAATGCAAATTGAAAGTTTTGTATTTTGTCTAAGTGAGTTGCAACCGAGATGAGTGCCTAGGCAAGTTTGGGCGGGGTAGGCGGGTACCTAGGCGATATAGGCGGGCACCTCAACAGGTCTAGGTGCCCTTTCTTAATTTTCAAACGCCTAGGCATTAATTGAAACGGTGACTAATTGCCTAGGCAGGTATATGCAAGTTCTACTCAGAATAAGCTCATAGAAATATTGGGATTGTTAGTTTGTATTTATAATAGTGAAACTGAAGATAAAGAGTGAAAAAAATTGAACAAAATTAGACAACTAATTTACAATCAACTTTAACAAAAATTAGATGACAATAGAGCTGGGAAAATAGACTCAACCCGTTAACACGACTCAATTTACTCGTAAAATTTCTAACCAACTAATATTCTTAAAAGGCTGAATTAAAAGGACAAGGATTGTCTGCCCTCTCACTTCCGGTGCTCTCCTGTGCCCTCCTGTTTTGTGTGGTCACGGTTAAGCCACGTCAACATTTTATATTGTTTTTTTATAGAGATAATAAGACAAAAATGAATAGTAATATAAAATGTTAACGTGGCTTAACCGTGACCACACAAACAGGAAGGCACCGGAAGTGGGAGGGCAGACAATCATTGTCCAAATTAAAAATAGGTGAATCCGTTATCAACTCATTATTTAATAGTTGGTTTCGTGGTAACCCACTGTTAACAGGTGGTTTTGGGTAACCCCACAAAGCCCATCATCACCCATTGAAGAGGATTAGTTTCGTAATTTTGTAAATCCTATCTAAGACATACTAAGTAGTCTCTCTTACTCTGTTGACTCACTGCCCTATTCTCGCACTCCACCTTCTCACAATCTCACTTTGTCCCCCGCCTCCTCACGATCTCTCACTCCAGCATTTGGCCCTCCGTCCTCTCATGATTTCTCACTCTTCCCTCTCTAATTTCATAACAATATGAAGCAGCTCAAGCTCTCTCTGCATTGAATCAATGGCAGTCATCTAGAGGTAATTTTACCTTGTGCTGGGTTAGTGGATTATTAGCTTAATTTGGGTAGTGAAGGTTTCGTTTTGGCTTAATTTCGATTTTCAACTATAATTGAATATTGGGTTTTAGGGATTTCTTCTTAGTGATCATCTTCATATTGGTGAATTTTCTTAAAAATTTGAGAATTTTACATTTCGTATATGTACACACACACACACACACACACACTAAATCTTCCTCAGCTCGTATTGTATATTGACATATTGAATACCATTTTCATGTAGAAATACTGCGAAGGCGTATGTGATAAGTATGTTATGTTCTCCACATGCACAGAATAAAAAGGGTTGGGGAGAAGAACATAGATACAGGACTTGCAGAATGTTTTGTTCTCCACAATTAAAAGTTTTTCCAATTAATAATATCGTTCATGACTTTGAAGTCTTCTATAAATTTTACTTGCTCGTCATTGTCCCCATTTTTGTGAGATTTCATCATGAAGCTTATTGTGGCTCATATATATGAAATCAAGATTTGGATAGACACCAAAGTCTTGTGATATATTGTAATTGGTTCCCATCAAGACAAACTATAAATAAGCTCTGCATGTTTTCAAGCTTTTGGGGATTGGAACAGTCGAATGGTTATAGCCCACTGAAAGGTTTTTGAGTTGTCCACTATAGCAAATATGTTAACTGGTTAAATCCAAATGCAATTCAGTCAATTTCTTCATATTCTCTATCTCTTGGGAGATGGAGCCAGAAAGTTGGTTATATTGTACGAACAAAAGTTCCAAGTTGAGCCTTTGAGCTTGTTCACAGACAAATTTAAACTCACAAGAGATTTCAAGTTACCTATCTATTTAAGAATTGTACTACTGTACTTAGAAATTGAAATGCTTGCAAGTTGGCCACTCAATTTGCTTTTAGTCCTCGGCGAAGCTCATGAAATTAATAAACAAGCTATTTAAATAGTATTTTCCAAAACCATAATTTCATGAATTTGAAGCCTGACAACTTAATTCTAGAAGCAAAGTTGACAAAAGGAAAAAGTTTATCCACGAAGCAAAATTGGTCAAAGGAAAGATAAGCATAAGGGGCAAAACTCATAGTGGTAGATTTGTAGTGGTGCACTTTCACTTAGACACGTTTGTAGACATCAAAATTTCGGTGAAATGAATGTTGACCAATAATTAAAATTTCAATGTTCACGTGTCACATAAATTTTACATGTAGCGTGTGATTCAACGAAAAATCGAAATAAATTGGAAAAGTCATCAAATATGACACGTGTCAATACCTGGCAGAAATGATTTATTTCATCTGATTATTTAAATCCAAAAATCAAGTTTTGAAATTCTATAAATAGGAGGCCAATGCATTCATTTAGAAAAGGAAGGAAGGAGAAGGAGAAAGGAAAAGAAGAAAAGAAGGAAGGAAGAAAGAAAGAAGCCTTGAAACTCTAAAGCTCTCAAGCAAATCCCGAAGAATCAAGAAAGCAATCTTCGTTCTTCGTCAAATCAACCTTCAAGATCAAGCCCCGACGGCCCTTGAAGAACTTCCACCAACTCAAGATCAAGCCCCGACGGCCCTTGAGGAAAGTGTTCATCATCCACACATCCGTTCATCCTTCAAGATTAAGCCCAAAAGCCCTTGAAGATCCGTTCATCCTAAGATCAAGCCCCAACGGCCCCTTTGGATCAACAAATCCACACATCCGTTCATCGTTCATCATCCGTTCAACCTTCAAGATCAAGCCCCAACGGCCCTTGAAGATTCATTCAGCATCCGTTCATCCTTCAAGATCAAGCCCCAACGCCCTTGAAGAACTTCCACCAACTCAAGATCAAGCCCCGACGGCCCTTGAAGAAAGTGTTCATCGTTCATCATCCGTTCATCCTAAGATCAAGCCCCAACGGCCACTTTGGATCAACAACCTCAACAAATCCTCACATCCAACCAACCTTCAAGATCAAGCCCAAAAGCCCTTGAAGATCCGCTCATCCACCAACCTTCAAGATCAAGCCCAACGGCCTTTGAAGAACTTCCACCAATTCAAGATCAAGCCCCAACGGCCCTTGAAGAACTCCCACCAACTCAAGATCAAGCCCCGACGGCCCATTGAAGAAAGTGTTCATCATTCATCAACTGTTCATCCTAAGATCAAGCCCCGACGGCCCTTTGGATCAACAATTCATCCACAAACGTACACCCTTCGAAGATAGAATCAGAGGACCAAATTACAAAGAGATTGTAACCCCAAAATCATTAATACAAAATATATATTTTGTACACGTATTCTTGTCGCTTGTTTCAGGAATTTCTCGTGTTTACAAATTTGGCACGCCCAGTGGGACATCTCTACCTCTCATCTCTATCCTCAAATCATCAAAAAACGCAAATGGCATCAAGAAAGGATCAAGCTGTTCCTGCAATCAAAGCAAAGAACAAGAACATCATCGCCGCAACTGGTGATATTTCGGGCATCATAACCCGAAGTAAGGCAAGAGATCTTTTTGCCGCGGCTTCCGCCCCTGCATTAACTCTGTCAAAGGAACAAGAGCACCTGAGGTACGAGCCTGTGATCACCCTAGCCTCGCTAAGGGCATCAAGGGGGGAAAGCCCGAGGAAATACTCAGAGTCCCTACTCTCCGACGCTGATTCGAGCGGCAGTACAACCATGCAAGTCATGACCACTGGAGCAACTTCAATCGAGGAGCAGCTAGCTCAGATGAATGAAGCAATCGCAAAGCTCACACGAACTGTGGAAGAGAAGGACTTGCAGATTGCCGCACTTGTCAACCAACTAGATGCGCTGCCCGACGTGAAAGTGGACCCAATTGTTGGCCTATTAAAGAAAGAAGGCGACGAAGAAGAGGAGCCTCCAGCAGAGAAAGTCGAAGAGAAGCTGAAACTAGACCAAGCAACGGCGTCCATGGGATCTCTCTCTATCCAGCAACTACAGGAGATGATTGCAAACACTATCAAGACACAGTACGAAGGAAGCTCGCATGACTCCGTACTGTACTCAAAGCCTTACTCCAAGAAGATTGATGCTTTGAAGATGCCAAGGGGTTATCAGCCCCCAAAATTCATGCAGTTTGATGGAAAAGGCAACCCGAAGCAACATGTCGCCCATTTCATTGAAACTTGCAACAATGCTGGGACAGAGGGAGACTACCTCGTCAAACAGTTCGTGCGTTCGCTGAAAAGTAACGCTTTTGACTGGTACACTGACCTCGAACCTGAGTCTATCAACAGTTGGGACCAGCTAGAAAGGGAATTCCTCAACCGTTTCTACAGCACTCGTCGTACTGTAAGCATGCTAGAGCTGACCAGTACGAAACAGTGGAGAGATGAACCTGTCGTCAACTACATAAATAGATGGCGCTCCTTAAGTCTGGATTGCAAAGATCGGCTTTCTGAAACCTCTGCCATTGAGATGTGCGTTCAAGGCATGCACTGGGGGTTACATTATATCCTCCAAGGCATAAAACCCAGAACATTCGAAGAGCTAGCAACTCGTTCCCACGACATGGAGCTGAGTATCGCTAATCACGGGAAAAAGGAGCCGATTACTAACTTCAATAAGGATAAAGTATTCGCCCCAAATGTAGACAAGACCGGGAAGAAGCCCGCTAAGGAAGCTTTCACCATCAACACTACCCCCATCAAGACCTCCTCAGCGCCCATCAAGACCTCCTCAGCGCCCATCAAGATCTCCTCCAAGAAGAAAGCGAAGGAGATAAAGACAAGTGAGCCTCCTCGCACCCAAGACAGATACAAGAGCACCTTGAGAGAGTTGGAACAGAAAACGTACCCGTTTCCTGACTCTGACATGGCTGCCATGTTAGATGACTTGCTGGAAAAAAAGGTGATTGAGCTACCCGAATGCAAGCGTCCTGAAGAAATGAATCGCACAAACGATCCTAGGTACTGCAAGTACCATCGTATTGTAAGCCATCCTGTTGGCAAGTGCTTCGTTCTTAAAGAACTCATCATGAAGCTAGCGCAACAAGGGCAAATTGAGCTCGATCTTGAGGAAACGGCCGCAACGCATACCACTACAATTGCGTTTGGATCGTTTAATCCTGTGCCTCTCCAAACGACACCTGACCGTTCCCGTGAATGCTCAAGTTGCACGGCACCCCCTACACAACCATCACTGGAGAGAAGCGACCAAGATGCACATGCTGATAATGAAGAAGGATGGATATTGGTAACCTACAAAAAGACAAGGAAACCAAGACCACGAGTCATACAGCCAAATGTGGAACAAAGAAGAAATCACCACGGCCGCAACAATGCGAAGCCTAAAAGAAGCATAAAGCATAATAAAACAACATATGCTAGGGAACCTATGGAGCAGAAGCCACGTATTCCCGTTTCCTTGCGTGAGTACTTCCCGAATGACTTTTTCCAACAGTGCACTACCGTGGCCTGTCACATGGTTGAAGTAGAAATAGAAGAGCCCTCAAAAGGCAAAGCTATCGCCACTGAGGTAGAAAATACCCTCACACCTGAAGAAGGTCTGCCAACACACTTTAGCATCGAGGAAGCGCTACCATTGCCAAAAAGGATACGAAGAGCACTAGCAGCAGTCCTGGCAGGTCCCGACGACCACGAAGTGCGAGAAAGTAACGACGAAGACTTGAAGCTTCAGCCACATGAATGTGCCACATGTTGTGCCACCCATGACACAATTAACTTCACTGACGAAGACCTACTGCTGGGATCAAAGCCTCACAACCGTCCTCTCTTCGTCTCAGGGTACGTAAGGGAATACAAAGTCAACCGCATGCTTGTGGATGGTGGGTCGGCCATAAACATCATGCCAAAATCAACAATGACCATAATCGGCATCAAGGTGAATGAACTATCCCTGAGCCGTCTGCTGATCCAGGGTTTTAACCAAGGAGGACAAAAGGCGATGGGCATGATCCGAGTAGAGATGACCATTGGTGAGCTCAAATCAAGCACGATATTCCACGTGATTGATGCAAGAACTTCCTACAGCTTGCTTTTAGGAAGACCTTGGATCCACGCAAATGGGGTAGTGCCGTCCACCCTTCACCAATGCCTAAAATTTTACCGAGAAGGGGTGAAGGTGATCCAAGGTGATACCAAGCCATTCACCGAAGCCGAATCACACTTTGCAGACGCCAAGTTCTACATGGATGAAGACATGGTACCCGAAGCCCTGCCGGAAGATATCAGATCCACGGGCAAAGCAGCACCTACAAAGCAGGAGTGGCAAGTCATCCCTAAAATGCAAAAAGAGCAGACTGTGCCATCTTCAAGCAAAGACGATGACGAGTTTGCTAAACCTGCAACAACCAAAGGGAGTAGGACGCCGTCAGAAGGGCCGAACGCACCCATATTTCGATATATCCCGATGTCAAGAAGAAAGAATGGTCAATCTCCATTCGAAACTGAAACAAGAAAAGCCGACACACAGTGGCACACGGATAATGTGAAGTTGCTCAAGACAAATGCAGTTTTGCCTTTGACACAGCTAGGGGGTGCTAAGGTCGCAAGACTACCACAAGGCTTCATAAAAGCTCTACCAAAGAAGGTGGAATCAAGCTTTCTTCCAACCAAAAGGACCGAGGAAGGTTTCGACCCTAACGCCTACAAACTCATGTCAAAGGCTGGGTACGACTTCGCTTCTTCTGCGGTGGCTGGAAAGAAGGTTTCAAACACCGTCAATGACGAAGAACGTAACCTTACCAAAACTCAAAAGAAGTTGAAGGAGCATGGTTACGGAGTTGACAACAACAAAGCCGGACTTGGTTTCACACCAAATGCACCTGTGATGATTTCAAACAAAGCGAAAAACACTAGCGCTCAACACATCAGCGTGAGCATTGAACAAGACCAAGAAGAGCCTAAACCCTCCCCTCGGACGTCGGTCTTCGATAGGATGAGCCATTCAAGCTCCAGAACGTCAGTGTTTAATCGCATTGATGGTCAAGACCAAACCTCTGTCTTCAAGAGGCTTAACGCGCCAACATCCCAAAACTCTGTTTTTGAACGGTTGTTAAAGCTTAAGAAACAAAGCAGCACAGTTATCTCTCCTCTGCGACGATCAGCTTCAGAAAAATTTGAAGATAATGAGAAGTTTTTTGGAAAGAGGAAGACAACACCAAAGGAAGAAAAGCTCGATGGGTTAGGAGAAAAAGATGACGTTCGAAGCTTGATTCCTTCAAGGATGAAGCGCCAAGCAATCTTGGAGGTCGACACAAAGGGACCACTGAAAGTGACAAGGCGTACTATCATCCACACCAGACAATCCTTATGCCAACAAGCTCAAGAAGACAGCACTGAAGAGGAGATCCAAGATGTTTTCCACATCACGGTTCAAGAAGGTAAAGAAGACGAAATCCCCGAGGAAGATGTCACTGCTGCACCACCACAGCTCGAAGACGGGGGGCAAGCCACGGTCGATGATCTCAAGGAACTCAACTTAGGTACAAGCAAGGAACCAAAGCCTATCTTCGTAAGTGCATTATTAAGTACAGATGAGATAGAGGAGTATTATCAGCTGTTGTTAGAGTACAAAGACGTCTTTGCCTGGACCTACAAAGAAATGCCCGGCCTGGACCCTATCATCGCTGTTCATCATCTTGCGGTCAAGCCTGGAACACGACCGATAAAGCAAACTCAAAGACGCTATCGATCTGAGCTTATCCCACAAATCGAGGTCGAGATCGACAAGCTAATCGAAGCAGGCTTTATTCGAGAAGTGCAATACCCCAAGTGGATCTCCAACATCGTCATTGTCCTTAAGAAATCAGGACAAATACGTGTTTGCGTAGACTTCCGGGACCTCAACGATGCTTGCCCAAAGGACGACTTCCCCTTGCCAATCATTGAAATCATGGTGGATGCAACCACTGGCCATGAGGCATTATCATTCATGGATGGCTCTTCTGGGTACAATCAAATTCGCATGGCCCTCGAAGACGAGGAACTAACAGCCTTTCGTACTCCAAAAGGTATTTACTGCTACAAGGTGATGCCCTTTGGTCTAAAGAACGCTGGAGCTACGTATCAACGCGCAATGCAGAAAATCTTCAATGACATGCTACACAAAAACGTAGAATGTTACGTAGATGATGTGGTGGTTAAGACGAAGAAAAGATCAGACCACTTGAAGGATCTACAAATAGTGTTCGAAAGGCTACGAAAATACAACCTCAAGATGAACCCGTTAAAGTGTGCGTTTGGCGTCACCTCTGGAAAATTCCTCGGATTCATCGTCAAGCACCGTGGTATTGAAGTAGACCAATCAAAGATCAAGGCCATTCAAAGCATGCCCGAGCCAAGAAACCTGCATGAGCTGAAAAGTCTACAAGGACGGCTAGCCTTCATTAGACGCTTCATCTCCAACCTCGCAGGACGTTGTCAACCGTTCAGTCGCCTTATGAAGAAAGATGTCCCATTCGTATGGGACAAAGCGTGCCATAATGCTTTTGAAAGCATAAAGAAATATTTGTCAAGTCCACCTGTCCTGGGGGCACCTGTGCCCGGGAAACCACTCATATTGTATATTGCTGCTCAGGAAAATTCAATCGGAGCACTCTTGGCGCAAGAGAATGAATCCCAAAAAGAATGAGCACTTTACTACCTCAGTCGGACTCTCACCGGCGCTGAGTTGAACTATTCCCCAATAGAAAAGATGTGCCTCGCTTTGGTGTTTGCCATTCAGAAACTCAGACATTACATGCATGCTTACACCATCCACTTGGTTGCTAAAGCCGACCCTGTCAAATACGTTATGTCTAAGCCAGTCTTGACGGGGCGACTCGCTAAATGGGCTTTGCTTCTTAATCAATATGAGATCATCTACGTCTCAGCTAAAGCCGTCAAGGGACAAGCGCTAGCAGACTTCCTTGCCGATCATCCAATCCCGGCTGATTGGAAAATCTCAGACGACTTGCCTGACGAAGAGGTGTTCTACATCAATATTTTTCCGACATGGACGATGTTCTTCGATGGATCCGCACGAGCAGACGGAGCGGGGGCAGGAGTGGTATTCATGACGCCACAAAGGCAAATACTACCTTACTCCTTCCAACTGAATGAGCTATGCTCCAACAATGTTGCTGAGTACCAAGCATTGATAATCGGGCTCCAAATGGCGATCAACATGGAAATCACAGCTCTTGAGGTGTATGGCGATTCCAAGCTCATAATCAATCAACTCTTAACTGAATATGAGGTGAGGAAAGATGATCTCGTCCCATACTTCCGGCTAGCGACCCAACTGCTACGAAAGTTCGAAGCTGTGACACTGGAACATGTGCCAAGAAAGGAAAATCAAATGGCAGACGCTCTCGCCAATCTAGCCTCGAGTATGACACTAGGAAAAGATGAAGTTGCAGACGTGCCAGTTTGCCAAAGGTGGGTGATTCCGCTCGTTAATGAAATGTCACTAGATGATACAAATGTCATCTCAGTACTTCCAGTCGATGCTGAAGAGTGGAGACAGCCGCTGATCGACTACTTAGAGCACGGAAAGCTTCCAGATGATCTTAGACACCGTTCCGAAATACGTCGACGAGCACCTCGCTTCCTTTACTACAAAGGAACACTCTACCGACGCTCGTTTGAAGGAGTGCTCCTGAGATGCCTAGGTGAGGAAGAAGTTAATCAAGCCATGGAAGAAGCACATTCAGGTGTGTGTGGGGCACATCAGTCTGGACCAAAGTTACATTTCCGGCTTAAAAGAATGGGTTACTACTGGCCAAGTATGGTGAAGGACTGCCTGGAACACGCCAAAAGGTGCCAAGCCTGCCAATTCCACGCCAACTTCATACATCAACCGCCTGAACCATTACACCCTACAGTTGCTTCATGGCCGTTCGACGCATGGGGATTGGACGTTGTAGGACCAATTACGCCAAAGTCATCTGCAGGGGAAGCTTACATCCTAGCTGCAACAGATTACTTCTCCAAGTGGGCTGAAGCCATACCTTTAAGGGAAGTAAAAAAGGAAACTGTTGTTCGTTTCATCAAGGAGCATATCATCCACCGATATGGGGTGCCTCGCTACATTATCACTGACAACGGAAAGCAGTTCTCCAACCGACTCATGGACGAGCTTTGCGACAAATACAAGTTCAAGCAGCACAAGTCTTCCATGTATCATGCTCCGGCCAACGGCCTGGCAGAGGCATTCAACAAGACGTTGTGCAACCTCCTGAAAAAGGTAATCGGCCGAACAAAGAGAGACTGGCATGAAAGAATAAGTGAAGCACTTTGGGCATATAGGACTACACATAGGACTCCTACCCAAGCTACACCTTATTCTCTTGTATATGGCGTAGAAGCTGTTCTACCGCTCGAAAGTCAAATCCCCTCATTAAGGATGGCTATACAAGAAGGCTTGACTGATGAAGAAAATGCAAAGTTGCGCCTTCAGGAGTTGGAAGCGCTGGATGAGAAAAGGCTCGAAGCTCAACAACACTTGGAATGCTACCAAGCACGGTTATCCAAGGCATTCAACAAGAAAATCCGCCCAAGGTCTTTCCAAGCCGGAGATCTCGTGCTGGCATTGCGTAGGCCCATCATCACAACTCATAAGACAAAAAGCAAGTTCACATCAAAGTGGGATGGACCCTACGTGATACAAGAGATCTACACCAATGGCGCCTACTTAATCATGGCGGAAGACGGGTTGAAGATTGGCCCCATCAACGGCAGATTTTTGAAGCGCTACTACCCCTAAAGCAAACGCACCACGCTCCTGGCCCGCAAGAGCATAAACTGTGTACGGCAAAATCATCATCAAAACCATCACCCATTTGAACTACGTCATGACTTGATCCCTCCTCAACCAAGGGTACGTAGGCAACTTGAAACTTCAAAACTTCAAGTACAGTCACATCACCAACAAAAACACAAACACTTTGAAGAAAAAAAGCGAATTCAAACTATGAATACTTTATTTCTTTAAAGGAATGATTTGGTTACAAAGCCGTATTACAAGGGTGAGCATCACACCAACGTCACCACCGAGGAAAGTTGTGACCAAAAGACACTACACAGCATAAACTCGCTGCAGTCTTTTGCACAACCACACACGATAAAAGTGACACTTTGGGACAAGCTTCAAGTAGCAGTGGTAAAGAGCCCACGACAAGCAGTAAGGTCAATGTGCACAACAAAGTCACCGCCGAGGGAAAACCGTGACCAAAAGGCATTACACAGCAAAATCCCGCTGCAGTCTTTTGCACAGCACCACATGGTAAAAAGTGGCGTACTGCAACAAGCACCAGGCAAAGAGTACAGTTGCACCCACATCTTGCTCACTCCGTCACTAATTCCAAATTCACAAGAAGCTGCCACCAATTGTGAACATGGGTAATCCGTCAAAAGGCAGCAAGGAAATCTGTGAATGCAGTAAATACCTGCAAACAAAAAAAAAAAAAAAAAAAAAAAAATACATATGTTACTATGTATTAGAAAAAAAAAATGCAATTTTCTTTATTAAAAAAAAAAAAAAAAAAAAAAAAAGAAAGAAAGATACTTACCTATATATATATATGTATATAATATGTAAACAGCCTTCATTGAGTGGTTGACAGCAAGTTTGGCTCTATCTCAACGAGCCCAGCGAGCACACAACTCCAGCCCCGTCTTCTAATCACTCTCTCCCCCCTCCGAAATCTCATTTTTCATCCGAAAAAAAAGCTTCTGCAAATTCATCCAATTCAACAATGGAGAACCGAGCAGTTCAAGAGATATTGGAGAAGCAATTGCTAACGGTTGCGAAGGCGGTGGAGGACAAGCTCGACGAGGAGATCGCAGCCCTAGATCGAGTTGACGATGACGATCTGGAGGCGCTTAGAGAGCGGAGGCTTCAGCAAATGAAGAAAATGGCGGAGAAGCGCAGCCGTTGGATCTCCCTCGGACATGGCGAGTACTCTGAGATTCCTTCCGAGAAGGATTTCTTCTCTGCCGTTAAGGCCAGCGATCGGGTCGTCTGCCACTTTTACCGCGAAAATTGGCCCTGCAAGGTAGTGGACAAGCACTTGAGTATATTGGCGAAGCAACACATGGAGACACGTTTTGTGAGGATCAATGCTGAGAAAAGTCCCTTCTTAGCGGAGAAGCTCAAGATTGTTGTTCTTCCGACCATTGCTCTTATTAAGAATGCCAAAGTGGATGATTATGTGGTTGGATTCGATGAGCTTGGTGGGAAAGACGACTTCAGCACAGAAGAACTGGAAGAGAGGTTGGCTAAAGCCCAAGTCATTTTTTATGAAGGTGAATCATCTATGAAGTCTAGTGCACAAACCAGGAGTGTCCGGCAAAGCAGCAAGGCCGACTCATCAGATTCAGAGTAAAGCCATAGCTATCTGTTTTGGTTGTTATTAAAAGGCAGAGCTGTTCTTCCTTCGTCATTTGCGACTTTTGGTTGTTATTAGAAAGCAGAGCTGTTCTTCCTTCGCCATCTGCGGAGTCACAAATTCACCTGCTTTTGTGGAATGGCCTAGTTTATGATTTGTATGAAGTTCAGATATATTACTGCCTCTTTATGGTATCGTTGAGACCATCATCTAGATGGTATGACAATAGTGTCGATGCTTGTATTAACAAAAAAACAAAGCTCTGTGAGTTTTTTTTGCAAAATATTAATCCCCAGTGAGGTAGTGAAAATTTGAAATTGTCTTGTAAAAAAAAAAAAAAAAAAAAAAAAAAAAAAAAAGACAACAACAATTGCGCCAACATGTTCGAGTTGACGCAATGAAAGCAGTGATGGCATGTTGAGAGCTTGATCAGTCTCTGCAAAGCTTAACAGGTGTATCCACAGGTGAAAAGAATAAGTCCGCTTTCTCCACTTCAGGCTTGACACCTTGCACTACCTCGAGCTCGTCATTCTGGCCACCTTGATCAAAATCAACGAAGAGCTTCATTGACCGCTGTCAAACGACTAGCCGGTCTTCAGACTCGACGTCTTACACTCTGCCTCAAGCTTTGGCTGCTTCTGCACCTCCGCCATGGCTGCTGCCTTTGAATGTGATCAACAAAATCAAAGTTTGTCAACTCACACCCAAAGATCTCATCCGTCTGCTTGCCTCTGCTGCTGCCTTTGAATGTGCTTGACAAAATCAAAGTCTGTCAACTCACACCCAAAGATCCTCCGCCTTCTCTCTCTCGGACTCAGCCTGGGTTTTCACCCACAGCCTCAACCTTGCATAGCACCATATATAAAGAAAAAAAAAATGACGATATAGAATAAAAAATAATAAAATAAAGTAAAATGAAATGATGATGTTGGGAAGTAATGATGAAAGTAAAAAATAAAAATAAAAAAATAAAAAAAATATAAAAATAAAAAGCAACTCTGGTGGATCAATCCACCGAAAGAAAAAAAAAGAATAATAAAAAATATATAAAATATATATATAAAATAAAATAATAAAAAATAATAAAATAAAGTAAAATGAAATGATGATGTTGGGAAGTAATGATGAAAGTTAAAAAAAAAAAAAAAAAAAAAAAAAAAAACTTTGGTGGATCTGTGCCACCGGAAGAAAAAAAAAAAAAAAAAAAAAAAAAAAAAAATCTTGGTGATGTACATGTTTTCTCTGTTTTTAGCACAATACACTAAATAAAACGAAGTATGTTCATTGATTTCCGAGTGATTACAAAAAAAAAAAAAAAAAAAAAAAAAAAAAAAAAAAAAAAAAAAAAAAAAAAGGCAGAAAGATGGAGTCTTCACAAAGGTTGTGTACTTGAGGCCCCACTACGTGGCAACATTCTCGGAACAGGAGGTATCGGAGCAAGAGGCATCGGAGCGGGAGACACCGAAGATAGATCATTCAAGGCCCCAAACCTTGGTGGAACGCTGGATGACCCAGGAAAGAGGTGCCTCTGGAAGAAAGCTGCAAACCGTTGACGATCATCAAGCTCATCAAGCTTCCTCTTCATGCCCGACGAATAGTTATTTGCAAGCACATGCAAACTTCTATTCTCGTACTTAAGCTGTTTAATCTCCTGCTTAAGATCTTCCACCTCTGCCATCAATGATTCCACTTGACGGGACCGAGCAAGCAGGCGTTGGCCCATGTTGGACACAGAGCCCGCACACTGAACACTAAGAGCGAGGGACTCTTGAACGGCCAACTCATCGGACCGTCCTGACAGCAGCCTACTATCTTTTGGAGTAAGGAGGTTCCTAGCTACTATTGTAGCTGTTGTGGCGTCCTGCATCACGGAGTCTTCACCTGTAAGAGGACCGTTAGAAGATAAGAAAGAAGGGCACCATACATTACCTTGAAGCGGCGCAACCGGATCACTGCTGAGACTCAATTCTAAGCTAAGGTTCGATGGGTTAGCCATTTTTCAAAGGTGTTAAAAGAGATGGGTGGATGTAGTTAAAACTCAAAAGGCCGGAGATGATTTTCAGGAATGAGCAATCTTCAAAGTGTGCATGTTAGAGGTGATCAATACCTCTATAAAAAGAAAGAGGCGCTTGCTCAGAAATCGAAGAGGCGCTTGTTCAGAAATCAAAGAGGCGTTGGTTCAGAAAATCGAAGGGCCGCTTATTCAAAAAAATGAAGAGACATCGCTCTGCAAATCTCAAAAGCTGGATTTTCCGGCGTAAGTTAGGCGACGCTTTCTCTGCTTTTCAGAAAACGCGTTCAACTTTGTCAAAAGATCTCCGACAAAGTTGAAAACACGTGGAGGCTGGCGACGCTTTCGCGGCTTTTCAGAGCACGGGTGCCACTTTGTCAAAAGATCACGTGGAGGTCATCATCGCAGCTACACATCTTTAGCTGACAAGCGCAAAGTTCGGCGACACTTTCTCTGCTTTTCAGAAAACGCGTGCAGCTTTGTCAAAAGAGGCACTCGTTCAGAAATCGAAGAGGCGTCGTTCAGAAATCAAAGAGGCGTATTCAAAGATCGAAGAGTCGTCACTATTTCAAAAAGCCGGATTTACGGGATCAAAACGTTTGTCGACAAGGGTAAAAAAAAAACAGTACCACCACTTGCTATTGGGAAATCCCTATATATGTCGACCTTCATCTTTTATGGCAAGGCAGACCTGCGGAAAAAAAAAATGCCTAACTCTTCCTTACCTCCGAGAGTACACTCCCAGCAAAACATCTCAAAATACTCAGTTTTTTCCTCTTCCCCAAAGATGATACCAGATGCCTGGAGTACAGATGACCCAGGAAGAAACGGTAGATGGAAGCATGTGCTGATTCATTCACCGCTTCTTCAAAAGCAAAAGTATCTCATATCATCAAGGGCGAAAGCAAAGGTATCTCATATCATGCTTTTTCCCTGTCCTTTTCCTTGTCCTTGCTCTTACATGCAGGAGAAGGGGAAATAGAGTTATCAGTCGGAACCTGAAATCAAACTTCCGACCTGGAACTGATTGCCTGGAACCTTTGCCTGGTTGCTTACCTTGCATTGCTCTCGAGTACTCATCGTCGCGGAGAAGTAATGTTTTGAAGCACCATTTAAATGCAAAGGTTGCATTCCATTCCTGCATCAGAGGACAAATACTACACGAGAAGATGCCAAACCTGCATAAGGAAATACCACTTCTGCAAAGGGAGCAAATAAGACAAGTGAAAATGATACATCAAAGCATGTGGAGACAAGCACAACAAATATATATGCTGATTCATTCGCTGCTTCTTCAAAAGCAAAGGTATCTTATATCATGCTTTCTCCATGTCCTTTCCTTTGTCCTTGTTATTACTCGCATGGCAAAGTGAAAAGAGCAATCAGACGGCACTTGGAGTCAGTTTTCCGATCTACCCTCTTCAATACGAATTGGGGAAAGATTGAACAAAGAAACAGGTCATCACTTCCACCTCCTGCTTGCCTGCCATGTGTCTGAATCCTGCTACCCAATTCAAGAGTAGCACAAAGGAAAATCAACGGTAGGGGGAGACCAAAAGAATCCTCCAGCCCAGTTCAAGATCAAGCCTCGATGGCTCTTGAAGAAATCACAAGTCCGATTCAAAATCAAGTGTTCACCACCCTTGAATCAAATTCAACTCCAGATAAAAGGAGTAAGTTCAGATCTTCGGAGGAGACCAAAAGAATCCTCCAGCCCAGTTCAAGATTAAGCCTGTGGAAAATCAACGATTGGAGGAAACCAGAAAATCTTCCAGTCAAGCTCAAGATCAAGCCTCGATGGTCCTTGAAGAAATTTCCAGCCCAATTCAAGATCAAGCCTCGATGGCCCTTGGGTTGACATCTACATTAAGGGACTTCAAAACGCATCTTCCACACGTGACAAGCACATGTCTACGACGCGCCTTGAAGTGGGGGCATTTGTAGACATCAAAATTTCGGTGAAATGAATGTTGACCAATAATTAAAATTTCAATGTTCACGTGTCACATAAATTTTACATGTAGCGTGTGATTCAACGAAAAATCGAAATAAATTGGAAAAGTCATCAAATATGACACGTGTCAATACCTGGCAGAAATGATTTATTTCATCTGATTATTTAAATCCAAAAATCAAGTTTTGAAATTCTATAAATAGGAGGCCAATGCATTCATTTAGAAAAGGAAGGAAGGAGAAGGAGAAAGGAAAAGAAGAAAAGAAGGAAGGAAGAAAGAAAGAAGCCTTGAAACTCTAAAGCTCTCAAGCAAATCCCGAAGAATCAAGAAAGCAATCTTCGTTCTTCGTCAAATCAACCTTCAAGATCAAGCCCCGACGGCCCTTGAAGAACTTCCACCAACTCAAGATCAAGCCCCGACGGCCCTTGAAGAACTTCCACCAACTCAAGATCAAGCCCCGACGGCCCTTGAGGAAAGTGTTCATCATCCACACATCCGTTCATCCTTCAAGATTAAGCCCAAAAGCCCTTGAAGATCCGTTCATCCTAAGATCAAGCCCCAACGGCCCCTTTGGATCAACAAATCCACACATCCGTTCATCGTTCATCATCCGTTCAACCTTCAAGATCAAGCCCCAACGGCCCTTGAAGATTCATTCAGCATCCGTTCATCCTTCAAGATCAAGCCCCAACGCCCTTGAAGAACTTCCACCAACTCAAGATCAAGCCCCGACGGCCCTTGAAGAAAGTGTTCATCGTTCATCATCCGTTCATCCTAAGATCAAGCCCCAACGGCCACTTTGGATCAACAACCTCAACAAATCCTCACATCCAACCAACCTTCAAGATCAAGCCCAAAAGCCCTTGAAGATCCGCTCATCCACCAACCTTCAAGATCAAGCCCAACGGCCTTTGAAGAACTTCCACCAATTCAAGATCAAGCCCCAACGGCCCTTGAAGAACTCCCACCAACTCAAGATCAAGCCCCGACGGCCCATTGAAGAAAGTGTTCATCATTCATCAACTGTTCATCCTAAGATCAAGCCCCGACGGCCCTTTGGATCAACAATTCATCCACAAACGTACACCCTTCGAAGATAGAATCAGAGGACCAAATTACAAAGAGATTGTAACCCCAAAATCATTAATACAAAATATATATTTTGTACACGTATTCTTGTCGCTTGTTTCAGGAATTTCTCGTGTTTACAACGTTATTTTGGTGCTCCTTCAATCAAAACGATAGTAGACTAAATATTGTCTATTTTAGAAAGAAAGAAACTAATATGCATGATGTGCTGCCACTCCATTCTACGGTCTGATGGTATTTCTCTTCATTTGGAAATGAGAGGTCTTAGATTTGAATCTCGTGGATGACAAATTCAATACCAAACTAGGCTACCCATTGTGTAGCTTAACTGAACTCTCCCTCCTTTTAATGTAAAAAAATCGATGTATTAAAAAAAATATATATATGCATGATTAACAAATTCGTAGAATTGTTTGTAGTATTGCAATAATTATCGACTTTGACTTGTCATTTTTTAATACCCAAGTGGAAGAATTTTTTTGGATAATTCCACAGATATCCTGGTGCATTTTGAAAAATTCGAGTTTCAATTGAATTTTATCACAGCAGACCTGACCGTCAAGGAATTTGTCGTACAAAAGAATTTGCAATGTAGAAAAGACCTTTAACTCAATACTCGCGTAAATCAACGGTCTAACAAACCCAATGCAAGGGGGTTGGGAGAGAAGAAAATAAATACAGGACTTGCAGAATATTATTCCTTCCACAAGAAAACGACATGGCGCAAACCTTGGAAATTTTTTTCCAATTAATTTTTTTTTTTCACGACTTTAAATTCTTCCATAAATTAACGTATGTATTGACTTGGGCCTTAGAAGAATGCTTGTGATTAACGGACTCCATGTACCTATACTAATAATAAACTTATGTATTGACTTAGGACTAGCGAAGGGTAAAAGGAATTTGGGGAGATCAGGATCCTCTTGACTCACTAATATAGACCGTTGGATTTTGATTCAACGGTTACAAATAGGGAGTCTCTCTAAAAGTTATAATAATTGTAGCCGTTGGATTTTGATTCAACTGCTACAAACAGGGGACCCCTGTAAAAGTTATAATAATTATAGCCGTTGGATCAAAATCCAACGGTCTGTGTTTATGGGTCAGGAGGATCCTGATCTCCTGCTCGGGAGAGGATCTAATTCCTGGGTAAAATACCTGAGTATGGTAATTGCAACTGTTCACCTGTTTAAATTTAATAGTTATAGCTATGGGTAACCGTTTAAATAAATATACGGTTATGAGTATAACCATTTACCTGTGAAATATAAATGAGTAAACATGGATATTACGTGGGAATACAAACGGGTACCTATTTAACCATCTGTATTATTTGTAAAATTTAAAAAACAAAAATTGAAAACCCTAAGAGGTTGACCGAGTCGACGCATCGTCGAATTCAAACTCTCCGGCTGTCATCGACTCACCGGATGACAGAATGCTAACAATTCAAATTCATATTCTTCCCAGATGCTTGCGGAAGAGGAAGAACTGAGAAAATAATTGCTTTTGTCATTGTGGATTTTTAATTGTTTTTGACTTGGAAATTTTGAAAGTGGGTGGAGTTAGTTCATCATAATCTGAAGGCATAAATATTAAAGTTCAAACCTATTGATCATTTCTTACATATTTTTTTCTGCAGCCAAAGTTGGGATTAGGATTTGGATTGTTAAACTTAAAAGTCAAGCCAGAATGGTTTGCCTTGCCAATGGTTTTTTATCCAAGAAGGATTAATCTTTCTTGTTGATCTGAAGTTACTAGTAAATAAGTTGTTCGGGTTGAGTTTCACAAAGGGTTTAGTTGTTTCATTAATTAAGTAATGAAAGGTTTTTTTTATTAGTAACCCAATTAATTCTTAGAATATGTATTATATTACCTTTATTGATAATAGCTAAACATATTGTCCGTATACTATTATTTTAATTTTCAAAGTGATTTGAGGACTTAGAGGATTGGAATAGAGAAATGCATATGTACTTATAACTGCGTTCAATTATGCAAGTAGTCATTTATCACATTGGTGAAAAAAAAAACCATGCGTTCAATTATCAAAAAAAGAAAATTATGATAATTATTACACAATAGATAAACGGTTATGTGGGTAAAAAGAAAATTATGACAATTATTACACAGCGGATTAACGGTTATGTGGGTAAGGCATAAACGATTGTGGGTAAATAACCGCAGTTACCCGTTACCATAACCATTGTCTATCCCTATTTAGGACTTAGGAGCAGGACTGTGAAATTTTACGTTGATTTTCTTGTTGAAAACACTACTTCTAATTATTTTTATTTTTATTTTTAACAAAAAAAAAAGAACAAAAAAACATTTTTTGTGTTATTTGTGTTCATTTTAAAAGTTGGATTGAGGTTGTAGGGTCTTTCTTCTCTTTTGTACTGTTTTCGGACTCAAAACAAGAAATTTCGTTCTTGTAATAAAAACTTCAGTATAAATATATCTTTATATCAAAATAAAAAAAGCGTTATTAAGCAGAATCATCAATGTTCAAGTTTTATCATGAAGGTGCTAAAATTATCAAAGCCCCAAATTGTGAAAGGAAAAGTTTTTTCTTAAAGGTTCAAGCCCAGACCATTTTATAACAACGGGCCAAACCAAATCAAGATAGTCCATTGGACTTGAGTTATGTATGGATGCCACTCTGCTGGTTACAGAGATTATCAAGATCCTAATCTCATTTGAGTTAGGCTAAGTGGATTATAATCATCCGCTCTTACATCATATTAGGCACTGACAGATATGAAGAAGACAAGGCAAATTGGGTTTTCATTTTGCAAGCAAATAACAATAGTGAGAGAAGCGTGACCCACATCCCTTACAAAATTAACTTTCTGATAAATATAACGGAACAAGATGTCTTAAAATCTACAAATAAGCTTCTGAACGTGAGCATCAAGGCGCTCAATTACTAGGGGGTGGTACTGGTAATGGTCCTATTAAAAGCATCAATAAGGACCTTTGAGTTCCACCCACCAAAAAGGAGGGTTAGCGTTATGACCTCGTCTAAAATAGTTTTTAATAAATTTCTTTTACAAAACGTTATCCTGTTCTAAATTATAATAATTTATTGTGAGAAAATTTCAAATTTGGATTCAACAAGTAGCGTACTGCAAAAGCCAACTAAGCCTAACACAAGTGCATAGATTTAAGTGAAGTCACCTAAATTAGAAGTTTTTCTATCCGAAATTGGACGAGAGCAAAAAAGAGAGAAGATATGATCAGAGAGTGGTGCCGGGTAGGTATGAATTTTTGTGTCTTGGCGATATAATTTCTCCTAAGTTTGAGCCGTTGAGGATCACATTCATAAGTTTCAAGGTATACTCTAAAGTATTCTAACAAACTATAATCAATTATAAACCAACACATGTAAGAGATGCATATGTTAGAACTTAGGGACTTACTAGAAATTTGGGCCCACGCGTTGTTGCGGGATTGAAAATTAAATGAAAGATTATATATGAAAGATACAAAAGGTAAACAACAACGAACCCACTTGCCAATCCTACCAAAAGAAGCTTATTATAATTCTAAGTGAAACAGAGGTGAGTAATTCTAAGTGAAAGGCCAACATAGATACATATATATATATATTTTTTTTTTAATACATCGATAATTTTATACTAAAGGAATAACGAGTTTAGCTAAGCCACACAATAGGCAACCTATTTTGATATCGAATCCGCCATCCACGAGATTCGAACTTAAAACCTCTCACTTCCAAGTGAAGAGAAATATCACCAGACCGTAGTACTGAGTAGCATATAAATTAAACATTCTGAATTTTCCAATTACATAAAGCACTCCTCAAAATGAAGTCTTCCACTGGACCAATCTTTCATTGGGCTAAGCCTCCGATACTTGGAATCCAGCCTAATTCCAAAAACCCAGCTGAGTGGCAGTCTTGTAAATAAAACGAAATGTAGGTATTGTTACTGTAGCTTATGAACTGGCTTCCTCCCCACCCCAATCCAGGCCCAAAAGAGCAGCCCAAACTCATCATCTTTCATGAAGGAAAGCCCAAAACCGAAAAAACCAATGGCACAAATGTAATTAGAATGAAATAGAGGGCCCATTCCATATGCAACATGAATACTGCAATTTCTTTTCCAACTTTAGACTTAAGTAATATGCTAGAATATTCTTATCACACACCATTCCAATCAAAGTAAAATGTGGTTTAACCCCCTGAACTATCATCCTAGTCGAAATTGATCATCTGAATTAATTAAAATCAGCCAATTAATCCCTTACTGTTAGGTTTCGTTAACCATTTCATCAAATTCAAGAGCAAATTAATCATTTCATCATCAATTTTTACTTGTCAATAATAACCACTAATAAAACTATGCCACTAATAAAACTATGACACATGGACACAAAATAATGTGTAAAACATATAGCATAATAAGAAAACTTGAATAAATAAATAAATAAACTGAACATTTACATAACAGACCATTTCAAATTGTCATTACACATTATTATGTGTCCACATGTCATAATTGTATTGGTGATTATAGTTGACAAGTAAGAATTGATGATGGAAAGACTAATTGCCTTTAAATTTGACAAAAACAGTGGATCCAATCTACCGAGAAGGGGTTAATTGGCTAATTTCAAATAGTTCAGGGGATTAATTTACCAAAAAAATAGTTCAAGTTGTCAATTTCAACTAGGGTAATAGTTCAAGAGGTCAAATAATAGTTTATCCTTCCAATTATTAGTATTCTCCCTCCCTTTCCTTCCTCATTGATTTTCCACGTGGAAAAATCTGGAAACGTTTAATATTGAAACATTTGAATGCAAAGGGAGGAGTTCGTTTGACCAAAAAGAAATGTAGAGAGAGGAGTTAGGTGTCAAATGGATGCATGTATTTGGTATGCAACAAACAATGCAAAAACAAGCATGTGTTGTATAAAAAAATTCCCACCAGAAAGGGAGGAGGTGTGGAATTGGCAGTATTGGAGGTAGGTAGCATAAATTTGGTGACTTTGAAGGGTTTGCTTTGTTTGGTGTATAAAATAGTTTCCAACTTAAAATTTTCAAGATTCAAATTTAAAATTTTTTAATTACAAGTAAAGAGCAATACTACTAAATCATATAAATAAATAACTAATGTATTCTTATTAATTAAACCTTTTAGAAAAAGACTTAATATAAATTTGGTGATTTCAAAGAGTTGCTTTGTTTGGTGTATTCTTATTAATTAAATCGTTTTAGCAAAATATTTAATTAGAGCCTATATCATGGCCCTTCTACCTACTCAAAAGACAAAATCATTTTTGTTTTATAAATAAATAAATAAAAATAGATTAACCCATCCATAATCAGGCTCTTTCAAGTATGGTCCCATGAAAATTAAAACCTCTAGTGGTAGATGAGGCCAACCTAAATTGGTCATCCTACAAAGAACATGATGCCAAATATAACAATCTACCAATCTTTTTTTTTTTTTAATTTTTTATTTATTTAGTTAATAATTCAACAAGTCTTTTATGATATTTGACCTCGAAAGTAAAAACCTATGTCACCAAGGTGTTCAGGGTTACTAAACTAAAAGATAATAAAAAATAAAAATAAAAACTGTTAATTTCTTTACACAAAAAGAAAAACACTACTATTTTTTACATGCATGCAGTGCAATATGTTCAACATCAATGCATGCTCTTATCAATGCACTAGTAAAAATAAACTCACAAAGTTTTGGTAATGTCGAACTTATAAGCTATTGTATCTGGAAAATCTTGCTCCAAACTTGTTAGTTAACTTGTAATTTATCAATTAAATCCATTGATCAATAATCCTTACCACCTTTAAGTGACTCTTTATCCAAATTATTATTTAAATCTTCTTATCCAAGTCAAAAACCATGTAATCAACTTCTATCATCCAAATTAACATTTGTACCAAAAAGAAAAATTAAACTTGTGTTGTAGAGTCTATTTAACTGACGAATATAGTGAGGGAAATAGATGGCGCGTTGGCAAAGAGAAGAGAGAGTTTAATGTAATTCATATTGTGCATCTATTAATAATAGTAGGAAACATAAAATCTTGACCCAACAGGTACTACATTTTTAACAAAATATTATTTTTAGGATACTATCTAAAAATTAAAATATAATAGAATATCAAAAGAATTTTCTAAGATTTACACCGTTAAATTTCGAACTTAATTAGGACTGCAACAACTAATACTATAAAACGATGAGAATTGAAGATTGAAGTCAAACCTACACAACAAAGTCAGAGGCACAAATGCCCATCAATCTGCAGACAACTTTGGCAAACCCTTTGTCAATACACTGTTGCTTTAGAACGATTTTATTGACGACGACAAACTACAACGATTTCTTCTATAAATATAAATATTGATTATATACATAGTGATTATATTATATATACATGTAAAATAAAACTCAAGTTTATTTCTTTCCCTCTCCTCTGAAACTTGATGGGAGATGAAATGTTTTATGGGATGGAGAGACATTGATATTATGTTGTAGGTATTAGCTTTCTCTTTCTGCAAACAACTCATCAGCCATCTTCTTCTCCGTCAACCTCTCTCGTAATAAACTCTGTTTTGCTCTCTCTCTCTCTCTCTCTCTCTCTGTGCCTCGGTTTTGTCGCCTTTTCCTGTATTTAACCAGGTAGATTGCTAAATGCACCCACTACACTTTTCTGTATTTTTCAAATGTGATTGGTTCTGCATTTCCATCTGGGGATTTTGGCTTCTGGGTTTCTCTCTGATACTCCTAATCTCTGCAAAGGTCTTGTGTTTTTTTTTTACTTTTTTTTAGATTTTGGTTTGATTGTGTTTGAATATCTGAGAAAATATGGAAAAATATAAAAACAAAAAAGCATTCCTTTCTGGGTTTTTTGGATCTAGTTTTCATTGGGAAATAGTTGATTTTGGCAACAGCATTGGATTTACATCTTTTTTTCTGTATAGAGATTTATTTATTTATTTATTTTTTTACATAATCAGTGCTAATTGTTTTCTGGTAATTAATTTCCAAATGTTGGTCAAATGGGGTGGATTATGATGGGATTAACATGTTTTCCTGAGCTCCGTTAACCTTATAACGGTTCATCTAATGTGAGGATTGATCCGATATTGGAATGCAAAAAGATATTTGCTATTTGTTTGTAAGCATGGCAAGTTACAATAGTTCAACTACGTTTTTGTTGCACGGAACTGTAACTCAATAGGTTAAGAGTGGTTACTCCTACACCCGAGGTCCTGAGTTCAAATTCTCATTCTCTAATATCGATTTTGTCATTTGTTTATATTGTTTTTTTCCTTCATTATTCATCCCTGTTTTTGTCCCAAAATCCTTGATAATTTGTATTTTAAGATATTTTTGTCCTCTAATTTGTATAATTTGTGTACTTGTGAATTGACCTGGTATGTTACGAATTTTCAGAATGGCTGCTGCTACTGCATTTCACCAAAGCGTTGGGACTCCTCACTCCCTTGGCCTTGTCAATAATTCCGGCTTGCATCAAGAGTTTGCGAAAAGCTCAGGGAGATTGATTTCAAAGCGTTTTGAGGTTGATATTGGACTGTCGAAAAGAGGAGGATATAACTCTTCCCAGAGAAACCTTAGAGTAATTCGAGCCTCGGCTTCTGAGGCTTCAGTGATTGATATGGTTTCATCCCCCTCGCATACCAAAGCCAATGATTCTCGAAAGAAATCTAGTAAGCAGCTTTAACCATTCAATGATCCGTGATTAGCAAATATGCTCATGTTAATTGTTTGTTGTTGCTTAACCCATAACATGGTCATATAATTCATTTTCCTAGAAACAAATTGGTTGAACTTTATTCTTTGTACAATTGATATGCCATATCCATATGAGTTTGAAGTTTAAATTTCTAGTTGTAAAATTTTCCAACCACCTGCATTGCAGATGAAGCAGCTTTGATTTTGATTAGGCATGGCGAGTCATTGTGGAACGAAAAGAACTTGTTCACAGGCTGTGTTGATGTCCCTCTGAGCAAGAAGGGTGTGGAAGAGGCAATTGAAGCTGGCAAGAGAATCAGCAACATACCTGTCGACATGATCTATACATCTGCACTTATTCGTGCACAGATGACTGCCATGCTTGCCATGACACAGCACCGTCGTAAGAAGGTAATTTGGAGCAAAACATCTTGTTGAGTGTTAGTAGGAACCACTTGAATAGCTATTTGGAGGCTTTACGTAGTGGCATTGGAAACTAGAAAATGATATTCATAGATGATTGAATTGGTTTTATACCATTCATCGTATTTAAGCAGGGATACGCAGACAAAACATATGTTCGCACCCTAAAAGGAAAAATAAATATTGCGCTATTAATTTGAGCTGCATTTTCAAAACTGTTTTAATGTCTGAAATCCTTAAGTTTTCCATATTTCCTGTTCACTCTCTTCTGGTTGTATATCCATTTGGCGGCCTTTTTATATCAGTTTTCCTGCAGGTCCCAGTTATAATGCATAACGAGAGTGAACGGGCTAGGGCATGGAGTCAGATTTTCAGTGAAGACACAATAAAGCAAACCATTCCTGTCGTTGCAGATTGGCGATTGAATGAAAGAATGTAACCATTCCATCTTTGCATTTTTGTATTATTGTTCTTTTATTTATTTTTCCCTGTACTTGCATTGCATGACATGGATCTTGTTTTTAGGTATGGGGAATTACAGGGTCTTAATAAGCAGGAAACAGCAGACAGATATGGGAAGGAACAAGTTCACGAGTGGCGTCGGAGTTATGACATTCCCCCACCCAATGGGGAGAGTTTGGAAATGTGTGCTCAAAGAGCTGTTGCGTATTTCAAAGATCAAGTAAGAATGACCATGTGCCTACCTATCTCTTTGTCCTCTTAACTGTTTGTATTACATCCAATATGCAAGGGTTTTGTGTCGTTTTTGAAGTCTTAAGTGAGAGTACGCCGTTCTGAATATATGACTGCATATATATAACGCTGCAGATTGAACCCCAACTGTTAGCTGGAAAGAATGTTATGATTGCTGCCCACGGGAATTCGTTGAGATCCATAATCATGTATCTTGACAAACTGACTTCTCAAGAGGTAACAGACCATTTTATTATTAAGATGTGCACTAAATTTGTGGGAACGGAGCAGGAAAAGGATAAAATTAATGTGTTGTCTTGTTATATTTCGGCAGGTTATCAGTTTAGAACTATCAACTGGAATACCCATGCTTTACATTTCCAAAGAGGGAAAATTCATTCGGAGGGGAAGTCCTGCGGGGCCTGCTGAGGCTGGGGTTTATGCCTACACCAAGGTATGCAACTTCTTGTATACTTGCAACTTTTCCACAGTCCAATTCTATAGTATCAATAGTTAGGTGAATTTCCTAGTATTTCAGCCGGGAAAAATAATGTGCCTGCTCTTCCCTTTGTGAGGAAAGAAAGGGAGCTTCCAAGTCATAGCAACTGGATCCCCACACTCACCGTAAAAGATTCAACTTCTTCTATCAAGGAAGGCTGTAACTTATATACACAGCTTTGATTAGACCCTAATCATCTCAAATTGGCATTCATTATTGTTCTTCTGTCAAGGATCTAATGCGTCCGCTATTTGAATTTTGTTGCAGAGTTTGGCTCTTTACAGGCAGAAGTTAGATGAGATGGTTCATCGGTGTGCTCCTTCCTAGTATAGGTAACCCCATAAATATTTTCTCAAGTAGGGAACCTAAATTACGGGTTTTCTTCTGCTTTTGAAGTCTTAAATCTGCTTGTGCACATTCATTTGCTCTTCTCAGGAGGCTTATCTTTCGGCAGTCTTGTACCGGTTGATTGCTTCGTTCAAGTTTTTACGTGTATATGAAATATATTGGTACGGTTCTCAAGCTCGCAGACCTGGCTACTCGTTTCTGTGTACTTTCTGTATGTGTTTAGCAAGCAAATTTAGTTAAAGTCAAAGTCTTGTATGAGAGTGAAAGTTGTGTATGTTGTTTTTTTCCTCCCAGTTTGTAATCGTGTAATGATAGATTCAAATAAACAAAAACATTTTAGATGGAGGAACATCCCTCCCATATAGAACATGTAGTTCATCATCTGATCTTTGTTCATAGAATTATTATTTTTGTCAGCCAGATTATCACCATTCAAATTATATAGTTCATCTCTAGGGCCATTCAAATTATAAGTCTCCTAGTTTTCAGCATTTCCTGCATCAAGTATTTTTGGTCTCAGTCTGGTACCTAAAGTCATAATTTTGGGACACTTTTATATATTCATTATGTTTTTCGTCAGAACCTCTATTACATGATGGCATGGCGCCCATTGGACTGATTAGGCACCATGTGTCAATCTGGTACCACATGAATATAAAAAATAAAAATAAAATAATTAAAAACTAGAATAAATCTTTGTTTATTACCTTAAGTTTTTTGATTTTCAACAGTTCATATATCAAGTTTTTTTTCATCCCAGTCTGGTACCTAAAGTGATCATTCTTGGATCCGTTGAGTTTTCTATCAAAACAACAGTTAACTTATGATGTGGCACTTTCATAAACTATAATTTAACGTCACGTGTCAATTTAGGGCCCACGTGGATGTTAAAGATTTTATGTCAAACACATTCTAAAGAGTTTGGCTGTCAAAAAACACTTTTAGCCCTCCATGAAGTAATATCCAACCATGCCCTAATTTAGTGACCTTTTTTTTTTCTTTTTTTTTTTTTTTCTACTTTCGTTTCTCAAGCTATGTCTTTCGAAAAAGCTCTTTGGCTGTGAGAAAATGCCTATAACCCTTTTTCGATGTGAAAGATTTAAATGTCATGATGCGCAAAATGAGTTTATCTGTTGAATATGTGGAGCATTTTGGAGGAGATTAGTTCGATTCTAAAACCGATTGATCATATCAGACGCACACATCGGGTCCGAGTCATTATTCTAAAAATCTTCATCTAGTGCTGTTTAGGCTGGGCAACTGCGCACTGTCCCAATTAATGTTTGAGCGTTTGAAAATTAAGAAAGAGCTCCTAGACCAACTGAGGCGCCTGCCTAGACAGCCTAGACACCCGCTTAGCCCCCCCCCCCAGACTGGCCTAGGCACCCGCCTAAGTCACAACTCACTTAAACAAAAAATAGATAACTTTCATTTTGCATTATATTTTTTCCAATAAATTGTAAGAGATTGTTGCAGGCTTAAATGAACACACATTACATTATGTTCCCTTGTTTTCAATGTTTCAATACTTTAATATATAAGGAAAACCAATGAAAATGGCTTGAAAACTTTGAGTTTTAACGATAAGAACAAAATAAAGGGTACAGTGAATAGTACCAAGATTGACTTTTTAGTGTAAAAATATGATTTTTCGTTAAAGTGAACGGTACCGCGGATTTTTTGTTAAAACTCCCTGATGTCAATGTATTTTGTAGTTTTTTTATGAAATTACATATATTTTATGTACAAATAGATACTTATTTACACGAGACATAATAGATTAACTTAAATCCATCTAGTGTGCCTAGGCGCCCGCCTAGGCCCCATCTAGCCGTCTAAGCCCTAGGCCCTAACCCGCCGCCCAACTACCGCTTAACATGTTTTCAAACCTTGGTTAGAGTCAAACTCGACAGGCATTTTTTAGGAAACGAGTTCGACTCAAAAACCGACCTTTCGCCTGTCTGCTCTTAAACACCACCGTTCTTCATGCGCTCTGGAATTGGAATATATGTTCCGCAGAATGAACCACAAGAAAAAAAGAACAGATAAATGCAAAAATCTCTTATTTGAATTGTGAACTGCGCGAGTTCCAACTAACTTCAAAAGGCGAATTCATTCGTTGAGACACCAAAAATTTCTCAAAATAAATTGACGAATAGAGTCGACGATACATCAGTTAAGTCACCATCATCTACCTTTAGCCATTCTTATACTCAATGTACACCTTCGGTAGCATTTCCGGTACTAGCAGCCACCGGCTCATCATTGTCTGAGACTTCCGGTTCTATCCCATGGGATGACGAGATGTCTGTTTTCTCGTCATCAGAAGCATCAGAATCTGAGTCTAACTTGAGAGAATCTAATGAAAGAGCAGCACTGGTAACAGCAGGTTCTGAGGCCGCCAAAGAAGGGTTTCCTCTTGTCCAAATTGTGGACATCTTCTTGTCATCCTCTTTCATCCTTTCTGCATATTTATTTATATCGAAACCAGAAGTATCGTTTCCCCCGAATGCAGCCTCCAGTTTATCCATATCAAACAGATCCTCCATTATCTTCTTGGCGTTGTTGTCATCCGAGTAAACAAACTTCACTTTGTTGTATGTCTTTGGCTCTAGAAAAGGCTTTACCATCTGCAACAAAGAAAGATATTATTAGCATCAGAAGAACCCAGCTGATACATTTTGGCCGTAAATTCACCCATGTTAATGGAAACCTACAAGTACTAAGCGACTAGGATCCTCTCTATTTGGAACTTTTCTAAACCGGGAAAAGCAAATGGCCAGCTCCTTGGAAACAGGAATGGCATAAGATACAAAGAAACCGCTTATTACTAATAATTTATCAGGCTAAAAAAATTGGCACTCTTCCGGCAGCCAAAGTTAGGTGGCAATTTGCAGTTCTTATTCCCAAAACAAGACACTGTCAATGACAAGGCCAAAGCTGTATAACGACAAACTGAAAGTGTTGCAGCTTCAGTATAAATGATCCTCTAGGAGTATAGATGTAGCGAAAAATTTAAAACAAGAGGAACAAAAAGCATCAAATGGACTTACCGAAAAGAATGGTTCAAAAAACTTGGGTGGATTGTACAGTATTGCAAGTCCTAGGTGTTCTGGATAACGGTCTTGTAAAACACGTGCAGTTTCCCGTGTCACCTTCACCGAAATATTTGACAAATTGAAACCTTCGAAGTCTATCATCCAAACCATCTGCTCCTGACCTGGAGGAAGATTTAAAACAGCATTCTCCATGCAATATACCAAATATTTAATCTGGCCCTTCGTTGACTTTGAGTTCTACAATAAAAATACAAAAAGTTAACAAGGCAAATTAGTTTTCTTCTGAAACTTGGATCTCTAGAGCATTGGATATGCCTATAAATTATAAAACAGCAGATCCCATAAAAAGGATTTCAAAAAGATGAATATAACCAATGATTTTGTCAATAATGGTGCACCGTCAATATGCTTATTATCGGAATGTCAGACAAGTTATTTTTGCAAAAAGTATCTGCTCCAATACATGATTTTTTGTTTAGATGAGATGAAATAAGTTGACGATAAAAACAGTTTTACAGCAGGATAAGATCCCAGACGTAGCTACTCAGAGACCAACAAAATATTCTAATCTAGAATAATAGCCTAATTTATGAAATACAGAATATTCATGGAGGTATCAGAAGAGTTTAGAAGATAAAACCTGACAACGTGGTCTCATGACGAGAACTGGTCTCCCATGCTTGTCGAAATAATTCGTTCTGTAAATCTTCCCCGTTTCTGCTTCACGAGCTATCTCTTCCTGTATTAGAAATGAAGATGATGAATTTGTAAGAACATAGTCTCTTCAGTAACCAATACCATATACTGCAAGAACCGGCCACAACCATGAAGACTCCAGTTGACCATTGCAGTATCTAGGTTAGAAGTAATTATAGCTATGCTGGAGTCTGATAATTGGTCTATTAATTATTTTACAGTTACATGATATTTGGGGTTGGATTCAGAAAGGACTGCTGATTGGCCTAGGATGAATTATTACAAAATACAGAGATGTCAACTGGCCCTTGTTGCGTGCATTGAACAAGAACCAAATAAGCCAGCTCAGGATGCATTGCAGAACAACGATAGAGATAAAAGCCTTAAGTTTGCATGAGGGACTTTCAACGAGCCAAGGAAATTTATACTCAATGGTTGAAAATACACTACATGGACACCGCCATTGAACTACTTGAGCACCAACGAGAACCAAATAAACCAGCTCAGGATGCATTGCAGAACAAAGATAAAGATAAAAACCTTATGTTTGCATGAGGGACTTTCAAAGTGCCAAGGAAATTTAGACTCAATGGTTAAAAATACACTTGGAATTTAAAGGTCTACACCTGCGTCAATAAAAGACAGAGTATATGGAGTGCAAGTTCATTGCAAACGGAGGCTCAAATGAGTTAGGGGTGAGGATTGGAGATCAGGAAGTACCAAAGAGCGACCGCTTTCGCTACCTAGGATCTATCTTGCAAAAGAACACAGAGTTGGATGGAGACCTCAACCATATAATACAAACTGGATAGATGAAGTGGAAGAGTGCATTCGGCGTGTTGTGTGATCGTCGTATGCCATTGAAGCTCAAGGGAAATTTTATAAGACAGCAATAAGGCCGGCAATGCCTTATGGCACGGAATGTTGGGCGGTGAAGCATCAACATGTACATAAAATGGGTGTAGCTGAGATGAGAATGCTTCATTGGATGTGTGGGCACACGAGAAAAGATAAGATTAAGAATGAGGATATCTAAGGTAAAGTAGGAGTAGCCGAAATTGAAGGAAAGATGAGAGAAAATCGGTTACGGTGGTTTGGACATGTGAAACGAAGGCCTACTGACGCTCTAGTTAGAAGATGCGATTACGAGACAGAGGTTCAGGGCTGAAAGGGTAGAGGAAGACCTAAGAAGACTTTGGAAGAGACTCTAAGAAAAGACTTAGAGTACTTGAATCTAACGGAAGACGTGGCACAGAACCAAGCGCAATGGCGTTCTAGGATTCATACAGCCGACCCCACTTAGTGGGAAAAGGCTTTGTTGTTGTTGTTGGTTAAAAATACACTACATGGACACCGCTATTGAACTACTCAAGCACTACAAAACTACTAATAAAACACTACAAATGCACTACGAAGACAATAAATAAGAAACAAGGGACTTTCAAATGACAACCTGAAAGGTGTCATCTGAAAGTTCTCTTGAATGTATTGCATCTAGTCAATTTCATGTTCCTCTTATCTAATTTTTGCAGTGCATTCCTAATAAATTTAGCCTAAATTTCATGGAACTTTAAATTCCCTCATCCAAACATAGGGTCAAGGAACAACCTTCAGAATTTTATATCAGGCTTTATTTGACAACTAGTAACCCAACAGAGTGGCGAATAACCATGTTACAGAAACCTAAGGAGTGATGGATACTGTTCTAAGAAGAATGAAAAGGTACAATCTGGATGAATTCTGACTATGAGGCTATGAAAGAAGCATACCCAACGAATCTCCTCCGGTTTGTGTTCTGACCTCCACTTTAAGGTATCTTTTAACATTTTGGTTGCCTTCTTGACATTCCAATTTCTCGCCCTCAGATACCTTGAGATGGATGCATCTGAACAATAGATGGACAACTTATCAGGCAACGGTCCTATCAGCTTTTTCACTTCGTTAATCTGCAAACATGAAGAGTGTTGCAGGGTAGAATCATCATGCCCCGACTTATAGGACTCGAACAAATTAAAGAAAGCACTTTTAAAATACTGAAAGGAGAACTTTTAATGGAGATACCTTTGCCTGCTGCTCTTCACATGATAATATCTTCTCAGAGCCATTTGAAGGGGATTTCTTTATTCCCGCACTCATAGTTTTCTGAGAAGACTCTGTAAATCAAAAATAAAGATTCTGTAAGTACTAATGTCACTGTCATGTACCCATTTCAGTCCCCTCTCCCCAATCCTTTAACATATAGAATAAACAAGCAAAATCTGTAATAAAAAGCTTGTTTTCTATCCTATGAAAAGCAAAAAGAATGCATGCTTCAAGAATGACTAGCACATCTCACGCGTATCTATTCTGACAGAAATTCGCCCATGTATGAGATCTAACTCATTTATATTATGTTTTAATTTGTCAGGAGGTATATTACATTTTACAAGCTAGTTACATAAATTACTCAATCATTAGGGGTGAATTACTGAGCCAAGTACTACACAAAGTTTTAATTTTCTCAGGAGGTATTGCATCTTACAAGTACTAAATAAATGTTTTCGTTTTATCAGGAGGTATCTTACGTCTGTTAATTAATCAACCATTTTTAGCGGGAAAAAACTGCTAATCCAAGTACTACATAATGAAAAAGACACAACGGAAATGAATGCTTTTGAATTCATCCACAGTTTGAGAAAAATTTATTTCAGGTACCTATTTTAAAGATCTCAATAATGTCAATGGTTGCATTATTGAAAGTTGAATTATCTGCTCTCAAGTTATCGGATTTACAATTTACTCAGTGCCCCCAATAATTCCTTTCAAATTGTTCAAAAATAAAACTTCTTCTGGATTGCTACAAGATTATGTCACTTAGCATGGATCTTTAGCTGACAGGATCACAAAATTCCTTGGATATCTTCTCCCGAGATTATCCTCTATTTCCCACCTTTGAGGAGATGTACATGGGATCATAAGTTAGTTCAAATAGAATGCCTAATTTCATCTCATTTTTGGAGCAAACATTGTTTTATCAGCAAAACAAACTGAACCTCTGTCATTTGACATTTTCACGATTCAACCAATTATGGTAGTCCACAAATCAATTGTATAACCTAACATCGATGTGCGAGAACTTTCCCAAGCAACATATGCAATCACTTCTAACAAGATTACGCTGACATTCTTAACAGCATATGCACACCCCTCGCTATTACCAGGGGAGCCTAACAACAGTTTGTCTAACCATTCCAAATCATTGAAATCAAACTCCGAGCCCCCAGTCCGAATCCAAGCCCTCATTTTCAAATTAATAAGTCCTAGTAATTCAGACTTAAAAATGCAATTGTTGACAACTATCCCGCCATTCAGACTATATCTGTTGTCAGCCAAATTACTACTATATCTACTCAACTAATCAACTTATTAATCCCTTCTGTTACAGCTTTTACATGACAATGTTGGAATCACCACTCTCCTCATAGTATCATCCAAATCTACCTTAAACCATAATGTTTCGACCGACATTCAACCGACACCCCAAACAAATGGGAAATCTGCTGACACAAAACACCATGTGGGTTTTTGTACTCAATTCAACTTCTCAATTATTTTAGCAAATTACACATGAAATAATTCATAAAAAAAATCAAAATTCAATCCCATGGGTTATATCTTTATATTCAACTAAATATCACAAAATCGCATTTTAACTAACATAAGTAATTTAGTATGCAACCCAACCCAAGACACCAAATCACAAACATCATGGTAAAAAGACAACCTTTTCAAGTACTAGAATTGCGAGCATAAATCGAGGAAACAAAAGACAAGATCCCACCTTGACCAAACAGATTGAGGAATTTTGGCGGAGCTTCACAGGAAGTGATGAGCGGAGCTGCTATTATTTCCTGTAGCAAACCATAGAAATGGTCAACTGTGAAAAACAAGGCAGTATTATTTCGTGTAAAAACAGACACAGAGAGAGAGAGGGCGGAGATGTGGCGGGTTTGGACTTTGGATTATATATGAAGAATATTACTTGGATCGAAATCGAATCAGGGGTGTCGCTGAAATCTGGTTGAATTTCCAAAAAAACGTGCTCGTTCAATACACATATATACATATAATATATACATATATTTTTATTACAACTTTCAAAATCTCATTTGATATTTTAAACTTTTTATAATTAAAAAGAAAAATACACTTGTGAACAGTGTAGAATAAAATTTTTGAAGTGCTAATAACAATTCCCATATTTTTTTTTTTTTGAGAGAATAATATATACATATATGTATATATGTTTTTGTGGCTTGGAAGGCATATATGATACGGATTTTTCATTGCCGTAACCCGTTTGTCATTTATGTGTGGATCGTAGCAGACATATATAATTCTTACAAGTGAAAAACGACCGAAATGGTGGGTGAGATATTTAAGCAAACGCCGGTGTCTTAAGGACATCACATTATTGTAGCATTAAATATTTGTGGTTTTCTTCCAGTAAGAAACTCGAAATTTTTAGAAATATCATATCTAGCTTATTCAAAGATGAATGTTATAGTTTTCGTAAATATCATTATTATATTGTACCACCATGTGTACTACTATTTTAAAAGATGAAGCGTCAACCAATAATAATATATCAGATGTTTGTTAAAAAAACGGTATAATGTGGTATGAATAAATATAATATGTCTGATAGGCCAAATCACCAATATCATTTGCTAATAAAACTTTGGTGTCACTTTTAAAAAGGGATTCAACTTTTCAAAAGAATTTGTTATGCTACTTACTATATTAAGCAATGAACAATTTGCTAAAACAAAATCACATGCTTGTATCATTGGCAAATGCAAACACATGTGTTTCTTGTGCTGGCAAACAATCAGTCAGTTAATCTTGTGTTGGCAAACACATGTTTCTTGGTCCCTTTTTAAAAATGATTACTTCTTTTTTTTTTTTTTAAATATATTTAGCATCTTATATCACTTAACAAATTTAATGAATATCATACCTTCATTTAAAAAAAAAAAAACAAATTTAATGATGAAAATTGAAAAGTTAGCATACTAGACATTTTTACCTTTTTAGATTTTATATTGATGAAGGGAGTTCTTATTTAATTTATATTAATTTATGTTAATTTTTTTTTTCCACACATTCTTTGTACCTCTTTTGCATTCTTTGTTAATTTATGTCATTTGATCTTATTTAATTCATTCGATTCGATGAAGTATATCTCTCCTTATAAATTTTCTAATTTTTTAGTTTTGATTCACCTAATTAACAAATGCCTTAATCAACAGATAATATCATTTGTTTCACCTTAATCGAATGATACTATTGATCATGTTGCATCTTGTACTTCTAAACATGGGGACCGACAATACTTGGGTACTGCCCATTCAGTACTTAATTTACTCACTTTATTATGTGGTCCAATAAGATTGTAACATCTGTTCATTTATACTTTCTCAAATCAATGTAACCAAACACAAACTTTTTTTTAAAACCTGTGACCAAACATAACCTTTCTTCTTCCTCCCTTCCTGCCAACACCAAAGATCTCAGCCCCCAGCCCCTTACTCCTCCGTTGAAGATAGGTTGGAGGGGACAAGGGTGGTTCAACGGAGGAGGGAGGTTGGAGGAGGACGAGTTGGGATGGGATCCGATCAAGGGCTTCGAATTTGCAGATTTGCCATAGCAGGGGTAAAGGAAGGAGAAGCTGGGTGTGTGTTTGTTAACATAGCAGAGAGTTTGAGAAAGAATTAAACAGACAGGTGTTACAATCTTATTGGACCACATAATATGGTGGGTAAATTGCTATGGCTAGCTTGTTGTTAAGTTTGACCTATTCCACTATCATATGTAGTAAAAAAAATATAAACACTGATCTCCATATTCAAAATAAAATAATTTCTATTGTAAACAAAAAAATACCAGATAGAATCACTGATTTTTTTTTCTTTCTTTTGTTACTTTCTCAATAATTACCTAATTCAAACACAAAAATCCCATCTTCAGTTACTTTTCCCACCAACCATTGAAATGGCTTTGAGGTCCGCCTTCAATCAATCATGGAGGGCTAATTTTAATCCACATCTATTTATTAGCTGTAAAAGGGCTAATATTTTAAACAATTGTTCCGGGCTAATTTTTTCCATTTGTACCCATGGAAGGTTATATGTTAGCCTTTTTTATTTTAGGAGTGTGTGGATTTTTACTTCTCACACAGTTATTTTTACTTCTTACGTACTTTTTTAATTTTTAACCATCGGATCAAATGAATTGAAGAAGATGAAATGACAGAGATTAAAACGGGATGTGTGAAGAGTAAAAATAAGTGTTATTTTATTACTTTTTAGTATATTGAGAGAATTATGATACAATATTCTAGCGGGTAGAGTGTTGGGTTTATACCCATACGTTCCACGTTTAAAACTCTTCCCTTTCTGAAATTACTATAAAGTAGAAGAAAAGTAAAAGATTAGTTAAAAGTATTCGAAAATATTAAAATGTAGTGTAAAGTAGAAGAACATGATTACGTATTCATAGAAAAAAATTATAATTTTTAATAGTTTTTATAATTTTAATAATTCAAATGGTGGCTGACGTTGTTAGCCTTATGTCACATAAGTAGGGCGTTGGGTTAGACGATTATTGTCTGACTTCTTCATCAAGCTCGCCTTGGGTCCAATTGCTCGAGTGGGCTAGAGTGTTTTGGGGAAGGAGGAAGGTGGATTGGATTTGCCTATCCCCAAGGTAATAAGCAACGGTAGAGTTGTTCTTAAACCCTTCCGACGGCTGAGTTGAGCCCTAAAATATGCCCATTTGCAAGAAAAACTTATGGTTGGAGACTGATCTGTGTTATTTTGGAGGTAATTTTGGTCAAATAGCTTTGGTTGGAGATGGCCTCAAGGCTGATAATACACACAATCGCCACCATGCCCAAATTGCCCACAATATACAACTCAGAGATTTGATTATTCAGCAAAAGACAGCCAGAGGATTCAAAGTACAGAACCCCCCAAAAAATAAAAGATTCAAAGTAGAGATCATTCATGACCTCTGCATGTTGCTACTCTGGCAAACATTTACATGTGCCATACGACATTTCCTGTCCTTTACAAGACAAGGGTGTGATCCTAGTTAGGTCATCACATCCAATGATGTAATCAAATCACCACTGTTTTTGGTCCTGTTGGCGAGAAACAATGAAAACAACTAACTTGCTCTTAAAAAACAAAAAAGACAATGCTTTTAAAAGCAGAAGGGGTAAAGCTGCTTTTGCTTTCTACTGTTTTGGACTCATGTTTTTTACAAATAACCCTTTTTTTTTCATTTACCAAACAAAATTTAAATCCCAACTTTAAAAAAAAAAACTACTTTTAAAATATTTTCAAAAATACCAAATCAGCCTTTAGTCTAATAATACTACTTTTTCTAATGTTAAAATATGTCCAAGTTCGAATTCCTCTCTGTCAAATACCAATTCCTCTCTATCAAATACCAAAATTGAGGAGAACCAATGGAATTAGAACTTGTAAGAGTGCTTCATCATTATCCTAGTTAGCTCCTGACATGTGATTATGCGACCATGATGACCGTTGTTTTTGGTCCTATTACTCGGGGAAGCAGCGAAAACAACCAACTCGCTCTTAGCTCTAAATCTAATAGTAGCGAATTCCCCTCCCTGTTAAATCCAAAAATTAAGGACAAACAACGGAACAAGAGGCAAAAGCATAAAAGGTAAATTTATATTCGATTCCACAACTGAAAGATGTTATGTACATGTTAGTTGACACTACAAATCGATTTTTCTTTCTAATGCAATTTCTCTACTTCCACCATTTCTATACAGAAGGTTGTCGTAAATGCCAGCCTTTGGCATGTATGTATGTCACTAACCTTCAAACAACAGGAGGACAAAACAACATATTCATGCGTATCCAGACAGCGACTTTACATTCACCCTTCGTCTACCATCTGGTCACCGTGCAATTTGCACGTCCGAAAATGTCCATAGCATCATTCAAATGGGAACTTCCTACATTAAACCGTTTGAACTTGTCACCGGCGCCAAGAATGGGGGAGTCGCTGAGTATGCTTCCGAGAACAGAGCTTTTGAGACACCAGAAGCTTTCCCCTTTATATCTCTGTAACTGAAGTCGTCCATTGAATCAAAACAGGAACGATATTAACCGTAATAGGAAAAGCGTTCCTGTGACCACCATATGATTCCTGAGTTATTTGGTATCCAATACATGAGAAGGTATGACACAATGAGGGAAAAGGAAAACTACAGAGCTATAAAGCATTGGTCAAATTACAAATACATGTTTCAGGCTTTCAGCACATCAAATGATTTATCGTCTTACCTCTGAAGATTGTGAGGTGGTGAATCGTCGGCAAAAGCAAAACTTTATGCACAGGCCGACAGCCCCTGCCAAGTCCCCCTTACTGCCAAAGTCCTCAAGTAAGTGAAAGCATATGCGGCACAAGGTTCAACCTTTCAGATTTAAGGCAACAACTTCAGAGATCAGCACAGGATGCTAGTCCTCCAGAAGCCTTCTGGCAGACGAGCAAGAGCTGCACAATAGGGAAAATGTAGAATGCCAAAAAGCTCCAATGACGCAAAAAGAGGATTCAGAACCAACAATCAATAGCTAGATGTCTCTCCTTCCCACAACCCCAGCAGGACCATGCTTCTTCTGTATACCATACTGCCAGGCATCTCTAGATTTATCACCTGATTGATCAAAGTCGTCCAAGGAATTCTCAAATGGAGGTTTCATAGGCCGGTAACTTCCATTCCTAGAAATTACTGATACACCCAACTTCTCATCATCTTCTGACGGTGTTCCTGACCTGGATTCCATGTGCATATCCATTGATCTATGCCTTGGTCCACCAGACCTGAAACCCCTCATATTAGAGGAAGGCTTTCCTGGTAATGGAGCATAAGAAGGTACCTTTGGTACCCGAAATTCTTTGGGAAGAGTTTCTATGTCCATAAAACAGTTCCTGGCTTTGGCATCGGTAATCAATGCAGCCCAGTCGTCACATTGCATTAAGGCACTTGCATTCCCCGTGACCTGTTAAAATATCCAGATTGAAATTAAAAATGCAAACTACGTACGTGCAGGTAGAAGGTGCAAACTTGTCTGTAATTAGTATAAAAGGAGGACAAAATAGAAGAAATCCATACCCAAAGAGCCCTTCTTGCACGAGTGAGAGCTACATTCATACGGCGGATATCTGCTACAAAACCAACCCCATGAGTAGAAGCACGCACACAGGACATGATAATTACATCACGCTCTTGGCCTTGAAAGGCGTCTACGGTGTTGATATATATATCCTTCCCTTCTTCTGAATTTAAAATATCCTCAAACTCACGTTGGAGGCATTTGAGTTGCAATTTATATGGTGTGATTATGCCGACAGAAACTTTCCCCAAACCCAATGCTTTCAAGGACTTCTGGAGATGCTCATACAAGCGCACACAAAACTGTGCTTCATGTATGTTCTGATAAGAGACAGATCCCCCTCTGTGGGACTCCCGTCCATGGGAAATGTCAAAAAATACATAAGGTCTAAGTAAAGGGTCCTTGTAATAGGTTTCATCGGGTAAATTAGCAACACTTTCACTGTCAGTGAGGCGTCCTTGGTAGAAGTACCTTGAAGGAAAATCACGTATTTGGGGATGCATCCTATACTGCACAGATAACAACATTGTTGGACATTTTGCTTGCTGGAATCTTTCGAAAAGACTTCTACTGTATAACAAGGTCCCAGCAGCCTTGCTAATAACTGTTGCGGGAAGCTGCTGAGGATCCCCAACAAGAACACATCGTGCAGCTCCAAGAGAAAGGGGAGGAAGAACTCCCACTTCACTGGCTTGCGCTGCCTCATCAATCACAACCATATCAAACCCATGAGAAAGACGAGAGAACAGCTTGCGACCACTGCTTGAAACAGTAGTGAAAACAATCTCAGCCTCATTGGCAAAACTTGCCTCAAGATTAGCCCGAGCTTCTTCCAAGTTAAAATTGCCACCAGCACGAAACTTGCTTTCTAAAATAAACAGGCGAGATAACTCAACTAGAGTTTTATCCCTGTTTTCAACCACAGCTGCAAGATTCTGCAGCAATGCATCTCGATTCTGGTCCCGAGCCACCAAAACATCAGGATCAACACCAACTGATCCTTGGGAACGAACAGCAGCAGCTGCAACAGTAAGTTCTCTTTGAAGATTAGATATCTGCGCGGACAACAGAGCTTCACGACTTCTCAACTGATGCATCCACCCTAAAACTTCCTCACGGTTCTTAACCAGAAGCTGTTCAGTTCTCCGCTCGACGGATACAGCCTGGGCAGCACGTGTCTGTGAATCCACACCTACTCGGGCTACATCAGGTCGATAAACTTTCATCTCGCCATCAATGAATCCACGGTCAAGAACACGGGAAAGAAGCTCATCTGTTGCAGCATTAGAAGGGGCGCAAACCAACATTCTAGGCTTTGGACAGAGCTTGGGTAGTGTACGAAGGAGATTCTGGTCCATGTTCTGAAGAACCTCATCTATTGATCCCGTAGCAACATTATCAAAGTTGGTCTCACTATTTTGCTTATAGCTTTCAGGTGCTAGTTTCTTCAGCAAAGAAGTGTAGTACTGCTGATACTGAACCAGATGGATGACGTTTAGCATTCCCCAGACCGTATGTGTCTTACCTGTTCCTGGAGGTCCTTGAACAAGCGTAAAAGGCCATGGATCTTGCCTCTTTCCACCACTTGTACCTGCAGCTGTATGCGTTGCAGCCCATTGGATTGCTGATAGCTGGGGCCCATTAAAGGTCCTATGCAAATGATCAACGAAATTCGGTGTGAAGCATTCTGGCATAGCAGGGGACTGCTGCTCGTATTTTGGAAAGTGTTCAGGACTGGGCCGTAGAATTGCTGCTTGCATCTGTTAAATTGTTCACTCAAATTATTATTCATACAGGAAAAAAAAGAACATAGTCATTACTGATGCAAAAATTTGTCACCTGCATATTCAGACGACGAAATGCATGCAGTGCAATATACTCGCGCTGGGTGGTTGCTAGAGAACCAAGCACAGTTAAATACCAAATTCCTTTGGGCTGTAGCTTTCTTAGAACATGATCATCATCAACCAAGCTGGAAAAATAATATCATAGAGAGAGAGAGAGAGAGAGAGAGAGAGAGAGAGAGGAAAGAAAAAAAATGTAAGCATATTTGATACAAAAATACTAAAGGAAATCAAACTAATAATCCAAAATCATAGGAAAAAAAATATACTACCTGTTAGAATCATAGGAGTCCCCAACATAAAAATGAAGGATTGCCCCTGGGGGATCACGAGTATCAATAGGAATATGTCGCCGGACAGTACCAGCCACACGCCCACTGATTTCAGGCTCCTCATCGCCCTCAGCTGAAGAGTTGTTCCTTTTGGATCTGACTGCTTGACATAATAAGAGTGAATGTAAGGAACATATCAAAAGCATCAATATCGAATGAAATAATTTCACAGAAAAGTATTCACATATCAGACCTGATCCAGGTCGAGGAGTTGAAAGAATTGCAACATCCCCCTCTTTAAATGTCCACTTGCATTCACTAACTGGAAGAACTATTGCATCATACCACCCTAAGCCACCAAAAGTTACACCTTAGTCAGTTCACAGAACCACGAAAAAAGCACAGGTACTATAAGCTATACTGGCCAACCCTAAATACATGGCTAGCCTATTTTATTTTCATTATTTCCAAAATCTGTACCCCAATGTATCACTAAAGTAGGAGGAAACAAATTGGACATGTACCTCTCTCTCTCCTTTCAATGTTTCTTACACGAACAGTTACATGAGCATCTCTAGAAACACCCTCTGTTAATTCCTCCCAGGTGCTGTAAAGTTGTGCACGGCATTCTTCAAACAGAAGCGGTTCAAATACTCTAACATACTCCTCAACAGATTCAAACTTTTCAGGAACACATTGGAGGTCAGTCTGCCCTGTTGGACAAAAAAATAAATATTCAGCGGAAAGAAATATGATTTTGAGGGGGAAGACAAAGGTAAAACCACAAGGAATAAAGGATAAATGTATATTTGCTAGGCTATGAGAACACATAACATAAAAAGCAACGATATAAGAACCATTTACATGTACCCTGGTCGCAGCCTACCAACCAAAGAGAACTTCCACATGAACTAGAAGCTGTACAAGCTTTCAGCAAATATAAGGTTTAGAATATAAATAAACAAATAATCACAGAAATATAGGTTACCAAAACAAAATTACAGGTTACAGTTGAAACTTCAAGTACTTAAACAAACAAGAAACCTACAATAACCAGTTAAAATTCCAGACAGAAAATGTAAACTTGAAGGCTGCTCTTAGTATTAGCTACAGATTAAATAAATTATGTCGGCTCAATAACAATTAATACTATGAAGGAAAATCCTCCCAATAGGCCCTCCTGATAATTGCACACCCACCAAATGGTGCTGTTGAGATCTTGTCCACTGTTTGGGGGCCTGAGCAATAAAATATCAACTTTTACAATTTACAAGCTATAGAGAATCACAGTTACCAATTCCTTATTTATTAGAAAATAAAAACCAAATAATGCATGCTGGTCTGTTGTGTGTGTGTTTTTCTAAAGCTTATCCGGCAGCTGCTGCTCTGGGGCAGAAATATATCAAAGCATGTAAAACTTTTACACACCCCCAACCACCCCCCTCCAAAAAAAAAAAAAAAAGAACAAACTAAAGAGATTAAAGATAATAGGAACATTACACTATGAGAACATTTGCACACAAGAGGGAATGTGATGATGATACGAATTACAAAGTGAAATTGAGAAAATCAATGAAATATGTTAACATGGAATCTCGATTTCACGATATAATTGTCATCACCTTCCAATCTTTTGTGTGCTATGAGTCTCATAATGTAACAATTGGAGGGGCATGGATCACTGGCATAAGAAAATTAGGAAAGCTGTCAACACACATGGCCTAAAGTTCCCAAGAGTAAAAAGAAATTAAGAAAAAAAAAACTAGGAAACATGTTACAACTATTCAACAGTAATGAACATAAACAGAAATACAACATTACTTTATACCTGGGTGATGCCAAAACTTCTCATTTGTAACCTCCCTTATAAGACGCTCAACTGATGTGTCTTGGTATGTGTTACTGATTGCTGTTTGCTTCTTGGCAGGAAGAAGTTTCTTGTTTCCAGATTTGGAATCCATGGAGCTTTGAGTGATCAGAGCTGGCTTCCTATTAGCAACATGTGAATTCTTCAGCTGCCTTGTATCCATGGGCTGCTTCCATGAACTCTGCCTTGGAATTGGTGGTAAGACCTCTGTGGAAGGATCATTGTCACCATTTTGCCTTCTGGTTCTAGACAGTGATCCATAACTAACATCCCCATTAGTTTCAGACTTGTAATCACTAGACTCTGCGGCAGTCCCTCCATCATTACATAAAACATCAACTTGTTTCTGGTCCTTAATCATTGATTGTGACTGCTTTTCCCCAACACAATCTGCAGGCAGAGTAATGGTACGAATGTCCTTCAAAGTGCGAGTTGTAACAGGTGCGGGAAAGGTCTGTCTTCTTGGTGTTGAACTTTTGATAGTGCCAGCTTGCTTAACATCATCCAAATTAAGGAACATTGTCTGTCTATTACGTTTCTTTCCCAGCTTTGCTTCATTCTGTTGGCTCAGCTTCCTCTTCATTGGATTATTTGCACACTTGAGTGCATGGCTTGCTTCAATGCCTTTAACTTTTTCTTGTTTCAAAACCAATCCCTGTTCATCCTGACAATCCATGGCTGCCTGACCTTTAACATTGCTGTCTGAAATGCGGCTACTAGTACAATTCTGATCATCTACTCCTAAAGAAGTATGACTGGTGTTCTTATCCTTGAGACCTTCTGAAGTTTTAATATCAAAAGAACTAATATCTGGAGCAACACCAGAAGCACATTCAACAATCCCTCCCGATTGTCCTTGTAAACTTGTACCCTGTTCATGCAAACTGCCAGTTCCACCTGCTTCAGCAGATCCCTCCGCATCATCAGACCACTCTCCTTCTTCTCTTTCCACAGATGGACCATTTGCAGAAGCAGAAGCTAAACATGGTACAGGTTTCATGTCCTCATCATTACTTGATTTAGATACTGATGTATTTTTGGGATTACTATCTCTTGATTTCTCGTCAGCATCACCTTCAGAGCCATGAGCATTTTTTGGCCGAACAAAAGGTTGAAAACCTGACACAGACGATGCATGTGAAAAAGCATGATTATTAACAATTCTTGGTGCAACGGCTGCTACTGCAAGCACTTCTGAAGTGTGGGGGTTTGAAGAAGGAAGAGCCTTTTGCGGCTGGAAGCTGAGGGTGCCATCACTCTCTTCATTATCCTCGGCAGGGGGTTCATTGAGATCAAATAACAACCTTCCTCGAGAACCCATCTCATATGTAAATACATACAAATTAAACCGTATTTCCAAAAAGGTTGAACTGGTCAATTTCGTGATTCCCTCCTATGGAAAAATTCAAACGAAATGCATACAGTTAGGCAACAAGAAAACATCACAGGATAAACGCTCGCATTAAATGGAACCAAATTGGTATTAAAACATTAATCAAAAGAGTTATAAAAGTCCAGCTAATTCTACATCCCAAATCAAGGAAACCAATCAATCGACAATGTTACAAGAAGCAATCCAGTATCAAATAATAATAACTAAACCACAAAACACACACACAACACACACAGCATGCTCAACTTAACAGTTATCGAGCTGGAACGATGTCGAGAACATGAAACAAAATCATTCAACACATTAATTTCACAAAATTATTATTGCTTCAGAATGCATAAATTGGTTTTCCAAACAGCACAGAGTCAAATATGCATAATTTACATATATACAACCTAGCAGAATAAGCATACACGAAGCCCTAACAAAAAATAGAAGAAAAAAAACCCCCAAATCTGAAAACGAAGGTCTTGATCCAATTAAATTCAAAATTGCCTACTCAGATTGAAATCCCAATCCCAACCAGCTGACCTAGCTTTTTGTTTCTAGGGTTTCATCATCAATAACTAAACACTCCAAATCCCAAATCTCAAATCCCAAATCCCACTCCCATCCAAAGAGATCCACAATTCCTTCACCCAAATGTTCATGCATTCATCAAATTACTCCCACCTAAAGATTTAGTCTCTAATCAAATCCCATTATTCATGCTACTGATCCTCCGCATCAACAAAAATTAAATTCGGAAAAATTAAATTAAATTTTAAAATATATTGGGCAGAATTATTACCTCTTTTCAGAGCTTTCGTGTGGTCTATTTATCAGATGGAAAAAATAATAATTATTTAATTTAACCAAAATTAAATAAATTTGGGAGACGGAGGATTCGCTGTAGGGTAAGGGTTACAGCGAGAGAACGAGCGCAGGTAGAGAGAGAGGAAAATATGAGAGAAAACAAGGCGTGGTGACGGGTTTATATAGGAAATATCAAAGGCTTCGCCGGCCGGTTTTATCTCCGGCCACCGTTATTTTATTCCCGGCAAATTTAATTTCTATCCATTATTTTAGTTTATTTATCCTCTCGAGAATTGTGAAATTCCCAAACCACCCTCCCGTCCTCGACTCTGTTTTCCGGGTTTGAATTTGACTAGGCATGGCTTCCGGAATAAGGACGAGGGTAAATTTGGGATTTTGGCAGCGGCGGATTAGGGCAATCTGATGGGGAAATTTTGTGTGTAGCGCTCACATGTGAGAATCTTATTCTCCATGGGCAGTTCTCTCGGGTTCGGCCCTGGGCCCACTAAACTGCCACGTGTACGGACGGGATTTCTGATCGATCAATGATTCCTTAATTGGATTTTATGCGGGTTTTTCTTTTTAGTGGTGGCGCTTGGAACGGGTGTAATATTTTCGAAATGCTTAGGGTAGAAACGTCATTTGGACAAAGGAGTGGGTACGATCTCACGTGCTTTCAAAGCGGAGGGAGAACACAGTACCATGATACAACAACACTGTGGCATTGCGTTTGGGGCACGCAAACCCGAGGCGCGTGGGGCATGTGGTCACTGTTTTAAATTTTAGTTGAAATTAGAAAAAGAAAACCACCTCGTGTATTTTGGACGAGGACCCTTTCTCCACATTTTTTTTTATGAAAATTACAAGGATTATTTCATTATATTCTTTTATTGTATATCATACAGTTAGTTTTCGTCAAATATTTTTTTTGTTTAATATAAATAAAAAAATTTTAAATATTTTTTAACTACAGAATAACAGATAAACATATACGATAAAATGATCTCAACCCTATTCTTCTATATTCTTCGTTTGTTGTTAATTACTTAAAGTTCACTTGATAACGTGTGTAAAATGCCATGAATCATGACTAGAGGCCCAAGGCCATAAAATATTACTTATATTTTAATTATGGAAGTAAGAAATTATGGAAAGAATCTAAATTAGGAGAAAAAGTCTATTTTGAAAAACTATTATAGCCTTACATTTCATGATGGCATTCGTTGAGGATGTTTAGATTTTCATTTATTTTGGTAGTGACCAAAACTCTAACGTGTATGTCATTGAAATTTTAATGTTGTCAAAGCTATTGTTAGATGATGTTGACTTTCAAGAGAAAAAAATTGGTTTTGCTTTTCTTTTTAGGTTACAAAATTTTATTGATTTGCATTGAATCAAAAGTTGGTGGGTGATTTTCTTATTATTTTGATATATTGTTGTTAATGACATGTCAACACAAATATATGATGAGAAATTCAGAGAATATATTGAGAAACTGTACTCTCGAACTCGAAAACCTCCTTAATAGAAAGGCAATCATCACTCACTAACTCCATAATCACTCAAGAAAAAGATATATACTTATCTAGCTCATTGATTCGATGAGACATTTGATTTTTCCTTATGTGCTTGCGTCGACCCTAAAAATTAGAATGCCTAAGTGGCGTGCAAGCCAAGTAACTAATGAGCTAATTATGTTCTTCAGTGGTTGATTGCTGATGTGGGCATGCCAACTCGCTGCCAAGCTTGATTGGGCGAATAAGATGAATGTGGTTATGTGAAATGTGTTGCTGACTACTACACTGACAGACTTTAGCCGAGGAAGGAACATTCTCAGCCTAGGGTTCTATAACTCGAAAACAAGATTATGCAAATCAATACTAAGTTCAGGATCTTATGAACCAAGTTCGGCAGCTTCAACTATATTTGTGAAAATATAAGTACGTCGAGTCGATATAAAAAAGGTAAGGACTTGTGAATAAAATATGCAGTTTAGCCAAACTTTAATGGGTACTTGAATAACTGTTCATAGAACATTCCACTTTGACAATAAGCTGATGAAATGACCTCTTGCAGATAATTTTTTCAATGAGAACCAGACACTTTGGCTGTATACTACTTACAAATTATAGAAAGAATAAAATGTTACAATTCCAACAATGTTGTCTAAATAAGGGTGTCCTATATATTGTCTAACCATATACCTAGATCTTTAGATCTTGTTTGGTATCTAGGAGTTGGATAGATCATTAGATTCAACGAATGTAAAATCAAAAATTAATGTTAAATTGCATATTTTGTTCAGGTTGAAAGAAGAAAATGTGATAGTCATGAAGAAAAGTTTTCCCTCCCATCCTACCATTTTTGTGAGAAATAGAATAGTAAGTTTCTCTCATAACTATGTAATTTATATCTTCAATATGGACAAAATCTGCAAGTTGACATTTGTTTACTTATTAAACATTCACTGAATATATTGAGTAATCTAATCGAATTCAATCCTAAATATCCAAACAATATTGGTGGCTACAAAACAATGTTTGCTTGCATTCAGACTAAAGCATAACCTCATATTTGTCCTCTCCATAGGCTGCTGGAATTGCATCTTCGTCTTTTTTTGGGTAAAACAATTGCATCTTTTTTTCTCAGTTGCCTTTGCAAACCATATCTATATTATTTTAGTTGGTTTATCATTAGGTTGGCATGAATATATATTCTTTTCCTTGCATATGCAATATCCACACCACAAGCTTAAAAAATACCAAAAAAGAAAAGATAATAAATTACTAAAGTGCATGGTTCAAGATATAGACAACTAATTCGTCTCATAGAGGTCTCAAAGTAAGAGTAATATATGATCCATTGTTAATCATCTCCGGATTCTTCTCTTTAATTTATGTATTTTTTATACTGTAAGTCAAATACGATGAACTTGAATTAGACATAGCAAGGGTCAAGTCTTATGAATATAATTATTCATTTCCATTTGTACCATAAATACATGTATCCTTTTTTTTTTAAATCGAGATAATTGGTAGCAAGCTACAGTAACGATGTGATCAAGGAATAATATTTTTACATGGTATCTGCCTAAGTCCTAGGGTTTGTCTCACCAACGCTTCCCAGTCCCTTATCGGTCTTGGTTTTCCCTTTTTATCCTTTTGTTACCTTTACCTTACCAGTGCGATCTCAGAATCCATTTTACATCACACCATTCGCCATGATACTGCGCAGGATGCCTGGAAGTGTCTTCACTCATTTTTCTTAAGAGTTCTCTTTCTAGCGAGGCCAGCCTCCACTTCCAACTTCTTGCCATGTCCAAAGGCTCCCAATCTCTTGATGTTTACCTGCAACATGTCAAGTCCATTGCAAATAAACTTGCTTCCATCAATCAGCCGGTCGCGGACAAAGATCTTGTTCTTGTTGTTCTTCGAGGCCTTGGTTTCAAATATCGGATGTCCAACACGGCAATCATCAACGGCTCTCTTACTACATTCGTCGACCTTCGTCACACTTTTGAGCAGCAAAATTCAAGGTCTTCTTCTCCTTTTAATTCAGGCGTAGCTCTCCTCCAGTCTCTTCCTCTCGAAGCAATTCTTTACAGGTAGGCCAAGGGGATAAGGGGCCACGGTGGATGCTCGTGTAGTAGCCGTCTCTTTCTATACATAATCTACTAGGATTTATATAATCATATATCTAATTAAATTAGAGCCTTCACATTTTTGGCTCAAACTACATTGATTCCGAAATGGTACTGTAGTCTCTACTAAACCGAAACAGTTTGGTATTGTATGATCCGGTTTAAGTTGTCTAATGAAAATATGCGTACTCCAAATTGTTAAGTTGTCGAATACCCCCTTCGTCTTCCTTCGAGAGTTGTCTGCCAGAAAACAAACCCAAACAGCCTTCACGTCCGATCTGAGAGGTTCTTAGCAACTCGTAAATAAGGAGTTTACCTCCCGGGCGTCTTTTGGTCGGATATTTTGGTCAGATCAGTCTTGCTTTCTGCTATCTTGGTCTCCAGTGGTACTGATCATTCATGTTTGTGGCAGGTCGATTCGTTTTGGACTTCTAGTGAGGGAATTTCTTTTCAAAATTTTATAGTGCAAACTGGTTCTATGTAATCTGTTTCTTTATTAGTTGATAATTGTCAAATTACTAGAACCCTCCTCAGTTTGGAGTGCTTGAATTTAGTCTAAATCTTTATATCTGGCACCTGTTTATCAACGGAATGGAATCTATTTTTCTACCAAAAAAAAGAAAAGTTAAAGTGACCCAAAAAGAAGAAAACTTGTCATGTTAGCAATAATGTCAATAAACTCTTGTATGCGTTATCGTCAACTTGTAACAAGTAACAACTAATAAGTAACAATTGAACCCCTAATGTTATCGTTTGTCAAAAAAATAAAAAATAAATAAAAGGTCTAATGCTAGGTGTTTCTTTCTCAATTATTAGAACCAGGATTTTTCTAGGGTGCATTTTTGTTCACTACTATATTTATTACTATTGGAAGAGTTTAAATTTTGAGATTTGTGTTTATCCACTACACCGATCTCGAAATTTAAACTAATCATATGATGATAAATAGGATAATAAATATCATCATCACGAGGGTCGTTAGTAAATATATTCCCGATTTTCTATTTAGATACGCGTGTTCTTAATTACATCAGGTTAGTGACACCCGGTTTAATATTCAGCTAACACACATGCTCACCTTTAAAACATAAAAAAATCATAGGAATAAAAATAAAAGAGCACGGAATCATAAGAAATCAAACGCAGCTGCTCCTCCATTAGTTGGTAACCATAGGAGTCAACGCATGTTTCAAAATATCGGTTCAGCCTTGATCATTATATATTGTCAAAGACATAAGTTTGTAATTTTGTCCAGTTTTAATAAAACATCGACATTGTATATAACCACATCATTTGATGAATAAACTTAAATGAATCCATCACGAAAATTATAGTGTTGATTTGACGGTAGCAACGAAGGAACACAAGACGACCAGAAACAGCTAAAAGTTGGCTCTTCCATATTTAAGATTTGCATTCATAATTTCGCAACCAACGAATATGGCTGTTGCAAGAAGAACCCTTAGTTTATATATCAGACTATGATATCAAGAGGGTACTCTACATCTCCAACACCCAAGAAATAAGAACCTTCTTCAACCACCATCAAACCTTCCTCATTTGGATGGCTCAAGTGCTCACAAGGGCTCAAAACAAACTCAACTTCAGCTCTTTCCCCAGCATTCAATATCACACTCTGGAATCCAACCAACTGCTTCATTGGCCTTCCATTTTTGGGATTCTTCTCACCCACAAAAAGCAGGACTGGGTGCTTCCCGGCCATCTCGCCATGATTTTGAACCCCAACTCTGACCGGTAACTTCTTTTTCTCACAGAATTCTTCACCTAGGTCTTGGACTAACTGGTACCTGCCGGAGTCCGATGACTTAGCTGTGGGACTAATTGATGATTCATTTAAGTAGAGCTTGTTCTGGGATTCTGCAGAGGCAAACTCATGAACATAGTTTGAGTAGCTGAGGCCATAACCAAAGTCAAAAAGTTTTCTGCCTGCGTAGAATCTGTAAGTGCGACCAAGGTAGCCTGTTTTTGGGTGAGGCCTAATTCTCATATCCGTCATTGGCATTTTGACATAATCTTGTGTGTACCAAGCCATTGGCAATCTTCCACCTGCACAGGAAACATTAAATAAGTAAAACTTTTTGTTAGTAAAATTATCTGTAACTAACATGTTAGGTTATCCGACTGTTAATCAAATCATTTTGTGTTAAGTAGTGATCCATATTAATAGTCTAACAACATATCACGTAGCTAGAAAATGGTACCAAATTTTGTCAAACGGTTCTTCTAAGCCAAAATAAGATGCTATCAAACTTTGTCAAACATTTTGTGTGCAAGATTAACTCTACCATACATTTTGTGTCAAATGGTTCTTCTAAACCAAAATAAGATGCTATCGAACTTTGTCAAACATTTTGTTGTGTGCAAGATTAACTCTACCATACATTTTGTGTCAAATGGTTCTTCTAAGCCAAAATAAGATGCTATCGAACTTTGTCAAACATTTTGTGTGCAAGATTAACTCTACCATACATTTTGTCTCAAATGGTTCTTCTAAGTCAAACATTTTGAGTGCAAGATTAACCCAACCTTACATGTCATGGTATCTGATTGTCAATTGTATTAAATAAACAAACACTGCCGAACTTTGTCAATTCGTTTTAAGCAGTGACATCAAATTTTACCTGGGTTGTGATCACCAAAGATGATTTCAGCAAGGGCAATTCCACCAGCTTCACCCGGATATCCAGCCCACAAGATGCTTCCAACTTTTTTGTCAAATTTAGCAAAAGAAATGTCAACAGGACCGCCACTAAGAATCACAAGAACAACAGGTTTCTTAGCAACTTTAGCCACACTGGTAATTAGCTGCTGCTGCTTCCCAGGCAATTCCAAGTGCAATCTATCATGTCCCTCTCTCTCTTGACTTTGGTCCAATCCCACAATCAAAACCAAATAATCTGCTTCTTTTGCCGTTCCAACAGCTTCATCAAAAGCAGCTTGGGGACACTGAACCGAATCACAACCCGGGTGAGAGATTATGTCTTTAGCATAGTCCTCAAGTGCTTCTAATGGGGTGACGGATTTGCATGGAGGACCATGGTAGTTTCCCAGAAGTGCTTCTGAAGCATTAGCAAGGGGACCAATGACAGCCAGTGAAATGGCTTTTGCTTTTGGGAGTGGGAGAAGCCTGCCAGAGTTTTTCAAAAGCACTATTCCATCCCGAGCAGCTTCTAGGGCTAAAGCCTGGTGCAGTTTGGAGCACACTTGGTCTGGACCAATGGTTCCATAGGGTTGTTTCAGTGGATTTCCATCAAACAGGCCAAGCCTCATCCTCACTGAGAAGAGGTTGTGGAGTGCTCTGTCTATTTTTGATACATTTAGCTTTTTCTGCTCCACTGCTGATTTAATGTGATCCTTCAAGTAGGATCCACAGTTCACATCCATGCCTGCAACATTTGTATAAAATATCGAATTAGAGCTCTCTTTTTTATGTTTCTTAATCAAACTTGGATTAATATTCAAAACGTCGCAAAATAAGATCGTTGTCTCTTCAGTGTCTCTCTAGTTCATTTTGATTATAAGTTTTCAACTGGGTTTATTTTGTACGTATCTCGGATGTTATTATAGGCCTAATGTATCAAATTTTGACTAATTAGACTCCATAATCCAAGATTCTTTTTCCTGTTTATTCCTTGGCTTTAGACAGTTTGCATTATAGGTCGAACAAATATTACTAAACCCAACGGCGAGGGGCGTGCCTGTCGACGCGGGATGGCCGGTTGATCAGGCCAAGTGCGATATAGGCCGTTAGATTTGTAACGGCTATATCATATAACCATTCCGATTTAGCCAATATTTTTAGGTTAAAAATTCAAAAAAAATGTGAATCTATCCGTTGTGCCCACGTGACACAATCTAGATTGTTGGGATTGCAAAAAAAAAAAAAAAAAAAATTATATATATACATATATATATAATCCGACAGTTCATTGCAAAAAAAAAAAAAAAAATGTAATCCGACGGTTTTAATTCAATTAGAAAAAGAAATTAATTTTTTTTTAAATACAGAAATTCTTATAGGATCACTTAAAGCTACGAGATTAGTTAAAAATCTAATTGAAAATCTATTGACAAAAGTTGTAATTTCGGATAGTGACATGTGGTGTGACAAAACTAGTTAAAAATTCTATTCGAGATTAAACATAATATTATCTTTTTGTTATGGGAATTGTTATTAGCACTCCAAAAATCTCATTATGCACGCCACACTTTCTATATTTGGAAAGAAAAATATATTTGTGAGAAGTGTAGAATAAGATTTATGGAGTGTCAATAACACTTCCCTTTGTTATTATCTTTTTATAATAACTTTTTAATGTCAATTGCTTAGACAATTCATTTACGGGATGGTGAAATATACTCAGACAATTACTATTCAGTAAGTTAATAATCGCCTATTATTCAATTACCTAAGCAATTATCGATATAAGATTTGGATTTGTTCTAAGTAGACAATGGAAAATTTTGAAAAAGAAAAAAAGGAAAACTAATGAAAATGGTTTAAAAACTTTGAGTTTTAATAATAAAGATAAAATAAAGGATAAAATGAATAGTACTAAGATTGACTTTTTAGTGTAAAAATATGATTTTTCGTTAAAGTAAACAGTACCGTAGACTTTTCGTTAAAACTTTCAAGGAAAAAAAACCACAAAAAGGGGATTTAAGTGGTTGGGCCCATGTGAGTTCATAAATGGGCCATGACAGCCAGGAATAGATTGCACAATTACCCAACAAATAGACAAAAGGAATGGATAATTGATAAGGGGATTGGTCCCACCATACCTGCTTTGAGGACATCTGCGACTGCATCCTCGGGCTTTTTAGCATATCCTTGCATATCGTGGATGATGGACACAGCATCGCAGTCCGACGTGATGTACCTGATGATTTCCCCAATTAGGTCAATAAATCAATTTGATAAAAACGGTATTATTTGCCCTAAAAGAATGGAAAAGTCAGATAAATCTCAGAACGGGCTAGTAATAATGTGGTTCAAATTTATCTTTGGTGATAATCGAATATAAAACCTCTTACTAATACAAATGAAGATGAATATCACTAAACCGTAGTATTAAATGTCAATGAATATGAATCTTTTATTATGATTTTGGTTCTATTAGCATTTCGTTAATTCATGCTAAAATTAGCACCATGGATCTTCATATATTTGGCAAACCATTTCTACCAAATCTCTGACCTCAAATTATGGTTATGAAAGTTTAGCTATTAGTCATCTAAAACCCTAATGACCAGACACATTATATGAGATTCGTCATTAACTGACTCACTGTCACATTCACATAGACACAATTATCGACGATTGATTAAATCGTGCCTTACAATTTATAATCTACCAATCAACCACTCACAGTTGTCCACTATTACATGAACGACTACTGTATTAGCATATATATCCCAACAATAATTGACGGAAAAAGTTCATAATTAAAGGAAAAGAGTGCAAAAAGGTTATAGTTAAAGGAAACGGGTGATTAAAAAATGAGTTTGTAGTGATAGTTTTTTTAACAAACGGCATTATTTACAATAATAAGATGGGGGTGGGCTTAACCTCACAATGCGATAGCAATAATGTGGTTCAAATTCGTCTTTAACGAAAATCGAACCTAAGACTTTTTATTTACAAGTGAAAAAAAAATATTACTAGACCGTAGTATTAAATGGCAGTTTATAGTGATAGTTAAGTACCCATGAAAGTCCCATTGTCCTCTTGCAACCTTGGTGAGGAGATTATAATCTGCACAGCTTGGAACCCCATTGACGCGGTTATAGGCACACATTATGCCGCTGGCTTGGCCTTCCTGCACGCATTTTTGGAACGGAGGGTGGTATGTGTCTGCTAGGTCTTGCTGTGTTACCTGCATGCAACAAACACATAACGTTATACAAGTCTACAAATCTAAGAAAAGTACAATAAAAAGAACATTTACTAGTTAAGTCAATTTTCCTTTCATTTATTCAATTTAAATGGAGAAAAGAATGCATTAAAAAAAAGTGCAGAACTTAAATTCATTTTTCATCATTATTTTATCCAAGAACATGACACCAAGATAAGATATGATGGAAAGCCTTCCATCTATGTTTTCATTCAAAATCCAATAATGCTAGGTAGATTAAATGTGTAGATTCAATTTACAAATTAAATAATGTATCACTAATAAAAAATAAGCACATTAATTAATGTTGAAGTAATAACTCAATCATCAATTTTCATGTCATTTAGTTTAATAAAATTTGTCTACAAATTTAATTTCCCTATTATCCGAACATTTTTATACCCTTCCAAATTCCAAAACATTTTTGTAATAGATGAAAAAAAAAAAAAACAAAAAAAACAAAAAACAAAAAACAAAAAATAAAACGAGAAGAACTCACACGAGCATCGAAGCGAAAACGAGTGACATTGTTCCAATTGTCCAAATCATAAGCTGTGAAATGCTTGCAGCAAGCTGAAGCTTGAAGACGACCACCAGCACCAAGTTTATGCTTCCCTTCAAAAAACGAGTAGCCCTGAACCCCTCTCACATACGACACCGCGTATCTTCCGGCGACCGTTGGATCTTCGCCAGGTGTCTCTTGCCCTCTCCCCCATCTCGGGTCTCTGAAAATGTTGATATTTGGTGCCCAAAATGTCATCCCTGTTGCTTGTCCGGCATTGTACACTGCTCGAGCTTCAGTCCCAATCACCTAAAAAATGGAAGGAAACAAAACACAACTGTATTTATATTTGAATGATTTTAACAATAACACAATAACTACCATTTGGGTTTTGATCTGCCACCAAAAAAAACGTAATGGGTTGTAATTATTTCGACCAAAAATGGTAACTGATCGAAGCCGAGATGGGGTTTTTTTTTTTTTACTCTGTGAGTTGGACTCACCTGGCCAATGCGGTACCAGAGATGGTCGTTGAAAGAAGCCGCGGTGAGGATGACTTGAGGGAAGCTTGTGGCGTTGTTAATGGTGGGGTAAAGTTTAATACCTTTGCCGACGTCCGCGACGCCATGTAAAGCCTCAGACCACCACTCGTAACTCGGGATGCCTAGTCGGGGAATCGGAGGGGCTGAGTTGACGAGTTGGGAGATTTTCTCGTCAAATGTGAGGCGGGAGACGAGGTCCCGGACTCTTTTGTAGATGGGGAGGGTCGTTTTGCAAAAAGGGTAGGAGCTGGTTGAGGGTGGGGACGAGTCACAGGAATATGGAGGCTGACTTGACTCGGTAGGGCAGAGGAGGAGGAGGGCGGTGGTGAAGAAGAAGATAAGGGCTGAGGGAGGAGGAGTGTGCGAATGGAGTTTCATTGTGTGAGTGGTTTGGTTAGATGGAGAACTGAATGCAGATGGACTGAAAGAGACTAGAGTTTATAGGGCAGCAGCTGGGCATGGACAAAAAAGGTTTCTTTCACTCATGACTGAACCCACTCTTTTTTTTTTTTGGTTGAAAAATGGACTGTTGGTTTGACAATCCCTCTTGGTGGCTAGTCATGCGGGGTGCAACATGAGTGGTTTGGGTGGGTTAGATGGTCAACCCAATTTTAACTTAACCTTTATAATTTGGGTTTGAGTTGAGTTCAGGTTCATGCGGGATTTAGTCAGGTTCGGGTTTATACAAGTTGGTGTGGGTTTACTCAACTTTATCGAGTTCAATCTCATAACATCTTATTTTGCATGATTTTTCAAAATTTGAACCAAACAACATCAATACTATTTAAAATTTCATTTACATGTCATCATCCACACAAAAGTTTAAACAAACAACTTGGAGACTATATTTCTAATGTTTCAACCATGCAAAGTTGAAATTAAGTTACAAGACGTATACCAAAGCTTCAAACAAAAGAAACGTAAAAGTAAAACTATCCATATGATGGGGGATTAGAAAAATCCTATTGATTGTAGCTTTCTACAAACCTCTAGAAAAAGCATGGAGAGATTTTTACCTTTTTTTTTTAGTAGAATTTGTACAAGTAGGATATGATTGAAGTGTATAATCGATCAGCTATAGCAAAGAAATAAATTTCATAAAAGTCAAAATATGAAGAAGCGTTATATCACAGGATCTAAAATTTTCATATATAAATGTAATGAATGTATCTCATTCGGAAAGGATTTTTCCATAATGTCCATGAACAGTTGCTCCTATAGTGCTAAATAGGGTTTTGCCAATCTTATTACTACATAGTCAATTTGAACAATTAATATGAAGTGGGACGGGTAATATGTGCATGAGCGAATTCAGGCTCAAAATCGAGTTGGGTTTAGTTTGACATAGGTGGGCAAGATATCAACCCCCAACCCAAATAAATGATCTGGTTGAGGTCCAGTTGGGTTTGGGTGGGTTTTTTCTTCATTCTAACCTATTCGATTAGATTTGAAATTGGGTTGGGCATGGGCAGACTTGGGTTGATTTAACCCGCATCCCTATGCACCCTAATTTGTTGATCAGTTGAACAAACTTTTAAACTTGTCAAATTTAAAAGGTTTGGGCCATGTAACTTAGACCAGCCTAATTACTCAAGTAAGGGTATTTTTTTATTTGGTAATCTGTGGAATTTTTATTTATTTATTTATTTATTTATATTTGCATTATATGGACCTTGCAATGTTGTATTGACGGTTATTCAATGTTTGATATTCGCCATTTGGTTTTACTGTCTAGTGACATTCATATTCACTTAGGGCGTGTTTGTTTGGCTTCATTAGCCTTCACTGGACTAAACTAGACTAAAAATTAGTGTAGTGTTGTGTTTGTTAATCACAAGGACTAAGTTTAGTGGGACTAGGTGGGACTTGTCCTGACTATCGACCTTGCTAAAGGGTCTTAGATAGTCCTCCCAAAATGAAGCTGACTGCTAAGACCGCTCTTTGCTTCGTCTACTCACATCGTGTTCTCTTCCCGCTAGACAACCTCGTCGTCAAATACTCCCACTCCCTCCCCACATGGATCTTCCCTTGCTCTATCTCTTTGCACCGCCAACCCAATCCACCACCTGAATCCCAAAATCTGTTTACCATCACCGATGGGTCGGGCTCGATCCGGTGGATCAATTATCAAAAGGAAAGTTTACTTGATATTACGATCGACTGAGGGCTAGGGTCGACGACGATGGCCTGAAAGCTGGGTTTGAAAACTGAGGTTCAAAGGCTAGTTTCAAAGACAGAGGTTTTAAGGCAAAAACAAATTGCAAAGATCTACGAGAGAAATTGGACCAGTTTGGGTTTTTCCAAGCACTACTCTCTCTTTTGATCTTTGGGATCCAAGACAATTTGTCTAGTTTCAAAGATCTGCTGGAAAATTGGATTGTTTGGGTTTATTTTTACTTGGGTTTTCTGGATTTGAAAAATTGCTGATAAAGATCGGTTCTTTTGTTTTGGTCATTTTTTGTTTTACATTTATTCTTCGGCTTTATGTTGTTCTTACATTAAAGATAAAGATTTGGAAATGTTGATTGTGCTGTTCTCCACTAGATATTTTACAAGCTGTTTAGTTGTCGATAAAACTAAGGAAGAATCGTAATTTTATTTGCCATAGATTACGGGTTCTGGATGCATGTTTGATTCCAACTGTGGTTGCAATAAGTTTGAAGATTAGATGAGTTTCTTTTACCAAGTTGAGAGTTCAAAAACCCCCATTTCTTTCAAACACTGATAACTATTTCATTATCCTCATATTTAGTCCGACATTGCACTAAACGTTTCACAAACTTAGTCCAGCTTAGTCTATTTTAAGATAGTCCAGCTTAATCCCTGAAGCTAGTTCAATCCGATATAGTCTGGTATAATAAACGCACCATTAATAATCTATGTAGCTTGCTTAAGTTTTCATTTTCATCTTTTTAGTTCTTTTGTTCTCGTAGTTTTTTTCTCTTTAGTCTAATCCATCAACTAATTGATTATTTCATCTATTTTTGTGCATCTCTTCTCATTTGAAAAATCTAAGTTTGTAGGAACTTTCGACATATTAGACAAGCATTAGTGAGGGTAAGCCTCTAACCTTATCCAAAAGTTGTAGATCGTGCCTTTATGTATGTTTGGAAGTAGTTTTGAGAAGTTTTGGTGATGTTTGGACATAGGAAATTCACGGGGAAAGCTTTCCCAGTTTTTTGGCGAGGACCGCCACTTTGCAGCCATTTTTCACCAACTCTGGCCACCACTCGGTCCCAACTTGGTATGGATCTCTTTTTATCATGTCAAGCTTCATTTTGGCTTTTGAAACATCGAAAATGGTTGAGAAACGAGCTCGAACGAAGCTCGGGAAGTTTGCCTAGAAATAGGCCAAATCTCACGCCTTGTGAGGAAGGCTAGTAGCCTCTACTCGCAGACGTGTGGGGCTGCGCATGGTGCAGCAGTGGCCGGCGCATGAAGCACATACGCCTCCCAGGAGGTACTTTACTCCACCTCTGTTCATGGCGACACCGGCAAAAGCAACTTTTCGGCAGCGTGTGAGGTGGCACGTGGCTTTAAGGGTCGCCGCAGGCACATGGGGAAACCCAAGGTCCTCCCTTAGGTTTTTCGATGTCCTGAATCCGATTACGATGTCCGTTTTCCCAAATTCAATCGTCTTCTTAGGGTTTACTAAATTGTCCTCTTTTGTGCTTAGGTATGTCATTTGAGGTGACCATGTCCTCCATATTGTTGAACGGCACATTGGTAATTACATCGCCCGCCCGAAGGCATATATATATATATATATATATATATCTTTCACTCGAAGACACTACATCACTCACCTGAAGGCACATATGTATAAGTATCCAGCACAGAAAATCATGAACATAATATTTCCAAAATATATTTCAACGAAGCTCAATAACTCAAACATAATATCATAAATCATATTCATAAGTATCTCAGCAACGTAAATTCGATAAAGCATGATATTTCATAAAGTGTAAATCCAATAACTCAATAAACGTTTCATAAACCGTAGTCATAAAATCATGCTTTTTATGTATGCATTTCTAGTAATAAAATCATGCATTTTGGAAGGGGTCCACTCACAGATAGGTGATTGTGATATCACTACTAAGCACACTATATACAATATATGTTTTATGAAGGTTTTATGGCATGCTAAGGTTTTCGGAAAACCTATTACTTTTTATGCTATATGAGTTTTCTAAAACTGGGGGTTAGTACATTGAAGAATAACTATTTTAGTATTACATATATATAAACTTGGTCTACTCATGTTTTGTTTTGCGCCCCCTTCAGGACCTAGGAACGAGGCATACGATTCGAGCTACAAGGCATTCCTATATCAGTAAATTTGTGTCTTCTTCTTTGTGTAGGACATCTCTTGTAATTGCACTTTCTAATATTCCTTCCACTTGTATTTCGGATTAGTAGTATGCTTTGCACATGTCATGTATCATCACTTTTAAATTATTAGCAATAGATTGTTACATTTTGTTTTGTTAAGGCTTGTACTTGAATACTATAATGCGTGGTTGCGCGCGAAAATTATATGCATGTTTCACATGTTCTTGGCATATGCATTCATTAAATGGCTTGCATCACCCTTGGGTGTCGCGCACATGGCCATTCCACTATCCTTCGGACATCGGGATCGAGGTGTGTCAGGTGTGTCGGCCAAAGCCTCTTTCGACGCTCAAGTTAGTAAGCAAGTATAAGACTCAAGCAGTGGACAAAAGAATTAGAGTGCGATGATTACGCTACCAGTGATGAACCCTAGACAAGTGTATTTATACCTGTCAGGAGATAGACCTTTTTAGGATATAATCCTTGTTCTAAGCTAGGAGAATCCTAGAGGATATCTAGAAGTAAATATTTCATCCTCTTTAAGAGTGTGATTACTTGTGGCGCACACCAATTCTTAGATTGTAAGAACTCCAAGATGTACATGGGCGGAGGCACTAATAGGCCAGTATAGGCTAAGGCCTACCCTCACTCTTTAGGCCATTCTTAATATTTAGTATTATTTTTTTTTTAAACCTAGTAGCATACTCCTTGTAGTTCATATAAAAATCTTAAATTCTTCACCAATAGTTAAAATATGGTGAATTGTCAATTTAGTCCCTCAATTATTACCTTTAATGAAAATTAGGTCTTTAAACTATATTTTTGAAAAAAATCAGTCCTCAAACTAATAAAATCTATCGATTTATTCTATATTAACTTAGGTCGATGCTACAGTGACCATCTCCTTGAGCCATCTTTTGAGACCACGTGATGATATACCTGCTAATGGTTGGACTAGTACTTTAAATCAATAAAGAAGAAATCTAATCATCAACCGTCACATTATGTGGTATCCAAAATATGGTCTCAAAACTTGGTCTTCCTAGCATTTTTAATTGATTTGATCCTCTTTAATTTTGATTAACTACTCTCTATATTGACTTGATATTGGAAGGTTAATTTTAACATGAAAAAGTATTTAGCACCTCAAAAAATTTAATTAGCTTAAACTCCAAGCATGTATTATACTTTCTTGCAAATACTATCTCTCTCTTCTTTTTTTTTTTTTTTTTTTAACATTTGCATGAGACCCCTCCTCACGTAAAATCCTAGCTCCGCCACTAACGATGTATAGTGGCTATGGTTGATTCCATGCCAGATCAGATCTCCGTGTCTTGCAGGATAAGCATGGTCATTCTAGCGAAGTCGCTCAAACTGCTACATTAATTTAGCTCCGCTCGGAGCTGTTGAGTCCATGATCGAACTTTTGAAGTAACTGTATTCCGTTCCACTTACTCCAGCCCTTAAAAATCATGGTTCCACAAGTGCCCCTAACTATGTATTTGAAAGCAACCTATTCCCCTTGAAGATGGATAGTTATCCAAAGACCATGCCTTTCGGAGTAGGTTGAAATACGCATCGTTTAGTCTTTTATCTTTTTATGGTGATTTGACTCTGAGGAGTAGTGGAGATGTTTCAAATTTAGACATGCAGTCTCAAGAATCATGGCAAAAAAATGGTAATGATGAAGAGCGTTGTGCGTGCACAATTTGCAAGGGGCGATCACTTGCATCTTTGAGTGACTTTAGTCTTCATATTCATCGATCTCAAAGAAAAACCCTTCAGATTCAACGGTGAGATCACTTGGTACTTTCTTTAGCCCTTTCATAGCTAAGGTTTTTTCCAGACCATCTCCATTTTTTTCTTCAGTATTATATCGTGAAGTCTCTTCTTTCACAACATGACCTTCTTTTCAAACATAGTTTTCATTTTTAAGCTTCGATGATTGAAATTCTCAAACTAGAAAACCATACATCTTTGCAAAAAATTATATTTTAATGAACAGTGCCATGCCATATATTATACCATCTCCAACTGAGGGGGCCAAAGGGTCATAGGCCAAACATAGCCCTTTGACAAAAAACACATCTCCAAACGAAGGGACCAAAGGGCCATAGGCCAAACATAGCCCCCTCTATAATTTATCATTTTAATTGAATTAATATGGTTAATTAAATTAAACTACCATATTAAAATAAGATTTTCGGACATATTTTGAGTGTCACTTGTTACCAAATGAATAAGTCTCCAGATTTCTTATCCTTATACAATCTCAATAATTTTCCGAATAGGATTGACACGTGTCGCTAATGTGAGTAACTCTCCAGATTTCTAGGATGGAATGATGAAAAGAATGTGAGAAATGGTGTAGGAATGGCTTAGGTATTCATAGGGAAAAAAAATTAGAATTAAAAAAAAAATCGTCCCAAAAAAAAAATCAAATTCTAATGGTAACCTGACGCTAGGTAGCCATTGGCATTCACATGGGCTGGGCTGGAGGGCTAGCTGGAAATGGCCAACCCGTTGGCCTGGTGGGTCCCACAACCCATTTGGCCTAGCCCTCGGTTGGAGACGGTTTTCATGTCATTTTGAGCTATTTTTAGCCTTTTGGCCGGGTCAGTTGGAGATGGCCTTACATGCTAGGAGGAAAGCTTGTCTCTCACAGATGGTTATACTTTTTTGTGCCCTATTCATGGACTTCGATAATAAACATGTGTTTTCACGAACTTTTTCTCATCCCTTGCTTCCTTGTTCCTAAAATAGAATTGTAATTTGACAATTTTTTCCAGAGGAAACGAACTTTTAGAGCAAATGAGTAAATAATGAAACACGAGTATTTATAAATAAATATTCCCTTCAAGATATCTATAGTACCACCTTCGGTCAGAGGGGGTGTTGGGCAGGAGCGAAAGGTGCAGTCGCACAAGGCCCCAAAATTTTGCCATCTAATATTATGTAATAATGTTCTATATTTAGAAAATTGCTCTTGTTAGATTTTAAAATCTCATTGAACTGCTTTTGATTATTTGTGAAGGTTATGTTTGCAACTTTTTTAATTATAATTAATGACATTTGTAAACTTTCAATCAATGAGTGCTAAAATTTGTTTTGATTTAAGTGATTGTTTTCTAATATCAATACATTGTTCTTCTTTTTTTCAAAAACTATCTTAAGGATGGGCCATTTTATAAAATTCGCACAGGGTCCTCGAAATCTCAAAGACGGCCCTGACTCCGGTACCAGGTATTAAATATTTGACTTAGTATGTTGGTATGAGATAAAAGTAGTCATACTCAAGGTCGGAGTTCAGAGCCACTCTCGGATGATTCTCGGATCGTACTTTTGACTATTCACTTGAATGATGTAGAGCTTAAGTTTAAATGTTATAACCTACAACCATTTTGTTTTGTGATAAGATCGAAGAACCACGACCTTCACCTACAGAAATTTAGAAACAATTTCAACATCCTTTCATTTGAGGATAATCTCTTTAAAATAAAGAACCAGCCGGTATAGCTTAGTTCTTTTTTTGTTTCATGGGCTAATGTTATATGCTTTCCTTTCATTAGCTGGCTGGCTAAAGTCTGACAGTAAAGCCTTTCACTGCGAGGAGGACCAAATGCTCAGGTCATCTATACCTAATAAGTTTTTAATTAATTAACTAATCATCCTAATTAATTAGGTCGGTTGGAATGATAAGCTCCCTCCTCCCAATGGTTGGGGTATATCTCCTACTCATGTAAATGTTCACCAAGTGTGCAGGTGACAATTTTGTAACTCTGTGTTTAAAGAATTATCACAATTTATGAATTTATTTTCAAGTTAGTGGTATTTTTCTTCTCAAGATTTAAATTTTAAAATTCAAAACAATACGAAGTTCTAATCCAACACGTATGTTATTATGGTTTCTTCAAAATAAAATGTTAACTGCAATGAACTTCAGCTGAGGGATCTCTTAATAACTTCAACAATCCAGCCGTCTATTATTTAGGTCTTTTCTTAAAATTCATTTTTCACTAAAAATTATTCAAATCAGAAATCATATCACCATTGAATTAAATGATGGTCACTAATTTTATTAACCGTTGTATTTGTGAATTTTCTTCCTACAATTAGATGTCTTAATAGTTTGAATTTGTTTGACTATTTGCAAATACAGGGTGTAGAAGGAGAAAAAAGAGTATGGAAATCACTTACCAATATTCATGGATCCCTCACTTATTCTGAGAGTCATTTTATCGCAAGTTCAGGTCTGATTTGTGGATTGACTCGAAAGAGAATGACGAGGAATACACCATTTCAAACCCAAACGAAAGTTGATCAAAACAGGATGCGCCAAAATTTTCTAGAACAAGGAGAGTGTGTTGGGTCCTCCCTAAACCACAATCCTGACTTCGTCATTGTCAAAAAGGGCTGATGTTAACTACATCATCGTCTTTGTTTCAATTTTATTTAAAATGGTTGTTTATTTAACATAAATTTATCAAGAACCAAAGCAAAAAAACATAGTCCAATTTCTTACATACTGATTTTAAAGGAAGATCATGCACTATTTCGAAGTATAGTTTCTCACTTTTTATTTCAATGAGAAAAAAGCAAGATGACATTTTGAGCCCTCTCATCCAAACACTAGAAGGTGAGACGTTTACCACCTTGGTCAAGGAGTAATATATATTATCTGAAAACCCAAAACATGGAAAACGACCTCAAATCTGGAAGCAATATTAAGATAACCTTATCCTAGCGATTAGTGATTATTTACCTTTCCTGCCAACGAGAAGGTCCCATGGTGGGCCCCATCTGAGTAGAGTTTCGAGTGGGACCCATTGCCACCGTCCTTTGAATTAAAGAAAAAAATTATAATAATGGCTCTTCAATTTTAATTCAATTAAAATAATGGTTTATCAATAAAAAAATGTGTGATCATTGGTACCTTAATTTATTAAAACGTGCAGTTATGATCAAAATGAGTCATGTTAAAAAAATCATTATTATAATTGAATTAAAATCAAGAGAGTATTGTTATAATTTAGTTAAAATTAAAGGATCTAAATTAGTTAAAATTTAAAAACTATTATTTTAATTAAGTTAAAATTTAAACATCATTGCTACAAAAGAAAGCAGTGTAAGCTAACCAACTAAACGAAAATCCAAAGTCTATCAACTATTCGCGATGGATACTACGACAACCGTTTTGGAGCAACGACGTCAGCGGACCTTATCGTATGTGTCGAGGAAATCGAGGTATGGGGAACCCGTCAGCTTGTGCAAATGACGTGTTGGCACAATCGTTTGCCAAAAGCATGAAGCTCGCACTAGGAGCTGACCACGTGGAGTGCACCTCATTTTGTAGGCATTTAGTGGCAGGGAACCCACATGTATTTTTAATACGGCGGGCCCAATTGGCAAGTATTTTTATTCTTACTTTGTTCTCTTTAACTCAAAACCAATGTTCTAAAAATCTCTATCTAACACCGCTTAAGCGTTAGACGGTTAGTCACCTCATCAATTAATACCTAAATGTTTGAAAATTAAGAAATGACACCTAGACCTATTGAAGCTCCCGTCTAAACCGCTTAGGCACCCGCCTACCCCGCCTAGACCCGTCTAAACATCCACCTAAATTATGACTCACTTAGACAAAAAATAGATAACTTTCATTTTGCATTTTATTTTTTCAATAAATTGTAAGGGACTTGTTGAATACTGACAAGAACACACATTATATACTTGTTCTCCATGCTTTCATTATGTTCCAATAGTTCATAATATATTTGTTACTCCATTTTGTAGTTTATGATGAAATCATATATATTTTAAGTATAAACAGATACTTATTTACACGAAATATAATAAATTTAATTAAATCAGCCTAGTCTGCCTAAACGTCCACCTAGACCCTGCCTAACCATCTAGGCATTAGGTCCCAACCTATCGGCCGACTAGCGCCTAACTTCTTTTAGAACCTTGCTCAAAAATATGTTTTCTGAAACTCATAATCTGCTCCATTTGCCCTTTGAAATTTGATTTTGATCCCTTACCCCCTAAAACTTCAAAGTCTCATCTATAAACTGAAACTTTGCTCTACATTACCATAAATCTGTTAGTTTCTTATGTAGATTTAATTTGGATGTCACAAACTACTCAATTTTGGTTTTTTTTTTTTTCATCTTTTCAAATTATTTTAAATTTATTATTTTTTTATTGTTCAGTATTAACACATAATAGAGATTTATAATCAAATTTATGCACATGTAGTAGTGTTATAGGTTCCACGTATGTTTTAGAAAGCGACTAAAAAAAAAAAAAGAGTTCACAAATAAAAATGAAATGAATTTTGAATTTTGAAAAGTAAAATGATAATTTTAAAATGATAGATAGCAAAGTAAAATCAAAATAGCGTTAAAAGGGAGAAACTAAAAATAAGGCAATAATAATGTACTTGCCGTCGCTATCCATGCACAAGATTCTTCTCCTCCTTTCACTCCCAGCGCATTTTCTCTCCCCCACCTAATAAAAAACGCTTTTCTGTTTGTTTCTCGGGAAAATTCTACACACTCTGTTTTTCTCAACCGCCCAGCTGAATTCCTCCCCCAATTCCAATTCCAGGTAATCCCTTCGCTACCTCTCTCACTTTCGGTTTCGTTTCAGTGCCCAATGCGGATTTCAGTTTATCTGTGAGTTTTCCGCAGTCGGAAATGGCGCAGTTTCAGAACGACGAGCTGGAGTACGTCGACGACTATTACGATGTCGTCGACTTTGATGACACCGACGCTTTTGCCGATAACCAGCTCCCGGGAGGCCACGATGCCGACTCGGACTTTGACGACGACGACTTCGATGAGGTCGTCTGCTCTGTTTCTTTGTAAAACTTTGGTAATGTTTTTTTTCCAGAAGAATTAAAAAATTTGGGGTTTTTGCAGAGCAAGGTGAAGACTGACACTTCAGCAATGGAAGCTCGAAATGGGAAGGACATCCAAGGGATTCCGTGGGAGAGGCTTAATTTTACCAGAGATAGGTACCGTGTGACCCGACTGAAGCAGTACAAGAACTACGAGAACCTCTCTCGGCCGCGCCAGGACCTTGAAAAGGTGTCGATTTTGTGCCATTCACTCTGTCTTTTGTGGAATTTGCATATGTTTTTGCTCTAGATTTTGATTAGATTAATTAGAATATGCTTGCTCGAATAATATAAAGAATTCCTTTTTGGTCTTAAAGACTTCACCTTTTGCAATATGTACCAAAATGATTGTTACCCATCATAGCATGGATACTATCCTCTATGTTTTTGCTCTAGGTTCTGATTAATTGGCTTTAGAATTGCATTGGTGCAGACCGGTGTAACCAAGTGGGCTAGATTAGCGTGATCCTTCTATTAGATTAATTAGAATATCGCTCGAATATATATATATATATATATATATATATATATATAAAAAGAATGCCTTGTTGGTCTTAAAGAATTCATCCTTACTTCTATTTTGATGCTTCCCTTCATGTTTGTGAATCTTCTGCCTTGACAGGAGTGTTTGCCAGTAGAGATGGGGAAGACCTTCTATGACTTTCACTATAATACAAGGATTGTGAAGTCCACAATTGTGCATTTCCAGGTAGAGATTTTGTTCTTGCTTCTCTAAACTCTTTGGAAATAGTTTTTCAAGAAATTTGTTTGTGAGTTTGTTGGACGCCAGGACATAAGAGTCTTTTGTTGTTGAGTTTGTTTAAGTTTTCTTTTCTCAAAACTTCATCCATATGTGGTGTTGAAATATTTACAGAACTTTCATCCACTGTGCAATCATATGCATAATTTAGTCCGTTCGCTACTATCAGTATTCATTGTTTCATGTAGTTCATTCCATCTTCCAAAAGTTATTGCTCGTCAAGATAATTTCCTCATTTTTGTCACTGAATATAGATGGCGTGTCATGTGCATAAAACTTATGATCCTTTTGAATTTTATGCCTTGTTGCTAGATATAAGCTTCTTCAATAGCTGTATTTTACTTTTAGTTATATGCATATCATTAATTCGTAGTTTTGCAGGTCTTACACAAATATGTTTTATCCTTTATGAAGGATATCTTAATTTATTTATCCTCTATGAAGGATATTTTAATTTATGATTGTCGTTATGTGCTCAACCATTCACTGGAAGGTATGGATTACATATTGTAGAATAACAGTTGAATCAATAACTAATACTGTAGGCAATATGTCACCATCTTGTTCACAAATTTGCTGTGTTTTTTCCATTTACGGTTGTCATAGGTTCTTGTTAGGCAAATACTATAATAGAAATTAAGTTGTACATACCGGTTTTACACGAGCTAGAATAACAGCTGAATCAATAACTAACCCCTAATTTCTGTAAGATTAAGAGTAGTTGTGAACACTTGCACCTACAACTCGCATACAATTTGAGGCTTGTGTTTCAGATTTAGCTAAACTAGGCCTCTTAAATTGCTGGATCTTACATCGTTAACCACAGTTACACATAATCTTTCACATATTTTTGTAATCGGTTCACTTTAATTTTGTACCTTCTGAATTTTCCTGTATGCGATTTCTTTTGCATATTAGTCGCATTTTGATTTATGGTGGTACATATTTTGCTTCTGTTGACTGTTGAATATATATCACATTAACCCATCTGTTGCATTTAGGACTGCTATTTCTCTCTTTATTTCAGCTTTTACAGCAGGGTGGACATTAGAGCTGCTGGCGCGACGTTGTTAATATGGTATGATAGGAAGATATTTGAGCATTAAGAGGCCTCTTAATAAGTCAATGAGTTCTGGTCATGAGGGGGCCGATTAACACAGTTCTTGCTTTCTTGGACTTCGAATTTTATTAGAATTTTTGAGGCATCCAGGGCCTTCAAATTTGCTTGTTTTTGACATATTTTTTTAACTGTCACCTGAAGTATATGGTGGTGTGGTACATCTGCTCTTTTATTTATGGATATTTGTTCATGATTCTGTCCATCTTTTTGTGACCTTAAAATGCCATTGGATTGGTCATGATCATTTTATTGTTCAGCCTTATGTGTGCTCTTTTCTTTGCTTTGAACATCGAAGAGTCATCATGTTGTTCCATTTACATGTGCTTTATTCCTGGTTGGATGCATTTGTCTTGTACTGGCGTTATCATTTTAATCTCCAATTTCTGTGCCTCATGAAGTGGATGGATGTAGTCTTAGCAAAGCGGAATACTGACCAAATTCCTTCATCATGTATCTAAAAAATTGCATAGCATAAATAATCTCATCATCTCTTCAGGCCACTAGAGTCAACTTTTTCACTGCTTGTGCGTCTAATTTTTTCATATAATCCTCTTGCAACGGTCTGGTACGAAACATTTTTTATTTTCGATTTCTTGGTTGGTGGTTTTCCCGGTCCATGAAAAGTAAAGACTATATTGCATGGTTTTTACATACTGGTCACTGACCTTAATGATTTTGGTTTTATAATTCTCTATTGTCTTATGGCTGGTTAAACCTTATATCTGTCGCAGCATTTTAACTGTTAGTTCATAATTGTCATCTAGCATACGCAGACGTATATTTGTTATAATCTTAGTTCTTGTTTTGGATTGTTGAATGTTGTTACTAAGTTACCTGTCAACTTGGTTTGTTTCTCCCCCCGCAGCTGAGGAATCTGTTATGGGCCACATCAAAGCACGATGTATACCTTATGCAGAACTTTTCAGTAATGCATTGGTCTTCTTTACTCAGGAGAGGCAAAGAAGTACTGAACGTAGCGAAACCAGTTGTGCCTACTGAGGTATGTAAAGGCTTGATCGATTCATCGCGCTTTATTGGAAAAAGGGCCAAAAGGCCATTCTAATGTCAAGGTTGTATATTCTCTCAGAAAAGACCTGGGTTGTTGGTTTGTCCACTCTCTAGAGTGCAAATAAGCACTATGGCTGTGAAGGAAAATTTATTGGTTGCTGGGGGATTCCAAGGTGAACTAATCTGCAAGGTATGGAAGTGCTCAAACAAATATTCCTTTGAGACTACTGAATCCATCATAGCCATTGTTTCTCTATTACTAACTCTCTTTTTTTCGTTTGTGCGGCCAGCACATTAATCAACCTGGAGTTGCTTTCTGCTCAAAATTAACCACAGATGAGAATGCCATCACAAATGCAGTGGACATTTTCCAAAACCCCACGTAAGTCATCCCGCCATTATCTGATATAGGTTGTTTGCCTTGAAGACCTATAACTGAACTTTCCTTGTGCAGTGGTTCAATGAGGGTAATGACTGCAAACAATGATGCTCAAGTTAGAGTTTTTGATGTCCAGAATTTCACTTGCCTCAACTGCTTCTCGTTCGATTGGTCCGTGAATGTGAGTACCCTCTTCTGAAACTGTTCCTTACGAGTGATTTGTCATTTTATATTTCTCATCTTAGCTTTTCTTGTTTATGATTCTTGGCAGAACACCTCTGTTAGTCCGGATGGTAAACTGGTTGCAGTACTCGGTGATAGCACGGACTGCTTGATTGGTGATGCTCAGTCTGGAAAAGTAAGTTGCATTGTCGCGGTGCGGCGTATTCATTTTGTGATTTATGCAAGTCATAAGCAAAGATCTGATGGTTTACCTACCTACTTGGCACAGGCTGTCGGAAGCCTCAAAGGTCATTTGGACTATTGCTTTTCCTCGGCGTGGCATCCGAACGGACAAATTTTGGCCACCGGGAATCAAGACACCACTTGCAGGTTATGGGACATAAGGAACCTCTCACAGTCCGTAGCCGTGTTAAAGGGAAGAATGGGAGCAATACGAGCCATAAAGTTCACTTCAGACGGTCGGTTCATGGCCATGGCTGAGCCGGCAGACTTTGTTCACATCCTCGATACGCAGTGTGGGTATGTCAAGGAACAGGAGATTGACCTGTTCGGTGAAATCGCCGGAATATCCTTTAGCCCGGACACAGAAGCTCTGTTTGTTGGGATCGCTGATCGGACATATGGTAGCGTGTTGGAGTTCGACAAGAGGCATCGTAACCAGTATCTGGAAGCAGTCTTCTAGTAAGAGTGCCTCCATGAAGTTGTTTCTTGAGCAAGCAGAAACGGAATAAAAGTAACTTCCGGGTTTTGTATAGCACATTTCAATCGCAAAATGTGGATTTATAAACGGTTCCTAGTTTAGTCAATCTTTCGTTCTTGCAATTCTTGGGCCATTGATATTTTTGTTTTCGGCTGCACGGGAGCAAACCCGAAAACAAGGAAACCAAGAGATCGTTCTAGGCCAAGCATTGGAAGTTTCGGTCTTTCAATGGATAAAAAAAGAGATACGTTTGAGTAGTTGGAATGTGTAATATGGCAGATTTTGAAACTTTGATGATCCGTTGAACAAAGTACAACAATTTCAAAACATGTGGATTATCCGAAGCTGCAGAAATACTCCACTAATTTAATAAAAATTGATTTAGAATTCAGGAGTTGGTTTGAAACAAATTTAATAAGAATTGATTAGTACACGGCTGTTGGTTTGAAGGTTTTAGCATTAGTTTAAGGACGGTTGAAGGTAGTTGGATTTAGAACGGTTGCCAAAACAGAAAACCATCTACTAACAAAATTTTACGATGCTCCGGAGTATCAGTATGTGATCGAACTTTTCTAAACTAATAGTAAATGGTGGCGCTTAGGCTCAAGATCTAGAAGATGCATCATCTTGACTTTATTTTCCCTTTCGTTGCAAAAGTGTCGAATGGAGGAAGGAAAAGTCCAAAGTTTAATTAGAGCATGTTTGAAACTGTTCTGAACAAACTTTTGGTCGTAGCTCGTAAGCACTCTTGTTGTAAGCGTCTCTATTACAAAAGCGTCGAAATTTTTACTGAAAATCCAAAGTGCTTCTTAAAGCAATTCTAGTCATTCTAAACTAGCAAGCGAAGGAATTTGGTCCGTATTCAAAAATATGATGTTAAGGCTGCTGCGGCTTTTCTGTTTAGATATCCTTTAGGACAAACTAAATTGAGTTTTATAAGTTAAAACGCGTGAGGCCACTCCATACTATGGTCTGATAGTATTTCTCTTCATTTTGAGAGGTCTTAGATTCAAATCTCGTGGATTGCGAATTCGATATCAAATTATGTTAGTCATTGTGTGACTTAGCCGATCTTCCACTCTCTTTAGCGTAATATATCTTCGTGACTTTTCTATTTTTCATAAAACGGAGCTGCAGCCTAAATTGAGTTTGGTTGGGCCAAGAGTCTGGCCCTCTTGTTTTAGTTGGGCCACTAACATCATTTCACACCAAACCAAGTCAAATCTCAAGGGTGTGATGCGTAGTTAGGACCTTTTTTACAAGTACATCGTTTAAATATTAGAAAAAAGGATTTTCAATTACCAAAAAAAATAAAGAATTGGACGTACCAGGAGAATAATTTTGGTGCTGATGCTTTAGTATTTAATTTTTCTGTCTCTAAAACAAACAAGAGAGATGAGTCACTTGTAGAAGAAAAAAGAAAAAGAAAAGAAGATGCATGCATTTTTAGATTAAAAAAAAGGGCAAAATTTTTTTTTTATTTTATTTTACTGTTCATGTCTTGTTCTTTGTCTGTAATCTGTATCATCTTTTTTTAACCTAAATAGGTGATAAGAAACATGGGTAATTGTTTTTTTTTTTTTTTTTTTTGTTTTTAATGTCATTAACTTGATGTAGAATATGAGTGCTTAATTGAAAAATGGACACAAGGGCGATTCCCTAATCCAAAAGAGTGTATAAACATAAAATAAAGGGTGTTGTTATCCCACACCCTTTTTTATCTTTCATTCACCTCTTTGAATTTTTGACCGTCAGATCTAATAATTTGAAGATAATAAAAAAGTAGGAATTAACAAGAGGTGTCTGTAAGGTTGAGAAAAAAATGTGTAGATAACATCACCCAACATAAAACCTAAAGGGATATGTGCCAATCTAACCTCAAAGGGATATATTTCAAGCACCTATTTAATGATCTAATTCAAAACTACAAATTTGACTGGAGAAATTATTGAATGGTACTAAAGTAAACCCAAATTGTGTATAACGATCCAGTTCAGCATGACAAATTTGGCCGAGCATTATTGTTAAGTACTAAAACATAGTCATGTGGTATAATTACCCTAAGCCCAAAATGTTATATAAAACAGATCCATGAAACAAGCTTATGAATTTTTTAGAGAAAGTTTTATTCATTCGTAGATATAAGCATAAGCTCGTGGACAATCTTTCTACAATGCCCCTTCAATCTTGCAAAAGCTAGACTCGTTGGATTCAGTTTCTTGGTCTTCGAGATTTGGCAACGATGGGCGGTTGGGAAGCCTTCCCAATTTTAGTAAAGTGCAAAGGTTTGGGGGAGGCTTTTCAAGAATGCCACTGGTCTTGGATTCCAAAATCGGCCAATATGGCAACAGATCTTTTGGCGTCGCAGCAAAATAGGGAAGTATGTGATAATATATGGGTCAACAGACCCCCATCTTCCCTTGTGCATGTTTTGTGTAATGATGGTCTTCCATGTCCCCATTAAGTTCTAGTTGGTAGTGCGAGGAGTGACACTTTTAGCATTAGATGTGGTGTCGTTTGTAACTCCTTGCACAACTTCTTTATTGTTGTTGTAGTTGGCGTGCTTGCCTCGGGGTAGGCTTCTTTGTAATCTTTGGCATCTTTGCCCGGATAATATATTATCTTGTTCTCCAAAAAAAAAAAAAAAAAAAAAAAAAAAAAAGCTACCAAACTTATTCAACATGTAACAATGTTTTATTTATTATAAACCTTTATGACTTTCTATAGTTCGATATTAAAAACATATACGTGTATTCATACGTCATTTAGTAAACAGAATTGATAGCTTAGTACTATTCTCGTGTATTGCTTGTCCGTTACGTAAAGGTGTTTCATTTATTCAAATTTGGACCAACTATAAACCCTTATGACTATACATTTCAACATTTAAAATATACACGTGTTCATATATCATTTATAACTTAGTATTATCACCGTGTATTGCACGCCATGCTCAATTCAAATCCAAGTCCAAGTGGGGTGAAGGAGAAAAATGACGAATGAGAATGAAAGGAGAAAGAGAAAGCATGAAGAAAATACAAGACTTTTGGGGAATTCCGTATGCTCACTTTTGGGCAACATTCCAACCATAGCACTAAAACCATTCATAGTTCTAAAATTTTTGATATGTTAGCCATCATAACTCATAAATTTTCATGCTCACTATATATATTCAAACTTTGGAGTTGAGTTATACTGCTATGTCTCACTCAATTGTACAAAAATTATATAAGATCTAATCAATGCAAAATTTATTAAATTTCTATGTGTAAATATAACTGTTGATTTTCTGAATCACTCAGTGATACGTATCATGAAGAAAAAAAAATCCAAACTCAATACTATTTTGCACCCCAAGGTTGGGCAATTCACACTTTAAAAGCATGTATAGTAAAAAAGAGGCTTCAAAAAATAAGTAATGTCGATCGAAAGAGTCAAGAGTAATCATTGCAAAATTCATCAAATTTCTATATGTAAATTTAATTGTTAATTTTTTGAACCACTCAGTGATACATACTAAAAAAATAAAAATCCAAACTCAGCACAATTTTGTACCCGCAAGGTTGGGCAATTCACACTTTAAAAGCATGGATAACAAAAAACTTCAAGAAATAAGCAATGTAGGGGTCAAGATCAAATAGTGTCGTGAAAAAGTTAAATTGGAGGACCCCCACCAAATCCTTTCAAATATCTTTGGCTATAATGACATGAAAACCACTTTGAAAATGACAACATATATATCCCACCATCTATTACTTTGCTTTGCTTAGTCGCAAAACAAATTCAAATTCAATGGCCCTTGCCTTCCCCCATTTCTATGCTTGTACTTTCAAAGAAATCACAAAGCTGTTACCGACAATCGTCTACGTACGCGCATGTTGATCAACAATACATTATAAACGTCGCATGCATTAACGGTTAAAATTTAAATATATGCATAAACGATCGACACTAATTTTGTTCAAAAAACCATTATGCATAATACATGAAATTACGAGAAGAAGCTATAATGGGTTTGATTAGGTTGAAACTTGTGACAAAAGGAGGTGGTAGTTGCACTTGTACTTTTCTTTAAGACTTAATGTAGTGGAAAGTTGTGTAAGTGTGAACCAAATCTTTTGTTGGAATTCTTTGTGGCTCGGGTGGCTAAATTGAAACCTTAAATTTCATTCTATTTCTAGGCAGCTTAGTTTGAACAAGGTCAATAGATTTGGACGACCTAATTGATGCAAGTGATTCGGACGACCTAATAGAACTCCAAAGAAGCATCTTTTCTCTACTTGGAATTTGGTTACATATATACAAGCACAAACTCTCATTTTATTAATCATTCGCTATTACTTCAAGTAATCAAATACACCCCTTCCCTTCTAGTGAAAATAAAGAGAGAAATGCTTAAGAGATTCTTATGACGCATTTACGTAACCATAATGAATGAATTGAATTTAGGAAGAGTTGTAATGAGAAGAAGTCATAATCGGATTCCTGTTGAAGTTGTTTATTTAAATGTTTTGGAATTGGAATAGAAATAACACTAATTTCATAAAGCTGTTTACTAATTCAGCAGAATCGGAATATAAACAAGTATGATTACTAAAATGCCCTTGTTCCAAATCAAATATTTTATATACTTTTTTTTAATAAAATTTGATATAATATATAATAGACACACTAAAATGCTTTAGTTTGTTTTTTTTTTTTTAATGTAAGTATTTACTTTAATATTTAAATTTTCTCACTCAAGTTGTAGTTTATTCTCTTCGGCATATGCATGAAGTTGTGCATAATGTGAATGAGCATGGAAATATAAAAAAAAAGTAAGGAGTTGTGCATAATTAAACTTAATGGGTTTATAAAGGATAGTCTTAGAAATAAAAAAAGTAAGTGAGGGCATAAAGGAAACAAAAGTGTCATTTCGATTGCCCAAGCAATCAGGAATTGGATTACCACCTACATCTAAGGAATCCAATTCCACCAATACAAGGAATTGAATTCCAAAATTTGTGTGGACCCCACTACTTTTTTTATTCCTCAATGTTTAGTAAATACCGGAGTACTCCGTAATTGGAATTCAATTCTACATTTTCATTCCGATTACAGATACATAAATACACCCTTAGTGAGACTTTCTATGGATTTTCTGCTATCTCATAATTTAACATCAATTCTCATGAACATTATAAAACAGGCAAACAAATTACGAAGAGTCTCACTTTTGAGAGAGTCTCCTTAGCATTTCTCAAACAATGAATATGGTGTTTTTGGTTTATTTTTTTGTTTGTGCAAAGTATTTTGTGCCCACAAATCTCAAAATTACTATATTCTTTTATCAATAAAAACTAAAAATAAAATTTTTTATAAAATATGAAAATGAAGAGATGGAGAAGGGAAAAACCCCCAATTATATTACAAGAATGCTACTAGCTTTGTTATTTGGACTTCTCCTTCGATTTTTCGTTTTCTTTTACGATCTTGTACATTTATAATGTTGCATGATGATCAAAATCGTCTATTTTTTAGGTCAATCTTTAAAATCGGCTCTACACAAAATTGGCCTAATAAAAAATTAGTTACTCATTCGATTAACGGTACCATAATTTCAGTATCTAATTAAAAACTTGGTTCGTCTATCAAATGACTTCAAATTTCTATTTTTTTGTTTTTTTTTTTTTTTTTTTTTTTTTGATTTTGCATAAATGATGTTTAAAAGTGACTCAAATAATAAACGATTCTGATTATCTTACAACATTAAAATAAGAAAAAAATATTTTTAAAAAGTTCAAATAGAAAAGTTGTTAGCATTTATTTTATCTCGAAATAGTGTTACATGATATCACGTGATATGCATGGAACCTTTCATGAAATCCTTTGCTGGACCGAAATTTGACAGGAATTTTAGTGAAGAAACGGTGCTCGCAAGACTTTGAGAATAATTAATAGATTATTGACTTGACCGAAAAACAAATTGATTAGTGAATTAATAAATCGCTTTAACGGCTACTGCATTGAGTGCAAGAACCGTTGTGTGAGAGAGAAGACCCGCGAAACCGCGTTAAAAACGCTCCCATTGGGGGAGGGGTCTACTAATCTCACGCGTCTCTCTTTTCAGTTACTCTTCAGGCTTTTTCTTTTTTTTCTTTTTCTTTTTTGAGGAATTAAACCTATATTTAAAAAAAAAAAAAAAAACAATGTTAAAAATGGTGGACCTTCTTCTTACAATAAGCTAGTAATAATAGGATTCAAATTCATCGTTGATGAGACTTAAACTTAAGACTTTTTATTTATAAACGAAGATGAATATCACTAAACTGCAATACTGAGTGACAAACCTTTAACTAAATGTGTGGAAAATATTTGGAGCTTGTGTTATTCAAGCTGAGGGATAATATTGGAGGCTTTGGACTCATATGTCCATATGGGAAATTAACTTTCATAGTGGAGTAAATTAATTAGATAAATGATTGATATGATGTAAATTTGGATCCACCCAATACTAAAAAGGAATAAAATAGCAATTGGTGTTATCTTTTTATCTAATATTATGAATATTTTTTTTTTAACAAATGATAACGTTAGTGTGTTAAATTGTTAGTTGTTAAGAATAGAGGATCGGTGATGATTGAACATGCATCATAATGTATAGACATGATCTACTACTACGATAAAGCCTCATTTGCTATCTAATATTATGATTCAAATATTAAGAAAAACATATAATTGCAAATACTAAGGGGCCAATTCATAATTATTTGGTTTGGTAACTGGAAATTAAAAGTTCGTTTTACAACTATTTTTAGTTTTTAATTTTCAGATAAATAAAGACAGAAAGCCAAATTTTGAAAACTTAAAAAAGTATTTTTTGTTGTAAGCATTACTAGTGTTTAAGTTTTGATTGTGTAAACTAAAGTATGGATTTAACATGGTCTGTTGTATGAGGCTCGTGGAGAAATGTTAAGAAGGCTGTTTCAAAAGTGAGATTCTCTATAGACTCTTTGTCATCTTATTTTTTTGCATAATGTTTTGTAATGTTAGTATAAAAATTGACGTTATATTATGAGGTATCGGAGAGTTCATGTATAGTCCCACTTCGATGTACTTACTGTAATCATTAAAGAACTCCTAAATCCTAGATAAAGCAATATAAATATGAGACAATGTGTGGGGAAAATAACAACACAAGAATTTTCTGAACTCCATTTTCCCTCTCAATTTCGTCTGGAACAACTTTCAGTTTTCTGTATTTAATTTTTTACATTAAAAAAAATAAAAGTAATCACCAACCGGTTTTTAGTTTTCAAATACCCACGGGTATGAGTAACCGTAGTTGTTCGTCCGTTTAAAATTCACGTTTACTGTCATGGATAACCGTTTAGATAAATATTCACGTTTATTGTTATGGGTAACAATTTAAATAAATAAACAGTTATTGGTATAACCATTTACCCGTGAAATTTAAATAGGTGGTTATGAGTGTTACTTGCGGGTTATAACAAATACCCATTTTTCCATTTATCTTAATATATGTAAAATTTAAAAATACAAAAAAAATCTAAAGCATAGTCGAAAGTCTAGTTTTGGAATATTTTGAAGCTTTGAAATTATCTAGTATTCAAAATAATGACTAACTTGAGTTTTTAAAAGTTTTAGGATTATTGGAATGGTCTGAGAACTTAAGACTAAAATACAGAATGCATGCTAAATGTATCCATAAGTTAACAGTGTAATAGTTAGAAAAAGAAATTTATAACGAATTTTTCTTTTTTAATTTTCAAGTTGTTAAAAAAACATGTGGATTGGTGAAAAAATGGATAAATGGGTAAAAAAAGAGATAAATGGGTTTAAAAAGAATAAACGGGTAAACGGCTACGATTAAATAGGTACATAGTTTATAGGTATGGTTAATTATTTATAAACGGTTATGGGTATGAGTATAACTATTTAGATAATTATTCAAAAGGTAAACAGTTATGCATATATGAGCATAAACGATTGTAGATAATAATCGTTTTTACCCATCTATTATAACTGTTGTCCATCTCTAATTATGCTCATTGCAACTTTTTTTTTCAATAAAGCAAGCAACACGAAGTTGATGACATCATTTTGATAAAAAGTAAATAAAACAAAATAAAAAGTTGATCACATCGTGTGGACTTAATTACCTAAAGAAGCGTGAATTAGACACTAAAAAGAATGATTTGTGCTAGGAAAGTCAAAAGTTGGTTATTATGAGATATGATATTAGATAAGAATTAGTTGTAAAGTATTAGATCTTACCAAATTTACACTACATGCATTCCATAAAGTTACCACTTTCTCTTGTTAATAATTTGAACATCATCATCACCACCACTTTCTCTTTCTAGTGAATCAGTTTGTAAATGAAAAATAAAGATGAGCACAACAATTGTCGCGTACACGACGTAACATATTGATGACGATGGTAACTTTACGTCGTGTACACAAGAATTATTATACTCATCTTTATTTTTCATTTACAAACCGATTCACTGAAAAGAGAAAATTTAAATCTCGCATCTAAATTGACACATCCTGATCGAAATCAAGGCGCACTGTGCACATGGCTACATCACCCTTGCGTAACGAGCAGCACACCTTGATTTCGGTCTGTATATATACAAATTATACAGGTTTTACGGCGAGGGATCTTAATCTTCGGCAACTCTGACAGATTATCACCATTATAGGATTACCTTTAGTGTTGTATAATTAGTATTTGTCCTATTGGACTGCACCTAGGCTACTTATGCTTTGATTGTGAATTCACACTTATTTCATCTTGCACCTTATCTCTTAGTGCTATAGTTAGTTTGATTTTTATTTATTCGCGTTTCTTATATTATTTTGCTTCGGCACTGTGCATATGGCTACGTCACCCTCACATGACAGTCAACACGTATTGATTTTGGTCGGAGTGTCTCATAAATCTTGTCATGTTTAATAGATTAATGATTAATCGAACAAAAAACTTAACAATATTATATTATTATTAAACCTTGACAAAAACCAAAACCCTAATCAAAATTCAAATACAAAATAGAATTAAAAGAAAAGAAATAGGAAAAAGATAATGCTTTACGTTGGAATTTGGATGACTTGAAGACAAAGGCACAAGTCAGATGGATCCAAAAACATTGAGATAAAATTATAAAATTTGGAGACTCATCAAGGCCTTTCAGCGATTCGGCGCAAACCTCTACTCTAGAAGCTTCATTTACCCAACAATTAAAAGTAAAATGTTAAAAGAGATTTTCACAAAAGTAAAACATTTATAAATTCTTTATTACTTTACAGTTTAATGTTAATTTTTAGATAATATTATAAAATGTTAAAATATGAGATGATTGTAAGTTCACGAAAAGTCTCACATTCAAAGAATCGGCATTATTTTTTTTAATTATAAAATATTAAAATATAAGATTGTGACATCCTACATCGTCGAGGGAAGTGATCTTTATATGTATATTCTCATCCCTACCTAGCACGAGATCTTTTGGGAGCTCACTGGCTTCGGGTTCCGTAGGAACTCCGAAGTTAAGCGAGAAGGGGGCTAGAGCAATCCCACGATGGGTGACCCACTAGGAAGTTGCTCGTGAATTCCCAAAAACAAAACCGTAAGGGAATGGTTAGCCCAAAACGGACAATATCGTACTACGATAGTGGAACGGGTCCAAAAAATGATCCATCCTGAGCCGAAATGTGACAAAGGTGGTTGTAAGTCCACGAAGAGTCTCATACTTAGAGAGTCAGCGTTAGCATTTCTCTAATTAAAAAATCATGGCATCATGGAGAAGGATCGGGCTCCGGGTTCCGCCCGACATGCCGCAAGAATCATTGGTGATTCTCTGAACCCGATTTGGTCAACTATTACTATTGCAATTTAAATCATTAAAATGTGTAGCACGCCTGCGTTGTTTTGATACCACGCTTTTTGGTACAGCGTGAATATCACGTGCCACTAAAAAGTAAACGGTGTGGAAGCTTTAGTTGGTGATAAGGGGGTACGCGCTAGTGCATGTGGGTTAACAGTAGTAGAGATTGAGCCTGCCGCCTCAATTGAAGAAGTTGTCCCACTCGCGTGGTGCGGCACGTGGCATGTTGGGCTCCCACTCCAGTCTACGCCGTATTCTCCGCCATACTTGAACTGCAATAAATTATTGAGAGCTTATTTTATACACAACGTGGCGTGCTCTATGTTGTATGATGGATGCGGGAGGAGAGAGAAATGAAAGGGTGGGATGGTTTCTTTTGGAAATAACATTTAATGAAGTTTTTCTTTTTTAAAAGAAAACAACCGATGACACGCCATAATTATCTATCTTTTTCAGAAATTATAGAGAATTTCATCCTGCTTATGGCTACAGTTAAGCAAACTCACCAATTAGGAACATGATGAAATTTCTCATATTTTGTTGTTTATTGAAGAGTTGTAGTTTGCGCCTATACCACTGGACCAATTGATGTGATTAATAATATTTAATTAACTAAAAAAAAGTCTAGTTTGAAAAGGAGCCCATTCACGTCAGAATTTTTTTGACTCATCATTCTATTATTTATCGTTGAATGAATTTAATTTAATTTTATCTATAATACAAATTTCGAAAATTAAAGTAACACTAAAAGTAATTAATAGTAGTAAACATGATCACCATCCTAAAAGAAATCTACCAATCCACACCGTTTCATTGAAAACACTGAGTTTTAACACCAATAGCATAAAACATAGCAAACGACACCGTTTTGTTTTAAAGAATAAACAAGTCGTCTACTCCCCCTAAACCTACGCGCCTCTAGATCTGTTCTTATGAGCCACCGCTGAGGGATTTGGATCATCTGATGAGCTAATGGAGAGGATCCTTCTGATCAATCATTGTGGACCGTTGGATTTTTATCCAACTGTTACAAAAGGAGATCCTTTTAAAGTTATAATAATTATAGCCGTTGGATAAAAATTCAATGTCCCACGATAATTGGTCAGGATCATTTTCTCCATTAGCTCAGGAGATGATCCAAATCCACGGCAGAGCTGCCATGGCCAAATTATCCTAGGCTAACCATTATATCCAATGGCCCACGTTGATTTTCTCCATTAGCTCAAGAAAGGATCCAAATCCACAGCAGAGCTGCCATGGCCAAATTATCCTGGGCTAACCTATATAATGTTCCTAGGCTAAGACACTGAGTTAACATTTTTATTTTTTTCTGTTTTGTTTGAGACGTGGGGACCAACTATAATTTAATGAGGGGTTTAAAAACTACGCGGTTAGCGAGTCTTGAAAGAATTGATTTTGGGCAACGCTACACATGTAGTCGTGAATCTTCAGGATGCTCGTGTTAAATATAAGTTTTTTAGACAAAAATAAAGTTCAAAGCAACAAAAAAGGTTTATTCATTTTGTGGGCTTGTTGTACATATTTCAATAGATATTGGTGTATGCTGAAGCAATCTGATGAGTGATATAAAGAGAATTTATCGAGTGGCGTTGGCGCAACTTGTCAAGATATATCTAGTATACATTACATCAAACATTTAATAGGCACACAAACGATCTATACTAAATATTGAAAGGATTCTTGGAACACCTCACATGTATATTTTGTAGACTCGAATGATCTTGGGACCACTTTAGTCTCTATTTTCGTCCGCCTTTAGCACATACCAAGTATGAAGTATAAAAACCACAAAACTGAACAAAAATTTCAATTTAATACAAGTGAAAACTAACGGCTCTTAAATATCTATTTACGAAAATCATTTGTCCAAGTACCCAAATGGATTAAATATTGTATTAATACATATATACACATACGTTAGTGAATTTGAAAGATGAATGTGAGCAGTCACACCTAAATAATTTCTATCTAACCATGGTTAGCAAACATCAAACCATTGATGTACCATGGTTAAGTTAAGAACTTGAAAACTCAAAGCTTCGTTCTTTTTTGTGCATTTTTACTTTGCATCCTCAAGTGATGGTAATGCTATCATTATATTTATATTATTGAATGAGTAAAAATTTAAAATTTTACATCTAACTGCTACATATATATTAAAATTTAAGCTCATTCAATAATAATAAAAATACTAGTAACATTATCATCACTCGAAGATGATTATAAAAAATATTCCCTTCTTTTTCCACGTTGTCACCTTGTTAATTAGGATAGCTCCTGATTGACGAAATAGAAAGGGACAGGCTCTCAACCATCAGATATCTGTAATCATGACGTCAAAGACCACTTTTTCGTGTCATCTGACCCTAACATCAACGGCTGTCATAACTCCTTTAAGTCCTTGTCACTCCACCTAGGATTTGGTACGCGCATACGACTTTTTGTGTGATTATTAATTAATAAAATTGTTATTAACACTTTAAAAATTTTATTCGACACTAGTCGAATGTCGGGTTGGAACTTAACGCCTAAGTGGTTGGGCCTAGGCGAATTAGGGGGTTTTAATAAATTTATTATATCATATAAATAAGAGTCTATTTATACTTAAAAAAGATACATAATTGTAGTAGATACATAAATTGCAAAATATCTATAAATTATAAGGTACTAAACATATTGAGAACATGAGAAATAATCATATAATGAGTGTTCGTTTGAGTATTTAACAAATCTCTTACAAATTATTGAAAAAATAAAACGCAAAATGAAAGTTATCACTTCTCTGTATAAGTGAGAGTCGTGATTTAGACAGGTATCTAAGTAGGCACCTATGCACTCTTTTTTAATTTTCAAACGTCTGATGATTAATCGGAGCAATGACTAACCATCTAGCGCATAGACAGCAACAAACGGAAATTTTTAAAACAATGATTTTAATCGAGAGGCTTCCATTAATTGAAGAATGTGGGGGTGTCTTAATCATCCAAAAATTGCTAACTAATACTATTAAGACAAATAATAGCTGCACTACTACTCTACACCATCACATTAAATAATTGTACATGTTTTAAATAATTGTTGTCAAATTGTCAACCCTAAAATGGGGAGGAGTAGGTTCAGTGGCATTGTGTCAAGCCAATTATTTTTGTGACCTAGCTTGTCATGCGGATGAGATTTTATAACATACTAGGACCTGGTTTGGTACTGAGGTGATTCTGAAAAAAGCTGCTATCAAAAAAAGCTGGGAGCTGTTTTTGTGTTTGGTAAACACTCAGCTTCAGCTTTTTTTCACAGTTTTGGATGAAAAAAAGCCAAAAACAAGAAGCTGCAAAACCTAGCTTTGAAAAACTGGCTTTTTTTCACATCTGTTTTACATAAAAGTTTACCAAATACTCTAATACTGCTTTTTTTTTTTTCAAAAGCACTTTTACAAAAAAGTTTACCAAACACTCTGCTGCTTTATTTCACAGCTGCTTATTCTCACAGCACAGCAGAAGCAGCTTTTTTTCAAAGCACAGCAATACCAAACCAGCCCTAGCTATGTCAAACATAGTGGCTCGTGAGTGCATAGATCATTGCCGTCAGGAGATATGTTTCGAAACTTATTGTAATTAATGGTTGCTAATCACTTCTATCGGTATATTTAAGGTAGTATTGTTTTATCAATTATCAAGGGAGGCTGATTAACGAGAGCTCTTACAGAGTTTATACTAGTTCTTCGTCGTTGGAATCAAATAATTAAAAAAAAGATAAATTACATAAAACTACTTCAACTATTGGGTCATTAATAGTTTTATATCTTATCTTTAAAAAGTTTAAATGTCATATTTTATCTTCGAATTTGTTGTAATGTCATATCTTCAATCAGTTGTCTGTCAAATTTTCTGTTTAATGCTGATGTGAAATAAAATAATAAATTACCCTAAAAAAAAAAAAAAAAAAAAACCCCAACCCCGACCATCCCTTCTCCCTCCCTCCCTCTTCTGCACATCCATCATTCCCTCACCCCACCCTCGACCCTCCCTCCCTTTCCTTTCTTCCCCTCCCTCCCTCCTGTGCACATCCATCATTCCCTCACCCCACCCCCCACCCCCCCCACCCCCACCACTTCCTTTTTCCCCACCCCCCCCACCCGAGCCCAACCTGCAACCCAGGAAAAAAAGAAAAACCCATCTTCATCTTCCCCAACCCCCTTTCCCTGCAACCCACCCCTTATTTCCCCCTGCCGTCTTCCCCAAACCCACCATGCACCCATCCTCCACCTCCTCCTCCACACCCACCCTCTTCCCTACACTAATTTTATTTTTATTTTTATGAAAATGGTATATTTAAATTTCAATTGACAAGTGCGCCAAATCCTCGTGAATGTAATTTTGTAATTTAATTAATTGCAGGGAAGGGGGGTTGGGGAAGATGAAGATGGTTTTTTTTTTTTTCCTGGGTTGTAGATTGGGCTCGAGTGGGGGGGGGGGGGGAGACGAACTGGGGTTTGGGGAGGACGGGAGGGGAAGAAAGGGGTGGGTTGCAGGGAAGGGGGATCGGGGAAGATGAAGATGAGTTTGGGGAAGACGAACTGGGGTTTGGGGAAGAAAGGAAAGGGAGGGAGGGTCGGGGGGTGGGGGTGAGGGAATGATGGATGTGCAGATGAGGGAGGGAGGGGGGAGAAAGGCAGAGGGAGAAGGGATGGTCGGGTTGAGAATTTTTTTTTTTAGGGTAATTTATTATTTTATTAATATTTTAATAGAAAATGGATTCCGCCTCAAATCACGTTAGTATTTAACAGAAAAATTGACAGATAACTGACACATTAAAACTTTTAAAAACGAGGTATAAAACTGTTAATAACCCAATAATTAATATAATTTTATGTAATTTACCCTAAAAAAAATCAAGAGGCATAAACAAAAAGAAGAATTCACAGATCATTTCTCTTACGCAAATCATTAAAAATTGTTAAATGACAATTTATCATCATGCTCATATGGAACTATTGTTTAGAGTAATACACATCAAACAATCAATATAGAAGATTGATAAAGTTGACTTATAGTTCATATTCACATTCTTATCGAAAATGGATTCAAGATTTCGAGTTGATCAACAGTCAAGAACGACAACTTATGTTAAATTATTTTAATTTATAAGTAAGAATATTCGAATTAAAATGCATAAAAATGAACTCTTACCACAATCAACCAATCTAAATCACATATGCATATGGTGAGGACTAAACTACTGTAGCACATTGCATTTTAGGTAGAGAGGTAGGCCTGCTGCTTGTCAAACTTTATGGCGCGTTTACGTAACGGTAATGAAAATATGAGAAATTGAATTGATGATGAGTTGGAATGAGGAGAAGTCAGAATTGGATTCATGTTGAAGCTGTTTACTTAAATGTTCTGGAATCGGAATAGAATTCTATAAAGCTGTTTACTAATTCAGCAGAATCGAAATATAAACTAGTATGATTACTAAAATGCCCTTGTCCCAAATCAAATATTTTATATACTTTAATAGGTTTATAAAGGATAGTCTTGGAAATAAAAAAAGTAAATGAGGGCACAAAAGGAACAAAAGTGTCATTCCGATTACCCAAACAATCAGAAATTGGATTACCATCTATATGTAGGGAATACAATTCCACCAATTCAAGGAATTGAATTCCAAAATTTGTGTGGGCCCCATTGCTTTTTTTTTATTCCTCTATATTTAATAAATACCAGATTACTTCGTAATCGGAATTCAATTCTACATTCTCATTTCGATTACACGTCCTTAATATTTTTTATACTCAATGATATATTTATTTTTGTCACTTAATAATACAAATTTGTAGTATTTATTTTTATTTGTAAATAAAAAATTTAAATTTAAATTTTCACTAAAAGTGAATTAGAATTATATTATTATTAATCCATTTACAATGGATAACACTGCTAATTCCCAAAAAAAAAAGTGAGATGATTTTTATTTTATTTTTTTTGTCAGTGCTTAAAAATTTTGGAAGGTACGAGGTATGAACGCGTCATAAAATATTCAACAAGCTAGGCAACAAATTTATGCCAGACCAAGACTAACTGGGAGTCCACCGACAGGTGCCGGTTGGAAAAGGACAGGTGTCCGCCTCTAAGCACAGAACTTATACGTGGCAGACATCCATTGGCCCGGACCCCATTCATTGAATGAACCTACGTCACGAACAGAACGCGCGGCAGACTCGAGAGGGACGCAGAAAATTTAAAAAACAGCAAGTGGGGCTTACAGTGAGATAATTGGGATTAACGACGTGATTAACGAAGGTAATTAATCCCCCAGGGCCCTTATATAATAGAGGTGGAGATGCACCTGCAGAGAAAAAACAAAGTGAGGAGTGAAAAAAAAAAAAAAATTTAGCAGCAAAGCAGTGTTCGAGAGTTTTAAGAGCGATTGATCTTCTGGTTTAATTTGTGTGTTCTTCCCCCCCCCCTTCTCTGTAATCCCCGCTTCTCTGAATCCCTTTCTGTTAATCATCTGTCTTTCAAAGAGTTATGATTTTTGGGTTTGTTTTTTGGAAATAACATAAAAAAAAAAAAAAAAAAAGCAAACTTAGAAGGAGTTTTCAGTCGAAAGCCAGGTGTTTTCAGAATCGAGATCCAGGTTTTATATAATTATTTTTTTCTCAGGTTTTAGCTAAATTAAAATTTTATTTTTGGGGGTTTGGAAAAATCAGTTTAGAGGGTTAATTTTTGGTCCCTCAAGGTTGGTTTTTGTTCGATTTTCTGGGAGTAAAAGAGGTTGATTATTTAAAATCTCTTTCCCATTTTCTGTTTTTGGGTTGTTCTTAATTTTCTGTGAAAAACCCGCTTCCTGTTCTTTAATTTTGATAAGAAACAGGTTGATTTGTAGATTAATTAATTTCTCTCGTGTTATCTAAAAAGTTTTAATTTTGTGATTTGAGTGTGTGTTTTGGAGGCATGGCAGCTACAATGGATTTCTACAGTTGCAGATCAGCTCTTCACTCATCATCAGATCCCTTCAGAGGTGAGCTGATGGAAGCACTTGAGCCTTTTATGAAAAGTGTTTCTTCATTGCCGCCGCCGCCGTCTTCCCTTCCCACCACCACCTCTTCTCCTCCCTTTTCCTCCGCCCCTCTCCTCCCTTCTTTCCCCTCTACCTCCTACGACTTCCTCTCTTTCCCAAACCAGCCCACTTACTACCACGACGGTTGCTCCACCTCTTCTATGACCCAGGTGTTTTCAGATGGGTTCTTTGAGCAGCAACCGCCGTCAATCGGGCTGAACCACCTCACCCCCTCCCAGATCCACCAGATCCAAGCTCAGATCCAGTCTCAATCCCAACCCCAACAGCCCCAAATCTCTTGGGATAACTACCACCACCAAGTTTCCCAGACGTCGTCTCGTACCCTCAGCTTCCTCAGCCCCAAGCCCATCCCGATGAAGCAGGTGGGCTCGGCTGGTTCGCCGCCGAAACCCACCAAGCTTTACAGGGGTGTGAGGCAACGCCACTGGGGAAAATGGGTCGCTGAGATCAGGCTCCCTAAGAACCGCACCAGGCTCTGGCTCGGAACTTTCGACACGGCGGAGGAAGCCGCTTTGGCTTACGACAAGGCGGCGTACAAGCTCAGAGGCGACTTCGCCAGGCTCAATTTCCCGCACCTCCGCCACAACGGGTCCGTCGTCGGAGGCGAGTTCGGTGAGTACAAGCCTCTGCATTCCTCAGTCGACGCCAAGCTTCAAGCCATCTGCGAAGGCTTGGCCGAGACTCAGAAACAGGGCAAGTCAGGGAAGCCAGCCAAGAGGTCCTCCGCCGCCAGCCGACAGCCGGAACCGGAGACTTTAGCGGTCAAGGTTGAAACCGCGTCGCCGGTGACGACTGATAGCGAAGGGTCTGCCGGGTCTTCGCCGCTGTCTGATCTGACTTTCTGCGACTCCACGGAGCCATGGGAGAACAGCGGCGCTTCCGAGAGCACTTCCGTGTTGGAGAAGTATCCGTCCGAGATTGATTGGGCTTCGATCCTCAGTTAATTAGTGTTTATCAATCATGTTAAATTGTAATCGAGTATGTTTTAGTCTGGTCATCAGTCTTAAGTAATTGAGTCAGTTGAGTAGGGTTTATAGTGGTTACTGCAATCAAGTTTTTGGCATTTGCAGAGCTGCATTTGAATTAGGGTTTTAGTTGGTTGAATTGGGTTTTATTATGTTAATATAAATATCATGTAAAAAGTCTTCACCATGTTCAGCTGGTTTTTTCCTAGCTACACCATGAATGATTCAACTTCCGTTATATATATCTATATGTATATGTATGTATGAATTCTCTTGTATGTATTTCAGTCTCTTGGCGTTTGTATTTCTTACATTAAAACTTAGTGTTTTAATCTTCTCACATCTCGCAATTATCCCGCAAGATTTGTTCATTTAGTTATCAAATTGTATAAAAATACATTACGAATCGTTCTATGTATCTTTGACATAATGGTCAATATAATAGATTGGTATTTTGGCTAAAGGACCAGTTTTAATATAATTTTTTCAAAGGTAATCTTCACCAGTTGATTTGCAATATAAACAGGTCAAAATTTTGTGAGGAACACGAAGAGTTGGGACTTGTTTTTTGGTAGCCAAGCAAAACACTACACGAGACTCCCTGCATTCCGGTGTCATCGAGATAGTTCTGTGATGGATGTGTTTGGGGAGGAGCTTGGAGTTGTCGATTTTGTGTCGAAAAGAATTGATTCGTACTGGATTTGTGGGCAGAAAATGGGGAAGATAATTGAAGAACATGTGATGTTGAGTCAGTAGGGAGTCATGAGTTGGATGGAGGTGTCGCAACTTTAGATAGTGTGATGGGTTGCATTGCGGCTAAGAATCTGGAAAGGTTCTGTTTCTTGTTGCTCCGGTGACTAGCGAGTGAGTCACGGGCCTATCCTGAATTGTGACGAGTGAACGAATTCATTTTGCCTTGCTTCTCATTTGTGGTCCTTTCGATCCAACATCAATAGTTACTTCCAAGAGGCCTTTAAGGTAAGAAGACTTTCAGTTTGTTTTTTTCTTTTCAGAAATGAGTGTTAGTTGTGGACCCACACCACCTTGAATTTCAACGAACGAGTTTTCTTATTTTCAAGTTGAACCTCATGCATCATCCTTACAAAAATATTAGCAAAATTGGAAATATTTGAGACATCTAATTGCGTGCAAGGAAAATGATAAACACTTTGCTGTACAAGAAGCAAAGAAATTTCATTGTGATAATTAATAAGCAAATGGTTTTGGATTAAACTGAATTTTTGCAGTGGATCCTACAACTATTCCCACCGAAAATAGGATTCCTTTTAGATATAAAGGGCCTGGTTACTTCCATATTTACTAGTAAGGAAAAACATTATTTGTCATAACGTTAATCGTCTAGTGATAAGGAAGTTTTTCAACCCTTTCAGTTCGGGGTGAAAGACGTGTTTGGAAGTTCTCAACCCTTTGGTTCGGTTCGGTTCGGCTCACGTAATTGGTGATTACGATGTAATATACATGTTGAATTTGATATCTAATTTATGTATGAAAAGAACAGTGGTAACATGAATTGGTGACCAGTTAGCACTATCTCATCAATTGAAGCTCTTCTCCCTATAGTGGTCCAATTTGAAAGAACATCAATAATTACTAACATATTCACTGTAACGGTGGCTGCTTAGGGGTAGGGACGATTTTCAGCCCTTTCGGTTTTCGATCAAAATTCTTTTGAATGTAATTAGGGTTAGTCAAGTTTTTGAGTTTGGCTCGTAGAGTAGAATATTATTGTGTAGTCAAATGTGAAAAAACAGCAATAACATGAATAGGTGATTAGTTAGTTCCAACTTCATCTTTATAGCTTTCTTTTCTTGATAGTGATCGGATATGAAATAACATCAATAATTACTGTCATATTTACCATAAACGAAAAACATTATTGGTCATAACGGTATCTCGTAGGTATCCGGGAAGATTTTCAGCCCTTTCGGTTTTCGATCAAACTTCTTTTGAATGTAATTAGGGTTAGTCAAGTTTTTGAGTTTGGCTCGTAGAGTAGAATATTATTGTGTAGTCAAATGTGGAAAAATAGCAATAACATGAATAGGTGATTAGTTAGTTCCAACTTCATCTTTGTAGCTTTCTTTTCTCGATAGTGGTTGAATATGAAATAACGTCAATAATTATTGCCATATTTACCATAAACGAAAAAACATTATTGGTCATAAAGGTATCTCTTAGGGATATGGAAGATTTTCAACTCCTTCGGTTTTCGATCAAAATTCTTTTGAATGTAATTAGGGTTAGTTAAGTTTTTATGTTGGGCTTGTAGAGTAGAATATTACTATGTAGTCAAATTTGAAAAAAAATACAACAATAATATGAATTGGTGGCTCGTTGTTCCTACTTCATCATTGTAGATTTCTTTTCTTGATATAGGTCAAAATGTGAAAGAACATCAATAATTACCGTCATATTTACCATAAAGGAAAAATATTATTGGTTGTAGCAGTAATCGCCCAACGATTAAATAGTTTATTTTAGTCAAAAGTTTTTTGAATGTGATTAGGGTTAGTTAAGTTTTTAAGTTTGGCTCGTAAAGTAGAATGTTATTGTGAAGTAAATTATAATAGTCGGCGTGAGACTTAGGTTATTGATTAAAAGCGTTGATTGTTTTGTAAGTACAAATTTGTCAAAACTAAAAACGACGAATTCTCGCTACCACGGTTGGAACATAAATTGATGACTAGTTACTTCTGACTTCATCATTATAGATTTCTTTTCTCAATAGTGGTCAAATGAGAAAGATCAACAATAATTATTGCCCTATTCACGATAGTGGGCATTATTGGTCATAACAGTAACAATCCAACGATAGTAAGGTTTTCAATCGTTCTACTTTCGAGTAAAGAAAACAAAGGGTATCTCTCTTTGTAGAGAAATTTTACCGAAACCAGTTTGTGTAAAATGAGTCTCACATGTAACTAAACCCTAGCAAAGCCAAATCTATCCTAGTTCGCCCATGAACACAAATATTTGCATGTAGGTTAATAATTCTAGCAACAAATAAAGAGAGAAGCTTTGATCCTTCATTTTCTTTCATTGACAAGTACGATTAACAATTCACAATGATGGTGGTCAGAGAGAAGCTGTAATGCCTTTGTGCATCTTTTCGATCTCGAAATGGTGGACTGCTACGACGAAAACACCAACCGATCCATTTTTTTGAAAAAAAAAAAAATCCACAACAATCATGCTTGATGCCTCCATAATTTAAAAACACGGCTGCTGTTTAAAACCTTAAGCAGAAAAAACACTTTGTTCTTATTCTTTGGGTGTCCCTATATCCATCTTTATTCTTATTCTTCCTTCCAGTCCTTCCAATCCTGCATTTTGTACAGCCTTAGAAGGTCAAAAATGCACAGAAAAAGTGTAAAAAGGATGCAAAGAAAAAGTCGGTGGGGGCATTTGGAACCAAACGGGGCCGTCTATAAAAGTAAGAGGTGATAGCTATTAATCCACAAAACTAATACACTTGACACGCTTTTTAATACAATAAATTATAAGGTACAGATACAACGTCGCGGTATGAGGACATGTATTAATTCTCCCCACATGTCCTCGCATTAGTGGCATTAGTGTTACCGTGACAGTGTAGCTGTATCATACAAGTTCCTCTCATCTAATGCACATGCAATAATATGGTTCACCTCTATTAAAGAGTGTTAACAAGTATGTCAGTTTCATGTGTTCATAAAATTTTACTCACAAAAAAAATGACTATTCTTTTTTCTTCCTACACATACCCTGTGTATGTTTTGATATTAAATTTTATAAATCAAACAAAAATAACATACGCAATTCAAAATGTGCGTAAAGATGAAAAAAAAAGAGCAGATGGTTGTCATTTCTATTGAAAACAAGATGATATTTGTGTGATTTACATATGATTCGAAAGCAATAGCATCTTTGAATAGAAAAAGGGGGAAAGGTGTGTGAAATGGGGCAGTGGAAACAGTACAAAGGTTGTTCTGGGTGATGGGAATGGTTTTGGCATTTTGCTGTGAAAGGTTAAAAGGTGTTTAAAGGTGATTAGATCTAATTGCCTCTGCGGATGAGCTGTGTGCAAGAATCTCAACAATTAAATTGCAAAATGCTCCAATTTTTTATGGACATTGGTTGTGCTGCCGACGCGGTTTCTGTCCTTGTCTTATGTTTTGGAATTATTCGTATTTATTGTATTTTGAATTGTTTAGTTGGTAGATCTTGATCATTGTCCGAAACATTCTAAAAAAGTTTACAAACGTGCCATGTGGAATTCAAAACACCTTATCTAAACCTAAGAAGTTTGTAATGCATTTGAGATTTTGTGTTTGATTTCATGTCCTTTACTTTAGTATAGCTAGTATGAGAAAACACGAAACAAATCAAACATAAACAAATGAATGTCGGAGATTTAAGAATGTAGTTATCACAGTTCCTAATGTCCGACTCAAAATGTCATTTACAAACACAAATGATTGTGGGAGGCTTATATTGACTCGAGGCACTTCACATTGATCGGAACATTTTGAGTTTGATTCTTATAAATTTGAAATATATAACTCATGCGACGGACCGAAAAAATTTAAGTTGAATACAGGTGAATTTAATTGTTGAGCGTAATACATGGATCTCATTGAGTTTAGTTGCTATTATATACATTGGTTTTAGTTTTAAGCGGATGCAAATCCTATCCATGTTTTTGAGGAATGCACAACCCGCAAAAATTTGTGTTCACTAATTTTATCCGTCAATCAAACATTAGTACCAAACCAAAGGGCAAGACAAGTAACCACTAACCAAGACCCCAAAAAAGAGAGTAGGACAACGAGTTCGAAATCGTCGAACGTCGGAAGAAGGAAAAGAAGACGAGAGATTAATTCGGGAGGGAGTAAAGTGCCTGGATCTCCATTGAGAATCGAATATCCCGGAGGAAATGAAGAAGCCCTTCTTTCGGCTTTCAAACAGAGATTCACATCACGATTTAGCGATTACAAAGCTGTTTTAACATTGTGGGCATTTTGGCATGTCTAAATTAAGGAATGTCAACCTAGTTCTTTTAAGTCTCCGATTCAACGACGATGCCTCTGCCCAAGCAGTGATGAGAGTGCACTACAAGCTTCCTCTTTCCTAGATCGATTCTGTCGCACAAAGTCGTTGACAGGCGGACCAAACAAATGGAGCAGCACCATATGCTAATAGAACCACTCAACTAAACTTGCCAATTTCCATCTTCTTCTTGATTGCCTTCTGGCCATGGTATATAAATGAATCTAGTATCCCCGAAACTGTAAAAACACCTGAAAAACAGAAATGAAATGATAAAAAGAGTACATGCATCACATCTTATTAATAACGATAGCCAAAGAAATCCAGCATATGCTGCAACAGGTTCAGTTCAAGATGACTGATGACTAGTGACGAATGCTAAAACGGTGGATAAATAATCAACAGATAAATGACAATGTAACTTCAACATCCATAAAAGACATTAGAAGTAAAGAAAAACTAAAAAGATGGAAACTGTGTCAATAGAAACAATCAACGATGGGAGATGAAAATTGGTAATTAGTCATTACCTCCGACTATGGCACAAACATTTGTCAGGAAGTGCAGGAATGAAATATGCTCCTCCGTGAAAGTTACCTGCAACATGCAAGTCGGCCGCATAAGAATATAGGTTCAACTTCAACAGAAGGGAGTGCAAAAGATTTGAATTATCGTTAAAATTAGTTCTTGAACTAGCTTGTGGAATAGAATGAAAACAAAATCCACCTTTATAGGAGAAAGATCATAGAAGAAAAACACTCCAGGAAGGAACTGAAGGTTGCCCATTTCTGCACCCCTATAATGTTCAGTCACAGAGAACTGCAAATTCCAATTATTAGAACATAAGACGTTATATTCAATTGGTAAAAGACAAAGCTTAGAAATTACATCATTTTTAATCTTTGCTTAATTCGAGTTTACTGCACCTGATTTGACTGTATAGTGTGCCCACTCACGTCTGTATACACAGTAGGTACAACCTGCAAAATAAAAACGATCGTTAAATTCCTTGGCGGCAAAATAGGTTGATCCAACAAAGGTGGCCAACGATAAAAGGCAACTATTTCAGATGGAAGACTAATAGTAGCTGTAAATAAGTTCACTTAGAACTTGTTTTTCCTCTTTGGAATGTATATGCAGACGTGCAATAAATATGTTTAAAGAGTATAACACCATATACAGGTACACAAAAGAGCAAGGTAATCAGGATTGATTGGGGAATCGAGATAAGATCTATGATATGCGACAAAAGGTTATTAATATTAGTAATCCATACAGAATTAAGTTCATATGCAACTCAACTCAAAGGTGAAAACACAAGGTTTTGGGCCAAAGGAATGAAATAAGCAGATAGCCAGCTAGGTGAACCAGAGTCATCATTCAACACCAAATATGCGCAAGTTCTGAAATAACTCAACTTTTTAATTATTAAATTTGTTTTTTTTTTCTTTCCAATAGCGGTATGCAAGACATTATATAGCTGGATCATGCTATATATTGCCATGCAACAATGAAGGGGAAAAAGAACTAATTCTCTTTTATCTACAAAAATACAGCACATCCATAGTCCAGAAATTCTTACATGTAAATCTAAAGAAAAAAAGTGGTGGCATCTAAACAGTAGATTTCTTCTGCTCTTGCCGTTTAAACCTTTTTCCTGCTAACTCTAATACACGTTCTTTTTGTGTGTGCGTGCATGTACATGTACATGCTCATAAATGTAGCTATGTATAAGCATATACATATGTATGAAAGATTATTGAACATGGTGAAAGGATGTAAATAAACTGCAGACATTATAATAACATAAAAAAAGCGGTGACATCTAAACAGTAGATTTCTTCTGCTCTTGCCGTTTAAACCTTTTTCTTGCTAACTCCAATACACGTTCTTTTTGTGTGTGTGCGCATGTGCATGTACATGCTCATTGTGTATAAGCATATACATATGTATGAAAGATTATTGAACATGGTGAAAGGATGTAAATAAACTGCAGGCATTATAATAACATAGAAAATAATGCAAAAGATATAAGAGCCATTCTGCAGGAAACAGACCTTGATAAAGTATTGATACATCCCACTTGGGTTGTCTTGAGTCCAGTGCACACTGAAGGTTGAAAAACCAATTTATAAGCATATATAATATCAATATATAGGATGTAATAAACAGAAAAACCTTAAAAGTATTTAAATGTTTGGAAATAATAAGGTTGACTAGAATATATAATGAAGAGAGGAAACATACCCATCAAGAGGATTTACAACACCAGGGAAATAATCTCCAAAAGACAATCTGTTGATCGTGTGACTTATCTGTATCATGTAATATATATTAATTACACAACTTCTCCAAAGATGCAGGACAAAGTTTTAGGAAGTATATTTCTAGGAACTTTGATAATTTGATCTCACTCGTCTCCTTATATTTTCGTTATCCACATATACAAAGAAAACTAGAAACATCAGGGATCAGACCTTTTTTCTCATGTTTATTTGGGGAAAATTGGTGCCACTATTTTTTTTTTTTTCATACATTAATTTTCCAATATGTCTCATTAGAAAAAAAAAAAAAAAAAAAACTAGTGATCAGGCCTTACATTGAAACTATCCTTTTGAAATGCCAACAGATCATGTACATGAACATTTGATTGTTGAAAGCTTTTCCCAGGTGCAAAATGGAAGTTCCCAGCTACCTTGTTGACTTCCAAAAATCCATATATATTGCACCCTTCCCCTTCTTCATCTTTAATTCTTTGCAGAAAGCCTTCTCTTTTGCACTGTTGTGAAACACATAACATAAGAAAGACTAGAAATGTTAAAAGAACAGAATTATAACAGGTGACACAAAAAGGTGAGGGGTAAATAATGATAGTAAGGGACTCGAGAGACATGTAAAAGGTAGAATATGACAGAGAAAAGTTTTGGACAAATGGTTTCAGATGATAACATGAATGAAATTAGACATCCAAAATCAAACCTAGTCATTTCTAAATGTGACTTGCCCAGGGAAATTTTTTAAACAAAGGTGATCATTTTAATGCACAAGATTAAATGTAGAGTAAAATTTCTCATTTAAGACTGCTCTTTTGGATTCAAGATCTCGAGCTCGCTGACCTGGTCAATCAAATCGGGATTTGATATTGCCCAACCTTTCTTTCGGTAAGCTTCACGGACATCTTCACATGAATTACAACAATCCTCGTCAGCCTGCAAAAATACAGAAACAAACAAACAAAGGGAATTAGAAAAATAAGAAATACATAACTAAGGAAACTTCTTTCGCTCAAAATATCTGTGTAGAATGATTCTCAATTGTGATGGACCAAATTTCAGCGATCATCACAATGCTTCTAAAAAATTCCAGCAAAAAATCAAAATGAAAATATTGTCTGCACGCATGCAGAAACCCATAGGAGAAATGAAACGAAGCAGAAAATCAAATGAAAACATTGTCTGCATGCATGCAGAAACCCACAGGAGAAATGAAACGCAAAGGAGAAACTAAAGCAGTGGATGGAGGACCAGTGACAAACATAGCTACTGAACATAACACCCAAAGTAAAAGCCATAGTGACAGTGAACTATATATAATCATGATCAAGCTTAAGTGATAGTGAACTATATATAGAGAGGACAGTGAAATAGAAGCGCATTGCAAAGGTTTATTTTGTATATCCTATTACAGTCTATTAAGGCAGTGAATTGGCATGTCTGTCTATATTGTTATATAAACTCTCTATTGTTCGACATATAGGAGCATGAAAACCCAATATACTTCCGACGTTTTAAACACTTCAATACTAGATTAAGAAACAAGGATAGCATGATAATTAAACACTACCCAACTTCCAATCAATTTCCAGTTTTTACTCTCAGAAACCTCACCCTTATCATCCGTGACCCAATTTCCCCCCTTCCCACACGTAACTTCCATTGTAATGCACACACATGTGGGTAAGAGTCTTTCTAGTTCATAGTTAGTAAATTTAGATTTACAGAATCAGAACACATCCAATCCAATTGGATCTCCAAATAGCTTCATTTTATTTACAACACCGCAGCTGGATATCATAAGCAGCATCTTTACACACATCTACAGAGTAGACTGATTACACTTATCTAGTTCAGCATTCCCAACATTATAACAGAAACAACTTCCCACATTATATTTAACACAAATCTAGCACAACAATCCAGACAAACAAACATACCGCTTCTGCACCATAACATGAACCACAGTACGTCTCATTGTGCTCAAGCCTGCCACCATGTCTCTGTAAGGGCTTATCAATCTGTGTCAAGGTGTGTCAAGGAGAAACAGGTATGAGTAGACGACAGACGAGTAAAAACAAATAGATATTATGTAGATCCTTAATGCAATTTGTTACGAAATTGAAATTACAGAACCAATGGAAATAACTATTCTGATTCTCTTTTCTCCGTACACCAGGTAATTACAGAATACTTTAACTTGTTAATGTATCAAATGCAAACGTTCTGATTCTTTTTTGTCCATACAACATTGTAATACTTACCTTGGGTGCACCAATAACATCTGGCCTTGATTCTATCACATTTCCATGGGAGTCTAATCTTTTTTTGATAATGTCATGTTTCTGCAAGTACACAAGAACAAGAAATTGCATACAAGTCAGAATGCATCGAGCGGTGATGTGTGGCTGCATAGAGGGAGAGTTCAGAGCAAAAGTTATATCTCATCACCGATCAATTGGGATACATACTACATCTAGGTGCTGCTCGCCACTGATGTCCATGGCATCGAGACTTAGTATAGAACAAGGCAAGGCAGCAAAAGTCACATCAAACTGCAATTGTGAACGTCAAAGAGCACATGCATCCATTAGTTTAGCAAAAAAGTTGGAGTTTACCACAACATTTTCAAACCATTGTCAAAAAGTTCCTCGTCCGAACGGAACAAAGCAATGCCCTTGATATCAGGTTATCGAATAGGAGCTACTTGACACTTGTTAGAGAGGAAAAACAAAAACATTACATTGATTCGTAAGGTTTCGCCTCTAGAAGTATCTACCACAAGCTTTGATTCCGTTACCGCATGGAGATATAACCCTGCACTCGCACAATTAAACAAAATACACAACAGTATAAAAAATGCAAAACACAATTTCGACACAAGCAATAATTTTTGTAAATCCCTTGATGATCAATCAGGATTGACAAAACGTTGACTTGGACGACTTGGAATTCAGAAATTCAAACAATTTAATTCGTCCTATTCCTAAACTCCCTATTAAACAAAAAAGAAACACAATTTAGAGAACAAACCCTAGAAATTAACAGATCTTCATTCCCCAAATGAACATCTAATCATGGAGATCTTCACAGAGAGAGAGAGAGAGAACAACCATACACATACATGCACAAATTCATATCTGCATATATCAATACATATATAAAAAAATAATAAGGAAACGTACGAAGCTCGGAGAGGAAGAGCAGGAGCATGACGATGGAGGAAGCGAGAGTGATAACACCGCCGGAGAGTGTACGACTGTAGAAATCTTCATTGATTTTTGGGTAAGCATCCAAATTCCGAAGCTTGCTCATCATATTCTCCATTTTTTTTTTTGCTGCCTTTGATTTTCTTCGCTCGGTAATCTCTAAGATTTGATCTGATAATATCTCATCTAAATGTCAAATAAAAAATTAAATTACAAAATCTGCAGATTATTTATTGAAATTCAAACCTAAACACCCCGTTCTTCCAAATCGAAAGCAAAATCGAGACAGAAACGCAGAATTTTTTATTGGAAGAAAAAAAAGGGGGGCGATTTTACGAACGGGGCGTCTAAGGTGATTTCTTTTGGTTTCAGGAACTTCTTGTTTTTGCTTTTTAATATTTTTTTTTCATTATTTATTTATTTATTTGTTCGTTTTTGTTGTTTATTCTTCTTTTTTAAGAAAATATTTGGTGGGAGTTGTTTGTTTGGGTAAGCCACTTGCCGGGAAACGAGAGCCGCCTTTTTTTGTATTGTGATTTGTAAGGATTCTTCACGGGAGGAGAATGAAATCATAATTCTCTAGATTTACGTTGGATGTAAAAAGATCTCTATCAGCGAAATAAAGGGTTGGTTTTTTGTTTTTTGTTTTATTACGGTTTTGTCTGTTTTTTCATGTTCCAAACTCATCCATTTGATCATCTATCTATATTTATATAGTTACTCATCAATTTTATTCATGCCGTTGGGTTCTATTAAAATTTTGTTAGTGTACTAACACGGTATATTTGTAGGGTCCACCAAACCGATCCCATAAGACCATATGAATTAAATAAAATAATATTTTTAAAAGCCAAAAAGATAAAATTAAAAATAATAAACGAGCCTAGATTGACATCAAGACTGAAAATACACTCATTGATAAGGAAGGAAAATAACGATGGATGGTGACTAAAATTTAATCCCTCGAACCATCCCCACCTAATTGGGGCCCTAGGGCAAAAACTAGATTAGGAACTTATCACTGTAGAATTTATATAATATTCAAATGTGTTGCGGGCATCATTTTTAAACCTGCCTTTTCTTTTTGTACCTCCGTGCCGAAGGATGATTATTTACCAACCACCAGGCTAATGCGCAATCATGCAGTACAAGGGGAAAAAAAAACACCAATCAGTGCTTCACAAAAACTCAAATACAAGACCATTTGGCACAAAATATTGGCATTCACCACTGTACCACTGAAACATTTGGGGAGAGGGGGCATTCCGACTGGGGGCTCATGGCGGTCGCACTTTGTCGCCTACCCCCTGGACCGCCCCTGCCCCTGCCCCTTCGCATGACCTGCCTAACTAGTCCCACCCTCAAAGCCAAACATGTCAAAATTGTTAAAATTAAACAATACAGTGATCAAATGGGCCATTAAAGACATAGTGACCAAAAGAAATTTTAACTTATAACACATGACAAAAGAGTGATAACGCCAAAATTAAAATAAAAACTCCAAAAAAAAAAAAAAAAAAAAAAAGGGAAGAATGGGGACAGGGGAGCGATCGGGGATATTAGGTTGGGTGGGAAGGAAGTGGGAGGAGGATTCACTCTTCTCCTAATCTCTCTCCCTTTCCTCTCCTCCTATTTGAACGGTTACGGTTTAACCACGTCAACATCTTATATTGATTTTTTTTTTTTATTATAGAGATAATAAGACAAAAAACACTATGTGAGATGAGGGGAGAGGAGGGAAGGGGATGGGAATATGAGGGGAGAGAATTCTACTCCGTGAAAGATAGGTTCTCCTCCAGCTGCTTAATGATATGCGGAGATATGTTTGTAAGAAATTAAAATGTTCGAGTTTTGCCGCTTAATGATAATTATTTTCACTTGTAAGTGAGATGTTTTAGGTTCGATTCTCGCAAAAAACGAATTTAAACCATATTATTGCAAATTCATGTGAGGCTTAACCCAATCATCCAATCACCTACTCATTTAATATAGATAATATTGTTTGTTAAAATAATAATAATAAAATGTTCGAGTCCTTTAGATTATAGGTCCTCCTTCAAAGCACCCGGACCAGTCTGTAAGAAATTAAAATGATGTGTCTTGAGGTTTGGGCTTTTTGATCTTGGGCCATGTCAAGTTTGTTGGACTATAATCTATAAGCTATGGTTTGGATCAAGCCAACTCCAAACCTCATACTTATGATTAAAAAAACAAGTCAAACATTGTTCAGCGAATGTGGAGACAAACTTCATAATTATTTTTTAACAATTCGAATCATTTATATTTTAATTTATTATTTATAGACAAAAAATAGATAAATTAAAAATTATTAAGACATCTAATTATAATAAATGAATTGTTACATCCCACATCGTCTAGGGGAGTGAATCCTGTAAGTTTTATATAAGTTTTATATATATATATATATATTCTCATCTCTACCTAGCACGAGGCCTTTTGGGAGCTCACTGGCTTCAGGTTCCGTAGGAACTCCGAAGTTAAGTGAGTTCGCATGAGAGCAATTCCAGGATGGGTGACCCATTGGGAAGTTCTCGTGCGAGTTCCTAGAAACAAACCTGTGAGGGCGTGGTCAGGGCCCAAAGCAGACAATATCGTGCTATGGTGGAGTTGAGCCTGGGATGTGGTGGGGGCCCAGGGCGGGATGTGACAATTTGATATCAGAGCCAATCCCTGGCCGGAAGTGTGTCGACGAGGACGTCAGGGCCCTAAAGGGGGTGGATTGTTACATTCCACATCGCCTAGGGGAATGAATCCTGTAAGCCTTATATGTATATTTCCATCTCTACCTAGTACGAGGCTTTTTGGGAGCTTACTGGCTTCGGGTTCTATAGGAACTCCGAAGTTAAGCGAGTTCACGCGAGAGCAATCCCAGGATGGATGACCCACTGAGAAGTTCTCGTGTAAGTTCCTAGAAACAAAATTGTGAGGGCGTGGTCGGGGCCCAAAGTGGACAATATTGTGCTACGGTGGAGTCGAGCCTGGGATGACATGAATAGACATATACTGTGCTTTTAAAATAACAATTACATGACCACTATTTTATCTAGTGATTATATGGCTTTAAATTTTGGTAATTAGTTAAGTGAGTTCGCGCCAGAGCAATCTCAGGATGGATGATCCACTGGGAAGTTCTCGTGTAAATTCCCAGAAACAAAACTGTGAGGGCGTGGTCGGGGCCCAAAGCGGACAATATTGTGCTACAGTGGAGTCGAGCTCGGGATGTGACATGAATAGACATATACTGTGCTTTTAAAATAACAATTACATGACCACTATTTTATCTAGTGGTTATATGGCTTTAAATTTTGGTAATTTTCTAGTAATGATGAGCTGGGAGAGAAGTCCTAAAAAATAAAAGGAAAACTAATGAAAATGGCTTGAAAACTTTGTGTTTTAATGATAAGAACAAAATAAAGGGTAAAGTGAATAGTATCAGGATTGATTTTTTAGTATAAAAATGTGGTTTTTCGTTAAAGTGAACAGTACTGTGGACTTTTCGATAAAACTCCCAAAAATAAATGATTTGGAATGTTGAAGTACGATATAAAATGAGCCTTACAATGGTATCCCTCATATAAGCTATGATTTTTCAAAAAAAAGTTGATCTTACATTTTTGAATGAGTATGATGGAACTGCAAATGGTGGCTTACCTGGTTGATAAGAGTCTTCTTCATTAATAGGGTAAATTGTCGTTTGACCTTCCAAAACCATTACTTTAGTTGAAATAGACCTCCTAAACTATTTTTTTGGTAAATTAACCGCCTGAATCATTTGAAATAATCCCATTAACCCCTTGTTGTTAGATTCCATATACCATTCTGTCAAATTCAAGGGCAAATTAGTCTTTTTATCATCAATTCTTACATGTAACTTATAATGACCAATAAAATTATGACATGTGGACTCATAGTAATGTGTAATGACAAAGTGAAATGTTTTGCTATGTAAACGTTTGGTTTCTTTATGTTTCTTAGTATGCTTCCATGTGTCATTGTTTTATTGGTGGTTATAACTCACAAATAAGAATTGATGATAAAAACACTAATTTGCCCTTGAATTTGATGGAATAGTGGATGAAATCTAACGGCAAGGGGTTAATTGGCTGATTTTAAATAATTTAGGAAGTTAATTTACCAAAAAAATAATTCAAAGGGTCAATTTCGACTGAAGTAATAGTTTATGGACCCTTTAGAAAGTTACGGAATAGAGTTGGGCTTTAGAGGAAGGGAGAGGTTTCAAGGGTTAACCCAATAGATATTGGCTTTTGGGCTTGATAGTTAGACATCAAGACCAATTTAGACTTGCAATCAACTGAAGGCTGCCTTCAAAGATCTAAGTTTGAAAAAAATCGCAAAAATTGTCAATGTTGTCGTATTTTACCATTCAATAATAGAAATGTTCTCTCTGTTACTGAATGCATATATAGTCACTCATTTTTGAATTTAAAATCAAATCTAGAGAATAAATAGAAGTGTTTTTAGTGTTTTAATTTCAATTCTAGATATCAAATTCAACGATGAGTGACCATGAATCTTTGGTCAGCAGGTGACTAAGTAAACATCACTAATCAACATTTACAATCCATGAAATTTAAACTCAAAAGATGTAAAGTGAAGACTGCGTTTTACAAGACTAAATGCTCATTGGCGTTAACAATTATTGTTTCAGTCGTAGCAGGAGGATATGCATATAAAACTTATATCTATTAAGTTATTAACTATGTGAAATACTCGTATCTTCCAGATAGCTTAAAAGTTTAAGCTCCATACATATTGCCATTTGGATTTCTCATATTTTTCCTTAATTATAACATCTTATGCGCTCCTTTGAAATAAGATGTTTGAGGTCATGTGATATTTTTTTTACCTTCCCGGCTCCCAACGTTTTACATGAAAGTACAGTATACAGTGTACACTACCAAAACTTATGGGATCCAGATCCTCTCCGGATCTAAGGATTATGAGCTTAGGGATCAATTGATCCGGTCCGTTGAAATTTGATCCAATGACTACAATTATTATACCTTTAGTGGGATCTCCTGTTTGTAGCCGTTTAATCAAATTTCAACGAACCGGATTAATTGATCCCTAGGCTTAGGATCTGAATCCGAACTTATGGACCTTGTCACCTTGCAGGCCATATGAGCCCGTAGGTAAAAGAACACGTTCTTTTTATTTGTTCCCTTGTTGTTCAGCTTGTACAACCACCATCTTGAATCTTGAAGCATCAAAAGTAAAACTACACGTTTTGCAGTTGGCGAGATTAAATTGCATAAATAAGATGAAATCACTGTCAAGTTTTCTTCAACTTAAAGCTGATTCTTATGTCATTCCAAAACTTAAAATTAAGGGTTTGGTAATCAGTTCGTTTTGCATTTTAATTTTAATTTTTTGTATTTGAGACCTGAGACCCGAAACCTTAAATCCTACATGTCCTGTACATATCTTCTACATCTCTCTCCCATTCTTTCTTTAGTCTGCATTCTTTATTTCTTTCATATATTTCCTCTTCATAATCTGGAAAGAGATTCTCTCTGGATCTCTTCCACCTAGGCCACCGGATCAAGTGATCTGGGTCTTCCAAATTTCATCAAACGGCTCACCTGTTTTGACCCCTTAAAAGCTATGATAATTTTTGACTGTTGGATGAAATTTGGAAGACCTAAATCACTTGATCCGGTGACCTTGGTGAAAGAGATCCGGAGATGATCTCTTTCCTCATAATCTAACACAAAACAAAAAGTAAAAGGAAATGATTATCAAACAAAACCTAAAATTTTAAACTTTAAGCTGTACATTTCACACTAGAATTGATTCTTCCTTATTTCCTTCCCAAATACAATTTGCATAAGTAAAGCTAATGAGTCAGTTAATTATACTATATGAAGCATGATTTCTTTGTAAGATCTCTCTGAAATTGAGCAGCCACCATTTAGAGTGATCTCCCACAAATTTTACTAGTGTCCTTTTCTTAAGAAAAAACAACATTTCTGTGATTTTATGTTGTTTTCATTTTCACTTACCGCAAACTCACACTATCACAATAACTCATTCTGCAACTAAATATTAAACTTCAAAAAAAATATATGCCGCCATGTATTCACGTTAGTTGAATTTAACACCTCTTTGAGCTAAATGAAAACAATTATCACTATACCAAAGGATAAGTTACTGTAAAGATAAACCTGCCGACTCGAAAACCTAGGGGCTCTTCTTGTGCTACCTTAACTTCTTGACTACAGGGAATCAAGGGATCCAACTTAGTGCCGTAACATCTAATATAATTCTGGCTGCGATATGATTCATATTTTTATTTTTTAAACGCACGTGAAACTCCACTCTTCCACTTTGGGGTGCATTTTGTACTTTACCTTGTTCTTGTCAATTTTCTGGTGCGGATTATATCTAATCAAAGCATGGGCAGTCAAATTATAATTGTCCTTTGTGATATGGTAAGTGGGATTGGCTTTGATTCCTCCAAATAAAAGTAAGAATAGCATAAAATTAATATTATGAAATAAAAAATTCAATTGTGCAATGATTGTACTGTCAAATGCTTTTTCCAGAACTTGGAGTTCCTAAGACACCTATACCAAAGATTTTCACAAATTCTCACTGACCAGTTTTATTTATTTGAATGTAAGAAGAAAAATGCCTGGTTTGTGTCAAATTTGGCTTTGTTAGCTTCACCTCTTTTCATCAACCTCAATCATTAAGTGATGGATGGAGGTAGTAAAAGATACGAAATAATTAGGATTGGAAGTGGTAGGCAAAACACATGAAGATGACATGCATGCGTGACCAAATGCAACTGCTAGACTGCTAGTACTATCATAATTCTATGGATGAACATGCTTATGAGTAGTTGATCAATTTGTTGTTGGTATAACAACAAATTTCGTGCAGCGTCTGATAAACAAGAAAGGTACACACACACAAACACACACACACACACACACGTAATGATGATGTACTTGATAATTTAAGTCTATACAAGAAAGAGATAATGTCCTTGTAATAACAAAAGTTATACCGCTGTGATTAATAAAATTCTACAAATGGGCTCATGACTATATATTTATAACTATAATTAATGACCTAACAAAGCCATTGCTCGTGATCCGTGTACTTATGTGAGGGATGTTGAAAAATAGAAAAAAAAAAGTAAATTAAGTACTTAGGGGCCCTTTGATAACTATAATTTTTAGTTCTTTTTTTTTTTTTTTTTGGAAAACTAAAAATTTGTTTAGTAATTACTTTTAGTTTTTAGTGATGACAACGGTTGATGAGGGATTGGTACTGGACATTGATGGGATATCGGAGGTAGTACCGTAGTAGTAGTGGTACCAATGATTATGGATGTGGGAAGCATTTCTTTTTTTTTGGGAAATTATACGTGTATTGTATCTATACTATTGTTAACTGAAAAGGGTGTGTCATAAAAAAAGAAAAATAAAAAAAAAGTGAAGAAGGTCAGAACTCAACCTATGTATGAAAGAGCAATGCTTGACTACTTAAAGATGAGTAGGAGTTCCTACTTAAAATTCTTCGTGTCTGATTCACATAACTTTGTGCTTATAATCAAAACCGTTCGTATTATAAATCATTTTGTAAAAATCATCTCTGCAAAAAAATAAATTAAAACTAAGGTCATTAAGTCGATCAACTGTAGCAAATAGATAAATAGTTCGTACTGTTTTTACCATTTCTGTTTATTTGTTCTTATACAATTTGATGACTAAACGACCTTAGTTTTAATTGAATTTTTGCAGACATAATCTTTATAAAATGATTTATAATATAAATAGTTCTGATAAAAAACACGAAGGTCTATAAATCAGAAATGAAAAGTTTTGATTATGAGTTCCTATTCATCCTTTAGGTAGCCAAGCATTATTCTTTATAAAAATGCCAACTGTTAACGTCAATAACCTCTCCTTTAGGTAGTGAACTCATGTTTTATGATATTTGAACTTAACAACCTCTCACTTACTTACAAGTGAAGATGAATATAACTAAATTATAGTTAGTAATAAATGACATCAAGAGAAGAGAGTTTGTTAACCTCTTGCTTAAAGTACATGTTACATAATGAGACTAAATATTAATTATACTCTTACATGTATCATGGCATCTCTCTCATATTTTTCTGTTACGTATGTACCATGTGTGGAATTGCTAGTTAAATATTAAAATAAAAAAAAAATAAAGAAAATCAACTAGTAAACTAATCAAAATGTTTTTCGAAAATTTCATTTGTCGGACAAGTCTATTTAGGACAAAAGAAGGTTATCATAGAAGAGTAATGAATTTAAGATGTGACATCTATGACAATACTGTGTGGCAATCATTTCGACTTTAGAACATCCTAGTTAGTGCCCTAGGCACTACTAGCACAATTAAGAGTTAAAAGCCACTTAAAGATCTTGGAAAGTAAGGGGAATTGATATGTTATTTTAGCCTAACTTTGTAAATCTGCACAATTTGAAAGCAATGATTTTGTCTTAGGATGTTTCCATTTCGTTTCAAGTACATTTAGCTTGATCATTTGACACTAAAAAAATCAATGAAAAGAGAAACCAAGAGATATTTTTCAGTAGAATATTAGAGGAAACTTAGCTATCATTGGATAATGATTTTTCATTTCAACTTCCTCATTACCACATCAGGATCAAGTGTGTTGTTAGGCACTCATTAAAGGTCATTAAGAGGAAACATAGCACAAACTGCAAATTTGGAATCACAGCATGTTTTTTGTGCTATACACAAAATATAGTGCTCTCTTTTCACACTTCAAACCTTATGTTTTACGTTCGCCTCTTACATTATGTATAGAAGAACTGTGCTATTAGAGTTTAGGCTTCAGAGAATACATATATAATATATAACATTGCCGACCTTATGGATAAAAGAAGTGTTATTGAGGTTTATGATTAAGAGAATAGATGATAACACTTCTCATTTGTTAATGTGTATCATAAGATATGATAAGAACAATGTAAAGAAAAAAGCTTGTTGAAACTCAAGAATATAGGTGGATGTGAATCCAAAATAGTCCCATACACCACTCCAAACCTCCACATATACATGACAACATTTATATGTAAACAAAGTGCTAATGGGTTTTTAAGATTCGGAGAATACATGATAACGCTTCTCATTCAGTAATGTATGAAAGATAATGACAAAAACAAGTCTAAAGGAAAAAGATTAAGGAAACTAAAGAATATGAGTGGATATGAATCCAAAAACAAGTCTAAACTATACCCACTGAATGCTTGATGATTCAATATCATAAATTCATAACAGAAACAACACTTAGCTTTTGATTTATATATCTCAACCAGTTCTTTATGCCCCACTCTTCAAAATATTAAACGCCATAGAATCTAGAAAAGAAAGAGGAGAGGATGTTCAGATTGCAACAAGGTGCTTGGTGGGGGTGGGGGGTGGGGGTAGACGATTAAGAATTTTAGGGTTTCAGTGGGTTGTGGTGGGAATTAGTGGGCTTAGCACTAGAACATGATTTGTGGGCCCTCTGATGAATCATTGCCAGGCCACCTTCCACATGTCACATCGCATAAAAGGAAGGGGTGTAGGTCCATAATATCATATGGGTACCCATATTACGAAGATTAAATTTATAGATAAAATATGTAACTAAATGACATGAAATTTAATAATTGGATTATTACTTGAGTGTTAATAAACATGCTCATTTTTATTAGTCACATATAATTTAATTTACAAATTTAGTTCTTCTAACATTGTCCATATTATATACAGAGTCTGGTATTTCCTTACTAAGTGGAGGTCCATTTTGTTAACTGGAAAACCATTAGGGTTTTCTTTTGTGGTGGCAGTTTTTTTCAGTTGTAGCTCTTTGCCCTATTCTATATGTGGCCATTAGCTTGGCATTCTATTTTTGGCTAAATTTTCTGAAAGGATTCACGAGGCTAGCAGCAATGGATTGCCACATTTTTTTTTCTTCCAGTTTTGTAATTTTATGTTGAGTTTGGTGAGAAGGTGGTTTATAACTGAATAACGGACAGTGGAGACATAAATATTGTTTGGTCGTCAAGCTACGATATATGAAAAACTTGTTAAATGCTAAAGATTATTGAGCCTATGAGTTTGGTTTGCAATCTATGTCAGGATTCTTCATATTCCATTACTAATTAGTCTCGTGGTTGGTAACATAATATCATTTCATCACATGCATGCAATCTACGTGCAAGTTAGCTTAACGACTTGGCACATGACATGTTGATTACATATGCTGTTACTTAACAAGAGCAACTTCTATAAGCTGATAAGACATTGGTTTTGACATGAGTGCTCTCTGGCTTTGAGCAAGCTAGATAGCAAATAATTTATGCTCGGTCATACCTCATTTGGCGTTCTAGATCGAGGGAGGGATCTATGTGTGTTCACCAACTGTGCTTCAAATTCAATCAAATATATGCACGCTTGATGTGCCTTCTAGCTAAAAAAGCTAGCTAGTCCACCTTTTGCAAGGAGCTCGTCTGTACTTGTGCCACTTTCATGTTGTTATTATTATGATTTGATGCCTCGTCAATCAAATGAACTATTCCACATTTGTTTGGATGCCATCACATTGTTTGATCAGTACCTTTACGAAGGCTCAAATCCTCAAATAAATAAAATTAAAACCTATTAAAAAAAGGATATAGTTTTTATTCTATTTATAATGAAAATAAAGAATGTATTTTAGTACTTAAACTGTCATTTAAGTTCAAATTTTGTTAATAGCTAATTCGATATCATTTTATTTTCCTACCTCTAGATTCAACCCTAAAGATAACATAGGAAGTTGAAAATTCAGTCACTCTTTCAACTATATATATATGGTCAATATTTTCATGTTTCAACATTTTTTTTCCAACCAGTACTGTTTAAAAAATCAAATAATAATAATAATAATAATAATAATAATAATAATAATAATAATAATAATAATAATAATATTGTTGTAGTTAGAATTATAGAACATGTGTGATAGTGTAAGTTCTAGTAGATTATGTATTAGAATCGTATGAGATCTAGAAGATCTTTCATATTAAGATGGTCATACCTTTACGTGCGTAATTCATAGTTGTTCTCCTTAGACTATGGGTTTTGTCCCATTGAGCTATTACCCTTGCTAGGTTTTGGTGAGACTTACTCCTAAATGCAATTCCTATTGAGACTCGTGTTTGCCGCTTGTGCCTACTAAACGAGACGACTTCATCAACTGCTTTTACATTTGTCTGAAGATCTGATGCGCCATCTACTTGAGTATTTACACACTCAACAGGGAGTTATTTAATTATAATTATCACATGTATGATTGTGTAAATCCAGTAGATATGTATAGAAATCTTATGAGATCTAGAAGAAGATCTTTCCTATTAGTGTTTTTATTACTTGAAGAGTAAATTTTTTCTCTTCCTTACTATTATAAATAAAGCTAAGGCATGCGGAATTCTATCAAGCCCTTCTTTCCTTCTCTTCTCTCTGCCGATCTCCCTCCCTTCCTCTCCTTCTAAATTTATATCACAACATCTAGTTTATTTTTTCTTCTCTTGCTTTCTTGATTATAAGCGTAAATAAATATTATTTTCATTTTATACCCCTACATTGGCTCAAATTATGGTTATATGATAACCAAATATTCATGTGATTTTGTGTTGGTTAACAAATGAAAGATTAATTGGAGTGATGACTACGATATACAAATGCCAGTGTACGTGGGTTTGTTTTGTTAAACAATATTTTCACCTTTAAAACATACCTAGTTTCCTTTACCCATGGCAACCAAAATTAGCTTTCTTAGTCGGTAAGCAAGTCCACCCATGGTTTTTTTGCCATGACTATATCCCAAATTCAATCAAACATTCACCTCTACCCATTTCTTCAAGCCATAGCTGATGGAGTCTTGGCAGCGGCCATGTCAAATTATTATTATTTTTTTAACAAATGATATTATCTACACTAAGAAAGAACAACTATGTTAACTTTAATCCCAAATTAAATCTATGAAAGTTACTATTTACCGTAAATGAAGAGTAGCATAACCATAACAATTTATTCTAAATTAATTTTATCCGTTAAATAATTGACGAATAATAACTGCCATGACAATTACTATTTACAATTACTGAAGAATGGCAAAGAAGAGAAGCCACTATGCAAGTATTCAGCGGAATACTCAAGTAAAATGTCTGTCACAATCCAATATTTGGTCTATCGGAGATTTTGTTGTCACCGCCTAAGAGGTTCACCGATGGCTTTATTATCGAAAGTACCACAACAAACATATGTCTTACGCATGATTATTTCCAATGTTAAAAGAATCTTTGACCCATTATTTTCAATAATACAATGTTTGAACCATAAGGTCGAGGTATATAAATATGAAGAATATTTAAGTTTGAACGAAATCTTTCAAAGACAAAATTAAAGTTCATTTTTAATGTATAGGAATGTTAGACGTTGTTTAATATCCTTTTTTATTCTAACTCTTTTATTTTTAAAGCTAATAAGTACTAAGTTATTTATTTACTTTCATCATTTTTAAAAATTATAAATTAATTTTAAGTTAAATATCAAACTACCCTACCTACTCTATCTTTATAATTTAGTTTGTACCATATATCTTCTTCTCACTACCCATTGTGGTATATGATCAATCTAATTAATGGTACCTTTTCAAACCATTCATTTTATATGTCACTTTTTAAGAATCAATGTTATAAAAATAATTTAATAAAAAAATGTTTCGTCACGTAACTATATATAAGTTAAATAAATAGGTGAAACAATTATCAAGATGTTATCGCAGTGGTTAAATTTGTATGAATGATTTTTGAAGAATGAAAATATATTGAACGGTTCGAGACCACATTGCACAATGAACGAAGTCTAAACGTGATACTTACAAAAAAATAAAAATAAAAAATAAAAAAAATAAAAATCAATTGGCTTCTTTTGTCAATGAAAAAAAAAATGTAAAGGTAATTTTTTTTTTTTCAGTTAATTAAAATTTTATTTTTGGTTTTTATTAAAGGAACCGTCCTTAAAATTATATTTTTATATAATAAATTGGATCTCGAGTGCATTTACCGTATTTCATTTAGTCTACAATGTTACAATAATCAGACCACTTAATAAGTGAAACATCATCGTGCGCTTTGAGTTAAAGTTTATACTCTTTTAAACTCACGTTAAACAGACATTAACATCAGCCCCTCTCTTGATCTAGACCTTCCTCTCCCCATTACCTTTCCTTCTCTTTCTTTCTCCATCTCTGATTTTCAATTTTTCAGTAATTAATTTTCATTTTCATATCTGGGTTCCTGTTTGTATACATGATTTTTGGTAAATCTGAATTCTTATTTGCAATCATGGATTTATTAAATTTGAGTTCTTTTAGAACTTTCGCGTTCATATACACTTAGCCACTCACTAGTGACGACCCAACCATGTGGCCCAGTGAAATAAAATGACGAGTCACTTAAACTCTTTTTGCACCCATAACCAAACAATCAACCCTAATCGTGCACCCATAACCAATCAATTAACCCTAAACTTGCACCCATAACAAAACAACCAATCTCTCCTCCTCTCCTCTCTCCTTCCTCCTTTCAGAGCAACTCCAGCGTTGCAAAGGCCCTTTAGGGCAACTCATTATTGAATCCACCCATTGAACAATAACTGCCTTTAATTAACAGTAATTGCCTAAATTGAATAGTCATAGCAATAGGTAATAAAATATTATTATTTTTTCCTCACCCAATCCATACATCCCCATCACCCTTTCCCCTTTTCCCCTCATTTGATCGGTTTTTCCTCTCTCTCTCTCTCTCTCTCTGTCTTTTCTTTCTATCTCTCTCTTCCTTTTTCTTTCTTTCTCTCCCTCTTTTCCAGCTCATTCTCGTGAGCTCTTGTCCTCCTTCCTCTTCAAACCTTCAACAAATCAAGCTCAAAAATAATATTTTTGGAATCCCTGGAACTCAAGGAACCTAACCATGGCCTTGCATGCGGCATCGGTGCATGGTGCGAGGTCCTACTATTGAAGCTGAGAGCTTGAGCTCTCAATCTTGAACCTAGGTTATGTTTCTATCACTATCTTGTGTTCTTGAGCTTTAAATCATGTTGTGTTGCAATTCTTTTGGTTTAATTCGAGGGCTTAATTCCCTGCATGCATCCCATTCTTTTTCTAGATTCCGACAAAGGAAAACAGACGAATTCGAGCCGGGTCACCCTGAGGTCAGCTACATATCACACAACCATTAGGCTCTCGAGCAATGGATTCCCGCCTGACCTGTCCACCAAGCCTCCCCCGAGCCCCATTACCCGCATGGGCTGGAGTCAATTGGGTGATTGTAATCGCCAGTCCATCGGGCTAAAAAGAACGTTGGAGTTGCTCTCATGGCAGCACTTATGCACCTGCTAATTCACTAATCGTGACTTGGCACCGCTTCCTATTCTTGCTACCATGGTTGTATACAAGAAGTATAAACGTAGAATCTCAAAATTATATACACCAACTGTGGTTTGAAATCGGAGGCTTTGACTTTTCCTTTTAATTATATTACTCCAACTTATTGTTTCGGTGGTTTTTAGTCTTCACCAAACTTCAAGCAGACATTATAGCTAGCAAACAAGAAAGTGGTAGCAACTTTAGTTTATACTCTTAGTAAACAAAATAAACACATGTGGGACTTAAAAAAAGATAATAACTTGGACAAGTGGCCTGCAAGTAGTAAAGGGGATAGGATCCATTGGTCATAATCCACCAAATTCCATAATCCGGGCCATTGAAATTTGATCCAATGGTTACAAATATGGGTCCACTTTAAAAATTATAATAACTTTAGCCATTTGATCAAATTTCAATGGCCTGGATTACAGGATTTGGTGGATTAGAATCAATGGATCCGGAGAGGATCCATGTCCAAGGGGATATATATTTATTTATTTATCAGTCATTGAGTGGAAGTTTCTTTCACTGCTACTTAAGTGAGTCCCATGCGAATGTCAAAGGTGGGAATATATGAATCCGGATCTTCTTGTGAAGATTCCGGAGATCCATAAATTGTGTTTGTTCATCGTATATCATGCGATAAAAATCATTTAAAATTTTTTATTTGAAATTAAACACAAACAGTACCTGATAAAAACTGACCGCACAATATACGATGAACGGACATGATTCACGGATCCCCAGGATTCTCACAAAGAGAATCCGAAGAGGATCTTGTTGGGGAATATATGAACCAAATTAACTGGGATAGGGGTGATGAGAGATGGGTGATGAGGTTGGCGATGAGAGGTGGGTGATGAGGTGGGTGTGAGATGGGTGTGAGTGAGAGAGCGACAATATAAATGTAGCAAAGAAGAAGATAACTGTTGGGGAAAGAAAGAAGAAAGGAGAAGTAGAAGGAAATGGAAGGTTGCACGACCTGTTCATTAAAATAGGGTTTGGCCGAAGAAATGGTTCATCCAGCAACTTCACCCAGGTCGTCGAGTAAAGAGTGGTTGTCGGGTAAACACACGAAAATATCGTCGGACAAAAGGTGTCAGTTACGTTTAGGACAGGTCATTGTGGATTTTTACTCAACGACTCATATATTACCCGACGGAACGGTTCATCGGACAAAGTCTTTCTACCCAACGAACTTGTTCTTCCGTGGGTCAAAATGTGGCATAATACAAGCCAATTTTTTCCCTTAACACAAAAACTTTGTGCGATGAAAAATAATTTACCTGCCGAACTATTTTGTTAGGCAAAGTTTCTGAAAAAAAAAAAAAAAAACCCAAAACGTTGACCTATTTTGCCTGACCAAATTTTTAAGTCTGTTTGGTAAAGTTGCTTTGCCCGATGACAATTGGTTCGTCGGGTAAACATCGGGCAAATGTACTTTTGGTGGTGATTCAATTAAAACTGGCGTGTTATATATATATATATATATATATATATATATATATATCTATATATATATATATATATATATATCTATATATATATATATATATATCTTCATCTCATTTCCTATCTTAGTCACTTTATCATATATTTTCCAACGCTAAATCGTTTAAGGATCTTTGTTGATTTCTGATCTTCTATATATCCCTCATCAACTATGCAAGACCTTTTCTTTCCATTAGTTCCTTTAAGCACAACTTTCCTGGTTGTCGTTGTCGTCACTTACAAGTGGACCAAAACCAAATAAACTGTAGCTGGTTCTGGTGTGGTTTTTGTGCAGTTTGCGCATTCACTGGTTGGTTACCAGCTTTGGAGAATGCTTAAACCGATAGGTGGAAGCGAAGGTGCAGTTTCGCCCAAAGCTTAATAGTTAACCTACATTACCCCCAACACTAGTTACATGTTAAGCATGTGATATCTTCTAACATTTTGTTTAACAAGTGTCACTGTTCTCCTTATTAATACATTTTAAAACGTCTGGTGGCAACTTAGCATAAAAAAAAAAAAAAAAGAATTAAGGATCACTATGAAATAATTCCAAATATTCAGGGGGTAAAATTATAGTTAGCCCAAAGGAAAAAGAGGCAATGATTCCAAAAAGAAGGTTCTTATCCCAGAATGGGGCTATTAAAATGAATCAAATCCAGATGAATGTGAGTGGAATTGGAATAAAACTCCAGGTTTACAACTTGCATATTCCACCAATGATAAACTAAACAATATCTTACGTAATACATGTAAGGATTCTCATTTTTCTCCATGAACTGGGTAGCAATTTAGCTTTAGAATTTTATCCCTTGCCTTATTATTGTTCCATGATTAGGCAAATCAGAATTAGAATATATATTAGAGGAATAGAGAAGAAATTAATGTTTAAGCGCATTCTAAAGATGAGAGTGGTGGTGAGTTATTCCATTTTTCAAGGGCCTAATTCAGAGTTTTTGTGGCTTTAACCTTCCTTTTGCTTGCCTAACTCTTTCACTTTTTTGACAATCTCTGTAGCTACCAGAATTTTGCTAAACTTCTCTATCAAGTTCGGCTTCAAACTTCAAAGCATCTCAACACCATGCATGAATAATCATCACTGCATTCTTAAAAGTCACCAAGTGAAATAGTGAATAAGAGCACAATCTTTTTTTATTTTTCAGGAACCGAATATAAAGACATTTTTTAATTAAAAATATTTTTAGATACCTGCATAAAATGTTTATCAAATTTTGATATGGTCAAATAATGTGGTAAAAGTTTATTTGGGTAAATAATTGTGACAAAGTTTAATAAAATTATCCATACTGTCTGAGTAGGCCATTGGAATAAGGTTGGACTTCAATGCCTAAGAAGCAATGTATGGGATCCAAGTCCTTAATATCAAATTCTTTGATGAGAATATCAGTGAATCAAAAAAAAAAAAGAAAAAGAAAAACTGATATCACTTTAACAATAGCTAATTGGTGATTTACTAGTTAGTTTATAACCTAGGTTACGGCACTTAATAGCTTTCGCCTCTTTTATGTGAGTGAAGAAAAATAAAACTCTTCACTTCTTTCTTAAGTATTGTATTTAGTTTTAAACATGAGCTTAATTAAATTGGCTAGGTCAGTATATTCTCTCTCTGCATTTAAGTTTGAATTCTCTTCAGTGTTTGTTTAAAATTAGAGTATCATCTAAATAAATATAAAGTTACTGTAATCAAATATCACTTAGTCAAATTAAAATATCACGTCACTTCTTGTCGTAGGCATTTGTAGGTCACCAAACTTATATAAATTAGCCCAAGAAAATATTATTGAAAGCAATTTAGTACTTGCATGTTGTTAGGAAACTTCCACCATCTCTCTGCAGCTGGTCAATCATATTTTTCAACAACATAATCTAATCACAGAAAGGAAGAAAGAGGAACAAAAAGTCCTAATTTTCAAAACTTTCAGGCTAAAACGAAAGGCTTAACTTTCAGAAACCGAAAGTGCGACTATATGTATAATATGCATCTCACTCTTTGTATATGAATGAAGAACGTGCTAACAAATTCAACATTGTCGGCCTTAGCTTGATCTTAATATATGAATTAGAGGCTGCATGGATGCCTTTTCTTTGTGAAAATGTATAGATATAAAACGTTAGAAACAGTCGAACCACTTCATGCATCAAACTAAAATAAACGGTTAAGAATATTATAGGAAAAAAAAATTAATTAAATAAAATGATAGCTTCCATTTGGAGACAATTACATGTATGGTGTATGAAATGCAAAATCCATTGAAAAATCCAAAAAGGTGATGTTCTGGAATGTAGAATAAAGAAAGCGCATCCACATCAAAGTAAGGAGAAAAATTATAAATGATAGGTTATGGCTAATGGTTTTGATTCAAACAACGTACGTGGGTTTTGGTTGGAGCGGCTGGTTGTTTTTTCAGTTTAGTACAAACAAGTGCACTGATATAGCTTACAAGGGGCGCAGTGTGGAATTAAGTAGTTGTATTGTTAGTGGTATAATTGATGCTTTCTCTGACCACATCTTTATTTAATGAAAATGGGTAATGTTAAGGAGATCAAATTTTTAAACCAAACTTGCAAAAAAATTTGGAATTAAGTAATTGTATCATTAGAATTGATGCTTTCGCTTTCTCTTTCCTCAGGTATACCACATCCTTAATTAATCAAATTGATCCTTTCTTGTTATCCACGTTTGAAATTAACCTTTTCCTTGTTACTTCAAAATAAATATTCTTTGAACGGCATCCTAGTCGATTAATTCTTTTATTATTTGATCTGTACTAATGCACTGTTTTGAGGCTGCAGGTTCATGCATGTTCTACGTACTTCATAATCTCTGTCTTTTTATATATGTAAATTACGACATTTCTTATGCGTACAAGTCCTATTGTTATGGGTAAACACATTGCATCAAAACAAATACGTTTTATGCAGTATATGTTATGGGTAAACAATATGCATTTAGCAGTACTGTTCTTTATTCTTCTCGTGTTTATAAAACAAATACATTTTCTTTACATAACTATATTCCACGTGAATCGTTATTTTCTCAGAATGAAATCATCACAAATTTCAGTTCTTTGATACACCCCAAAAAGCATTTTGTTGAGAATGAAGTCAGGTGCCTCTCTTCAAACAAAGACGAACCCCCCCAATATGCAAAGCAAAACGAGTCAGACAATGTGCAATTGAATTAGATAGCTTGATGGCGAAAAAACCATCAGTGACCTGTTTGATCAGTAGCTCCTTCGAGTCCTCAATTGCCCTCAGTAATCGTATCCCTATTAAAGAAGTATTAGAAGGCTGTTGGAGAATTATTGGTTTATAGGAAAACAAATTTGATGGGCATAAAAATTATTATATTTATTTTAAAGTTTTTCTTTTGAGAAAAAGTAAATGACATTTTTGTAAATTATGTTGTTTTTTTTCATAGAATTAGGTATCTTCCTTAGATCACCTTTAAAAGTTAGAAACTTTAGAAACATGAGCCACATCATAATCTGACTTTGCATATATATATATATATATATATATATATATATATATATATATATCACTGCATTCACTACAAGAAATCAAATTAATATAGGCAAAAATATTTGCCTCTAAAAACCACCAATAGGGGCAAATACATAGAAAAATCGGCCCTACTAACAAGGAGTGGCAGAAAATAGATTCGCCCCTAAAAAAGCTATTGCTATTGTTATTAGATGCAAAAAATGTCAAATATTCGTCCCTATTGTTTTTGTTGCCACGTTGGCAGAAACATCTGCCCCTAATACTTTTTAATTATATAAAAAAAAAAATCAAACAAATAAATACATCCGCTCCTAATACTTTCATTTATATAAAAACAATTCATAAGATAATAAATGCATTAATCCACTCAAACGTCAGTTATTGATTTTGAACCATTCAAAATATTCAAACCCAGCATGATTCATCTTCATCTTTCATCTTTCTAGATCTCAGAACAATAGAATAATTTTAATAAAAAATTACAAGAAAAAACATTTTCTTCCTTCAATCTTCTCTGTTCTTTCAATCTCAATCTTTGTAGACTAGATCTCTAAGTCCATCTACAAGAAATACCCTGTCCACTAAGATATTGGACTACATACTTGGAACTTTGTTGATTTCTGAAATTAACAACCAATTACAATTAAAGTTATCATTCTTGTCATCGTATTCAGAGAATTCGATGGGCAACTGCTAAAGAGGATTTCTTTGTTAAGCTTAATTTTATAGTTCGATTATTCAAATTAAAGGGGGAACAACAATATTTTACTTGTGATCGTACTAATGAAAATCTAATTTACAAAGGTTCTTGATCCGCTGAGGATCTTTATGGAAGATTGCATCATGACTAAGGATAGTCATTAGGACATGCATGTTACAAAAATATTTAAATTGAAGGTGCTCCTAAATCTTTGACACTCAAACGTAATAAGAGTTTCCCCACATGACTTCATTTCTTTTTTCTTTTTAATCATTTTGGAGGAAGAGGGGTCGAATTTGATATCTCTTTTAATTTTGAGGAAGAAAATTACCACTAGATCAAATCAGTAAAAAAAATGATGCACGCATGGTTTTTGTTTTATTTTTATATTTATTTTTAATATGAAGCAACAATGTTAGGGCGACATATTGAATAAGTACTCTACTACAACAACTAGATATTTCTAGTCGTTTTATTTAGTATCTTAGAAAATTATAAGAATAGTGTCTTATGAACACTCTCTTGTTTTTCTTTTTAGAAGGGACCAATTAGTGGTTGACATTTTAGCCTCCTCTTGGCCTCCATCGTGCGATGCACACTCTTTTTTTAGTTATTTATACTTTTATTTGGTTTTGTCTCAATTCACTTGTTTGTTTTTTTTCAATTCAAATGTCAATAATGAATAAAAGTATGCACACGAAGAAAAAAGTGTCCAAAAATTATTTCTTGATTACATGTCGACTTGGTAGTTAACAATATGACTTTTCTTTTTGGGTAAAGTACAAAAAACTACCTCAACTATTGGTGTCACGACACTTTCATACCTCATCTTTTTAAAATGACAATGTCATACCTCAACTTACGAATTTGTGTCAATGTCAGACCTTCGTCGGTTTTTCTATTAATTTTTCTGTTAAGTGCTGACGTGGCTTAAGATGGGCTCCACTCCTTAATCCAACTAGATTAAAAAAATAATTAAATATATTTTTAATAATTAAATATTATAAAATTAAAAATAAAATTATTTTTTTATATAAAATTGTGGGATCCACCCTGTATCTCTCTCCTCTTTCTCATGCCTTTCTCCTCTCTCACCTTTCTCTCTCCTCTCTTTCTGGACAACAGCATCCCCAAAACCAAGAAACCCTTCCCACCCGTCCCCCCCCCCCCCCAACCTTCATCCACCATCATCTCTCTCATCTCTCATCTCTCTCTCTTCTGTGGCTCGAAAATTGATGAAAGGTTGACACTTTTTCTCCCCAATGCCACAAACTCCCTATCCTCCTTCAAGAAGCTACTGTGCCTCATGTCGTCGGGAATTCCGAAGCTTGGATTCTCCGCCACCAAAAGCCAGTCGTCAGATTCCCCAACCCCTTCCTTGCAACGCCACGACATAAGTGTCGGAGCCCTGACCCAAAGAGAGCAAAGCGGATTCAGGCAAAATCTTCACCTGTACATTATTATTGGCTTCAAAATCTCTGTCGTTGATCTGAGCATCAGAATATGAAGAGTTGGGATTGACGAAAAAGCTTGAACTCTTAGACGTCGTCGGTCTCGGGGTATGCGATGCCATCATCTTCTTCATCCTCGTCGTCGGCTTCCGGGATGGGGATGATCCGAGATGAGAGAGAAGAGACTCTGGGTGATGGCATGTACTCCATTATTATCTTCTTCTCGACTTCGGTGGACTTAGATTTGGGTTTTTGCTTTGGGGTGGTTTGGCTTCGGACGATGTTGTTCTGGGTGGCGTTGTTGTTGAGGTTCTGGTGGATGGGGGAAGAGTTGCAGGTAGCCTAGGGAGAGAGAGAGAGAGAGAGAGATAAAGGAGAGAGATAGGGTGGTGGAGGAAGGTTGGGGGGACGGGTGGGGAAGGTTAGGGTTTTTTGTTTGAAAATGTGGAATTAGGGTTAAGGTTTGGGTTCGAAAGGGACGGGAAGAGGTGGGGGATGGGGGTGGGTTGGGGAAGGTTGGGGGGACGAGGAAGAGTTTGGGGTTTGTCGAACAGAAGAAGAAGGTTAGTGCGGGTGGAGGAAAGGGGAGGCCTGCACCCCTAGGCCATTTTAATTTTTTTTATTCTTAATTTTTTTAATTTTATAATATTTAATTTTTAAAAATATATTTAATTATTTTTTAATCTAGTTGGATTAGTGAGTGAGCCCCGTCTCTAGCCATGTCAGCACTTAACAGAGAAATTAAGAGAAAAACTGACGGAGGTTTGACATTGTCATAAATTCGTAAGTTGAGGTATGACATTGTCATTTAAAAAAGATGAGGTATGACAGTGTCATTCGACTCATAATTGAGGTAGTTTTTTGTACTTTATCCTTTCTTTTTTCTTTAGGTTCAACTATTGACAAGGTTTGAAGGGTGTTACTATTCAGTGCATTGGGGTCACAGTGGTCCCTCCCCAATTCTATTACAATATTGAGGCCGAAAAATACAGGCAAGAACAAAAGGTGGTAATTTCGTCGCTTTGTGCTGTGGAATCACAGTTATAAATTGACAAGCGACCCCGTTTGAAAATACTTGTGAGCGATCGAGCAAGCAGCCTAGTCGACTGCGCGTGTGTTGCGATTCTCAACTTCTTTTCTCTTTCCCCTCAGGTTTTTTTGTTTTTATTAAACCCCACCATCCCTCCCTCCCTCCCCTCTTGTTTCATCATCCACCAAACAACCCACAAATCTCCTCTGTTCTTTCTCTTCCTCTGTTTTTCTCTTCCTCAAATTCTTTGAAATCTTCGAGGTAGAATCACAATCCTTCAAATGGGTTTTCTCGTTTCGTTCCATTGAATCAAAATTTTCACGCTTTGGTATGTTTAGAATGTAAAAGTTTGTAGTTTTTTTCTTGTGTGTGCAGGCAAGAAAAAATGACCAACCGAAATGTGCTTGTTTCTGATGCCAAAGGCGTGGCTATTAAAGTCACGGTTGCTAAAAAGGCTATGTTTTCACAGTCGGTTCCGAAACCGATGACTGAGGGAGGAGGAGGAGGGTGCTTCACCATTCCCATGAACATCAAGGTTTTGAAAGTTGACACAGAAGGCGGAGCAGCCAGAGTCAATGCTTGGGTTGACTCCTTGAGAGCATCTTCTCCAACTCGTGTCAAATCAGCCACTCCTCAGTCTCTTTCTGAAACCGTGGATTATAACTCTTGGACTGTAAGCATTGCTCTAAAAAATAACTTAATAATTATGGTTGTTTTAAAATTGAATTTAAACTAATTAGTTTTTGGTTAAATATATAGATTCATCATCCATCAGCTATGAGCATGTTCGAGCAGATAACCAATGCTTCAAAGGGCAAGCAGATTGTAATGTTTCTTGACTATGATGGCACCCTCTCCCCCATTGTAGAAGACCCAGATCATGCTTTCATGTCCAAAGAGGTTTATTCTTTCTCCCGTCTGATTCTGCTCAACTTTCTTCAGAAAATATATTTTTATGTCATACACGTATCTATATATGTACACTATACGTATAGTATACGTATATGCCTTTCTTAGGTTTTGAATTACTATGGTAATTTTGGTCAGATGAGAAAAGCAGTGAGGGCCGCTGCAAGATACTTTCCCACAGCAATAGTTAGCGGGAGGTGCAGAGACAAGGTACAGTTTTCCTTTCTGTATAAAGAAATATAAATAAATATTGGTTTCTTTTTGTTTTGTTTTCTTTTTTTTTTTCATGATTAGTGGAACTATATTTATAATGGTAATTGTGTTTTTGGATAATTTTGCAGGTTTATAGCTTTGTAAAATTAGGAGAGCTTTATTATGCAGGCAGCCATGGGATGGACATCAGGGGACCATCCAAAAGTAGCAAATATAAGAATGTGAGCTCTAGTGTGATACCACAATAAACGTTCTCTATCTTCGTTTTTTGTTTTACTATTGTATCAGTTTTTGTTATGATTTTTAATTAATTTGTTAATTGGTGAATTATTTAGGATAATCAAGCGGTTCTCTTCCAACCAGCCAGTGAGTTTGTACCAATGATTGATGAGGTTTGTTCACTGATACCAATTTTAAGAAAATAAAAAGGAGAATACAAAAAAGTGTGTTTGGAGGACTAACTAATTTTTTATAATTCTTTTAACAGGTGTACAAAACTTTATTGGAGAAAACTAGATCCATCTCAGGAGCTAGGGTGGAAAATAATAAATTTTGCTTATCTGTACATTTCCGTTGTGTTGATGAGAAGGTAAGCAAATTAATCCCACCTATTATTTTCATTTATTTTTCTTAATTTTAACCTGTTTTTAGTCATGTAATCTGATGAAGCGCACATTTATTTCTGTTCATTGTTTTGTTAATTTGCCAGAGTTGGGCAGCTTTAGCAGAGCAAGTTAGACTTGTTCTCAATGAGTACCCAAAGCTCAGATTGACTCAAGGGAGGAAGGTAACTACTGGTCACCCATTTCTACCTTTATTTGGATCAATCATCTTGACCAAACATATTTCAGTGAATTTTTTGCATGGCCGCGGTTATTTTTTGTACACAAGCAACTGCATGCCTAACAGTGGTCTATTGGTTTTAAACAGGTATTAGAGATCAGGCCAACAATCAAATGGGACAAAGGCAAAGCTCTTGAATTCTTGCTAGAGTCATTAGGTGAGTGAGTCTTAGAGTCAAAATTTTCTTGTAAGATTATGATTTGTATTAGCTGAATGATGAAGATCCTATGATACGATTAACATTAATTAATGTTCACAAGCACCTATGAACATGTGAACGAGATTATTCCCGATTAACAAAATTTCATATTAATGAAATAATTATTCTGAGGATATTGAATTATTGTCTCTCTAGGATATGCGAACTCAAATGAAGTATTCCCAGTGTATATTGGAGATGATCGAACAGACGAGGATGCCTTCAAGGTATGAAATGCCATCCCTACCCTACGTACATTTCTTTAATTTGATACTGTAACAATATTTTCGTAGAAGTCTTTTGACATATTTTTCACATCCAAAAATGTTTAGGTGCTACGCGACAGAGGACAAGGATTTGGTATTCTAGTTTCTAAAGTTCCAAAAGAAACAAATGCTTCTTATACCTTACAAGAACCAGCAGAGGTAAGAACAATATTATTGAATGGAATTTATGCTATATATAAATATTATCTAAATATTTTTATTTTGGTTTTTAACATAATGTTTCATATTATTGCATTACTTTTACAGGTTAAGGACTTTTTGTTGCGTTTGGTGAAATGGAAGAGATTGTCGAACCAACAAGGGAACTAGGTCGATCGACTGGTAGACGACGGGGAGCGCGCTTAATTGATTAAAACCCACCCTAAAATTTTGTCAAGGGTGGATTGAATTATGTAGTTTAATTTATTGTTAAGTGATTATAAATTATTGAACTGAATCCCATAATTAATTTGGAAATTGTATATATAATGGTCTCTCTCAAGATCTCTCATTGTCTTGCGGTCTATTTGTTTTATCAACCACATCTGTCTGCATGGCCATTGTTTAATTAATCATGATGGAATTGGAAACCTAGCTATATATATGAATAAACTCTTCGAGTTGTATTTTTTAAACTAAAACGACATTCACATGATGGTACATGACCATGTACATTCTATAATTAATGTAACATTCACATTCTCAATGCGGAATTTACTTCAAAAAAATATAAGGACCTAAAAGTAAAACTTAAATACATGAAATATAAACACAAGAAATTTTGTACAATTGAGGAATTCAAACTTAATGTGGACGTCTTTAGGTTACAATTTAGTCCATAGTCACTTTTTTATCATTTGGTCATATGTAAAGTTAGTTTTTTCCCATTTTATAATTTGATCAAAGAAATTTAGGCATTTTTTTTTGTCTCCAAGCCAAGTACATATGCAAAGAAAAACAAAGAACAATCACGGCGGTTATATTGACTGGGAGTCAACTTTTCACACGCATGCAACCATTGTTTTACGATGACTTGTATAGCACAAACACATAGTCACAGTGATACATTCTAAAAGGTTTTTTTTTTTTTTTTATGTAAAGAGTGTACCCAACCAATATTAGCCTGTTTGAGACTTTCAATTCTGATGTCATATAGTTTCCTTTCTCATGCCAAAAGAATAAAGACATGTGTAAGTTTTGTTCGTATATCATTGTTTTATTAACACAAGATGTCATATGACAATATACTCATGCTCTGTAAGTTGTTTTTTTGTTCATGGAGGATGCTTTTTCCAACCGAAGAAGTGCTTCCTATGTATTAACCTGACATGAATTAATCCTATGAATTATTAAGTAAAGAAAAAAGTTGTTGTGGCCTATGTTTAATTAATTGAGAGAGAAGGGAGGCACGGTATGGAGAAGAGAGATGGAGAAAATGGTTCGAGGAATTCTATGTGTTATTTCTCAGATCTTGTGTTTTTATTTATAATAATGAGGAGAGAAACTTACTCTTTAAGAAATATCTTATAGATCCTGAAAAATTCGTAATTTATCTCAACTTAAAATTTACACAATCACATATGCATTAGGATGTACATTACAACAAAAGTAAGATTTTCATATCAAGATGATGTTAAAACTGTCTATTAATAATGAATTAATTAGGTTTTGAAAGCGATTCATCACTTATAAAAAGGAAAAATAAAAAACGCAATAGTCGCTGTTAAATAAGTAGTAGTTGTTGAGATAACAATAGTGATAGTAATAAAAAAATAGTTTGAACAAGTCAAAAGTGTGAGTTTTAATGTAAAAAGTGATCAAATATCACTTTTACACTAAAACTCACACTTTTCACCTCTAGCAAGTTCATGGATAACGGCCACCATAAATTATTGCTGTTTTTTCTTGCAGTGCACGTAGCTACTTTCAAGTTTCAACAAATGCTCATGTTCACACACGAAGTTTCTCTGTGCATGCAGGAAAAGGCAAAGGCAAATAGTTCACTTTCGTACTTTACGACACATTAAGCCATTTTGCTTTTATTTTTATTTATTTTTTTATTTTATCTTTTTTTCTCCATATAAGATCGATCCTATAAGATTAACTCGGTTCCAATTGTATTATGGAATCAAGACATGTCTCTTTAGAAAGGCACTACTGGTTTAGACCCTATTTCATGTATACTAAGGACCAACTGAGCTAACTTAACGCTTAATAATTATTTTGTTCCATTAACAATTGAAAGGGAGAATCTACATATATCATTAATTATGTAAATAAAGATGGGCATTATTGAGTTACATATTCCAAAATTTTACTTTTATAACTGTTAATTTTTTATGAATGTTTTCTTTTTATTTTCGAAAATGGCAGCCTATATATAAGCTGTCTTGCATGCACTAGGGAATCCAAGAGAACTTGGGGATCAAGTTTGGTGCCCATGGCCTAGAATACATCAAATAAATTAATAACTATTTGGTATTGAAGTATTAACGTGGTGTTGGAAGCAATGCTCAGAGATACTCATGGATATCTATAGGTGTGTTGTTTAACTTAATCTACTGTTAATACTTATACTTAGTACTAATTAACCTTAACAAAGCATAGACAAATATGCATGCAGCAGTCAAAAGGCACAATACGAATTCTTGAACTGTGTTTCAAATCACCAATGTTATTGGCTGACTTCAGTCCATGGGTAAGGGTGTTGTTTAAACCTCAATATCTATACTATTATTAAGAAAACCCTCTTTATCAACTTTTTTTCCTGTTTTACCCTCACTTTTGATACACATTATTGACAAAAGGAGGGCAAATAGTAATTTTGTACCTTCTAACAAAATGACAATCATATCCTATTTTTCCTATTTTACCCTTTTTTTTTTCAAATAATGACAATCATATTTTTCCAATTTTACCCTCACTTTTGATACACAATATTTACATAAGGAGGACAAAACAGTAATTATGTAATATTAAAAAAAACGCACTTATTAAGAAAAATTCTTCACACACACACATAAAGTGTGTGCTCTCTGCTAGTTTGTATTAATTAAAGAACCCAATGAATTCTATAATTTATATTTATATGAATTACGGGAACACGAGTGGTATATCACATGTTTTTATGTAAGTGGTGGGAAATTTTATTTTTTAAATTATTAACTTTTCAACACACATATCTCACCATTAATATAATAACACGTGATGTACCATCCCATATACCAATTATACTGAAAAATCTCTCCAAAATATGCAAGTTGATGATGCTTACAAATTTTGATCCATGCCACATTCATTATTTTAATTCTTGGGTTGAGAGGACGTACCTGCACCACTCAGGGGCGTTGTTCATTGCTACTAAATTGACATAATTTTGCTGTATAATTAGCAGGAATATATATTCATCATCCTTATCCACAAACCAACCATTAAGTACCTTCTTAACTTGGCAAGAGGCCATCACAGAACATAATCCGAACCAAAACACCGAAAGTCCTAACAGATTGCCTAATTATTGGGTTTACCATTAGTGTTAATCATTTTGTCCTCACTCATCATTTTATGCATGATTGTATGAGCAAGGAATATGAGACCACGATCAAAAGATGCAGGTAACCCTCTAGCTTGTTAAGAGGACTCGAATGATCCTAAAGAAAACCCAAAATTATGGTAACCATTCTAGCATAACTTTAATTTAGCACGTATGTATAGTAAGTGCATATGTACCTTTAACATCATATTCATAATGATTTATAAAATGAATTTGTTCCTCAATTATTATTACTTCAACTACAAGCTAATTTATCAGGTATAATTTTTATCTGCATTTTTTTACTTAAGGATTCCTACTAAAAATATCTTTCAACAAAAAAAAAAAAAAACCTACTAAATTAATAGTTAATTGACTTTTCATTCTAGTTTAATTAAGATTAACAACAATATAATATTGCAACACAGATACAATTAAACTTCAATTTTTTGTTTTTAAGAGAAACACAACCTCATTAATTCAACTGAAAGGATTTAGATTTGTTCTTAAAAAATGATATTTTTAGTTGATAATTTAATAAGCAACACTGAGTAAAAAGAGAAATTAACACAGTATCTTGACTCAGTGTAAGTCAATCAGTTACATCATCACCTAGGTGCACTAGGGTGTGATTAGATAGAAAGGGATGGAAGGAGATGTAAAGAAGAGGGGAGAAAATTCTAGTCTATCCTATTCCAAAAGACCTCAATACAATTTAGGAAAACTAACAATTAGTTCACGTCTTGAGATACGTAACTTGATATAAAATGTTTACAATGTAAGACAGTTAAGCTTAATCAACAATTCCTAGAAGGATATGTATTTAAATAACACAATCATACAATAGTGTTATTTAAACACAGACCTCGTTACTGGCGTTTCTCTAATACAAGTGAGTATATATATATATATATATATATATATTGGCAAACATACAAGTGAGTGAGTATATTGTTGTACATGAGATTCAAATGTATTGGAGAGAATTTTAGTACTAATATATCAGTTATACATATCTAAATAATGTTATTCGTAAGTAAAGTCAAAAGCTCTCTCCATCATCATTGCCGATAGTCATATACCCATATATTTTACCTCCCATGCACGCACATTTGTTAAATTTTTTACATTGATTTTCTTCAACAATTTGTTCAATCTGATTAATAAAAATTATAAGTGGTGTATGAGAAGTAAAAATAAGTGTGTGAATAACGCTATCCTGCTTATACTACGTAGTAAACTTATTGTGTGAGGGGCTAACAGCCATACACGTATGATACAGATCTAACAAACATCTTATTCATCTAACCTAAAAGTAAACATTTTATCCACAGGTCGCAAAGCAAACTTTCCTTCCAGTTCAGAGTGATCAAGTTACCAATAATTGAGGGGATAAAAAGAAGAACGAATTTTTACTGATCATTGACGTGTTTTAAGTAACACATGCACCTCAGTACAGGCACAGCTAGCTAGCCACCTGTTAAATCTTTTAGCTAACCGCATGTTGTTTGCTTCCTTTTACAGATACCATTTCCTCTTCACCCTTGTCTCAGACAAGAGATCATGGAAAGAGGAACGCACGAGAGCTCGATATGTTAAGTTTAATTAAATAATTAATTAATTTCAGAAAGAGAGATGGCTGTGGCAACACTAGTAGGGTGCAAAGTAACAAATATTACCAAATAATACTTTAGGCAGCTAAAGCAAATTAAAGAGCCTTTGCTTTTTAAGCCGATCGCACAAAATAATAGGTTCATTCGGGTGATGGATTATATATAATATATAATCCGTCCATATATTTTGATCCTAAAAAACAAAGATATTTATACATTATCTATATAAATGGTGGCTATCCCACATCGGTGAGTAAAAAAAAGAAAGAAATAGTTTAAATATGATTACCTCAATGTGACTAATACCGAAACATTTTATGATAAAATTTCATACCTGATTGATTGGACATGTGATAATCATCAAGTTGAGGACATTATTAGTGTTGTTGTAGTGGGGCACTCGACTGTCGACCTGAAAATTCAACAAAAAAATATGCATAAAAGATCCAACTCCAAGTGGCTAACTAGTTTAATGAAGGGGATAAATGAGTGAAGAGGAGGGCAGTTGTCTTTTGAAAGAGAGATATAGACCTAAGCTATTGGGCACCAAGATTTGGGAGAGCCCACATCAAAAGATTAATGGAATAATCTGAGAAAGTATTTAATATTATGGATCAAATTTGTCATTGGAATATCAATGTGTTATTTTCATAGGGTTAGGTGATGAGAGGGAAACCCACTAGCTATATATAAGCTTAGCTTTGAGAGCTAGGTGGCCTCGGGAGATCCCAATATGGTTGAAGAAGGAGTTGGAATCCACTTAAAGCGCTTGATATATTTGAAGAAGACATTGGCCTATTTTTTTAATTTTTATTGGGACACCAAGCATGCTTCCAAGCCATGAAAAACCTATGCCTCTTTTCGGACGTGTAAAGCATGGTTCCCACTTAGATTCAACTTCAAACAATTATTGGCTCCTTAAACAGAAATTCAAAAAGTATACCCATTCTATATAAATATAGGCTAGAGTCCCCCAATTATTGGTGGAAGGAATTATAAAAAGCCTCATCAAGGATAATTCAACCAACTCAAACTCCCTGTATCACACTTAGCTACTGCAGCTTTTACCTTTCATTTCACTCAAATAATGAGTCATCACATAACATATGATCTGTCTCTAAAAACAATTTCGATGTAGTTAATTAAAATTTTTCATGTAACTAATATGACAGTTAATTCAGTAGTTGAACTTGAACATCAACTTTATCATAATTATATTTGCCTTTCTCAATTATAAAAAGATGTATTATAATTGTGTGTGTAAAGATCTCTAGAGAATTCCAGTATAATTTCAGTTTGTTCTAAAAGCAAAGAAAAAAAAATATTTTTAATATACAATTAACATTATATAGTGAAGATTCTACGGTGGCACAAACAACACCTGGGGGAATTAAAAATGAAATCGTAAAGCATATGAAAAAAATAAAGTACAAGACAAAGACTGAACCAGAGTTTGCAAGAGGTGAGAGGTCTCCATGTGGTTAGACAAAGTCTTACAAAGAAAAAAGGGATCTCTGAAGATTCAATTTATTTCTACCAAAAAGATACGTCTTTTTTTGAGTTTTTAATATGGTTTGTGGCCTTGAATATTTGGCAATTGTACTATATGTATATGAACGTGTCAGCTCGAGCCTTTGGGAAAACTGGTCCCTCCTCCTCCTCCATAGAGGGTGCAATATAATTGTCGATATAGATATATGGTAATAAAGATCGATCATTTCGTACGGAGTTTGGGCAGTAAAATCTAAGTATATGCATGCATGTGTTCTAGATTTGGATAAATCAATCTTTTTCGATTACCCATGTGATTAGCTAAATGATCTTCGTAGAGGGAGCAGATGCATAAGGTGTTCACATAGCAGGCAGCTTGGACCTAATCCATCGAGTGTTTGTACTAATAATTATTAAAAACTGAAGTATTCTAATCGACTTTGAACCCTAATCATGGACTCAGGGCGAGATTTGCAGGAAGAATAATGAAAATACAGCTGAGGCACTTGGGTCGGGACCTCAGACTCAGGCTCAGGCTCATGATCATTATTATTATATTTTTGAAAAAAAAAATTATTAAGAAAAGGAGGAGTTCAAATCCGACATGTCAGAAGAATAACCTGGTATAATATCAAATAAACTTTTTAAGCTTAGTATTGGTCATCACTGATATCATACATTATTTCAACTTAACCACGTAATACTATGTGTTGAGTTTTATCGTAAAAAACTTTGATTATATTAGGGTGAAGCATCTCATATATAAGTTGTGGTGAGACCCTTTTCCAACATGGACTACATGCACATGATTATTAATTTAAATTTTTATTTTCAGCGCATCATTAATTTAATTGTACATTAATGTTTTTTTTTACAAGGGAGATCGAATGGAAGTTGATTAGTGCTACGTCTAAGATATGCAGAATAATACGGATAATTCGGTGTTATTCTTTAATAATTAAAAAATTGGTGTTCTTCAAAGTGGACAAAGAAATGATGAATAGTGATGATGGAAAATGCAGAGGCATGATCAGGGCCATCTAAGATTTCAGAGGCCTTGTGTGAAATTTATAAAAATGTTCATTCTTAAGATAGTTTTTCAAAAGAAACTTTAGGATTTATTGATTGTAAAATTTTAAGTATCATTAAATAATAAGTAAAAAGGCCTACATGCATAACTTTCACTAAATAATAAAAAATATTTCAATCTTAAACAACCAAACAAGAAAAAAAAAAGCTTAGAAAACTCTAACTTCAAAGTTTCACTTGAATATATAGCATTATATATAATAAATTGAAAAAAAAAAAATCATTTTTAGGGTGTTGTTATTGGCACTTTAAATATCTAATTGTACACTTCAAATTTTTATAATAATAATAAAAAAATTTGCACTAATAACGAGTGCACAACGAGATTTTATGCTTAGAAAAGTATTTTTTTTTAATATGTTAGCATTATTTATATATAAATATAGATGACAAATTTTTGGGGGCCTCTTCAAACTTAGGATCTTATGTGATTCCATCTTTCACTCTCCCTCAACCCTCCTTTGGGCATGACCGATGAAGGTAAATTAACAATTTGAAATCTGATTAATATTTAGGTGTGGGAGTACATGCTCTCCATCGATGGAATTCTAAGAGCACTACCACCGGAACACCATTAGGCTGGCACCCAGTCAAAAAAAGGGGCCGGGACTCAGTCAATACGCTCCAGCCCGTTCAATTGCTTGGCACCCAGCCCAAGCTGGTCTCCAGGCCAGCCCAGAATTGACAGAGCCAGGGACCGGCCTATTAGCGTACGTTTTGTGGGAATGGTGTCGAGGAAACGCAAGACGACTAAGCAAGAAGAAAAACAGTTGGTGGCGCTGGCAAAATCAAGCTGGTGACCCGTGGCGCCAGCGAGGAAGAAGGTCAAGGGAGCTCAGAAGAAGAAAGAGTAGGCGAAGAAGGAAGAGGTGGAGGCGGAAGAAGCGGAAGGGGAAGCTGTGAAGGAAGAGGAGGACAACTCCGGCGAGAGCAAGGTGGAGGTCGAGTTTCCCCTGTTTCAGAAGCACCCATTTGAATTTCAAGATTACCTCACCACGGGCGTCCGATACCAAAACCTCTCGACATGATGGTTGACGCCATCATCAGAACCATGGTCGTTGCACGATACGAGAACACTTTGGTGGTCGTGACTGAGACTAGTTGGCCCAGCTTTAGCACCGACCCAAGTGGAGAACAAGAACAGAAGAAGAAAAAGAAGGAGAAAGTGGAGGCCGAGGCGAAGAACAAGAAGGAGAAAGGGAAAGCGAAAGTGGAGGACGACGGAGAAGGTACGGAGGCTAACGATGACGAGTCGGATAAGAGGACTGGATTAGCTTTAGGGGTGGAGATGCTTTGGCCTATTACTGTTAGGAGTGGAGATGCTTTGGCCTATTACTGTTCATTGGGGTCTATTAGGGTGCGTTTGTTGCACCGGACTATCTCGGACTGGATTAGCTTTAGGGACTAAGCTAGACTGGCTTAGATTAGACTAAGCTGGACTGACTTAGTGAAACGTTTGGTGCAGTGTCGGACTAAAAAGAAGGATAATAACAAACTACAATATTATATTTTTTAATTCATATATAATAATATTATATTAATTAATTCTATCTTTTTTATTCAAATAATACTCTCCCTCTCTCTGGAAGCCTTCATCCTTTTCTCCTTCTTTATCTCCCTTGTTCTCTCTGTCCCACACTCTCCTTCCCTTTCCTTTTTTTTTTTTTTTTTTTGATTAATTGCCAAAAAAATTCTGCAAAATGAAGAATCGAGCTTGGTTTCTCTGGTTTTTGTTCGGTGCAAGATTCCAACTGGGGGAGCTTTCCAATTCTGTGGATTCAATCAGAGCTGCAAGTCTTTGGAGTGGCGGAACCGCCCTGCAGCGATTCCCAAGCGTGGTTAGAATATCTTCTATGCAAGAGAAGCCGAATGCTTCTGAGTCGTCGTCGCAGCAGCATAACTACAGTACCATCAGGATGGAGCAACTGTTGTCGTCGCGGCCAAGTTCAAGCCGAGCTCGGATCTCGGCGGAGCAGAAAGAGAAGAAAGCGAGGAGAGAGGAAGAGGGGAAGGGGGAATTGGCGAAGGGGAATGATGATGGCTCTCGGCGTTTGTGAACATAGAAGCAGCGGAAGACGCGAGGAAGTTAGTCCCTGCTAATCCCATGGTTCTCGACGGGTTTGCTAGCGAGGGAGTTAGTCCCCGCGAGTCCCTTCTAATCTCATTAAACTTAGTCCCGGACTGTCAACAAACATGGGACTAGATTACTACATAATCCAGTCCAAGCCAGCGAAAGCTAGTGAGCTCAAACAAACACACCCTTACTGTTCATTGAAGTGGACAAATGGGCTGGGTGCTGGCGCAAAGTCTTTAGGGGTGGAGTTGCTCTAAGTTCCCATTACTACTTTCATCATTTTTTTCCATTAACCAAAAATAAAGTTCAGCCTTTTTATAACATGAATTCTTCGAAATTAGGACGATTAGCATTTACTTTCACTCTACCAATTCATGCTACTAGAATTCTAAGGCTCATAGGCTTGAGACTCATTGTCTTGTTGATGATCTTTTAATTTGTGTTAGAAATACGTAACCTGTCCGTAAACCCTCGGCAAGATCACCAACCTAACAAAAAAAAAGAGGAAAAAATGGTACAGAGTGGCCCAACTCAGCAAGGTCGTTAGTACAAAGTTGGCTTTCTATGTGAACATATACTATAATTGATTTAGTAGAGACAAGTAGTGAATTGTAAGGTTCAGGTAACACGGCCTCTTGGTCGGGTACTTGCAGTAATGTTAGACCCAAGAGCCAAGTGAACATAAAGTCCAATCCATGGGAAGGCTGGAGGAACCATGCCCTAATAAAGTCAACATCAAGGTTGTCACTTATCTGGTCGTTAGTACAAAGTTGGCTTTTCTGTGTGAACATATACTATAATTGATTTAGTAGAGACAAGTAGTGAATTGTAAGGTTTAGGTAACACGGCCTCTTGGTCGAGTACTTGCAGTATTGTTAGACCCAAGAGCCAAGTGAACATAAAGTCCAATCCATGGGAAGGCTGGAGGAACCATGCCCTAATAAAGTCAACATTAAGGTTGTCACTCCTCTATCTATCTATCTATCTATCTATCTATCTATCTATCTATCTATCTATCTATCTATTATTATATATATATATATATATATATATATATATATATAAAGAGAATGAAAAAGGTAAATAGTGATTTGGTGTCGCCATGCTTCAACAAAAAGTTTTGGATAAAAATGCCCTCAAAACAAAAAACTTCAAAGGCATTCCAAAATAATACATCAAATAAGATAGGGGTATTTTCGTCATTTCCTTAATAATTTACTTTTTGGTGCTTTCTTCTTTTTTTTTAATTGTTTATTATTATTATTATGTGTATATATATATATATATATATAAAGAGAATGAAAAAGGTAAATAGTGATTTGGTGTCGCTATGCTTCAACAAAAAGTTTTGGACAAAAATGCCCTCAAAACAAAAAACTTCAAAGGCATTCCAAAATAATACATCAAATAAGATAGGGGTATTTTCGTCATTTCCTTAATAATTTACTTTTTGGTGCTTTCTTTTTTTTTTTTTTAATTGTTTATTATTATTATTATTATTATTATCTCACAATAAGCTATCAATAATGTGATTCAATTTCTTTATTTTTACACACGTTTAAAACATCTTAAAAGATGTGTAATGCTGATTATAAAAAAAGTTTTTCACATGCAGATAACAATGTGATTAAATAAGTTATCAAATGATTATTATTATTTTTTTTAACAAACGATATTATCTACACTAAGGGGGGAATGGGGTGGGCTTAATCTCACAATGGGCTAGCAATAATGTGATTCAATTAGTTATTTATTAAATATTATTTTATCTATTTTTAAACAATTTAAAACATTTTAAGAGGCGTGTAATGCCGGTTATAAAAAAAGTCTTTCGCACACGGATAATAATGTGATTATTAATTGTTAAATGATTTTTTTTAAATAAACGATATTATCTACACTAAAGGGGAGGGGGTGTGCTTAGCTTCACAATAGGCTAGTAATAATATGATTCAATCAATTGTTTATTAAATATTATTCTCTCTATTCTTAATGTAAATTCTACATAGATCAATTTTTTTATGTGAATTCAGCTGCTTTAGTTGGTTTATGAGGGATTTCTTCTAGCATGATCTAAAATTATTCATTTACTTCAAATATTTGACTTTTCTTTTGTCAATTTACCCATATAAATACATTTAAAACATAAAAATCACGAATAGCATGTCGTGATTCAAAAAATGTCTTTGGCACGCTCGTGAGCGCGTGCATGAAGGCTAGTTATATATAAAGAGAATGAAAAAGGTGAATAGTGATTTGGTGTCACCATGCTTCAACAAAAATATTTGGACAAAAATACCTCCAAAACAAAAAACTTCATAGACATTCCAAAATGATACATCAAATAAGGTAGGGGCATTTTCGTCATTTTAATATTATTTCTTTAATAATTTACTTTTTGGTGTTTTTTTTTTTTTTTTAATTAGTACCTCACAATAAGCTATCAATAATGTGATTCAATTTCTTTATTTTTAAACACGTTCAAAACATCTTAAGAGTCGTGTAATGCCAGTTATAAAAAAGGTTTTTCGCACGCGGATAACCATGTGATTAAATAAGTTATCAAATAATTATTTTTTTTAACAAACGATATTATCTACACTAAGGGGGAGGGGCGTGGGCTTGGCCTCACAATTAGTTAGTAATAATGTGATTCAATCAGTTATTTTTTAAATATTATTTTCTCAAATTTTAAACAATTTAAAACATCTTAAGAGGCGTGTAATGTCACATCCCGACCCGGGCGGGACCACTTCCAGGGGCCGACTCCATTGTAGCACGATATTGTCCGCTTTGGGCCCCCAACACACCCTCACAGTTTTGTTTCTGGGAACTCACACGAGAACTTCCCGATGGGTCACCCATCCTGGGAATGCTCTCGTGCGCTACTCGCTTAACTTCGGAGTTCCTATGGAACCCGAAGCCAATGAGCTCCCAAAAAACCTCGTGCTAGGTAAGGATGAGAATATACATATAAGGATCACTCCCATGGGCAATGTGGGATGTCACATGTAATGCTGGTTATAAAAAAGGTTTTTTGCACATGGATAATAATGTGATTAAATTAATTGTCAAATGTTTTTTTTTTATTTTCATATTTTTTTATTTTATTATTTTTTATTTTCAAATAAACGATATAATCTACATTAAAGGGAAGGGGGTGGGCTTAGCCTCACAATATGCTAGCAATAATATGATTAAATCAATTGTTTATTAAAGATTATTTTCTCTATTCTTAATGTAAATTCTATAGAGACCAATTTTATTATGTGAATTCAACTGCTTTAATTGGTTTATGAGGGATTTCTTCTAGCATGATCTAAAATTATTCATTTACTTCAAATATTTGACTTTCCTTATCACATCCCGGCCCGAGAGGGATCACTTCCTAGGCCCGACTCCACCACCGTAGCACGATATTATCCGCTTTGGGTTTACCATTCCCTCACGGTTTTGTTTTTTTGGAACTCACGAGCAACTTCCCAGTGGGTCACCCATCATGGGATTGCTCTAGCCCCCTTCTCGCTTAACTTCGGAGTTCCTACGGAACCCGAAGCTAGTGAGTTCCCAAAAGGCCTCGTGCTAGGTAGGGATGGAAATATACATTTAAGGATCGCTCCCCTGGGCGATGTAGGATGTCACAATCCACCCCCCTTAGGGGTCCGACGTCCTCGTCGGCACACACGCGGCCAGGGTTAGGCTCTGATACCAAATTATCACATCCCGGCCCGAGAGGGATCACTTCCTAGGCCCGACTCCACCACCGTAGCATGATATTATCCGCTTTGGGTTTACCATTCCCTCACGATTTTGTTTTTTTGGAACTCACGAGCAACTTCCCAGTGGGTCACCCATCATGGGATTGCTCTAGCCCCCTTCTCGCTTAACTTCGGAGTTCCTACGGAACCCGAAGCCAGTGAGTTCCCAAAAGGCCTCGTGCTAGGTAGGGATGGAAATATACATTTAAGGATCGCTCCCCTGAGCGATGTAGGATGTCACAATGAAATATACATTTAAGGATCGCTCCCCTGGGCGATGTAGGATGTCACATTCCTTTTGTCAATTTATGTATATAAATATATTTAAAACATGTAAGTCACGAGTAGCACGTCGTGATTTAAAAAATGCATTCTGCATACGCGTGAGCGCTTGCATGAAGGCTAGTCTATATATAAAGCCAATGGAAAAGGTGAATGGTGATTTTGGTGTCACCAAGTTTCAACAAAAATATTTGGACAAAAATACCCCCAAGACAAAAAACTTCAAAGGCATCCCAAAATAATGGATCAAATAAGGCAGGGGCGTTTTTGTCATTTTAATAGTATCTTTTTAATAATTAATTATTATTATTATTTAATTAGTACCTCACAATAGGCTAGCAATAATGTGAGTCAATTTCTCTATTTTTAAACATGTCCAAAACATCTAAGAGGCGTGTAATGCCGGTTATACAAAAGGTCATTCGTAGACGGTTAATAATGTGAATAAATTAGTTGTCAAATGATTGTTTTTTTTGTTTTTTTTTTAAACAAACAATATTATCTACATTTAGGGGGAGAGGGTGGGCTTAGCCTTACAATGGGCTAGTAATAATGTGATTTAATAAGTTGTTTGTTAAAGATTATTTTCTCTATTTTAAACACGTTCTTAATATCTTAAGAGGCGTGTAATGACAGTTATAAAAAAAAATAGTCTTTTGCACGCGGATAATAATGTGATTAAATTAGTTGTCAAATGATTGTTTTTTTTTTTTTTACAAACAATATTAACTACACTAAAGGGTAGGGGTGGGCTTAGCCTCACCATGTGCTAGCAATAATGTGATTCAATCAATTGTTTATTAAATATTATTTTCTCTATTTTTAAAAACGTTCAAAATATCTTAAGAGGCGTGTAATGCCGGGAATAAAAATGGTCTTTCGCACGAAGATAATAATAATGTAATTAAATTACATTAAATTAGTTGTCAAATGATTGTTTTTTTATTTATTTTTTATTTTTTTAAACAAACGATATTATCTACACTAAGGGGGAGGGGGTGGCTTAGTCTCACAATATGCTTTCAATAATGTGATTCAATTAGTTGTTTTTTAAATATTATTTTCTCTATTTTTAAACACGTTCAAAACATCTTAAGAGATGTGTAATCTCGGTTATCAAAAAGGTCTTTCGTATGCGGATAATAATGTGATTAAATTAGTTGTCAAATGATTTTTTTTTTATTAACAAACGATATTATCTACGCTAAGGGGGAGAGGGGTGGGCTTAGCCTCATAATGGGCTAGCAATAATGTGATTCAATTAGTTGTTTATTAAATATTATTTTCTTTATTTTTAAACATGTTCAAAACATCTTAAGATGCGTGTAATGCCAGTTATAAAAAAGATCTTTCGCATGCTGGTAATAATGTGATTAAATAAGTTGTCAAATGATTATTTTTTTTAACAAATGATATTATCTACACTAAGGGGGAGGGGGTGGGCTTAGCCTTACATTGAGCTAGCAATAATGTGATTCAATCAATTGTTTATTAAATATTATTTTCTCTATTCTTAATGTAAATTCTACAGAGACTGATTTTATTATGTGAATTCAGCTGCTTTAATTGGTTTATGAGGGGTTTATTCTAGAATGATCTAAGATTATTCATTTAAAACATGTAAATACATTTATGAGGGGTTTATGAGGGGTTTACTTCAAATATTTGACTTTTCTTTTGTCAATTTACGCATGTAAATACATTTAAAACATGTAAGTAGAGCGTAGCACGTCGTGATTCAAAAAATGTCTTCTGCAAATGCGTGAGTGCGTGCATGAAGGCTATATATATATATAGTATGCATCATACTTGTAGGGCTTACTTAACTTCGAGCCTTCTAGATAACCATGCCCTAATATAGTATAGAACCTTCATCGGAAACTCCATTAAAGAATCATTACTCTTTAAAAGTTTTTATATATACACCAAACAAAAAAAAAAAAAAAAGACATCTAATTAATGTCTACGATACAATAATCTTCCATAGATAATAAAAAGAGAAATAACCAGCGAAATAAATTAAAGATTCATCAAGATTCTACCATAGTCCAAAAAATTTAATCAATTAACCTCATATGATACATGAGCCGGATAAAAAAAGTCCCCAACATCGTGAACAATCAGTCATCCATTATTATAGAGATTCCACAAAGTGACTTTGATTAGGTTAATCCATGTGTGTCGGCCACGACCGGTAGGAAGGTAACAACGAGAGGATGACCGAGCAGAAGAGTGTCAACCTTGGAATCTTTGTCTATCTTGAATGGCACATCGTGGTACTTGAGGAACGTCAATGGGGGCTGTGGCTAGTTGGAGTTAAATAAGGTTTTGTCTTGTGGGCAAAATAGGGTAAGAGTGAAACCTCAAAAAATGATGTCTAGGGTATGTCAAAATCATACAAATTTGTAGTTTGATTTGTCATATGAACAGTGGCACCTGAATTTATAATCCAAAAATTATGTACAACATTGACATTAAGAGCAATAGAAAGGCAATTAAATTACCCGGGATTTCTTCATGAGATACTCCATCGGTTTCTGCAAGAAATCCTACAAACTTGCTAAGTAGTGCAGTTGAACTGTCACTCCCAGCACCATTCATGCTTTCTCTTTGACCACTCCCTTCTTCTTCTAGAGGTAGGCTACAAATTCATCGATCAGAGCAGCTGGACTTGCTGTGAAATTCAATAACCCATATATGGAAGCAGCAACTGCATGGTTTGCATTAGAAGTGAAATTATGTTGGCCTTTCTAAAAAAAATTTGCTATCCTTAAAATTCTTGTGGTATTTCTCAAACTTTGGTTTCAATTCAGTATGTAAAATCAAATTCTCACATTCCCCAATACAGTTGCAATAATTTCATTTCAAGTCTTCCATCTTGCTCTTCTTGTTTCTTTCTTCGGCTTGTTTATGGTTGGACACATAAGCTCTAGATTCGAACACACCTGCCCTTGTTTCTATACTCATTACTTTTCTACAAACTTCTTCTTGTTGAATAGTAGCACAAACATTGGCAAAAGATGGGAGCTCTGTATTCATTAAAATGTGATTGCAGAGATTTTCATATCCTGAACCTAGGCTTGTTGCCAACAATTGAAAAATCTTGTCATTTTTAGCTCCTTTCAATAACTAGCAACATCAATAGTATGTAGTCTATACACTGCAAGTTCATTCTACATATTTTTCATACTACCATTATGTTGAATACAAGGCTTACCATCTTGTTGAAGACTAGCAATATCTCTCTTAAGTTGAAAAATGCAGGCAAAATTATTTTGATTGACATACATTTCTTTGATAACATTCAATAGATACAAAATGACTCTAGAAAACTGAAAATTTTAGCAACCTTCCGCTAAATTGAGAAGCCATGACATAACAAGTTGATCTTTGCACAGTCAAGCTTCATATGCAGAAGAAGAGATTTCAAGAGCCTATATGCTCACATTCATATATCCAAGTTTGGATCTTTCTCCAAGAGCCAGTGTAACAACTATTGACCAAGGAAGATAGTTGAATTCATTCAGAAACACAGAAGAAAGTGGCTGATTTGGGTTGACATCAACTTCAGAAAAAGTTGAAGAAAGGGAAGCAAGAGTGCTCTCAGCCTACGAACCAAATGGTTTGTCTTCTGCCATTCTAATGTAGAATGTAGGAAGCAAAATATGAAAGAACATAGAGACGGGGCCGATTAAGGTTCCTTCTCTGATACCATGTGGATTTTGATGAAGAATTATGTATTGATATTGTATGAACAAATTACAAGGAACAAGACCATATAGATCGACAAAAATATAAAAGTACAATCAGTGGCGGAGTCACATCAAGGTCAGGTTAGGCCTAGGCCCATCCTAAAATTTAACGTGTATATATATATCTAAGCATCCCATATATCTATTGTTTGCTAACCATTTCAATAAATTTCTTATGGTGCATTGGTAAGTGGAGTTTGACAATTCTGTGGGGCCATGGGTTCAAAATTTATTGCCGTCAAACCCTTGTGTTCATTTTTAAAATAAACCCTGTTTGTTTTACCATATAAAACTTGTGTTCATTTTTAAACTAAACCTTTTTTGTTTTACCATATAAAAACTAATTCCTTTTTTTTTTGTTCAGTTTATATATAAAAAAAAAAGTCTATGAACCTTATAACTAGCCTTCTCTTTCATCATATAAAAGCTAATTTCTTTATTTGTTCAGTTTATATAAAATAAGGACTATCCAAGTTAGAAGAATAGTCAATTATGTTGACAGGAAAATCTCATGGTAATACTTTTTAGTTATGAACTTAAATTTTTGCTCGAATTCTTCTTTTTTATTAAAGCTCGTAAACAAGTTATGTTCTTATAATATCTCAATACTAATTTTTTCATAAAAAATTTAACGCCCGTTCACTCTTGTTTGATGAATCTTTCATGCCAATAAAAAAAAAAGAAACCTTAAATATTTCTCCTATTAATTATATTGCTATATTTGGTTTAGTTTTTTTTATATGTCTTGGAAGACCCCTCCTAAGAGCAATTTCTAGCTCCGCCACTAAGTACAATCGACTACACAATGCTCTCCATACTTTAAGTGAGAAGAAGAAGAAGAAGAAGAAGAAAATAGAGTGTGGCAAACTTGGGATCCATGAGAAGAGAGAGCTATATCTAGCTATATAATTGCACACAACAAGAGAGAGTATGGTGAAATAAAACATGAGGCTAAAACACGTAGATATAGTACTGATCCAGTTTAAAGCCTACTCCGGCCCAGTTGTAATTGACTTACAAATTGTAAAGGGAATTTCTTTTTCTTCCTGGAGATAACAAAATTATAGTTTGGCCCTTGGTGGTTTCCAACTTTCTTGGGTACTTTTTTTATATAGTTTTGAGCCAAATAATAATGTTAACATTCAAACACATTAACTGTTTCAAATGACAAAACTCAACCATTCCTTATAAAACAACTTCAATAGTTTTGGAATCTACATTGAATGACAAAGAACTAGCCATGTAGATTAGAACAAATGACATGTAACAGGTATACACCCCATCACCGTGGCATCCCGGGGTCATAACACAATGCCAAGTAAAAAGAAACTTATGCATAATTATGTATAACTGGTCAGGGCCTCACTATTACAGATTACCGAGTGTATAAATCTTTCCTGAGAGATTAAGTGACCATATATATCCCTTTAACTTACTTGTTGGATAAGCTAGATATGTCAAATTGTCCCATACTTATGCATCAACATCATCGTCTGTATCAAAGTTCTGGCATTTAGACATTCTTGAGGAGGCCCAAATTTAAAATGATTTATCAAAATTGTAGTGCATGTGGATTATTGATTAGTCTTCATTTTTGTCTGTTGTTTGATATCAGAATTTAAATCCATCGTCTCCTAATAAAGCTAAAAATTGTCTTTCAAGCAGTCGTCAACAATGCCAAGAAAAAAAAAAAACTCCATTATATTAAAGGGTAATTCAAAAAATATAACAAAGAGAGAGTGAGATAATTATAATACTACATTTATGTATTTCTTGAATGAGTGGGTTACAAGGAATCCTAAGTGTTTATATGCTTAATTACCAAAAATAAAAGATGTTCATATGCTAGCAGAGTGAAGAGAAATGAGAAAGCAATTACAAACTATTCCAGAAACCTTAGAGGATAGCTAGATGCGCGAAACGGATAAAGATTGAAATGTCCAGTATAAAGGATATTTCCTTGTGATCCATTGGGCTTCATTTGTCTATTTGTGGTTATTGGAGTGAGCTAAATATTAATTTATATATGTTGAAGATCTTGATATGCAGAAATGAAAGGAAGAACTCAGAACTCGGAAAGAAGAAGAAATGAAGAAAATTTTATTTTGTTATTATCTTTCTTAATGAGCATAGAATATGAGGAAAGCTTATATTTATTCTTGTACATATCAAGCTATTTTAACGAAGTAACAAATCTTCTAATCTCACGACAAGTGGCATAATCTATCTCATCACTTTATATACTCTATCATCCCCACTCAAACTCCTACTTTGAGGATCCAATCATGAGGTTGTTACAATGAGCATGAAATAAAGGAGCACTTAAACCCTTTGTAAGAATGTCTGCAAGCTGCTCTTTGGAAGAAGCAAACTTCACATTGCTTCTTGGGTACTCTTTCTCTGATAAAGTGCACATCAATTTCAATATGCTTTGTCTTATGATATTGCACAAGATTGAAGGAGTGCAATAATAGACATGTTATCACAAAACAAAACTAGAACATAATGCAATGACACCTGCAAAAATGCAAGGAGATGTTTAATCCAATCAATTTCTACAGAAGTATTAAACAGTGCCCTATATTCAGCCTCAGTAGAGGATCTAGAAATAGTTTGTTACTTCTTGGAAGACCAGAAAATTGGATTAGAGTCAAGAAATACGATCTCATGTCATTGGGATCACTTTCCCAATCAACATCATTGAATGCTTTCAAGATTAAATCTCATATGATATATGAAATCCTCAAATGCATTGTACCTGTGTAGTACCTCAAGATTCTTTTGACTGTAGTGAAGTGAGAAGCCATTGAACTCTACATAAATTGATAGAGTTAATGCATAGAGAATGCAATATCATGTCTGGTGAAGGTGAAGTACTGCTAAGCACCTACAATGCTTTTGTACGTACTTTAATTTCCATAAGGCTAACCATTATCCTTAAACAATCGATTATATGGTAAACGGGGAGTATCGCAGGCTTTAGACTCAAGCATTTCAGTCTTAGACAATAAATCCTACACATATTTGGTTTGGGACAGGAATAAACCATTCTTGATTTTAGAAATCTATATGCCCAAAAAAATAATGTAAAGGACCTAAGTCCTTAACTTCAAATTCAGTAGTGAGAGCTTGAATAACTTCCTGAATAGCATTAGTAACACTCCCAATGACAGATTATATCATCCACATACAAAAACAGAACAACAATTGTAGAATCCTCTTGTTTAACAAAGAGAGAAGAATCAGAGTATGTGTTCTAGAAGCCCAACTTAGGAAGAAAGTGATGAACCTTTCATTCCAAGCTTTAGGAGCTTGTTTCAAGCCATATAGGGACTTGTGAAGCTTACACACTCATGTAAGATGATTGGGATCTTCGAATCCTGGAGGCTGAGTCATATGCACTTCTTCTTGTAAATGCCATGTAGGAATGCATTTTTAACATTTAGCTGTCTAAGAATCCAATCAAAATATGCAACAAGAGCCAATACAAGTCTAATAGTAGTTGGCTTCACTACAGGGTTAAATGTCTCTTCATAATCAACGCCTAATTCTTGACTAATCTGGCTTTGTGCCTAGCAATTGTACAATCTGCATGTTTCTTGATCTTTAAAATCCACTTGCAGCACACCAAATTCTTGTTTGCAGATAAAGAGACCAAACTCCAAGTGCCTTGTGCATTAAGTGCATCAACCTTTTCTCTCATAGCTTGCAACCAAACTGGCACTTTAAGAACCGTCTTATAAGTAGATGATTCAGCTACGAATAAATCAACTCCGCCAAAATCTTTTGTGTGTAGTAAAAAAATATGATACCATTTTTACTCCTAGTTTACATTAGATACAAAATTATGGTGGAATATCCAAAACCACTTGCAATGTATCAGGAGTAAAAGTGGTTGGTACTATTGTATCACCATTACTAGGACCAGATACCACAAAGACTTGATGAGAAGAGGAACTTGACGTGCTAGTAATGGATTGAGGTATGGTATTAATGCTAGGAGAAGAAAAGGGTGAAGTGGGGACAATGTTGAATGAATTAGATGACTGGTGAACCAAAGATGGGATATTATTTATAACTGGGGTAAACATGGTGGTTTTGTGTGCATCAATAAGTCTGTATAAGGATAAAAATGTTCATCAAACATAACATATCTAGAAACATAAATTCTCTTTCTAGAAATAACAAATATACCCTTTATATTGAGAAGCATAGCCTAAAAAAACACATTTGGTTGTTTTAGCTTGTAATTTAGTAGTGTTATGAGGTTTCAAAAGAGGATAGCAAGCACACTTAAATATTCTTAAGTGTGAAATAGTTGGTACAACCCTATGCATAAAGAACTTCAAAAGGGATCTTATTACTAAGAATTGGTGTTGGCATTTTATTGATGAGGTAAGTTGCAGCTTGGCTAGCATAAGACCAAAAAGAAGGCATTTTGAAGCATTGTGATGGAAACACAATATGTCTATACTTTCTCTTAGCTAGACCATTTTGCTCAGGGATATATGGGCAAGATTTATGATGAAATATTATTTGAAACCTCTTACTAGTATATTCTCTCTCTCTCTCTCTCTCTCTCTCTCTCTCTTTCTCCAATCACTTTGTAGAATTTTAATAGATGCACAATTTTGATTTTGCAAAAGTTATCAAAGGCAACAAATGTGGAAAGGAGATTAGATTTATTAGCCAATGGAAAATCCAACAGTGCTTTGTACATTCATCAATAAAGGTTATGTGGTACCTATATCCATCATCAGAAATAAAGGTGCCGAACCCATAGGTCACTATACACAATATCAAAATGGTGTACAGACTTATTGACACTTTGTTAAAAGGGAAGTTTACAAAACTTGCCCTCTAAGCAACTCTAACACATAGTAGGTGATATAAACCTTGTACATTTCACATTGCCCTTGTTTAACATCAATGCTACAATGTTATTAGATGGATGACTAGTCTATGATGCCAAGGAGATCAACAACACAAGATTCGGTATGAGAATTTCATTGAGAACTCGTCAAAAGCACCTGATGTACACGAGTAGAGAAGATACAAAAGACGATCGATCAAAGATCAAAATCAACCAAACCCTAGAAATTGAAGGGTTTTAAGAAGACAAACTGAATTATGGTTGAAGAAACCAAATTCTAAGAAGATGAAGACTGATGCACGGTGAGCATAAGAAAGGAAATGATCAATGTATCGTGCGCAAGCAACGAAGGCGATTGATACCATGTTAATCTATATATGTAGAAGATCTTGATATGCAGAAATGAAAGGAAGAACTCAGAACTCAGAGAGAAGAAGAAATGAAGAAAACTATATTTTATTATTATCTTTCTTAATGAGCAAGTAATACAAGGAAAGATTTTATTTATACTTGTATATATCAAGCTAGTCTAACTAACTAACTAACAAATCTTCTAATTTCATGACAAGTGGCACAATCTAACTCATCACTAAGCTAGCATAATCTAACCAATTTGCTACTTAAAAAATAAACAGACACCTATGAAGGTAACTAATTAGGTCGTGACTCTCATTCCTCTCTCTCTCTCTCACACACACACACCCTACCACCACCACCACCTGAATCTCAGCTGGGAATCCAAGTTTAAGATTGGAATATGATGAACAGATTAGTTCCGAATTATATATGAGTCATAGGCTTGTGAGTCTATTGATGTGCTCAAGAATAGATCGATACTGGATTATATATGAGTCCTAGGCTTGTTTGTTGGTTGATGTGCTTGGGCTTCATATATATTTGGAGAAGTATTGACCTAACGTCATTGAAAATCCTTCTTAGAATATGTTCGGATGACTTGGAGTGCAATTTTGTTTTGGTCAAATGTGGGCAACAATGATGCAAAATTGTGTACAAACATATCAAAAAACTCTGTACGTTTGTGACACTGTCTTAAAAAGTTTAATAAATACAAAAAGGGGTGATCCTATTAACACTCTGGAAAATTATTATATACTACATACGTTCTATATTTGATATAAAAAAAAACAATTTTGATTTTTGAGAAGTGCACAATAAATTTGTTAGATTGTCAATGATAGTACTCATATATACATATATGTGTGCGTGTGTATAATAAATAAAAGAATAAATTCCAATGCTAGTAAAATAAAGTTCTGCTTCCTAGAGTTGAACTTAGTTGATTTAATAGCTAGCCATGTGAAATGAAAATACTATATATTCATGCAAAACGTTTAACAAAATAAAGAAGAAAGAAGAAGAAAAAAAAAAAAAAAAGTAAAGTTTTCAAAGTACTAGTTAGGACTCTCCAGAAAAGGGTATGACCTAATTTATTACGTCTTCAAAAGACGAATGTCATGCAAACATATAGATATTGTAGACTCCCCACTGATTCGTTAATGACCTGCGGGCTTAAAACTAATAAAACTAAATGGAGCAATAGAGAAGTAAAAATCAAAGGGATTTGTACCGAAAAAGGGTACCAAAAAAAAAGTATGGTGAACAAAATACATACACAGAGATGAGCTTGAATTAGCACCACCTACCACCACCGCTACATGGCTTCCAAACTCATTCCTAATTATAAATACAACAACAACAACTTTTGATTGCTATTTCCGTTGGGTTTCGCATTCCTATCTCAAAACTTTAGTCCGTTTCGACAATTTATCCACCGTTATATCACACGTCACATGAAATTTCATGTTTCTACTTTTCAACGTCCCAATCCTCAACCTTGCCGGAATGTTCATGTTGAGGGACAAACTAACCTGCACTTTCTTTGTGTTGCTGCTGCTCTCACTAACTCCCAAGCTTTTATTGATCTCGTTAGGCAAAATAACGTTTGTGCCGTGAACGACGATAATAACCTCTTTTGATTTGCCCACCCCTTGAGTGAGAGACGGGTATTTTCCGTTAGCTATTGTTTTTTTCCTAAAATGAAGGCTAGTACCACCACCATTGTACACAATTGCCACCCTCCAATTTGGATTTTGAACCCTCAACGTCACGTTGTAGTCCGGCAGTCCATTACTCTTGCTAAGTCCAACAACACGTTCTATGCTGAATTTGGGATTTTCGAACTTGGTGAACATGATAGAAAAAATTGTTATGAGCATGACTACAAGGAGAACAATGAAAGCAATGATGCCAATGCAGTCAAGGTTGCAACATACCGGTTAGAAGATGTGATTAAGAGACAGAGGCTCAGGGCCAAAGGGGTAGAAGAAGGCCTAGGAAAACTTGGAAGGAGACTCTAAGAAAAGAATTGGACTACTTGGATTTAACAAAAGAAATGACTCAAAACTGAGCTAGCGCAATGATATTCTATGATTCATATAACTGATGAGGTTTTATTTTTATTTTTTTATTTTTTTTTATTTTTTAAATTAAATTAAATTAAATTTTTTATTTTTAATTAGGAGAAATGATAAGATTAGGAATGAGGATATTCAAGATAAATTAGGAGTTGCTGAAATTGAAGATAAGATGAGAGATAATTGGTTAAGGTGAATTGGACATGTGTAACGAAGACCTACAGATGCTCCGGTTAGAAGATGTGATTAAGAAACAGAGGCTTAGGGCCAAAGGGGTAGGAAGAAGACCTAGGAAGCCTTGGAAGGAGACTCTAAGAAAAGACTTAGACTACTTGGATCTAACAGAAGAAATGACTCAAAACCGAGCTAGCGCAATGACATTTTAGGATTCATATAACCGAGGATTCATATAATTGACTTCACTTAGCGGGATAAAGCTTTGTTGTTGTTGTAAAAATTCTTTTTTGTTGTTGCCTATATTTGACTAAGAGGAAGAGAGAGACGCGACATGGAGAGAAAATAGATGGAGAATAGGCTTGAGGAATTTTGTGTGTTATGTTCCAGTCCTTGTGCCTTTATTTATAGTAATAAGAAGTTGAGAAACTTGTTCTCCAAGTAATACAAAGTTTAATAGGAAAGAACTAGCTAAATCCTAAATTTTCTCCACCATGAGAGTCCTCCAAAGTGAGTGTTGTTCTCTTCGCTGTGAGAGCTATAACCTTTCACCAATGCCTCTCAAGCCTTTATTTCTGCTCAATTTGTAACCCATCCAACAAACTCCTTTAAGCATTAATTTCTTCCAACCAACCCAATAAATCGTCTGCTAATCCTTTTGAGTCATACAGGCTTGCGCCTAGACACACCCCCTCAATCTAAACCATTGATCCCCAATCTTTTATTTTATCTGAGATTTGTGGGTCAGGAGTCTTTGATTTTGATCGGGGACTTATGGGACAGGATGGCTGAGACAAGGGGGTAGGGCATTTATACCTTCCAACCCCATAGGAACGCACAATGACTATAGCAAATCTATTGAAGATCAGAACGAAATGACAAAAGGAATCAAATTAATGATCCTTACCCACTTCAACAGGGCATTGACTCCTAACTACCTAGGGTTTTCTTGGCGACAGCTGATAGGCCAACTACCAGAGCATCCAAGAGTGCAGAGAATAGCAGGTTAAAAAATACAATGAACAGGTACTTCCACACTTCTGTTATTCTTGTGGTCCTACTATTTTTTCAAAGAGAATCAGTATTTTGTGAGAAGGAAGGGAAACCTAATGGTGTTGTGCCTTTCCAATTTCAAAGCAGCTTAATCGGTTATCAGTCCTACGTATTCGTGCAAATGATCCAAACAAGAAGGAAAGGTCAGGGACAGATGACGCACTCAAAGGTGGATGAACTTATGGTCGATCTTGAAAAAACCATGGATTTGGTTGCTATGGAAAATAGGGGTGCGCAACATTCTCCATGCTTTATGGAATGAGATTAGGGAAATAAAAATTAAATGGGTTATGGAGAATGTGTTTATAATCACTATGCAGGATGAAGGTACAGCGACAAGGATACTTAATCAGGTGCCGTGGGCAGTTATGAAGCAAAATTTCTCTGTTCACAAATGGCTACCAGAACTCATTTTGGAGGAGATAAAGTTAGAGCTGGTTCATTTTTGGGTTTAGATCCATGGAATCCCACTAAACTTATGTTCAGAATCAAATGTCAGATGCCTTGCATGGGAGATTAGGAAATTTCTGGAGTTTGAACATCCTTCCACTACCTGAGGCTTTCTACGAGTCAAAGTAATTGTGAACACTATGAAACCTCTGATCATTGGTTGCTGGTTACCAAAAGATAATAGCAATGACACTTGATTCTACCACACCTCTTCAGGACTTTTGCTAGAGGTGTGGTAGAATCGGTCACTCAAACAATGACTGTTCATTCGAACCTACGAAATGAGGGGACTGGGTATAGAGATTGGACTCAGATGATGCCAATCCGAGAGATAACGGAACTCATAGATTTTTAACAATTAGTTCGGGGGAACGAAGACAGGCAGGAGAACATAAAAGATGAGGTAAGTTCGTTGGTCTGAGGCAAGAAGAAAATAAGGCTGGGGGAGAGGGCATGGTCACTGGAAGGTTGAGGGATCCTACTTCCATAAGTGGGACAAGTGGAAAGCGTATAAGTCACAGAAGATGACATCATATAGAGAGAAGTTCTAAAGGTATGATGCACAACCCGGCCTAATAGGTATGGAATGCTAGCAACTCTATATCGAACCAGCATATGATATTAGACTATGGGCAAGTGAGCTTCCCACATAATTACCCTTTGGATCTCTATCAAAGGCAGAATCGAAATCCGTTGATATGGATTGAGGAGCTCCAGGAAGAAACTATCTCGCAACCGAGTGGGGAGTCCTCAGAGGGTGAACATCTTTAGCAAGTGCAGGATCCGAGAGGCAAAGAAGTGGTAAGTGAAGTGAAGCAAGTGAAAGACTTAGGCCATTTGAGAATGGTAGAGAGTAGGAATTGGAGAGGCCGGCAAGAAATCAACCTTATACCATACGGGGTGGATGGAGGAAGTAATTTTAAGAGGGGAGCGGAGCCATGTCAGCTGGATATCATACAAGCATAATCCCCGTATAAAAGAAGTAGACCTATTAAGGAGGAGGAAATCACTATAGAAAGGAAAAGGAAAGCAGCATAAAAACTAAGGAAAATGAGTGTTAGAGAAAGATGGTTAATGGTGGAGAGGGAGATCTACGCAGAATAGGAGCTACATGAGCTCCCAGTGGAGTATCAAGATATGTGGGACTATATGGAGGAAGTCGCATATAAGGAGAGGTAGGTAATGAATGTGAAGAATGAATGAATCTCTTCCTAAGGTGGTGGCGGCTGGCCTTCAACAGCAGCACGGATACTATGATCACGTTGTTTTTGAACTGCCATAGTCTTGGGTTGGACATAGTAGTTCGTGCCCTTCATGGGCTAATCAGGAAACATAGGCCCTTTATAATTTTTCTATCTAAAACTAAGATGAAAGAATATAAAATTAACGGTGTTAAGAGACGAGTGAGATACTCGGGAGGATACAATGTTGATCCGATTTAGAAGGCAGGTGGGCTGAGTCGGTTGAGGTGGACATTGTGGATTCGTCTAAATTTTTCATTGATGCCCATTGCAGAGTTGTTGAGTCACAATGTGTTTTTAGACTTACGGAGGTATACGAGACTTTCTATAGAGTAGAGAAAAAGAATTTCTGGCAAGGAATGAACAATAACTTCTCCCCATGTCCCACCATTTGGATATGTAGAGGCGACTTAATGACTTCCTGTGGGACTGGGAGAAGACGGGCGATGCAAAGGTCAGCCTCAACCGATATAGGTGCTTGGGAGAATTCATGAATCAGATGAAATTCATAGATTTGGAGTTTAGTGGGCCGAAATTCACTTGGATAGGTACTTGCAATGGTCAATTGGTGGAGGCAAATTAGATCGTAGTGTAGTGAACAAGTAATGGATGGATTGCTGGCCCAATACTAGTGTTATTCATGGCACTATTTTGGGTTCGGATTATAGCCCGATTATTATCCTTGGTGATCCTATTTATGGCAAAGGAAGACGGCTGTTTAGGTTCGAAGCTTATTGGGCAAAAGTGGCTAAATATGAAGAGATTGTGAAGAATTGTTAGGACATGAGACGTGTGGGAGGGAGCATGAAGAGATGGAATAAAAAGGTGAATGACTATTGCGCCAAATTGATCGGCTAGAGTCGGAAAAAATTCAAACAAAGGGGGCAACAAATCGAGGAAAAATCGATACCCTTAGGGAAATTGCAAGAAGCTTAGGGAAGGAATAAATGACAGATTGAGGAACTCTCTTTGGAGGTAGATAAGTTGTGGAGGCATGAGGAATGCTTTTGGCAGCAAAGATTGAGAGTGAAATGGCTTTAAGAAAGGGATGCAAACACAAACTTCTTTCACCAATCTACCTTGCAGAGGCACATAAGGAACAAGGTGCTTAAAATTAAGGATGAAAATGACATGGGGATTGACTGTAAAAAGAGTGTAACGGAAACCATCGACAAACATTTTGTTAACCTCTTCACGTCAGTGGACCAACGGGAGTGGGGAAATGTTTTAGATTGCATCCAGCCAAAGGTGACAGCTGAAATAAACTCTGTACTTGTAGCCCCGATCTCATAGGAAAAAGTCAAGGATGCTACACTTCATATGGGGAGGTTAAACGCTCCTGGTCCTGATGGATAAGGTATCTTTTATTAGTCTTTTTGGGGAGTTCTTATAGAGGAGGTTAATGGATTGGTTGATGATGTCATGATGGGTAACAATAGTCCTACCCGAATTAACTCCACACATGCTGTTCTCATTCCTAAAGTCCCTAACTCAGAATATGTCTCTCAGTTTAGGCCTATAAGCCTTTGTAACTATTCTTACAAAATTTTGTCGAAAGTAATGGCAAATCGACTTCAACCACTACTACTTGAGTTGATTTCCCATTCGCAGAATGCATTTGTTGCTGGAAAGTAGATTTAAGATAAAATTCGTATAAAATTAGAACTCGCAATGTTCCACTTCCTCAAAACGCGAAGAATAAGCAGGAAATTTGAACTTGGTATAAAATTAGACATGCATAAGGTGTATGATAGGGTGGAATGAGATTTCTTATTCGTAGTCATGGAGAAAATGGGGTTCGGATAGAACTAGTGCGGTCTTATTCACAGATGTATTTCATCGGTCAACTTCTCCATACTACTTAATGGGTAGCATGGAAAAAAATTTGTTCCTTCGTGTGGCCTTCATCAAGGAGATCCCCTATCACCATATCTTTTCCTGTTTATGAGTGAGGTTCTCTCCTGCTTATTATGTTGGCATGTGAAAAAAAAAGGAGATTTCAGGGGTTCAAATCAATCCTCATGGGCCTGTTATTTCCCATATTTTTTTCGTGGACGATACCCTATTGTTTATCGAAGTTGAGAAGGAGAATTGTACCAATCTTGTGAAGTTAATTAAGGGGTATGGTATGGTCTCGGGACAACAGGTGAACCTTCAGAAGTCGAGTGTGTTCTTCGGTTTTAATGTCCTCGTGGTTTTATCATAATTGCTTGGTCGTATTTTGGGAATTCAAATAGTGTATGACCCTAGGACTTACCTTGAAGTGCTTGCCATATAGGGGGGATAAAAAAAAATAGGCTTGCTTATATCAAGGATAAGATCTTGGGAAAAATACAGGGATGAGAGCTTGCAATCTTATCACAGACGGGTAGAGAGGTTTTGATAAAGGCAGCGGTTCAGGATATCCCGGCTTTTCCAATGAACTTGTTCAAGTTTCTTGTCACAATTTGCAAAGAAATGGACTATTTGATTACTAATTTCTGGTGGGGGCATAATACGAGGGAAAATCATATTCATTGGGTATCTAAAGAAACCTTCGAACTCCCGAAGGTACTAGGGATGGTGGCTTGGATTAAGAAGCTTCACGGATTTTAACGATGCCCTATTAGTGAAACAATGTTGGTGTCTAATCTAGAAACCAGATTCATTGTAGGTACGGGTGCTGAAAACTCGATACTTCCCTCACTGTTCCTTTATGGATACCAAGTGGGAAGGTCAAGCGTCCTGGGCGTGGTCAAATCTACTTACGGGTAGAGATCTTTTGCTCAAAGGAACCCATTCGCAGGTTATGAATAGGAAATGAATTTGGGTTTGGCAGGATAGATGGTTGCCATCACTTCCAGATGGGCAACCCATTCCTACCGGGACAATGCAGGTTAGCAGTAACACCATAATGGATTCCTTAATTAGCCCGGTCAGTGGAGATTGGGATATTGAGTTCTTAAGACCGTTTATCTTGATGGAGAAGTTTGATACAATCATGAAAACTCACATTGGCGATCCCATGATGTGGGATAGGCTGGTGTGGCCTCTTGATAAAAGAGGTATATATTCTGGAAAGTCGGGCAACCATTGTGTGCATTCTCGGGTCTCACCTGGGATTCCCCACAGCTCTTCATCATCTATTACCATTTTGGATTTGTTTTGGAAGTCGGTGTGGAAGCTTAAAACAAAAAATCAGGTGCTTCATGTGGAAGACATTGCATAATGCCCTACCCACTATGGAGGCTCTTTATAGAAGGAAATCGACTGTTTCACCAATTTTCCCTCTATGCAATACTCATGAAGAATGGATCGAGCACCTCTTTCTCTTCTGTCCATGGGTGGAAACTATTTGGTTTAGGGGAGTTTTAAACTATAAGGTGAACAAGAGTGTGGTAATAACTTGAATGAATTGGCTCCTTGTAATTATTACGGCAAATGAAAATTCGAAGGCTAATTTGGAAAGGATTATGTTTTTTATTGCCTTCTCTTGTTGGTATATTTGGAAAGCTCAATGTTATTTCCTCTTGCAACAGAGGCATATAAACCCAACCCAAGTGCTGTCTACAATATCTACCAATGCTTGCACTTTCATGAAGGCGTTGAATGTTCTAACTGTGAGCATAGTGCTGAGCAGACATAACAACAATGTACAGGTTCATTGGCTGAAGCCGAGTCATCCCTTTGTAAAAATCAACGTCGACGAAAGTTGGATTGTTGACACGGGTGCAAGTTTCGTAAGGGTTGTGGTGAAGGATTCTTTTGGCAGTTTTATTGCTGCTTGGAGATCCTGTTTCAAAGCTCCTTACCTCGCCACTATTGAGACGTTGGCCATTTAAGGTGGATTTGAATTGGGTTTATCATTAGGTCTGAACCATGTTGTTGTCGAGTCAGATTCTAAGGATTCGATATCTTGCCTGGAGGGAAAGATTTCAAATGGCAAATGGGAGGCTTTTCCAACTTTAGCAAGGTGTAAGAAAATCAGGGAAACTTTTCAAGACTGTCGCTGGTCTTGGATTCCAAGATCAGCTAATATGGCAGCTGACCTTTTGGGGTTGCAAAAATGTGTGGAGATGTGTAATTTTTCTTAGGTTGATTGACCCCCATCTTCACTCGTGCATGTACTTAACAACGATGGATTGCCTTGCCTACCTTAATTTTGTGCTGGTTATGCAAGGGGAAACGCTCAAAGCTTTGCTTGTAGTATCAGGTTTTTTCTATCCCTTTGTACTTTTTGGTTTGTTTTTTCGGTTGTATCCCGAAGGATACCTAGTCTATTTTTACTTAGGATTTACGCAATCACAATATGTATAAGAACGTATGTCACAACATATTTTATTCTTCCTATTTTTAGTTTTTCTATAAAAATAGTGGACTGTCATTTTTGTCCCTACATGTGGATGGAGTTTTGATAGAAACTTTGATTAGAATTATGATTAATAGTAGACTTGACCATAAGGTAACTCCTTTTTTTTTTTTTTCTTTTTTTAATATACCACAAGGGTTGTTTCAAAATTAGAGTCTAACTTTACATTAAGACCATGAAAAAAATTGGACCAAAAATTTTAGTCGTTTACAATCAACTTTTTATTGGCCAATGTTACCTTAAATTAGCGAGTTCAGTCATCATTCCTGATTTAGTAATGTGACCCTAAACAAGTAAGTTCAGTCACATACTTCTGATTCAGAAAGGAAGAAATGCTCTTTAAGAATATGATAAATTACATATTACTCTCAGTTTTGACAACAATTGCAACCTCATACAATTTCTTTAAAACATTTCAATACCATACATAAACTTGTATTTTATTACAATCTCGTACATCTATTAGTTAAACCGTCAATTTGACTGTCAAGTGAAGACATGACAAATGCAGACATATATTTTTGCTGATGTGGCAATCAAATATGTTTACATAAATTAAAAAAATAAAAAGATTTAAGTAATAAATTAATTTATTCTACATAAATTGAAAAAATAAAAAGATTTAAATAATAAGTAAAATCAATTTTATAAAACTAATTTAAAACAAGCTAAAAATAAAAGATTCCCACATCTTCTCCACGTCTTATTCCTCCTGCAACCTTTCTATCTTTGTCTGGATCTCCATCTTCTGGAGCTATTCAACCGGAATCACTCAAATATACTTGTCGGAGACGACATCTCTGACTACAAGTCGTTAAGTCTATGAGTCTCACTGGAAAAAGGCGAATTGGCATTGTTGCAATGTCAGAAAGATCTGGGAAGACGATACCATAAAACGGGCCGTTGAAGGTGCTGGAGTAGTCGGAGCCAAGGATGAAAGGGATAGGCTACTTTTCCTGACACTTGTCCTGTATCTGTAGATAATTTCAATAGTTCAAGCTCGTACTTTCACTCTCACTTTCACCGATGTCGGATGTGCCAATTCAGGAATTGGGTGGTTCTCCACCGATATTGCTTTCTCCACTTGACACATCTCGACCTTGATGTCCTGTGGACACTAAATCAAAGCATGTTCGCCATCATCTAAATGGATGAAAAAGTCATAATGTGCATGAAATCATAGCTAAAATTATTAAATATTAAATTTTTGTTTTTTATCACAAATGGTCACTTAAATACTACTTCAAGATGGTCTCTCAAACTAAAAATCGATCAATATCATCTATGAATTTAAGCATTGCAAATCAATGTCATCCTTCAATTTGAATTCCATTACAAAACCTGTTAATGTGCTCACATGACACATTGCAGGGCCATCCACTCTAATGTTATGATGCCGAGTGGATTAAAAAATAATAATTCTTTATTATGTTTAAAAATATTAGGATAAATTATATTTTACCCTCTCAAATTTGAGTGTAATTGCAACATATACAACATGTTTAAAACATTTCATTTTATATATTTACTTGTTATTAATTTCAATTTCATATATATATGTTAAAAATCTGTTAGTTTTTTGTTATCTGCCACGTAGATTAATAAATTCAAAAAATCCCATTACAAAAGGTGTGGCTAAAACTAACAAATTTAAAAATTTAAACCAAACTCTGAGGATGGGCTCGGTCCAGATGCTGGGAATCGGAGTGGCTGAGAGGTGAGAATCCAAAGCATGTGCTCTCTTTCGTCTGCGCAGCTCACCCAATTCTCTATGTGATCAGAACCGCGGCGGGACAGACTACAACGGTGGTTTCGTCAGAATGTGAGAATGGCAGTAGAGGTCAGACAGAGGTCGATGACGAATCTGGTGGCAGCAGGATTGTCGCGCGACGATCTGTTGAGGGTTTCGCGGTGGTGGTTCAGGCAGACTACATCAGAGATCGTCGTCGATGCCGAATCTGGTGGCTGTGGTTCAGGCAGAGAACACAAAGTGGGAACACCCAAATTCCGCCCGACAAATCTGGTGGCTGTGGTTCAGGAAGAGAGCACAGCAGAGGTGAACATCCAAACTCCGGCCGACGAATTTAGTGGCGGTGGATTCGACAAAATTTGGGGGTTGGATTCGTCCAAATCCTAAATTCCCCCAAAACAAGGTCCAGGTTGCAGGGGGCCGAATCCGGCGTCAATGGCAACGGCGGAGGAGCTGAGGCATATAAAGATATATTATACTTTTCAATCCGGACCAACCTCTGTGGGGATAAAGCTTCGAAACTTAAATTAGCTGAGGAAGGTGAGGCGAGGGGGAGGGAGAAGAAGGGAAAGCACCATAGTTGATGGGTGGTTCGGCCATTGGCTTTCAGCGAAAGAGAGATTGGAGATAAAGATGGGGGAAGAGGTGAAGGAAAGAAGGAACCCTTTATACCTTAATTTTGTTTTAGATTAATATTATATTTAAATTGGTTTTATTTATTAATTAGATTTTTTTATCTATTTTGTATTCACATGGCACAAGTAATTGGTACATCAGCAATTAAAAATAGAACCTATGGTTGCCACATCATTATTTAATAGAATCCGGATTCTCGTTGGATTCTTTTTGTGAGGATCCCGAAGATTCGTGAATCATATTCGTTCATTGTATATCGTGCAGTTATAAATTATTTTAAATATTTTTATTTAAAATTAAATACAAACATTACCTAACAAAAACTGATTGCACGATGTACAATGAACAGACACGATTTACAGATTCTCAGGATTCTTACCAAAATGAACTGGAGAGGATCCTGTTGGTATTTAATAGTCAAACTAACGGTTTGATAAACGGACACATGAATTTTAAATAAAATAATAAATGGTGTATGAGATTAAAATGTTTTAAAAATGTTGTATGAAACTGTAATTAACCTCAAACTTGAAGGTGCAAAATATAATTTACCCTTAAAACTAATTAGAAATTCAATTAAAATAATTATAAAGATATTTGAATTATTAAAAAATAAAAAAAATAAATCCAAAAACCCAAAACTTCCTTTTCCCTGAAAATCCTTAAACCCCTTCCTCGTCTACTTAAGGCCATCTCCAATCGAATGGGTTATGTTTAGCCTCTGTCCAGATTACAGTCAAACTAACGGTTTGATTAACGGACATATGAATTTGAATAAAATAATAAGCGATGTATGAGATTAAAATGTTTTTAAAATGTTGTATGAGACTGTAATTGATCTCAAACTTGAGGGTTACCCTTAAAACTAATTAGAAATTCAATTAAAAGAATTAAAAGATATTTGAATAATTAAAAAAATTAAAAAAAAGCTCCAAAAAGCTAGAACTTCATTTCCCTTGAAAATCCTCAGACCCATTCCTTTACTACCTAAGGCCATCTCCAACCGAAGTAGCTATGATTAACCCCCATCCAAATTATAGTCATGCAAGAAATTATATTTAATGAACAGTGTCATGCCATATTTATATACCATTTCCAACCGAAGGGGGCTAAAAAATTAGCCCCCTCAATAATTTATTATTTGAAGTTTGTTCTTTAATTTTGTTGACGCACAAAATCAACGAGGCTTTGGAACAACGTAAAGTGTCAATTTTGTGACCTTCGCTTGGTTGCTTCGGTCAGCTAATGAGGATAATATGTAAAGATATAGAGATAGAGAAGCAAACACAAAATGTATATGGTTCACCCTAAGTTTGGCTACATCCACGGAGTAGAGTTCTCATTAATAGTGAAGGGTTTACACAAACACATAGGTTCAAGCATAATAATTGTGGATGCAAATTTCTGCCTTTTCTTCTTGGACAAAATTGCACCTACAAAACAATTAATACCTTAGGTCAAGGCCAAGAGCCTCACGCGTCGACGATAAATGGGGGGCTTTGGCCGAAGAACCTACCATGCCAAAGTTAGAATTTGAGGGAAAGTGTTTAGAGAAATTCGGAGAATTTAGCAAGACACTTGGACTTAGGTTTTTGGAGAAATGAGGTGGTATTTATAGGGGTTTGGCCGGCCCCTTTGGGAGAGATGGGAACCGGCCACATTTGGTGGTTTTTGGGTGTAATTGCAAGATATTATGTCAAAATAATATATTGCAATCAATTAGGAAATTAATTAATTAATTAGGAAATTAATCAATTAATTTAGATAATTAATCCTATTTTAAATAAATATTTTGGAGGTTACCTTGTGGGAAGGATTTGATGAGGATGGATGAAATAGGTTTTGAATAAATACCTATTTTGATCACTTTTAACCTTGATTGAGCGGTGATTGTCTGCTGCTCGCTCGTGGGAGTTCCGGTGCGCCTCGAGGGTAATTTTGTCTTTTTAACTCAAGAATCCACGTTTTGCTTTCATATTTTTCTCTATTACTTTTGGCTCTACAAATACCCCCACACCTGTTGGGCTGCTCGTAGGAAATGGTAGCAGGTGTAGAGATCTTCTTGCTTTAGTAAACATATGATTGTTTCCTATTTTGATTTAAATTCCCTCTTTAATTGGAAATTAGATCCTTCTAGGAAAGGGAAATAAATTTCTCTCAAAGTTTATTTAAGTTTACCTTAAGTAGATTATTAAATCAACTTTGGAGAGCAATTTATTCTACCCTACAAGAGAGAGAAGGCTAGAAGATATTTGTTCCCCCTCCCCTAACAATCTTCTACATCTTGCCCGTGCAAATGATTGTCTTTCGTTGCTTGCTTCGTCTTCTTGCTACTTCAAGGTAAGAAAAAATTAATTTTCCTTGTCTTTATAATTTTTGGGAGCTTCGAGGCTTGAAATTTGGCTCAAAAGGGGTCGAGAATGTGCAAGAAAGTGGCTAAAAAGGCCACGGCACAATTGCTGCCGTAGGGTGGCTCCGTGGGTTTAGCCTGATAATGGCTCAGCTCAGGCTGAGGGCTAGCGAGGCAGGCCTGGCGCACAGTTAGCTGGAGTTTGGGCACTACGGTTTGGGCCTTTGTGCTTGGGCTGTGCGGCCTGATGTCCTTTTTTTATTTATTATTTGTTGCATACTAGGCTCGGGCCTATGTATGAGAGAAGAGAGGGAAAGTAGTGGGCCGCTGGGCTTGACCCGCTTGATTGGACCGAATGCTGCTTCAATTTTTTTTTTTTTTTTGAAGGCTGGGTTGGGCTTATGCCTGGGGGAGAAGAGAGAGTGGCCGAGGGCCATGATTGGGTAGTGGGGCTTGTTGCGTCGTACCTTTTTATTTTTTTTTATTGTTGTTTTTGTGTGCAGCCATCTAATGAATTTTCCCCGCGTCTTTGTAGAATTTCTTCAAGCATGTCTTCCTCGAGGCATAAGAATGACGATGGTGCGCCACCATTGTATTGTCAAGGTGGGTCTTTGAGCAAGGTAGGCGACTTCAAAATTAGCTCCGATGATTCGTTTATAGACTTCCTTGAGGCATATAGGCATGCAGTCCCGTCAGGGGTGTGTGTGAGACGCGTCAAGGAAAGTAACAGGCGTGAGCCATGTAGTGGGGATCAGAGAGCCATCAAGTTCCATCCTTATTACTTCGTATTGGGATCCACTTTTCTCGTACCACACTTCTTCTAAGAGGTGCTCTGCTCCATGAAGTGTGTCCCTGCCCAATGGTCTCCCAGTGTGGTTTGCGTGATGGTGGGATTTCACAATCTAAGCCATTCTTTGACTTGGATTTGACTGTCAATGAATTTTGGTATTTCTTCGACATTAGCCATATTGAAAAAGTTGGGTAGCTACGATCTCATCATAGGCTCTTTGACCACTCGAGTAAGAGAGACCATGACTGGGCCAATGACACTTTGGAGATAAGCAGAGAATGGGAGTCTGATTCTTTCCTCGAGCTGCGTGTTCCAACGGTCTTCATTCTTGGTAAGTAGACTTGCTTAGTCTTTCGACTGCTTTGTACTTTTGCTAGGTTGCTTTCCGATTTACTAATTGCCTTCCTTCATTCTTGTAGATTCAGTATTCGGCTCGACTCCTAAAGCTTCTCCAAATATGAAAATGGTACATATTGCCTTTGGTATCCATTCCGAGTACCGTGAGTGGCGTTGGCTACTTAGTCATCTTTGTCAAGAGAAAGATAGGCTACCCTCGAGAGAAAAGATAAAGCAAATTAAGGCTGAGGCATTAGCTCGCTCGATCATTATTGTGGAGCCTGCTGCGAATGAAGGTGGGAAAAAGAGACATTCCCGGCCTACTTAAGAACTGGGGGCTGAGAAAAAGCCAAAAACTTTTTCCGCTGCTAGCGAGGGTTCGCTAGCTGCTCCCAAGTTCGTGATTGACTTCATTTCCTCCAAGGGTGAAAAAGAAGAGACTACTAGATCTGTGCTAGTGACGTCTGTCATTCAGAAAGCAACTAGTTCAATTCCTAACAAGATTGCTCGGCGTAGGAATTCCGCCGTGCCCCCAATGCCGAAATTCATGCCCAAACATCCATCTGGGACTAAGTTTGGTTCACCTTCGGAGAGGCTTACTACTATGAAGAGCGACAAGGTGCCTTTACTTGCTAAAGTGGCGCTAAAACCCGTTCTCTCTGCTGCTGAGACCAATTCGTCTACTGAGAAGAAGGAAACTGCTTGTGTGGACAGTTGTGAGAAATCCATAAAGTTTGCTTCGGGAAAAACTGCTGAGATTTGTGCACTCTTGAAACCAGATCTGCTTGAAGATATGGATGTGTGTGTCAAGTTTATTGATGGTGTCAAATGGGTTGTTGGCCCAAGTTCCTTTGCAAAACACACGACTGTGTATAAGAGAATTGCTTTGCTAGCTATGATGCAGAATGTGGCAATTTAAGCATCTAAGTCTACGCTCCTTAATTAAGAGGACACTAAGGTTGCCAAAGAGGTGGCAATGACTGTGACCGCTTTGAAGGGGTTTAATATTTCTGCCCTCACTTCTCTGCAGCTTGAGACTGCTCGCTAAGAAATCGTGGATTTGAAGACTAGGCTTGACGTGATCCAAGTAAAGTATGAAAGTGCAAAGAAGGAGATCTGGTGTTACATACCTCAAATTTAAGACCTTTAGCGTGTCATCTCTGAGTTTTGCTCTGCTGCTTACGCAAAGGATGAAGAACTAATCGTTGCTTATAACCAAGTGATTCATTTCAAGAAGGTTGTTGATAGGCTTGAACCTCAAGTGTTGGAACTCCAAGGTGCTTTGAAGATCAACGACAGTCTGAGGAAAAAAATGGAGGAGTTCTAGCATGTCCATGCTGGTATGCTCGAGGAGAATGAGCAATTGAAGGGTTCGAGGCTTCGCTTACTCAGAGTCAAGCCGATTTCTACAAGCTAGGTTATGTGGATCATCTCTTTGGGCGGCTGTCTGACTTTGAGTTTGCGGGTAAAGACTTCGAGACCTTCACCATTTCTCGGAAGGACTTGCTCACTTTTACTTTCAAGGTTTCTATTGGCGAAGTAGTCGGAGAAGCTGATGCCCAAGTTGGAACAGTCGGGGGTGAAGCGTTTGATGGTACCGCTGTTAAGAGTGTCACGGCTACTGAAGGTATGGTGACCTAGTAGCCATGAGGTGTCCAAGTTGCTGAAGAGTAGTCTTCTAGGTAGTCTTTAGGATTTTCTTTGCTTTCTTTGTTTTTTGCTTTGCTTGAACTCTTTTGACCTTTGCTAATTGTTTATCAATTTTGTTAGAAAATTTAATAAACTTGCTTTCTTTGCTTTTCTCCATCTTCACTTATTTTGTTCATGCCCTAACCTTTAGACTTTATAAGCCAGTGGCAGGCATGCTACTTTTCTATAAGTAGACAGACCTGTGTAGCCTATGCAGTCGTAGGTGTTGGTGTAGAACTTTGCAAAGTTGTTGGTCATAGGGTCGGCAGCCGGACACCTTACTTACAAAAGCAAACTAGTTCATGTGACCACTAAGCTATTAACCTTGGCTTTTTCCAATTCCATAGGTTGTGTAGCAAGTATCATAACACTTTAGGACTTGGTGTAGGTTGTTCCGCGCATTGGCAGAAATGAAGCCCATTGACTGCGTATCATGTCGGCAGTGGATGAAGTTTCGTATATGTGTGCTAACTTGTTTAACCTCTCATAAAAATGTGTAGTTGTATAAGTTCAGCGCGGTTTACTACTCGAAGGGCAAGCCGTAGGCAGTTTCTCGGAAACCGTAGGCTACCTTAGTGCACTTGATAACCGCTTTAAGGTTCCAGGGCAGTTGTTCATAGGGCATACTGCGTAATGTGCCCCCTCCGTCTCTAGGGTCTGGTTTTGAACGGATTAGGCCAAGAGACCCAAATTCCTTCAATTAGCTAAGCCTTGAAAAAGATCACTGTGGCTACTTCTAGGAATCTCGGCACAAGCCATTGTGCATCTAGATATACTAGGGCAGCCCGTTTAGATATTTGGAATGTTGAGTTATCCTCCTATTTTAAAGAGCAGTCCCATGTAGGTGTCTGGGAATTGGTTACCCTTTCGCACTGGAGAGCATGGTTGGTCCTTCGGGGGGTGCAATTTTTGCGATAAGTCGTAAGAAGGGCACAATTTTCTTTTGAAGTGCAGAAATGATAAGTTGTTGTAGTCATGTAGTTGAGCCAAATTGTAAATTACTTCTGAATTCCTCATTGAAAAACGAGTGAAACAAACCAAAGTAGAGACTGCATAACAATTAGATAATCTTCGACTCGCGAGGTGGTGCCCGTTGAGCTACTTGAGTTCTTCGGGCTTTGATGTAGTGGGAGGTTACACATGGTACTTCCTCTGATTGTAGGCATTCCACTGTTTTTTGATCTCTTTGTCTTTCACGGTGGCGAATATGTAATTACCCTTGCCTCCTACTCTACTGATCTTGTGCGGACATTCCCAGATGAGGTCCATCTTTTTGGTGCCTTCTTTGTGGGTAGTGATGAAGGCTTTTCTTAGGACCTTCGGATTAGAACTACTGAATCTTGGCCCTTTTTTTGTAGCTGGAGAGGAGCTGCTACTGGTAGGCTGCGATGCGAGTGATAGTCAGCTCACGTTTTTCCTCTAACAGATCTAAGCTTGTGGTTATCTCCTTACTGTTCTGCTCAATGATTGGCAGTAGAGTGTTGATACTTGGCACGATGACATTGGGATGAATGATTGCTTCTGAGCCGAATACCAAAAAGAAAAAAGTCTTACTGGTTGCTCGTCTTTTGGTTGTGCGATATGCCCATAGACATTCGGGGAGTTCGTCTGGCCATTTTCCTTTCTTATCAGTGAACGATTTCTTGAGGCAGTCGAGGATCGTCTTGTTGGATGCTTTGGCCTACCCATTGCCTTGAGGATATCTCAGCGTGGACATGTGCTACTTGATGCCATACTTTTGGAAGAACTTCGTTGTGACAACCCGCCGCTAGTTTTACAATTTTTTTAATTTTAAAAGCATAAATTTACCCTAGAGGTGAGGGTATTGACTTTCATTGACCAACGTATAGTGAGACGTTAGAAATATTCTTTTTAGTGCACTTTCGAAGTACTCGACCATATGAATACATAGGCACAAGATGAATCAAAATCAGAGTTATGACGAAGGTTTTAATGAACTACGAAAATTGAGGGTGTTTTATATATTTTGAATTTTTGGGTAATTTACTACTTTAATATTTTTTGACAGGATACTTTTATTATTTTATTAGTTTTCTGGCTGTAGGGCCCATAACCCACACAAACTCACCTTGCCCTGTGGCATTTTTTCCTCCACACTTGGACCCTATCACTTTCCCAGCTTTCTTTCTATCTAATCTTTCTCCTTGCAAATACAGAGAAGCGATGACCACCTTGCTTCGCCAACTTCGGCGTCGAGTTCCATCTTTTTCTGTGAACCAACGCCACCATTGTCACCTTCTTCCATGTCTCGAACCCAGACCAAAACCTTAGAACCTCAACAGTGATGGAGGTCACTGCATCGTGTTCCTTCGACGAGTCAACGGTGGGTTTTCAACGATTTTGACTAAGGTAAGCTTTGAAATCGACGACAATCATCTTAGATCACTGTTTTGTACATGATTATGGGGTTATTTAAGAGAAATGAACATGTTTTGGTGCAAAAATACCTTAAGGAAATACTCCCCAGTTTCCAGCTAAGCTCTGGCATTGTGCAAGCCATCCAACCATTTCCGGCCACGACTCAACCCCAGATTGGTACATTTCGATTCCCTAACTTTTAAACTTTACTTGGTTTTTGAATTTTTAATTTTGGTTGAGAAATGAGCATAATATAGCCCTTTCTAATTTCTTGGCCAAACTTACCATTTCCGACCTTCTTCCCCGATGAGAAATAGGTCACGGTGATTTAAATCCAACCCTTTGGGCCGGGCTTTCAAGCCCAAACCCAGGGCCTTCTGCCCATTGAGCTTAACCCATTTTCCCTTGGGCCGGAGAAGAAGAAAAAGAAGAAAAAAAAATGGGGCTTATGCCCAAAACCTTAGGCCCAGGCCTTTAGGCCTTTATCCCAGGCTAGCCCATTTCTGAAGTGGGCTCAGAATATTCTAAGAATATTCTTTGGAATTTCCTTGGAATATTCCAAATGTTGTATTTTTTGAAATTTCTCAGAAAACCTCCTAGGCTAATTTCGACGCCTCGAATCTATTTTTGATATCTATTTAGTGAAATTCTAAAGTTTTAATATAGTTGACCACCGGGGAGTCTCAGTTGACTTTTAGGGTTAACCGTTGACTTTTCGTGGACTTTTTACGAAAATTGTCCGGGACCCTCTTTAGCGTATTTTGGCACACTGATTCCGAATCCGCTATCCATTTCTCCAAATTCAAGCATTTTAATTGAGTTTTACTAATGAGTCCTAATATTATGCTTAGGTGCATTTATTATCGGAGACTCCAACTTTCTATGTGACATCGCAAGTAACTATGAGTGGGTTTTTTCCTTTTTATAGTGTATATATATATATATATATATATATAATTAATAGTTTCCATTTATGCATTTGAAAAAGTATTTCTTACGTACGCCTAGATTAGACTAAAGTTTATAAGAATTAGCGAAATAACGGAACTTATGAAATATGCTACGTCCTACGGGATGTAAATGTATGCTTAATCTTTGATGCCATAATTATATCTACGACTATGAATGTTAGTATGTTGATTAGAACTATTGAATCACTGTGGCATGCTTATATTTATGTAGTCTGCTCATCATTGTTGCACCCCGGTGTTAGTGCTCGCTCAAGGCCAGGGCTAGTCTTTCACGTGTATGTTCACCTCCTCACCGCACGTTCGCCTTGGATCCAAGTAGGTGTCAGTCCTGTTGTACAGGTTGCATTAGGCAACTTCGACTTGTAGGTGATTATGAATAATGCTAGTCTTCACGTCATTGTAGCACTAGAGCGTATATTATGATTACACCCAGTCCTGTCATACAGGTCGCATTAGGCGACTCTTACTTATGTGCTAGCATAGGTTGATGAGCATCAGTTCAGTCGTATAGGTTACATTAGGCAACTCCGACTTGTGTGCTAGCATAGATTGATAAGCACCTTATTTTACTTATATTACTGTTGAGATTTTGTGATTTTGGAGGTCCTGCCCTTAGTTACGAGATATTGTGCCGTAATGAATTCTTGAGATTTTGTAGGCTATGGTAAGTATTTTTATACTATACGTAGTAAGTATATCTTGGAAACTATACATGTTTTACGGCAAAGGGTTATAACGTTTTCAAATGTTTTAATTAAAACTTTATTTTCGGGTCCACTCACCTTGTTTTTCACCTTTCCAAGTTCTAGTAGCAGAGCTTTCATACCCACGAGGATTATTGGCAAATCTTGGTGTAGACAACTCCCTTCAATGGTATAATTCTCACCCTATTTTACTTTACTGTACTTATGCTCTATCATCACGTGTGAAATGGGTTCATTCCCACTCATAATGCACTCTTGGCACTTTTAGGTTTAAATTTATTCACATATTCCAGTACACTACACTTTATGGCTTCGTCACCTTCCAAATGTTGGCCAGCACAACTTGATTCGAAGTCCAAGTGGGCAATCCGGGTCGGGGTGTGTCATTTGCCAAATCTTTGCCTATGAATTGCGGGCCATTGTTGGTGACAATGGATTGAGGGATGCTAAATTAGCATATGATATTCCTCAATATGAAGGGCTCTATGTCCATCTGAGTCATAGATGTCATGGGCTCTATTTCTACCCATTTGGTGAAGTAATTGGTTGCCACGATCATTATGCCTCTGCCCCCAGTAGTCGGTGACATTAGCCCTACCAGGTCGATTGCCCATTACATGAACGGCCAAGGACTCATCTGCGGGTGTAGTTCGGTGGCAGGCAATGCTGGTACTAGCTTGTAGCGTTGACAGTGATCGCACTTTTGTACTAACCCCTTAGCATCTTGATGTATGGTAGGCCAGTAGTAGCCTACGTTAAGAGCCTTCTATGCTTTGGAAAAGAATGTCGTTCCACATGGTAACGCACTGCCTTTATTTGGAGCTTTCTAGACTCCAACTTTTCTATGGGAAACATGCCATTGACCAGGTAATCTATAATAAAACTTTGCTAGTTGGGAGTTGCACTAACTTGTGACACTTTACCTGCTGGCTCTGCCTCTATGCTTGGTTTGTCTAGATACTCCACCAGAATATAGCGTTTAAGTTGGTGGTCGAGGGCGAAGCCTAAACCGGCTAGCGTGTTCGCGTGCGCATTGTCTACCCGCGGAACTTAAGTGAAGAGTGTAAGTCTAAAATACCTCAAGTTGCTTGCATTTGGTTCACGGATGGACGTTGGAAGTTGGCAACTACATTTAAAATCACTGGTAATGTTATGAAGAAACTGAGATAAAAAAAAGTATATCTTTTATTTTGAAAGACAAAGTCATATGAATTATGATAAGGATATATTTCCATGAACGTATTCTTGGTCTACCTCATTAAGATAAGATCCATTGAATGTTGCTAGAGTATCATGCTCTTTGTGGTATTTGTGTTAATAGCTAAAAATAATTAATAATCTGGTTAAATTTGTGGATAAAAATTCATATCCTTTCCTACAGCTGGAGTATTTATGATAAAATTTCACCTCATGTCTCTTGGACAAATCAATGTGATTTCCAACTAGGGATAGAACAAAGATAAGTTCACATGTGTTAGACTAGAGCCAACCTGAAAATTAGGAACAAATTGGACAAAGTAGGGTCATAAGGACCACGCCTGCTCCCAAGCCTTTGTAGTTGGATGCACCGTCGACATGCAAATGCCAGAAGTCTCCATCGGGTGGAGCAGGCTCGGCTAAGGTGCGCTCGGCTGCCTCCAGAGCATCATTAGGCTGCTTTGTTGTGTCGCCTAGGCTAGGCATGAATTCCGCTATGAAGTCTGCCAAGGCTTGGGTTTTTATCGCCGTACGGGGTTGGAAAATTAAACCATATTGGCCAAGTTCTAATGCCCATTTCATCACTTGTTGAGAAGCGTCTGGACCATATAGGATTGATCCTAGAGGATATTGAGTTATGACGATGACCGTGTGAGCTTGAAAGTATGGTCTGAGCTTCCAAGTCGCAACAACTAGCGCCAAAATTAATTACTTGATCTTTGCATATTTAGTTTTCGCATCGAGAAGAGCTTTAGAAGTGTAGAATATCGGCAGTTGGGCCCCCAACTCTTCTCGTATGAGGGCAGAGCTAACCATTACTTCGAAGACTACTAAGTAGATGTATAAGTCCTCCGCTACGTCTGCCTTGGATAGTAAGGGAGGTGATGTGAGATACTTCTTAAGGTCTTAGAAAGCTCTTTCGTACTCTTCAACCCATTTGTCTCATTATGCCTTTTTGATAACCTTAAAAAAGGGTTTGCATTGATCGGTGGATTTCGAGAGAAAGCGATTGAGGATCGCTCGAATTTTTTTGGGATGTGCTTCGATTCCTCGTTGGGTTACTAGGTACCCTGAGAATCTGCCTGAAGATATTCCAAATGTGCATTTGGCGGGATTAAGCTTCATCTTGTACTTTCTAAGGATGTTAATAATTTTCGCCAAGTTGCTGATGTGGTCTGATCGCTGCTTGCCCTTTACCACGATGTCATCGATGTAGCCCTCCATGGTTACTCCAATTTTCTTCTGAAACATCATATTTACTAACATTTGGTAAGTGGCTCCTGCGTTCTTGAGGCCAAAAGGCATGACCTTGTAGTAGTAGGTGCCTTGCTCGATCACGAACGTGGTTTTCTCCTTGTCGAGCTCATACATAGCTATTTGGTTGTAGCTGGAGTATGCATCCAAGAAACTGAGCAACTAGTTCCTAGAAGTTGAATATACTAATCGATTCGGGGAAGTGGATAAGGATCTTTTGGGCATGCTTTCCTGAGGTCGATGTAGTCTACGAAAACCTTCGATTTGCCCTTCTCTTTCTTCTTTACTAGCATTACGTTGACAAGACATGCTGAGTGTGCTACTTTTTCTATGATTCCGACCTTAAGTAGCTTGTCAATTTCTGCTTCGATAATCACTACTCGCTCAGGTGTGAAATGTCTTTGTTCTTGGATCATTGGTTTAGCAGCAGGGTCAATGTGTAGCTTGTGGTAAGCTATCTCGGGGGTTGATGCCGGGCATGTCGGAAGATGACCACACAAAGATTGCATGATTTTCCCTAAGGAAAGCCGTGAGTTCCTCATTTTCTTTCAGGCTCAGATGTGAGCCAATTCTAGTTGTCTTTTCTGGCTGCTAGCGATCAAGAATAATGTCATCGGCGTCCTCTTAGGGTTTCCATCCTATCTCGTCTACTGTCCCATTGGTTTGCACACCACCTTCTTGATCTACTTGTTGTAATTACTAATTGGTAGCTTTATCGTTCTTTTGGACCTCGGTAGCCTCTATAAGGGTAAATGTTTTTTTCTTTGATTCCTTCAATACTTGCATAGTGTATCATCGAGATGTGGCCTGGTCAGACTTGATTTCTCTTACTCTTTCTCCCGAGATGCGAAATTGGATTTTTTGATACTTGATGAAAGTGACAACATCCAGCTTGATCAACCAAGGTTTCCTGAGAATCCCATTGTGGGGAGATGGATCACTTATAATTATGAACATTTGCTTCAAGACAACTGGCGATGTTTTCACGATAAGTATGATGTGGCCGATGGCAATCGAGGTATGTTTGTTGAATTTGGTGAGTACTTCCACTCGGCATATGATTGTGATTTCTAGGCCCATCTTCTGAATTACTGAGAGTTGAAGTAGGTTGACCGCACTTCCGTTGTCAACCATCATTTTGTCAACTATAGCATGGGCTAGTTGGATAGATATTACTAATGCGTCATCGTGTGGGAAATCGACGCCCTTGGCATCCTGCTCGGTGAAGCGAATGATGGGTCCAGGTTATGTGTCGACTGCTTGGACCTGTGAGATTAATAGAGCTGCTAGATCTTCCTCTTTTTGGAGTTGTTAATGATCCCCAAGTGTTCTGATTCAGCTAAGATGCCATTGATCTGAATGATCTTGGTTGGTGGCTCTTCGTCGGCGTTTGCATTCCTTCTAGGCTACACAGTTAGCTTATCCAAGTATCTGTCAACTTTTCCTTTTTTCACGAGCTTCTCTGGGTAGTTCATCCAAGTGTAGCAATCGTCAGTTGTGTGACCGGGACTTCGGTGGAATGCGCAGTACTTGGTGTGGTCCAACTTGGAAGTATCTCCCTTTGATTGCTTCGGCAGCTTGAACCATGGCTCGCCCTTGATGTCGCGGAGGATTTGGTGAATTAGGATCGAGAACTTAGAGTAGTTCTTGGATGCTAGGCTTTCTTTAGCTATGGATCGATCCCTATGCTTAGCCTCTTGCCTACTTTTGTCGTACTACTTCTTGTCTGCTCGCTGAGCCTTTTCCTAAAGTGCATGCTTCTCTGCCAGAATGAAAGAGTATGCTAAGGTTAGATCTTCTTTCATGATCAATTCTCCAAATAGTGGGTGGTCTGCTAGTGATGTGATAGAAACTAACACACAAATTAAACCCTTTTTAGACAATTGTAGTATACGTAAGTAGAGATCGTTCTAGGCCAGGGATTAGAAAGGATGCTAATCAACACAAATTAGACTTAAAAACACAAAACTAGACTCTAATGACTCAAAACTGACCAAACTGACTCAAAATAGCATAAAACAAACAAATTGACTCAAAACAGGAACTAAAAGGTGATTTGAATGAATTCTAGACTTAACTTGACTCAAAATACTAAGGCGGGACAAGTTTGAACGAATTTTAAAACTAAACTAACACGACACAATGGCGGGGGGTTTGGTTTGGACGAAATTTAAAACTAAAACTAAGTAACTTGCAGAAAACAAACTAATTGAGACTAAATTAGGGTGAATGAAAGGGGTGAAAGGCTAGCTACAGGGTCTTTCTCCACACATGACACATATGCAACACAAATTGATTTCCAATTATTATTCTTACAAACCATGAATGACAACGCCTTAAGTTAACCGTGAACTGCACAAATTAACCATCAGATTTTCCTAAATTCATTGAACTGGACTCAGCGATGCAATCAAATTATTCTTATCAAGTTTCCTATATGAACAAAATGATAAAGATACATATCAAAGATCATTAAGTTCTATGAAAATCATAAGCATTGACATGACATTTGTAACTATGAAAAACATGATATTCCTACCAGGAATTTACTTAACATAATCATGACTAGTGATTTCCACTACTTATAAATAAAAGTTCATAACTATTAGGTGAAATTCCCTTATATTTGAGCATCAAATTCATGCATGCAAACTAAGTAGGCCTCCTTAATCAACATACAAAAATAAGTTATCAATCAAACAGATAAGTAAATTGCATTCACGATTTATGAAACAATAACTGGATGTAATCAATTCATATCACACATATGATCATGGCTTTGAATTCACCTCTCGCTAAAAGGAAATTTATTTCCACATGTTTATCATAATTGAAAAGCAAATTAAAACAAACATTGAACTAAAAATTAAAGACATAATACATCTAGAAACGCTCTAGCAATCCAAAGGCCTTGGATGGCAGGTCACAGCATAAAGCTCTGCTTCTCTTTTCTTCCTTGCAAAGCTACAACACTCTTTATATTTTATCTCTGAAATTCTCTCTAAAGCTCTCTCTCTCTCTCTCTAAAAATCTCCCCCAAAACTGCGACACAATGTTTGTATATATAAGGTAGGGCTCACGACACCAATCCTTGGAGGACAAGGATAGGGCACGACACAATTCTAGGAGAAAAGGAATTACACTGTTTGCATGATTTTAGGACTTTTAGAATCAGATATGCATTGTTAAAACATGATAAAGACTCCTAAATTCATATGGTAAAGATTTAGAATAGGACGAGGACTCTTTTTGCAGCTGGAGATGAGTTTAGATAATGTTGGATTAAATAGGATAATGTTTGGATAATATGGGATAAGATAAGGTTAGATAAGATCTCCTTGTTTTCAACTAATTCCTTGTCTTCCAAGTCTTAATTTAATTCTTACAGATTTGTAGCACATTTTTAGCATCATTTCTCACCAAAAACGTCCATCCATTATGCTCCATACACATGTTATCTAATATAAGTCCAAAACTGCTCTAAAACGCTTCAAAATGCCCTTTCTTGCCACCTTTGCCAATTGGACCTACAAACACACGAAAATAGCTTAAATCACTATAATAAGTAGAAACTAACTAAGTAAATGCAAAGAAATAAGCTAACAAAGTCGCATAAATATGTCCCTATCAGCTGGGAGTCTTTTTTGGAAGGTTGCACTTGCTATTAAGTCATCGCATCAAACTCTTCGCCTTCTCTACTTTGAACCACTTCACGTAGTCGCATAGCGACTCATTTGGGTTCTTCTTCACGTTGAACAAGTGGTTAGACTTTTTCTTGATCGAGTGATAGGGTGTGGAACTAATCTTGCACCTTGCCATGTAAAATGGTAGCGAATATCTTGCACATAAGAACATCGTTATTCCGATAAATAACCATCGTGCTTTGGTAGTGGTTCAAGGCCTTTTCGGATCTTCATCTCCTTTGAAAGATGTGAAAAGTAGGCTGTTAAACTTGTGTTGAGGGCCTGCTTACTCGATCTTGTCCGTGAATGGTGACCTGCTTATATTGGTTATGTCCCGTTGTAGCGCTTCGTCGGCAACTTCGTTGCATTGGAAATCACGTAATCGCTCATTTAAGAGCCTCTCTACCTCTTCTTGAATCTGCCTTTGTTGGGGTAGCGGAGTTCTCGGCTGCCCCTGGTCTTGACTTGCTGGTCTAGGCTGCTATTCTACATGTTTGGCTAGTCTATGCCGCGACAATGGTGCATGTGGTTCGTTTCTAGTAGGCAAGGGAATTCTTCGCAGGCTGCTGGTTGAACTTGAGTTGGATTGAGTGACTATTTCTCTCCGTCTTTTGTGTTGCCTACTCCGATGTGAGGTGGAGAATGCTCCTTGCAAGCCTAGCTACGAATGAACACTTTGCCTGGAAGGTTGCTTATGTTGACTATCGGAGTGTGGCCCCAACCGTGAATGTATGCTTGTCAATAGGCCTAGTCAATAATGCACGTTCTTCTGCACTCTAAGATGGGAGTATACGTTATTTTGGGAGCCCAATTGGGAGTGTACACTGTCCGAACGCTCGATTCGTGGCTGGTCGAGTGGTTGCTTGCCAGGACGCTGCTGGAGAGGTTCTGCATCTGGCCTTGTCGTACTTCAGGACACCTTGTCTGAGGCATGTTGCATCTCGGTGCGCTATAAGAGCTGATTAACCAAGGTCGTTTACTGTGTGAGGGCGCTCGTTAATTCTATAACTTGTCGAGACAAGTATTATTCTCCATTTGGGTTAGAAGAGCTTGGAAGGAATGCCTCTCCTTGAGCAATGGAAGTATGGTAAACTCCGAGCGCAAGATTTGAGTTGGGGAATGCCAAATCCGTGGAGAAATATAGTGAAAATACCCTTGATTCAATTGTCAGCCCAGAAATTTAAAGTCGGGATGGTTGAACTAGTCTTCGATCGACTTGGGCCACTTGAAAGGCCATGGGAGTAGGTTGGGCAATGGGTGTGGGCTGCTCGGTGTGCAGCACATGTGGGTGCGAGGCTAGGGCTTGGCTTGGCAACGTGTTGGGCTCGCGTTGGGCTTGAGTGGCTTAAGCCAGCTCGCCATGGGCTTGGGCCCATGTGGGCTTGAATGGCACAGCTTGGGCTGTGGTTGTGTCGCTATGAACTTTACCGACGGTGGCTGCCGTGGTGGTTGCCACGGTTGTGCCCTGTGGGGGTGGTGTTGCTCCACTCATTGTCGTATTAAGTCTTATGGATCGCCGTGGTCTTATTTCTTAAACGTTGGAATTTCCCTTCGTCAAGGTTTTCTAATCTCTTATTCTTGTACTTCTCTTTTACATTTCCAAGAATAAGAACGTACAAACAAAATCTACAAATGAACAATAAAACGAAAAACCTTGAATGCGAGGGTCTTTTACGAGTGTGTGACTCAATCTCTTAATGACAGCACCAATTTTTGGATGCAAATTTCCGCCTTCTTCTTTTTGGACAAAATTGTACCTACAAAACAATTAACACCTTAGGTCAAGGCCAAGAGCCTCACGCGCCCATGATGAATTCGGGGGCGGGGGGTGCTTTGGCCAAAGAATCTCCAATGCCAAAGTTAGAATTTGAGGGAAAAGTGTTTAGAGAAATTTAAAGAATTTAGCAAGAGAGTTAGACTTGGATTTTTGGAGAAATGAGGTCGTATTTATAGGGATGTGGTCGGCCCTTTTGGGAGAGATGTGAACCGGCCACATTTGGTGGTTTTGGGTGTAATTGCAAGATATTATGTCAAAATAATACCTTGCAATCAATTAGGAAATTAATCAATTAGTATAGGTAATTAATCCTATTTTGAATAAATATTTTAAAGGTTACCTTGTGGGGAGGATTTGATGAAGATGGATGAAATAGGTTTTGAATAGATACCTATTTTAATCACTTTTAACCTTGATTGAGTTGTGAATGTCCGCTGCTCGCACGTGGGAGTTTTGGTGCGCCTTGAGGATAATTTTGTCTTTTTAACTCAAGAATCCACGTGTCACCTCCATATTTTTCTCGATTATTTTTAGCTCCACAATCATCATTAGTGGATTCTAATGACTACTTTAAGTACAATAATGACATTCCCCTTCAATTGGAGGAGAACGGTGTTCTTTTATAGTTGAGGACAGTCTTCGGCTTTCATCCGCGGTCGATGTGGGACTCTAGGAGCTTTATTCTGACGTGTCGTATTGTGATTTACCTCATGGGTGGAGAGAAACTCTTGTGCTTCAGCAGGGATGCCTCAGCATGAACTCTTCAGTGAGTCCTTGAAGATATGAAGTTGACCGGTGCTTGGTAGTTTTGGGATTGGTTAAGTATGGTACAAACATCGCTCCCCTAAGTTCCCGAGTGAGGAAAACTTCTTGGTTGGGGACTTGAAAAATCCAAGTTATTGAGTAATCACGAAACTTCTAAGTACCGAAGTGTAGTAAAATATAATGGGTGTCCCCCAAGTTTCCAAGCGAAGAGGATAGCCAAAGGAGATGGCTTGATATTCTTGAGTCATTAGAAAGAAAACTTCAAAAATTCTCTCATCCTTGTTTTTTTCTTAAACCCAATTCCTTCTTTCTTTTTGGTGAGAAAAGAAAATGTGGTTGAAGCCTTTTCCTTTGTGTACATACCTTGAATGGTTGAAGCTTTTCTTTTAGGCACATAGCTTGAGTGGTGAAGCTTTGTAGGTGAAACTTTTTCCTTTGGGCACATAGCTTGAGTGTTTGAAACTTTGTAGGTGAGGCTTTTTGGTTGAAGCTTTGTAGGTGATGCTTTTTGGTTGAAACTTTGTAGGTGAAGCCTTTTGGTTGAAGCTTTGTAGGTAAAGCTTTTTGGTTGAGACTTTTTTGAACCATATAAATAGATTTTACTTCCACACTTTTTAGCAAGAATGTGGAAGGCTTTTTGAATTTTTTTGTTAAATCTTTCGGTTGAAGCTTTTTTGAACCACATAAATAGATTTTGATTCCACACTCTTGAGCAAGAGTATGATTTTGAATTTTTTGTAGTTAGGCAAAGTGTGAAGCTTCCTCTTTTCAAGGTGTGGGAGGCTTCCTCCCTCAAAGTGTGTGAAGGTTTTTTCCCTTCAAGGGTGTTGGAAGATCTTTCCCTAGGGTATGGGAAGCTTTCTCCCTTCAAGGGTGTGTGGAAAGCTCAACCCTTCAAAGTGTGGGAAGCTTCCTCCCTTCAAAGTATAGGAAGCTCTATCCTTCAAAGTGTGGGAAGTTTCCTCCCTTCGAAGTGTGGGAAGCATTTTTTAGGACTCTATAAATTGATTTTACTTCCACACTCTTGAGCAAGAGTGTGGAAGGCAATCTACATGTTGTAGTTATTTCTTGGTTGATGGAAAGAATGGCAAGAATGGCAAGTTGTCGAGGTACATTGTTGATTTTCATCACTTGGTTGATGGAGAATGGCAAGTTGCCGAGGTACATTGTAGCACATGCGAAAAGGAAAACATGTATGTTGACACCCTTTCGTAGCTCAATTGGCTTATGTATGAATGTTTTGACATGAGTGATGTTCATGACATGCATGTTGTTTATGAATGTTTTGCCATGCATGAAGGAATCCATTGTTTGGATGTGAACTGGGTTGGTTATACCACTTAGTTTCACTTACTTGGTGTTAAAGTACTTATGCTGAAGCTCTAAGTTGGAGTATAGAGGTAGGTCAGAGTTAGACCAAGTGTTCCAGTGCTAGGAATGCAAAAGACTGAGACGAAGTTGTCTGAATTGCCTCTTCATTAAATATTTTCCAAATGGCTTATGTTACAAACAATGTTAAACAGTTAAAGGTTGAAACATTTGTAATGTTTATGCCTTTCTATAATAGCCTTTTCGTCAATACCCAGTCTTCCACTTTGAAACAGCGATGCTTGACCCCATGGTTATAACAGTTGAAGGTAGGTTCACCCCTGATTGTTTAGATACAAACCTTTATTCCTCTTGTTGTAATAAGCTTGCTAAGAATAAAAATTCTTCCTCTTGCTAAGAGGCGAGTAAGCCCAGTTATCGGGCAGGTTGCTAAATGGGGGCAGGAAGAGATGCAATGAGTGTTTGGATGGCCAAAACCTTATCACTTGGTAGAACTTGACATTCGCTCCCTACTTATTGATAAAAGTTTACCTTATGAGGGTTCCCTTGGTACGTCATTGCCTCAGTAAAGGCATGATTGTAAGCTTACGTCATCACCTCAAAGTAAGTCTTCCAAGTGTCAGCATTGATCATGTACTTGAAGAAGCATTCACGCATGCCTACCGCGAAAGCCCTGAGTACTATTTTGTCATCTACCTCAGCGCAACGAAAGTACTCGTGGTTAAAACGACCGACATATTCATGCAATAAATCGTCTGATTTTTTACGAATACTGTATAACTCATCATCGAAGTGTAAGCGATCAACTTGGAAGATGTGTTGAGCCACAAAGAGTCTTCTTAGCTTAACAAAAGAATCTACTGTATCAGGTTGAAGACAACAATACCAATTAAGAGCTCTAGTAGAGAGAGCGAAGGGAAAAATAAAACATCGTTCCTCATCACTATATCTTCTGTAAGTCATGGTGGATTCAAAAAGGTAGATATGTTTAATTGGATTTTCTCTCCCTACATACGATTACAAGCCAAGCTTATGTTTTATTTCTCCTCGTAGAAGGGTGCAAAGGATCCTCCTTGTCAAAGGGCCTGGCCTACGCTAATTCCAGTCAAGTATCCTAGCATGACACTCGGCCTTTAACTTGTTCACTTCCTCAAAGAGCTGCAGGATAAAAGGGTCATGAGTGGAGTCAGACGCCATTAAAGCTTTCTTTTGTAGGTTTCCATCATTTTGTTGAAAGTAGGGAAGATCGGTTAAGGACATGTGGCCTTTCCTTAGACTCAACATATTGGCTGTCAAAATGTGCTCGTTGAAAGTCCCCCGAGTCTCCTACGTCTTTTTGTTGCCCGAAGGTTTGTCGTTTCTTTCCTGGATTGAGGGTTAACCTATGTTGTGGTAGAGGACTGAACCCTTCAATAACCCTTGGGTCTTTGATCTTTGAGCTTATATAGATAGAATTTTCTCGACGCTATCTCAAGAAGTCTCAACAGTCAAAGTAAGCAGCTCTCGATCATTCTATTTATTTTGTAAAAAGATATCTTCCTCCACATATTTTGCTTCGATATAAAGAAGCTGTGTTGAGAGAAGTCTCGTATTGATCGACATTATGGCAAGAAGGCCGTTCCTCACTAAGAACACCCATGTTGAAAACTTGTAAACTCTCGCGTTGGTGAGTACTCTTGTGGTGATTCACAGTTACAGGGGTGATAAGCTCGTAAGACTGAGTCTGTCTAGCCTCGTGGAGCATTTCAAAGAGCTTTTCATATTGTTCTTGGATGATCTCATTTCTGATCACTATCTTGTTGTTATGAGCCTCTAGCTCTTTGACCTTTGCTGGAAGAGCAAACTTTTTTCTTTCCTTCCTTCACTTCCTCACACTAGGCACAAGGGGGGGTGTCTTTCTGCGTGTTGTGGCTCCCTTCGCTCCCCATGTTGGAGACGGATGCCTGATCAAATGAGAGTGTACAAACAATGGAAACCAGCTTGACAAAGATGGATAGAGTAGTAATAAGTTTCGTTCCCACAAACGATGCCAAATGTTGAAGCACAAAATCAGTGAAGACTTTGGAACAACGTAAAGTGTCAAGTTTGCGACCTTCGCTCGGTTGCTTCGGTCATCTAGCGAGGATGATATGTAAAGAGATAACGATAGGGAATCAAACACAAAATGTATGTGGTTCACCCTAAGTTTGGCTACATCCATGGAGTAGAAGAGTTTTCATTAATAGTGAAGGGTTTACACAAATACATAGGTTCAAGCATAATCATAATTAGTAGATTCTAATGACTAGTTTAAGTATAATAATGACATTCCCCCTTAATTGGAGGCAAATGGTCTTCTTTTATAGTTGAGGAGAGTCTTTAGCCTTCATCCACGGTCGATGTGGGACTTTAGGAGCTTTATTTTGACATTGACACGTGTCGTATTGTGATTGATCTCTTGAGTGGAGAGAAACTCTTGTGCTTCGACAGGGGTGCCTCAACATGAACTCTTCAGTGGGTCCTTGAAGGTATGAAGTTAAGCGGTGCTTGGTAATTTTGGGATTGGTCAATTATGGTACAAACAAATTTTATTGGTTAATTGAATTAAACTACCATATTAAAATAATATTTCTAGACATATTTTGACTGTCACTTATCGCTAAATGTTGTTTTAAGTTTCACGTTGTTTAAGTTTCATTGACCAGTTTAGACTCTTGGTCAAACTACAAGACCCATTTTTGTAATTTGGCTTCACATAAAGCCCCGAGCGTAAACCCACCAATAAGGTTATCTCCAACCGAAAAGGCAAAAAATAATCGTCTAGAATTATGGCTTTGCAAGAAATCATTTTTTAATGAATAGTGTCACGTCATATTCATATATCATCTCTAACCAAATAGGTAGCCCTTTAATAATTTATTAGTTTTAAATTTATTAATTAATTTAATTAAACTACTAATAATTATTCGGAGCTGAAAAAGGGGGTTAATGATAGTAAACCTGGCGTTCATGTTGTCTTTTCCTTGTTCATGTCGTTTTGGTGACATACTTGATATCTTAACAGGTCGTGTCGTGTAACATCTATTAAAGTAAATGGGTAATATGACCTGACCCAAAATCAACCTACTAATATTATTAGGTAATATGACCCAATCCGTTACTCATTAAAGAAAATATATTTTAAATCAATAAAAAATGAAAATGAAAAATATAATTTGACCCAAAAAAAATTGATACTAAATTAGTATATGCATATCACATTGTCACACATATATTACTTTAAAAACATTAAAAAAGAAATTGTCTTTCAAGTATTACATACCCCAAAATAAGAGCCTAATGAAAATACATTAGTACATTACTACAAAATACCAAATGTTCAAGGATATGCAAAATGATGAGAGTTGTGTTTCAAGGTTGAGAATGCAATTATGAGCGTTTATATATGCTTTCACATTTTTCAAACTTATACATTAATGAATACAAATTTTATTTATTTTGAACTCCCTTAAATATACTATTCATGAAGGTTTGTATGGTTCTAAAAATTTCAAACGACAATGTACCCATCCTCAAAGCATAGATGATGCGATCACGAACGTTTACCTATTTTTTCACATTTTTCACACTTATAAATTAATCATTCTAATTTTTTAATGTGTTTGGTATTTTTAAATTACTTGATATTTTTATTTTTAATGTGTTTTATAATGTTTTTAATCTCACCCCTTGCCTATAGTATACTATAAAAATAAATAAATAAATAAAACTTAATTTTTAAAATTTATATAGAATAATAATACAATAGTATATATTTGATATACAATATATATATATATATACACACACTGTGGCTATCGTATTTTATAGTAAGTTTTTTATAAGTTTAAAAAATTAAAATCATCAAAATAACATTTTTCTTAACGTGTCGAAATAGGTTACCCCCATCTCACCCTTGTGTAAACCTATTAAGAACCTGTTACTAACGGGTTCTTATTGCGTGACTCAATAGCGACCAGATTAGTTATCGTGTCAACGCGAAATCCGTTATTTTTGTGTTGTTTACATTTATGTAAGAAATTGTCAGGTCTAAATGATAGTAGCAATTAGTGTTAATTAGTACCATTGCTCTACTCTCCAAAACATTGTTAAACAAATAATGATAACATAAATCTAAATTATAGTATCCCCTGGCCGTTGGATCTATACAACTCATTGGAGTTGTAGCTGTTGGGCCCAGAAAACGGGTTGGGTACTAAGCTAACTTTGGTCAGCCTGATAGCCATTTGGCCATGTTTTGACCTGGTGGGCTCCACTAATATTTGGCTTAACCTTCAATTGGAGATGGATTTTGTCTAAATCAGACCCTATTTTGACCGTATAACCCCTTAACCCTCTACATTGGAAGTGGCTAATTTGCTTCCACCACACTAAGCCTTGGTTTGGTACTGAGGTGATTTTAAAAAAGAAGTGGGTATCAAAAAAAGTTGGGAGAGTTTTTGGTGTTTGGTAAACACCCTAAACCAGCTTTATTTCAAAGTTTAGGATGAAAAAAGGCCAAAAACCTGAAGCTGCAAAAACCAGCTTATTTGAAAAACACGGGTGAACAGTAAATTCATTAATGAATTTTTCAATTTGTCAACATTGCCCTCCTTTCTCCTGCCTTCCTCACACTTTCACTCTCGCACACCCTCTCGCAAAACCATTGAAAAACCAGACCTGGAACTTCAATCCTAGTTGAAGCCTCCACCTCCTGCCACATAAAACTCCTATATTATTCAATTCCAACCCATTTTCGAACCTCGATGTCCCTCTTGACCCAATCTCCTCCAGAATCCATTAACAAGTCGTCTTCTCCAAAAGCTATGAAAGTTAACCTCCACCAAACCAGCGTCTGCAACTCCACCCAAAAACTCAACCTTTAATCCTTGCTTCTCACTCCAACCCCCCAATTTCTCTCTCTAAACGCTTCACCATCAATACGCACATCCCAAAGTCTTCAATTCTCTGACCCATCGAAGAAAAAACAAGAATCAATCATCAAAATCTTCCCTTGTTTACGACTCCTCATCAGCGAAATCTAAGGCTCGACCTTTGAGAAAACTCGATAATCCGATTGTTTTGTTGGTTTCATCAGATGGGTTTCGATTCGAGTACCAATTCAAGGCTCCGATGCTGAATATCCGCCGCTTTATCACCAATGGGACGGAGGTGGAAAAGGGTCTGCTTTCGGTGTTAACAACTCTAGCATTTCCTAACCATCACTCAATCATAAAGTTTATAAATATTTTTCTTTTAAAAATAAAGTATATTTAGTAATTCACCTTTATTTGTTAAGAACATTAAATTAATAGCACATCTAGTATTATACCTTTTTTGGTCATTTCAAACAGTCACAGCTATTTAACATAAAAGTTTACCAAACACTATAATATTGCTTTTTTTTTTTTTTTTTTTTTCCAAAATCACTTTTACAAAAAAAATTTACCAAGCACTCTGCTGTTGCTTATTCTCACAGCATAGTAGAAGCAGTTTTTTTTTTTTTTTTCAAAGCACAGTAATACCAAACCAGCCCTAACTACCATCGCAATTCCCTCTCTCGTTCCCGACCGCGCTCGTTAGCGGCCATACCCAAAACCCCTCCCGCCTCACTACTCTAACACAACCCAGCCACCTGTCTCTCTCTCTTTACCCTCTCCCACCTCACCTCTCTCCTGTTTCTTTCTTTCTCCACTATGTAATTTTTTTTTTCATGAATGGTTTGGTAAACACCCGAAAGGATTTGAAATTGATGTCTAGATATGAAATTTTTGAAAATTGTCAAGTCCAGTAAGACCATGTGTAATTGGAAATCGAAAGAAATATGGGGGATGATAGATGCTAGATATGTGGAGAGGGGGGCTAGTAATTCTAAAAATGGAGGTAAGATTCGAGTTAGTATGTGGGGGAGATGATGGTTGGGGTGGTGGAGATGGCGGCTGAGGTTGGGGTTGGTGGCTGGGTAATTAGGTTAATTTTAGTTTATTTTTTATTTAGTTATGATTTTTAAAATTTGAAAAAGAAAGATGTTTTTTTCTCAAAAAATATAATTATTTTTCTTTTCTTTTTTTGTCCAGGTGGCGGCATCTCATTGGACTTGTGGGTCTCACATATGTGCCATGTTAGTGCACTAACGGAATTTTGACAGAATTCTAACATAATGATTACATTGATTCTTTAAAACAAATTTTAGGGAGGACATTGATTGATTTTCAAATTCAATGACCAAAATGAGGATTTATGTCAATTTTAGAGACTATTTGTGATAAAAACCTTTACTTTAATTTTCAATGTCAATGAGAGGTTTTCAATTTGTTTTCCTTAAGCCTTGGCTCCCGCATCATTTCTTCTTGTTGAAGAAAACTCGTTCTCAAGTTTTATTTGAGTAAACTTCAATCCAAATCGCGAAGTGTAGCAACCATTCTTTCCTGCAAGGCTTTGTTTTCTTCTTCTAACTTACAAACAGATATGTTGCATAGAATGTAAGGAGGTTGGTCATCTCTTGAGCTCGAATATATTATTAGGATACCCATAAAATGTATTAAAAGTTAAAACACTTAAACAATTCATTCCTTCCACTCAACCTCTTGATGAAAGTATGTATAAAATCCCACCAAATTGTGTTATGGAATTGAAACTCGGCAAAAGTTTGTGCTACCTTTGTCCATCCGTTGGTGATGATTTGTCGTCTTGTGTGTCCAAATTTGAATGTCATCTTCAAATTTTTACCATCGTGAACTTGATAGGATTAAAAGCACACCACAAAGTAGCACAAAGATTTGTCAATTGTAGCATATGAAAATAAGGGTCTTTCCCACAAAAGATTGTTTTATATAACTACTTAAAATGTCACAAAAACTGTGCTGCTATTCCTACTGGCCAGCCACCAAAAAATAATTAATAGACCGACTTATACTTATCTAAAGTCTACGAAATTTTATATGCAAACACTAGACACACATAGCTACACTCGCACAAATCTTTGGGATTTTTGGAGTTAATTTGCTATTTAAATTAAATTAAACAAAAACAGAACATAAACAAATTTTTAAGTAGTTCACAAATTAAGAAAAACGAGTTAGGGAAATTTTTATCCACCACCAAATAATCATACAAACATGTTATGTTTCATTCAAATTCCTTCTATTTCCAGATGTAGATACTCAAGTTGGCTCAATGTTAGAACTCAACCTATTACTCTTTCTTATGTAGTATGTTAAGATAATGGCGTTTTCAACTTAACTTAGTCCCTAGCATGTAATCTAGAATGTCGTTTTCATAGATTTAACAAATAGAAGTCATTAAGAACGGAAAGAGTTTGAGTCATCACAAGACATCGTAAGTACTGGCGTTGTCTTAGTTATCCTAGAAATTGGTTCACATGTTAATCGCAATTAACAAGTACTACTCTAGAACATATGTAGGTCCTCATTCGGCAAGGGCAGACACACACATATTCATAGCATTAGAATCCTAGATATGCTTACTAAGTATACATCCATAAAAAACACATAAATAATTCATCAATGAGACAAGTAGTGAACTAATTTTCATCCATTCATAAAAGTAATTCAAACGAAATGTCATAACAAACTTGCAATCATATTCGGTGCTTCAAACAGCCCCTAACTACTAAAAATTTAGTTACACAATCCTTAAGTTAAAACAAAAGATAGACATGAGTTTGAGAAAATAGAACCGAAAGAAATCGACTGAGGCTTCCTCTTTCCTTCGTTCCCCAACGCAGCAGCCTTACCTTTTTTCCTTGCTTTCCTTCCTTTTTTTATGTCTTTTTTTTTCCACCTTTTTTTCCACGCTTTGCCGCTGCAACCTACAGCCCTTTTCTTCTTTTTTGCTGCCACAGTTTTTTCTCCATAACTCACCCCACTAACAGTCATTTAGTGATGACAATAAGTGAAAGGAAATGCTAAAACAATTGTAACTCTTTGGGCAGCCTTTATGCCCATTACTCCCACTTAATTTTCCATTTCCTCTGATATTTGAATAGGTGTCAGCTGATTTGTTCTTGGCTGCATTAGTTTTGGCTGCTAGTTTTATTGGATTTATTGCTTGCAATGCCTTCTTGTCAGTTACAAAATGCTCAGCCTTTTCGGAACCTTTCAGTGTTAAAACAACCATAACTTCTTCTAGAAAAATGATATTAACAATCTGTGAAATGCTCCTGAAAATAGATATCCGTAGCTTTCCAAGTATATAAGGCTCATTCTCTAATTCATTCTGAGCTGTCCGACACTTGCTTCCAAAATCAACTGACTTGCATAGGCAGTTTTGATGAATTTGTTACTTAAAATCTTATTTGTGCTATTTTTCTTTTCTTTGCTTGACAAATCCTACAAAACACAAAAACAAAGTAAATAACTCAAAAATATATGGAACTAACTAAAAAAAAGATAAGTGAATTTGATGTAAAATATATATAAATATGAGCTTATCAGAACTTCATTGATGGACTTCATATTGCGTCCTTAATTAATCACTTCATCCAAATACTTTCCAGCATCATAAACATCACAATCACGGTTGAGAGAACGTTAATAACAAAGTGAAAATTGGTTAACTAGAAGTGAGACGAAATAAAATGAGAAAAAATCAATTTCAGAAGGTAAATTGAGATTGAATGACCGATTTATGAGCATTTCAATTAATAAGCCCATAGAGTAAGTTTGAAAACAGAAAAAGGAAAATCAAGATGAAAAAGGTTTTGGCCAAATACAGACAGGAAGGGACAGAAAAAGGGGCAGGGTTTGAAGAACCCTAACACAAGCGGAGTTGGCGACAAAGCATACTGCTGGGCATCACAGGCAAGTTTATATTTCAAATCCAATTTTTCTGTCTTTCATATGCAAATCACTGCTAAAACCTCACTATAAACCCCCCAAAATATGATAACCTTGATAAACAAAAAGCTAATCTCACTCTCACTAACCTCTGTCGGGCTTCACAAATCCCCTCTCTGCAACTCAATCTCTCTCTTTTTCTACTCTTCGTCCCGACCCAAAAAGTGGAAATCAAAACCCAAAATTGCAGTAGCTGAATACTTAATCAGCCAGCACCAGTTTTCCCCAGAAGCCGCTCTGAAAGCCGCATCAGCAGTCGCTTATCTGAAAAGCCCTGCTGAATCCAGTTCGGTGATTTCGTTTCTCAGGGAAAGCGGCTTCTCGAAAACCCATCTGGAAGATGTGGTTAAAAGGGTCCCCAGGATTCTTATTGCCAATCTTGACATTGTCCTCAAACCCAAATTCAAGGTTTTCCAGGACTCGGGCTTTTCGGATTCCGACATTGTTGATATTGTGTCCGCTGACCCCTGGCTTCTGTTGCGAAGTGCCGATAATCAGCTTGGCCCTGCTCTGTTGGTGCTGAAGAACATTCTCGGATCGAATGCTAGTGTGCTCAAGGTTTTAAAGTTGTCTGGTGGAGTTCTCAAATATGACTTGGAGAAGACATTGATGTCTAATGTTGAGGTCTTACAGAGTTATGGTATAAAATCGTCACAAATTATCAAATACATTTTTCATTTTCCGAGATTTTTTGTGCATAAGCCGGAGAGCATTGTGGATGTTATTAAAAGGGTCGACGAGATGGGTTTCGATATGAAGTCCAAGAGGTTCCTATCAGCAATTCGGATCATGACTTCGCTCACTGTCGAGACATGGGAACGGAAGGTGAAGCTTTTCAAGAGTTTGGGGCTTTCAGAAGATGATATCTCAGCGGTGTTTAGGAGGGTACCCCAGGTGTTTGGAATATCTGAGAAGAAGATTGAGGAGGTTGCAGAGGTGCTTCTCAGCACTGGCAAGTATGATATCTCGTTTATAGTTAATCACCCAGAATTGCTTATTTATAGTGTCAAGCACACGCTGAAACCACGACTACAAGTTATGGAGATCCTCGAAAAGAAAAAACTACTTGGGAAAACACCTAATTTGACCACAATCTGCAAGTACTCTGAACAGAAGTTTGCTGAATTATATGTTGTTCCTTATACAAATGAACTTGAAGGAAGAGTGCATGGAGTGGAAATCAAGATCTCCTGATTATTGCTGAGGTAATTTCTTTTGTGCATTTCTGTTTCTTTCTTTCGTTCTTTGTAAGGATGTAACTTTCATATTAATGTGATCTTCGATCAATGTCATAGCTGCTTCGTTTATGAAATTCTTTGAACTTTGAATTCAATGGGAGGAGTGACTAGCATTTCTGAAATTCTTTAGAATTTGAATGCAATATAAAGGAATGACCATCGAACAAGTAATGATATTTTCTGCTGAAAGTTATGCTTAGTGCTCTTTTAGGCTCTAGGTTACCAATATCTTGACCTAAGGTTATTAGTTTCTGCTGTGTGTTTTGACTCTTACGGTTGCATATGTTTTTACTTTGGTCTTCCTTGTTTGTATATTAGTGATCATGATTTAAATAAAGATAAATTTGCTTCCCAGATGGTGAGCGAGATATTAACTCTTTATTGTATTGCAGTCTGCAAACTTATTGTTTAACAGTATGATCTCTAATCGAAGTACATATAGTTTCATTGAGTTCATCTATCCGAGAGTGAATATTAAATTTCACTATAGAGTTTCTTTTTATAATACCTGTGATGCTGATAGAAAACTGATGATTAGGGGTTAATTGTATGTCTCTATTTAGGACCATTTGGGCCTGTTGTTTGCCTCATTTTCACTTGTATGGAAAAATCGACTTGATTGCAGTTGTAGTTGTAGTTGTATGCAATGCTGCTGTTAATTCCTCAGGTGATAACATATTGCAGAGCCACAGAAAACTCTGTTTGACACTTGGGAATGAATGTCAAAGCTTGTATACTTCTGTACTCAAAAGGCAAAGTGTTAAGGGATGCCAAGGAAAGGCCCAATTTTTTAATCCCTTGAGGGTGGCAAAGTGGTAAGGGATGCCAAGTGGTGAGGGAGGGTAGATTAATGAACTAGGATTAAGATGAATCATGAGTTTGACTCCTCCGGTGTATAACCGAAAAAAGGGCAGTTCCTCTGAAGAGGAGATTTTCGGATGTTCCTGTTCTGATACCAATACATGGACATGTGAAACTCAACTTTTAGTTAGATTGGACCATTCAAGTACTAGCTTTTTGAGTCCTAATTGCTTTTATTACCAATATGGCCTAACGTATCCATCTTTACTACTTCAAAGTCGAACTCCTCTTTTAAGCTCATAGGCCATCATAATAATTCAAACTGTTTCTATACCTGAAACATTTTTATGTAAATTAAACTTCATACGTCATAGTTATCTAAAGCGGATGTGTTCCTCATATGCACCTGAGTTCAAATCCTTCTCACTGTTTCGTTCAACTTTCACGGTTTCACCTATGTTTTAATATTTTATGAAGGGACGATATTAGGGTATTAATGTTGTTTACAGTGTGTTTGAGAATGATAGAGATATAGGAGGAATCATTGTGTTTATGGGTCTGTGACATCATCCGTCTCTCACCTCACACACTTTTTGAAATTCAACTTCTCCATCCATGTTCACGTCACCGTACATGCCTCAAATTCTCAATGATGCATAAGATAAGCAAGGTCAACAAACATAGATGGTGCCTTTCAATTTCTCCATTATTTTTCGCTAACTTTAGGCTTGGGCTAGCTTGCTTGCCCGCCATGTTTATTGAACTTTTTTTTATATTTTTTCTCTCAACTTATGGATTAAATGAACAGAAGACTATGAATTAGTTAAGTGAGCACGGTATTAATAGTACATGTGGGTTAGTCGATTGGACAGACACTGTACTCGCTCCTTTGTACTTCAGTTTGAACTTGTTCATAGATTAGAGTGGTTAAGAATATCGCAGGATAATACAATATTATGAAAATCCATGTTAGCATGGTATTATGAAATCCAATTCCTTTCTTGTTGAGGAGTATCCATTGGGAAGTTTGTACTATGTTTTATTGTATGACATGCACTGGAATAATGAATGATTAAATGCGTGGTCAAAGGTACAATGAACAACAATTTAACGACCATAACTCTCTGTATCATTTAAGGGAGTTGCAATGGCTTTGACTGCATTTCAAATTCTAGTGTTTGTGGCTTGCAATTTAAACAAGAGAGGCAGTGCTTGGCAGGTTAAGTGAAGAGATACAGACGATGTACTTTTTCATAAGAGCACCTCGAACGAAATGTCAAAATTCTAGGTGTAATATCATTGTGCATATTTGATCTCAAAAATCTTTCTAAACGAAGTATTATTTGCCAACTAGATTTAAAAGCTTTGTGATTAGGAGTCTAATTTGATATCAATGTCAAATTTATTTTTAATTAATTTTAATGGTGGATCCCTTATTTCACTAATATTTCAACATATAAAAATTTTGTTTCAACATTTTTTAAATAATTACAAGCATTTTAAACTCTATTTTAATAAGAAAATAACATTTGACAATTCGGTAGGAGACATACAAAATTTGATATAAGACTTCAGATTGCCACATCTGCTATCAATTTGAATTGGACTTTTATAATTTGACATTTCCTTTAGAGATGGTTTAAGGGTTGGTTTGAGATTGTGGTGCTTTAAAAAAAAACAACTTATTAAAAAAGTTAGAACTTAAATTTGTTTGGTAAAATGTGTTTTTTTTAAACTACTGTCAATGAAAGTAGAAAAGCAGAAGCAGGGTTTACCATGCTTCTAAAAAAAAGTTTTTTTCTCCTTTTTTTTTCTTTTTCAAAGCATAGTAATCAATTCTCATTTAATGAAATTTTCAAAAAGCAAGTATACCCCTACATGTTTTATAAAATTACAATACTTGCGCCTACATTATTGTTTTTAACAATTATTATATCACATTAAGTACTATATCTATTTTTAGTCATTTAACATATTCAAAACAATTAACATAAAAGTTTACCACATTCAAATACTGCCTTTTTTTTTATTATTATTATTAAAAGCATTTTTACAAAAAAAGGTTTACCAAACACCCACTTTATTTTACAGTTTCTTATTCTCACAGCACAACAAAAGCAGTTTTTAAAAAAAAACCACAACAATACCAAACTAACCCTAAGTAGTTTATGTTATACCAACAATAAGATATTTACAAAGATTTTAAAAATTCATTTATAGTGTCACAAATGGACTATTTGCAACTTGGTTTTTTTTTTTTTTTTTAATTGAACAAACGATATTATCTACACTAAGGATGACGAGTTAGGCTAAATCTCATAATGAGCTAGCAATAATGTGGTTCAAATTCTCCTTAGGTGAAGATCGAACATAAGACCTCTCACTTATAAATGAAGAGAAATAACATTATAGCGTTGTACTAAGTCAACGTAACTTGATATTAAACTCATCATAAATATATATTGTCTTTATTATCTATAGAAGTCAAACTTCGAAACTTACTCCAATCAAGTGGAGACAAATATTAATTCGCCAAAAGCCAATTGATCTGCTTCTATGTATGTAAGGTGGTGCAACATTTTCATACTACTCTTGCGTTGCATCCTGATTATAAAATTTACATTCGGTTTGTGATCTTTCATGTGTGATCAATTAAGTCAAATACGGTGTGAATAATGTCTATGCATTCTAGTGCAGGTTTGAACTCCATTAATTATTTTTTCTCCTAACAACTAACAATTTAACATATTAACACTATTGTTTGTAAAAAAAAAATAAATAAAATTTACATTCGGTTTGTTGTCCCTCATGTGTGATCAGTTAAGTCAAATACGGTGTGGATAATGTCTATGCATTCTGGTGCTTTGAACTCCATCAATTATTTTCCCTCCTAACAACTAACAATTTAACCTATTAACACTATTTGTTTGTAAAAAAATAAAAATAAAAAATAAAAAATAAATATGTGTGTGGACTAGTTATGGTGGGTGACTTGAAGTATATTTGGTTTTGTTTTCTCTACGAACCTATGTTAAGACTCGAACATCCAACTCAAAATCAACTAATATCGAATCAATAGAGAGGTGAGAAATGTTAAGAAGACTCTCCGCCACTTCATTATTTTGGCACAATATTTATGATGTTGACTTGAATCCCAAAAAGATGCGGTGATGGAGAGCCCATAGAGAGTCCTATTTTTCAAAATTTTTATATAATTGTTCAAAGCCTTGGGATTAATGATGTATCATGTAAGATTTTGTACTCTTTTCATCATGAGATAGAGTGAGAATTTTTTCGGCTTAGACATGCATGGAAGGCCCCAAATAAAAGTAAAGTCTAATCCTAATTCCTAAGGCAAGTTGTGGTTAGAGGGGTCATATTTTTTCCAAGCTCTCAAGTACATTTCTCTCTCACTTCATCATGACATCCACACTTTGCTTAATCCCATTCCTCTTTTTTTATGATGAACTCTGCGGATCCCATCCCTTATTTTCTAGGCTTTCGATCTGCTTTTCACAACCCTCTTGGGTTTATTAGTCTAAGCAAATTCAGTTAACCAATGCATTGCTCATATTCTAACAACTCACCAGCCGCCACTACATCTTGTGTTTGGCTATAGAGAGTTGGAAAGAGAGAGAAAGGATAGAAAATTAGAATTTAAAATGTAAGTTTGGTAATTTCTCTCACATATTTTGGAAGATTAAGAAGCAATCTTTTAACTTATAAATGATATTTAATTTTTCTTATTCATGCGCTATTTGATGGGTAAAAAGTGTAGCATACTGTTTTTAGCTAAATTGACTACATTTTGCAAATGGTTATCTAAATTTGATTGATATTTTTTTTTTCATTTCTATCACTTGCCTATTATCTCTTGGAATTTCTCAAAGGAATCAATCTCTTTCTCTGTCACTTATCGTTTAACACATTATACATTTTTGCATTATATTTGTCTTGAGATATCTTTATAGATGTGTCAAATTGTGATTTGCAGGTAAACAAATCAGAGGAACCATGAAGCAATGTTCGTTATTATGCCTAATGGTAGTTACACCAAGTGATTTGTATGAAATGATATGCAACCTGAATCACTAAGCAATTATTTATAAATCCCATCAAGATGAAAGGGTGTTAAATCACCAGGAATGACTTAAGAAGACCCCCAAAATTCTTGTGGGGTTCAATTCAATTGAAGAGAAGTGGTTTGGTAGTTGTTCACTTGCTTTGTGGGCACTAGCAATCATCAAACAAGGCTCGTGGCCTTTTACTTTCCCGTGCACCTTTCTTCTAAAAAACTTAAACATGTTTTGAAAGCATAGAGAAAAGTAAAGGCTACGAAAGAAGCAATGTCTTGTGACCCTGTGACCCAATTTCAAAGGGTGCAAAAAGTAGTGTCACAACAAATGTCAAACAGATGTTGAAGAGTGCCAAGTAGGGGTGGGCATTTCTCCCGGAGGTGGATTGTTTACCCTCCCATTTCCATACTCTCTCCATGCTCTCTTATTTGTGTAGTCACGGTTAAGCCACATATAAAATGTCGACTTGGTTTAACTGTGACCACACATCACAAGAGGGCATGAAAAAAGTACGAAAATGGGAGGGCATACAATCCATCTCCTTTTCTCCCAAGGATCGAAACCGAACTCGGACTGAATCGGAAAAAAACCTTTCGGTTCGATTCTTTTTTTGCTGATTTCGGTACAGGTGCAAAAAATAGAACTTGTTCTATATAAATCGGTTCGGTATCTGTCCTATGTTTATTATCGAACCGTACCTTGCCCAGGCTTAGTGCCAAGGGAAAATTTTGACGACTGACTAGTATCAATTTACAAGACTTGATACATTTCCGATACTTTATTTATATTTACTAAAGAGTGTTGAAAGAAAAAATATTAATTGTTACGGGATATCAGTTTCTAGTATTTTATACAGTCTTTTAATACTTTGTCAATACTTATTACAATTGAATTGATATTTGGCCAGTGTTTGGTAATATAGACGACTAATCTCTCAAATATTATTAATGTATTAAATATTGTAAATTATTAGTCGATATCAAGTCAATTACTGCGGAAAAAAAAGAGTAGGGAAAGGAAAAAAAAAATAGAGAAGGACGGAGAAGTTAAATACATCAAACAAAGGCAAAAGCAGAGGAAAGCTGTCGAAGTCTCTCACCTTTCTTTTAAAGGCCAATCCAAAACACACATCAAAAACCCAAAAAGACACAATTTCAGCAAGAAAGCAGAGCAGAGCACATGATCTAAGCAACAAACAATCAAAAGATGAAGGGAAGGGAAGCCAAAGGAGCGCTCTCATCTGATCTCTTGGTATGTTTTCCTTCAAGAACCAATCTAAAACTCATGCCAAAGCCAATTTGCAGTCCGGCGAGGCCTTCGGAGCCCAACAACCGCCACCTCCACCATCCCCACCACCACCAACAGCTCGTGAAGAAAACGAGCTTTGGGAAAAGTGGTCTTGGCCACGCCAGTCCTCTGCTGTGGACCAAGACTAAGCACGCGGACTCAGAGAACTCCGAGCCCACCTCCCCAAAAGTCACCTGTGCCGGACAAATCAAAGTCCGGCACAGGTCTGGCTCATGCAAAAGCTGGCAAACAGTGATGGAAGAGATAGAGAGAATTCACAACAAAAAACAGAGGAAACAGAAGAGGCCCAATTGGGCTGAGGCTCTTGGGTTCAAGAAAGAAGTCATGCAATTCTTGACTTGCTTGCGAAGCATTAGGTTCGATTTTCGGTGTTTCGGTTCTTTCCCTCACGAATCCGGTGTTACTTCTGAGGACGAAGAAGACGAAGAAGACGAAGAAGAGGAAGAAGAGAACAGAGACCGTCGAGAAAACCTTGTGGGTGGTGAGGGAATTAGTGACGGTGGTGACCAGAGTAGCTCAAGCACTGTGTTTTCTAAGTGGTTCATGATTTTACAGGAAAATCAGAGTAATGGGTTTTGTAAAGAGGCCAAGAAAAAGAGAAACTGTACGCCAAATTTCGATGATGATGTTGGAATTGGATCAACTTCTGAAGCTCCGGCAGCGGCCGTTCCGCCGCCGAATGCTCTGTTGCTAATGAGGTGCAGGTCCGCCCCTGCAAAAACATGGCTGGAAGAGAAAGAAGAAAAAGATGAGGAGGAGGAGGACGACGACGACGACGAAGATGAAGAAAAAGAAGGAGAAGATGGAATGGAGAAAGAGGAGAAAAAAGCAAAAGTTACACTGAGGAGTTTAATGGAGGAAGACAAGCAGAAAAAAAAGATGGAGCACTTGGTGGCGATGGCATATGATTCTGATTTCTACAACATTTCTTCAGACATTGCAAAGGAGACGTGGGTTGTCGGTGGATTGAAGGAAGCAATTTCCAGGAGTCGAAGTTGGACGAGATGATTTTTTTTTTTTTTTTTTTTTTAATTTTAATTTTTAATTTCCTGCTTTGATTTGCTTTTTATTTTAATTTTTTTTTGCGAGCTGTTTTGTCCACTGAATTTTTCAGTGGGAAACTGGTCAATCCAAAGCTCCTTTAGTATTACTTTTGCGTCATTCTTGTTGTTCTAGATTAGTACATGTACAGCTTTTCTCTTTCTTTTTTGCTGCAGAGGGGTTTTGCCAGCATTTTACATTTTCGTCATGTATATCTTTTGCTTCAGAAATTAGAAATAGAAACTATTTGTGATTTTTAATTTGTCTGTTAACTGCTATTTATTTCAATACACGCTGGTGCAGGGATACACTGCAATTTAAACGGAGGCATGTTGTCTGCCCTCCTGTTTGGATATCCTTCTCATCCTCTCCTATTTTGTACGATCATGGTTAAGTCACATTAACATTTTATATTGATTTTTTTATAGAGATAATAAAACAAAAAAAAATAAAAATATAAAATATTAACGTGATTTAACCGTAACTCCACAAATAGAAGGGGATAAGAATAACACTCAAACAGGAATGCAGTGCCTCCAATTTAAACGGCTAGATTAATATTGTCAAAATGTATCCGTTAAATATATCAGCTCAAATATCCATGCACTGTAAAATTTAGACTTCCAGGGAATTAAGTGCAAAACATGTGTGTGTGTGTGTATGTGTGTTTAGACATACAGGTGAATGTTGAACCAAGGAGAATGTTCCAAGTAGAAAAAGGACTGAGATTTAGTCAGAATTGTAGGACCAAGAAACATGACATATCATATCAACAAGCAACTCTGAGTAACCGTAGAGGGATTCTCAGAGCAGCACCTTCCTCATGTGGAGTATGGTCAATCTACCAAAACTCCAAACATAGTATGAACAAAAAGATAATCTTCAAATGGATTCCTAACTGCTCATTTAGAGTGAGAATTGATGTCATTTTGTCACTTTTTCTATGCATGCAAGTAAGTTCTATCTAAACATAAATGGGTTTACAATGTGATTAATAAGTTTGTCTACATTGTTATCTTTTGATGATTACGTGCATATTATCCATCTGTCCTACAGTTTGTCGCAATTGCTACGTTTTTAACACTCTTCCTAAATGCATATTGTTTTTTGTTTCATTGTTATTACCTTATATTTGCATGTGCTCAAATATTCTAATGGATGAGGCGTTGGGTTTTTATCTATGCGTTCTGGGTTTGAAACTCTCCCTCTCCTAAAGTAGTGTAATAATTTTGAATCCTATCCCCTCCCCTTAGTATTTTCTTTTTTAAAATAAAAAATTGTTATTACCTTATAGGCCTTTTCTTTAGTAAAACTAGGTCATATCTTAATAGATAAGCATTCTATAATGTAATTGTTCCAATCTTTCTATATGCATGTTTTCCATTTGCCCCAAATTTGTCTTCACGATTACTTGTTTGCCAATCTTCACAAATGCGTATTATCCATTTATCAGGTGTTATTTACTCTTAGATCTCATCTTTGGTATAAGTGATTTCAAACTTAATAAAATTTTACCTACATGATTACATTTTTGTCACTCCTGCTACGAGTTCAAATCTCCTACACTCAAAATCTTTTGTGACTTGTATCATTGAGTGACACATGTCATTTTTGTTTAGTTTATCTTTAATATTTTAATAAATGATCATGTGTTAACAAATAAGATAGATCACAAAGAAGCTACAGAAAAGTTTGAAGAAAAGTTTGAGTGCAGAAGATTTGAACTCTCTTGCTGCATGCACATTATCCACTTTTTTCATGTTTTTAACTTGTACAATAAGCCCCCAAAATAAAACTCAGTCAAAATGTTGCCTATATTGGGACGAAGCCGAAATTTGTGGCTAAATCTCTATGTATCAGGTCCAGATCGCAATGAAGACCCAAAAGTGAAATTCAAAGAAACGGTTGGACCACGAGCCCAATTGGAGGGCATAGCCTAACTTGGTGCAATCAGTAGTGCAACAACGGAAGTTGTATTTAATTGTGTCATGGACTTTACATTCTTCAAAGAACCACATTTGTGAAACCCTTGACAAAATAAAATATTCCAAAGAACACACATTTTTTCAGTTGTATAAGAGCAATCATATGATTGATCAACTATAATCACTGTTACGACTCAAAATTTTCACCTAAAAGCCTAATTATATTCGGAAGCCTAGTCATTATATTTTCATAGCAAACCAAACTCAAATTCAAGCGCAAAGTGCAAAGGGTATGCAAATTCACAATCATGCCATGCCAAAAAAAAAAAAAAAAAAAAAAGATAATTCATAATACGGACAGTCAACAGTCAATAAATTTACGCTAAACCCACACAAAACCATGTGTATTCATCATGTCAGGCTATATCAAAACAAGTTTATAATATTAATACATTAACATTTTAATTCGAATCACGCTAAGTTACTCTTCACCAAACACGCTTAACTGGGCCCAATCCACATAATGGGACTTGCCGAGTGGGTTGTAGTGTAGACAAGTTATGAATGTCCATTGGGTCTATATGGACTTAAAGCTTGTGAAGGTTTTGGGCTGCTTGAGAGCATGAAAGTCCAAACCCACAATTTTAATTTCACGTACGAAGGATGTGAGACATAATTTTTTACTTTTTCCTTACAAACCAACTAAAAGACTTCAAACCCAACCATATTCAAAACCCACTTTCCCCAGATTCATGCGTTGACATAATCCAACCTTGAACCTTACACCTCGTTTTAACATGCAAGAAGAAACTTACCAATTTAAGCTCGCATAGGAAACCAAGAGAGAAAATGGAGAAGGAGCGTAGCCAAAGATTGAGTTTTGCTATGAGATTTGGTGCACGAAAGGAGGGGTTATGAGCAGAACGCACGAGGCTACCAACACTCTACAATACAAATCAAAAGAGGCATTATGTGGCTGCAACAATGGAAAAAAAGAAGAAAGGAATGCTTAACAACACACGAAAAAGAAGGAAAACCAAGGATTCTCTAGCTGGGACTTTGAGGAACTCCTGCGCCTATAAATTCAAGCCATTAGCGCGCTTGGAAGGCATATAACGCACCAAGCAGAGCAAGTGAACTCTAAGTGCTGTAAAACCCTAATTTGAGCCTTAGCATTTCTTTTATTCTGATATTTTCCATAAGCCTCCCTTCTCCCTCAAAATTACCAACCCAGCAGAAACCTTAATTCGCCACTTCAAAATCAACAACCATCAACGATATATCTCTTATGCCAAACTATTGGACTTTTAGCTCCCAACACATCATTCAGGCAATTCATAATTTGTCGTTCAATCATTGCTAATAGGAGCTGTTGATTTATTTAAAAGTTGTTACTAAACAAGTTTTCATTATTCATTTTTTTTTTAAACAAAAAACTGAAAGTATTAACGAGACAAGTTTTCAATTTTTGTTTAAAGAAAAAGAAAAAAAATGAAATAGTTATCAATAGGTCCTTAGACCATTTTCAACTCTTGGGCTAAAACCTAAAATTTAGGTAGCTTTTTTGCTCCAAGTCTTATGATCTAAATTTTTTAGCCTAAGATTATTAAAGAATAAATTTAGATTAATTTTTTTAAAGTAATTTAAAAAAAAATTATGTAAACTATCATAATTTAATTTTTGAACATTTTAACTTAAAAATATTGAAATTCCGATAAATATTGAAAAATCACTAAATTTGGGTGAATTTTGAGTTAAATATTTTTTTTAATTATTTTAGCTGTTGAATTTAAATTTGGGCCATTAGATCTTTTTTTTACCGTTATATTTGATTATATTCGATCTCAGTCGTTGGATTTAATAAATCCTAGGAGAGATGCCCATGTGGGTGGGGTTCCGTTGATGGTGCCGACACCATTTTCTGGGCTAAATCATGGGGGGATTTGACTTTTGTTTGGTTTTTAGCTGTTAGTCCACACGTGTTGGGTTCGGTTTTGGGGGGGGGGGGGTGGGGCGGGGGGAGGGGAATAAAACCTAAAAAATAGCATTTAGCCCAAGGTTAGGTTTGGTCTTAAAATGTGACATCCCACGTCGCGCCAGGGGAGTGATCCTTATATGTATATTCCCATCCCTACCTAGCACGAGGTCTTTTGGGAGCTCACTGGCTTCGGGTTCCATGGGAACTTCGAAGTTAAGCGAGTAGTGCACAAGAGCACTCCCAGGATGAATGACCCATCAGGAAGTTCTCGTGTGAGTTTCCAGAAACAAAACCGTGAGGGCGTGGTCGGGGCCCAAAGAGGACAATATCGTGCTACAGTGGTGGAACGGGCCAGGGAAGTGGTCCGCCCCGGGCCGGGATGTGACATAAAAGGTGAAATGTAAAATGAAATGGTCATCAAACATTCCCTAAGCTCTACCACTTAGTACTACAATTTAGTGATATTCCTCTTCACTTGTAAGTAAAAAGTCTTAGATTCGATCTTGCCAAAGGCGATTTGTTAGCCCATTGTGAGACTTAGCCCACACCCCACCCCATTAGTGTAGATAATATTGTTTGTGAAAAAGAAAAAAATAAAATAAATTCCCTAAGCTCTTATCAAAGAAAAAGAAGTTGTAGCTCAAGTGGTTAATTAAGTGCATTTCACCTTCAACCTGATGTCCTAGTTTCGATTTTTCTGCTATGAATATATATATAATCATCAAAATAATAAAGTTCTTGTTCGATTTCTCTACCTACTATCACTTGTAGGAAAATAACAAAAATAACAGAGTTAACAGACAGTATGAATATTTAAAACTTCCTCTAAATTCTAATCAACCACAATTCACTTTTACCAGGGCACATGTTGGTGTGCAACATATGGAAGAACAAAAACCAAAGTGAAAGGAAAAAAAAAAAAAAAAAAACAATCATGAAGGTATACAAATTCAAGGCCACTCAAATTCCCTTATTCTAAATTTCATCTATGATCACACCGATTCTCATCCCAACCTTTTCGCTTTATGTGCGGTGCAGGCAAAGTTATCAAGCAGATATGATTGGCCCAATCAATTTTTTCACGTGGCCTTCTTTTGCAAGATGTGAAGTTTCTGCCGCCAGTCACCTTATATAAACTATAATTTTTGTTTATCTTCTGTTTAATTTAACTATCCCGATCAGCTGCTATACAATTTGACTGAGCTTTCTAATAATTCATGGTTTTTGCCTGGAATTTCTTTGACCCTTGATCCATTTTTGTATATCTTGAAAGCTGGGATTGTGCTCACATCCTCCATTTTGGCCAAGTAGGGGTGGTCTTCAACCTCCACCTAATTTAAAAAATTACTCTGAAAGTTAAAAAACAATACTAATATAATCTCATTAAATATGTAGAAATAGAACTTTCATAAAATTAAAAAAAAAAAAAAAAAGAAAAAGTAGAAACAGTACTGTTAACAAACTTGTAGTAAAAGTAAGATTGGAAGGGAACCAAAGTTTAGGAACTTGTATTCAAAAAGTAGACCGGGTTGGTTGGTGGGGTCGATGTTTTGGTTTCGGTTCAGAGAAAATCTCATACTGACATCAGTGCGATTTTTGGTCCCGGTCAAAACTAGACTATGCCCACCTTTACATTAAACCGTGATTTATAGACAACTTATTGTTTGTTTAGTGTCCCTCATTTTACTTTTTATTAAAAGTTTACAACAAGTTCTGTTTGTGAATATTTCCTATTGACCGTATAATCTTAGTAATAACTAACCTTGAGAAAATTGACAGATGGGAATCTTTTGCAGACTTGGCGCAGGGCTTGAAACACTTCCTTTTGTTTAGTTTTGTTACAAAACAGCACCACAGACATCCCTGTTGTTGAGACAATAAAGTGTTAGTTTTGTTGACTTCTTTCTAATCTACTTAAGCAGAAATTAGAACATTCAGCAGTTGGAATATACGTAAGAATATTCAGCTACCTGAGGATGTCACAAAGTGTCTAAAATGCTCATTGCTGGTAACAAGAACCAAATTTGATCCTAATTTCGCGTCTTCAACATCTTCGTCATGTTGTTTTTTAAGCTGGATCTTGGCTTCAAACAGAGCCTTTCCAACTTCCTCGTCTCCAGGAGTTTCCCGTATCAGCATCTCATAATCTTGAATTGCAGCTCCCCACCTTTCCAACTGAGAAATAGAAGTGTACTAATTAGTAAAGGGTTATTACAGACTCAATTTTTTTGTGCAGAAAGTGTGCTTGGCTTTCAAGTAATAACAATTCACCTTGGCGTTGCAATCTGCACGGCGTAGCCTGGCCTTGCTATAAGAAGGCTGCAAATCAAGTGCTGCATTGCAATCTTCAATGGCCTTTTCGAATTGACCAAGCTTAGAACGACAAGCTGCTCGATTGCATAGTAAAATAGAATTGTGTGGATCGTGCTGTAGTCCTTGGCTATATACCACACACGCTTCCGAAAACTTTGATACCTTGAAGAGAAGGTTACCACTTACTCGGGCTGACGCAACAGCTCTAGCCCTCTTCACCACCATACCGACATTCTTGTCACATGGATTTAGCCGTTCTGCATTTTGAGCTGCACCTATGGCGTCCTCAAACCTGCCAACCCCGTAGCTCTAAGATGTTAAAATCTTGACATAACATCTTACCTGACCTAAGATAAATTACTACTAAATTACTAATGATCAGGATGCTAAGTGTACTTAAGTTGGCTGCAAATAAATTATAGGGACCAACCTAACTTGTGATGCAATACACGACATATTTAAAATCCTATATTATATTAATTAGTACTAATTAATTAATTAATTAACTAACTAACCTGCCAGCAGCCAAGTAAACCTGAGCTCCTATCATTAACAGGTAAGCACTATTTGCCACGCCAAAAAATTTGGTGCAAATATCAGTGCCAAAACCGGGTCGATTTTGGTAGGTGGCATAGGCTTCTTGATGTCTTTGAAGCTTCAGCAAGGCCTCAGCTTGTAAAGCAAACACCTAACCATGATTAAACAACATTAGATTAATTATTCTGATTAACAGATTAGATTAATTAACTTTTGGCATAGCTAGGGGTTGACTAAAGAAAAAAGCTAATTACCTGTGGAGCTGAATTGGCACCTGAGGAAATTGCCAGTTGGGTTTCGTTTAACAGAACATTCCACTCTTGTAATTTCTGAGCTTCAGTGCATCTGCTAAGGCATTTTTGAAGAGCCTGACATTGGTCAATATCTTTCGAGAAAGCGTATGGACCCGAGTGCTTGTAGTGATCCAATGCTTTCTCTGCTTCTCCCAATCTAAATGACAGATTAATGTTCTTGTGTAAGCAAATGTCTTAAAAGAATTAAATATGTTACCTGAGAATTTTTGTCATGTAGGAAAATATGTTACCTGAGATATGTTGTTGCCAACCGATGATGAGCTTTGTGGTAAGAGGGTTCAATTTGGATTGCTTCTTTGCACTCGAAAACCGCATCAATGAGACGACCTAAACCAATCAAAGCTGCTGCTTTGTTGCTATAGTAGGCTGCCTTGTTTGAATCCAACGCAATTGCGCGATCATACAAACCCAAGGCTTCTTCGAATCTGCCCTCCTTATATGCCTCATTTCCCATGGACTTCAAAACCTCAGGGTCATCGCTGTTTCTCCTCACAATGTTGCCCATCTCACCATTGCCTCCTAGTTTTCCAAAGCCATTTTTTCGGCTAGGTGTGGAATTCGAGTCTTCGAGGTTTCTAGGATGATAAGCCAGAGTCTTGGTTGAAATGGCACTGGGACTATTGCTTGCTATCTGATTGGTAAAGCCGGGCTTCCTCAAGTTCCTAGACTGTCCTGTAAAAATTAAACTACTTGAAGTGGCTTGGACTGGAGCTTCGGTTTCATTGGCTTGCTGGTGATCACTGATCTTCCTACTGAGCTCTGCAGAGCTAGCAGTGAACGCTCTTCGTAGCTTCATCTCTTTAGCCAAGTCAGGGTGCTGTGACACCTTAATTTGCCCTGCTCCATTGGATGAAAAAATTGAGCTTCTTGCAGCATCTGAATGTCTTCTTGGTTGAACCTTTTGGTGGCAAGCTGAAGGCCCTGGATGATTCAAGCTAGGCTTCCCGGCATGTTTTGAGTCCAAATTCGGAGAAGGTTTACCTGAATTCAAGGAAATTACAGTAGCACTACCCTCTGTGGATTCGGATTGTTGGTTCTTGGATTCATTGTACTTTGAAGAACAATATTCACTGATTGGTGCATTCAAATCATTTGTGCTAGTATTTGAGGGTAGTGAATGAACAGATGATTTTCTAGGCCAGTAGCTACTGCACTGGAAAATCCCACCCATAAAACCACAACCCAATTCATTTCCCACCTTGTACTTTGCCATATCTGCCCTTTTTTTTTCTTCAAGTTTTTGGTACCTACAGCAGAAGCTACTTATAGAAGACAGATGTATTAAAACTCACGTTAAAAACTAATATAACATGTAGAATTAGGATCTGTATAATAGCAGAAAACAATTAAATGAACAAGGAAAAAAGAAAGACTCACTTAAAATATATGGGAAATATTTTTTTGAAGAGATGGCTTCACCCCTGAAGGATTTTTTTGAAACAGAATATTATCCAGAGGGTGTTTAAATAAGCTCACAGCCTCCTTAGAGTGGCTTCCAAGAAGCCAACTTTATCCTTTTTTTTTTTTTTTTTTGGAGGTTTATTTTGGTAGAGGCTGTGTGTAGGGTCAAAACCATAAACTTAATTAGCGTCTTCAAGAAAAAGGATTAGCCCCAGTATAAGACTTTTTGTTATTAGAGTTCCCAAAATCGTTATTCTAATGACCAATTGATGTGAAATATAAAAAATTAAATTTAAATAAATAAAGAATGAAGACAGGGCACTACTATTCACAAAATTTCAGCTAAAGGTTATATGATTAGAAAATAAATAAGATTATTGAAAAAGGGACTTCTCAACCTCTTCTGGTGGCCGAGGCTCATGTTTTTGGCGAAGCGCGAGACGTATACCGCTGGGATGTGAGATAATTAGACAAGGATAATGTTATTCGCTATACATTTTTACTTCACATATCTTTATTAATTTTTAACGATTGAAAATTAAAATGAGTGAAAAATAAAAGTAGGTGTGTGAGTCGCACTACTGTTAGACAAATTTGGAGGATGTGAGTTTAAAAAACTATGACAAGTGGCTTGTTAAATCCTGATTAATATTCAGTTGTCTTTATTAAACTTTTGGTTAGAAACTGAGAAGTTGACCAATGCATACACCTGATAGGGAATAGCTGCAAGTCTTCTAAATTAAGCTTTCCCAATTAAATAGAATGAATCATACTAATAGAATAAATCATACGAAAACAATAAATAGAATGAATCATACTCAAACAATGAATATAATTTTAAGTAAGAATGTGCTGGGAGAGAAAAATAGTGTTTGTTATATTTTCTTTTTAAATACAATAATCAAATTATTTTTTAGATATATCCTAAAAGCAAGAGACCAATTTTAAATCCACACTTCAATTTTAAAAGTCATCCCCCACTACGAAAAGGAAAAGGGAAGCTCAACTCACATTCGAAATTTGGTAGGTGAAATTTGGTAGGTTGAAATAATATGAAGTGCTTGTAGTTTCCAAATTGAATAACTTATAGGGTAATGTATGGGAGATTAAATTTAGAAACTAAATTTACAAACTACCCTAACTTGTAATATTACCCAGCTTCTTCAAGAACCTAGAGTTATCAGTAATGATTACATAGGAAAGGAGCTTTGTAGATGCCATGTAGATCAAATTTGCAAATTAAATAATGTGTTAGTTTAAACACGTTAATCAATATTTAAGTAATAATTCAATCATCAATACTCACATTGTTGTTGTAAACATCCTAGTTCAAGTGTGATTGTGTAAATCCTAGATTAGATTTGTTTCCAGTTATCATTTCCTATTACAACTTGTATTACTTGGGGAAGAAGGAATATCTTCTCTCCTTTTACTACTATAAATAAAGGCACAATGTAGGAGGGATAACAACACACATTCCCCTACAATTCTACAAACACATCTCTCTCTTTCTCTCTTCTCCTTGTCGCCAGCCCTCACTCTCATTGTCAGATAAAATAGACCACAACACGTCATCAGCATGCTCATACCGCTGCGCTTAGGAATTTGACGTTGAAGAATTTATTTCTGCATCAAACCAGTTCATTCATATCATCACGCAATCGGGTTCTTTCAAAACAACATTTTTTATCTCGATATTTTTGCAGCCCTGATAGCATGAACATTCACCATAATGCATGACTCAACTTTACGTTTTTCAAATTTTAGATTCTACATAAATTGTGTATGCATTATATTCATAATTATTAAATTATGTGAATTTGTTATTTACTATGAATTGAATCAAATATATTTGTATATGCATCAAATTGAATTAAATTAACATATTATTGTTTTGAATATGCAAATAATTGAATTGAATAGAAAAAAAAAAAGGGGAAACCTAGGGTTCTTTCGAACCTGTGACCATCACCATGAAGACAGGCTTCCCACGGCAAGCCGAGATCTACGGAGCTAGAAGCTTCGAGCTTCTCAAACCTAGAAAACCTAACACCTTTCATGGTGTCCCCGTCTACATCAACCACGGCATGGCCTGCAGCCACTACCCTGAACCTTTGGTTCATGTCTCCGACGACCAGAATTCGTCCTACGTCAGAAATTGGAATGAGATTCACTTGAATCTTGTCGAAATTTTGTCGAAAATCCGATTTAAATTTTCTAGGGTTTGGTTTGTATAATGTTGAGATTACATCATCTCCGTTCACCACCGTGGTCATCAAAGACCACCATGACTCAACTTGAGTCCTAACCAACCCCGAACTGCCGCCAAGAGCGACAGGTCAGGCGTTCTTCTCCGGTGAAACACACCCAGCACACACTGGGGTGTTTGGTTCCAAAACCCGAGCCCTATTAGGCTCTATTACTCGACTTGTTTCACTTTTTCCTTTTTGGCTACTTACCTAACCCCAAGCCACTAGGGCTTGGCCCTCTGCTGACATCTTGCTCCAGTCCATTGGACTTTGGAGCTTCCCTGGCCTAAATTGTTTCTCTCAGCTAGTGTGTGAAAAAAAAAAGTTGTTTTTTGGGATCACCTGAAGTGGCCTACTGAATTTTTTTTTTAAAAAACCTTTGGACTTGCCTGCAGCAGACCATTCCCTTGCCCAATCCTCCCCTGAGCCTGCAGTCCCACTCAAGACCCACGACCCAATTTTTTCAGCCTAGGTCTCACGGACCAATTTTTTTTAAGCCACCCGGGGGCTTATTTTTTCTTTTGGGCCCCGAGTTTTATTTGCCTAATTATTTTAGAACCAATGGGTTTTATATTTTTTCACCCACACTTTAATTTGGCCCGAAGTCTAAATAATTAATTCAATTATAATCATAAACCTAAAAGTTATATTTTGCATATTCTTGTTACATATTTTTGTATATATTTGTGTTTGCCTGTAGGAATATATGAACATGAAGTTCATAATTAATTTGAAACCTGAAGTTTCTTATAAACATGCCTTGTTTGAAAACCTGAAGTTTTCCTTTAAAAACATCAGCCATGAAAACCCGAAGTTTTTTCATGCAAAATGAAACCAATACATGTCTAATAGAACCTGTATGTTCTACTCCTATGTGAATGAATTGATTTTTTCTCCACTACACTAACCATATTTTTTCATCTCTGTTATGATAAGAACATGTCGAATTTGAACAAACTCAACTTCACCTCTTTGGAGGTCTCTGAAAGGAACTACCTCAAGTGGGTCCAAGATGTCAAGCTCCACCTCACTACCAAGAACTTACATCCCGCTATTGAAGAAGAGACGGACAACCCTGTTGGTGAATATGAAAAAAGCCATTGCTATGATCTTCATCCGTAAACATATCCATGATGCTTTGCAAACTGAATATTTTGCTGAAGAGGATCCACGTGCACTATGGGTCGCTTTGGCTGATCGTTTTGATCACCAAAAGGACTTATTCTTGCCTGAAGCAAGACAGGACTGGTAGCATTTGTGCTTCCAAGACTTTAAGTCTGTGAATGAATATAATTATGAAGTTTTTCGAATCCGATCACTTCTCAAGTTTTGTAATGAAACTTTGACTGAAGAGGATCTCCTGGAGAAGACTTATTCGACCTTCTCTGCTTTTAATATTGCCTTGTAGCAACAATATAAAGCTCAGAAGTTCACTAAGTTCTCGGATTTGATCTCTGTTTTACTTCTCGTTGAAAAGCAGAACCAATTGTTGATGAAGAATCATCAAGCTTGACCTACTGGGGTGACTGCTGTGCCTGAAGCACATTATAGCACAAACCAAAGCCCAAAATGCCAAAAGAGGCGTGGTAAGGGCGGCCAGAAGCCATCCCACCAAGGTCACTAGAGTCAAGGCCCATCCAAGGGAGTAAACAAAGCCCAGAAGCGCCCAAACCTCACTCCCAAGGCCCTGACCTTTAAGAATAAGGGCAAAGCACCTTAAACCATGGACGCGGATATATGATATCATTGTGGTTCAAATGACCATTGGTCCTATGTTTGCAGAGCTCCCAAGAAGGTTGTAGATGAATATCATTCTCGTCGTAAGAAGTTTGAATCAAACTTTGTGCAAGTAGACGACTTGGAGACTATAAAGATGAATGTTTCTGATTTTCAGGAAGATACCACCCCTATGGAAGATTAGAATCTTAGACAAACAATTTTAGTTAGTTAAAATTGCACATTAGTGCCAAATTCCACCTAGTGGCCGAACCCCCCTCTTGTTTTTTGAACAATTTTTTCTTTATGTTTGGATTATTTGTTGGTGATTTGTTTTATTTTTTAATTTATTTTTATTTTTATTTTGATATTAAGTTTTAATTCATTACCATCCCTGAATAAATGAAATTATTTTGAATTGATATTTGTTTTTATGAACTTTTATGCATGTGACCGATTCAAATTAATTTTACATTCTAGGTATGACTAGTGGGAAAGTTAGTTGTCTTGTATATAGTGCAACCACACACACAGTTTTGTGTGAACGCATCTATTTCACTAACTTTATACCTAAGAATGCACTTCTGACAACCCTCTCAGGCTCATCCAACCTGATAAAAAGATACGGTTGAGGCACTCTATTCTAATGGTACAATCTTGACCATTGTTGAGGCACTCTATTCTCCACATTCCGGAAGAATGTTGTTAAGTTTCAAGGACATTAGAGATAACAATTACCACGTTGAAACCCATGTAGAAAACGAAGTTGAATTTCTGTGCATAACTTTCTACGAATATGGCCAGAAGCGTATTCTAGAGAAGATGGAGCGTATCCCGAGTGGTCTATATACTACGACCATACACCCCATAGAATGCCACTATGTGGCCGGCTCTACTACTGGGACCAAGCACGAAATTACACTTTGGCATGATCGTTTGGGACATCTCGGATGAATAACGATGCGCTGTATCCTCAAATCTTCACACGAGCATCCACTAACCCGAAGTACAGGTTCGATCCAAGGAATCGCATGTCAAACATGTTCCATGGGAAAGCTTATTACTAAGCCTTCTTATGACAAGATTCGTTCAAATCCTCCTATTTTTCTACAACAGATTCAAGGCAACATTTGTGGACCAATTCACCTTCCCTGCAGACCATTTAGATATTTTATGGTTTTGGTTGACGCTTCCACACGTTGGTCACACCTGTGCTTGTTGTCCACAAGGAACGCTGCATTCTCCAAACTGTTGGCTCAAGTTTTCAAGCTCAGGGCTCACCACCCTGATTATCCGATCAAATCTATTCGATTGAATAATGCTGGAGAATTCACATCTAAAACTTTTGATGGCTATTGCATGTCAGTTGGGGTTGAAGTTGAACATCCTGTACCCCATGTTCACACCTAGAACATGTTAGATCCCATGTCACCCAGGGAAGTGGATCATCTATGCCTTAAATGTACATACCCACCTCCATATAACACGAGGCTTTTTGGAAACTCACTGGCTTTGGGTTCTACCAGAACTCCGAAGTTAAGCGAGTTTGGGCAAGAGCAGTCCAAAGATGGGTGACCTACTAGGAAGTTCTCGTGTGAGTTGCCAGAAACAAAACTGTGAGGGCGTGGTCGGGGCCTAAAGATGACAATATCATGCTACGATAGAGGCGGGGCCTGGGATGTGTTGGAGCCTGGGTCGGGATGTGACAATTTGGTATTAGAGCTAATCTCTGGTTAGAAGTGTGCCGACGAGGACGTCGAGCCCCTAAAGAGAGTGGATTGTTTGATCCCACATCGTCCAGAGGAGTGGATCCTCTATGCCTTAAATGTACTTACCCACATCCATATAGCATGAGACCTTTTGGGAACTCACTGGCTTTGGGTTCTATCGGAACTCCGAAGTTGAGTGAGTTCAGGCAAGAGCGGTTCCAGGATGGGCGACCTACTGGGAAGTTCTTATATGAGTTCCCAGAAACAAAACTATGAGGGTGTGGTCGGGGCCCAAAGCGGACAATATCGTGCAATGACGAAGGTAGGGCTTGGGATATGGTGGAGCTCGGGTCGGGATGTGACAGAATGGCCTAACAGAGGCTTTCATTAAGCGCTTACAAATGATTGCTCAATCGTTGGTTATACGTACCAAGCTCCCGATCACTGTTTGGGGTCATGCAATATTGCACGCAACAAAGGTTGTCTGCCTGAGGCCTGTTATGACATAACCATTTAGTGCCCTTCAGTTGGTTACCGGATACAAACCCAACATATCGCATTTACGCGTTTTTGGTTGTGTGGTATATGTGCCGATTCGCCACCCTTACGTATAAAAATAGGGCCTCAACAAAGGATGGGAATCTATGTCGGATATGATTTTCCTTCAATTATTTGTTACTTAGAACCTTTGACAAGCGATCTATTTACTACTCGTTTTGTGGATTGTTACTTTTATAAGACAGTCTTCCTGTCGTTAGGGGAGATAAGAACGTTAATGTTTATGAAGAACGACTTGAATTATCGTGGACGACTCCCACTTTGTCTCATTTAGATCCCTGTATCACTCAGTCTAAAACTAAAGTGTAGCGCATATTAGATCTCCAAAGCATAGCTCAGAGCATACCAGATGCTTTCATCGATCTAGTGCATGTGACAAGATCTCATATTCAAGCTGTGAATACGCCTGCAAAGATGGATGCACCAAATGTATGATGGATTTCCCTCTTGGAGGCTCATGATGCTAATATTGGTGATCCACGAACATTAGAGGCTAGCCAATCATCTTCCCTTACACAAAAACGTGGCAGAGCCCTTAGTTTAAATGATTCACACCCCCAGAAAAGGAAACCCATCACACAAGGTCCTGAAGAGCCTACCGTGAATGCAACTATCGCTTACTCATTCTATCCAACTCATGAGGAAATTCTAAATTACGGAGTGTCTTTGAAGAGACGGATCTTCCTCCAGAGAATCGTGAGATTTCGGCCTATTATGCTAACTTAGATAATGTGTGGTGTAGAAATGAGATGATTGTCGAAGATGCATTAGCATTTGCAGTAGCTACTGAGATCATGTTGAGCAGTGACATTGAACCACGTTCTGTTGATGAATGTTGATGTAGAACTGATTGGTCAAATTGGAAACAAGCAATCCAAGTCAAACTCGATTCGCTTTCGAAACATAAGGTGTTTGGACCTGTGGCTCATACTTCTCCACATGTGAAGCCCATTGGCTACAAATGGGTTTTCGTTCGGATGCGTAATGAGAAGAACAAAATTGTGCATTACAAAGCTCGTCTTGTTACACAAGGCTTCTCACAACGTCTCGGGATTGACTATAACAAAACTTATTCACCCGTTATGGATGTGATTACTTTTCTCTATCTTATCAGTTTGGTAGTTTTCGAAAAATTGGATATGCATCTGATGCACGTAATAACCGCGCATCTCTATGGGGATCTTGATACGGAAATCTATATGAAAATTCCCAAAGGACTTACATTGACTGGTTCAAATATTTCTAAACCCCGGAACACGCTCTCAATTCAGTTGAGGCGTTCACTTTACGGTTTGAAACAATCTGGAAGAATGTGGTATAACCGTCTAAGTGATTATTTGACAAGTCAGGAATATGTGAACAACGAACCATGCCCTAATGTGTTCATTAAGAAGTCACATTCCGGATTTACGAATGTTGCAGTATATGTCGATGACATGAATCTCATCGGAACTCCAGAAGAGCTCGCGAGAACTGCCGCGCACCTAAAGTCGGAATTTGAGATGAAAGATCTATGTAAGACTTGATACTGTCTCGGTTTCGAGATAGAGCATTGTTCGGATAGAATTCTAGTACATCAATCGAACTACACTCAGAAAGTGTTGCGCCACTTTAATAAGTATAAAGCGAACCCTTCGAGTACTCTTATGGTCGTTCGATCGATAGATGCAAAACTAGATCCCTTCCGTCCTAATGAGGATGATGAAGAGATTTTTGAGTCTGAAGTTCCTTATCTAAGTGTGATAGGCGCTTTATTGTACTTAGCTTAATGCACTAGACCGGATATCTCCTTTGTTGTTAATCTTTTGGCAAGATATAGTAAACTAACACGCAGACATTGGACTGGTGTGAAAGACATCTTCCGTTACCTTAAGGGTACTACGGATTTAGGCTTGTTCTATCCCTATGGATCCTCAAGTAATGCCGCACCCTCTGCTTCTTGAGTCAATTTTCTCCTTGTTGGTTATGTCGATGTAGGATACTTATCTGATCCACATAAGGCGCGTTCTCAAATGGGTTATGTCTTTACTGTAGGAGGCACCGCAATCTCTTGAAGGTCAACTAAGTAGGCCTTAGTTGCCACTTTGTCTAACCATGCTGAAATTCTTGCCTTGCATGAAGCAACTTGGGAATGCTTTTGGTTGAGAGCAGTAGTGGGCCATATTTGAAGCTTCTGCAATCTTTATCTCGCCATTGATGTCCCAACGACGATCTTTGAAGACAACACAACATACATCGAACAGCTCAAGAAGGGTTATATCAAATGAGACAACACCAAGCACATTGCGTCGAAGTTCTTATTTTCACATCAACAACAAGTGCATCAGAAGATTAAAGTGACGCAAATCTGTTCACAAGACAATTTGGCCGACCTCTTCACCAAACCACTGCTGAAGACAACGTTTCAGAAGCTTGTTCATGGAATTGGTATGCGTAAACTTTTTGAGTTGTAACATTGCTATTTCTCTTTGGAATTGTGTCAAACTCAGGGGGAGTATCCTGAAGAATCTTGCTTGATCTTAATGTACTCTTTTTCCCTACGATTAGGAGCATTTTTCCCACTGGGTTTTTGCTACCTAACTAGGTTTTAATGAGGTACCCACCTTGGGTTGGCGATATCCTTGATGACGTCCTATAGACGTTTCTTTTGACTTTGCATTTCTCACGCATTTTTCCTTAGACTATGGATTTTATCCCTCCTTAGGTTTTTGCCATAGCCTTAGGGTTTTTAGTGAGACTTACTACTTATGCAAGTTCCTACCTTATTGAGAATAAGCGTTGTTCCTTAGAATCAGTGCCTACGAGTCGACTTCCTCAACTTCTGCATGACGCTGAATCTACCTTGAGTATTTACACACTCAAGGGGGAGTGTTGTAAACATTCCTAGTTTAATTGTGATTGTGTAAATCCTAAATTAGATTTGATTCTAGTTATCCTTTCCTATTACAACTTGTATTACTTGGGGAAGAAGGAATATGTTCTCTCCTTTTACTACTAGAAATAAGGGCACAATGTAGGAGGGATAGCAACACACATTCCCTTACAATTCTACAAACACATATCTCTCTCTCTCTCTCTCTCTCTCTTCTTCTTGTCGCCGGCCCTCACTCACCTTGTTTGATAAAATAGACCACAACAATTATTTGATTTTAAAAGTTGATCTTCCTAAAATTACTTTTTACAAAAATTTAGCATGACAAGGACAATTGGCTTCGAACCTGAGAAATGAAAATTTAAATAATATTGGAATCGAATTTCTAACTACTTATAAACTGAATTTATTTACCAAAATAAAGAAATGACCTCGAATCTGAGAATTGAAAATTCGAATATGGAATGACATTAGATATATAATCTATTGGAACTTTTACTACCCTTATTTGAGATAGTCTTCACAAACAAAAAGATTGCATTAATTCGCATGTGATCCAATATCATAGTGGATAGGGTGTTGAGTTTCCATACATGCCTCTCGCGTTCAATACTCCCCCCTAAACTATTGTAATAATCTCGAACTCTCTCCCCTCTCTTAATAATAATAAATTTATAAAAAAATAAGATTGTACTGAGTTGAAAAATACATAGCCAAATTAAATCAATTACAACAATTTCCCTTGCTGAAATTCCTTATCGATTTGATAAATCCCGTATTAGGTGAACATATTAATCGTTGTTTATCACAAAGACCAATTGGTTGTTACATTATATATCTTGTCGTTGTCGGCTAGTGTAATGCGTTACTTTTGTTAATTGCAATTGTTGTTCTTTATGCATAAATAGATGGGACTGTCGACCAAACTTGTTCTATACAGAAAAGCGACTAAGTCCATGGTATTTGAATGTGTTTTGGTCTGCGATGTTGTAGGACCTAAAAATATGCAATTGATTTGGAAAGTTTGTGAGAATATTTGTCCTGAATTTGCCCCCATCATGTCTGGTGGTGACATATCTAGTCGGTGCCGGCTTATAAACCCTAGCAGCAACCTCACAAATTCTCAAACAATTTGGCTGACGAATATAATTCCATCAATTATTAATAGTTGGAATTTGGAAGGTATACCACATAATCTCATATGATTAATATATGATCGATCGACGTGCCACTTCAACTAGCTAGCACAGTAATTTGGTTCTGTATATGCAATGAGATTCCAAAAACCTACCATCTTATACGAGGTCAAGCAATCAGAACTTAGGTTAGGCTTGTGCTTTTGAAAGGTTACCAAATCTTAAACACCGATCTGATGATGAATTAGAGGTCATTTATTTAACAGGAGGATAGAGGTTATTTGTTCGTGCAATGGTAACGTTGTTCTGTAAGGCAATGTGTCATTAAGTTATTAAATTGACGACTAAACTTGACAATTACTTACATGACTCGTTAATCCAATATGAAATAATACAAAACCAACAGGTTTCAGATTAACATGTTAACGGGTCAGGTTGTTGTTGAGTCACTATTAAGAATGCGCCAAGATGACGGGTTTGGTGCGCTACAATTCTTTAAGATAATAAGTATGACATGAAAACGACAAATACGACTCTTTTGCTAGGTCTACTAACTACTAGTTGAGATGAAGTATACACTATACCTTCAAATACTAAGATTTTATATAACAATAGTATGTCGACCTTACATTTCAAATAATAGGCTTGTCGCTGTTAAAAGTATAAATTCATGCACCTGAGTCTTGTATTCGCTTCTCTTCCAATAGTCCTTGGATAAACCAAAGACATAACATATATACCAAACTTATGAATAGGAAAGTTTTCCATTGCCAAATTTTCTATGGTTATGTTACTCAACAGTGAATTATGTTGATTCTTGTCTATATGTGCAACCCAAATTCATACAGTAATATTTATTTGGCAAGAGAATATTACTCATCTCTTGTAATGTTTACAAGATTACAGAGGATGGGGTAATGAAGCCATGCTGCAACACTTTTTTGATGTGGTTCTTAAGCCAAAATCCATGTACATAATAGACTTTACTTGCCGACAGTCCTAGTAGGCATTTGTGTCATTCTCTTCAAGATATGACTTAACAGGGGTGGACTCAAAGGTGACAAAGGGGCATTAAATCCGTAGAGAATCACACACTTTGTGAATTCTGAGCTCACTAAAAGCTAAGTATAATCTAGTCAAAGTTTACAACTATACATAATACCAAATGATCGACGAACCCCACTCTTTGATCTGATTTCAATATCCCTCTTTTGGACATTTGTCTTTATGCTCAAGAAACTTTGAACAAACGTATGGTTACAACTTCACAGAATTTGGTATCGTAGGCTAAATATTAATATGCATGAAGGAGCAGAATATCCATGATGATTATTGCTGGATGAGGTTGAAAGCAAATACACGTGTTATGATTGTCTGCAAATAATGTATGCCTTCTATGTCACACAATCTAAAAATCACACGTGAATATTTGACTAGATAAATAAGCCAAGAGCGCCATATGCTCCTGTGAGATGTCCTCAGTCACAAGCAAACACTATGACTTTATTCTATGCATATCCTCATCAGTCTTTCTGTTACATTTAACCAATTCTTCATGTATATTATTGCAAGCAGAAAATGATGACTGAAATTGTTTATATATGAAACAAAAAAAGTGTTTCTGAAAGAACTCAGCTAACTTGTGTCAGAAACTTTTGTTATAACATTGAGAAATATTTTAGTATGATTGTAACACGGGTATGAGGTATTATGTCCAACTAATTTAGTCATGATACATGTATCTATCTATAATAGTATACCTCAAGTTCATAAATGGTTTCTCTAACCTATTAAGTCCCTAAGCGAAAATTAAGCAGTAAGAGTAGTTAGGGTTACTAATCTAATAAACGTTCATGCCACAAAAGTTAGATGAGGATAACATTTATAATTAAAGTAAAGGCGGGTACTCTGGGTAGGCCTAGGAGAGCAACACTTTTGCTGGGTGCAGTCCAACTTTACCCAGCTGGACTTTTCCAACAAAATTGTGCCATTGGCATGCATGTAAATCAACACACACAGCATTTTATGAATGTAAACAATTGGCCATACCAATACAAAATATAAGAATGAACAACATTCTTTTGTGAAACAGATGTTTATATTATCAGACTGAATTTAAAATTAAACACATTTGTTTGAAGACATAAGACAATAAAAGAACATTTCCTATGTGTCACATAATAAAAGAACATTCCCAATTGATTTGGTAAAGTTTCGCCTTGAACCCTCATCTATGTTTAACTATCACAAATTTTCCTATTTAGATGGATATTTAGAAAGAAAAAAAAATTGGTGCATTATTGAATAAAGATATACACCACATAAAACAGAATAAACTGCACGAATAAAGACACGGTAAAACAGAGGATAAATCTTTTTCTACTTTGAGGCATTGGTAAAGGCTAAATGCATGAAATTATTATCCAATAAACTTCTTCTCCAAGTTGGAATCTTAAAAAGAATGTAAAAAAAAAAGAAGGCAGGCTTGGAATGCAAGGCTTAAGCTGGATCATGGGAAAGCGATACGTATAAGGTGTGAAAACGAGGCAGCTGATGAGAGGCCCTGAGAGATTTTCTGAGATTGTAATATTGGCGTTTGGCAAGATGCAGATCGATGAGAGACCATGGCCAGCTGCATGCTGCTTGGGAATCAAGGCTGAGAGAAAGTTGATGATACGTATATTAGGGTGTCCGGAAAGGGAGGCTTGTGCACTTTAAGTAAAGACGACAACAGCTGGTCACGTGATCCAATGCCATCGAAAGCAGGCCAAGCCTTGAGCTTTAAGCATGTTTGTCATCTGGTAAACTTCTTTGGAGTAGTGTCTGCATTACTGTGTGTTGGTTTATTTGGAAGCGGAGATGTAGTAGGGTATTTGACAGTAACTTCCTTATTCCTCACCTTCCAGTTATATTGGACTTCTTAGAGGCTTGGATAAATGCTAAAAAATCTGCTACTGGGAGACCCATTGGAAGTCAAGTTCGCTTATCTTTACTTCGAAACCTTTCTCGATTCGCCGACATATTAAATAAGGAAAAAAAAAAAGAAAAGAGAAGTCGACTACGCAAACAACACAACCTCTTTCGCCTTCAACGGAGCCAGGGCAGGCTTCAAATGCTGCCATTTCATCTGAGAAGAACAGCACAGTTATACCCACGGGGACCCGTTTGTGGAGGAAGGTGCCATAACATAACTAATGTCTTTGTAACCAGAACCCTAGCCAGTTGTGGCTCTGGTTCACATGGCATGGGGATCAGCCTCAACAAAACATTCCAATTAGCAGTTCCCATGCATACAGCTTCCCCCCAGTGCTCTTAAAATTTTGAAATTTGGCATGATAGTTAATCTCCCAACTCTCGCAAAGTGGTAAGCCTTATAGGCATGACAGTTAATCACAATGACATAGATTCTGATTTGTTAAAAACGAACCAAGCCAGTGGGTGTAAAAAATGTGGTTGTTACATCTGGGTGAGATCATACTTTTTCTTTATTCTTTGTTTGAAAATTGTGTACTTATTCCATGTATTTTTATATTGCAATGCATACATTTTGTAACTTACATCACTTATTCAGTTATTCTTTCCATTTCATAAACTCAAGCCAGATCTTTATTTTATATGGTTCAATTCATTGTCAGATAAAATCTGTCATGCATTGAACTTTACACACTCTTATCATGTTTCCTTTTCTTCTGCTTCTTTTTCTTTAGAGAGAGAGAGAGAGAGAGAGAGAGAGAGAGAGAGTATATGCATGTAATTATGTGTGATACAATTTAATCACAATACTTTTTTAGAGCTGTAAAAATATAAAGGAAAAAATTCTTATAGAAGTGCTTATAATAGTGGTTTCATATTAATACGAACTGTGTTCGGGACTTGTTAGAGTATGATCATAAAACCAAAATCGTTAGGCCGGCTATTAGGATTTAGTTGGTACAGAAAAGTCTCAAGAGAGGGGTACTAATCTTACAGATGTGCGGATTATTTTGAAGTATGAATGTTGGCTTGAACACTTAGTATTGAACAAAGAAACATAGTTGGTTTGTATATGAATTCTAATAGGAGAATTACATGAGTGTTGGTAATAAATATAATATATAGATTTATATGTGTGTGTGTGGAGGTCTCTGCTCCTATAAAGATACACTTAATTTCTAACCCGAGAGCCTATTATTGGTTAAGCATTAAGCTTTTGTCCGAAAGGAGAAGGAACAGGATTGTTTTTTATCATACATCGTCATCATCAAATCAAATTGATAAACTTTATAGGCCCAACATGGTCTACTACCAATATACTAAATTGTCCTAAATCGCTTTTTACTAGGTTTTGATTTTTATCACAAAATGCATTAGTGATATTAGGGGTGGAATCTTCTTGAGTTGTATATTATTTTGTCATATGCTCAACGTGGAATTCTATTCTCCAACACGCCTCTTCACGAGTCACCCCACACAGGGTCTTACAGGAAACCTATTCCCACATAATGAACTGGTCAAATCATTATACTTGAGCTAATGCCAATCTTTTTTAGAGTCCAAGCAGTCAATAGTTAGTCGCTAGAGCCAATGCCAATGTTTTCAAAGGCCCAACTTAAAGGAAGCACATTCGAGTCCAATAACTCAAGCTTCTAACGTGTAGAGAGAATAGCTTGCTCTGATAACATAATAAATGTTATAGGCCCATCATGTACACTAACAATATTACTGATATTGACGTAACTTAACTACCTATTACTAGGTGTTAGGTTTTATCTTAATGAGCCTTGATGATATTAGGAGTTGAATCTTCCATATATATGTTGTGTATTATTTTATTATATACCCGATGTAAAATTCTATTCTCCAACACAATTTTTACAAGTTAGTTTTCTTTCATATGGATAGGTAGCTTATAAGAGTTTATGAGTTTGTGGTTTATTAACTACCTCAGAAAAGATCATACGTTGAATATCATACATGAGTACTGTCAATTGGGTCTTTATACATTACAATATTGATATTTTTCCTTTAAAGAAAGGGGATAATATAGGTTTACATAATGGATCCATCATAACTAGTATTAAACTCAACACAAATATTAAAAGGTCTTTATTATTATTAAAGCTTTAGTCGAATCTAAGATTTTCCACATATATACAAATAAGAAATACCATTAAACTATAGTATTGTTAACTCAAATATCATGAATTCAACTCAATTGTTTTAGCAAAATAAATAATTGAACATGTTCAGCTTAATTTTCCTTGATGGAGTTTTATTTGACTATGCTGAACTAATTTTAGTTTATCTTGATTAAGGCTTGAGTTCAAGTTTGGGTTAATCTCAAGCTATATAAGCCTAACATAGTCTAGTGATATACTAATAATGACCCAAAGACATCAGGATTCAAGGGAGTTCATAGATCATCATGAACCACAGAAATAGTTTCATTTCATCAGGATAATGATCATTGGATTCCTTGAACCTTTCTAAAAATGATTCATGGATTGGCTGATGAAGATATTCTGCATTGGTCCTGAGAGACGAAAACAGACCCTAAACCAATTTGGTAACTCTTTTAGAGTATGAAGGCGAAGCTGAATAAACCATGTGTGGGAATATCAGATAATTTGAAAACATAATACAATATCCCACACTTTTTGGTCATCCCAAAAGTTATACCTCGAGGCCTACAACTATAGCCTGAGCAATCCCTCTATTAGAATTTTCATTCAACTTAGTCGCAGATGAGAACATCATCACATGCCTCATGGTATTAACTATCTGATATTTTGTTTGTCCATCAATGCTCCTGTAAACACGAATTTCCTATGACAAATGAGACAAGAACACGTGTACAAAATAAATTATTTGTATTAATGAATTTGTAGGGTAACAATCTCTTTACAACTTGATCCTCCGATTAGATCTCCAAAATGTAAGATGTGTGATGTAAGGGTTGTTGATCTAAGGGTCACGATGACTTGATCTTGGATAAACAATTGGCTCAAGGATTTGACTTGTAGCGAAGGAAGAATTGGCACGTGTGGTGGTGCTTGTTGATTCTTCAAAGGCTTCAACGAAGAACATAGAGTGCTTTCTAAATTCTTGGGAGTCTTCGGGAATTTGAGAATTTGGATGCTTGAGAGCTTTAGATTTTCAAAGCTTTAGCATTTTGGGTTTGAAATGATTTTCTGGCTCCTTTTATTTTGTCTTAGAGCCTTGTATTTATAGACTTCCCAATCCTTGCCTACAGACGGATTTGACCTTGATTGTGAGCTTGATTAGTTGACGAAAGAACCAGGACTTGATTTGTGGCTTGGCTAATGGTTTGTTTCCATCAGTCAATTAATAAACCCATTATTTAATTTAAATAAAATCAAATAATCAATCTTGCCCAATTTGACATTTCTATTTGTTTTAATTTAAATTAACTCATTTGTTTAATCTAAATTAAAATCAAATATTAATTTCCGTCAATCATTGACATGTGGCCTTGATGACTCTTCCGATCTTGATGAGTTATATGCCATGTAAGCCCTCGCATGCCAAAATTTGATGTGTTTGGTGATCATTTATTTCATTGAAATTTCGATATCTACAAATTCCCCCACTTCAAGGCGTGTTGTATGCATGTGCATGTCACGTGTAGAATGTGTTTTGAAGTCCCTCGCATAGTGAATGTATTTGACCATTATGCTTTGAAGTCCCTTAACTTCCCTCAACGTAGATGTCGATTCAAGGGCCGTCGAGACTTGATCTTGAATTAGGCTAGAAGTTTCTTTAAGGGCCATCAAGGCTTGGTCTTAAATGAAACGGGACCACAAGGAGTTTCACATGGCTGGTAATTTTCGGCTTTAGTAGTGGATGAGTTGGCACATGCTTGTTGTGCTTGTTGATTCTCTATGAGCTTGATGAAGAACACGAGTGTTTGCTTTGGCCAAAGAGCTTTATGGTTTCCTCCAAAGCTTTGGCTTTGCTTTTCTTCGGGGCCACACTTGATCCAAGGGTGGTGGACACTTGATCTTGAATCGGACTTGTGATTTCTTCACCGGGCTATCGAGGCTTGATCTTGAATGGAATTGGACCATGCATGGTTTCATGTGGTGGGTGGTCTTCGACTTTGGTGGTGGTTGAATTGGTACGTGTACTTGTTGTGCTTGTTGACTCTCCACGAGCTCAATGAAGAACACGAGTGTTTGTTTTGGCCATAGAGCTTTCTAGAGTCAAATTTGATTCAAGGATGGCGCATACTTGTCCCTAAATTAGACTTGTGATTTCTTCAAGGGCTGTCAAGGCTTGATTTTGAACAAATTGGGGCCATGAGTAATGTCACGTGGCTGGTGATCTTTGACTTTGTGAGATGAATTGGCACGTATTTGTTGTGCTTGTTAATTCTCCACAACCTTGATGAAGGACACGATTGTTTGGGTGTTTGAGAGATTTCTGGATGTACGGGGCTTGGACTTCCTTTTCCTCTCCCCACTTATGAAGGAGTGCCTAGTATATATAGGCAAAGAATTAGGCTTGATTTGAAATACCCAATTGGAGCATTAGGCTCACCTTCTTCTTTTATTTTGAACCCCTTGGATCAGTGTGCCTATATCATGTCGTTGGATTCCTTAGTATTGACGCGTGATGATGGAGGAACTGGCACATGTAGGTGGTGCGACTTGAAAACTTGTATGGCAAATGTATTTTTTTTTATACCATGCTAAACGTTGATACCAATCTTAGTACCAATCAGTGCATTTTCTTTCTTTCTTTCTTCACCGTGACCATTAGTGCATATTTTTGGAAGACCAATTGAGCATTAGACAGCTTCTCCAATAACATTTTATATGGCAAGAAGTCCCATATTTCCCTTAATATGCCTCCAACCAAATCAGCGAGCTAGGTCCACTCTTGTAATCTCTTTTGGTAAGAAGCCACGCAAGTATTAAGCATCTGATTTTGTGATCATATAGCCTATGCAAGCAAGTAACTATTTGTGCAGCTTGTATTGCTTTGACTAATTTGAGACAAAATGGGTACTGAATTTGGGAATTATTAACATTTCCCCTATGTGGCCTGCACTCCAAACAAGTAACTAAGAATGACTACATAACCAATGTGATTATTCTCTACAAAAAAAAATTTCCAATAATCTTGTGATCATGAATGATCAAACAAGCAGAGTATCCCCATGACTGGTGGTATTTGGCTTTGATTTTCCATATCCAAATTGGCAAGAATGGATCTAATAATCAATGCGATTGTCAATTTTCTTCCTTTTTTAGATATTTTGCAACCTGCTCAAGAAAGCCTTGAATTTGTTTTTCCTATATAAAGTGAGACTAGGGTTGACCTTTTATTTATGCACCGCGGCACCGTGCTTTATCTCTGCACAGACTGGAGTCACCATCGCCATCAGTTGTTGTGCTTCCTCCATGAACCTCGACAATGCTCACCGAGCCCGTCTTGACACGGTCACGGTGGTTTTCTCCAATTGGTCTGCTTTATCGATGGATGTAGGTACGAAGGTGCAAGTACGACCGCGTTCATCTCCATTGTCACGAGCCCACTGTCCTGAAGAAGATCGATCATGCCATTCCATCGGTTCCATGCTAAGCCATGCGGCAACGCCGAACTATTTTCTTTCTGTTGGAACCAAAATGTATCACTTCTAATTTTCATTAATTAATTAATTAAGGAAAGTGTTATCAGCACTCTTAAAATCTAATTCTACATTCCTCACAAGTGTATTTTTCTTTCTAATTATAGAAAGTTTGGAGTACAAAATGAGATTTTTGGAGTGTTAATAACAATTCCCTTAATTAAATATATAAAAATAATATAAAATTTTCCAACACTTTTTTTTATTTTAATCTTTTTATGCTGCAGGTTACCCCACGAAAGGAATGTCAGGCCCGGCCTAGGCCCAATGCCACCAGGACGGTTGTCCAGGGCCCAAAATTGAAAGGGGCACAAAAAAAAAAAAATCCAAGTCCAGAGCCCAAATAGGGGTTTGGAGGGCAAGAGCCCAAGTTTGACAAAAGATGAAGAAAGGCCCAAGTTTTGGGCATAACACCTAAAAATAAAAAATAAAAAAAATGCAAACAAACAAACAAAAATAAGAAGGACCACTCGGTCCCTAATTAACCCTAACTTCCTAATACATACACCCTTTTCCCGATTCCCCACCCCAATTCCCCCACTGGCCTCCCATCCCTGACTCCCTTTTCTTTTCTCCCAATTCCGTTGGTTGCAAGTGAGTGATTTATTGTTTCCTGAGTTGGCAACTGCAAGCTGCTGCTCAGCTAGACAGGTCCCTCCTTCTCAACTCAACGCCATTCACCATTGGTTGTAAGTGCATTCACCAACCCTTTTCAGTTTTGAGGTAAACTAATTTTTAAAATTTGAATTATCAATTCATAATTTAATATAAAATTTTGCAAGTGACATAGAATTATATGATAATTGATGTATAGAATTGTTGTTGTTGATGAATTGAATTCTTGATAATTGAATTATTTTATTTCATTTCAAACCCAAATTTTAGGTTGAATTTTATCAATTTTTATAATATGTTAGACTATGTGTTAGTGCTTTTATAATATATAATAGATGTTAGTGTTTTTATAATATATAATATGTGTTGGAATGATAATTTTGATAGCAAATTTTTGTTATATCATGTGTAGGTAATTTTTGCGAACAAATTATCGAAACCATGTCTTTTAGGAAACAACTCTCTGGTAATATGAAAAGGAAAAAAAAAAGGCAAAGGATAACGAAATTGCCGAAAGTTTAAAAGGATCTCTTAATAAAAAATAAAATAAAATTTCTATAAAGAATGAGTCGGTTGAAAATTTGAGAGAAAATGATGTTGCTAAAAAGTCACAAAATGTTGTTGGGGAGTCTCATGACCATGAAATTGGTGGTTATGTGAAGAAAGATGTTAATGACGAGTCTTAAGACCGTGAAAATGGTGGTGATTTAGAGGAAAATGTTGGTGATGAGTCTCAAGACCATGAAAATGGTGGTGTGGATTTAAATGTTGTTGATGGTCATAATGGTGTAGAGGAAAATATTGAATCTCTTGAACCTATTTTCCATTTAAACATTTATGATCCAAGAGTCTTGGATGGTCTTAATGCATAAATGATAGACTTGTAGAAAATGGACTAATTCGAGAAACTAATCTCATTTATCCTAAGGACAAACTATCTAGAAAATTTTCCTCATACTACTATGATCGAAAATTATGAACAAGTGAAATTTATGATAGGAAATGGCTCATGTACTCAAAAGAGTTGGATAAAGCTTTTTGCTTTTGTTGTAAATTGTTTAAAACAATTGCCTCAAAAAGTGAGTTAGCAAAAGATGGAATTAGTGATTGGAGACATCTTGATGAGAAGCTTGACCAACATGAAAAGAGTAAGGAGCATCTCACTAATTTGAAAACTTGGGTTGAGTTGAAAAATAGATTGACAGAAAATTAGACAATTAACAAAGAATTTCAAATACGAATCAAGAAAGAGACAAATCATTGGAAACAAGTGATGCTTAGAATTATTGTTGTTGTGAAATGTCTTGCCACACATAATTTAGCATTTCGTGGAACAAATGAAAGACCTTATGAAGACTCTAATGGCAACTTCTTAGGTTTACTTGAAATGATTGTGGAGTTTGATCCAATAATGCAAAAGCATTTTCGACTCATTGAGAATAAAGAGATTCATCATCACTATTTGAGCCATAAAATCCAAAATGAGTTGATAGCTACTTCAGCTTCAAAAGTCAAAACTACAATCATTAAAAAGGTAAAAGAACCCAAATTTTTATTTTGTCATGCTTGATTGTACTCCTGATGCAAGTCATGTGGAACAAATGACTTTAATTTTGAGATGTATTGACTTGTCAAGTAGGTCAATAAATATAAGTGAGTATTTCTTGGGGTTTTTTAAGTGTGGAAGATACATCAAGACAATGACTTTTTAATGAGTTGCAAGATGTCCTAAAGTCTCTTGATTGATATTGATAATATGAGGGGACAAGGTTATGATAATGGATCTAACATGAGAGGGAAACATCAAGGTGTCCAGAAAAGATTGCTAGACATAAATCCTAGAGCCTTTTACATGTCATGTAGTTCTCATTGTCTTAATTTAATAGTTTGTCATATGGCCAGTTCATGTCTTAAAGAAAAATCTTATTTTGGAGCATGTCAATACATATATACGATGTTTTCCAACTCTACAAAGTGTAAGAATATTTTGCTTGAACATATTGATGGTTTAACTTTAAAGTCATTATCAACTACTCGATGGGAAAGTCACATTGAAAGTGTTAAAGCAATTAAATCCCAAGTAGCCTAGGTCAGAAATGTTTTGTTTAAGTTGGTGGAAATTACTGAGAATCCCCAATTAAGTAGGGATGTAGGATGTTTAGCATCAGGAGAGCTTTCAAGTTTTGATTTTGTATTAAGTTTGGTTATTTGGTATGACATTTTGTTGAAGATTAACATGGTGGCACAAAATTACAATTTGAAGACTTGCATCTTGATGTTGCTATAAAGGCATTGGAAGCACTTGTTACGTTTTTTTGAAAACTACAGAGAAACTGGTTTTGCTTCTGCCATGAGTGATGGTAAAGAAATTCCACATGATTCGGAAATTGACCTTATTTTTCAAGCTAAACGCCATAGACCTAGAAAAAGACATCATGATGAAGTTGATGGTAATGAGAGGGAACAACAGTTTGCTGAAGAATCATTTAGAACATATTATTTTCTTGTTATAGTGGATATTGTTCTTTCTCAACTGAAACATAGGTTTGAACAGTTAAAGGCTTTTGAATATATTTTTAGCTTCTTGTTTGATGCACCAAAGTTAATTTCATTGGATGATCAAGAGCTAAAAGAAAATTGTATGAATCTTGAAGCACATTTGAAACATGGAAATACCATGGATGTAGATGAGCCAATTTATGTTCCGAATTACAGGTTTTGCAAATGATGTTACCTGAAGAAGCATTTCTCTTGAATAATCCATGGATATCCATGGAAATAGCAAATTTTGTAGAAGAAACTGACATGTGTCCTAATGTCTTGATTGCTTATCGTGTACTGTTAATTGTACCTGTGACCATGGCATCTGCAGAAAAAAGTTTTTCAAAATTGAAATTATTAAAATCTTACTTGCAGACTACTATGACTCAAGATAGGCTAAATGGATTAACAATCTTATACATTGAAAAGGATAAGATTGAAAACTTGGAGTATGATGATATAATTGATGATTTTGCTTTAAAACATGCCAGAAGACAATTTCCTAAAGGTTGAAATTTCAAAGAGCTTTGCTATGAGTGGTTGTACATTATTGTACTTTTGATTGTTGGGGTTTAGGTACTATGTCCCCCTCGTTTATATTTTCTCAAGTAATATAATTTGGGCATTAAGGCCTAGCCCCTCCTCCCCCAGCTTCGACTGGGTTCCAGCCCTCGTTAATTTTTTTTTTTCTTTTAAACATATGTTTCCGTATTAAAAAAATGCACATTTTGAGCTTTCGCACTGGGCACCAAAAAACTCAAGACCGGCCCTGACGAATGCATGGTTTGGTTGTGAGCACAAAGCTAAAGTAACACTTCTATGATGGCGGACATGATTTGACGATTCAACGGAGGCAACCTTGTTGCTAGCTGCGACTGATACATATGCCCCGGTGAATGGACGTTGTAGCGAAATGAGATCCCTACAAAACAACGACTGCTCTTATTGCTTGCTCCTTTTTGTTGCGTTCTAGGTCCGTTGCTGTGATTCACTGCAACCCCACTGCTTGCTACTGCTGCCCACTATGACTCTGCTGGTGCTGCTACTGCCGTTGCACGCTTGATAATTGCTGCACACTGTAATTCTACTGTTGCCCGCTGCATCAATGTAGAGTTTGATGGGAATTCCAAACAAAGAAAAGGAAAAAGCATCGACAAACTGAAAATGTCTCTAAGGCAAAAAAGTGCATCTCAGCCTTCTAATGTTGATATGCTTTCACACCCAGCACTTCCATGCTTTAGCCGTGCATAGTCTTTGCATCATGTCCCTTCAACTTTTGGAACAACTATGCCAAATGAATATGGAATTTGTAAATGGGCCCCTACCTTACTTAGACATCACCATCCACATATATATTATATATTTTATTGCAAATTGGTGCATATTTCTCATTCTTCTCTCTTTCTTTCTTTTTTCGTTGTTTGCTTCTTTTTTTTTTTTTTTTTGAACCTTTTTTTTTAATATTCTATCATTTTGCTCCCATTTTTATGATTATTTTTTTTAGAGAGAATTCTTGCCAGATCCTCTGTGTGAGGATCCTAGGGATCATTTAATCACATTCGTTCATCGTATATCATGCGGCCAGTTTTCGTCAAGTACTGTTCAATTCAATTTTAAATAAAAAAATTTATAATGATTTATGACCGTATGATATACGATAAACAAATGTCATTGGAAGATCCCCAAGATCCTCACAAAAAGGATCCTCACAGACCCTAGCTTTTATTTCCCTCTAACTTTGTCGACATGACCCGCCTTCTTTCACTAAACTCCTCATCATGTTAATTCTTCTTTAAGTCAAGGTCGACTTCTTCATCATACTATGACTCTAACCTGGTCATAAGTGTAACAATCTGCACATCCTTCTCCTCGACTGTCCTGGTCAGCTTCGTGATCGCATTTTTCATCTGTGCAAGTTGATCTTCAATGGAGGTGGCACTGGTGGTTATAACCTAAGCAACCGAAAGATGCGACTTTTTAACGAACATCGAGGGTGCAGGCGAAGTCTCCATGCGGCAAATGCTTTTTGGTGATCCCTAGTAGGAACATGTGCTTGAGTCCGCGTTTGAAGCCGGTGACAATGAGCAATCCCGTGAACTCTTTGACATGAAAGATCCCTGCTCGTCACTTCTAGACGCCCTCCGCGTGCCACAACAGCAACCTTTGGTGCCCTCAGCAAGGCTAGGCTGATGATGGGCTTGCGCTTCTAAAGTTCCCTTTGTTCCCTTAGCGGCACCAACTTTGAAATGGCGATCGCCTTTGTTTTACTCTGGGTCGTGATGCCAATGAATTCTTTGCTTGTAGCGAAAGTGCTGACACTCTTTCCCTTGGTTGCAAAAGCAACTTGGCCCTTATTGGAAGCCATCGATTTCGAAGTGTGTTTGGATTTCTTGAACGGAGAAAGAGACGAAAGGTAGAGATTGTCCCACTGGGCGTGCCAAATTTGTAAACATGAATGTCCTTTGATAAATAAGACAAGAACACATGTACAAAATAAATGATTTATATTAATGAATTTGTAGGGTTACAATCTCTTTACAATTTGATCCTCTTATTCGATCTCCAAAATGTAAGGTGTGTGACGTAAGGGTTATTAATCTAAAGGTCACGATGACTTAATCTTCTATGAACGATTGCCTCAAGGATTTGGCTTGTGGCGAAGGAAGAACCGACACATGTGGTGGTGCTTGTTAATTCTTCAAAGGTTTTGGTGAAGAACATAGAGTGCTTTCTAAATTCTTGGGAGTTTTCAGGAATTTGAGAATTTGGATGCTTGAGAGCTTTAGATTTTCAAAGCTTTAGTGTTTGGGCTTGAAATGATTTTCTGGCCCCCCTTCCTTTGTCTTGGAGCCTTGTATTTATAGACTTCTCAAGGCTTGCCTACATATGGATTTGACCTTGATTATGAACCTGATTAATTCACAAAAGAACCAGGACTTGATTTGTGGCTTGGCTCGTGGTTTGTTTCCATCAGTCAATCAATATACCAATTATTTAATTTAAATAAAATCAAATAATCAATCTTGCCCAATTTGACATTTCTATTTGTTTTAATTTAAATCAATTAATTTTTTCAATCTAAATTAAAATCAAATATTAATTTCCTCCAAGCGTTGAGATGTGTCCTTGATGACTCGTCCAATCTTGATAAGTCATATGCTACGTAAGTCCTAACATGCCTCGTAAGCCTTCACATGCCAAAATTTAATGTGTTTGGTGATCATTTATTTCATAGAAATTTCGATGTCTACAGTTTCATTTAACAATTGATTTTTCATTATACTGAACTTGATCACCCATGTCACTTAGCCTAGGAGAATAGTTTATGTTAAAGTTGTTCTTTCAAATTTTCTACCAAATTTTATCCTATTTACTCATGGTTTAGGCATTTGTCTCAGTAAACTATTCTTCTAAACTTGAGAATTAGGTTTCAGTGATCACAAAAACTTTAGGGTCTTGTTTAGAGATCTTTATTGAAATTAATCTTTTAGCCAGAGCATCTACAAAGCTACCATCATCAATTAGGGTCTTTCCTAACTTATAATTCTTAAAGTTAGAAAGTTTTGTTTGTTTAAATAGGTTTTGGCTAGGCTTATCTTTTTCTTTCTTCTTGCCATCAGAAGAACAAGAAGTCGAACTTCTTAAGCATGGATCCCTAGGTTCCCATTTTTTAGAATTAAGAGGATCATTACTTTTTAAAGAATTCTCAATTGTACATGTTTGCCTTCATAAGAATTGGAGAAAAAGGTTGGTGAAATTATTCTGGTGTATAGCAGCAGAAACTCCATTATGTAAAGAAGTCGTTTGACTATCCTTATGCACACTAGGTACTTCTTTGTATGGGGAAGCAATGTTTCATTTTTTTTATTTACTTGAATAGTCTTTTGTGGGGTGAATTGCCTTTTCTTCATTTCCTTCTGCAATGTTATAAGTTCTAAATAGACATTCAATTACACTTATACACTACGTATATTCAAGGAATTTCCAATTTTTGCATACCATCCATACCTCGTAAAAACCTTGGATTAAACTCATTTTCTTTCATAAACTGAAAATGGGTTTTCTTTAAGAAAGCTTGCCTTTCTTGACTGTAAGTTTTTTTTTTTCGAACCATTCTCTTTTTAGAGTATGTTCTTCACTAAGATAGTCTAACTCAATAAATTCTTTATTAAGTTTGAACTTTGTTATGACAAAGATGTTAGAAACAACATCTAACCAGAGTGGTTCTGGTAGTGAATGATTTCTAAAAGGGGCAATGGCTCCTACATTTTCAACTTTATAAAGTGGAATTCTTTCATGGTCTTGCTCATAAGAATTGGATCTCATTGTTAGCCTATAAATGAATTTATTCTAAAAAGAATAGGTGTCGGTGCGTTTAAAGGATCAACGCTTAATCGAGAACCGACACTCAACCTAGCCAACCTATTAGTGGAGAATTGTATTTCTACTTCTTCATCTTCATATTGGTTTATAAAACTAGGTTTTCTATTCTGAATTGGTTAGGGTGGAGCAGCATCTTGTAATCTTTATCTTTCTGGTAGAGTAACTTCATTTCACCTTATTATTTTGGGTACCATTATATGGGCTTTTCCTATTTTAGCTTGGAACAAAGTGGTTTGCCCCTTACTATCCATAATTTTTGCTTTAGGTAAAATGGCGTTCATCACCTTATATGAAAATCCTATAAATCACAGCTAAATTTTGTTATCATGATTCCATATCATACCCTTGCGTATCAACGCTCATGATTAGAGTCTTTAAGACTCCAAGGTTCGATACCGTTATAGAAAAATTTAGAAAACAATTGAAATAAATTGGTCATTCACTAAGGAATAACTCTACTAAACCAACATGGAATTGACAAAGTTTATGTGTCATATATTTCTCAAGGATAGAAGTATTTAACTCTGTTCTGGTTAATGGTTTTACCACTACTTGAATTAGACCAACATGCAAATAATTATGACCATTTTGCATACGTTGATCTAATTGATTTTGGAAAAGCAATTGAAAATCTGCACTGGCATCAGTATCAGAGATTGTTTTTTCAACAGTCTTAATTGAGTAATTCGCTCTGAATTCAATAGATCATTTTTTAATATATATCATATATCGGGACTTTAGGTATGTTCCATTTTTGTAAGTCTTTTCCTATATTACATATGTTACTTCTTCAATATTGTTTACCCTCATGGTCCTTGAGCTATCACTGTTATGAGAACAACTACTGTTACTTATAGTCCTTTTACTCAAAGACCTAATTAAACCTGCCATTAGAAGAGAATTTATCTACTTCTTTGTTCTCTAGGTGATGTATGGACAGCAACATTGCCTACACCTAAGAAATGCCTAACCTTGGATAAACTGCGATATGGCTCACTGACGACTTCCCTCCACCTTAGTGATAAGTTCTTGCAGAGTATATTGATCTAATAGTGAAGTTAATTAAATCTACACCACAAAACATATAAATAACAAGTTTTGGCTCTGATACCAATAGTGGCCCATAGTCATTTGATCTTGCTCTTCCTGTGAAAAGAAAGAAGATAAGAATATTTAAAATGTTGTCTGATATCAAGACAAGCAAAGAATTATTCTACGTTTGAATACTTGGCTACGTTTCTTGAAGTCCTGTCCGTTGGTTTGATACTTTCATTAAGAGTCTTTCCTTTTGCAGTTCAACTATGCCAAGTTGAGTCAGATCCACTACATAAAGTTAAGATGTCACCCACTGTACAAGGCTACTTTATGGTGACCCTCTAGTCCAGCAGCACCTGGAAGATTTTCACTTTGTCGTTTTGTTTTTAAGTTTTGTTATAAACAAAGCCTTGATGCTCAGTTGTTTACAAGCTTTTCTTGAGATTGTAAAAAATTTAATCTAAATTGTGAGAGTTCTTATGCCTTTGTTGTAAATATGCTCTGTGTGCATCTTTTTTATTGAAGATATTATAATAAATATGAGTTTGCTTTATACCTCTTATATCTCTTTTAATCCATGCTTCTTATTTTATCTCTTTTATTTTCAGTATTCAATCTCCCGTTACTTTGTATTTGTTTACTTCAATTGTTATTCATTTTGTTATTATGTTTATACATATATTCTCTTCCTCTAATTAGGTACTAAGCGGAATATTCTACAAATAAAAATTTAACTTTGCAAAGTAGACTAGTCAAATGAGCTAGTCAACTAATTACAAGTTAGTCAGTGATATAAAGTGCAGTTGCAAGAAAAAATCCTAATTGACCAATATGTTCAACTAATCAGAGTTTGCCCAAATTAGTTTCACAACAATAATTCCTAAACTTGAACACGTTTGCATATCAGTCCATTATGCAAATAGCAATGACAAATCAATTATGAATTAAAGTATGCTGGATTGACTAATCCAGCTCACTAGTCAACTAAGTACAGATTCGTCAGTTAATCAAATGCAAATATACAAATCAAACTTGGTTCACTACAAGTTATCCTAGTCAACAACAATTGAGCTCATTGCTCATAATATGCAGTATAAACTACCTATATCAAATTACAATCCATATGATGCATGAAACATATGCAAGTAAATAAGATATGTGGACAAGTTTAAGAAACAAGGAACGCAAGAAGTTTTTGATCGGAAAAACCCACCTCTGGGTTAAAAAACTGGTCTCACCACTGAGTCCAATCCACTAGTGTAAGCAAGGTTCATACAAAGACCACACAAGCTCAAGTCCCAGATCCCTATCTATGGAGCAGCTTTACCTTTGTGCAACCTTACCTTACACTAGATGGATTCCTCTGGTCTTCACGAAGGGGGCAGCTTCTCCTGAGCTTTTCACCTTGTGGCATCAAAATGGTGTTGTCTTCAGTCTTCACAAGATGGCAGCTTCTCCTGAACTCTTCACATTATGGCACCAAGGCCAACACACAAACTATGCCTATGATGATATAGCAATGATATACAAATCTAGATTTAAATATCTAGTCAATTTCATCAATCAAGCACCTGAAAGATGAAACTGACATGAATCCAACAAAAGGCCAGTATAAAGATTTGAAACTTAAAGAACTTGACCACCAAATTAAGACAATACTACCATAATGCAATTATTGGGTGTTTGATGCATGAACATGGTTTTGTGGCTAGGGTTTCAGTGAAGAACACAAGAGGTAGCTCAAAGTTAAAAACCCTATTTTCAGAAAATGTAAACTTCCTAGCCAAAACAAATGAGCAAATAAAAATATTTAAGCAAGCAATTTCAAAGATAGATTTATGAATATTCATGAAGAATATTACCCAAAAAAATGTTTGATGCTCCTAGGAGGTTTAAGGTGGAGATAACAAACAATGTCTCTCTCTAAAGTTAATCTCACTCAACCAAAAACAAATGAAACCCACATAATCCTAATAAAGGAAAATGTTTGTTTCAACAGCCAAAGAGGTTCAATGCTACACTCACTAGTAACGAACAGCAGGAATCGCATACAAAAGTTCACAATAAGTTTGCCAATCCACCGGTGAAGATAAAGGCACATCCTGAGAAAGAAACTCTAGCTCGACGAAGGGCCATAGAAGTGCGCTTAGCGCATTAATCAGGCTGTGAAGTGAAGGTCACAGGGGCTATGAGACCCGATTAAGCGTAGGAATTAGTGCTGGAAGCCCTTGTAGTAAGCATAAAATTAAAAGTAGCCCCAAGCTTATGAATAAGCTCAAGATAGTCAAGATGGGTGGAGTAGGGCTGGTCTAAGACAAGACAGACCGATCTCTATTCTCCTGCTCGCGTTTACAAGGTTTCCCACTCACTCTATTGAGTTATAGCCCTTGTTAGACTGATCTAAGTCTTCTAACTTGGATTGGCATACTAGGGTCCAAAGACTCCCATGCTTTCCGTTGGTTAACAACCAACCACAACTCACTACCTTGCTTACATTCTAGAAACAGTAGCTTCCGCGCCCTTCCTGCATGCTAAAATTGATGTGAATGACCACTCAGACTTAAGTCAATAGCTTGTAATTACATAATGACAATCAAATCAACGAGCTAAAGCCATGCGATGGACTTGAATGCTTAAGTTACGGCCTTCCACACCAACAATGATGGGTTACCCTCAGCCCACGGGAGGCCTCTTATTTCTAGTCTACATCAAGTACATTGAATGCCGCATAATCAAAATCAAAGAAGATAGGTCAAGGAGATGTTTGGGATGAAACCTGAGTGGATTCGCGGCAAAGCGGAGCCTCTGGAAGTATGGCGGCTTGTGTTGTGCCGTTACACACACACACACATATTTGGGCTAACTATATTTTACACTATTTAGGTATAGGATGATTTTCAAATTAGGTCATGAAGTTTAACTTTTCACATAACACTATGAGATTTTAAAATTGTTCCATTTATGAATTATCTAACGATTTATTTAAATCTTCATTAAATTAATGATATGGTGAGCATGGAACTCGTAATTCGATTGAAATGTAAGCCATATTTCTACAAAGTTGACTAAAAAAATCTTCAATTAATGGATAATTAGAGGTCTAAATAGTAAAAAATCATGTTGCCATATACATTACATCTCTTATCCTATCTGTGTGTGTTCCACGCGTGCGAGCAGTATGTTACCTATGTACTACCCATAAATTTTGGACCTACAACTCTTAGCTTTGAACACGTGATATATGAGAAAAACGCAAGTGTTATTCTATTTTGTGTTTGCCACAGTGTGCGCGGCATCCTCTATATATATATATATATATCATTTTTGTGTAAAATATTTGTATGGTATGTGCGTGTTGCTGGAGTTTTAAGCTATAACATGGAATAGTTCAAGCTTGTCTTATTACTTTAGGCGCAAAACATAACTCCAGGACTAGATTTTGGCAAAGTTCCACAAGAACTTAGAATCGTGCAAAGTAGTTCATCCCAATCCATTCCCTGGAGTGCCCACTAGCAGCAAAGCTATGGAGAATGGTGGACAAGTTTCAATTGAGAATGGTGGAACAATGGTTATGTGGCCAATGTCAACAAAGCTATGGAGAGGAAGGAAAGGATTGTTCAGTGTGTGACTAGGCATTTGAGGATTTAAATATGGGTGTTGGTTAGTTCCTGTGATAACGAAGGCAAGACGCTTGGCTGTTTTTACAAAAAAAAAAAAAAAAAAAAAACAGAGAGAGAGACATGACACTATTAAATTACGCTAAGTGAGTGAACAGGTGTCACAAAATTAGGGAGGCCACAAAGAGGCTACAACCCTTTTTAGGTGCAGAAAATTTGAACTCAAACCAATTGCAATCTTATTTTTTTAAAAGAAATTAGATCCTGGTGAATTATGTCCCAAACAGATCATATCCCAATGAATTATGTCCCGCTGCAGCCACCATTGTTGTTAATCATCTTACTAACCAAAGTCTTCAAAGTGGATAGATGTATGCAGGTCCACTTTGTCTTATGAATTGCATGAGCGATGAGTATGTTATGTTGAGTAAAGTTGTGATTTGGCATGTGTTGTGTTACCCCTTTTTTCTGCACCAAAGTTTTTTCTAGGTCGTTTTATTTGGGTAAGATTTTTTTCATCTTTGCATATATGTTCCATGCATGTATACCCTTGCCCCTTGTGGTTGTTTTAATGGAGTTCCTTCTTCTCCCTTCTTCTGCTCTCTCATCAACCACCACTCTACCTAAAAGCCAGCATTTTTGACTTTTCTCCTTCATCCATCACCATTCCTTTTACCTTACATAATGTACTCCCCATGCATTCTTCTGTCTGTCCAACTTCCTTTCTAACTCAAATTTGCCCAAATATAATATGGTTGGCCGTTTCTGTTCTATTGCAAGTCGTCGTTGCATCGATGTACTGAATCTTTCAAAATGAAGAGCCAGCCGAACCGAATTAAAATTGCAGGAATCTAGATTGGTTTAAATTTTTTGAGCATATTTGGTTAAAACTTAAAACCAAACCAAACTGTGAATATTTTTTTACTTTAGTTTCAATTTCATGGGTGAATCAAATTGCTCCTACCCTAGGCAATGTTTTATTATCGATCAAACCCCCAAAATTGTTACTCATTACATAAACTTTAATATTCTATAAAAAATGTTTACAAGACATAAAGAACATCAATAACAAAAATAATAATCCTAAAATAGAAAAATTAAAGAAGATCAAAGTTGCAAAACTAAAACATACACTAAAACAAAAATAAATAAAAATGAAATAACAAGTCACTATAGCTACGTTTGGGGCAACCTTGTACTGCTAATGAAAATAATAGTGGTAAAATTCAAAATTCAAACTGCTGGATATGTATGAATAGAGAGAGAAAATATATGATGAATATTGAAGGAACATTCAAACTTAGAAACTTCTTTTTTTTTTTTTTTTTTTGGGTAAAGCAAAGTTCATTCAAAGAACTAAAGTATACACAAAGCCCACAATATACACAGATTCCTGCTCCAAAGACCCAAAGAAAAGGCATAAGCTTTGGCCCATACAAACCTTAAAACAAAAAGCCAGAAAAAACAAAAAAATCCTAATTGGAAAACAATCTACAGTTGCCGTTGGAATCCCATGGAAATCAGTCATCCAAACCCAAGGTTGCCTAAATCGGCCCAATTTGCGCACAATCCAAGTCATCATGATGAACTCCATACTTCTAGTCAAAGCATCATTACCTAAGGAGCTTCTAGATTGAAGTTCAGTCACCAAGGAGAACAATCCCATTAGAACAGCTGCGGCAGCGCACCTTCCCTTGCAGAATTGAAAATTCAGCATAGGAAATTTCATATTTGAACTGGGTATTGAGAACATGACTGAGAACGAGAGTTGAAATTGGAAGATCAGATACATCTACACAAGGATCCAAGTTGGATATACAAGCTATCTATAAGGGCTATAGAAGATAGGCCAAAGGAAAAAGGAAGGATTAGGGCTGCCACAGACCCAAGCTAAAGCTAGGATCGACGGCAGCAAAAGTGTAAAAAAAACTGAAGAACCAAGCTTGAAAACTGAAGAAAAAACACTCACACATTGGAGAGAAACTCCCTCATGGAATTAGAACAAAGTGGATTGTTAAGGCGCTAATTTTTCACAAGATACAATTAATATTATTGAAAGGGTGGTGCTATCCACACACTCCTCTAAATTTTTCAATCGTCATATCGAATGAATTAATGACAGAAATTAGCATAGGGTGTACCGAATGAGTACGGGTAACACTAGTCTTGTTGAAATATTAGACTTTTATGACAACAATTCCACTCCTAAAAAGCTCCCTGGGCTATAGGGAATTCAATGTCCCCAAGTGAATAGGAATTGTCTTTAGTGAACAGTAACTACCCAAGTGCATCTCCATCCCTAAACTAAATAGCCCAAGCTATTGGTATTGAAACATTATAATTTTTTATATATAAAATAATAAAAGATAATTTTATTTTTAATTTCAGATAATAATAAAAGATTGGTTGAAAGTATTTGAAAATATTGAAATGTGGTATAAGGTGGAAAAACGTGGTTACATATTTATAGTTTTTAATTGTGGCTAATGTCAGCCGTCACATGGCCAAGAAGCTGGGCCAGTCGATTTTGGCATGAGTGAGCAACTGGGCACCCTTAGAGCCCAATGGATTGGAATGGGCTAGAGGAGTTTTGGGGTGGGAGAAGAGAATCTAATCTGATATTCCCTAGAGGTTTTGAAAAGGGTGGAAGTGCTATGGTAGCAAAACTATAAGAAGTATCCTGAGGCATCATATATTAGCAAATAACTAAGGGTTGGTCCAATCTTTTTTTTTCACCAAGGTATATTAAAGAAAGCCCAACTCTGCCATAAACTATGCAAAATGTGAAATCTTCAAGGGGAGGGGAACCCAAAAAGGAGGATGGGCTTTATAAGAGTTTCTAACTGGAGATCTAGTCTTACACCAATGGGTCATAGAGAACCAAATAATCAAGTTCCGAATCCAAATAATGTTCAAGCAAGTAAAGTTGATGATGAAGATGGAGCCCCTAGGCAACATAACAACAAGCAGATGACCTTCTTTAGCTGATCAAGATAGAATCAATCACCACCAAAGAGAGTTTTCATACTTCATATGATACCTAAGCACCAATGCAATAGCATCCTCTTCAAAAGTGACTTAACTAATCTAATTTAGGCTGTTGGTAGCTTGCTAGCTGAATTCTCACCGCTAAGTTCAGTGGCTTACGACATCAAAATTAGCCTTCATTCATTTTCTAGTTTTTGAATTTGTCACATCTAACATTCTGCTAACAATGTAGCTCACATATTGTCCAAGTTAGCATTTTTTTTATGGAACATGAGTCTTTTTGGTTTGAAAAATCTCTTAACTTTATCCGAGACATTCTAGATGAAGATTGTGTTACGTTAATTATCTATACATCACTTCCATTTCTGCTAAAAAATAATGAAAAAATGTCCTAAACTTTTTATTTTCTTTTATTAGCAATAATGTACGAATATCATATTTTTGGTAACGTGTTTCGCCTTATTATTTTAGGCCTCGTTTGGCAGCTCGGACTGTACTGACTATTTCTGTCGGATAGGATAAATAGCCACCGAATAGTACTGACTAAATTAGTCGGGTGTTTGGTGCAGTATCGAACTAGTGACCGTATTATTTATACTGTGTTTGGTATTATACTAGATAGGAGGAATCAAACTTAAAAAAAAAAAATTTAAAAAAAAAAAGTGAAATCATTTTTTTTGTTCCTAGCTCTCTCCGCACCCCCCAAACACCCTCCCTCTCTCTCCCTTCTTCTTCCCCCGACTGCAGAAGAATCTCAAATAATTGTTCCCTAGCTCTCTCCGCCACACCCCCCAAACTCCCTCCCTTTCTCTCCCATATTCTTCTTCCCCGACTAAATAATCCGGGCGTTTTGGTTGGTTTTATTAAGCGGGTGTATATCGTATTATCCTATCCGACCGGTTAAATTAATCCGGCGCTTATTTAGTACGAGTGAACGCCAAACACCCGAGTCCGTATAACTAATCCTATCTGATCCTTTATCCGATCTGCCAAACAGGGCCTTAAGGTTTTGTTTTATCAGCTTGCGGTTCGATAGAGTTTCAACTGGATTTGTCCTTTTTGCAGATCCGACGATTTTGTCTCAAATCTAGATGCAGGGCCATAGTTGAAGGGTTTTAAGAGGTGTTGTAAGTTTAGCACATAGCTCCCAATTTAAAAGGTTCCACGTACAACTCCCATTACCCTATATTCTAATTAAAAAGGGGCCTACAAAAATGTATTATATGTTAATGACTTTGATATGTTGCCACAAGTGATTATCCCATATGTTTTGAAGTTTTCACTGATATGGTTAGTGACGATTGAATTGATTGTTGATGGTTTTCATTTGTAGGTCTCTTTGCTTCTTTAATATTATTTGCAACGGTTGATAAACTTTGTTAATTGATAATGAGTTGTATTTGTAAGTTTTATTCAGAATTTAGTCAAAGTTACATTTTGGCATCAATATATTGTCCAAGTATTAACTTATCTTCTTTGGAAGGCTATGGGTGTTATTAGGATATACAGCTCAAAATTAAGATGATTCAGAAATTAGGTTTATGCTACCTATTTTCTTGGTGTCTTATTTGGGTTTGGATTTGACTTCTTGGTTGGATTCCTTGATTGATGGAGAGATTTTGTTAATTACCTATTTGATTAAGATTTGGATTTACTTCCAATTAGTATTAGGATTCTCATTGTAACCTAAGTTCTCTAATTGGGTTTTGGGTGGAGGCCACCGTTTAGAGTCATAGTGTGTGGTAAACTTATGCTCATTCGTTTGGAAATTTGGTGAGAGTTAATTTCTGTGTTAAAGAATAATTTGGGAGAGACTACTCCATTTGTTATCGGTTAAGGTTTGTCGGTGTGGGATTTGGGTTGTGTTTGGGCCCAAATTAATAGATTAGGGCCGAGTAAGGTCATATGCTCAGCCCATGGTTAGACATCTTAGCCCAGCCCAGAATACTCGTTTGGAAATTTGGTGAGAGTCAATTTGTGAGTTAGAGAACAATTTAGGAGATACTCGGTTCTTTACTCATTTGGTTTAGGGTTTGTCATTATGGGATTTGGGTTATGTTTGGGCCCAAATTAATAGAGTGAGGCCACATATGGTCATATGCTTAGCCCATGGTTAAACATCTTAGCCCAACCCAGAATACTCTCGACGAGTCCAAATTGAGGAAGGATACTTGAATTGCAAGGGTGGGTTCGGCTAAGGCTTAATTCAATTAGGAGTCCTCAAAGATCAGGATGGTGTGAGAGTGTTCTTAATATTCTAAGAGTCTAGTTAAAATAAGGAAACATATTAGATACTAGAAGATGGATAGGTTCACAATCCCAAGTCTGGTAGAATTGATCGAGTCCAATTCATATAAAATAATATATGCCGAGGAAGACTAGTCCAAATAGGATTCTACCTTGGCACCAAGGAAAGTTGCTACTATAAATAGAAGAAGATGTGCAACATTCAAAGCCTTTTCAAACACACAAATTAACAAGTTTGTCTTGCGCAAACTCTCGCTCTACGTGAAACCCTCTCAATCCTAAGAAAATACTAACCTTTTTAACTTTGTCGAGCACATCTTTAGTTGGTCTTAATAGCACTGTGGTTGATAACCAGTGATAACAACATTGGAGCCGTAGAATCAAGCGACCAAGGAGCACCTTCAGTTAGCCTTAACAACACTGTTTCGAGACTGACTGGTTATTTATCCAAGTCTCGGCCAGGAAGAAGTCTTTAAGCCTTTGTTAGAAGAGGTCACTTCATTGGCTTTCTCAACGAAGTCAGGTGTTACCAGGTTACATCGTTTGACACATTGAAAGTCGAATTTATTTTATGAGGATATTTACAAGTGCATTTCAGAGTTCGGCATTCAGACGGCCGAACCACATTTACCATCAAGACACTTATCTCTTTTGAGTATTTGTGTCTGTATAGTCTGATATTGATTTGGTGAACTTATATTTGCACAAATATAATTACAGCGATCGAGCCCAGTGCCGACGATTCGTTAACTTCGAAGAAACTAGCAGCCTTGTCTTCGGGCTCTAAAACCTAGAGGCCGAGACGAGTTCCTTCCTCCGTCGCAATCACAAAACACATAAGTCAGCAGTGCATTCGACACCACCACCACCATATTCATTTACTCACCAACTGAGCTCATTCGTTGAGTTGACACACCCCGTATTCAACAAAATGACGTAGTTAGCTCATTAGCTATTTAGCTCGCGTGCCACGTTGGCTAAATAGTTTTTAGGGTCAACAAGTTGTGAGAGTTTAAACTCTCTTTTGTAATCTTCGTTTGGTGAAATTCATCGTTGTGCTTCGTGCATGAACGTAGGCTTTTATATCGAACTACGTAAATCTCGTGTTATTTTAAGATTGTTAGTTTTAGTTTTCGCCTACAACGTTAATGTTTGATACTTTGTTAGAATTCGCTTCCATTTGCGCATGAAAGTACAACAATGGGTTCATTTAGAAGTGTTTTAAAATAACTGAAAGCATGTTTAAAGAAGATGTTTTTGGGTTCCAAAAGCACAACTATTTTCACTTTAAGTGTTTTTCCAATATTCACTTGCATTTTACTAAGGATTAGTTCCAAAAACATTTTCATCAAAAGTGTTTTCATCCATTTTAAAAGTACTTTTAAAGAGCCCTATATTAAAGATATCCATATTTATAATTTTTGCACATGACCTCCAAAAGTTCATCCAATAATATAATCTCGTCTCTTCATCAAATAATTCTTATGTGTCTGAGTGTCTCCACGATAACTTCTTGTTTTTAAGTTTGGATTTGGTAAATAAATATAGAAAAGGATAATATACTTAATTTGATGATGAACAAAGAGAATATGATATTATCCCAAGGCTTGCCATTGTTACCTAAATTAGTTCATTTGATAATTATTTTCAGTATCAACATGAAAGACATAGGCAAAAAGATAAGACAGGAGAAGTTTCAAAACAGTAATAGCGATAGTTTTCCAAAAAAAAAAAAAAAACAAAAAAAAAAAAAATAGTAATAGCGATATAGATTGAGCCTAGGGAAAGTAGCGGTTTCGTTCCCTTCTAGCCTTCTGCCCAATTTAGTTGTTAGCCCGCCTCTTTCCTTGTTTTCTACTTTCTAGTTCTAGCAAATTCTTCGTTTCACTTTTAATTCAATTTAATTTCTTAAGAAAACAGTATAATTCAATTATTTTTGCCAAATTCCTTTATAAAAAATTATTTTTTGGTAAATTAATTTTGTGAATTTCCAACCTTTAACTTTCATATCGCTTTCTTCCTTTCACAATTCACAGTCTTCCTTTCACAATTCACAGTCATCCTCTCTCTCTCCCTCTCTCTCTCTCTCTCTCTCTCTCTCTCTCACTTTGAATTTGACCCGCTGCCAGCCACCGGCACCCTCCTTTTTCCTACTCCAATGGCGACCCCACCCAGCACTCTCTCTCTCTCTAGAGATAGAGGATCTTTCTAAAGCTTGAGAATTGAGCCCCCTCTCTCTTTGTCTCAAGAGCAGAAAGACTAAATAAATAAACCTTTCCTTCCTCTTTCATCTCTCTTTTGCTTCTCTGAAACCCTAGCAGTTCAGCCCTCCAAAACATATAGGGAAAAAAGAATCACAGAAAAAAGTAGTTCCCAAAGAAATCAAAAAACAAAAAGAAAGAAGAAAAGGAGACCCTCTCCTTCTCTCCGATCCATCCATCCATCCATCCATCCATCAGTTTTTATATTCTCTCTTCTTTTAATAGAAACTTTTGGCTCTCCAACTGAAAGACAAGGAAAAGATTTTGCTTCCAATTTCAGATCTCAGGGCTTCAATGATAAAGACACGTTCCTCTTTCTCTCTCCCTCTCTCAAAAAGCTGTTCTTAGACAAGGAGATATGAAATATTTGTATCAGTCTTCCATTCACTTCACCATGCCTTTTTTCCCACTACCCTCATAATCTCTCTCTCTCTCTCTCTCTCTCTCTTCTCTCTCTCTCTCTCTCTCTCTCCAAATAATTTGTGACCATCTCCATCTTCTTGTTCATAGTAGCCATGGATTCTGGTAATAGTGGAAGTATGCAATCTTCAAGTGGTGGTGAAACTCAAGACCATGAAATCTCTAGACCCGATTCGATCCCGGGTTACTTGAATTCTCCGACCGGCCACTTATTTGCTACCTCCGACCCAACAGTACACCCATCTCTCCTTTCTCAATACCAAAACCACCCACCCACTACCACAACACTTTTTGATCATCATCTCTCATCTAGTAATTACACTTACGATCATTTCCACACAACATTGTCTCATCCCCAACCAAACTCATCAAACCCAAATTTCATCCCCAGCCCAAGATCCAATCAACCCAACTCCACCAACCCCATTCCCAACCCACAACCTTCATCAACTACTACAGAAGCACGAGGAGGACAGACCAACACCGTTGCCACCCGAAACACGAAGAAGAGGACAAGAGCTTCTAGAAGGGCACCAACCACCGTTCTCACCACCGACACGTCTAATTTTCGGGCAATGGTGCAGGAGTTCACTGGTATCCCAGCACCCCCATTTTCAGCTTCATCCTCATCACCATACGCTCGAAGACTCGAAATGTTTGGCTCCGGAACAAGGTCACCTCTCTACCCTTTACGTCCTTCGGCTCAAAAGGTCCATCAGCCAGCCCCATTTCTCTCTCCTTCTAATTCTAATTCTTCGTTGTTGATGATGATGAGCAATAGTATTAGTACTATGGTTGATGCTACTAATATTGCTACTACTAGTAATAATAGCAATGTTAATTTCAGTTCAACTAATTACCAATTACTATCTGATCATCATCAAAATCAAGGCCTCTTCCAAAGCATGCAAAACCCTATTCTCACATTCCAATCCCTACCACAGCAGCCTCCTCCATTCCATTCTTCAATCAATGTGCCTAATTTTGGGGCAAGACCTACCCCCCGGGGAGTAATTGATAATTTGGCCATGCATTCATCACTTGAGGACCAATTGGGTCCGAACCGTCATGGATCATCACCATATGTTAACACAAACCAGCTCGGTGGTGATGGTGTTGGATCAATAGACGACAGCCATGTAGCAGCTTCAGATGGGAATGGAGGCTGGAGGGATCATGGAGTACTTGGATCAAGGGATGGGGGATTATCATCACATGATCACCATTTGAGGCCTAGTTTGGACAAGTGTTTGGAGATGGGCAATGTTAATTCTACTACTAGAGGTGAAGGTGCGGTGGACTCGTGGATTTCTCCTAATTCAGATCACTAGATAATGTTAAATCTAGCTGCTGGTACTAGTACTACTGCTTGAAAGAGAGCCATTGGTCGCGGTGGTGGTGGTGGTGATAACGAAGAACCTACATAGATAGCTGCTGTTCTTTTTATCATTCACCATTCAATCATTTTGCAGTGAGAAAAAAATCGAGGTAAGTGACGAAAAATGACTTAACCAATTATGATACCGTGACAATACTTAATATGACGCATCATCGGTAGTTCAATTATATACAGTTGTGTATAGCTAGCTAGGTACCATACCTTCTTAATTTATTATATGTAGCTGGGATTTATTTGTAGGATATGTATTTACAGTACCAGTTTTTTCTTTCTTTCTTTTATTGTATTACAACTTACAAAGTATATATTCATTCCTATCGTATTTTCGCCATTGATAATCACTTTTTAAGTCTTAAAAAAATGTGCTTTGGTTACTACTGCAAAGAGAATATATACACATATGGAATAAAAATAAACAGACAGTATAAGAATAATTAGAAAAGTCGATGCTCTGCGGATGGACGGATGGGAGATATTTGCCTGGAGATTTTCCTGCCGTTGAGTTAAAACATATTACGTATTACAAGCTACAAGCTTGATGTTAGATTATTTGCCTATGAATATTAAGTGAATAGGTTTAATGTATGATGTCTAATTGATTGTTTGCTGAGCGAGTTATGGGTTTTTGTACGTTTCTTTCCTTTTAGCTGGCTTTGTTAATAACCTTTTATTACTAACTAATTCTTACTGTTGGAATTTGCTAACACACACTGTTTCATCGTTGTGTTACTATATCTCGTGCACTTTTGAAACATAGAAGTTATGATGGAGCTGTTGGTGGCAAAGGTTTGGGGAATCCTTACCTGCCGCAATCATAAATCATGAGAGTCATCACTAGTTTTTGTGCTCATTACCCCAATTTCCTTCCGTATTGTGGTAAAAGAGCTTCCATATATCTTGCTATTATCTTTAGCTTCACTAGGTTTAAGAATCATAAAACCAGGTTCTTAGGATTTTCAATTTGATCAGTAATGTTTTTCTTGAGAACAAATGATAATTCCATTAACTTATTCCAAGAAAAAGGGCTAGGGTCTCACTAAACTTTTCCGAAGAAAATCACATGGAGAAAACAATGGGTTCGGGAAAGAACACCACCAATTTCAGAAAATTAAGCACAATTAAACAATGGGTTTAGGAAAGAACATCACCAATTTCAGAAAATTAAGCACAATTCGTTACAGAATTAAAACGAAAAACATGTGTAGTAATTTAATCAAAGAGATCGAACTATGCTTGATTTTAGAGATACAGAAGGCAGAAAAGTCCATAAAATTGATATGCACATTTTTAGTTTTATTTCCAGAAATTTTTGCATTGATTTGATCTGGTCTCTTTCTCATATTTCTTCTCGTTACTTTTTCTTAATTTAACTTGTGGATGTCAAACGTGTTCCACAACAATTGTACTAATAATTAAGAAATTGTGAGCATCAATGAGCCGAATAGATAATATACCAAAATTCGTAACGCATTATGTAAATAACAAATGGATAAAATGTGAACCATACATATACACTTGTCAATTCAACAAATAATTATATGGATTACTAAGTGCTGGAATTCCCCAAACCTCACTTAATTGATCGATTATATATAGTGCTTAAAAGTTGCAAAGTATTAAAACTAAAACTCAGTGAAAATTTGCCTATAGCACTAATTAAGTTCGTGCAGGAACTTAACTAGTTGGCAAAATTACCCCATACCGCATGCACCTTTTTACATGGTGGATGGGACTCGCATAGCATGCATGGGTGAATCGTACTATGAAAAATTAATATAACTAGTAGATATTGTACAAATATAGGTAGGTTTTGCAACTCTAGTTGAAGTCTATTCATATGTTTGAAGGTTTAAGTTCCAATCTTTCATTTTCTAATATCGTTTGATTATTAAAAACGAAAATCAAACTAATTGATTGAAAAATTGTTTAAGAGGAATTAAAAGGCATCAAGTAATTATCGTCCAAAATTAAAACGATAATGACGAGAGTGATAGACAAACAGAGAAGGATTGATTTTGGATTTTTGGAATCATGACAACATATTGAGGTGGTGACATGTGACTAGTCCTTTTTGGATTATGGTGACTCATGGCCCATGCCAGGGAATAACACGGTATTATAGCAATTAGCAATGATGTTCTTCACTTCACCATCCATCCGTCTACCCATCCTTCTTTTCAGTTCACTCAGTTGCCCTCACTTCACCCTGCAATTTCCGTCTCTCTCTCGATTGGCTCCTCAAATCAAATTAAGGCGGAATTAGCGTTATTAAGCTTATTGGAATTTGTGTTGCGTTGCCTTTGCACGCCAAGAAATTAAGATACAAAGAAGCGGCTTTAACCCTCATCATCATCATACATAATATATAAAAAAAAAATAATGATCAAGTTTTTTGTTTCTTTCTATCAAGAGTCAATCATATGTAGGAGAATTGTACTGCAATAATTAAGGGGTGATTTTTCTCTTCTTTTTTCTTTTTCCAACTTATCATGTTAATAAGCCTCTTTTTCTCTTTAATTTCTTTATTTATTCGCTGTGGTTGTGCATGTTTTAGTACACGCAATCCATGACGTATGTGGAACTTTGAAGAGACTCGAATGTTAAGAACTCGTGGCTCGGACTGGTTCCAGCTTTAGCCTGCAATTTTGGATGAATCCCGCTTCTCTTCCCTTCCAGTTTCCATACTTTCACATTTCCTTTTATTTTTTACGATCACCATTAAGTCACGTTAACATTTTATATTGATTTTTTTTATAAAGATAATAAGACAAAAGGTAATAGTGATATAAAATGTTGACATGGCTTAACCGTGACCACACAAATAGGAGGGGAAGGGAGTATATGGGAACTCGGAGAGCATAGAAGCCAGGTCCATTTTGGATCACTTAATTTTGTTGGTCCTAAAATCCCAAGAAAGTAGCATTTTCTTTTAACAAACAATATTATTTATATTAAAGAGTAGGGGAGTGAGCTAAACCTCATAATAAGCTAACAATAATGTGGTTTAAATTTTCATTTGGCAAGAATCAAACCTCAGACCTCTCACTTACAAATGAAAAGGAATACCACTAGACCGTAGTACTAAATGACTCAAGAAAGTAGTATACTACTTGTATGAGAACTCCTTTTGACAATTATTTAGGTCTTCAGCATTCAACTTATTTAAGGCATATACTAGACTAGATTAGGATTTTGGGACCTTAAACAATTAGGATTTAGAGGCAAATTCTAAACCCTAATGGACCTAAACCAATAATGTAGATGTGTTAGTGTGTTAACATATTATATGTAGAAGATAGAAATCCCAACTTCCTATGTATGCTGATGTGTTTACATTTTAAGACATGGGACCATCCTCGTTGTCATTTTCATCGTACAATTAGGTATACAATAGGCAGCCCACCAATGATCTAACACTAAAGAAAAGTCCGTGCCTGAAAACAACAGCTAAACAAAAGCCACATATTGGCTATTCCACAACTTAACGTGAATTAGTCGCCTACTCTTAGCCAACAAAGAAAAGTATGTTTAAACAATTCAAAATCCAAGTATGTATAACAATAATTCTCGCGCTGCAGTTTTGTAGATTTTGGAAGTTCTAATTAGAAAAGTGGATTTTGATGACTAACTCGTTTCCTTGGCTCTAGAAAGTTTCAACTTGTGAACCACATAGCGGCCAACAGCATTTTAGTCCATCCTGTTTTTTTTTTTTTTTTTTTTTTTTTTTTCTTCTTTGAAAGCTAGGAATTCACATTCCAAGGCTAAGAAGCAAAAACAGGTACAAGAAAGCCTACCACGAGGCAAACACCATGATAGACCAACCTTTTTTTTTATTATTTTTTATTTTTATTTGAAAGCTAGGAATTCACATTCCAAGGCTAAGAAGCGAAAACAGGTACAAGAAAACCTACCACGAGGCAAACACCATGATAGACCAACCAAGAACAAGGCAGTGAAAGGGGATACAACCAATAAACACTTCAACCAAGTAAAAGTGTCACCCCAAAACACCACCACAACAAAACTAATGAGGACACGGGAGACCATCATTACATAAGACATGAAGAGGTTGAAGTAAAGGTGTCACCTCAAAACACCACCACAGCAAAACTAATGAGGACACGGGGGACCATCATTACACAAGACATGAAGAGCGACCACAAGCATTGGACACAAAAAACAATCAAATACAAATAGGCTAAGCCGGGATTTTAATTCATTGGGTACCCTCATCAAGCTAATTCGTGATACTAAATTGATTTAATAACATGCATGTCGACGTTTATTACCCAGAAAAAGAAAGAAAAAACTTAATATTTCTCATAATGAAAACCACAAGAAATTGTTATAGCAAATAAAATACGGTGTTGTGCATATGGCGCTTTACCACAATGGTGGAAAGTAATAATGTCTATGCACTCTAGTGTATATTTGATCCGGTTGATTCCCCTTATTCGCAACATTTAACAATTTAACTCTCTAACGCTATTGTTAATAAATAAATAAAAAAGAATATTATTTGCACTCAAACTTTTTATCTATAGAAATAAAAATACATTTATGTGAGAAATGAGAATAAACATCTAGAATGAGGATAACAGTTGTTTCTTGATTTACCATATCAATAAATAAATAAAAAACAAAAACTCTAATATTACACAGAAAAAAAAAAAAAAAAAAAACAATCAATCGTCAACTACTCCAACTCTTTTTAACTTGTTCCCATTCTGATCAGAGGCAATCCCTCTTACTCGCTTCCCTCCCATTTCCTTTTTGTTTTCCTTCTTGTCGCTCTTTTGTTCTGCCGAAGATATCCGAGGATCATTTTCCTGAGGTTCCCGGGAATTCCGTAATCAAAGTCGTTCATGTGCGGTCAGTTTTCGTTAGATACTATTTATATTTAATTTTAAAATTTAAATTTCAAATAATTTATAACCGCGCGATATACGATGAAGGACCACGATCACGGGATTTCCAGAAAAAAGATTCGGCAAGGATCCTTCTTGGTTGTAATCTCTCTCTCGCTTTGTCAATTAAAACTTTTTTAAAAAAGTAAATCTAGAGACTACTACTTACTGCTCAACCTCAAATCTTAAAGCAACGGTTGTTGTTCATATTCGACATTGTGGTTTTTTTGTTAATTCTTGTGGTTTGTACGTCTGACTAATGACAATAAGGATGAAGCTCGATATTTTAAGGTTACTCATAACAGTGGCTTCTTTGTTGATGGTTACTCATGGTGCTTTTATGGTAGTTATTCAGCTTGCCTTATTTCTCATGAGTGTTATATTCTATGTTGGTTGGATATGGGTCATTTATGGCTAAGAAAATGTATTTTATTTCTAATGAGCTTGTAATGTGGAGTTGCGGTGTTTATTTTGGCATATGTGCCTTCTTGTTCTTGTACCAAAGATTTCATGTGCTTTTTTCATAGGTTAGATTTGCTCCAACTTCACATTTGGCATGCCTAATCCTATGAGTTCTTGATCGTTCTTAATGCAGTTTCATATTATCTTTATTTAAAAAAAAAAATAAAAAAAAATAAAAAAACACTATCTAGCTAAGACTCATTCATTCCAATATAAACATGACATTCCTAAAGAACAAAACACATTATGCAAACAAAGTAAACATCTTTTATCGTCAAAGACATTTGCCAGTTGGCACCTTATACAACAAATTGTTAACTATATGCTAAAACATATTTTTCGAGAAGTTAACAAAGTAACTATATGCTAAAGCATATGATTTTACTATGTTATGACACAAGTACAGCCAATCTAGTAGTTCAACAATCGTTTTCGTAGAATAGTTTTTAGGTTAAAACTTTGACATGTTTGATAATAAAACCTGCAGAGGATTGTAGTTTTCTTTTTTCTTCAAAGAAAAAACAAAGTAAACTGAGAGAGAGAGAGAGAGAGAGAGAGAGAGAGAGAGAGAGAGAGAGAGTGAGAGAGAGAGAGAGAGCGATCACAGATGTTTTAATTTTGAATGCTTAATGAATGTCTCAAGAATATATGATATACAACTTGGGAGGTGTGGGGGTTTCAGTTTCAGTACTGCAGACATGGAGACATTATCCATGTCTGCCTCACCGGGTCTCAGGTAGTTTTCGTTAACCCCACATGTCCCCCACTACGTACATACATATTTCTCTTCTAGATTGTAGAAGATGCAAGGCCCTTGGCAACAATTAATAATCCCAATTGTAGTTCTCCGTCCTAGATTGGAATCGTTCGGACCTTTAGCGAGTATTCCTCCAAGAACAAGCACACTCGAAGGCACCATGGCCTCATCTGCAATTCGCAAGCTGTCTGTAAAACAGTGCGATATGATGTATTCAACTTTAATTTTATCAAATAACATCATAAGCTCTAAACACCGAATAGGAACTCACTGAACCGACTAAATGAACCAAGGAAAAAAAAATTTGTTATATATTTTAGGGTAGGTTATAATTTTCTGGTAAGAGAATGGGAATCTAGTTCATGATTTCACCAACGTGACGCACAAAACGACGTCAGAGCCACTTCATACATCTTAATCATCATGGTTCACACTTGCAAATCCAAACGGTAAAGACGCAATTGGAGGCGTCGTGCGCGCTCCGGAGCCCAACAAAGAGGCGGGAACTAAGGAAGAGCCGTACACGTGTATGGTGAGATGTTGCACACCACGTGGGAAGGTGGTGAGAGTGGGTCTCCACCTTGTCACCTTGATGTGTGGGGCCGTGGGGGCGGTGCGGTAGGAGCCTATGAGCTAGGGCTTCGTCTCTCAGCTTGTTCACAGTACACCGTGAGAGACAGAGAGAGAGGGCAAGTTGTGGAAAAGGCAATCATTTGATGGGTGCTTTGCAGCGTCTGCTCACTAGTCCCCATGGAGATTATGTCTGATGCTGACACCTTTTGGTCATTCCTTGTTTGCACTCTGCAAACCCAGCACCATAGCTATCATGTTTACATATTCTTCCACTTCTGCAGTCGCTAAACTGGTTTTCTCGTTCAATACAAATCGTATTGAAGATGTTAGAATGCGGAGAACTTTCCCATTTCAGAAAGAAACTTTGCAACAACTTTATCACAAGGTGTTGGGTTATTGTCAATTTAATCAATTGGTCTTTATGTTGTATGAGTAGGTTATCACGCATGCCAAGCGTAATGACATGACTTAACGTGTTTATCTCATTGTGTTGTTTAAACATTTAACTTGATGTCATTTTATCTAAAAATGTAAAATATTATCCATATCAAAAAGTTAAGAAATTCTATAGACTTATGAAAAGTTTAACTACTTAAAACTATAATTAATTTATAGTGCCGTAGTGAAACTTTAACTTCTTTTAGAATATTCACAACCAGAATTTTTTTTAATAAACAATATTATCAAAACTAAAGAAGTGGGCTAAGCCTCACACTGGACTAGCAATAATATGGTTTAAGTTTATCTTTACGTGAGAATCTAATCTAAGACCTATCATTTATAACTGAATAGGAATATCACTAGACCGTAGTACTAAGTAGCTATTCACATGCATAATTAATCGTCTTATAACTCACAACCACAAGTCAATCATTTGGTCATCTCTAATACTAAAATTATATTATCCTACTTATATTCTTTTATTGTGATTGAAAAGTAGTGGTGGTTTAAGCTTTTAGTTTTCTATGCATATATTCATTTGGTGTTTTTATTCAACAATCAAGTTTGAGTTTTAATGGTTGAAGTTAAAACTCAAATGTTATTTTCTTGTTGGTTTGTGTGTATCTCTTTCTCTCTCAATATGACTCAAAAGTTGTATATAAGTTTTCACTTTAAAAGAAGAATATTAAATTTGAACTCCAATATAATATTTGAGTAAACATTTGGGATGTGATATCCACACACTCCAATTTACTTCTCATATACCTTTTTAATTTTCGGCCGTCGAATCGGATGAATTGAAGAAGATCAATGGACAGAACTTATCAAGGATGTGTGAGAAGTAAAATAAGGTGTGTGGGTAGAGCACATCCCAAACATTTATGTGCATGTTACGTTGATTTTACATATACTTTCTACCTCCTTTGCCTATTATTTAGTTATGATTTCTGTTCGAGTTTTGCAGAAAATATGATTTGAGAACAAAGCATGAATTTCATGGTTAATATACGAGAAAACAAAGGAATTCATGAGATGGGCTGCGTGAGGTTTGATGGACTTGTGCAAGTCAGCCTAATATTGGGATATGGGGCAGCGAAAAATAGTCTAAATTGTGTAAATTGGCAAGCCCAGGTTTCTAATCGAATTGGTGGGCGATGCTGCTCTAATTTCCTAATCCAAATTAGTGCTTATAATGTTTGCTACAAGGATTGGTATTAATCTCCCTGTTGCGTCAGACAAAAGGAAGTAAAGAAGACAACATAACAAGGACACCAGCGCCCAAATTGAGGGAACCTCCAAGCACATTCACTCGTATAATACAGAGAGGGAGAGAGAAGCCGAGAGCAAGGAAGGAATTGGAAAATTCAAGCCTATCTTCGTTAGGTCAGGTCGGTGTTCTTGTATTTTGTCTATCTTCGTTATTTTCATTCATCTTTCATATTTACTTGCATTTTGTTTCTGGGCAGATCTAATTTTGTCATCAAAATTCTTGTAATATTTTTATAATTTAAATTATCACAATTAGTAAATTTATATTAATCTGATCCTTGTTGGAACAACATTCTACTTGAAACATATTGTGCGCTTGCGATTATCACAACAACACATTGAAGATGGCCTTATAATGAAAGGACATATTCGACTACTATACTTCAATGTTATTAGAAGTAATATGATCAATAATATTACAAACACACAACATATTATGTGAGAGACCTTAATTTCAGTTCCGATAAACGACAAAAAAAAGGTATTGCCAAGAGTGTACTACTATTAAGAGTGTACTACTACTTTAATATTTAATATTAAATTGTCATTTCAATGTTTTCAGTTGTGTGAGAAATTAAAAGTTCAATTCTAATAAATGATAGAACTCGATACAATATATGACGTGTGGTATGGACTAGCCAAAATTCGTACTAGAAGAAAAAGGAAAAAGATTTCAACTTTGGGCCCTTTTATTGGTTGGGAAACCCAAATAAGTGTCACCCATCTATTTGAACCCAAAGCCCATTCTAACCTAATCGGCCTACACAGTATTCAAAAAATGTCAAACGAAGCCTGAGTAGGCAAGTAGTTCTTCTTGTAGAAAGCTGTGATCTATAAATGCAAACTCTGCCGTTAACTAATTTAACATTTAACCAAATAAAATCTAAACGGTTGACCCGACATACCCAGCTGGCCCAAGCTTAATCTCCCTTACAAACCCTGCAACGTGTCAGTCACCCTCTTGCCGCAATGTCAAGCCGTGGACTTGTCCATCGGTCGTCTCCTGCCCTTCTCACAAAACTCCGAAATGTAAAACATCAACTTCAGTTCTCACCATTTTTCTCTGAATTTCTGCGAATTTATTTCCAAAACCAAGAAAAATTAATATCCAAGTGATCCAAAGGAAATCGGAAAATGAAGGCGGAGGCTTTGACTCTGGTGCTGGTCAACTTGGCCGGTATCATGGAGCGAGCCGACGAGTCGTTGCTTCCCGGCGTCTACAAGGAGGTTGGCGCGGCTCTCCACACCGACCCGACAGGGCTTGGCTCGCTCACTCTTTTCCGGTCCATTGTGCAGTCCGCTTGCTACCCAATTGCGGCATACCTGGCCGTGCGCCACAACCGTGCCCACGTCATTGCCTTCGGCGCCTTCCTCTGGGCCGCGGCTACTTTTCTCGTCGCGTTTTCCTCCACTTTCACCGAGGTAACTTGGACAGAATTGGTTCTGTTTGGCATCCCCCGTCTTGGGTTTTGTTTTGTTTCTGAAATTTTCTCGGTTGCCAAACAGAAAGTTAGTGTCTTTATTGGGTCGCAGCTGCCGATTGTGATTTCAATTTGTGAAGTTGTGGATTGGGTTTTCCAGTAATGGTGGTTTGATGTGACTGTTGAAGATTAGACTTGGATTGCTATTTATAGTAGTAATGGGCTCTTTTTTTTTTCGAATTTAGAAGAACTGTTGAGAGAGTATATAAATGCATGAGATACTAGTATGATCGAATAATCGAACTTGGAGCAAAGAGTTTGGGGATGTTTTGTGTCAACTTCTATTATATTTCTGTGTTAGTTATAAGTGAAGAACTGCTTGAAAAGCTTAGGGAGGCAAGCAAAAGGAATTTAAACATAATGGTTGCTTGTTGCTTCGGTTTCTAGCTAAATGAATGGTTTACAGTACCTACGCAAGTAGGTGATTTAAATCTTGGTTTGTGTGTGATTGAGTAGTTGTGGTGGATGAATTTCACTTAACGGACATATTTGGCCGTTCTAGCAGAGACAGTGAGATTTGGTGATTTTGGTCTTTTCATAGAAATTATGGTATCAATAATTGAACTCGTATGCAATGCATGTGTTCTCTGAGTAACTCAAATATATAGGTATGGTTTCAGTAGTTGAACTCAGATGCAATGCTTGTGTTCTTGAGTAACTCAAATATATAGATGTGCAATCAAAAATTGTTTCTTGTGAAACAAGTAAAAGCCTTATAGAAATGAACACATAAGTTGACCCCAAGAGGAGTTTAAAATTTGGTGGAAGCTTGATTCTTTGGCTCAGATTTTGGATATATTGACATGATAAAAGAGGATTCGTTGGTAAAGTTTATATTTTTTTTGTTAAAATGATACCCAAAGTGTTGCTTCCTTATTGTCATGCACAACCGATATTGACAGTTTCACTTCTATCCCGCCTCTTATTCGTTACTTATCAAATCAGAAAAGAACAGCCCAAAGGTCATGCATGAGAATAAGTTACATCGGTATAAAATCTTGTCACAGAAGATAGAAAAGTAAAGTGTTTGTTATGAAATAGGGCTTTGCCAAGTTAATTTATTATAATTGTCATTTTACAAAGCATGTATTTGAACTTAATCGATTAGAAAGGGAGTTATTTACTGAAGTTATCAAAACAAAAGGACAGAAGTATCATTAAGTTGAGCGCAATTCCAGCTTGTTATATCCGCTTTGAAGTCCTTCAGCTTTTATTGATCAGGTGGCTATATCCAGAGCTTTGAATGGGATTGGCCTTGCTCTAGTTGCTCCGGCTATGCAGTCCCTTGTAGCTGACTCAACTGATGACAACAACCGCGGTATGGCTTTTGGATGGCTTCAACTAACAGGCAATGTTGGTTCGATAATTGGTGGCCTTTGTTCGATATTGATAGCTCCAATAACAGTCATGGGCATCCCTGGATGGAGAATTTCCTTTCACCTTGTTGGATTAATTAGTGTTTTAGTTGGTGTTTTAGTCCGTCTGTATGCTACTGACCCACACTTTCCAGACGGCGAAACAAAAGATAGCAGTCAGAATTCCAGTAGTTCCTTGTGGTCACAAGTGAAGGAACTGGCCCTTGAAGCAAGGTCGGTTATTAAAATTCCTTCTTTCCAGATTATTGTGGCGCAGGGCGTTACTGGTTCATTTCCCTGGTCAGCATTGTCATTTGCACCCATGTGGTTGGAACTTACTGGCTTCTCTCATGGGAAATCCGCTTTCCTCATCGCCTTGTTCGTGATTGGAAGTTCCCTTGGTGGCTTGTTTGGGGGTAAAATGGGAGATATCCTTTCCACACGTCTTCCAAACGCAGGAAGGATTATACTAGCACAAATAAGCTCCGCATCTGCCATTCCTCTTGCAGCAATTCTTCTGCTTGCATTACCTGTGGATCCATCTACGCCTATCATCCATGGTTTCATGTTGTTCTTCATGGGATTCTTTATTTCATGGAATGCTCCAGCTACAAACAAGTAAGTATTTGAAATTTCTCTTTGACAATTAGATTAGATTTATATTTCGTAGTTCTGTCTGTCTTTAATGTCCCTTACTCTTTTGCAGAAAGTAAATTGAAATGACTAATGTGTTAAATTTGATGTCATGGTCCGTGCAGTCCGATTTTTGCGGAGATAGTTCCTGAGAGATCGCGAACAAATGTATATGCTTTGGACAGGTCTTTCGAGTCTATACTCTCATCATTCGCTCCTCCAGTAGTTGGGATATTGGCTCAACACATGTATGGTTATAAGCCAGTTCGTCAAGGGTCCAGTGCATCTGAAGAGATTACCACGGACAGGGGGAATGCTTTGTCGTTGGCAAAAGCACTATACACAGCAATAGGAATTCCAATGGCTCTCTGTTGTGTCATCTACTCATTCCTATACTGTACCTACCCAAGAGATAGGGAGCGCGCTCGGATGGAGGTTTTAATAGAAGCAGAGATGCAACAAATAGAATTAGAAGATTCGCCTGCTGGAGAAGAATATTCACGTGCTCGGTTTCCAGAGTCGGAAGAGCTGTATGTGAATGATGAAACTGTCATTGAAGTGGAGTATGAGGGTGAGGATGCCGCTGGTTCCGATACTGATGAACAGACACTGCTGTACCGCCAGTTAACGTTTGCCAATTTGAGCCCGGAGTAATCAAACCGCAATCTCACTGAACACTACAACTTCATTCATGCACATCCAAATACTATAAAATGTACAGAAGAATGGTACCCGTCCTGTTTTGACGTCCGACCGGAAAATGAGCTAGAGAAAGGAGTCATTGATACTAACCAACTGCCTGAGTTTGACAACAGAATAGTTCTTGTTTTCTTTGTTAGCTTTCTTTCCATTGTAACCGCATACTTTCTCGAAAGAAATATTTGGATAAAACGGTCATACCACGTCAATTTTTGCGTATGTGATACAACAAATTGATAATGAGATGAAACACAATCATTCGTAGTGAATCATGACATATGTATGTTTCTTTACATAGGAACAAATTCGAATGCTTACTCCCAAACCAACCCTATACAAAGCAGGGGCGATTGCTTGTGGCACAAGAATACTGTAATTAATTAAATGGGTTTCGTGGCAGAAATCATCACAAAACGCCTATTCCTCACTTTGGTAAAACCTACCAGTCCACATGCTAGGCAGATGTCTTCTAATTCACTTTCTGACGTGAAGAGTTGGTTGCCCGACATTTGCTTTGTTATCTACGAAACAAAGGGCATCAAATGAACATCCAGTGAGAGTGAGATAAAATAGAGTCGTAATTCCAAACCATTCACTACATAACACACATTCAGCGGAATCCCGAATCTGCAACAATGAAACTTTGGAGTGGAACAGATGTACCTGTGCTATGTTCCTTTCAAATGGGATGAGTGAAAAAGGCCCGTCCCATATGAAAGTAGTTGCAACAAACATGCCGCCAGGTCGCAGGACTCGACTAATTTCAGCAACCTTCAAAACCACAGCTACCAAATTACTCAGGAGAAACTACCAGGTTAAACTAAAACTGGAAAACTGGGGAGAAAACACATTTGCTTCTACCAGATAATATTATATCTGCACTAACATAAGCACATTTATAATTAATCCATGCCAATTTGGAAATAACTAGTAAACCAGCGTGGAATGGAGGAATATGAAATTACTAACAAATTCTCTACCAGTATCAGCAACGCATACTAAGTTTTGTCCTCCAAAGCAAGGCTGGCTATTTTCTTATTTTTCTTTAAGAAATCTTAAAGGTATGTTGTTGAATGTGCCCAAAATGCAAAATGTTTCATTAACTTATTAGAAACAAATTTATTAGCATCAAGGACATGTAAATACTTTTCACCGCTGCTAAAATGTTAAGATTTGTGCCTTACAGGTAGTCAAAACAAGCAGCACAGTTACCTCTAACACCACACACACACACACACACACACATATATACTTACAGCTGATGATGGTGAAGGCCAACAGTGTATGGCAGCACCAGCATGCACTGCATCAACAGAACTAGTAGCAAAGGGAAGCCTAGAAATATCAGCTCTGACCAGGATCATGTTCCTAATAAAAAAAACAAACTTAATCAGGCAAAAACCAAAATTGATAACAAAATTTCTGAAACATCCCTAAGAAGTTCAAACCGGATGGTATTTTAAACTTTGAGCTTTATCATCTAAATTTGAATGAAAATTTCAAGGTTCTGTACTCTTTGGGAAGGTTCTCCTCCTGCTGAATGAATCCATAGCACTCCTTCAACATGTTCTCTGAGTAGTCCAAAGCAACAACAAGAGAAAACAATCCGCTCTTAGCGAAAAGTCTAGAAAACATCCCACTCCCGCAACTTGCATCAATGACATTTCCACCACCCAAGACTGGCTTTAAGAAATCCTTAATCAACTCAAACTGCAGTCAAAACTATGCCACGGTTAGCAACTCAACAACCTCCTTTGGCAAGACAAATGAGTACACACTGGTAAAATATGACTTTTTTTTTCAGTTTTTCAAACTACATTGTAACACAATGATTTTATCTGTTTTTCGATGCCGTTATCAGAATAAAGCACTTTTTCTACCCTTTCTTATCTTTTCAAGAGAAACATTAACTGGCGGTCATTGGCGGTGGAGCTTCTTAGTTTAAGTAAATAATAACCTAACTTAGGCCCGAAACAAAATACTTCAATAGAAAATTGATTTTCACTTCATAATCATATGTAACCAAACAAAATGGACTATGTCATTCCCTGTCCAAAACTCCAATATTGTATGAAATATTGTCCGTTGGCACACTTCATAACTTTCTAAAGGTTGTATGACCGTATGAGTTACAACGCAACCTATCAAATACTCTATTTTGAAATTTAGAAAGGACATTTGATACTCCATTAAGATGAAAAAATCTGAAATAAAGTAACTAATCATGTTACCTCTTTCTCTGGGCCAGGAAATCCACCCCATACAGTAAAGCTTTGACGCCAGCCCCTCTCATAGAGGTACGATACCAATGGAGTCCTGATGCAACAAAAAGTCACTAATCACCATATAGAGATGCATAGTTTCAACATATTCATGAGGTATTAGGAAGTACTATTGGTAATGCTTTGAAAATTGTAATGTGGTAGATGCAATCAGTTCAACTAGGTTCATGCCCCATCTATGCCAGAGAGAATAAAATTGACCACAACGGGTCTATGAGAACAGAAAGAATCTCATTCACATAATAAGAGTCAAAGAAGATACATGATCTCCGAACATATGTACCAAATCAAGCCGTAAAAGATCAATAGACTAAACATCAGATGTTATTCTGCACAGTAAGCCCATAACTAGAGCCTCATTTTGTTATTCCTATGCGAGATATATTCCAAGAGATGGAGAAACTAAAAGGATTCAGGTCCGACTCTACTTCGGCCATGTTTATTCACCATCCCCATTTAAAAGTCATTGCAAAACCATATGATTTGTACAATTGAAGCTAAATACAATTTCAATACCTAAACATTTCTGTGGAAATGGGCTTTGATTCCCCATAGTCCTTGGCGCCACTTGCTGTTGTCAGGTCAATATGTGTTTCGTTGCCAAAGTAAGTCTTCTTACAAGTCCTACATTGAAAACTAGACCCAGAAACAGACTCACTGCAAAAGCATGCCACTCCCAAAATGAACGAAAAGTGAATCAAAAATATACAATGCAACCTCAAGAAATTATAAATATAGCTTACACAGATAAGCCCGGATCACCGGAACTGGAAAATGGATCGTAGCATATCGGACAAGCTAAAATGTTCTTGGTGCTGATGCCATCATTTTGCACCACAACTGGTTCCTATTGTTTATGAAGTAAACAATTTCAAACCGTAATCTCAAACATAAACATTAACTCAATCAAAATTAAGGCTTTTCAAAAGATTTTTAACACTTACTGAAGGCAATATAGTACCAGGAAAATAAAAGCTGTAAACTTTTCCTCTTTCCTACCGTTTCTCGGCAACCAAACAGACAAAACTACAATTGGGTTTTCAATTTTCTATTCCATGAACTGATTCGATTAATTGAAATGATGAAATAAAGCAAGAAAACAAGCTAAATGCAACGTACGGTTGGCTCGACTCCGACGCCGGCGGAGTAAGCAGCAGCTCGAACTTTGATTGCCGCCGCGAAAGAGCGCTTGAAAACCGGTGAAGCGGCAGAAGTCCTGAGCTGTAGAAGACAAGGCCTCGAATTACCGAGTTGACTCGGAAGAAACGGTGAGCAGAGGTTGCCGACCACCGTCTTCATGATCGCTCTGATTTGGTTTGTGGTGGTGACTCCGAGTCTGAGTACTAATGTTACAACTTTCGATTTTTTTTAATTTTTAATTTTTGTTAATTTGGTTGGAATTATTACAGCTTTTGGTTTTGTTTGTTCGAATTTGGGAAAGATAATTAGCATGAGCCGACAAAAGCCCAGGATTATTTAACAGGGCTGCTGGTCTCGTCTGGACTATTTTACTTTGACGATGGACCGTCGGGAGAATACATATGCCGAATGAGCGTTGGTTCTCGGTAGGGATTTTGAGTGGCGATCTAAACAGTATAACAACAATAAAATCTTATATTAAGTAGAATCAGTTGTATAAATTTTAAATGTCACTTATACTCAATTTTGTGTCAAATTTTTTGTTAGCTTCAAGTACTCATGTTTTTTTTTCTTCTTAAAAGCAAGTTCTTCCGTCCTAACTGCTAGGGGGATCGGGTGATTCAACCAACATAAACCAACAAAATGAGCTCCAACCAATGCCAAATAAGTCGAACTACAATAAAAAGGAGAAGGCATGACTGCTCGATCGGGACAAATCACCCAACTCGGCGCCTAAGGTAGTGTGATAACAAGGTGACATCATCCACGTTTTAATTTTTTTTGCGCTAGGCGTGTGGGCTTCAAGCGCTCATGAGCGCAAGTGGACTGATCAACCATGTAGCGATAGGGCTCGCGCTGCAAATGCTCTCATGGCTCAGTCATTCTATCCTACTGTTCATATTTTTCAACAAAAATGTTTTCTTTTTAAACAAAGAAAAATCTGAAGAAAAAAAATAGTAATTAACTATTATGGCCCATGTGGCACAATATGGGGTGGAGAAGCACTTAACCAGTTGAAGTCAATTGCCCGGGCAATTTCTTATGGGGTGGAGAGGCACTCAGCCAATTACTATTTGCTAAGGCAGTAATTGCCTTTGGTCAATAGCCCGGACAATTTATTTTACGGTGTGGAGATGCACTTGGTGAGTTACTGTTCACCAAGACAGTAATTGCCTTTACTCAATAGTCGAGGAAATAATTGCCTTAGTTGGTTGAAGTTGCTCTAAAGTCTATTTCCAAGTTTTCCTCTACCCTTTTCACCCTAAGGTTCTATTACATAATCACTTTTTCTCACCGAAGCATATGTGAGTCATTGTTTCATATGTCCAAACAACCTTAACCTACTTTCTTTCATCTTATCTTCAAATGCGGCCACTGGTACTTTACTTCGGATCTCGTTCTCAATTTTGTAATTCTCGTATGCCCACAATCTAACGAAATATTACGCCTGACCGATCAACATTCTGTGCAATAAAGTATTGTAAGCCTTATTGCCATACGATAAAAATTTCCTTGACCTTTAGTGTCATACGATGATTGTGCAATACACCCTATGCACTCTTACACTTCATCCAACTTGTATTTTGTGGTTTAGATCTTTATCCAATTCCCCGTTCTTTTGCAAGATAGATCCAAGATAATGAAAGCGCTCACTTTTTTATACTTCCTGATCTCTAATCCTCACCCCAATCTCATTTGGACCTCATCCCACTGAACTTGTACTCCATAAACTCTATTTTTGACCTACATAGGCGAAGCATTTAGATTCCAACACTTCCCGCCAAAGGTTAAACTTTGCATTTACTCTATCCCGCTTTTTATCTATCAACACTAAATCCTCTTCGAAAAGCAAACACCGTTAACTCATCCATTACCAATGAAAAAAGGTAAGAATTTATAGTTGAGTCTTGCTCTATCATACATATCCTTTATTGTTTGAATAATGCTACTCGTACTCCTTTCTTCTCCAGAATCCTTCAAAGAATTTCTCTTAGGACCATATCAAACTCGTATTCTAGGTCTATAAAGACCATGTGCAAATCCTTTTGCATATCTTTATATCAAGCTATCGATCTCTGTAAGACATATTTTGCCTCCATAGTGGATGCCTTGACATGAACTCGAATTGATTGTCTGAGATTCATGTTTTTGGATGGCAACGGTTCGGGTTGGGGACGAAATGCCATATCCAATCCTTATAACAACAAAAATTAAATATTCATAACTACAAATTAACCATCGGGGATTATCCATAACCATACTCATCGGATAACGGATTCCTCATCGGTTAACGAGTATAGCCTTGTATGTTTATGCAAAAAAAAAATTATTTGTTCAACTGACACATTATATTTTAATAGATAATAATTATATTACTTAATATCCACATCCAAATCTTCAAAACCACAACAATAAATTTTGGAGATGTTCATGATAAGCCAAATATAATAGCAAATTAAGGCAAATTGGTCGCATGAAAAACAGAAAGGGATGACAAAAACAAATACAGAAGCGAATAAGGAAAAAAGACGAAACAAATTATCAAATAATTTCAATACTTGTGGATATACATTTATATATATATATATATTATCGGAGCTAATACGAGGATGAAGATGGATCTAAGACCTTATAACCATATCCAAAACAGTAATCAAATAATATCGGTTTTTTTCCCTTATCTAAAAATTACCCGGATGTTCATACCCAAATCCGCCCCATTCGGACGGTTATCCATGGTTATCGTGTTCTTTGAGAGACAAGATGATAATCAACAAATATAACAACCTAGTTCCTACACCACTAGCTCCAAGGTAGTCGAGAAGGATTAATAAACCATCTCAGTTGAATGGTTTGAACTTTATAACTATGTCATAAGAGTTGCACCTCTTAATTCGTAAGAAATAAGAATGAAAATCCTTGTAACTACATTGAGTGTATATATGACATACACTCAAAGGAAATGGTATAGTACCATTTGACCCGAAATAGTGAAACCTTCATAGCTAATTGGTAGCTTAAGGTGACTATAATCAACAATATTGGTTGACTTGGAAGAAACCATCTTTGATGTAGTCTTGATTTCAATTAATTCGAAGATTGCTAGCTACAACTAAATGGTGATTCAATGTTTGGACACAATATGGGTTTCTGTAATCATTATCAAGATAGTCTTGATAATATATGTCTAAAATTAGGAATCACAAGACGTGTAAGTTGTAGAGATCCATCCATCATGAATCTTAGTAAGCTATTGGGAGCTATAAGCGTCTTATGAGAGAAAGATCAAATCGCTTGATTTCTCATAAAGTTGTAAATGAATCTTTTGTTTACTAGCTTTACAAAAGATTAGTGGGAGTTAATCATGTTCCTAAAATTTAACATATATATGATATATTAATTTTGGAAATGAAAGGAATTCTTCTTCGTTAAGGTTATGACTTTAAACATTCTATAATGATAGAATGTATATGGAAGACATAGTCTATTTACAGGGGATGGAAATCTATAATGATAGATTTCAAGATATAATTGGATTATCTCAATCCTCATTGATAGACAATAGATGTAGGAAGTTTTTCAAATGATAAACTTCAAATGAAATGACAATTCCAATCAAATTGGGAAATTGCTCTTCTAAAAGGGAATGTACCCTTTTGACTCCCAAAGAAGCATAATGCATAAATAGAATCCTTTATGCATACACTGAAGGGTGATTTACGTATTTCATACTATATGAAATACGTTGATATGAGTTGTGCCAAGATTGGTACAAGATGATATCAGGGTAAGCCCAAGATCAGAACCATGACAACTGTCAAGTGAGTCTTTAAGTATTTAAGAAATACTAAAGGATAAATTCCTCAAGAATGAGGAAAAATTAGAGTAACGCAGTGGAAACGTAAATGTATCAGATTATGAATCTAATATCGTATCCATCATTGGATGTCTCTTTATTACGAAAGAAAAGATAATTGGATATCACTTTATTATGACTAAAAGATATTTAGGTAGAAACGTTAAAAGTAATGACTTTTGTGCGTTCCATCATGCAAAATATATCACCATATAGAAGCATACAACAATGTTGTTTGGATGGGAAAGTTCATTTATGAACTCTCCATTAGGTTCCAACCAGAAAGTGTCCCTAGTGTGTCGACACTAAGACACGAATGGGGCGATAGCTCAATCCAGGGAATCAAGGTCTCATCAAGATCCAAACTCAAATGAGAGACTGAACCACATGATTGAGAATCATGTATAATGGTGACGTCGTTATTCTCAAAGTTGGTTCTATGGATAGCATATGGATATCCATTGTCTAGGCCTACAAGTCAGCCTTTTTTTGAAATAAATTTATAAGAGGTATCATCACTGATGACTAAGCTGATTGGCTCTAGTGCAAGTGGGAGATTGTTGGAAATGTGCCCTAAAATCAATCATATGATGATACTTTACGGACATTTCACATGTTAAACTAATCTAGTTTAATATAAAGGGCAAAGATTATTATTTTAAGCCCTCTCATATAAATGTTATATGCTTAAAAAATAAGTCCAAGGAATATGCAATTAGGATAATGTGATCTAAAGAAGTTAGATTCATGAGACCATTCTCTTTTGTTTACATATCCTAAACATTTCTGATCATAGGATTGCTGATTGGCATTGATAGTCCGTTAATATCAGTATGTACGATGTCTTCTCTTAGGAAGAGTGACTGGCATCGTGTCATTGGTGTGACTGACACCAAGATAAGCATGTAGATGCTCAATAAAGAATAAGTCCACTAAACACAATCAACAAGGAGTTCTCATACTCATGTCACATGAGAACTCATGGTTGGGATAATGCAAAGTAGTCCTTTGACCTGAGGCATCATAGTTGTCTTGTGATTAGGTCCTTGATCTTTGACTATATCAAAATCACTCCATCAGAGGGTGTCTATGGCATAGTTGGGGTTAAGTCACTTAGCCATGGCGGTAAGTGAATGCACAACAAGGAATCTCTAACCTTAAAACCATTTGAGGGAGAATACTCTATGATATGATTAAGAATCCTGGCTAGAGTATAAATGAGATTTAGGAAGTCGTTCCATATCACATTCAAGGTAATCATATAAGTAAATGAATCACATTGGATAGTAGACATGAATAAACTATCAAACCAAGCAATGTGGTCAAGAGTATTGTATTAAAGACATACTGTATTGCATTGTAATCCTAAACTGAATAGGTTTTCCACCTCTTTTGATTAGCTTGGGTAGCCATGACATACTGCTAGGTGTCACTCATGGTTTGTGGGAACCCTAAAGGTGAGTAATCACTAAAGGGGGAATTTAAAGTAAGTTTTAATTCACAATTGATTTGAAGAGTTCTAATCGCCCATTGTCTCACTAAAAGGAACTTAATGGATCGCACACTGAATAAGGTAGAAATTGAAGAAACAACAGAGATGAGTAAGGATAGCTAAATGGTTTAATTATTTATGGTTAGGATTAATTAATATGTTAATTAATCAAACAAATATGTTCGTTATAGACCTCGGGTTAGTTTTGGGCTGCAAGGCCCAATGAGATTTGAATGTTAAGTCCAATAACTCAAGTTGTATGACAACCTGAAAACATAAAGGGTTTCAAAGCCCAAATAACCTACAATGGCCGGCCATATAGAGAGGGGTAGTGAACTTGCGTTAATTGCAAGTTTGCCATTTCATTGTGAGGTGGTATAAAGGCAACTTTATAGCCATTTCATCCTTAGGGTTTCTTTTGGAGAAAAGATGAGAACACAAAGCTCTCTTTTCTCTCTAAGAGGCCGGCCACCCTAGAGGAAATTAGCTAGCAGTCTTACTTCCTCTAGGTCACTCATCTCTTCATCAATGCTCTCCTTGGTGTGGAGACTTAGAGGTTCTCTATTTTGGGAACTTGGAGAATCCATTCTACCATCCTCATCTAAGAAATCCATGGAGCTAAGAAATAAAGAATGAAGGCCCTATCTCTTGGGTGATTAGCCTTTGCCTATGCAAAGAGGAATCAACAAAGGTATAATATTTCTCAACTCACTTTGTTCTTGAGTTGAGTCTCGGTTCACCTTACTCACTAAGCCTTGAATTTCATGGGTAAAGTTTTGGACTTATTGTTTAAGCATATAACATTTATATGAGACAACTTAAAAAATAAAAAATAAAATCTTTGCCCTTTATATTAAACTATATTTGTTTAACATGTGAAATGTCCGTAAAGTATTATCATATGATTAGTTTTAGGGCACATTTCCAACATCAGCATGTTGGGCTATTCTAACTCGTGTGGTGAGTCAGGCTTCCCAAGAGCCCAGATGAATGGGTAAGGCTAGAGTGGTTTTGGGGAGCTTGGGGGATTAGATAGCCTAAGAGCCTCTCCAAAGAAGACATCAAATTTAAAACATCAAATTTAAATTTGATGGCAGACTTGACAATTTGATATATTGTCAATATTTTATTTCCCCCTAGCATGCCAAAATTTATTGCTTCATTTATGTTTTTTTTTTAAACAAAAATAATAAAAGTTAGGTTGTTGTTGGTTAAAATAATAAAATAATACTTAAATATGCTAACATTTAAGATAATGCAAATGAAATGCCTTTGGAAAATAGCAAAAATAAAATTTGAAGGTAGCTTCAAATTTGACATTTTTTTGTCCATGTAAGTTTAGCCTTCTTTTCCATATTACCTTTGATATCTTGGTTGAAGTAAATGGTATGTCATTTGTTATCGTTATAAGTCTATGTGGTATTTTTGATATCTCATTTGGAGATGGTCTAATAACTCAAGCAATTTTTATGGGTGGAGTTGCTCTAAGTCGTGACAATAGTTTACTAGCCGACCACTCTATGATGCCTAAGCAACCCAAACGGTTGGGGTGCCCCAGCCAACTAAGCGCTTACCGCCAATTACGAAATTGCTCAACTCCGATCAAGTGATCCGGTCTCTCCAAAGTTGATGACCGGCCACGGCCTTATGAATTTTTGACTTTGAAACTTGATTGTGAGCCAATTTAGACGACATGAATAACATTTCACAAAAAGTTATCCAAATTTAATTGATTTTCCAATTCCCATTATTCTCTTGAGCTTGATAAAAGGTTTTGTGAAAAACTTCACCAAGTTTGCTTTCAATATTGATCAAGATCAATTGGAATGGTGATTGGTGGAGCTGGTCAGTGACAGCGAGTATAATTAGTGTAATTTTTTTAATTATGAAACCTAACCTAACACCAAAACAATTGGTGATTTAACAAAGTAATTTGTCTGATTAATTAGGGATTAACATGTTAATTCTCCTGCCGACAAATCTACCTCGGGCCCCAGGGCCCCGCGCTACGGTTAGAAGCCGGAAACTTTGTTGATTGGTTGATTGACAAATGATGTTTAGTTATCTTATTATTCTCTTCTTCCGGTTGAATGATCATCAACAGTCTTTGCATATTAATGGATCAAGGCACAACTCAATGACAATGACTATAACAAGGGTGTATATTCTTTCTGTATGGCTATTTACTTTTTAATTTTTGTTTCAAAGCTGCACTGCCAATTGGATAAAAATTTATAATGGGAAATTTTATTAACCCCAATTTCGTAATCACCAACTATCCGTAAAAAAGTCTTTTTTTTTTTTAATTATTTTTTTCCATGACAATGTCCTAGGGTTTTAGTTATAATAGAACGTATAAGAAAGATTGTGCGACAGTAAGAGTTTGATTATTGGTATGGATTTATTGATGAATTTTAGTTTTAGAGTTAATTTCATCTTACTTGATGGTAATTATACAAAGGACCAAAAAAAAAAAAAAAACAATTCATGTTTAAAATTTAAATTAAATGTATAATAAAATTATATATGGTTCAAATAAAATTTCTAATTTATAATATATGTTGCTCATAACCCTTTCAAAATGGAATCCTAAAGCACTTGCACGCTACGAAATTTATAACTGTTTTAGGTCATTATTGTGGTTGACGTCATAAATTTTATTTTACATTTTGAAAAAAATGAAACAATACTTTAATTGACTATAGTTTCAAGAGATTTGTTCTTGTGTGTCCGAAATATCGTCAGGTAGTGTTACCATTTTACTCAAAATATAATACGTGTATTTGATTTCTTATTAGTATACTCTAGAAGTGACATATCAATCATTTCATACATCCATATTGTAACATGTAAAATGGCACACCATGTAGCAAATGTGTCATGTACGAGTGAAATTTTCTCAGGGAAGTTGGACTAAGCCACACTATGGGACAATCTATAATAATATAATTTCATAACATAACTCACACCTAAAATCGTTGACTTATAATTGAAAATGAATATCATAAGACCGTAATAGTGATGACGTGGTTGAAGTCAAAGTTTGATGCATTACATTTCAGAATAACAATGAGTAGTTTTTGTTAGATAATACAAGAATCTCACTTTAGAAAATTGAAAAAATAAATTTCAATACAATGAATTGTCCCACTCTTAATAAAATATTATAATTGAAATTGCCATTTAGTCTCAATGTACCTCTGAAACTTATTTTGTCTCACTTTGCCCCCTGAAACTAACATTTTCAACTTTCTGGTCTCGCTTCACTTTATCCTGTTAAAGTGTTGTTAAGTTCAAGGGTATTTTATATTGGTTACCTTTTACACAGCTATTTACCATTAACTTACACACTATACCAATCTCAATTCCATTTTGACAATTATAATCATAATATGAAGATGCATAGTGAGTTTTCATCATTAAAAGAAATTAGTGATCTTTCAAAGGAATTGGTGAAAACCGAGAGGTGTGAAAACTACAAGTTAGTGTCTAATCTTCTCACATTGGGTTCGGTGTTACCAGTTGCAACCGCTTCGGTGGAGAGAGCATTTTTTGCTGTGAATATTCTCAAAACACCAATGGTAATAAAATGGGACATCATTAGGAGATCAATGGTTAAGTGATAGTTTGGTTGTTTACATTGAGAGATATGCTTTTGCTATTATTGATAATGAGCCTACTATGCATCTTTTTCATGATATGAAACTTCGCCGACAACAATTGTAACATGTTTGTATTGATACATTATGAATGACATTGATATTGTCTATTATGTAAAAGGATTTGGTTGTCTACATTTTTTGGAACTTTTTGCGCTTTTAAATTGCACACCCTCCCCCTCCCGCGGGCGACAATTTTTGGCTTCGCCACTACTAATAGGTGTGAGTGTGGTCATGGGCATGGAAGTGTCCAAATTTTGGCCACCTGAGATTTCTTGCTGGAGTTGCGAAGCTCTTTTGCCAATTAATAGTTTATGGAGATCCCGAATTCTTTGCTGGAAGATGGAGGGATTGTAGAGAATATTTTTTAACTTACTATTCTAATTTTTAAAGGGAACATTGCTTAAAAGGCTTGTTTTTAGATAGGCCTCTTGAAACTTAATTTTGATTTCACTTTGCCCCTGCAATGAAAGAGTCACAACTTTACTTTCTGAAATTCAAAATTCGTTTTACTTTGACTAGTGGACTCTTTCTTCCCCTAAAAGCTCAAAGGTAGCCCCCTAAAATGTATGTGGAACTCACCACCCAATAAGACTATGCCATATGTGCCAATGATTTTGATTAAAAATCTCCACTATGCCTTAATATTCAACAATAAAAAATTTAAGTTTAAAAGAAGAAATTAAGAATTGAAATTTTTATGGGTTGCTGTTCTTGACTTGCAGAGATAGAAAAAAAAATTTAGAAAAAAAAAAAGTTGATTAGCCCAGTGCACCTAAATTGAACTCACATAACAGAATTAAGGAAATGTGGAGCAAATTTTGAGTTTCATAGAGTAAAATGATGACTTTTGATTTTCAAGGGGCAAAATGGGATCAAAATCAAGTTTTAGAGTGTCAAATTGGAGCGAATTTTAAGTTTTAGAGAGTAAACTAACGACTTTTGAGTTACAAGGGGAAAGTGAGATTAAAGTCAAGTTTTAAAGAGTGTAGCAAAAAATAAGCCTTAAAAAAAACTTAAATTCAAACTAAAAAAAAAAAGGAAGAAACATACATGTGGCAACACTTGAGAAGACCGTTGTCAAGCCCCAATAGCAGGTTATCCACTTAACATGCTGCAACGTGTCGTTTTGAACTCATTGAGACGTTGTTTATGTACCTAAGATCTGAAATCTCATTTCGACGCTTTAAAAAATTAATTTAGTTCCCAAACTTGAATTTCAAAACATACAACTAAGTGTTTTGTAACTTAATAAACTTCCTGCCACTTAGTACTACGGTCTAGTGGTATTCTTCTTCACTTGTAAGTGAGAGGTCTTAGATTTGATTCTCACCAAAGGCGAATTTGAACCATATTATTGCTAGCCCATTGTAAGGCTAAGCCCAACCTCCTCCCCTTTAGTGTAGATAATATCATTTATTCAAAAAAAAAAAAAAAAAAAAAAAACTAGTAAAGTTTCTCACCCCACAATGTTTTTATCAATTCTTATTTTTTTGTACTTGATTGGTGTGAAGTCTAGTTTTATTGTTTTGGTTCCCCTTGTCAAATGTTGTAAATTATACCGACATGTTCTAGTTAGACTTAGGGTTAAATTACTACTTTTTGGATCATACTGTTGGAAATATCACTTTAAGAGCTTAACTTCTCACACCAAAGATTCGTTCATACATATGAATTTCATGTCATTATTTCTAGTACATTATGTCTAGTGGTTGTTTCGTCAAAACTTCTTGCTATTTCCACGCATGCTGGGCACGCACTTTAAGACAACCCAACATGGCCATCTGACAATGTTTTCCCCAAGAGTGTTTTCAACCCTAGATATTTTCTGATTACTTTTGCACATGACATGTGGCCTCTCATCCCATCTCTTTATCTGAAACATAAGCCTACTATAAAAGCACAATCTAAGGTTTCATTTTAGATTGGCTAGAAGATTTACATTTTCTGATAAGGGTTGTTTTCAGCTGTAAGCTGCCCCTTGGTTCTTACTTGAAAACTCTAACCACAAAATCACAGTAATGCACTAAGTACCCACATCATTGCATATTAGGGTAGCATTGCTTTTGTGACTTTGACCTTTGTTTTGGCTCAAGTTTTTTTTTAAGTTTCAAATATTTGATCTGACCTCTTTTGGGATTTACGTGAGTTTCATTTTTCAAGTGTTCGACTGGTGAAACTGACTAGACATCGAATTCAAATTTGCATCAACTTCATCATAACATCATTTTCATAAGTTGATTAGATTTCGGTGTCACAAGGTGAAGAGCTCAGAAAGAGCTGGCACTTCGTGAAGACCAAAGGAGTTCACCACGTGAAAGGCAAGGTTGCACAAAGGTACAAGTTACTTTGTAGATTAGGATTTGGGAATTGAGCTTGTGTGGTTACTTTGTAATAATCTTGATTTCACTAGTGGATTGGACTCAGTGGACAGTCTCTGATTTTTTTTAACTCAGAGGTAGGTTTTTCCGGCGAAAAATATGACATGCAATTTATCGCTTTACTGGTTTACTTATCTTCTTTTTGTTTATGATATATGCTCCTCATTATCCACAAATAGATAAGTCATTGCAACTAAACTAGTCAGTATTAAAATGTGCACTAAACTAGATCTTAGTTAACTAGGAACTTATTAGTAAACTAAGCTTTAATTTGACTTCTATTGTGAGTAAACTAACATATATGAGCTTAGTTGAGTGTTGCTGACTAGTCAAACAAGCACGTATATAAATTTTAAATTGACATGCATGACTTTGTTAAACTAGAAAATACGGAGCTAATCAAAAAGGTGTCTGAGCTACAAGAAGTTGAGTCTCTCCGTCTAGTTAGAACAAAGTTGAATGAGAAAGTTACTTTCTTGAAGCTCAACTTCATGGACTGAATGAAATGGTTTCTATTTGCATTGGTGAAGAAGAAAGAGATGATTTTATTGCCTCTTTTAAAGCTCAAGTTCAGGAATTGATGATATCTCAAGAAAGATTACTACAACAAGTTTATAAGTTAAAGGTCAATAACGAAATGTTTCATGAGGTCAACTTGGAGCTATCATCTGAGTTGAATGAGACTATGCACAAAGTGGATTATTTAACTCTTGATGCTAAAAGATTCAACAAAGTTGTATGTGTTGGAAGTCCATATGATGCCAATAATGTTCTTGTTTTTGTGGAAAGTGGTTCTTGTTCAAAGAGCATAAACTCTCAGGTTATAGAGGAATCTTTGTCTATGACTCATATGGTCAGTACCTCTTCAAATACAATTTTTTATTCCCACGTGTTATCATTCTGGTGAATTTAGTCATATTCGACCTAGATGCAGAAAACTATATTCCTGAAAAGAAGAATGACTTGAAAAGTAAAGTCGATCAACTTGCTGTAGAAGTCAATAGAATGGCTCAATTGGTTGATTCTTCTAGCTCTACTCATGTCCAAGTCGTCTTTAAAGGGTTTATGATAAATGTCTGGTAACTCATTGTGCCATTTATTTTTCTAAACTAGATGTTTGGTACTTTGATAGTGGGTGTTTATGTCGTATGACTGGTGACAAAGAGGCATTCCTATCATTTGCACATGCTAATGGCAATATGATTAAGTTTGGTGGAGGTTGCATGGCCTACATTACTGGAAATGATGCTGTCAAGATTCCTAACCTTCCCTAACTTGAAAAAGTCTGTTATGTGGCTGGGTTAACAATAAACCTTATCAGCATAAGCAATTGTGTGATAATGTTACTAATGAAATTTGTTTCTCAAGAATGTTGCAGAGTTATTGGTAAAGATGGAAAGAACATGCTAGTTTTTCCAAGATCAATGGGTAATTGCTACTCTCTTATCATTCCTAAAGGTGGTAAACATACATATTGGAATAAAGAAACTAATATATCATGGCTTCAAATGGGGCAATCACATCTCTCATTCTCTTAATGTTGTTTATGTGAATCATGCAACTTGGAAGACTACTCGATGATGTCTCACATAGGAGTCATTTACTCTGGAATCCCCAAAACCCTTCATCTAGCTGAAATTATGTCAACTGATCAAACTTTAATGTTACTACATGGAAAAACGAAGACAATCTCTATTGCTAATTGCATTGAAAAACAAAGATATGTTTCTTTCTATCATGCAATTGTGAATTGTGACATTGTCTTATTTCCTTGTGATATCTGTTGTGGTTATTGTATATGTTGAATAATTCTGGTGTAAAACTATTGGCTACTTGCTTTCACTGTGATCGTATGTATGAAATTGCTTTTTGGAATGGCCCCATCTTGCATTTAACAATAAATCATTTTGGAACTTAATTACATTTCATTGGTGAGTTTATGGAAAGAAAGGCGTGTGCTTAATCTTAGTGTCACTTGAGAAACAACTAAATATCTCACAAGCACTTTGGACCATCGATGGCATAAAAATTTCATTGGTTTATTGTTGTTTATGCCATCAACTAAACAGGTTGAACAACTATACTTCCAATTTTCTTTATTGCATGTGTAGTTTAATCAGTTGTCTGTTGCCAAACAACCTTCTCATCAACCAATTTTGTTGTTCTCATTTGGCACCTCTCAAATGACATACATGGGTGATATTTTGCGAATTAACCTTGAATAATATTTCCACTGTGATGTCATAAGTTCTCCCTTATATGGTTGATGGTCTATAAAAAATCATTCTTTCATTTAGCAAAAACTTATGTTGATTTTGGGATTAGGCTTACTTTGGTGTTGATTGGGTTATAATGACAATTTGCTCCGTAAATTGAGTTTTAGGTTGTAATTCCAATGCAAAACACCACTAGTTTCTCTTTTGCTATCTTGGTAAATACTCCTCAAAAGAAAATCATTTGTTTGAGCATCAATATCATCACTTATGGTTAACATACTCAATTTGCCAAAAAGGAAATCTCAATCATTCATCCTTACAAATATGTTCTCACATGTAATGTCATGTTCATCATATCATTCACACTTGTCATAAAAAATTCAAAGTGTTTTTGGGTGCTTTAAATACATCTTGCACCAACCATATCAAAGGACTTGGATTTCTTATTTCCTTATGCCATCTTAAAGTTTCATTTGACTTTGACTTTCCATTGTGTGTAATTTTTTTTATTTGCTCATTTGCTCAAGTTATGTTCCAAGTGTTGTTTCTTGAACTTAATGGATTATTAAAAGTTTGATTAGCTTTCAAATTAACCTTGAGCCTAGTGGAATGAAGTTTTGATTTAAAGATGGCTATCTCCATTCTCATTCCCATACCTTGAACATCATGGATGCTATATGAACTTGGTATGCTTTATTGTCCATGCATCACTTTGAAGACTTGTTTCGATAGTACTGCATATCATATTTTTCTTCAAGTATTTAGTTAAGGTTAACTCTTTTGCTTGAAAGCATAGGTATTGGACCTGTTTTCATCTTGGATCTCCTTGAGAATTGTTTGGATAACCGTAGCTTAATGGTGTCAAGATTATGCTTATCTTATGTGTTCCTTTAGTCCTAAGTGTGATTCTTTCTCAAGTTATTGCTTTTAGCACCAAATTGTGTTCAAACTGGGTGTTTTCTCTTTCTGTCTAGTGTCAGGTAATCTTCAGAAAAGATATACTCATTAAGTGTTTTTCTGTCCTCGCATTTTATGTGTTCACCTCCAAATCTCAACCGATTGTGTCAACTCTAAGGCCCATATTAATCTCACAATATCTTAGGCTTTTTACCTTCTAACATTTCTAGGTTCTCACTTTCACCTTATTTCATTCGGGTGGTTTCTCTTACCAGGTCCCTCTCTTGTTTGAACTTTATATTCTCTGTGCTACAAACCCTAATCATGTATGCGAGAAATGCTTCCTCCCAGCATTCCAGTTCAATCTCTCTACCTACTTGTAGGCGCACACGGTCTTAATCTGCCAAGGCTATTGTAGATGAATCTGTTGTCGTCGATCCTCAAATTTTTCCAACTACCAAGCCTTGAATTTCTATAAAGTTGTTGTTCATAAGAAAGTGGTTCCTGAAAGAAGAATCATCTGGGATGTTCTTCCTCTTCAAGATGCAATGCTCTCTGATGATTTCATCAATGATTATCGTTTGCAGAAGGTGAAGTCTCCACCTCCCTCTTTCAATCTTTCGGTTGTTCAAGAATTTTATGCAAATGTTCCTTCAAATTTCCCCGACTCTAGAGGTAAAGTCTTTGTTTGAGGCATTTATGTATCTTTTGATTCCCCTGTTATTTGTGATATCCTAGGTCTGGATTTATCAAATGCTTCTAGTATTCATGTCTTTGACTTTATCACATGTTACTATGACAACCTATCATCGTGAAGCTTATTTAGACCTCTTTATTCCTTTGATACAAAATCAAGCATCCAAGTCTCGCCTTAAGATTTTCCATAGGAATTGGTCTAATTTCCTTCGTAGAAATGTTCTAGGTACATTCAATAATGGAAATCCCACCTTAGAGTCAACCAAAGTTTTACATGCTATATTGAGCCTTTCTAATGTCCCATTTGGATACTTAATCTTTCATTCAATTATGTCCAAGATCAATTGTCTCGTAAAAGAACAGTGTGTCCATTGTCCATCCTTGTCTAATTACCGTCATTTATGAAAGTGTTAGGGTTCCATTTCAATCGGATGATGTCTAGCCTCGATCCATTAAAAACTTGGGCAAAGGTTTCATTGACCTATTCATTGTGGTGTGTGTCGTTGCTTATAGTGATCATAGTGATCCTCGTCCTTCTCAACCACCAAATGTCTCTCAAGAGAGAAAAATTACTTATCTCGAATCTGAACTTAATTCTCTCCATAAGCAATTTGTGGATTTTCAATCCAAGTAGGGTCAATCTTCATCCTCACCTTGTTTAAGTCACTTATCTTCGCCACAATCCTTAAGTCAATCATATGGGTATATCTTCGTTTGTACCTCAATCATCAGTCTGTCCATCTAAATTTGCACCCCAATGTCTTGTGGCCCCATCATCTGCTTCTTATTCCTCTGCTGCTACATCTGATCATTCTGGTATTGTTGGTGTAAAAATGGTTGCCATCTTTGCTGCCAAGGTTAAATGAACCTTTCATGAAGTTCATCAATTTGCCTCTCATCCAATTCTCATGGCAAAGCATGTGAGGTTTACATACTCAGATGATGAGGAGAATGAAGTTGAAGAAAACCCTGAAGAAGACTTTGCTGAGGAAACCGAGGCTACTGGTTCACCACTTTACTCAAATGCATCGTCTTAATCCGAGGAGTTCTAGCGTATGAGGAATGAACCAATGGGGGGGAATGTAGTTTGTGAGTGTAGGTTGTTAGAAGAGCACATCTTATGGGGGGGTTCATTTTTTTGCTGCTAAGTTGTTAGATTTATGTGCTTAAGTTGTAATTTGAAACTCCCTTTTTTTAAAGTATAATGTGGTTGTGCTACTCTTGGTTTTTGTTGTTGTTGGTAATCCTGAACATATCCCTTAAATGGTAATCCTGAACATATCCCTTAAATTGATTAGTGCACTACATATTTTGGTACTGAGAATTGTATCGTGTGCTTAAACTTCGTTATGTTATGTTTTAGTTGATAATTCTTGTATATTTCTGGTTGTGGTGGTGGTTATTTATTTGTTGAACGCAGTTGATATATCAATTTCTTTTGTTTAATGAAACTGGCATATCATTCATTTTACATCCTTTGTCTTTGCCATGACTAAATTGGGGAGAAAAATAGAATTTAAAATTTTGTGTTGTGTTGCAATCATATACAATATGCTATACAATTTACTTTCTTGCAATTGGTTTAACCATGATAACTTTTCACTTGTTCTTTGTTAAGAGTACTTCTTTGCAAAATTCATCCTTTGTGTTCTCTTGAGTGAGGTTGAGTGAATTTAGATATGGGTTTGGGTTATTTTGTCAAGAAAAGTCAAATGGGAAGATTGTGAAGTCTAGTTTTAATGTCTTGGCTTTCCTGGTCGAATGTTGTAAATTGAACTACACATGTTCTAGTTAGATTTTGGGTTAAATTAATACTTTTGAGATCATGCTGCTGGAAATATCACTTTAAGAGCTTAACTTCTCATATCAAAGTTTGTTTATAGATATGCACTTCATGTCATTATTTTCAATATATTCTGTCTAGTGGTTTTGTCTCGTCAAAACTTCTTACTACTTTCACGCGAACTGGGCACCCACTTTAAGACAATCCACAAGGGCCATTTGACAGATTTTTTTCTAAGAGCATTTTTTTTTTTTTAACCCTAGATCTTTTCTGATTGCTTTTGCACATAACACATGGCCTTTTCATCCCCTCTCTTTGTCTGAAACATCAGCCCACTATAAAAGCACAATCTAGGGTTTCATTTCCGATTGGCTAGAAGATTTATATTTTCTAATAAGGATTGTTTTTAGCTGTGAGCTACCCCTTAGTTTTTACTTGAAGACTCTAGCCACAAAATTACACTCATGCACTAAGTAGCCACATCATTGCATATTAGGGTAGCATTGATTTTGTGATTTTGATCTTTGTTTTAGGTCAAGTTTTTCTAAGTTTCAAATCTTTGAACTGACCTTTTTTTGGATTCGTTTCAGTTCCATCTTTTAAGTATTTGATGGGTGAAACTAACTAGACATCGAATACAAATTTGCATCAACTTCATCATAACATCATTTACATAGGTTGAATAGATTTCAGTGCCACAAAGTGATGAGCTCAGGAGGAGTTGCCACTTCATGTAGACCGAAGGAGTTCATCTCGTGAAAGGCAACGCTGCACAAAGGTACAAGCTACACCATAGATTAGGATTTAGGAATTAAGCTTGTGTGGTTACTTTGTAAGAATCTTGATTTCACTAACGGATTGGACTTAGTGGAAAGTCTCCGGTTTTTCAATCCAGAGGTGGGTCTTTTCCGGCCAAAAACATCCCATGCAATTTATCGTTTTACTAGTATACTCATCTTCCTTTTGCTTGTGATATATGTTCATCATTATCCACAAATAGATAAGTCATTGCAACTAAACTTGTCAATATTAAAATGTGCACTAAACTGAATCTTAGTTAACTAGAAACTTTTTAGTAAACTGAACTTTAATTTGACTTCTTATATTGTGAGTAAACTAACATATCTGAGCTTAGTTGGTAAGTGTTGCTAACTAGTCATACAAGCATGTATATAGATTTTAAATTGTAGGTTATTCCACTTGGTACCAATTTGAATTGAGAACTATTTTAGAACTTTATCATAGTAGGCAACATCGCAACAAATTCGTAGCACTATTTAGAATATATTTTTTTCCGGTGCATAATACATTAAAGTAAACAAAAAAAAAATTAGTAATAAATTAATTATACATCGTAAAAATATTCCAAAAGTTGATACAGACTCATTAAGACACTTCCTACATATCTTAGGCTATAAATCATTATTTTGGTGTTTTAAAAATATAATCTAGTTTCCCCAAACTTGAATTTCAATACGTAGGATTAATGGTCATTTGGTACTACAGTCTAGTAATATTCATTTTCACTGGTAAATAAGATGTCCTATGTTCGATTTTCGTCAAATACGAATTTGAATCACATTATTACTAATCCATTTTAAGGCTAAGTCTACCCCCTATCTTTAATGTAGATAATATTGTTTATTAAAAAAAAAGTAGGACTAACTGTGTCATAACTTAATTAAACTTCCTCGTGCCTATAACGCTTCTTTCAATTCTAACTTTTTATACTTGATTAAAAATTATTTTAGGACTTTTTCATAGTAAAAAAATCGCAACAAGTTCATAGCACTTTTCAGAATATTTTTCCGACATGCATAACGTATTTATTATCAATTTTTATGAAAAACAAAAGAAAGTATTAGTAATAAATCCATTATATGTCGAAAACTTTCCTGAAAGTTGCTACGGACTCGTTGAGACGTTTTTCACTTCTCTAAAGCTCTAAATTAATCATGATTTTGGTGTGTAAATATTAATATATTTCCCAAAACTCGAATTTCAAAATATAGGACTAAGAGCAGGTTTGGTATTGTTATGGTTTGAAAAAAAACTGCTTTTGCTGTGCTATGACAATAAGCAGCTGTGAAATAAAACAGCAGAGTGTTTGGTAAACTTTTTTGTAAAAGTGCTTTTAAAAAAAAAAAACAGTATTATAGTGTTTGATTAACTTTTATGTAAAAGAGATGTGAAAAAAGCTGGTTTTTCAAAGCTGGGTTTTACAACTTTGTGTTTTTGGGTTTTTTTCACTCAAAACTGTGAAAAAAGTTGAAGCTAAATGTTTACCAAACATAAAAGCTTTTTTTGATAGCCTTTTTTTTCAAAATCACCTCAGTACCAAACTAGGGCTAAGTGTTTCGTAACTTAATTTATAAACTTCCTTGCCCTATAACGCTTCTTTCAATTCCATTTTTTTTTTACTTGATTAAAATTATTTTAGGAATTTATCATAGTAGACAATATCACAACGAATTCTTAGCACTTTTCAAAATATTTTTTCGGCGTATAATGCATTTATTGTGTAAAAAGAAGGTAAATAACAATATTAAGCTCATGCATCGGAAAAATATTCTGAAAGTTGCTATGGAAAAATTAGGATTGAAAGAAGCGTTACAGGGCGATTAAGTTTAATTAAGTTACGAAACAGTTAGTCCTACGTTCTGAAATTCGAGTTTGGTGAACTAGATTAAATTTTTAAAACACCAAAATCATGATTTAGAGCCTTAGAGATATAGATAATGTCCCAACGAGTTTGTATCAAATTCTAAAATAAATTTTTTATTTGTGTCAAATGTGGTGTGACCGAGTAAAATCAATGATCAGAACTATTCAATTTATAAATCTTCATTTGAAGATCAATCCTACAAAAAATCATTCGAATTGGAGATCGTTTAATCATCAAAATATATCAAATAAATGAATGGTTCATCATTAATATTTTACTTAGTACTTACACTGTTGAATTTTTTTTTTTTTTATACATTTGAATGACTCAATGATCTTCAATTGAAATGATATTTTGGAGGAGTGATCTTCAAATGAAGATTAAGAAATTTAATGGTTCCAATTATGAAACTTGTACTATCAAGATACATTATTTGCAAGAAGGGAATGAGCCCCGACAGGAAATGCAAGTATTATCCTTTTCGAATTCTCCCTAAAATTTTAGTCGAAATTTTCTAGGGAGCTCCCAAAGTAACTTTATAGTCTTTTAGATAAATTTTGACTTAAAAATAGAAAGCATGGCCGGAGATGCACCCCTACCTTCATTTTTATTCGTTATTAGTTATTTTTATTTCTTGAAACGTAATTTTTCATTAATAGTGCATAACACTGAGTGGTATAGAAAATAAATGACTAAGATTAAAAATGAAATATCTAATAGTTGTGGAAATCCAATCTATAGACTCTATAGACTAAAACATTGAAACCACACCCTTTAAAATGTGAGTGAGTACCGCTATACGTACGGTGAAATTAGTCAATTATAACAGTTTAGTTCACGAGAAACTCTGCCAAAATAAAAGTTCAAGAAAAAAATCATACGTCGATAGAAGAGAGGGGCAAATTACTAAAAAAAAGAAAAAGAAAAAAAGAAAGGAGAATTCTCTGACGAAAGAGAAACCGGGAGAGAATGAGAGAAGCTTTACGCGGGATTTAGAGTAGACGTGAAACACTGCCCGGCAATGCACATGACATTGCCCCACGAATGAGACCGAGATTTTGCACTTCTGGGTCACGCACACACAACTCAAAATACACATGGAGGGAGGTGGAGACCTCTAAATCATGCAGTTTTTCCTAGTTCTTGCAGAACAACTCAATAGTGTTCAACAAGCTTTTTGACTTTGTTTACATAATGATATTACATACATAGAGTGCACGAGGATTTCATCGAAAAAAATCTTATTGCGTCATTTAGATATTATACATACAATAATTACGTTACCATGTCAACGAGAAATTCTCCGCAAATGTGAAGATGTCAAAGAGTCTTCTTACTTCCCAAACGAATATTCCTATATTTGTGTACGTAATTTTAACCGAGAAGGTTCCATGAGTCGAGTCTCTCCAAATCTATTTATCATCGCCGAAATTAATAAAATCGAGTATTTCCAGATGTATCCATTATCGTTGAAATCAATAAGGCCCATCCCTGTCTTACTACGGCTACTAGAACGAAGTTAGCCTGGGGCATCTTCCTTAAGTCCTATCATGATCGTGCACTTGACGAAAGAGCTTCACAATTGACATTGCCCTACTTCACTCACGCGATATTGCTAGAGTGGGCTTCTATCTACAGGACGGTTTGTCTCATTTAGATATTCACGACCAAAAAATACTGGATTCTGCTCTGAAAGGAGTAGGAAGACTGTAATACCATTCGATTACAAGACATATTGTCTCGTTTTCAAGAAGAATGTAGTAGACCCTTCTACTTGTGCACATGATCCTTAGTGATGGTAATTTTAACTTTCTTTTTAAGGATATCTACTGTATTTCTCAACTGACATGACATCATCTAAGTTTGGTAATATGCTTCAAATATCTTATGCTTAAAACTAAGAGTTTTGACATAAGGGACTTGAACTCAAATTAAAGCCCAAAATTCATCATCCCGCACAGGATTAAACCCACCTGTGTTCAAATAATTGGATAATGCATTTCAAATCCTTCACACTCTGGGGCCGTCATCTCGATCCGACCGTTGATAACATTATCTCCTACACCCACGCAACCAAGGGCCGGATTTCAAAAACCAACCCTTCCTCATCAAACCATCGGCAGCTGAATCGCGAAAGTCTAAAATACCAAGGACATTTTTAAAGAACTCTTTATTAAATAAAGATCAAAACGATAAAAATATTCTCAATTCTTATTTGATAAAAATTGAGGATATTTTTATCATTTTATCTTTATTTAACATAATTTCTCACGAAATAATTCAAATAATTAATGATGGACAAATATATATTACTTATATTGATTTCAAATTGAATCAAATTAAATTAACCGCTACGTGCCTGTACAGCGGGTGGCCATATCTTAGGAGGGAGGATCCTCTTTGTAAGGATTATAGGATCCTCAAATCACATTCGTTAATTGTACATTGTGAGTTCAGAAATCATTGTAAATTTTTTATTAAAAATTAAATATAAAAAATATATGATGAAAATTAACTGCTTGATATATAATGAACAAATGTAATTAAAAGATTCTTGTAATTCTCACAAAAATGATTTGATGAGAATCTTTTTCGTATCTTTGTACGCGGTACAAATTTTCAAATATTTTTGCGTATAAATAAAACCCGACCCACGTTAATCCTTTCGTTTTAAGAAAAAGCAAAAAAAAAAAAAGGGGAAATTAGAAAAAAAGGGAAGAGTCAGTAGCTCACTCCAAGTCACCTCCTCCTACTCTCCCTTCAACTCCACCCTTTCCAAAAAGGCCATTAAAATACACCCCCCCCCCCCCCCCCCCCCACTACACTCCGTGCCCAGAGCAGACACAGAGGAACGTTCCGGAACGAGGTTAGTACCGTCATTTTGCCAGCAAGCTCCGGCGACAGTGGTGGTGGTGAATCGGACGGTGTGAGAATCCGAAGGCACGACCCGAAATGGAGAGGAGCACTCCGGTGAGGAAACCCCATACATCCACCGCGGATCTGCTCACCTGGTCCGAGACTCCCCCTGCTGATTCTCCTCTTCCCTCCTCCGCCTCTCGGCCTCACCAGGTGAAATTCCAAATTCTCCCTCTCTCTCTCTTTCTCTCTCTTCTCTCTCTCTCTCTCTCTCTCTCTCTCGTTTTGTTCTTTGATTTGATGATTCATTGTTTGTTTGGTGTTGTTTTGGGGATTGATCGTAGCCGTCGGATGGGATCAGAAAGGTGGTGTTTGGAGGGCAGGTGACGGACGAGGAGGTCGAGAGCTTGAACAAACGGTCAGATCTGCTTCTTCCTGCTTCTGCTTTTCCAATTCTCCTTCGCATTTTATTTTCTGGGATTTGTGTTTTTTCCAAATTTTGTTTCCTTGTTCTCGTTGTTTGTGGCCATTAGAAATCTTCCTGCAACAGATATTTCTCCTTCAATGCTTATGAATTTGAAAAAAAACGCAATTAAGGATTTTTTTAAAAAAATATTGCTTTTTATTAAATATATATTTTTTTTGTTATTTGGATATTCTATTGGAACTTTTGCTTGGTATTTTCCAGTAAGTTTCCCCTTCTTAATATGGAAATTGGATTTTTAAACTTGAAGATTGATTGAGTCAATGATCTGTGATCGATCTACATTAATTGGCCTATGAATCCACATAAATAATTCAAATTTCCATATTGTATAAATTTTGCAAATTTCACCCAAAAAAAATTTTTTAATCACTGAGTTATAATTTTGAATTTATGTACGGATTTATGATGGGTTTTGTAATTTTCGTAAAATGTTAAATTTGTTTTGTTTTGGGGAAAGTTTGAATCACGTTATGCAGTGAAAATATACAGGATGTGGTAAAAATATGTAATGGAATGTAATATGGAAGACCTCTAACATTGTTTAACTATGAAATTTCCAGCAAACCTTGTTCAGCGCATAAGATGAAGGAGATCACCGGGAGCGGCATTTTTGCACCGAAAGCAGAAAACGATGCCGCGGAAGCTGATGGTGCGAACCCTACCCCAAAGCCCGGAATTCGTATGTACCAGGTACCGATCAATATGTGGTCAAGTTTTATGTTCATTATTAAAACACAGATGTTATAGCGTGGTATGTCTGTTTAGCACAAAACCCTCTTGCTGAATTTTTCTTCTGATGGTCGGAAATGGCAGCAAGCGGTTGCTGGAATCAGTCATATCTCGTTTGGTGATGAAGAGGGTGTTTCTCCTAAAAAGCCTACCACCATTCCCGAAGTTGCAAAGCAGCGCGAGCTAAGCGGGACCTTGGAAACTGAAGCAGAGAGAGAGGCAAGGCTGAAGAAGCAGCTCTCTGAGTCTAAATTCAAGGAGCTTAGTGGGCATGACATATTTGCGCCCCCTCCTGAAATTTTACCCAGGACTACTACTGCCCCGCGTGCATTGGCCTTGAAAGGAAGCATCGAGATAGGAGAACCTACTTCACCCAACGGTCGCACATCTGTTAAGGTTTCTAATGTAAGTGAACTGCATTATTTTACGCCTGATACATATCATTATCTGTTACCATTATGTGGTAGTTAAGCATCTGACTTGTGAATTTGGTTTTTATGCAATAGCCTGGTGGGGGTCAGAGCAATATAACATCCATCGAGGAACCAGCGCCCAAGACAGCCAAGAAGATATATGACAAGAAATTTTCTGAGCTCTCAGGAAATGATATATTCAAGGGTAATGTTCCTCCGTCGTCGGCTGAAAAGCCACTGAGTTCGGCAAAACTACGAGAGATGAGTGGCAGCAACATCTTTGCGGATGGGAAAAAGGAGGCTCGAGACTACTTAGGAGGCGTACGCAAACCCCCAGGTGGAGAGAGCAGCATTGCCTTGGTTTAACATCAAGTTAGGTCTAACTTGGTTATTTTATTTGATCACATGGTGTCTGGTTTTGTTTCTGGTTTTCTCCTAGTGCCGGGAGGACGTGATGCTATATTATTTGACCTTTTCTTTTGTTCATTGTGGGTTTTGGGTTATGTTTTAGGTTATAACGGGGTAGGCCAGAGCTATGGACTATCTGCTAATTGGGTTGCCAATGTCCATATTTTGTGTTCTTTCAGTGTTTTTCTTAATGAAGTGCTTGGGCTGTTTTACTGGGTTTTAATCTATGGATTAGTAGCTCTAAATTGATTACTGGTATCGTTTTGGCTATTTTGCGTTGTTTGTGTTTGTACTTTGAACTCCGAAGAACCCTAGATTAAGTGGCATTAAAACGGAATTAGGCTAGTGGTGATAGGTCAAGAAGTGGAAATGATAGATCATCGGTTCAAATCTTCTTGTATGTCAGAAAGATGAAGTATTTCGGAGGAAACCGCTTCTCGGAAATATATTTTGGAATCTGCGTGTGGAAGGTTGCCAGAACTGATGTGAATTAGGTGTTTATGGAGCTCTGGATTCCCCATAGAAAACCAACCTCGTTTCGGACAAGCTTGCTTCTTGTACTTGTTGAAGTTGCCTCAATCCGTGAAACATATCTGTGAAGAGCACAACCGACCATTTTGATCCGACCGGTAACTGGAGGAGTTTAAGATTTAGCAGCTGTAGTCTGTACTGGCTGTAGTGGAACGGCTCAGATTCATCCGTTAAATTTGCTTGGATTTTTAATCACAAGCCCACCCATCAACATTATTTCTTCACCCACTTTTTAATCATACTTTTAATGACAACTCTAACCTTTTAGAGACAGAGTTGGCTGACGGTGAGAAGGGGGTTGCTTGCCGTCGAGTGGGTGGATGTGTGGCGGTGACTAATTTTCTTTGTAAGGGATAGTTTAGGAATATCAGTGGGTGGGAAAAGAGTGTTTTTCATTTTTATCTTTTGAGCAGGGTGGGAAAATAAGGTGGGGTGGGGAAATAGGATTGTGGGGTGGGTCTAGTAGCTCTTTTTTTTTAATACATTGATATTTTTACATTAAAGGAAGGGGAAGTTTGGCTGAGCTAACCTATTTTGATATCGAATTCACTATTCACGAGATTCGAACCTAAGACCTCTTACTTCCAAGTGAAGAGAAATACTATCAGACCGTAGTACTAAGTGAATCAGTTGCTAAATTTAGCAATGTATTGTATACACAAGCATAAGCTAAAATCTCTATTTTCCTCCATTCCACAATCCCTGTATCTGTAGTTAATAAATCTCTAACTCCATAATACAAATAAACAAAAAAAAAAATTTTTGTTTGGGGTTGGTTTGAATGGGTTGGGTTTGGATTAAGTGGGGTGGGCTTGATGGGCCTACTATAACGAGCTTTCTGCACTGGACACTCTTCGGTTGGGGTTGAGCTCACCTCAGCCACGTTCTGGGGCCGTGCCTGCAAATCGACGGTGCTAGGGAAGGCGAGGGGTGTGCAGGTGTCGATTGATTGAAACTGAACGTCTAAAAAATACAAGGGCAATTAGCAGGAATAATCAATTTTTGATATTTAGTTGCAAAAATGATTAAGTATCGTTATGTCATTGTTGTGTTGTCGATATATAATCAATATATCACGTTATTAAAAATGATTATTTCTGCAACCAAATGTCAAAAAATAATTATTCCTGATAAATTCCCAAAATAAAATAATGTGTAGTGCACAAGCCGGACCTACTGCTTTGGTACAATACAATGAACTATGTAATTAGTGACAAATATTTGAACTAATAACTATATAGAATCAAAAGGATATTAGCAGACCATGGAATTAGTGACATATATTTGAATATTTAGGAGGTTCTTTTCTCATCCAGTTGATTCAGGTAAAACAAATTGTTGGGGACTTTTGAGTAATCGGGAAATCTAAGGTGAAAATTAACTCTTGAAATCAAACAGGAAGGATTGTTTAAAATATCGGACTATTGGATAAGTTGAATTACCGAAGACAAACTCAAATTGAGTTCAAATCTTTATGTTTTACACACTATTCTAGAAATCCCCGACTAGTGCCGCCTAGGCCTAGACGGTTGGTCATCGTTCCGATTAATGCCTAGGCGTTTGAAAGCGCCTAGACCTGCTGAGGCACCCGCCTAGCCCGCCCATACCTGCCTGGGCACCCAATTAGGTTGCGACTCACTTGGACATAAAATAAATTTTTATTTTGCATTTTATTTTTTAAAATAAATTGTAAAGACTTGTTGAATACTTAAATGAATACACATTATATGCTTGTTTCTCATGTTTTAATTATGTTCCAGTACTTCATAAAATATATGTCATTCTATTTTGTATTTTATGACTATTTTGTATTTTATGATGAAATTATATATATTTTAATTATAAACAAGACACTTATTTATATGAAATATAATATATTTACCTAAATCCACCAAGGCCCCAACCCACCGTCCAACTAGCGCCTAACGTCTTTTAGAGCATACCTAATGGGGGCTTTATCCTCCATGAGACTACTACATTTCAAGCCTTAGCGAGAAACTTCATCCCTAATGAGCCGAAAAATGGGGCTAGATCCGCCACTGGGGCTAGCAACTTCCTTTTTTGGGAAGCATAAAATCGGGTTACATCTAGCCCCAAAAAATTAGCAACACATGTGAGCAAAATTCTATCATTCTCCCTTCAATTGCGAATGCACTTATTCTCTTCTTTTATTATTTTATTAATTTCTTTTTTCTTACTTTTTTTTTTCTTGCAATTTGGCTAATTAATGATTGTTTTAAATTCCATAAAAATTAAAATTTCAAATTGATTTAACGTTCATGAGCATTGGTGGGTGAAATTTTCAAATAAATTTTTTCAAAATTGTATGATACTAATTTACCAATTGGTGCTAGGTAAATTATTGTGTTATACATGAAAATCAAATTATTTCAGAGGGCAAAGTAGGGGTCTTTTTCTTTCAACGAATGAAATCTAACTTTATCACAATTTGAACTTTTTAGGTTGAAAGGTTCATTAAAAAAAAAAAATTAAGATATTACATCAAAAAATCAACTTAAGAAAAGCTAACACAATATATATATATATATATATATCGCTTAATCAAATTACTATATAAATAAATATATATAGTATCATATAAAGCTTGAAAGATATAGCTTCAAAGATTCGTCGAAACTCTAAAATAGACTTCATCTACTATTTTTTCAACATCATATAGAACTCCTTACTAGGAATGCTCTTAGAACCTGGATTACATCGAAAGAACCATTTATTCATGTGCTAATTAACAGACAATCAATGATAATTTCCTAACAACTCCCAATTCAAATCATAGGAGAAAAAATGAATACGGTTCCAATTTGGAGGTGCCCTACCCCCTAGGTGCCTGGTCCCTATGGCACCAACCCCCCCGTACCCTCGGAAGCTGGAAAGACAATTTGTTGGGCTACCCACAAATTCCTGGGCCAATCATCGATTAGCTTCTGAACACTTTATTTTTAAACGCGGGGCCCACTTACATTTGGGTCTTTAGTTTATTAACTTTTCTGAATTATTTTGTGTTTATAAAAAACAAAAAATGAAATAAATTGCAGCAGCCAATAGGAAGAAGCGATTCCATTGCTTAAATTGAGCTCCAATCCAATGGCAAACATTGACCTGGACTGAAAGTTGCTTTTTCTAATTTTGGTATAAGACTTGGCCAGAAAGGTAACGCAGCGCAGGCAGGCAGTAAGAAACAACTGTCAAAAATTAAAAAGAATTATCATAAATAAATCTACTAATTAAGATTAATTGATTAATTACTTTTTTTTTTCTTCTTCTAACAATGTGCATATATGTGTGTGTGTGTGTGTTTTTTTTTTTCTTTTCTGGAAAGCAGCTGCATATATGTTGTTGTAAGAGAATATGATGACATTTGGTTCGAGAAATCTCCTGATGATAGGTGATTTGTTATTAATGGATAACATTAACTTGTGATGTAGATGTGAGATTTTTTTTTCTCTCTCTTTTGGTTGGGTTGATCTTTGGAGAAAGATTTTTATCGAGGTCTATGTGAGAGGCTCTCTATCACAGTGGTGGATAAGAGTTTTACCATTGCACTATGGTGTAGGTTCGAATCATGTTGGCTTCCTAATCTAACACGTCTATTGTTTACAAAAAAATGAACACTATTATTCTATTGTACTTATTCATTTACTCTTTTGTAAGTAGTGAATTGTTTTGGTGAATATGATAAACCTTTCCTCTTACTCTTACTTTTTTTTTTTTTTTTTTTTCTGGTCGACTCTTACTCTTAGTTTACTCGTAATTAAAAAAATACATTCACCCTATTAATATGGTACTTCAATAAAAAAATGAATATAGTACCCACTCTAAAAATAAAATAATTAATTTAGATTTAGAAACAATATCGAATCGGATTAAGTTAAGAGGAAACAATAACAAACTAAACTTTAAAACGACAGAAAATCAAGCCGATTTGTTAGAACAATTTCAAAGCTCTGTTTAAGAAGTAGATACCGTTTAATAAAAAAGATCAAATATTAAAAAAACTTGATTAATTAAGGAACAACAATACAAGAAATAAATTAGATATTCTTTCGGGCCCGAAAATTAGGAAAAAAAAAAGAAAAAGACTGAAAAATAGCCTTTGCCTAGTTCCTAGTCAGACTCTCGGACTTTCTCCCTCTCCTCTTTCCCTCTCTCTCTTCTTTCTCTGTTTTTTTTTTTCCTGAGTTGTAGTGAGTTGTGGGCGGTGAGCGCTGTAGTGCGACTCTTCATTTTAGGGTCTAATGGCGTGAGTGTGCGAGGCGGTCGCAGACTGTACTACCACATACTCACAGAAAAACCCAAAATTCGAAACCCTCTCTCTCTAGAAACCCCATCGCCGAAAATCCAATCCCCAAAACGACATTGACATACAAGCAGTGATCGTCTTTTACTGATCGTTTCCCGTGCCTCCGAATCGTTTTCCGACGTGGGGTTTCGGATTCTGAATCTGGGTTCTCGTTGTTTTCCTCTGAAAAAGTATATATATCTATATATTTCTTGTTCTCTCACGTGTATTTTATATTAGATATATATAATATATTGTATGTTGTGTGTTGTATGATGTTCAAAATGTCTGAGGAAGACAAGAGGGTTTTACAGAGGGAAGGAGGAGAGCTGGAAAAGCTCTGGAATGAGAATCCAACTAGGACTCAGCATTATTCCAGTCTTTTCCACCTCCTTCATCCTCCGCACCAACACCACTTTCTCGGCGACTCTCCGGTGAGCAGAGCCTCTCTGCCGTCGGAGTTCTCTCCGTCGAGCTCTTTCTCAAATGGGTTCTATTCCTCCGGCGACGGTTCTCCGTCTCCGTATTCAACCCCATTTGAAGGGGCAAAGTATCAAACACCTTACGTGAACGGGTTGTGCCTGGACTCTAAGCCGCCCCCGGATGATCTGGGTTTGGCTGAGCGTTTCTATAGGATGCATATTGGGGAAGAACAGGAAAATGGGACTAAAAGGTGGGGATTTGAGAGAGGCCCAGATGGGATTGGACTCGGTGGTGGGTTTTTTGGGGGGACTAGTCCTTGGAATGCTGAAAACTATGGCCTATTTGAGAGTTCTAAGAACAATGTTTCGGATTTTGATGGGTTTCAATCTGCGGGTTTGGGAGGTAGAGGGAGATTTGGTAGGACTATGGAGTCAGCAATACTTGGATTGCAGCCGAAATGCACTGTTGGCGATTCAATGGGGTCTTTTCGCAATCATATGCAACCCAATGCTTTGTATTCTGGGCCTAGTTGTGTTAAAAGAATGGAACAGGGAGATGGCTGGTATCAGAGGAACCCATCTAGTGCTAGGTCTTACCCAGATGAGGACTATTTTTGCTTACAGCCACGTGAATCGGGTTCTAGTGACGGAAAGGGTCTTATGTATCCAATGAGTTCCCCTCAGTTCCCCTCGGCTGCTAAGTTGAATGTGGACAATCTTTCACATAACCATTCAATGATAAAACAAAGGACTAGAGTGAATCCAACTAGTGGGATTCCTGAATCTTTCAAGTCCATGAATTGTGCACGGGACTTTGAGGGTTATGGTTGCGAGGATAGTTCCATCATGCAAGGAAACCATTTGAATCACACCACCAGTAAAGGTAGCAAGTCTTCAAGGGGCTACAAGAAGAACTCTTGCTCTAAGATGGCAATGCCGACAGGAGAGAAAAGCTCCAGACTTGATTCCGATTCATATGATGGTGGAAATGAATGGAGCCAGAGTGACAATAACTCATTTTGGTCAGTTCTAAGTTTGAGTTCATTGGCTGAGGAATATATATATTTCATTGCAAAGGATCAGTACGGCTGTCGGTTCTTACAAAGGATGCTTGATGAGGGGACTAGCCAAGATTTGCAACTAATATTTGACAAAATAATCAACCATGTTTTCGAACTTATGACAAACCCGTTTGGCAATTACCTTATGCAGAAGTTGTTGGATGTTTGCAATGAACAACAAAGAATGCAATTTGTAATCAAGGTGATAAAAGAACCAGGACAGCTTGTCAGAGTTTCCTTAGACACACATGGGTATATTCTTCATACTGTATTCATTTGTTGTCACTAAATTTGTATTGTTCTTTCCTTACTGATATCATGTTCCTGAATACAATTGGCTATGGTTTCAGGACTCGTGTGGTACAGAAATTGATTGAGACTGTGAAACCTGGGAAACAGATAGCGTTAGTTAAATCATCCCTTGAATGCGGTTTTCTTGATCTTATTAAGGATCCAAATGGCAATCATGTAGTACAACGTTGCTTGGATTGCTTTAGCAACGAAGACAATAAGGTATGATTCTACTCAAATATATTTCTTGTTAAATTGACCAGGTTCAAATAGGCTCTTAAGAATAAATATTTTCTGAATGAATACCGTCTGATTCATGTTTTCTTCTTTTTCTGTTGTGTTTTCTCACAAGTTTTATGTGGTAACCATGCAAATGCTAATGATAGTCAAGCAAAATTATGTTGATCATTACTATTATGCAAAATTGCAAATAGAATATTTTGTAAAGTCATGTATTTGCCATAGGTAATGCACTGTTTCAGTACATTATGTCCATAAACCTTCACATGTTCACCGTATAATTTATTCTAATGCAAGAAATAATGTGAACCTTAATGATGTTCTTACTCATTACTTGGGTAGCTGTAGAGTGTTTTTGTATAATACTGCTGGAAGTGCATATTCAAGGTGTGAACTGTTTCATCTGATGTGTTCTGAAATCCGTTGGTGAGTTTCTACGCTGAAAAGTCAGCGGGGCGGGTTAGATGTATGCAAGATATTTTCATATATACTACTCTCCGCAGTATTGAAGACGTCAGTCTGAATTTAAGGACCACAACCGAAGACTCAGTTTTTGGTAGCAGTGCTAAAACTATATGAATCGCTTGTTACCTAGCTGTATATGGGAACAATGAAAAGAACCAGAAAAAATCAACGCAAAGAGATAAACTAGGGCGTTGTTTCCAACATGTTTTGTGCAAATCTAGTGTTCTATGGATTAGCCAAATTGCAAATTTGCTTCTGAAAACCTTAATGAAAAGGAAAGAAACAGAGCTTCTGATTGCAGAGCAATGAGACACTTTTAAGGAATGCTTGATCAGATTCAATATGAGACTGTAAGCCTGCTCTTAACGATCCTACTTGTTAGAATTGCATCACAAGATTGGCGGGATGGACTGGAATATATGTTTACTTTAAAAGCATTTTACAGACATATGAGATTAAACTACTGAAATTCCAAACAAAGCTTTAAGGACTGGTTATGTGCTTTCTGTAGGATCTACTTTGTTTTTTGTTGAAAAGACTCTGAACTTATTCTGTTCATCTTTCTGTTAATCATCTCTTGTAGTTTATTTTTGATGCTGCTGCAAGATATTGTGTCAAGATTGCAACTCAACGCCATGGATGCTGTGTACTACAAAAATGCATTGCACATGCCATTGGGAGACATCGAGATAAGCTGATCATTGAAATTTCAAGAAATGGACTTCTCCTTTCACAAGATCCTTATGGGTAATCATTAACGAGCATCTTCAAACTCCCATAATTTCTGTTCTTTGCTGGCCATAAACCCCTAATATGATATTGTTTGATAAATTTTGTTTCTCGAGTAACCAAAAGTTTTCCAGTCAGCAATTTCTTTGATCCACTTCAATGCAAACATAAGGCTGATCTCTTACATATTTACATCACCTTTCCAACCATTGTGTTACTTCGTTCGTTTCCTCACTTTTCTAATCTAACTTCCAGTTTAGTATTTTACAAACTTCAAATCAAAATCTATTGAAATGACTAACGATATATCCTTATGCAAACTACGTGATTCGGCTTTATGACTGAAGTGAGGGTTTATTTTGTTTCATTTGCTCCGTAGGAATTATGTTGTTCAATATGTGATAGAACTGAAGATCCCATCTGCAATGGCCAAACTGACTACTCAGTTAAAAGGAAATTTTGTACGCCTCTCCATGCAGAAGTGCAGTAGTCATGTTGTTGAAAAGTGCCTCACGTACTTTGAAGAGAGCCGACCTAAAATCATCCACGAATTGCTCTCATTTCCGCGTTTTGATCATTTGCTACAAGACCCTTATGCGAACTACGTGATTCAATCTGCTCTTGGAGTTACAAAGGTTTAGAAATTAATCTCTCTCTCTCTCTCTCTCTCTCTCACTCACACACACGTCCTAATCATTTTGTTTCGTTGCCAGGGCCCTCTTCATGCTGCTCTGGTCGAAGCATTGAAGCCTCATACAATCTTACGCACCAGTCCATACTGCAAGAGGATTTTCTCAAGGGACCTTCTGAAGAAGTGATGTGTTTTAGTCTATATTGGATTGTTTGTTGTTGTTCTCTATGTTAATTGCTAATAACTGCTCTCATTTTGGCCCTAGCTAAGATACGGGATGTTCGTCTAAATCTCTTACCGATCCTCAGATGAAGAGTGCAATTTTGGTTTTATGGATGGCATTAAGAAGTCTGAAGGAGTTAAAACAGAGTTTTGAATCGTTGATGCAGTTGCTTCTTGTAATATTCTGTTGTTTTTGTGTCTTGATCTGAACTTTGGACGTATGATATGCCACTGTCGAAACTGTGGATTTCTGATTCGATGTTGTATAAATGTGATGCCGGGATTTCTTTCTTGAGGTCGAGATAGTTTATATATGACCGGACAATCATCTCTTTCAGGTTATATATATAAACCGCTGGGTATTCCTCTCATGTTCAACTCCTCTTGTGCTGCTTGTAAGTGACAGGTCTTGTGGGCTGAAAGTTGTACACAGCGATTCTATCCAGGAATTTCTTGCCTCTAAGAAACCCTTCACGAGGTGTACTAATAAAACACTAATGATTTTGGTGCTATGAACAAGGATGTTTAACTTGAGCTGCAAGAAAGATGCATTGCAATAGTGAAAAAAAAAACATGCTCTTCAATTGTAAAACAAAAACAAGCTCCCACTATTACTCTGTCGTAAGTAGAACATATCGGATTCAAAAATATTGCCTTCCTCGGAAAAGAAGTACAACCGTTAGACCGGAACAGATCAAGCATCCTCATGCCGAACCAGGGCCAGAAGCATTTTTTCATAATCTCCATTAGTGTCTTCTTTAATGGCCTGATACAGAGGGACGCTGTACCTTTTGTGGTACAGGTCCTTGATAATCTTCATGTCAACCTCAGCCCTCGTATCGACAACTCCAGTGAGGGTTCCTTCATCTGTTCCTCGTTTGTTAAATGCCAGACGAAGAGACTTTTCAAAACACTTGTTAGGGCGGACCAATCACTTTTTCGTGGCGCTTAGTAAGGTACTCGTTGGGGTCAGCTTTCAGATCCTGGGCATGGAAACACTCATCAAATCCAAGCCTAAGAGGATTCCGGTCAAAAATGGGATTGCGTAAAACTCAACTGCATACCTTGTTGATGTCACTCCCGAATTCTTTTTTTGCAGTGATCGAGAGTTGCATTGGTCTGTGCTTTGCTCCGCGTAGCCAGAATCCTGATGATATCGTCATCATTGTAGGCCTTGTTGTCTGAGATCTTTTCATGGAGCAGCTTAGCCTCTGATTTTGCCGGTGTGAGGTTCACCTTATCTCCCTCATACTGTTTGAGCTAACAAGAGGGGCCAAAAGCTGGAATTCCGCTATCATTTCTGACGTTGATTCGCCGAAAAATATAATCATTCGGAAAGGATATTAACTGCTCATGCACATTGCATGCATAAAAGATGCACATGTCATGCGCATTGCATCCTCGTCATGTACATTGCATGCTCCTGTGTATGTCATGCACATTGCATGATCAACACATGCACATAATATGCACACTACATATTGAAAGCATGCACATCGCAGGACGAACACCGTTCCGCTAAGTATAAACACTGTGAAGTGTGAAACACAACCTTTTAGACTTGAACTAAGATAATTTACCCCTTGACAAATCAAAATACCAGTATTTAATTAAACTATCAAGTTTAGGAGTGTTATTTACGTACAGCAAGCATCCAAAAGATTCACAGCTATCACATTCCATTTATTAACCGAATGGAATACACAACACAATATAGCCGATTTTTTTCAAGTTTGAGCACGCACGTGTCATAGAAACTACTCGCTCCTTCTTGGCTAGTTCCCAAGTTTAGTATGTGGTTCGGTCTCTCCGCCCTGGATTGAGGCTGTGCCCTTTTGGAATGGTAAATAAATTCATCACCTTCCACAGTGATAGGAGCATATTTAGGCGACTTAACTAGCTTATTCTTGTGCATTTGTGTTATTATTTCTTAGTTAATGTAGTATTTCAACTCATTTTCGTGTGTTTGCAGGTCCAAAGGGGTAAAGTACCAAGAAAGTGCATTTTAGTGCATTTTGGAGCAGTTTTGGGCACTAAATGGATATCACATGTATGGGCCAACATAGATGGACCAATTTGGAGTTCAAAAGGCTAGAAATCTGATAAGAAGATGAAGAAATTAAACTCAAGACAAAGAGGATAAGAAATTAGCTCAAAAGAGGAAACATTATCCAAAACATTATCCAACTTTATCCAACATTATCTAAAACTTTATCTTATCTTATCCTATCCTAACCTTATCATGTCTTAATCCTAGCTGCAAGGGGACCTAAATATATACTTCTAGAACCTATTTCTAGAAGCATTCTCTTCTAGAAGGCCCAAATCAGCCACAAAGCACATTATTTCTAGAAACCTGATGCGAAAATTACTTGACACTCAAATTAAACCCTCGTTTGACAATTGTAGTAGAATGGATAAGTGAGGGATCGTTCTAGACCGGGGATTAGGAGGGCTTGCTAAAACCTTCTAAATTGACTTAAAAACTTAAAAACAATATAAAACACTAAACTAGACTCAAAGAATGTGAAACTAAACGTTAAAACACTAAGACAAACCAAAAGAATCAAAATGCTTTAAAAACACAAACTAAATTGATTTCTAACTATATTGAACATTAAAGCAAAAGGGGGATTTAGGTTTGACGAAAATTGAAATAACGAAACAAGTTAATAACTAGACAGAATGTAATTGATGAAATAAGATGGTTGGTGAATTAGCTAGAGGTTCTTTCTCCACACATGATATTTATGCATATGAATCAATTTCCAGTTATTCCTTCATTGAATTATGAACGACAATGCCCCAAATTAACCGTGACATCACTAGTTAACCCTCAGATTTTCCTTATATTATTGGATTGGATGGCATCATTCGACAACCCAAAATATTATCAAAAGTTCCCTACATGTCATCATAATAGAGATACAATCGAAGATCATTAAGAATAATGAAAACCATAAGCATTGACAAAGCATTTGCAACTATGACATCATGTTACTCATGCTAAGAATTAAACTTAACGCGATCGTGACAAGCGACCTTCACTACTTTCAAGTATAAGTTAGTAACGATTATGTGAAACCTTCTTAAACTTTAGCCACATATTCATGCATGCTAATTAAGTGTCGACCCTCAATCAACAAACACAAATAAGTTAATCATCAAATAGTTAAGCCAATTGCATTCACGAATCAAGAGTTCATAACCGGAATTCATCAATTCATATTACATAAATAATCATGGTATTGAAATCACCCCTAGCCAAAAAGGGTTTAGTTCCTCATAACTTTGAAATCAAAGAAACACCTAAACATTCCAACAACTCAAACGTGAATTGTATGAACGTTTAGGCACTCTTCTCTTCCATTCCTCATATTACAAAACAAAGAGAATTGAATTTAAACATTGAAATCAAAGAAACGCGTAAACATTCCAACAACTCAAACGTGAATTGTATGAACGTTTAGGCCCTCTTATCTTCCTCTTTATTGTGGCACAAGGACTAAGGGATGTTGTTGTGTGTTGAATGGATTGGGGGATTATGGAAATGGAAGAAATGGAGGAGAAATGGAAGGGAATGGTGCAGAAAATGAAGAGGAACTCACGGCTAGGGAGAAGATGGAAGTGTTTGTGGTGTGTTGTGTATGAAATGAGATGATTTCTGAATGAATGAATGCAAGGGTATTTATAGGAGGAGTGGAGATGTATATGGCTATTTGTTTAAGGTGTTTGTGGTTGCAATGATGAAGAATTGCATGTGGAAATAAAAGGGAAAATGTGGTGAAATGATAAAGTAGGAAGGTGGAAATGCATGTGAGATGTTGGAAAGGAAATGGGAATATGAGTAGGCCATGGCATGGGAGTTGTTTTGTTGGTGTAAATGTGCCATGGTTGCAATGATGAAGAATAAAGGGTGCATGTGGGGTGGAATTGAATGAATGCAAAGTGAATGAATAATGAAATGAGTTAAAGAGGGAGAATGTGGTGAAATGATGAAGTAGGAAGGTGGAAATGCATGTGACTTGTTTGTGGAATAAAGAATGAATGGTGGTATGATGAAGAGTTGCATAAAGAATGCATGTAGGGTTAGCTAGGTTGGCTTTGTTTGGGTGCATGTGTGTTAATGGTGGTTTTGCATGTGAATTGATGAATTGTTTTTGATGGAATGGATGGTTCTTTGCATGGCTTTTGAAGTGATTGTGGGCTTTGGAATTGGAAGGAAATGCATGGCCTTGGGGTTGGTTTAAGAGAGAATGGGCTAGGCCCTTTGTTTTATGTCCAAAATGAATACAAGGCCTTCAAATTCGTCCAACACTTTGGCTCCAATCATATGCTATCCATTCCAAGCCCAATTTTGCTCCAAAATGCTCCAAAATGCATCTTTTTGCTTCCTTAGCCATATAAACCTAAAAACACACGAAAATGGCTTAAACTACTAAAACAACTATGAATTAACAACATAGATGCACGAAAATAAGCTAAGTAAGTTGCCTAAATATACTCCTATCAAAACCCTACAAAAGTGGCGCCTATTCCCTTCTAGAATGCCTTGCCTTGCCTTGCAAGCCACTTTCCTTTCCCTCCAATTGTTGCCGCACCTCTCTAGACCTTATCCCTTTTGGATTCTGATTTGTTATGCCTTATTCCTTGTGGATTTGGGTTACACAAATCCTTTTCTGAAACTAATTGGGCCAAATCCTCTCCTAAGTGGATTAAATCAATTGTGCCGAAACCTAGGGCCCTAATTCTTCAAAATATGCTAAGTTGTAACCCTAATCTATTTAACCCTACGGTTGGCCCAACTATATATTGATATTTTCAGCCACAAATTCACATCAACCCCTTATGCCATTCAAAAAATCCTTGCCGCAAGCCCTAGCCTCCATTCTCCATCATCCATTCAATCCCCACACCTCCATACACAATTTGCCGCAACCCTTCACCATAACCAACCATCATTCATCATCCCAAGCAAGAATACATCGTTCATAACCCCCAAAATCATCACGGACACCTTGTGCCACAGCAAGGAAGAAGAAGGAAAGCCCTAGCCGTGCATGCCATTCGACTTGGAATTGCTGAAACATTTTAGGTGTAATCTTTCTTTTGTTTTTCAATGTTTAATTTCAAGAATTTTTGCTTTGTGAGTATGAGGAACTAATCCCCTTTTAGCTAGGGGGAATTTCGAAACCATGGCTATATTTGCAATATGATTTGATTACTTCCAGTTGTAATTTCATGAATGAAGAATCCAATTTACTTATCTGTTTGAATTAAAACTTGTTTGTGTATGTGGGTTGAGAGTGCACACTTAATTTGCATGCATAAATCTAATGCTAGGGTATAAGGAAGCTTCCCCTAATCGTTGTGAACTTATATTCATAAGTAGTAAAGGTTGTTGGTCACAATCATGTTAAGTAAATTCTTGGCATAAGTCCCATGCACTTTCATAGTTACAAACGCCTCGTCAACACTTATGATTTTCGTAGAATTTAATGATCTTTGATTGTTTCTCTATTATGCGCTTTCATGTAGAGAACTTTTGAGGAATAATTTGATTGCAATGCGTTAATTCCATTCAATTCAATGACTTCAGAAAAATTTGAAGGTTAATTTAAGCGTACCTAATTAACTTGGGGTGTTGATGTTAATGATTCATTGAAAAAGCATCTGGAGATTGTTTTGTATGCAAGTATGTCATGTGTGGAGAAAGACCTCCTAGCTAGCCCATCATCCATCTAATTTCACCAAATTCGTACAAATCTGCCTAGTTTAAATTCTTGTTTTGTTTACTTTATTTTCGTCCAAAACCAAATCCCCCTTTATTTTAGAGTGTCTAACTAGTTAAAATCTGTTTTAGATTGTGTTTTCAAGTGATTTGAGTCAAGTTAAAACCAAAATTCGTCCAAATTTGTGTTTAGAGTCAAATCTGCCCAGCTTGTGTTTTTTAGGCAGTTTTGAGTGTTTTTAGCTTATTTTGAGTCTTGTGAACTTGTTTTGAGTCTTTTAAGTTAAGTGTTTCAAAAGGTTAGTTTTATCTATTTGAGTCAGTTTAAAGTGTTTAGCAATCCCTCCTAATCCCTGGTTTAAGAACGATCCCTACTTAATTATATACTACAATTGTCAAAAGAGGATTTAATTTGTGTGTTAAGTTAATTTACGCATCACACAGTGGAATTTTCTTTGTGTACAATGTCGCACCTCTTTGGTTTTAGCATCAAAAGTGCAAGAGAATTTGAAGAAGAACGTCGTCATTGAAATTGTACTGAATTTGAAGGGGGGAAATGTAGAAAACACTAAGCATATTAAGTGTTAAGCTTCTCATAATATTTATTGCCAACACTATCAACACCTACAAGCCTTGGTCCAATATTGTAGATCTTAATTTGCCTAAAGCAATCAAATAAAATTTGTTATATACACTAGAGAAATAAGAATGACAAATACACCACTTGAATTCACAAAAATACTTACCCTACAAATGTACCCGACGTTTTCTTGTCAAATGCACGTTCTCATTTTACCAGCGTAACCATACTTAATAGCCAACACTGGACATTTCATAATCAGGTAACAAAATATCATTTCTCCAAGGCCCAGGACAGATGCACCCTAACGAGAAATATGAATGTAATTGAAGTTACAAATCCAAGACCTAACATGCATATGGAAGTTGAAAGGTCAGTTATATACATTGTAAAACCAAAACAAAACAGAATCACTGAAAACGTATGTTTTGACAGGAAACTAAGCACATTGTGTATATATATCATGTGCATGTAGTACACATGGTGTGCATATCATGTGCATGTCGTGTGCATATCGTGTATATAATGCGTAATTACATATTTGGTACTCTTTGCACTAAGGTAGTTCAGGACATGGTAGGCGCTCAAGATAACAAGAATACAGAGTCCTCATGTTTATTATCATAATAGTTAGCAAATACATTGCACAACTATATTACATTGCTTAACATTCTTGTAGTTGTTGATAATTTATGGTTGTCACAGCCCAACGCATTCAGCTAAAGTTACTGAGTAGTTAATTCATTCAATGGAAAAACAGAGATAATACAATCAAGGCATCTAGTACATTAACATTCAATTCAACCATCTTTTGCAGAGTAAAGTACTATGGTTTGGTCCCCAGAGAAGTGGATGGATAAACTCAAGCATATTTAGTAATTACAAAAGAATCATTTACACAGACTTTCTGTCTAAAAATAAAATTCCCAATTTATAATAACTTGAGCTATATTTATTAACAATAGCACATGTTTTACAGATTTGATCTTTTTCAATATAGAGCTATAAACAATTGTTTTATGTTACATTCAAAACAAAGGAAACAAATAACGAGAGGGGAAAGCATTGCAGAAGAGAAAATAGAACCTTTTTGAATTGGCAATCTCCAAAGGCCCTACAAACTTATAGGCGTTCCTGGAGTCGTCCATTTGAACTCGCATTACCACCATCCTATGTGACAACACATATATGCAACCCTTACCTTCTGAATACAAGCACGCTCCTGTGCATAGGTGGCTTCGGGTTCCCTAGTTAAAACAATCTCTTTCAGATGACATGCTTCATTAGAACCATGTAGCAGTCCCTCAGTGGGAGATGATTGAGTTATTGATATTAAACTCAACTAGTTAAAACGTGTGAGATAATTGATTTTTACATTACAGGAGAATAATGGTTACAAAGCTGACTAAATACTCAGATATACACAGATTAACTAGAAGACAACTCAGCTAAACAAAGTTAAAAAACTCTAACATATCTTTGACTAACATTGACTCTAACATATACAAAACTAACCAAGTTTTGACCGTTGATCTTTGATGATCGTCAGGAGGTCTTTACTCCTAAAAATTGATAAGGTTGGTCCATCATAAATGACATAGAGATAAGGAACAAGTAGAAAACTATAAGCTTTAGTCATTTGCAGCACCCCAAACTCGGAAGTTATATCCTTATTACCATTGAGATTATCAAGGTAAATATTGCATTCTTATAACACCATATGCTCCTTCTATTGAACTGAAATCAATAACATGCAACATTATGAAAACCATATCAGCTCATAAAGAACCAATCAGCATGCGGTACACCGGTACCAATAGTCTGTACTTGGTTAAGGTATTATTGAATTTGTTCTGTTATGTCCTCAACTCGTTCAAGCACAAGCGCAGTTAACAAGTTTGATTACAATACTTAAAATAAACACAAGTATACATGTCGAATGAGAGTTAACAGAGTAACAAAATCACATGCTTTTCCTTTTGACAAAAATAAAAAATTATCAAACCTTTGCTTAATCTTCCCTTCTCAGCCTCTAACCACATGCAGATTCTCAACGTTAAATTCCTAAGAAAACAATAAAAGTAACCACCCACAAACATTAGATACTCAAATACTTACAGAAACATGATTCCTCAGACTTACTAAATTGGATCAGACCCAAGAAAAACAACTAACTATTAACAAAACGGGTATGAGGAAACCCAACAGCATCCTCAAGATCAACCTATCCACAAGAGGAGGAGGCTCACAAAAAACATGAAGACCAATGTCAAACTTATGGCCTAAATCTACCATACCATCAACCACTCTATTCTTCTCACGATAAACATGAGAAACCGAGCAAATCCAATCCCTGCTCAATAACTCCCAGCAAGCAGTAATGAGATGAACAAGAGGGTGCATAGAGGAATTAAAATCCATTACTAAAGTAACAGCCACAGCGGAGTCCAATTCAACAAGCACTTTTCTGTAACCCAATCTCCAAGCAAGAGACAGACCATGAAAAACACCCCATAACTTAGCATTAAGCACACTCCCCACACCAATATTTATAGTGAAACCAACAATCCACACACCTGCAACAACACGTAAAATCCCACCAGCACTAGAGCACCCCTTGCCACTCTTCCTACTGCCATCCACATTCAACTTGACATAATTAGGAGGAGAAGGATCCCAGGCTAAAAAAATCCTACTCTTCACAGGCTTAGCACCAACATTTTGCACCTCAAACCACTCTTTAGCAGCTTTAAAAATGAAAATCTAAGGTTGACTTGGGAAAATGAAATCAGACGCAAAAATGCTTAAATTCCTCCATTTCCATAACCACCAACAAGCAAAGGCAAAAACATCCCACCAAGGCAGATTATGGCAAAGCAAACTTCTCGAAAAAAGATTCACTCTCATCCAATCATGAAAGTCAATATCAACCGAGGACATAACAATTGAATGCATACCCAATTGATTCCACACTAACTTTGCACGATCACACCATCGAAGAATATGATCAATAGATTCAACACAACCATCACAAAAGACACAATAGGAAATATCAGTCATACCTCTCTTAGCTCTCTGCTCATTGCAAAGCAATCTCCTATGCAGAGTCAGCCATAAAAAATGAAGCACTGGAGGAGGTAGCTTAAGCTTCCATATATCACTCCAACTCCAATCGGCACAAACTTCATCATCAATACTTGCAAGATAAGCTGATTTAACACTAAAATTTCCATCATTTGAATGCTTCCAAATAATACAATCACTATCTCCATCGTTGAGACCAATAGGAATCGCAAAAATCTTCCAAACATATTCCTCCAGAAGAACAACTCTCAAGGCAGAAACATTCGAACAATTACCATAGCAAAAGTCTATAACCTTTAAAGCTTTAGCAGAATCATCCAAAGTAATCAAGGCCTTATCAGCGAGAATGCCATCATCAAGCCAGGCATCAAACCAAAAACTAATATTAGCATCTGGGCTAACCCTTCAAATAAGACCATTTTTCAACAATAGACCACCATAAACCACAGCCTTCCAAGAGCTAGAAGTTACCCTACCAGTTGGCCATTTGAGAATATCGAAATTCACCCCACTTAGGTACTTACCTCAGAAAGTACTAGCCCAAAGACCATCATCACGTTGTAACAAACGCCAACTGGACTTGGCCAAAAGAGCAACATTCATGTATTTCATTCTCTTAAGACCCAAACCACCTTTGTTCTTCGGAAGACAAACAGAACTCCATCTCACCAAACAAGTTTTACTTTTGACTTCAAAAGAACCCCACAAAAATTTCCTATTCAATCCATCAATTAAATCACAAGTGCTAACTGGGAGCTTGCATGTCTGCATCATATACATTGGAATAGCTGAAGCAACCGTTTGAATAAGAGTAGTTCTTCCAGCAATAGATAAAGTGTTGGCTTTCCATGCAAAGAGTCTACTCTGAACCTTGTTAACAACCTCCATATAGGTGCTAGAATTAAATCTAGAATGAATTAAAGGCACATATAGATACTTTCCCAAGTCCTGAACAATTGGAGAGCCACAAATTTCACTAATTAGATCAGCAACACTGCTGTCCACATTAGAAGAGCAAAAAATTTGAGACTTCTCAAAGCTAATTTGTTGCCCAGACAAACAACAAAAAGTGTCCAAACAACGTTTAACCACTTTAGCTTGAGAAATAGAAGCCTCGCTAAAGAGAATAATATCATCTACAAAAAAACAAATGTGAAATGGCAGGCCCTTTTTTAGCCACTTTGACAGGCTTTCAACATTTATTAGAGACAGCTTCACTGATAAGATGCCCCAACTTCTCCACACATAACACAAAAAGATAAGGAGAGAGAGGATCACCCTGCCTAGCACCTCTCTCCGGCCTAAAACTGGTTGAGCATTCCCCATTAACTACAATCTTGTAATCCACTTTACTTACACAATCCATAATAAGCTTGACAGTCAAATCATCAATACCCACTTCAACAAGCACTTCCCTTATAAAATCTCATCTAAGTCTGTCATAGGCTTTAGATAAATTAATTTTCCAAGCCATATAGCCTCTTGCCTCTTTAGTGATGGAAAACGTATGCAAAACTTCCTGAGCAATTATAATGTTATCAGTAATATGTCTTCCAGGGATGAAACTAACTTGATTAGGGTTGATAACGGATTTCATAATAGGTCTCAATCTGTTAACAAGAATTTTGGTTACCACCTTATACAAAGTAGGACACAAACTTATAGGAAGAAATTGGGAAATATCTTGAGGGCCATCAACTTTAGGAACAAGAGTGATTAAGGTACTACCAAGACCATTTGGAATAGAGCCCTTCTTAGAACACTCAGTAATAAGACAAATGATGTCAGAGCTACATAACCCCCAAAAATTTTGAAAAAAATGCAGCAGGTTAACCATCTAGCCCAGGAGCCTTAAAATCACCAATAGAAAACAAAATATCTTTAGCTTCTTGAAGAGACACATCTTCTTTTAAAGCACCAAGCAAAGACTGATTGACATAAGGGAAAAGATTAGGCATCACACCGTTAGAAGTTCCATCAAAAGAATCAGCGAATAAAGAACAAAAGTGATGTACTGCAATCTGCTTGAGATCCTCCGTATCCTCCACCCACACGCCATCATTATTCAACAAACCTTCAATTTTGTTCCTTCTCCTTCTAATGATGGTAGAAAGATGAAAGAACCTTGTATTCCTATCTCCCTCCTGAAGCCATTTAACTCTTGATTTTTGCTTCCAAAAAATTTCCTCCTACTCGAAGATTATTATAACCCTTAGATAAGGAAGTATTGAACCTCAACCAAAAAAAGCCTGCAATTATTACATAGAGCCTTTTGAACACCCTCAATTCGAAGTAACCTTCTTATCTTCCACTCAAGACGACCAAAAATATTTTTATTCCACCATCTCAACTTACCAAAAAGAAGATCTAATTTATACCAACATCTTGGGACTTCCAATTAGACTCCAAATAATGCTTGAAATTCTCATGCTTCATTCACATAGCCTTAAATTTGAACGGTTTAAACTCTGGATTGGGAATATACTTGCTTTCCAAAGTGATGAGCATAGGAGTATGATCAGAAATAGTTTCTGCAAGGTGTTTGATATGGGCTTCTAGAAAAATCTCCCTCTAAGCAAGATTACAAATTGCCCTATCAAGCCTTTCAAAGACTCTTACACCATTTTTATTAACATCATCCCAAGTGAAAAAAGGACCCGAAAATCCCAAATCCACCATAAAATTAGCATCAAACCAATCCTTAAAACCACCCAAACTAAAGCTTCCAGAGCCCCCTTTCTTTTCATCACAGGCCAACAACTCATTAAAGTCTCCAACAAGAAGCCAAGGAAGATCACATCTAGACTTAAAATTATAGAAAAAATCCCATAAGGCATTTCTCTTTTTAATATCAGGGCTGCAATAATAGCAGAAAAATACCAACTACGCCTACAATCATAAAATACTTGAACAGTAAGAGCTTGCTTACAAGCTTCAACAAACTTCACCTTAACTTTAGTCTCATTTCATAAAAGCCAATTACCCCCAGAAAAACCTGTAGCATCCACAATCTCCCAACTACGGAAATCGAAATTACGAATAATCTCTTTCGCTTTATCCCCACTGATATGGGGTTCCACAACAACCAACAAATCTACTTTATATTGCATCACCAACTTCTTCACAGTCGTGGCAGCCAAATCTATCCCAACTCCTCTGATATTCCAAGTTAAAATATTCATATCAACTACTATAGAGGAAGGGGCCCAATCAGGTAAATCAAGAAGAAAAGAATGGTCCCTCCCCAACATGGGAATAAGGACCACCCTTAGAAATCATATCATCCATAGGTAACGAACTGCCACCCACCAAATCATCTTGACCTTGCATATGCAAATCATTACCAATGGTCATGTCCATCTCACTACAATTACTTTGAGCATGGATGTTAAGTGGTTCATGCCCATTAAATGAAGCCTGAAAACCAATTGAGCGACTAGCAACAAGTATCTGCCAATCCTCACTGCGAAACCAATCAGTTGAAACAGATTCACCAAATTCAAAATGAGGATGAATCACACTAGAATTTTCCACATCAGTGTTCTTCATAAAACCTTTGAGTATCACTTTTATGCACAGAATTAGAAATATCAACCAGATGAGCTCTATTAGAAATAGTGGTCTTCTTGACTTTAGGAGTCCAAACTTTAGTACTTGGAAATTGGAGGAGAATTATCTTCTTTCGATAACACAGAAAAACGAGACCCAGTAGCTCCTTTATTACTACCAAAAGCTACATCCCCACTCATTTTCTTACTCCTTCTCTTTGTTTGAAAAATCATCCAAGGTCCCAAAACAGATTCCTTAACAGAACCATCAACGCTAATATTGCAACCATTAGTATCAGAATTAACAATACAACCAGCACTTGCACCAATCTCCTTCCCACCAATATCAACATTCATACCATTTACATCACTAGAAACATCACCAACCACCTCATTAATGACAATACAACTATCTCTTCTATGACCATACACTCCACATTTGAAACAAATATCAGGATGACCCTCATACTCTAAGTTGAACCATGCACCATTCAATTGCACATAAGCCTCCAAAGGTTTAGTTAGATCCAATTCAACACAAATTCGAGCAAATTCGTCTAGCCCGAGCCAAGTTCAGTGCATCAATTTTCAAAGCTTTACCAAGAAAAGAACCAATTTGTTTCAGAGCCCAAACATCAAGAAATTCAGCTTGAATTCTTGAAATTCTAACCCAAACAACAATCCTAGTAATTTTGGAAGAATTAGCATCAAACCCAGGTTTCCATTTATGAATTACAAGGTACTGACCCGAAATAACCCAAGGTCCTCCAGTAAGAACAAATTCCAAATCCTCCTTCTTCTCAAAAGTTGCAACAAAATAGCCATTAATTAAATCTACAAGCTTAAAACCAACATTCGGCCCCATTTTCCTTTTAGACGATTATACAAAACAGCAATTGACAGAGGCTTACCCAATAACTTGACAATTAATGACTTCTCCCATGGCTCGCACATCTTCTTCATTGCTCGTTCAGAAAATTGAAAGCTAGGGCCATGTTCACCCCTTATAACTGCACAATCCAACTCATCATCAAGATCGCACTTGAAATTATCCAAATCCAGAGCATGTAATCCATTCTGAACATTCAGACGTTTGTCTCTCCAACTCAATTTGACACCGTCGACAGCCATCACTAGCTTGGTCATCTCCATCGCAGCTTGTTGATCATCATCATTACCAACAGTCACAATCTCAGGCTCAACATGATTTCGTTTCAAAACCCTCGAATCAGTAGACTTAAACTCGAAAACAGCAGTCCCTGATAGTTTGGAGACTGCCACTCTACTACCGTCCACCAGATCCACCTTGCCGCTGAAAAGCACAAAGCAAAACTCACCTGGAGAAAGAAAAAGGAAGAAACTGACAAGGCGTGTGAGGCGCATTCAAATTCAATTCTTTTTTCTATGCACATGTTCTTTGATTTGCCGCTTTTCACATTTTCAGTGTATTAGAGAAATCACGGAAATCCAAAACCCGAGATCTTTATCTCTGGCCTTCATTTTGTATATAGAAATATGAATATGAAATTTTACGTTGGTTTTCTTGTGGCAAACGCTACTCCAAATTTTTTTTTTTTTTTTTTAAGAAAAACACGATTTTTGTGTTATTTGTGTTCTTTTTCAAAGTTTGATTGAGGTTGCAGGGTCTTTCTTCTCTTTTGTATTGTTTTCGGACCTGAAAGAAGAATTTTCGTTCTTGTAATCAAAACCTTAATATATCACATCTCAATCACCACCATGCCCAAATAAGAATTCTCTAACTCACTTACCAAGTCAACTATGGTTAATTATGTCAGAATAACAGTGTATGAAATGTCAAACCATGAAATTGGCAGAAAAAAATTTCAATACCAAATTGGACAGAAAGAAAAGTCAAAAATACGAACTTCATATGTATCATCTAACAAAATGTCCTTGCTGAATATGTCTCAATGAACATTTGGCAGAGACACGTTAAAGTGCATATAGGATAAACCATGAGCCACATCTTTAATGATATTCACCCTCTTACTCCAGTCCAACTTCCTAGCTTCCACATCATTATCCAAGACTGAATACAAGCTACCCCTTCTAAGGTAGTCGTAAATGAGTGACGCAAATGTTAACAGAAACCATAAAGCTTAACAAGGTTCCGTCGGCATATCGAAGTTGATGCCCTTACCTCGTTTAAGAACTCTTTCGATTGCTCCACTCACCACCATCACACGGACTGTGGAGTCCTTAACTGCTACCAAGTCATCTGAGGGTAGCATTGCTTTGTAAACACTTCCAACTGACCCTCTCCCAATGCAATATTTAGCATCAAAATCCTCAGTTGCTTTTACGATTTCTTCGTACAATATTTTCCATCAAATATTGATATTGCGAGCAATTCAAATCTTTGGTTGAATGTCGCTTTGTTCGTTTTGTTCCTTTTTCTTCTCAAAATGACATAGATTGCATAGAAAGCAATTATAAATGCCCCAACAGCAGGAAGCATGATCAAGAAGTGCACAAAACCAATTTTCGAGTTAGGCTTCTTTTTTCTAAGACAATTATTTCAGGGCTGCAGCAGACTTTTGCAGTGGCGTAGGATCGACAGTCTATCTTGTAAAGACTCAGCAACGGTTTTTGGTGGGCAAGTCCTCAAATTATTGGCGTAAGATCGAAAATCGGACCAAGTCATACCTTTTAAAGGCTGCACCCGTTGCATAAAAAAAGCATCTCACATTTACTACATCTCGCATTTTCTCCTATTAGAAGCTTAAGGTTAGTTTGGTATTGTTGTGATTTGAAAAATAAATAAAAATAAAGGTAAATTACACTTTACCACCTCAGGTTTGGGATCGATTTTAATTCCTTACAACATCTTTAAAACATTTCAATCTATACCTCAAGTACTATTTTATTTTAATATAATACATCCATTACATTTTTCATCCATTGATATGTTAAGAGCTGATGTGGCTGTGTCACGTGGCAAAAAAATAATTTTTAAATTTTTTTTTTAAAACCTAAATCTTCTTTAAAAAAAAAAAAAAACAAAACAAAACAAACGGAAAACGCAGAACCCAACCCCCAACTCCCCCATCTCTCTCCTTCTTCTCCAACCCGCTAACCCCTTACTTTTCCATCCTCGCCCACTAACGTCTCCATCCCCGCAAACCCACCGCCTCGCCGCCGCCACATTTTGGTCTCGGATCTTCGACTTGGATCCCCATCGACAAAACCTTCTTCCTCGCTATCGACTTTGTCGTGGAAAGTCAGATTCGAGACGGGCCTCTTCACGGCATCGCCAGGTGGGTTGAGAGGGAAGAAGAAACGGAAGAAGAAGAGAGTGGAGGAGATGGGTTTTCCAATCTCGAAGTCCTGCAAGGACCATTCTTTCTTCTAGGTTTCTTGCACTTTTGTGGGTTTTTGTTTTTGATTCCATTGCCCTTTGATTTCTGGAATGGATTTTTTGGAATTGAAAAGCCAGAGAGATGATGTGGAGTAGCTCAAATGGGCTGGGTTTTGGGGTTAGCGGAGGTGAAGAGAGTGGAGGAGATGCCCCGGCGGGGGGGGGAAGGGACGTTTTTTTTCAATTAAATTTTTTTTTTTTTGCCACGTGGCACAAATGTGGCAGTCATGTCAACTCTTAAAGGATTAATGGATGGAAAATGTAACAGATGTATTATATTGAAATAAAATAGTACTTGAGGTATAAAATTGAAATGTTTTAAAGATGTTGTAAAGAATTGAAATCGATCCCAAACTTAAGGTGGTAAAGTGTAATTTACCCTAAAAATAAATAAAAAATTATTTATGTTGTATTGTGAGAATAAACAATTGTACAATGAAGTTGTTGAGTGTTTGGTAAAGTTTTTTTGTTGTAAAAGTGTTTTTAACATAAAAAACAGTGTCTGAATGTTTGGTAAATTTTAATATAAAATTGATATAAATATGTTAAATGACTAAAAATGATATAATATTTAATGTAATATATTAATTGCCAAAAAAAATTAAGCAAACCAAAGATTGTCATTTTGTAAAATATACAAAGATATACACATCCCTTGAACGCATCATTAAATGGGCACTTGTTCACTATGTTTTGAAAAAGAAAAATAAAAAATAACTTTTTTAGAAGCATGGTCGCATGGTAGACTATGCTTTTACTTTGCTATGTTTCTCTACTGAAAACAATTTTTTAAATAAGCAATTTTTTTGTTTTGTTTTACTATATATATTTGATGTTCTAAATTTTTTAATAAGCTACATTTTGCAAAAACACAACCCCAAACCAGCCCGAACTCTTCTATTTGTTGTGAGGAGTCCGAAGACCCAGTCACACGTATACAATGTCAATCATCAGCGTAACAAAAATCCCGCAAGACGCAAGACTTACACCTCTGATCACGCTACAGTGACATCCAGTGCCAACATCGAAATGCCTAGTGTTTTTAAGTTAAAGTAACACCACTTTCGGCCTAAGATGCCACATTGAGGTGTATCCAGGAGTTTTAACAATGATATCGTCGTACCAAGACCCGAAAGAAATTCAATGAATTTAAAGAAAAATTGCACAATAGTAGAATATCATTATACAAGCTTAGCTTTAGTTGAACATGAACTAAATATGGGCATGACTAGAGAATATTCATAGCACTGCGGCGGCAGCCAGCAACTAGCTAATGATCGATCGTAACGCGCCCACCACCCAGCTATTTTTTCTACTCCCAGAAAAGAAAACAAAAGCAAAACAAAAATTAATGTGTTCCTATAAATTGCATCAGCTCCTATAAGAAAAAAACCGCATCAGCTACTAAAAATAATTAATGCATCAGCTTATACTGCATCGGCTACATGCAATGGCAAGTGAATTCCGACCAACTTTAGGCAACCACAGCATCCCCGATTCCTTTACAGGACCAAAACTTTACAATCAGTGAAGCAAAATCAGTGTGATCAAGGGAAAAACAAAAAACTGAAAAACCGATGGATATAAGACTGGAAACATGAGTTTTACTCTTACCAACCAGAGATTCATGAAAGCAAAACAGGTTAAGAGCGGACCGCAATCAGCAAGAACATGACATTGACATCTACCATTTGTGTAGTTAAAAAAGCACCAACAGCTACTACAGCATCTCGTCAATCAGCAAGTTCACTCTTCCTGATACCACTACATAAGGCCAAACTATCGACCAGTGCAAGTAGGATAATAGGATAAGACCAGACTGCAATCAGCAGAGACACGACACATTGACATCTACCATTTCTGTAGTAGAAATAGCACCAACAGCTAGTACAGCTACAGCATCTCACCAATCAGCAATGTTCACTCTTCCCGAACATCACTAATAAATAAGGCCAGTATATGGTCCACCGTAAGTATATGAACAAAGCAAGTTTCAGTTCAAGGAAAGAAAAAACAAACATAAGTAAAAATAACGAAGCAGAAAAAATGCCAGCAATAAAAAAGCTCAAAACAAATACGAATAGAAAGAAACCAAAAAGATTAAATATTTTGAAAAAAATAAAAACGCTAATTATAGAACCTAAAAAACTGCAATGTAAAACGATAATCAGAAGACTCCCATTCGCATGGACTGCTAAGGCCATTATAAAAACTACAGCAAACCCTTAATATTGTACCAGCCCAGTAATAGAATACAAAAGGCTACCATCAGACTTAGATGAGTTAAAAAACTCACTGAGTCCAACAAAGAAATGTTCAACCTTCAACAAAACTGCACGAAGTCAAAAGTAACATTCAATACTTTGATCCAAATATGAAACTCATCCTCCAACTAAGAATGCAGACACAAGGCGTCAAGCCAAATGTTATCATCTCGGGCCAATAGATGAGGGTCCATCATTCCTGCAGAACAATATAACAACTTAAACGACTCATACAGACTTATTCATGCGATAATATGTTGCAATCCAACAATAGGAACAATTAAATATCTACCCAAAGTGTATGGGCTTACATCAGCATCAGATTTACGAGGGGAAAGACTTGGAGAATCATCACGTCGTCCATCTGGTGAAACATCTTTGGGGGTAGGAGAGCGTTCCTTGCGGTTGCGTCCATGAACATTCTCAACCCTAGAAGGTGTCGTACGAGGAGATGTCCTCATGCGAGGAGAAGGGCTCCTGCAAGGAGATGAGCTCCTACGAGGAGAGGGGCTCCTGCGAGACTTGGGACTATTCCGAACAGGAGAGGCACTTTCAAGTACAAAAGGTTAGCATCAAATAACACTTTAGTAAGGCACAATAATTCATGATAAAAGACATTATCAGAAACAATATTTTATACCTTCCATATGACCGGCTTCGACTCCGCCGCTCATCATCATATCTGCCCCTCTTACGATTATCAGGACTTGCACTGCGGCTCCTACTTCTGTAGCGATGCTCTCTTTCACTCCTATGGTGCCTGTCACGACTATATTTATCCCTACTTCGACTGCGACTTCCGTAATCCTTTTCCTTATATTCATCTCGATACCTGAAAATTTTTAGGGTCAGTTGCTGCAACATAATTTCCACAAATTTTATTCTCATGTCAGTGATACAGCTTTCCAAAAGCACACAATTACTAACAAACACATATGGCTGTATTAGCTCCCAATATAAATAAATAAATAAAACACCCTAAATCCATGTAAAATCTGTTCAGTGAGAATAGAGGCCTATGTCAGAATAACTGTACTAATAAACTCAATAAAAAAATTATATAAAAAATAAAAAAATACACCAGCTTCAAAGAACAGCTGTACCGTTGTAAGAATCAAATAACTGAAACAGAGACATCACCCTCCACCCAAAGCATCATGTAGCACTAAGAAATCGTTAAGAGCTCTTCGTCAACATGAAAAAAGAAAGAATGTTGAGGATCGAAAGAAGTAGGTATTTCGAATTCAAAACACCTGAGCCTTGTTAAAGAGTCCTTTGGTCCTCTGCCATTATGCTAGGACCCCAATCATTAAAAAATAAAAACAAAAACGGATGTGCAAACCCCCAGTAAAAAATGAAGAAAAGAAAGAAAAATTATGTACGAAGGTGTAACAACAACAACAAGAACAAAGCCTTTTCCCACTAAGTGGGGTCAACCATATGAATCCTAGAACGCCATTGCGCTCGGTTCTGTGTCATGTCCTCCGTTAGATCCAAGTACTCGAACTCTTTTCTTAGAGTCTCTTCCAAAGTCTTCCCAGGTCTTCCTCTACTCCTTCGGCAGAAAATTTCACCAAAACCCCAAAAAGTTGTAGGATGGTGAAAAACACCAATACCAGATAACGTTTAAGAAACAAAAATCGATCAGTCCAGACTGCTACACCTATCACCCTATGATACAACCATCACCCCATGCTACAACAGCATACCCCTTGCATATATGCAGTCCACTTCAATGGCAACTGATAACCATCAGCTGCTAAAATTAAATGCGTAGATGTATTAAAGCAAACAGTGAACTGTAAATACCAACTAAATACAGCACGCACATATTATTCAGAAGGAAACTGCAAAACCAATATGTGGTAATGCATGACTAGAAACGCAACATTAGAACACAAGATATCGGTATTACCCAATTATAGTTAATCAGAATACAACGATTTGTGCTTTACCCAATTCCAGCAAATGAAGAAACCTCACCTAGGACGAGGGCTCCGGCTACGGCTTCGGGACCTTGATTTGAGCTTAGAAGTTGATTCACTTACCCTACCCTTGTGGCTAGAAAATCAAAAACAAACCAAACCAAAATTGTTAAAACAGCAACACTCCAATAAAAAAATCAAAACTTGCAACAAACACAATTCTCAAAACCCATTACATCACACGAAAAACTTACATTCGCTCCGCATTGGGGCCGTATTTAGCAAACTGAACCATAATCTCTCTACCATCGACAACTCTCCCTGAAATCAAAATTCAATTGATTAATTAAAAAATCCCAGCTTCTAATTAAGCTAATAAGTGGGCAGAGTGAGAGAGGAACCATCAAGTTTCTCCACAGCCTTCTGCGCCTCATCCTGATACTTATACCGAACGAAGGCGAATCCGCGGGAATCGCCAGTTCTCCGGTCTCGGGGAATGAAGACATCGACGACCTTTCCGTACTTGTCGAAGAGAGGGAAAAGGTCGTCCGCGGTGGTTCCTGTAAACACACAAAGAGAGAGTGAGAGAGAGAGAGAGAGAGAGAGAGTTTCAGAGAAAGGGAGAGAGTTAGGATTTTGAGCAAGGCGATGATGGAGGAGGAGGGCAAAAGGAGAATTACGGAAAGTGATGTTGAGGACGAGGAGGGAGTAGGTCTCTCTGATGTCCGGAGGTCCGGATCGACCGAAGTGCGACATCTCCGAGAGGGATTGGAGCGGCGGGGGTGCGTGAATCTGCGGCGGTGTCCGAGGGCTCGCGAGCGCTAGGGTTTGTGATTTGAGGTGGGGGATTTTGCGAGCGTGGTGAGGAGGAGGTCAAGTTATTGGGCGGCATGTTGACGAATATGCCCCTCTTTTTGTTTCTTTATTCAATGTGGTTTTTTGGTTACTATGTTTACCGACTTCTCCCGGTTTTCTCCGCTTTCCGCCCATATGTAAATTCCATATAGGTGCAAAGTTTTAGTTTTTTCTTCTGCAATATAATATAAACTAGGGGTCGGCATTTGGGACGGAAAATCAAAAACTGAACCGAGACTAAACTAGACTGCATCAAATGATTCATTTTTTCGGTTTGAAAATAGTTTCAGTTTGAAATCACACCAAAAGCTAAAATAACAATTTGGTTTCGATTCCTAATATTTGGAAACGAAACGAAATAGAACCGAACCGCATTATAAAGAAATATTTAATTTAATTAGCAAGTTAGGTGTTGGGTAATGGTTATTTGGCGGAATCCATACAAGATTTAAATTTGGATACTTGAATCTTAGTATAGAGGTCATTGGTTGCTGTAATTTATTTTTCCCTTTTGATTTTGAAACAAACCCAAAAGGAATTTCCTTGAACTTTGGTATAGTGGTTATCAGTTATGGTTTTACTTACTTTAAAATGCTCCTCTCTCCCATTTCAGGGCTAAAACAAACTGGAAAAAAAATTGTAAAATTAAAATTTGAAAAAAAAAAGTTGATAACCCAAAATCGAAACAGACATGTAAGGTAAGCCCAATTTTTTAACACACCTATAAGTTAGGCCCAAATTAAAACCAAATTGAACTAAACCTGAATGGTTTGATTTTACTTCGATTCCAATTAAAATGAATAAACCGCAAAAAAATTCGGCTTTGCTTTTACCCTAAAATAAAACTGCAAAAAACTGTGTACTAGCCCTAATTAAAACGCACAAATAATGAAACCACACGCATAGGGACATATGCTTAATGATTTTTTCAAGTACAAACGATATTATACACTAATCTACAGTAAGAAAAAGAGTAGGGTGTGAAGTTGGGACGTAGTTGTGGGACCATGATTTTCTAGGGCCGGAGTAAGGTGGACCAGAATACAAGTATCTAAGAAGTTCAGTCATGGACTCAACAATTCTGAGCGGAGCTGGATTAACTGAGCAATGGGCGAAGTCTGAACGACTTCACTAAGAATGACCATACTTGTTCCGCAAGTTACGGGAACTTGATCCAACACGAAATCAACCAGGTTTCGTATATGCTTGGAGTTCCTACATTGAGGAATTGGCGTGCACCACAAGTAATCACACCCCCAAAGGCATGCAATATCTACTCCTAGATATCCTCTGAAATTCTCCTGGTTTAATAAGGAATTTTATCTTAAAAAGGTCTCTCTCCCGATTGGTATAAATACGTCATTCTAGGGTTCATATCTGGTAACGCAATTATCGCACTCTAACTTTCTTGCCCACTATTTGAGTTATTTTGCTTACTAACTTGACTGTTTGAAAGCCTTTGACCAGCACACACCAAGTCTTTAGCTTGCTCACGGTTGTCTACTCTTTTACAGGTTACTCGAATTTATGCATCTCCATCACTTGTGGCAGTGCACGAATTTGGTTCCAACAATTGTTGCTTTCATTGGAAGTGAACTCATATCCATCTCGAGCATATCATTATACCCCTATGAAGGCCCTCTAAAGAGATCACATTGTGACTGCACCACTTCTAGGCATGCGCGAGAACGAAGATGTTTCTGTCATGGACCGAATACGGGAGATTATGTTGCAGATATATGTGTCTGTAAAGGATCTCTGAATAAGCTCACTATCTAAGGAACGAGCGAGACTCACTGACCTCAAGATACAAGTAAAGGCTCTTGAAGATGTCGTCTCCCGTTTTAATGAGCAATGGTATAGGTAATGCCTACTTAGACCCAACAAGAACCGTTGATCTAAGTTATGCGCATAGCCCCAACGACTTACTCCCAAAATGTGACATAGAAAGTTTAGAAAGATTCAAGACCTTCACCCAATTTGATGGTCAGGAAAAGAATCACTATCCAGGATCAATTGCATAGACGAAAAATAGGAATATCTAGGAAAGACTTGAAAGGAAAGGAAGGCAACAAGCAAGAAGCCTTGAATGGTGGCTTCAATCAATAACCACTACCTATTGATTCTAACATCTTGATGTTCTTTGATCGAAACTTAGAAGATGTTTACTCCCCTCGCAACGACGATCTTGCCATCAAGGTATAGATTTCTAACATTATGGTTAGCCAAGTTTTGGTGGATAATGGATCATGAGTCAATGTCTTCTTCAAAGACGCAGTCGAGAAGATAAGAATCCTCAACAACATCAACAATAGAAAAAATAACCTTCATACCTTCAACGGAACCTCTATTTGGTCTTTGGGAACTGTGAAACTTGTGGTTGAGGCAGAGGCATACAAACATCTAATGACCTTCCATTTTATGGTTGCTCGACTCCTCATAATGCCATGCTCGGTCAAAACTACCTGAACAAGATGAGAATCATTCCCTCAACCTACCACTAGCTGCTTCGCTACGCCATTCCGGATGGAATAAAGAAATCAAAGGAGACCAAGCGAGGGCACACTGATGTGTTGTTGAAAGCAAGAATATGATTGGGAATGAAGAGCGGTGCTCCTTCCAAACTCTCATAGACGAATCAGCATAGCAGTCATAGCTTGGGACTCAACAAACAAGTTACAAAGAGTTCGACCTAGATCTTAACCACCAAGACGACAGCACTCCAAAGTCAAAGACAGATGAGGACGCTATGTATATCAGCCTCGATCTCGACAAACCAAAACGCCAAGCTATGATCGGATCAAAATCGACCGATCAAAAGAATGAACTATTCACCAACTTCTTATGCGAAAACAAAGACAAGTTTGCTTAGTCCGCAGAGGACATGCCTGGGATTGACCACTTCGTGATTTGTTATCGCCTCCACTTGGACCCAACCGCCATACTAGTTATCCAGCATAAACGAAATCATGAAAGTAAACGAAGTAAGATTATAGAAGCCGAGATCGACAAGCTCAAAGACGCCAACTTAATCGTCAAAGTACACCATCAATTGAAGCTTAAACTTGAAACTCAACTCTTTTGCACGAATATTTTAACAAATTCAAAGACAAACAACAAATATAAAGTTGATGACAGGATTGGAGGTATGGTGAATGTTGTCAAATTGTGACAAAGATAAGAAAGGTTAATAATAGGTAATTTTATGTCAATTCAATTTCTCTCTCTACTTGGTTTAAGGTTATTTATAATGCACTAGCGTATGAGATGTACCATTGTTTAAACTGTTATATTTTTTGTTAAACGAATTAAACTATTATATTAAAACTGTTAAAATCTAGGGTAAATCTCAGTTTACTACGCTCAAGTTTTGTGGTTTTCAACATTTAGTACATGAAGTTTTTTTCGTCCTAGAGTCATACCTAAAGTGTTAATTTTGGGAAAGTCTCATACATCCATTAGTCTGGCTGTTAAGTCTCTCGTTAACTAATGACATGGAACCCATGAGGACAATGATTAGGCACCATGTGTCATTAAGGGGTCCATATGGAAATTAAAAATTCAAAAAAAAAATTTCCCACCCAAATTTAAAATATTAAACTAATTAATTAAATAAAAGTATTTTTTTTTAAAAAAAAAAAATCCCAGAACCCTCTTTGTCTTCCCCACCCGACATCCCTCCATCCCCTCCACCCCCTCCACGGCTCCACCCGACATCTCTCGCTTCCTTCACTCTCCCTCTCTATCCTCTGTGTTACTTGCAGGTTGATTAAGGGCTTAGAGATTTGGATCTTATCAATGATATCATCCTTCTCGAATCCTGGTTTCCCTCATGTGCACGCCCACCCAACCCATCTTCCTGCCATGGATGCACGCCTCTCAACTACAATTGACTCCCTTGAAGCTTCGATGTGTGCTGAGTTTCGTGCAATTCAGGATTCTACCCTCACTCTCTGCAAGGCTGTGGATTCTGCAGTTGCACCAATCTGCCGTAACCTTGCTCTGTTACGCCATGACTTGGCTCTTGGTGCTGGGTACGATTCTGATCCAGCCCCGATGTCTTCTGATGACGCTGAAATTCCTAATCTCGATCACCAAAAACTTCCACGACTTAGGATACAAGAGAGAGATGGCAACCCATAGCGAATTCCCTTGAAAATTCAAGTCCATTCCATTCCTCCGTTACTCATATCATCTCCATTGTTGAGAGCAATGACAAATTCACCCGTCCAGCCACCACACTCATTTACAATTTGTCACACGGGAAGGCCAAATGGCATTGGATTTTGAATAGGTTACTTGTCTGTTATACTGATGGTTAGGTGGGAATGGATGATGTTTATTTGAATGAAATTAATGGGTGGGTTGGCATGTATGAGGTTGGCAGGTTTGTGATGGTTTTGAATGCAGAGAAAGTGTTTGATGAAATAGCTAAGAGACAAAGCGAGGACTAAGGGGGGTGGAGGGGTGTCGGGTGGGGAAGACAAAGAGGGTTGTGGGTTTTGTTTTTGTTTTTTTTTTTAATTAATTATTTTAATATTTTAAAGTTGGGCAGGATTTTTTTTTTTTTTTTGAATTTTGAATTTCCATGTGGACGCCTTAATGACACATGATATCCAATCATTATCCACATGGGCGCCACGTCATCAGTTAATAAGGAGACTTAATAGCCAAACTAACGGATTTATACGACTGTCCCAAAATTAACATTTTAGGTATGACTTTGAGACAAAAAAAACTTTATGTACTAAATGTTGAAAATCACGAAACTTGAGGATAGTAAATTGAGATTTACTCTAAAATCTAATAATACAAAGGGTTGTGATTTTCATACACCCTTAACTACTTTTCCCACACCCCTTCCTATTTTTTAATACTTAATTGATATCCTACTATTTAATCTTCCATATATACCCTTCCTACTTTTTTATGGTAATTAATGAAAGATTAAATAGGGAGGGGTATATATGGAAGATTAAATAGTAGGATACAAATTAAGTATTAAAAAATATGAAGAGGTATGAAAAAAGTAGTTAAGAGTGTGAAAATCACAACACTAATACAAATCCACCCATCCACTACACAGGTTCAACGCCCACGGCAGTAGATATAATATTGTCCAGTGTGTTTCCTTGGGGTTTGGGTTTTTCTTCTCGATATTTGTTCATCTGCCACCGCTTACGATGTTCAAACTCAACTCTTCGCACGAATCTTGTACAATTTTGCTTCACTATGTGAAGTCAAATCTATCATGAAGAAGAAGCTTTTGTGATAAGTTATTCATGAAAAACTCTGTCGTATTCTCTTATGGTGAGTTGACATTCCATAACTTTTAATGCTGCGTTTTAAGAGTTTTATTTTAATTTTTTTATATGTCCCACACTTTATGTGTGAAAATAATTTTTATTTTTATTTTAAAATGGGAAGGAGAAAGAGAGAAAAAATGAATGTGGATTACAGAGATGTTTTTCTTTTTATATTTTATTTTTCAAAATTAGAGGATGTTAGAATCACTCTTGGATAAGGTTTTGACAAAAAAAGCTGTAAAATTTAGTTTGTGTGAATTTACTTTTTCATCCATGATTTTGTTTTCTGGTAGAAGATAAAATTATCTTTTCACCCTCTTTCGGTTGACAAAGAAAATTTTATTAATGTAGTTTAGATTATATTTTAAGTTTTACTAAAGAATGAGACAAGATTAAAGGTAATGTTACAGAGACAAAATTTACAAACTAAATAATATGTTAGCAATAGGATGAGCACACTTATTAATGCTTAAGTAATAATTCAATTGATAACTTTATGTTCTTTGGTTTACAAAATTTTGTTCACATATTTAATCTTTCTAATATTACCTAATATTTAAACTCAGAACACAATAAGCAAAAAGGAAATCCTCATTCTCTATAGCAATTCACAACTTACTGTTTTTAGATTTTTTCTAGTAGTGCTAGGTAGGTTACAACGCATACTAATTACCACCTAAGCACATATCAACAAGAAAATACTGATTAATAACCACATAAACACGTATGGATAAAAAAGAAAGGAAAAAGAAAGGGTAATTAACACATTTCCATCGGTAATTCCCTTTAATCGCAGGTAGTGGAAGCCATCTCATCTGCCACATGTCACATCAAACTTTGCATTCAACGGAAACAGAAGGAAATAGTGGAAGGGAAGGTGCACGCTTTCGTCTCATCACCAACCACCCACCCCTAGCTAGTTAGCTTAATCTATAAACAATTGCATGCATGTGACCTTTTCATTTTTCTAATCATTTTGTTTTTGGTCAATTCATTTTTCTAATTCAAGTGAACGTGTTGAAGCTTGATACTCCATCACTAAAGGAATATCATGATTTCTTTTTTAACGTGATTATTCTTTCAAAATTTACTTAAAAAACCTAATTATGAATGTCAAAGAAATCATACGTCTTTGATCAATTTGAATATTTGGCATTCATAATTCGGAATATCATCAAATACCCGCTCTTTTTAAACCTAATTACGAATATTCATATATGGATTTAGTTGATGCGTGTGATATGATTGCATCTTTTTTGAAGTTTACGTAAAGACTTACATTTGATAAAGTAATGGACAATGGTGTTGTTTTTTCTCATCAGGATTTTCTTGGGAGCTGATTTTTATAAAAAAAAAAAAAAAAAAATTAGCCTCTTACACAATCTTTGTTTGTTTCTAATCATTGTTAATTACATTGAAATATTTGAGAATGGTAGAGAAACTGAAGAAGAAAGAATAACCGAGAGAAAAAGTATAGAGAGAGAAAGTTTAGAGAAAAAAAATGTGAGACTTGTATTCACCTTAGAGAATTATTATTACAACTCTGTTTTTATAATAGATCCTAACAAATCTAACAAATATTAACAAATTTACTAATTAATTGTTGACTTGTACAATATTTTAACTAGTCATCTAACTAATGGTGTGGAACCCTTAATAGCCATCAGATTGAATCACTCAAACAAAAATAACAAACATGATTAAATATGGACGTGTAGAAAGAGGAAAATGGTGTATAGTTATCATTTTTTTCCCTCATTAGGATTTTATTTTTGTAGGGAAATGGACATTGGACATTATGCATGCATAATGGGTTTACAAAATGACCTGTAATTTACAACTATAGACCTGCTTACTGGAAGGTAGCTTTTCTTGTTACGGACCTAAGGTGGCGGGTAACGTGGGCTTTTGGTCTTTTTAAATACAAAAACAAATTAATTATTGCAACGCCATTAGTCTTTGCTTATAAGTTAATCACTTTCTTATGACCCCCATCTCTCGGGCAAGCAGCACATGTATACTCTCTGCAAAACTGCAGCTGTCCAAGAGCGGACTACTTGAGCGATACCTGCTGTTTGTTTCCTGAGAAAATAAGAGAGGAAAGGAGAGTGAGAATTAAAGAGCGGAACAAATGGCCGTGGGTGGTTTCGCTGTCGATGGACCTCTGGCCGTCACTGGCGTTGACGGGAAGATAACAGTTTCGGTGGTTATAACGTGCATCGTCGCCGCGTCTTGCGGCCTCATATTTGGTTATGACATCGGAATTTCAGGTGCGTTCGTTTTGATTATATAATTTAGTCGTTTCCTTAATTTTAACGTTCGAAATTTAAATTGTTATCTGAAATGCTTTGTCTCTCTCTGTATGTCGCTGTTACAAATTACATTAATCATCCAAAAACTATTTTTATTCTTATATTTTAGGAAAAAAGAAAAAGAAGAAACGATGAATGAAATTAACTTCAATATTGTAGCCTGTAGATATTCAGAAGAAAATCATGGATAGTCACACTTTACCTAGTACCAATATTAGGTGGGTAGCAATTTTGGTATGCATTTTTCTCATGGTCGGAATTTTAACACTCGTTCTAGTTTTCTGGCACTGTAAAGATATATTGTTTTAATTTCATGTTTAAATTTTTTTATAGTAAAGTGTTAAACCGACTTAAGAGCAACTCCAGCCCACTAAGGTAATTACAACTTGAGCTATTGAGTAAAGGTAATTACTACCTTAGTTAATAATAACTGTCCGAATGCATATTTACCCTTAAAATAAATTTTCCGGACAGTTGACACTAAAAATTATTTCTTAAAAAATAAATAAAAAATAAATTTATGTATAATTTCGAAAATAAAATTTTGCCGATTCAATTACGTATCATGGATAGGTAATTACATTTTTTTAATATATAATTTTTAATATTTATTTCTTACTTGATTAATATGAACCGTTGGATGACATTTTTTTGTAATTCAACAACCCATATTTTGCCACATGGGTGGCAACAGCTTTTAAGTATTTTTTATTTTTCCTTTTTTGTAAAAAAAAAATTGTTGAAAAAATCTGGACCATAGGATAGAAATCTGTGCAAATAGAACGACCGGACTCTCATGCACGTGAAGCCCATGCATCTATCGGAAAAAATATAATAACGTGGTGACGTCACTCTCCCTCAGGCGTTGGGGTTGGGCTATTTTGACCTGAGTGAGCAGTTGGGCCGCCCTCTTTTGACTGTAAGTCGACTTGTTTTATCTGGGGTGGAGCTCATTTTGCTGGTTTCGGTGAGAGTATATTGAATCGCCCAATCTCCCTTCCAATTGGGTGGGGGTGTAGTTGCTTTAATAATTCACAAGTATTAGCTAGCTACGATTCCTGCATTATATTTTAGGGAGTTTTAACGAAAAGTTTAAGGTACTATTTATTTTAACATTAAAAAGTCAATCTTAATATTATTCATTTTACCCTTTATTTTGTCTTTATCATTAAAACTCAAAATTTTCAAGCCATTTTCATTAATTTTTCTTATATTTTACTCAATCTAGTTGACAATTCATTTATGGGTTGTAATGTTTTTATATAAAAGCCTCTTGACCTTTTGGCAGCCAAATTAAAGGTTTGGTTTATGCTGTTGACTGTTAGGCTAAATTTCTCCATAATCTCCATAAGAAGATACCATAGATATTAGATCGGAACATTTTTTTAATGAACGATATACCAAGTGCCCCATAAAATTTGTAAAACTTTTGTAAAATCTAAACCGGTTTGGGTTTGCAACTTGATGAATTTTTAAGGTTGTCTCTTTTTTTAGCACAATTTTAAAACTCAATCATGAAAACATTTTTTTATTTATAAAAAGTTCATGGCACATTTTAAAAACTAATTCATGTCACGATGGTTTATCAAGAAAATTTCTGTAAGCACCTGAATTTTTATTTTATCAAACATACCTAGATCTTATAAGTAACAAAAATAAAAAGCTTTACCCATACTGTTATAAAAGCACAAGTGATGGATTGCTGTTGGTTATGGTCTTTCTCATTAACCCATTGCTTTCTAAGTCCAAACCCTTCCCTTACGCTTATTAGCATATATTAATGTAGATCATTGTTTGTGAAAAAAAAAAAAATCTTATACAAAAAAAAAAAAAAAAGACATCACTTTATATAAAAGAAAAAAAAGCTTCAACTAGATTAATGTGTTTATAACTTTATTATACGCCATAAGAGGCTGCTAGGATCACCCACTCATGACTTAATGCAAGGGAGAAGTGTCCCTTTAATTTGTTAGAGACAGTGTTATTCATACATTCATTTTTACCTTTCACATACTTTTTGGTAATTTTTTATCATTGATTTTCTTCAATTCATTTAATCCGACGATCGAACTTTGAAAATGATATGTAAGAAGTAAAAATGAGTGTGTGGCTACCCTAACCATTTGTTAGTTTATTAGTTGATTGACATGTACGTTGCCAATAAAAAAATGTTAAAAAAAAAATAATAAAATGTTTTTTTTATAAAAAAAATGTTTACAACTAATATTGTTAATATTAAATATATAGAAGAGTATTCTCGTTTTAATTTTAATTTACTATTCTCTATGAATTATTTGATGATAGACTATTCTACCAGTAAGGTTAGGTTGCTAAAGTCTTCAAATTTCAAATGCCCAAGAAAATAAAATATAAATTCAACCAAGTGGTTCACAAGCTTCGATAGATACGAAATCTTTTTAACTAAACATAGATAAATAATTTAGTAACAAGTAGTGACACGTCCTTGAGCTATGACGCCACGTAGCATGGGCTTGCACTTTTATTAGCAAAGAAACACTAAAAAAAAAAAAAGTCATGTAAACTAAGTTTTTAGATCAAATTTGTAAATTATGTGATGTGTCTTTAATAAAAAAAATAAATATGTTAATCAATATTTAAGTAATAATTCAATTATCAACAATCATGTTATATGGTTTCTAAAATATAGTTATAATAGATGGTCTTCTTATCATTACATTTAAAAAAAAAAAAAAAGGAAAGGGACCCTCTCCGAATTCCTTCCTCCTAATCCACCAAGTCCAGAGATTCGGACCATTGAAATTTGATCCAACGACTAAAGTTATTATAACTTTTAAAGCGGGTCCTTACTTGTAGTCATTAGATCAAATTTCAACGGCCTAGATCTCCGAAGTGAATTAGGAGGAAGGGATCCAAAGTGGATCCCTTTCCAAAAAGAAAGCCTAATTACTAAATTTTATACTCTTTAGGTTTAGATTGATTTCCAGATTAGGCCATGAAATTCTAATTTTTTTTTCACATTGCACCCCTGAAGTTGTAAAACTATATTAATTTATGCCTTTTCTCAAATGGATTATTCAAATCTTCATTAAATTTATGATATGGTAAGCATGAAACCTGTAATTGGCTGACATTTGAACCAAATTTGTACTAATTTGATTAAAAAATTCATTAATTTAATGAAGAATTAGACATTCAAATAGACAAAATATGTAAATTGATACAATTATAAAACTTTGAAGTGCGATGTGAAAAAATTAAAACTTCATGGCCTAATTTGAAACCACTTTCAAACCTTTAGTGGAGAAATTGTAGTAAGCCCAATAAAAAAAACAAACACACACACAGAATTTCTTCTCCATACCTCTCTCTGACTTCGTTTTTGGCTAGTTCATTTGAAAAGGAATCATATTTGCGACTATACAATTCTTTTATTTTTTTACTTATTTATGGAAGACGGGTGCAAATTTATTGTTTTAGAATGCTAATAATAATTTAATAATTTTTTACATGCGAACTTTCGTCGAGAACATTGGAATAAGAATTCATCTTGTTATTTATTTGGTATTACAAAATGTCAAACTATTTGGCAAGATAACTAAAAGACATGTACCAGCTACCGAGCTCAAATCGATCTCCTTCGTCTTGCAGTTGGCGGTGTTCAATTTTAATTATCTGATTCTAATCATACTTGTTATATAAAAACAACCAAATATGAGGCATTCTCCCTTACAATTAGAAATATATTTTTGTGTATGTGTTTGGGCCCAAAATATCGTTTTGGGCTGAGCCTAGGTTTGGATAAGGGTGATTTAATCGAATCCTAGTGCAATAAAGAATCTTAAGGCTAAAAATGCTAAGAATTAGGGGATGAATCTAGTTTGTTAAGGAGCTTAGTTCAAAGAGGAATTAGGATTGGCCGAAACCTAATCAAATTGCGTTGAGGAGTTCTAATCCTAGTCCATTTCTAGTTCGGCCATGAGGAGGTTTGCTGCTATAAATAGAGAAGGGAGTGCATCATTCAAGGCCCCTTCAAATCAACACACAAATTGCCATGTGCAAAGCTTCTCAACAACCTTGAGAATTTTTCCTCTTCCCCTTTCTTCCAGCCAACACATCTTCAGTTTGGATAAACAGCATTGTGAAGGCAACCGGCGACATCTTCAGTTTGGATAAATAGTACTGTAGCCGTAGAATTAGCCGACCGAGATGCACCTTCAATTTGGATAAACAGCATTGCTTCGAGATCGACTGATTATTTATCTAAGTCTCGATCAAGAAGGATTTTCTAGTTCTTATTGGTAGAGGTCATCTCATCAACCTTCTCGACAAAGTGAGGTGTTACTAGGTTACTAGACTTGGCACATTGAAAGCCGAGTATTGCTTTATGATTGGATATTCATAAGTACATTTTAGAGTTCAGCACTCTGACGGCCAAACCACATTTACAATCAAGACATTATCTCTTTCGAGTACCTGTGTCTGTATAGTTTGGTGCTAGTTCGGCGTACTTATAATCTCACGAATATAATTACTGAGACCGAACACGACACCGACGATTTGTGAACTTCGTAGAACTAGTAACCTTGTCTTCAGGCTCTAGAACCTAAAGACTAAGACGTGTTCCTTCCTCAGCCGTAGTTGCAAGATCGAGAAGTCAGCAGCGCGCTCAACGCCACATTAACACATTTTACTCCCCGACCGAGCTCGGCCGATGAGTTGGCATGCCTCGCACACAACTGAAGGACGTAGTTAGCTTATTAGTTACTTGACCTGCGCACCACGTATGCTTGGTAGTTTTTAAGGTCAACAGTATGTCATACAATCGAATGTAAAAAATAAAGATATACCTCCACTGACGCAAAGAAGCTATACACATGAAACTAATGAATAACATCTACAATTATCATAAACTTTGGTGCACATCAAATGCATGAAACTAATCATGAACATAAACAATTTTCTCAGGAGGAGTAACTACCATGGCACCATTTCTGAACAAGTTTTTCCCAGAAGTGCTGAGAAAGGGAGGGCCCCCAAAAAACATATATTGTGTGTATGATAGCCAGGTTTTGACAGCATTCACATCCTCCCTCTACATAGCGGGGTTGGCTGCGTCGCTTGTGGCCAGCCGTCTGGCCAGGACTATCGGCCGCCGGAATGTTATGCTTCTGGGTGGCTGCACCTTCTTTGCTGGGTCTGCGATCAATGGTGGCGCTGTCAATGTTGCCATGCTTATTTTGGGCCGTATCTTGCTCGGCTTTGGGGTTGGTTTCACAAACCAAGTAAGTGGACTTTCTTTATGTATATCCTTGGGCCTGCAAATTAAGAGCATGCAAACCCATAAAAAAAGGAAGCATTTTAAATGATCGAAAATGTTTTTTTATTTTTTTGTGATTCAGAAGACGTTCTCTTTGTTGTCACCTATTTTGAACTGAAGGAGAGAGAGGTGGCGGGAGAGAGAGAGAGAGAGAGAGAGAGAGAAATATGGCTAGGGAGAATTGTATATTCTATTCTCTTTTGTCAGTGTATCTATTTATAGTAAACAATAGAAGGAGAGAAACTTGCTCCTTAAAAATACAAAGTTTAAAAGAAAGATACAATATAGGATGTGAATTGTTATTAGCATTCCAAAAATCTCATTCTACACTCCAAACTTTCTATAATGGGAAAGAAAAATACACTTGTGAGGAATGTAGAATGAGATTTTTGGAGTACCAATAACACTTCCCTATAAGATTCCTAACTTAACTTTACTGCGGATTTGCATAATCATATCATATAATATATTCACAACACTCTTACCATTTTATGGATTTATCAAGTTGATTCTTGTCTAAGCATGTGCTACATATTACTATTACTATTTGGAAAGGAAACATATTCCGTCCCTTGAGAAACTTTCTTCTGAATCACAACACGTGTCTATCTCTTTTATCATGTGATTGATATTACTACAGATTATTGCTACTATTTGGAAAAGAAACATTTTTTGTCCTTTGGGAAACTTTCTTCTGAATTACAACACGTGTCTCTTTTTTTTATGTGATCGATATTATTTTATATCATGACAACTGATCATTTGATGTATCATATTTTTAATAGAGGTGAATCTGATATTTGCCCTACTTGTCTAAGAGAAAGAGTGAATTAATTAAATGGCCCACGGGTTCCTTTGTGTATATTTCCTTGATTTCATCCATTACTAACATCCCTTGTAATATTGTCACAATATAGTCTGCTCCAATCTACCTCTCAGAGATTGCACCACCCAAGTGGCGAGGTGCATTCAGCACAGGCTTTCAGTTCTTCATAGGAATTGGGGTAGTGGCATCCAACTGCATAAACTACGCCACCGCCAAGCACAGCTGGGGCTGGCGTCTCTCCCTCGGCCTCGCCATAGTCCCAGCCACCATCATGACTGTTGGCGCCCTTTTCATTTCGGACTCACCCACAAGCTTAGTAGAACGCAACAGGGTCGACCAAGCCAGAAAATCCCTAGTCAAAATCCGAGGCAAGAACAACATCGAGGAGGAGCTGGCCCTTCTTATCAAGGCCAGTGAAGTTGCCAGAACCCTCAATGAGGAGCCTTTTGTGACCATATTTCAGAGGCAGTATAGGCCTCAGCTTTTGATCGGTGCGCTTGCTGTGCCGTTTTTCCAGCAGCTTAGTGGGATCAATATCATTGCCTTCTATGCCCCTGTTTTGTTTCAATCTGTGGGTTTTGGCAATGATTCTGCTCTTATTGCTTCGATTATACTTGGGTTGGTGAATCTTGGTTCGATCCTTGTGTCTACGTATATGGTTGATCGGCATGGTCGGAGGTTTTTGTTCATGGAGGGTGGCATCCAGATGGTCATCTGTCAGGTAACTATCATCTAGCTAATATGGTATATTGAGTTTACTGTGAAAAAATTGCAAAATAAACTCCTTATTTATTTATTTATTTATTTATTATGGGAGGGCAATGTTACATTGTCATACCATTTGACAAGCTAAGATGTTCATTTAGTTACTTTATAATATGGTGAATCTAGAATACTGATTAAGATGATTTTAGTCTGATTGGGGGTAGTCCATATTCACAGTTCAGTAATATAACACTAATAAAGAATATTTGTAGGAGGTGTGCCATCCACATATCCATTTTTACTTTTCTACACCATCTTAATTTTCGGCCGTCAGATATAATGAATTGAAGGAAATCAAAAAACATAAATTAATAAAGGGTGTGTGAGAAGTAAAAAATGAGTTTGTGGATATCACATCCCTATTTATATCGTTATAGTCACACTATTTGACAATATAAGTTGTTTATTTAGTTACGTTGTAAGACGTGAATCTAGACTATATGACTATTGATCAAGTTAATTTTTGTATGGTTGAGTAGTCTATATTCAAAGTCTATTATCATAAACATCTATATTGCAACATAAACCCTTATGTGGATAAAGCTATTATACCCTTTTTGCATATTCAAAAAATAAGTTCAGACGAGTCAAGATATACAAAGGGTGATCGTTATCTATGTAAAAGAAGAAAAGTTTTCTTATCTGAAATGTTTTTGTGCAGGTTGGTGTGGCTATAGTTCTGGCAGCTACGACAGGTACGGATGGCAACGGCCATATCTCAAAGGGCTATGCCGTACTAGTTCTTGTAATGATGTGTTTTTATGCTGCTGGTTTTGGTTGGTCATGGGGACCTTTGAGTTGGCTTATCCCAAGTGAAATATTCCCCATGAAAATTCGACCCACAGGCCAAAGCATGGGGCTAGCAGTAAACTTTGCCACCACGTTTGTTCTCTCCCAAACCTTCTTGTCCATGTTATGCCATTTCAAATACGCCACATTCTTGTTCTACGGCGGTTGGATTCTGGTGATGACCATTTTCGTTGCGCTCTTCCTGCCGGAGACTAAAGGAATCCCGCTGGATCAAGTTCACACAGTGTGGGCGAAGCATTGGTATTGGCGCCGGTTCGTTGAAGGTAGCCCTAAGGTTAACGCCGATGAAAATGAGTAAAGCTAGGGATGCCAAAGTAGAACTCAAGATTTTTCGCTTCAAATGATGCAGTTGTGCTTCACTTGTTCATATTTGATTTCACCTTGAACCTCGTTTGTTCGTAATAGCTAAATCGTCATATCGTAATATGCCACGTTGTTCGGTGACTCCAATTTGGTATTTTTGTTTTCTTTTTTCCGGTCAACCAAGTATTATATTCGAATGGAAATCATCCCAATGTGTTAATACAGTTTTTAAGAGTAAATGAATTGTATTTCCTAGCTAGGTACAATTATGTTATATTTTTGTGACGCCCGAATGCCTTTCATATTTTGAAGCAAATATCCAATATTTGGATCATAAATTGCTGTGATGACATGCTAGTTTTTCTCGTGGATATGAAATGGACTGAAATATTATGGCAGTATGTTGTGTGAAACTCATAACTTAGACAATATAATTAATTAAGGGCTCATTTGGGAAGTGTTTTAAATGACTGAAAGCGTTTTTAGAGAAAATGATTTTGAGTTCCAAAAATACTGAAGTGTTTTTTTTAGAATTAATTTGCATTTTTACTAAGGATTGGTTACAAAAATATTTTTCTCAAAAAGCACTTTCAGTCATTAAAAAACACTTCTTAAGCGAACCCTGAGGATGATAAAATGCTTTAAATTCTATAGGATCAAACCTATGAAACTTAAGAAATAATGGAATTGAATAAAAAAGTAAAAGAAGAAAAGAAAGGAAAAAATAATAACAAAATGAAAACTCATTCCGGATAAATTAAAAACAGAGGGAAGGAGATATCGGAGATGGACAAAGGGTTTTCCGAAGTTTGTCAAGGAATGCAAAAGACTTAATTAACCATAGTGTCGAGTTCCTTAGAGAGAGTTTCTCGCGCCCCCTTTCGCAGATTTACCGTTACCGCGCTTTTTCGAGGAATACGAGACATCTAAGTCATACAAGTAAAGAGATCCATTCATTGATAAGAAAAAGAAAAAACGTGAACGGTGATTGGATTGATGATAAAATAGAATCCTGGGTCTCGAAACTGATTGAAATTTCGTTGCTGTGTCAGAAGAGAAGAAGGATAGCTATACTGATTCGGTATACTCTAAAGACACCCTCGGTACCACTATTGAAGATCCCACTTAAATTCAATCTCAGTGAATTTCCATTTACTGATCCTATCTTTCGCAGAATCGACCCCCCGCTTTTTCTGTACATGAATATGTGGAGCTCAGCATGTCTGGAAGCACGGGAGAACGATCTTTTGCTAACAGATGGAAATAGTGAACTTGGCGTGAAGGGACAAAGACACAAGAGATCGACTGCTTATAAGAAAGACAAACAGATTTTATGTACTTGTTTTATTACAAAAACCATTATACGAAAGACAGACAGATCACAAACTCAGGTTTCTCAACCCATAAGCTTTACTAATAAGGGCATTCCATTGATAATGATAGAAAGAGAAATCCACAAAAAAGTTGATAAAAAAGGGAGAAGGGTTGAACCTTATTAGGATTAATAATTGGGAAATAGATAAAATTGACTCATTTTCTTAATCTTGGGACATAAATAAGCAAAACAAACCATGTACAAGTCATGCACACCATGCACATAACTAAAATTACTAAAATACCCACATATAAATACTAAGCATCCTCAGCTCACTGCATCATTTTTCTCATTTGGAAGAGCGGGATGTCCAAAGAGCTCTGTGAGCTCTAAGTTTTTGAGTTGAGCTCATATCTTTGAGTTTGCATTTTGAAGAGAGGGAAGTCAAGAGTGAAGCTTCGAAGTGAGGGTTTCTAGTTTGTATCAGTGTTCGATCCTTAAAGATATGACATTTATACTAGATTTTCCATTTTGGCCGGAAAGTTCCATTTTTTCGATGAATAAAGCTTCGGCAGCCATATTTCAACAACCATTTGGTTTATCTCTCTCTTTCTCTCATCTCTTTCTCTCTTTCACTTAGTCATTGTCTCCATTTTTGTATCTAATTACTTCTTTTTTTCAATTGGTTTTTTGGATTTGCAAAGATGGGATGTCGAAGAAAAGAGGGATAAGGAAGAAAGGGCTCAGAATGTGTTCTGGAAATTTTCATTTGTTTGTGGGTTTTTGTTATTTTAGTTCCAAGTTTCTACGTCAATGATTTATGGAATAAATGGGTTGTTTGTAAGATTAATTAATACTTAGAAGTTAAATTAGGGTTTGTGTTTCATGTTGGGGCCTATGGGTTGTGGAATAAACTATACTTTTTAACGTGCTACAAAACTGGGATGGAACAATTTCTGGTTCAAGTGCTCAATTGCATAAATTTGTAAAATTTTTTCTGTAATGTGCATGTGGTGTGCTTGGCTACAACTTAATATGAGAAGCAAGAATGTTTACTAGTTATAATGCACATATGTTGGGCCCTGGAATTTAGCGAGTATGACCACAACCTAGTTGGCCTCGGCGAAAAACAAAATTAAGAAAAGGTTTAGAGGCGTTAAGGGTCATGCATGTCCATGAAATAACGACAACGAGTATCATGTTTTCTACGTGCACGGTCAAGCGATGATTGATATATGTAACAAGACTTTTCAAACAGCCATTGTAACCTTATATACGCAACAATTATGTTTTAATTGTATCCACTATACCAATAGGTCGACGTTAAGTTTCTTATTAATGCGAAAAGTAGCTCGTTGCTCAATCTCCAGTTTTGTGGATATCATGCGCATGTATTGTACATGTGATGTGCATGTGGTATGCGTATAGTGTATATGGTGGTGATATCACATGTGATGACGTCATTTTTTTGATTTCAATGAGAGAGTTGTGAGCTCAGGGTTTTTTGGTTGGCTTAAATTTGTGAACATATCATGTACATGTCTTGTGTATGTCACTGGAAATAAATGATTTTTAATGGGATTTTCAAAATCTAGGCTCAGGTCAAAGATTTGTAAACTACAGATTTTTAAGGGATTTCTAGAATCTAAGCCCCACATATCCTCCAACGCCGTTAATTACACGATGCACGTCCACACCAAAACCAACGTTGTTACACGTATTGATACAGATAACAAATTTGGGATATTCTTTGAACTTAGAGGGATAAGGCATTCATCGGCGAAGGAGAGAGATTGCAACAGAAAAAATGGTGTCTTTAGTTTTTCATAATGGATTTTCTTTGACATCTAAAAATTTTTTGGATTGCAAATCGGTTTTGACCCAGATGAGTTTTGAATGAGATTTCGAATTTGAGAAAGAAAATGATGATTTAAGGAAAAAATTCCCAATCTGTAATTGCAAGCACATAAATGTGTTCATTTCCCAAAAGGGCCAATAAGCAAACACAAACAATTTCCAAATAAATCAAATCTTCCAATTGAATTTTCCGTTATCTTTCACTAATCTAAGAATAGCCAATAAATATCAATTTTAAAGAAAGATGGAGGGAGAGAGAGAGCGAGTAGAGAGAAAGAAATTAGAAAATAAGAGGAAACAACTCATTTATATACGAGAGCAATTTGGTAATTTAAAAATGTAAAAAAAAAAAAAAAAAAATCTTATTTTGTCCAATTATTATGCAATGAAGTGTCATCTTTTTCTATTTCCCTTAATAATTTGAAAATCCACGGTTAGTGTGCCCCCAATGGGGCGGATGGATGGATGACCCGTCAAAGATTGAGTTGAAGGCTAAGTGTTGTCCACTGAAGTAGTTGACACATTACAAGAACCGATTACTTAGGTGATTTATTAGACACCCCAACATCCCCACACCCGCCGCTCTCTCTCTCTCTCTCTCTCTCTCTCTCTCTCACATCTGTCTCCTTTTCAAATGTAAAAACCCTCTTTTAAATGTAAAAAAGTTCTGGTTTCTTTTTTGTGGTGTGCTAAGTGTAACCTTAGGGTTTGCACTAGTATACTATCAATTAAAATAGTCATTTACCACTCCAGTGTCTTGAGTGCATAATAATTATTTTAGAAAGATGGTAATATATGTCTAAAATGAAAACAAATTTTAGAATACTTGTTCCTTATACTGGAGATTTTAAACTCAAATGTCATATTCACTTACAATATGTATACAATTGGTTGTACTTAAAAAATACATCAACTTAAATTGGGTTTGGTGCTGGTTCAATATATGTCTAATTCAGTTTATCACATTTGGCTCAATATATGTCTAAATCTATTGAGCCTACACACATGCTTCACGCCACCCAGTTCATCATATAAGATCTTATTTAAATTAATAAAATAAAATAAAATAGCAAGTGGCCATTTACCACAGTGGTGGAAAAGTGTTGAGCTCTTGCATGACTTTCGTAAGTTTGAAATCCTGTTGATGACTAATCTAACAAAAATTATCATTTGACCAAAAAAATATCATTAGTAATTTCATTTAATATTTTTTGTTTATTTTTAATTAGAATTTTTCTATTATTTAATAAGAAAATAGGGTTATAAGTGTATTTTACATGCATAAGAACTAAATTGATATTGCAAACAAGTATAATATTCACAAAAAAAAAAAATTGTTGTGTTAAGTCGGATCGGATCACCATAATTCATCTATCCGGATTCCTTTATAATTGGATTATTCACTCGAATCTTATTCGGATAATCAGATTGGAAACCTCGATTCATATAATTGAACGAAGTTGAGGTTTCAACAAAAAACCAATTGGCAATATGAGGAGTAACTAAACTTATCTATAAGACCATGTAAGGTCCATCCTCCCATCAATGTGAGATTTATTCTTAAACGCTATCTCACGTGTGCAAATTTTCAAACCTAATACATAAACAATACAAACAAACAGGTGAGGTGGAGCATGTATGGCCTTTGGGCTTCACACATGAGACAACCTGCTATGATACTATGAAGAAAGCTGAAGTTCCACCATAAAAAAGAAAGTTGAGTTCTAACATAAAACCAATTGACAATAAAAGGAGTGGCCCAACCTCTTATACTCTCTTGTAAGGTTTCTTCTTTCATGATGTGTGACTCTTTTACCTTCACATCCTCACACAGTCGCTCACATGTGGTGAATTTCAAGCCGCGTGGAGAATTGAGTGACGTGGAGCACGTGTGGCCGTGGGGCTTCACACTTGGGTCAACACTACTCTAATACCATGAAAAAAGTTGTGGTTCTACCATAAAACCAATTGACAATATAAGGATAGCCTAACTTACTTATAAGCCTAGCAAAGTTCCTCCCACCGTCAATATGTGATTCATTCTCAACAGTAATTACATCATATTCGGATCAGGTCCATATCAAAATCTGATCCATTAATATGTCTAAATGTTGGAATCAGATTTCTTTCGAAATAGGCTACAAAATTTGAGCTTGTAGTCTTCTGGCAACCATGACTCAAGCTGAGCTACACAACTTTTCTACTGAAACTTAAGAAGTGGCACACTCAACGAACTTTTGCTCTAGATTATATAAAAGTGTTTGGGCAATACTAAAAAGATCAACTATTTACACTCAATTTTGTAAATTATATGTCGTGATTGTGACGATTGAATTATTACTTAAGTGTTGATTAATAACTTGCTTATTTTCTATTGGTGACAAATCATATGATTTGCAAATTTAATCCAAAAGTTGTGTTTACATAACATTACTGACAGTGTTTCATATATCCAAATTATTTCATTCTAACAAGTAAGATGCTGACACGTGCATTGATCACCAACCATCTAGTGAATAAATTTGGTGAACAGATTTTGGTGAGTCATTAGTGAATATTGTATACAAGTATACTTTGTTTTTCTTGGTTTCAAAACCTACATGCATATGCTTGCTTTTATAATCTAGATATGTATTGTGCATATAATATAAAGCTTTTGGTTCAAAAGCTTATGACTCCCACGGGCTGACGGCCACTCAACGGTTAACAGATTAATTAAATCTAAAAACGACTGAAAGTGATCAATCTTGGCAGGCTGCTTTAATTCTATGTAATACATTTTGTCACCCCCACCTCTATCTCAAATCAAAGCCATTACTACCAGATAATTACATTTACGTACATTCAGTGGCAGAGCTAGAGTTTTTTGCTATTGTGACGGAGTCAGAAATTTTATTAAGAAGGGTCAATCTTAAGTGATCATAAAATTATGATAAATTAGCTTATACATAAAAATTACTGAAGAAATGGTCATGAGTATTTGCTTATTAAGCATAAAAAATAAGGAAAACTAATGAAAATGACTTGAAAACTTTGAGTTTTAACGATAATGACAAAATAGAGGGTAAAGTGAATAGTACCAGGATTGACTTTTTAGTGTAAAAATGTTGTTTTTCGTTAAAGTGAACAGTACTTGGAGCTTTTCGTTAAAGTTCCCTAAAAAAATATTCCAAATGTCATTGTTTTTTTTAACAAGCGATATTATCTAAACCAAAGAAGAGGGAGATGAGCTTAGCCTCACAATGGGCTAGCAGCAATGTGGTTCAAACTCGCATTTGAAGAAAATCGAATATAAGACCCTTCACTTACAAGTGAAGAAGAATACCAAGACCGTAGTACCAAAAGCACTTTAAGTGTTTTTCCAGAATTTACTTGCATTTTTACTAAGAATTGGTTCCAAAAACATTTTCACCAAAAATACTTTTAGTCATTTCAAAAGTACATCCAAATGAATTCTAAGTGTTGGACCCCAACCGTGAGCAAATTACATTTGTGAGGGTCAACTTTAAATATAAAAGCCAAGCTACATCAATATATCATATATAAATACAACTTTCCAAATTGTAAGAAGGGTCACGTTTCCAAATTGTAAGAAGAGTCATATAACCCTCCTAGGCATTAACTGGCTCTGCCAGTGCCCGTATATATCACTTTACCAATTATTCACGTGATGAGAGATATACGTTAAAACCCTGTACATGTATAGTTGCATAAAAGTTTGTCTCATGGTCGCTATGGGACTCTTTCAAAAGTTAAATTTGGGTTCTCATGCAATTACAAACTATAAGAGAGATACATACGTAAGAAACCCGTAACACAGTTCCATAGAGCTTATCTCATATGGTTGCTATGGGACTTTTTCAAATGTTGAATTAGGATTTTCATGCATTACATTTGGTACTTTAAGATGGTGAGCATGGTTGTTAAATATGTTTGTCCAATTAATTATGAAGAGAATCGGTGACTTTGAAGTTGAACCGAGAAAATTAATCGGTTGAATATAAGCAATATTGTCGGTTCTTTCCCTTCTTAAGTTCTTGCGGTACCGAAGCTGGATTTTCCTGCTACGACACTAGAAATAAGTGCAATAACATTCTTTTTAATTAAAAGAAAATTAATTCTGGAATTTATGAACACACAAGAGAGTAAATATTCTGACACTTGATTCTTATATGGGGGAAACTTATTGAAACTTAATGAATAAATTTTCAGAGAGAGAGAGAGAGAGAGCATAAATAAATGGAAGAAGAGGTGGGTTGGAAGCATTTAACAGAAGGAAATAAAACCAGTGCTGGTACTGGTGCTGGTGCTGGTGAGAGTGACGATCGAAAGAAAAGAGTGTCGAAGTAAGTGAGGGTGGTTTCAATGGTCATCCTTGAATTCTGCATTTAAGTGAATTCAAGATGATTTAATGAAGGCAGGTGAGCAATACTTGAAACCCTCTTCCCTCAAAGCCTTTAATACTCTTTGGGACCCTTTAGGATTTTCTCACATATATATTTTTTTGGTAATTATCTATTGATAAATCTAGAGTACTAGTCTCCGAACTTTTGCCTAGTTGAAGCTTTGATCCCTAACTTAAAAATTTTCGGAGCATTGATACTTGAACTTATTATAATGTGAAGTAATTCAATTATTTTTTGGGTAACACAGAAATTCTAATGGAGTTACCCAAAATGACCATTACTTTATATTGTGACAATTCAAACACCGATACTCATGAACTTTTAGTTCTAAGATCAAAACTACAATTCAAAGACCGATACTCATGAATATTCTTTTACCTTTTTTTTTTTGTTGTTCTTTGCACTATGGAAATGTCATCAGCACTCCTTATACAAAATTTTCCTTGTATTGTTATACATTTGGAGTGCATGATAACTTTTTTAGAGTGCTAGTAGCATCTCATTTTTTATACAACAATATTCTATTCTAAATGACAAAAAAAATTAGGCTAAGTCGTACAATGAATCAATCATAATTTAAACTCAACACAAATACTATACATTCTTGCAATCATAATTTCTCTTCTAGTTTTTCTTTTCTCCACTTAAATTCTTGTTTTCAATTTGGTGGCTACCTTACAAAACTGCCCCTTCGTTAGGAAAACTAGTTTTTGTGTCCTGGCTCTTTTGACTACTACCAATAAACAGGCCTGGTATTTATGTTATTGGTTGTCTAGTCTATTTAGGGCCCCTCTCCAATTTATACTTGATTGGTGATTTTTTTCTAAGCACACCCTCCTCTCCAATGCCCTTATGGCTTCATCCTTCATGAGTATGCTTAGATCTTTCCCAAACAAAGGAACTTATTGCCCACCAAAACTTGCAATTTCTTTGTTCATTTGCCCTTTCCACTCACTCCAAATCTGACCCAAAATTGTACTCTGCTATCTATACCACATTCACGAGTTATAATCAAGGGGTAGAGGAGAAAATGCAAAACAAATAATAAAGAACCAGCAGTAGGGCCAATGAAAACTCAATAAATATATCATTTTTATGATATCCTGTTTTAGTTTTTTTTATCATATTTTTTTTTACTGTTTTGTTATTGTGAAATACGAGAGAAACTTACATGGTATAGATGCATTGTTGTTGCCGTTCCATGCCAATGAAGATGAAAACTTACATATATCTTTTTTTCATTGAAATATGATGTTACCATAGTTATGAATCAGTGTCATGTATATACCTCTCATGAAGGACATAAATATATTAGGTACTTATTCGTTTAAAAGTGGGTTTCAACAGCCTAGTCTATTAGAAGTTGAACTCAAAACTACCTATTTAATAAGGGTAGAGGTATCACCACACTATAAGGTCAGTGACATCAATGAACCTTTGATGCATGGGGTTTATAGTACATGAGCTATATACTTAAATGTTTAATGGATGGATTGATTACAATAAAAATATTCAATGTTCACCAAATATGTAAACAAATTTTAAACAATAGTTAAAAGAAAAGTATTTGATTGTTGGTCCAAGAATAAATAGAGTTTCTGATCTTAGGAGCAAATGGATAGGGTCATGAATTGGAAGATATATACTTCAAAGAAAAAAAAAAATATTGAATGAAGAAATAAAATAAGGGGCATAGATATAATGGCCGATGGTGTTGGCTCAAGTTCGTAGGGGGATCGGGGACGTTCTATCGAGGGTCTCGTTCCTTCCAATTGCTTTGAGTCGGGAGAATGTGTAAGTTGATGGTCAACCGCAATTCGGGTCCTGATGTGTAGTTTGTCTCACTTAATCCTCTATGCCTACGATCAAGTTTTCTCCCCTTCAGTTAGTAATCTCTTTTTACTTTCAATATATCATGAGAAATGTTAAGAAGACTCTTTCAAAGTGAGACTCTCCATAAACTTTCTGCTATCTTACAATTTAACAACAATTTCGATGCCAACATTATAAAATATTGTGCCAAAAACATGAAATGTTAGAGAGTTCCACTTTTAAATCTCCTTAGCAGTTCTCATATATCATTGATTTCCCTATAAAAAAAAAAATACACAAATAGTCGATGGTGTTGAGAGCTTTAAAAGCAAATTTAATTAGTTGCAGTGATTAATTTCATGGCTTATGGCAAGGAATGTGGTTATTGACGGGTGTGGGGGAGAGAGGAGTTTGGGTGTTGAGAGCTTTAAAGGTTTTTGTTTTTCTTTGGGTAACCTAATTGTGGGAAGTTGGAGTTATTGTGTATATTAATGATCCATAGATATTCAAGACCTTCCTTCAACTGTATACAGACTCTCCCCATTTAATGGCCACTTCACACACCTCTTCCCTCCTCTTTCCCATCTCACCGCTCTCTCATAAGAATCATAACTTGGCATTTGGTGTCCATTTGGTTTTCAACTATTGGCTTCTAGCTTGGCTAGCTTAGCTCACCTTCAATTGAAATCAAAGTGTTTTTAGCACTTCAAAATAGTTATTATTAATTTCTCTCTTATAGAAATCAAGGGGAAAATGGAATTGGAGGATTTGGAGAGTGCATGATAACTATTTTAGAGTGCTTACATGTACTCTTCTAATATTCAGAACAAGAGAAACATCTACAAAACTGTTCATGTTGCATTTCAGTGTTGAGTGTCAGCATTCCACTTAAAACTCGGCATTTGGTTTACATTTGGCTAGCTTAGGTTGCTTACTTTTCAGGACATGAGTTATATATGTTAAATTGTTCCTGCTACGTGACGATTATGTAACAATCCAGTTAAAACTTGACCTTTGGTCTACAATTGGCTTCTAACTTGGCTAGCTTAGCTAACTTAATTATCGGATACATGCAAAAACTTGTGAAGTTGTCCCATTCACCCGATAGTACCAGCTGTTACAGTAGTTTGAGCTTGGGATGAGTTCCAGCAACATAAATTTATAGTAAATTTGGGTAAAGACTATTCTAAAGTGTTAATAGCAGTTCTCTTTGAATTTTGATGACTTGAAAACTTATGTGATTGTTCTTGCATGCCAAGTGGCACGATAATACAATTAAAACTTTGCATTCGGTGTACATTTGGCTTTTAGCTTGCCTAGCTTAATTCGCTTACTCTTCAAAGCATGAGTTGTTCTTGCCACATGACAATACTGAGTGGTGCAATAGTCTTGCTAAAATTTGGCTTTGGTGTACATTTAGCTTTTAATTGTGGCTTATGCATGGCTTGGATAACATACTTCACTAAATTTGAGACGTAAAAAACTTATGTGAAGTTGTTCTTGCCAGATAGCTCTACCGAGGTTCACAATATATAGTCTAGTTAGGACTTTTAAAATGTTTTTAAAAAAACTTAAAAATTAGTAATCAAATTTGAACACATATTATGTTTTACCTGAATCGTTGTGTTGCATAGTATTGCCATATGGCAGAAGTTATATTTATTTTTGTTGTACAGTATACAGTCCATGGAGACTAAATGCATTGCTAAGATTTATATAGTTGGGTGTGTTACGGTGGCATCAGGATCAGGGGGGTTGGGGGTATTAGACCAAGGAGTTGAGTTGGTTAGAATTTCACATCTTAGGCTTTAATAGAGAGCTGGCTTGGAGCTTTATTTCTGCTATAATAATCAGAGTTAATACAACCAACTTGGAATGCACGTCATGCATGCGTAGGCCAGGTTTCTTTTAGTTGTACCTTCAAATTTTGCCCCTTAGATCCTCCCTTGCGGTTGTGGCCAAACTCCACCAGCCTATATAACTACCAAAACAATTTCCCAACCATTTGACATATAATCCAATCCAACTCTCTCAACCTCTCAACTCTCCCCAGCTCTCAGCTCTGTGTGTGTGCTTTGGTAAGAGAGAGAGAGAGAGAGAGAGAGAGAGTAAAACTACTTATCTTTGAGTGATTGAATCAGCTAGAGCTATGGTTTCTTTTCAAGCTCATCCTCTTTCTCCAATCCAAAAGAAGGCAATCGCAGACTTTGAGAATTCACCCAAGAAAAGAAAATGGGACGACGATCCATACGATCATATGGAGCAACTTTTCGAAAAACGTGCGAAAGTACCACAAAGCACACCGAAATCCTTGTTTGATATCGAGCTTCACCTTGAGACTCCATTGCCTTTGGAGTGGCAAAGATGCCTTGATATTCAGGTATATTTTATATATGTGTGTGTTGTGTATATTTCAATTATATAAACATAAGTAACAAACATAGCATACCGTTAGATAACCATTTCAGTTTTTAGTATTTTACTTCTAAATAGAAACAATTTTTTTTATCGATCGTGTACATGCAGTCGGGGCAGATACATTTTTACAACACAAGGACTCAGATGAAGACTTCAAGGGACCCAAGGAGGAGCCCTGAGCCACCAACTAGTCCAGCTGCTGATCATCATCGTCGTCGTCGTCGTCCCATGAGCCTCGACCTGGAGCTCAACCTAAGATCGTGTGATCAATCCAGCGCTAATTCAGACATTTCATCAACACACAGCTTCAGTGATTTGTTCATGGAACCCCACAGACCAACAAAAAGTAACCCTATTAATTTAGGGTTTCATGTTGATCATCACCATCAGCAGCAGCAGGAGATGGTGGCCACTGTGTGCATCAAGTGCCACATGCTGGTGATGCTGTGCAGGTCTTCTCCTGCATGCCCTAACTGCAAGCACATGCACCAACCTGATCAGAGCCCCCCAACCCTATTCAATTTCAAGCCAAGGTTTACTAGTAGCTTCATGTGTTAATTAATTAGCCAGTAATTAAGCTTCTGCTAATTAAGACTAAGACAAGGCATGCCATGGTATGTAACAGTTAATTATATATTCTGTGTTATACTCTTCCTGGAGGATCTAAATTTCTGTCAAGTTATAGCTTCATCTTCCTCCTCTATTAGAAAAATGACTGGTAAGAGTGCTAATATATATATATATATATATATATATATATATATATATATATATAGAGAGAGAGAGAGAGAGAGAGAGAGAGAGAGAGAGAGCTCTACCTAATGTAAATATAATTGACGCTTATTATCCTACTACTAAAGTTGTTTAAACCATGGGTGTCGGTAATCATGGTCTGCTACTGATTATATATAAATGCTCTACTTTTGTTACTCTGTCTCAAGGATTTTATTTCTTTGCTTTATAAGTATATTGGATGAGATCGAACCCTCAACCGTTGCAAACTAAAGACGATTTATAGTGGAGGTCTACACTTTACTGGCGTAGTTGTCATCTTCGCATTTATTATTATTTTATAGAATTATAAGTTTTTTTTACAGAATTATTGGTAACACTCTGAAAATCTAATTCTGCATTCTGAATTTTTTATATTTTGAAAAAAAAACATTTTTATGAGGGAAAATTAAATTTCCAGCGTGATAATAATAGTTGTCATTTATTTATTATTATTATGGTTAGGATGAAACTGGTGTCAGCATACAAGTACACGCATCTCTTATTCTTTTTGCCTTTTTATTTCTGATGAAATCTCACTGCACATGTTTCCCCGACTGTTAACAAGGGCGACCTTTTACTTTTTGGAGGAGTAAAACTAAAAGATTTGCCCAAATGTTTTTAGGTAATTGAGGTTTACAGTGAGATCAAAGTAAAAATAGCCAACTACAAAACTGATGAACTTCTGGGAAAAGGAAAATACCAAGAGCAAATGCTGCTCATGCAGCCAGCTGACACTAGAAAATAAAATTTTTCATGGTAAGAACCATAAAAATGTAAATTAAAACCGCTGATCAGATGAAATCAACACAGGAGTGGTTAATCATTCACTGTCAAGACATTAATATCCATTAGGAGAAAGAACATTCTAAACACGATACCATACTTCTCATCATGTAATATAGCCTGCTCTGAATAGCGAATCGTAAAAATTAACAGATATGGAAAATTTTCAACTATAGAGCAGCATTCAAATCAATCTTACAGAAAGATGAGGTCCCTGAAAAGTTACCATGTTAGAAAAGAAAATAACGATGAATTGTCACTGTGTATAAGGAAGAAAATTTGAATGCTAATCTTCCCTTCTGTGTCTAATCTTCTTCTGTGTATCTACATCTTGACCTAAATCGACGAAACTGTAGAGATCAATGCTCATCTTTAATCTTCTGTGTATTTTCATGTATCCTATGTAAGTACCAACTTTGCCAGCTGCTGGTTTTGTATAGAATTTGAATTCATTCCGTACTAATTATCGGACTAAGTAATTTCTCAATCATCTTCAGCTTTCCTGTAAAACTTTATTGTTGTGCAAAAATGTTGGGTGCTGCCCTAGGCTCTCCGGAAGAGGTTCTGAGCTCAGATTGTAAGCGCTTGTCTCAAGAGAAAAACTTGCCATGAGGGCAATATGGTCTGATGACCATTTAGCAGATGGAAGGTAACCTTCTATGTCAAGAAGCTCCAATACGCTGTCAAGCCTCAAGCTAGCAGCTGCAGGAAAGCATTATACATACAGTCAACGAAAATGATGAATAAAACAAAATTCAGAATTTGAACAAGGTGTTAATTATATTCATCAGAATGCCTAAATAGCAATGCCGCATGCTTATACATTATGAAAATGCAATTACTCTCGTAATGTATTCCACTATGTACTATAACCAAAATGTCAGATTTGCAATGCCTTGGAAGCCAATAAGGAAGAAATACACGGTGCTATAGAATGAACCGATAAGAAACTTTCACAAGATTTTAAATACTTCCAATTAGATATAGTCATTGCTAGAAACGTCTTTCTGAATTGTTCTACATAAGCAACCTTGGGAGGTCAAAATATTCTTTTTCTAAACTTTACCCTATAAGTTTCGTGAATGAATTTAGAAAGAAAAAAAAAAGACAATAAATGGGTCGAACAAGAATTTTAGGGGAGAACCGAAGCCTACTTAGATTTTACATTGCAAGAGAAGCATTTGTTAGCAAGTAAAGCTATCCTTTTTTCTCTCAAATGTCCATGGCTATTAAATACATCAAGGCTCAATCCTCACATTATTATATGTAATGCCACTTTCCTGATACAGTTGTCTGACTATCAGCCCAGTATTTTGGTAGAAATTAATCAATATATACATCAAAGGACACTTTTGGAAAATAATTTAAGCCTCGTTAAGACGCCTGGATCTCTCTTAGAAAAAAAAGAAAAGAAAAAGAAAGCGAAAGCACCTAGCTCTCGACTCTCAAGTGACAGACATATAAGTAGAGGACAGAAACCCATGTGGTCTTTCCAAAGTATAATTTGTTAATACAGATTCATATTGAACTTTCAATGACTCATAATACACGTTTTGTTCAAAGAAAACATATGTTAGGCTGAACTTTAGCAGAGAAAAATCAGATACATTATAAAACTCAAATGGTACCTGTGTAGAATATATAATCTAAAGTTCCAAAGAAGGATGGTGTGCGGCTGGTGAACAAAGGTTCCTCGGTTTCAGGATCCATTTTCTCACGTTGGTGATCCTCGACCCCATCAGACTGAAAAAAAGTTGCATATGCACTTACCTGGAAAAGAAAAGAACAACTTTTCAGCGCTTTAAAATGATCACAAAAATGATAAGCTCTGCAGAATTCAAATTCTTGCAAGATGTTCAGAACCTCAACCAGCTTTAGAGGTGAGGGTTGGGATACATTGTTCAGTAGGAACTGAGATTAAAAAAGGAGCACAAAATTGGTCGGTAGGGAATTAAGGGATACATTGGCCTTACCAGATTCAATGAATGAGAAAGCTTGAGTGTTTGCAATATGCCCGATTTATCAGTTTCCTTGATGGGAAGAATCTCAACTCTGGCCTTGCTTATGAATGTATAAGGATCACTGCAATGTTGAGTGTGAATATCAGTCTAAACTTCATTTCTCATCCCAAGTAGAAAATTAGAAATAAATAGTCGCCAAAGTTAAGAAGAGAAATATATGGAAAGAGGACGTTTGGTTTGCTAGGAATAATAATTAATATATCCAATTGGATATATTAGTTCAAGAGAAACATGGAATCAATCAATGAGTACAAAAAATCGTAAATGGAAAATCAGGGACTATATCAATTCTTCCATCATAGTCTCAGAAGCCAATTAGTAGTAGCCGAAGGCTAACCTCTGAGGCAGAGAGTTCAAATCTGCACAAATCAGCAGGGGAATCTTCAACTCAGCAATTTTCTCAAGTGCATGGATGAGGGTTACAACCTTGTACCAGAAAAGAAGATAGTCAATTCTGCTTTTTAAACTCAAAACTAATAGAAGGAAGAGTTTCATTTTACACACTGCACCTGCAACAATTTTATGTCTGGATTTTGTACATTTGCATGTATATGGGTATTTGCCTATGGTCAAAAGGGACAACTGTGTCAGCAGTCAGCACTCGAGGATTTATGATATAAGGCTGTAGAATTTGAAATAGACATACTACCACACAAATTCTAGGTTGATTGCCATCAGAAGAGCCCTCATTTCCCACCATTTCTAATATAACAACAAGTGCAACATTGTCCTACAAAATCGCGTACAAGAAGCTGATATAACAAACAGAAGTGAAGCAGAAACAAAAGCCACTAGAACATAGTGAAGAGTAAAAACTATACGAGAGTCTAGAGATGTAAACCTTCAACAGACGGAGAGCTTCATTTTTCTGTTCACCATCCAATGAATCTACAAAGGGCTTTGCTGAATTATTAAACTCAAGCTGCAAAGAAAACCAGAACCATTAAATACCTCCAGCATGCATATATTCACATAGATAGATTTCCTCGCTTTTTCTCCATTTTCGTGGTAAGTACAAGCGACAACTTCCTCACCTCATATGTTGCAATTTCTTTGAAGCGTCGATTGCGGTAAAATGTAGCACATCCATCAACTGTAAGCTGGGACTTAAACGTAAATATCTGAAAGACATCCATTAAACTCATATTACCATGATATAATGCCATCAATCATTTTCTGTTAAGTGATTGCCGTTAGACCACATAAAGCAAAACATATGCTCCCACTTTTCTAGAAGAATTTATATATCATATTCTTTTGAAAACAAACTGGTGCAGAAATCAGAATGCACATTGCACAGAACATTTGTGTAGGGAGGTAATTAATATGATTAAGAATTTAAATGCACAAAACTTATATTTTTAAAAATATTATTTTCATTATTTGTAACGGAAAGCAATGCAAAAATCAATATTACCTGGGCTAATGAATTGGATGTCTTAAAAATTGTATTTAGATTTTTGAGTATCAGCAAGTTACATAGAACTGACATCCTGTTACCTAAAAACTTATATTGAACAATCTCAAGGATGCTTTGTCCAAGTCTTTGACGAAAAGGCCACAGGAAGGTGGCATACTAATGTGACACAATTAACTAGGACAATGAGAGGACTACAGGGCCTTTTACCAGACTTTTTACCAGTCCCGTCTTGTAGCAGGACATTGTTTATACAGGATTCTGTACGAAACTCAACCTACTTACCAAATTTATCTAACAATTCATTTACTTTTTAAACATTAATTATTCCAGATAAGCAGTTCATACTGTATAGTAATGCTTTATTACAAGTCAGGTTAATGCTGGGGAACAAAAAATCAAGACCAACTCTATCTATAAACAAAATAGGTCAGGCTCAAATTTTATCACAGTTGCCCTGTAATTTTGACTTTCAACCTACTAATACAAAGTTCCAATTCCTCTAAAAAGTAGGAATTGGAGGTTTCAAACCGCAGGCTCATACCGTGTTAGACAAGCATTGAACTCCAAGTGGTTAAGTTTTCAAGGGGTGGGCCAACAATGTATACCACAAGGACAATAAAGTAACAACTCAGAAAAAACAAGCTAAGCTACATACCAGAGGACCATGTTAACCAATTCTAACCGTGGCTGCAAGGGTGCATACGTTAGGCAAAGGGATACTATTCTAAGCAGTAAATCCTGGAAGTGCATGTATTTCTATTAAACAGGCCATATCACCTTACCTCGGTCTTTTTCTTCTTGTATACAACCAAGTATCCATATTTTTCCAACTCAGGTTTGAGGAAATTCTCAAAATGATCTTTCTGTACCTGCCCGTAGATGAGGAAAAATATAAAAATTAAAACAGTCTTGGGCAATGATCTCGTAAAAACATATGCGTTTAAGAACAGAGTAGTTACCTCTTGGAGACATAAGATATCTGCGTCATAGTCAATGATCTCATAAAGTAAATTGTGCTGACGATATGCCCATGAAAGAGCCCAATCTGGGCAGTAATCGTGCCGCTTACTACCACTAGTAGCAAGATAATCAGCGAGAATATTATAGGACAGCACCCTAAATGTTACATCGTTAGAAGAGTGTTCTTTGAGGTCAGCGATACAAGAGTTCCACATTGTACAACGTGGTGGATGAGGAGGAGGATAAATCACAGGATCTGTCACTTCGATTCTTGCTGGGCACAATGGTGTACGCGTTGAAGAATCAACAACTTCAAATTTTAGCCTCAGACAAAATCCAATATCATGCTCCGTGGGTACATAATATTCCCAAGATCCCATTTCAATCCATGTTTTCCCATCTTGTTCCACCACCTCATTAGGTTGTGAATCGTCATCCTGATAGCTAGGTGAATCAGGATAGGAGCCATAAGGCCCTAAACTCTTGATAATTTTCACCGCTTGTGGATCAGGATCTGCAAAATGATGGTGCACCTTGTGCTTCTTCCAGGCAGCCATAAAACAAGTGTCAGAGCAATAGTAACTTATCTTGGTATGCCGATTTTGACCTACACAAACTATACACTGAATTGTGGACAGCTTGTCAGGGTGGACAAAACAGCGAACCTTCTCTTGATTGGAAGACGAGCAAACATGCTCTCGGTACCTACAATATATAATAATAATGAGAGATTAACAGCAGTGCTACCGTATATTGGAACGAGTACTGAACAGGAACCCGCCATAGCAGGTTCTGCGATTCAACAATACGTTTCTGTAGTACAACAATTTCAACACTTTGGATGCACGAAAAATTTCATTTTTTTTTTTGGCTACAACAAAATTATTGTTATTACTGTTACTGTATTGGTTTTTTTTTTTTTTTATAATTCTTTCTGATGGACCATCTTTTACTTCATATAGTTATTATCCTTTCTTGTTCTGTATTGTTATTTTGTTCTAACTATATTTTTAATATTTTTATTATTGCTGTAACTTTTATTTATGTTGATCATAATTACTGTTATAATTATTCATTGGTATGCCTAAGTGTCTGAAATTTGAATAAATAAGGAAAAACTAAATCATCTCTTTAATTATAATTATATATCATTATTTTAGAAAAACAAAATTTCATGAAGCCTCTTACAAGTGCCTACCTTTAAGGAAGCAAAATAAAAATAAATAAACATAAAAAGCATCAACTTTTCATTTGTTTATTTATTTCTTAAAGATTTAGAAATTCACTTGGACAAATGAAGCCATTTTTCGCAGCAAAAAAACAGAGCAATAATATTGACTAGAATTACCTATTTCATAAGAAATAAAAAAGAAATTTTATTACAGGAAGTAATTTTGATTGCTTTGAGCAAAAAGAAGAATGTAAAACTTGATTTTGGTTCAAGAAACCAAAACCCAACTCTCCAAATTAGGACCAAAAATCCTACTTGTCCTTATTGAGACTAAATTTCACCAAATATTCACTAAACAAAAAAGAGTAATCTTTTCCTCTGTTTCTTTAGCAACCAAAAGTTTAATAAAAACCCCACTTACAAGTCATACATTGTGATTAAAACCCACATGAAGAAACAAGAATATATTCATACATTCATCAAGAAATTAAAACCCAGAAAATTAAGAGAGAGAGAGAGAGAGAGAGGCTAACCAGGTGAAAGAATTCTCGTGAGGCGGGATTTGAAAAGAGCCTTTGGGTTTGGCCACATGAATGTAGGGCTGGAATCTGCAGCCGAACACAGGAGCATTTGAAGGAAAATGCAGATTGAGTCTCCAATTGGGGGACTCAGACGACCCAGATTCTTGAGCCATTGAAACCCAAATGGCATTACCAGAAAAAATGGGATTTTGGCGCAGAATGGGAGGAGGGTTTTGCGGAAAATGGGATTTTTGATCTCTTTGAAGCAAAAGATTGAAGCTTTGTGAGAGAAAAATTAATGGGGTTTTGGGGGTTTTATCAGAGGTTTTACGTGGAGGAAGATGGAGAGGCCTCTTTCTCTGCTCTAATTATATGTTTTTTTTTTTTTTGAACGAATATTTATGTGGAAACAGTGAGTGAGAGGGAGTGTTTGTTTTTTGTGTCTTACCGCTATTTTTAATCTGCAACAAATTATGAATGAAAATTGATAGGAAAGGAAAAAATGATTTTTTATTTTATTTTAGTAAAATTAAGAAATAAATTTTCTTTTGTGTCGTAAAGAAATTAGTTGAACTGCGAAATGAAAAAAATAAATTGGAATGATAATTTTGTAGTTTCATTAGCCAAAATTTTCTTACTTGTACTTGTATAGTTACTTCTGAAGTCAAATCCGATTTATTATTTTTTCCCTATACAAATAATCTTGTGTGTTCTTTGTTGTTGTTACTTCTTAAGTCAAATTTGATTTATTGGTGTTTTTCACACAAATAATCTAGCGTTGTATGTACTTGTTGATCCTAAAAATTACAAAGCTTATGTGGCGCACAGGCCGAGTAACCAATAAGCTAACTACGTCATTCGGTTGAATGCGAGGCGTGCCAACTCGTCGGCCGAGTAGTAAAATTTGTTGATGTTGCGTTGAGCGCTTTGCTGACTTCTTTATCTTGCGATTGCGGCCGAGGAAGAAACAAATCTCGGCCTTTGGATTCTCGAGCCTGAAGACAAGGCTGCTAGTTCTGTGAAATTCATAAATCGTCGGCGCCGGATTCGGTCACAGTGATTATATTCGTGAGAGTATAAGCACGTCGAATCGACATTAGACTGTACGGACACAAGTATTCAAAGGTGATGTATGTCTTGATGGTGAATGCGGTTCGGCCGTCAGAATGCCGAACTCTGAAACTCACTTGTGAATATCCAATCATAAAATCACTCGGCGTTCAATGCGCCGAATGTCGTAACTTGTAACACTTTACTTCGCCGAGAAGGTTAATAAAATGACCTCTGCCAATAAGGATTTCAGAAACTTTTCTCGACCGAGACTTAGATAGGTAACTAGTCGGCCTCGACACAGTGCTATTTATCCAAACTGAAGGTGCTCATCGGTCGGCTGATTCTACGGTAACAGTGTCGTTTATCCAAACTGAAAGTGTTCGTCAGTTGCCTTCACAGTGCTGTTTATCCAAACTGAAGATGTGTCACCAGGAAAAAGAAAATAAAAAATCTCAAGATGTTTGAGAAGTTTTGCGCAGGGCAGTTGTGTGTTGAATTGGAGGTCCCTGAATTGCACCATCCTTTCTCTATTTATAGCAGCAAACCCAATCCTAACCATACTCGAACTAGGACTACTTACCCCAATCCATCTTATCTCGGCCAATCCCACTTCTATTAGGACTTTGAACTCACCCCCTTTTGAGGCCATATTCATTGTTGGTCGAGAATCTAAATAGCACTAGGACTTTTTCGACCCCTTTGTTCATACAAACCACTCCTTCTTGTGACAAAACTCGACCATCCTTGCTGAATGGCCCGGGACCACCAGGTAGCCCATAGTATATTTGAAATGGCTTTGGGCCGAACAAAAATCTACACTTGGCCCAATAATATTATTTTGGGCCTAAACATTGCCCCCTCTTTTCTGAGGTCCTTGGCCAAGAATCCTTAGACGATTTCGACCTTGAAGAAGTGAACTCTACGAGATACCCATGAGATAACGAAAAGCCTCACACGTCTTATCCATCGAGCGCATTCATGAAGTGTGATCACACGACCCGAATTCTCCTGCACGTCCTGCCGCGTGTCACTCCCTTGATTAACCTAGCAGCCCTCAATCATGATCCTCGAAAACATGCGCCAGCCAAAACATCTCTTCCACATTAATACATTGATTTCGATGTAGAATGCAATCGTGCGTCCTAAAACCTCGAGAACCTTGATCCTATTCTTAGAGATTCCTAAGATATCCGAAATGATTGGCCATTTCCCGATCGATTTTTCCCTCAAATTTGAAAATCAAAACGCCTCAAATTATCAAATGTTTGACCTTCCTCTCAATACGCCTATAAATACCTGAAATCCTCCCATTCGTACATTTCATGCTTCCATAAAACTTCAAAAAATCTCTCCGCCATTTTGCTTTCGAAATCCCAGAAAAACAACCTTTTATCCTAGAAATCCTCCCAAACATTCTTCCAAACTCTTCCAGGTTTTCCAAAATGACTTCCAACACCTTTATTTCCAAGCTCAACGACAAATGTAGCAAATGCAAAAGCTTCATCGATCGGAGCGCCATCAAAACCCTGCACTTTAAGAATGACCTGAGCACTACCCATCAAATCCTGGGGCCACTCTTCAAGGATGCAGTACCTTCGTCTATCACCACCCTCTTCAAGGCTTACTGCCTGACACCCTAACTATAAGGGTTCCACTGGTCAAAGTGGGACCTATCAAAGCCCTAAGGAGCCTGGTCTACGACCAATGCCAACTGGGCGGCTTGGGTCGTTCGAATGGAAAATTTCTTCGGCCAATAGTGGAAGGCTCTTGGTATCTACGATGCCATCAAACTCTCGACCATGGAACTAGCCATGGATAAAAAATTCCTTATGGCAGCACTAAGTCTCTGGTGCTCGGCCACCAACACCATGGTACTTCCTTTTAGCCCTCTCGGCCCTACCATCCTCGATGTCTCGGTCATTCTTGGGACTCCTTTCTCTGGCATTCTGACAGATGCCACTCTCTTTGGACGCTTGTCTAATCTCGACCTTAAGGCACTCTTCGATGATCGAGCTGTCGAAACACTGAGCCGAGCTAGTCAAGAACATTCGAAAGAAAAGGTTCAGAAGCTACACAAGAACTTCTTCAACTACAACACCCTTATCCTCCACTTTGTTGGCCGAGGCGAGGCAAGTCTTAGGAAGGGAGAACACGAAGCCTTCCTATTCTACTGGTACAACAAATTTATTTGTTGCACCTTGTCAAACAAGTGTTTGGTCGAAAACATGCCAGTGGCTGAAGCCCTGGCCAGTGGTCATACTCTGGCCCTTAGCTCGGCCGTTCTCGCCAATCTTCTCCCTGCCTGGCCGAGGCGACAATTGGAAAAATCGACCCAAACCAAAACGATCCCCTCTGGGTTTTCCAACTCTGGCTACAAGTCTACTTCGCCATACTTCAGCTAGACATCTTTGCCTTCCAACCTACTACCTCGCTCAACCTTCAGTTGGCATCTCGGCCGTCGCCTCCTCACCAGGCCGAAAAAGTTTTCAAGTACTTCTTTAGCCTAGAAGTCCTCTCCGACGACGAATTTTTAGTGTGTCGTCAAGAGCACCCTTACTCTATTAAGCTTTCAACATCAGCCTGGAGTGAAAGTGAAAATGCTGCCCTTCGCCAGAATTGGGGGTCGATCGTGTTAGCACTTGACCTTCAACTTGGTTATGATTTTCGCCGAGTGAGTTGGGAAGTCTACCACCCCCACTTCATGGCTCGACAACTTGGATACCTTCAAGGTTGTTCAGTACCTCTACTCATTTCCCGTTCCCTCTTTAGCTAAGAACGCCTTTCTGGCTCATCAGAGAGGGAGTGCAGAAACTCCAAGAAAGAGTTTCACGATCGGTGCAAAACATTTCGCCTTCGACCAACTCTTTTTGAATCGCTCGGCACAGACACCTTCAGCGACTGGTGGGAAGAGTACACTAGAGCCTTCTTTGGGGTTGCGGTCGAAAACATTACCGACAAAATTTTCGGCAATCGACCAAAGAAAATCTTTGCCCCTCAATCCAAAGAACCGACCCGAGATAGATGGCTAGCCTTTCTTTTATTTCTCTTTTCTATTGTCACTGATCCTTGCTAATGTGATCTTGTTTTCTCAGATGGTTGGTCGTCAAAGAAAGCGGACGTGATCGCCGCGGCTGCAGCCAAGGAGAAATCTGCTCTCTCTAAGAGGAGCAAAACCGCCGTGCAACCTTCACAAGGCAAACGACCTCGTTCGAAAGATAAAGTGGTCGGCGAAGCTCCCCGACCCTCAAAAAACGTTAAGAACTTGGCGAAGAAGGGGGTACGGGAGATCCACGTGATTTCCAGCCACACTATTGGGATAACCACGACAAGCAACTCTCCCCTCGCACCGGTCATCCTGGCCCCAACCGAAAAACGGCCAACGGTATCTTGCCAAGTAACCCGGGCCGTCCCTGGGGTAGTGGCTGATCTAGGGACTGCTCCGCTGGTTGAGGGACCTATAGTCTTGGGGCCAACAACTACGCCTGCCCTTGAGAAAATAACCCCACCCGTCGGGACAAATTTCCCGAATAAACAATCAACGATAATCTTGGAAGAGGTATGACTATGTCGCTAGTGACCCTTTCTTCATTTTATCAAATTTACAAATCTTAACAACTTTTTATTTTAGGACGATGAGAGCGACGAGGGTGACAAGATTCCGCTGGCGAGTCGTCCTCGACCAACCAGACATACTTTCGCCACTCTTCCCCCCTCCCGTGGTCGAGGCGACTGCTCGACCGGATCCTCCTACGGCTGATCGTGGGAAGAGACCTCTGGTTGAGCCTGAGGCGACGGCAGAAACGCTGTTCCATCCACAAGATGAAAACCTCAACATTTTTCCACAAGAAGTTACCTTGGCTTTTGTAAGGCTCACTCCCCTTTCTTTATTAATTTTATTATGACGCATCTGAACCCAGGAAAATATTAATCGTCAGGTGCCCGATTGTTCATTTCACTGACAATTCTTTGCGCCGAGGGGTGTTATCTACATTTCCTGGCCACCTTAGTGGCCATTAAACATATATAAACTCCATCGATCGCGTGAATTGAGAAGCAGTCTTGGACATTGGGCTTGGCCATTAGGCTCTCTAGGTTCGAGTAATGAACCAGAGGACATGGCCAAAGTCTTTTCTCGGTAGGTTTAAAAGCAATTTCCCTTTGTTATGCATCCCATATAATTTTCCTTTTGCTTACAAATTTTCTTTTTCTGTGCAGCCTTCGTGGCAGGTCGAGCTTGACGCTCTTCTTTAGAGCACCACTGGCGCGGCTGGTTCCTCTGCTGCCTCTATCGAACCAGTAGAGACTGTGGCCGAGGCCCAAGCTTTTGTCAAACTGCATGAGCTTCTGTCCCTCTCTGCCTCTCAGGTCCTCCAATGCAAGGGTCTTGACTCCGTAGGGGAGTGCTTGAACGACCTTGCAAATAGCGGTTTCTTGAGCACGGACAATATCGCTTATTTGTCTGATCTTCTGGAGTAGACTCAACAACACTTTACCATTTTTGAACAAGCTCTATGGGTCGAGGATGACCTAAAGGCGGCAAAGATTGCACATGAAGCCGATCAGTCAGAGGTGGAGGCCATAAAAGTGAAGAAGGCGCAGCTGATCGAGTTTGATCTCCAGATTTCTGAGCTTCAACAACAAAGATCAGTTGCTGCTTCAGAGCTTGAGAAGGATTTCAAGGCGAATAAGGCTCGGTTGACGACTTTCACTGTCGGCGTAAAGCACATCCAGTAACTGCAACTTAATGAGAAGATGAGGCAAGCTGAAATCATTTTGAGCGAAGCAAGGTGGCTGGAGTTGAAGGCTGCTCTCGAGACCTTCCTCCCCTCGACCCCTTAGAATTTTTAGGGGCTTTTTAAATGTATCTATACGTCCTTTTATGAATTCAATACAATGATATTCATTCTCGCATCTCCCACGTGACTGGATAATACTTCTTTAAGAATTTTCTGTCGATTGGTAGTTTATGAACTAAACCAGTTTAGTCTTTAAGGTGGTATGCCCAATTGCCGAGAACTTTATGGATGATGAACAGTTTTTCCCAATTTGGCGACTATTTGCTGAACCTGGGGTCTTTAATCCCTACGGGTAATACAGTTTGCCAAACCAACTCTCTTTCGCCGAACATTTTTTGTCTGATACGTTGATTATAAGATCGCTCAGCAATTTTCTTCTGTGCTACTAATAAATTACACGCGTCAAGCCGAATTTCTTCCAAGTCTTCTAACTCTTGTCTCATAGCTTGACTGTATTCGGCACTGAACAAACTACTTTGCTCGATCACTCGTAATAAGTTTATACTTAGCTCGATTGGTAACATAGTGTCGTGTCCGTAAGTTAACGCGTAAAGAGTTGTTCCGGTGGCTGACCGGGGTGAAGTTCGGTAAGCCCATAATGGTTTATTTAGCTTTAAATGCCACATCCCAAGCCTCTCTTGTCGTTTTTTCAAGAATGCCGATTAATACCTTATTGCTTACTTCGGCCTGCCCATTCGCTTGTGGGTAATACGGCGTAGACTGCTCAAGTCAGATATTCAGATTCACCGTGTATTCCTTAAACCTATCAGCTGTGAAGATTGTGCCATTGTCGATTATGATCGTTTCTGGCACGCTAAATCTGGTCACAATACTTTCTTCTACAAAATTGCAAACTTCTTTGGTTGTTAATTCAGCGTATGATTTTGTCTCAACCCACTTAGTGAAGTAGTCGGTTGCCACTAATATCCATGCGTGTTTTGCTGCTCCAGAAGATGGTGTGATTTTGCCAATTACGTCAATTGCCCATCCTTTGAACGGCCATGGTTTGGTAATCAAGTGAAGTAATTCGCCTGGGGCTCTCTGTATAGGTCCATAAATCTGGCACTGTATGCATCCCCGCACGTATTTGATGCAGTTCTTTAACATACTCGGTCAGAAGTAACCGTGTCATCTGAGCAACCAACGCATTTTGCGTCCTGATTGGTGAGCTCCACAAATTCTTTCATGTACTTCGGCCATTGCTTGGACAACCTCATGTGGGCTGAGGCATAGTAATAGTAGCCCATCCTCACCCTCGTTCTGGTATGACACATAATTCATGGCGTAGACCCTCGTTCTCCTGTCGTGTTTATTGTTGGGGTTATCGAGATATCGTAAAATCGCCATTCTCCAATCGTCTGGTAGTGTCTCAACAACACATATTCCCACGGGGTCTCCTCGCTCTAGTAACGATGGTAGTGACATCACTCTCGTACGTATCATGTGATTGCGCTGGAGAACTTGTTGATTGACCAAGGTTGGGTAAGATCGCAGGACTGTGGGTATTACCCGGCCTAGCTTGCCCCCCCGTGAGTTGTGCTCCAGAGGCAATTTGGGGGAGTTCGTTGGCGTTAGTGTTTCAAACACGTGAAATGTGCTTAAATGTAATTCGTTCAAAATACTCGGTTAAATAGGTGACGACCATGTGATAGGGTGCTAGAGTACAACTCATGCAACGAAAAACGTTGTTGAGTTGGTTAATCACGAGTTCAGAATCACTAAGGACGAGGACATAGGTTGCTCTTAAATCGTGTAGGACGTGAAAGCCGATGATAAGAGCTTCATACTCAGTATGATTATTCGTACAGCCGAAATCTAACTTGAGAGAGAAATACCAGCGGTAGTGGTCGGGGGATTAAATGGCGATACCAATACCAGCCGAGGTAGCGGTGCTAGATCCATCAAAGTGCATCGTCCAGTAGTTGTCACGTGTTTGGACTAAACCGACGTCGACCTCGCTGCCCTCAGAACCATAAGGAGAGGGATGCTGGGCCAAAAAATCGATAAAGGTTTGTCCTTTAACGGCCTTTTGGGGTACGTATTGCAAACTGAACTCTGATAAAATCATTGTCCATTTCCCAATCTGGCCTTTGACGATAGGCCGAGTAAGCAAGTAACGAATAACATCCATTTGGGCAATGCCCTGTGTGACTGATGGGAGCATATAATGCCGAAGCTTTGATGCGGCGAAAAACAAAGCTAAGCAAATTTTCTCGACGGGTGAATAATTGATCTCCGGTGAATTCAGATTTTGGCTGAGATAAAAGATAGCTTATTCACGCCCATCATCGTTATCTTACGCGAGGAGGCAACCAATGGACTCGTCGGCTGCCGAAATATATAGTTTGAGAGGCTTACCGCGACGAGGTGGCACTAGAACTAGTGGCGTGGTAAGGGAGACCTTGATTTGCGTGAAAGCCGTTTGATGTTCTTCGCGCCACTCAAACTTGTCGGAGCCCTTAACTTTAGGAGTGTAGAAAATGCTTTCATTTTGCCTACCGAATTAGCTATGAAATAACGGAGAAAATTTATCTTCCCGAGCAACGATTGGAGTTGCTTCTTGGTCGTCGGGGGTAGAGCGCTAATGATTGCGTGAGCTTTATTTTCGTCGACCTCGATGCCACGATGGTGCACCAGAAAGCCCAAAAAATTACCGGTCGATACACAGAAGGCGCATTTGGCCGGGTTCATTTTGAGATTATGTTGATGCATACGAAGAAATGCTTGTCGAAGATCATTCAGGTGCGTTCGGTGGCTTTTCGATTTCACAACCACATCATCGATATAAACTTCTACAACTGTACCAATCAAATAATGAAATATCGTATTCATAGCTCGCTGGTATGTGGCGCCGGTATTCTTGAGGCCGAATGGCATAATGACCCATCCGTAAGTACCGAGTGCCCCCGGGTAACGAAATACGGTCTTATGAACGTCAGCTTCAGTGATAAAGATCTAGTTATAACCGGCATGGCCGTCCATGAAGGATAACATTTCATGATTGGCTGCAGCATCAATTAGTAAATCCGAGATTGGCATTGTGTATTCATCCTTAGGAGTGGCCAGATTTAAATTACAGAAATCGAAGCAGATGCGTAATGCTCCATTTTTCTTTAACACCGGGATGATATTGACTAACCATTCGACATACCGAGCAGTTCGAATAAACCTGGCTTTCAAAAGCTGAACTAATTCATCTTTTATGCCTAGCTGTACTTCTGTCGAGAACCGGCGTGGGGGTTGTCGGAAAGGCTTACACCCCTTTTGATGCGTAACTCATATTCGACGAGGTTTCGGTCAAAGCTTGGCATCTCATGATAATTCCACACGAAACAATCTTTAAATTCATAGAGCAGTTTACAAAGCTCGACCTTCATGGGGGACAGCAACAACGCACTGATAAATAACGGTAGAGGCTCATCAGCTGTGCCAACATTTGTTTCTTCTAATGGGTCCTTGACCTGGGGTCGATTGTCTTCGAGTTCGGCCGGTGCGGCCTGAACTTTATCGAATGATAAAACGGGACCGTTATCCGCTTCGACCAAAAATTATATTAAGTTTATGCCCGAGTGTGGTTGCTTAGCAATGACATACCAATGAGCCAGTAGACGAGTCCTGTCGAATCCTGCTATTCAGTCTCAGCGCCTAGCTCAATAGCTTTCTAAACTGAAATTCGAGTCAGCCGTTCGTCCTCGTTAAAACCCTGGAGTGTGATGTAGCCGACATGATCGTCATAATAGCGAGCCTGGAACATGTTGGTTTCAAACGGCTGATTGTTGGCTGGATGAACTACGACCGATTTGCCATCCCAAAAGATAAGAACTTGGTATAGCGATGAAGGAATGCAACTTGTTTGATGGATCCAATCGCAGCTGAGCAATGCATTATAGTCAGTCTTTGAGTCAATTATAAAGAATGTCGTTATGTGGTTACGACCTGCAACGCTGACTTCTAACGGGAGCACTTATTTGGTTTAAGACTTGTCACCGATGAAGCTGCTCATCGTTATCCCTGATGGTATAAACTCATCATTGGAACAACATAATGCTTTCATGATGGAAATCGGCATGATGTTGACTGTAGCTCCACAGTTGACAAACACCTTGGAAATGGGGTATCCTTCAATATGAGCCGTGACATATAACGGCTTTAGGTGTTAGAGATTAACAGAAGGAGAGCGAGGAAACAATTCGGCTAGGGCTGCCTTAAGTTTGTCGCCTTTACTTATTTCCCCATCTTCCTCAGTAGCGATGAAACCCACTTGTGTTGCTTCTTCGGCAACCACGTCCCCATCCAAAAAATTTGACTGATGGGTTCATGTTGAAATTCAGCAGTAAGACATGGACCATGCTAATTTTCATATGCTCAAGGACCGAATGACTCATCGAGTCTTGGTCGTCGACTTCCAGATTAGTAGATGTAGTATCAGTCTTTGGAGTGTTTTCAATTGGATTATTTAGCGCCTCGGTATGTACCTGCTCCTGGGGCGCGTGGATTGAATCTATTTCATTCTGGTCACCTTCCTCAAGCCTGTTTATTGCCGAAGAGTAATTTTGTTCTTGTAGTGCTTTATGGGCTCATTCTTCATAGGCGATTCGGGCATTCCTTGTGTCCAGGTATGCATTTGAACGTGCCACATTATTTTCCTATCGACCGTAAGGCCGAAAAGAGATACGACCGAGAAGACTTCGAAATGATATCGAAGATGCTGAAGGTCTTCGAGTGAAAAAGGTAACTCGGCGGTGTCTATATCTGTGTATGGGTCGACCTCAAACCCGAGGACTCGAGCCTCACGTATATGCTGAAACTTAGCTTTCATTGCCGGATCGGTAGTTTTCTGGATAATTTGCTCAGCATCGGGGCAAGTTAGTGCTAGGTCGAGGGCTTCCTGACATGCCTTAGGCAGTCCGTACAAGTCATTGGCAGAATATTTCTTATGAAATTCCCGCATGTACTCCAAGGATTCACCAAGGAATGGAGGGTGTAGATTGCGTTGTACTTTTACTAACGGTTCCTGCGATGGTAACAGGGGAATTTTACTTTTAACTTCTTGTCTAAAATGCTCGAGATGAGTTCTCATTTATCCGGGCCGAAGAAGGAGCTTGATGCGTTTCTTGGACTCTTCAATGGTGGTTTCAAAGTTGTGATAAACTGCCCTTTTCTCTTGAAGTAATTCGGCCATAATGGTCGAGGTAGGTCGGTCGTCGCCGTTTTCTACGGCCTCTTTTGGCCGCCACCGGTAGTCGAATTAGCTTGTGCTTCTTGTCGTTGAGCCATGCAATCTATCCATTGGCGACGATGTTTTTGAGGCTTAGATAACGCCGTATACAGGCTAGTTGGAGAATTGTAACTGTACCAACGTTGGTCACGTGGCTTAGGTGACTTGAAAGTTTTTTGTGACATCCCACATTTGCCCATGGGAGTGATCCTTATATGTATATTCCCATCCCTACCTAGCACGAGGCCTTTTGGGAGCTCACTGGCTTCGGGTTCCGTAGGAACTTCGAAGTTAAGCGAGAAGGGCGCTAGAGCAATCCCATGATGGGTGACCCACTGGGAAGTTGCTCGTGAGTTCCCAAAAACAAAATCATGAGGGAATGGTAAGCCCAAAGCGGACAATATAGTGCTTCGGGGTGGAGTGAGCCCGGGAAGTGATCCGCCTTGGGCCGGGATGTGACAATATGGTATCAGAGCCTAACCCTGGTCGTGGTGTGCCAACGAGGACGTCGGGCCCCTAAGGGGGTTGGATTATGACATCCCATATCGCCCAGGGGAGTGATCCTTATATTTATATTCTCATCCCTACCTAGCACGAGGCCTTTTGGGAGCTTACTGGTTTCAGGTTTCGTAGGAACTCCGAAGTTAAGCGAGAAGGGGGCTAGAGCAATCTCATGATGGGTGATGATGCGAGAATTATACGCGCACAAATTAAACCCTCTTTTTGACAATTGTAGTATGGATGTAAGTAGGGATCGTTCTGGACCGGGGATTAGGAGGGATTGTTAACCACTTGGATTTTGACTCAAAAACGTAAAAACAAGTTTAAAACACTAATTAATGCGAAGAATACAAAACTAAAAGTAAGAAAGACTAAGACTTAAACAAAATAAAGGGGGATTGGATTTGGACAAAAATTGAAATAACGAAACAAGTAAATAAACTAGATAGAATGTAAATATGAAATTGATGAAATGGAATGAATGGATGCTAGCCAAGGGGTTCATCTCCACACATGTTACACTTGCATAATAAAAAGATTTCTAATTGTATTTCAATAAACCATGAATTCTCAACGCCCCGGGTTAATTAGGTCCGCTTAAATTAACCGTCAAGTTTTCCTTAAGTTAATGAATTGGATGATTGCATACGACAATCCAAAGCATTCCTCACAAGTTCCCTACATGAATTGCATAATAGAGATACAAGCAAGAATCATTAAGCATCATGAAAACTATAAGTGTTGACGAGGCATTCATTACTATGATTGCATGAAACTTATGCCAAGAATATGTTTAACGCGATTGTTTATAAGCAACCTCCACTACTTGTGAATATAAGTTCATAACTATTACGTGAAACTCACTTATATTCTAGCGTCAAATTCATGCATGAAAATTAAGCGTTCATTCTTAATAAACATACATAAATAGGTTATCAATCAAACAGTTAAACAAATTGAATTCATAACTTATGAAACATAATTAAAAGTAATCAAATCATATTACAAACATAAACATAGTTTCGAATCACCCCCTAGCTAAAGGGGGTTTAGTTCCTCATAACTTTGAAATCAAAGAAACACCTAAACATTCCAACAACTCAAAACTTGAATTGTATGAACGTTTAAGCACTCTTTTCTTCCATTTCTCATACGTACAAAACAAAGAGAATTAAAATGAAACTTTGAAATCAAAGAAACACCTAAACATTCCAACAACTCAAAACTTGAATTGTATGAACGTTTAGGCACTCTTCTCTTCCTCGTTGTTGTAGCACAAGGTTTAAGGATAGGTTGGTTGGGGGGATGGAAGTGTTGGGGAATTATGGAAATGGATGAGGATTGGTGGAAATGGAAGATGGTTTTTGGATTCTAAGGGAGAAAGGAATGTGTTTGTGGTGTGTTGTTGTGTTGTGAATGAGATGATTTTTGAATGAATGAATGCAAGGGTATTTATAGGAGGAGTGGAGATGTATATGGCTATTTGTTTAAGGTGTTTGTGGTTGCAATGATGAAGAATTGCATGTGGAAATAAAAGGGAAAATGTGGTGAAATGATGAAGTAGGAAGGTGGAAATGCATGTGAGATGTTGGAAAGGAAATGGGAATATGAGTAGGCCATGGCATGGGAGTTGTTTTGTTGGTGTAAATGTGCCATGGTTGCAATGATGAAGAATAAAGGGTGCATGTGGGGTGGAATTGAATGCAAAGTGAATGAATAATGAAATGAGTTAAAGAGGGAGAATGTGGTGAAATGATGAAGTAGGAAGGTGGAAATGCATGTGACTTGTTTGTGGAATAAAGAATGAATGGTGGAATGATGAAGTGAATGCATGTGGAATTAAAGAGGGAGAATGTGGTGAAATGATGAAGTAGGAAGGTGGAAATGCATGTGAGATGTTGGAAATGATGAAGAAAATGCATGTGAAGGGTTTGAAAGAGGTGGGTGTGCATGTGAGTTGAAATGCATATGTTTAAATGGTTGAAATGTGTAGATAATTATGAGTATGATAAGTGATAAATGTATGGTTATGATAAGTGAATGGTGAATGATATGTTAAGTGATAAATGAATGATATGTGGTGAGTGATAAGTGAATGGAAGTGATAAGTGATAAGTGTATGTTATGATAAGTGAATGGTTTGATAAGTGATAAATGAATGATATGTGGTGAGTGATAAGTGAATGAAAGTGATAAGTGATAAATGTATGATATGATAATTGAATGATATGTTAAGTGAATGATATGATAAGTGAATGCTTTAAGTGTTTAAAAATAGGGAACAAAACCCTTCCTTGCATGGCAAGGAACGGAGACACAAGGAAACACACGACAATGTCCTAAGGTTGCAAGGAATGTTGTTTTTGTGTTCTAAAATGCGTAGGAGTTTTCAATGATGCTTAAACATGAGGTCTTTTAGGATTTAACTTTCCTACTTCAAGTCTTTAATTTCGTCCATCCTCTTGGCTCCAAGCATATGATATCCATTCCAATCTCTAATTTGCTCCAAAAGGCTCCAAAAGGCATCCTTTTGCATACCTTGCCCTTAGAACCTGAAAACACACAAAAGAAGCATAAAGGACTAAAATAACTAGAGAAACATAACTTAAATGCACGAGAACAAGCCATTTAAGTCGCATGAATATGCTCCTATCAAATACCCCCACACTTATCTTTTGCTAGTCCTCGAGCAAAACAGAAAGAAAAACAAAACAACACAAAACGAAACAAAACAAGTAAAACACAACCTAAACCTTCCAACAACTGTCTTAGGGATTTCCAATGCACATGACATGTTAAAAATCATCATTCTCACAGATTTTAGTCATCTTCACACTTAAGTACATTCTTAATCATAGCCACCATATACTAGTTCACAATTAAGCATTTAAAACCATGTTTTGAATGTAGTAACATGCCTTAGAGAATTTGCTCAATTCCTTACAAGATATGCACTCGATTTTCACTCAGAATTTCTAACAACATACCCTAATCTAGTCATATGTGAGAAGATTGATGTAAACATGAAAACGAACACTCACATATATGTATCACAAAGAACGCAATTTCTGGAGTTAATAAGCATGTTTAGATATGATCTCATGAATGGAATGCTACTACTTAGACGCGAGAACCAGTGACACCATATGCTCATACCAAATTCAAACTCCACAATTGAAATGCACAACACTCAAGATAGAAGTCAAGGGTTGTAACGGGGTTTGGGGTATTGGCTCACAAGGAAAGGTAGGGATAAACAAAAGTTCTTTAAACAATAGCAAGCAAAGTAATGAAATTAAGGCTTAGAATTCACTTGGTATGCAGAAATCAACTTTTAGACATAAGGGGGAGATTCAACAACTCTTAGGGCCTAATTTATTGTTTTGGGCCCTTACTTCAACAAACAATACTTTTCAACTTTTTTTTTTTTTTTTTTTTTTTTCTTTTTTTCTTTTTGGCCGTGCCTATGGCACATCAACTCACATAAACACTCTTTCCCCCACACTTATTTTCTGCAATACCTTAATCAAAAGGAAATCATTGCTTATTATGCTTCAAGAACAAGGGTAAGGATGGTCATATTCTAGGCTAGGTGAGGATAATTGCGGGTTAACAAAGAAAATAGGCTACACAATGCTCAACGGGGTTAAATCCTACAAAACAAATAAAATTGGGAAATATGGCAATTTGGCTTTGGTGGTGATCACTACACAACTTCTTCTTGAATATGTGTTATGCAAATCAATAACATGCTTTGAATGAAATGGGCATGAGTTCTAGCATTTGGAACTATATGATGAAACGCTTTCTAAGTAGTAACCAAGCAAAGAATAATGAGATCATGCAACGACTTTGGAAAACAATAAGCACAGATTTTAACTCTCCAAAGAACGTTATAGGCTCAAGTCTTTCAGGGCTGTAGCGTTTGTTTGAGTTCCTTCCTTCAAGCATGTTACATAACTAATTTTTTTCTTTTATGATTGCATGTGAAGTCATACATTATAACCATAACCAAGCATATACCAAGAGTAAATCAAACTTTTCTCTATGTTTATAACTCTTTTTAACAGTCATGCAATTAGAAACCAAATCCTTATCATTGTGTTGGAAGGTGACCTACGACACAAAAACGACTCAAAACACTCTTTTTAGGCTTTTCAAAACATGTTTTTCAAATTTTTAAGTCAAAACACACTAAACACACTTAAAAACAGCAAGAAACAACATTTGAAGTTATGGTGGATAAAATCCTACGAATTTGCATTAAAACACTTTAGTAACTCCCCCACACTTAAATCAAACATTGTCCTCAATGTTAAAAACCACACTACACACAAGCAAACATATAAACAGCAATTAAACATACTAAACATGGCAGAATGTATCTAACAAAGAGAAGAGTTTAGAGATGCAAATCTGGTTATGGAGTTTTTGTTCCATCTTCTCCTTGGTGATTGCAGTGAGGCTTCATCTTGAGTTTCCACAGGCTTACTCTTGAACTGCGCTGCTCCCATCGTTGATTTTCCTTTGTGCTACTCTTGAACTGGGCAGCAGGCTTCCTTTGGTCTCCCCCGAAGGTTTGAGCTTCCTCCTCTTATCTGTTTCTTTGTTCAATCTCTCCAATTCGTATTGAAGAGGGTTAGAGGATAGCTCAGCAAAGCTAGGTAAGCAACCAGGGAATAGAGTCTAGATAGACTCCAAGTGCCGGCTGATTGCTTCTTTCACTTTGCTATGCGATTAATAACAAAGACAAAGGAAAAGACAGGGAAAGAGCATAATATGGGATACTTTTGCTTTTGACCTTGATGATATGAGATACCTTTGCTTTTGAAGAAGCAGTGAATGAATCAGCACATGTATTTGTTGTGCTGCTTCCTCCTGGGTCATCTGTACTCCAGGCATCTGGTATCATCTTTGGGGAAGAAGAAAGAAGTGAGTGTTTCGAAAGGCTTTGCTGGGAGTGCGCCCTCAGAGGTGAGAAAGAGTTGGGCATTTTCTTCAGGTTTGCCTTGCCATAAAACATGAAAGTCGACAAATATAGGGATAGCAAGTGGTGGTACTGTTCTCTTACCCTTGTCGACAAACGTTTTGATCCCGCAAATCCAGCTTTTTGAAATAGTGACGACTCTTCGAAGACGCCTCTTCGATTTCTGAGCAGGCGCTTTCTGAAAAGCAGAGAAAGCGTCGCCGAACTTTGCGCTTGTCGGCTAAAGACGTGTAGCTGCGATGATGGCCTCCATGTGTTGAATGCGTTTTCTGAAAAGCTGAGGGAGCGTCGCCGAACTTTACGCCTCAAATTCCGGCTTTTTGAATCGGTGGACGCGTTGCCTTGGCTTTTTATAGAGCTATCGATCACCGCCAACTTACACACTCTGAAGATTTCCCATTCTTGAAACTCGTTTCCGGCCCTTTGAAAATTTACTCCGTCCACCCCTTCTCTTTGAACACTTTTTTAAAAAAAATGGCAAACCCATCGAACCTTAGCTTAGAATTGAGTCTCCGCAGTGATACGGGCGTGCCGCTTCAAGGTAACGTATGGCGCCCTTCTTTCTTATCTTCTAACGGTCCTCTTACAGGTGAAGATTCCGTGATGCAGGACGCCACAACAGCTACGATAGTAGCTCGGAACCTCCTCACTCCCAGAGATAGTCAGCTGCTTTCAGGACGGTCCGATGAGTTGGCCGTTCAAGAGTCCCTGGCTCTCAGCGTTCAGTGCGCTGGTTCTGTGTCAAACATGGGCCAACGCCTCCTTGCTCGCTCCCGTCAGGTTGAATCATTGATGGCGGAGGTGGAGAACCTGAAGCAAGAGATAAAACAACTTAAGCACGAGAATAGAACTTTGCACGTGCTTGCAAATAATTATTCATCAGGCATGAAGAGGAAGCTTGATGAGCTTGATGACCGTCAACGGTTTGCAGCTTTCTTCCAGAGGCACCTCTTTCCTGGGTCATCCAGCGTTCCACCAAGGTTTGGGGCCTTGAATGATCTATCCTCGGTGCCTCCCGCTCCTATGCCTCCTGCTCCGATGCCTCCTGCTCCTATGCCTCCTGCTCCGATGCCTTCTGCTCCGAGACCTCTTGCTCCGAGAGTGTTGCCACGTAGTGGGGCCTCACGTACACAACCTTTGTAAAGGCTCCATCTTTCTGCCATGTTTAGATACAATTGTAATTTATCGAAAAAAAATCAATGAACAAGCAAAAGTTTTATTTACTGTATTGGGTTGCCTCCCAAGTAGCGCTTGCTTTTACGTCTTGTAGCCGGACGAAGAACACAATCATGCCTTAATGGAACCCACGGCATGGAGTTGATCATTGAATGGATGATGATACTTGAAATGTTCCGGCAATGGTTGAATTTCAAGAGTGGGTGCCCTAATCATTGACATCAACAACATATTAGTCAAAAACGACTTTGGATTTTGAGTTGGTGGCTTACCTATGGACTGCAATATTGGCTCTAAAGTCGCAGCACATTCAACAAATGCACAAGGGATGTTTTCATTCAGATTGGACATTTTGAAGGTTGTGGCTGTGTGATCCACTCCAATTTCCTCCTTGATGAATTCAAGATGCTCCTCAACCACTTTTTCCTCGTGAATTGTTGGAAAGGTGTCCAAGATGTCTTTCTTCCCCTCATCTTTCATGGATTGCATGAACCTGCCAGGGAAGGGTGCATTTGGGGGAACAAAGTTAGAAATAATTAAATTTGGAACAACCTTACTTGAACGGGGTGGTGTAGGAATATTGGGAGGTTGCGGCAAGGGTTGTTCTTCCCTTGCCGTGCCTTGTGCATCCTCCTCCTCTTCGAGCAGTAACAATTCATCCATGGGCTCATCTTCAACCATTTGTTCTTGAATTTGTTCCATGCATTCTGCATTCTGCCTAAATTGACTGTTCCACTCAGCCAACTTTTTTGCTTGATAGAAATCCTCAATTGGTCGCCAAAATGCATCTTGTTGAAATGGTTGAGCTTCCCTGCCCTGCTCCACAGAATTCAGTTGTTGAATAACTTCATTATAATAATTTGATATACCTGAATTTGGATGTGAAGATTGAGGGGAAGGCTGTGGTGGTGCATATGAATCCTCATATGGTTGCCAATATGTTTCTTGGTGAGTCTCCTTAGCTTGATTTTGTGAACCCTGCACCAAAGAGTTTAATTCATTAAGAATTTGATTATAATCTATTGACGAATTTGAGTTTGGTTGGGCATATTGAATATGAGGTGGCTCCCAATATCTTTCTTGTTGAACATTTTGAGGTTCCCACCACATAGAAGTTGAATGATCACTCCAATCCGAATTGTAAGTATTGGAAAACACGTTATTCCTTGATTGAAGATCAACTATATCAACGTTTTGCATTTGGGACCTTTCCATGAGCTGTGACAAAAGATAAGCATTATCAAATGCCATGTTGTGCTTCTAAAATCAACAAAATAAAACTAAAAATATATACACACAAACGAAAATAAAACAATCCAAGGGATTAGCAAAGTTGCTAATCCCCGGCAACGGCGCCAAAATTTGATGCGAGAATTATACGCGCACAAATTAAACCCTCTTTTTGACAATTGTAGTATGGATGTAAGTAGGGATCGTTCTGGACCGGGGATTAGGAGGGATTGTTAACCACTTGGATTTTGACTCAAAAACGTAAAAACAAGTTTAAAACACTAATTAATGCGAAGAATACAAAACTAAAAGTAAGAAAGACTAAGACTTAAACAAAATAAAGGGGGATTGGATTTGGACAAAAATTGAAATAACGAAACAAGTAAATAAACTAGATAGAATGTAAATATGAAATTGATGAAATGGAATGAATGGATGCTAGCCAAGGGGTTCATCTCCACACATGTTACACTTGCATAATAAAAAGATTTCTAATTGTATTTCAATAAACCATGAATTCTCAACGCCCCGGGTTAATTAGGTCCGCTTAAATTAACCGTCAAGTTTTCCTTAAGTTAATGAATTGGATGATTGCATACGACAATCCAAAGCATTCCTCACAAGTTCCCTACATGAATTGCATAATAGAGATACAAGCAAGAATCATTAAGCATCATGAAAACTATAAGTGTTGACGAGGCATTCATTACTATGATTGCATGAAACTTATGCCAAGAATATGTTTAACGCGATTGTTTATAAGCAACCTCCACTACTTGTGAATATAAGTTCATAACTATTACGTGAAACTCACTTATATTCTAGCGTCAAATTCATGCATGAAAATTAAGCGTTCATTCTTAATAAACATACATAAATAGGTTATCAATCAAACAGTTAAACAAATTGAATTCATAACTTATGAAACATAATTAAAAGTAATCAAATCATATTACAAACATAAACATAGTTTCGAATCACCCCCTAGCTAAAGGGGGTTTAGTTCCTCATAACTTTGAAATCAAAGAAACACCTAAACATTCCAACAACTCAAAACTTGAATTGTATGAACGTTTAAGCACTCTTTTCTTCCATTTCTCATACGTACAAAACAAAGAGAATTAAAATGAAACTTTGAAATCAAAGAAACACCTAAACATTCCAACAACTCAAAACTTGAATTGTATGAACGTTTAGGCACTCTTCTCTTCCTCGTTGTTGTAGCACAAGGTTTAAGGATAGGTTGGTTGGGGGGATGGAAGTGTTGGGGAATTATGGAAATGGATGAGGATTGGTGGAAATGGAAGATGGTTTTTGGATTCTAAGGGAGAAAGGAATGTGTTTGTGGTGTGTTGTTGTGTTGTGAATGAGATGATTTTTGAATGAATGAATGCAAGGGTATTTATAGGAGGAGTGGAGATGTATATGGCTATTTGTTTAAGGTGTTTGTGGTTGCAATGATGAAGAATTGCATGTGGAAATAAAAGGGAAAATGTGGTGAAATGATGAAGTAGGAAGGTGGAAATGCATGTGAGATGTTGGAAAGGAAATGGGAATATGAGTAGGCCATGGCATGGGAGTTGTTTTGTTGGTGTAAATGTGCCATGGTTGCAATGATGAAGAATAAAGGGTGCATGTGGGGTGGAATTGAATGCAAAGTGAATGAATAATGAAATGAGTTAAAGAGGGAGAATGTGGTGAAATGATGAAGTAGGAAGGTGGAAATGCATGTGACTTGTTTGTGGAATAAAGAATGAATGGTGGAATGATGAAGTGAATGCATGTGGAATTAAAGAGGGAGAATGTGGTGAAATGATGAAGTAGGAAGGTGGAAATGCATGTGAGATGTTGGAAATGATGAAGAAAATGCATGTGAAGGGTTTGAAAGAGGTGGGTGTGCATGTGAGTTGAAATGCATATGTTTAAATGGTTGAAATGTGTAGATAATTATGAGTATGATAAGTGATAAATGTATGGTTATGATAAGTGAATGGTGAATGATATGTTAAGTGATAAATGAATGATATGTGGTGAGTGATAAGTGAATGGAAGTGATAAGTGATAAGTGTATGTTATGATAAGTGAATGGTTTGATAAGTGATAAATGAATGATATGTGGTGAGTGATAAGTGAATGAAAGTGATAAGTGATAAATGTATGATATGATAATTGAATGATATGTTAAGTGAATGATATGATAAGTGAATGCTTTAAGTGTTTAAAAATAGGGAACAAAACCCTTCCTTGCATGGCAAGGAACGGAGACACAAGGAAACACACGACAATGTCCTAAGGTTGCAAGGAATGTTGTTTTTGTGTTCTAAAATGCGTAGGAGTTTTCAATGATGCTTAAACATGAGGTCTTTTAGGATTTAACTTTCCTACTTCAAGTCTTTAATTTCGTCCATCCTCTTGGCTCCAAGCATATGATATCCATTCCAATCTCTAATTTGCTCCAAAAGGCTCCAAAAGGCATCCTTTTGCATACCTTGCCCTTAGAACCTGAAAACACACAAAAGAAGCATAAAGGACTAAAATAACTAGAGAAACATAACTTAAATGCACGAGAACAAGCCATTTAAGTCGCATGAATATGCTCCTATCAGGTGACCCATTGGGAAGTTGCTCGTGAGTTCTTAAAAACAAAACCGTGAGGGAATGGTAAGCCAAAAGCGAACAATATCGTGCTACGGACGTGGAACAGGCCCGGGAAGTGATCCGCCCTGGGCTGGGATGTGACATTTTTCAACTTATTGATGAACTCGAGCTGCCTAAGTTGCGCGAGTAATAATCCTCATTATAGAATGACACGTCAAAATCAAGACATCGTCTGACTGGGGTTGGGTCTTTTGCTTGTACCTATAGGCCGAGTCTCTCAAACAGTTGCCGTCGTGGGCCGACACTGAGTTACTTAGGCGATTTTATGGTGACTGTAAATAACGGGCATGAAGTTGGTGCCGGAGATGCTCTTTTTTTAGGTTCAATTCGTGTTTTGCAATGGTTGCATAAAACCGTTGTTTCATCAGTTTCTTCGAAACTAGAACCTGACATAGGTTCAACGATGACCGGCCCTGAAGACTTCATAGGTGGTGTATTTGAAAATAAATCAATCTTAAGTCTCGGCTGACCACACTTTTTACGGACATGCTACACCGGAATGAATTCAGCCTTTCTTTTTGCTTTGTTTCTAGGGAGATGAGTATCCACCATACCGATTGTCGTCGAGGGGAAGGGATTGATGTTAACCGCCATCTGTTTCTCAGGGAATTTTAACTTACCTTTCTCAATCCAACTTTGAATCACATCACGGAACACGACGTAATTATTGGTAGCATGCTTGTTTGAATTATGGTACTTGCAATATGTTTTGCCTTTTAATTCTTCGGCCTTAGGAATATTGTGTCCTAGCCGAAGTTTGATGATTTTTGCTACCAACAACTGGTCGAAAATTGCATCGGCCTTGGTGATATCAAAAGTGTAAATTTTTTATGTTTTTAATCATCTCTTCAGAGGCCGAGCAGGTCTTGGCATCTTTGGGACTGATTTGAGCTAATGCCTTGCAAACGTATGGCTTATCTATCACTATTTCAGCCGCGCCCACACTGGCGTATTGGGGGTCCTCACTTTTGGCCAATTCGTAGCTGACCATGGGATTCTTGTATATTGTTCCCCGGGATGAGGACTTTGATATTTTTTCCTCTCGAAGCAAATAATCATACTACTCAACGTACTGAGCAAGTTCATACATATCTCTAATATTTGCCCTCAGGAATTTCTTTTTGTATTCCACGTCCAAGCCGTTTAGGGCAATCCTGACGAATTCAACTTCAAGGAGAGGTACTCGACACCAATTCCTGGCCGACTCGAACCTTGTTAAGTATTCCATTGGTGATTCGTCTGAAGCTTGAGCCATCCTAGCCAACGATGAAAAGGACATTTCCATCCTTGGTCGATAGAATTGTTCATGGAATTTCTCGACTAATTCATCCCAACTCTGGACGGACTTTGGTGGGAGATTAATGTACCAAGCAAAAGCTGAACTTGTCAGTGAAAAGTTGAATAGCCGTATTTTATGAAAGTCGCTATTGATGTCCCCACATTGCGCCGTGAACCAAGCTATATGTTCTAACGAAAATAAGGATGATTATCTGGCGAAAAGATTGAAGTCGGGGATCTTGAAGCCTTTAGGGTATTCGAACTTTTCCACATAAGTCAGGTACGGATGGATGAATTTTGGGAATTTCGGCTTTTTTTTAAGGCCGAGTCGATCATTCTTTGGACCTCGGTCATATTGATGGATACTGTTTCTACTCCCTGGTCAGGTCCATTAGATCTACTACTTGATCCGTTTTTTTTTTCCAAGTAAATTGGTTGTTGCCGAGTAGATCCTTTTTCGGCTTGTAATGGAACATTTTTCAAAGGAGGCTGTCGAGGTTGGCCGATGTGGCCATCTTCGAAGACTTTACTGACCAATAGTTCAAGCATTTTGGTCTGTGTATCATTATTGCTTTGTATTGTGTCAAGTAAATCAATCATTTTCTGACCAATCGACTGCTCGACCTGCCGAGATTGTTCATCAAGTCGTCTTCGAAGAAACAACTTAGTTGGTGGATCAGAACCTTCCCCACCATCTTCGTTGCAATTTTCCACTATCCCTTTGACGAAAATGCATGCCGTTTGGTTGGGAATTTCTGGGTTGCGAGGTTGTCCGCCAAGACAAATTTCCATCTCTCGGCGTGTCGCACTTGTAGCCTCAAGTGGTGCAACAATGATAGTATTTTGTGCCTAAGACAAATCTTGTCCAAGGCCTTGCACTGGTACGTCGACTTTCCCATGATCGTTTTCTTCTTTACGGACCATGTCTCAATGGTCATGAACTTCGAACGTCTAGCACAAGGTCCCACCGGGCGTGCCAAAATGTTGATCCTAAAAATTACTAAGCCTATGTGGCGCACAAGCCGAGTAACTAATAAGCTAACTACGTCCTTTGGTTGAATACGAGGCGTGCCAACTCATCAACCGAGCTCGGTCGAGGAGTAAAATTTGTTGATGTTGCGTTGAGCACGTTACTGACTTCTTTATCTTGCGACTGCGGTCGAGGAAGGAATAAATCTCAGCCTTTGGATTTTTAAGCCTGAAGACAAGGCTACTAGTTTTGCGAAATTCACAAATCGCCGGTGTCGGATTCGGTCCCAGTGATTATATTCGTGAGAGTATAAGCACGTCGAATCGACACCAGACTGTATGGACACAAGTATTCAAAGGTGATGTATGTCTTGATGGTGAATGTGATTCGGCCGTCAGAATACCGAACTCTGAAACTCACTTGTGAGTATCCAATCATAAAATCACTTGGCGTTCAATGCGCCGAATATCGTAACTCGTAACACCTTACTTCGTCGAGAAGGCTAATAAGATGACCTCTGCCAATAAGGATTTCGGAAACCCTTCTCGACCGAGACTTGGATAGATAACTAGTCGGCCTTGATGCAGTGCTGTTTATCCAAACTGAAGGTGCTCCTCGGTCTGCTGATTGTACGGCAACAATGTTGTTTATCCAAACTGAAGGTGTTCGCTGGTTGCCTTCACAGTGCTGTTTATCCAAACTAAAGATGTGTCAGCAGGAAAAAGAAAATAAAAAATCTCAAGATGTTTGAGAGGTTTTGCACAGGGCAGTTGTGTGTTGAATTAGAGGTCCCTGAATTGCACCCTCATTTCTCTATTTATAGCAGCAAAACCCAATCCTAACCATACTCGAACTAGGACTCCTTACCCCAATCCATCTTATCTCGGCCAATCCCACTTCCATTAGGACTTTGAACTCACCCCCTTTTGAGGCTATATTCATTGTTGGTCGAGAATCCAAATTGCACTAGGACTTCTTCGACCCCTTTGCTCATCCAAACCACTTCCTTTTGCGATAGGACTTGACCATCCTTGCTGAATGGCCCGGGACCACCAGGTAGCCCATAGTATATTTGAAACAGCTTTGGGCCGAACATAAACCTACACTCAGCCCAATAATATTATTTTGGGCCCAAACAGTACTTAAAAGGAATTTTCAAACCATCATTTCTTAGGTTTTGCGACAACAATTAAATGAATCATAGTAATGTATACTAAGAAAAAAGCTTTCGTGTATTCGTAGTAGTTTGCCTAATGAATTATGTTCTGTTAGGTTTTGTAACCTCTGATGAATTTTTGGACAATACAGAAAATGTTACAGTGGTATAGTTGTATGTATTCTTCATTGTAGTTACCCACTTCGTCGAACTTATCTAAACGGCCTATTAACAAAATTGTCTTTGTAAATCAAAAAAGGGTGAAAAGATTAAATTAACCTTTTCAACAAAACTAAAGAAAAATAACCAAAAATAAAAGTTATGGGAATATAGTAAACTAATCAGAAAATAATTTTACTGTTTATTTTAAGCCTCATAGTCATGTTACCATATCAGTTGCCCTCATTTTCTTTTCCATGATTTTCTCCTAAATAAAATAAAATTTTAGTGGCGAAATAGTTATTTAGAAACAATTGCTAAAAATATGAACAGTCTCTTCAATGACAAAAAATCATTTGTGTTGCAGTCATATTTAGAATAGGAATGTGATTGTGTAAATCTTAGGGAATCTGGGAAAGTATTATATATTCCTAGGATTAGATTACCTATTAAATGTTGTAATCCTAAAGGGAAAGGTTTTACCATTTCTACAACTATAAATAAAGGCACAATGGGATGAATCAAACACACCTCACAATTAAATCAATCTCTCTTCTCCCTTAATCTTGCTGCACCCCTCTCTCTCTCTCTCTAAACCCTAGAGCGCTTAATCAAATAGGCCTACAACACTTTATCAGCATGTTCTTGCCAGAAGCTGAGAAATTGACGCATCGTAGAAGGAGGCTATCATCCACCACATTCAAAGGCTTATTCATTTTCTGCTAATCAGGTACGCTTAAAATAAAGGAAGATATTTGAAACGTCCACGAAGCATGAAAACATTCCCCATGATGCATGAACCCCCCTATGTTTACATTTTCCTTTCGATATATATATTGTATATGTTCATATATTTTTCAATATATATATATATATATATATATTTGTTTCATGCATTGCACAATTAAATTGTTATGTGAAATTTGTGAGTCAAATTATATAAAATAAATTAGAAGCATATTTAGGGTTTCCTAAACCCTAAGGGTTTTTTTTTTTTTTGAAAAAAAAAAAAAGGGAAATTGGACATTGGATGGCATCACCCCTACGACACAACATCGGTAGCAGCCCTCTGGGCTTTGTTGCACCTACTTGGACCCCCAAGACTTTGGCTTGATTGATTAGAATAGGCTTGCAGCCCTAGTTCTATCATTGAGGAGGCCCGCAGCCTTCATGGATATAGACCAAACCCACGACAAGCCTTGCTTGCTAAGTCCTTATTCTGTACGCATCCAAGCCCGCATACCTACTCTCTTTGGTGTCAGCCTACTCGATTGGGCCTTGTTTCCTTGCGGCTTGCAGCACAGGAAGCCAGCCTATACGGCTAGGCTCCCATTCGAACCCATTCGCCAGCCCATGGGGTTAGGTTTTGTTCCCCCGTGCATCACCCATAAGGCTTGCACCTATTAGGCCTTGTTCTGTGCACCCCCTTCAGCCCAAACTGAAACCCAGCTACGGCTGGGGCTTCTCCCTCACCTATGTGGCCTATAGCCTCATAGGAGCATATTCATGCGACTTAAATGGCTTGTTCTCATGCATTTACGTTATGTTTCTTTAGTTATTTTAGTCATTTATGCTTCTTTTGTGTGTTTTCAGGTTCTAAGGGCAAAGTATGCAAAAGGGTGCATTTTGGAGTAGTTTGGGGCGTTAAATGGATTGCATATACTTGAAGCCAAGTAGATGGACGAAATTGAAGACCAAAGGAGACCCTTTGTACCAGAAATTCACACCAACACTCCCCTTTGCCGTGCATCCAACCAAGCCACATGCTATTTCAGCCATATGCACCCATAATCATTCAACCAACTTTGCACATGCATTCATCATCATAACCTAGTTGTCATTCCACTTTAATCCACATGCATTCTCTTCATAAATCAGCCACATGCACTTTAATCATTCAATCACACCATCACACATTCATTCTCCAACCTTTGCCGTGCAAAACACCATCATTGCACCACAATCCCCTTTGCCGTGTATTACTCATCAATTCCAGCCACATTCCACATGCTTTCACAACCAATTCAACACATGCAGCCATTCACCCCTTTTCTATCCCTTGTGCCGTGCATCCTCTCACCAAGAAATCATTCATTCCACATGCATTCATCAACATATCTAGCTGTCACTCACATGCATTTCCTTCATCATTTCCAACCCACATGCACCCAGAAATTATCCTTTGCCGTGCATCCAATACACACCATTCACCCTAGATTCTAATCAGCCACATATAGCTTTAATCCACATGCACTCCCATCCATTTCATCATTGCAACCATTACAGAAAAACACCATCATTGCCGTGGCTTTCATGCACTCCCATCCTTTACCATTTCAGCACATGCACTTCCCACTTCATCATAACCTAGCTGCACAAGCCACCCCACATGTCCCTTTAATCATTCAAACATGCACTCCCATTAATTAAACCATTCACCCACATGCACCATTCAAACATACACCCATTCACCACCAGAAATCATCATTGCCGTGCATTCCCTTTCATTTTTGTCAAAGCACATGCACTCCCACCCTTTAATCACATGCATAAATCAGCCACATGCATCTCCCATCACCATTCCAGATTTCCACCAAGTTCCTAGCTGTCATATTCCCTCTTTTTCACCTATAAATAAGCATCCATTGCAGCCACAATTCATTCATTCTCATTCACTTTTCCATTTCAGAAAATCATCCCTTGGTGCCGTGCCTTAAGGCACCATTCCATCAATTCCCTACTAATCCAAACACCATCTTCATTCACACACCAAATCCATCCCTTAAGGCCGTGACCACCATCTTCATTCAAGCACCACTCCTCATCCATTTCCATAATTCCCCAATCCATTCAAAACACCAACAACATCCCTTAGACCTTGTGCCACAATAAAGAGGAAGAGAAGAGGGCTTAAACGTTCATACAATTCAAGTTTGAGTTGTTGGAATGCTTAGATGTTTCTTTGATTTCAATGTTTAATTTCAATTCTCTTTGTTTTGTACGTATGAGGAACTAAACCCCCCTTGGCTAGGGGGGGGATTCGAAATATATGTTTATGCTTGCATTTTGATTTGATTACTTCTAATTGCGTTTCATAAGTTGTGGATTCAATTTGTTTAACTGTTTGGTTGATAACTTATTTATGTATGTTTATTGAGAGTACATGCTTAATTTTCATGCATGAATATGACGCTAGAATATAAGTGAGTTTCACCTAATAGTTACGAACTTATATTCACAAGTAGTGGAGGTTGCTTATAAACAATCGCGTTAAACGAATTCTTGGCATAAGTTTCATGCAATCATAGTAACGAATGCCTCGTCAACACTTATAATTTTCATAGAGCGTAATGATTCTTGCTTGTATCTCTATTATGCAATCATGTAGGGGACTTGTGGGGAATGTTTTGGGTTGTCGTATGCAATCATCCAATTCAATAACGTTAGGAAGATTTGAAGGTTGATTAGTGCATCACGGTTAACTTGGGGTGTTGAGAATTCATGGTTTATTGAAATGCAATTGGAAATCTTTTTATTATGCAAGTGTAACATGTGTGGAGATGAACCCCTTGGCTAGCATCCATTCATTCCATTTCATCAATTTCATATTTACATTCTGTTTTAATTACAATTTGTTCATTTAGTTTAATTTCGTCAAACCCTAAATCCCCCTTTACTTTATTGTCAAATTAGTTAGAAATCAATTTAGTTTGTGTTTTTAAGAGTCTTGAGTCAAGTTACAACTTAATTTCGTCCAAATTTGGGTTTGTGCTCAAAACTGCCCAAAAAGTGGTCTTTAGGCAGATTTGAGTGTGTTTGTGCTATTTTGAGTCTTTTGATTTGTTTTAGTGTTTTAAAGTTTAGTTTTGCATTCTTTGAGTCTAGTATAGTGTTTTATATTGTGTTTTTACGTTTTTGAGTGAAATCCAAGTGATTAACAATCCCTCCTAATCCCCGGTCCAGAACGATCCCTACTTACATTCTATACTACAATTGTCAAAAAGAGGGTTAATTTGTGTGCGTATAAATCTCGCATCATAGCCCACCCCCGAGGTCTTTTGGGCCGTGCCTTATACTTAGGTACCGTTTGGTACGTGGGACGGGACGGAACAGAGTGGGACAAGACGTTCCGTCCCACGTTTGGTGCACCTAAAAAGGGTGGGACGAGCTGTTCCACGGGACGAGTTTTGGGTGAATTTTCGTTCCGCCTCACCCCCTGGAACGACTCGTTCCACATCCGTGGAACACAAAATTATAACCTTTCCGTCTCCTTCTTCTTCCTCCTTGTTTCCATCCGAGGGCATCTTTGTTCCCGCTTCGTTTCGTTCCGCCCTGTCCCGTCCCGTCCCGTCCCATTCCGTTCCGTCCCGTCCCGTCTGCATACCAAACGATACCTAAGGCACCCAAACTTATGCCACTTAACCCACGGCACCAAGCCCAATATTATTTTGGGGCTATATTTTCAATCCAATAATATTATTTTGCTTCTAAAATCGACTCGGTATGGCCCGATTTATTGAATTAATTAAAAGTGACATGCAATCCATTAATCTGATAATGATATCCAAAATTATTAACCTGAAGATCATTTTTTGACATTAACGATTCAATAATTTATTTTTATACTTTGAACCGTCACATACTTTCGTAGTAATGAAGGTCTCACACTTGAGTTCTCGAAGAAACTCAAAATTCACTACATTAAGTTAGTATATTGCATTCTATGTTTCTTGCAGGAACCTCTCATTATGAACTAATTGTTCATAAAACTAAATTGAACCTGTAGTTTCAAATTTAGTGCCTTTGAAACCCAAAGTTTTCATTCAAAACATACCACATGAAACCCGTAGTTTTCATGCATAAATTAAACCAATACATGTATATAGAACTTGTATGTTCTACGATATATGTCTATGGCTCACCATATAACTACTCATGTTTTCCCCTCTGTTTTAGGGATATGTCGAACTTGAACAAGCTTGATTTCTCCGCTCTAGAAATCTCTAGAAGAAACTATCTGAAATGGGTTCAAGAGGCGAAGCTCCATCTCGCTGCAAAAGGCATTAGAGCCATCATCGAGGCACCTGTCGTTTGACGAAGCTCAGAAGGCTACTGCAATGATCTTCATTCGAAGACACATCTATAATGCATTGCAGACTGAGTATCTCGCTGAGAAGGACCCATGCACCCTCTGGCTTGCTCTGGCCGATTGTTTCGATCACCAGAAAGACATATACTTGCCTAAAGTAAGACATGACTGGCAGCATCTTCGCTTCCAAGACTTTAAGTTCATGAATGAATACAACTCTAAAGTTTGTAGAATCCGTTATTTGTTGAAATTCTGCAAAATGGAACTAACCGAATCAGATTTCCTGGAGAAGACTTATTCGACCTTTCATGCCACCAATATTGTCCTGCAACAACAATATCGGGCACATAAATTCTTCTCGGATTTGATCTCTGTTTTACTTCTCGCTGAAAAGCAGAACCAGCTTTTAATGAAGAATCATTAAGCTCAACCCACTGGCTTGAATGTCGCGCCTGAAGCGCATGTGACCAATTTTAGCAGCCATAGACGACGAAAGAACCATCGTGGCTATGGCAATGGGTGGCAAGCTCAACCACGGGCCCAAGGTTAACAGAGTGCCGCACCTAAAGGAAGAAATGTGACCCAGCAGCATCCACTACTTGCCCATAAGGCCCCAAACTTCAAGAACAAGTGCAAAACTCTCATTTAGGCTGCTTTGACTGAACTGGACATGTGCTATCATTATAGATCCAAGGATCATTGGCCACGCGTATGCCGAGCTTCCCCTAAGGACATTGCCAAGTATCATTCCCGTCGTCAGTTTAACTTTGCACATGTAGATCATTCGAAAGATGCAACTACATCAATGGAGATGTTGGATTTTCAGGAGGCATCAGTGCCTATGGATGAATAAATTAGACATGTTTTTAAGGTGCTTTACCCCTAGTGGCCGAACCCACTAGGAGTGGCCGGCCCTATCCCCTCTTTTGTTAGGTTTATGGTTTAATTTTGAACAACTTTTCCATGTATTTGGAATAATTTGTTTGGTTTTGGTTTGTTTTGAATTATGGATTGTTATTTGAATGTATATTATTATGTCGAATTGCTTAATTGAATGAATGGGCTTATATTTTTGCATGTGACCAATTTTATCAATTTATTTATAGGTATGTCTAGTGGGGAAGTTAGTTGTCTGGCAGATAGTGCAACCACGCGCACCATCTTGTGTGAACGACACTATTTTACTAACTTAATACCCAAGAAAGCTCCTTTGACAACTCTCTCAGGCCCATCCAACCTGATTGAAAGATACGGAAATGCATGTATCATGTTGTTTAATGGTACAATCTTGACCATTAAGGAGGCAATCTATTCTCCACGTTCTGGCAGAACATTATTGAGTTTTAGAGATATTCGAGATAATAAATACCATCTCGAAACCACTGAAGATCACGATTCTGAATTTCTTTGTATCACTTTATATGAATATGGCCAGAAGCATATTCATGAGAAGTTGGAACGTCTGCCAAGTGGGTTGTACATCACAACCATTCGTAGCATAGAAGCTCACAGTGTGGCCAGCCTTATGCCTGAGTTTCAGGACACTTTGTTGCTTTGGCATGATTGTTTGGGATATCCTGAACGTGACATGATGCGCCGTATCCTCAAATCTTCTGACAGGCATAAGTTACATCCCTATGTTGGATTTCCGTCATGCAAAGCGTGTTCTTTAGGAGAGTTGAATATTCAACCCTTTCATACAAAGATTATTCACGACCCCCCTAATTTTCTTCAGAGGATTCAAGAGGACATTTGTGGACCTATTCAACTAACCTGCGGACCATTTAAATATTTTATGATGTTGGTTGATACATCGACAAAATGGTCACATGTTTGCTTGTTGTCCACACGCAACGTCATGTTTGCTAAACTCTTAGTTCAAATCATTAAGCTAAGGGCTCACCATTCTGATTATCCGATTAAGTCGATTCGACTGGATAACGCTAGAAAGTTTACGTCACAGCTTTTTGACGATTATTGCATGTCAGTAGGGATTGATGTGGAACATCATGTGCCCCATGTTCACACCCAAAATGGCCTGGTAGAAGCTTTCATAAAGTGCCTTCAATTGATAGCTCAGACTTTGGTTATGAGAACCAAACTGCCGGTATCTGCCTGGGGCTATGCAATATTGCACGCAGCTATGTTGATCCACCTGAGGCCTACCGCTACCGAACCATATTCACCATTACAGTTGGTCACTGGATACGACCCTGACGTCTCGTATTTATAGGTATTTGGGTACGTCATTTATGTGCTAATAACACTGCCATTACGTACCAAAATGGGTCCTCAGAGAAAAATGAGAATCTATGTTGGTTATGATTCGCCATCAAATGTTCGATACTTAAAACCCTTGACAAGAGATCTCTTTACCGTATGTTTTACGGATTGTCACTTTGATGAGACAGTCTTCCAGTCGTTAGGGGGAGATAAGCATGATAACGTTCCCGTAAAACGCCGCGAATTGTGGTGGTATGCTCCCACTATGTCTCATTTAGATCCCGACACTGCCTAGTCTAAAACTGAGGTGCGACGAATTATAGATCTTCAGAGCATTGCTCAAAGCATACCGGATGCTTTTAATGATCTAGCTAAGGTGAAAAAATCACATATACCCGCTGCAAACACACTTGCAATGATAGATGTACCCGTGTACGTCAACAACCTGCCTGGGTAGGTTGGACCATCCCCGAAGGTGGGGAGGCCGCACCTTCCATGTGACAAGGTACATTGGCGGCTAGCCAATCATCTGCTCCGACCCTGAAGCGTGGCAGACCCCTTGGTTCAAAGGATTCATAACCCCGAAAGAGGAAAATGGCACCAACTAGTGACCCTAGTTTGAATCTGACCGTCGCTCACTTATCCGTTCGAACACATGAAGTTATTCTAGATTACGGTGATGCTTCAGACGAAACATGCCGGCTTCCCAAGAATCACAAGATTTTGGTCCACTACATAGTATTGGATGAGGTTTGGAATAGGAATGAGATGATCGTCGACGATGCATTCACGTACCCAGTAACTACTGACATCATACTTAGCGATGACATTGAACCACGTTCTGTCGATGAATGCCGACTTAGAACCGATTAGTCAAACTGGAAACAAGCAATCCAGGTTGAACTCGATTCGTTCGTGAAACGTAAAGTGTTTGGACATATTGTTCCTACACCACCATGTGTAAAGCCTGTTGGCTATAAATGGCTTTTCATGAGGAAATGTAATGAGAAGAATGTAATAATATGATACAAAGCACGCTTCGAAGCGCAAGGCTTCTCTCAGTGCCCTGGGATTGATTACAAGGAAATGTATTCCTCCGTAATAGACATTATAACGTTCCGCTACCTAATCAGTTTGGTAGTTTCCGAAAAACTGAATATGCAACTTATGAACATGGTAACCGCGTATCTCTATAGGGATCTAGATACGGAAAACTATATGAAAGTTCCAGAAGGACTTCCATTGACTGGTTCAAATAGTTCTAGACCACGGAACACTCTCTCAATTAGGTTGAGGAGGTCACTCTACAGATTGAAACAATCCGGGCGGATGTGGTATAACTGTCTAAGTAAATATTTGACAAGTCAGGGTTATGTGAACAACGAACTATGCCCATGCATGTTCATAAAGAAGTCATATTCCGGATTTGCAATTGTTGCAATTTATGTCGATGACATGAACCTCATTAGGACTCGCGCAGAGCTTGAGGAAATTGCTGCACACCTGAAATCGGAATTTGAGATGAAAGATCTTGGGAAAACTCGATACTGTCTCGGCCTAGAAATTGAGCACTGTTCGGATGGAATCCTAATACATCAATCGAACTGCACCCAAAAGTTGTTGCGTCGTTTTAATGAGGATAAACGAAGCCTTCGAGTACACCCATGGTCGTTCGAACTCTAGATGATAAACGAGATCCCTTCAGTCTAAAGGAGGATGAGGAAGAGATTTTGGAACTCGAAGTTTCTTACCTAAGTGCAATTGGGGTTTTATTATACCCAATATCTTCTTCGGTGTGAAGCATCACGTGAGTGTTTTTGGCAGAGAGAAGTTATAGGACATATTCGAAGCACTAGTGTTCTTACATCAGTCATTAACCTTCCTGCGATGATCTTTGAAGACAATGCAGCATGTATCGAGTAGCTGAAGAAGGGATACATCAAGGGAGATGACACCAAGCACATAGCGCTGAAGTTCTTTTACTCACACCAACAACAGCAGCATCAGAACATTGAAGTCAAGCAAATCTGTTCCCAAGACAACCTAGCCGATCTCTTCACCACGTCATTGCCCAAGTTTACATTTTAGAAGCTCATCCAAGGAATCGGTATGTGTAAATTATCTGAATTGAATCACTTGTAGTTCTCTTCTTTAGAAGTTATGTCTAACTCAGGGGGAGTATCTTGAAGCATACTCACATGATCTTAATGTACTCTTTTTCCTACAATTAGGAGCATTTTTCCCACTAGGTTTTTGCTACCTAACTATGTTTTAATGAGGCACCCATCCCAGGATGATCATACTCCGTTGAGTTCACTACCTTCGTCCAGTTTGACAAGCGTTTTAGACATTATGCATATTTTCTTACTTTTCTCCTTAGTCTATGGGTTCTCCCCATTCCTTGGGTTTTACCATAGCAAGGTTTTTGTGAGTTTTTACAAATACATACTTCAAAGTAAATTTGAGACTTGCGATCACTCGTTGTGCCGATGACTTCATCAACTATTCTACCTTATCTGCTGAAGGTCCGATGTGATGGTTTATTGAGTATTTACACACTCAAGGGGAGTGGTGCAGTCATATTTAGAATAAGAATGTAATTGTGTAAATCCTAGAGAATCTGGGATAGTATTATATATTCATAATAGGATTAGATTACCTATTAAATGTTGTAACCTACAGGGAAAGGTTTTACCCTTTCTACTACTATAAATAAAGGCACAATGGGGTGAATCAAACACACCTCACAATTAAATCAATCTCTCTTCTCCCTCAATCTTGCCACACCCCTCTCTTTCTCTAAACTCTAGAGCGCTCAATTAAATAGGCCTACAACAATTTGAAGATTGTCTAGCACCATTTTTATATTTTCTCACTTTGTAAATTTTATTTTCAAAATTTTAATAAGCACATGTATAGCATGTGTACAATTGCTAGTTAGTTTATATTGACACTCCAAAATTCTTATTTTGACTTTCAAATTTTTTATTTAAAAATAAAAATACTCTTATAAAGAGTGTATAATGAAATTTTTAGAGTGCCATGTAAAATATTTTACACATAATTTCGTGTATATATATTATTTGTTGTAATTATCAGATACCATCCAATTTTTAAGGACAACTTATTAAATTTTTGCAAGTCTTTTTCATATACGATAAGACCGTGAAATCTAATTATGATATAGTGATCTAGGGTTTACTATAAAGTTTATTAAGCTTGAAAGCTAATTCAACTCATTTATAAGTTTAAACCAAACTATGACTAAGATTCTGCCACCAATTATTGTATTGTTGTTTGTTTATTGTTTGGATCAATTTAAAGGATTAGGGCTTAATTAGTGTTTAATCTCTTGGTTTTATAATTCAAGTACTAAAGCTTGACTCTTAATGTCTAAACTTAACCAAGCTTTTATGATTTAAGAGACTGGCTCAAAATGGTTTTTTTTTTTTCATGCTTTGAAATTAGGAGTTTGGAACCCGGAACGCATGAGTTGAAACCTAATACCTCATCCACTAAAATATTTGACAACATGCAAGAATGAATAAGGACATTGACATTTATCAAATTGGTTGTTTTCATCAAAGAATAATCAATATTTTGGTACCGGACTAAGGGAAATCTATTCGGTTCTTTGAATTGCTCTATGGCCACTCCATGTGGTACAATTTTATAAGTTATAAACACTATTTGTCACTTAGTATTACGATCTTAGGTTCAATTCTTTTGATCATCTCTATATTTCAGGCAATCCTTGCTGTGAGGAAGTGTATTAGTATTGGGTAAAAGATTTATTTATTTTATTATGAGTTTGTTTATAAATGTTGCATGAAAAAGTCTTTTGAGTACTACTGAATTTTTGGGACTTTTTTAAATAAATGAATCTTCAATTTTCTTTAATTTATCGTAATAGGATCCCTTCCGAACCCAAAGAAATTGAGCTCACTCATCAAATGATCTGGACCATTGAAATTTGATCCAATGGTTACCAACAAGAGGCAATCTAAAAATTATAATAATTGTAACCGTTGGATTAAATTTCAATAACCCGAATCATTTAATCATTAGGTTCAATTCTTTTGGGTCCCGGTTCCTAATTTACCTAGGAAACTGGATTATACGGATAATTGTGGCCCACCTGCCCAGTTTATACGGAATTGACCCAATTGGGATCTGAATTGAGTCGTCGTGATGACGTGGCAAATTGTGGCCCACCTGCCCAGTTTATACGGAATTGGCCCAATTGGGACCTGAATTGAGTCGTCGTGATGACGTGGCAACGACACTTGTGAAGAGCGGGATTCCAAAATATTTAAAAACTCAAAATTTCAAGTCATAAACACATACACAAAAAGTGAAGCAGAATTTGATCGATCGATCGATCGAGAGAGAGCTATGGATGGAGCAGCAGGAGAGAACATAACGAACAACAGAGGCGGCGGAGCTCTGAGTTCGGATGTCGCAATTCGCTGTGCAAAAGCCGCGCTTCTTCTCTCCTCGCTCAAATCATCGCCCACTCGCCGCCGCGACACTGCAATCGACGACGATGACGATATTGCCGTACGTATTCGCGCCATCTTTAACTCGTTACTGCTTAATTTCGTATTAGCAATCACAATTTTGATCGGAATTTTGAAATTTGATGATCAGGAGAAGGAGATGAAGAAGGAGATTGGAGATCTGAAAGTGGAGGTTGCAAGAGAGCGACTCAGGAACAAGAGGATTAAGATCTTTGGCTTTCTGGAGCTCCTTCTTCTTGCGTTGCTATTTGCCGTTTCTGTTTTCCTTCTCGTGCTCGCGTTCGAAGATGGAGCTTCGTAATTGATCTTTCCTCTGTGAAAAAATGGAGTTGCAGTAGAAAACAAGTAAATAATTAGCGGAGGGAAAACTGATTGTTCCTAATTTTTCATTAATTTTCTTGAAATTTTAGTTTCTTTTGATTTGTTAATTTGGTGGGGTCTGTTAATGAAAGTACTATTAGACTGTTACTGTGATGTGTCGTGCTCATAATACAAGGATTGTACTATTCACACTTAAAAAAAAAAAATCTTTCATACACTTTTGTTAATTTTTGTCTATCGATATGCTTTAATTTATTTGATCCGACGGTCAAAATTGAAAAGGTGTTTGAGAAGTAAATATCGGCGTTTAGCATCATTGTGATACAAATTTTTTTACATATATTATTGGCATAAGACGCCACAGTGACAATATACTCGTGTTATGTAAGTCATTTTCATAATTGAAAGGTCTTGAGTTCGAATAGTTTAGATGATGAGTTTGATATTTACATTATTATGGCAATTTTGCTGTGTAGATTAATCAAATGTAAAATGGACAAATCCTCAAACTATAAGGTATAGACCATCTTAGCCGTAAAAAATGACAGCTCACAAATTGCCTGCATGCGAGAAATTCAACTGATTAACAACTAATTCAAATTGATCCACCAAATACCTCTCATTGGCTCGAATTAACAACCAATGCAACAAATTCAACAAGCAATCGATATTTCACGATCAAGAGTGTAGTACCATTTGTAGTAGTGGTCATTGGGTCGTTATGCTCATTACTAAACTTGTTGAAGAGATGAAATATAACCACTAGAACAATCGCAACTAAGTCTAAAACCATTAGAGTCCTGTACTATATATTTACCACGTCAATCTCAGTGAGTGCTAATTATACACTATGATATTTCTAATTTGTGAGCTTTCTTGGGTTCAGCTGCTCATTCTTCTACTTACGACCATGTCGATGCTGGTAATCGTGGGCAGCTCAAACTTCTCTGCAAGCACCATAAGCCAAGTTTCACCCCGTCGGGCCTTGGAAGCATGTTCACGTCACATTCTATGATGGTGACTCCAGAACATTCAGTACGAGAATTGACCTAATGTAAAAACCCGTCCTGGGATTTACGAAGCAAAAAGGATTTTTTTTGTATTTTCACCAAGTTTGGGGAAATTTTCCTTTTAAAAAAAAATGATTTTTGGTGTTAATTGGTGTGCCCAAAGGGCCCACCCCCATTTTGGTTGTCCTCGGCCCCCTTTCCTAGTCTGCCACGTGGCAGTTCCCTAGTCCTCTTTTTTTCTATCTCTTCTCATGTTGTGCCCTTATCTTTCCCCATCTCTTCACTCTCGGATTCCCTTTCTCTGAGCTCTCACCACTCTACAAATGCACATTCCTCCTCTCTGTGATCACACACGTGCACCACCACCTGCACAACTTGATGGAAGAGCCCCAAAAACCCCAGGCCGTGCACGGGAAGCCCAACAGTCATCGTCTTCTCCAACGTGTTTCGTATTTTTCCAATATTGGTAAGCTTCTAGAAACCCTTGGGTTGTGTTTTAGGGTTAGATCGAAGCTTGTTTTAAGTGGTGTATACGTGTGAATCGCAGAAAATAGCTCGGAGTAGTTTTTCCAAATTTTTCGACGAGCACCGCCCCTTTCGAGGAAATTTTCACCCAAACCAGGGTGAGTTAGACATCGTGCGAGGTATCATTCTCTTCATCTCATCAAGAACTATGATTTCCGTTTTTGAATCACTCGATTTTGTTAAGTATTGACAAAGTTATGAACGTTTAAAAGTTGTCTAATTTTCAGTCCGAAATCCGGCCTTTTCCGTCAATTTGGTCCGACGACCCATCTTTTGAACTCAGGTCGGGTTTTCAAGCCTAAATCCTTTTGAACAAGGCCTTTTGGGCCTTACCAGCTAAGGCCTTTGGCCCATTAAAATCAAACCCAATCCATTTAATTATTTTAATTGTTTTTCTGAAATTCAAATGGTCTTTGGGCCAGGCTTTTAAGCCCTAACCCTAAACCCTTTGGACTAAGGCCTTTGGGCCATGCTGAACCGGGCCTCCAGCCCGTATGATCCCAAGCCCAAATCTGGTGGAATATTCCTAGAATATTCTTGGAATATTCTCTGAAATATTCCTTTGTTGACTTTTGTTGACATTTCGAAATTTACCCAGGACTCTTCTTAGGGTAATTTGACATCATGAACCCATTTTCGCTATTATATAGTTTTATTAATTAGACCCTTTATGTGCTTAGGGGCAATTATTTGTGACGATTCTCTGTAAGCTAGTTTGCGTGGCTCTTGGCGGCTAAGTATCTGTGAGTGGATCCCTTTTAAAAATGCATGTTTTAACAGTAGTAATGCATTCCGCCCTATTCTGCTACAGGGCAAGGGATAGATTCCGTCCCAGGTGATGGTTATGGTGTTGGCATAGGGCTTGCAGATGGTTTTCCTCTGGCTATTAGCACAGGGACGGGGAGCTGGCATGGGGCCTGGGGATGATTTTCCTCTGGCAATTGGCACAGAGACGGGGAGCTAGCATAGGGCTTGGAAGGATATTGGACATTCATTAGTGATTACGATATATATGAGATATGTTTTGAGACATTGCATGGCGTGCTAGGCTTCGAAAAACCTATTTTATTTATCATGTTATTTGTGTTCTCATAAAACCTAGGGGTTAGTATGTTGATAATTATTTTATTATATCTATATCAACTTGGCCCACTTATGTTTGTTTTGCACCCCCTTCATAACTTAGAATCGAGGCATACAATCCTGGCATCCAGGCACTTCCGCATCGGCATCTTTGAGTCCTCTCAGTGTACGACCCATTCTTCATTCAATTTTATAGTATTTCTTTTAATAATCTAGTTAGTTGCATGCTCTAAACAAATTCCTGAAATGCATATTCATTATATTTTAAATTTATAAGTCTTATTTATTTCTTTTTCTCAACATTTGCATTCAATAAATGACTTTCGTCATTCTCGAGTGTCGGCCAGCATGTACCTACTCTGGTATTCAGGGAATATCGGGATCAGGGCATGTCACCTAAGGCCTTGTTTGTGATTAAACACTTATAAATACTTTTGCTAGAAGTTCTTTTGGTGGATTCAAGTTGAAATTTTTATTAAAAATTCAAGTGGCTTTCTAAAAAAGTACTTCGAAGTGCTTCACCGACAACAAATTATTCTAAACTTTGCAAATCCAGGTGATTTTTGTAATCGGGTGAGCTAATGACCTATATTTAGCTTATGTTAAACTGCAAGCAATAGTGGATTGCTTCTTGGCACTCCAACTAATCAAATTGGATCCTAAAAAATGCAATAATTATTTGTAGATCTTCTGTCAAATGGACAGCTTGCCTAGTCAGCATCTGAGAAGGCAGAGAGATGAATTGAACCATTTTTGAACCATAAACCTTGTGTGAGAGAACCTTTAAGAAATCTTAAGATTATTTTGGCTGCCTGCAAGTGAGATTCCCTTGGAGCATGCATAAACTGACAAACTCAATTAACTAAAAAGGATAAATCAAGTTGGGTCCATGTCAAATATTGTAAGGCACCAACTATAGACCTATACTCTGTGGGATCTGAGATAAGTGGTCTAGTGTGATCAAGTTTGATGCTGCTCAGAGGGGTTGTACAAGGTTTAACACCTTCCATTTTTGTTTTCTAAAGCAAGTCAAGTAAGCCTTTACTTTGATGAAGAAATAAACCTTCAGAAGTCCTCTGAATTTCAAGACCAAGGAAATAATGCAAAGAACCAAGGTCCTTGACTGGAAAGACTGAACTAAGCTTCTGAATGAAGAGTTTGCATACATTTGAATTTGGTTCAGTCACTAGAATATCATCAACATAGACCAAAACATAAACCAACACAAGAGCTTTAAGCACAAAGAAAGAAGCATCTGAAGTTGAGTATTGAAAACCGAAAGACTTTAAAGTGTTGAACAACTTGTCAAACCAAGCTCTAAGAGCTTGTTTAAGACCATAGAAAGATAGACTTGCTGAGTTTACACACATGGTTGGGAAAATTGGGGTCACAGAAACCAGAAGGTTGAGTCATAAAGACATCCCCTTTGAGATCACCATGTAGGAAGGCATTACTAATGTCAAGCTGATTAAAAAACTAGTCATATTGAACAGCAAGAGACAAAATAATCTTAATTATGACAGGTTTAGCCACTGGGCTAAAAGTCTCCTTGTAATCCAGTCCCTCTTGCTGATGAAATTCCTTGGCTACAAACCAGGCTTTATATCAATCAATGCTACCATCTGGATATGTCTTGATCCTGAAGACCCACTTACAACCAACAACATTTTGAGTAGAAGTAAACGGCACCAATGACCATGTATTTATGGACTGCAATGCATTGAATTCCTCTTGCATAACATTTCTCCAGTGTGCAAACTTGGATGCTAGAAGATATGTAGTTGGAATAGGATCAATTGAAGATGGCAATGGATGCTTAGTTGTTGAGTAAGCCTTAGGTTTAAAAACTCCCGCTTTAGACCAAGTGACCATTGGATGTATATTGGTAACAACCTGAGGAACTATAGCATTGGAAGAAGTTGCACTTGATGATGATGCATAATCTTCATGTATTGAAGATTTAGCAGTAAGATGATTACTTGGAGTAGGAGTAGACACTTGAGGAACTGGTGCTATAGATGGAGCACAATGAAGAATGTTAAACTCAAGACTAATAGGTGAAAATATTGAAGTTGATGAAGAAGTAGATGCAGCAGTTATAATCTTGTGATATGGAAATTCTGATTCATTGAAAATGACATGCCTGGAAATTTAAATGCACGTAGTAAGTGGATCCAAGCACTGGTACCCTTTATGTTGAACATTGTACCCCAAGAAAACACAATGTTTACTTTTACTATCCAATTTGGAAGAGATGTAAGGTTTGAGCCATGGGAAGCAACTACATCCAAATATTTTCAAATGTGAATAATTTGGAGGAATGTGAAACAAAAGTTCCCAAGGAGACTGGGGAATGCCATATATAGGAAGTTTGTTAATCAAATAGGCAGCAGTTGAGAATGCTTCAACCCAAAACTAATAAGGTACCTGAGATTGAACTAACAAAGTCCTTGCAGTTTCAACTAGATATCTGTGTTTACGCTCAACACAGCCATTTTGTTCAGGGGTATGGGGACAACTGAATTGTTGATTGAAACTGATATTACTAGTGAATTCACCCCTTAAGTTAGATCTGACAATTTTGATTGTATTCCAAGAATATTTTCTACATAACATTGAAAGTTTACAAAAGTGGAGTACACATCTACCTTAGATTCCAAGGGGAAAAACCAATAGTACTTACTAAAATCAACAATGACCAGATAGTATTTATGACCACTAACAGGTGAGGGTCCCCACAAGTCACAATGCAACAAATCCAAACATTTGGATGAAAATGAACTAGTACTACTGAGAGGAAGTTTTATGATTTTTGGCTAAAGCACAATCCTTGCAGAAGAAATCCACCGTAGATTTTCCTTGAAGTGCAAGTTGAGTAGTAGAGAGTATTCTTATGAAATAGAAGAAGAATGGTGGCCAAGTCTGCTATGCCACACTTTTGCAAAGGCTTTATTACTGATTAATACAATAGGGGAAAATACTGAAGAGTGACAGGGTGTAAAGGAGCTTTGAAGAGGGAAGAAACCATCCTTAACTGGTCTTTGTAAAGGCATCATCCCCATAGTACAATCCTTGACATATGATCCACCAATATCAAGAGTTAATAGACATTTGTTATCTTTAATAAATTGATAAGCAGAAAGAAGATTGTGTTACATTTGAGGCACATATAGGACATTCTGCAACTGACATGTAGAGTATGGAGTATGCAACAAAGAAGAACCAATATGATCAATGGACATACCTTTACCATCACCAATATATACTTTGTCTTCTCCATGATAAGGACTGAGAGATTGAATGTTAGAGATATCATTTGTAATGTGAGAAGTAGCGACATAATCAATTAACCAGGATGGAGTATTAGGCTTCATTCAATGATGAGTACACATTGTAGCCAACTTTGCAGAAGGTACTTTAACAACAATCTCAGGATTCATACGATCATAACAGTCGATAGCCTCATGACTAGTGGAACCACAAATTTGACATTGTGTATGATAACCAGTGTATTGAAATTGCAAGAGCCATGATAATTGCCACGGTGATTGGAATTATTACCTTTGGAATGGTAATTGGAACCATGATTGTCATGATTATTGTAGTTATGACCCTGATTGTTGTAGTTATTGTCTTGATTACCACGATTGTGCTTCACAAAATTCTGTGATTGAAGATGCTGAGCATCAAAGACTTATGGTGTAGGAAGAATAGGAGCTTAAGAAGCATAAGTGTGAACTGAAAAGACTTGAAATGGTTATGTGACATTGGAGGAAGCAAGTTTCTTTCTTCGAGACAGGGACAATTCCTTGGTGAGAAGTAAACCGTGTAATTCATCAAGTGTTGTGGAAGAAAGACGAAGCATGATAGAATCGATAAATGACTCAAAATCATCTGGCAATCCAGCACGTATAGCAACGATTAAGTCACGATCGATAACTAGAGCTACAGTAGCAGTCAATGAATCAGAGATCTCTTTGATTTGTTGCAGATATTCAGAGATGGACAAAGATCCTTTCTGAAGAGATTGAAGTCGAGATCTCAATTGATGAATATGTGCATCATAAACACCCCTAAATCGCTGTTTCATTTTGATCCACAGATCTCGAGATGATGAAACCCCAACAATAAACGGGATAACTTCTTCAGAAAGCGTAGAATTATACCAAATAAGGAGATTCTGATCTTTTTCATACCAAAGTTCAAAGGCCAGATTGATTGAACGATTTGAAGCAAAGGAAAGGGACACGGTTCTGTGCCATCAATGACGCCAAGGAGTTTGTAGCGGCGAAGAATCGGAGCAAACAACGCATGCTATAGAAGATAATTAGAGCATTTTAGCTTGATTGGAACCATGCTTCCAATATTCTAAATCGTAAAAGAAGTATACGAATTAGAGAAGTTAGAGTTTAAGGAAGATGAAATTGGGGCTGGATTTAGCACCGACTCGTGAGAGGATTCCGACGGAGAAGCCATTGATACGCACAATACAACTTTGCAAGATCACAAATAAAAGTAACAAAGAGAAATTTTCGTCGAGAATCAAAGAGCGCGAGTGGAAATTGGACGGATCGAAATCCCTAGGAGGCAAATGGCGAGTGATACCATATTGAGACTTACATAGGAAGCTTAGAGAGGAAGAAAACTTTTAACTGAAATACTTGTATTTCTCAATAAAAAATAATTAGTTTCTCAATAAAAAATAATTAGTTATGCACTTGGTACTTATAGCGTAAACATACTTTACATATTTACCCTCAGTAATACTAATAATTACATGTTCAAGTATAACAGCTATACAGAGAAGAAAAGAACATTATACCTATATTTGATTACTCTTTAGTAGTACCATTAAAAGTAGTCCCTTCTCCAAAAAAAAACATTGGACTACACTAAGTGTTAGTCCAGTCTAGTCTAGTGAGACTTAGAGAAGCCAAAAAAATGGGCCCTTAAAAGAATTAGCAACTACTTCTTCAAGTTAGCAAATTGGGTTAGGAATGGAAACTTTTAAAGTAGCACGAAGTGTCAAGTGAATTAGCAAATGACACTTTTAAAGAAAAATTTTGCTTACTCTTTTGGATATGCTCTAAAGCTGACTTAAAAAAAAAAAAAATCACATGAATAATACTTGCATTCTCATTTAAGGATGAGTTTATCCCCCCAATTGCAAATAACATATTTTCACTGTAAAAATTTCATAATCAAAATTGTTGAATTATTTAATCTTCATTTAAAGATCATCCTTGTAAAAAATTATTTGAATCCAAACTTGTTGAGTCATTATCTACAGTGTAGATACTAAATATATTGATGATGAACTGTCCTTTGATATTTTTGGATGACTAAACAATATTTGATTCGAATGATTTTTTTGTAAACATAATCTTCTTTTGAAAATTAAGAAATTATACGATTTCGAATATTGTTAGGAGATTACATTTACCAAAAAAAAAAAAAACATTCGAATCGAATATTGTTTTCAATTTGTTAGTAGATTGCCCTCCTGATGTAATTTCAATTTGGGTCCATTTTTGATTCAATTCAATACCCATTGATCATGGTGTTACAAATTATATAATCTATGTTTGAAATCTATATTTTGAGGCAACTAATATTAATGTTAACCATAATATATCTAGTTGGTGGGTTTTGAATATAAAGGCTGGAACGGGAGTTTCAGTGGCTGAGCAGGTTGAGCTTGGAGGTGGCAGGGCTTGATATTTCCCAATCTTAATTTTGTTTTCCAGTTTATTTGTTCATTTATTTATTTATTTTTATTATTTCATCTTTATGTCCTTTTTGAAGTTATTTTTATTAATATTTTAGTGTTTATGTAAATTAAAAAGTGGGATTCATTGTTGTTACATGCATATTTAATGAGAAAATTAATTGGCACTTAATGAATATAACATTTTCAATAAATTAGATATTTATTTAGAATGTTTATAAATATTGAGACTAATTTGAATCAATGTAAAAGATTGAGGAGTTTTAAGGATTTAAACTTGAAATTTTTACTATCCAAATCGTAACGTTCAGACAAATAAAAAATGTAAGGTAAGAAATTGACTAAACAAGGAAACCGACTTGACTGTGCCCGGAGTGAGAAAGTTTAACCATAGTCCGTAGGAGAGAACTGGATTTTATACTGTGCATGTTTCACGTTTGGCGATGGAAGCAAAGCTGCCGCTACCGAATCCGCCATTATTTTCCCCAATCCTTCTTCCCATTCCCATTCCCATTCCTATCCCATTCACCCCTCCTACTCTCCAATCCCCCAATCCCATTCCCGCCTCACTCTGACTGCACCACCATTCACACCCTCCAAATCCAATTCCATTCCCACGCCTAACCAAATGGACGACCCAAATTCTACCCTTTTCATCACCGGCGGCCTGTTCTTGGAACCCACGGTTCCCAATTCCCTGCTCAATTCCGTCGTGTCCTTTCAGAAGAACTCTTCGTCTGCGGCTGTCGTTTCCGGGTCGGGTTTGTCGTTCGGGTGTAGGCTGAGAGCGGTGGCCGGCGGTGGGTTCTTTTCGGTGAGCTTGAGTAGCGATGGGGTTGTTCGGGAGTCCAAGGGGTGTTTGGTGCAGAACGGAGATGAGGGTTCGGAGGAGGCGGAGGCGGAGGCGGAAGCGGTGGTTACAGAGAGGAAGAGAGAGAAAGTTGGGGTTAGGAGTGGTGGGGCCATGAATACCACCAAGCATTTGTGGGCTGGTGCCATAGCCGCCATGGTTTCCAGGTCTATGTTCATTGCCTTTTCTTCGTATTTTTCATTCAATTTCTTTTTGTGTAATTTGAGTAATTTGTAATTCATAATATATATTGTTTAGAAGAATTATGGAATTGATTTTCCCATGAATTATTTCGGTTGATTGCATGAACTGTTAATTTAAGTAGGTTGATTTTCCCATTACTTTATTTTGAACGGGAATTTTATGAATTGAACAAAACACGTGAATCGAAATTTGAAGAATGGGAATTTTATGCTTTGTATGTTGCTGACTGAAGGTTATTGTATCGAACTTTGAATGGGTTTTAGAGATTATCATATCGAACTTTGGAGTTTCTTTTTCGTTAACTGCGATTTAGTGCTTTGTATGTTGCTGACCGAAGGTTATTGTATCAGAACTTTTGTGGCACCTCTTGAGAGACTAAAGCTGGAGTACATAGTTCGCGGCGAACAGAGGCATTTATTTGAGCTAGTTAGGACCATTGCAGCTAATCAGGGCTTGAGGGGGTTTTGGAAGGGGAACCTAGTCAATATTCTTCGTACAGCTCCATTTAAAGCAATCAATTTCTATGCTTATGATACTTACAGAAAACAATTGCTCCGCGTCTCCGGAAATAAGGAGACTACAAATTTTGAAAGATTTGTTGCTGGTGCTGCAGCCGGAATTACTGCTACCATACTCTGCTTACCTCTTGATACGGTAAGTGATAGTTTCGAATTCGGCCATTTGACCAATTACTAGCTGAAAAGTGGTTATTCTTCCAGGTTGATATATAAATTCAAGTATCTGTTTAATTCCAAAATGTGGTGATACAGCTAAATGATATAGTTTCTTCTTTTCCCTTCCATAACCTAAGCCAATAGAAAGTACACGTAATTGGGAGTGTTTAACGGAGGTATCTAACGTATGATTTACTTGGGAAATGTTGGTCATTTCTTCTTTTCGAATACACTTTATTAAAGCAGAAGAACATACTGCCTTTAGGTATATGAGTTATATCTTTGAATATGCAAGCTATTGTCATCTCAGGTCTGAGATAGTACCTGTAGCATGGCATTATAGCAATAATATGAATCTCAACATCCTTTTCATAAATTCTGCTATATAGCATTAATTCAGGCTTATGTATAAAATTGGGCGTTGTGGATCTTTTAAAAGTATTTGACGTGTCAAATTCCCTGAAGAAAACTCTAAAAATCCACAATTAAGATGCTGTATGGAGTCCCTTGCCTGCTGAAGGTTGTATTGTATCTGTATGCCCACTTTACACGGCTAATGCCACTGTGATATTTGCTGTGGTGAAGCATAAATTGATTGGGATTTGGGGTATGGTATTGCATAAATAGAGAGTTTCCTTTGCATATTGTAAATGAGGTTTAGGGCACGGTGTTGCACATATATTGTGTTTCTTTTGCATATTGAAAACAAGGTCTTCCTTTTGATGCTTAGATTATTTTTAAGGGAAAAAAAATTATGGCTGGCCTTTCTAATAAAAGAGATACAAAGATCTCCTACCTGTAAGCGAAGCACTTTGTGGATCATGTCGGCATTGAGTTTGTGTTCTTCAAAGTTAATCGACTATCACCTAAGACTAACACTGAAATGATTTACATCTAACTTAGTTGTTGTGTGTTTCAGATTCGGACTCAGTTGGTGGCTCCTGGTGGGGAAGCCTTGGGTGGTGTCATTGGTGCTTTTCGCCACATGATCCAAACTGAAGGGTTCTTTTCCCTTTATAAGGGCTTAGTACCCTCCATTGCAAGCATGGCACCTTCAGGTGCAGTTTTCTATGGTGTCTACGATATATTAAAATCAGCATACCTGCATTCACCTGACGGAAGGAAAAGAATTCACAAGATGAGCCAACAGGGGCAGGGCCGGAGTGCTTTGGATCAACTGGAGTTGGGACCGATTCGGACATTACTATATGGAGCTATTTCTGGTGCTTGTGCAGAAGCTGCCACATATCCGTTTGAAGTGGTGAGGCGACAGCTTCAACTTCAAGTCCAGGAAACTAGAATGAGTGCCTTGGCAACTGGTATTAAAATAGTTGAACATGGAGGTGTCCCAGCTCTCTATGCAGGACTTATTCCCAGCTTGTTACAGGTATGTTATTACAAGGATCACCTTTTGCTTAACTGCTTTAGTGTTTTATGGAAGTTAATATGGTCAATTAGGTGCTTCTGGAATCATAAACATGGTCATAGCTTCTGCATTTAAATTGGGGCAATTTAGCCAATTTGCTGGCATATTCTTAGTTAGATCTTGGTTTCCATGGCTTTGAATTTTGATAATATATCTAGATTCCTTGGTTAGAAGTTCTGCTATTTGATTTTATCATTTTGTTTTTTATCATATCTTTGCTCTTGCTATATTATGTTGTTGTGATTTGGCTCATCAAAATACCAAGGCCAAACGACTTTCGGTTTCATATTCCAATTGGTGTTGAGAAAGAGTGCACAGCTTATTTCCCATAAGAATTGTGAAATAGGTTTTTCTTTGTTATCCCAATCAGTTTAGGATCGGGAAATAAGTTAGTTTTCCCTATTCTAAAGGGATTTAGGAATCCTATACTTGTAAGGCATGTCACCATTGGTCTATGCACTATAAATAAGCTTGTCAGTTTCTGTTCATTCACATGAACATCAGAGAGAATACAAGGGTTTTCAGTAAGTTCTTGTAACCAACTTATTATTCTCCATAGTGCTGGTGATATCTCAAGGGGGATCACACGTGGAGTAGGCAAAGTTTGCCAAACCTTGCTAAATTCTTTGTGTTTGTGTGTGGTATGTTTACTTTATCGTTCATATATTCGCATAGCATCATCTTATAAGTTTACCCTAACCCCGGAGACTATCAATAAACAAGATAAACTAAGGGAGATTAAAATCTGCATATGTATTACAGTTGAGATGGTACATCATACATGGCTCCCAAACTGAGTGATTCATTTCCAAATATTGCGTTTCTGTATTAGCCTTCCAAGAAAAACAACATTTTTATTGGGCCATACTAAGATTTGATGTGCTTCCATGGAATCATTTATTCCATTTCCGTAACATTCTCCATTCATTTCCCGTGGTCCATTTCTCTCAAATTTCAAGCATTAAGGTTGTGTCTTTGTTCTTATCCTTGGTGTTTTGCATACTCAGGTACTTCCTTCAGCCGCAATAAGTTACTTCGTCTATGAGTTTATGAAGATTGTTCTCATGGTAGAATGAAGAGATACAATGGGTTATGTCTGAAGGTATATGATTGGAGGTTTCATGGCCAGCTCGGAGGAGCACCTGCTATAAATTCAGAATGGTAGGATTATAGTGATTTTTGCATTGAGTAATGCTGGGGAAATCATCAATTTAAACCATATGACGTGGTTGTTGATGATCGGATTATTATTGAGTGTTGATTATCGAGCTTATATCCTATTGGTGACATTGACACAAACACATCACATGGTTTGCAAATATGGTCAAAAAAATTGGTCCACCTTTGCATTACCACTTATGTTCCCACAAGCTTCATGTATTGCGAAAGGAAGGAAAATACTCCACAGCTGAATCTTTGCTCAATTCATACTAACTCATTTGCAAATCTAACCCTTTGCTCACCGCCGAACTTTCAATGTCATTCTAGTCAGGAAATAGTAATATTTTGGTGCTACTTTATACATCTTTGCTATCACATTCTCATTTACTTGCTGTAACAATTGGGTTGTCATCACTTTTCGTTCCATTTTCCCTTGGGGCATTGATTTTTATGGTATCCTTGTGGGCCTGTTTGGTGGGCTGAATCAGATTAGGTCTTAAGGATAAGGTTAGATTGGCAAGGACGTGTAAATATGACTTGTAATCTATGTATAAGAATAAGTTAGATAATTGACTCTATTGTGGGCTCATAAGTTATAACCCATCATTTTTTGTCTTGTTCATCTCACATTTGACACAACAAACAATAGAGTGGACTTAAATTAATTTTAATTAATCACAACCTATTTCATCTAGCTCACCAAACGATCATGTAGTGATAACTGTGGACCTAAATGCGGAAGAATTTGTGGTATGTGGTACACAGTAGTAAATTTAATGTGGACCTAAGTGCTACTGGTATATTCTTATTCGCTATTATGTGTCCAAGATTATAAATCTCTTTTTGTTAAGCGGTTGGGAATCGAATGTCAAACCTATTCTAATTATAACTCGTTACCACAGCGTAAGCATATGGTATATGTTAATGCATGTGCGGGTATGGTAGAATTTTCGGTATTTTTTGTGCTTTTGGAGGGATGATGGAGATTTCTTTTTTAGGTATATATTATATGTCATCAAAAGGTAAAGCTAACCAAACCAAACAACCATTATTTTCTTATACAATTATTTCTCAATCTCCCAACAAGAAGAAACCTCTTAAAAAGGTAATAAATAATTAATACAAAAAGGAAAGTAGAACGAATGACGTCATCATTTCCAAGTTCAAACCACCTAACTGTCGGACGCTTGTGCGTCTCTGGCTCGCCCTGTGGATTATCGCAAAGCCCTTCCCTTCTCCTTCCTTTCCTACGAACCGTCTTCGGCTTCGCAGCCCCATTCCTGCATGCAAAGCCCCTACTCGTTCGCCGCGATGCTGCCGGACCGCGACCTCTGCACGTGCTTCGCCGGAGAAAATGGTGGCCCCGATGGCGACCGCCACGGATCCGCCGATCCCAACTGTACGCATTGCAGGAAGTCCGATCCTTCACCCTCGTTGCTTTACTATTCTTCCTCGCTCGGATACGTTTCGGCGCCGTTGAGCGACTCCGAGAAGCTGCGGAGAGTCGTGACTGCTTCGGTCAAGGGATTCACAATCGGCGCCGGCCTCAAGGGCGGCCTCGCCATTTTCTCGATCCTAGCTCGGCTGAGACGACGGAAGCTCTTAGCCTCTCTCAGGTGAAAAGCTCACCCAGCTTCGAATTCTCTAAAATCCAGAATTTAAGTGTAATTTTGTTTAAATATGGTAATTTAAGTAAAATTCTTATTAATTATTCAGGACGGAGGGTGTGATCACAAATAGAGAAGCAATTGTTACCGCTTTGAAGGAGACATTGAGATATGGTTTATTTCTCGGAACTTTTGCCGGCACATTTGTTTCGGTGGACGAGATTATTGGTTCGTTGGCAGGTCACCGTAGGCAAGTTCCTTGTTCTTCCATGATTCAACTTCTTATTTTTTCGGGTTGGATTCGATTTCTGTTTGCTCTGATTTAATTGATGTGTTTGGTTTATTCTAGTTCAGGACAGCCAAATGGAGGGCTTTGCTGGCAGGTGCTATAGCAGGGCCGTCTATGCTTCTTACCGGACTGAACACGCAGCATACGAGCTTGGCCATATACATTCTTATGCGTGCTGCTGTGTTGGCGTCGCGGTGTGGGATCAAAAGCAAACGGTTTGGTGGCATTTGTAAACCTCTCACTTGGGCTCATGGTGACATTTTCCTTATGTGCCTCTCCTCTTCACAAATTCTGTACGCACCCTTTACTGCAAACTGTGTAATATTTTGTTAGTGAAGCCTTGAATGTTTTGACATGGATTGTTTTTTTCCCATTTCCATGTCAAAGGTTGTGTCAAAGATGGAAATGCACTTCCGTCAGTTCCATGTATACTTGTATGTGGAAATCAATGAAACTGACATGACTTTTGGATCTGTTTGTGAGTCCATCTCGTTGATCATCAAAGAAGATTTTGCTACTCTGGTGACTGCTCACCAAATCTACTAAAAAGTTGAAGGATATTGTAGTTGGCTCATTTAACTTTATGTCCTTTTGGTTGTGGTGTCACGTTCATTCGTATGAAATTAGAAATGTCTTTTCAGTGTTTTATAGATTATCAAACTTGTGAATTGTTTCTGATTACCTACTGTTAACTTTAGACTGTACTACAACTGAAAGGAGGAAAATTCCATTTCTCAGGTCTGCTTACATATTGAAGCAGGAAAGTTTACCTCCATCATACAAATCCTTTCTCAATAAACACGGAGGAAAGGATACCGTAATATTGCAAGGTGTAAAAGAGATTGCAAGGGGCATACCTTTTACTAATTTGGAAGCAATAGAAAAGCATTACAAATCCATTGGGACAAATATTAAACTAGATCCAGGCATGCAAGTTCCCTGCTCGGTATGCATTCTTCAATTATCATATTACTTCCTTTTCCTACCTACCATGTGAAAACAATTTAAATTTGTTTCTCATTCATATCATAATTATTTAAACTTCCTTAACTTAATTCTCTATGATTCGAAGTGTTAAGCTCTCAAATTCATGCAGATTGTTCATGGAGATCAGTCATGTGGTGGACATGTTCTTTCTTTCCTTATTCAAGCCTATAAGAGAGCATTGCCGGTTTATCTTCCAGTGTATCTGATTCCGGCCCTTATAGTTCATCGCCAAGATCTCTTGAAAAGGTGATTCATATGATTTACCTTCTTGATCATTTTTTCATATACCCGTGATGCTTTAAGTAGATGTGATCAAGTGCTTTCTTCTTCTAGTTGAGGTTTCCAAGAAAACAAAATTGAATTTAACTGGGGAGATGTGTCTTACCGTAATTAATTTGCTACGTACATAAATGCAAATTCCACTTTGATAATCTTGTCATGATTGAGTTTCTTTTAAAATATTCAAACTGGATACGTATGTGCATGTTAATGTAATCTTAGCTTCTGTTTGTGCTCTTATGATTGCTGTTTATGTGCAGGCATTACTCTATACTACTAAAGGGCCTTCTTGGTACTGCAAGATCAAGCTTGTTTCTATCCGTATATTGCTCATCTGCCTGGTTAGCAGCTACTTTCTTTTATCTTGCATTCTGATGGTACCATTTACATGAACGTTGCTACTAGGAAACATGTAAATGAGAACCCAAGAAGTGTCCTGATTCGATGATTAAAACCTAGGTCTTTCCTGATACCCATCATAAGTGTTCAACATTGTTTCTCCTTAGACAATTTTTCATGGGGCATAATTAACCTTAAGGTATCAAGACCAGATGTAGGAACTGATGAAACTGCAAATGAAACGCAGTATTAAATCTTTTAAGCATAGGATACCGAAGGAAATCAAGACTAGGACAATGACTCACATGAAATGAGGATGCCAAGGTGGCAGCGCTTAAACAATTCATGCGATGCCACATGGGAAACTTAAAACACGTGTTCTGTTAGAGATTGACTATACCAGATGAAATATTTTGGACCCTTTTGGAGACTAGATTAATAAGGTATGTTTGTGCACGTCTCTTTTTCCTTCTCTGTTATCTACGATAAATTTTCGATAAATTTTTTAGAATCTGATTTTTCAAGGTAGCAATACATTGTTATATAACATGGTGATGTTGGGAAACATACTGAAATAGACTCAGCTAGTCAAGTGGTCAGGCACATTGTTTGCCTGCCCCGAAATCCCCTCAACCTGCTTCATGAACTGGGATTCGATACTTATAACTTTATTCAAAATGGTGCATCATTGTATTTTCACATTCTCGATACTTGTCATTTCTAACTGACAGACCCAAAAAAATAATCACTTCTAATTATGTTGAGAAAATTTATTTTTAATATTTCTCTCCAGGGCATGGACATGCTTTCTGTTTAGGATTTTCAGGAGGTGTAACGTACCAATGGTCGCAATGGGGACGGTATGAACTTTCTTCAACTCTTTAAATTTGGTACCAAGATTAACTTTATATGTTTGCTCAAGGAGTCTCAATTGTGTTGTTGGGCAGTTCCCGACTGGTCTAGCCTTGGCCATTGAGAAGAAAAGCAGGCGGATTGAGATTTCACTCTACTGCTTTGCTCGGGCCATCGAGAGCTTTTTCACCTGCATGGCTGATATCGGGTACTTGCCGCCTTCAACAAAATTGAAGAGAGCTGACGTAGTAATCTTCAGCTTATCAACAGCAATCATAATGCATTGCTATGCACAAGAGAGAGAAGTTTTCAGATCCAAATACTTGAATGTTCTCGATTGGGTTTTCGGCGTCCCACCTCCATCTTGTGAAACCCCTCGCTGCAAAAACAGTTAGGAAGTAGTGTCTACAGCATTTTCGGTTTAAAGTCATTTTGTTAGAGATTTCCTTTTGCATTTCCTCCAAACAGAATGGAAGGAAGTTATGTACCATGACTCTCACATTTTGTTACTAAAGTTGTAGGGCATTAATTTATACTTAGCGATTTTTGACACACTGAGTTGCATCATATTCCGCACGAATACATGCGATGTTACTTTTCAGTCTAATCTAAAATGCTGGAAGGGGGATTTGGAGTGAAGATCCTCTTCGGATCCTCTTTGTGAGGGTCCTAAGATCCTTACATCTTATCCGTTCATCGTGCAACCAGCTTTCGTTAGCTACAATTTGCGTTTAGTTTTAACTAAACAAATTCAAAATGATTTCTGACCATCCAATGTACAATGAACGGATAAGGGATCCTCACAATGAGAATCCAAATGGGATCCAAATCCGGGGATTTGACCTCGGTTGCATGTTCAGGACTCGATGCTAGTTCTACATGATTCTTCTACTACTACATTCAACAATCCTCAATGCTAAAATGGTTTTCAACACATAACTAAACAAAACGAAAGCATATTCCATTTCATAATGCCAAAATCTGCAGTGCATAAACCCTAAGTTTTAGCAAGTACAAGAAGAGCAATGGCAAGTCCGATCCACCATTTGATGCGAATCACACTTCGTCTTCATGAAGTAGCATATTGGGTATGCCCTTACTAACTGGAAAGCGGCGACCAGTCTCAGGGCAGACAAGCGCCCCCTCCTCGAGATGAAGCTCCAAAAGGGCGTGATGGAACTTGTGAAGAAAATCTTCAGAATCAAGCCTAGACGGCTCAACCTCCTCAGGGAGCTCAACATATCCCATACTATGAGAGGCATTGACAAGTGCCTTCCACTCGATCTTAGGGAACATGTTCTTGAGGAAGTCGGGGTTGAATTCAACCTGCTTTTCGACCACCTTCTCGATTTCAATGCGCAGAGGGAAGCCGTTGGTCACGCCTTTGATGTTGGATGATAGCATGTTGTGGGTTAGCAGCCTCATCTCTCTCACTATCTTAGCCTAAAGGGCAGAGAGTGGCTCTCTACGGTTTTGCCTAACGACCTGAAACCACAAACTAATACCAAATTAGGCATAAATGTTTGGTGTTTTCGCAATTAGATCCGGCAATGAGCAGTGTGTTTTCGCTTGATCGTGTTGCGGAAAAATGTACCAACTCAAACATGGCAGTCTAAACCCAGAAACATTGGCTAAATACATCTGAAAAGGAAGCTAAGGAGACAAATTAAGATGAGTTTTCAGCAAAATTTACAAGGCATATCAATAAAATGAAATGGCAAAACTGATTAAACAAATCCACAGCTAATATGATTACGGATCAAAATTACAAACACAGGGAGCACAAACAGGGATGAATCCTAAAACTACAGCAAGCAAAGAACAATTCCAACTTTCGTTTGCACAATTTCATGAACTTGCTTCTGATTTTCCAATAAGTAAAACAGAAAAAAGGGGCAAGTTTGAGGAAGTTGGGGTAAGCTAAATACCTGTGAGTCTGTGACTCTGCAACGTGGGGAACTGCAATTCCGGCCGCCGGCAATGGAGAGAGAGAGAGAGAGAGAGAGAGAGAGAGAGAGAAGGCGAGAGAGAATGCAGTGAGTCGGGGAGAGAGGTGAGCGTTTGACTGTGGAAGGAGAAAATAATTAGGGTTTATTACATGGTATAATTACCTGAATATCCTTAACTCAAATTTCTAGGAGGTATCGAGTTGGATTTCTCACTTTTACGTTATGGCCTGTATATGAAAAATTTTGCCGTTAAATTAAGGAAAATTCTATTTAAACTTATTTAACCTCTTTCTAAATTCAATTTAAATTTTAAAAATTAATTGTCTATTTTACCCTATTACATAATTATTAATAAGTACAAAATGAAATTAATAATAAAAATCAAATTTATCAATAGACCCATATACCATAACAAAACCTTAGCATCGCTCTTTGTTTATCCTATGTTCATTCCGACTAAAACCCTAACACTATGTTTGGGTGAAGACATTTAAGATTACTAAGGAATTTAAAAATGACGAAAATTGAAACGACGAGATTTTATTTTCTAGAATTTGTAAATTTCCTTGTTTGGTTAACTTAAAATAACAATGGAATTGAATACGGAATTTGTTATTTTTAAACTCTCAATCATAGAAATTGAGAAATGACACATATTTACATGGAATTTGAACTTGGGATTTGGTGGTCCAAAATTCCAAGTTTTTTTTCCACGCGGAAATTCTAAATTTCTATGTTTATGAATCCAAACAAGAGAATTGGTGTCTGTCAATTTATAAATTCCAACTTTTACCAAAATTCCATGTTTATTTCCCTCATCCAAACATAGTGTAATAGTTCTGATACAGAAAAAGAAGCTTTCTATTAATGGATGGTGATTTTGAAGTTTTTAATCCTCTAACTAAGGTATGACTCGATTTATGGATATTTTGTTTGTTTGCTTCTTCTTTGGATTAAATTTCATACTTTTTATATTAGATTGTATTTGTTTCTCTATGTCGTCTATATGCGCCCCAAAACACCAGTGCAAGAACTTTTGATTAGTACTGCAAAGACATAAAACTTAATTCTTGGTGCAAATAAAGATTGCTCAACCTTAACCACGAACTAGTGGGTGGCATGTCTTGCACCTTTTTTATTCGAAATAGCTCTAATTTGTTTATTTGTTTATTAACATAGCAGTAAAACACCCAGTCCTATGTCACTTCAAAGTTTCTTAAAAAGTACATGAAAATGCTTGATTACAAAGGACTAAACTGGAGGTTGCATAACATTCTCTTGCAAATTCAAGTCTATGGAATGATCTATTGGATCCCAAGTCCATGGATGGGTTGTGGTAGCAGAAAGAAAAAAAGTAGCCATGGAAATGCTAGTCATATACGGCAAATGCAATTATAGGGGGCAAAGGACGCCTCTTTTCAATTAGATGTGTTATTTTATAAAGAGAATGGGTGTGCATATAATTTTATATTTTGAATTGGGATTGAGAGGGTAGTTTAGGTAATAAATTTGGGTTTAAAGAGATATTAATTCTTTAATAAAAAACAATATGGGTGAAGAGAGTAAGTTGGATGTAGAAAGAAGTTAGATGGGTTCAAATAAAATTTTCCTTAAATTAATTTTAGACCGAGAATTGTTGCAAGGGCTTCTAGCTTATGAATATTTATTTTGCATTCAAGTTTGATTATTTCCTCTCTCATTTTATCAGATGGTCAAAACTTAAAAAATAACATTTTTGTTGTACAAGCGGTATTTATATTAAATTCATTATATTGCAGGGAGAAAAAATGAATATTATTTTAGTTAACATTTAATATTATTTTAGTTAACATTTTCTTTAATAATATTATTCTAAGATGCCACTTAGTATTAGGTCTTGTGATATACCTTTTCACTTTGAGTGAGAAATCTTAAATTTGATTCTTGTTGAATGCTGAATTTGAGTAGGATGCAACGATGGTCCTCGCGGCTCTAAACATTCATGCAACAGATGACACTTTTTTGATGGATTATGTGGTGAAAGATACGCACTATTTTCTACGCTCAATATCTCGAACAAAACTTTTCCATACCCGACAGGAGGCAAGTAAGGTGGCTCAGAGACTGGCGTTAATGGGACTCATGTTAGATAAATGAAGAGTTTGGTTTGAAGAATTGTAATCTTAGACCTAATTTTGGAGGAGAGTTTAACTATGTAATTTTGGTGCGAGACACTTTTTTTTCTTCGACCAGGTTGAAATTCTCAACAAAATTTTTATTGAAGCCCATTTAATTGCACAATATCCTCTCTTTTGCATGTATACAAAACCTAATTTAAATGAATATCATACTTAATTTGAAAAAGAAAAAAAGTTAAATTAAAGAGTAGTAGTCTCACTTAAAGTAATAAGGAAAAAGTAAATTATTATTATTATTATTATTATTTTTAAAGGATAACTAGTGGCAAGTAAAGGTTATCTAAAGAGGGTGTGTAATCAAATTAGGATTTCATAGGATTTTAATAGACTTTAAAATCCGGATGTAGTCAATTAGATTTAAAAAAATGATTTTAAAGGACTTTGAAACATAGTATAGTCAAATTAGGATTTAAAAGGATTTTGAAGAATACATCAAAATCCAGGAGTAATAAATTACAATTTTAAAGAATACATCTAAATTCAAGTGTAGTGAAAATGTCAAAGATTTGTTAGGATTTTAATAAGTGAAGAATTTAGACGGTTTTGAATGTGGGTGGTATATATACCAAAGGGCATCAAGAATCCAACCCTACCTCCTCAGATTTCTTTTCATGCGACCACATAAACCAACTAAAACCTCCATTTTTCCAAATCATCATAATTGACCAAGCCAATATTGGATCCATTCACACTCAAATCATCAAAATTGACCAAGCTAATATCACAACCCATATTCCAATTCCAAAACCTACTTCACAGAAACCAACTAAAACCTCCATTTTTCCAAATGCCTAGATTCCAACTTGGCGAACATTTCTAAGAAATTCAATACTCACTTAAAATTTCATAGAAAATAAATAGCTTCACCTTTTCGTGCCAAAGCTAGGGCTTTATGTATCGAATTCTCTTTAGTACTATCGGCTTTTGGTGCTTCAGCCATTGGAAGGCACTTTCTTTGGAAGCCATTGAAAGGCACACAAGAGAGGAAAATAGGCAGAGGAAGAAAGAGATTTCTTGAATTTTTGTTAATTGAAGGGATGGAATCACTCTTTTTTTATTTTTATTTTTTTGACATAAAAAATTATAATTTTTTTTGAAAATCCTAAGAAATTGACACACCCCCATCGAGATCAGGCCATGCTGGCCGTCACGTGGAAGTGACGTAACCATATGCACAGTGCGGAAGCTAAAAAATAATAATAAAAGTACGAATAAATAAAAACCAGCTATACACAAAGTAAGAACATACATGTGTGTGAACACGAAAAATTCCTGAAAACAAGAAACAAGAATATGTGTACAAAATAATATTTTTGTGTTTAATGATTTTGGGGTTACGATCTCTCAAATTTGGTCCTCTGATTCGATCTCCGTAAGATGTAGATTTGTTGATCCAAGGGCCGTCGAGGCTTGATCTTGGATGAACAGTTGTAAGTTTCTTCAAGGGCCTTCGTGGCTTTGATCTTAAAGGTTGATGGAAGTTTCTTCAAGGGCCTTCAGGGCTTGATCTTGAATGTTGATGGATAAGTGGATCTTCAAGGGCTTTTGGGCTTGATCTTGAAGAACGGTTGGTTTTCTTCAAGGGCCGTCGAGGCTTGATCTTGAATGAACAGTTGGTTTTCTTCAAGGGCTTTTGAGCTTGATCTTGAAGAATAGATGTGTGGATTTGTTTGTTGATCCAAGGGGCCGTCGGGGCTTGATCTAAGGATGAACAGTTGATGAATGGATCTTCAAGGGGCGTTGGGCTTGATCTTGAAGAATGGGTGTATGGGTTTGTTGAGGTTGTTGATCCAAAGGGCCGTTGGGGCTTGATCTTAGGATGAACGGATGATGAATGATGAACACTTTCTTCAAGGGGCCGTCGGGGCTTGATCTTGAGTTGGTGGGAGTTCTTCAAGGGCCGTTGGGGCTTGATCTTGTAGGAGGATTTGACGAAGAACGAAGAGTGCTTTCTTGATCCTTCGGGATTTTCTTGAGAGCTTTAGAACTTTAAGGCTTCAAGGTTTTGGTGTGTATATTTGTTGATGTTGTTGATCCAAAGGGCCGTTGGGGCTTGATCTTAGGATGAACGGATGATGAATGATGAACACTTTCTTCAAGGGCCGTCGGGGCTTGATCTTGAAGGAGGATTTGATGAAGAATGAAGAGTGTTTTCTCCATTCTTCGGGATTCTTGGGAATTTGGGGGTTGGATGCTTGAGAGCTTTAGAGTTTCAAAGCTTCAAGGATTTTGGATGTGTGGGGAGTATTCTCTTCCATTTTGGGAGTAGAGAAATGTATTTGTGAATTGGTGTGTCAAGGTTTTTTGTGTGTGTCTATTCCTCTTGATGGAGAAGCCTATTTATAGGCTTTGAGAGTGAATCACCACCATTCATTTTTTTGGTGAAGTGAGTGGATGATGTAGGTGAAGTGAGTGGAGGTTGTAGGTGAAGTAAGTGGATGTTGTAGGTGAAGTAAGTGTGTGAGGTTGGTGAAGTAAATAAATGTTGTAATTTTAATACATTGGTTAACATTTATTTTACTGAAATTTCGATGTCTACAAATGCCCCCACTTCAAGGCGCGTCGTAGACATGTGTTTGTCACGTGTAGAAGATGCGTTTTGAAGTCCCTTAATGTAGATGTCAACCCAAGGGCCGTCGAGGCTTGATCTTGAATTGGGCTGGAAATTTCTTCAAGGGCCATCGAGGCTTGATCTTGAGTTCGACTGGAAGATTTTCTGGTTTCCTCCAATCGTTGATTTTCCATAGGCTTAATCTTGAACTGGGCTGGAGGATTCTTTTGGTCTCCCCCGAAGGTCTGAACTTACTCCTTTTATCTGGAGTTGAATTTGATTCAAGGGTGGTGAACACTTGATTTTGAATCGGACTTGTGATTTCTTCAAGGGCCATCGAGGCTTGATCTTGAGTGAAAATAGGACCATGAGCGGTTTCAGGATTCAGACACATGGCAGGCAAGCACGAGGTGGAGGTGATGACCTGTTTCTTTGTTCAATCTTTCCAATTCATATTGAAGAGGGTTAGAGGATGACTCAGCATATGCAGTTGTTGCGTTTGCTGATGATCCACAAGATTGATGTTTCATTGTCACTCGTCTTAGCTGTTCTCCAAGCAGATGTGGTCCCTTCTCTGGAAGTGTATCAACCGTTGATGATGACTACTCGAGAGCAACGCTAGGTAAGCAACCAGGGAATAGATTCCAGGTAGTCGGTTCCAGATCGGAATACTGACTCCAAGTGCCGGCTGATTGCTCTCTTTCTCTTTGCCCTTTTTTTTTTTTTTTTTTTTTTTTTTTTTTGGTGATTTTGATGATGATTTTGCCGTACACAGTTTATGCTCTTGCGGGCCAGGAGCGTTTGGTGCCGTTTGCAATATCAGCTCGTGCAAGCAAGGAGCGTTTGGTGCCATTTGCAGTTTCAGCTCGAGCAGGCAAGGAGCGTTTGGTGCCATTTGCAGTTTCAACTCGTGCAGACAAGGAGCGTTTGGTGCCGTTTGCAGTTTCAGCTCGTGCAGGCAAGGAGCGTTTGGTGCCGTTTTGCAGTTTCAGCTCGTGCAGGCAAGGAGCGTTTGGTGCCGTTTGCAGTTTCAGCTCGTGAGGCAAGGAGCGTTTGGTGCTATTTGCAATTTCAACTCGTGCAGGCAAGGAGCGTTTGGTTGTCACCTTTTAGGCTCGTGCGAACGAGGAGCTTTTTGAATTTGTCAAACGATCTTAGAGAGGCATTCCTTGCAATCTTCATAGCAAGGAGTCTTGACTGAGTGATTGAAGAAGTCTTTGGGGAAGAAATCGCGCATCGTGATGGCAACGGATGATCTTTGTGTCATAATTTCATCATCCTCAACACTTTCATGTAGCTTTGAAGGTTGACGGTAGCTGCTTTGCCCCCTTTCCGATTGGTGAACTTGTGGAGGAGACGTATGTTTCTTGTGCATTTTCTTTGGAGTGACATAAGTCCATCCTTCAACTTCACTTGAATTGACTGACATGGTTTTGGAGCATGCCCCCAGCGGTTGAGGTGAAGATTTTGAGTTCAAAGAGCCAGAAATGACGGTGGTATAGTTTGACTTCACCACATCATTAAGATCTAGCTCGATGATCCCTTTTTGAGCCATTTGCATTTTTCGATGATTTGAGGATAGAGATGAGAGGTAGAGATATCCCACCAGGCGTGCCAAATTTGTGAACACGAAAAATTCCTAAAAACAAGAAACAAGAATACGTGTACAAAATAATATTTTTGTGTTTAATGATTTTGGGGTTACGATCTCTCAAATTTGGTCCTCTGATTCGATCTCCGTAAGATGTAGATTTGTTGATCCAAGGGCCGTCGAGGCTTGATCTTGGATGAACAGTTGTAAGTTTCTTCAAGGGCCTTCGTGGCTTTGATCTTGAAGGTTGATGGAAGTTTCTTCAAGGGCCTTCAGGGCTTGATCTTGAATGTTGATGGATGAGCGGATCTTCAAGGGCTTTTGGGCTTGATCTTGAAGAACGATTGGATGTGTGGATTTGTTTGTGCTGTTGATCCAAAGGGCCGTTGGGGCTTGATCTTAGGATGAACGGATGATGAATGATGAACACTTTCTTCAAGGGCCTTCGTGGCTTTGATCTTGAAGGTTGATAGAAGTTTCTTCAAGGGCCGTCGGGGCTTGATCTTGAAGGAGGATTTGATGAAGAATGAAGAGTGCTTTCTCCATTCTTCGGGATTCTTGGGAATTTGGGGGTTGGATGCTTGAGAGCTTTAGAGTTTCAAAGCTTCAAGGATTTTGGATGTGTGGGGAGTATTCTCTTCCATTTTGGGAGTAGAGAAATGTATTTGTGAATTGGTGTGTCAAGGTTTTTTGTGTGTGTCTATTCCTCTTGATGGAGAAGCCTATTTATAGGCTTTGAGAGTGAATCACCACCATTCATTTTTTTGGTGAAGTGAGTGGAGGTTGTAGGTGAAGTGAGTGGATGTTGTAGGTGAAGTAAGTGTGTGAGGTTGGTGAAGTAAATAAATGTTGTAATTTTAATACATTGGTTAACATTTATTTTACTGAAATTTCGATGTCTACAATGTGCAAGCGTAAGTGTGAAAACAAAGTTCAGAGCACGAAGACCTAATGTAGTCCGAGAGAAACAACAGTACATAAACACACCCAAATGTGGTCTAACACTGGTGATAATCTGTCAGATATGCCGGGAAAATCCTCTGGGAAGCCACCACAAGTGCTAGCCAACTAGAACTTGGAGGGGCGCAAAACAGAAAGCGTGAGTGGGCAAAAACAAAGCTTTTCAAAAACCATTTCATAAACAAAGTTCTAACCCCTCGCCGTAAAACCTGTATACTTCCCAGAAAAATAGAATATATACATATATATAAATCATGCTCGGAAATATGCCATGCAAAATGCCTCGATATAAAATGCAAGTACTCAGGTAATGCCAAACAATGCCATGTAATTTGTCAGCCGGAGTCACCTAACGTGCCAGTACGGCTGAATCTAGAGCCCAAATCTCCATCTCACTAACTATACCTGCACACGAGTCGGAACCACCTAAAGTGGTCTGTACGACAGGACTGGGTGTATAATAAGTACGCTCAAGTGCTACGATCACGTGAAGGCTGGGCGAATGATCGGGGGTCACCTATGAGTCGGAACCACCTAAAGTGGTTTGTACGACAGGACTGTGCACCTAACTTGGATCCAAGATGAGCGTGTGGTGCGAGAGGTGAATATCACGTGAAGGACTGTGCCCAACTCTGGGCGGGAGCACTAACACCGGGGGTGCAGGTTATGAGCTCTCTATACATCTCAAATCACTACTGAATATAAACATAAACCATAACTTACCTAGCACTTACCTGTGCGTCCGCAGCACCAACACACATATAAATATGCAACAATAATGCATAAATAACTGGGCAAACAATATACGTGGCATATAAACATATAAGCATTTCATTTCATTTTATGGGAAAAACATAAGTATATAGGTATATACGGAAAACCAAAAGCCCACTCACTGGTATGTAGAAGGGTCGTAACCCCCTTGCCTCAAGTGACCGCACTCGTCCTCGGGATAGGTCTCACCTATATGCGAAACAACTATAAAAACGTTAATTTTAAAGCACATAACCAACCTTACTAAATAACTTCTCATACAATGCTCAAATGGGGTGTATGAATACACCAACGTGATCTACTCAACCTCAGGAACATCCCCATATTTTTAGAAAAAAATTTCGACGCCACACGCGCCCCCACGCTCTGGCCAAGGCACAGCCACACGCGCTGTCCACGCGCAGGCACGTGCCTGGCACACTGACGGCGTCAGTTAACGCCGTCAGGAATATTCCGTTAAATCTAACTGATGTCGTTAATGCCGTTAGGAATATTCCGTCCAAACTGACGGAATATTCAGTCATCTTCTCCGGCCAAACTCCGGCGCCGTCGCCAGCACCGGAAAACCGGGACATTTTCAAAACTTTGTATCTTCTTCGTTTTTCAACCAAATTTCACAAAATTGGTACCAAAATGAAGCTTACAACAAAGGGAACAAATCCATGCCACTTTCAAGCACTAAAACCCACGAAATCTCGCCGGGAAAACACCACCAACTCTGGCCAAACTTGTAACTCACGATCCCGACGTCCAAAACCTTCAAAAGAACCACCCCGAGCCTCCTAAGGACCTCACCAAGCTTCCTACAAGCTTGAAATTCCCAAAAACACAAGAATTAACGTGTGCATGAACAGTGACCAAAATCGGGGATCCTGAGTTCGACGTGAAAACGAAGGTATCCTTACCTGAAATGGGTATGGTTGAACTCCTAAGGACCTCACGAGCACGAATATGTAATTTGTTTCCTCGATCTGTGAAGGTTTCAAGGGTTTTGGGTGTCGTCCGTACAAAAAGAATAGGAATGGGAGAGAGAGAGGGACTTGGGACAAGGCAGAGAGAGAGGGTGAGTGTGAGGGTGTGTGTATGGTCCAAACTCCACCAACCAAAGCCCAAAAATGACCACACAACGAAACAAACATACTAGGGGCAAAACTGTCATTTCACCCTTACAGTACGAAAAATCCAGGACGAGCTGTCACAGAAATTCATGGAAGACAGTTCATACAAATCCATAGAAATATATATGGAAATTCATATAAATCTGCCGAAATCCATGCACAATGATAGAGTCTATTAAAATCATTTGAAATTTGTCACTTAAAAAAAAAATCTATTAAAATCATCTGAAATCCAAATCGACTACACCCCTCTAACTCATCGGAACCCGGAGAGATTATGGAGAATTTCATCCTGCCCCGTTGCCACAGTCAAACAAACTTACTAGGTCGAAACATCAAACCCAAAACCTCTCATATATTTTTTTTATTGGGGCAAAAATAAAACAGTAAAAGTAATTTATGGTAAAATCATAGTAAATTGATGCATTGATTTGTGGATCATGACCGAAATGCAGTTTTCGTCCTTAAATGAACAATTCACAAAATTGAAATTGGAAATTTGACAAAATGTTGATTATTAGTCTTTCACGCCAACTCGATATATACTTAAAATGGGTTCATTTCATGCGTGCGCGTTTCCCCTGACGTGCACAAACCCCCTTTGAAGAACCAATACTCACTTTTCTCTAAATCTTTGCTCATAACCTATTTAGTTTGGGAAGTGTTATTGACACTCCAAAAATCTCATTCTACACTCCTCACAAGTGTATTTTTCTTTCTAAATATAGAAAGTTTGGAGTGTAGAATGAGAAATTTGGAGTGCCAATAAAAATTCCCTTTAGTTTATTTATTATTACAAGCGTTATTCTAAAGGCATGGGGAATGGTTTGAACGCCGAATGCACCATGATGAAGAAAAAGACTTTAACTACAAGAACAATTCACCACTTGTCATAATCTTTTTAGTTTCCAATGGTCATTTTCAGTTGTCTAATTGAAAAATGAGAAGGTCAAAAAATAATATATGAGTTGTAAGATATAATTTGGTTTAGCAATTTTTTTTTTTAATTTTTATTATTAAGAGGAGAGAGGATTCGAAGCTACTACAATAATTTAGAGGATAAAGGAGTTTCGAACTTGAAAAGCATGAGTTAAAATCCAATACTCTATCCATTAAGATATTGAACCATATGCTTTTGTAACAACTTATTAATTTATTTCCACTCCCAAAAAATACAACAGATTACAATTGTGACTGCTTATAGTCAATGTCCGATGACCTCGTCTTCCTTTCTCCACCGTTATAATTCAATCTCCATGTGTTCAGTGATACCTGCAGTTCATTCATCCAACCATCACTTAAACAATGTGCACCATGTAATGTTATAGACTAAAAATGGTATCCCTTATAACCTCTTCCATTGGGAAGTGGGCAATTCGAACTTTTAACCTCTTGCAATATTACGAAGAGGATAATTATACTAGATTAATAGCTAGTTCAAACTTTTAGATATATTGGATTAGTACATATTTGAATGAGAATTCAAAACTATTACAATAATTTAAGGAATAAAAGAGTTTCGAACCCGGAATGCATGACATAATATCATAATATTTAAGCCAAATTAAGCACGTAAGAAACCAAGAGTAACCAATAAAATAGAATCACAGCATTAGTCTTAACTGTTTTGATATTAGGTTGATACGAACATCCACCACTTGTACAGAGCAAACCCATAAACTGTGGCATAAGCAACCAATCTCATGGGATACTTTCTAAATCTGCAAAAGGGAGAATTCGTCAGAACTCAGGACTGCCTTATAACTTTCTACGCAATCCTTAAACTAATTAATTTACGTTATGATTTTCTTGAAGGTTTATGAATTGAGCACACGCGAACCCTAAATCTCGTTCGATGTTTTTCACTCGTGCAAAATTATTTACATGCACGGCTACAATACCATGTTTATCAACCACTAGCCCCAAAAGAGAAATATAGTTTCATACTCGCCATCTACAAGTTTTGAATCTAAGATTCTTACTTACGAAGTAAAAAAAAAATATCATTAGACCTTAGTATTAAGTGACATATGAAACGGTCCTATTAAATTTATACAAGTCTAGTTAGTATAATGTTTAATGAGGTTGGATAACCAATAAATTTTAGAAGGATTGACCTTTACTATTGACCTAAAAAGTAAACAATTCTTGGTAGTAGGCTAAAACGAGTGGTTAATTAGCACAGTATAATATTATACAAATAAAAGAGAAATTAAATTGGGCAAATTTGGGGCTATAAATAAGCGGAGTCAAATTGAATATCACTCTACTTAAGCCTTAATTGTTTAAACTTTTTTGAGCTCAAGCAAGGCTTGACTTGCTTCTTAAACAAGCCGAGCTCGAGCAAGCTTAAAATTTCAAGCTTGATACCATACTCAAGCTATTTTGAATTATTTACTATAATGTGTTGGTCCCTTCTTGTTAAAAAATTTGCAACATAAGAACATCTCCAAAGGAGATGCCAAAATATACACATGAGCTATAATAGTAAAAAAAAATACCACACTAATATTCTCCAACCAAAGTGCCAAATTCTATGCGGTGATGACATGGATTGGCAGCAAAAGAGGTTGCTATCAAATGTTTTTTTATTAATTATTAAATGTATTTTATTAATTTTTAATTAGTTTAATCATTTATTATATTTAATGTTGAGTTGACCGATGCAATTATCCTACTTTTTTCTTCTTTTCAATCAAGGAAGGTGAATAGATTACTAATTAAACTTTAAATGTCTTTTATTAAATTTTAATTAGTTTAATAATTTATTTTATAAAATAATAATTTAATAATTTAATTTGACATATCGGTTAAAGAATAAAACTTTAAAAGATGTCAAAGTGCAACATAAACTGTCAAAATTTAAATTTTACGTTCAAAATTTGACATCTCCTTTGAAGATAGTCTAACATCACATTTCCATAGTAAAATACATTAAATATCAACAATATACACAAAATATTCAAACATAGTTTTTTTTTTTTTTTTTGATAAGATTCAAACATAGTACTCTAAGATAGGGAAGTTTAATTTGAAACAAAAGAAAACCAAGGGGACTTAATGTCTTCAACAAAAGTCAAATTCAAGATAGGCAATCTAAACTTAGAAAGACATGAACATTACTCTTGAAAAAGAAAATCTCAATCATGATCTTTCATAACTTCTCATATAGAAAATTTAGCTCGATTTATCTGGTGAAAACATATGAGCTATTTACGAATTTTATGAATGGAACATATCAATTTTCAAGCTTAGCTTCTTGTTATTGAGCCGAACATAACCTTGACTTGCTTTTTTTAAGAGCTGAGCTTCGATGAGCCAACACGAGCCAAACCTAACGCAAGCTCAAGTTGCTTCGAGCTGAATTTACAGCTCTAGCTAGGCGATTTCCCGTTCGGCATGGAGATTAACTACAGCCTGAATAACCAACTAGTTCTTAATTTGGTAATACGTTAATTCAATTCGCCTGCCGGCCTGATTTCGCCTAATGAACTATATCGTTCTGTCAAATAGTCATTTTCTTGATATTCTTAACGACTTCAAGTACAGGACCTTTGCATCAGCCAAATCATAGAACCAATACGTATGAACACAAATACGCATGTATCAGTCAATTCCTAGCTAATTTTTTCTCTCTCAGCAATATCAAAACATTAATTAGAAACGCCCCAAAAATCCCAAAAATTCAACTAACCTTGTTATTAATCCAGATCTTTGAGCAATTTCATAGGCTCTCTCCTCGAAGGAAACCGGAGAGGTCCACCGCGAGAAGTCGCGGTCAAAGTAACCCCAATCAGGCAAAAGCAGCCCAGCAATTCCCAGCACACCAACCACGTACGTTAACATCATCTTCTTGAACGACTGAGTATATATTCCAACAACCGCCATAATTACAGCTAACCAAACAAGTGAAGACCTGAAAACGGCATCGTTTGCCATGGGAATACTTAGTGACAGAGACCAGAGAAAAGCTTACTGAAAACGACAGGGACGAAGGTGAAGAAGATGGATGGAAGTAGTAGGAAGAAGGACTAGTGTGGTGGTGGGGATGGAGAAAGTGGGCATGATCAGGTTGTGGAGGCGGCCATGCTACATCAAAAAACCGAACCGAATGAAATTGAACCCGCCCTTGTTTTGAGGATTTGCTTCACAAAATTAAGTGCAGATAAGTGGTTAGAAAATGCTTTCAATGTGAACCCAACTGTTATTATAAATGCATTTATGTTGTTATCACTCTTTCTTGTAAATGAAAAGTTCTAGTGGTATTATAAATGCATTTATGATCTAGTGGTATTTATTCCTTGTAAATGAAAAGTTCTAAGTTAGAATTTTGTGGACTACGAGTTCGATACTAAAATATTCTCTCACTCCTTAGTTTAAATATATCATTGTCTAAATAAAAATAAATAAACAGTAGGCGAGTTTTTGATTTTGACCTAAACCAATTCGGTTCTTGGTTTTGTTATTTGAAAACTAAATTGGATCATTATGTGTCACTTAATACTATTATCTAATGTATTTCTCTTTCTTTTTTAGTAAAAGTTCTTAGGTTCGAATTTTGTGAATTGAGAGGTCGATATTTATTTATTATGGTCGGTCCATCGTATGGCTTAGCCCAAATCATATAACAATTTTGTTTTTAGTTTTCAAATTTCGTTCACTTTTTTCTAAAACTAAAATATTATGTGATAATATTTTTTAGTTTCAAAAAGATAAAAACCAAAAGCTACTTTTCCGCATTTTCAAAATTTGCTTGATTTTGATTTTTAAAATAAAAACAAAAAACAAAGGGATTGTTTGATAACACTTCGTTTTTAGTTTTCACTTTTTTGAAAACTGAAAAAGTCTTTTATTTTTTTATTTTTTTAGCTAATGAAAACTAATATCTTGTTTGATGACTGCTTTTAATTTTCAGTTTTTAAAAAATGAAAATTGAAACCCAAAAAGTGAAAACTCAAGGTAATTTTGAAAATTCAAGAAAATGTTGCAGTCCTATTAGATTAGGAATGTGACTATGTAAATCCTAATGTATCTAGGGATATCTTTGAATATTCCTTTTAGTAGTTAATATTCTATTAGAGTTGTAATCTTATAAGGGTAATGATTTAACCTATCCTACTACTATAAATAAAGGCACAATGGGGTGATACAACACACATCTCAGAATTACATCTCTCTCTTCTTTCTCTCTTGCCGCCAACCCTCTCCCTCTCTAGTCCTAAATACAGTTCAGTAAATTAGGCCTATAACACGTTATCAGCATGCTCTTACCAGAAGCTAAGGAACTGAAGGATCTTGGAGGAGGCTTTCTTCTACAACATCAAAGGCTTTCAATTATTTCTTTTCTTTTAACCGTTGACTATCTTTCGTAGTCTTGACGCACTTACACTTGGGTTCCTGAAGCAATCCACAAATTCACTACACTTTATTGTATATTGTATTCTGTGTTCTTGCAAGCACCCCTATATATGAACCAAACGTTCATAACTAAATCTAACCTGTAGTTTCGAATTTAGTGCCTTTGAAACCCGCAGTTTTCATTCAAAACTTACCACATGAAACCCGTAGCTTTCATACTTAAATTAAACCAATACATGTCTATAAAACCCGCATGGTCTACGATATATGTCTATGGTTTTCCATACAACTAACCACGTCTTAATGTACCCTCTGTTTTAGGGACATGTCGAACTTGAACAAGCTCAATCTCAACACTCTGGAAGTGTCTAGAAGAAACTATCTAAAGTGAATTCAAGACGTGAAGCTCCATAGCAAAAAGTCTTAGAGCTTGATAGGAGCATATTTATGCGACTTACTTAGCTTGTTTTCTTGCATTTACATAGCTAACTTCTACTTATTAGAGTGTTTTAGACTATTTTCATGTGTTTTCAGGTTTAAATGACAAAGTTGGCAAGAAAGTGCAATTTGGAGCATTTTACAGCATTTTTGGGCTTGGAATGGATAGCACATGCATGGAGCAAGATAGATGGATGTTTTTGAAGATTAAAAGAGGCTAGGAATGCGCTTATGAGTTGAAGAAATTAATTCAAGATCAAAGAAGATAAGGAATCAGCTAAAAGGAGGGAATATTATCCAAAACCTTATCCGTTCCTATTTTATCTCAACATTATTCTAACCTTATCTACCTTAATTCCAGCTGCAAGGAGGACATCTAAATGACATTAGGATACCTACAAATCAGGTTTCTAGAAGCCAAAGCCCTATCCCTAAATCTATGTCGCATACATCCTTTCTAGAAGCCTTGTTTTCTACCGCAAGCACCATTCCTTTTCCTCCCTGGAATCTGAATGAAAAGTGTCATTTTTCCTTGTTGATTTGGAGTCCTAATTCCCCTCCTTTTCAGCCTTTGCCATGCCTTCCCTTCTCCCTATAAATACCTTATGTCGTAGCAATCATAAATCACCCATCTCTCACATCAATTCGCACCACACATCCATCATACATAGAAATCTCTCTAGTGTCGCAGCCTTGCAAGGAGAAAGGAGAGGAGACCCTTGGAGCCGTGCCCTGCCATTCAAGCTTGGATTGCTGGAACGTTCTTAGGTGTATTCTATCTTTTATTTTCAATGTTTAATTTAAGTTATCTTTGTTTAAGTGCGAACATGAGGAGCTAAATTCATTTTAGCAATAGGAGGATTCAAAGCCATGAACATATATGTGATATGAATTGATTTCCTCTAGTTATTGTTTCGTAAAACATGAATGCGATTTACTTATCTATTTGATTGATAACTTATTCTTGTATGTTGATTAAGGATGCATACTTAGTTTGCATGCATTAATTTGATGCTTAAATATAAGAGAATTTCACCTAATCGTTATGACCTTATATTTATAAGTAGTGGAAGTCACTAGTCATGATTATGTTAAGTGAATCCATGGCAGGAGTATCATGCAGTTTATAGTTACGAATGCCTTGTCATTGCTTATGATTTTCATAGAACTTAATGATCTTTGATATGTATCTCTATCATGCTATTCATATAGGGAACTTGATAAGAATAATTTGGTTGCGTCACTGAGTCCAATTCAATGAAATTAGGAAAATCTGAGAGTTAATTTGTGCAGTTCACGGTTAACTTGGGGCATTGCCATTCATGGTTTATATGAATAATAACTGGAAATCGATTTGCATGCATATGTGTCATGTGTGGAGATGAACCCTCTAGCTAGCCATTCATCCATTAAAACACCCAATTTCGTCCAAAATTGTTTAGAGTCTTTAAATCTGTTTGCTTTTACTTTAAATTCGTTAAAAACCACTTCCCCTTTTATATTTCGTGTCTTTTAGTTAGAATATGTTCAAATTGGTCTTTTTAGTGTTTTGAGTCAAGTTAAGTTAAAATTCGTCCAAATCACTCCTTAGTGCTTGTTTTGGGTTATTTGAGTCAGTTTTGTGTTATTTAAGTTAGTTTAGCTTGTTTTGAGTTGTTTAAGTTTAGTTTTCTGTTTTTGAGTCTAGTTTAGTGATTTAGAGTATAATTTGTGTAGATTAGCGTCTCTTCAAATCCTTGGCCTAAAACGATCCCTACTTTCATATACTACAACTATCTAAAAAGGGTTTAATTTGTGTGCTAGTTTATATCACATCAAAGCTACTATCGAGGAAAGTATCGACGATAAACCCGTCGACGAAGCTCAGAACTTTCTGCTATGATCTTCATCCGAAGACACATCCCTGATGCACTGCAGTCCGAGTACCTCGTAGAGGAGGATCCATGTACCCTCTGGCTCGCTCTAACTAATCGCTTCGATCACCAAAAAGACATTTACTTGCCTGAAGCAAGACATAACTGGCAGCATTTACACTTCCAAGACTTTAAGTTTGTGAATGAATACAACTCTGAAGTTTGTAGAATCCAATCACTGCTTAAGTTTTGTAAAGATGACTTAACTGAACAGGATCTCCTAGAGAATACCTATTTGACCTTCAATGCCACCAATATTGTCCTACAACAACAATATAGGGCACAAAAGTACACCAAATTTTTGGATTTGATATTTGTTTTACTTCTAATTGAAAAGCAGAACTAGCTTTTGATGAAGAATCATCAAGCTAGATCGACTAGGTGGAATGCTCCGCCTGAAGCGTATGCAACTAATTTTAGCAGCCATAACCGACGGAAACCTAGTCCTGGCAATGGAAAGGGGCAACAAGCTCCACCACGGGCCCAAGGTCAACAAAAAAAAGGCATACCTAAGGGAGAAAATTTGACCCAAAAGAGCCAAACCATTTCCTCTAAGGCCCCAAACTAAAAGAAGAAAGGAAAAACTACCATTTAATCAGCTTCCACTGAACTAGACATGTGCTAGCACTATGGATCAAATGATCATTGGTCACACATATGCCGAGCTACCCTCGAGGTTATTGCCAAGTATCATTCCCGTCGTGAGATTAACTTTGTGCATGTAGAACATCCCGAAGATGTTATTATAACTCTGGAGGTTTCAGAATTTCAGGAGGCATTCGTTCCCATAGAAGAATAAAGTTTTATTTTTCTAAGACATGTTAGTGTGTTTTTACACCCCTGGTGGCCAAACCCACCCACCCCCCCCCAAAAAAAAAAATTTAGGTTTACGGTTTAATTTTTGGACAATTTTTCTAAGTCTTTGGAATTATTTGTTTTGAATTTTGGATAATTATTTTATGGACATTATTTCTCGAATTGATTAATTGAATGAACGGAATTATATTTATGCATGTGACCGATTCAATTAATTTATTGCTAGGTATGATTAGTTAGGAAGTTAGTTGTCTGGCTGATAGTGCCACCACACACATCATATTGTGTGAGGAGCACTATTTCACTAACTTCGTACCTAAAAATGCACATCTTACAACTCTTTCATGACCATCCAACCTGATAGAAGGAAACGGAAAGGCCCGTATTATGTTGTCTAATGTTACTAAATTAACCATTAAAGAGGCACTTTATTCTCCACATTCTGGAAGAACGTTGTTGAGTTTTAGAGATATTCGAGATAATCAATATCATGTTGAAACCACTGAAGAAAATGGTTCTGAATTTCTTTGTATCACTTTTTATGAATATGGCCGCAAGCATATTCGCAAAAAGCTGGAACCTCTCCCGAGTGGGTTGTACATAACAACCATTTGATCGGTAGAAACCCATCATGTGGTCGGCCCTATGGCTTTCCTGATTTGGCATGATCGAATGAGACACCCTGGACGAGATATGATGTGACGTATCCTCAAAGTATCACATGGGCATCACTTAAAATCTTATCTCGCCCATCCGCTTTGCAAAGCATGCTCCCTGGGGAAGTTGAACATTTTGCCCTCACTTACAAAGATTATTCATAGACCCCTTAAGTTTCTTCAGAGGATTCAAGAGGATATTTGTGGACTTATCCAACCAACATGCAGACAATTTAGATACTTCATGGTGTTGGTTGATGCATCGACTCGATGGTCACTTGTCTGCTTATTGTCTACACGTAATACTGCATTTGCAAAATTCCTAGCATAAATTATTAAGCTTAGGGCTCACCACCCTAATTATCTGATTAAGTTGATTTGACTAGATAACGTTGTAGAGTTTACGCCATAATTTTTTTATGATTATTGCATGTCTGTTGGGATTAAAGTTGAAAATCATGTACCTCATGGTCACACTTAAAACGACCTGGCAGAAGCTTTCATAAAGCGCCTTCAAATGATAGCTCGGACTTTGGTTATGAGAACCAACTTGCCAGTATCTGCCTGGGGCTATGCAATATTGCACACAATTATGCTGGTCCACCTGAAGCCCACCGCCCTCCAACCTCATTCACCGTTACGGTTGGTTACTGGATACGAGTCTGACGTCTTGCATTTACTTGTGTTTAGGTGCGCAGTCTATGTGCCAATAGCGTCGCCATTATGTACCAAAATAGGTCCTCAGAGAAAAATGGTAATCTATGTCAGTTATAATTCACCATCAATTATTCACTACTTAGAGGCCTTGACAAGAGATCTCTTTACCGCACGTTTTGCAAATTGTCACTTTGATGAGCCAGTCTTCACGTTGTTAGGGGGAGATAATATCACTAACGTTCTTGTAGAACACCGCGAATTGTAGTGGAATACTCCCACTATGTCTCATTTAGATCCTCATATCTTTTAGTCTGAAACTGAAGTGTGATGTATTCTAGATCTTCAGAGCATCGTTCAAAGCATGTCGGATGCATTTACTGATCTAGAAAAGGTAACGATATCATATATATACCCGTTGCAAACACACCTGCAAAGATGGACGTACTCAACGTACACTGTACCATTGCCTTAGAAGGCCGGATCGTCCCCGAGGGTGGGGCGGCTGCACACCTACGTGGCCCGGTACACTAACGATTAGCCAATCATTTACTTCTACCCTGAAACGTGGCAAACCCCCTGGTTCAAAGGATTCACAACCCTAGAAGAAGAAAATGGCATAAACTACTTACCCTAGTTTGAATCCGACCGTTGCTTATTCATCTGTTCCAACGCATGAGGTTATTCTAGATTACAGTGATGTCTTAGATGAAACAAACCAGTATCCCGAGAATCATGAGATTTTGGTCCATTACGCAGCTTTGGATGAGGTTTGGAATCAGAAAGAGATGATTGTTGATGATGCATTTGCGTATATAGTTGCTTCTGACATCATGTTTAGCTATGACATGGAACCATATTTCGTTAATGAATGTCGATCCAGGCTGAACTCGATTCGCTTGCGAAACGTAAGGTGTTTGGGAATGTAGCTCCTACTGCACCACATGTGAAGCCCATGGGCTATAAATGGGTTTTCGTTTAGAAGCGTAATGAGATGAATGAAATAGTGCGATACAAAGCACTCGTCGTAGCGCAAGACTTCTCTCAACGCCCTGGGGTTAATTATGAGGAGACGTATTCCCCCGTAATGGACGTCATAACATTCCAATTTGGTAGTTTCTGAAAAACTAAATATGCAGCTTATGGACGTGGTAACTGCGTATCTCTATGGGGATCTAGATACAAAAATCTACATGAAAGTTCCAAAAGAACTTCCGTTGACTGGTTCAAATAGTTCTAGACCACGAAACACTTTCTCAATTAGATTAAGGATATCACTCTACAAATTGAAACAATCCGGGCGGATGTGGTATAACCGTCTGAGTGAATATTTGACAAGTCAGGGTTATGTGAACAATGAATTATGCACATGCATGTTCATTAAGAAGTCACATTCCGGATTTGAGATCATTCCAATTTATGTCGACGACATGAAGCTAATCGGAACTCCCGCAGAGCTTAAGGAAATTGTCGTTCACTTGAAATCGGAATTTGAAATGAAACATCTTGGGAAAACTCAATATTGTTTCAGCCTGGAGATCAAGCATTAATCAGATGGAATCCTAGTACATCAATCGAACTACACCCAAAAGGTGTTGCAACATTTTAATGAGGATAAAGTGAAGCCTTCGAGTACTCCTATGGTAGTTCGGACTCTAGATGCTAAACGAGTTCCATCCTAAGGAAGATGAGGAAGAGATTTTGGAGCCTGAAGTTCCATACCTAAGTGCAATTGGTGCTTTATTGTACTTGGCTCAATGTACTAGACCTGACATTTATTTTGCTGTTAATCTTTTGGCTAGTTACAGCAACACGCCTACATGCAGACACTGAAATAGTGTTAAAGATATTTTCCTCTACCTCAAGGGTATGATAGATTTGGGCTTGTTCTACAGCCATGAATCCTTGAGAAGAGCCTTCGCCCTCTTCGGTCATCGGGTTGATTCCCGTCTTGTTGGTTACGCAGATATTGGTTATCTGTTTGACCCACATATGACACGTTCTTAAACGGGCTATGTGTTTACTGTTGGAGACATCGCTATATCTTGGAGGTCTACGAAGCAAACGCTAGTTGTGACTTCTTCGAACCATGCTGAGATTTTCGCTTTGCATGAAGCATCGCATGAGTGCTTTTGATTGAGAGCAATCATGGAACATATTCGAAGCACTAGTGGTCTTACTTTTGTCGTTGACCTTCCTACGACGATCTTTGAAGACAATGCAGCATGTCTCGAGCAGTTAAAGAAGGGATACATTAAGGGAGACAACACTAAGCACATAGCGTCGAAGTTCTTTTATTCTCACCAGCAACAACAGCATCAGAACATTGTAGTCAAGCAAATTCATTCTTAGGACAACCTAGCCGATCTTTTCACCAAGTCATTCCCCAAGTCTACTTTTCAGAAACTCGTCTAAGGAATCGGTATGCGTAAATGATCTGAGTTGAATTGTTTGTAGTTCTCTTATTTGGAAGTTATGTCAAACTCAGAGAAGTATCCTGAAGCATACTCACTTGATCTTAATGTACTTATTTTCCTACGATTAGGAGCATTTTTCCCACTGGGTTTTTGCTACTTAACGAGGTTTTGATGAGGCACCCATCCTAGGATGATCATACTTCATTGAGTTCACTACTTTCGTCCTGTTTGACGTTTGTTTTAGACATTATGCATATTTCTCACTTTTCTCCTTAGTCTATAGGTTTTTACCTACCTTAGGTTTTACCATAACAAGATTTTATGAGTTTTACTACCCATGCATACTTTCTTTTAAATTTGAGACTTTCATTCACCCGTTGTGCTGACGACTTCATCAACTGTTCTACCTCACCTACTGAAGATCTAATGTGATGTTTTGTTTTAGTATTTACACACCCAAGATGGAGTGTTGCAGTCCTATTAGATTAGGAATGTGATTGTGTAAATCCTAGTGTATCTAGGGATATCTTTGAATATTCCCTTTAGTAGTTAATATCCTATTAGAGTTGTAATCCTATAAATAAAGGCACAATGGGGTGATACAACACACACCTCAGAATGACATCTCTCTCTTCTCTCTCTCTTGCTGCCAGCCCTTTCCCTATCTAGTCCTAAATACAGTTAAGTGAATTAGGCCTACAACAGAAAATAGTTTTTAGTTTTTTTATTTTTTTATTTTTTAAACTAAAAGTAGTTATAATATATATTTTTTAATTTTTTTAATTTTCAAAAAAATAAAAATAAAAGTTCAAAACAAAATAGTTATCAAACAGTCCATAAATATTAACGAACGAATCTTTTTATTTTTTATTTTTTATTTTTTGATGTGAACTTATGTGAACATCATGTCGATAACACATAGATTAGCAGATACCAGATGTAGAGTAGCTTAATTCTGAATCGCATTCATTAAGAAGCTCATCAACAAACAAGTGATGATGTTCTGGTTGGAGCTAAAGGGGGATAATAAAGTAATTGGGCCATTTGGGCTCAATAATTATAGGACCTAGTCGACCGAGTTCGAAATTTAGATGTAAAATTTTTGCTGCCATGAAACCCATTTCAGAAGGTAAACAATTGGTCAAATTGACAGCAAAGAGATAGGTAGTTATGGATCAAGAAGTTAAAGTTTCATTATAAAATCAAGGGAGTTTTAATGAAAAGCCCACGGTAATGTTTACTTTAACGAAAAACCACATTTTTACACTAAAAAGTCAATCCTAGTACTATTCACTTTACCCTTTATTTTGTCCTTATCATTAAAACTCAAAGTTTTCAAGCCTTTTTCATTAGTTTTCCTTAAAATCAATTGGTGATACAGAGAGCATCTCAATTTACTTATAAGCTTATACAAGGTTCCTCATCTCATTAATGTGAGATTCATTCTCAATACGCAATCTCATTTGTGGTCAAATTTCAAACCTAACACATGAACAACACAAACATGGTGACATAGAGGACATGTGACCGTTAGGCTTCACACATGAGACAACTTGTTTTGATATCATGAAGAAGTTAAGATCCCACCATAGAATTAATTAGTAATATGAGGAGTAGCCAACTTACTAAGAAGCTATGTAAAGTCGCTTCTCTCATTATTGTAGGATACATTCTTAATAACAATAAAGTCGGGCTCAATCACTAAAAAGAAGTCAACTTTCATCATCCTTCAAAACCTTATTCACAGATAATTGGTCACCTGACAAGTAACACTGGCTAAGGACTAGGACTATATCAAACTCATTATTCACGTAAGTCGAATTTAATAAAATAAATTACAATTTATATTGATGATTCTGCTCCTAATTGTAGTGGGGACTAAGGAAATTCCACATTGAAAACTTAATAAAATAAATTACAACTTATATTGAAAATTTCATTGAGACATTTTGCCATATGGCTGTTATGGTGGCCACTAGGTTGTTAACTTGGTTTATATTCATTTTGTGATGGTTTCTTAGTTAGTTTATAATCATTGTATGATTTTGTGCATCAACATACATCAATATAATGGATATCAAGATCATTAAGATCAAAGAGACTAAGCTAGAGCTAACTCCTTAAATTTGATTTATATATATTTTTATACAAGCGATATTAGTGAAAAAGTGATCGAACTTGATATCTCAGTTTTAATTGTTGGTGCATTATATTTCATTTTGCATTGCCTTCGTGCAAAGGACACTGGCTTGAATTAGGGTTATGTTATTTTCTATCTTTCTGCTTATTGTGGGCTTTTGTGCCTTTAGATTCTTCCAATAGTTTAGATTTTCTACCTTCCTTTGAGTTGGCCTATATAGCCATTCATTTTATGTTTAACGAATTTAATTTGAGAATTGTTATTAACACTTCAACAATCTTATTATATACTCTACATAAATGTATTTTTCTTTCTAATTATAGAAAGTTTGGAATAAAAAATGAGATTTTTAGAGTGCCAATAATAATTATCTTTAATTTTTTACCCTAAGAAAAAAAAAAAAAAAAAAGACACTGGCTTGTACTAGAGGATAACCTTTTACTTTAGTGGTTGATTCAAACCAGAAGGTTATACCAATATATAGGAAACATCGAGGGAAAGTATGCATAAGAAACAAGATGAAAGAGGACAATCGCTACCAACAAACACCATAGATGAGTTCTCAAGCGTGTCGAGAATGGTTGTGTGTTGCACTGAAACAAAAGAGGAAAAATTGGTGCAAATTTGGGGCATTTGCTGCACCAACTAATTCCCCTCTAACTGCCCCACCCTCCAAGTCAAATGGGCCCCATGGAAGCAATCTTCTACTGTCTCTTTCTAACAATATATCTAAGTGTCTAATAATTAACACCAATAATTTTTTAATTTTGTATTTGTTGGGTAATGCCAGAAAATCATCTATTTAAATTGTATTTTATAAATCATACGATGTAATTGTTAATAATTGAATTATTATTTAAGTGTTTGATGAACATGTTTGTTTTTTATTAATGTCACATTACATAATTTACAAATATGGTCTAAAAAGATAATTTGCCTAGCATTTTTCGTATTTGCTATATGTTCTTTTGTTTTGAGGTGGAGAGGGGATTGGTACACAGGGTTTTCATGGACTTTTGTGGGTTCTTTAGATTAGGTGATTGATTTAACTGAAGAGGTTAGAAATAAGTGACGTGTGCCATTTTATGATTGTTGTATAGGCATATCATCAATGAGGTTAAAACACATGGACAACATTGTGTGCATTTAGTCTTCCTTTTCCACTTCTAGGGCAGGTGGTTTTTATATAGGTTGAACTCATGAATATTATATGTAACTTTCACAATTTTAAGTGGATATAAATCGAAGTGGTGCGATATAGTAAAACACCAAGTTCAAAGGTACCTGAGAAATCTCGTATTGTCTTCTCATTCATTGTAAATTAAGTTAAAATACCTCTATTTACATGCACGTACATATATTGTTAGATTGTAAATTAAGTTGAAATACCTCAATTTACATGTCAAATTAGTGTATTATATTTTTAAATTGTGAACCTAAATTACACATTCAAATGAAATATAATAACATAGTGATAAATTTACTATATGTACAAGATAGAGATCTATCATAAGTCTGATAAGAGAATTTCCATATAAATTTTACATACAAACAAAATATATGTTTACATACTAAATGTGGGAATATTATTTTTAAGTACTTTTGCATTTTGGCTTGTACATGCGGGTATCCATAATCTCTAGTATGACACACCCCAACCTAGATCGAGGTGTGCTGGCCGTCATGCCTCAATCTAGGTTGGGGTGTGTTAGTTTGGTATCACCAGGGGAGTGGATCCTGTAAGCCTTATATATATATTCTCATCTCTACCTAACACGAGGTCTTTTAGGAGCTCACTGACTTCGGATTCCGTAGAAACTCCGAAGTTAAGCGAGTTCGCGCGAGAGCATTCCCAAGATGGGTGACCCACTGGGAAGTTCTCGTGTGAGTTCCCAGAAACAAAACCGTGAGGGCGTGATCGGGTCCCAAAGCGGACAATATCGTGCTACGGTGGAGTCGAGTTCGAGATGTGGTGGGGGCTCCTGCCGGGATGTGACATAGTATATGTAAATGTACATTCTACCACACATATATGATATTCATAAAGGTTAGGTCAATGAAATTGTCCCACACCATCAAGATAGCCCCTGAAATTGAAATCAATCAATGTAGTCCCTGAAAATAGATGTTACAAATCAATGTGGTCATTCCATCACAATTTTGTCAAAAAATTATGTTCTGTGCTGATGTGGCACATAAATGGATCCCAAATTAAAGTCTTTTTTTTTTTTATCAGAAATAGTCTATGAAATTGACCCCCAAGATGGTCTCTGAAAATGAAAATCAATCACTGCATCCTACAAATAACTGTCTCAAATCAATGTGGTACTTCCATCACAATTCTATAAATGGATCGCAAAAGTTTAATTAAATTAAAAAAAAAGTATCTTTAATAATTTAATAATTAATTATAAAAGTTGTCAACCCAGAAACCAAGTCCTGCAATCACTTTCCATCCCAACCCATACTGCTCTACCTCCGTCTATGGTAGCCTTTGTACTCTTTTCTCTAAAAAAATTCTCAAGACACCCATCTTTACACCCTTCACCTAGGTAATTGGACCATGATCGAGACCACCTTTGGTGACGGCTTGGACTGGCAATGATTTTTGTGACACCACTGTCAATATTTGGATGATCAACAACCTCACAACCTTAATCTTTGAGATCTTGTTGGTGCTCCCTCGGTGATCTTGGTGTTGGGGAGAACGGCAAGTTCTACCTTGAGATAATCTCACTGTGCAAAAAGGTGTTTTGACAACTTTTTTAATTGATTATTAAACACACATCAACACATAAGAATTTTTTATAGAATTATAACAGAATGACCATATTGATTTGCGACACCCATTTTTTAAAGACTACATTGATCAATTTTTAATTTTAAAGATCATTTTGATACGTGGGTCAATTTCTAGGAACTTTTGTGATAAGAACCTTATTCATAATAAGTAGTAGACCGTAGATTCTCAAGGTTAGGAATAAGCACTTGTAAAGTTCAAATTTAAGACGTAGTAAGCGTAAGTCGTTTGTGAAGCCATGCAAACAATGACGTACGAAAGGATCTCTGCTTGCGTGCATGAGTCGAGTTTTTTTATAAAGCGGTGACCTGCAACGTTGACATTGTGATTTGAAAGTTTCGCTCTTCAGCTTGGCATTAAAAAACTTAGTTATCGAAATTAGAGCAGCCCATGTTCTAGTTAATTTGTGTATAAATAGGCACCCCTAGTTTTTCAGGAAACATCAGGGAAGCAAGGGAGCAGCTGACCAAGTTAATTAAGCAAATTACGATCATATTCAGAAATTGATTAAACACAATGGGGAGATCTCCCTGTAGTGATGAAAGTGGTCTCAAGAAAGGACCTTGGACTCCAGAAGAGGATCAAAAGCTTGTGCAATACATTGAACAACATGGCCATGGAAGTTGGAGAGCTCTTCCAAAGCTTGCAGGTTTGCTTATAATATATAATTAGCATCTCTTAATTTGTTGATTAAATAGTTAGTTTACGACAACTATCCTCGACAGCTTAAGCTAACATTATTACTGCCCATAACACGCAAATGCATCGTTTCTCACCACCATTATATTGAGATTTGAGTTTAGGATCTCTTTTATGACATTGGGTGGTAAGATTTGTTGATTTTATCAATTTCAAAAGGGAATATTTTTTCTCACCACTCTATTTATCACCATTAGATGAATTAAATCTCCAGATTTGTGTAATATATATATATATATATATATATATAAATCTCAAAATTTTAAACTCATCCAACGGTAATAAATAAGGTGGTGAGCATTATCACCACTTGATGGTAGTGAGCAAAAATGTACCCATTTCAAATATCATTTTCTCTTTTGTAGGTCTCAATAGATGTGGCAAGAGTTGCAGGCTAAGATGGACGAACTACTTAAGACCTGATATCAAAAGAGGCAAATTTTCTGAAGAAGAGGAGCAAACAATTCTTCATCTCCATTCTATCCTTGGAAACAAGTAATGCTTTATTCTACTTCTCTTGGTTCCATGATTAAATACATCAAGGTTTTCAACCGTTCCTTCTATATATATGCGTGTGTTTGCATAAATATTAAAACTTGTTTTTTCTTACTTACAAGATGGTCAGCAATTGCAACACACTTAGACGGCCGAACGGACAATGAAATCAAGAACTTCTGGAACACACATTTGAAGAAGAAGCTGATCCAGATGGGTTTTGATCCAATGACCCATCAGCCAAGAACTGATCTATTTTCCAGCTTATCTCAGCTTTTAGCCCTAGCTAACCTGCAGGATCTCATGCAGCAATATCAGCCCGTAGATCACATTAATCAACATGCTGCAACATTACAAGCAGATCAAGCAGTTCAGTTGTCCAAGCTTCAATACATGCAGCATTTACTTCAATCCGTACCTTATACAAGCAACACTGACAATTACAGGCACAACAGAAACACCGAGATGGAAATGGAAATGGATGATCAGGCTTTTAATTTGCTAAACTCAATTAATATTTCTCCCAGCAAAGAAAACCCAAATTTTAATTCACCACAACTGGAAAATCCAAGCTCATTTTCTGATCACGGATATGGTCGTAATTCTTCTCAACCACTCCACCAACATCAAACCCTACTGCCTTATGACCTAGCAGACCCACAAGTCCCTTTCAGTTCTCTACCATCTTTGAATAACAGTGATCAGGAAATGGGCCAGGGCTCCAACTTTAAAATGGTCAGTAGTCAAGAAAATAACCTACCCGATGAATCTCCATGGTTTAATAATCTTTTATCTCCTACTGCTCCCTCTATTCCTCCCTCTATTCCTCCAACCAGCAATGTTCCTGGAGATGCGTGCTGCAGCAGTTCTACCTATGGAGGCAGAAGTAGTACTTCTTCATCCTACTGGCCTGAACTATTTCTTGAGGACGCCAATTATGGTTGACAATTCTTAGTTAAATATTATTTCACAGATTCTCCATATATATGGTGACTTATTGCATGCATTTGCAAGCGTGTATATGCCAAATACAGATAGGTGTATGTCATGCATATCAATGTATACTTGTACATGTACAACTAGCTTGTATATTTACGCATTATATACATATATATGGACATTATTGTTTTGGGATGAGTATTTTAAATTTACTCTCCTCCCTCTTTGTAATTGTGAATTATTTGTTCATTCGTCTGTTTAATTCTCTTTTTTTTTATAAAAACTGTTTTGAAAAATTTATGGTTGGACCACTTTTTACAAGACCCGGACTTTTGTCATACAGTATAGTGCTAATTTCTCATCTTTTAGAAGGAAATCTTTGTGTGCGGTAGTTTTTTTGTTGCACTTTAATAAGTTATTAATGTATACGTGTTAAATTGTGATTTGCAAGTATGTAAAAATAACTTCTTACATGTTACGAGCCAAGCAGTGTAAACTTCAATTACCACATTTATGTTGAAGTCTGGTTGCTTAAATTGTCGAGCCTTATGATTACGGTATGGTTTTTGGACATAGGGCTGTTTTATTAGTCAATTTTAAACTTAAATCAATGTCCTAAGCCGCTACTTACCCCAAAATAGAGGAGCACAAATTATGTAATTCACACTTTTTTTAACTTACTAACACATCACCCACATTATCATACGGTGTTACTGTTACTCAAGAAAACATGGCAACCCATGATCTTGGCAATGTCGCAAAATATGTTTGCAAAGTTGTGCATTTCTCACTTTCTTAAGACAATCACTAGCTGACGAGGTCTAATTTATTTATTTTTTTATCAACAAGAGGGATTCTAGAAACTCCTGTCCTCCTCCTTTTCTTTCGTATTCATGTGAAGAGTGCTTGCTTCCTAGTCTTATTATGCAAGGTTTTATCTTCTCCCTAGGTTTCGATAGATTTGTGTCAAATTTACCTTGCATGGTTAGATATTTGACAAATCTGCTATTTTAGGCTTAAGCAATCACATATTTGATAAATTTGATGTTTTTTTTCCTAAAAGCCAATCAAGAATAAATCACACACTAACATGTAACATGTGTTTTAACTTCTCACAACTACCTTTGTGGCGTTCTGAGCCATTAGCTTGTCCACGTAGAGAGAGCCTTATAGATGGCCTTGTATTAATGACCCCAGAAGGTGCCAATGTGTCTAAGCACATAGCAATATCTAAGGTGACATGCGTTTTAATTTTTCACAACTGCCTTTGTGGTGTCCTAAGCCATTAGTACAAGGCCATGTGGAGACATTCTTACACATGACCTTGTATTAGTGGCTAGGGATAGTGATGGACTGGTGGTGAACTCGTTCATTGAAATCTCCCTCTCCCATAGCAGTGTATCATTGACTTTGAACACCATAATGATATCTCGTTGCATATAAGTGAAAAACATTCATAGTAGAAGCAACCCGGTTATTTATAGCTTTTTTCTTTTGGTTGAAGGCTGTCATATATTAATTATATTTAAGTTGTTCATGGACTCATGATTGTCAAAGCAACATAGAAATGTAAGGTTGATTAGGTTTCTTCCTCCAACCATTTTTCCCAACTGAAAGAAATAAACTTCAGCACCACCTAACCTATCCCATGGTTGTACACCACTCCAAGTTTCTGATGTCATAGTAATCATGTTAAAGACGTTTGTTACGTCATGGCAATCATGACAAATAACATTTTTGGTCTAAACAAAGCATGGAAAGGATGGCTCTTTGTGTCCTAAAATTCAATGGCGATATTCTGCTTAATTTTTGTATTTTTAAATAAAGATATAATAGTTAAAATATCTGAAGCATCCCATAATATGGAACAGCGTGGAAAATTCTGTTTGTTAATAGTACACGGCACTTATTCATTGCTCTGATCAGCGTATGGTCTGTGTAAATCTGCTAGCGAGACTAAAATGTTAAATCAAATAATATGTCGTCAATAAGAAATAAGTATGTTAATCTACACTTAATTAAAAATTCAACATCTACAACCACATCATTTGGTTTGCAAATTTGGTATAAGATCTCTCTAGCATTACCCAACGTGTTTTACGTCCTTTATTGTAGGAATTATTGGAACTCGATCTGGGATGCTACTCACCTAGAAAAGGAAAAAAGAATAAAAAGCAATGCACCAACGTAATCGCTCTTGACAAAGTAGTTTTAAGCATTTACTTCTACACTCGAGGTTCTATTCCCGACCCCTTCTCCCCAGTATACCTTGTATTTATTCTGGAAACCTTGATGGCCAAAGGCCCTTGAGAGTTCAAACATGATTGACCGAAAGACAAGGGAAGACACAAAAACATAAATCTTCCTTTCTAATTATATTGGACCAAAGGTCCATCTCAACCGTTCCGATCTGCATATAGAACGACGAACGACCCACGACCATTAACAAATTGTTAAGTGATTTAGCCAAACCCTCCCCACAAACTAGGGTAATTAGTACTTAGTAATTACCACCAGTGCCTACCCACTCACCACCAACCCTCCTAATGACCTAGAGCTAACTTAGTCAGTCTATCCTTTGGTCCTCTATCTAGCCAATGCTACATGTTTTATTCAGTACCCAATAGATGCCTAATTATTAAAAGAAAAGACCTATGATTGCCATTTACCATAACTATCTGAAGTTTTAGCAATCCGAAAGAGAAACTACTTGGGAGTTAATACGAAGTTTGACAAGCAGTTCTGATTACCATAAATGATATATCATTCACCATTGACATGAGATACTAAAATCAAAGCAATATACAACCTCTACTTATAAGGTCGTACCCCCACCATCTGATAAAGAGATGCAGCAGCCGCAGCAGCAGTAGGAACAACCCCAGTTGAAATACCCGGTTTTGACAAATGCAGGAGCCTGAGAGATCAATTCCAGGTGTACGAGTCAAGTAAACAAATTTTCATCATGTGCATCATAAACCTTAAAATCAGTTTGCCTAATCATGGTTAAGGACCAACAATTATCAGGTTTATGCAAATAATATGCACTCTCATGTAGTCTCATCACTTATAATATGATCAACCATTGTGCAAGAAATAGTCAATTTGGATCGCTTGGGCCGTTATGACTGCTGATCAACCAACCAACCAACTCTTATTTATGAATAAGAGAAGGTAGAGGTTGTCCAGCCTATAGATAAACCAGACACAAATGGACCATTCTGTTTGGTTTTCAAGCGTAGACAGTTGGGACCCCTAGCCATGAGACATACAAGGAATTAATGCTTCTTGATAGAAAAAGGAAACTTACGATGCAAGATATTCACAAAAAGATGATACTGCAGCAACAACATCAGTATAGTTTTCAGATGTAGCAGGAGCTGTTACTTCAACATCAGTATAGTTTCCAGTTGTAGCATCTTATTAACTGATGACACGGTCACACTGATCTGCGTGCCCTTCTGGAAATGGAAGGAAAATCCCACCCTTAGCAGCTCATGGTCCAAATTGTATCCAAGTGCATAAAAAAAGCGAAGCACATTCTTTCTTGTTTTGCTTTCAACCACAGATCTTACTAGCACTGAAAGTTGCTCAGCACCTGCACCTCTCATTGCACCCCCTATCTGCCTTATACTACTGCAGAATCTAGAATTAGGCAAATATGCAAAAGTATGAAGGTAAAACACAAACTCATACATGTCAATGAATATGACAGGGAAGGGTCATACCATGTTGGTTCAGTTTGTTCAATATCGCATATAATCGAACCTCTGATGCTACAGCCTCTATAGAAAGGAAGATCATAACTAGTGACAACCTACAAAATAGTCTCTTTATGTGCTATTCATCGGATATCTACTGAACCAGACCATACTAACAAAAAATAATGAAAAATTAACATGATCGTGTGAGAAGTCGTAGTCAATAAATGAAAGATACTGTATACGATTGTTGTCAGTCCTAAAGACTTCAAAGAAATAAGAAACTCTAGAAAATTTCATCCAACAGTCCCATGCATCTCACATTGGAAAAGTAACAGATAAAAAAGACAACAGACATCTGGGAAAAATTTCTTAAAATGCCCACCACTGAGTCTGACACCAGGGGAGGCTTTCAACATATCTTAAAATGAGCTCACGAAAGGCAAAAGAGCTGTAATGAACGTGGCTTAATTGTGTAGTAAATGTGTTTAGCCATGGTATCCTAACCACTCGGATCGAAATTAAAAGAGGAAAGAAATCAATTACCAAGGTTTGGGCCACTTTTAAGGCATAGGACCCTCAATTTTTTCTTGCTAACACCACAAAGGCCCTGAAAAGGGCCTCAACAAGCTGCAAAATGCAAACCATATTTTAGATGCAGCTCCAAACACTTCCCACAGAAAGGGGGGAAAAGGGATTCTTCTAGTTATTTTAATTACAACTATAAAACAAAATATATCCAATAAACACGAATAATTTGTGCATGCAAGGGGAAAAAAAAAACTACTAAATCAAATGACCATAACATAAATTCTTTTTGGGATAACTACATTTTACACGTCCGTATATATTGCGAATTTTAAAATGAGCCAACAAGGTTTTAATTTTCTCACATTGCAGTATAAGGTTTTGAAATTGTATCACTTTATGCTTGTTGTCCATTTGTCTGTCTCACCCTTCATTAGATTGATAACTTGGCAAATGTGAACCCGCTTCTAGGCTGCGCAAAAGCCACACTTGTACCATTGCGACCAAATTGTACAAACTGTTTGTCATTTTGGGAGAACTCGAAGCTCCACAATGATTATTTTTAGTCCACGTATCGCTGTTACCAAGTCGTCAATTTAACTCAGGAATAGAATGTCAAACACCCATAAGGCACAAATTACTATGATTCTAACGCATTGACCTCAAATGAAGCATTTGGTAAGCTTGGCTAGTATATATCCACCAAAAAGTGACCACCAAGCAAAAGATTCAATTTTTTTTCTCATCTAAGAGCAAATTTGCAAATGCAGAAATTGTATACCAAAATATAGTCCAATTCAACCCCCAAAAGTAAGTAAAAGACTCACCTGTGTTTCTATAATTGCTTGGACCATGCACTCCATGAATTTGGTACACTTGATCTCACACTTGCAGAAGTTCCTATGAATTCCTGAAAGACAAAACGAAGAGAAAAACGAAAACCCAATAAACTGTAAAGTAAAATAAGTAGAAATAAAAGGACAAAATGTGAGAAATCAAAACATAAATTTCTGAGAGAGTAAATTAAAGTATAAGAAAATACTAACCAGGTTTGCCGCACCTATATTGCGGAAGCAGCAAGGTGAAAATATGGAGAGAGAGAAAAAGAGAGAGAGAGAGAGAGAGAGAGAGAAGAGGGGGTTCGGGGTGTTAGAATTCAAAAGCTTGGAGAAATCGAGTGAATAGCTATGGTGGCAAAGCGCATTTGATTGTGGCCAATGGCCATGGACACTGTAAAAAGTGGAAAGCGTGAGTGAACAAAACAAGATGCCTTTGCTTGGTTCAACATTTTTGGGCCCTTGAATCGTACTTCGAAAGCCCCTTTTTGTTTTGGGTCTAAACGAGGTGAGGATTTGAACTCGGCCGTAAATGGAGAAGCACACTATTATAGAGGAGATGTCGAACGTCAAATATTAAAATTTAAATTTGATCATTTATGCGACAATTTGATATATGGTAAAATTTTGACCTACACTCGATATGTCAAAATAAGTAATTAATAACAGTTTTTGTTCGATCAAGTCTTTGTTGTTCATTTTAGATGATTTTGATGACGTAGACATAATAATTTAGTATCGAACTCGTCATTTATGAGAGTTAAACCTAAGAGCTCCAACTTAAAAATGAAAAAGAATACCATTGTACGGTAGTGCTCAGTGATGACAATAATGAGTTTAAGTCTAGACAAAATATTGAGGTGTTGTGTTTTTTTTTCTTGGCTATTTATGATTAAGCACTCTAAAATAGTCAACCTGCAATTCTATCTCATGAAAAGTCTAGGAGAAAGAAAACACTATGAAAGAATGCAGAATGTGTGATAGCCCGTCCCAAAAACATTTTAACGTACGTGTGAAAAGACGAAATTGCCCCTAGTTTGATTTCTTTACGTTTAATTGTCATTGTGAGCTTTGTTGGCATGTGTGGAGCCACACACACACTCCCACACTTCCCACCTGTCCTTGTCCCTTTCCCTGTGATTTCCCCGAGCCCCATTTCCCTTCCCTTTCACCATAAATGTACGGACACACACACAAGCACACTAAACACCCACAGATCGAAGAAACTAAACCCATATTCGAACTCGTGGAGCTTGTAGGAACCCAACCGTACCATTTTCAGGTAAGAATATCAACGTTTTCACGTCGATTCCACGAAGTCCGATTTGGGGTACTATTCATGCAAACGTAATTTCTCACGTTTTAGGGAAAATGAAGCTTGTAGGTAGCTTGGTGAGGTCCTAAGGAGTCTCGGAGTAGTTCGTTTGAAGGAATTGGACGTCGGGATCACCGTATTCGAAGTTGGTCGGAATTGGATTGTGTGGACAGGTGAGATCTCGTGGTTTTTAACCCTTAAAAGTGGTATATTTGTGTTCTCCTAGGTCTAAGCTTCAATTTGGTAGTAATTTCAAGAAATTTGGACGAAAAACGAACAAGATATCAACGTTTGAAATTTTTCCAGTTTTCCGGCGCCGGCGACGTTGCCGGAGTCTCGCCGGGGAAGGAGACGGAATATTCCGTCAAGTCTGACGGAATATTCCTGACGCCGTTGACGGAATCCGTTAGAACTAACGGAATATTCCTAACGGCGTCAGTTGACGCCGTCAGCATGCCAGGCATGTGCCTGCGCGTGGCCGGCGCGTGTGGCCGTGCCTTGGCCAGCACGTGCGGCGGTGGAAAATTTTTCTAAAAATTTGGGTGTGATCTTGAGGTTGTGTAGAGCACGTTGGTATATTCAATTGTCCAATTTGAGCAATGTGTGAGAAGTTATTACGAAAGGAAGGTTATGTGCTTTAAAATTAACGTTTTTATAGTATTTTCGCATATAGGTGAGACGTATCCCGAGAACGAGCGTGGTCACTCGAGGCAGGGGGGCTACGATCCTTCCACTTATCAGTGAGTGGGCTTTTGGTTTTCCGTATATACCTATATACTTATATTTCCCCAGAAATTAATTTAAATGTTTATTAGTTATATGCCATGCATTATATTATCGTCTTTTATGCATTATTAGTTGCATTACTGGGAGTATATATTTATATTCATATGCATATTTGGTGCTGTGGACGCACAGGTAAGTGCCAGGTAAGCGTTATTTAATATCTGCATTCAATAGTGATTAGAGATGCTTAGAGAGCTCATAACCTGCACCCCCGGTGTTAGTGCTCCCGCCCAGAGTAGGGCACAGTCCTTCACGTGTTGTTCACCTCCCACACCACACGCTCAGCTTGGATCCAAGTTAGGTGCACAGTTCTGTCGTACAGACCACTTTAGGTGGTTCCGACTCGTAGGTGACCCGCGATTATTCGCACAGCCTTCACGTGATCGTAGCACTAGAGCGTTTATATGTATTACACTCAGGCCTGTCGTACAGACCACTTTAGGTGGTTCCGACTCGTGGGCAGGTTTAGTTATTGATTTTGAGATTTGAGCTCTAGATGCGGCCGTACAGGTCACGTTAGGTGACTCCGGCTGCCAGATTATATGTTATTGATGTGATTTATACCTGAGCACTTGCATTTCATTCTGAGGTTCCGACATGGCATATTCTTGAGCATGATTGGCATATCTATATATACGTACATACGTCTATTTTCTGGGAAGTATACAGGTTTTACGGCGAGGGGTTAGAACTTATTTGTTAAAATGGTTTTAGAAAAGCTTTGTTTTTGCCCACTCACGCTTTTGTTTTGCGCCCCTCCAGGTTCTAGCTAGCTAGCAATTTTGGTGGTTCCCCAGAGGGCTTTCCCGGCATTTCTGACAGACGATCATCAGCGTAGGGCCACCTTCGGGTGTATTATTGTCACATCTTTTCCTTTTGGACTGCTTTAGGCGTTTTGGCTCTGAACTTAGTGTCTCACTTATGCTAGCACTTATTACTTTTATCTTATGTTTGCTAGTTTTTATTTATTCGTACTTTTACGTTACTATTTTATTAGCTTCCGCACTGTGCACATGGCTACGTCACTTCCACGTGACTGCCAGCACGCCCTGATCTCGATCGGGGTGTGTCAGAATGACTTTTTAACAAGTTCAAACTCAATATATTTAGAGTAATGCTAGAGAAACTAAATTACATGGAAGTTGACAATTGGTTTATTGATTAAGTGTTGATAAATGTGCTCATTTTCTATTGGCAATACACCATTTAGTTTATAAATTTAGTCTACAAATTTGGTCTCCTTAGCATTATCCACACCATAAAAATGGTATTACTAATTATCTTTAAACTTCCACTAAATTCTGGTTAAATTGTTTTATCTGGGAGGGAGATTCGAATTGAAATATCTTTCAACAAAGTGAACAAAAATATGAATAGCATTTTGCTCCCGAAATGACGAGGAGGTGTTCCTCCTTATACCACTTTGTAATCAATTCATAAGATGTTTGTGTTAATGATTGGAACAATCCATATTATAAATCATTATATAAAGATCGTCTTTACAAAAATCAATAAGGTATGAGATCGATTGATCATTGTAAAAACATATGGTCATAATTGGTAAAAGTATTAGAGCTTTCTATATATTTATTAAAATTGATTGCTAAACAATTTTTGTTTTACTTGATTTACAATATCAACACTTATGATCATAAGCACGAATCAACACTGTCGATCATAAGACAAAGTCTTATAAATAGGTTACTAAGCATTTTTTGAAGATGAATTTCTTCTCATCATTAAATTAACCAAGCGGTGTTCCAAAAATATTACTACAACACTGGTCAATGGGTTTAAATGTTAAGCACCAATACTTGCAACACAAAACGATGTACTAAATTCTAGGTCACAAATATAGAATAAGACTTGAATGGGGAAAAAATTGGAAAAGAAAGGAGTAAGACTTTTTGATTAGCCAGCAAAAAGTGTTGGGTTGGATGTAGACATTTTTACCTTGTAATTGTATATAGCTCATATATGTTCAGTCGTCAGGGCACCTGCCCTTCCAACCCAAAAGAATTTGCAGGTTCCAAGAGAGGAAGGAAAGAGGATTCTCTCTTGATCATTTTCGTGAGAATCTCGGGTATTTTTAAATCATGTTCGTTTATCGTATGCTGTATAATTAAAAATTATTTTAAAGAATTTTATTTCAAATTAAATATGAATAGTATTTGATAAAAATTGGCATATATAATGTACACTGAACGAACACAATTTATGAATTTCTGAAATCCTTACAATGAGGATCCTTCCAAGAGAGGAGATGTGGTCCAGACGCAAGTGTGAGACAATGAGTCTGATGACCTTTCACCAACAATTGTTATCGGAAATATCAAATCAGAAGGTATTTGTGTTTGAGGATATTTTTCAAAGTTTAAATAGGCAGTGTAAATTTATATATTTCTTTTTATTTCTCATATTTTTGTTAATTGATTTTTTTTAATTCATTTGATTCAACAGCTAAAAATTAAAATTTTTTTGTAACAAATAAAAATGAATGTGTGAATAACATCACCCTTCAAATATTATAGATAAAATCTTCATATAATTCTTAGAGACACATTAATCAAACGTCCCACATCATTGCATACGTACTAAGAAGGAAAACGTTATTATTGACCTCAAACCTGACATAGATATTTGAGAGCGATTATGGATTTCGTTAAATCAGTATTTGCCTATTTACTTCTTGAGCTATATTTTCTTTTGCTTGATACAAACACAAGACTCTGGTGTAGATGAGACTAAAAGTGAATACTCTTAACCAGAGTGGCTATATCTTCCCTTGCTCGAGTGTAGATTCACCTTATCTATGTAATTGAGCTCGTTTGTGACTGTTTCTCCATGAAGCAATTTTGCACAAATGTTTTGCTAGAAGTGTATTAAATTTTTATTCGTAATTCAAGTGCTTCTTGAAAAAACATATGACATGTGATCCTCCAGTAAATGCTTATATGATTCAAAATGATTTTGTCAAATGCAGGTTAGAAGTGCTTTTAGTTATTCACTCTCATACGCAATTCCAAACAACTCACAAAACCTTGAAAATCAACCTTTTTTAATTTGACCTACATTTCAACCAAACCAATCTAAACCGTTTTTCTTTCCCTTTCCTTTATTTTCCTTCGTCCAAATTCATTGTGTAAGGGTATAATTCACGAGCCAAGATGCACCGTTGATACTTGGAAGCTTGGTTGGTAGAGGTTGGAGATCAAGGGACCTTGAAAACATGACTATCATGTCATTAATCTGTACAAACAAAAACAGAACTGACCACTACCACTGTACCACATGACATGTGCACCAAGTTTGGCACAAAACTGACCTTGTCCAACTTTTGTGTTCCTCTTTCGTCTTTCCACACGGATTGAGAGTGTATTGGATGCAGATTGCTGTGTACTTAATTAAGCAGCACCGCCTCCTCCTTGGTTCAGGTATCTGGCTCTCAATTATTGATCACTCAACTTTTTATTTTTTGTCTATAATATCTTAGATAATTACTGCTTTAATTAGCAATCTGTCCCCTAATCAAATTGTGATGATTGTCATTAGCCACTCAATTAGGACTTGTGTTCAAGTTTCTGCCTCATGATTCGTAGTTTAGGGTTTTTATGGGGTTTGGTGGGATCCGCGGTCACTTCCAGCCTATATGTGGTTCCATTACTACAACGACTATCATTCTAATTAATTTTCTGAAAGGTAATTATCTCGGTTTCATATACAAATTGATATAGAATCTTGACCTTCATATTTTAAGTTCAGTTTCTTAAATTAATAAGAGATACAAGTATTTGTGAAGTTATGAGAGGGTGCCAAGAATTAGTTCATGAATAAATATTTTTGGCTACGTACAGAAACGATATATATACAAGCTAGGGATATATACTTTGGAAAACCAAGGTTTGTTGATACGCCATTCAAGTGGTTCAGTATTAGACCAAATACTCGTGCTTGAAGCATGGTTTTGGAGTTCTCCATATGCTAGATTGCTTGATTCATTAGAAAAAAAATGTTGGTTTCTATAAACTTGATGGGATTATTGGAAATTGGAATGAATATGCATGGAGAGAAATCCAATGCAATGAACCTAACGCATTCATGTCTTACGTGATTGTTTGACAATCACACGAAGAAAGAGATATAATGACCTATGCATGTATTTATGACAATACTAGTAGGATTAGACTTTCATATTAACGGACCGAGATTTTTCTCTACTTCTAAGTGTCCTTCTCTAGTATATAGATTGTCTTTCTTCCGAGTATTAATCTTAGACTTACTCAACAAAGCTAGGTCTGTACATACTGTTCAAACCAGAAGGGATGAGAGACTAGGCTAATGCCTCAGGATGAAAGTGCACCAGAGACCTGCAAATAAATTAGCACTTGGGGAGTTTGCCTTCTTTAATTTAGATATGACATTTGAAAAGCTATGACCCGTCATATCAATAGTGAAAAATGTTCTCTTGGATCCTCATACCTTAGAGCACTTCCGCCGTGTGCTCTAGCCTGAAGGACAGGCGTAGGAACAGGGCCAAAGAGCCCGAGTGATGAAGTCCAGCGTGTGCTGGCGAGCGAGCCCGTGGAGAGTTACCAGCCCGAGAACCCGGAGTGGGTTTGATGCAAGGCTAACGTCAGCCATGTTTTGCTTCTGTTTTGCGTCAGCCGCTAGAGCCCGGATGCGCAGGCCTTCATCAGTGACCGTTGGAGGTCACGTGGCGCCTTGACATCCGTTGGATCTCAACGGTTATTTGTTTTATACCGTTAGATTTCCAACGGTAATAATAATTTGAAAACCTTATTTAATTTCAACTGTTGGATCTGAGATCAACAGTCCACATTATTCACCTTTATAAATTAAAAAATAACAGTTTAAAAATCAGAAATCTTACTGATGTGCCATGTGGCATAATCTAGAGTGTTGTAATTCAATTTTTTTTTAATCCAACGACAGAGATTAATTAGGTGAATAAAATTTAAAAAAAATGTAAAAAATTAATAAAAATCCAAAAAAAAAAAAAAAAATTGATTTTACTTTCCTATAAATACCTTCTCATTATCTTCTACCTTACACCACAATTTCATATTTTCTCAACTACTTTCAACCACATTCCTATCTTTCTCTCAAAAGTTTCAATCCAATTTTTTCCAACAAAATGACTACTGATGCAGGTACGAATTGGACGTTTATTAAAGATGTTGCATTGTGTACTAATTGGGTTGAAGTTACTTATGATCCTTTTACAGGTAATGAGATGCAGTTGTGAGAAATGTGGAGTCTTATATTCATACCAATTTTCTTGACAAAATTGGTGGGAAAAGAACCAAAGAATCAATGTCTAGTCGTTGAAAATTACTTAGTCAATCGTTTAGTATGTGGAGAGACGCCTTAACACAAGTTAGTAGTAATCTTCGAAGTGGGGAAAATTTAGCGGATTAGGTAACAATATATTATTTATTTGTTTGTACTATACCCAAATTTACATTATAATTATTTGTTTGTATTATTTATTTGTTAGCTAATTTGATTATAATTATTTGTTTGTATTATTTATTTGTTAGCTACTTTGATTATAATTATTTCTTTGTATTATTTATTTGTTTTATTTGTTAGCTACTTTGATTATAATTATTTGTTTGCATTATTTATTTGTTACCTACTTTCATTATAATTATTTGTTTGTATTATTTATTTGTTACTTACTTTCATTATAATTATTTCTTCTCTCGCATTGTGTAGGAACTTCAAGTACAAGCTTGGTATAATGCCAAAACCAAAAGCAAAAACAAATAATTCAACCGGTGGGAATGTTGGAATATTGTCAAAGATTGTCCTAAATTCAAAGTTGTGTCTGTCGGTCCAGAAGTTTTTATGAACAACACCCCTCTACACTTTACATCCAATCACGGCTCGCATGTTCATGAAGATGACGCAGAAGAAGTGCCCGAAACGCCCCCCCTGAACAAGCGTCGGGGTCAACCCGTTATCCAATTAGGCCTCAAGGTAAGAAGGCTTCAAAGAGAAAATGGAGTGCTTCCAAGAATGATTATGCAAAGTATATGGAAGAACTTGCTCGCCAATGTGAATTGACTTTGGTGCGGGAAATGGCGAAATTTGAGGCTGATAAGGCTAGAGAGAAGACAAAAGCTGCAGCTGTTGAGAGAGCATTTCAAGCTAATGAGAGAGAAAAAGAGCTACTTAGGCAAGAAAGGGAACAAGTTAGAGAAGAAAAAATGGCTCAATGAGATCGTGACATTATGAACACGCCTTTAGAAGGGAAGTCTTCAAATTCTAAATATTTTTGGAAGTCGGAGAAAGTGGATGTGGTGCGAAAGAAGCGTGCAAGAGAAGCGAAAGCAAGAGGAGATGGTCCTAGTACGACAAGAGAAGATCATCCTAGCACCACAAATTGGTTAAGTGATGATGAATAAAGTACTTTTTGTAATTGGAGCCCATAATTTTCCAATCACTTTGGGTTGTAATTTATTATTTATTGAATAAAGTACTTTATGTTGTTTCCAATTTATTGAATTTAGTACTTTATTTAAAGTGAGAGTAAATTTATTTAATTTGGTAATTTATTTATACTAAGAGAATCTTTATTCAAATGTCATAAACACACCAAATAAAATTACATAAACATACCAAATAATAAAAAAACTCACTAAATGAACTAAAAAAAAACACACCAAATAAAATTAAATAAACACACCAAATAAAAACAAACACACTAAATGAACTTAAGTATCTTGAGCTTGTTTCAAATCCCACTAGTGCTCTATCAAGTCAATTTGCTAAGCATTATGCATATATGGCCATTGAAGTGCAGTATATCGTTGAATGAGCCATTCATTGTAACATTCATCCTTTTCTAATGGCTTGTGTTGCATGGGTTCTTTGGTGGCGTCATGAGCACAATATATTTATGTTCTGGAATTGTTCATCGTGTCTGGCTCATATTCATCAACGACATCATAATCGTACTCATCTTCCACAATCATGTTGTGAAGAATGATGCACATCATCATGATGGATCGAAGCGACTCTACATCAAACATTCTAGCAGCACCCCTGACAATCGCCCATCGAGCTTGGAGGATACCAAAACAACGCTCCACATCCTTCTTGCACCCCTCTTGACAGCTTGCAAATTGTTTTTCCTTTGCACTTCGCGAACGTGGCACTGTTTTGACAAACGATGACCACCTTGGGTAAATGTTGTTTGCTAGGTAGTATGGCCCGTTGTATTTATGGCCGTTTACCCAACACGTGACTTTTGATGCCTTTCCTTGCAGGACATAGTTGAACATTGGGGATTGGCAAGGACATTGAGGTCATTTTGAGCTCTCGAAACTCTGAAAAATGCATGCCAAATCCATGTATCAAAAGATGCCACCGCCTTCAAAATGATACTTTTTGCTCATTTTCTGTCCCCATAAGCGCCTTGCTACTCACTTGGACAGTTTTTCCAGGTCCAGTGCATACAGTCGATACTTCCAATCATCCCAGGAAAACCTTGCATCTCTCCCTTCTTCTGAAGCCTTTGCAAGTTCATATCATTAGGTTTCCAGATATACTCTGCAATGTAGAGACATTCGATTGCTCTGCAAAACCTCATCAGGGACTCAAGAATGGTTGATTTCCCCATCCTCGCTATCTCATCCACTTGGTCTACAGATGCTCCATATGCAAGTATTCGCAAGGCATCAATAATTTTTTGCTCAGGAAGGAGACCCATGGCACCAAAAACATCATTCATTTGCACAAAATAAGAATCATGGTTGCAAACAACAATCATGATTTTGTTGAACAAATGTCGTTCCATTCTAAAATGATGTCTAAAGTACGTATCAGGAAATGTACTGTTACAGACAAAATAATCGTCCAAGAGTTCCATACCTCGTCGTTGCCTACTTCTATCAAGGTTTCCGGAACGGCTGGGCCTACAGATCTGACCCACAACTTGGATGATTCGACGGGAATGTGAGGCTCTGCCCATTCTTACTTCGTTATCTCTCATTTTACACTCCTTATCCTCTTACCTCTCGTTTTGGGCCACCTGGAGATTGAACATTCCTTCTGATTGGTTGAACAATTCTTCCTCTTATTGATCGATTTCCCACATCATCCTTAAAAAGAAGACATTGTAAGAAGGAAGCAGAAATTATGAATAATGATACAGATTTTGATTTTGGTGAAGAAGGGTACATAAACTATGAATAATGATAGAGATCTTCAGAAAATTGGTGTGAGATTTCTGAGGATGAATGGTGGATTATATGGAGGATTTAGAAAGGATTAGGTTGTAGATAATGCCACGTGGCATGCCGTCATTCATTAAAAATCTGATTGAAATATATCCTTAAAGATTGTAAATAGAATGTGACAGGCAATGTGATTGGTTAAAAATTTTATCGAAAATCTATCATCAACGAATTCTGAAAAGGTAACGACATGTGGCACGATGACATTGGATAAAAATCTTATTGAAATCCATCACCAATAATTGTCTTTTCGGATAATGACACGTGGCGCAGCGACAACGATTAAAAATCTTATCCAAAATTACAAATTAAATTATTTTGTATTATTTTGTAAATAAATAAAAAATACTAATATTTTATTGCCTATTGTTAGGGCTATTCAGTGTGGGGGTGGAGATGCAAAAGATAATTACTGTTCATTAAGGGTAGTTAATGTTCACTGGATGGATTAAATAGTGAATAGCCTGGGGGGGCCTTTGCCACGGTGGAACTGCTTTTATCTGATCCTCTTTGTGAGGATTCCGAAAATTCTCCAATCACATGCGTTCATCGTATATCGTGCAGTCATCTTTTGTCAGGTACTATTTTTATTCAATTTTAAAATAAAAAAAGTTACAATGATTTCTAACCGCACGATGTACAATGAACGAACGTAATTGGAAAATCCCCATAATCCTCACAATGAGGATCCGAAGATGATCCTCATTCATCTCAATGTTATATTGCATATTAAATAAAGTTGAGGTTTCATATAAAACTAATTGATAATATGTAAAGTAATTTAATTACTTATAAGCACATACAATGTTTTTTCTTTTCTTGAATATAGGATTGACACTCCTAACATGCTGACAACACAAATCGGTTGACGTTGAGCACGTGTAACTATTCAGCTTTATACATGAGACAATATGCTCTGATACTATGAAGAAAATTGAGATTTTATCATAAAACTAATTGATAATATGAAAAGCAGCTCAATTACTTATAAGCATATGCAAAATACTTCGTTTGTGAGATTGATACTCTCGCATATATTAACCAGTCACCACCATCACATTTTATGGCTGCAAAATGGTTGAAAATTTTCAATAGATATAATGCTTTGTTTAGAATATGACATGCTGACGTTCAAACGGATTAGGCGGTATTGCGTTATGCATAGAGATTATAATAAATTGAATTTAGGTTTTTTTTTTTTTTGTTTCACACACAAGGGGTAACATATACTAACTTCATTTATATTATACATAACATTGGAGTTGATACACCGGATTACACATAATCAGTCAACTATAATTTGGTATAAATTGTCATTTATTAGAATTGAATTTAAGACTTCCTACTTATAAGTGGGACGGAGAATAACTATAACGTAATGTAACTGGTTCATTATACCCCACTTTTAAAAGTGTTTTTGTTGTTTTACTACACCTCAACCAAATTACTCAATACTTACTTTTATCTTTGCTCCATGTACTCTAAAATCTCATCATCCATCTCCCTTATTACACTATTATGGCAACTGAGTTCGGAGAAGCGATAGTCTCTATGATGTCGCAGGTCTTTACAATTCGTTTTCACATTTAGGGCATCTGAAGCCACAAAAATCATCCTGCACGAGACAAAAACTAAATTCCCCGCCAAATTACCCCAAATTCTCTGTGTGGAACAATAAATGGCTCAATTTCTTAAATTGTCATTAAAACTATAATCGGTCAAGTCAAAGTAATGGTTGCCTATGAGTGTGAGAATAGTTGTAGAATGTTGTGGCATAAATTTTCGGATTTGGATCCTCTTCGGATCCTTTCATTGGGGATCTCGGGGATCAATGCACAAGGACCGTTCTAGGGATCTTGGGGATCAATGCACAAGGACTGTTCATCAAAGATCGTGCGGCCACAATTAAATGCTTTTCACGTAAAACGAGGCTGCTTTGCTTTTAAAAATATAAAAAGCATTTAATTGTGGGCGCACGATGATCCCCGAGATCCCCAGTGAGGGGATCCAGAGAGGATCCAAATCCCTTATTTTCCTATGTGACAATTTATGTTATTTATGGGTTTTTTATTGGATGTTTATAACTTTATATATAGGTGGGTTTTGGTCTGATGAATATGAGTTGTAAGAGGCTATATTTAAAGAACTATAACGAGCACTATTTCAAAGAAATAGTACAGATGATGATACAAATATGCAGTAAATGTAGCATTACTCGATAAAATTTGTCTATGGTTATATGGAGAATAACTACAGCGAGCACTATTCCAAAGAGATAGGTTGGAATAACTCTTGGATTGGATTGGTTCTCTGAATCCAGCGATTGGTACTGGACTGGACTTATGGCTTAAATGACCTCTATCTTGTTTTATACTATCATCTATTTATTTTTTTCTCATAAAAAAAGTGGTTCAGAAAAGAGAACATTTATAGAAAATAAAATTTCCATTCAAGATATTTTTTTAAGAAAAAAGAAATTTAATGTTGTAAATTAATGAGGCAGTTTAGAAAAGAGAAATGTTAACGAGATCCTCTCAAAAGTGAGATTTTTTATGTACGCTCCGTCACCTTATATTTTTTGTACAATTTTCATGTCAATATTATAAAATATTGCACGAAAAACATAAGTGGACAAAATTTTTACAGAAAATTCCATTTTGAGAAAGTAGCTTTAGCGTTTCCCTTTGAAAAAAAAAAAGAAAAGGAACTTGTTTAGGCAACAGACTAGAGATACAGAGAAGGCCACATCATAATTCACTTTCAACAGTGACCCATGAACGGAATCTGAGCACCAAGCAAGCTTTATCAAGAGGTGGAAGCCAAAATATAGAAAAATGCCAAATGCATAGGAGTCAGCATTCATCAATGCCTATCTTTCCCATGCTACATGTCCCTTTCCAAAATCCAAGCTGCCAATGCAATTCCAAGTTGAGACAATGAGATAACATGTTTAATTATAGCAACAAATCCCCCAACTAAGCAAAATATATTTGTATATTGTAATTGGAATTAGATTCAGTTGCAAGCAAAATAAAACTGCCTTTTCTGTTTAAAGAAGGCTTTGACAATAATTGGCACCCAATGAGTTTCAAAGTGAAGTCACAATTATAGTGATTAAATATTAAGCAAAGAGATTTTTCTTGAATTAGTGATTTGTCAATCATTAATCTCATAGGTTTTTGTGGTGCTTAAATGACCGGAACATATATTAATTTAACACATATTTGTAAGTGACTTTGTACGACAGTTATAGTAAGGAGAATTTGCAACCAATTTATTCTGTCACCTCTAGTGTAGATATATTGTTGTATCTAGAACACATATGTGCAAGTGGTGGATTCTCTTAATAGTTAGACTTTCTCTTTCAACCCACTGTGTCTTGAGTTCAAACTCTCTCTATCTCTTTAATGTAAATTACCGTAGAATATAGCTTGCAATTGAAGAAAAAAAACCATGCACTCTCATATTATACCTACAGAGACGTTTGATGAAAATAATAAGAGAAACATAGCCATGTATTGGCTTGCATGGATCTATTCCACAACAAAGATTTTCAGGACACGGATAGCTGCCACAATAATGTTTTATGTTAATGATACAAAATTATGTAAAAAAATTTCCAAAAAATATTATATTATTAGCACGAGATACCACATTAATAGCATAGTTGTTTTCTTTCGCTCTCTAACCTCATCTTCTAAGACCTAAATTTCACTCTATCCTAGATGGAAACATAAAAAAGCGCACCCCCATATAATTTGATTCTTAGCTTCGCCTTTGTATACATACAACTTGTTGAGGTTGTGTAACTTGATACAAGCCAAAGATGTGGATAGACTTGCCTCACATTGAGAAAGTACCTCAAGAAAATATAATATAGATCAATAGATGGTTTGTTGCTATTAATATCGAGGTTTTTTGAGATAAATTATACATTGGTCAGAGTTCAGTGATCTTTCTTTTTCTCTTTTATTCAGTCAATAAGGACTAATGAGCTTGAGCCATCTTGGCTTGTTAAGTTGAAGACAATATCAATGCTTGAATAATATGGTGTAATAAGCTCATGATGATCGATTTACAAACACAACTTTTTATCTAACTCTTCACTTAACAAAGACTCATTTTCTAGAAAACAAGATATGTTGTTTTTGCTATGATTGTTTTTATTATAAACACATTATATTTTTGTTTAAAAATTCAAGTACTTCTCGAAAAATGGTAAGAAGTGATTCATAAAAAAATAAATAGAAGTGCTTCAACAAAAAAAGCACTTAGAACTTAGAAGTGCTAATTCTATGCCCTTAAAAACACTTCAAGCTTTTATGCCAAATATAGTCATGCAAGTGGCAATAAGAATTTTGATGCCAAGTTGCAAAAGTAGTGGCTCCAAAACACAGAGTTATAACCAATAGTTCCGAGAAAAGTAGCAACAATTTCCACCCTGTCAAAGACACAGGATTTGAGAAGGAACTAGAGGTTGGAACTTGGATGAGATTTGTTTTTGTTGCACAATAAGATAAGAGAAATATAAAAATCTAGAAAATTAAACATGTGGCCGCAGTTTGCCTATCAATTTGTCGTATACCGCCCACTCCATTGGCGTTAACCAATCCCCTTCACTCACTCTGGGCTCCCAGCTGACTTCTCTCTCTCTGAAAAGCCTTCTCCTGGCAACTGGCCTAAAAAAAGACTAAAACCCATCTGCATGGGGCAGACTTTCACCCAAAATATTGGAAAAAATGAAATAAGCAAAGAAAAATAAAATATACGTAGAAGAAAATCACATCTTTCACTCCTAAAAAAAGAAATCAACCTTTTTGTTGTTGATGGGTCGTAAATCCCATCCTCATAATATTCAAAAGTAAGAGAAATATAGCAAAAAGCAACCCCCTGTTGTGTGCTCCTAGAGAGAGAGAGAGAGAGAGAAGAGAAGGATGATATGTCCATATGGTATAATATGTGTTTGAGATAGAAAAATATTGGTTTGCTGGGTTTTGTTTGTTGGTCAAAAATATATTTTTGGAGATGTCAGGTGGTGGTTGCAGTGTGGTTTGGTTCAGGAGAGATCTGAGGGTTGAAGATAACCCAGCTTTGGCAGCTGCAGTGAGAGCAGGAGGTGTGGTTTGTGTCTTCATCTGGGCTCCTGAGGAGGAAGGCCCTTTTTATCCTGGAAGGGTTTCAAGATGGTGGCTAAAACACAGCTTGGCTCATCTTGATTCCTCCCTGAAAAATCTTGGCACTTCTCTCATCACCAAAAGATCCAATGACAGTGTTTCTTCTCTCCTTGAAGTTGTTGTTTCCACTGGTGCCACTCAGCTTTTCTTCAACCACTTATATGGTAAAACCAATTTTCTTAATTAATTATGCTTCTCAATCTATTGGTTTTGTTTGTATGATTTCTGTAGGCTTTTGAATTCATATTTTTCTTTCGGGTATGTGATTTTTCAATGAATTTGTTGGTTTGGTGTGCTAAATCTCTGGTTTTGGCTGAAAGAAATTGAATTTGTTCTGTTTGCAACATCAAAGGTTGGTGCTTTGATTGATTTGGTGGAGGTGTCTGTTAAGTATACCTACCATGTTCCTAATTTTGGACGATTTACTGTTCATTTAGCTGCTGACAGTATTGGGGTTTCTTGATTGGGGGATAAATGTTATTTGATTGTTGGTAGTATAGTGGTCCCTTTGTTATCAGGACTGGGTGCTGATTTTATTTATGATCTGTTCATTTGGCCTAATTGGATTTTGTTTTGGTACAAAGCCTAGTTGAATTTTGTCTATTCTATCTAAGGATTTTTCTGTTATCCAGTTGATGAACTCTTGTATTCGATTTTACATGGCAATTTGATGCTTAGTGCTATCTTTGTGTTTCAGATCCTATATCACTGGTTAGGGATCACCGGGCGAAGGAGGTTCTGACTGCTCAAGGTATAGCTGTGCGCTCCTTTAATGCGGATTTGCTCTACGAACCATGGGATGTTAATGATGTCCATGATCGCCCGTTCACAACCTTTGATGCCTTCTGGGGAAGATGTCTTAGCATGCCATATGACCCGGATGCGCCACTTCTCCCCCCTAAGAGAATTATTTCAGGTTGGAATGCATTCATATTCTTCTTGAACCTCAACTTTATTCAGCATACAGCTAGCCTTTTATTTGATCTCATGTTCCGTCTTTGTTATTTTCCTTCAAATTATTGAAGGGCTGATCCACATTTTTCATTGGTGTGGTTGGTCATTTAATGTTCTGATTTTCTTTCCCAAATGAGTCAAACTGAAGAGAATCGACAACATGGATGGAAGAAGGTTCTTCTGGTTCCTATTTTTCACCCATGGATTTAGTAGTAATAAGATCTACTTGGTGACTATCAACAGAAAAATGTTGACAGTGTCACACAGTACACTTCATGTGTGGGAAATAGCAGATGTTTTAAGCACTTCAAGTTCTCCCTGTGTGAGTATTCCACCTAAGTTAAGATGATAAACCCTTTTGATGCTGGAGTTGTGTCGCTTCCTCTATAAGCCTCATGATATTGGTGGAGTAGTTGTCATGAGTCATGTCCATGTTACTGGTGAACATGCAGGGTTCACTGACGGCTTAAGTTGCGATTATTTTCCTTTCCTTTGTTTTTGCTTTTTGTGTGTTATAGGTTTCCTGATTCCTTCAGTGTGCGTACTTTTTATACAAGTATTTCCAGTTCTACTTTCACAAGTTCATAACCACCTTTCAGTTCATGTGTTAGATTCACATTCAGACATTCATGAACTTTTCAGGTGATGTATCAAGGTGCCCTTCTGATACATTGGTTTTTGAAGATGAATCCGAGAAGGGAAGTAATGCACTTCTTGCTCGAGCATGGTCACCTGGGTGGAGTAATGCTGATAAGGCTCTGACCACATTTATAAATGGACCCTTACTTGATTACTCTTATAACCGCAGAAAGGCTGATGGTGCTACAACATCATTACTTTCTCCCCATTTGCATTTTGGGGAGGTGAGTGTGAGAAAAGCATTTCATCTTGCTCGCATGAAGCAGGTTCTTTGGGCCAATGAAGGCAACAAGGCTGGTGAAGAGAGCGTAAACCTGTTTCTGAAGTCTATCGGTCTTCGGGAATATTCAAGATACATTAGTTTCAATCATCCTTACAGTCATGAAAGACCTCTTCTTGGGCACCTAAAGTTCTTTCCCTGGGTTGTAAATCAGAACTACTTTAAGGCATGGAGACAAGGTAGAACTGGCTATCCATTGGTGGATGCTGGCATGAGAGAGTTGTGGGCTACTGGCTGGCTGCATGATCGAATACGAGTAGTAGTTTCTAGTTTCTTCGTAAAGGTTCTGCAACTTCCATGGAGGTGGGGAATGAAGTATTTCTGGGATACACTTTTAGATGCTGACCTTGAAAGTGATGCTCTTGGCTGGCAGTATATATCTGGTACTATCCCTGATGGCCGTGAATTTGACCGCATAGATAATCCCCAGGTACGGATATTGAGCTTGATTATCCTGAATTATATTGAGCATGTGCTTCTGAACGAACATGCACCCTGTTCTAAATTTCAACGATGGAAAAAATTTTCGATGCGTTTTTATTCATGTTTTGCAGTTATTGCTTATTTAAGTGTCTTCATCTAGGGTCATCAGCAATGAATAGAAATTCTAGTGCAGTTGTTTGTCCGTGCTCATGACTGTTCATAAGATTGCATTTTTTTCAAAGTTTCGGGGAAATAGTTTTGCCTTGGTTCCACTCTCACATGATGAAAGGAAAAGCCTGAAAGAGTCCACCTCAGTAGTGACTACTAGGTTTATATGGGTAGTGGCATAGTGCTTTCAAAATAAAATCAATAGGAGTGGTACTTAAATTGTCCACCATCAATCGTTTTGGTCATTCTGTGAAAAATGTCCATTAAATTGAAGAAACCACCAGTTCTTTGGTGGGGTTGATTGACAAAAAAGGCCCTCAATTTAATGGTGATTTTTCAAGGAAGGACCAAAATGATTGACAGTGGACAATCTCAGGGACCACTTCTATCGAATAGTGCTTTCAAAATAGTTGGATTCCTTTGAAATCTATACTCTACAGTATCAATACGTATTTTTTTTTTGCTTTTTTCTTTTTATGGAATTTGACATCCTGCTCTCTATAAACTATTAGAAAAGAGGAATCACAGAGTTGTTTTCACACATCACTACCAGACCATCATACATGAAAACTGCAAAAATCTAGTACTGAAAATTTTTGTTTAACTATTGTTTGTTCACTTAACCAATATCTTGGTATGAAGCATTCACTGATATAAATTGACTTGCTCCTGTTGTTCTGAGAGGATTTATGCAATATTGCCACTCTTATTTGATCAAGTTTGTGTACTGAAAATTCTTGTATTTGTTTGATTTCTACAGTTTGAGGGGTACAAGTTTGATCCAAATGGAGAATATGTGCGGAAGTGGCTTCCTGAACTTTCTAGGCTACCAACTGAATGGATACACCACCCATGGAATGCACCAGAATCTGTACTCCAAGCAGCTGGAATTGAATTAGGATCGAATTACCCTCTCCCTATTGTAGGAATAGATGCGGCAAAAACCCGGTTGCAAGAAGCTTTATCAGAGATGTGGCAGCACGAAGCTGCTTCAAGAGCTGCTGTTGAAAATGGGACTGAAGAAGGGCTTGGAGACTCCTCTGAATCAGTGCCAATTGCCTTTCCTCAAGACATACAAATGGAGGAAAATAATGAACCAGCGAGGAACAACCCTCCTGGCACTCGAAGGTATGAGGATCAGATGGTCCCAAGCATTACTACTTCTTTGGCTAGAGCTGAAGAGGAAGAAACTTCTTTGGAACTTCAAAATTTAACAGAAGAAACCAGAGCAGAAGTGCCTACAGATTTAATTGTGAATCAGGAACCAAGAAGAGACATGTTAAACCAAGGGGTTTTTCAGACTACTCATAACAATGCTCTTCCGCCACCCAATGCTGCAGTAGGGATGCAACATGCTGTTGAAGATTCGACTGCAGAATCTTCCAGTAGCACTAGGCGAGAGAGGGATGGAGGTGTAGTTCCAGTTTGGTCTCCTTCAAGTTCTAGCTACTCAGAGCAGTTTGGGAGTGAAGACAATAGCATTGGAACAAGTTCGTACTTGCAGAGACATCCTCAGTCTCACCAAATAATGAATTGGAGGCGGCTATCTCAAACTGGGTAAAAATTCATGAACGATTCACCAATATCCACAATGAGACTACGACTGAAATAAACAGTTTGTTGGGTTCTTTGTTCAACCAAACAATTTTGAACCTGCATCTTGCCTTAGCAGTTAAGAGCTTTGAGACGTACCTACAAATGGAATCGATCTTCTGGTCTCGTATGCATTACTAAAATTTCTCAAGCTTCTAAGCTCTGAAATGATATATCACAAAGCAATGAGTGAATGCCAATTTTTTTGAGATAGAGTTCATCTTTACATTCACACACAGGCAGTCTCATTTTTTTCTTCATTGTTTCTTTTACAGGTGAAACATATAGATGCAAGTAGGAAAACGAAAAGAGTGCTGTGAGGCGTAATGATGCACGCCATCAAATGCATTCGGGTAGGGGAACTTGCCGTCCACATTGAACTTCCGATCCTTTCTCCGCCACGAGTGCCCTCAACAGCAGCTCTCCTGTGTGATATTTTCTAATTAATACAGGCAACTATTAGCTATCCTATTTTTTTGGTTCCACCATAATGTAGCACTGGTGTAAAGCAATGTTGTATTTATAAAGGAAACAAGTGAAATAAGATATGTAGTCTTTGAACAAGCTCAGGGTTCTCTCTCATTCTATTGGCAACAGATGCTTGTAAGATATTATATATATCCACATTTACCTCTTCTTGTAGGTTTGAAGTTTTACTGGTCTGTTAATTTGGATTTTGCAGCACAGTTATCTGCTTATTTTCATATGTGAAGGAGATGAACTACAAGGAAAAAAAAAAGGTGGTGCTATCCACACTTCTTTTTACCTTTCAAGACGCGTTATTAATTTCTATCGTTTGATTAACTTCAATTTATTCGATTCGACGGGAGGAATTGAGAGGTGTGTGGAAGGTACAAAGCAGTGTGTGGATATGTCTATCCAAAAATAAAGAACAAATTGTACTCGTTTCTATTAAGCAAAATAATTAATGCTGGAATTTGAATTCTTCTTTTGGTGGAAATCTTCACAAATATTTTAAGATGGGGACTCTCGAATGTGGCTCTCCTACTGGAGGTAATATTTCTCTAAGAACACAGATTTCTGTAAGTCCCCTGACAAGAGGACGGGGATGGAGATCCTAAAATATGGTCTCATATTTGAAAATGCTTTAGTACTAAATATAAAACTTAACAATATGACAGATTTAAGTGAAAACTTTTTATCTTCAGCGATGCAACACGTAATCCTTGGCATCGACGGCAAAAGTTCAATTCTTACTCAACCCTCATTAAATCAAAATCAACATATTCGACGTATAATTTATGATATAAGGACCAACTGTCACATGCAGAACTTTCACAAATTTTAATTTCTAGTTGAAGAAAAGACTCTAACTACCGAAATAATCTATGACTTTGTAAGAATGATATAATTTTATTGGTTGTGAGTTGGACAAATAATATTTAGACAATTTATGTTAGCTTTATTGCATGTTCTTAGGACTGAAATGTTAAAAAGGTGGGGAGAAAAGACAATACCTCACTCATAAAAAGGACAAATAATGAGATGCTCATAGTAAAGTGTGAACATCGAAATAAATGTTCACCACTACATTAAAGGTTTGACATATAATAGCATACGTGGTATGCGCCATGTGTTTCACAAATTGTACATGTGGATGTGACTTATTAAAATTGAACAAGTCATCAAGAAGGACACTTGTCAACACTTGGTAAAAATGAATTATTTGATTTTCATTTAATTAAATCAAATGTTGATTGATGGAATAAAATCATGAACTGGCTCATAAATCGAGTTCTGGTTCTTACGTCAATTCATGAAGCCTACAATCAAAGCCAAATCCATATGTAGTCAAGGCTTGGAGAGTCTATAAATAAATAGGAGGCTCTAAGACAAAGAAAAGGATTAAGAAATCATTCAAGCACCCAGACCCTGCCAAAGCTTAAGCACCCAAACCCTCAAAACACTTTGAAGAATTTAGAAAGCTCTCTGCGTTCTTCACCAAACATTCAAAGAATCATCAAGCACTACTACCATTGTGGATCTTTCAAATCACCAAGAGCCAAAACCTCGCGGCAACCATTCATCTGAGATTAAGTCATTGCGACCATTGGATCAACAACCTACACATCTACACATCTTTCAGAGATCTAATCAGAGAAAACTTGTAAACAGAGATTGTAACCCTTCAAATTCATTAATACAAATTTATTTTGTACGTGTGTTCTTGTCTTATTTGTTGCAGGAAATTCGTGTTTACATAGAGATTATATATGTTGTCTTTTTTGAGAAATTTTTCATTGTGTCTGGAACACGGTGATACATCACATGATATTATATAAACGGTGGAAAAATTGATCTTTTAAATTGTTAATTTTGACAAAAGTATTTAACCATTTATATAATGACGTGTGGTTATTATATAAAGCCTATAAAAAATCTCTAATCTTTCATTGTGTCTGGAACATGGTGATACATCACATGATATTATATAAATGGTGGAAAATTTGATCTTTTAAATTATTAATTTTGACAAAAGTATTTAACCATTTATATAGTGACGTGTGGTTATTATATAAAGCCTATAAAAAATCTCTATTCTTTTAGGCATAAAGCCGACCAAAATATTATATTTTACTGTGCCTTTTTCTCTCAGTTTTCTTAGTAGGAAAAGTGTCAGATTCAGAAGTCAACACAACATATTTATTACTGAAAATATGATTTTAACTTCTAAAATTCAATTATCTTCACAAAAAATCTGCATATATTTTTTGCTCAAATAAAACTTATTGACTAGACTCTACATAAGTAAATTCATTAATTATATTTGACTTTACCTATTTAAATTTGTTTGAATACCTAAAATACCCTTATTTATATATTTAATGTACACAATTAATTCTATGCAAATTGTAAAGGGAAATAAATGATTTTACAAAAATAATATTTTACATATAAATGTAGGGATTTGTTGGTTTGGATCCGTTAATATCAATTTGATAATCAATTTTGAATTGGCAAACATTTACGGATTTGTTGGTTCAAGAAAAGAACCAACTATAGGTAAACTATTTACATATACAGTCTAGAGTATTTGGTTGACATAAAAAATGTAGGTAAATTGGCATCACGTACATAATTTACCTACTTCCATAATTTACTTACTTGCATTATAGGTAAAATACAAACAAAGTATGAGAATATTATTTGCATATATCATAGGTAAATTGCCAAAAGAAATATGAGAATATTTTGTGTATATACTTTAGGTAAATTACCTACTATAGGGCAATATTATTTATATAGGTAAATTAGTAGAGACGTTTTACTATTATATAATGAGAATAATTTACCCTGAATAATAATGTAGTCGTGATTTAAGGTAATGCACTAGATTGTTGTATAAATTTAAAAAAAAAATAAATAAAACGTTAGGATGATTAATCAGATTTTAAGGCCCTTGATTGAAGCTAAAATTCAAGTGTGAGAAACAGCATAAAAGGGTTGTGGCAAATATTGTAAATAATTTGTAATAGTAGGTTATTTATATTCTTATGTGACAGTTTATTTGATTTTTTGGGTTTTTGTTTGATGTTTAATTATATGTAAGTTTATATTTAGAAATCATGATTTGTTAGGACCAATATCTAAAGTACCCTATTTATTACTCTTGAGAAATAAAAGGTAATGGCCATGAATTTCTTATATGTTATCTCTTAAGTTTTTAATTTCCTTAAACGAAAATAAAAGATTACAGCGAAAAGCTCCTAAAACAGCTGAGATTAGTGAAATTCCCAAAACCACACCGCTTCGGCTTCACTAGGCAAAATATTAAGCCAAAAAGAAGGATCCGATCTCGGAGGAATATCCCATTGCCGCCAACGCATTCACAACAAAATTTGCTCCCCGGAATAATATGGTGAAGAAGATGCTTTGAAATCGTTGTCTCTTTATTTTATAGGAAGGAGATAATTTTATTAATAAATTAGATTAGATGCTGCACCCCATTTACAATTCTTGTACTGGAGCACAATTAATTGGAGTATTACTATACAAAAGGCTTTTGCGGCTACAGAAAAGTAAGAAAAAGAATCTCTAGCTGCCGACTATTGTTTTGATTTTGGGATCGGCAGCAATTCTTCTTGATCTTTCTTTTTTATTTTCTTTTTGTTTCTAGTTCTAGTCGTTCTCTTGTTTTGTGAAGAGAGTATTCAGTTCGTGGTTGTGGCTCTCTCGCTTGATCAATAAGAGCTTTTCTAGTTGTGGTCATGGTCGTGATTAATTTGTTCTATCTTGAATTATAGAGTGGCGATTATTGTTCAGATCTGAAATGGTGATGTTTGTGGTTTGTTGGAGGGGACACATAGCACAGCTTATTTGCCAACGATTGCAAAATAATCCAAGATTTGTATGGTCTTTTTCTCGTGGAGCCTCTATGATAGTTCTCGGGCTTGCAATGTTTTAGTCCTCGTGACTAGGGTTTAGGACTAAGGTTCCTCCATGTTTGAAGAATCGTATTGTATTTTTGATGTGTTTGTAATTGTAGGGTTGTGAATTGTGATGTTCTTACATCATTGTAGTCTCTTGAGTTGTTCTAAAAGACACGTTTAATATGTATGTCGTATATACTTTTTTACTATTTCTAATGAATATTTTTCTCTATAAGCAAATGACAAAACCCTACATGCTACAATTGGTTTTTCGTTGAAAGAGGGATAAATAAGAAATAATTTTATTGTTAATTTTATATTGTTTATTTTACTTGGCACGACAGGAGTGATCGAAGTGCTTTTCGTGACAATTTGTGTACAGCCAATTCTAGTCCTATTGAACAATTCAAACTTGTGATCTTACTGGATCAGCCTTTTCATCAGATTTTACCAGCTTAGGTACCCTGAGCACACTGTACACTATAGTAGCAGCAATGGCTCCAAGAATAGGGGCTGCAATATAAACCCAAATGTTCTTGTAAACTCCAGTGACGATAGCTGGTCCCAAACTCCTTGCAGGATTCATGGAAGCTCCAGTGATTGGCCTGCAAAATCCAATAAATAAGAAAAGCGTATTTTTCATGTTTAAGAGTGACGGTACGTACAATGCAAATGGTAATAAACAGGATTTTTAGATTACTAGTGAGGAGTTATTACCCAGCAATCATGACATTCACCACAAATGCACCACCTATTGCAATTCCAGAGAGATTTTTGCCCTAATTTTGTCAGTCAAGCATAGCGTTAGTGCTTTGTCAACGAAAAAACAATTTAACACTTTTTTTAGCCTTCTGCACTACACATACTCAGTTTCAATGTAGCCGCTAATAAAATAGTACCAAAACCCTAACCGAACCGAGAAAGAGACTGAGAAAAGTAGAGGATGGTACCGCTCTGTCATCAGTGACAACACCACAAATGGTGAACATCAGTGTAAACGTGATAACGAATTCCCAAGTGAGGGCTTGCAGGTAAGTTGTTGGATCAGAGAACTGAGTCATGGTTGCTTGAATACTGTCTTGGTCGTTAAATAACAGCCTGAGGGTCAGGCTTGCTAATGTTGCACCAGACAATTGTGACATCACATACATAGGTACCTATAGCACGACAACATTTACGAAGCAATTTTTAGCAAGTTATAATTGAAAATGTTTTAAAGACACTTGAAAATTTATACTCACTTTGTAGAGTTTTTGTCTTGATGCTTTCAGGAAGCGACTTTGACACTCATAATTTAGCTTTTGTTGCACTCCAAATTGGTAATTTCATTGTTTTTATACTCATGCTAAACTGAAAGTGAAAATCACTACCCATGTTTTGTGGTGGATCATTTATATTATAAAAACTAATCCAATTCGTTAGCTAAAAGACTCTTGAAAACCAAAATTTGAAACTATATGTTAAGATAGGATACGAGAACTCAACTCTCATATCGAACCTCTCCTTACTCCATCTTAGTCTTTTTTATCATTACAGGTGATATTATACATTAATCTATACTAAGAGAATGAAAAATGTTCGAACTTGAGATGCAGTGGGTTGAAAAGGCTGTAACCATCTTTGAACCCATCACTTGCCCCATCTTAGTTTTTTAAGTTGTAAATATGCTAGTCTTCTAATTTTATAAGAGAATACAGTCATTAAACTTTTATAACTTTATGTAAAGAAGTTATTTCAATGAAGAAGCCCTCAAACTTTCCTTGGAGCAAATATAGGAAGGTGTTCAATTGTGTCTCACATGTTTGACTGGAAATATGCGGCCAGCAGCCAAGGCAATAGTAACTGCAGGATTGAAATGTGCACCAGAGACATGCCCAACTGCATATGCTGCGGCCATAAAAACAAGACCCCATACGATTGCTATTCCCACGATTGTAAGAGGTTGTATTTTGTTGACAAGAGCAGCCCCACAGCCTATAAATATAAGAATGTATGTGCCCACAAGCTCTGCCATCATCTATTCACATAAACAAAGACATCGATCCCATGTATATAGTAAAAAAGCGAATAAATAAATTAAACTCTTGATGAGTAGATGATCACAACATTAGTTACCGCCATGTCTCCAACGGCTATTTAGTCTTAAACAAATCTCATGAACAATAGTTGTTGAACATATATAAAAGTTTTTATCATGTAAATGAATAAGTTATGATGTGTACCTTTTGGAAGATTGAAGTAGAACTATCGGCCTTAGGGATGAGCTTTTGAGTACCATCATTTGCTCCTGCTTCTTGCATGGTAGTGTGTCCAACGGACAATACAAGTTTAGGAGAAGAAAGTGAGAAGGAATTAGACATTGCAAAAACTAAGAGGGCTAGTTTTGATCGAGTGAGTACTTGATGAATTGGCCACCTCTAGAAAACACTTCTATTTATATGCCGTAATTTCCTGCACTGTTAGAAAAAGCTTTAAGTTGGCACTGTCACGAGGTTTTTTTTTTTCCATCTGTTACATGAAATTTTATATATTAACTTCCTGTGCCATGAAAGAGTTGCTTTGGTGTGCTGTTGTGCATAATTTGTTAATTTAATAAGGCCGGACTAACCTGTTCTGTTTTAGTTTTGGGAAAGTGATTTGGATGGCATGCATTTTACTATTTGGGAATCAGCTTGGTGGAATATTACACCTGGTAAACTTGATGCGGGACTTCCATGTGTCCAATAGACCAGGTCAGATGCTCACAAAGTAAGAAGAAAAAGGAGAAGAAGTTAGTTATTTTTTAACTTTTTAGATAAATGTAATTTGCTCATTGAGTCATGTTCCATACATATTCTACTGCATGGAACGTAGTCCGAATGCCGGATGAACTTTTGTGCTCGTTTGTAAATTTGTACCAAAATTAGTTATAAATCGAGTGACAAAGTTTGTGTCATGGTGAAAAAGTTGACATATTTTAGAACGCAATATTTTATAAGAAATAACTTATGCAAAATTATTAGTAGGCAATGCCACGAAACTTTAACAACTTAACATGACCGATTTAAGTGAAGACTTCTAATTTTAGTAGTAGAGAGCATTTATCTTCGCAACAACTACATAGGGCAAGAGGTTGATTTATACTCCAGCCGCTTTAATCCAAATCAATATATTTGACTTTGGATTTATGAAGTTTAGGATCAACAACAGTTCACATGCAGAGTCTTGTAAGTTGTTAACGAACATTAAACAGATGTGACTACCTGGAAATTCATTGGCCTAATCCAAGTTGAAACCCTACAATCTGACCCAAACATAACTGCATCTAACATAAAAAAGAAGAAGAAAAAAGAAGAAATTTATATTGCTCCTTCAATTAGTAAATTTATATTTATATCATTCAATTTCCATGAGAAGCATTAATTGGTTAAAGAATATTGCAGATTTGTTTCCTTATTATCTCCAAATGGTTCAAATTTGAAGTTTGTGAGTGTTTTCTGCTCGTCATGATTAATGTCCTATTAATTACCGTTAAATTATTTTAAATTTTAAGATTTGTGTAGTTGATAAATTAAATTAAATTAATTCAATGGTAATCAATCAGGTGATGAGTAAAAATATTTCCAAAGTTTGGCAGAACTTAAAAAGCTACTATCTTTGAGTTGTAACTATATTTTTTTTAGAACAACAATCAATTTCATTGATAACCACATGGGCAATTACAAGATTTGAAATTAATTTTGACGCCTAAGAATGTCAAAGCTTCTTCTAGTCACCAGAAGGTCTCAAAGTAACAATAAATCTTAGATCTGCATCCTCCTTAGTCTTTGAACCTGAAAGATCTACCAATTCGACACCATAGCCAACATGCACAGCCAAAGGGTCAAACAAAGTAAATCAAACATATCAGACCCAAAAAGGTTGATAGGAAGCCCTTAGACAACTAGGGGATTGACAAAACAACCCAGGAGTTAACAAAACTGGGGAAGACAAAACTCTGTACAACAACCACCATGGTGTGTGGCCTAGTGGTTGGGGAAGCCATGGCAACTGATCTCCTCTGCATTGTAGTTCGTTTGAAAGCTCCTTAAAATCAATCTAAATTGAATCATACTCACCCCTACTTACTGCAGCACATTTGGACAATGTGCTTCTCTTGAATTTTTGATGTATATTTCATGTGTGAACCATTTACAAATTGTAACATATATAGAGAAAAGGACCGGAGGAAATAGCCTCCAATCAGTCCCCCAATCTACTCCCTAATTTACTCCTTGGAAGACTACTAACTCTTTTACAATAAGTAGGAAACATGATCCCTTAATTGTAGGCTAAAGTAAACAATACCTAGCCCTAGTTAAGAGTTAAACAATCTCTTGAATAAAGTACCTAGCCCTAGCTAAGAGTTAAACAAAGGATAAAACAGCTAGCTCCAAAAAGGTGTGACTATGATTGATTTTCAGCATTCCAACCGAGAGATGCATCTTCCAATAACCTCCAATCTTATAACCTTCCAACATTCCCCCTCAAGCTGGATCGAGGGGATCCCTTGAGCCAAGCTTGGACAGAATGCACAAAAACTGAACCGTAGGGAGAGGCTTGGTAAAAATGTCAGCCAGTTGATCCTGACTACGAGTGTAATGAGTGTTTATGACTTTGGATTGAACTTGTGCTCGAACATAGTGGCAATCTACTTTAATATGTTTTGTTCTCTTGTGAAATACAGGGTTGGAATCAATATGCATGGCAGCTTGGTTGTCACAAAACATAGACATAGGTTTGTTGCTGGGAAACCTTAGATCAAGCAGAAGGCTTTTCAACCAAATAAGTTCACATGCAGTGGAAGCCATAGCTCAATACTCAGCTTTTGCACTGGATCGAGCTACAACATTTTGTTTCTTTCTCATGTTACCAAATTGCCACCAATGAAGATACAAAAACTGGTGGTTAACTTGCGATCAAGGAATTGCCAGCCCAATCAGCATCTGTGTAACCCATGATGGCAGTGCTATCATTCTTTGTCATTAAGAGCCCTCAACCAATAGACCTTTTGAGATAACGAAGAATTCTCTTCACAATTTGTATATGAACTAAAGTGGGAGCATCCATGAATTGACTCACGATGCTCACAACATAGGAGATATCAGGACGCGTGATTGTCAGATAAATGAGTTTTCCTACCAACCTTTGATACTTAGTGACATAAGAAATAGCTTCACTAGGAGTAGAGAGTTGTAGCTTACTATCCAATGGAGTGCATGCAGGTTTGCAATCCATTAAGCCAGATTCCTTCAAAAGGTCAAGGATATATTTCCTTTGATTGAGAAAGAGACCTTGCTGTGATGTGGCAAGCTCAATGCCAAGGAAATATTTGAGAGTCCCTAAATCTTTGATTGCAAATTTACTTCGAAGAGCAAGCTTGAGAGAATGGATTTCTTTAATGTTGTTACCTATAACTATAACATCATCCACATAGATTAAGACAATTAATTTCCCAACTGAACCAATACGAACAAATAGTGAAGAATCTGCACTACTTATTTGAAAACCAAACTCTTTGAGAATGAAGCTTAGTTTTGCATACCATGCACGTGGAGACTGCTTCAATCCATAAATGGATTTGTGTAGTTTACAAACCATGTCAGGATCACCAGATTGAGGATGACTTGGTGGTAGTTTCATGTACACTTCCTCATCTTATTCCCTATGCAAAAAGGCATTCTTCACATCTATTTGATAGAGAGCCATGATTAATTTACAACAACTGACAATAAAACCCTTACAATGTTCATTTTGGCTACTGGAGCAAAGGTTTCCTTGTAGTCCAAGCCATGAGCTACCAAACAACCCTTGTGCCTTTCAATAGTCCTATATGAGTTAAACTTTGTTTTGTACATCCAACGACTGCCCACAGCTTTCTTCCCTTTGGGAGTTTTGACTACACTCCAGGTTTTGTTGTCATAAAGAGCTTGCAGTGCATCCCTCATAGCAGTTCACCAAATTTCAAGTTCATTTGCCTCTTGAAAGGTTTGTGGTTCATGAGTAAATATCCAAGGTACTAAGGAAGGAGGCATGAGAGGGTGAAAACTACTTATAAGAGACAAAATCCGTGAGAGAATACCTAGAAATATAGGTGACATAATCATGTAGTTGAAGTGGGAGTTGTCGAACCCTAGAATGATTTCAACGAATCAGGGCTTGAGGTTCAATGTCTATGGCTTGAGGAGAAGATAACTCTGGTGATAGGGTAGAAGTATCACTTGATGTAGGAGCTTCTTGGTGATGAGGAACACTAGGAAAAGGAAACATGTCACTCAGAAACTCCTCCTAATTTGCATCACTTAGTTTCTTTGAGAACTAGGGCATGTTTTCATCAAACTTTACATCCCTTGAAACCACAAGCTTCCTTGTAATTGGATTGTAAGACTTGTAACCTTTCTAAGTGGTTGAGTAACCTAGGAAGACACATTTGGTTGCTTTCAGATCAAGCTTATCACGATGTGGGGATTGGTTGTGAACAAAGCAAGTGGAGCCAAAGACCCTCAAGTGTGAGAGATCGATTTTTCTATCTTTCAACACTTCATATGGAGACTTGAAATGTAGTACTTTACTAAGCAATCTATTGATAAGATAGGCAGTAGTAAGTACTCCTTGTGACCAAAATTTCTTTGGTACATTCATATGAAACATGATTGATCTTGTCTTCTCAAGAAGGTCTTTATTTTTCCTCTCGGCAACCCCATTTTGTTGGGGTGTGTCTACGCATGTTGTTTGATGCAGAATGCCATGAATACTTAGATATTGAGACATGTTATGAGACATCTACTCAGTGCCATTGTCAGACCTTAATATATGGATTTTTTATGAAAATTGGGTACCAACCAGTTTATGAAAATCTTGAAAGACATTGGGAAGTTCATTCTTAAATTTCAAAAGATACAACCAAGTCATCCTAGTAAAATCATCAACAAAGGTTACAAAATACCTATATCCATCAAAAGACTCTAATATTGGACCCCAAATATCTGAATGACTGATTTCGAAAGGATGACTAGCTCTAGAAGTGGAAGAATCAAAAGGCAACCTAAAGAACTTAGACATATGACAAATATCACAGTGTAACTTGCCTTTACATAGTTTTGGAAACAAAAATGACATCACCTTCTCAAAAGGATGTGCTAAATGTTGATGCCAAAGTTGTTGATCTTGGGAAACACTTGAACTGACTTGAAAAAACTTGGAGTCCTTGGTGTCTTTAGCTAGGTAGTAGAGACCATTCAAAAAGAAACCCTCACCAATCATTCTCTTGGTGATGATATCCTGAAAAATAACATTGTGAAGAGAGAAAATGGCTAGACAGTTTAGAGAATTAGTGATGGTTCTTATTGAGAGAAGTTGAAAAGGAAAGGAAGGAATATAAATATCAGCTGACTCTATGTGTTTTGAGAGTAAGTTAATCTTCCCTTTTCTTATAATTGAGGCACCCTTCCCATTAGCTACTGACACTTGAGAAGGTTTAGACAATGTTTTGAAATCATGCAAGTTATGAATTTGATTTGTCATGTGATTCGTAGCACCTGAGTCTATTATCCAATAATCATGCTCATTACTAACATTTAAGGCATTAGAAAAGGCACTTGAAATGCCTGAAATATCTTTATGCAAGATATAATCATGTTCAGCCAGAAAACCAGCAAATTTTCCAAGTAAAGCTGTGTGATTCTTCTCTTTAGCTGCATAAGCTTATTCTCCATTGTTATGCATCTGTTTGTTGTGGAGATATGCTGTAAAATCATTGATTAGTGCAGTAGGATTGGTAGTGAAGTTTACCATTCCATTAGTCAAAGAAGTGGCTGCATGATTAGCCTTGTAGACATTGTTGTTTAGGGATCTTTGTGGACCTTTTTCTCTTTCAATGGCTTGGGTCTCAATTCTGGATAGAGAATCCAGCACCTGTCTCTAGTATGTCCATGTGAGTCACAATAGCTACACTTTAAATTTGGTCTTTTTCCCTTGTACACTTTACCTTCAAAGCGCTTGTTGCTAGAGACATAAACCCTAGTCTCGGGGATATTGTCTTCAAAACACTTGTTGCTAGATGCATAAGCTCTAGTCTCAGGAATACTGTCTTTGGACTCTTGGCTCATGACTTTCTTTCTTACTTCTTCCCTTTGGATAATGGCACAAACACTAGTGAAGGAAGGAAGTTTAGCATTCATCAAAATGTGGTTTCTGAGATCCTTGAACTCTGGACCTAAGCTTGCCAAAAGTTGAAAGATCTTGTCTTCTTCTGCTCTCTTGATCAACACAGCGGCATTTGTGGTATGAGGATGATAGACATCAAGCACATTCCAGATGCTTATAAAATTGCCAAGGTGTTGGACAAAGGTCTTTCCTCCTTGTTATAGGCTAGAGATATCTTTCTTAAGCTGAAAGACACGGGCATAATTATTTTGATTTCCATACATCTCTTTAACTTGCTTCCAGAGATGCATAGAAGACTCAGAATAACTGAAAATTCCAACTATCCCACACTCCATGGAATTGAGCAACCATGACATGACCAACTGGTCCTTACATAAGTATAACTCGTAAGTAAAGGAAGTGGCAGCTAAGGCTTCAACGACACCATTTACGTAACCAAGCTTTGATCTCCTTCCAAGTCCAAGAGAGACAACACAACTCCAAGGACGATAGTTGAACTTATTCAACAAGACAGAACTGAGATTTTGATTAAGATTTATTTCAACGTTAGGTAGTGTTGAAGCATCCATCGAACTTTAAGCTTCAGAGTGTTCTTCAACCATCTTGGCTTAAGCAAAAAGAAGTTTAGCGGAAACGATTAACAGAGGCAGGACTTTAGGATTCCTGCTCTGATACCATCTTGAATTTTTTATGTATGTTTCATGTGTGAACCATTTACAAGCTCTAACATATATAGAGAAAAGGACCAGAGGAAACAACCTCAAATCAGTCCCTAATCTACTCCCTAATTTACTCCTTGGAAGACTTCTAACTCTTTTACAATAACTAGGAAACATGATCCCTTAATTGTAGGCTAAAGTAAACAATCTCGTGAATAAAGTACCTAGCCCTAGCTAAGAGTTAAACAAAGGATAAAATAGCTAGCTCCAAAAAGGTGTGACTGTGATTGATTCCAGCATTCCAGCCGAGAGATGCATTTTCCAATAGCCTCTAATCTTATAACCTTCCAACAACTTCATCTCATGACTTACCTATGAAGCTCTATAGTCCCTTTTTTTGGTTCTAACTCTGACACGTAGTAGTTTTGTCTTATTTTTATCTGCTTTTCTATCTTGCTCACAAACCAAAGAAAAAGGTTAAACGTTAATTCGTCGTGAATAAGGTTTGTTTCTCCATTGGACTCAAATGTTATAGTGAATTTTGATACAATTATGAGTGTAAATGTCCCTACATTACATAACCAACAAAAATTTGAATCCAACGGTACAACTAGGGTTGGAAGTTTTTCTCGAAAATCCCAAACCAAACAAAAACAATTCCGATCCCATACCAAAAAATTCTCAAATTGATAATATCGAAACCTTCGGGATCTATACCGAACTGATCCCGAACCTTTCAGAACGGGATTTGGAATTACATATTCAATTGTTCGAGAATCCTGAACCGAACAAAAAAAAAATATTTATTTTGGTTGCATGGTTGCATGCATGTTGAGTGTTCAATTTAAGTAGTTTGATAGTTGACTATATTAGAAATAGAAGTATAAATTAAGTAGTTTGAAACTTTGGAACACCAAATTGACTTGGTATGAACGAATTGGTATTTCAATTGGTATGAAATTTCAAATTAATATGAGGTAAAAAAACCTAAATTTCAATTGATATGAAATGAGGCAACAAAATTTTAGATCCAAAGCCCAAATTTTAGCCCACATCCAAAAAAATCTCAAATTTCAACCCAAAAGCCCAAAATAGAAAATCCAATCCTGATCCATCCTGAAATATAGGAATGCCAAAAATTGGGAATACCGAAATTTTGATTCGGGATTGGTCTTGGAGTCCCATACCGAACCACCCCTAGGTACAACCAATGCAAATGACCCTAAAACAAGGAAGTAACTTATACCTGTTCCATATAAGTTGCTTTCCTAAAACAAAAATTAAAAATTAGAGTGTTAAACAATACTAGTAAAAGCCACTAGAACTATGCTCAACAACTTGATTATGATCAGACTATTATGACGCTTAACCGAAATTTCTTGTTGTAACAAATTAAAGAATTGGAAATTTTGTTTGGTGGTTGATAAATAATTTACGTATTTCGTCATAGGTCAATAAACACTATTTAGTAAAAACATTTTTATTTACAACTAAGAACAAAACTATTATCCAAAATTTTCTCTTCATTGGTCTCTTTGTAAAGGCAAAAATGAACGGAAATACTTGCTTCGGGCACAGCACATTATGACTAATGTATTTTCAGTGTACAAATATCATATTTGAAATTATTTATTTTCTTGAATTTATCTACTTTATAAAATATCAATTAAATCGGATATTGTTTATTCATGATGAACATACACACACACACACACACACACAACACATTGCGACCCGAATATCCAAATAAATACCAAGATTGAGACATGTTGACTGATAGAAATTGGGTAGTTCATAGGATCAGAAACGGATGTCACTTAGACTGTTGATCACAATATGGTGTGAATGATATGAACAGAGAGTGAGTATGGAATTGAATGAATCTGACAGAAAGGGATTTGACAAATATATAGAGATGGAAATAACATTTTTGGAGGAGTTGTATTCTTCAGAGGAAGTTACAACTTTTCATGTTGAAATACAACTATTCATATGTGACAACCCGTCCCAAATTTTACATTTTTATTGTGACATCCCACATTGCCCAGGGGAGTGATCCTCATATGTATATTCCTATCTCTACCTAACACGAGGCCTTTTGGGAGCTCACTGGCTTCGGGTTCCATAGGAACTCCGAAGTTAAGCGAGAAGGGGGCTAGAGCAATCCCATGATGGGTGACCCACTGGAAAGTTGCTCGTGAGTTCCCAAAAACAAAACCGTGAGGGAATGGTAAGCCCAAAGCGGACAATATCGTGCTACGGTGGTGGAGCGGGCCGGGAAGTGATCCGCCCCGGGCCGGAATGTGACAATTTGGTATCAGAGCCTAACCCTGGTCGCGTGTGTGCCGACGAGGACGTCGGGCCCCTAAGGGGGGTGGATTGTGACATCCCACATTGCCCAGGGGAGTGATCCTTATATGTATATTCCCATCTTTACCTAGCATGAGGCCTTTTGGGAGCTCACGGGCTTCGGTTCCGTAGGAACTCCAAAGTTAAGCGAGAAGAGGGCTAGAGCAATCCCATGATGGGTGACCCACTAGGAAGTTGCTCGTGAGTTCCCAAAAACAAAACCGTGAGGGAATGGTAAGCCCAAAGCGAACAATATCGTGCTACGGTGGTGAAGCGGGCCCGGGAAGTGATCTACCCCGGGCCGGGATGTGACACAATAACTGAATGTACGTTTGAGATTTAGGGTCATACTTCTTTTTAAGTACATCCATGATTTCTTGGGCTGAATCATATTCTTTATAGAGAGGTATTAATTTATCTTCCATGTAATTAAGGATTGTGGCCTTAGCCAACTCATTATCTTCCACCCATTTATTATAACTCGAGAGGGCCCAAGGGGTCTCTCATCCTTGATAGTGTACAAAGTCTTGTCATGGGTTAAAAGATAAGTGATCCTTCTCTTCCATATTCAATAATTAACGTTATTCAACCTCTCTATTTTAAAAACTTCAGATTTGGAAGATTTAGTTGCCATAGTTCAGAAAATTACAAAACAAACACGATAACAAGCCACAAATACTAAATGTTCTTAATAAATTAAAGACTAAAAAAACAAAATAAAATAAAAATAGAGACTTATTTATTTTTAGCATCAGATATCGCACGTACTCACAGAGGCTTTGTCCAATCAGTGAAAGACGAGTACTTGTTCAGGCGATCACGTCGATAGAAGGCTCGTTGATTTCTTGTTTGTCAACTTGGCCAAGCGTGATCAACTCTCTCTCTATTTTCGTGCACAAAAGCAGCTTTTTCTTGTCTAGTGGATTCTCTTTCAATTTTTAGTGGCCTTGGTCCCCTTAAATTTCTTGCAATAGAAATTTCTCTTTGTGCCAAATCAGGATATATAAAACCGTAACGAGTATTATATTGATCCAAATGATTTAGCACTCTAACTCTAGGATCCCTAAAGTTAAACCTTTGCTTCCACTTTTGGTCTTTGTGGCTGTTACTCAAAGTATTCCACAAATCAACCTTATGAGTAAAATTATTAGGGTAAATGGGATTAATAAAACCTGAGTTTGAAATGAAAGAAGCTGCTAAAGCCATCTCCAACCAAAGGGTCCAGAGGGCCAGAGGGCCGAAAATAACCCAAAAACCGTCTCCAACTGAGGGCTAGGCCAAAGGGCTCGTGGGCCTCATGGAATCTGAAAGGGCCAAAGGGCTGACCCTTTTCAGCCAGCCAGCTAGCCTCGGGCTGGCTTAAATTTTTGTTAAATTTGTCAGATTTCTTGTTGGGTATAACCGACAAGAATAGTAAGGAAAATTTTGAATACAATGGCTAGCTGACTACATCTAGCCGTTGTATTCAATTTTTTATTTTTTATTTTTTTTATGAATTTAAACCTTTTTTTTTTTTTTTCTATAAATACCTAAGCCATTCCTACACCATTTCTCACATAATTTTCACCATTCCATACCATCTCACTTTATTCTATTTTAATTCTTCACATTATATTTTCTTACCTCTTCCAATAATATTTCCTTCAATTTCTTCAATAATTTTCAAATGGCCTTATCTGCAATAAAAGTTAGGGCTTGGACCCAAAAAGAAGATGAAGCTTTTTGCAGGGCTTATAGATGGGTCTCGGAAGATAGTGTGAGGGGGATTTCTCAAACAAGTGAAGGTGTTTGGACTCATGTGTCCAAAAAATACTTAGAGTTCTACGAAGGCACCATTCCACCGAATACCCGAAACCATGAGAGTTATTCTTCAAGATGGAAGAAACATCTTCATCCAAGTTTGAATAAATGGCATCAAGCACTGTTAGCATTCGCAAGTAGCCATGAAAGTGGCGCCAATTACTATGACAAAGTTAGTGTTTTTATAGTTTATTTTAAATGTTTAATTATATTACATTTAATTTCATAAATTAATTTCCTGTACTTTTTGTAATTATATTTTCTAGGTACGCCAAGCGGATGAATTGTATATGGAGGGCAGCTCAAAACCCTTTCAGTTTCACGGTTGTTGGGAAATTTGCAAAGGGTGGGTATTATTTGAAGATCCAACTCAACATAGACCTCCTATGTCGGTGTTCTGAACTGCATCCTTAGCTACAGATATGGATGAAGATGAATCTCCTGCCATTCAACAAACAATGGTAGAAAGTCCATCTTTGGGTGAAGGTTCCATACCTAAGGCTATGGGACGAAACAAGGCGTGAAGCCTTGTTTGTTTTCCCACTTGCTTTCCCACGTGAAGCCTCTACCTTTTCACATGCATTGTCAGAGTGCACAGAACCAAAAGAACTCCTATCTTTAATTTGTTCCCCACGTGAAGGCTCAAAAACAAATTCTCCTCTTTTTTTTTTTTTTTTCAAAGCAATGCCCTTATTCTTCTTTATTTTCGAAGCACTTCCTCTGGGAAAAAGCAGGTTCGTATCTTTACTTTGTTCCACAGCCCCGCGGACAATCTCGAATGGTAGAAACAATTCTTCTTGGAGGATAACGGTGTTGTCGACGTAGTTTATTACCATGGGAGCACGAGACTGCGGCTGGAGGACGTGACCACGGTGGGAGAACACGACCACGCTGCTGAGTGTTATGAGTTGGTGGGATGCTACATCGAGTCCACGGCGGAAGGCAAGACCATGGTGGAGGCAGAGGGCATGAAAGGCTTATTTTTCGAGCCAAAAGTTGCGAGTTCAAATTTGGATTTGCAGTAATCTGAATCAAACTTGATGGTGCAGGTAAGACTCTTGGATTTTGTGACCAAATTTCAGAAAAAGGTTCAGAAAATATGGGTTTAATGGGATGCTGCAGGTCTTCGGGTTTCTGTGCAATTTTGGTTTTTGCAGCCAATGATGCCCACTGTAATGGGTTTTTTGAAGTTCTAATAGGACCGAATAAATGTAATTCGTTCAAATTCTGATAATGGTAATTATATTTAGGGAGTGTACTTTGTGAATTTGAATGCTGAAATGGTTCGATGGCAGATTGAGTTTTGTTCACTGCTGAATGAAATGGTGTGGGGGGAAATAGTTCGAATTGTTGGGTTAATTCAGGCCTAGGTTCAAATGGGTTGTAGGATGGGATTTCAAACGATTGGGTAATTTTGTGAGTTTTGGATTCTACAAGAAAATTCTCAGATGCTGATTTCGAACTTTCGATCAAAATCGGTTCAATATTTTCCTTGTCCACCAATGTCCCCTTCCCTAATTTCTTCTCAAGTTGAAACTTGGAAAGAACGTTGTTGGATTCGTTACTTGACGAAGAGGAAGTCTCAGATGTAGTTTGAGATGTCCTCGGATGAAAACTGGGCAAATTGTTTTGGTTCATAAAAACCTGGCTCTGATACCAATGATAGAAATTGGGCAGTTCACATCATCGGAAACGGATGTTGCTTAGACTATCAATCACAATATGGTGTGAAGGATATGAACTGAGAGTGGTATGGAATTGAATGAATCTGACAGAAAAGGATTTGACAAATATATAGAGATGGAAATAACCTTTCTGGAGGAGTTGTATTCTTCATAGGAAGTTATAACTTTTCATGTTGAAATACAACTATTCATATCCATTTAGAATTAATTAATTAAATAATTATATTATTTCCTTTATTAATTAATTAACTTATTTCACTACATGTATATTAGTACACTAATGTTATGGTGTACCTTCACACATGGTTACACATATTGTGAAAATCATGTTATCATAATCATATTCCAACATTGACTGATTCCTAGAAAATGACGAGGCCATAACATGCAAATAATGTGTAAAAAGTACGAGTAAACTAAAACCAAAGGCTAGAACTAAATTAAACTAAGAGTAAGAGTGTCCAGTGGGATTACCTCTTATTAAAATGCATGCAGTGGTAGAGAATACTAAAAATTGCAACATAAATGAGAATATTCTCATCCTGAGTATGATGGGTATTTACAAACTAACAGGAAATAAATTTCCTAGATTAACTGAAGTAGATGTCAGAACCACCAGTGATTCCTTGTTTGCTACAAAATTTAGCTACTAAGTATTTGAGCGGTCAAAATAGAAAGTGTGAGCCGAAAAAAAGCAAGGATATACTAAAACCTTTACTTTTCGTAACATAGTAACACATTGCTATAAACCTGTATAGTTTTCAAAATCAAACTACAAAATGAGTATGAAAAGTCAATTCCAATACTATAAAAGCAGGTATGCTAAAGATACAGATAAATCACACGTATCTCAACAATGTAATACAAGGTGCTCATAAAAAAATGCAAACACACAAGTCCGTATAGAAGGTAGCTACATGAACAGGTTGGATGTATTAATCTACACTCAACTATTGCATACACGTGAAGTTGGCGCTTACCGCGTCATATACGAGTCCTAGACGTAAAAGCAACTAGCACAGGTTGGCACCTACAATGGATCCAATGTGAGCGTAATGGTGCGATGTGAACATACATGTGATGCTGGTCTTAGCCCGAACGAGTACTATAGACACCAGTGTAAGCATACCTGATAAGCATATAAAATATGTATGATCTTGCACTCCAAAATTCTCATTTTGTGCTAAAAAAAATTTTGTATTTAGAAAGAAAAATATACTTGTGAAGAATACAAAATGAGATTTTTGGAGTGCCAATAACAATTTCCCATATAAATATGTTATATAATAAATTTAATTAAATTGTAGTATTTTATAATTATATATTTTTCTATTTTGCATTTTATTTTTCCCAACTTCTCAATACAAGTATAACTTTTTTTAGTGTAAATAAACACTTATTTATGATATATAATATATTTACTTAAATCTGCTTAGGCAGAGAGGGCTAGGCTCCAACTATCCGCCCAACTAGTGCTTAACGTATTTTAGAATCTTGGTTTCGAATTAGACAATTGTATTCTAAAAGTTTTCCTTCTTATTCAGATAATTTTATTCATAAAAATCAGCTTTAGATGTCCAAGCCTTTTGCATTCAATCTTAAACAATATTTTTTTGTAAGAACATTAACAAATATTTGCCCTCATTAGTATGTAACCAAGTCTCTCTGTGCTAACCTAACATACCGATGCCACACCTTTTTTGTGTGGTGAACGTTCTTCTATTTTTTCTCCGAATTTGTAAAACATGGTTAATTTTTCTGTTTTAGGTATTAGAATTTTTCATGCAGCATTTTGTCCATCTTTGTCCTCGTAAGAGGTTGAGTAAAAAAAGTGGTCATGTTGTCCCTCCTAACACCATATCCGCAACCAATTCGCCCTTCCTCCCTTTTGTTTGGTTGAAGTTAATTATGAGTCACACAAAATGAGTTGTTTGGCCTCATAAATTTCCTCAAGTGGACGAGCTGAAAATTTTGAAAATCTAAACGGTAGGACGAATTTAGCTAATTATCAAAGGTCATGACACAATTAGCTAAAGTTAAAGTTTATAGGAGAAAATCATAACGCCTTACAAGTTTAAGAGGCAATTAGCAAAAACGTAAAATAATTAACGCATAGTTAGAATCCACATAACTAGAAATAAAACTACAAAATAGAGTTTGATCAAGGCTTCAAGGACGCTCAAGTTCAATTTTAAGTGTCACTAATATTAATAAGGGTAGAAACTTCATTTTCCAACTCTTCATAAGGGCCTGGAACCTATGTGGCATTCCTCATTTACTTGACATTAATTAATAAGTACACCCCATTGACCAAGATCAAAATCAAAATCAGCTTTTAATAATTATTAAAAAGTTATATCGATCTTCAATTTAGGGCTAGTGTGGGATTGTTGGGCTTTTTAAAAAAATTGCTTATGTCGTGCTTTAAGAATAATCAATTGCAAAATAAAGCAGTTAAGTGTTTGATAAACTGTATTTGAAAGTATTGTGAGTATGAAAAACAGTGCAAAAGTATTTGGTAAATTTTAATGTAAAAGTGATATAATTGTATCCAATAACAAAACTGGAAATGATAGTGTAAGCGACGACGACAACAATGGTGGCAAGGTCAATGGTTGTGATGGTGATGGTGGTGGTGCAAATAAAGGGATATGGTGGTTGGCTATAGAGGTAACAATGGTGGTAGGTGTTGGAAATGTGCCTTAAAGCCAATCATATGATGATACTTTACTGACATTTCACATGTTAAACTAATCTAGTTTAATATAAAGGGCAAAGATTATTGTTTTAAAGCTGTCTCATACAAATGTTATATGCTTAAACGATAAGTCCAAGGAATATGTAATTGGGAGAATATGATCTAAAGAAGTTAGATTCATGACACCATTCTCTTTCGTATGCATATCCTAAATGATCTTGATCATAGGATTGCCAATTGGGCATTGACAGTCTGTTAAGATCAATACGTGCTATGTCTTCTCTTAGGCAGAGTGACTGGTCTCGAGTCATTGATGTGACTGACACCAAGACAAGCATGTAGGTGCTCAATAGAGAATGAGTCTATTGAACGCGATCAACGAGGAGTTCTCATACTCATGCCACATGAGAACTCATGGTTGGGATAATGCGAAGTAGTCATTTGACCTGAGGCATCATAGTTGTCTTGTGGTTAGGTCCTTGATCTTTGATTATATCAAACTCACTCCGTCAAAGGGTATCCATGACATAGTTAAGGTTAAGCCACTTTAGCCATGGAGGCAAGTGAATGCACAACAAGGGATCTCTAACCTTCAAGCCGTTTGAGGGAGAATACTCTATGATATGATTAAGAATCTCTGGCCAGAGTATGAATGAAATTTAGGAATTCGTTTCAAATCACATTCAAGGTAATCATACAAGTAAGAGAATCACATTGGATAGTAGACATGAATAAACTATCAAACCAAACAATGTGGTCAAGAGTATTATATTAGAGAAAGGCCGTATTGCATTGTAACCCTAAACTGAATAGGTTCTCCACCTCTTCTGATTAGCTTGGGTAGTCATGACATACTGCTAGGTGTCACTCATGGTTTGTGGAAGCCCTAAAGGTCTATAATCACTAAAGGGAGAATTGAAAATAAGTTTCAATTCGCAACTGATTTGAAGAGTTTTAGTCGCCCACTACCTCGCTAAAAGGAACCTAATGGATCGTACACTTTGTAAGGTAGAGATTGAAGAAACAACAGAGATGAGTAAGGATAATTAAATGGTTTAATTATTTATGGCTAGGATTAATTAATATGTTAATTAATTAAATGAGTAAGTTCGTTTTAGCTTTTGAGTAATTATTGGACCTCAAGGCCCATTGGGCTTAGAGCCGTCAAGCCCATTAACTTAAGTTGTATGACAACTTAATGACTAAAGACTCAAAAGGGCCCAAACAGCCCAAAGCCTTTAAACGGCCAGACATATCATGAATGAAAAGGTTTTGGTTCTTTTTGTCACTTAAGTGAAGTGACTATATAAAGGACTTTATAGTCAAAATTCATTAGGGTTCTCTCTTGAGGAAATTGGAGAGAACAAAAGCTCTCCTTTTCTTTCTAGGAGACCGGCCCCCTTGGTGGGGATTTACTAGTATCAATCGTCCTTCAAGGTCACTCATCTCTTCCTCAATGCTCTCATTTGTGTGGAAACTTAGAGGATCCCTTTCTTGGGAACTTGGAGAATCCATTCCTTCATTTATATCCAAGAAGTCATGGAGCCAAGAAGCAAAGTTCCTCCATCCACATCATTGGAGCCAAGGAGCAAGGAGACTAAGGAGCAAGTGCGATTTTGGTTGTGGTTATGGTGGTAGTGGTGGCGGTTGTGCTTATGGTGGTGGTGGTGGTGGCAATGGTGGTGATGAGGGTAGTAGCATTTGTGGTTTTAGTGGTAGTGGTGGGGTGGGTACGGTTGTGGTGGTGGTGCGATTGTGGTGTGGTGGTGGTAATGACAATGACATTGCAAGTGGTTAGGGTTTGTAGTGGTGTCATTTTATCTCTTAGGATAAAATGTGTCTACATGGAAAAATAATGTTAGTTTTTAAATTAATAAACGTATTATAGGAATTAAAAATATTAAATAAGGGCTCAACTCAGCTTTTTATTAAAGCAGCTTTTAAAATTAACCTACAAGCTGCTTTTAAAAACTATTGTCTGGAGGTCATTACTTTTAAACTAAGTAGGACATTTTATTTTTACCAAACATTTTTTTACTGCTCCCACTTAGTACTATGGTCTAGTGGTATTCCTCGTCACTTGTAAGTGAGAGGTCTAATGTTCAATTCTCGCCAAAGGCGAATTTGAACTACTTTATTGCTAGCCTATTGTGAGGCTAAGTTATTCCCTCCCCCTTAGTGTAGATAATATCATTTGTTCAAAAACATTTTTTTTATTGCTTAACTTTATCTTGGTGAAAAAAAAAAAAAGATAATGCCAAATTTGGCCTTAATACTGTTAATATGAAGAAATATAGAAGCCATGGGAAGCAGAGTTATGAGAGAGAGTGGCAGAGAACAAAGAGAGAGAATTCAGTATTATTTTTCTTAATCAAGAAGTTATTACAATCATTTCTTTTTAACAGATTACACAACGACCTAACTAACTCCTCTCTTCATCAATTGACATGTGTCTCAATCTAGACCTTCCATACTCTTCATTACCTAACATGCCATCTCAAACTCATGTTTGAAAGGACCAAGCATAAGATTGGAACAAAGAGTATTGAAGAGTGAAGTATTGAGTTCTTTTTAACAGATTACACAACGACCTAACTAACTCCTCTCTTCATCAATTGACATGTGTCTCAATCTAGACCTTCCATACTCTTCATTACCTAACATGCCCCCTCAAACTCATGTTTGAAAGGACCAAGCATGAGGTTGGAACAAGGAGTATTGAAGAGTGGAGTATTGAGTCCCCTGGTGCTGCGTCGGATTGAATGACAAGGCTATGGCCGATAAGTTGTCATAAAAGATCATTGGAGACTAAGGCAACTGAGCTTGTAAGACTTGAGAAAGTACATGAATCCAATCCAATTATGCAGCAGCGGTAGATAGAGTTGCAGCCCAGCAATTAAGAAGGAAGAAATCATTCTCAAAATCCATGATAAATTCTTTTGAAAGAAAACTTGGGGCCTCTACCTTGGTCAGTAATTAGCATATGGTACGCTAGCTTAAGATCAACAGTACTTGCACCATCATATAACCTACTCAAGGTATGCATTTCGTCAAGTTTTCCAATGGTCTGACTGGAATGGAAATTTTCAAGGATGTGTTCCTATTTTGAGTCCTATTTGGATTCCCAGGATTTAGGTTATGTGACAAAATGCTATAGCTTCATATAGTTCATTCAACTTGTTATCCAAAGTTAAGTAGAGAATGCTGCCAGCACCTTCAGTTGCAACCTCGTAAACGACTTCTTTGCCAAAATTTGATCCAAGTAATTCCCATGCCCTTGTAAATGACCTCTTTGCCAAAATTTGATCTAAAATTTGATCAACTAGCTTTTCGACCAACCCACTCTGGACTACCAACCTTGCCTTCGAACAGCAGTATCCCTTTTACCGCCCTCAACTAAGGGGAAGCCATCATCAGGATTCATATCGACTTCATCTAATTGCAAATGATCTGAGCACTGAGATGATGGCGTCAATGGAGTATGGTTGTGTGAATCAGACAACTCAATAGATAAAATAGCTTTCTTAGTTGCCACCATTTCCAGCTTATCATCAAACATGTTTTCTATTCTTTCCTTATCAGCTCTTTCACTAGTTGTGTCGTTAATCACACCATGTTCTATTAGAATGTAATCTCCTTCTTGCCATAAAAAAAATTTTGTGAACAAATTTGACATGTAGTACTTCCAGGCGGTGGAGAATTAGGATATGAAGAAGGAGGTAAGCCAAGAACTCCTAGTGAAAATTGAGGAAAAGACTTGTAGGTATTAAATCTTGGACCATTGTTGTAATGGAAACACCCTTTACCACGATTCTTAGACTAAAAATTCCTATATGCATCATTATAACCACCAGCATTATTACCATAGCTTGACTGACCACCAATATGACCATTGTAAACCCCATTATCATATAGCTAGATTGGCATGAACTCAAATTAGATTAAGCATGATAACCACCAATGAACCAGCATATAACTGAGAGCTAGAAAGAGAGGAAAGAAAGAACCTTGTGTCTGATAGTCACCAAATTTAGTTACCACAGTAGACATAAGGGGTGCCACAGAAGCACAATCCACAATGACTTTGTCAGCGAGCAATTGTTGACGAAAGTTCTCGAGTGAAATAACACCCTCACACCTTCACACCCTCCGATTACACATTTAAATGTGTTGCATGTTGCAGGGAGTCCATTCAACGCAATGAGCACAAAGTCTTCATCAGCAAGTGTGACACCAAGAACAGAAAGTCCATCCCTTGCTTCTTTAATTCTTCGAGGAAACTGGGAAATTGAATCTGATCCTTTCTTCATGTTGTCAAGAAAAGTCAGTAACTGGATTATACTAGTTTTTGTACTTGGTAAGAAAAAATGGTTTTTAAGACGACCGCATATCTCTCGAGAGCTCTTGCTACCAATCACACAGGAAATTACGGATGAAGAAAGTGTTGCAGTAAGGAGTAACATTAGAGCATAATCATGCGTTTTCCATGCTTTAAACTCATATTCTTCAGGGCTAGCAAATGAACCATTTGGGAGTACTGAATGTACATAGGTTGCTGCATACTAAGGATGACACAAATTTGATTCGTCAACGAATCCCATAATGCCATGGCCCTCAAGCAGCAACTGCAACAGAAAGTGCCATTGAAGGTAATTGGTCTCGTCCAACTTAACAGAAATGGATGTAGAGACCGAAGAAATCAAACGGTAATTGGCGATTGCAAGATTTGCAACAATTTGCAGTGACCATTTTGAGAAAATTGAGAGGAAGATTTTATTGAGGAAAAAGCTTGAACACTTTATGTGCAACAATTTGTAGCTTGAGAAACACAAACATGGGTAGTCGAAGGTGCCCAAAAACACAAAGAAGACAAGCACAACACAAGAAATGTATAATGGAAGTTAACAAAGCTTTAAGAATCAAGATTCCAAAGCTTGGACACCGATGATTGATAATCCATAGGTACGGATTTGAGCTTGATATCTTGAATTATATTGAGCAGGTGCTTTTAAACAAATACGCAAACATTGTTTACAGTACTGCAATTATTCATATTTTGCAGTTATGGCTTATTTAGTGTCCTCATCTTGGCTTATTTAGTGCAGTTGTTTGTCAGTGCTCAGGACTTCTCATAATACTGCAAGTTTTTTAAAGTTTCGGGCAAATAGTTTTGCCTTGGTTCCACTCTCACAAGACGAAAAGAAAAACCTAAAAGAGTCCCCCTCAATGGTGGCTACTAGGTTTATATAGGTAGTGGCATAATGCTTTCAAAGAAGTGGTTTATGACATTTAAAATTAATAGTAGTGGTACCTAAGTTTGTCCATTATCAATCATTTTGGTTTGTGAAAAATCTCCATTGACTTGAAGAAACCACCACTTCATCAGTGGGATTGTTTGACAAAAATGCCCTCAAGGAGATTTTCCATTAACATTGAAGTATTCTAACTCGGTGGCAATGAAGATGGATGTAGCTCATTCATCATGGTTGACACACCTCGATTCAGAATGGTCACCTGGACTTCAAATCAAACTGTGCTGGCCAACCCAGGAGGGTGATGAAGCCATAAAGTGTAGTGGTATGGAAAATATGAATAAATTTAAACCTAAAGTGCCTAAATATAAGAGTGCGCTTGTGTGTTGGAATGAACCCATTTCACACATGATGTCAGAGCATAAGTAAAGTAGAGTAAAGTAGGATGAGAATTATACCATCGAAGGTAATCTCCAATATCAAGATTTGCCAAGAATTCTCGTCGATATGAAAGCTCAGCTACTAAAGCCTGGAGGAGAGAAAAACAAGGGTGAGTGGGCCTAAAAATAAAGTTTTATAAAAACCTTTTTTTAAAACATTATAACCCCTCGCCATAAAATAAGTATAGTTTCCAAATATACATACTACGTATAGTATGCAAATACTTATTGTAGCCTGTAATATCTCAAGAATGCCATACGTCGCAATATTGCGTAAATAAACACATAACAACCGATATCACATAATCTCGCATAAACAAACATATCCTATTGAGTGCTCATCGACACATGCTGACACACGAGTTCATGCAGAGGTATTCTGACATGAACATGACTGGGTGTAATAATGATTTATGCTCTAGTACTACAATCACATGAAGACTAGCGCTATGCGCGTCACATACGAGTCCTAATTGCCTATAGCAATATAAGACAGGACTGGCACCTAAAATGGATCCAAAGTGAGGGTAAAGTACAATGTGAACATACACGTGAAAAACTGGCCTTGGCCTGGACGAGTACTAACACCGATGCAGCAACGATGAGCAGATAACGTAAATATGATTATGCCATAGTAATTCAACAATTCTAGTCAATATAATATCATTCCTGACCATAAATATATTTAAGGCATCTCCTTATAATAAGCTTACCTATGCACACTGTATGATTATTTCATAATTTCCCAACAATAAGGTATTCCTTATAAAGGTTAATTTAATTATGGAAATCATGTAGAAAATTCATTAATAAAGATCATGTCGTCGGGTCAAACACGCCTCGCAGACATCGAATATCCTTGCAATGCGCTTCACCTAGAAATGAAACCATTTACGGAAATATAACGTACTAACGTAATTACGCATTTTCATACAAAGTACAGCTAATAAAAGAACTATTTTAAAATGGTCGAATTTTGGAAAACAGACAGCGGATTCAGATTCGGAACTTCAAGAAACCTAAGGAGGGACCTCGAGTTCCTCCATGCACCACCACACACGCCGCCACAAGGTGGTTGCACTGGCATCCACTAGCCGCACGCACCGACAACCCACATGAGTCCACACGCGCCCATGTGCCTATGAGTACCATTGTACTCGCCTTCCTCGTGAAGGCCTGCGTTTGCAGGTTTTAGCTCCGACTTCCATAGCTTATTTCGAGCTCAATAGTCAACCAAAATCTATGATTCAAAAGCCATATTGAAGCTAGAAATGTGGAGAATAAGTCCATACCAAAGTAGAGCCACGTTATCGTCAGTGTTAGCCGACAAAATGATCTAAAGGTGGCCTAATGGTCACAGGTTCTTGCTGGAAATCTGGAGAATTTCTTCCCCCATGTCAGTTTCGTTATAAATCTTCACCAAAACGCTTGAGATGGGTCATAACTAGGTTTTGATTGATCTACAATGAAGATTAGAGAAAGTCCCGAGGCTTACCTATGTTAGAAATGGGGAAACTCGCAGGAAAACACGGCGCCGGTGTTCGTTCCAGAGCTTGAGGGAGAACATGCAAGGCATGGTATTGATCTAAGATTGACAAGGAAACGGTAGCTCCACCGCACCAGGGTCCTCAATAATGGCAAAGATAAGGGAAACAAGGGAGAAGTAAGGGAACCCGATCATCTCGTTTCTGAGTTTTGGAAAGGATGACGGAGTTGTGATGTTTAGATGGTGGTTTAGTCAGGCTCATCGGAGGAGATAGAGTGATGACTGGTGTTGGTGGTCCTCGGCATGGGTTGTACAGAGAGGGTAGAGAGTTTGAAAAAAAATGAAAGGTGATGGAGGATAGAGTTAAGGGAATCCGAGAAAGAGAAAGAGTGAGGCGTCTGAGAGAGTTGGAAGACACGGGAGTGAGGGCGGAGTATGGGGTGTGGGCCCCACTTGGTACACAACCCAAGGCCAAAAAGACAAAATCAAATTATCTCCCATAAACTTGAAATTACTAAAGCGCCCTTTACAATCGTAGTTTGTAAAATTTTAACTGTAGTTTCGATTTCAATTCTGCTTGCACCTACATGTTCATACCATTGAGTACTTCGAGAATACGGTAAAATAGTATCTCGTACGTGTCACGAAATGATGGTAAACGAAAGTCAACAATCTCTCCTCAAAGGGCATTTTCGTCAATTCCCTCTTTTAAAATGAATAAAATCGTAAAATTAGGGACAGGTTGTCACAATGGTTATGGCATCGGAGGTTGGGGCATCTCAATTTCCAAAGTTTGAAACGTCTTCAACAACATGCAACATGCCATGGTATATGCGCTCCCTACTATACATGAAGCACAAGAAGCATATGAGGGTTTTGCTATAAGGAAACAACACCGAGACTCATTTCCAAGAAAATGAGCATGGAGAGCATCTAAACCTTTGGAGCTCATTCACTCGGATGTTTGTGGACCAATGAAAACCACCACTCATAGAGGTGACAAATACTTTCTGATTTTTGTAGATGATTTTTCAAGAATGACATGGCTTTATTTCTTGAGGCATAAATTAGAAGTATTCTATGTGTTTAAGAAGTTTAAATCAATGGTTGAAAATCAAAAGGGTTTGAAAATAAAACTCTTATAAATGATAGAAGTGCCGAGTACACCTCAAAAGAGTTTGGAAGATCATGTGAGGATATGAGACTTGAAAGGCAACTGACTGCAGCTTATTCACCGCAACAAAATGGTGTAACTGAGAGGAAGAACATGACTATTGTTGAAATGGCATGGTCTATGCTACATGAGAAGGGGATGCCTTATGAATTTTGGGGAGAAGCCGTATATGATAAGCTCATATTTATATATATTTTACATCAAATTCACTTGTCTTTTCTTAGTTAGTTCCTTATATTTTTGAGCTATTTACTTTGTTTTTGTGTTTTGTAGGATTTGTCAAGTAAAGAAAAGAAAAATAACACAAGTGGAATTTTAAGTAACAAATTCGTCAAAACTGCCTGTGCAGGTCAGCTGACTTTGGAAGCAAGTTGCAGACAGCTCAGATTGAATTAGAGAATGAGCCTTATATTCTTGGAAAGCTACGGATGTCTATTTTCTGGAACATTTCGCGGATTGTTAATATCATTTTTCTAGAAGAAGTTTTGGCCGTTTTAACACTGAAAGGTTCCGAAGAGGCTGAGCAGTTTGTAACTGACAAGGAAGCATTGAAAGCAATAAATCCAATAAAACTAACAGCCAAAACTGATGCAGCCAAGAACAAGCTAGCTAACACCTATTCAAATATCAGAGGAAATGGAAAATTAAGTGAGAGTAATTGGCATAAAGGCTGCCCAAAGAGTTACAATTGTTTTAGTATTTCCTATCACTTATTGTCATCACTAAATGGCTGTTAGTGGGGTGAGTTATGGAAAAAAATGGTGGCAGCAGAAAAGAAGAAAAGGGCTGCAGGTTGCAGCGGCAAAGGGTGGAAAAAAAAGGTGAAAGAAAAAGATGTCTTTCTTTTGTTTTAACTTAAGGATTGTGTAACTAAATTTTTAGTAGTTAGGGGCTATTTGAAGCCCCAAATATGATTGCAAGTTTGTTATGACATTTTGTTTGAATTACGTTTATAATGGATGAAAATTGGTTCACTACTTGTCTCATTGATGAATTCTTTATGTGTTTTCTACAGATGCATACTTAGTAAGCATATCTAGGATTCTAATGCTATGAATATGTGTGTGCCTGCCGTCGTCGAATGAGGACCTACATATGTTCTAGAGTAGTACTTGTTAATTGCGATTAACATGTGAATCAATTTCTAGGATAAGTAAGAGAACGCCAGTACTTACGATGCCTTGTGATGACTCAAACTCTTTTCGTTCTTAATGATTTATACTTGTTAAATCTACGAACACACCATTCTAGATTGCTTGCTAGGGACTAAGTTAAGTTGAAAACGCCATTCTCTTAACATACTACATAAGAAAGAGTAATAGGTTGAGTTCTAACATTGAGCCAACTTGAGCATCTTCATCCGGAAATAAAAGGAATTTGAATGAAACACAACATGTTTGCATGATTATTTGGTGGTGGATAACAATTCCCCTAACTCGTTTTTCTTAATTTGTGAACTACTTAAAAATCTGTTTTTGTCCTGTTTTTGTTCGATTTAATTTAAATAGCAAATCAACTCCAAAAATCCCAAAAATTTGTGTGAGTGTAGCTCTGTGTGTCTAGTGTCTTCATATAAAATTTCGTAGACTTTAGATTAGTGTAAGTCGGTCTAATAATTATTTTTCGGTGACTGATCAGTAGGGACAGCAACACAGTTTTTGTGACATTTTAAGTAGTTAGATAAAACAATCTTCTGTGGGAAAGACCCTTATTTTCATATGCTACAATTGACAAATCTTAGTGTTAATAAGGAAAATCAATAGGACATTTGTGTGCTACTTTGTGGTGTGCCTTTAATCCTATCAGTATATACTGTTGTCTACCTAATCAATAGGTCTCCTACTAAAGCTTTAAAGGACAAGAATTCATTTGAAGCATACAATGACCGAAAACCATCTGTAAATCATTTGAGGGTGTTTGGGTCGATTTGCTATGCTCATGTTCCCAAGAACCTCAGGCACAAACTTGAAGAAAATAGTGAGAAGTGTATCTTTGTGGGGTACAGTGGTCATACAAAGGGTTATAGGCTCTTTAATTTGAAGAAGAAAATTATAATTTCAAGAGATGTTGTTTTCAATGAAAAAACATCTTGGGATTAGAAGAACAAATCCACCCAAAATTCTTCACTTCAAGTTGATAATAGCAATGAAGATGAAGAAAACGAAGTTGAAGTTGAAAATGAAGTTCCACCATAATCTCATCCTCAAGAAGCAAGCTCTTCATCACCACAGTCACATGCAAGCCCTTCATCACCACAATCACAAGCGTCTACACCTAACTCAACTCTTATTAGGTTGAGAAGACTTAGTGATGTGTATGCAAGTTGTAATTTTTGTGTCATTGAATCAGAACGTTTTGAAAAGGCTATGTAAGATGTAGCTTAGCAGAAAGCTATGGAGGAAGAAATCTCAGTGATTAAGAAGAATTCCACATGGGAATTGGTGGATAGGCCTAGTGATAAAGATGTCATTGGTGTTGAGTGGATTTACAAGACAAAGTTGAATTTGGATGGTTCAATCCAAAAGAACAAGGTAAGGCCAGTTGCAAAGAGCTATTCACAAAAACCTGGAGTTTCAGTGACACTTTTGCACCGGTGGCAGGGCTTGAGACTGTTCGAATCCTAATTGCACTGGTGGCTCATAAGGGTTGGTATTTGCACTAGCTAGATGTCAAGTCAGCATTCTTGAATAGGGTTATGAAAGAAGAAGTCTATGTTGATCAACCAGAAGGCTTTGTCGTAAAAATGAAGAAATGAAATTGTACAAGTTGAAGAAAGTTCTTTATGGGTTGAAGCAAGCACCTTGTGCATGGTATGGGGAGATTGATGCTTACTTCAGGTTTTAAAATAAGCAAGAGTGAGGCTACTTTGTACACAAAAACTAAAGGTAATTCAAAATTTCTTATTGTCTCCATCTATGTTGATGATTTGGTGTTTACTATAAGTCGTGAAAAAAATGATTTTTGATTTCAAGAGAGATATGATGAACAAGTATGAAATGAGTGATTTAGGCTTGTTGCATCATTTTTTAGGAATTGGTGAGTGCCAAACCAATGAAAGCATCTTTATCTCACAAGAAATGCTAAGAATCTCCTTAAAAGGTATGGAATGAGAGGATGTAAGTTTGTATCTACACCTCTTGTGGCTAATGAGAAGCTACAAAAAGAAGATGGAAGTGATGAGGTAGATGTCTCATAGTTCAGGAGCATTGTCGGAAGCTTGATGTTTTTAACTGCTACATGACCAGATATTATGTATGCAAGTTCACTGTTGTCTAGGTTTCAGAGTAAACCAATTCAATTCATCTTAGGACTGCTAAAGAGAATACTGAGATATATTCAAGGTTCACTGGATTTTGGCATTCTGTATGAGATAAATGTTAAGCCAAAACTAGTTGGATTTTGTGACAATGATTGGGCAAGTAGCATGGATGACATGAAAAGTACATCGAGGTATGCTTATTTATTAGGTACTGGTGTTCTCTCATGGACTTCAAAGAAGCAAGACAATGTTGCTCTATTGACTGCGGAAGCTAAATATGTATCGACTACTTTGGCAAGCACTCGAGCAATGTGGCTGAGGAAGATCATGAATGATATTGGTGAGAAGTAAAAGTAGCCAACTCCTCTCATTTGACAACAAATTTGCCATAGCAATGTCCAAGAATCTTGTCAACCATGGTGCTACTAGGCACATCAAACTGAAGAATCATTGCATCAAAGATACTATTGAAGAAAAATAGGTTAACCTAGTATATTGCATAACAGAAGAGCAAGTTGCTGACATCTTCACCAAAGCATTGCCAAAGATCAGGTTCCCATACTTGAGAACACTCTTGGGTGTTCAACAACTTCACATTGAGGGGGAGTGTTAAATATATATTAATGTTAAGTTGTAATTATAAGAACTTCAATTGTCCTTTTGTGTAATATTTCATTAGGACTTGTGTGGCTTTGTGAAGGCCACGTTGGTGTTTTTCTTTTGTCTTGAAAAACCAATATGGCTGCAGATAAGTTAGCGGAAGGGTGTTAAGGAAGCCATGGTATTGTAAGAAGAGAAAATCTCTCCCTTGAAACTCTCTCTCTCCGTTGAAATCAACAAAGAAAGCCAAATGCCAACTTTCTGGTTTTGTTGGCAATGACCATTTTTCACATAATTCTTCTCTTCTCCATTTTTATCCAAATCTTGCGCATCTTTTATGAAATCTTGTGAATGCTCTAGCTTGATACAAAAAAATCCAACATTTTCCAGTAGCACTAGGCAAGAGATGGATGGAGGTGTAGTTTCAGTTTGGTCTCTTTCAAGTTCTTATTAGCCTTATAAGGTTATACAATTAAAACACTAACGAATGAGTGATTGACCTGATTCCAACGGCGGCCATGGAAGTCGAACACAAAAGTAGTAGAGCACAGCAACACCAAGATCTATAAACTCCTAGCCGAATACAACTACTCTATGGGAAGTATTATATTGTGTGTTCTAGGGCTTATAGAGACCGGTGTTTTTATATATAAGCTAAAAGCTAGGGTTTCCATCCATAAAGGAAACCTAAACTTTACTTTCTTAGCCTCCAAGTCAAGTATCATAATCATATTCAATTAAGGATTCCATCAATCCTATTTCCAATATAAGACACCTTATATATGATTGATATCTTTAAGAGATCAAATCACAATCAACATTATTCTCCAATATTACATTCCTATTACACGTAGTAGACCACTTGAAGGTTGATTTATATTGGATAAATCCAACAGTTCTAGCTACTCATAGCAGTTTGGGAGTGAAGACAATAGCATTGGAACAAGTTCGTACTTGCAGAGACATCCTCAGTCTCACCAAATAATGAATTGGAGGCGGCTATCTCAAACTGAGTAAAATTCTTGAACGATTCACCAATATCCACACAGAAACTACGACTGAAAATAAACAGTTTGTTGGGTTCTTTATCCAAACAAACAATTTTGAACCTGCATCTTGCCTTAGCAGTTAAGAGCTTTGAGACGTATCACAAAATGGAATCGATCTTCTGGTCTCGTATGCATTACTAAAATTTCTCAAGCTTCTAAGCTTTGAAATGATATATCACAAAGCAATGAGTGAATGCCAATTTGTTTGAGATAGACTTAATCTTCACATTCACACGCAGGCAGTCTCATTTTTTTCCTCATTGTTTCTTCTTTTACAGGTGAAACATATAGATGCAAGTAGGAAAACGAAAAGAGTGATGTGAGGCGTAATGATGCACGCAGCACACTATCTAATGCAGCCGGATAGGGAACTTGCCGTCCACATTAAACTTCCGACCCTTTCTCCGCCACGAGTGCCCTCAACATCAGTAGATCTGTGAATGATATTTTCTAATTAATGCAGGCAACTTATTAGCTATCTTTGTTTTTTTGGTTCCACCATAATATAGCTCTGGTGTAAAGCAATGTTGTATTTATAAAGGAAGAGAGTGAAATAAGATATGTAATCATTGAACAAGCTCAGGGTTTTTTCTCTCATTCTATTGGTAACAGATGCTTGTAACATATTCTATGTATCCACATTTACCTCTTCTTATAGGTTTGAAATTTTACTGGTCTGTTAACTTGGATTTTGGAGCACAATTATCTGCTTATTTTCTTACTTCCTAATGCAATTTGGATGTGAAGGAGATGAACTACCCAAACAATCCACGACTTTGTAAGAATGATATAATTTTATTGGTTGTGAGTTGAACAAATAATATTTATATAATTAATTTTGAAAACTGTTATTAACACTTCAAAAATCTCATTTGGCACTCCTCACAAGTGTATTTTTCTTTCTAAATATAGAAAGTTTGAAGTGCAAAATAAGAATTATAAAGTGTTAATAACAATTCTTTTAATTTTAGCTTTATTACATTTTCTTCAGATTGAAAAGTAGAAAAAGTGGGGAGAAAAGACAATGCCTCACTCATAAAATAGAAGGACAAATAATGAGATGCCCAATTGCTCATGGTAGAGATTATATGCACCATCACCGTTATTATATAAATGGTGAATTTTTTTATCTTTTAAGTTGTTAAATTTTTAACACAAGTATATTACTACTTATATAGTGACACATGATGTACTATCCTGTGTTTTAGTATAATAAAAAATCTCTCGTCTTTTAGGGCATAAAGCCTATCAAAATATGTATCTTACTATACCTTTTTCTCTCAATTTTCGCAGTAGGAGAAAGTGTATGATTTAGAAGTCAACACAATATATTTATTACTCATGAGAAATAAAAGGTAATGGCCATGGAATTCTTATTTTTTTTATTTTTTGAACAAACGATATTATCAATATTAAGAATGAAGCATAGGCTTAACCTCACAATGAGCTAGCAATAATGTAGTTCAAATTCACTGTCCAAAATCAAACCTAAGATTTCTCACTTACAAGCGAAGAGGAATACCACTAAATTGTAGTGCTAAGTGGCTGGATTTCTTATATGTTGTCTCTTAAGTTTTTTACTTCCTTAAACGAAAATAAAAGATTACAACGAAAAGCTCCTAAAACAGCTAAGATTAGTGAAATTTCCAAAACCACACTGCTTTGGTTTAACTAGGCAAAGTATTAAGCCAAATAGAAGGATCCGAGCTTGGAGGAATATCCCACTGCCGCCAACGCATTCACAACAAAATCCGATTCCCGGAATATTATTGTTAAGAAGATGCTTTGAAATTGTTATCTCTTAATTTTATTTTATAGGAAGAAGATAATTTTTCTTAATAAATTAGATTAGATGCTGCACCCCATTTACAATTCTTGTACTGGAGCACAATTAATTTGAGTATTACTCTACAAAAGGCTTATTGCGGCTAGAGAAAAGTAAGAGAAAGAATCTCTAGTTGCCAACTCCTATTTTGATATTGGGGTTGGCAGCAATTCCTCTTGATCTCTTACTTTTTTTTTTTTTGTTTCTATTTTAGTCCCTCTCTCGCTTTGTGAAGAGAGCATTCAGTTCGTGGTTGTGGTCGCTCTCTCGCTTGATCAATGAGAGTTTTCGTAGTCCTCGTGACTAGTCACTAGGGTTTATGACTAAGGCCATCTCCAACCTAAAGATGGTCAGGCCATCTCTAACCGAAGGGTCCAGAGGGCCGAAAATAGCCCGGAAACCGTCTCCAACCGAGGGTTAGGCCAAAGGACTTGTGGGCCCCACTTGACAAAAAAGGGTCAAAGGGCCAACTGGCTTGCCCAATCCAACCAGCCAGCCAGCCCCGGGTCGGGCGAGGCTGGATTTATCATTATTCATGTTGAATTCTTTTTTTTTCTTTTTTTTTTTTGGGCCAAATTTTTATTTTTATTTTTATGAATTTAATTTGTAGTTTTAAAATTTAATTTGTAGTTTTAAATTTAAGTTGTAATTTTTAAATTTAAGTTGTTGCTTTTAAATTTAAGTTGTTGTAGTTTTAAATTTAAATAATACATTATGTTTGGCCCTTTGGCCCTCGGTTGGAGATTGAGGCAAATATGGCATTGTATTGTTCATTAAAATATTAATATCTAGGAGGGCCAGAGGGCTAAAACAAGCCCTCTGAGGCCATCTCCAACCGAAGGCTGGCCAGATGGCTCGTTTTAACCCTCTAGCTCTCCAAGAAATTAATATTTTAATGAATAGTGCAGGGCCATATTTCTTAGGTCATCTCCAACCGAATGGTCTAGAGGCCTAAAGGGCCAAAAATAGCCCGAAAACCGTCTCCAACCAAGGGTAAGGCCAAAGGGCTTGTGGGCCCCACTGGACAAAAAAGGGCCAAAAGGCCAACCGACTAGCCCAAAGCAGTCAGCCTCGGGTCGGGCCAGAATTTTCATTATTCCTGTCGGTTATATCCGACAAGAATGGTAGGTCAAAATTTCAAATACAACGGCTAGTTACCATTGGATTCAATTTTTTTTTTTTTTTTGGGCCAAATTTTTTTTTTTTACAAATTTAATTTGTAGTTTTTAAATTTAATTTGTACTTTTTAAATATAAGTTGTATTTTTAAAATATAAGTTGTTGTTTTTAAATTTAAGTTGTTGTAGTTTTCAAATTTAAATAATAAATTACGTTTGGCCCTATGGCCCTCGGTTGGAGACGATTTTTTGTGATAAGGCTAAAACGAGCCATATGGCCCTCGGTTGGAGATTGAAGCAAATATGACCATATACTATTCATTAAAATATTAATATCTTGGAAAGCTAGATGGCTAAAACGAGGGCCAGAGGGTGATGGGAATAAGTACAATGCTGTCAAATATAACCGACACGAATAATGACAAATCCAAAACGGCCTGGGGTTGGTTGGATTGGGCCAACCAGTTGGCCCTTTGACCCTTTTTTGTCCGGTAAGGCCCATGAGCCCTTTGGCCTAGCCCTCAGTTGGAGACAGTTTTCGGACTATTTTCGGCCCTCTAGACCCTTTGGTTAGAGATGGCCTTACCATCTCCAACCCAGGGCCAAACATAGCCCTGTGACAAAAAACCATCTCCAACCGAGGGCCAAAGGGCTATAGTGCCAGACATAATTTATTATTTAAATTTAAAAACTACAACTAAAATTTAAAAACCAGAACAACTTAAATTTAAAGTCCATAATCAACATCATCTTTATCATCTGCCATTGTAGGAGTATAGTCGGAGGTAAACAATTGTTGTCGAGTCATAATTTTCCTCTTTTTCCTATCAAAATAGGCCTTACTCATTGGAGTGTAATCTGAAGTGTTCCTTTGCATATTCCTATCTTCCATCTCTTCTTGTATTTGTTTGACTCATTCTTCATGCCTACGGTTCCTTTCTTCTGCGGCAAAGGCATTTTGCTTTGCCATTAATCGCAATGAGGCCACCACTTCTTGTTGAGCGGCGTAATCATCATTTGCCTTGCCCTTTTCCTTCAACCTTCAGGCCTTGTTTCGTCCCATAGCCCTAGGTATGGAACCTTCACCCAACGGATTTTCTACCCTTGTTTCTTGAATGGTAGGAAATCCATCTTCATCCCCATCTACAGCTGAGGATGCAGTTCCAAACACCAGGTTAGGACCTACTCTATGTGGAGGGGTATCTTCAAATAACACCCACCCTTTACAAATTTCCCAACAACCGTGAAACTGAAAGGGTTTCGAGCTGCCCTCCATATACAATTCCTCCGCTTAGCGTACCTAGAAAATATAATTACAAAAATTAAAGGAAATTAATTTATGAAATTAAATGTAATATAATTAAATATTTAAAATAAATTGTGGAAACACTTACTTCGTCGTAGTAATTGGCGCTACTTTCATGTTTACTTGCGGCTGCTAACAGTGCTTGATGTCATTTATTCAAACTTGGATGAAGATGTTTCTTCCATTTTGAAGAACAACTCTTGTGGTTTCGGGTATTCGATGAAGTGGTGCCTTCATAGAACTCATAGTATTTTTTGGACACACGAGTCCAAACACCTTCACTTGTTTGAAAAGTCCCCCTCACACTATCTTCCAAGACCCATCTATAAGCCCTGCAAAGAGCTTCATCTTCTTTTCAGGTCCAAACCCTACATTTCATTGCAAATGAGGCCATTTGAAAATTATTGAAAAAAATGAAGGAAAGATTATTGGAAGAGGTAAGAAAATATGAGAATTGAAATGGTGTAGGAATGGTGAAAATTAGGTGACAAATGGTGTAGGAATGGCTTAGGTATTTATAGGAAAACATGAGAATTTTTTAAAATTTTTGAAAAAAAATTTGGCCAAAAAAAAAAAAAAATTCAAATCCAACAGTAATTGACGTCAGCTAGCCGTTGTGTTTGAAATTGTGGCCCGCCCCGGGCTGGCTAGCTGATTCCTTTGGGCCAGCCGGTTGGCCCTTTGGCCCTTTTTTGTCCAATGGGGCTCACGAGCCCTTTGGCTTGGCCCTCGGTAGTAGACGGTTTCGGACTATTTTTGGCTCTCTAGATCATTCGGTTGGAGATGGCCTAAAGTTCCTCCATGTTTGAAGAATTGTATTGTATTTTTGAGGTGTTTTGTAATGGTAGGGTTATGATGTTCTTACAGCATTGTAGTCTCGTAAGTTATTCTAAGATACGTTTAATATGTTTGTCGTATGTACTTTTTTACTATTTCTAATGAATTTTGTTCTCTAAAAGAAATAAGTAAGCAAATGAAAAAACCCTACATGCTACAATTGCTTTTTCGTTGTAAGAGGGATAAATAAGAAATCATTTTATTGTTTATTTTACTTGGCACGACAGGAGTGATCGAAGTGCTTTTCGTGATATTTTGTGTACAGCCAATTCTACTCCTGTTGAGCCGGTTCCCTAGTACACAGTTGGATTTGAGGATGTCGAATGCAAAAGGTCCTGGGATCGAAACTGACAGAGAGAATGGACTTGTCTAGTTTGGAAACTCCTCTGAGATCCTCTTAGCATGGCCAACTTTGAGACGACAGAAAGTCTATGAAGAATCCCCTTAGTATTTTTATATTCTAAAATATGAGGTATTCTAAACTACGTTTGTTAAAATAAAATTCTACTCCTGTTGAACATTTCATACTTGTGATAGGGTTATTGCTATTATTGGATCAGCCTTTTCATCAGATTTTACTAGCTTAGGTACCCTGAGCACACTGTACAGCACAATAGCAGCAATGGCTCCAAGAATAGGGGCTGCAATATAAACCCAAATGTTCTTACAAACTCCGGTAACGAAAGCCGGTCTAAAACTCCTTGTAGGATTCTTGGAAGCTCCAGTGATTGGCCTGCAAAATCCAATACATAAGAAAAGGGCATTTCTCATGTTTAAGAGTGACGATACATACAATGCAAGTGGTAATAAACAGGATTTTTAGATTACTAGTGAGGAGTTGATTACCCAGCAATCATGATATTCACCACTAATGCACCACCTATTGCAATACCAGAGAGAATTTTGGCCCTAATTTTATCAGTCAAGCATAGGGTTAGTGCTTTGTCAACGAAAAAACAATTTAACACTCTTTTTTTAGCCTTCGGCACTACACATACTCAGTTTCGACATAGACGGCTAACCGAACCGAGAAATAGACTGAGAAAAGTAAAGGATAATACCACTCTGTTATGAGTGACAACACCACAAATGGTGAACATCAGTATAAACGTGATAACGAATTCCCAAGTGAGGGCTTGCAGGTAAGTTGTTGGATCAAAGAATTGAGTCATGGTTGATTGAATACTGTCTTGATCGTTAAACAACAGCTTGAGAGTCAAGCTTGCTAATGTTGCACCAGACAATTGTGACATCACACACATAGGTACCTATAGCACAACAATATTTACGAAGCATTTTTTAGCAAGTTGTAATTGAAAATGTTTATAAAGACACTTGAAAAGTAGTATTTCTTTAATTTTATGTTTTAATTAATTTATATTCAGTTTGTAGAGTTTTTGTCATGATGCTTTCAAAAAACGACTTTGACACTCATAATTTAGCTTTCGTGACTCCAAATTAATGCTTTTATTGTTTTTTACACTCATGCTGAACTGAAAGTGAAAATCACTACCCATGTTTTGTGATGGATCATCTATCTATTTTATAAAGAGAAGAGCCCTTGTCAACTTTTTTTCCCATTTTTTCCAATTTTGCTCTTACTTTTCAATACACAATATTGACGTGAAGAGGGCAAAATAGTAATTTTGTACCTTTTGAAAAAATGACAATCATATCCCTATTTTTTCTATTTTACCTTCACTTTTGATACACAATATTTAAATAAAGAGGACAAAAAACAGTAATTATGTAATATTAAGATAAATTGTTTACAGATACAAAATGTGTGCTCTCTGCTAGTTTCTATTAAAAAAACTAATCTAGTTCACTAGCTAAAAGACTCTTTTGAAAAACCAAACCAAATTTTGAAACTATACGCTATGTAAAGATAGGATACGAGAATTCAACCCCATCTTAGTTCTTTTTTTCATTACAAGTAATATTCTACACTAATCTACATTAAAAGAATAAGAAGAGCTTCAACCTGAAACACAGTGGGTGAAAAGTCCTTAACCATCATGGAACCCACATCACTTGCCCCATCTTAGTCTTTTTAAATCTAAATAAGCCAATTTTCCATTTTATAGGAGAATAAAGGTTATTAAACTTTTATAACTTTATGTAAAGAAGTTATTTCAATGAAGAAGCCCTCAAAAAATTCCTTGTAACAAATATAGGAAGGTGTGCAATTGTGTCTCACACGTTTGACTGGAAATCTGCGGCCAGCAGCCAAGGCAATAGTAACTGCAGGATTGAAATGTACGCCGGAGACATGCCCAACTGCATATCCTGCGGCCATAAAAACAAGACCCCATGCGATTGCTATTCCCACGATTGAAAGGGGTTGTATTTCGTTGACGAGAGCAGGCCCACAGCCTATAAATATAAGAATGTATGTGCCCACAAGCTCCGCTATCATCTATTCACATAAGCAAAGACATCGATCGCATGTATATAGTAAAAAACGAATAAATTAATTAAACTCTTGATGAGTAGATGATCATAACATTTAGTTATCGCCATGCCGCCAAAGGCTGTTTAGTCTACTAAAACAAAGCTCAAGAACGAAAGGTGTTGAACATAAAAAGTTGCTATCATGTAAACACTAGTAGAAAAAACAGCCTTCGTCGCACAAGACGTACTTACGCGACGGCAAAAAAACTTTGTCGCGCAAAATAGAAAGGATAGGGGAAAAAAAATTTGCGCGACAAAATCGCGCAAGAATACTTAGCGTGATGAATGCTTGTTGTCGTCGCGTAAAGTCAGCAAGAAAACACGGGGTAATTTGTTTGGCGACAACGAAAATGGGGCATTTGCACGACCAATGATTCGTCGCGCAAGTTCCTGTCAGTTTTGACCATTTACTGTAGGTGAATCAGAGGAATCAATACTGCATTTAATATAGATGTTTTCACGACAAAGCCTTCGTCGCGCAAAGGTCCTAACCTTCCTATAAATATGCGCTTCTGCTATCCTTATTCTTCACAATTATGTTCTTCTTATTCTTCACAATTATGTTCGTGCTGGGATGGCGGATAAAAACAAGGATGAGAGTGTGAGCGATGCCAACCCGCATGATTTGAGGGAACAGTTTGAGTTTGTACATGCGATTGCTATAGCCATGAGGAATAATTGTCCCACTGCTGAGTGGCGTTCTTGGGAAGATGTGCCCAGGAATGTAAAGAAGGTTGTAATGGATGACCTATTAGTAAGTATATTGTTGATGGATCAATAATTAAGCTTGTGAAATTTTTAGTTATATGTTGGAATTAATTATTTGCATATATGTGTAACAGTGTAAGTATACTCTTGACGATGAGACGAACGAATAGTTGATGAAGTTGATGGATGATGTGTTGGAGGGAGGTTACAATCGGTGGCGTTATGAAGTCTTGCGGAATGGACCAGGACCAACCGAATAGTAGTTTTAAATTTATGTTTTGTATGACAATATTTAAATTTAAGGTTTTTGTTTATAAGTTATGTATTTGGACTTAATTAGGTTTCAATTCCTGTTGGGTTTTTTTTATTGAGATCTAATGTAAGCACCATATCCTTGGTTTATATGTGTTTTTAATCTTCAATGAATATCGTACTTATGCTAAAAATAATTGTCTGGATTAAAGCATTAATTGTTTATAGAATAAATATTTAAGGTATTAATTATTTATAGAATAATATTTCAGGTATTAATTATTTATAGAATAAGTATTTAAAGTATTAATTATTTTTAGAATCTATATTTAAGGTATTAAATATTTTCTGAATATTTGTTTGTAAATATAAAGTTCACATAAACATAGAATTATAAAGTTTACGTAAACATAGATATCTATGTTTACGTAAACTTTATAATTACAATCATTTCATTCGTTGCGCAATATTTTGTGCAACACTGCTTTTATTGCGTAAGATAGCTTTGCTCGACGAACATCATATGTTTGTCGCGTAAAGCACGGTCAAACTGCATACAAACCTTCCTATTTATTGCACATTTATGACACATTTTGTGCGATGAATATGGAGGTTTGCGCAACGAATGGGTTTGTCGCGCAAAGGTGTCCTAGTGTTATATAAACACAGTTTCAGAATCCTAGTTTTCAAAAAAAATTTGTTTCAAAAAGAATGGCTGATTCTGGAGAAGGTTCTAGGAAAAAGAAACTTGTAGTGCGATTAAAAAGGTATCAACAGAAGCAAGTGTTGTACTTTGGAGGCAAAAATATGGCTGAGGCGTACGCCAAATTTGTGTATGACATTGGGAATTTGGTGCGGAGGGATTGTTCTACCGAGTTTGAGTCTTGGAAAAAAAATCCTTAAGGAGTTGAAGAAGTACATGCATGCCTCCCATTGCGAGACGCGTTTTGGGAACTTACTGGCTCTGAATCCCATAAGAACTCCGAAGTTAAGTGAGTTTGGGCGAGAACAGTCCTAGGATGGGTGCCCCTCTGGGAAGTTCTCGTGCTGAAACCCAAGAACAAATCCGTAAGGGCATGGCCCAAAGCGGACAAATCTTACTATGCAGACTAGGATGTGACATCCATACTGGGGGAGTTATCGGTAAGTTTGTAGTAAATAATGAATAATTATTTTTGTTAAAACGTAATATTTTTTAAATTACTAATTTATTGTTATTAGCATTAATATAGGTTCATTGGGATGTTGATGAAACCGATGAGAAGCAACGGATATTTGTGGATTGGCTTTTCAAGCAGAGCAATGAAGGTTTGATGTGTTGCGAGCGAGTGAGGATTGAATTTGAGGAGGGTTGTTTTTTTTTTTTTTTTTTTTTAATAAAAAGATTTTGTGGACTTTATATTTAATTTAATTAATTAATTTATGTTATGTAGATGAGCATTAATATTTACATTAATTATAATTTCTATTTGGGATAGTAAATTAGTTTTGTTAATTAATTTAATGTTTAATTAGGTTTGAGTTTTTAATTTATAATAAAATAAAAATTTACAATACATACAAATAAAACATAAAAACATAAAAAAAAAATTAAAAATATGCATTGTGCGACGATACATGTTTTCGTCGCGCAATTTGTTGAAAATAATAAATTGTAAAGTAAAGGAAATAAAATAAAAAAATGGTAAACTTGCGCGACAAATGTTTCTTTTTTTGTCGCGCAAATAACATTTATGCGACGAAGACCATGTTTGTCGCTCAAAGGATATTTGCGCAACGAAGACCTTGTTCTTTGCAAAAAATCATTCGTCCAAAAGTAAACTTTTGAATCTGGATTCAGCCATGTGCAGAGGCAAACTACAAAAAAAATTGCAGATTGTGCCTCTACACTCATCCCTTTGATTTTGCTCAATTCGACATCCATCATTTCCATTTTCTCTCAATTTCATACTCTAATAATCCCTCCATCTTCTTCTCTAGGTTGATCGAGCTATCTTGGTGTGTCTGATAAGCGTTTTTTGTCGTTAGGGTAAAAGTATTAATGTAAATTCATACTAATGCCATTAATTTCGTTATTTATAGGGATATTGTGTGTGATTAGAGATTGGTGGTGAATGATTGAGAAGGTATTTTATTCGTTTTATTTTTTAAAAATATAAAATTAATTAAATTATGTTGAACTTAGTTTGTTATGTTTATATTGTATTATGAAATTATATTTATATTATGTTGTTAAAGTTGTACGTGACGTACAAATATGTGTTGTGATGTACAGAGTTAATTGAAAGTAACTTCGTACTTGTTTTTTATTTTTAGTAAAACTTAGTTTCCCATTCGAGGATTAGTTGGATTTCGCACATGGATGTGAAAGCATGATTGCGGTCCAATTAATTCTTGAATTGTCCCATTATTTGGATAATTTGGGAATGCATAGTTATGATGCGTAGTTTATGGTTGAAGGATTAGGTTTCGGTTGTGGAGATTTTGGTGTCATCTTTATACGTTATTCGGGTGGTACATGGGTATTTTATATCTACATCGTACACCTAAAGAACTGTATCGAGATGCTGCCGAAATTCATCCACAATCTAATCTGATGTAGCCATAAATTACGTGACATGACTGTGCATTCCCTAATGGGATAGGGCCTTTACCGGAGGCATAAGGTGACATTATCATTTTGTATGAAGTTGTTGTGATTGCTATATTATTATTGTGGTTCCAAGAATTATGGACAAGACATGGATATAGAACCCGAATAGATGCGCGAACGAATACTTGGGTGGAATCGAGGATTTTATTGACTTTGCATGGAAAGAGTTCAATTGAACGTTCCCCAAATTTGCTACTGATCCCCAACAATGTTAGATTGGGACTTGCCACTAACGGATTCAATCCGTTCAGGGTTCTAAATCAACATCACAGCACTTGGCCGATTTTCGTATTCTCATATAATTTTTCGCCTTTGGAAATGCATCAAAAAAGAATACATGATGATGACTCTTTTGATAACTGAGGATCCTAGTAGGTCAATCGATGTTTACTTAAGGCCGTTAGTTGATGAGCTAAAGGATTTATGGACAAACGGTGTGCGCACGTACGATAAGTCCAATGGGAAGATGTTCACTTTGCGGGCAACAGTTATGTGGACTGTGAACGATTTTCCCACATATGCAATAGTTTCTGGGTGGAGCATTAAGGGTTATATGGCATGCCCTATATGCAAGGATGATGTAACATCTGGTTGGCACGCCAGAAAAGTTTGTTACCTTGGTCATCAGAGATGGTTGCCATGGGACCACAAGTGGTGAGAAAAGGATAAAGAGTTTGACGGGAACACAAAGCATGGCCTCAGACCTAGAGAATGGTCTGATGATCAAAATTTGGAAGAGCTTAACCGTTTGGATTTTGCTTCGTTCGGGAAAACAGTGAGTCGAACTAGACCTTCTACACATATGAACTGGAAACACAAGCCTATGTTTTTTATGCTCTCGTATTGGTCGAAACTAAAATTGAGACACAACCTCGACGTTATGCATGTTGAGAAAAATGTCTTTGACACATTGGTGGGCACGATTGTAGATATCGAGGGCAAGACAAAGGACACGATCAAAGCTTGTCTTGATTTGGAAAGAATGGGCATACGGAGGGGTTTATAGATGAATAGGGACAGTGATAAAGCTAGAAGGGATCTTGTGTTTTTTTCCATGAAATCGAATGACAAAAAAGAGTTTTTAAAGTTTGTATCATTTGTAAAGTTTCCCGATGGGCATGCTTCTAATATCGTGCATTGCGTGAATGTTGATGGGGGTAAATTTCCTGTAGGTATTCGACACCTATTGCCGGAAGATGTAGTGAAACCAATCATGTTATTGTCCACATTTTTTTCCCAACTGACGGCAAGAATGTTACGAAAGACAGACATTAATCAGTTGCGCCATGACATTGTCCAAGTCCTATGCAATTTTGAGATGATATTCCCTCTGGCCTTCTTCACAAGTATAATCCACGTGATGGTTCATTTGCCCGAAGAGGCCTTGCTTGCTGGTCCTATCAACTATCGCTGGATGTATCCAATAGAAAGGTATATAATCTTCATCATTTGTTTATGCATCATTAGCCATGCTTACTAATTTATATCGTTTTATTTTGGCAGACTTCTTGGGAAGCTGAAAAAAAGTGTACGCAATAGGGCGAAGCCCGAATAATCAATTATAGAGGCTTGGGTTCAATATGAGTCGCTTACTTTTTGTGGAATGTGTTTAAAAGATGTGGAGACGACTTTCAATCATTCTCAGCGCAATAATGATGAGGGTATGAGAAAGGAGAAACTTTCTGTTTTTGCCCAAAACGCACAACCCTTTGGAGATTATGTACAAGGCGAGTCGTTTTCCAAAAATGACATGAAGGTAGCGCATTGGTTCTTACTGAACAATTGTGACGAGATAATGACATACTTAGATGAGCATGAAGAGATGATGAAGCGAGAACATCCATCACATTTGTATGTCATTAAACACCGAGAATTGTTTTCACAATGGTTTCTCGAATATGTAAGTTACAAGTATTTTGTATTTGTGATATATATATTGTAGTATTTAATTTTCTCAAACTAAATATTTTACTGCTTTGTTTTTCTTTCTTTTGAAAAAAAATTTTAAAAAAAAAAAAAAAGCATCCAAAACCTGCATTTTCTCAAATTTTCTTAGCAGAAAAGAAGTATCGGATTCAGGGCCACTAGTACAGAAGTCAACACCAATACATTACCTAGTCGGAAAATGCGCAAATGATTTGATGGGGGATAAAGAAAGCTATATACCACCACGAAATATGAAAAGCTTAAAGCTATGAGAGTAACAAAGCGTAAAGTATTGGTCATGAATTTCTTATGTTTATCTATTTTAAAAGATTATTATATGTATAGAAGATGATATGTAATAACTTAAGATTAGAGATGCTGCATCCCTTTACAATTCCTACTTTTTCTTCGGGACTGAGGACCTTATAACTGCTAAAGGCGCATATTTTAAAAATGTCATTTTACATTCTTCTTTATAAAAAAAATAAAAAATAAAAAATAAATCTTGTGATTTTATAAATTGAAGTGCAGGGTGATTTTTTTTAAATACATACGATATTATCTATACTTGGGAAGTAGATGAGTAGGTTAAGTCTCACAATGAGGTAGCCATAATAATTTAATTCGATTTCTCCTTTGCAAAGAATTGAAGCTAAGACCTCTCACTTACAAGCGAAAATAAATACTATTAAACTATAGTATTAAGTGGCAATGCAGAAGAAAGCTGTAAACAAATCAAATTTACTAAAGGATAACTAGACTGTAAACTTATTTATTTTTATTTAAATAAAGAATTATACTATTTGCACACATATTTTAACCTTCTACACACTTTTATTAATTTTATATTATTAATCTTCTTTAATTTTATTCGATTCAGGGATTAAAATTTGAGAAAAGTATGTGATGGCGCTACCCTAAATAAATAGTAAAACAGAGCGCAAATGCAGACTACAAAATTCACGAGGAGTATAATTATTTGTAGTCTTTCTGGCACTAATATGACACCCTTTATCTCTTTGTGATTAGGTAAAGACACATACACCTATGGATTTCTGAGACTCGGTCAAGATCATCAGGCTATGAGATTATTGGCTTTCAGGCCTCAGCCGATAGTCACAGACATTTGCGGTTACTATGGCTGTCAATGTGGCCAATTAGAACAGAATTACTTGTCAGCATCTCAAAGTGGATCAAATCTTTAATTGTTAGCTAGTTCTATATTCATATCATTGATTTGTGGTTAATTTGCTCCCAAAAAAAGTTTACGAGACCACGTGCCTTCTAAGGATTACCTGATTAACCAAGTTAAATCTATTTCTTTATAACAAAATAAACTTAATTCTGTCACATCCTGATCCGGGCCCCCATCACAATCCGGGCTCAACTCCACCATAGCACTATATTGTCCGCTTTGGGCCCCTACCACACCCTCACGGTTTTGTTTCTAGGAACTCACACGAGAACTTCCTAATGGGTCACCCATCCTGGGATTGCTCTCGCGCACTACTCGCTTAACTTTGAAGTTCCTACGGAATCCGAAACCAGTGAGCTCCCAAAAGGCCTCGTGCTAGGTAGAGATGGGAATATACGTATAAGACTTACAGGATCCACTCCCCTGGGCAATGGGGATGTTATAATCCATCTCCCTTAGGGGCTCGACGTCCTCATTGGCACACATTCGGTCAAGGATTGGCTCTGATACCAAATTGTCACATCCCCGCCCTGGCCCCCATCACAATCCAGGCTCGACTCCACCATAGCACTATATTGTCTGCTTTGGGCCCCTACCACACCCTCACGGTTTTATTTCTGAGAACTCACACGAGAACTTCCCAATGGGTCACCCATCCTGGGATTACTCTCGCGCACTACTCGCTTAACTTTGGAGTTCCTACGGAACCCGAAGCCAGTGAGCTCCCAAAAGGCTTCGTGCTAGGTAAATATGGGAATATACATATAAGGCTTACAGGATCCACTCCCCTGGGCGATGTAGGTTGTTACAATCCACCCCCTTAGGGCCCCGACATCCTCATCGGCACACATTCGGCCAAGGATTGGCTCTGATACCAAATTGTCACATCCCGACCCTAGCCCCCACCATAACTCGGGCTCGACTCCACCGTAGCACGATATTGTCCACTTTGGGCCCGTACCACACCCTCACGGTTTTGTTTCTGGGAACTCACACGAGAACTTCCCAATGGGTCACCCATCCTGGGATTGCTCTCGCGCGCTACTTGCTTAACTTCGGAGTTCCTACGGAACCCGAAGCCAATGAGCTCCCAAAAGGCCTTGTGCTAGGTAGAGATGGGAATATATATACAAGGCTTGCAGGATCCACTCCCCTGGACAATGTGGGATGTTACAAATTCTCCCTCTCCCTCCACCAGAATTATAATGATCCAACTCCAACCAAAGCAAGAGCTGCTATTGGTTTGGTTCGATTGTGGTTTGAGCTTTTGTAAACCAGCTTAATTTAGACGGGAATGACCACTTAGACCATCTCTAAAGGAAATATCAAATTATAAGAGTCAAATTACAATTGATGGTTGATGTGGCAATCTGAAGCCTTATGTCAAATTTTGTACTTCTTCAACCAAATTGTCAAATATTATTTTATTATTTAAATAGAGCTTTAAATGATTGTAATTATTAAAAAAAATGTTGAAAAAAAAAATTTTATTGGTTGAAATGTTAGCGGAATAAGTGACCCACTATTAAAATGAATTAAAAATAAATTTGACATTAAATCACTAAGCCTTCAAATCCAGTCAGCAAATAACATTTCGGTTGGAGAGACTTTTGGTGTCAAATATGTACAGTGGCATTCCACCTAGGATTTTGACATTTCTTTTGAAGATGCTCTTACATATTTATTGTCATTTGATTTTATTTTACATGTATAGTGCTCCAATTGGCTATTAATTAACTAGATAAAGATGTTAATTTGAAGTTTATGAGTGTTTTTTGTTCGCCATGCTTAACACCCTATTAATTACCATTAAATTAGTTTAAATTTCGAGATTTGTGTAGTTAATAGATTAAATAAAGGGGTTTTTTAACTTTAATCCTTCAAGAAGATTGAAATTTAAAATAAACATGGTGTTCGATTACATATTGATTATAATCCCTTGATATGTCCTTAATTCAAAATAATTAATTTGCATTGTATTTAATGTCTCCCATGAAATATTTTAATTTATTAATATACAAATTTTAATTTATTTTTTGACCAAAAAAGAGTTTTTTAATTTATTAATTTTATTTAACATTCTTCAAATTTGAAAGACTCAATTAATGTACCTAAATGTTAATACCGAAATGTATTATATTGAACTAATGTATATAATGTTAGTACCGAAATGTATGTACCGAAATATATGCACCAAAATGTATTATATTAATTTAATGTATCTAAATGTGTGTACCGAAATGTATGCACCGAAATGTTAGTACCAAAATGTATTATATTGAATTAATGTACCTAAATGTTTGTATCGAAATGTATGTACAGAACTATGTGTACTTAAATCTATGCACCGAAATGTATTATAATGAATTTAATGTACCTAAATAAAGAGGACAAAGTACATCGAAATATATTGTATAACAAAAATTAGTTTATCTAAATGTTTACAACAAAATATATTATGATAAATGAAATGAAAATTATAATTATAATGAAATAAAATTAGAACATTAAAAATTAAGAAGAAAAAGAGAAATAATTAAAAAAATCAAAATATAATTAATAAATGAGGTTATTAATGTATCAAGGGATTAAAATTAGATTTTGATCTTACTCATAATTTTAATCTAAAAGTCATCTTTGCCAATGATTAAAATGAAGTTTTCTATTAAATAAAACTCATTCAACGGTAATCAATCGGGTGGTAAGCATCACCCCATCACCTTAGGTGGTTAAAAATATTTCCAAAGTTTGGTGTAACTTAAAAACATACTATCTTCAAGTTGTAACTACATTTTTTAGAACAACAATCAATTTCATTGATAACCACGCGGGCAATTACAAGATTTGAAGTTAATAAATCTTTAGACACTCAAGAATGTCAAAGCTTCTTCTAGCCACCAGAAGGTCTCGAAGTAACAATAAATCTCAGATCTTGATGTGATATAGCACACAAACTTAAACCTTTTTTTATGTAGTTGTAGTATGAATAAGTATGGATCGTTATAGGCCGGGGATTAGAAGAGATGCTAATCTCTCAATTTTAAACTTTAAAACACTAAACTAGACTCAAAAATAGAAAACTAGACTCTAATGACTTAAAACAAACTACAATGACTCAAAACAGCACAAAACAAGCAAATTGACTCAAAACAGAAACTAAGGGTGACTTTGGACGAATTCTAACTTAACTTGACTCAAAACATTAATGAAAATAGATTTAAACAAGTCCTAGCTAAGTAAACACAAAATATTAAAGGGGGGAATTGGTTTTGACGAATTTAAAACTTGAACAAACAAATTACAGAAACTAAATAAAGGATACAAAATTGGAGTGAATTGATGGGTGATAAGCTGGCTAGAGGGTCCTTCTCCACACATGACACATATGCATACAAATCGATTTCCAATTATTATTCCTATAAACCATGAATGACAATGCCCCAAATTAATTATGAACTGCACAAATTAACTCTCAGATTTCCCTAACTTCATTAAATTGGACTTAGCGACGCAATCAAATTATTCTTATCAAGTTCCCTATATGAAAAGCATGATAGAGATAAATATCAAAGATCATTAAGTTCTATGAAAATCCTAAGCATTGACAAGACATTCGTAACTATGAAAAGCATGATACTCCTGCCATGGATTTACTTAACACAATCATGACTAGTGACTTCCACTACTTATAAATATAAGTTCATAACGATTAGGTGAAATTCCCTTATATTTTAGCATCAAATTCATGCATGCAAATTAAGTGTGCACCCTTAATCAACATACAAGAATAAGTTATCAATCAGACAAATAAGTGAATCGCATTCATGTTTTACGAAACAAAAACTAGAGGAAATCAATTCATATCACATATATGTTCATGGCTTTGAATTCACCTCTAACTAAAATGAATTTAGTTCCACATGTTTGCAACTAAACAAATATAATTAAATTTAAACATTGAAAACAGAAGATTGAATACACCTAAAAACGCTCCAACAATCCAAAAGTCTTGAATGGCACGTACGACTCCAAGTTATCCTCTCCTTCCTTGCAAAGTTGCGGCACAAAGGTGTTTGCTCTGAAATTGGGCTATTGTGTGTGATGGATGGGTGGTGTCCTTTTTGGTGCGACATAAACTTATATTTATAGGGAGAAACCCTAATTAATTTTTGGAGAAGGATTTACACTCCAAATCCACAAGGAAAAAGGCTAATTAAATGCAGAATCCAAGAGGGAAAGGGAAAGAAAGGTGCGGCAGGATCCTAGAGTAAAGGGGAAAGGAGTGCACGGCAAGGAATGGGTTTTCTAGAAGGGATAGGCGCGGCACCCTTGTAGGATTAGGATTAATCCTTCTAGAATCATATATTTAGGTGTCCTAATATAATTAGGGATCCCCTTGGCAGCTGGAACTTAGGTAGTGTAGGATTAGGATTAAGCTAAGACAAAATAAGGTAGTTTGGCTCATGTTCCTTCTTGCTTGATGAGCTCCAAATCTTCTTTGTCTTGAATTAATTCTTCCATCTCTTAAGCATATTCTTAGCCTTTCTTGAACTTCAAATTCGTCCATCCACCTTGCTCCATGCATGTGCTATCCATTCCAAGCCCAAAACTCCTCTAAAATGCTCCAAATTGCCTTTTCTTGCCAATTTTGCCAATTGAACCTACAAACACACGAAAATAGCTTAAAACACTCTAATAAATATAAACTAAGTAAGTAAATGTAAGGAAATAGGCTAACAAAGTCGCATAAATATGCTCCTATCAGATCTGCATCTTCCTTAATTAGTTTAACTTGAAAGATCTACCAGATCGACACCATAGAGCCACCAACATGCACATCCAAAGTGATCAAACAAAGTAAATCAAACAATATCCAATCCAAAAAGGTCGATATGAAGCCCCTAGACAACTAAGGGATCGACAAAACAGCCTAGCAACAAAACTAGGGAAAACAAAAGCTTTCTACAACAGAGGAGAGAGACAGCCGACTCTAAAAGACTTAAGAAAAAGATACCATAAGGAACACCCCACTCTCCTCCCTTTTAGTTTAGATTTTTGAAGTTTGATGACAAGTTAAAGTTTAAAGATGGTATGATGGCAAGTGGTGGATTGCACAGTTGGTTAAGGCAGCCTTTACTAAAAAAGATCGTTTGGTTCAGCAAGACCGCCCAAATCAAATTGATCAAAATCAGCTTGGTTTGGTTTAGTTTCTCAATGATTTTTGTTACAGCTGAACTGTGCCAATTGTGTTGTAGTTAGCTCCTTAAAATCAATGTAATAGAATCATGCATACCCCTACTTACTGCAGCACATTTGGACAATGTGCTTCATCTCATCACTTACCTATCAAGATCCATAGTCTCTTTTTTTTTTGTTCTAAACTCTAACTGGGCAATAGTTTCGTCTTTTCTTCTGCTTATGTATCTTGCTCACAAACCAAAAGGAAAAGTTTAACGTTAATTTGTCTTGGAATAAGGTTTGTTTCTCCATTAGACTCGAATGTTATAGTGAATTTTGATACAACTATGAGTGTAAATGTACCTACAATACTAATCAACTAAAATCCAAATCCAACGGTACAACCAATGCAAATGACCCTAAAACGAGGAAAGAACTTATATAAATGGGTTCACCACCATTCTAACGTTCTATTCCATATAAGTTGCCCTCTTAAGACAAGTATTAAAAATTAAAGTGTTCAACATTATAGTAAAAGCCACTAGCATTACGTTTCAACAACTTAATTATGGCTGGACTATTATGTTGCTTAATCGAAATCTCTTGTTGTACCAAATTAAAAACATGGAAATTTGGTTTTAGTGGTCAATAAATAATTTACCTATTTCGTTGTGGGTCAATAAACACTACATTTTCTAACATAAACCTATTAAAAACATTTTGATCTTCGACTAAGACCAAAACCACTATCCAAAATTTTTTCTTCATTGGTCTCCTTGACTATTACATACACGTGAACTTGACGCTAAGTGTGTCACATACAAGTCGTAGGCTGATACCTCCAATGTATCTAATGTGAGCATAAGTTAACAATTCGATGTGAACATACATATGAAGCTGATCCTAACCTAAACGATTATTATAGACACTAGTATAAGCATGCATGATAAACACATATAATATGTATGATTATGCCACCATAATTTCATAAATCTCCACATCATCACTAAGTGTATTTATAGTAAAAGCATGACATGATGTAAAGCACTTCATAAAAGCCATTGTAGAAACACTACACTTGGAATTCCTTTCTTTTCTCTCGCCATTGTGTTTGGTATTGGGAAAGTTTCGGAGTATTGAGATTAGTCAAAGTATATATTTGGGTTTGAGGGAGGAGAGAGAAAGAGAGATAGAGAGGCAGGGAGAGGAGAGATAAACAGGAGGGTGAAAAGATAGAAGGGAAGAGAAAGACATGAAAATTGGGAGAGAATCACATAAATAAGGACGAGAAAGGGGAGGGGATAAGGAATGGAATAAAATAAAATGAGAAGAGCATAATGGTTATTTTTTAACTAACTTAAACCTATGTGGTAATGCTTCATTGATTTATGCATAGTTATTATAAATATTTCATTGATTATGTCAAAAAAAAAATTTGGACATTGATATATGGCTAATTAATAAAGATTTTATTGATCTTTGGCTAAATATCCTTTAAATAAATATGTTGTATAATAAATTTAATAAAACAGTAGTATTTTATAGTCTATGTTTTCTTATTTTGCATTTTATTCATACTTCTATTTTGCATTTAGTTTCCTAAATTTTCAATACAAGTATAGTTCTTTTTTAGTGTAAATGGACACTTATTTATATGATGTATAATAAATTTACTTAAATTTACCTTAACTTCAGCCCACCGCTCTACTAGCGGGTAGCGTTTTTTAGAACCAATTTAGAATTAGACAGTTTTATTCTAATAGCTTTCCTTCTTATTCGGATAGTTTTGTCGTAAAAATCAGCTTTAGATGTCCAAACCTAATTTATGTATCCTTAATTTTGTTTAGGCCTTAAATTTGTTTTCAGCCGAAGACAAAATGAGCTGTTTTTGAAGTGGTCAGCAAAAACGTGAAGTAAAAGATTGTGAAATTTTGTTTTTCGAAAACAATTTTGTGATCCCTCAGCCTAAATTGTAGAGATTCTTTAGTCTCTAAAAGTGATTAGCTTCTTTAACTGCAGAAGCTCTACTGTGTCAATGAATGAAAGGTATATATATGATTTGGATGGATGCTAATGCAAAGTCTTAACCATTGACCTGTGTGTCCAGTTGGGTGGAATTTCCTTATCTCTCAAAACAGGTCTAGTGGAGAATATGTTGGTCAAAAGGTTCTTTCTTCTGCCAAAAGGCATAACCCTTCTGCATTCAAACAATATTTTTTATAAGAATATTAAACAATATTTGCCCTAATTTGTATATAACCAAGTCTCTGTATGCTCACCTAACATACCCACGCCGCACCCTATTTTGTTTGGTGGACATGCAATAACATAGTTCACTTAAAAAGAAAAGTAGTATTCCTCGAATTTGTAAAATCTGATTAATTTCTCTGTTTTAGCTAGTTACACCTCTGAATTTTTATAATTAACCAAATTCGTCTGTGGTTAGGTTTTAGAATTTTTTTATCCAACATCTTGTTCATCTTCGTCACGTGTCGTCCAATGAGAGACTTGGGAGTAAAAAAAGTAGTCATGTTGTCCCTTAGTAACACCCATACCAGCAACCAATTCTACCTTTTCTCCCATTTGTTTGTTTAAAATTAATTATGAGTCAGAGAACAGAATTGTTTGGCCTTATAAGTTTCCGAAAGTAGACAATGCTTGAAAAAATGGACGAAATGTTAGTTCAAAAATTTTGAAAATCAAGGTAGAATGAATTTAGATAATTATAAACCTTCATGAGAAATTTAACGAAAGTTAAACTTTATAGGAGATTCACAACACCTTACAAGTTTAAAGAGCAAATTAACGAATGCATAAAAAAAATTAACGTATAGTCAGAATCCATATAACTATAAATAAAAACTACAAAGTAGAGTTTGATCAAGGCTTCAAGGACGCGCAAGTTCAATTTAAGTCTCAATAATATTATTAAGGGCAGAAAATTTATTTTCCTAACCCTTTATGCGGGTGAAACCTATGTGGCATTTCTTACTTAAATAATAAATGCACCCCCATTGACCAAGACCAAAATCAAAATTGGCTTTTAGTAATTATTAAAAAATTATGTTGATCTTCTATATAAGGCAGTTTGGGATGCTGTATTTTTTTTTGAAAAAAATTCTTTTGTTATGTTTTAAAAATAATCAACTAAAAAATAAAGTAATTGAGTGTTTGATAAATTATAGTGTGAGCGATGACAACAACAATGGTGACGATGACAATGGTTGTGATGGTGGTGGTGGTGGTGCCAAGAAAGGGGTGTGGTGGTTATGCTGCAGAGGTAATAATAGTGGTATGTGCAACAACAACCGCGATGGTGGTGGTGTGGTGGTGGCGGTGGAGGCAACGATAATAGTGGCAGTTTTGATGGTGGTGGCGCTATTGTGGTGTGGTGGTGGTGACAACAAACGTGGTGGTAATGGCAATGGTGTTGTAAGATGTTAGAGTTTGTAGTGGTAAGTATTAAGTACTAGTAGTCACATTGTTCTCTACGATAAAATGTGTCTGCAAGGATAATTAATGTTATTTTTTAAATTAATGAGCGTGATATAGAAATTAAAAATATTCATTAAAAGATCAGCTCTACTTTTTATTAAAATAGCTTTTAAAATCAACATACATACTGTTCTAAAAACTGTTGTGTGGAGACCATTATTTTTAAAATAACTAGGATATTTTGCATTTACTAAACACTTGTAGTTTTTAATAAATAAATAAAAGTAAATCGAATTAGGTGTTAATACTAAAATAATAATATTTATATTCAATTGTAAAGATTAAATTCCTCCAAGTAAATTGTGAATTAAATAACCAAGTTATTTGGTCTAATTTAATTGTTGTTTAGGTTTTACCTATACCTATATAAATAACATATTTATTGGTCAAAATTTCCTATTTATTATTAATACTCAGGTACAAATATTTCGTACCAAAATCTGAAATACAAAAGCGCGTGTCCCTGTTGAATATCAAGAAAAAAGAAAAGTACAAAACCGCGTGTATAAAAAAAAAGCTAAAATTACGAAAAAGCAGTCTACGAAGAAACAGACTAGAGAGAGAGAGAGAGAGAGAGAGAGAGATAGAGATGGAGAGAGAGAGAGTCGAAGGAAGGGAAGCAGGCGGGGCAGGCAGCAAAAGTCAACAGCCAACAAGTCTTTTATGGCAGCCTCTTCCCAGTTTCCTTTAAGACCTTTCACAATATTAAATTAAATTAAATTAAAAAAAAAACAAAATTAATTAATTAATTAATATCAATTCCCAAACTCCCACGACAGCGGTTATAAATCATCAAACACAATTCCTAGGACTCCCACAAAACTTCCCAAGAAAAACAATTTTTTTTTTAAAAAAAATTTATTTATTTTTTTGGAAGAAGAAAAGGTTGAAATGTTCACCCTTTTATTTATATTTTCTTTATAACTCGTCATCATCACCATTCTGTTTTTATTATCTTGTGTGTACGAAGTCATAACAAAGAAGAAGAAGAAAAGGAAAAGCAGCCACCACCGGCAAATAAGAGACCGCCAAGCAATTTCTACCTTTGATTGGATGGGTATGACCAAAATCTAGGACACCCACTTTCTGATTTTACTCGTTTTTAAGATTTTTTTATGGGTTTTACGGATGTTTATTTATCTATATATTTTCTGAAAAGGGTTTTTGGTTGGTCTGTTTATACTGATTGAATTCGGGTCTGATCGTGCAGTTTGAGAATCTGGGCAATTTTTGTTTGTGGTTTTGGAGGTGGGTTTGGTTTGGAATTTGGATTGGAGGTGATTACAAGTGGTGGATGCTGCAGATTTAGCTCCAGTTTACTTCCTTTTTTTTCTTTCTGTTTTATGGATTGGTTATGCTGTTTTAGTTCTTCCCACTCTCAGGTAATCATTTTTCTGCACTTTTTATTTCTCTTTTTTGGTGTTTATTTGCTCAATCATAAGTCTTATGAATCATGGGTTTCAATTATTTTCTGGGACCATGTTGAATCCGGTTGACTTCTATTTTTTTTCATGTACTTTGTTTTCTGGTAGGATTTTTGTTAGATTTTGGGTAGATGTGAAAATTCTGTGTTATTATGGTGAGATGGATTGATAGACTCTTTTTGGGACTTTAGGGACCATGATCCTTCATGCATGCTTTTCGATCGATTGTTTTGTGTATTTTGGTTTTCTGAGCTGCTCTTAATGGATTGCTATGGAATATTTGGTAAATTGAACTGCTTTTCGTGTTCTAGTTGACTGATAATTTTTGTAGCTGCAGCTGATGTTCTGAATAACTAAAACTTTAGGGCCGTTAAAAACCGAATCAACATGTATCTAAGTGGCTGCTGTTGTCGGTCTGGTGCAGTTAGTATAAGTATGTTGTTTTAGACTCTATAGGCAGAGACTAGAGTTATGTTTCATTGTTGTTAAAAGAAGCTTACGAAGGGAAAATAAATTGTAAAAAAAATAGATTTAAGCTCAATTTTCTTCTATGCTAGCCTGCGCGCTTGAAACTAATATTCCAATCTATCCCCGCTAAATGGATTAGGAACTGAAAGTTTTTCAGTTTTCTGAGAAAAAGAATCGAAAATAGTTGTTTCCTTCTGAATATTTCCCGTCCCTGATACACAAGATTGAGGTTGTATTATGTTAATTTTTCTGTGCAGTATGGGGGCCATTCATCTGGCTCTGGTAAGGGAAGAAACAATGATGGGATAATAAAGTATGGCTTCAGCCTGGTAAAAGGAAAAGCAAATCATCCAATGGAGGATTATCATGTTGCTAAGTTTGTTCAGATCCAGGGACATGAGTTAGGATTGTTTGCTATTTATGATGGCCATTTGGGGGATAATGTGCCGGCATACCTACAGAAGCATTTATTTTCAAATATCCTTAAGGAGGTATTGCTACTAATTTCAGATAGTTTCATCTATTGGTCTTGTTTAGGTGCATTTAAGTGGAATGACGCTATCTTACACTTCTCATGTAACTATTCTAGGAAGAGTTTTGGGTTGATCCTAACAGATCTATCTCAAAAGCCTATGAGAGGACAGACCAGGCAATTCTTTCACATAGTTCTGACTTGGGGCGTGGCGGGTCTACTGCTGTTACTGCAATATTGTTAAACGGTCGGCGGTTATTGGTGGCAAATGTTGGAGATTCACGGGCAGTTCTTTCAAGGGCAGGTCAGGCAGTACAGATGTCTATAGATCATGAGCCCAACAACGAACGAGGCAGCATTGAAAACAAAGGTGGCTTTGTCTCTAACATGCCAGGTATTTACAGCACCAATGTCTAAAATGTTCAGCAATGTGTAAATACTCGTATAGATGTAACTACTTGAATGGACATTGCTGGTTTTTCATGAAGGAATGAGTTGTCAATCTTCACTACTTTCATTTTAAATTGTTCTTCATCTTTTCATATATTGTATGCATTCTAGTTTTATGCTGCAAGGTTCTCCCCTTAGTTGTAAACTCCAACGACTCTTTTCACCTCCTTGCATTACAGTTAAAATTGTTGATGAGTTTTCCACCAAATAGATAGAAGCAATACGATGGACTATTTTCTTTGCAAGAAAATAACATCTTTGTAAATGTAGATACTTTGTTTCCTTGGAATTGTCTCAGCAATATTGACATCTTGCTTGTCCAATGTTATTGTGCATCCGAGCTTAGAAGTAGGTAGGATGACTTTCAAATGCACCAACTCTTCCTATATGTTCTGAAGTAATGAAATTCTTGAAGTAACAAAATGAAGATTTCTCTGTTCAAATTTAACTATCGAAACACAACCAGTGAAAGACATCTTGTACTGTTGGTTGTTCAACTGTGATGTTTAGACATCTTCTAGAAAAACAGTTATTGTGTCCTTTCAGTGTTTTATAGGTTATAATCATCCCCTGCATTATTTTCTATCTTTACGGTACTTGAGATGCTTTACATGTTTTAATCATTTCCTGCAATATTTCTCTCTCATTAGGACACTTTTCAATTGTGGTTTAATGCAATCCTTGCTTTCATTTTAGCATAGAACGTTATACTTTCGTTTGCTTGTTCATTTGTTTGTTTGTTTGTGTATAGACATGGTTATTACAGTAATAGAACACTCGTATGCCACAAGGTAGTGAAAAACTCACAATTTCCAATTAAACAACAACGACAACAACAAAGCCTTATTCCACTAAATGGGGTCGGCTATATGAATCATAGAATACCACTGCACACGGTTTTGCGCCAGGTCTTCCGTTAGCTCCAAGTAATCCATATCTTTTCTTGTAGTCTCTTTCAAAGTCTTCCTAGGTCATCCTCTACCTCTTTTGCCCTGAGCCTCCGTCTCATAGTCGCATCTTCTAAACAGAGTATCTATGGGTCTTCGGTTCACATGTCTAAACCTTCTCAACCGATTTTCTCTAATCTTATCTTCAATTGTGGCAACTCATACTTTACCCTGGATATCCTCGTTCTTAATCCTATCATTTCTCGTATGCCCACATATCCAACAAAGCATTTTCATCTCCGCTACACTCATTTTTTGCACGTGTTGCTATTTGACCGCCCAACGTTTCATGCCATAAAGCATCACGAGTCTTATTGTAATATAAAATTTTTCCTTGAGCTTTAGTGGCATACGACGATCGCACAACACACCCGATGCACTCTTCCACTTCATCCATCCAGCTTGTATTCTATGGTTGGGATCTCCATCTAATTCTCCATTATTTTGTAAGATAGATCCAAGCTAACGAAAATGTTCACTCTTTGGTACTTCCTGATCTCCAATCCTCACCCCTACCTCATTTGGGCCACCATTGAACTTGCACTCCATATACTCTTGTCTTTGACCTACTTAGAAGAAACCTTAGTTTCCAACACTTCCCCCAAAGGTTAAGCTCCGCATTTACTCCCTCCTGCGTTTCAACTATCAACACTATATGATCAGCGAAAAGCATACACCAGGGATATCTTCTTGAATATGTCCCGTTAACTTGTCCATTACCAATGCAAAAAGGTAAGGACTTAAAGCTAAGCTCTGGTGTAACCCTATGGTTATGGGAAAGCTTTCAGTTTGTCCTTCATGACTTGATTCTTTTTTACCTTAATATTAGTTTACCATCTGTGCGAAAGAGATTAAGTCTTGAAATACTTGTCTGATGCAGCTCTAAGTTACATCAGCCTGTTATGAGCCTTTTCTGTTAATGAATGTTCAGCGCATTGGTATTTATTGCTGTAACACGAGGTTGCAATTGAGCTTATGTTAAGTCTTTCGTTGAACTGACATCTATTGAACCCTTTTCTTTGCAGGAGATGTCCCTAGAGTCAATGGGCAGCTGGCAGTTTCTCGTGCTTTTGGAGACAAAAGCCTCAAGTCACATTTGCGATCGGATCCCGACATACGAGATGTCTACGTAGACAATAGTACTGATGTTCTAATCCTTGCCAGTGATGGTCTTTGGAAGGTGAATCATTTTACCTGATCCTTCTTCTTGGTGCATTGTGCACTCTAGAAAAAGCAGGAAGAATTCGCCTAAACACTGCATGCTTTAGTTTCATAGCAACAAGATAAAATTGAAAAGTCTCTTAGCAATGACTTATTTCTGTGACAATCCAGGTCATGGAGAATCAAGAGGTAGTTAATATGGCAAGAAGGACTAAAGACCCTCTGAAGGCGGCAAAGCAATTAACCGCTGAAGCACTGAAAAGAGACAGTAAAGATGATATTTCATGCGTTGTTGTTAGACTGAGGGGATGATACCAGTAAAACCGTATTGCTTTCTGGGTGCAGTATATAGGAATAATTGAAGTTTCTTCATATGCAAGGCTGATTTATGAATGGATTACACAACAACGAATACTTACCTGGTTCGGGTGGTTCCGGTACAGCGAATTTCTGCAGAGCACGGAAATGGCGAAAGAAAAGGGAAGAGAGAAATAGTGGGATGCTTGTCAGTGTAAATTTATGCTTCTTATTTTTATGTTTGGTGTTTTGATATTGTTTGAATTCTTTGAGAAGGTGAATTAGTCTGATGTGTATATGGCCTTCTACTTTATACAAATGAGCAAACGTGGCCATGCGATGACGTGGACGTACTTCTGTTTGTGATTGGAGGAATGCATTTTGTTTTGGACCAGGTTTTTCCCATTTACTCTATGGAATTGTGAAATTTGCCTACCATTGAACGCTCATCTTTGCTGGGGTACTGGGATTCTTGTCCTTCCCCTTTCATGGTAAGTTGATTTAATACAACGATATTGAAGGCAGCCGCTGGGGTTGGGGTCAAGCCATATAATAAGTCAACAGTAGATTGGTTTCAAAACCGTCATTCAGGGGCGTTGAACTCGTGATTTCTCACTTACAAGTGACGGTGAACAGTCATTTTGGCGACGAAGAAACTCCCCATGGAGCTACATCTGCCTACTCTTGCACAAACATTCATACTACCATGGGAAAATTACAAAATCAAATACAAAGATTAGTAAAAGTGAGTCCATAGTTTGGTTGAGCGTAAGCAACAAAGTTTGCTTCTTAGTAAACATGACAAATTTTTTGGACATTGAAAGCTCTCAAAAGGGGTGCAAGCATTTGTCATTTCCATAATAACTGGATAATCACCTTCAATAAAGTTGTTAGATAATCCAAGACGTTTAACCCACTTAAAGCCGGAGGAGAATTCTCTCCCCTCCTAATCTCTCTTCCCTTCCCTTCCATCCTATTTGAATGGTTACGGTTTAGCCACTTCAACATCTTATATTGATTATTTTATAGAGATAATAAGACAAAAAACAATATGTGAGAGGAGGGGAGGGAAGGGGATGAAAATAGGAGGAGAGAGAATGTATCTTTGTTCTCCCTTAAAGCCAATAAAACATATCTTTGTGCTATAGAATTTGGAAGAATGTCATGACAACTCTCCTAGATTTTGAGAATTCTTAGATGAGTAATGTTAGGTAAATTAAATTTGAAGGTTAAATTTGTAAATTAAATAATGTGTCACCAATAAGAAATAAGCATGTTAATCAACACTTAAATAAAAATTCAGCCATCAACATTCATGTCATTTAGTTTGCAAAATTTAGTTACGAATTTAATCTCCCTAGCGTTATTCATCTTAGATATGTCCACACAAGACACACATCTTCTACATTCAGGTTCCACATGGGCTCGTATGGAACTTGAAATGTATGAAATTCCTTTATGTGTGCATCTTTGGCAAACAGGTAAGGGACAGATACGATGGTATCCATAAATCTTATGTATGTTCCTATTTATACTTAGAGGCGACTCTTAGTAATATTGTCTAATGGTATTCCTTTTCATTGAGGTGTTAGGTTCTAATTCCGGGAAAATAAATGACTTCGTAATTAAGACCATCTTCAAATGATATGTTGAATATAATATAATTTTATTTGATGATTGATGTGACTAATTGATTAAATATCAAATTTTCTTCATTTTTAATGGATGTGTCAAATATTTATTTTATTAATATATTGGACTCATAGTTATATTAACTATTAAAAAATAATTAAAATTGATTCTAGTTTTCATCATATTAGTTGGTTTTTTTTTTTTTTTTTTTTTTGTCATCATATTAGTTGTCAATGGAACCCATGATAAATTAAATATATTTGACTTTATCTTTGCTTGTTGTACAAAAAGTAAGAAAGTAAGGAGTCAAATGACTTAACTGCCACATCATATATTACATCTCCACTAAAGAATACCTTAATGTCTTTTAGTCTTATTATTTAACATCTCCAATGAAAATATCGAATTATATAATAGTCAAATTACAATTGATGGCTAATGTTGCAATATGAAGTCTTATGTAAACTTTTGTGTTTCTCCAACCAAATTGTCAAATATTATTTCTTTAATGTTGAACTTTAATTGGTTGTATTTATTAAAAAAATGTTAAAATCAAACTTTTATTGGTTGGAATGTAGTGGAATAAGGGACCTACCATTTATTATTTATTTATTTTTGAATAAATGATGTTATCTATATTGACTGATATCGATTAAAGATAGTATTGTCCAAAGACTAGTTATGTTGATATGGCAAAACAATTAGATATCTAGCTGATGTGACAGTTAGTTAGAGTTTTTGGGGCTAATAGCTTACAGTGCAAGATAGCTACTAAGCTATATAAAGTGTGTAAGCTGTCATTGCATTTCAATTAGTGAAATATACACCGAAATTCATAGCTTTTTCTCTCTACAATTCTCTCTTCCTTCTTCTTTCATTTCTGCATTTCTTCCTTTTCATTGGTAATTTCTTGATACCTGTAGTACTATTATCATGGTATCACGAGCCCGTCGATCCTCGGTGCTGATTCCACTGTGCGATTCCTTTTGGTCGATCGAAGGTTCTTTGCTGGTTGATTGAAGTTCTTGATCGTTCATTTCATGATCAAGATTGCAGTGTATATTAGGTTCTATGCTTCTAATTTTTCTGTACATGCCAACTGTTTACTATAATGCTTCGGTATCAAATGTCTGTCATTTATGTTCAAGATTGAAAGGCCGATAGCCATTTTATGAAAGATACAAGGCCAATAGCCAAAATTGTTAAAGTTGTATAAGAATTGTTGAAGATTGTTAATTTTTTACTCGAAAAAGGCCGATAGCCAAAGAGTGGTTTCTTGAGAAATTTGTAGTTTGGTTCATGATATTCAAGAACACATCTTTTTGTGAAGAACAAGTATTGTGTGATCAAAACTGGTTGCGATTGTATTCAAATGGCAGATTTACTGTAAAGATTGAAGGGTTACTTGGTATGCTCACAGTGAGATTATAAGATGACAAATTTGTTAAATGGAGTTTTCAATTTTAGTCAGTTCTTAGAGGTTATGATATTTTTTATCATTTCACGGGAGATGCTCCATGTCCTCCAAAAATTGAGATCAATACAGAGATAGGACTTACAAAAGAGGTTGCTTTGGCTTACAAAGATTGGGTAAAGAAAGATTTGGCTTTGCTGAGTTTGCTCATAACTACTTTGTCTGATGATGCTATGGAGCATATTATCAGTTGCAAGACTTCTTATGAGGCATAAACCTGTTTACTAGAAAGGTTTGCATCAATTTCCATGGTGCAAATTAATCAATTGAAAAGTGAATTTCACACCATTCAGAAAGGTGGGGAATCGATAGATAAATTTCTGTTACGAGTCAAGGCTATTAGTGATCAACTTGTATCTGCTGGAGAAAAGATTACTGAGAATGAATTTCTTATAGTTGTCTTGTCTGGATTACCACCCGAATTTGAAATGATCAAAACTGTCATACTTGCTCGGGATTCAACTATTTCATATAAAGATCTGCGAGCTCAACTTCTTGGAGTAGAAGCAAGTATTGAGTCAAGAATGAAATCTCTGAGCACTTCTATGGCAGCAATGTATGTTCAAGGAGAAGGATCCAGTTCTAATGGGTTTTCAGGTGGTTACAATAGTTTTGAAACTGGTGAGAGTTCTAATTCCCAAGGATCTCAAGATGGTTATGAAGGAGAGCAACCACATGGTTATTAATCTGGATTTCAAGGTGGTTTTGGTTTAATAGGGAATGCTAGCAAGTCTTTTCACAAGCCTAATTTCTCTGGAGGTAACAGGAAGTATACTGAGAGCAATAACAATAATTGAAGACCTTTTTCGAGCAACTTTGGTAATAGGAATGTTAATGGAAACACTAATAGTAATTTCCCTGGGAATAGGAAGAGTCTGCAATCATATAGTGGTAATTTCTCTAGAAATGGTACTTTTTCTGGAAATAGGTTTCAGAAGGGTAACAATTGGAATGGTAATACGAATTATAGGTTTGGTATTTTACCTGAGTGTTTGGAATTTCACCTGAGTGTCATATATGTTCTAGTATAGGACACATTGTTGCCAATTGTTATCATAGGGCTGATACTGGAAACACAGGGTTCATCATCTGTCAGATTTGTGGAAAATAAGGGCATATTGCTCTTGAATGCTACCATCGAAATAATTTCACTTACTAGGGAAGTCCACCACCACCATCTCTAACTGTAATGACTAAACAAGCTCATAGTGGTCAAGGTCCACCACAGTACAACAGACATGGTTTTTCTAATGGTGATGCATGGATCTTAGACACTGGTGTTACACACCATATGACAACAAATGTCAATGCCTTATCTCAAGTCAATCCTTACAATGGAGATGAGAAAATTACAATTGGAAACGGTGAAGGTTTAGCAGTCAAGCATATTGGTTCTACTTCCATTATTACTCCTTCTAATACCTTAATATTGCATAATGTTCTACATGTGCCTCAAATAATTGTGAATCTTCTTTCTGTGAAGAAATTATTTAAAGATAATAGATGCTGGTTTATTTGTGATGATGTGGATTTCTTTATACAAGACAAGGCAACAAGGGTGATTTTGTACCAAGGAATGAGTGATGGTAGGGAACTCTTCAAGATTCTAGTAAATGTGTTTGCTACTTCTTTTGTTGCAAGCTTAAGTAGATGTGTCGCATTCTTGGGACAGCAAGTGAGAACTGCAATGTGGCATGAATGGCTAGGCCATCCATCTGAAGAAGTGTTGACTTCAATGCTGAAGAGTGTTGATATTCCAGTTAATAAAGATTCATGTCAAACTGTATGTTCCTCTTGTATTAAAGGGAAGATGTGTAGACAAGTGTTTTCTGTTAGATGTAATTGTTTGAGAAAGTCCACTCTGATATATGGGGACCATCTCCAACACGGTCTGTAGAATGGTATAAATACTACATCACATTTGTAGATGAATTTTCACGATACATGTGGATATTTCCTATGATCAATAAATCAGATGCATTTCCAATCTTTGTTAAGTTTGTAGCATTTGGGTTTACTCAGTTTAATGCTTCAATTAAAAGTTTTCAATTTAATGGAGGAGGTGAATATATGAGTAGAGAGTTTAAGGAATTCTTAGCAAGAAAGGGTATTACACACATGGTTTCACGCCCATATACTCCTCAGCAAAATGGAATTACTGAAATAAGACATAGACATGTCATAGAGACTGCAATTATGCTATTGACTAAGGCAAGCTTGCCACAAAGTTTTTGGTATCATGCTTGCTCTCATGCAGTATTATTAATCAATAGAAAGCAATCTAAATGCTTGGATTTGAAATCTCCATATCAGCTTTTATTTGGTAAAGTTCCAGAGATTCATAATTTCAAAGTTTTTGGAACTGCAATTTATCCTCTTTTGAGACCATACACTGTGAATAAGCTTCAAGCTCGATCTTCCAAATGTGTTTTCCTTGGTTATGCTTTGGGATATAAAGGAGCTATTATGATTTGGAAAGTAAAAGGTTAATTCTATCAAGACATGTAGTTCATAATGAAGATGAATTTCCATATAGAATTGCATCAGTTCAAGATTCCAATATTTCTGCACAGTCACAGAATGCAAGAATTAATATTGTTGTGATTCAAATGCCAATTCCTGCAATTCAAAATCAAGTACCACAATCAAACAGTGTTCCAATTCAAGAATTACAGAGTGAATATTTAACAGAGACTACTTATCAGCGACAAACTTCACATAAGCAACAAGAATCTAATATTAGGAATGTGGCAGTTTCACCTATTAGTGATTTAAATATGCAACAACCATCTTCAGCATCAACTTCCCATCACCATCACTCTACTCCTACAACAAATGAATCACCTTTGATGCTTGTCTATCACAGTTCTGAATTAGAGGTAATTTTTCATTTCTCACCTCAATTGAATGCTATTTCTGAAACTCATGCATCAACTACAAATCTAGTTCCTCATCATTCAATGGTTACAAGGTTGAAAAGTGGGGTTATTGAAAGATAGAATTATGCTACTTATCTAGCAACTTTTCCAGAGTTGAAAAATTTACAACTTACTGAAGATGAACCATTCTCTGGTGTTTATTCATTTGTCACTGAGATTTATGATACCACAGAACCATCCAGTTTTTGAAAAGCTACAAGTGTACCACATTGGCAGAATGTTATGCAAGAATAATATGATTCTCTCAGGGCACAAAGTACTTGGATATTAGTGCCACCAATAATTGATAGGTTGATTGTTGGAAGTAAATGGGTCTACAAGGAGAAAAAGAATCTTGATGACAATGTTTCCAGATACAAAGCTAGGTTGGTTGCTCAAGGGTTCTCTTAGGAGTATGGAGTTGATTATTCTGATATATTTAGCCCGATTTTTAGGCATACCACAATACGAATTATTTTTGCAGTGGCTGCAATGAATCATTGGGAATTAAAACAGTTAGACATTAAGAATGCATTTCTACATGGTGATTTGCAGGAGGAAGTTTATATGAAACAACCTTAGGGTTTTATTGATTCTACATATCCTAATCATGTTTCTAAACTCATCAAATCCCTATATGGCCTTGAACAAGCACCAAGGGCCTAGAATTCTAAATTTACAAGCTATTTGAGTGCTATGGGATTCTATGCCTCTATGTCTAATACAAGCTTGTTTATGAAGAAAGATGGGACTGATATTATCATACTTCTTCTTTATGTTGATGACATCATCTTGACAGGTTCCAACTCTGTTAAAGTACATCAGGTTATTCATGAGTTGTCTGAGGTGTTTGATCTAAAGGATCTAGGAAAACTTACCTATTTTCTGGGCCTTCAGATTACATATCAGTCAAATGGTGATATCTTTGTCAATCAATCAAAATATATCAAAGACTTAATTCATAAAGCTGGTATGGATTCCTGCAAACCTGCTTCAATACCATGCAAACCACATAATTCATTGCTAGTGACAGAAGCAATTCCTTTTAGTGATCCTACATTTTACAGAAGTATAGTGGGATCCTTGTAATATTTGACCTTCACTAGGCCAGATATTGCATTTGTAGTAAATTCAATGTGTCAATTTATGAAAGCACCAATAGATATTCATCTTGGGGCCGTGAAACAAATACTGAGGTAACTCCAAGGGACATTGAAGTATGGTATTGTGTACTTATCCGATGTAGAACCAACTCTTAATGCTTTCTCAGACTCAGATTGGGCTGCAGGCTTGAATACTCAATGTTTTGTGATTGGATATATTGTCTTTCTTGTCAATAATCCCATATCTTGGCAGTCAAAGAAACAAAGTTCAGTATCTAGGGGTTCTACAGAGGCAGAATATAAAGCATTAGCACACACTGCCGCTGATATAGCCTGGATCAGGAATATTTTGAAGGATTTGGAGTTATTTATGCCTACATCTCCAGTTATTCGTTGTGACAATATGTTTGCGATTGCATTGAGTGCAAACCCGGTGTTCCACTCTCGGATAAAGCACTTGGATACCGATTACCACTTTGTTCGAGAGAGGGTGCAGTAAGGTGAATTGGAAATCAACTACATACCTAATAAAGATCAGTCTGCATATATATTAACCAAGGGGTTACATGGTCCTTCATTTGTCAAACACGGTTATAATCTTCAACTTGGTAACCCAAGTTCAGATTGAAGGGATATTGACTGATATCGATTGAAGGATAGTATTGTCCAAAGGCTAGTTATGCTGATATGGCAAAACAGTTAGATATCTAGATGATGTGACAGTTAGTTAGAGTTGTTATGACTAATAGCTTACAGTGCAAGATAATTAGTGAGCTATATAAAGCGTGTAAACTATCATTGCAATTCAGTTAGTGAAATATACACCGAAATTCATAGCTTTCTTTCTCTCTACAATTCGATCTTCCTTCTTCTTTCATTTCTGCATTTCTTCCTTTTCGTTGGTAATTTCTTGATACTTGTAGTACTGTTATCAATCTACATTAAGGGGGAGGGAGTGGGCTTAACCTTACAATAGGCTAGCAATAATGTGATTCAAATTCGCCTTTGGTGAAAATCGAACCTAAGATCTCTCACTTACATGTGAAAAAGAAAATCACTAAATCATAGTACTAAGTGGCATAAGGGACCTACCATTAAACTAATCAAAAATAAATTTGACATTGACATCAAATTTGACTACTAATCAGAAATGCTTTAAATCCAATTAACAAATAACACTTTAATTGGAAGAATTTTTATGTCAAGAATGCATAGTGGCATCTCCTCGTAAGATTTGACATCTCTTTTAGAGATGCATTAAGGGGTCGGTTAATAGCCATTTTGTTTTCAGTTTTCATATTTGATAACCAATTTAAATTTTTAGAAAAATGAAACTAAAATCGAAATGGTTATCAAAGTTCAAAATTTATTCCTCCACCTTTTTAGTGTAGTGTATTGTTATATACAAAAGAAGGGGGAAGGTCATATCAATATTCAAATACGCGGTATAAAGTAGACATTGATGTGATAAAAACTAACACACAAATTAAACCCTATAAATTATGCAATCGTAGTATGAGTAAGTAGGGATCATTTTATTCCGGAGATTAGAATGGATGCTAATTAACACAAATTAAACTTATAAAACTGAAAACTAAGTTAAACTAACAACAAAACAAAGAGGGGGGATTTTTGGACGAATTTAAAAAAAAAATAGTAAATTGCAGCAAACGAATTAGGTCTTGTACAAGATATAGGTGAGAGGCTAGCTAGAGGATTGTTCTTCACACATGAAACATATGCATACAAATCAATTTCCAGTTATTATTTCTATAAACCATGAATGACAATGCTCCAAATTAACTCTCAGATATTCCTAGGTTCATTGAATTGGACTTAGCAACACAACCAAATTATTCTTCTCAAGTTCCCTAACTATGAAAAGCATGATATAGATACATCTCAAAGATCATTAAGTTCAATGAAAATCATAAGCATTGACAAAGCATTCGTAACTATGAAAAGCATGATACTTCTGCCAAGAATTTACTTAACTTAATCATGACTAGTGACTTTTAATACTTGCAAATATAAGTTCATAACGATTAGGTGAAATTCCCTTATATTCTAGCATCAAATCTCTGCATGCAAACTAAGTATACACCCTTAATAAACATACAAGAATAAGTTCTCTATAAAGCAGATAAGTAAATCGCATTCATGTTTTACGAAACAATAACTAGATGTAATCAATTTTTATAAAACATATGATCATGGCTTCGAATTCACCTCTAGCTAAAAAGAAACTTTGTTACACATGTTCATTATAACTTAAAAGCAATCTAAAATAAACATTGAAACTTAAAACAAAGATAGAAAGAACTCTGAAAATTTCAACAACTTCAATGGATGAATGGTAGGCATGGCACTCTCCTTCTTCTTTGGCCCTTGGAGGTTGCGGCACAAGCTTTTAATAAAACATGCAGCACCAGTCTCCCCTTGCTTGCTGGGGCAAGAATATATATATATATATATATATATATCTAGGGTAGGGCACGGTTGAATCCAAGGAGAAAAAGAATTAGGGTGTTTGAATTATCTTAGGACTCCTAGAATCAAATGGGAATTTTTTAGAATGTGATAAGGATTCATTTTGCAACTAGAAATAAGATGAGATAATGTTGGATAAGATTAGATAAAATAAGATAAGATAGGATAAGATGAGATAAGTTTGGAAAAGGTTGGATAAGATTGTGTATTTCCTTGTCTTCCAAGCTTCAACTTTGATTCCTCCAGATCTTAGCACATGTTTAGCACATGTTAAACACCAAAAATATCCAGCCCATAAACTCTCCACGCATGCTATCCAATCCAAGTCTAGAACTGCTCCAAATTGCTCCATTTGGCCATTTATTGTCATCTTTACCAATTGGACCTACAATAATACGAAATTAACATAAATTAACAAAATAAATAGAAATTAACGAAGTAACTGCAAAGAAATAAGATAACAAAGTCGCATAAATACACTCCTATCAAACCTGACAATCACGACCCGTTAATCTGACACGAAATGAAACGAAAGAAATAAGTTTTGGATTGAGGCTTAACGGGTCGGGGGATTTTATCAAGACAACATGTTTAGCCCCATTAAATAACGGGTTAATTCAGGTTACCCATGAGTAACCCGTTAAACTAAAGTTTTAGCCCTATCAGTATCTCCCTCGATTTATGTGGCATGTAGATGTGAAATAATTATAGTTGTATTTCGGAATCAAAGAGAGCTTTTGAATTCATATAATGTTTAGTAATTTAGTGTGTAGATTTTCATTTGATTATTTATTGAAGTAATAAAATACTATCTTTAACAGATAAAATGGATTAAGTGACCCGTTTATTTTAATGGATTGGGTTTGAATTTAAAATTCGTTAAAATACATGTTTAACATGACATAAATAATTATTTGTTCAAAAATAAAAAAATAAACATGACATAAATCATTAAGATGATATGTGTTGATGGAAAAGGATCCTCTCCGGATCCTCTTTGTGGGGATCTGGAGGATCAATCAATCACGTCTGTTCATCGTACATCGTGTGGTCAGTTTTCGTTAGGTACTATTTATATTCAATTTTAAATTTCGAATTTGAAATGATTTCTGACCGCACGATGTACGATAAACAGACATGATTAATTGATCCCTTGGATCCCTCCACAAAAAGAATCAGGAGATGATCTTTTTCCTGTGTTTATAGGAAAAAGACTCAAACATGGCACGAAACCGTTTGCCAGGACATGAGGGCAAATACATCGTAATATCAGTATACAATTAGACCTGGCATTTTCCACCCGACCCGTTAACCTGACTCGACTCGACCCATTAAAATTAGTATTCGGATGAGTGATAAACGAGTCAGGTGGTTAACGGGTCAACCCACAAATCACTCGTTAAATAACTGGTCATTTTGGGTGAACCCGCGAAACCCGTTAACCACCCCGTTAACACCCGTTATTGAGGATTTTTCTGTAATTTCAATAATCCTAATAGAAAACCCTCAAGTCCCTCACGACTCACTCTCTCTCGCACCGTCGCACGATATTGCTATCTAAGACTGAGAGATCACTCATCGCTGTGCTCCTTCCCTTTTGGCTCCGATTATCTCCCTCATCTTTTTCCCTTAAATTTTTTATTGCTCTTTGAGTATAGTAGCGTTTTCTTTTCTTTTCTCAAATTGCATCTCAGCTTGTTAGTATTCATCAAGGTTCTAAAAAACGCTAGGCGTTAGTCGGGTGGCGGGCTAGTGCTTAGCGCCTAGGTGGGTAGGTGGGGTCTAGGCCGGCGCCTAGGCGGTTTAAACAGATTTAGGTAAATTTCTTGTATATCTTGTAAATAAAAAATTATACTTGTATAAAATACATAAATAAAAGAATAAAAGAATGATAAAATGCAAATAAAATATCTAGCAAGTCCAGAATTTAAAAACATATTAAGCATATACATTTTGAATGATTATATCTAATTTTTAAAGATTAAAAGTAAAAATCCGGTTAGGTGGTTCATAATAAAAAGAATTCTGAAAAGGTGCATATGCATCCTTTCCCCTGTCCGTTCCCAACTTCCCATGCCTCACATCAGCCAAGACCCATGCCTCACATTAACCAAGACAGTCAGAAACTCCCAAACCAAGGAGTCCATTTTGACGCCTTGAAAACCAGAATTTTTTTTCTTTTTTATTCTTTCCTTTTCCTCATCCTTTTCGTCTTCTTTCCGTTCCCTCTTCTTCTTCTTCTTCTTCTTTTTTCCATTTTCCCTCTGTAATTTCTCCCTTTTTTCTACGATTGCTCCGCCCAATTCCCTATCCTCTCCACCTAATTAAGTTTCTCGTTTCCTATCCCTTCATTCTTCTTCGATTGCTCTGCTTGATTCCCCATCTCTCCGCCTAATTTCCATCTTCTTGCTCTGTATAATTTTCCAAAACCTAATCATGAGTCCAATCAATTTCCTCAAGCACAACGAAGAAATCCTCTCCGGTGAAGAAATCTGGGCTTCCAGGTCGATGTTATCGCTTTTTTTTTCTGCAATTGCACTGTTATTCTGATTCCTTCTACATATCTCTCTCACATTTGCTCTTCCCTCATGCTTTCTCAATTTCTCTTTCGTCACCATTGCGGTGTAGTGAGACGGAAAATTTTAACAAAACCGTCGCAGAGGCCGCTTAGCTCGCCGCTTAGCCTAGTGCCTAGCCCGCCTAGGCACCGCCTAATACCCATGCCGATTTCCTGAACATTTTTGAAATAATCGCGGCGGCGGCCCGACGCCCAGTGCCTAGGTGGCTGCCCAGACTGCGTTTTAGAACACTGGTATTCATATGCTGATTTGAGAGAAGTAATTTTCATCATTGTGCTGTTAGTATTCATATGTCTTGTTAATGCGTGATGATTAAAATAGTAGTTTCATTCTCTATAAATTGGACTACTAAAGGCTAGACCTAGGAGTTCAAGATTAGTTAGACTTGTTTATATGTGTGTACTGATTGTATTTTCTAGTTGACCAGGCATAACTATGTTGTTTAAAAAAATTAACGCCTTATTAGTTGAGTGGGGGATTGAAAAGAAATTGTTTTCCGTTACTTTGGATAATGCCTCAGCAAATGATTGTTATGTTGAGCTATTGAAGAAACAATTAAATTTTAGAGGTTTGCTATTAATGGATGGAAAGTTCTTCCATGTTCGTTGTTGTGCTCACATCCTAAACTTGATAGTCCAAGATGGTCTAAAGGAAATTGATGGATCAGTGACGAAAGTTCGTGAATGCATCAAATATATAAAATGTCCAGAAGGGAGAAAAAATAAATTTTTTGCTTGTGTTGTGCAAGTAGGGTTGGCAGGTAGTAAAAGAGAGTTGAGACAAGATGTGCCTACCAGACGGAATTCAACATATACAATGCTTGATAGTGCTATTTTCTATGCTTTTCTCAATTTGGCACTTGTTGATTCTAATTTTAGTTCATGTCCTTCCTTGGAAGAGCGGGATAAAATAGAGAAGATTTCCAATTTCTTTGGGTATATATATGAAGTTACTTGCTTATTTTTTGGAACAAATTACCCTACATCAAACTTGTTCTTCCCAAAAGTGTTCAAAGTCCATTATTGTATTCGAGATGCTATGGAAGATTGTGATGATTTCATGAGACGGATGGGGAATTATATGAATTTGAAGTTTGAAAAGTATTGATCAGAGTATAGTTTGATCATTGCCATTGCGGTGATTCTTGATCCTTGCTATAAATTGCAATTTGTAGAGTGGGGTTATGACAAGCTTTATGGTAAGGGGTTGAGAGAGTTGAAGGATGTTAGTGACACATTGTTTGCACTCTTTGGTCATTACATGGACAAGTTCTCTCATCTTCTTGTCTCCAACCCGGTTAATCAAAGTCCTACTTAAATAAAAGGAGGAGACAAACTTTTTGAGGTAGTATTTATATTTGTTATTCCTCTTTTAATACTTTTTATATGCATCTTTATATTGTACGTTGATCTTTGTTTCTATTTTGTTTTTATATGTAGGAATTTGATAATATTTACCAAGATGGGTCAACTTCAGTTGAAAAAATTAAATTACATCTATATCTTGAAGAAAAGAGACTCGATAGAAAATAAGAGTTGAATATTCTTTCATGGTGGAAACTCACTGAAGAAATTTTTCACATGAGCCTTAATGAAAACTCGGAACAATGCTCTAATAGTATTAGTCTTGAATAAGCATGGAGTGTATTTTAACTTGTTCTTTTAAAGATATTTTTCAACTTTTTTCAACTTTTAAGCCTATGGTGGAAAAGCGGTATATGAGTAAATTATGCTCTTGGTTCTTAGGTTCTATTGTTATTTTATGCTCCATTGTCCAGTTGTGTATGCTTTATGGACAAGGCTGTTTAGGGAGACAAGGTTAAGCTGGGGAATCCCTGAATCTTGTGCTCCATTACTTTGGAGAAGCCTATGTCTTTTGGAGAAAGGAAAGGGGGCTTGGTGCTAGGTTCAGTGTGATGCACTGAAATTGCATAGGAGATTTCTTACAGGCCTAAGTTGGAAGATGTGGATTTTTAATGGGAGTGTATTTTGGGATTCTTCACAGGCTTTAGTTTCTTTAAATATTAAGGACCGGTGTTACTTATTTATTCTAAGAGGGATGTTGTTGTTAATTAGTTTTGTCCTTCTGTTTTGTTTCTGTTGGGTTCTGTTTTGTTGTTTCTTCACAGGCTTCAGATTGTGTTATTATTATGCTTCTTGTTTATTTTCCTTTGTTTTCTTTTCATCAGTTACAATAAAGGTGAATGTTGAAGGCAAAAAAGTAGCAGATGATGCAATGCAAGAAGAAAAAGAGCCAGCGAGACATTGTTTGAAACTTAAGAAAGAGAATTATTTTGTTTTACTTAAACAATTTTTCGATTCATGCTAAGATTAGGAGACTCATATAATTGATAGAAAGTTGAATTCTACTATACAAAACAGGGTTATAATTGATTTGGATGAAATGTTAAAAAAAAAGAAAAGAAAAGAAAAAAATTAACGAATAAAATAGGTGACCCGTTAGCTTAACAGGTAGGTTCGAATGACATATTAACTTAAAGAGTTAGATTTGAATAACTCGTTAAATTAACGGTCAGGTTGAACCGAACCAAACCCGCTAAACCTGACGCTTTACAGGTCTATCTACAATAGGCGAAACCTCTCCTGAGACTGAGACGAGTCGCGCGGCGCCGCTCTGTACTCTCATCGTCTTCCTCTTTCCGTCGTTATCTACTCTCTCTCTCTCTCACTCTCACTCTCACTATCACTCTAATTTTCCAGAATTCTCCTCCACAGCTCATCTGGGAGAGCTGACATTGAACTGAACGGTCTCTGGTGATTCCACAGTTGAACAAGCTGTCGTCCGCCGACTGTAATCAAAACTCCCCCACCGACTTTTTCAATACAAGTCTCTGTCTCTGTCTCTGTCTCTAGATTGGTGGGTATTGAAATTTCAACCACTATTTTCAGATCTGTGGGTATTGAAATTCTAAATTCCAGCGTTCGTCAGGTGGCTTGATGCTGGGTGAGTGGCTGCGGGTCTGATTTTCAGGTGGGCTCATGTTGGATTTGGAAATGCAGAGTCATTTTTTGGTTACAGTCTTCGATTCAATCCAAACACTTGACAATAATCCCAACCTATCCATTCCAATCCTAGCCTAACCAGTCCAAATACAAATCCCTTCATGTTTCCCTCTGTTTACTTTCTGTGTATTTTAAGCAATAAGCATGATTAGGATGTTGATTAGGACGTGGGTTTTGTTTAATGGGTCTTGAAACCCTGGTAAGAGTAGTAAATTCCTCTCCTTTCGATCAATTTCTTGCAATGCTTTGTTCTGGAGCTATCAATTGATTTCATAGTTGTAGGGTTATAAACCCGGATTAGCATTTCTTTCTTTGCTGCTACCATTTTCTTTGCTTGCAATATTTCACCATGGAACCCGGCACCTCGTGGTCGACTATGGAGGATGTTTTGTTGTGCGAGTGTTGGGTTCGTGTTGCTCATGACCCGCTTACGGGTAGCGAATTGAAGCTTAATCAACTGTGGAAACAAATCCGTGCAGAATTTTCCGAGAGGAGCAATTCGACTCGCACGGAGCAAAGTATTTCTAGCAGGTGGAAAACTCTAAACAAAAAGTTACGCAGCTGGAGAAACGCCTTGGAAAAAGCCCAAGATGATTTTCAAAGTGGCAAAAATCTTACTCATCAGGTAGTAGAATTTAATAAAATCTTACTCGTCAGTCGTCAGGTACTATAATTTAATGCAGTGTAATGTGGTTTTGTAGATAATTAAATTTCATTTTTTGAAATTTAAATGTGTAATGTCAATCTGTGGATGATTAAATTTTGTTTCTTGCAATGTTTTTGTAGGCACTACAAGCACTCTTGTTGTATAGTGCAGACAACAAGAATAAGTCATTCAAACATCACAATTGTTGGGCCGTTGTGAAGGGATGTCCGAGATTTAAAATTGTTTCCACTTGTCCAACTGTTGTCAAAAACGAGGTGCCACGGCACAATTCACCTAATGGAGACAATTCAGCTAATGGAGATTTGCCGTTGGAGTCCCCAGTTGAAAAGGAGTCACCAACAGAAAAAAGGTCGATTCCCGTGGGTAAGAAGGTTGCGAAGAAAAGAGGTAAAAAGGGGGGTTCTTTCAATGAGTGTGCAAGGTTCTTGAAAGAACTTGTTCGCCAAGGTGAAATTAATATTGAGCGGGAGAGGTTAAGAGACGAGGCACTTGCAAGAGAAAGGGAGTATGCACGAAAACAAGATGAGGTACTCCTGAGAGAAAGGATGGACAAGCGAGATCGGGAAATTATGTCCCAGAATCTAAACAATATGTCCTCTGATTCAAAACTGTTTTGGGAACAAGAAAAAGCGGATGTTATGAAAAGAAGGTGTGCAAGGGAAGGTGGACCTAGCAACACAGAGTTATTCCAAGAGAGTTTATCAGGCAGTGCAGATGTGTACAGAACATGAGCTTAATACCGAACGAGGCAGCATTGAAAACAGAGGTGGATTTGTCTTTTAACATGGCAGGTATTTACAGCTCTCATGTGTAGATAGTTCAATCAATGTGTAAATACTAATGAAATGACGTAACTACTTGAATGGACATGACTGGTTTTTCTTGAACAAATGAGTACTCAATCTTCACTATTTTCCTTGTTAGAGTTGTGCTTCATCTTTTAGTATATTGTGTACATTCGAGTTTTATCCTGCAAAGTTCTCCCATTAGTTAGTGGTAAATTAAGAAGCAATACCATAAGCTATTTTCTTTGCAAGAAAATATTGTCATTTGGATATGGTAAAATAAACCGAAATACGAGCACCAAACCCTAAATAGGATCAACCTACTTTGCCTTAGAATATAACTTTACTGATCTCCTTGGATTAATTTTCTGCGTTTTTGCGGTTTATTTTAACTGCGTTGTGCTTGCTTTGTGAAATTGCATTATTACTGGGTTTTCATGTTTGCAACTAAAGGTTGGATGATACAATACACAAGATAACAGGGAGTCTCATCAAATATAGGACCTCTCTCTTAAAAAGGACATAGGTCAAGCACTGGAGGATCTACCTTCTGTTAACATCTTTGTATATTTGATAGTTTGTTTCCTTGGAGTTGGTTTCTGCACTCAGCATGCCTTCTTGTTTGTCTGATGTCATGGTCTATCCAAGCTTAGAAGTAGCGAGAATGACTTTCATCGCACCAACTCTTCCAATAATCAGGATTTCTCGTTTCAACTTTAGTTATCGAAACAGAGTCAGTTAAATTGTTTGGATGATGTTTAAGAATCTTTCAGAACTGTGATTATGCCTTTCACTGGTGTTACTGTATTTTAAAATTTCAGTCCTCCCTTTCTATTATGGAGTGTAACATACGTGCATGAGTTTGCTTTATATGTTATAGTCATTACGACACTTGAGTTGCTTTATGTGTTTTAACCATTTCCTGCAATATTTTCTCTACCAGTAGGACACTTTTCAACTGTAGTAGAAGATTGCATTCGTTTTAGAACTTTTAAGTTGTGCATAGACATTGTTCGAACTGTGAGGTTTGGTCCAAATTACGGATAATTTTTACACGCTTTTGTTAGCTGCATACTAATCAGGCATTGGAACATTTTAATCGTGGAGAAAAGCAGATGGACCAAGGACAATCGAAGCCTTTAGCCCAGCCATCAGTCATGGGTTCATGCCCGAAAACATGTTAAGGCTAGGGCTGGCACCACAATCTCTGCCAAGTGCCCAAACATGCCAAATAACCACATTGCATTGGCTGCTCAGTTGCAAGCATTTGCGCTTTGAGCACAATTTTGATCTTTCACAGCCAGGAAATGCCAACTTGACGCCACAGCTCATTCCACTGTTGCAGTTGAGGATTGCTGCTCAATGAAAAGCTAAGGAACGCAACATGGCTGCATAATCTTTACCTTTTCCAGCGTCAAAACAGCAGGTTACTTCTCCCCCAGTTGCGAGTGAGAGTTCTCCTCATGCTAATACATCAAGTGGTGCATCCAGGCAGGCTAGCTATGCAAAAGCAAAGCAGACAGTTGCGGCGGCTAACCCTTTTGGTTGAGGTTTAAATCGTAGTAACTTTAACAATAATAACAGCATTCCTATGCAGCAGTTTTTTGTTCATGGCAGAGAAAACCAGATGTGACCTAGGCAGTCGGTTCCTATGGGAAATGAAATGACTTGTACCCATCCCGCGCAGTCATCTGCAAACACAAGCCAGGCTGTGACAACTCTTTCCATGTAAAGAGTTCACAAAACAATCCAGATACATTGCAGACGCAATACCATCGCCCATCGGTAGTCGAGTGGATCTTCTCCACAAGCTGAGGATCCTTATGATGGGGTTCTGGCAACAAGAACCAGTCACGAGGTGGACTGGCTACTCGGATGGGACAACAACGCCATGGGTTCACTAAACAGCAGCTGCATCTTCTTAAAGAACAAATACTACCATTTAGAATTTACTTTTTGCTGTGATAATCCATGTCATGGAAAATCAAGAGGCAGTTGATATTGTTTGAGTTGTTTGAGAAGGTGAACTAGTCTGATGTGTATTCTGTTTGTGATTTGGACGAAATGCATTTTGTTTTGGACCAGCTCTTTCCCTTTTACCCTATAAAAATACTTCTTCCCCGTTGTTATTGTGAAGTATAAAAACACCGAAAGTACGACGTTTTTATATGCGTTTATGCGTTTATCTCACTCTACACCAATTGATCCTTTCTAACTTTACTTTTATTTCAATGTTCTAACTAAGCATATAATGAGTTAACAATAATTTGGTATTAAATCCGTCATTTATAAGAGGCACAACTTTGGAAAAGTTACAAAACCAAATACAAGGATTAGGTAGAGTATGTTATGGTTTGCTAGAGCACAAGGAACAATGTTTGCTTCTCAGCGAACATGGTGAATTTCTCCAACGTTGAAAGCTTTTAAAAAGAACAAACATTGCCATGTTAGGGGAAATTCTCCTTCATGAAACAATTAGATAAATACTAGATGTTTATTACCCCTTCATTTTGCACACACCAGAGAATTCTTTGCATTCGAGCTTACTAAAATTGATCCGTGTGGGACCTAAGTGCACACAATTCTCTTTGTGTGTGTTCTTGGGCTAACATGTGATGTGAGACATGTGACCGTATTAAAAAAATATTTAGCTTATTTTTACTTTCACATCTCTACAACTTTATTTTGATCTCATTTTTTTTTTTGTAACTCAAATGTCACACTTTACCTCCTGAAACTCAAAAATCATTCCACTTTAACTTGTGGACTCTTTCTTCTTCCTGAAACTTATAGGTCGCCTTCTAAAATATATGTGGGATCCAACACCCAATAAGACTATGCCACATGTGCAATAATTTTGGTTATAAATCTCCATTATGTGTTAACATTCAACAATGATAGAATATTAAGTTTAAAAGAAATTAAAGAGATGGTAAAAATATTTAAAAAAATGATTAGCTTGGAGAACCCATATAAGAAATTAACAAATCTAAGACAATGTGTAACGAATTTTGAGTTTTATAAAAACGACTTTCAAGTTTTAGGAGGAAGAATGAGATCAAAATCAAAATGAACCACATTATGAGTTTCAAAAAATAAAATAACGACTTTTGAATTTAATGAAACAAAGTAATTGAGTTTCCATGTTGCTAAAATCAGCCAAAATATTTTGTAGACTTTTCCTATTTTCTTCAAATTATTATTGTTCAGACATGACATTTGGCAGGTTTCAAAATTATTATTTTTCAGACATGACATTTGGTAGGTTTCAAACAAGGAGGCAGATTGCCCTCCTCTTTGGAAGCTTTTCCTGTCCTTTCTTATTTTGTGTGCGATCACGGTTAAACTACATCAATATTTTATATTCTTATTATTTTTTGTCTTATTATCTCTATAATAAAATTAATATAAAATGTTACTGTGGCTTAACCGTGACCACACAAAATAAGAAAGGATGAGAAAGGCATCCAAAGAGAAGGGCACACAATGTGCCTCCTTCAAACAACAAATAAACGAGGCGAAATCATAAATCCCAACTTTTCAGGGGTACCAATATGCAAATATGGTATGAAGCGGGAGGTCCGGCTAATACACCACAGTTTCGGTCTACAAAAATCCCAAACATCGCCGCTAGGGTTTTAAGCTGGCGCCTATATAAACACACGATTAACCTCACATCCTTCAACATCTCTCCCTCCTCTCCCTTCTCTCCATCTCTCTCCGCGTTATCCGTTTCTCTCTGTTTTCTGTTTAGATTAAGCATGATTAGGATGCGAATTAATTGATGTGGAAATGCCTCTTCTTTCGGCTGCAAGGGTTAAGATCTTTCGATCAATTTCTTGCAATGCTTTGTTCTGGAGGCATAAATTGATTCCATAGTCTTGGGGTTCAATGCCGGATTAGTATTTCTTGCTTTTCTGGCTATCCCTTGCTTGGAACATCTCAATCTTCCCTTTAAATTCTCTGTTTTTTCTTTAATTTTTCTTTTTCTTGAGTAAAATCCTTTTCTGTTTTTTTACTATAAACCCTAATTTTTTAGCATATTTGATGGATTTTGTGTTTTTTTTAGTTGGTGTGGGGGGATTGGACACAAAATTTGGTGGAGTTAATTGCAATAAAAGGATTTGAAATGACGATAATTTCTGTTATTTTCATCCTTTGCTTTTAAAATCCAAAGTTATGAAGATAAAAAACTGTAAATCCTTGTTTGTTTAGCTTGTTGGGAGTGTGAATCGGGAAATTAAGAGACATTGCATGGTGTCGGTGGGAGTGTGAAATCCGTATTAGGCTTAATCGATGATGTGACACGTGGGGAGGCCTGTAGAGAGTGAATCGACAGTGAATTTCACGGGACCTACATGAAACTAGCAATGAATAAAAAGAAATGAACTCAAATTTCTTTCATATACATGAACATGAAGAGATTAATGTCTTCATGTCATACAGACCTGAACAAACTCATGTCCTCTCGTGGATGCATCGACCGTCGGCCATGCCGGCAACAATGGAGATCATCCTGTTTTGACTCTAAACTATTGAGCCTGCGTGTCAAATTAGCATTTGAAATTACGCTAATATTGGACTGTGTAGCTCCAATGACTTGGGCAACCCCCTATCCACTGTCAGCAGGGTTAATACCCGTTTCATCCAAGGCCATACAAATCAGGCCATTTTTGGTCTCTTGGACCTTTAGCAGAGAATCTAAAGAGCATGCAGGCGCATTACCATCTCTGGTTTTGTCCGACCTCTCTCTTTGGTCCCAACCAATTACGCGTAACTACTCTTATCAAAATATTGCAACATCCGCATCTCAATGTCGATGTTCTCATTATAAGATGAGCAAGTAAGAAGGATGGCTGTAGATGATCCTCTCTGAGAAAGTGTTGTTCATAGGACAAGGCATCCAGTTAAACTCTTCTTTTTTCAAGTCAAACTACTTGTATTACTGCCTCCACTATCAAACAATGAACGTCTCCATAGACCACTTAAACTTAAGTCAGGTGGAGGTAATGCTGGTGTCTCTCGAGTTTCGAATGCCAGAAGCTGTTTGTCTTCCCCAATACAAGATCTTCTGTATATACGAAACTCTTCCATTGTATAAGTGGAAGGAGCAACAGCTTTGTAATTAAGAGAAACACGAACAATCTTGTGTTATTGAATCCCATTCCATCGCGGATTGATTACGAAGCAATGTTTGGGTTTCATTCTCTGTTTCAAGCAAACCACATTGAGATCGACAAAATGTATCACGCATATATGTTGGGACTCACAATTCTTCCGAGAAACTAAGAACATGTTGGTTTTTGTAGATGTCCGAAGGCGCCATTACCCTCATCGTATCTGATTACTTGCAAGTCGCAACACCGTGCTTTCTAGAGGTTTGACAACAATTGATCGAGCGAAAAGCATTAGGTGATGGAACAGAGTGATTTTGGCATTGCAACGTCTTGGAGATACATTTGATGGAACAGAGTGATTTTGGGGGAGTCACATAAAGATGTTTGACGAGGATACCTGTTGGGGAAGGGGCATCAACTTTGTTTTTAACTTTAATTTGAGTGTGCCACTTAGTTAGGATTGTTTCAAAACAACGTCTTTAGTTTTCGTTCCAGAATTTCAGAATTCAGATCAGATTAGATCACAATTTTTAAATTCGAAATTTTTAGCATATTTGAAAATTTCGAAATTGGAGTAATCTTAAATTTTGGAAAATCATATATTTTGTAAGTTTTGAATATTCTCTAACCTTTTTGTATGTGCAATTTATTATTCTTTCTTAATATTTACTATGTACTTTTTTTTTTTTTTTGGTTGAAAGAACTTCAAAGAACCAGAAAGGCCCAAGGCCAAGAAACAGACAGAAGGGTGCCCAGCACACCCACAAACAAGAACAAGGAAAAACGGGAAACAATAGACGCCGCCACAAAGGCCCCTAGCCTCTTCCCAAATACCACAACAAAAACCCCCCTACGGAGGATATGGAAGACCATCTTTGTTCAGAATGCCCACAAGCGAAGATGGGGCGGCCAAAGAAAGAGGGATGTATGGGATTTCGTAATTTTAAAGATTTTAATCTTGATTTGCTTGCCAAACAATGTTGGCGGTTGATTCATGATCCCAATTCGCTTTGGGCTTGGGTTTTGAAGGGCAGGTATTTCCCAAATGATTCTTTCCTAGAGGCTAAAAAAGGTTGTAGAGACTCGTGGGCGTGGGCGAGTCTCTTAGATGGTCGGGATGTTATTCTAAAGGGTGCTAGTTGGTAGATTATGGAAGGGCAGCAAGTTCGTTTTTGGTTGGATAATTGGATCCCTGGCTTAACGGAGGGGCATCCCATCCTTCCCATGAGTGGGGATGCTAATAATGACTGTAGGGTTGCAGAACTAATTGATCCGGTTACTAGGGAGTGGAATTTGGACTTGCTTGTTGATCTAGTCCCAGAGACGGTTTGTGGGGCTATTTCTCGAATCCATGTGGGTCTCCGCTTCTCTCTGGATAAGCTTGTCTGGCCTCTTAAAAGGCATTGTTCTTATTCAGTTAAATCAGGCTATAGGTGGTGTCAAAGCCGGCTACCCCGACATAATCATGACCGCCCATCTTCTTCCCAAAGTATTGACTCTCGGGTATGGGCTTGGATTTGGGGTTGCAAGGTACCACCAAAAATGCGGCACTTCCTTTGGAGGGCGCTACGTAATGCTTGTGCCACCAAACTCAACCTGTTCCACCGTCAATGCTCCGGGTCCCCCCTTTGTCCCATTTGTGCACAGAGTGATGAGTCCATGGAGCACATACTCCTTTTGTGTTCGTGGGCTTCCAAGGTGTGCTCAGAGAATCCTCTTCGTCTTCAAATTAATCGAAGCTCTATAACTACCTTGTCTGATTGGTTGTGCTTGGTTGTTAGTCAATTTCTTTTTAGGAGACACATTTGATGGAACAAAGTGATTTTTTTTCTAGGGGGAGGAGGGTGATGTTTGTTGAGGATATCAGTTGGGGTAGGTCCATCAACTTTGAGTGTGCCACTTGTTAGGAGTGTTTTTCAGAATTATCACATCATAAACAACGCTTTCAATTTATAAGTTTTTAAATATTCTAAAATTGTTTTGTACATGCAATTTATTGTTCTTTCTTAATATTTGGTATATATATATTTTTTACACAAATTTTGACACACAATTGTTGGGCACCACTTCATAATGTATTCAAAGATCCGAATTGTTTATCTTTTAAGTCTTTCCTCAAAGATCATGTCTACCAAAAATCACCAAAATCTAAACTTATATGACCGTTGTATTAAGGAGCGGGCCCTACAACATGTAAAAAGTTGTATAAAAGAAGTGGTGTCACGGATCTGTCCTCTTCTTTAATATATAAAGGCATGTTTAATATAAAAACAATGAACAAAATGTATCCAAAACTAACAATAAAATATAATGGTTGATTACAAAATATATAATTTTAGCAAATAACTTTTAAAAGTTGAATTATTTCATAAGCTTTTTTATTGTAATATGTTCGAAGTACTTCAGAAAAATTTGGATCAATAATTCAGAATTCTCAAAAACTCTAAATTCACTCCAATTTTTCAAAAAATATTCAGTTTCAAAATTTTCGGGTTCTCATTCAGAATTTTTAATGTCGTTATAGGAAACACCATTCCAACATAAAAAATTTTGGTCCTCAAAATATTATAGTCTATAGCTTTGTTTGAAACTGCACCAAATACTTCATAATTCTTCTACTACTTAGTCCAAGCCAAGTAAATTTAGCTTAATCCTTGAAACTAGTCCAATTCTAGCTATGAAGGTGAACCAAATGGAGCCTAAGGGATGAGAGAGTAAATTGGTTGTGAACTCGCCATTATCTAAATTTGAACTTAAGATCTCTTACTTACAAGTTATAAGTAAATAAAAATACTATTAGACCGTAATACTAAATGACTCAAAACTAACTTTAGGAAAAAGAAAAAAAACTCCGGTGATTTTGTAGAGGAAGAATGACACCAAAGAAACTTTGCAACTAATTAAGAATAAGTTAGAACATGAAAAGTGGTTAATTTAGGTGTTATTTTTTTCTTATGTTTTACACTACATCTAGTCTGCAATCACTCTAAGAGATATAGATTTGTCCCTTTGACACTACGCCAATCTTCATATGTTTTTCTGCTTCAAAGAGGAAGGTTTAGACGTGTCAATCTTATGCCATCTCTCCCAATATCGCTGGTAAGAGAGAGAGAGAAAAAAAAGGAAAAATATAGAGCTTAAGATCTAAAAAAAATCCTGACATATTTTGTAGTATGAAAACAGTGCCGAAGAAGAGCGGAAGTAAGAAGTAGGAAGTCGGACCACATCAAAGTAGGAAACATGAAGTTAGACCAAACCAAGTAGGAAATAGGACTGGTAATTCTTTCCTAACCGAAAATCCAAAAGAAAATAGAGAATATTACCCAATCCGAAATACAATTGGACAGGAAATACGTTTAATTTCCTCTATATATACTCCTGAAGGACTTGTCCTCAATACAGTTAAGATTCTTTCCGCAGTCCCAAAAATAAAATCGACATGCCGCCTTCAATTGAAGCTCTTGCAATGGCTGGTGCTGATTATCTAGAACATGGCATTACCTTGAACGAGTTGGACAGACAATCACAACCAAGCCACTTACTGGTCGATGCATACCGGAGCGATATCGATATCTTTAATTCCCTAAGCCAGTGCTCATCCAGTTCCCACAGCCGGAAAGAAGGGTGCAATCTAGGGTACTACAACGGAGAACGAAAGGGTGGCGGGAATGAGTTGAAGAGAGACACCCTTATTATCACGAAGGTGATAGGTAGGGTTTTGAAGAAGGCAGCTCATGCGATGAAAAAAGGGACGTAGATACGATGAAAATCTCACTGGTGTGAAAACTGACATAATTGACATGCGTAATTTAGAGTAGGTTTGTTTTGTGGCCAGTCACATTGCACATAACATGTTCAAACTTCAAAGGTTAATTCCTCGCTGAAACAACTATCTATTGTAGTTGTAATGTGCTTTATTAGCGAAATATGAGTATATTTTACTGATATCATTAACAATCATGCCATATCATGCATTTATTAATTTTGGGTATGACATACCTTAAAAAGTTTAGTATAGAATAATCAGACGGTTATTTATCTCATACTTTTTTTTTTTGAAAGAAAAACAATAATGTCATTAACCAAGAGAAATATTACAATGAGTCTTGAATTACAACCAATAGAGAAAGCAAACTTTGCTGAACGATGGGTAACCTCATTTCCGATGACGTGAAACATGGGCGATTCTCACATCTTGTAATTGGGAAGCCCACTCATTTGCATCCTTCAACAAACAACCTAAAAACATGGAACATAAATAATTCTTATATATCATACTCATTCATTCTCACGTTAATTCATTACTTTTAAGATTTTAAGTAAGTAAATATATCATTGTTTTTGTGATGAAATTTGTACAGTTTGCATCCACAAACTACAAACTTGTCTACATCCTCCTGTTCGAACATAATTATAACGTAATAATGCTTCCATCATCTGCTGTCTACAGAAGCATTCTCCGCGATTCCATAGATAATATGGACACCAGCTGTTGGAAGCTTTTATTCTTAATATACTATTACAATTTTTATCCCAACCAAATTCAGGTTGGTTATAATTTGAATTGGGTCAATGAAAACAACATTGTTCACTTGGTTGGGTCAATGAAAACAACATTGCGAAAGGTCATCTATTTGGAGATACGGAGGTGATTTTTCACACACGTTTTTTTTTTTTTTTTTTTAACTTCAAACACTCTTTATTTCTAATTACCGATTTAAATAAATTAAATGAAAACAATAAACATAATTACATTAGAGTGTGTGAAAAGCTAAAGTGAATGTGTTTTTATCATTTGCTTTGCAGATATTGTGATGACCTATCTATGCTTGGATTTAAGATATATATTATTAGGACGATATTCTCATAAACCATGCGATCCAAATCATTTTGTCCCTCCATCTCAACCACTTTGTTATATTAGGAAGTGCCATCTTTGCATATGAATTATTGGCATTGCTTCTCTTGTTCAACTTGAACACATTTTGGCAAAAATCAATTGATCAATAGTTTAATTCATTTAGTAGAAAGATTCGTTGGCGTGGATGACCAGATTACATGACCTTCTAATTACAGACGTACAAAACTCCTCGTAACACCTCACACTTATAATTTTAGTCCAACTCTGTAGTGTCTGGTGGCGATGTACAAACGTTGACATTGAAACTAATTTCTCCATTTGTGGGCTCAACAACCACGTCCATGTCGATACTATTACGAGGACTAGTCTACTCCCCTAAAACATCCTATTCCTCCTTCTCAACTACTTTTCAACCTACATATGCATACATTCTCCATGTTTCTGCACCTATTTCTTTCCAGGCAACATTACATCCTCATGAAAATTGTGCAGCCAACCAGTCCGACCCACCCATCACCATCACCCACCTCAAACCGACCCAAATTGTATCACGCAATCTCACCCGGTCCTCAATTTAGTTCCGCACAGAGTCCCGAAAACAACCCAAAATGTCATGCTTCAGCCTCACCCAGGCCAAAAACTCATGCCACCGGTCCACCTTCGCCCGAGCCGGCCTCCGGTCCGCAATCACCGACATCAAAGACGGCGCGACCACCATGCACTGTTGGGTCCCGCAATCCCCAAACCCTTCCAAGCCCAACCTCCTCCTCATCCACGGCCTCGGCCTCAACGCAATGTGGCAGTTCGCAGACCTGCTCCGCCATGTCACTCCTCACTACAACGTCTACGTGCCGGATCTCGTCTTCTTCGGTGACTCCTATACGACCCAGCCTGACCGGTCCGATTCGTTCCAGGCGGAGTGCGTGATGCAGGCGATGGAGGCGCACTCGGTGCGGAGGCTGAGCCTGGTGGGACTGAGCTACGGCGGGTTTGTTGCGTACAGCTTGGCTGCCAAGTACAAGGAGGCGGTGGAGAGAGTTGTGATATGCTGCGCCGCCGTGTGCCTGGAGGAGAAGGATCTCCTGGAAGGTGCGTTTCGGATCTCGGATTTGGATGAGGCGGCGGGGATTTTGACGCCGCAGACGCCGCAGAAGCTGAGGGAGTTGGTTAGGTACACGTTTTTCAGGCCACCTCCAGTTTGGTTGTTGCCCCCTTGCTTGCTCATGGATTTCATTCAGGTAAAAAGCTTGCTAATATTTTAATCCCTGTTTAATTGTTTTGCAATAGTCCTTAAATTATTAGAATAATTGAAAGGAAAACTAAAAATGATATGAAAAGTTTGAGTTGTAATGATAAGGACAAAATAAAGAGTGAAGTGAATAGTTTCAGGATTGACATTTTAGTGTAAAAATGTGATTTTTCATTAAAGTGAACAGTACAGTAGGTTTTTTATTAATTGAATCCGACCGGGAGATTACCCATTTAACAAAACAAGTTTATCACCAGTGACCCAGGTTAGGAACGAATTCCAGGTTAGTATTTACGTTTTAAGTTCGATTTCTGTTGTTGATAAATCACACGATAATTATTAAGTGAAACCGCCAAGTGCTTTTTTTTTTTTTTTTTTTTTTTAACATTACAAAACAAGTTTGTTTCATTTTTTTATTGCATTCCAATTCCCTAACATAGAAAATCATTCTTCCTAGATTGAGGTTAGTCCTCTGTGTGGCTTATAATTTTCTTATAAATGTAGGGCTAAATGAGAATTTTAAACTACATTATACATAATTGGAACACTTGTCGCATGATTTATCTTCACTCATTTGTAAAGTATATTCATAAAAAAAAGGTGATTTATCTTTGCTTACTTGTAAAGTATATTCATAACAAAAATGGTGATTTATCTTTACTTTTTAAAATAATTAAAGATAATATTTAATTATCAACAATCACGTTATATAGTATATAAAATATGATCTATCTAAAATTATTCTAATAAAATAGTTAATAATATAATAAAATTTTAATAGCCCATGAAAGTTTCAGTTACACCAAAAAACGTAAATACACACTTTTTAATCTTTCATGCATTTAATTTTAGTCGTTTCATTTGGCAGTATCTTTATTGTCCTTTTTTTGTCGAATATGTCCATTTTTTAGCAGTATCTTCTTGTCCTTTGACAAGTGTAAATAATGTGTATACGCATACAAACACCCAAATTTGACTTCTCCTTTTTGTTGCTTTTTATTAATTTACGAAACGAACAGTTAGTTGACACGTGTAAATTTAGTTTTTTTTTAAACTCATATCTTAAATTCTTGTCCCCGGAAGGATTAGTCGTAAAATCCCTTGTTTTATTGAATAATTGATCGTGTGTGTGACAATTGACAAATCAAACAATCAGTCATAAGATTTGTCGGTCAACATTGTTCGGTACAATACAGTCTTAAAAGAAATAATAAATTAATTTCGTGCAAGTGATTGTTGCAATTATTATATAACGTAAAAAATTTACGGTGCGGAGTATAAAATAATTTAATTTTTTAACTATTAAATTTTTATTTTTATATTTCTAAATAAAGATCTAACAATTAAAATATTTGAAATGAACAGGCGATGTTCACCGAATTTGTGCAAGAGAAGAAAGACTTGATCCGGGCCGTCCCCCAAAACCGTAAACTTTCAGAACTCCCCAAGATTCCTCAGGTTCAATCTTCTTCTTTGTCTTTTCCCCAAAAAACAATGCTTTAAGTTAGTCGCGGCACTAACTATATAATTTTCAACAGTTGATGCATATTGGGTCAACTGTTGAAAATCTCCCAAGTATGCGAGTGCGAAATTCACAAAATTTAGAACAATGTTAGTAACAATAGATTTCGAATTTTGTTCACTTCTCTCACAGCCAACCTTCATAATTTGGGGAGAACATGATCAAGTGTTTCCAGTTGAGTTTGCTCACAAATTAAAAAGGTCAGTTTTTCTGATGCTTAGCTCAAAATATTTCACTTCACAATTTCCTTACTTATGGCTTAGTCATTAAGTTGATGGTATTTCGTCACTCCTACGGTAGGGTTTTATCGTTAATTTAATGGCCAGCACATTTCCACCCTTAGCTAGAAGGTTAATCGGGTCGGGGTGTCTCAGTTAAAGTCTTTGACCAAATGCATTTGTTTAGTCACTCGGTCGCTCACTCCTGTGGGTTTTGAATTCTTCGGAAAAACACAGGCACGTCGGAGAAAACGCTCAGCTGGTAGTAATCAAGGATGCAGGGCATGCACTAAACGCAGAGAAGCCCAAGGAGTACCACAAGCACATCAAGTCCTTCTTAGTCGATTCGCTGCCCCGTTCCCCTCCGATAACTCCATCTGCTAAACCAGTCACTCACTAATTAATCATCTGTACAAAGATGTCGCCGCGTCAATGGGCGAGGCTCTGAAAGTTGATCCCCATAAGAATCAACTGCCGGGAGTTGCCCACGCACACATTGTTGACATTGCCAACACCTGATTCGTTCAAGGCTCCAAGAACAAGCTTGTGTTCTACCGAAAACAAACATCATACTAGCTAGTTATGACATGGTGTACAACAAAAACGGGATTCATTTGAAGGACCCTATTTAACGTAATTTTCATAGCGTAAGGGGCACATAATCTGCGCCCCTACCCGGTAAACTAATACATTCAATGTCAGATTCGTATCAAACATTCTCGGAATTTTACAGTTGACAAACGAGTCACAGTGGTCAAGGGTTCGATTCCTTCCAATGCAGTCAAACAAAAAAAGCGCACTAATGGTCGACAAGCAATAGGCGTGTCTCGTTCATAGACGAAAGCAAATTCTGATAGGAGAGCAAACATAAACATAAATGAGTTCAACTGTTTAACAGTTTGGCATACAAATTCCAACAGGATCGCAAATGCAGAGTGTGCTTATGTTGATAGACAATACATACACAGATACAAGCCAATACTACTCACTTTCCCTCTGCTACAAACTTAGTAATCCGTTGTCACAAGCCTTATGTTGCTCCGTTGCCGAAAGCCAATCCCAAATAATTAGTCTCTCTGATCCCCATCTAACTCTGCAGATTCATTACTAACTAGGGATTAAAGTAAACAAGGCAATTTAACAAACAAAAGCAGAAAATCTACGTCCGAAAATAAACAGCACAAGGTGGAAATGAAATTTTGCCAAGATGAAACTGCAGTTTTCTATTTCATAATATTATCTGGCTTACCTCTGGAAGGGGTTCTTCAACTTTAAGTTTCTCAGCTGAGAATTCAATAAAAAACAGTAATCACGAATTAAGTGCATAAACTCTTGATTAATTTCCATTAATTATACAAGCAACAACAACAAAAGATTGGTAAATCGGAGAACATAATCAGATGGAAAGTATTTCTTGAAGAAAGCAAGTGTATTCACTTTCTTTTTGTTTACGTAAAAGCAACACAGAATGGTCTAAGAATTTAAATTTCACCACAAGGAAAAGAATTTAGACGAACTAAACTCTGTGATAACGAAAGAATACGCTAACATAAGAGTGAGAAAAGAACATAATGAATTTAAGAAGATTTTACCCTGTAACACGACGAATCCAATTAAGACGGATTATCAGGACTTGTAGAAATCATACTAAGACATGGCTTGAAGATAATATAGAAAATTGACACAAGATTCAAACAATGCAGAAAGAAACCGACTTGTAAAATTACCTCCCTCTGGCAGATCTGAGGTCCACAATGTGAGATTATCCTTGAGAAGCTGCATAATGAGGGTGCTGTCCTTGCTAGATTCTTGGTCGATGCTGTCAAGTTCGGCAAAAGCCTCATCAAATGCCTTCTTAGCTAGATGACAGGCCCTGCACGGTGCAATGTTGCACATGGAACATAAAAGTGGTGACTCAATGTTGTAAAAGTAAACGCTGTGTAAAAATAATTCGAAGGAGGCAGGCAAGTGGGGCAGAAAGAGGAAGATTAGGGAAACCTCTCCGGGGAGTTGAGAATTTCATAGTAAAAAACAGAGAAGTTTAGAGCCAGGCCGAGCCTGGTTGGATGTGTTGGGGGCAACTCAGAGGCAGCAGTATCAACGGCAGTCTGCAGCACAAATGTAAATTGCGTTATGATATAGTTATTGGCACGTGAATATAACATGACAATGAAAAGAAATTGTAAACATGATAGGGAAGAAGACATCCAGCAAAGAAGCGGAATCAAAGTTTACCAAATAGGCTTTAAGCGAGTGATCAGCAGCTTCTTTGCGATCATCACCAGATTTGAATTCTGCTAGATATCGATAGTAATCTCCTTTCCTGTCACACAGAACAACAAGGGTCACAAATCAAATCTCTCTCTCTCTCTCTCTCTCTCACCCACACATGCCGTATTGTTGCCAAAGAAAACCGCAACATTACTTTGCATTGTGTTAGTCTGTCAAAAGGAATAGGCGTCGAAGCGAAGATCCTCCGAACATAATGCACGCGAAAAGTAACCAAAGGTAAGAAATTCATAACGAAATAGTTGTTCTCACATCTTCTGGTAAAAAACAGTAGATTCCCCAGTGGACGAAGAGGGGAGAAGGTGATAATCAACAACTGTTAGTATGTCATGGCAAATTTTCGCAAGCTCGTCTTCAACCCTCTGCCTGTACTCCTTTATCCTCTTCACATTTTGTTCAGCACCCTTGGCCTCTTCCTTTTGTTCAATGGAAGACAGTATCCGCCATGACGCCCTTCTTGCCCCGATCACGCTCTTATACCCAACTGACAACAAATTTCGCTCCTCCACGCTCAATTCCACATCCAACTTGGCAACTTTCTTCATTTCTTCAATCATCTCTGAAACAAAGAAAATGAAATATAATTAATTTGTATTATGCAAGTGTAGAAATGACCCAAAAACAGAAAATTATTTGCACCACTGCCACCACAGATGACCAAAACTCAAATCAGCAACGTTCCTGAAAATTTGTTGCAAAAATGATAAGACCAATACCCAAATAAATGGTACCGAATTGAGTCTCAGAATGAACAGGTGATCGAGGACGGGGTACGACATGTATCGCAATCAAAGAATGTTTAACATAACCAGTTTTGCTCGTAAACAACTGGAAATTTTATTTCTGCTTACGAACACCTATGATATATGTAATCACTCTTCCATTTCCTCTCTTTTCCGGATCGAAAAACTAAACCAGGCTGAGCTATCAAGGATCAAGCCGGAAACTTGACATAATCATTGTTATAGGATCAAACACGCAGTAATTAACTTGGTCTAGTTATGATGCAAACTTAGATGCTCCTTGTGTAAAACTCATAACTTGGTCTAGTATTCCAAAAGCCATGAGAATATAACAAACGCTTCACGCCACCACAATTCACAAAAGTAAGAAGGGTCCATGCAAGAAGAACATACCGTCGTATCTTTCGGCTTGCTCGGCAAGTTTCGCCTGGTAAGCATGCTTCTCTCTCTCTATCTCCATAGCCTTTCTCTCTGAAACTCTGGTTTTGGCAACTTTGAAATATTCTGCAACTAAATAATATGATCTACTTATATATATCTCGTCACAACCCTCCGTCTATCTCTTTCATCACGTGACGATTCAAATAGTTCGACCGAGAGACCGTTGGATATGGTTAGTGGACAGGTACTAGGATCAATGGTCTGAAATGGTTGTGGATTTTCCTCAGAGGGCGAGATAAGGGCCGGTGATGGAATTAGATTCGAACGTGGATCACATGGAGCAACGTGGTTGGGTGCGCTATTGAACGGGGCGACCACTGATGGGTGTTTGATGTTGGAAAGGGTGAGAGTGGTGAGTGGTGCACTGCAAGTGGGCTCTATTTTGTATATATGCGTACATGTTATGTCAACTCCTTTTCATTACAGTTTTCACCAATAGAGATCTTTACTAAGAAATGACTTATCTATACCTTTGTTATATTATAAGGTTTGCTTGAAAACGCTTTTAAAAGAACTGAAAACGCTTTTATGGAGTCTAATAGAGTCATTGGTCAATAATTTCTTTTGGTAAAAGTAAAATCTTTATTGAAATCATTGAAATGCTAGCCACAAATTCAATTCTTGCTCTAATTTTTCGTCCTTCATTTCCCTTTCTTGTTCATCTTCCTCAATTACTTCATCCCCTATTTCCCCCTCAACGTCTTCCTCCTCCAACAAGTCTTCCTGAATTATTTCATTACCCCCATTCATATTTGAGACTTTATATGTACAGAATCACCTAAGAAAAATACATGAATATAATATTAAAAGGTTAACAATCTGCATATCTTAAGGTATTTGTAAGTGAGAGATTTTCGGTTCAATTTTTGTCAAAGGTGAATTTGAACCACATTATTGCTAGTTCATTATGAGGTTTAGCCCACTCCCCTACTCTCTTAGTATAAATAATATCGTTTATAAAAAAAAAATATTAGAATATCAATCCATAAAATAAAAGTTTGTAACTTGAAATTGAATATAGCATATGAAAATAGAATATTTATGAGAGATGAAATGAAATCAAGGTTCTAAAAAACGCTAGGCGCTAGTAGGGCGGCCAGTTGGGACCTAGTGCCTAGGTGGGACTTAGGCGGGCGCCTAGGCGGACTAGGCAGATTTAAGTAAATTTATTATATTTCATGTAAATAAATGTCTGTTTATACTTAATATATAAACTACAAAATAGAATAACATATACATTATAAAGTACTGGAACATAATGAAAATATGGGATACAAACATATAATGTGTGTTCATTTAAGTATTCAACAAGTCTCTTACAATTTATTGAAAAGAAATAATATGCAAAATGAAATTTATCTATTTTCTGTCTATGTGAGTTGCAACCTAGGTGGGTATGGGCGGGCTAGGCTGTCTAGGCGGGTGCTTCAGTAGGTCTAGGTGCCCTTTCTTAATTTTCAAACGCCTAGACATTAATCGGAGAGTTGGCGAGCCACCTAGCCCCTAGGCAGGGCCTAGGCGGCTCTAGGCGAAGATTTTTAAAACAGTGAATGAAATCATTGAAGCTGAAAGAAAAAAAACCCGGCCCTCCAACCCAGGGCTAACAGAACCCGCTAAAAGGAACATTTCACATTCCAAACCTTAAGCCATCTCCAACCGAAGGGTCCAAAGGGCCAGAGAGTCGAAAATAGCCTGAAAACCGTCTCCAACCGAGGGTTAGGCCAGATGGCTCGTGGAATCTGAGAAAGCCACACGGAATCTGAAAAGGCCAAAGGGCTGGTCAGAAAAAATGGAAATCCTTTCGGTTATAACCGACAGGAATGCTTTGAATTTTTTTTTTTTTTACAGTTTTATTGTTATTTTTTATTTACAAAATTTTCCCTATAACTTCTATTTCACAAAATTTATTTCATATTTTTTTTTAATTCTATTTTTTTCCTATAACTTCTTAAACCATTATACAACATTAAAATTAAATTAAGTAACATAAAACAACATTAAACAATATGAAACAATATTAAATAATATTAACCAACATAAAAATTATACTACATAAAAAAACATTTAACAACATGAAACTTAAACAACATTTAAGTTGTAGTTTTTAAATAATAAATTATATTTGGCCTTATGACCTTTAGTTGGAAACGATTTTTTGTTATAGGGCTAAAACGAGCCTTCTGACCTTTGACCCTCGGTTGAAGACAAAGACAACTATGACCCTCTCTACTGTTCATTGAAATATTAATATCTTGAATAAACAAAATCGCTCAAGAAAAAGGGGATTAGGGTTTCAGATTGAAGGCAAAATCCCCAAATTCACTCCATCATGTCGCAGCCAGTTGTAGATCTCTCTCAATTCGACATCTCCAAAGAGGTAAGAACGAACTCGCACACTTTCAATTCCAGTCTTCGTCTCGGATTCCCCAAATTTCAGAAGAAAGATTTTTCGTTTTGGGTATTTATTTTTCTCAGGAAAAGGACAAGCTTGTAGCGGAAGTAATCCGATACGTGCTGTTCAAGACGCACCACAGCTCGGGGTGTCCGATAAAGAGGGAAGAGCTCACCCAGCTGCTCACCAAGAACTACCGCCAGCGCAATCTTCCTACTTTCATCATCAACGAGGCCATACAGAAGTTGTCCTCCATTTTCGGGTACGAAATGCGGGAGCTTCAGAGGTCTCGTCCTTCTTCCGCTAATCAGGGACGCATTTCGCAACAGAGTAAGATTCTTTACTTTCGAAATTTCGATGGTTAAGTTGCTAATTAAGCTCAAGGTTCAAAATTTATTTGAATTGTAATTCTGTTGTGATTTGTTCTGGTCCGAGTATGGTAGGATCCATATGATACCCATGTGAGCCAGTATTGGCCAAACCATATATAATGGAATTTGAGGTTTCCTAAGTTGCAGGAAATGTGGGTTTCTCAATTGTAGGTTATATGTTCCCTTTTGATACAAGTTCAATTGTAATTTTACGATGTGCCCATCATTCCTTAGTAATTTCGAGGATTCGGGTTTTGACAGTAGTTTATGAACACATTATTCAGGTGCTGCGGAGGCAAAATCCTATATCATCACGAGTAAGCTTCCTTCTGATGTGTATAAGAAGTATGTCTTGAACGACAATGATAGTACGGTTCCTCTCAATGGTTTCACTTTTGTCGTACTGAGTCTTGTACATATTTCCGGCGGTAAAATGACCGAAGGTATGGCTGCCTTTTGGTTTTATTTTATAGTTTTATGTTTACAAGCTAATCATTTGCGAAAGGAAAGATGCCAGGATAGCTGGCAGAACAATTTAGTTGGAAAATTGCTTATATATAAGCCAAATTCTTTTTTTTTTTTTTTTTTTTTTGGTAAACTATAAGCCAAATTCTTTGATGAATGTACTTTTATACATATTCGGTGATCTGCTTGCTTAATGGGCTCTTCCACATCTGGTATAATGAGATTGTGTAGCAAAGTGCTTGGATCAGACATCACCACATAGTCTTTAAAATGCTAAAAACCAATGTGGGCAATTATTTATTTTCTGTTACCTTGTGTTGTGTTGTGAGACAACCAACTTTTGCCGTCCTGGTGAAACTGCAGAGGATTTTTGGCGTAATTTGAGACGAATGGGATTGGACGAAAGCAATGAAAACCATCCAGTCCTGGGAAACATAAAGCAAGCACTGGACACACTTGTCCAGCAAAGGTTTGGCTTGTTAAGGATTGTTTATTCGCAATGAGATAAGGCTTTGTTGTTGTTGTTTGTGTCTATGGGTATCTATCTCAAGTATTGTTATTCATTTTAGATATTTGCAGAAAGACAAAGTAAGTGGACCTGAAGGCAATACTTTGTTTTATGAGCTTGCGGAGAGAGCTTTAGATGCACCAATTAGTGAGAGCACTAAAGCACACATATCAGAGGTATGATTTAGAGATCAGTTACGTAATGACTCTGAATATTATTCATGATTAAGTATCTTGTGCAGCTAAGAGTAAGTTCTGTTTGGAGTGTATATATATCTCCCTTCAACAGAGAAAAAGTATATTTGGAAACTTACTCATGTCAACTTGCACGGTTTTCAAATTGGTGAACATGTTTGTCCTCTATTTTGGGAATTCATAGAGTTGTTAGAGGTTCAAGTTTTTGTGTCTCCACTCATTTAATTCAAAGTATAAACTGTACACAGACACAAAAGTTGAAAGTTTGTGCAAGGTAGAGCTGTAGACAGAGTAACACAATGAACAGTGTAGAGAGTTCATGAAGATTGCAAAGAAACAAAACGTTAAGTTTGCATTTAAGGAAGGTTAAGAAAGTACACATTGGTTCTCTATCCTAGAATAAAGATCGGTCTAACTAGAGTTGACAGCACAGAGAGTGACTGACCCCGTCATATGGATGAGGAGAGGTCCTGTAGTTTAGAAGGGAGAGGAAGTTGAGGAGTCTAAGAATAGGAATAAATTATACAAGCAGTTTCTATATAGAAAATGAGGAAATACTATGTTTTTGAGAATAAAGAACTAGAAGAAAATATAAGGGACCGTTTGGTATCCTACCCAAAAACTTTGATTGTTCCTAAAAATAATTTTCAAATAACATCACGAAAAACAGTTTTCTTTTAAATCTCAAAATTTCAAAAATCTGTTTGGTTGAGTTTTTAAAAATAATTTTTTTAGTTTGAATTCAAACTACATTGGAGGAGAGAAAGACAGGGAGAGGGCGAGGAGGTGAGGGAGAGAGCAAAAATTTACGGTGAGAAAGTGAGGAGTGAGAAGTAAGAGAGGGTGATGAGACAAAGGCAGAGGAGAGAGAGAGAGAAGACAGGGTGTGACATGGGGAGAGAGGAAAGAGAAGGTTAGGAGAGAAGAAAGAGAGGGTTAGGAGAGAAGAAAGAGAGGGTTAGGAGAGAGCAAAAAAAAGATGTTGAGGAGAAAGCAGAAAAAACTCTAAAAACTCACTTTTAGTGTTTTTAAGAAATAGCCTATGTTTTTAAGTTAGTTTTGAATTCAATTTTTAAAAAGAGTCCTACCAAACAAGAGTTCAAGGCCTAAAACTCAAAAAGTAAGTTGAACTCAAGTAGGATACCAAACAAGCCCTAAGGAACTGTAAGAGGTTGCAAGAATATGGTAGAAACTACGAGCGTCAAACTAGTAGGAGATTATAATTACTCCGAAAACCCTAGAGACTAGTATGCATATGCAGATGAAACATTCTCTAAATTCATCCATATCGCAAAAGAAAATAGTAAAAGTATAGAAGACGATAAAAGGTAGAAGATATTAAAGACCATTTGAAAGGACATTTTTTCCGAGGGTGCTGCCACTTATTTACAACACTCTTATATTGCTCTGGGAATTAGCTCGGGAGAAAGTCTTGTTCGGCTGTTTTGTCGCTTTGTTGCAGAAAAAAAAATTCATAGTTGTGTGATTTGTACTAAAAGCTCAGAGCTTTCCCTGTCTATATCTAATTATCTATGTCCAGTGAAATTCATTTGCTTAGTTTCTGCAAACCTGAAGTCTTGGTTATGCTATGCTAAGTATCTGTATGCATCCATTGTTGCAGATTGTGAACAAAGAGGTTGTCTCCGTGGATGTCGACGACTAGCGGCGGGCTGCCAACTTGGATCTGACTGTATCTAAGTTGTAGTTTGATGGTTCCATCTTGCCGCCATATGACTTTTCTCTAGTTTTAAGGAAGCTTATAATGCCAATAGATGTATTCCATTTTTGGGTCTTGTATGAACTGACAAATGATAATGTGATATGTTTAAGGACTTAATTATGTTAAGTCTTCATCTAGGCCTTATATTGCGTTAGATTTGTTTTTTCTGAAAGAAATACCGCTGATGAAGTTTAGATACGGGGCAGTCGGCTCTCCAAAGATCTATTTATAAGCGAATGAATCACTGAAACGATATACCAGTTGTAAGAGAATGTCAACTCGTTTGAAAAGTGCTTCTAAATGACTAACCATTTTTAGAGAAAAAGTTTTTGGGTTTCAAAAGCACTTGCAAGAAGCACTTCAAGTGTTTTTTCATAATTAACTTGCATTTTTACTAAGGATTGGTTTCAAAAATATTTTCTTTAAAAGTGTTTTTAATCATTTTAAAGCACTTCCCAGATGAGCCTGTATCTCCGATTTATGCCTATCAATTAACAAATTTGGGTTCTGCTTCTAGTAATTATGTAGACGAAAATATCTCATCTTAGCACTCACCATTATCGGCCTCAGCTCGAAGAATAGAATACAAAAATATATGTATATACTAATCAGTGAGAACATTAAAGCACACATATTGACCATCTCCTTTAAAAATGTCACATAGACACATAATGGTAACAAATGATGTATTATTTACTCCAACCGAGATGTCAAAGATGACATGGGAAAAAAAAAACTAAGCTAATATAGACAAAGTGATGTCAAATTTGAAGCTGCCTTTAAATTTGATTTTTACTATTTCCAAAGGCATTCCACTTGTCTTACCTTAAAATGCTAGTATATTTAAGTATTATTTTATTATTTTTAGACCAATAACAACCCGAATTTTATTATTTTTGTTTAAAAAAAACATAAATGAAGCAATAAATTTTGGCATACCAGATGAAAGGAAAATATTGATCTTATTCAATTCATCCGATTCGACGGTCAAAAATTAAAAAAGTGTGTGCAAAGTAAAATAGAGTGTGAATATCACACTCCTATATCAAATTGTCAAATCAGCCATCAAATTTAAATTTGATGTTTTGAATTTAAAGTCTCATTTGAAGATGCTATTGTTTATAGATATCATTTTAGAAATCAATTAGGTATGGTTTTATAATTTGTTCATGATTATTTTCGAAAATTTCCTCGTGCCAACATGCATGTTTTTTGAATTGATGAACATGTCTGTCCTCTCTGTGTCAATTCATAAAATTCTTAAATATTCATGTTTCTTGGGTCTCCCCTCAATATTGACTCTGTAAATAATAATTGAGTGACGACACAAATAAAGCTGACTTAAATAACCAAAAAGCTCCACGTCGAACTTCAACTCCTTTGAGTTGGCCGCGGTGTAAAGGCCTCTGACACAGTGACACCCCACACCATTGCGGTAGGAGGGGGCTTGCCCATCAGCCTAGCTACTTTGCCAAGAATTCTAAAACTACGGAACCAACAGGTGTCACACCGAGGGAACAACATCCGGAGCAGGTCTCTTTAAAATACAAAGAAAGTAAATTAGGTCTTTAAATTCATACGATAAATCCAAAAGATTATTGTAGTATCAATATTCATGAAACACAATGATAAAAAGAGGTTCTAAGTTCTAACCTCGCCCTAAAAACAAAATCTAACTTCACTAGGTAAACATATAAAAATGAAACGAAATAAAAGAACACCCTCGCATCCTAAACAAACTTAAAGAGTAACACTCTAGTCTTAAACATCTAAGAACCAAGGAAGTCCTTCGTTTCCGAAAACTCTCTGATTTCCACACAAGTATGCGTTACTAGATGATTGCGATTGTTGGCCGTTGCTGCATCTTCTTCAACTTTCGTTGGCATAAAATTGTAGTAAGAAGTGTTCTTCACCTTCATGTTGACCCTTGCCTTCTCTTCTTCAGCTTTGGTTGGCATAAAATTGTAGGGAATGTTGTTATTAGCCATGAGAATCGAAGATTTCTTAGTCTTTCTTTCGTTGTGGATGATCGAAGCTTTGATGGTTGAACATTAAAGTTGTGTTTCGGAATTTATAGTGATCTATGCATGCTATGTAACAGGAAATTTATACTATCTTTATTTATTTATTTATTTTGCTATCTTGATAGATTTTCAAAGACATGTAAAGAGAAGGTTGCATGGAGATATTAAACTTTTCGTTACTTTTACTTTACACTAATATCTAAAAATATAGAACCGGTGGATTGAAGAGGAAGACAGAAGTACTGGCTTACTAATATATTTTGGTGATATGTATCTTATGACGTGGATTCTATACATAAATGGCATGAATATTTGCAGTGAATGGAGCAACCTATGGCTAGTTATATCATTTATGCCTACCAATTACCAAATTTGGGTACTGATTCTGGTAACCCTATATAGGATACGATTTTATGTTAGAAAGAGCTCACATGTCGATGAACTTTTGAATTGACCACCTTATACACATCGCTCAAAGTTTTAATCATTCAGTTTGTTAATACCACGCTAACTGTATTTGGGGGACAAAATCTATCTTGTAAATTTGCAATATTTAATACAATTTCCGATTTGAATAAATATTTGCTATGATCTGCAAATGAGAACCTAAAATATATATGATAAAGATCATGAGATTATTTTCTGAAGAGAGTATAGACGAGAAGTGAACATCCTAGTTAGCATTCCAGGGCTCCTATAAGACGAGAGTTAAACTTTATGGGGAGTTTTTAAAACAGTAATTTAGGATACTGTTATTGGCACTTTAAAAATCTCATTTTATACTTCAAACTTCTATACAACAACATAGCCTAATTCTACTAAGTGAGGTTGGCTGTATGAATTCTAGAACACCATTGTGCTCAGTTTTGTGCCAAGTCTTTCATTAGCTCATTGTACTCCCTGTCTTTTCTTAAAGTCTCTTTCCACATCTTCTTAGGTCTTCCTCTACCCTTTTTGTCCTGAGCCTCTGTCTCATAATTGCAATTTTTAACCAGAGTATCTGTAGGTCTTCGTTTGACATGTCTAAACCACCTTAACCGATTTTCTCTCATCATATCTTCAATTGCGGCCACTCCTACTTTACCTTGGATATCCTCATTCTTAATTATGTCCTTTCTCGTGTGCCCACACATCCAACAAGGCATTCTTATCTCCCTACAATCATTTTTTACACGTGTTGATGCTTGATGGCTCATCATTCTGTGCCATAAAGCATTGATGGCTTATAAAAAAGTTCTTAAGCTTTAGTGACATACGACAATTGCACAATACAGTCAATGCATTCTTCCACTTCATCTATCCAACTTCTATTCTACAATGAGAACTTCATTCATTTCTCCGCTCTTTTACAAGATAGATCTCAAGATAACAAGCACATTTGCTCTTTGGTACTTCAGGATCTCCAATCCTCACCCCTATCTCATTTGGTTCCCCAACTTGCCACTAAACTTACACTCCATAGACTTTGTTTTTGACCTACTTAGGCAATCATCTTGAATATATCTCTTTAACTCATCAATTACCAATGCGAAATGCTAAGGAGTTAAAGCTGAGTCTTGGTCTAACCCTACGGTTATGAGAAAGCTTTCAAATTGTCCTTCATGAGTTCTTACTGCATTCCTTACTCCATCATACATATCTTTTATTGCTTGGATATATGCTCTCGTATTTTTATCATACATATCCTTTATTACTTGTATATATGCTCTCATATTTCTTTCTTCTCTAGAATCCTCCATAGAATTTCTCTTGGGATCCTATCATACGTTTTTTTTTCCCCAAATTTATAAAGACCATGTGCAAATCCTTTTGCAATCTATCTATCATCTATCGACCTCCGTAAGAGATAGATTGCCTCCATAGTCGAGCACTCTAGCATGAACCTGAATTGATTGCTTGAGACCCGTATCTCTTGCCTCATTCTATACTCAATTACTCTCTCCCAAAGCTTCATGGAACGACTTAATAACTTAGTACCCCAATAGTTCATGCAATTTTGTATGTCACTTTTACTCTTGTACATAGGTACCAAAGTGCCTTTTCGCCACTCATTTGGCATCTTTTTCGTTTTTAACCTATGCCATGCTATACTTGTCTCTCCAAGACCTTCCACACTCCAAACTTTCTATACTAAAAAATATATACATATACTAACGAATGCACAATAAAATTTTTAGAGTAAATAATTGCACCTATATTTTAAACTAAGAAGTGAGATATTAACTAACTCATACAATAGGTACATCATAATAACGTAAGATCAAACTCGTCATCCACAAACATAAACCTAATAAGTGTATAACGTCACCTTAAAGCCTCCATAGAATAAGTGTATAACGTCAGAATAAATTTTGTGGCAGAAGGAAATGATGACTGTAACTGTGCTCTTGCCAATAATGGAGTCTGGATTCACAAACTGCGTGTGCTTTCTGAGTGCTGCCAATCATTATTTTTAGCCTTTACCTACTTATGTTGTGCAATAACTTTAATTTAGTCCGGTCGAGAAAAAAAATAATCATGCGAAGGTGGGTTCCATCAATCTCAACACTAATCAGAAATTTCTAAGCTACTTGATACAATAAATCACTGTTCTAAGAATTCCCGTCTAACCCTGCCTAAGTGTTAGACGACTAGTTATCACTCCAATTAATTCTTAGACGTTTGAAAATTAAAAAAAGACACCTAGCAGCCTAGGTCGTAACTCTCACTTAAACAGAAAATAGATTAACTTTCATTTTGCACTTTTTTTTTTCAAAAAATTGTAAGACTTGTTAAATACTTCGATGAACATTCATTATATGGTTATTCCCTATGTTTTCAATATATTATAATACTTTATAATCTACTGTCATTCTATTCTGTAATTCATGTATCCAAATACAATTATGTATTTTTTTTGGTACAAGTAGACATTTATTATACCATATAACAAATTTAATTAAAATTAAAAAAACTGCCTAACCCCACCAAAGCCCCACCTAGACGTCTAGGCTTCTGCCGGCCACCCGACTAGTGCCTTTTAGTACCTTGCAACGAACCCCTCACACTTCTTTTAGACAAACAACGAACGCAAGTGAATGTAAGTGGCACATGAAAGGGTTACTAGTTATTAAACCTATTCAAAAATTGGGGTCCAAATTCAGCAGTTTGAATGATAAACATATCGTAACCTATAAAGCATATAGACAAGGACGGAATGATCCGCAACAGCAACAAGATACAACGACATATTTCACCTCCGTTGCAAGACAACCCTAATCAAGGGGTGTTGAGATGATTCGCAAACGCTTCTAGCACAATACATTTTCTACAGCCTCACCCTTCGTCATGGAAGCATCAAAGCCTGTTCAGATAAAACCGTCTATGGCATTCAGTCAGTGCTATAACCCCTGCTGGTGCTTGCATCCCCGATAGAAACTGTGGCAAGTGACTTGGAAGCCCACACCCTGGCGTTCATTGCTCCTTCCTGCAAATTACTCCTCTTGCAAGGCTCTTTTAGAGAATTAAACAACTGCACTGCCCGCTTTAGAAAAGCCAAAGGGTGCTCCAACAAGCTCCCCAATATCATGTCTTGAATATGCCGTCTCCATGCAGATTGAGCAAACGATAGAAGAGCAGGTAAAAAGAAGTAGAGCAATCTGAGAAGCACAAAAGCAGAAGCCAGAGCTAAATATGTTTCTTGCCGAAGCAAATTCTCTGGAGATCTAGCCCAAGAAAATGGGCAGCTTTCCTGCTCAGTGCTATCATGCTTCTCATGATTTAGTGGGTATCCAATTTTTTCCAGTGACAATTGATCCAGTGATACAGTCTTGAAGCCTGCACCAATTCACCTCGGTCAATAACTACCCCGCAGGGGAAAACAGTTTTCTATATAAGATAAATACAAGGACAGTGAGAGACTAAAGAATGGCAAATCTGATATTAAGAAAATATGATTCTGGACGGTAATGCAGAATATCAGAAAAGCGAACAAGTTGTTCTGTAGGACTAAATAGAATCAGTGGGTCACGCATAATCTAAAACAGTTTATGTAGAATAAAAATCCAGTTCTCTTTAGTACACATCACTCGATGAAAGGTTTTTGACTGCTTTTTATTCATCACACCAAATATTATAAAAGATAAGAAATAAAGTTCACAATCAAAGCCTACGATCCGAACAAAAAGACTTACCAGTAACATGCCTATAGAAAGCAATAAGAGAACCAGGAGTGCGGGCACCTTGATATCGAATACGCATAGTAGAATTCAAAATGAAAAGTGTAGGAAATCCATGAACTCCATATTTGGAGAGTATACTGCAAACAATTAATCAGTTCTGTTCAATTTCTAATGACAAATTGTTTAGAATAGACAGTCTCTACAGATATTTACAAACCTTGGCCTGATGGCTGATTCTTCAAATGCAAAATGGGGGATCGAAGGATACAAAGAAGCCAGGATGGAAAACGTTGGTTTAAACATCCTTGAAAAAGGGCACCATGACGCATAGAAGAGCACCGCCACATAATCATGTGTATTCTTGTGAACCATATTTAATGCCCTTTGTAAGGAAACCTCATCTCCCTTCAATGCAGCAAGACATAAACAAAATTAGAATAACAAATGTAAGAGATAAGAAATTTCAACTTTCAATACAACAACAACAACAAAGCCTTATCCCACTAAGTGGGGTTGGCTGTATCAATCCTAGAACGCCACTGCACTCACTTGTGCACCATGTCTACCGTTAGATCCAAGCAATAGACTACATATAAAAAAAAAGACATTTTTTGTCATCCCAGCAATAGACTAATCTAAGGAATTGTGATAAAAGCTAAATTTTCTGTCACTTATGCATTGCAGATTCATCTTCAGGACCATATATTCCAATTCTACTTTCAGAAGAAAACCACTTCCATTACCTCACCCCTAAGGAGAACTTTTAGGTTCTAAACAAAACTGCATGTGATATTTACAGCATTCACAGGAGAAACTGGTTGCAGGATTCTACTATTCAAGTAACTGCATTTGGGACAAGTATTGTTCTGGTTTATCCAAACATATAAATTCGGAAAAGGGTTCGCTATTAGAGGTCAGCAAAGCACTCAAAACACAAACATAGCGAAACTCAAAAACCTAGAATGATCCTCTTGGAAACACTCTATGAATCAAGCCATTTCGGATAGAGGCCAGCAGCTACTTTGAGCACCATTTGAAAAATCAGCACTGCCCAACTCGGTCTTTTACAAGAATAATACAAATTACTACCCTAATTGCAAGGTCAATGCACCTAACAAAAACCCGAACTTTTAATAAATACATATAAATAAATAAAAACAGCATCTCCCTAATCAGCGCCTCAAACCCATAATTTCCCAGAAATTAAAAATTAATAGCAAAACAGTAAATAGATAAGTCATTGCGTACCACGATAACACCCATGGATTCAACGGATCTGCAAGCGCCGTCGACGGGGCAATTGGAATACCGGAAGCCGAAGATTCTGTCGGCAACGGACTCCGTCGGGCAAGAGGCGGGCTCGGCGGCGCAAACTAGCCGGACCCATAAAACCAATATCACGATCCAACTTTCCCAAACCCTAATCCCCATTTAAGAATCAATGCCGCCCCAAACACCAAACAACCAAAATAAAAAACGAAAAGCTAAAAAAGGGAGCTGCTTGGCAACAGCGCGACGGCGGATGAGGAAGAAGAAGGAAGGGGCGCAGGGGAGAAAACCCGGCGCGTTTTAGCGTCGAGGGTTGTTGGTTGGGGAAGCGGATTGGATTGGATTATTAATGGTAATTTTGTGAGAAAATGGGTTGGTTTGTTTGGAAGTATCGTGAAGGGGGGGTGGGGTTTGGTGTGGGTAGTTTGGTTATGGGGTGGAGAGCAGAGGAGAAAACCGAGACGTGGAGATATCGGTGAGTTCTTTGTTTGGGTCACACTGGTGTGCGTCTCTGTATTTGCCAACTCGGTTCCCAACTGGTCTTCCTCTTCCATGCCTGACATTATGCACGGGATGAGTTCAGCCTCAGAACTAGCAAAAACGTACGAGAATCGAATATAAGACATTTGTTTGTAAAGAGTAAAAAATAATGTGTTGATAGCATATGCCTGTAAATACTATTAGAATAGTACCAACTGGTTCATGTCCTATTTTTTACTAAAGAAAAATATTTATCTCCTTTATTTATTTATTTTGCAAATAATGTTGTTTTAATTTGGCTTTTGGGAATAAAACATTCTAAAAAAATTTCTACTTTTTAATGTGATGATTATGAAATGGTGTTATAAGTCTCCTTATATATAATTTAAAACAAAAAAGTTACTGGGTGGGTTGTTTGGGTCCCTTAAATGAAGGTCGCAAGTCTGTTGTCTTCATTTTTGTATCTTAATGTCCCGTCTTTATTTGATTAACATGGGTCTATTCACTTGAGTAAAAATTTAACACTTTATAGCTCAATTCACCTACGATCCTTCCGACCTCAAGGGGAACAAAGATGGTGGCTTTATCTCTTCTTTTATTTTTAGTTTTGTATGTCAATAGATTGAACATTAATGTTGTTAATTTTTGGATTAAGTGAATGAACACATGTCAAGCAAATAAGAAGTAGACATGAAGGAGACACCAAAACAGGAACAATAGGCCAGTGACCGCTAACCCAAGTAATAAGGTGCTCAACTTGACTCGAATACCATTATTCGTGCTTAAGCTCAAAAAAACGCGTTAACGTATGCTAAGCTCATGTTGACTTAGTTTTTCAAGTTTGATGTTGACTCAGCTCATTTGTAAATCAAAACTGCTGGGAGGCTAGCTAGCTGGCTGAGCTTATTTTCTTGAATAAGCTCAAGCTTACATTTGTTTGATTTAATAAAAAATAAAAATTAATGAGTTATATAAGTTAAAATGATTGCATTCAACGTCATCAGTTGATATATCAAAGCTCAAGTTTAGCTCATTTTTCTAACAAGCCTAATATTGTTATAAATCGGCTAGTTTCATTTACCAACCGAGTTAGACCAAACCAAAGACGAACTAAACACGAGTCGAACTCAAATCATTTGAGCTGATTCTATCTGGAAGTACCTAATCTTGTTATTTGAATAGTTGATTGAAATAAGAAAAAGGGCTTATATGGGTCCCTTTCCAAGAAAAACTATCTGATAATTATTGAAAAATTATACAGGTCTTTAACTAATTCTTTAAGCAATTTAAACAAAATAGTATCTTCAACAAAAGAAAAAAAACACAAATGGTTGCTATCAAAGCACCCCACGCGGCTACATTGTTGATACCAATACCAATGTCGGTGACAGTGTAAGCTTGTTTTTATTATTTTTATCCGCTTGTAGGCTGGAGATGTTGTAAGCACTGTTTTAAAAATCTATCCTTAGCGCCGCCTAAGTTCCGTCTAGGTACTAGACGGCTGGCTACCGTCCTGATTAATATCTAGACGTTTGAAAATTAAGAAATGACATCTAGACATACTGAGGCGCCTGCCTAAACCACTTAAGCACCCCCCGTCCAAACCCGCCTAGGTTGCAACTCATCTAGACAGAAAATAGATAACTTTCATTTTACATTTTATTTTTTTCCAATAAATTGTAAGAGACTTGTTGAATACTTGAATGAACACATTATATGCTTGTTCCCCATGATTTTATTATGTTCCAATAACTCATTATATATGTCATTCTATTTTGTAGTGTATGATGAAATTATATATATATATATATATATATTAAGTATAGATAGACACTTATTTATACGAAATATAATAGATTTAATTAAATCTACCTAATCCGCCTAAGCTCTTGCCTAGACTACGCTTAGCTGCCTAGGCGCTAGGCCCTAGTCTACCACCCGACTAGTACCAAGCATCTTTTAGAACCTTGGTTACAATAGCAATTAGCAATTAAATTGTCATACCAGCTTTTGATTGAACTCGTTCATTTGGATGTGCTTTTAAATGACTAAAAAAATGAGGGGAGAGAAGGGAAGGAAAAAAAAAAAAAAAAAAAAAAAAAGGAAACTTGTATACATACTGGGCCTCGTTCATTTTTCATATTACTTTTATCATACTTTTCATATCACATTTGTACTATCTACACTTGAAAGTTTCGATAGTGAATGCTAAAACGAGACTTGTTATTAACACTCCAAAAATGTAGCTTATTGCCCAGACAGCTTACAAAGCTAAACCTTTGGCTAAGAGGAAAGACAGCAATTCACTGCTGTGAGTGTCTTCATAATATCTCTCCTCCAATCCATATCCCTCCATCGCATGAGATTTGGGGGGGGGGGGGGAACGGAAAAATAAAGTTAAAATCCAGTAAGAGCTCAACAATGAAAAGAAAAGAAAAAAATGTAAAAGAGGGTGGGAGAGATGGTGATAGCGGAAACTAGCAAACGACCTCTTGCTTAATGCAAGTGATTTCCGCAATTTTTCTCCTTCTGCATACCTCTCTTTACTTGTGTCCGTTGGTTCTCCTTTGGTTTATTCGTTCCAAATGCCTGAAAAAGGAAAGCGCGCAGAAGGAACAAAAAAAGGACAAACAGAAATCATTTCTATTGTTTAAAACCCGCCCTTAAACGTTTCCCCCAGTTCTACTACGAGAACAAAGTAGATCTCGAGCCTCTTGAGACAAAATAGTCATGTTCTCAACAGCATAAGAATTCTTATCGTCACCATCTTCGTTAACAAAATAAATGTTTTGTTTGAGAGACTAATATTTGGAGCAGAAAATGTTATCGAAGTTGTTATGCACAAGTTAGTCCAAAAAACCTAATTGGACATTCAGTTTCTTTCTCGTGCGGAGTATATGAAAAATGTCCTCCGCCGGAAAGGAAAAAGAAAAGGCCTAATTCAATCAGATTATGACACAATCATTTAGACCTAAAGAGAGGGAAAGCAAAATGTAAATGTGCTGCTGCAACCTCTGGCAAGAAATGGACATAGAGCTCCATACCAGAACCGGAAATATCAGCCTCTTGCATGGGAACATTAGATCTATCAACGAGCAAAAGTGATCTTCAAAACAGTTCCATCAAAGCCTGCATGATACATAACACAAAAGAACAATCCATAATCATTCACAACACCATTATCTTCATTAAAATGATTCATTTTTCATTGAAAAATGGAACATATTGGGGCTTAATCTGCATTGCAAACAATGCCAAAACAGACTAAAGTCCAAACCTTTGACACTCAGTATGACAACTAAAATTGGAAGAAACTTAACCCAGAAAGATCGGAAATAAGACCAAATTCGTATCCTCTCCCCCATTGAAAAAAAAAAATAAAGAAAAATAGGAAAGGGAAAGAATGAAAAATGGCCAGCACACAAGTGTACTGGACCAGGGTATATCCAACATTCATCAAGTTTGTAAAGTTAATTCTACGCACAAAATCTCCCTCAAAAAAAAAAAAAAAAAAAAAAAAATCTACGCACAAATATATTCAAGTTCGTAAAGTTAGATAAGATAATTACCTCAACCAAGAATTCTTCTTCTTGCAAGGAGGATGGATATATAACAAGAAAACCATCACTGGGAGCAACAGCACAAATGAATAACTACAAAAAATTGCCTGAGAAATTGGCCTGGCAGGTTGCACATATCAAACCGACAGAACCAGGTTGTGTCCGTTCACAAACCTCATGATGAAACTCATTTCTGCACCAGACACAGGTGTTAATCTCATACCTGCTTGCGTTATTTGGCATTGAGGGCAAAGATTCCTTTTCAAGCCAATCCGATGAACTGAAACCTTGTTCCATCTCTCCATCATATGACAACACTTTTGATTCCTTTGTACGTGAGGTTGCTTGCACTGTTGGGAAATTGTAATCAAACTGACCCAGTTTCAATCCTTCCAAACCTGACATGTTGTCACGCTTTTCATTTACACTTAAAACTCCATTTGCACCCTGTTCATTGAAGCAAAATTTGATATAAAAATATTTCTACTGAAATTACAACATATCAGATTCTTTGCAGCTTTTAGTTGTAAAGAAAAAATTGAAATAATTCAATGGAGGAAGAAGACGGACAGACTAGCAAAGGAACTCACTGTGTGTTCCAAACAAGTCAAAAATTGTGCTCTTAAGAATAAAACAAGTGAAATCGTGCAGGTAAAACAAACGTTGAAAGGTATATTGCAGTCTCAAATAAATGCGTACATCAGTCCCTAATATATATATTCTCTATATACAGCATACCTTGTCAGACAACAGACCACTGTTCGGATAGTAGCCAGATGATTGCATGAGTTCAAATGGTGTATCAACCAGTCCACTCAGCTGAACATTTTGCTCATCACTTCTCCACATAAATTCAGCCATGACATCCCCAGAAGGTTGGGAATGATTTAGAGGCTCATTGTTCCTGGACTTTTCTGCATTCTCAGTGTTAGGCTGCTCCCACATTATGCTGCCATAAACCCTGTTTATATTATGTTCTATCCCAGGGATTTGTTCTTCACCATTTGGATGTATTGAACCATCAACAGAACCTCTACTAAGTTTATCATCCGATACTGAGCTACTGAAAATGCCAGTTAATTTATTTCCAGTGGAAAATGTTTGACTATTCCCTGAATAAACAAGGGAAGGTCCTCCAGAACTCCTTTCATGCAGAGTGTTTGTCATAGAATTGGCAACTGATCCAGCGTAACTGCTGCTAAAAGAAAGCATTACCTCGTTATTCCAAGACCTTTTAGAATCCTCATGTTTTGATTCTTCCATTGAGCTTGAGTTTGTGCTATTCACATTCCGTGCATAGCCAGAGGGGTAAATCATACCAGTTTCAGAAGAACCCCTGCCCGGTTTAACAAATGGAACAGACTCATTGCCTTGAAAACTCTTTTCCTGCCAGAGTTCCTCCACTATGCAACTAGGATTCTTTGCATTACTTAATGCAATACAACTTTGTCCATCCAGACCTGGACCGCTTGAACAGCTCCCAGTACTTCTAACATGCTCATTGATTTCCACTGCACCCACATTCGGCATGGCATGGTCGCTGCTTAAACTGATTGCCTTGTCGTCATTCCCAGATAGATCAATATTATCAAACTTGGGTCCATAAGATGTGTAGAGTGACTCACTATTGTAATCATCCCTGACATCACATGTTTTCTCAACAGTAGTACTACATAAACCTCTTTCAGAGCCTCTTTTCTGTAGAGACTGTATGATAGTTGAAGGAAGAAGCGAGCAGGCTTCAGAAGTACTTTGCTGCACGACATTAGTACAAACATTCTGGGGTCCAATGCAACTCTCACTAATACCAGATATTGACCTGCCATTCCCACGATCATCCACATCATCAAATTTTGTATTTTCTTCTGTGCTAGTTAATTGGTTGTTATCAATATTCTCAGACCTCCGTTCTTTTTGTGTACCATTTAAAGCAGTATCAGTGTCTACATTGGGCAAATCAACTGAACTCACAGAAGCCTTAAAACCATCATTTATTCCATCACGAAAGCAGTCCAAAATATTTGTTTCAGCAGAGCTGAGACCAGGACCAGTAGGCTCATCCACCAACTTATCATTTGTCATAATAACTGCACTACCCTGCTCAGAAAATCCCAAATCCTTACCAATTTTATTATTCTTCAAAGCTTGATCCTCACAAGACAATGAATTAGATTCACTATTGTTCGATCCAAAACAATTTGTGATATCATTGTTCACTTTACCACAAGGAAAACCAGCACTCGATTCATATTTGGCTACTGCATCAGAAGATGCTTCCCTGTCTATTTGACCTGACTCATAAATCTTCAAAGATGTCTGCAGAATACCAGTCTTTATCTGGTCAACCTTCTTAGTCATGCCCATTTCTTCTCCTGCTTGAAATTCCTGTAAATTTTCTGTAAGAAAGAAGTTTTCTTGTTTCTCATGACCAGGTGATACTGAAGTAACAGGCATTAGCGAGTGGCTAGCAAGCTCATTAACCTTGCTCTCATCTTCAAAGGTAAGATTTGTATCCTGTTGCATACCCTGAATAAATAGCATGAATGAAGAAAACAAAATGATAGAAAAGAACAAAAAAATGCAGAGTGACTTACATCTCCAGAAACCATTTTATTAGAAAGCTGAATACTGCCACCAGTATGACCAGGAATTGACTTGTTTCCAACTCCAAAATAAGAGATCAAGTACGAATTAACTTCCTTGCACGACACAAACTGCTGCCCATTAGGGCTGAATAATACCAAATTAGGGAAACTAGTATAAGAGCCAGGCAACCATCTAACTTAAAAATGCAAGATCAAAAATTAATAGTAGCTATCCCAAAATAGTTGATATTTTTTGCTATGAATTAATGAAACAATATACAACACATCTCCTGAGAAAAACAAATAGAAAATTTGAATAACCTCCCACTCCCTTCTCCCAAAAAAATGACAAATAAAAAATGGGTATCAAATGCACCAACTTCCGGAAATCAGTTTACTCTTTGAAGTTATGTCGAAGGATTAAAATTTCACTTATATTTCCAATATATCCCAAAATTTCGAAAAAAATCATGTAACCGACAATCAAAAGGGGCGTCAAGGTATATATCATATATGTACCGACTTTCCACATAAATTCAGTGGTTTTGGTTGGATATCCATTCTTCGGTTGAATATCTCCCAAATTTCAGAGGTTTTGATGGAAATATCAGTTGAATTTTGGTGGAATTTCAAAACCCAAATTGCCCAGAGGCAAGGAAGCGGAGATGGTGGAGCAAGTTGAGGGCAGTCCAGAGGAGGATGAAGAAGAAACAAAAATTAAAAATTAAAACCCTGAACGAAACGAAGTCGTTTTGTTTTAAAAGGTAGAACAATTGCCAATGTCAAAATGGAAATGTATTGAAAATTGAATCATTATGGCTGGAATTAATTTCCAATGGTTGTTCAATCATTAAATTAGTTTATATGTTAAGTGAACATATTATTAGTTTGTTTTGGAGTTTGTAGAGGCTCACATATAATTTAAATTTTTATAGCTACTCTTTTTTCATTTTATTTTTTTTACCACTGTTTCTATCTGCATCGATATACATTTCCATATATCTCTCTATTTGGGCTACAAAATCGAAACTTAAATCCTTGGTTGCGTGCACCCTAAAATTAGCAAGAAAAAGCAAAGATAAACCTATAAGAGATGAACATTATTTCTTTGCAATGTTAATGCAAATGAATTCTAACGAAATAACATTTAAATTTCATAAACTTAAACTCAAGCATTTTCATTGACAATGAGAGAACTACCTTATGTATCGTTTACAGAAGAGTCGAACTAGCCCTCCATTCCTCTTGAGAGATAGCAAAATCTTCCAATGCATCGGCAACACGTCACCAAGCTCACCCGCAGGCACAATCTTCCTCTTCTTCCTAGCGCTCGACCACTGCCCGTCCAACCCTCCCAGAAACCCTAACAACTGCGCCTGGGTCTCCATCCCCTCCGTCCTCCTTCTCAACTCCTCCCCAAACAAACCGTCCGCATTCTCTACCACAGCCAAGTCCACAATAACTCCATTTCCGTTCACCATCACCATCTCAGCCTCCTCCACCTTCACTTTCCCTTCCTTGACCGTCACTTTCTTCTCACGCTTAGCCACCGAAACCACTCTGTTCTCATCTTTCCGCGGCCGGCCTCGCTTCCGGCTGCCCTCACTGCTCTGAACAACAATCCCGGGCGGCGTATTGTCACCGCCACGCATCTTCATCGAAACATCAGCGTTGACGCTCGGGTAAGATATAATGGCATTGTGATCCTTACGCGGGCGGCCTCTCTTCCTCTTCGTACTGATATCGATGGAGAGTCCAGCCGGGAAGTTTTCCACGAAGGGGCCGGGCGTGGCGTCATATTGGACGAGGCGGACGGGGACAGGGACGAGCACGCCGTCGTTTTCATTTGGGGCTTTTTCTGAGGGAAAAAGCTGTTTCAAGAGAGCGATAATCTGGAGGGTTTCGGAGTCTTGGGGGTGGTAATGGGGAATCGTTTTCTGCGATTTGGGGTTTGGGATTGGGAATTGGGAGTTACGAGGAGCGAGGCGGAGGCGGGAGTAGGTCTGCTTGCGGCTGCCGGCGGATTCATTGAAGACGGAACGGTCGATTTTGGGGATCAATACGTCATCGTCGAAGCGGCGGGTGGGGTGGGATTGGGAGGAGGAGGAGGAGGAGATGAGGGAGAGAGAGTAGAGGTCTGATTGAGAGAGGAGGCCGAGGTCAATGAGAGGGAGGGATTCAAGGTAGAGGTGGTTAGGGCTAGGGCTGTGGTGGTCGACGGCGGGCGGGAAGGCCATGGCATTGAACTGTGAGAGGAAGAAAGAGAGATTTGGGCGGAGAAGAAAAAACGAAAAGTAGACGAGGGTGGATGTTAAACGACGAGGCGTTTCGGTATCCGACTTCTGATTGACTGGCGCGCAGTATTGTTTGACTTCTATGGGAACCCGACTTCGTACCGACACGTGTGTCAGTTGCGTTAGTGTACGCATCAACTTTCCATGAAACGTGCTCACGGTCACCAATAAATAGCGAGTTTTAACGAAAAATTCATTCATTCTAATAAGTAAAAATTATATTTTTATATTAAAAAATTAATTATGGTACTATTTAATTTATCTTTTATTTTGTCCTTATTATTAAAATTCAAAGTTTTTAAATTTTTTTCATTAGTTTTCCTTAATAAATAATGTTAGTAAGATTAAAATTTTAAATTAAATGACGTGTTACTAATAAGAAACTGACACTTAATTAATGATTTTTTTCGTTTGCAAATTTGGTAAAAAATTGTTCTCTCTAACATTGTCCACAAGTAAAACGTTCTGATGCCATAATATATTGTCACATCGAAAAAATTACTTACACAATATATCTATTGGTAGACTAAGGTTCTACATGTTAGTTTACTCGTTTCATATAAATTATTCTCGTATGATAGTTAAGTACTGGCCTGATCAGGTTTTTGAGTATTCGGTCCAAGTTTATGAAACATTTGCTATATTTAGCATTAAGTTTATTCAGTTCGAGCATTGGTTTTCAAACTCAAACCACAAACCGAGCCAAGAGCATCTTTAACCGACATTTTAAATGAGCTTTTAGTTAAAATCTTTCTTGAATAGTCGATGGTTGTCCAATACTCCCGTTTCAAAAATAAAATTATTACTGTTTGATAAAAATAAAACTCCAAGTATGATCTCTATTCGCTGGATATAATAGGGATTTCTCTAAGAATGCGTTTGTTGCATCAGACTAACTCGGATTAGACTAGCTTCAAGGACTAAGCTGGATTGGCTTGACTTGGACTAAGCAGTACTAGAATTGTGAATTGTTTGGTGTAGTGCCGGATTAGCCAAGACTAAAATTTTATTTTTTATATTTTTTATATTTAATTATGAAAACTTCCACCTTCTTGTCTAATTTTTTTTTTTTAAGATATAAAAGATGCTTTATTGAAAATATTATTCATCTCATAAACAAAATGGGGAAAGGATTTTGCTTTACATGAAAGCCTACGTATATTTTTCACCATCAGCTATCAATACATTTGCAAGTTACAACTACTTGTGCTTAAACTTGAGTTCCTTCACATATTCTTCAGTGCCCCTCAACTACTTATGCAGATCTAGAGTGCTTCAATTGCAACTGCACAGGCTACGGGGTGTCCAGAATATGTAAACCCATGAGAAAAAGAACCAAGCTTGCTGCTGTGAGAGTGCATGACATCTGAAACTTCTGGGTTCACAAGAAGGCTGATTGGCATATATTCAGAAGAGCCTTTGCCACAGATACAAGGTCTGGTTTAATGTTGTATTTGTTACACCTATACATGTAGCCAAGCCTTTTAAATGCACAGATTACATCATCATAAATAGAATGCAACAATTGTCTCTGGTCCCTCAGTGTGCAACACAAATGGAACTGGAAGATCAAACTTTTGTGGGCAGTCAGTGTGCAATACGAAGGGAACCATAAAGAGATGCTCATGTAGACTTCTAGATACAAATGCCAACTAGAACACATGAGCAACGAACGATAATTTGGTAGATAATATTTTGAGTGTCATCTATGAACACTAAAGTTAAACTAATGCCACCAAACTCAAATTATATCGATACTAAAATTTAAATCAATTCTAAGATTCTAAAATACTAAAACAGCAATTGGCTAATTCAAATGTGGAACTAGTTACCTATTTGAGGAGAGTCTCACCGTCATTGACGATCTTGGAGGTCCATACTTATTTTGCAGCACCATATTCCTTCCTTTTGAACCCAATGTAACTCCAACCAGCTCTGCGACCATGTCAACCCATAAAATTAACCCACTTCACATCTACCTACATAATTGGAATTTAAATCAATTCTAAGATTCTAAAAATACATACAAAGCATCAATTCTAAGAATATACACAAGCAATTGTACCTCTCATAGAGCTACAGAACAATGTCCCTGCAAAATTCAGTGATTCATGAGATGCAGGTGATACTAAATGCAATCAAATACATGCAAGACTAACAAGTTCAACCAATTTGCTTAATCCAAAATCTCTAAACACAAAATACCCAATCGATTGAGCAAACACCATGAATAACAACAAAAAACACAGGGATAATAATTTCCACTGAAAGATTCTTCACTTCCTCATGCTTTGAATTGACGAAAACATGGAAACCCACCAAGAATCCCTTCAGACTTCCAATGCCAAAACCAATGATTCCAAAACAATTGAAACTCCCTTTTTTTTCTCTGCTGCTTCAAGAATCTGCAGATAAAAAAAAAGAACAGTAATTGAATTTTAATATCCAATAAGATTTATCCAAATTAAAATAAATTTATCAAACCCCATTAACGAGATTTATCCAAATTAACATAAATTCATCAAACCCTATTAACACAAACCTAATTAACAGGCTGTTGGGGTTGGAGAATCAGTCGGTAAGGGGGGCCTTTGGCGGCGAACGCAGTGCTTATCTGCCCACTCGAGGAGGCCTTTTGTGGCGAACGCGGCTGGAAACTGACAAAGGAGCAGAAGAAGAGAGGGCGATGGTGTGACGAGGAAGAAGACGAAACGGCGAATGTGCAAAGGAGAAGGGAGAGGGCGAGACTAGCGGTCTGCTCATTCTGGGGGTTCTTCACTAAGACCTTTTAACGAAGGTTTTAGTCGACGCGAGTCCCAGTTAATTCCATTAAACGCTGTCCTGGTTGCTATCAAACATGGGACTATGAGGCTATCTCCATCTGAGGACAAGTCAGAGAGTTCGTTTTAGCTATATGGTCTTTCAAAATATTAATATTAGCCATATGGTCTTTCAAAATATTAATAGTTTAATAAACAGTACAAGACCATATTTGTCTCCATCTCTAACCGAGTGCCCATGGACCATAGGGCTCATTGTAGCCCTGTCACAAAAAATCATTTCTAACCGAGGGCCAAAGTGTCATAGAGCCAAACATAATTTATTATTTAAATTTAAAAACTACAAAAACCTAAATTTAAAAACAACAACTTATATTTAAAAACTACAACTTAAATTTAAAAACGACAAATTAAATTTAAAAAACTACAAATTAAATTTAAAAACAACATTAACTTAAATTTAAAAATTACAACAACTTAAATTTATCTCTAATCTATAAATTATGATTGGAGTAACACTTTTTTTATAGAGATTTTAAAATAACTTTTGGTAATTTTTAGCTAAAATTTAGCTATAAAATAAAAGCATGATTGGAGATGCTCTAATTCTCTAATATTTGACTAGAGCGATAGTGTTGGTGGGTTATATATTTATTCTTAGGGGAGAATCAATAGGAATCAAACTCACACCAAGGTACATATTTCAATTTTATTCCAATATTTATTACGTTTTATCAAATCATTCTCTTTAGTGTTCTTCTTAGCGGGAAAAAAAAAATCTCTAAAAGGGTTAAGGGAGTTGTATTCAATTAGGAGTTTAAAAGATTTTAAAAGAGTTAACAAATTTAAGGGTAGAGTGATGTTATTTCCACCCCCAATGTCTTATATTCTCACCCACATTTTAATGAATTTTTTAATTACATATTTGTCCGTTTGCAAAAAGACTGATAAGGACATTAATTATCTTGTTTTGCTTAATTTTTTTTTTTTTAAAAAGGTTGGGCGTGGAAGATGATTTGTCTACCTCAAACCCTAACTCATATTTTCATCTCCTTTCATTCAGAGAAAGTACAAAAATATCAATGACTTAGAAGATGACTTTTTCATTAAAGAGAAAGAAGATGACGCTTTTACGGAAGAGGTAGAAGATTATGTTTCCATTGAAAAGGTAGAAGAATAATTTGTGTGTAGGTCATTTGAATTTGTCCATCGTATTTTTTAATTTGTCATTGTCGAATTCTTTTGAATTTGGATACCTCTGTCGTTTCCATTTGAATTTGCAGACCTTAGTGGTTTTCATTTACATATTATTTGTTTATATTTTTGTTGACCCTAAAAACTACAAAGCCTACGTGGTGCATAGGCCGAGTAACTAATGAGCTAACTACGTCCTTCGGTTGATGGGGGTGTGCCAACTCATAAGTCGAGGAGTAAAATTTGTGATGTTGTGTTGAACACACTACTGACTTCTTGATCTTGCAACTGCGACCGAGAAAGGAACACGTCTCAGCCTTCGGGTTCTCGAGCCTGAAGACAAGGCTGCTAGTTCTGCGAAGTTCACAAATTGTCGGCGTCTGGTTTGGTCACGGTGATTATATTCGTAAGAGTATAACCATGTCGAATTGGCTCCAAACTATACGGACACATGTACTCAAAAGAGATGTATGTCTTGATGGTAAATGTGGTTAAGCCGTCAGAATGTCGAACTCTGAAACTTACTTATGAGTATCCAATCATAAAATCACTCGGCGTTCAATGTGCCAAATGTAGTAACTTGTAACACCTTACTTCGCCGAGAAGGCTAATAAGATGACCTCTGCCAATAAGGATTCGGAAACCCTTCTCGACTAAGACTTACATAGGTAACCAGTTGGCCTCGACGCAATGCTGTTTATCCAAACTGAATGTGCTTCTCGATTGGCTGATTCTACGGCAACGGTGTTGTTTATCCAAACTAAAGATGTTCGCCGGTTGCCTTCACATTGATGTTTATCCAAATTGAAGGTGTGTTGCCGGAAAAAGAAAATAAAAAATCTCAAGATGTTTAAGAGGTTTGCGCAGAGCAATTTGTGTGTTGAATTGGAGGCCCTTAAATGTTGTATGCAACTTTGTATTTATAGTGGTTGTCTTTTGCTTGGCATAGCTTGATAGCTTTGTAGAGTCTAATTGTCGCTCTAACTTTGTAGAACATCACTTGACTCAAACTTGTGTCCCATCACCTTAGCCGTCCAATATCTCCAAGATATGATAAAGGCTATCTCTTAATTTTCCTTGAAAAGATTAAATATATCTTCCTATATATGTGGCCTGATCCAAATGAATGCATCATATTCCAACCGAAACTTCTCTTTCTCCACTATATTGGTCCAAGTGCAACCATGCACGCATGATAATTAAAATACCATCATTGATAGTTTTGCATTATTTGCAAAACCACCCTGATCCCATCACATCACCTCATTTTGACTAATCCAAAAGGCATATCCACATGTTGATCATCCAATATCAATTGCATCCTTATGGTATTGTTCCACGTGGTTCTGCATGCAAGATAGGACTCTAATGTTGCACGGCATTTCACATAACCTCTTCTGCATAGAGCTTTACGCGTATCACAACTCTGTACACTTTAAGGATATTTTCAAGAGAATTACTATGATAAAAATAAATAAATAAATAAATAAATAAATAACAATAGTAATGTTAAGAAAAATCTCTAATCATCCGACGCCCTTGATTATTTAAGTCAATGGTGTAATTTTGGGTCAAAACAATTTTTTAAGAGAATAATTTTGAATATATGTATATATTAAGAGCAACTCCAGGTGGATTGCTCGGGGGACAGCCCAGAGAAAAGGGGACGAGGCCCTGTGGATCGGCTCCAGCGTGAAGGAGCCCGAGTGGAGGTGGAGGCTCGAGCTCCGGGCTTGTGAAGAATTGCCAGCCCGAGAGCCCAAGTGGATGTGACGCCAAGCCTGACGTCAGGCCTTTTTTTATTTTTTTTCTGTCAGGCGCATGCACCCCACTAGCACGTGGAGGCGCGTTGCCGACACATTTTCAGAAAAATCAACCACTTTTTCATATTCAAAGGTTACCATTGGGAAGCCATGTGGTTTCCCACAGTCCGTTCGATCTTAATGGCTCTTTAATTTGGACTGTTCGATCTCAACGGTAAAAAAAATAAAAAAAAATCTTATTTAATATCCACTGTTTAATCTGAGATCAACGGTCGATATCAATATGCTTTATAAACAAATAAATAAAAGAAAAAATAGTTTTAAAATTAAGAAAAGTTACCGTTGTGACACGTGGCACAATCTGGAGTGTTGGAATTCAAATTTTTTTATATCCAACGGAAGAGATTAATTAGTTGAATAAAAATTTTAAAAAAAAATTGTAAAAAATTGTAAAAAAATTGTAAAAAATTCAAAAAAAAAAATTGTTTTTACTTTTCTATAAATACCTTCTCATTATCATCTACCTTACACCACAATTTCATATTTTCTCAACTACTTTCAATCACATTCCTTTCTTTCTCTCAAAGTTTCAATCCATTTTTTTTCAACAAAATGACTATTGATGCAGGTACGAATTGGTCGCTTCTTGAAGATGTTGCGTTGTGTACTAGCTGGGTTGAAGTTACTCATAGTTCGCTTACGGGTAATGAGATGCAGTTGCGAGAAATGTGGAGTCTTATTCATACCAATTATCTTGAGAAAATTGGTGGGAAAAGAACCAAACAATCGATGTCCAATCGTTGGAAATTACTTAGCTAATCGTTGAGTATGTGGAGAGACGCCTTGGCACAAGCTAGTAGTAATATTCGAAGTGGGGAAAATTACTCGGATCAGGTAACAATATATTATTTATTTGTTTGTACTATACCCAAATTTACATTATTATTATTTGTTTGTATTATTTATTTGTTACCTACTTACATTATAATTATTTGTTTGTATTATTTATTTGTTACCTATTTTCATTATAATTATTTCTTCTCCCGCATTGTGTAGGAACTTCAAGCACAAGCTTGGCACGGTGCCAAAACCAAAAGCAAAAATAAATCATTCAACTGGTGGGAATGTTGGAATATTGTCAAAGATTATCCTAAATTTAGAGTTGTGCCTGTCGGTCCATAAGTTTTCATGAACAGCACCCTTCTACACTCTACACCCGATCATGTCTCGCATGTTCATGAAGATGATGCAGAAGAAGTGCCCGAAACGCCCCTCCCTGAACAAGCGTCGGATTCGACCCGTTATCCAATTAGGCCTCAAGGTAAGAAGGCTTCAAAGAGAAAAGGGAGTGCTTCCAAGAATGATTATGCAAAGTTCATGGAAGAACTTACTCGCCAAGGTGAATTGACTTTGGCGAGGGAAATGGTGAAATATGAGGCTGATAAGGTTAGAGAGGATGCAAAAGCTGCAGTTATTGAGAGAGAATTTCAGGCTAATGAGAGAGAAAGAGGGCTACTTTGGCAAGAAAGGGAACATGTTAGAGAAGAAAGACGGGCTCAACAAGATCGTGAGATTATGAACACGCCTTTAGAAGGGAAGTCTCCAAATTCTAAATTTTTTTGGAAGTCAAAGAAAGCAAACATGGTGCGAAGGAGGCGTGCAAGAGAAGCGAGAGCAAGCCAAGATGGTCCTAGCACCACAAGAGAAGATCATCCTAGCACCACAAATTGTTTAAGTGATGATGAATAGAGTAGTTTTTGTAATCGAAGCCCATAATTTTCCAATCACTTTGGGTTGTAATTTATTATTTATTGAATATAGTACTTTATGTTGTTTCCAATTTATTGAATATTTATTCAAAGGAATTTGGTAAGTTATTTATACTAAGAGAATATTTATTCAAATGACAAAAATACACCAAATAAAATTACATAAGCATGCTGAATAATAAAAAACTCACTAAAGCTGAACTAAAAAAATTACATAAACATACCAAATAAAATTACATAAACATACCAAATAATAAAATCACACCAAATAAAATTACATAAACATACCCAATTCAAAAAAACACACAAAATGAACTTAATTATCTTCAGCTTGTTTCAATGTCCACTGGTGCTCTATTAAGTCAATTTGCCGGGCATTGTGCATGTTTGGCATTTGAAATGCAGTATATCGTTGAATGAGCCTTTCATTGTAATGTCTATCCCTTTGTAATGGCTCATTTGCATGGGTTCATCGGTGGCGTCATGAGCACAATATATACGTGTTCTTGAATTGTTCATCATGTCTAGCTCATATTCATCAACGACTTCATAATCGTACTCATCTTCCACAATCATGTTGTGAAGAATGATCCATGTCACCATGATGGATCGAAGCGACTCTACATCAAACAATTTGGCAGCACCCATGATGATCGCCCAACGAGCTTGGAGGATACCGAAACAATGCTCCACATCCTTCCTGCACCCCTCTTAACAGCTTGGAAAGTGTTTTTCCTTTGCACTTCGCGGACGTGGCACTGTTTTGACAAATGTTGACCACCTTGGGTAAATGCCGTCAGCTAGGTAGTATGGCCTGTCGTACATACGTCCGTTGACCTCATACGTGAATTTTGGTGCCTTTCCTTGCAGGACATCGTTGAACACTGGGGATTGGGCAAGGACGTTGAGGTCATTTTGAGCTCCTGGAACCTCGAAAAAGGCGTGCCAAATCCATGTATCAAAAGATGCCACCGCCTTTAAAATGATACTTTTAGCTCATTTTCTGTCCCCATAAGCGCATTGCCATGCACTTGGATAGTTTTTCCATGTCCAATGCATACAATCAATGCTTCCAATCATCCCAGGAAAACCGCGCATCTCGGCCTTCTTTAGAAGCCGTTGCAAGTCCATGTTTGTAGGTTTCCAAAGGTACTCTACGATGTAGATAGATTCAATTGCTCCGCAAAACCTCATCAGGGACTCAAGAATGGTTGATTTCCCCATCCTCGTTATCTCATCCACTTGGTCTGCAGATGCTCTATATGCAAGCATCCGCAAGGCAGCAGTAATTTTTTGCTGAGGAATGAGACCCATAGCACCAAAAGCATCCTTCTTTTGCACAAAGTAAGAATCATGGTTGCAAACAGCAATCATGATTTTGTTGAACAAATGTCGTTCCATTCTAAAATGATGTCTAAAGTACGTATCAGGGAATGCACTATTATGGACAAAATAATCATCTAAGAGTTCTGTACCTCATCATTGCCTACTTCTATCAAGGTTTCCGGAATGGCTGGGCCTGCAGATCTGAGCCACAGCTTGGATGACTCGACGGGAATGTGAGGCTCTGCCTATTCTTACTTCGTCATCTCTCCTTCTACGCTCCTCATCCTCTTCCCTCTCATTTTTTGCCACCTGGAGATTGAACATTTCTTCTGATTGGTTAAACAATTCTTCCTCTTCCTGATCGAGTTCCCACATCATCCTTGAGGAAGAAAATGACATTGTAAGAAAGAAGCAGAGACTATGAATAATGATACAGATTTTTGTGAAGAAGGAAGCATAAACTATGAATAATGATAAAGATCTTGAGAAAATTGGTGTGAGATTTATGAGGATGGATGGTGGATTATATGGAGGATTCAAAAAGGATTAGGTTGTAGATAATGTCATGTGGCATGCCGTTATTCGTTAAAAATTTGATGAAAATCTATCCTCAAAGATTGTAAACAAATTATGACACGTGGCGCGACGTGATTGGTTAATAATCTTATCAGAAATCCATCACCAATAATTGTATTTTTGGATAATGACACGTGGCATGCCGTCATTCGTTAAAAATCTGATGGAAATCTATCCTTAAAGATTGTAAACAGATTATGACACGTGGCGCGACGTGATTAGTTAATAACCTTATCAGAAATCCATCACCAATAATTGTATTTTCGGATAATGACACGTGCCGCAACGAGTACGATTAAAAATCTTATCGGAAATCCATCCCCAATAATTGTCTTTTCGGATTTTATGACAAGTGGCGCAACGAGAACGATTAAAAATCTTATCCGAAATTACAAATAAAATTATTTTGTATTATTTAATAATACTTCGGATAATGACACGTGGCGCAACGAGAATAATTAAAAATCTTATCCGAAATTACAATTAAAATTATTTTGTATTATTTAATAAATAAAAAAATACTAATGTTTTATTGCCTATTGCCAGTGCTATTGAAGTGTAACGGTGGAGATGCAAAAGGCGATTACTGTTCATTAAGGGTAGTTACTATTCACCAGGTAGATTGAATAGTGAATAGCCTGGGGGGAGGGCTCCAACGTTAGAGTTGCTCTAAAGGTTATTTTGAGAATAATAGTGTGTGAGGAAATAGCATTTTAATTTTTTAATTTTTTTAGGTGAGTGGGATTATAACGTGAGTGGCAAAATAAGACAATAGGGTGGGTCTAGTAGCTCCCTAAGGATATTCAAAAAAAATTTAAATGAATCCATGAAAGTCCATGAGTCTTTAATCAAAAATTTAAAGGAGTTTATAAAACTCCATAGAAATATGGATGTATTCAATCAAAATTTTAAAGTAGTTAACAAACTCCATGTGTATTCAATTAGGAATTTAATTTTAAAGTATTTTTGAAAAAAAAAATTAAGGATTTTGATGGATGAGGATTTTATAGTGAATTTTAGTCTTTAGGAAATCATGTCTCTTCCTTAAGATTTTGAATGAATTCACATGTAGGGGGTGTATTCAATTGGAATTTTGTCGGATTTTAATGGATTTATAAATCCATGGATTTTGATGGAGTTTAATTAATTTGTAAAGATTCTATGTAAAATTTTGATTCAATTTTCTCGAAATCTTAGGGGGAGATGTAAGATTTGTGAATGCTTAAAATACACTATGAAATTTCTCCAATTCCCTCGAATTCTTCAAAATTTTAAAATCCTTAAAATCAATTCAGAATTGTATACACCTGAAATGTTATAAACTTCTTTAATATTCTAATTGAATACAGGGACTTATACAGATTTTAATGAACTATCTTAAAGTACACTTTGAATTTCAGAGTTTCACTTAAAATCTTGATTGAATACCCCTAAATTCATTGAAAGAATTAAAATCCCTCAAAATCCCAATTGAATAACGACTTAGTAGTCTATGAAACTCCACTTAAATTCCATCAAACTTTTAAGAACTTTCAAAATCTCAATTGAATACAGATTTTTTTATTTTCAATTTTTATTAAAAAGACACATGTACAGGACTATAAAATATATAACACAACCAAAATTTTCAAAAGTAAACAAAGCTCAACAGTCAGTTGTTTTCCTATTTAGCAATATTCCTTGTTGGTTTGGGCTATAAATTATATGTATGCTCTATGGTACAAAGAGGATAAAATATCCGGTTGCATCACTTGCACACCCTTGAAGCCGAGGATAAAATATCCGGTTGCATCACTTGCACACCCTTGAAGCCGTCATGGATATTGGGGATACAATATTGTATTTTTCCTAAGTTACTGATTTTTATGGACATACAACCCTCCGTCTTTTTGTGGTTAGTTGTTAGTTTGGGCTTGTTTTATTCCTCATTTACTGAAAAGAAGAAAACTTACAAAGGTAGATAAGATTCAAGAGGTCTCAGATTACTGGCTTTTTCACTTAAGTTGTAATTGTGGCATGTGCAACGCTTTTTTTTCCTATTCTAAATTTTCCCACTTGATTCTCTTCGAGATGTTTTTTTTTTATTAAGTGCATTAGTGTACTATCTATAACTTGATGTTTCTAACAGCTCTAAATTCTATATCATTGAATGTTGTGTGGTACTCTTGAAAAATTAGTTTCTTTGATCATTAAAAAGATTTTAAAATTTGGTAGATAGGATTGAAGACACTTAGGAATGTCTTTTGTTTTATCTTTGTTGATGTGATAGTACTCGAGCAACACATTATATTAAAGACATTTTATGCCATGATTTTCACGTTTGGGTTTTAGATAAACGATTTTAGGTTGCCTTCTATATCATTTTATGATGTTTGTGTCAGAGTTGTGCCCTAAAAGCCAATTTCGTAATATTGAATATTATGTAATAACTTCACATTAATTAAATAAGGGCAAGATTAATTCATTTATGATTTTGGCTTTATAGTATAGACATAATGTACATTATGAATGAGTTCATATGTTTTAAGGTGTGGAAGCAATATCCTAAGCAAGATTAGGGCAGAAAAACTTGTATTCCATAGTCCTTAGTTCTTAAACAAAGTTCTTAGATGTTTGGAAAGTCAACTGGACATTAACTATATGGTAAGGCATGTGTATATCTTGCTAATATTAGTATGGTCTCGTACCTTGCAAGGCCCATTAGTGTGTTGCTTGGGTTCATGTGTATAAGTAGGGAGACGTATGAATGCGAAATAAGGAATCTATCATCTTCTGGTAATTGTTCAGTCAAAGGAAATACCCCTCAAAGCCACTTGAAGATCCATCTCATAGATTTTCGACTAAAGTACTTGTTGTTGATGCACCAAACTGTGTTGACTTTTGAACAAATAAAGTGTCAAGGTGTGACATTCGCAAGCTTGCTATGATCACCAAGTGAAGGTAATATGTAAAGAAATAGAGATAGGGAAGCAAACACAAGATGTACATGGTTTACCCTAAGTTGGGCTATGTCCACGAGGGTAGAGGAGTTCTAATTAATAATAGAGTTCAAATGATACAAAGGGTTAAATATAATCATTAATAGTGGGTACTAATGATGCTTTGAGTGGAATATGATCATTAGGGATTAATTGTTGAAGAATGATCTCAGTTTATGGTTGAGCAAAGTCCCTTATTTTCGTTTGCGGTTGATGTGTGACTCTATGAGTTTTGTTGTGGTGTTGACTGATGGAGCAATATTAGAAAATGCGAAAATAATACAAAAATTTCAATGATAATAATCATAATGAAAATCACAGCATAAATTGTATACAAGATTAATACAAACAACAGAGAAAGTAAGAAAAAGTAAGAAATAATGACAAACTTAGAGATTGAGTCTTGCATAAATACAATGTCCCAAAGACAGAATTAAGCCCCTACTCTTGTAATTACTTGTAGTTCGGTAGGTGTCCGTCCCCCAAAATTCAACAATTTATGATCCCAAGTCAAAGCACTTCTGTCTTCGAGCTCTGGCGAACCCAATATATTTCGTACCCCCAAGACACGACTCGAAATTTGACGAACGAAGAATAAGAGAAATAGAATGGGGAACCTTATTTCTCAAGAGTAGAAATTAACTCTAATTTCTACAATATCATAAAAATGATTTCATAAGATTATATAGAACCCAAGTACTGCTTATTAAAAAGATGTAACTTTCAATCTAAAAGTAGACACCATTTTACTAACATGCACCTATTGAATTCAAACTAACAAACGGTTACAATTTTCCGTTCAAATGTTAAATTACATATAATAATTAATATTATAATATATAATTTTCAACATTGACATGTGTCACATTGTGACTGATCTCTTGATTAGAGACGAACTCATGTGCTTCGGCATAGATGTCTCAACATGAACTCTTTAATAGGTCTTCAAAGATATTTAGTTGACCGATGCTCGGTAGTTTCAGAATTAGTGAAGTATGGTACGAACACTTGTTGATCAAGATATGTTTGAAAGAACTGCTTCAACATTTCATATCACGGTGATCAAAGATATCTATATGTGATTTGTCACTTTTCCTATCATATAATTCTTGATCGGGATATGGAAGATAGAAGAACTGAGTTCAATTGTAACTACAATCAAGGTTTAAAAGAGTATCATGATTTTTTTCACGAATACTTCCATCTAATGTTGGTAACTATGACATATTGTTAGGTGTTGCTCATGACTTGTGTAATTAAATTAATTTCATTGTCAACTTTAGTTAGAACTTAAGAGGTCACACACCTATTAAAGTACTAACGGCATTATATGATATGATGATTAAAATATATTTAATTATTAATTATATTAAATTAAATATTTGGACCTATTGGACTTGGTTTTAATTAAAATAAGCTTTGAGTTTTAGTTAACTAAAACATATCCGAAGTCTCAAGCCCGAGTGGGCAAGTAGGAATATACTTGGTGCAAAGATGAAGTCTAATTGGTGTCAAGCCAGCTAAAGGTGCAGCTAGGATATTCTAAATACCCATTGTTCTCTTCTATGTCCCAAATTATTATATTTATCCCTTACATAATGCTTGAATGAGAGAATTAAACTTGAAATTTGAATAAAAGTTAGAATTTATAAATTAATATGCATCGATCCCTTATTTGAATTCATAAATTTAGAAATTTAGAAATTCCACCAGTAAAAAAAACTTGGAATTTGAGACCTCCAAATCCCAAGTTTAAATTCAATGTAAATAGTTGTCATTTCCCAATTTCTATGATTGAGAGTTTAAAAATAACAAATTTCGTATTCATATTCATTGTTCTTTTAGGTTTACTAAACAAGAAAATTCATAAATTTTAGAAAATAAAATCTTGTCATTTTAATTTTCATCATTTTAAAATTCCTTAGTGATGAAAAAGAGAGAAAAACTTCATAGTTTATCCCAGTGTGCCTAAGAGATTTCCAAGTGAGGGATCTTGATAGCACAATTGAACTCCACCTTTCGTCATTGGTGTATCAATATGGATACTTTTAGAGGCTCAACACTTGGGAAGCTTTCTCGTGATCAATCATGATGTGGAAGAATACAAGTACATATATGATCTTACAAAGTGGCACACGCATGACTAAAGAATCTTGTAAGTAATTCTCTTCACTATATTTATTTGTTGCCTTATCAATTTACAATCAATCAGATATGTAATCGGAATAATATATTGTATGTTTATTTATTATTTTTCGCTCCGTATTTAATTATTTGAATTAAATTTATCCCAATAATATGCCTAAAACCCAACAATTTGAATATAATATCATAGGAAGCCTTTAAGCGAAGGGATTCCCATTTTTTTTATTTTTATAAAAATGGGGATTATTTGTGGGGTCCACACCACATCGAATATTAACGATCCAAATCATTCATTTTTCAAGTTGTACCTCATAGATCACTCTTGCAAAATATTAGCCAAATTGAAAAATATTTAAGACATCTAATTGGGTTCAAAGAAATGAACAAATATTTTGTTATATAAGAAACAATGAAATTTGATCTTGATAATTAAATAGGCAAATGATTTCGGATTGAATTGAATTTTTGCAAGGATTATCTATGAATTGAGACTAACAAAATAGACGGTTCGGATCATTGAAATATGATATGGAGTGAGCCCTATACCTAATCCCCATTTTTTTTCCCTTGTAATTTTGGATAGGATTTTTAATCGGTCTCGTTGTACCACCTGTCATTAAATAAGAAATTATAACCCAAAGTATTTGAGAAAATATAAAATTATGGTGTAAGCTAGAAGACAATGATAACATATTTATAGAAAAAATTAAATCAATTTTTTTTTAATTTTTTTTTTTTACTCCATCATTTCTTTTACTTTAACCAGTTACCACACCTAGTCCTCTCTCTCATTTCCCTTACACTTTTCTCTCTCTTACCCTTACCCCTCATTTCTGAAATCTCTCTCTGTCTCTTTAATCTCTCAACACTCTCATTCTCTTTCTACAGCTCCGAGAACTCTCATCCTTCCTCTTCTGCGAAACCGAAGCAAATCAAACTAACAAATTCTTAAATCTCAATCCCCTAGATGAGAGGAACTCGAATATATCCTTGCATGCATCATCAAAGCACCATTTAGGTGATCCACCATTGAAACCGAGAGCTTCAAGCTTCCATTACTCAAACCCAGGTGAGGTTATTGCCCTACTTGAATTGCTTGAGTTATTCTCTAGTTTTTTGTGTTTCGAGTTGAAATCCTTGGGTTTAGTCTCTGCCATTTGTCTGTGGGTGTATCATTAGCCTTGGTGACGAACTCCAGCGAGAGCCGTTGAGTTCGAAGCCTGCTAGGTTTTACATTTTTATTAATTTTTTACTTTTTTTTATTAATTTTTATTAATATTTTATATTTTTATTAATTTTATATTGTGGCTGGCGTCGCCCTGACATCAGCCTGGCGTCACCTGGTCCTCAGGCTCTTGGGCTATCGATTCGAGCTGGGTCTCTCACTCAGGCGCCCCCTCCCCTTCATCCACACGCCCACATGGGCTAGAGCTTGCAGCTCTGGCTATTGGATTGCAAAAGTCACCGGTCCATCCGGCTAGGAGTCCCGATGGAGTTGCTCTTAGGGCTGATGAGATGGCTCTGGCAATCCTAACCATGAAATTAAAGAACGATGGCTTGGTAGCGTGAGATTTCTGCATGCTTCACGTGCCCGCCAGGTCAACTAAGTTCCAAGCAGCTCATATCACGTTCCCAAATTTAAAAGTCCTTACAGTCTCAACCAAATTGATGAATTGTGATGGCTCCCTAGTCACTAGTGTTGCAAATACAATTTGGTGAAGTTATTAACTAAGGGTTTAAGAATATACTTGATTAATCATCACCGGGTGGTTAGTGGTTGGGACAAATTCCAGATTCGTATTCCCCATGATTCATCCTGGATTCGATTCCTACCGTTAGTGAATCATACAATAATGATCAGGAGAAGCTGAAATGTCTCTATGAGTCTTTCCAGCCTCCAGAAGAATGGATTATCGTGACAAAACCACCAGTTGATCCCCTTTTGTAAAGAAGAAAAAGGAGTGTACTTGATTATCCAAAGTCATGGATAGGCATAGGAAATATAGTTGAGGATTCAGATAGTTACTTTTGAAGGGCTGGGAACAATGATATGGTTGACAATTTACCCATAGATAGGATCTCAATGGGCGATTATTCAATTTTATATTATTAAATTTTTATAATGACGATTGAGTTTGGAATCTCTTTCGACATTGAAAAGATAAAAAATACCACAAAACTAAAATTTGTTGGTTGATATATCTGTATTAATTAATGAAACCCTCTTTATCAATCAAAAAAGAGTAAAAAAACTACTTAGTTTTCTATCACACAAAAAAATGATGGGTAATAATGTAATTTCACAGGTCTAAATTTTACTTTTTTTTTATTGAAATCTCACCTAAAAGTGATGTTAAAATACCAAATACCTCCTATATTTAAAAAATAATAATAATAATAAGAAAAAACCCAAAAACAAAAACCTCTCACTTCCCCTACGTTCTCTCTCTCTCTCTCTCCCTTTCTCATTTTCTTAAAAAATGTATTTATACACACAAAGTGTGCAGGTAAATACTAATATAATATGGTGAAAACTGCCATGGTTAATCAGCCGCCCTAATAAACAATCTCTAACCTTTCATGCATGTGAAGTGGGGTTTTAATTGTAAATTTACCCACATTAATATGCCAAAAATGCGTGAACAGTTGACTGTAACACAATTTAATCTTGAGTGGAGCAAATAAGAAGGGCAATCAAGGTGGAACACCTCTAAGAGTAACTTATCATCTGAGTGAAACATGGGGGGTTCAAATCATTGACTAACACGTGATTATAAATTTAATTTTTATTAATTTTATCGTCATAAACTTAATTAATATATATCAAACAATAATTGGAGTCATAAAAACGCCACACTCATTTTAAATGCAGAAAATTTTATCTCGACATCTAAAGACATTCCTAAATATGATGTCCTTCTCACAAGTACGGCCTCCTCGACTCATTTCAACGTCAGGATTAATATCAATCAGCCGCCGCTATAAAGTAGTTGCAATGTTAAAATGCAATCAACAATGTCCATACAAAATTGGGAGCTGAAGAGTGAGTACCTGGCGTAATTCGTATGGATAGATGGTAGAGAACAATACTCGACAAATGTTATTTTTAGATACGAGGTAATATTCCTCACAAAATAATAGGTTTATAATTTAAACGGTTAAGACTTAAGAGTATGATTCTTTTACGTCAATTGACATTACGCGTGCGTGTTGTTCACACATCAACAATCCTTTTTATACTATTTTGCAAGGCTTTCGATTTCTTTAGTGTAGGCAGCACTTGGTAGATGTTATTGGATTTCTCTAGTGTAGGTTTTGCTCGCCCTCGTTAATTCTTGTGCAACCTTATCCCTTAAAAAAAAGAAAAAAATTGCCACTTGTTTGAAAAACCGACCATGGTTAGTCTGTGCATTTAATTATTTCTTATATAATGAAGGGAATTTTTTTTTCTTTTTACATAAGAAATAATTAAATGCATAAAATAGCCGTTGTTAGTCTTTTAAGTAGGGTTGGCATCTAAAAATAAATAATAAATCGACTAAACCGTCCAAACTGCACCGATGGCTTGGTTTGGTTTGCTTGCTTGTTTGTTTGTTTGTTTGTTTTTTTTTTTTTTTTTTGTCTTTTAATTTTCGTTGGTTAAACTGAATCGTACCGACCTTAATCGGTTCCCAAAATTTTTAAAGTGTGGTTAACTGAACCGATCCGCATATATTTAATTTTATTTTTTTAATCATAATTAATACATGAAGTAACATAAATGGTTAGTTATTTATGAGTTACCGTGCTTCCACCACATGAAAATTAAACCTGATTAGTTTAAGAGTCCATTTGGAGAAGAACAAGGGAACCATTTGGAGAAGGCAACAGCTGCTAATTTGGTGCTCTCTTTTGGCTGCATCATTTGTGCTTTCCTTTGAGCAATCACTCATGTTGATGCTACGTTTTGTAGCTTTTGGGAAAGAAATTTGTTATGTATTTTAGTCTTCACACAAATTGAGAATCAATCCAAACCAATCTTCCATTGTCGATTAACCGACTTGATTAGTTTTAGACCCAGTTTGGTCGGTTTCGCTTTGCAATTTTGGCCCAACCGACTAGGTTCGTTTGGTTTTGGTTTTGACCCAAACCAACCCATGCCCACCCGTACTTTTAAGCACCACTACACAATTACATAAGGAGAAGACGGGTTGTTAAGGCTACACCAAAGTTTAGGAGGGATGAAAATTTTTTACAATGAACCAATGTATAGGATGCACCTCTGCATTGGACGACTAGATTTGTACTATTAAATTTTGACAATCTCAATCTAGTTGTTAAAACACCGATACATTGTAAGAAAACCTGCCAATTTGATATTTTGATTTCATTAACAATTGTTATTCTTGGTCCTATATTATATTGGGAGGGTTACATGATGTTACAGATAGTACCGTGTTACATGCGCGTACGTATGTCCTCTTCTACAACCCTCCTCCCTCTTCCTATTTCTAGTGTTTTCCTTTCCATCTTGTGGCTTTAACTAGTTGACAACCTGAAAACCACAACCACCACCTCTTTCTTTGGACTCCTTAAAAGCTAAATCCTTCTTTTTTCCAGTTGAAAGGACCAAGGCGTTTTCTCTCTTCCCATTCCAAACAAGGGGTTGAGGCTTTGAAGGCTCCCACGAAAGAGGACGAGAGTCGAACTCTTGAGTGCGGGTGTGCAGGGTGAATGCGCTCCTCCACGCACCCTCTCTCTCTCACACACATGTGATGTTGGTAATCATAAAAGTTTTGCTTTGGTGTTGGGGAAACAAAGCAAGTCAATCTATCTGGCAGGTAAACAAAAAACTCTATAACGTATAACGCTCAAAAGCCACGATGTATATTTTTTGCTACGAATAATTGTGTCCGTACAGAAACGTATTGAACTGCACGTCGTGGTGGTTGTTTTCTGCAATAAAGTCCATATCTTCGGTAGTTTTCTGGGGATTTGGGATTGTTTCTGAAGTGGGTTGGTGCCGAAATTATTTTGGAGTTGTCTAATGTGTTCGATTCGTCTTTTGTTGTTTTGTGTGACAGAGGAGGACAATATAATCTCAAAGCTTCCACAGAGAAGCTGCAGCAGATGCAACTCTGGCCGACGAATCAGACAAGTTTTCTGGAGCTGGGGCAGGCGTTGGTGCTCAGTTCTCTGGCCCTCAGCCCTGTTTCGGGTGGCCTCGATTGCCGATGTGGTGGCTTCCTGTTGATTATGGTTAACCCTTGATCCAACCATCACTCTATGTACAGCTGCAGCATTCAATCAGACCTTTGGAATTGGAATGTGAGCTCAGTTTTGAAGATAACAGCAGGAAAATCCACATACTGAAACTCGTGTTTCGGTCTATCTTTGAGGATTCGGAGTTTTTCATATCGAAAATGGCAAAATTGAGTTGCTTTTCTGCAATTGTTAGGGGGAAGAAGAAGGTTAAGGTGAGAAAATCTTTTCGGTTTCTTTCTCATTATGTGATGTGTTCGATTTGTGAATTGTGATGATCTGCTGATTTTTCGGTCACTTTTGTTTTCGATTTTAGGGAGATGAATCTACAAGAAGTGGTGAACTGCGCAAGGCAATTGAAACCCTGCACGTCAGGCTTCAACAGCAGCCTGTGAAATCGTTGGAGATTGATGGGAAATTGAAGCCGGAAACTTTAGGAGTCCTAATACCTTATGGTGTTGAGAAGAAGTACTCTTCCCCTCCTAGTGCCAATACAAGGAGCCCGAAAAGTCCTATCGGGGGTGTTGAAGCAGCAGAAGCAGCGGCTTTTGTAGGGGAATATGAGCACGAAGAGAGCCCCATAGCCAGGGGAAACTCTTTTAATGATCACTCTGATCTGCAACCAGATGAAGCCAATTCAGGTGAAGTGACTCCATCAAGGAAGTTGGACTTATCGGAACCTGATTCGAGCGCTCGAGGTGTCGATAGGGTTCAAAGTGGGCATCTTAGCGATCCCGGGGTTGGTAAGGCGGAGTTTTGGGCATCACCAAAGCTTACCAGATCATGCTCTAATTTGGAGACTCATAAAAAAGTGGTTAAAGAGATGTCCTCTAAGATGCCTGCTTTGAAGTCTCTGTCCTTCGAAGAACTGCAGGAAATGGCTGATTGTGTGAGGAAGGATGTCGATCCACGCAGCCCTGGTTCTGTGTTAAGCCACTACAGTGCTGATAGAGTGATGCTGAAGAAGCATTCTTCAAGCCAAGTTCTGCCTTCGCGAAGTCGAAAATTGTGGTGGAAGCTGTTCCTTTGGAGCCACAGGAACCTGCACAGAACATGGGATGCCAAACCAAAGACACTTAGTCCCATTTCTGTGAACAAGCAAGGAGGGTACTCTTCAGATACACTCGAACCAAATCGAGCTATGCAGTTTGGCAATACAGAATCACCACTATCATATACTGGACAATCCTTGGACAAGGGGAAGAACATTGTAGATGACAACAAGAGCTGGGGTGGTTTTCACATTGGTGTGTCGGACTTATGGCCTCAGAACCAGTGGGTTGCTTTCTCGACAGAACCCTCATCATCTTCAAGAGTGCAAGAGTGGATGAAAGATCTCAGAATACAAACCTCCATTGAAAATAATGAAGATGACCACGAGGGAATTGTCTCCCCACAAACACCACCCACTCCTAAGACTCCAAAGTCTCCCATGACTCCTGAGACTGCTAGATCGAAAAGCGCCACTTACTTCAGCCAAGGTCTTGAAGAGGATACCTTACATGCTAATACTGTGATCCAGTCTCTAAATTCTTCCTCAACAGTGGCTCACATATCTGGTATGGGCATGAAAGCTATCCCCAACATTTCATGCTTCTGCAGTCTACGGTCTGTCAACTTGTCGAACAACTTCATAGGTAAAGAAATAAATTGTAGGAGTTAATACTTAAAACGTACTGGTTTATATAGCTAACCAAGTTGCTTGGTTACTTGTCCTTCTACTTTTGCAGCCAACATTACTCCAGGGTTGCTGCCGAAGAGCCTTCACACACTCGACTTGTCCAAAAACAAGCTCAGCACCATTGAAGGACTAAGAGACTTAACCCGATTGCGAGTACTTGATCTCAGTTACAACCGAATTTCTAGAATCGGACGTGGTAAGTTTAAATCCTTCTGATTTTCAACCCTCTAGTTGACATCAGAATACAAGCTTTCCCTAGTAAAATGTATCATTCCAGTCACTGACTCGGTGGATTTTCACGATGCCAGGGTTATCAAGCTGTAGTGTATTGAAGGAGCTATATCTTACCGGGAACAAGATCAGTGATGTTGAGGGCCTGCATAGGCTACTGAAGCTAACAGTTCTGGACTTGAGCTTCAACAAGATCACAACAACAAAGGCGCTGGGCCAGCTGGTGGCTAACTACAACTCACTGCAGGCTGTGAATCTATTGGGGAATCCAATCCAGCACAACTTCGGCGATGAGCAACTACGCAAGACAGTTTGCAGTCTCCTCCCAAAGCTAGTGTACCTGAACAAGCAGTCCATCAAGCCACAAAGGGCAAGGGAGGTAGTCACAGACAGTGTTGCCAAAGCTGCACTTGGGAACAAAGGATGGAACCCTAGAAGAAAATCCGGCAAGAAGCTTAGCCAGAGAAGTGCATCGTTTAAAAATACTCATGCCTTGCCATCGAAGAAAAGCTCATCACTTCCTACCCACGGGCACAACACCGGGGCAAGTGTTGTACAGCGAAACCTAAGCAAGACGAAGAGCATGGTCAGAGATTCATCTGAACTCCCCTCTTTATCGCATTAGAATTTCCAAAGTTAGGGGACTCGCAAATATTTTGACATAAAATTTCTGGGTGTGTTTTCCCTTGCCTGATGTTTTCGGTGTTTCTTCAAAAGTCTCTCGGGCTACAAAGGATCTGGTGGTTTTCATGTTTCAGTTTTCCATGGTTAATATATTCAGGCTGCTTTTTTGTCCCAATTTCCGAATCTCGTTTAGCATGCGATCAGATGGTCACAGGCTATATTTGAAACCAACACAGATGCAGCTACCTGAACCTACTGCATGATACATCCAAAACAGCTAAAGAATTTGGAAAATGAATATCCGGTGCTGGATGCCAATCTCTAGTACCTGATAGGCTGGTTGTCTTCGGTAGTTTGTTCATCTTCTGTTGATAACAAATAATATCGACAATGTACCAAGCAGCTCTATCGGATTTAAATGATGCAAGCCAGTCGGAAAAATCCCAGGCGGGGTGTTATTCCACGTACTGTTTGTGAGCAATTTAAGTAGTCCTATGTTTTCAAAAGAATAAGAAATAAGAGAGAGAAACAGGAGCAGGGGTTTGTTATTGGAAAGGTGTCAAATTCCTAATCTCTTATCCATCAGTTGTTCCAAACACCGAAATGGAATTTTTATAACCATTCCGTTCTAGGATAGTCCTGGAAATGAACTGAATTCTTATTCCCACTCTAGCATTCCGAGCAACCAAACGAGGCCGTAAGATATAGGTAACAGTTGAAGAACATTCACAAAGCTTGGCACATTATTGAGAGACAGCTCAGACTAACAGTTTGGAGATGATCATTTAGGCCAGCATTATTTATGTCCCACCAAAGAAAAATAATTGGACCACAATTTGATGTGGAAAGAATTGCAGGAAAACATCGTGATCATAATGCTTGCAAACAAAAACAAATCTTCGGCGTAATCTTATGATGTATCAAATCTTTACATAGGATTTGACTACTCGGTTGAAAGAATTCATAAACACGTAATAATTTGACATATCATTGGAGATGCTCGGATAATTCATATACACAACAATACCTCAATTACCTGAGACTAGCATCCAAGACAAAGCCCTGTTGGCTCTGTTGTTTTCAGTGTCTCTTCAAGGTCTGAAGGGATACAAAAACCTGTTGACATGAATATTGTACATCTTTGGCTTCACTTGGCTAAGAGATTCCAACTGCCAATCAATGCTACACCTCTCTATGAAGCTCATTTTCACCAATCATATAGTACCTGAAATCTAGTAGCAAAGCAATTACAGTAGAACTTGACAGCTATTGAAGTAAATCCTTGTTCAGTAGTACCCGACTGCCCCAGTTCACATAATTCCCAGTTGAGATTTTCGTATGATGAATGATCACTTTAACCCTAGGTCCAGTTGATCAACAAGAAATGAAGACTCCTGCTGCAACTCAAAGCTAGGAGGCGTAATTTTCGCACACCTTCATCTCAAAATGTCAATATATGGATTATCATTGATGATGTATATATCCAAAAATCCACATAGTGCCCCAAGGTTCATATCACATGATTTCTCTTATGACTTCAAAAAGCTAGAAACACAAGACACAGTCCTGTCAAGGACCAGCCAAGATAACTATGATGCATCTGAATTGTCGATTTTGTTGTAGCCCCAGGGTTCCTTAAGAATGCTACTCCTCCAGTACATTATACAACATAAAGTTTGGGCCTTTACCCAATTTTCCTTGAAGCTCAAGCAAAGAATGAACTCACTCAAATTTGCCTAAAACCCTCTCATCACCTCCACTGATCAACAAAACCTTGTTCCCTTTCCTTCATATCAGCATACTTGTACAACTTCTCATTGAAAACCACCTGCGGATCTTTCTCAATCAAAACCCTGTCTCGGTCATAAGCATCTTTCAAGAAAACAACCCAGTTCATTTCCGTCCCGGCCAGATAAAACGTTCTGGGCTGCTTCAACAGCATCTGATAAGTATGCTTGGTCAAGCTAAACTCCTCCTTGAACTCCACAACATGGTGTATGGAAGCCCTCTTCTCCAATGTCAAGCTCAAAAACTCATGCAACACTCCCAACCTGTACTTCTCCGCTTCCAGAGTCCAAAGGTCCAATCTTGATCCATCCAAATAAGGCGAAACCAACGGAAGCGAATTCAACATGTTCAATTTCCTCTCATCCTCTATCTCCAGGCACAAATCCTTCCCATGCTTCACTGGAAACCGAAAAGCCCTCTTCACTCTCTCCTCATCCACCATAAACTCCCTCTCCAACGCGCTCACCGCCATCAACGGATCCCAATTCACCAATTCAAGCACTCTCTTCCCATCCTCCTCAACCACAATCCTGAAAAAATTAGGGTATTTCGAAACCCTGTCCCTAAAATCTTCAGGAATTCCGAAAATCGACCTGCAATGGTAGATTTTACTCAAAGGGATACGCTTGTTGGTGGACATCATGAGCAATTTACGAACCTTGTTGACTCGGTCCGATTCCATTGAGTCCATTATGACTCGCTCCTCTTCGAGCAGAGCTTCCATGAGGTCGGTGAATCCGATCCACATTTTGTTGTCATCGTGGCAGTAGGTTTGGAAGATGAGGGGGTGGCGCTGGAGGGATCGGGCGACCTTTCGGCCGCGAGGGAAGCCGAGTTCGCGGTAGAGCTTGCCGGCATCATCGAGGCGGATGACGCGGTGGGGCTGCTTGGAGAGGAAGTCTTTCGATTTGGAGAGGAATCGGAAGTAAGCGTCGCGCTCGACAATGTGTTCGAAGTGGGGGATGAGGTTGGGTTGAGTCTGGACGAGCTTGGTTCGGGGGCTTTCGTCCTTCTTGCGGCTTTTTCTGAATTTTTTTGGGGTTTTGGTGATGAGAAAGGAGGTGGAGAACGGTGAGGTTTGGCGGAGAAGGAGGAGAGCGAGGAGGGAGGGCGGCGAGTGGTTAGTGTTTGGGAGGGGAGGTGAGGGTTTAGGGTTTAGGGTTTTGGAAATGAGGAGGCGCCAAAACGCCATGGATGCTTTACCAGCTCAACTGAGAATCCGAGACTTAAATCTTGTGGGCTAAATGCAAATTAGCAACTCCATTGGTTTTCCTAAATCTTCCCTAAAATTTAGAATTTAAATAAACTTAACAAACTTCAATATCGATTTCTCCATAATCCATATTCAACGTATTTTGAATCTAATGAGTTATTTGATTCAATTCATCACCAAACGAGGCCAATAGGTATAACTTAACTTCAAATCTGAAATCTCTCTATAATTTTAAGCATATTAGATTGTATAGATAGAACTCCCAAAATCAAATTGCATTGTACTTTACCAAGTTTTCAATGGAAAATAAGGACGAGATTTATTTTAGGAAGGTGGTCATGATCTTCGGAGAAATTATAGTAAAAATAAATAATATGGGATCTTTTAATTTTTGACACTTGATTGAGAAATATATAGATCTCAAAGTTTTTCGATCAAATATTTGAATTTGAGACTTCTTCCAATATCAAAAAAGAAACACGCCACTAAATGAAGAACTAATGCCATTTGCCACTTCTAAGGGATAAAACACGAAATGTGTTTGTATCAAACACATGTAAATATTGTAGCCAGATTCGTGATTTGTAAGCTTTGAAATGTAATTAAATCTACCATTGAGGCTGAGGGTGCTTGACATAAATGCGTTGACAAGCATGTTTTATACACTATAACAAACTGACTGCATTTGTTTATGCTGTGATGATCTTCACAATCTTAATCATGTGGTTCTGTATAGTAACAACGAGAAATTACATGGAAGATTAAAAATATAATCTACACTCCTCTCTCTCTCTCTCTCTCTCTCTCTCTCTCTCTCACTTTGCTCCGGACCTCAATACCACAAATAATTACATTACCCTATGTCCTATGGCGGCCTTACGACCGGCTCCATAGGCGTCGTATTGTTTCTTTGGTTTCGTCTGTCCTAAAATCTTGGTTCCCTCTCCTTTCAATGGCAGAGCTTTATGATGATTGAGTAAAATAAGTAAATGAATATGAATCGAGTGATATTACCACCGTGTATCTCAGGCTCCCCTTTGGAAACTGCTTTATTAGTTTGCTTGCTTCTTGAAGAAAGGCTTTTGGCAGATGAGGAGCTTTTCACCGCTGTTGCTTTCGATTTCCACCACGCGTGCCTCCCATTTCAGCCCTGTAGCTCTTGCTGATTCGATGAGAGCAGCTTTGTCATGGAATATCACCCAACCCTGTAAACAATCACTAATATCAGAAGAGTTCAAAATACAAACATAACTAAGCAAACAAAAAGCCGTCCTACATAGCAACTGTAAGTGGTCTATTGTGTTTTGGTGGAACTCGAGTTAACTTTGTTGTTAATTTCTATAAACCTTGACGGTATAAGAAACTGTACAAAACAAGACAAAATTGTGTATGCCAGTTGCATCCTTACATGTAAACAGATATATACACATCTATAAGAACTGATGTGCGACTGTCCTAGAAAATCTTAAAAGTTATTCCATTCTTTAGGTTAAAGGCAAACTACCCGTACGGAAAATAAACCATGCATGATTAGAAGACGCACAAAACCAACAGCCATTATTTTCCATGCATGATTAGAAGACGCACAAAACCAACAGCCATTATTTTTTTGCAAGAGATAAAGCCAACCACCATTATCTGTACCACCAAACCAAATAAAACTTTCATTGTTAATCTGAAGTATTATAGCTCCACAGATCCATATATGCAGTTTCTCTACAAATCACCCACAAAACTTACATCTTGTTTAAATTGTAAACCTATGAATAACATTACTGACAAACTTTGCATAGCAATGAATTCAATCTCGAGTGCGAAAAGCCATAGGGAATTGTTATTGGCAATCCGAAATTCTCATTGTGCACTCCAAACTATCTATCTTTAGAAAGAAATATACACATGTGAGGAGAGCACAAGGAGATTTTTGGAGCGCCAACAACAGTTTCGAAATTATATGCTCTCTAATCTTGCATGATAATCAACATCCAGAAATGATGGTGCATGTGACATGTCCGACTAGTTCTTCTGCCTCACCAAAACTATTATGGAATATAAGGACTGGTAAAATAACCGTAGTAGATGAAATGTGATGAGAATTATTTAATATGGGTACCTCTGGACGAAGTAATCGATCAATCTCTGTGAATAGATCAAGAATGGTACATCTGCGCTGATGATCACTTTCAAGGGAAAGAAGTCCTGCTGCATGCACCATATCATAAGTTCTTGGGTATGTTGGAAAGGGTTCACACCTAGAAACAGATAAAAATTCTTGTTAAAACAAAAACCTACAAAGGAACAACGAAGTAGCATTTACAACAAGTACAAATGACGATATGAGTCCAGCTTCCAGACTCCAGAACATGATGTAAAACATGCTGGAGGCAAATCAACTTTTCAACCATGATAATACCACTTTTATGTCAAATTCAATCCACTGGGCTCAGTAATTCAACAGTTACAAATGTCCTCTCACAAACCAATAGTATGATGACATCCCTCAGTATGCACTGCATTTTTATTTTTATTTTTTCCAGATAAGAAGTTACAAAAGGATTTTACTGCTTAATTATTTCCCCCATCAAGAATTTACCCATTAAACCTGTGTAAAGTCAGCATAATACGAAGTGCTAGAAGTCTTTTTTATGAAAGAAAATTCCTGTTTGGTTTTACGCCACTGATTAACAAAAGGGAAGGATCACTAAGCTGCCTACTAAACATCCAGGACAGAAAAATCCCTGGTAAGTAATCTACGTTATATCCTATCCATGTGATAGTAAACTGGTGGGCTCCTTTGAAGAAAGAAAAAAAAAAGAATTCACTGCAACAAGACTTCAGATCGCAAGCAATTCTATCTAAGCCAACATGTGGTCTTTTGCAGATGAAATTTGGTTAAGAGGTTCCAAGTTAAACATCATGCTTAAGAGTAATTGTAAAGAAAAAATGTGAGAAAAAAAAAAAAAGTAGCTTTACCAGTCATGCAGAACACCAACAAATCCCCTGTCTAGGATCAAGGGCAAATAATTGGGTCCATTTGTTGGGACCACATTCATGACCCATGCGGACTTTCCAGCTTCCAATAATGCAGAATTAAAACCACCAAAATGAGCATTCATGTCTAGTACGTTTCTAAGCATATTATAGGGCGGTGAAGGATCTTCATCGCCAGGTCTCTTTGGATGATCTGAAAATATCAATGGTGACAAAAGAGACCAATAATTCCGTACTGCCATTTTCCACATCTCAGCATCCTCAGTGAGTTCTTCTGGATGTAATCCTGCATGAAAATTTCAATACACATGAATTATATGATTTTCACGAAAACAAATTAGGAGACAATAGACTAGTCAGTGGCTGAGCAATGCATTTTTTTTCTCTACAAAATACGCTATATCAAGAACATAACAATTACCATATATGGCAAGTTCACTCTTGTTCGGATTAGCCCTAGAAGGCCAGGTTTTCCTCTCTTCAATAGGAATCCATCTGCGGCTTTGAGTTCCACTAATACAGGCTTGGAGTGGTCGATAATATGGAGATTCAACATCATGACCTTTGCTGCATATAGAGGGACCTGAACCTGGTTTCCTGAAGAAATAAGTCGATTGCACTACATATCAGTTTTGGCTCTTATTCTTGTGCACTAAAAGACCAAACACTTATGATCCCACATTCAAAAGAAAATCCATGTTAGTTTCCTTACCGTGAACTATAACAATTCCTTTTACTAGTCTTTTTCCATACAACTGTTTCATCTTGCTGAGATAACATCTCCCAGCATAGATTTTCTGCAAAATCACGTACGAGGTTCCACCTTTTCTGATTCACTTTGTTACGACGAAATGTCACGGCATTGGTAATAGGTGATGTCCAGACAAAGTATCCACCAGGTTTCAAAACTCTATCAACCTCAATCAAGAGGATCCCATCTGTAGCACATAACATAATTGTACATATGATTAATATACGGTAAATATGTACCCATCCAGATCAAGAAATTCAGAGTGAATATGAAGGTGCTCAAACTCACAGTCCAGATTCTGAGATTATACAAGCAAAGGTTTGTGCATCACATCAACTTGTTTCTGTTACTGAAGACTTTTCTCCTATTAGTATATTAATGGTTGAATGTGATGTTTTCAGCAATCCCACTTCTCAACAAAATTGCAAAATCCAAAAACTTTATGTCTAATTATATTTCTGAAAACTCTTTAATACAGAAAGAATTCTATTACAGAAAACAACAACATAATGCAGACTGAACATTTAAAATATATGCACTTCATGGAGTACAATTAGAAGCAGTAGGTTATTAGTGTTGGTTAAAACGTACGGTATATGCAGGCACAGAAAGAAAACACTTGTTAAAGAGGATGAGCATTACCTTGTTGGTCCCAATCAATGCCACATCGTGCACAATGCAACATATCAAAAGAGAGAGATGGATAAGGCAACTGTTTCAAAATAAAAGAACCAATCATTGCAGGAAGACCCCTTTCAAGAGTCAGCTGAACTTGGCTTCCTGAAGCCTCATAGTTTGCAATGCACATAGTTAGGATCTGACTGGAAAAGAGATGTGCTCCGAAACTACCATAACCACATCCTATATCCAAGATGGTTCTCACCTGCAGAATTAATGTTGACAGTTTCATTCACCAATTCAAACATAAAAGCAGAGATTTAAATTCAGTGCAACCACCACACATCTTGACAATATGTACATAGACACAAGCGTCTGCAGACCATAGTCCATATGGCACATAACTGTGTTGCAGTGCATCCCAGAGAAAATACACTACAAGTGATCACAATATAACAACAGTATGCTCTATTTGTCTTTGACATAATCAGATCCATATATAAGATTTTCTGTAACGATCAATCATGAATCAGAAACCAATGGATATGACATGTACCCTTCTAGGTGGTACGTATGGGTTCATATGAACACGTATAATGGAACCAAAGCTAAAAAGGCAACTTGGTAGGATACCCCAAGGAGTTATAAAGTATTTGCAGTCTCTTTTGGAGTTAGCAATGTTAAACGTAAACACACTTGAAACAGTTTGAACTGGTTATTACCTGAGCTGCAATTTTCATGCCAATGGTGATGTTTGACTAACCCACATGTAAATTCCAACTACCACATAAAAAAACGATGCTGATTCATTTTGTAAACTGAATATTCTGGACCGGGCGTTAGGCTAGGACCCCTTCTTGTTCAATATGATTAACATCATTAAAATAAAGATGTTAACCGCTTGGCCTAAATTCTACATAATATTCCTAACCCCTTCTTGTTTAATATGATTATGTGCATTAAAATAAAGCTGTTAACTGGCTTAACTAAACTTCTACCTAAATATAAGTGAAATAAACTACACGAAGGGAATCAATCAAGAGAAAGGAACAGGATAACAAATGATTCCATTGTTATGTGGGGTCGGCTCCAACAACTAATACACAAAAATTCCAATCCACTTACCCCAGCTTGTATGAAATTGGATTCATTTCTCAGTCCTATCATTTCTGCAATTTGGTGTGAGTAGTCTTCAACACCATCAAACATCAAGGAGGCTGAACGGAATGAAATTTGCTCTTCTTCCAACATCATCATCCTGTAAGCATACGGAAACTCAAAATTAATGCAAGACCAGGACAGGTTAATAGAATTAGAGCAAAGTTCGCTTACAAGACAAATCCCAGCTCACCTCTTCGTCAAGCTTCCAGAAGAAAGTACCTCCTGCGCTGTTATTTTCACATTCCCCACCCAGATGACATCTCTACCAGTAGGCCACCTAAGAGGAATCTTATAATTCACAGGTGGAAGAACTAAACAATTTTGCCTCATCCCATTCTCACAATGCCGGTCATACTCGTTGCCATCAGCAAGACCTAAGGCAAGATTCTCCGAAACATTGAAGCATGGAACATTATTTTCGTTCTCCTGAGGACAAAACTCCAAGTCTCTCAACCTTGAAGAACCAAGAGAAAGCTCTCCGATATGCCACAGGTCAGAAACAAGTTGCTGTTGGAGTCGCCGGTATCCATGGTATATGTGACCTCTTGAAGTTGTTGAGATGGAGAGTGTCCACCAAAAGGATCCGGTAAGAGCTAGAATAACAATCAAAACTAAACTTAACTTCAACAGTAGCAGTGCTAACTTGTGCCGACTTCTGGGAGTACCAGCCATGAAGGGATCAGATGTAAAGCCATTTTCGGTATTTCCATGTTTGGAAGGAGAATTGTCCGGAAAAAGTACTCGAATGGGAAATTTAAATGCCAAACTATTGTTATCCGAAGAAGCTCTTCTGTCCAAATCTTCTTTATCTGTTTTATCTTTCATTTGGGAGTTAAAAAAATCATTGCTACTGCCAGATATCCGCGGCCCAGACGGACCTCGATGCAGAGGTCTAACCATTCTTTGATTTCAATCGATGCAGACCGCGGAACAAGAGTCTGTTAAAAGAATAGATAAAATTAAAAATCATACACAACCAAAAGACATCCAGGAAAGCTCAAACAAGAGAAAAACAAGCTGAAAGGTGAAAAAAAAGACAGAAACCCACAACTTTTCTTCACTTAAATCCTAAGAAAATTGCATAATTCATCATTCAAAAAAGCTTTATTTTTCTGGTGAGGTCATAACTTCATCAAATAAGCTTAAAAAAAAGGAATGAATCAAAAGTATTCCCTGAGAAGTATGATCATTCCCTCACTAGATCCATTAACCAAGCTGCAAGACAGACCCCGTAAACGCTTCGATAGATTAAAGAGAAAAGGAAATCACTTTAACCAAGAATCAATTGGGAAGAATAAACCCAGAACAAAAAAAAAAAAAAAAAAAAAAAAAAGGAAGACAGAACAATTAAGATTTGCAGAAATTAAGAGGCAGAAAGCAGATGCATTTACACATAAACTAAAGATTTGGATCACTTCCCACACCCAAAAAAACCAAAAAATTAAATCACTTTCAACTACCCAAATGAACTAATAGCAAAAGGGCACGCATATTTATACTCAAATTTCAGTGTGTGAAAAAAAAGACCCAGAAGGACAAAGCGAGCAAAACCCATTTGAGATCAATCCACCGATAGCAAAAACGGTGGTTACCCATTGTGCAGAAGGAGCCAAATGTAGCAAAAGTGAAAGAAGTAGTTGCAGAAAAAACAGTACCTTTTTAATTAGGGAAAGAGCAGAGGGCAATGGATAAAGAGAAAGAAACAGAAAAGAAGAGCCAAGAAATTGTTGGAAGGAAATCAGTATGAGTCCATGGACTCGCTCGGTCTGTTTATTGCCACAAACACTTGTGCTGCTCTGACTCCGATTTCATCCCTCACTTGGGTCGGTCTCTCCCTCTTCGCTGAAATGCTTAGCTGACAGAAAAAGAGGAGAGTGGAGAGAGAGTAGAGAGAGAGGGAGGGAGAGGATTTTATACCGATCCAATCACGACAGAGCTCGTGAAAACTGAATACTATGTAACATGAAAGAGAAAATACAGAACTATAGAGAGAGTATAAATATATATATAAATATTGATTGTATATAGTTAAGAAATTGTTTTAATATATGCAGAAAGAACACGCTATGTGTTACCATGCAGGAGAGGTAGTGCACCGCCTGCTGTAAATTCTTAATTCACACTTTTTCGGAGTCACAAATGTGATATCAAATGCCCCAAATTCTTCCCAATTTGGCATTCAAATTATTTTGGTCGCCAGTAGAGCCACATGGTCTTCCACGAAGGAGACCTCCTTCCGACTAGTTTTGATCTATATGAGTTGGTATCACTACTCACTAGTCTTTATCTCACGACTATAGAGATGTTTGGTGAATTTGGTATTCTGAAATTTCAACGTTTTTTTTTTTTGTTTTTTGTACAAGTGAAATTTCGAGAAAGAAAATTCGTTATAAGATTTCAAAAACCTTGTGAATGTTGTTAATTACTTATTAAGCGTACCCCTAATGAGTTTTCAGTATATAATATCCCCTCAATTAACTATGTTTATGTTATTTGAACTTTTTGACGAGATAGTCGTTTGTTTTCTTAAATAGACGGTCTTCTTTTGCCGTCACAAAGAATGTCTCGTTGCTTTATTATCACCTTATAACAACTTTAATGTAAAGATGTGAAATTGAGGATGTAAACAGACATTTTACAACTCCAGTGACATCTTTATTAGGATATTTCAAGAAGTAAAATTGGTTTGCTGTGAGTGTGAAAATGTAATGTTAAAGTATATTTTCATTTTGAAAAGCAAAAATTCATGTCTACTATACAATTTAAAATTTGGCTGCAATACTTATATGTATTTAATATATTTAACTTCATTTAATATAGTAAAAGAACAATTTAAAACAGAATCCGATTTGAGTTAACTTTTAAATCATTGAACCATTTTTAAATATAATTTAACATACTGAATCTTGGTAAAAACCTGTTATTTTAAACCAAAAACTCGTATTTTGTGTAATATTAAGGAATGAATCTCTAAACCTATAAAAAAAATTTAAAATTTAAAAAATTAAAAAAAAAACTAGATTTAATCCTTAAATAAGATGAAATTTAGATTAATTCTCGATACAAGATAAAAAAATTAAGTTTAGTCCATTGGTTCTATTTAAATGCCAACATTAATAATTCATGTGATTTTTATTTTTGGTAATTTCATGATTTTTCTTTTTCTAAGTTTATACTAATTCATTATAATATTTCAGTACAAATATTTAAGTATTAACTCATTATAAATATATTTCAGTGCAAATATTTAGGTACTCAAATTCACTATAATACAATTAGGTACAGACATTTCGATTCATTATATTATAATTCAATACAAATATTAAGGTACAAAGATTTTGGTACAAACATAGTTCGGTACAAACATTGAGGTACACTAATTCATTATAATATGTTTTGGTATAGAGATTTCGGTATAAAAAGTCAATTTAACATATTTCGATACAGTCATTTTCGTACACTTATATGTTTTCTTATCTGTCACTAATGTCTTTCAATGTTTTATCATTTAAGTTTATTTATAATTAGAAGAACTAAAATGTGCATATTACTAGAATCAAAACTTTTATAATGTGGAGATATTAAATAAAAATACACATTAAATAACAAAAAAAAAAAAAGAATATGAATTTTAATAGAAATACACTTCAAGGGATTAAAATCAATATGTAATCTAACAAGTTTTTCTTTTTTTTTAATTTCAATTTTTTTTTTTTAAGGACTAATGTTCAAAAACTCTTACAAAAATTCTCTCCCTTATATTACTTTAACCCTTATCTGCAATAAGGGGTGGGAGAGTAAGCTAAACCTCACAATGAGCTAGCAATAATATGACTTAACTTAGCCTTTGTTGAAAATTGAACTTAAAACCTCTCACTTATAAGTTATAAGTGACGAAGAATATCACTACATCGTAATACTAAATCCCCTTTTACTTGGAAACTAAAACCTTTTTTTTTTCTTTATAACAAGAAAAATTCTCTTTAAAGGTATGAGAGAATGGGCTTTCTGGGATGAGCCCCACTCAATCTTCCAAAGAATTAAATTTAAACCTATGATTGAAAAAAGCAACTGGGGAATTCAGTTGCTGACTTCCTTTGTGTCTGTGTGTCTATCTATGTGCAAAGGTAGATCTGGGGAGGATACATTGTTTTTATGGATCTACCAAAATATAAACTTTGACTTGCGGCTTATTTGCCGGACACTTAGGCTTGGTTACCCATTCTATATTTTTGTACTAAACAATCTTATAATTTACCCTCCCCACTCTGCACTTGCATCACTTCTCACTACCTCCCACTCCGCTTTAACAATTCAAAACCAAAGAAATACTTCAATAGCACGCTTTAAAAAGGCAGCTAGTATATTGAGGATTACGGATTTTATACAATCATGCATTTACGGTCAGATATTTACATGCAATTGGTGATAAGACAAATACGTATATTACCTTAGTCATAATTTCTGAAATTTTTATAAAGGGAACAAAAAGCAAATATCACATGTGTTTGTTTGTACAGTGAAAATGCTTTTGGTTTGTGGGGTTAAAAACTGGCACAGTTGAGGACAGATTTTCAAATGTAATTCATGCAAAGCTAAAAGACAGATAATGCTTTAAGATAAGATTTACTAGCTAGGAAGAATCACATTCACAACAGTAAAAAATGTCACACTTTTTATTTTTAAAGTTTTCACATGTTTTTTTAATTTTTTTTTAATTTATTATTCAATTGAATGAATTAAATAGAAGTATGTGAAAAACTAAAAAGAGTATATGTTTATCTTTTAAATAGATAAATAAAAATAAGTTTAGCCAAGTTGGATACATTAATGTATTCAATTATATGCATTCAAGTTCAAATCTTTTTCTTCGTAGTTTAAATAAATTTAACATAATTATATTATTGTGTTTGTAGACACAGAGTAAACTGATAATATACATACCAAAATAAATAAATTCATAGTAAAGTTGGAGAAAATAAACAAATAAATAAGTGAGCCCTTTTTTTTTTTTGAGTAAAAATAATTTACACTAAGGAGAGAAAGAATTCGTATAAATCACACAATAGACAACCTAATTTAATATCGAAGTCACCATCCACGAGATCCATGAGATTTGAACTTAACACTTTTCACTTACAAGTGAAAAAAAAATATTACCAAAATGTAGTATTGAATAACAAGTGGGAGAGAAGAGAATAAAACAAAAAGTTAAGCCAAATTAACATCTTATATTTTTTTTTTTTATAAAGATAATAAAACAAAAAGTAATATGTAAGAGAAGAGAAGAAAAGAGGATAAAAATAGGAAGGGAGAGAATCTTATTCCTAACACGTGAGCCCTTGTTTGACGTGGTAATGATACACTTTGGGTCAGAGAATCAGCTAAAAGGGAAATCCCCTGTCCTACAGAAATGGAGCGATATTTCTCTTCCTCAACATTTCACTACGCTGACGTGGCATCCGGCAATTGGTTTAACCATGCACATTACCACACTGGATTGGAAGCCCTGAAATAAATTATACCATAGAACTGGACTTTTTTAATGGATTTTTTCTTAAAAAATTATTGAAGGGCTGACGGGGGACACATGCAAATTTTCATAAGATAAAGGGAGAAAAGCACAGGGAGTGAGGAGGAAAAGGGATCCGTTTCCACCTAATTCATTTAGTTTTGGATCAGGATTATTGAAATTTCAATAGCTCGGTTCTTAAATTAGATGAATTAGGTAGAAAGTGATCCGAAGAAAATCAGTGGGACCTCGTTGCCGTTATCTGTGTCGGTGGGACTGGAGTGGTGAGGTGGCGGGTGGAGGTGGATTGGTGAGATGCATGTGTGTCGCAGAGGATTGCAGCCTGGAGTCACAAGGGTGAGCGGGAGTTGTCCGGTAGTGGCGGTGGCGGTGGAGCGTAGACACGGGAGTTGAATAGGGTGGCTACTGGCTAGCCACGAGGCAAGCTGTTAAAAACGAAGGCTGAGGTGAGGTGAGGCCAGAAAAACAAAAAACAGTAAATGGAAAACTTCATTATTTCTGAGTCTGAGTGTGAGGGAGGGCGCGTTTCTCCTCCTTTTTTTGTCACGGATTGAGTTATTTACCTGCGTCATCATCCTACCCATAACGGACTAGGGTTTTTGGAGTTATTAGTGGGAGGCTATCCATTCCATTGTTAGGGCATATCACAAACCTCTTTAAGAATTTGTTATGGAGAGAGTCTTAAACCTCTTTAAGAATTTGTTACAGAGAGAGTCTTAGTCTAATTTTTTGGCTTATTAATTTGATTGTATGGTAGTAGGATTTAGTTTGTAATGTTTCTTTATTTTCAAAGAACAAAATTAAATAACTAAGATGTATTGACATGACGAAATTCTAGTTTTTACTAAGACAGTCGTGTAGTTTGGATCAGTGAATGGAGAACAAGTTACATGACATAGGTATATCGGCAAGTGGTGTCCCATGCTAATAAAACTATGACACATGTGGAAAAAAAAAACAATTATACATGTATTTATTTATTGATACGAGACTTTACTAATATGTACTCGTGTTATGTAAGTCATTTTTTTTGCAAATGGAAACGATTTTGGATTGAAACAGATTAATTCACTTTGGTTCATCATTTATACAATGTTCTTTCCATAGTGCTTTGTTTTTTTGCTAAATGACTGAAACAATTGCTTATGGCATCTTCATCAACTCAATTTTATTTGTACATATATTTATCGAAAGGTGACACAGGTTGCTAATTGGTCAATGATCTTGGTATTTGCAATTTCTGCCCAAAGACGAGATTTGTCTTTTTGTTCTACCTATCGATTTTCTTTCGGATAACGGGTTGTTACCTCACACGCGATCATAAACTGTTACCTAATCTTTTTCTATTTTTATCCAAAAAAATAAAAAATGGACATGTTGAAACATCTTTTGAGTTTTCTTTTGACACTCATTCTTGCAAAAAAAATTATGAAACAAAATTATATCTAGCCTTTTGATTGCCATTCATTTAATTTTTTTTTTCCTTTTTTTGGTTTAAAATTTTTAACATTGAGAGCTTCTTTGATAAGAAATTACAACTACACAAGTTTTGGGAGGGCCTCGCTAGACTTGCTGAAAGTGGTTTTGCTTCAAAAAACACTTGAAGTGTTTCATGTAAGAAGCATTAGTTGTGTGTTTCTTGTAAGTACTTTTCTAAGATTTACTTATATTTTTACTAAGGATTGGCTCTAAAAACACTTTCACCAAAAACATTTTTCGTTATTTTAAAAACACTTTTAAACAAAATGATATTATTACTTACCACTACTAATGTTACAAATAATTTAGTTTGTGTTAGAAAAAACATTATTTTTTTTTATGGTTTGATATTGACAATGTAGACTATGATAGCTTAGGGCCAAGTGGATGCGTCGTGTTTAAATTCCATTTGATGGAGTTAGGTTAGGTTATCAACTTTTCATCTATTAAGTATCTCTTCAAAGTTACATCGAGGCATCAACATTATAACTTTGTCTTTTATGCTACTTTTAACGTTGTAGGTTGTAACGGTGTTAGAATTATAAGTTGGGAATCGTTCATATGATATGTGTATGGCATATAATTTGGGCATGCACTTGAAGTAGCGTAAGAGAAAGAGCAAAAGGGGATATATCCAATTCTAGTTCTAGGTCGATAGTCATGAAACTAAAAAACATTGTGTAGTTACTACTGGATATCTACATAGTTCGTTGTACTGATGTTATTAAATTCCAACAAGATACAACGAACTATGCACTAGTCACTGTGAGTTCAGCTCGATCGGTATCATCAATTTGTACTTCTTTATTGTATTTATTTTTTGGTTGACAAATGCAACCAGCACCAGTCCATTCTCGAACCCTACATATCCATACATTTAGCATTATGGATGTCATGATTCAGTAATTATGATGCAATTGAAAAAAAAAAGATAAAAAAAAAATTTAAAAATCGAGAAAGTAGGACGATAATATAAGCTGGCCATTTCCCACCTTCCTCGATCCTCAATCCTCATCCTGAATTCTCATGGCATGGCAGAAATATTGGGACCCTTGTCGTCCCATGCATGTAAAATTTTCAGAGCTGATGAGACTGAGAGCACCATATGCATGCTTGCCCTATATAATGCCTCCGTACCAAAATCTCAACAGTTTCACCCTACAATGTGGTCACCATTGATGAGGAAACTTATACAAGGCTGCGGCCTGCCAAGGTGGGGTGGGTGGGTTGTTCTGTTGCCACTAAACTTGCTCATGAGTAGAGTTCTTACTATTATTTTTTGACAAATTTTTTTATTGTCATGCTTTATTTATTGAATTTCTGATATGGTAAAGATTGGATACTACTTACATGAGAAAATTTTCTCTTTAAAAAAAGATTACCATTTGACTAAGAGTTAATCTCTTAGAGCACTTTCATCCTTCCTTCCTTTTCTCTTTGGAAAATGAAAGTTTTTGTCTTAATTTTTCTATAAACAATAAGAGGAGAAGTCAATATTGAAACTTTTCATCGGTTAGATAGATATTGACAAATTTTTAGAATCGGTCCATCAACTCACAATGAATTAGTATTGATATTATTCACAACTTTATTAATGTACAATCCAATATGTATGGGATTTTACACAAAAAATCTCGATGAAATTAGTAGCAATAGGATTCAATATAAGTTGTGTATATGATTCGGTCAGGTTCCGATGTAGGAATTTTACATTCTTCAACACCCCTTCTCATATGGAACTAGTCTTTAGTGGGGTGGGCTACACGTGAAACCAACTTCATATCGATCATAACCATTTTAAATATAATTTAGGTTTGAGGATTTGATTCGAGTTTGTAATTGAGATTCATATTTTAATTCGTGGTCTCAATTTGAGGCTCTATTTGAATTTTTTCAATTCATAGTCCCAATTTGAGTTCAATATGGCTCATATAGTATGGAAGGTGTTTTCCATTTTGCTCTTCCTCCAAAACAAGAGGAATGCTTAGCTCCTCAAAAGATGAGGGAAATTCCTCTTCAAAACACTTCATGGTCAATTAAAGAACTTTTGTGTTTATTATAAAAAGCATGCATATTATAAATCATTATGTATTATATCATTTTAGCATAAAATTAATTAAACTAAGATTGTTTAGTCAATTAACTGTAGTAAATAAATAGTTCGTAATACTTTTAAGAATTCCAAATTTCCAACCAACTACTTTTATACAATTTGATGGTTAAAGGATCTCATATTTTCATTGATTTTTTTTACAGAAATAATCTTAACATAATAATATAATATTTAAGGTTATGATCATAAGCAAAAGCTTCTATAAATCGGCTGTTGAGAATTTCTCCTCATCTTTAAGGAGCCAATTGAACTCCCAAAACAATGCAATCAATAGAAGACATGTCACTCTACCACTGCTGATAATGAAAGAGACACATTGATTGTGTAATGCTAAAATGGGACAATAACCCTAACTTAACTGCTTTCAAGACTAAACACACATTACACTAATACATAATGAGAAATGCTAAGTAATAAATGCAAAATACAAAACTCCCATCTAACACTGGAGCAAATAAATAGTCGGTTTGTAATACTTTTATAGATTCCAATTAACTACGTACTTTTATATAATTCAATGACTAAATGATCTAACATTTTTATTGATTTTTTACATATATAATCTTAAAATAGTAATTGTAATATTTAAAGGTTCCAATCACAAATAGAAGGTTCTATAAATCAGTCACGAAGTGTTTTGAAGGGAATTCTTCCTCATCTTTAAGGATTGAAATTGAACTCCCAAAACAATGCAATCAATACAAGACATATCACAGAAAAGAACACTCTACCACAACACTCATAATAAAAGAGATACATTGATTGTGTAATGCAAAAAAGGAACAATAACACTAACTTAACTACTCTCAAGATTAAACACACAATAGCATAGTGTATAATTTTGCTAAGTAATAATGCATTTGAAATTCCAAAATCCCTCTCCTAGATGAATGATGTTCCTAAATCAAGTTCCATCTTTTCCTACCAAAACAATAAAAAATGAAAATATAACAACCAGAAGCGTAAATCTTGTAGACTTGTAAATGTAGAGGGTTATAATATAATAGCATTCACATACAGGTTTATGGTTAAGTACCAACCCTAAAAGTAGATCTAAATTATAGTGGATCTTGATCCCCTGTTTGACTCTAACGATTTTAATTAATTAATGTCATTTGAAAGTAGAATTATAATATACTTGGGAGGATGGCGCTTCAGATCTATGAACGTTTAGGTCAAAGCATTTCACGTGATGCGTATGTCTCGGTGTGTTTCCACCTTTGCAAATCATCAACCATTTGACTTAGTACTATGCACACACTGAAACAATAAAACAATTAATGACCATGGATAATTATCTCCTAGATTAGCATTAATCGAAAAAATAATCAGCTATAACAGGGTAATAAATTTTTCAGTGTGCTAAGAGCACTAACGTGTACACTAAATATCATAATATAATTAATTGAAAACTTAAAAAAAAAAATATATATATATATATATATATATTTAACAATTATATTATGACATGTTATGTATGAGACCATATTCTCAACTTACTGAAAAATCTCACTAACAGGACCATCAAATAATTGCAGTGAGTTTTAGTCAACTAATAAAAAAGTCAACAGTCAAACATATATTAACATTTATAATATCATAATACCAAGTTGTATATATATTTGTTTCCATTATATATTAAATTAATATAATTAGAGGAATGATTAATTGGTGAGGGCAGTGCTCCTCGTATATATTAAATTAATATAATTAGAGGATTGATTAATTAGTGAGGGCAGTGCTCCTCGTATATATTAAATTAATATAATTAGAGGATTGATTAATTAGTGAGGGCAGTGCTCCTCGTACGTCGATGTCAAAGAGCTGAACGAAGAAGCTTAAAACGCGCTTTTGTGGAATTTGTGAGTGTTGTTTATTGTTAAATAAAAGATAATTATTGTGTTAGTGTATAATGTTAATTATTGATGTCGTCCACTGGGGAGGATTTTTCTGGGTCTTGTTATCTTATCAACCCATCTGTATAGCACTAGCATGTTAGCCACAGGATTTAGCTTATATATAACTCTGTATTTTATATAAGGACCTAATTAATACACTTGTCATGCTTGAGATTCACTCAAGAATTTGACATATTTGAATTGTAGCTTCTATTCCAAGTTATGGGCTAGGGTTTTTGTTTTTTACTTGATTGGAACTTCTATGTGAGATGATCCGTTGAATTATGTGACACATATTATTTATCGTTTTGTTTTATTTTATTTATCAAGTATTAACAAGCACGTTAATTTTGTTTATATAAATAACATGTTAGGAAAACAAAAATGTGATTGACTATAGTTTAACCACCGGGATATCACATTCTGACCTTGGTGGCCTCACATCAGAAATCACTTCATCTCATTGTACTCTACATGGCTTTGAACCCTAACTTGTCTTTCACATGTTTCAATACAAAACCCAACACCATCGCCTCATCTCACTCCGACTTTCATACTTTGATGAATACTCCCATGACCCTACTTCTAATAACTCCACTCCCATCACCCCAATACAAACTTATGGAAAACTGGTCTTTATCATGCCTGATTATATCATGTCGACTATGATGTTTTTGGGAGAAATATTCGTTTTTTAGAGCATCTCTAGTCGGAATGTATACGTAAATGGGGATTTATATGTATCACATATACATTTCTGGTTTACATATACTAACAATTATATTGACAGTTAGATGCATATATTATAGCCAACCCTATAAATAGAGAACTATAAACGTAATTTTTACAAATAAAATTCATTTTTTTTTTTTTAATCAGAGATCGATATAACCCCTGCCCTATATAAATCAAACTAAAACCCAGTTAAGTTTCGAATGTTTCACTTTGAAAACCATAGAAATCGCACAAAACTAATGACACGTAGCTATTAAAAATGCCAATCATGCATGGCAATATGGGATGTCGGCTGGATTAAGTTAAACGTGCACGTTCAAGACCCCGCAGTGCATGTGATGTCTTTAAATAATGGCACTTTGATTTTCTATCTTGGTGATAATGCACTGCTTAAATTTGGTTATGCATAATTCAAGTAGCATGTTAGCATGTGACCTCTCCACATCACTTCTTGCCTGCTTCATATGTTAGCTATGTGGGTTCATTTCCCTTGATATAGTTCCATCATCTATGAAAACAAAAGCCCTGCAGTGACAAATTACTCTATTTAAGATACAACCACTTTTTAATGGGTAAATTGAGAGGTTAGAGACCTAGAGTTATGTTGTCAGACAAATGCTTATATTCAATACAGTAAATTTATACTTCCATCCTGCCTAATATTGATCTAATCAATAGTATTCGTCTAAATATTTATAAACCCCTTAGGTTGAATCAAATTTCAATTGGGTCATCAATTATTTTTCAAGATTTATGTGGAATTGAAAGCAGCATGAGTACTTTACATTTAGTTTTGTATCCTAGTGTTTGTTCAATTTTGACATGGAAGAACTCATGCTTCTTTGCTGGGTATCTGAGATTTAGGGAAACTTGGGAGAGAGGAGAAGGAAAGAGAGCGGCAGGAAGACCAAGGGAAAAAGGAAGAAAGAGGCAACACCCGTTTTTTCTTGGAATAAGTTAAAAAAAATAAAAATTAAACACAATCTTTAGCTACACGATGCATCAACTTTGCATGAACGGTCACGATGATGTGGTTAGGAGGATTCAGATAAAAAGATTCGAAGAGGATCTGGATCGGTTTTAAAACATTACGGGTGTTCTGAGAAAATAATTGTTTTTCTTAAGAAATTGAGTAAATTATAGTAATAGTCTCTCAACTTTAATCAAATTGGAGCAATGATTTCTCAACTAAAAATCTATTACCATTGGTCCCTCAACTCATCAAAATGTGTAGTTATGGTCATTTTCTCGTCAAAATTTTGTCAAAATGAGTTACGTTGCAAGGGCAATTATTACAATTGGGTTAAAGTCGAGGAACCATTTCTCCAATTAGGTTAAAGTTGAGAGACCATTTCTCTAGTTGGATTAAAGTTGAGGGACTATTGATAATGAATTTTTAGTTGAGCGAATTGAGTTAAAGTTGAGGGACCATTGTTACAAATTTTTGTAAGAAATTACTAATCTTTTATGGTAAATTTATATATGGGTACAAGACTCTTTTCATTTTAAATTCAATTAATGATATCCGCATACGAAACTTGAATGTACAAACAACCACTTAATTTAATTAGTGCAAGAAGCTATGAAAGATAAAAATAGTAAAGCCAGGTGGAACTTATAATTAACTTTGACAGAACACTTTCACGCCTCACCGACAGAAAAGAAAAAAGGTTAAAAAGAAAGAAAGATGTAGTATAGAGTTGAGTAGTAGATAAAACTAAAATGAGATTTTTTCCTTGATGTACAATAGAAAACATTCTCATCACTGAAAGCTGCCAAGTGAAAAGAGAGAGTGCATCTTTGTTCACCCTTCTTATGTCGACGCTCATTTTTTTTTATTGTGGTTAGATTAGTTTGGTTTAATTGAGTTAAGATTTAAATTATAAAATTTAAACGAATATAATGACAATCAATTCCCTCCCCCGCTGCCCCCCCTCCCCCCGCCGGGGGGGGGGTGGTTGAGAGGGTTGAGTGACAATCAATTCCCTTCTCTCCCCCCCCCCTCCCCAAATCCTTGCTTTAGTAGAGAGTGAGCAAAAATGCATTAAAAGAAAAGGTATATGATCAATATATCCTTCTATGTTTTTTTTTTTTTTTTTTTTTTTTTGACAAGAGGGATAGTCTTTCATTAACAAGAACAACCAATTACAAGAGATTCCAAATGTGTATATATTTTCCAGTGATCCAGTTATTGATATGAAGATAATTCGCACAAATGCAAATAATTTTGGCAAGAAATACATAACAACTCAGTAAATGTCAATTACAAACCTGAAGTGCAGTTTCTATGAAGAAAAATGATTTTGGTATACTCTTTTTATTTCGCATACTTTTATTTTATTTTAACTATTAAATTGAACAAATTAAAATATAAAAAAAAAACCCAACTATTAAAATTCCGCAGAAACTAAGAAAGAAAACTATGCAGAAATCATGCCACTACATACACAACCAGGAATTATAGCTCAGTATAATCTCTTGGTTAGTGACCACTGACCACACCGCAGGTTCCACCGTATTGTGTGCATACAATCGAATTGACAGTCAAATCAAACCAAGACCCATGGGCAAAAGGACACTAGATTAAACATCACAATAGACGAAACCTTTGCCACCATATAGTTTTAAGCCAAGCCATGCCAAATTCACTACCATTTTCATTGACCGTCATAGAAAAAACCTATTGACTTGAAAAGATATAACTAAGGCCTGGTTTGGTACTGAGGTGATTCTGAAAAAAGTTAGTATCAAAAAAAGTTGGGAGCTGCTTTTGTGTTTGGTAAACATTCAGCTTTAGCTTTTTTCACAGTTTTGGGTGGAAAAAAAGCCAAAAACAAGAAGCTGCAAAACCCAGCTTTGAAAAACCGGCTTTTTTTCACATCTGTTTTACATAAAAGTTTACCAAACACTATAATACTACCTTTTTTTTTTTTTTTTTTTTTTCAAAAGCACTTTTACAAAAAAGTTTACCAAATACTCTGCTGCTTTATTTCACAGCTGTTTATTCTCACAGCACATCAGAAGCAGCTGTTTTTCAAAGCACTGCAATACCAAACCAGCCATGAGTAGAAAATGATACAATGCAATTTGAACATGTTTTTCATACTAAAGATGATCCATTTCTGTTTTATGCCAAGAAGTTATTGCATATATTGCGTGACATTTTGTTGTGATGCACGAGATATACCTAAGTTATAATACTTGTACAAGTACTAAATTCTATATATATATATATATATATATATGTATATACCCCCGTATAAACTTTATAAACCTAGCACATGGTTCACCGTCAACATCATAGATATTGTTCAACTTAATCACCTATTACTAGGTGTTGAGTGTTGAGTTTTATGACAAAAGACATCTGTAATACCATGAATGAAAACTTTCAATATATTAATTGTATATTATTTTATCATATGCCAATGTGTAATTTTATTTCCCAACATATACACATTATTATATGAGTAAATATGATATGCGCACCATATTAAATGATGCCATGCGGTGCATGAGATGATGTTTTTGTATTTTATTTTATTTTATACCAACTCCACCTATTTATTTGCACGTAAACTAATTACCCAGGAGACGATTTGGTTCGAGGATCTCCCAGGCATCATGGTAGATCTGCTACATGGAGGAGAGGTATGAACCTATGGCGACAAAAAAATATCTACTGTATTCTTCTATAATAAGGTACTCTTTTTTTCTTGGATGTGGGTTGAAAGCCCAGACATAGTTGAGTCCAATATCCACCATCTTCTATGTACTCTCGTTATCTTAATAAATATCGTACGTTTTTTTTTAAAGAATAAAAAATAAATTACCATAAAAAAAAAAAAAAAAAAAAAGCAATAATCAACCTTTATTCCTTTTCCTGTTGAAAATTGAAATTGCTCCCGGAAAGCCGGACCGGCCGGCCACACAAGTTCATTGATTTGGTACTCTACGTACTAGACTACTAGTGTACGTGACTTATCAATCACGTTACTCCTTTCGTAGTGTTTATTTACTCTCTGCCTAGTACTTTTTTGACGTGCTTTAACTTGACATTGAAATTCAAAATTTGAACCAAATATGAAGCTGCGTGGCCAGAACGAGGATATCAGAATATCTTCCCAATCTTTTCTGCATTAACTGCATAACCAGATTTCAGGCTTTGAGCTCACAAATGTCAATAATCTCTCGTGCATGCATGGCTCCCACTTCCGTGTTCGCACAAGGAGGATCAAATGGCATTGATGAAACTATCTGCGTACTGCATTATTTATTTGCCCAAACAATAAGAATTTTATTCATTTGAATCTAGTTTTGATGTTTTGGTCTAAGCCATTAAAAGTTCACTTCCGTTTTAATGCTAGGGCAATTTAGAAGACAATTACTAGAAAAAGGGCAACAGTCATAGAACAAACGTGGTTGTTGGGCTCTGACACTTATTGCTTAAAGTGTGATAAAAAATACATGTGACAAAAAATCAAAAGTTGTCACTCTTTAGACTGTTTATGGCGCTTTTAAAAATAGATAGGCCAGCAACAACCACGCTTGCTCTATTGTTGTTGTTGTTGTTGTTGTCCATTTTTCTTGTATTGTACAATACCATTAACATTATGGTGGTTTTGTAATAAACATAAGATAGTCATGAGTGTAGCTAAAGTAGAAAATCTTTTTATATGCCAATAAATGTTTATCTAATATCTAATCACATCATTACAGATAGTCACATATTTTATATAACCAACGACCTAAAAGAATCTTGTGTGTGTGTGTGTAATATTACTGTATCTCATAACTAAATCAAATCAAAGATGTTTAATTTTTTGCATTCGAAATCTTGAGTTTAAATTCTTCATTTCCCAATATTGCTTGCATCAAAAGAAAAAAAAAGTCTGAAGCGTGAACCCAAAAGAGATTAATATATAAAATCAATACTAGATCCATTACTGAGAGCCTGAAAAAAGAAAGTAGCAATAGGAGCAACGACATTTCAAATCATTTGTAGGAATCAAAAGAAATTTTTGAGAAAAATAATTAAAAGGTTCGTGCATGCATGTTAAATATGATTCGTTATTCGTTTTCTTAACCCCACTTTAGCCATTTGATTGCCCCCACTCTTTTAATTTTAGTTGTAGGTCCATATATCATGCACACAGCTTCTGATCTCCAAAGTTGTCCAGGCTAATTGCTTAAGATGGACTCATATACTAATTTTAGAATTCCTTACTATTCTAAAATTTTCTTAAACGAAATAAAGATCAAATTGCAGATATGGTGCCTTTATTGTGGGAGTTGATGAAACCTTGTAGGAAAAAAAGCTTGTAACCTCAAGTCCAAGCGGTAAATGCGTTCAAATATGAGCTACAAACTTCTTGCAACGTATTTATGTGTTTACTAAAAACATTTCGCCACCAGTTTTGCCCTTCACAATTTATAACCGAGATCGCTCCCAATCTCATTTATTTGTTAATACCAGGCAGTAAAATGCTTGAATATCACCTAGTGATCAAAATTAAAGAAAACTTTGAAATTAGTAATTATTGTGTAACAATGGTGTAAAACAAATGGTAAATTGCTAATGTTATCAAATTTTGGACTTATTTTAATTAAAACAATCCAATCACATCCCTTTGCCAAAATAAGTTGTTTGATAGTTGGAGATTGATGGATCTAATAAATTGTTTAACAGAATAATAATATCATCAATTTGGTGGAGAAGGACAGGCAGCCAGAATTATGGATTAAGGACCACTTCCACTGTTTAATGATATGAAATTATGAATGATCCACCTCTGATACTGGATGCAATAATGCTCTACTAACTTCCAAAATTGACTGCCTCTATGGGGTTTAAGTTCAGGTGCAAACAAGTAAAAATATTAGGTTTTAAGCCACTTATAAAAAAATATTAGGTTTTAAGCCACTTATAAAAAAAATATTAGGTTTTAGGAAAAGCCAAAAAGTTGATTTATAAAAATGTATTTCGGTGTATTACGATCTAATAGTATTTATCTTCACTTGTAAGTGAGAGGTTTCAAAATTGACTGCCTCTGTGGGGTTTAATTTCAGGTGCAAACAAGTAAAAATATTAGGTTTTAAGCCACTTATAAAAAAATATTAGGTTTTAGGAAAAGTCAAAAAGTTGATTTATAAAAAAGTGTTGGGGTGAGAGAGGCTCGAACTCTCGACCTCAGGATCACTCAGAAGCTATGAGACCTACGCGCTAGCCAACTGCGCCACCACCCCATTTGTTAAGCACTAGCCCAAACAATTTTCTTAACGGACGTACCAAGATTACGGGCTACAAGCCATCGGCCCAATTTGTTTAAAAGATGGTCTTGACTCTTGAGTCCATAAGGTTAGTGTATGGGCCTTCTCACTGTTCTCCTTCAAAATTTCTCACTATTTCACTCATGGTTCATATGTTAGGGATCTTCTATCGGATAACTTGTATGACACAAGTATACTATTACAATGGCCTCTCGTGCCATTAACAAAAGGACACATGGAAAGAAACTAACACATGTCCTTATATTATTGACATGTGACGCTACCATAACTGTGTACTCGTGCCATATAAGTCATTCTCCTTTTGTTGATGAATTTTAGAGAGATTGGTAAGACACCCTTTATATGAGAATTTAATGATTCCAACCGTCTGCCTCCTCTTAGTTGTGCGACAAATACTTAACATAGTTGCTTGTCTAGGCTTGGTCATGTTGTATGCCTTGTGACAATCAATCGCACATTAAGCGTATGACCTATGCTTATGAATGTATCTCATTGTTTGACGCTTGTCAGCTTGATATTGGTGATCAGGCTACCTCTTTGGGCCTCCTTTATGGTACTAATTCCTCGTATTTGTTAGAGCTTCGGCCTAAGTTAATTGAGCTCATTCAGTCGACTTTGATGAAATTTAGTATCACCAATGAGCTATACATCAACAAGAATGAGAGAACAAAGCATGCCAATAGTGTTCATCCTGAGCCAGAATCGAACTCTCCGCAATATTATTATTTTTTATTTCTGAGCCAGGATCGAAAAAAATAAAAATACTAGTGCACAATTTGGTACTGAAAGTATAATTTTGAAGAACCAAAATTTACTAATTCTGTTTAGGGAGGCTTTAGTCAAATGAGCTTTGATGGATTGTCGTCATCTAAAATCACGTGGGCCAAAATTGACAGAGGTCCAAATTTGAAAACAAAGGGGAAAGGCCCATGAACCATGAACCCAAAGGGAGACCTAGTTGAGAATCGAGATCGTCGAGTGGAAGAATCCTAACGTGGAACCGCCACGAGAAGTTCCATGCAATTCGTAGCAGTAACATGGTTGTTATTCCCATCGTACTATATCTCATAAGTTCCCAGGAGTCCTCAAGCTTACATTTATTGTTTGCACAAACCTTCTAAACACTTCACCAAATTATGCGATGATTACTAGGTACGTGGAAAAAATTCACCTTGATAAAGTGTCAATGGGTGCAGTACTTATATCCAATGAACTAAATTAACATTTTATAAAGTTTCAAAACCTCATGAAGCAAGAATTTGAAATTGTAAACTGAATTGTCATTATTGGTGTGAAAACTCGGATGGAGTCTGGATTTGGTTCAACACGTACTTGTTCCAAGTGTTGATTTCGGTCTTGGCGCCACGGAATGGTTCAAGAGAAAGAGAAAATAGGCGTACCAATGTTGGAGGTTGCCAACAGACAATGTTTGTGTTTGAATGTGTATAAAAGTTGCACGTCAATCTGACTTCTTAACCAAATGATTATGCACCGAATGGGGTGGTGGTTTGGTTAAGTTATTTTTTGTGCCTTGAGCGAACGAGGACTTAAAATTTAGTGTTACTTCGTGTATACTTCCCTAAAAAGTAAATGAAAGTGAGGTAGAAACTAAAGCAAGAAACAAAATGTAATCATTTCATGATGAAGTCAAGATTACAAACGTTTACAAAATTAAAATCTAGGTTGATGCGCTGAGCTACATGACTTGAAATGTAAATTAACAAGAAATGTAAAGAAAGCAATGAGACTTGATAGGTGCATTATTTATCATATTTTCATATTAATTATTCCTAAGTTTTGTTAAGGAATTGATTATAAAAGAGCCTTATTACTTTCCTTTTCTTAGTTTCAGCCATTCTGCGCACTTAGAACGTTTTTGGTGATAATTCGACCTTCTAGAGGAGTTTTTATGCAAGGCCAATTGGAGAAGGAAGCTAAGAGGCTGAAGCTCGTTGTGTCCAAATTTCATAATTTTCCTTGGAGCCATTCGTTCCAGTTTTACAAATCAATCCCGCAGAACTTGTTTTCCCGTCAGAATTGTGCAGCTGTGGGAGAATGAAGATTTGAAGGCTTTCCCGATTTTTCTTAGTGGCGTGCGATATATGCTTGGAAAGATAAGAGATAAAGCTACATTTCTCATATTTTTACAGAATTTTCCAGAAAACAAATCGGCCTCAAACTTGGCGCGCAAGACAGATGACGTGTTTCCCAAGCCAAGAAGGATTCTTTCCTAGTTTGTGTCATTAATTGTTTAGGAGTTTGTTTTATTTCGGAGAGTTTCTCCCAGACCTTTTAGGGTTTTTCTAGTATAAATAAGGTTCCCTAAGCTCTCTCTACAAACGACCCCCAAACCCATATCACCCGACATCATACTACCATTCACCATCTCCGCAATTTGTGAAGAAGAGTTTAGGGATGTGCTTTGCCATGGACTCCGGGTTCTATCTTTCTTTTATTTTTATTTCTATATGTAACTAAGTTATTTTCTAAGGTTTATGATGAAGCCATGACATGAATATTTCTGAAGTATCTTGTTGATTATTATCTGATTACATGCCATGTATAGTTCTTAATCTTTGTGCTTATTCTATTCTAGTTTCGAACGTTCTTGTGACTGGCCATCATTGTGAACTTGTTTCTAGATAATTAGATAAATCTAAGAGGATGACCAATCAAGTAGGTTTATTGGAACTAAGATTAAGAAGAGTAGACAAACTAGTGAGGATGACCAATATCAAACTAGTCCTACTTGGTTGACATAATTCTTCAGTGCTTAATGGGTTTTTATGTGTTTAATTGTATGCCTAACCTATAGGATATAGTTATCACGTATAGACACACGAGTTGATGCTTGACCACGGATTAATTCATACCTTAGAAAGAACAACCTTAAATATTGGCATGGTAATTGGATAGTAATCGGCTTGAAGAAAAGGGAATAGGATTGTTATTGGTGGATTCATGACCTTAGCCTTTCATCACATTACTTCCCTTTAAACTTTCATTCGTTGTGTGTTTTCATTATTCACATTCCTGGTTTAATTTTAAGTTGAAGTTTTAATTATTTTTCAAAATTAATTAATCAATCATTTTTCCTAGTTAAATTAAGTTTCACGTAATTAGCTGATTGAATTCGTATTAAAAGCAATCCCTGTGGTATCAACCTCGTATTTGCATTTATTTCTACAATTGATTCGTGCGCTTGCGGGTTTAATTTGGTTTAAATTAATCTATTATTTAGGTTAGTTTAAATATACATCAAGATTAGCAAGATTCAGGTCATGAAGGGCAAGATAATGCTAGAGAAGTCCACTGAGATCACTCATATCAGATTGGACTTAGTACAAAATTACGCATTGGAAAGGGAATCAAAGTCGTTGGAATGACACATCTGATAAGCTCACATTTATACATAATTTACATCAAATTCACTTGTCTTTTCTTAGTTAGTTCCTTATATTTTTGAGCTATTTACTTTGTTTTTGTGTTTTGTAAGATTTTTCAAGCAAAGAAGAGAAAAGAGCACAAGTGGGATTTCAAATAGTAAATTCGTCAAAAACTGCTTGTGCAGATCAGCTGACTTTGGTAGTGAGTTGCGAACAACTCAGAATGAATCAGAGAATGAGCCTTATATTTTTAGAAAGCGACGGTTGTCTATTTTCTAGAGCATTTTACGGATTGTTAATACCATTTTTATAGAGAAAGTTACGTTTGTTTTAACATTGAAAGATTCCAAGAGACTGAGCAGTTCATAACTAACAACAAAGTAATAAACACAATAAATCCTAGCAGTCAAAATTGATGCGGTCAAGAAAACTACAAGTCTCAATATGGATTGGCTTTAATTAGAATTCTATTGTCATGGTGGTGATAACCATAAAACATTTTGAAAGTTATGAAAAGGAATGAAAAGAAGCTAAAGTGTGGAAGGAGGGAACAAAGCAGCAAGAGGAGATTATATTTCTTTTGGTTTTTTCTAATCTCTTGAAACTTATGAATTTCTTTTGTTTCTTAATTATGTATAGCTAAATTTCTAGAAGTTAGGTGCTGTAAGGAAGTCCCAAATATGATTGCAAGTTTGTTATGACATTTTATTTGAATTTCTTTTATAAATGGATGAAAATTAGATCACTACCTATGTTAGGGATGAATTCTTTATGTGTTTTCTATGCATGCATACTTAGTAAGCATATCTAGGATTCGAATTCTATGAATATATGTGTGTCTGCCCTTACCAAATTAGGACCTACATGTGTTCTAGAGTAGTACTTGTTAATTACGATTAACTTGTGAACCAATTTCTAGGATAAGTAAGACAATACCAGTACTTACGATGCCTAGTGATAACTCAAACTCTTTGAATGCTTAATGATTTCTACTTGTTAAATCTATGAATATGCCATTCTAGATTGCATGCTAGAAACTAAGTTAAGTTGAAAACACCATTCTCTTAACATACTATGTAATAAAGAGTAATAGATTATGTTCTAACATTGAACCAACCTGAGCATCTTCATTTGGAAACAAGGGAATTTGAATGAAACATAACATGCTTGCTTTAAGAGAGGATAGCAATTCCCCTAACTCGTTTTCTTAATTTGTGAACCAAAATCTGTTTTCATTATTTTATTTTTGTTTCTGTCTTGTTTTTGTTGGATTGAATTAAAATAGCAAACCAACTCCTAAAATCTCGAAAATTTGTGTGAGTGTACCTTTGTGTGTCTAGTGTTCGGATATAAATTTCGTTGAGTTTAGATAAGCGTAAATCAGTCTAATAATTAGTTTTCAGTGGCTGATCAGTAGGAACAACAACCCATTTTTGTGATAATTTTAGGTAAGACAATCTTCTGCGACAAAGAACCTTATTTTGATATGCTACAATTGACAACTCTTAGTGTTGATAAGGAAAATCAATAGGACATCTGTGTGGTACTTTGTGGTGTACTTTTAATCTTATCAACATCAACCGAATCATATCACAAGGTGACAGAGTTGTAAAAAGTTTTAGATTTCAGGGATCATATGAAATGTTTACTTCAAATGAAGGCATTGAGTTGAAGAGCTAAGAGAGTTTTACGGAAAAGCAAATGAGTCCTCGGACGAGTTGGGATGAAGCGAAGCGGTTGTCCAGTCTTGAGTTAGATCCCAATTGGGCTCCAAAGTTGGTGAGCCGGAGTCATGTTGATTTAAATGACATCAAATTCGAAAAATGATGTTGACAAAAAAAAAAAAAAAAAAAAAAAAAAGAAAACAAAGAGAAATTGTAGAGGGTAAAATAGGCATGAAACAAAATGACAAATGAGTACTATAACTATTTATTGACCTCATTAGCTCATTATGGTATTTTCTAACATTAAACAACAGTCAAAAGATAAATGGGTTTTTTTTTTCTTTTCTTTTCCCTAAAATATCCAATGCAGGTTGAAATCAACTTTTCTATTTTATTATCATGTATGTATGTGTGTGTTTGGACCCGATTTTACATCATCGGCCCAAGCGATCGAGGCCGTTGAGTAAGCATGGTTCTTAATCGTCGGATAAGAAAGTTAGGATAATTTGCTATTGTTAAGAGATAATATTATGGTTCTTAATCATAATAATTATCTTTTAATAAATTATCTTAATTTTCTTATGCAAAATCAATTGTACAGATTCCTGGACACTTCACGTGGCTTAACATGGATTTGCAAGTCGAAGACAATGGTGAATAGGAAACCTAATAAGGTTAGGTGATGGATGCAGCTTGATATCTAGTCAGTTGCACAGTTCCATATTTGAATGGATTTGCATACAGAACCACGTGGAATAATAGGATAAAGGAAAATCATGGTCTTAGATAATGATGACGCAAGGAACCTAAATAAGCTAGCCCTTTTTCTATGATGTTTTGATGATCAGATAAAGCATGGCTACTGATGGGTTTTATGAGAAGCCTAGGTGGGCTACAAATGTGATGTGATAAGCCTACATGGACTTTTATTAGGTTTGAAAAGTCTTGGAACAAATCCCATGGCTCAGTTTGAAGGATATGCCCTAGTTTTTGATGCGGATCAACTTTAGGAATTAGAGTTGCAATTAAACTCTGCAACATTCTGACCGTGCAAAGCAAGTACTTTAGCCCTATAAATGCAGATGCAATGGCAACGGAAAAAAGGGAGCTCCCAAATTCAACACACAACTGCCCTGCGCAAACCTCTCAAAGATCTTGACATTTTTTTTTATTTTCTTTTTCCGTCGACACACCTTCAATTTGGATAAACAGCACTGTGAAGGCAACCGGCGAACATCTTCAGTTTGAATGAACAGCACTGTTGCCATAGAATTAGCCGTTCCCGAAGCACCTTTAGTTTGGATAAACAGCACTGCATCGAGGCCGACTGGTTATCTATCCAAGTCTCAGTCGAGAAAGATTTTCGAATCCTTATTGGCAGAGGTCATCTCATTAGCCTTCTCGGCGAAGTGAGGTGTTACCAGGTTACTACATTAGGCATCCTGAAAGCCGAATTTGATATTGAACTTCGCAGAACCAGTGGCCTTGTCTTCAGGCTCGAGAATCCAAAGGCCGAGATTTGTTCCTTCCTAGGCCGCAGTCGCAAGATAAAGAAGTCAGCAACGCGCTCAACGCAACATCAACAAATTTTACTCGTCGGTCGAGCTCGGCTGACTAGTTGGCAAGCCCCGCATTCAACCGAAGGACGTAGTTAGCTTATTAGTTACTCGGCCTGCGCGACATGTAGGTTTTGTAATTTTTAGGGTCGACAGTGTGTTAATAATATATAGCTATTACAGACACTTTAAAAAAGTCCATGCATTTTTTCAACTAAAATTTATCTTTTTTTTTTTTTCAGGTTGACAACAAGGTATAAGCCCGAAAGAAAATGAAAGACTACATAAAAATATCACAAGGCCACGAGACCCTATTTATATCTGCAAATAGTAATTGACGATAAGACGATGAGCTTGCTAACAAAAGACTGAACCTAAACTACATGACAAACCCAAACAAACCAAATCAACAACAACAAAATTCTTTTCATAAAAGTATGTAATGATGACTTATTTGAAGCGCCAATAACCCAAAATATTATTAGAAATGTAAGAAAATTATATAATTAGTGTCCAATTATTTTTCTTTAAGAGGTCCAACATAGATTGTTACAGAACACACAAAATTTTATTAATTTTATTTCATTTGCTTTTAATTCACACATTTTTCATAAACGAGTATTATATGCTTGATTCTGACTTCATTTAATTCTCTTTTTTTTAAAAAAAAAAAAAAAATTATTTTGACTGATAGCATTAGTTGTTTAGAAAGTTTAATGTTTGAAAAAAGAAAATCGGTGAAGATTGAACCAACATCACAATACATAAGCATTATTGCTTTGCGTCAATACGAAAAAACGTTATCTACATTATTAAGGAATCACTACTATATTTAACAATAAAATATACAAATTGGTACCTTTTTTTACCAAGTAATAATCATGAATGTGTACGAAAGAGCTCAATTGATATTTTTTTGCCCGGGTTTTACCCAAGTGTCTACCCTTCTGGCTGGCGACTATTCCTTTGATTCTTCTTCCATCAGTGTTTGCGCTAAGTGAAAACAAATTGTGAAAAGTGGTAATGATACTTAAAGTAGTAGTGTTTGTCATTTTCTACCGACTTTGGGTCACAAGTGTGACAATAATGATACTTAAAATTGCAGTATCATGTTAAAGAGCAATGCAACACACTATGTAAAAAAGTGCATGCACTTACTTTGACGCGTAACGAAGAAAAACCGCCATTGTTTAGGTGAATAACTTGAATGAGGATCATCTCCGGTCATCTTAGTGAGGATTTCGGAGATCTTCCAATTACATCCGTTTATCGTACATTGTGTAACCAATTTTTGTCAGATATTGTTTATATTTAATTTTAAATAAAAAGATTTAAAATAATTTATAGCTCCACAATATATGATGAATATATGTAATTAAAGGATCTTTAAAATTCTCACGAAGAGAATCTAAAAAGAATTCTCATTCGAAGAACTTTGCAAACCGTAATTAGGTGTTTGCGTCAGCAATCAAATAATGAGAAGATGAGCTGGCAAAAGATCCTTAAAATGTGAAAAAGAAAGAAAAAGTTCAAAGACACGAAGAATTCAGCTTTCGAATCATGTCAAGAAATCTTGTCATGAACACGTACCAAGAAAAGGTCTTCCTTCTGTGGTATAGGAAAAATCTACATGTAACATGCATGAGCACATGGCTGCTTTTTCTCTTTTTTTTTTTTCGGCTGAAAAATGCAAATTAGGGTTTGCACGAATTAGAGCTGAGGTAGCCCACCAGAGCGAGGGAGAGTGCACTGCAGGTTTAAATAGCCATTGAATGGTGCAGGCAAAGAGGGTCCGTCACCCAAAACTATATTCAGAGAGATCTAGAGAGAGACGATGGAAATCCAGCTCATTGTTGGGAAAAGAATGATGGGATCCCACGTCGAGAGGACTGGCATATTATAATGTGTGTGTGTGTGTGTGTATAGTGCCAGGTCACGGACTTGTATAGTTCTATTCGTGAAAACTTAGAGGTTCTTCTCATAGCTGTCTCCCCTCGTCCCTAACGCTGGCAACAAACTAGATTATTACTTCTTCTGCCCCACTCTCTCTTGCTCATTGTGCGTGCGTGCGTGCTCTGTGTTCTTTGTGGTCATGGGCCTCACCATCAAAAAGTCCCTTGCAATACGTGATATACATGTATAGCTATTTACTTAACAGATTTCTTATTATTGAAGAAATTTGAATTAAGGACCTTATGGATAAATATTCTTAATCAACTCACTGAGGTATGAACTCCTCACTTTGCTTAATAGTGTTATCTTGACCATGTATTTTTGGTGTGGTGGTACTTTTATGTTGAAATTGGAAGTGTCTCAAATTCAAATTGCATATTAATCAAAAGAAGAATAACATAGTTTTGACACACTCTTATTATTATTATTTATTTTTATATTGTAAGACTGTTAATTTAGATCACATATTCATTAAGAATCACCCCATAGTTTGCAATGAGCACATGGCTGTCATATTTATTAATCCAAACTCATAGTTCTGACAATGAACTCATCTTATGTTGTCAAACAACAACAAAAGAACATTTCAAATATTTAAAACAAATTTTTTGTTGCTTGGTAACATAAAATATTTGTAAAATTAGGAATTTGGACTATTAATAATTTAATTTTAAAATCGATGTTTTGTTCAATTTCATAACATTGAAAAAAAACATTACCCTATCCACTATAAAGTCGTTGTCCCAAGCTTTTGTAAGGGTTGGTAGCATCCCTTCCTATTTAAAGCTTCAAAAATAACCAATAAAGTTTGATAAAAGAAAATTGATGCCAAGCCTTACGAGTTTACAACATGGAAATCGAGAAAATGAGTTGGCACCTCTCTACTCACTAATGCATAATTAAGTTGCTTTTTGTTTATCACAAGTTACTTTTTCAATTATGGTTCTAAACGATTAATTACAATTTTTTTTCTTTCTTTAGAACGGCTAATTATATAGAATCTAGTCTGACTGTATATATAATTCAGAATCATTGTGCAACAATATAAACCTAATTTATATGATAACATTACACTGCATACACATAGAATTAATTAATCAAAGCTTTACGACGTGGAAATCAGGATCATGTAATCCCAAGTTGGAATGTTTATGAATCCTTCAAAAGAGACCTTATGGCTCGCATGTCCATTAGCTTATGAACAAGATAATGATCTTCCATTTGCGCATATATATATATATATATATATATATATATATATATATATACAAATGCAAAAAAGAGCATGAACCTTTTGTTTAATTAAAAATTATTGACAGGGATTGGGATTGGGAATGATTTGATGCAGATGGTCACATATAATAAACACGGGATAGATTTTGATTTTACTTGGCAAGCTAGCTAGCTGCCGCCCAAAGCTAGCAATGCACATGTTTTTTTATCTGAAGCCATTGGTCATGTAGTCCTAGCACCACATATGTTTGGGTCTTTTACGACTTGGCAAATACGACATACAATACTGATATGTCGTAAATAATATCATTCACGACATTTATAAAGTTCATGTTGTAATACTTGTGCATAATCTCACATTCACAACAGTACTTTTGTGCAAGTTGTTAAACATAAATATTTACGGCTTAAGCGTTGTGTGTCGTATTTGACAATTTATATGACACACTTTCCTTCTCTTTTAAGGCTTCATGTTATGTCCTAATGTGAAATTTTCATATATTTGTATCCCTACCTTTTATGACATGAATGACACGTCGTAAATAATGACTCTAATTTTGGAAAATTATTATGTTATAAACAACCCAAAATTTTCTAGTCAATCAATAGACAATTTGGTGCTGAATTTTTTTTTTAGTTCCCGCCGAAATTTTCCTAACCCACATTTTCTTATTTTTTATTAGACCAATTCATGTGTTTTGGAGTGCCCAGCACCATTAGACTTGTTTCAATTTCCCAATGCTCAAAAAGGAGCTTTTTGGCTTTTTGGCTTGATTCTCCTTTCTTTCTCTAGAGTCCCCAGCTTCTACGACTCGTCAAGCTCCCTGGCCGGCCATGGTGATTTCCTAATCCAACACATCTCTCTTTTTTCACTTGTTTGTTCTTTTTAGAAAATGCAATTTCAATATTTTTCTTGAAACTTTTGTATTTTTAACCATTTGGTTTTACCCTTTTCAATGATATAAATGTTGAGTTTGTAATTATGAAAAAGGATGTAGATTTCAATCTTTTGTCTGGTGCTATGTAGCATTTATGAGTATTTGAAGGAATATGGCTTGAATGAAGGTGTTGTGACGTTGCATATGATTGATGCTGCATATGGAGTCCACTACCAAGGTGAGCTCTAGGGTGAATCTCTAGGGTAAGGCTTATTGTAATCTTTAGGGTAAGGGTATGTAAATCACCTTTCCCTTGATTTAAGGGAAGAGACTAATTGGGCTAATGTCATTGTGTAAGGTTTAGATTAGGTAGGCAACATGCCTTCTTCTTTCTTGTCAGCTGCTTGCTGCAGCCATCCTTCCTATCTCTTTTCCCCATCTCCTCTCATATATACCCGGACTCTTTCTTGTACAAAAAATACATGAAATATACATTGAAACTTAAAAAACTAGAAAATCTACATAGTATCAGAGCAGGTTTTGTAACTTGCCTTTGGCAATTTTTTTTTGCTGCATCTTTCCTTCAATCTTAAGCCATGGTTGAAGAAGATTCTCTATGTGACATCTCGCATACCTCTCATTCAAATTTCTTAGCCGTCGAGGTTAACACCAATCAACATTTGTGTTCAGTTCTCTTGAACGAGTTTAATTATCTCCCTTGGTCTCGAGCTGTGTCTCTTACTCTCGGAGGCAAAGGGAAATTAGGGTTTGTAAATGGAAGTGTGGAAGCTCCATACATCTTTTCCTCTACATATGGTGCATGGCTTTGCAAGGATCAACTTGTCATGTCCTTACTGCTCAACACCATGGAGAAACATGTTGATGAGATTTTTAGCTACTACAATTCTTCATGTGAGCTTTGGAAAGCCTTGCAGGATATGTATGGAAATCAAAACAACTATGCACGTGTCCTTCAACTTAAGAAGGACATTGCCAGTGCCCAATGAAAATGAAAAGGTGATTTACATACCCTTACCCTAAAGATTACAATGAGCCTTACCCTAGAGATTTACCCCAGGGGTCACCTTGGTAGTAGACTCCATATGCAGCATCAGTAGATGCAACAGACGTAGCATCACAACAAAAGGTGAAATGGTGAAATTTCTCTACTTGCTACCTTTTATTGAGTTTTAGTAGGGGCAAGAAGGCCAGAGTTATATGAGGGTGTTTGGGTCTTGTTGTAATTTGTGTGGTTTGGACGAAAAGAAATAAAGGGCTTTGGAAGCTATGGTGGAGTAGGGGCAGAGGAGTTATGGGATAACTTGACGAGGAGTCTATGATGTTGTAGGGCTGCTAATTTTTCAGATTTTAGGAGGGTTTTGTTTCCTTCATGCATTTCTGTTTTCCTTTAGTGGTCTTCTTGACCACTTTTTCATTGGTTGTTTTATTGTCTTTGTTGCAAGAAAATTGTTTTATTGTCTTTATTGCAAGAAAATTGTTTTATTGTCTTTGTTGCAACTAGAAGATGATTAGAATCCAGAGAAAAGTAGTTTATTGGCACGACAATTCCTTGCACTTATAAGTTATGAATCTTTTTGATTTTTAATGCAACATTATTAGTAATTTTGTTAGTTTTCATACTTGTTTTCTACGTGGGATCATTATAAAGTATTTGATTACTGTTGGGTTGTTCATTTACAAATGTGTATGTTTTCGAAAAAGTATAAAACGACCGATAACATATATGATTGATGATTTATTTATGTAATCCATTTGAATGTTGATATTGTGATTTGTGATAACCAAGGAAAACTAAAGAAGAAGAATTTGAATGCATCAACTTCAAATTACCTTTGGAGGAAAAAGAGATTACAATTCATTTGGTTAGGAGTTAGGACTTAGGTCTAAATCTTGTAGATTTTGGATGCATTTGTTGATGTGACAAAGCTATGCATCTTTCATGTCTTCACTCCTTAAGACTTGATAGTTGGATGATACAAGTTGGATATTGGATGACAAGTTAGGGAAGATTTGATATGTTTTACAAATAGTTGTGGTTTATTCTGAGAGTATATAATCTCCTAAAGCACTACTTATTTGGCTATTGGAGGTTTGATAATATGCCTGCATCGTTGCTTATTTGGCTTATCAAGGTTTCATCACTGTCAATGCATGCCTAGAAATTCAGGTATAACAAATTATGTAAATGAGTAGTCATTTATTTTCATTATTGTAATCGATGGCTTATTTTGTGTCTTGTCTTTGAATATGCTAAGTTTCTGTATATGTTTTAGTAGCTACTATGTTGACTGCTAGAACTAGAGAACTCGACAATGTAGAATGTAGAGTTTAATTGGTGTACAATGGATAAAGAATGGGTATACTTTCCGAAGTGAGTTTAATGGGCATACAAAGCAACTCAAGCCTGATAATGTGAGTTTGGTACAATGGCGGAGTTTCGTTAAGAAACACTTAGGTTCAAAATATAAGGTAACAATATTTCTTTTCTTTTATTCAAATATATCCATTCTATTTTCAGTACTTCAAATCCATAACAATTATATTGAATAAATTTTGGATATATAGGAGATAAGCGAGAGATTCAAGAAAATGAGGGCAAAGCAAACTATGCTACACACAATGAGTCGCAAAGGTTATGCTTGCCTTGAAGACGAGATGGTAAACTACAATTTTTATTTCTGTTAGTCATATTTTACTTTTGTAGATTTTTTGGTTTAAAGTTTCAATGTATATATTTCATGTATGTTTTTACAAGAGTGAGTCCGGGTATATATGAGAAGAGAGAGGGAAAAGAGATGGGAAAGATGGTTGTAGCAAGCAGCCGACAAGAAAGAAGAAGGCATGTTGCCTACCTAATCTAAACCTTACACTAGAGGTGGGCACGGGCCGGGCTGGGCCCAATTTTGAAGGGACCGGACGAGGCTCGGGCTTAAGAGAAAAGGGCCGATTCGGGTCGGGTCCATGGTTCCTTTCCTTTTTTTTTTTTTTTTTTTTCTCTTTTCTGGGATACAATTCAATCGATTTGAATTTGATACAATCAAGCCAGCATTGACAATAACAATCAAATGGGCATGTCAAGATCTATCAATAACTATCATAAACAAGCAATTAAATACAAACAAAACCAGAAAAAATTCAATTGAGATTAAGATATCCATCCATGCCCACACCCCTTCTTCATATTCTTCTGCAACTCAATAACACTGCCCAAACCATCGCCACTCAATGCTGTCTCCACCCATGCCACCTCCCCATTAGATCCAAACCTACCCAACCCAGTTCCAAATAGCCACCCATAATGAGATTCTACGCTGCCCAACTCAGATCTGTCTCTTCTCCTGCTCAAATTCAATTTAATTCAACAGAAGTTTCAAACCCAGTCGATTCAAATTCAATTCAATAAAAGATTTGAAATTGAAATATTATAGAGGTCAAGGTTCAAGAACCCAACAAAATCCCTAAATCTAGAAACCTTAATTTAATTTTCAATCCTAAATCCCTAAAATGTAATACCTTAAACTGAAGAGGACAAATGAGATGTCATGCACTGCACATATGGGTCTAAGTCAAACGGATGAGACATCGTTTTGAGTTGTTTGACTTCGTCCGTCCCTTTGAGTTCGTCAGAAAGAGAGAGAGACTGATTTCTAGAGAGTGAGTCAGGAGAGATCGAGGCCTAATGATGATGGCAGCGAATGGCAGAAGGCTGGGAGCGAGTTAGGAGAGATGAAGATTTGACGATGATGGTGGTAGGGTACGGAGCTGGGACGGTGGAAGACTAGGAACGGGTTAGGAGGAGGTCTCGAGGTATGAGAGAAATGAAAGGAGTCAGGAAGGAGAGATCGAGAAGACTAGGGATGAGGAAAAGAAACGGGCTGGGCTGGGGGCTCGTTCCCTCCTATTTCAAGACCCACCCCGCCCTGATAATTTCATATACCCGAACCGCCCTGCCCCGTTTTACGTTTAGAAATTTTAGACCCGCCCTGAACCTGAATTACCTGCCCCTACCTGCGATTCCTGTACTCGTTTGCCTACTCCTACCTTACACAAAGACATTACCCCAACCAGTCTCCTCCCTTAAATCAAGGGAAATGTGATTTACATACCTTTACCCTAAAGATTACAATGAGCCTTACCTTAGAGATTTACCCTAGGGGTCACCTTGGTAGTAGACTCCATAGTAGACTCCATATGCAGCATCACAACAACTTTTTAACATAATTGTGAGTGGTGCTGCTGTATGAAGACTATGATCTAATATTCTCTGTTAGTGCTTTTTTTTTTAATTTTTTTTTAATTTTTAAATTTCTAATGATGTAGATAAGAGAAAGTGAAACACCTGATGCAATAACAAGGGGAGATGTTGGATTTGTGGGCACACAAGGAAATCTGGTGAATTTTTAAACGAAAAGGTTACAACTGTAGCAGTAATGAATGGAACAATTTATAATCATTTGTATTAGTATTATAGTCTTTATTTTATAAGTTAACATTTTGCTTTTTCATCGTAGAAAAAAAATACAAGAAGCCAATAAGAATGTAACAAATGTTGATAAAAACCCTGTTAAGAATGATGCTCTTGCCAAAGCGCTTGGACCCGAACGTAGATGTAGAGTAAGGGGACTTGGGTTTGGTGCAACACCTTCACAAGTGAGTGTTCAAACATATAATCATCAAAGAGTTATTATGCTGGAAAAAGAGTTTGAAGATTTGAAAAATATTGTCCATTCCCTACTAGTTAGATGGATGGGGAAAAATGTTAACTCAGTTAGTACGTTTTTCGTACACTTTATTATTATTATTAAATATTAAATTAGCATCAAACTCATAAATTATGGTCTACTTTAATGGCAGTCTCCTTGTGTTAGCACAAATCATCAAGGATCTAGAAACTTACCAAATGATTCAGCTAATCACCATCCTAATTCAACAAACCATCATGCTACTTCTTCCAAGCCTTAAGCTAAATCTTCCAACCTTGATGCCTCTTCTAGTAATCTAAATCATAATTCTCCCAAACCTTAAGGAACTAAGTGCAAATTACTAAATTGGACAGGGACTAGAGAAGTTGTTCCACTTGCTGAAATTGGATCCACAAATCCTCAAGATTTGGTGCATTTTGTGCCACTTGGACCAAATCATTGGAAAGTTTGGGTCCTTGAGATACTTGTATCTAGGATAAACTTACCTCGACCAACATGTGAGTTTTTTCTTCTCGACGATGCACTCCTTAGTACAATTGCATGGCCAATCGAATCTATCTCCTTTGACTAGCTCTTGATTAAAAAGTACTAAATTTGGTTGTGATGGTTCACTAAATTTATATCAATTTCTACTTTAGTTATTTCTTGGTTTTTTCTCACTTACTAGCTATATATATTTTGGTCTTACAGATTTGAGAATTAGCTCAACGCTTCCTTCTTGGTATGGTGCTCTTTTGTGATGAAATTGGTTGCTCCATGAACATGGAGGGTGTGCTTGGGATATTGCTTTTTGGTATGATGTTGCCTTATATTTTGGTCCTATAGATTTGAGAATTTGCTCAACGCTTCCTTCTTGGTATGGTGCTTTTTTGTGATGAAATTGGTTGCTCCATGAACATGGAGATGAAGGGTGTGCTTGGGTTGCTTGGGTTGCTTTTTGGTATGATGTTGCCTTATGGTCATCATTAGTTTCCTCTGTTAGCTTTAGGATGTGCATAAGTTGTAAGAGGAACAAAACAACTCAGGTTTTTTTTTGTAAACTTCCAATTGTAATGTAATTGACAATTTTTACTAATTAATCTAAGTATTTAGAGTTTAATGCTTTTACGATGATTATTGTTATCTTTCTATTGTACTCCTTACAATATTGATTTAGATGTTATGAAATGAGGTCCATCTAAAATGAATTGTTAAAAATAAAAATAAAAATAAATGTAAACTACGGCATGAAAAATCAGCTGTAATTGTTGATGGTAGTCTTCTTTTACGATGTATGCCATATGTCGTAATTGCCTTCACAGTATTACGACACTCAATAAACGCCGTATCAAATATAAATTACGGCACACATGTATGCCATAATTGCTTTTGCAGTATTACGACACTCCATTAACGCCATATATAATACCAATTAAGGCGTGCCTCACGCCTTAAAGAGCATTTACGACGTGTTTTGCTTAAATTATTCACGGCTACTAGGGAACATTGTATTTGACAAAACATCTTTTACGACATGGGCTTTTACTGATTGGGGGCTTACGGCACCCTTTGTGCGCTGCAAAAGACCAATTCTGTTGTAGTGTAGCTACTATTTGTTTTCAGTTCTTTTCTTGTTTGGAAGTTGGCTTTATAAACAGCTTATGATTAGACAGTTAAGAACATGGGGTCATGTGGGAATATTTGATTTAGCATTTTGAAGCAGTTGATCAATCTTAAAATAAAGATCAAATCTTAATCTTTGTGAAGCTAAAATTAGCTGTTCTTTTGACCATAAACCAGCTAATGTAACATAAAGCAGAAGAACATGTGCAGAGTAAAACAACATTGGTGATCTTGGAGAAAACCAATTGTCAATTTTCCACATACCAAGAATTGTGGCCCATTGCTTAAACCAAAAAAAATAAAAAAATAGAGAGATCAAAAGAACTAAGACATTCAGTGTTTGATTGAATTTTAATTTTTTTTTCCATCAAATTATGAAGATTAAGATTAATTTGCGAAAATTTTAAAATTTAAGATCGATCAAGTCTTAATAAATAATTAAGATTGATCAGTTCCTAGTATGTTTGTAATTTAAACTAAATAACTAAGATTGGCTGATTTACAAAAAAATGAATTTAGTCTAAACCTTAAACCCTCTATATATGACAAGAAAATTTAAAACCCTACACTTTAAAGTCTAAACCATTATGAGTTATTGACACACATTAGTTAGTATTATTACACTATTTGGTGAACAAATTTAGTTAGTTGTAGTTTGTAAAATACATCCACTGAATCATTTGTCGATACAAAGTGGCAACTCGATGATGATCGAATGGTCTAATGGCCTAGCTAGCAGACCCACAATGAGTACAAATGTTGAGGGCATCTCATACCCACACCTTGTATCAATAATGTAAACAAAAGAAAGCTAACTGATTACAGATCACAACACATTATATTTTCCTTTTGGGTCTACTTGAACTTAATTATCAATATCTTTGGGCCAAATATTTAAGACTGTTTTTAATACAAATGATATATTTATACAAAAGGTGAACGACTTAAATTAAGCCACACAATGTATTAGCCGGTCATTAACAACAATTGAACTAAAAATCTATCATATACAAGTGAAAAGGAATTTATACTATTAAGGGTGTGTTTACTTAATTACGCAGTATGAGAATATGAAAGACTGAGGGATTAAAAGGAATGTAGATGTGAAAGTTGGTGTAAGTAACAACCCCTTATGTTAATGAGATAGTTTCGTTATTCATGTATCACATACCCAAAATTGATGGGACCCACATAAATATATTCCCTAGGTAAACATGCCCTAAACCACAGTGCTAAGTGGCAAATAATCAAGATTATCAAGAGCTAAAAAGCCCAACATGGAGAAGAACACAAAGTATAGGAAGTAAATTACAGAGAAAAAAAAATTGTAGTAGTGGGATTATAATTTGGTTGGAGGGTGGGAGGGTTTATTAATGCCGAGGCAGAGAGGACACACTTAGTGCATCAGTCACCCAGAGCTGTCATTCGGTATTACAAAGCCACACCCTCCCTCCCTCCCTCCCTCTCCTAATTCACAGCTAGCAAATCAGAGTTTGATTGCAGCTGTCGGATTCTCTCTCTCTCTCTCTCTCTCTCACACACACACACACACACACACACACACACACACAACCAACTTCTCCATTTCAAACTACCCATCAAATATTTGACATCTCTCTCTCACACACACACACACACACACACACACACACACACACACACACAACCAACTTCTCCATTTCAAACTACCCATCAAATATTTGACAGCAATACAACCAACAAAAGCAAACATTTTAAACCAATCCAAAACCCTTTTAATTTTCCATGTGTATTCAATGATTTTCTTCCTGTAAAAATTGAAAATATGGAATAAATATTTGGAGATGGAGACACATATAGAGCTAGCAGAGGAGCAAAGAAGATCAACAAAAATATGAGGTGGAAGATACTAACAGTGCTCTTCTTAGTCAAACATTCTTTAACTATATGAGTTCATCCAGCTGCAAAAACAAGTTAAAAGATCATCTTATTACAGAAGCGGAAGCTGTGAGATTTTGATGATTTAGATGCCATGGCGCATTCACATTATCGATCGCAGTTCGGGGACACAACGTTTACAAAAGTGTTTGTCGGAGGGTTAGCTTGGGAGACACCAACTGATGAAATGCGCAGATATTTTGAGCAGTTTGGGGAGATTCTTGAAGCTGTTATTATTGACGACAAAAATACTAGAAAATCTAAAGGCTACGGATTCGTAAGTCTAATGTTGATGCGTATATATTGTGTTCGAAGATCGCTGTGTATTCTTTCCTTTTTCTTGTTTCTGAATTAGGGTTTTAATAATTATATGAGTAGGTGACATTTCGTGATCCTGAATCCGCAAGGAGGGCTTGCGCTAATCCAAACCCGGTGATCGGCGGAAGAAGAGCAAATTGTAACATTGCTTCACTGGGACGTCCCCGACCTTCTCCCTCGAGAGGTATATTGTGCATTTCGGCTCATGAATTTGAGCTCGTATGTTCGATTCTCATCTCCTTGATTATTGCTCTATGAAAACAAAGTGATCGATGACAAGTAGTAAATTTTGCTAGAAATTTGATAAAATACTTAATCTGGAGATACATTTTTATGGTTCATACAGGAAGAAACCAAGGCGCCACTCCATACCAGGGAAATGCACCACAGGCTACACAGTCCTACCGCGGAGTGCTCCCTTTACCGCCACCACTACCGCCATCGGCTCCTATAATATATCCATCTTACAGGTAATTAGTGTTGCATGTTTTTTTTTGGCTGTGTTAAAAGAGAAATGGTCCATGCATTGAAATAAAAAAGTGAGTAGCTAGACGGACGTTGTGTCGGTATATTTTTAATGTTACATTAAATATTACCTGGCTACGGTTGCATAAGGACAACCCTTCAACCATATAGTTTATGGTACATTGGTGATATTAACCAAAATTATCCACAAGTGATTTTTGTGAAAGAGAAAATTGATTTCGAGGCCTCGGATATAAAAAAGAATGACTTAACTAACTACTACACATTCGGAGATTAATTGTTGAAAATTACATTGTATTATCTTTGCAAAAATTTTTTGTTCAAATCTTCAGCAAAGTAATTCAAACAATTTACGTTTGACTTTTAGATGGAAAAAGAAGGGTAAGAGAAGGGTTACGCGATGTCGTAGTCATGGTGGTCCTCAGTTAATTACTTTAGTACACAAATTTAGAGACCCCCCTTTTTGCTGTTATGTATTTATTTATTTTTTTCTGTATTTATATTTTAAGATTAATGGAAAGAAAATTGGGGATGATGACACGTATAATATTGCTTACACATATATTCTTGATCTGTTCTCGTGGTCAATCTTTGTCATGATCAATCAAGTTTAGGGGGTGGTCGTGCTTCCTAAGTCTTTTTTGTTTTCGAATTTTTGTAGAATCTATTTATGTAGCACCAAAAATCGGTTGATAGGGATTCACTTCACTAGCAAAACTAAGTTAGAGATTGTATTAATTAGGTTACTTCTGATTCACTTGAACTCAATTTCTTAATTCTTGTTAGTAGATTTTGTCATTTTCGAATTATGTAACTATCACATTTAAGAACATGTACGTATAATTAGAAAGAAAGATTTGGGATAAATAGGTAGCTAGGGTGATGGATATAAGTAAGTTAAGTTTAGTGCTTGAATCCTTCGATGTAGAAAAAACAAAAAGGTTTTTCTGTGGCACCCTATTGACAGTCTCATTCTAAGCAAGCTTTTGCTCATCCTAACTCATCAATCTCATTGAATAATGATTTGCAGCTACCCAACCTACACTCCTGCAGATTATGGGCACCATCAAGTGAGTTTCTCTCTCTCTCTCTCTCTCTCTCTCTCTCTCTCTCTCTCTCTCTACATTTGCAACAATTTGATCACATTATTGAATGGTTGCAATAATATTGCAGCATGCTACGTACAACCCACAAGTGCATCAACAACCTCAGTACTACCCTCAAGTGTATGGATCATCACCATCTACACCAATGGGCACTCCATATTACTATCATGGCTATTCTTTTCAATCTCCAAGTCCAAGGGGAACATTTTCTTCACCCCAGGCGCATCGTATGCTCTCCCCCTCCTATCTCTACTATCCTACGCACAACATGGAGCCCTCCTCCAGCTCCTATCCTAATCCTCCACTCCTACAACCACCCCCCACCTCAAGGCATAATCCTCCTAATTTTACCTTTCCTTCACCTGGTAATTAACTAGTTTCTCTCGTTTTATTTATTTATATTGCATGCGAAGTGAAGGTATAATCCAAACTAAATTAGAGAAAATAGCTATTATAACTTTGTTGATAAAACAAGTGGTAAATTGTCCTAGTAGTTAGGTTCTTTCATTTCAACTTACTACATTTCAGGTTCAAACTTTCTCATTCTCTTTTTTTCTTTTATCGTAGATTAGTGCAAATATCATTTGTAATAAAAGAAAATGGTTGTGGATAGCTAGAAACTAATCCCAATACATATATAGTAAGTTTTATTTAGGTTCCCTAGGGATTTGTATATTTGGGGAGAGAACGTAGTGGGGCAAGGAGGGGAAGTGCAACCCATGTGAGTGAGCTGGCTGCTGCACGGCTTGTGTGATGACCAGAAGCAGAAGGTCAAATATTGGAAAGTCATGACAGAGAAGCATAGCAGAGTGTACATGTAAACTAACAGTGACTGCATGTAGCTTCAGCCTCAGAATTATGGTTCATTATTCTCAAGGTATGGTGGAGTCAAGTGGTTGTTTAGAGAGGTCCGGGCATGTTAGATACTGCCAATCATCAGTCAGGGAAATTAAGACGTGGGGGATAGGAGGGAAGCTAGGTTAATTTTACGAAGAAAAAAAATATCATCGTAAGTATATATACAATTATATATATGCTTCAGGTGGTTTTTGAGTTTTTGGTAGCTCATAGTGAAAAATTACAATGCAAATTTTTCGATGCGTTGTCTTCCCCAGAAAAAAAAAAAAACATATAGATTTGATTTCTTTGTATTTTCCGTTTCTTAGCTTAAACTTTCAAGAACCAAAATTAGGGTTAGGGAAACCACCCCCCAATCCGACACCCCACCCCTACTATTGTGCCAATATATTTTTTAGTTTCGGCCTACACACAAAAGTTAAGGTCACTAATTAAAAAGAACATCAGATTAACATTATATTAAAAATTTTGGATGATTTTGTTGGTATCCAAATAAATCATCATACACCCAAGATTTATAGAAACACTAAAGACAATTTGTAGATAAAAGAGTGCGATATGGCATATTTGATGTGGTTTAAATTTGTCTTTGGCGAGAATAGAATTTAAAACTTCTCACTTATAAGTGAAGAAAAATATCACTAGATCGTAATACTATGTGACATATTTAGAATTTAAATAAAAATACTTAAATTTTTTTTTCATAATGAATATATAACAAATAAAAAGTTTCGGGCCCTTGGTGTTGGAGCCCTGGGAAATGACACCTGGCGCCTTTTTATACGTTGCTATACGTTTTGTAATTTACAACTAACTTTTTATACACTTACGTGTAATATTGTTATCTTGTCAGACGTATTATGTTGTTAATTATAACACCAATTATGTCGTATTGTTTAAAGTTTGATAACAAAATTTGTTTTGCAAAATAGTTACTATATGTCATGTCATGCTGTTTTAATAAACGTTTTCTATATTACACACACACACACACACACACTATTTACATCTAGGGAATAAGAAAATAAATTTGTATTGAACTCAACTTGCTATTTATGATATTCGAACATAAATCTTCTCACTTATCAATAAAAAAAAATGCTATTAAGCCTTAATGCTAAGTGATTTTTCTCGCCGATGTTCCAAAAATGCCGTGGATCGCTTGTGGTTAAGTGGTTGGAACATTTTTTAGTCATTTTTCATGGTGGCCATAGAGTTTGTAAGTGTCATAACCCCACTCTTTGAAACCCCACATATATAAGCACAGATTTTTTTGTCAGACACTGTCTCATTTCATAAGACATCCATGACATGTCATGTTGAAGTTATGGACCATTCTAGCTAATATATATACTGACATACATCGTACAGTTTTTCTACTTAACGCCAACCCAATTTAGGGTTTAGTTTTAGTTTACAATAAGCAATCACCATGATCTTCTTACCTAGGCTTGATTAGGTTACCCTTCATCAGATAAAATTGTGTTTGCCTGTGTATACATACTTCATATATATTATATGAGGGTGTGCTCATGGAAATATATGTATTGTTATTGTTGGTTTCAGATTCGCAGAATCCACAACATGCCTCAACAGAAACAGAACCTGGAGTTGTTACTTCAGAATGCATTCCAGATGCCTAAAGTACTCGTTGATAAATACATGATCTGATGAAAAACATTCAATTGTATAAACTTTATGATTAAAATTTATTATGTTCCTTATCACTCGATCCTTACGTTCTGCTGTCAGTCATTCGTAAGATTCTTTTTGGGTTGAAATCTGTAACATTAGGTGACTACTGCTTCAAGATTTCTTGTGCTCAGCACAGATATTACAAGAAAGAGATGATCAACTAATCATTCACATTTTACTATCAACTATTTTCATTTACTTTGTTCATTTCAAGTGTACTGTTTCTCTAATAAATATATGAGGCAGCTCGGCAACCACAAGTTAGTGATTCTCTACTCTTCTTGTTGGTCATTCTCTACTCCTCTTGTGTAAAATGATAAGATAAAATTTAATGAGAAGAGTACTAAAGCTCATTGGAGGATGTCAATAACAACTCCCAAAAAGTAAGTAACAATATCCAAAATGTATAACAATAAGCAAGACTTCAAATAAATATAGTGATTACAACAAACAAAGAAAGACCTACTATGAGCCTACAAAGGAAAATCAGGTTGGAACTAGTTAGAACTCTCAAGTTTAGTATCCCCCAAACTATTTACTAGTTAGAACTCTCTCAAATTCAGTTTCTCTCAAGTTGGAACTAGTTAGAACTCTCAAGTTCAGTTTCTCTCAAACTGTTTACTAGTTAGAACTCTCTCAAGTTCAATGAGATCAAAATCAAATAGCCCTCATGATCAAATGAATTCATCTTCGAGTATACTTTCGGAAGTAAGTAGTCATCTCTCTAAATTACTTTAGCCCTTATGTTTAATAATTAATTAATTAATTAATTGTAATGATTCTTTTATTTGAATAATAAATTGTAATGATTCTCTTATTTTAGATGGACATTGTTGGTGAATCAACTCCGCCTCAAAACTCCATGGTGGCACCTCGACAAAGTCCTAGTTCTCTTGATGGATCTGGAAATCCCTTCGATGCAACTCCAAAAGAAGGTGACTCAAGTGACCAAGTAAGTAAAGAAGAAGTTCTCTTAGAATCATTAAAAAGTCATGAAAGGTCTACGGTTTGGGAGCACTTTGAAAGAAAAATTGAGGGTGGTAGAGTTAAAGGGTTGTCCAAGTATTGCACCCAATCATATATGGCCGATCCGGATAAACATGGTACAACTAATTTAAGAAATCATTTAGCAATATGTAGAAGCTACGGTCCTAATAAAGAAATATTTGCCACAAATAGGCAAAATATCTTAACTTTTTCCGCCAAGAAAGATAAGTTGGAAGCTATAGGCTTTTCTCAAGAGGAAGTAACTAAGGCCAGTGTTATGATGATAATTATAGACGAGTTACCTTTTACTTTTGTCAAGGGAGAAGGTTTTTGCCATTTTTGCATGCAAGCATGTCTTATGTGGAGAGTGCCTAGTCGTAAGACAATTGCTAAGTATGTACTTAGCTTGTTTTATTCGGAAAAAGGATAAATTGAAAAGTCAATTGAAGACATTTAGGGTGTGTCTAACAATATATACATGGACTTCTATTCAACAAACAAATTACATGGTTCTCACCGCGCATGTTATCGATGATGATTGAATGTTACATAAAATTTTTTGAACTTTTGTGTCATTCCAAATCATAAAGGAGAATCCATTGCTCAACGTTTGAAGGAATGTTTGATGGAGTGGGGTATAGAAAATATGTTAACTATTACGGTTGCCAATGCTTCCGCAAATGATTTCGGTTTAAGGGACTTGGTGCACCGAATAAGTGGGTGGGGGCTTCCTAATGCACTTTTGCATGATGGAAAATATTTGCACATGAGGTATGTTGCTCATATCCTCAATTTGGTTGTGAGTGATGGGATAAAGTTGTTGAATAAAGCCATACAAATTATTCGTAATGCGGTTAGGTATGTAAGATCTTCCCCTCAAAGGTTGGAGAGCTTTAAAATGTGTGTTGAGAAAGTGTGAATTTGGATGTCCCTACTGGGTGGAATTCCACATTTTTAATGTTGGAATTTGTTTTAAAGTTCGAGATGACTTTTGATGGATTGAAAGTAGATGATGGTCACTACCTTTCGTAATTTGTAAAAGACAATCATGGTAATATGAGGGAGGGCCCACCTTTGACGGAGAGGGTATTTGCAATCTTTTTGAGACCTTTTTATAAAGTGACTTTAAAAGTATGTTGTTCTAATACTCCAACAATCCATACTGTTTTTGGTGATTTGTTTAAGATCAAAAGTCTCCTGCATGAAAACAAAGATAATGATTTTTTTGTCTATAATCTCTATGTTGATGCAGAAAAATATGACAAGTATTGGGGTTCAATTGAGGATATGAATCAATATATTTTTGTTGCACTTGTGCTTGATCCTCGCCATAAATTGGAGAAAGTTATTGATTATTTTGATATACTATTGGGTGAGGATGAAGAAAAAGTTGAAAGTGCCAGAAATGTGATGAAAGACTTGTTGATTGATCTTTACAAGATTCATGAAGATGTCTTTCGGTACACAACCAGTGTGAATAGTGGTGGTAGTTCTCAAGTGACAAGTAGAGATTCTTCATCAAGCATGATCGAAATAGAAAGAAAGTTGAAAGAAAAAAAGTGAAATGAAAAAAGCAAAGAGAGCCTGAGTTGTGCATAATTATGTGGATAGGTATCGTTCCAATTCGAGTTGTGCATAATTATGTGGATAGGTATCGTTCCAATTCTAATGAAGGAGAGGAAGAGGAAAAATTTGATATATTGAATCGGTGAGGGGTGAATGAGGTTTCTAAGTATCCTATTTTGGCACGTGTTGCAAGGGAGATCTTTGTTATTCCTGTATCAACCATTGCTTCAGAATCCTCCTTTAGCACAAGTGGACGGATAATTGATCCATATCGTAGTTCTTTGAGTCCAAAAATGGTGGAGGCTTTGATATGTACTCAAAATTGGCTTAGGTCTATCTATGTTGCATTACATCATGAGCTAACCATTGAGGAGATTGAGTTTTGTGAAGAAGTTGAGAAAGGTAATTTTATTTATTGCATTTGGTTTTCTTAGATTATTTGAAAATAACATTTTAATTAGTATTCTTTTATTATTATTTGTATGTAAAAATGGCAAGTGGAAGTTAAAAAAAAGGTGCTATGTTGCCCCCTAGGCCGCCTAAGCGTTAGCAAGCAAACTCTTGTTCAAACTTGAAATGGTTGAGTGTTGATCTTGAGAACTTGAAGAAGTGTGTGCAAGACATGGAACTTTGGATGTTTACTTGAATTTATTATTGTAGTTGTAATGTTTATTTTAAGTAGAGTATTTCCTTAAAGTTTGGACTTTGGAATGTTTATTTTAGGTGTGGAAGACTTGGAACTTTGATATTTATCTTAAGTTTGGACTTTTGAAAGATTTGAACTTTGATGTTTATTTAAAGCTTTGGACTTTTGGAAGATTTGAACTTTGATGTTTATTTAAAGCTTTGGACTTTGGAAGACTTGATTATAATTGAACTTTGAATATTTATTTTCATTGTCTTTGATTCTATTGGAGATTTGGAATTCTTATTTTTCATTGTCTCTAGAAGATGTAAATTTTGACTTGCCATTGAAAATTGGAATTTTTATTGCTATTGAAAATTGGAAAAAAAAAAAAAAATCGAACCGGACCAAAACCAAACCAAACACCAACCGATAGAAAATCGAATCGAAAAGTAATTTCGGTTCGATTTTCTGTTTTGGCAAAAAAGGGAACCGAATGAAACCAAACCCACCCCTAGACAAGAGGATGTCGTTAGCTAAGACTATGTGCGAAGAACAATTTCATCAAGTAAACCTTTATGCAACAAAATTTGTTGCAAATTATTTGGTTTTCAAGTAATTTCAGTATTATTTAATTTGAAAATTTTCGTCATTTATAATTCTGCGTGATCAATTCGTTTCGTGCATTTAGGGCTGGTTTGGTATTGCTGTGCTTTGAAAAAAAGTTGCTTTTGCTGTGCTGTGAGAATAAGCAGCCGTGAAATAAAGCAGTAGAGTGTTTGGTAAACTTTTTTGTAAAAGTACTTTTGAAAAAAAAAAAAGCAATATTATAGTGTTTGGTAAACTTTTATGTAAAACAGATGTGAAAAAAGCCGGTTTTGCAGCTTCTTGTTTTTGGCTTTTTTTCACCCAAAACTGTGAAAAAAAGCTGAAGCTGAATGTTTACCAAACACAAAAACAACTCCTAGCTTTTTTGATACCAACTTTTTTCAGAATCACCTCAGTACCAAACCAGGCCTTAATCTTATGTGACAAAGGCCTTCATGGTGCAAAGGGTACTTTTTTTTCGTTTGTTTTTCATTTTTTATTAAATTACATAATTTAATTTAATTTATTGAAGTTATTTTAATTAAATAATAGGGAAGTGTTATTGGCACTCCAAAAATCTCTATCTACACTCCTCACAAGTGTATTTTTCTTTCCAAATATAGAAAGTTTGGAGTATAGAATGAGATTTTTTAAGTGCCAATCACAATTCCCAAATTATATAATAATTAATAGAAAATATTATTTATTTATAATATATATATATATATATATATATATGAAAATGTACGTACAACTCAAAAATTGTTTATGTTTATCCAAATACATGAAAAAAGGTCGTTGAGGTCTACTGCGTCAAGGTGCTGGGTACCTTCTAGTTAAAGGAGTTGGGAGCTCGAAGATGGATGAGGAGAAGCTGGTGGGAGATGGATGTCGGAAAATTAAAGGTCCTGTAAAATCTGGGTCATCTTACCCTTCTGGGCCGCCATCGCTTTATCCTGGGTCATAATCTGGACATACTAGGCCACTAGATTTTGCTATAGGTCAGCAACATCCTGCGTCAACGCGGTGACCTATCTTGTGCCCTATCTAGAAGAGGAGGATTCAGTGTCCCGATGTCGCACATTCCCCATCCTTGGTCGGAGTCACGTCCTCGACCGGGGTCTCTCGGGAAAGTCTGCAATGCTACGTGTTGGAGAATAGCCTTGCTCTTATCCACCATAGTAACATGTAATAATAAGAAAAAAAAATGTTAATATTTAATTAATTTTACGCTACTTACAAGTGTAAGAATAATAAGAATTAAATATTCTTACCGTCACTTGCCACCGGTTGTCCCCCTTTTTGTAAAGGAATATACTTACATGGAGCTGCTCAATGGTCTCATCCTTCGATCGAACGTATACATTCTTGGACATGGCGATCTCCGAGAACTTAGAGCCCGCTTGAAAGAAAAAAAGTTAAGAAAAGTGTTAGTAATCCAAATAGAAATTATTATTTATTAGAATTTAAAATTAAAAATATAGGCTTAATTACCTTCCATCGCGTCGTCAGCCTATATGAGAAGGCCTCAAACTCGATATGTGGACAAGTTTCTTCTTCGACTAGTTGATCTTGTTGGCCTTGGCTCTCTTTTTTGTTAAACACCAAATCAACGTATTAGTTTGTCTATTTCAAAGAAAATGTTAAAAAAAAAAAATTAAAAAAAAAAAAATATTATTAATATATGTACGAAAAATTTTTCCTCCTGAAAATGCTTGCAAAGCCACTCTTAAACCTCCGGGCGCTCCACCAACTCTTCAGGACAACCCTCTAGAAGAGCAGTCTGCTGGTCATCATATAGTTCAAAAAACTTGTAGAGGTCGCTTGTCCACTATTTGTACCCGGCTGAGAACCGCTCGTCTATGTAGTTGGCCATCTTGTCATCCATGTCATCAAAATTATAGTTAACCTACTAAAATTGGTACCAGGCGGAATATCTTGTATATAAAAATTATAATCCGCTGGACTAACTAGTCAAGCCTGCTAGCCAACTAAGATAGATTTGTTAGCCAATAAATCAAAGATTCAAGCACCAATTTCAATTCCCAAAAACTATCCTAGTCAGTAAGGCCTCAGTTCATTGCAGGTTATTAATGTGTCAAGTGAGCATGACTGTGAGCACCAATGACACTTGTTGAAGAGATATATGTACCATGTATGTGTATGTGAGATGTGTGACATAGTATAAATAATTTTGAACATAAGAAGTTCTTGGCAGGAAAAAACCCACCTCTCGGTTAAAAAACCGGGGACTCTTTACTAAGTCCAATCCACTAGTGTAAACAAGGTTCAAACAAAGACCACACAAGCTCAATTCCTAGATCCTTATCTACGGTGAAGTTTTACCTTTGTGCAACCTTGCCTTACACGAGATGAACTCATTCGACCTTCAAGAAGTGGCAGCTCCTCCTGAGCTCTTCACCTTGTGGCACCAATATCAACTCAAATCATGAAATGATATGATATTACGACATGCATATAAGATTTGGATTCAAACGACCAGTCAGATTCTCTAGTTAAATAATTGAAGGAAGAATCAAACTTGAATCCAAAAGCCTAGTTTAAAAACGGATTTAAAGCTTAAAACCTGACTAAGAACTTAGTGCAAAACCTTAAAACAATGCAACCCTAATATACAATGATGGGTGTTTAATGCATGAACTTGGTTTTGCAATTAAGGTTTCATAAATAGGGAGGAAGAAAAAGGTAGAAGCATAAATGCTATTTCTATCTCTAATTTCTCTCTAGACAAAAATGTACCTAGAAACCCCCTAAAAACAAAGACCCTAGATGTGGATCTTAACCCAAAAGCATCAACTTATTTTTCACCTACCAAGGACGCTTGTTGAACTACAAACTAATCAGAAACGATCAAGGGCTGAGATTGACTATCAGCAAAAAGCTGTCAAAAAGCCTATATGGGCAAACCTTAAATTGTGTGCCCAATAGCTGGAAATTGGCGCGCAAAACTGACGAGACAACTAAGCTAGTCAGAAAGTAACATTAATTTAAAAATGAAATGCACATGCATGACCAAACCTTTTGAAGTGAGATGTGTCATAACCTTGAACGTTTATTCACAGCAACAGCAGCTCATAGCCAGAGAATATAGTCTAAAGCTAAATTGAGCATGTGGTACACAAATACAATATTTGACAAGGAAAGCCAAACACTTAAGACTAGACTTTACAATCCCCCCCTTTGGCTTTCCTTGACAAAATACCACAAGCCTAGAACTAATTTCACTCACCCACACTCAAGATAAGAACCAAGGAATGATTCCTACATATGAACAACTCTAGACAAGAACAAGTGAAATTTATCATGGGTAATAAAGGCTTGCAAGGTATGAAACACAACTAAAATTTTTTCTCCCATTTTGTCATGGTAAAACAAAGACAAGGTGGAAAATTGCACAGAATAGTCAAATTTGGTGCAAATACACAGGACAAGAACAACAAAAGCACATCAGATAAATAATTTGCAATAGATCATATGGACCAAGCAAAGTGTAGCAACAAGTAAGCACAAAATGAAAACCACCACCCCCCCACCCCCCAGCGCGGCCCCCCAAAAAAATGGAAACTTCCCCAGAAATGATGCTTGCAATATTACCAACTCTTGAACAAGATTACCACACTGAATTAGAGATTTGCACCAATAGACAACCAACAACATAACAACCAGTAAGAGAATGAACTAAGATGTGGCTTGAATATCTATGCTTCCTAGAGATATGTAATTTGAAGAACACAAAAAGTAGATGTGCAATGCAGTTCTCAATGGACAAATCTCCAAAGGCATACACAAACATTAATAATGAGATTAACACAAGCTCATTATCCTGCAGTGATGTGTCAAGGTATGAGAAAAAGGATTTGGGATAGCCATCTTAAAATCATAGATCCAAGCACTTAACCAAAAGGATCATGCCAATTTTAACCAAGCTTTTAAAAATTCATTGACCTTAAGAGAGAACACTTCCTATATAATATAAACAAAGGACAAGACGTGCAAAATAAGGTAAAGGCCTTGAATGAAGGGAGCACATTTTGTGAGACTTTGAGTGAGACACCAATTGAGAGATGTCAAGGTCATTTGAGAGAAGTGTATAATTTATGAACCACATTGATGTATGACCTGTGGAAGGGAATTTGAGACATTGAAACACCCCATGACATTGCATGAAAGGATACTTTTGAAGAGATTTTCCCTTGATCGATGATAATATTTCTTGAAGTAAAACCCCCTTTGTTGTTTTCGATGTTCATATACTCCCTTTTAAATTTTTTTTTTTATATTTTATTTTGGGGAGAGACAAAAAGGAACAAGGGAAATGACACTTGGTTTAGATTACAGAGTAAGTAAAGTCACTACCAATCACATAGAACCAAAGCAAGTCTAAAACCAAAATCACCTTAAGGTTTGGATGATGGAAACATGATTTTTCAGAAGCTATCAAGACAATAGGGAGAACCCTTGACATTAGAGTGAATAATTATCCAACAATAATCCCAAAAATATCATGAATGTATGACAATTAAGATAAGCATATAGAGAGACAAAACATAGGTATCTGATGAGCATTCTGACAAGACAGACACAACCTGGAAGCGTAGCTATTTAAACAATTTAGTTTATAGCAGAAAGACCAATAGACCATGGAAGATCTTTGTACCTTCAATTATTTAGGGCTTTAGTGAATATGTCAGCTAGTTGTTTTTCGGTTGGCACAAAGTTTAGGGTAAGTATCTTACCTTCCACTAGATCTTTAATGAAGTAATGCTTGATGTCAATGTGTTTGGTTCTCAAATGTTGGACAAGGTTCTTAGAAATATAAATTGCACTCAAGTTATCACAATAAACAAGAAAAGTGGATTGAGATATACCGTAGTCACTGAGCATGTGTTTCATCCACATTAGTTGAGTGCAACAACTCCTGTCAGCCACATATTCTGCCTCAACAATAGACAAAGAGACACAATTTTGCTTCTTGTTGTGCCAAGAAACCAAATTGTTCCCAACATAGAAAGCTTCCCTAAAGGTACTTTTTCGATCATTAATGCAACCAGCCCAATCAACATCATTAAACCCAACCAAGTTTATGTTGGTGTCATGAGTATATTGAAGTCCATAATCAGTGGTGCCACACACATCCTTGATAACCCTCTTGGTTGCTTGTAAGTGAGACTTATTGGGACAACTTTGAAACTGTGCACATACTCCAACAACAAATGTGATGTCTGGTCTACTAGCAGTCAGGTAGAGTAAGCTTTCTTCACCAAGTTCTTGGCATACTTTGTTTGAGAGATGAAGATGCCATCATTTTCTTATTTCACTTGAAGTCCAAGGAAGTAGTTTAATTCACTAACCAAGCTCATCTCAAATTCACTTGTCATCATATCGATAAATTGTTTCACAAGAGAATCAGAAGTAGACCTAACAACTATGTCATCCACATACACTTAAGCAATCACAACATGAGATTTAACCTTTTTAACAAACAACATTTTATCAATAGAGCCATGAGTATAACCATGGGTAAGAAGATTAGAAGACAACCTGTCATACCAGGAACTTGGGGCTTGTTTAAGATCGTAGAGAGCCTTCCTCAATTTGTACACCTATATGGCCTGTGAGGATCCTCAAAACCCTTAGGTTGTTCCACGTAGACTTGCTCATTAAGATATCCATTAAGGAATGCGGTTTTGACATCGATTTGGAAAAGCTTGAACTTTAAATGGCATGTAATAGCACAAAAAAGTCTGACTGATTCAAGACGAGCAACATGAGCGAAGGTTTCATCAAAATCAACAGCTTCAGGTTGAGAGTATCTTTGAGCAAAAAGTCTGGCCTTATTTATTTATTTATTTTTATCACATTTCCTGACTCATCAAACTTATTCTTGTAAATCCATTTAGTGCCAATAACGTTAGTGTTCGATGGACGATCGACAAACAACTAGATTTCTTCCTCTCACATATTCAGCTTTTTTTGCATGGCAAATATCCATTCTTCATTAGTTAGGGCATCTTTGATATTCTTGGGCTCAATCTGGGAGACATAGCAAACATTTGCAACTTCATCAGCTATTTGTCTTCGAGTTCTAACGTCTTTGGCAATTGGATCCATAATTTCCTCATCACGATGACCTTTGGCCCACTTTGGTTTATCCTTGAGTATGACATGAGAATCTTGATCAGTGCTTAATTCACTCTCATTGTCACTTTTTGACACCACACTTGACTCAATAGAAGGATCACTGCTATCCTTAGTAGAGGGAAATAACACATCATCATTTTCAGTTGCCAAAGAGGGATGGACATTAGTGTCATCAATCTTGACATTTATAGACTCTATGATGGGTTTTGTTCTTAGATTGTAAACCCTATAAACCCGACTTGTGTTAAAGTACCCCAAGAAGATTCCTTCATCACTCTTAATATCAAACTTTGCTAGATGTTCTCGATCACGTAAACTGTAGCAAACACTCCCGAAGACTTTGAAATACTTTGAAACACTTTACCATTGGCTTCTTACCCTTTTAGAGTTCATAAGGTGTCACATTAGTGCCACTTCTGAGAAACACTCGATTTGAGATGTAATAACGGTGTTCATGGCCTCGGCCCAAAAGTGTTTTGCCAAGTTTATGCTGTTCAGTAGCACCCTAATCATCTCTATCAACACAAATTTTCCTTCCCAATACACCATTTTGTTGAGGCGTGATTGGAGCAGAAAATTCATGCTTGATGCCATTTGTTGAACATAAATCGTCAAAGTGAGCATTCTCAAATTTGGTTCCATGATCAGTTCTGATTCTGACTAGAGCAAGATGGCTAGATAGAGATTCATTCAACATTACTTTGTACATAGTGAAGAACCGTTGAAAGGTATCAGATTTTTCCTTAAAAATCATACCTAAGTGAACCTAGAGTAGTCATTTGCAATTACTAAGATGTACTTCTTACCATCAAGAGATAAGGTCTGAATTGGTCCAACAAGATCCATATGAATCAATGGAAGAGGCTTAGTTGTTCTAATGTCAGTCACTTTCTTGTGAGCCATCCTAGATTGCTTTCCTAACTAACATGATCCGCAAACATATAAGTTAGAAACAGAAAGAGGTGACAGCCCCCTAACAACCTCATGTTTGGATAATTTCTTGAAGTCTTTGAAGTTCACATGCCTAAGTCTGTTATGCCACAATACGCTAGTTTCATCAATAGTTTTATGGCACATAGAGTATTCTGCAATTTTAGAGACATCAAGAATGTAGCAATTGTCTCCAGATCTTGAGAGTATAAGCAAATTCTTTCTATGTTTATCCACAATCCGGCAACCTCTTTTTGAGAAGCATATCTCTTGGGTAAGGTTCTCAAATTTTTTTGAACAACGTTGTTTCATCAATAGGCTTTCCTAACCCCAAGGCTTGATTTGTCAACATTTCAACTTTCTCATATAAAACTGAGAATGTCTTAGACTTGAGTATTCTCAAATCCTTAAATTTTGAAAGAGTCATTTGGAGTTTTAGATCTCTCACTTGTTTATCACCCTCATGAAGAATTTAGAGTTTGTCCTAAGCTTGCTTTGCAGTTGTGCAATATCAAACATGAGCAAACTTATTAGACGAAATGTTAGAAACAATAGCATTCTTTGCCTTTCTATCAGCCATGGTTGAAGCAATTTCTCCTTGAGTTCATTCACCTTTTAGCTTAATCGCACTCTCCATTGACTAGCCTCGATATAGCCTTCCACTTAAGGGTGAGATAATCAACAACTATAAGATCTTGAGCAAATCGGTGTAGGCTAAAGTTCTCAGCTTAACAAATCATCTAATTGATAACATGGCATCGGGCTCCACATGTTATTAAGCAACTAACCAGTAATTTGATATCAAGCTAAGCCCAAATACAAAGCAATAACTAGACAGAACTTTAAGCAATTCTAATTTACTGGAGATTGAAGGACCTGGCTAGCGATTCTGTCCAAATCAACAAAAGACATGCCATTAGGACTAGTGGTGGCCTCCGTTGCCAACTTTTTCCATTCCTGGGCTTTCTTCCGCATCTCTTTGCCTTCCTCTCCCTCCATTAACTTTCTCACAAGTCCTTCTATGTAATCTCTTTTCACATCGCCCTCTATCTCCATGCCTATGCCCCACTCTTTGCAACTGAACCTACAATTCATTTGTTGATCTGCAAAGACGGGCCAACAGATCATAGGCACTCCACCACACACGCTTTCAAGAGTAGAGTTCCATCCGCTGTGGGTCAAGAACCCTCCGATAGCTGGGTGACTCAGAACTTCTTGTTGAAGGCACCAACTTGCCACTAGACTTCTTTCTTTGGTCTCTTCCGAAAACTCTGACGGAACGACAGCTGATTCCCCACCAACAAGGTCAGGCCTAATTACCCAAAGGAATGTTTGATTGCTGTTTGCAAGTCCCCAAGCAAACTCAGTGAGCTGCTCCTCTGTCATGACTGTGATGCTTCCGAAATTGACATAAACCACGGAATTGGGTTCTTTGGAGTCGAGCCATTCAAGACACTCTGGTTCTTCTGTCCATAGGTTTGATCCAATCGACTTCAACTCGTTCTCTGCTGGGATCTGATTAAGCTGTAGATGTAGGGGTCCGACGGAGTATATAGGTGGTAGCAAAGTGGAAAGTGCATCTAACACTTCATGCTCAAGGGCATAAAACGTGTTCAAAATGAAAGCAGAAGCTCTATGATATCGTCCTATTTCAACCCTAAGAAATTCCAACATGATGTCATTTGGGTCTGTGGTTCTAAAGAAGGTTGGGATGTCCCTCAGTCGGATACCTCTCATGCCCGGTATCCAATCTATAACCGTGTCCAAATACCCATTCGTCAAGTAGCTTGCATCTGCAAATGAAATTGAGAAACAATTCTAAGGTGTTAATATTCTTTTAAAAAAATTAACACGTTTAGTACATAGTCAGTGTTACCAAATGACCACTCAGGAAGGAATTTGTAGTTAGTGTACCTTTAAGGGGTATTAAGCCCTTTTCGATGAGAGGGCTCAACTGAAGGTAGCCCATCAAACTGCAAGCACTTGCTGTTGCAAAAATAACAACTGGAATGCCCAATTCTTGGGCTGCTTCGAGCGTGAAGGTCATGCCACCATCAGAAACTATGCAGGTAACTGGAGGGGAACTGGGCAAGGAATTGAGCTTGGACAAAAGGTCTTTGAAAGGTGCTAAGCAATTTTTCTTAGTGGAAAAGCATAGAGCTGTTATGTCTTGAGTGGCATTGACATCAGTTGTAGGGAGGCCATCAGGAATGGTTTCGAACCTAAAGGAGGGGAGGCCATCAAGAGAGTTGGGACCTCGGGCTTTTAGAAGGCGTCTGTGGTTGAACTCTGTGTTCACAAAGGTTGTGTGAAAGCCTTTGTAGTTGAGGAGCTTGGCTAATTGCAGCATAGGGATTATGTGACCCTGAGCTGGGTACGGTATGAAAACTGCATGTGGCTTCTCTATCATACCTTTTGAACCCATTTTTTTTCTTTGCAAAAATCAATTAGGACAAAGCTAAGGAAAATGAATATGCTTGGGAAGAGGTCTTTACGGTACCAGTTTTATACCAAGGAGAGAGAGAATCAATTAGTTCACAAGCTCAACAATAAATTAGTCACACTTAGACACAAACGATGAGATCCGTGATGTACTGCACTGCAAGTTGCTGCCATTGATTTTTGTTTGTTATTAAAATAAATAAGTTCACCAAAAATTTTTTATTAAAATAAATTTTTTTTGGTGAACTTATTTGGTGCCATTAATTTTTGTTTGTTATTAAAATAAATAAGTTCACCAAAAAAAATTTATTAAAATAAATGTTTTTTGGTGAACTTATTTATTTTAATAAGTTTTCAGATTTGTTTAATTGTTTGCACATTCTGATTCCTATTCTATATCCTTAGTATTAAAATAAATTCAGGGTTGCCGCTTTTTTCTCTTCTCCATGGGAGTCTTCCTCTCCCTATGAGATTCTCCTATTAACTGCGTTGTCGATCCTTTACCAACCCACCTGAGCACCATTAACCCACTTCCTTTGAGTATTGTCAAGTTCTATCTGACCCCTCATTTTCATTTAAGATAGCCCCATTTCTTTGTCTGGCGCCTTAAATCCACCACATCGATTATTGGTTAGTTTTTGTCAGAACTCGGAAACCCCTATTAACTTGTTAAGATGTAAACATGACGTAATTATAACTGTTTAAATAGAAGGGAATGGAAGGAAAAAGAGATTAAGAAGGAAAGAATCCTACTCCTTTTCTCGGAGGCCTGGATGTTGATGACTTTATGGATGGGACCTCCATCTGCGCGTTGATTGGGGTTTGGATTGACGTTCACCGTGCAATCCCTCTGGCAACCAAGGACTTTATGGCAACATTTATGAGCTCTCAAGAACCAAAGGACCCGGCTTCTCTACCCTTTTAGTTCTCATACACTCTTATCTCTTTTTATTTTTTGCGATTACGGTTAAGTCACGTTAATATTTTATATTAATTTTTTTTTATAGAGATAATAAGATAAAAAACAATAGTGATATAAAATGTTAACGTAGCTTAACCGTGACCTTACAAATAAGAAGGGATAGAAGTGTATAGAAACTGAGAAGACAGAAAAGCCAGGTCCACAGCCAAAAACAGGTCAGTGGGTGGAAGACTAGGTTTCTAGATCAGTTGTAGGGAGGCCGGCCATCAGGAATGGTTTCGAACCCAAAGGAGGGGAGGCCATCAAGAGGGTTGCGACCTCGGGCTTTTAGAAGGCGTCTGTGGTTGAACTCTTTATTCACAAAGGTTATGTGAAAGCCTTTGTAGTTGAGGAGTTTGGCTAATTGCAGCATAGGGATTATGCGACCCTGAGCTGGATACGGTATGAAAACTGCATGGGGTTTCTCTATCATAGCTTTTGAACCCATTTTTTTTCTTTGCAAAAATCAATTAGGACAAAGCTAAGGAAAATGAATATGCTTGAGAAGAGGTCTCTACAGTACCAGTTTTATAGTCACACTTGGACACAAACGATGAGATCCGTGATGTAATGCACTGCAAGTTGGTGCCATTATGTTTTGTTTGTTAATCTATTTTGATATTTTTTTTTTGGCGAACTTATTTATTTTAATATTTTGTGTTCTGTAAGTCTTCAAATTTGTTTGATCATTTGTACGTTCTGATTCCTATTCTATATCCATAGTATTAAAATAAATTAAGGATAAATTAGATTTTCATCCCTCATTCTTATTAGTTGAAATCTTATTCATTTTTCATTTTTGATCAAGGTCCATTGAGTTTAATTCATGTCATTATTTGAATATTAAATTATTTACAAGTCATTATATGTCAATTTAAAAATGCAAAATTATTAATCATTTTCTAATATAATCCTCTTACTATTTTTTTGTTTCATATACTTCTATTTGTAATTTGAATCTTTTTTTTTTAATTTATACCAATATTCTTTTTAGTTTTAGTTTGTACCCATATTTTTTATTTAATTTGTACCAATATTTTTTTATGAACATACCCATGCTAATTATATGTGTTTATTTTATGTTTTAAAATATATCAATAGTTATTTCTTACACTATATTAATAATTATGTGGGTACATTTTTTTTTTTTTTTGCTAGAACTATGTGAAAAACAAATTACTCTATTATTGATTTTTTAGTAACTCTTATATTTGTAACAATATTATTTGGATTTGTTTAAATTTTATAATTTGTGGGGTATGAGTGCATAAATGTATGAGTTAAATCCCTTAAATGATGGATCTTGATTAAACTATTTAAACACATAAGGTTTTGTTCTAACAATTAGGTTGATTAGGGACCGGAATCAAAATGACGTATAAATTAAACTATTCTAAAATCTCAAGTATCACTTTTTATTTATTAATTAAATAATGTGAAACTTAAATTAATGTTAATGTTACAGGACTGCAGCTATTTAGTTTTGGCTTGATATCCCATGATATTTAGTTATTTACATAATGCTTTTACCCTAGATTGAAAATTTGAAATGATTGGCTTGTTGCTTTTAACCTAGGGTTCGATCTCGCACAATCTCATGTTCACTTGCTGATGCATTTTCAGAAATTTGGTGCTAGTTTTCAATTCCCCGTGTGTGCCGACAAAGACTCTTCCAGGTTATTACCTTTTAGAGGCCGTGTCATCAAATATTTTATTTTCATTTTTTTTTTTTTGGAAAACTTAAATTTATTTGGTAACTGTTGAAAGAAATAGAAAACAGAAAATTAGAAACTGAAAGCAACTTTTTTAAGATTTCAGTTTTTGCTTGATTTTAGTTTTCAGTTTTTTTTTTTTTTTTTTTTTTAAATATTTACCAAATGATAATTAAACAATGCCCTTAGTTTTTGTAGTTTGTGATTCCTTTAGTGTGAAATAAATGGTAGTGTTGGTTTTGTACCCAATACGTTCATCACAAGCACTTAAAAGGAGAAAGTTTACCAAACTAAAAGCACTTAGAGTATGTGGTGCATTTAAAACATTTGATAAGATACCTATATAGGCGTGCTTCACCGCAACCAAAAAGCAATCATGCTTATTCCTCTTCTCTTAACAACTAACAATTTAATCTAATAACGCCATCGTTTGTAAAAAATGAAATACTTATATAGTGTTTTCCGTTAGTTTTGCTGAATATTATCTCTCTGTTTCATGTCTTTCGCTTGTCTGATGTTTTTTTTTTAATTTTTTTAATTTTGTCGGGAAAAATAAATTTCATTGCATTAAGAAAATACAAGGGCTGTGCCTGGGCCAACATAGATCACTGGGCCAACACAAAAGATGACCCCTAAGTTGTATCACTAATGATCCCTAAATTGTATCTCATTGTTCGTCTTAAAACTCATTCTAATCTGACGCATGATTGGAATATAAATGATTCTATTGGCATTAAACAAGACTCTGATTAACATTATCATTGTTTATTCTCATAAAACACCAATTATTGAGTCATACTGGAAAATTTCTAAGAAACTGTGATTCATATATATAGGATAGGTTTTTAATCACCTCTAATTCCTCCGAGATAGAGGCACCTGGTTAACTATTTAGTCCAAGTCCAAAAAAGATAACCCATGGGGACTAGTGGTGGCCTCTTTTGCCAACTTCTTCCATTCCAAGCTTTCTTCCTCATCGCTTTGCCCTCTTCTCCCTCCATCAACTTTCTCACAAGTCCCTCTACGTAATCTCTTTTAATATCACCCTTGATCTCCATGCCTATGCCCCACTCTTTGCAATAGAACCTACAATTGGTTTGTTGTTCTGCAAAAAAGGGCCAAATGATCATGGGCACTCCACCACCCAAGCTTTCAAGAGTTGAGTTCCATCCGCAGTGTGTTAAAAACCCTCATATAGCTGGGTGGTTCAAAACTTGTTCTTGAGGACACTAACTTGCTAATAAACTCTTTTCTTTGGTTTGTTTGAAAAACTCTATAGGAACCACAGACGAATCCCCACCAAGGTCAGGCCTAATACCCACAGAAATGTCATATTTGTTAAAATATAAGCGAGTATGATCTCAGTTTAATGGAAATTATAAAAAATGATGATGTAAATTTTCTGAAATTTTACAGAAGTTGCAGAGAGAGAGAGAGAGAGGGGAATGCTTTTCACAAAAATGCTTGCATTCATCACACCTCACACCAAATATGTGTGAGAATATATTACCGTAGAGAGAAAGAGAGAGGGAGATTCTTTCTTTCCATTACAACCAAATCCAACCATCCATGTAATTTATCCTATAAGATAGTTACAAGTGTCAACACAGATCACTAACTCTAGGATTACATCTTAGCTGCACATTTAGACTATAATCCAACGGTTCACATTAAAACTGGAAAACTAAGACTTGATCAAATACATCTCTAGCACAAACACTTATATTCTAACACTCCCTTCTAAGTGTTGTTCTGAGATTACTCCAAGTGCCTTCCTCAGATATTCAAATCGATCTTTGGCCAAAACGTTGGTAAAAATGTTTGCTACTTGCTCTTCAATTTTACAATACAATAGATCAATTTCTCCATCTTGCAAAAGCATCTCGAATGAAATGAAATCTTCTGTTTATATGTCTTGTTTTGTGGTGATGCATTGGATTCTTGGTTATTGCTATAGCAAAAGTATTGTCACATAGAATTTGTGTTGGTTCAACCTATTCTTCACCAAAATCTGAAGGCACAAATCTCAACCAGATTATTTGATCTCAACCAGATTGTTTGTGCAATGGCTTCTGCTGCACTAACATATTCTGCTTCTGATGTTGAGAGAGCTGCACTACTTTGCTTGATTGATGCCCAAGAAAATGCGACTGAACTAAGATTAAATGCATATATCCAAATGTACTCTTCATATCATCATCACTCCCTGATCAGTCACTATCATAATAGCTAATTTGCATTGCTTTTTTCCTTTTTTCATGAGCTATTCCATAGTCAAGTGTGCCTTAAATGTATCTAAGCACTCTATTGGCTGTTCCCATATGTTTTCTGGCAGGATTATGCATGAATCTGGCTAGCAAACTTGCTGCAAACATGATATCTGGTTTGCAGCAATTAGCTTGTTCACTTCCATCAACTTTAGACAGTTTTTCATTCACTATAAGAGGAGTAGCAACAGACTTGCAATCCTTGAGACCAAATTTATCCAATAAATTCTTTGCATATTTCTTCTAGTGCAAGAAAATGCAAAGATTCAATCTACAAAACACCTAGTCCCAGAAAGTGATGCAACAACCCAAGATCAGTCATTTTATCCAATAAAGTCTTTGTATATCTCTTCTTGTGATATCCCATCCTCAAAATTATTATTTTATTTTATTCTTGAAGTATTTCGAAGATTTGATTGGAACTAGTTCTTTATTTCTCCAAATTTAAGAAAAACGAAGTGAGGGGTACTTTAGTTATTTCTAATTTTCTTGACCTTTTCAGTCAACTCTTGAAATGGTTAGGTAGAGTTCGATTCCATGAGCGCGTAGCCATAAACAGATCTTATTTCCGAGTCAGAATGGAGAAGTTAGAGTCGTTTGAAGTTGGTGGCATTTTGGCAATTTTACCAAAATGCTATAAATGGGAGTGAAACCTCTAGTAAAGGAGTAGGTTTCTGAAAAATGGGAAAACAAAAAAAAAAACTGTTACTAACCCGTTTTAGGGAGACTTGGACCCATAAACCCACCAAACTTGACCCGTTTGTATCTTCTTCATCCGAGTTCCGTTTTGGGAGATCTTGGTGTCCATCGAAAGCTCTTGACGAGCCCTACATCTTGTGATGTTAGATTTCCCCATTTCTTTTCCATCTTTGCAGTTCGAGGTCGCAAAGCCCACGACTTTCCTGCAGTTTTATCATTTTTCCGGCGATTCCGGCAACGATTTCCTTCGAGTGAGGTATGAAACTTCATCTACTCTTCATAATCTTCAAGTTGGTATGCTTAATTTGTGCTTTTGTATTCATTTTAGAGTTAGGTGTTTAGAACCCTAGAAATCCGGTTTTCTCCGGTGAATTTGAATAGTTTCAGGTTAGAATTTATTGTCGGTCTAGTTGTGAAAAATGTTTCCCTTGTTGAGCTCTAGCTACCACATAAATTTGAGCTCATCTAGTTAATGTTGAAAATTCAAGGTTTCTAAACCCTCCATCTTGACTTCCACCGCGTGTGGCGGTGCGTGGGATCGTTCACAAGTGTTGTCTAGGTTTCAAATACCTTCTAGTGACCCTGTAAACCTATGTCTAGCTTAGTTTCCAAAGATTCAATTGTTTGGTGTGGTGATCAATTTGGACCGCCACTTGTTTGTGTGATTGACGACAATCCGACCGTTGGATCATAATGAAACTTTAGTATATTATTCTCGAAGCATAATGTGGACTTTGGGAAGTTATGGATCATAAATCTAATTTGCGGATCATTGTGGACCCCATCGTTGACCGAGAGTTGAATTGTGGTCAACATGTGTTGGAACGTTCTAAATAATAGAATTAGTACTATGGGAGACTTAAGTGAAGTCTAGTGGGCCTACATTGGTTAGAGAGTGACTTGAACATATATGATATGGTTTTTACCTTGATTTCTTATATTGGTATCTTCTATGAATTTGACTTGGTTTTATAATGTGATTATATATATATATAGCCATAGACCTATGTTTATTAAACATGATTTGGCTTGTGTACTGATGATGATCGTGATATGTGATTTGATGTGCATATTCGAAAGGTGGTTGATTTACATAGATGGTATGATATGATGAAATGTGAGTGACTTTAATATATGTGAATATGAAATGGTTTTATAATCATTTTTCCTATAAATTGTTAATTTTTATATTTAGCCAATGATGTAGTTATATGAAGTGGGATTTGACGTGCATATTGAAAATATGGTTTGTTTTGTGTGATTGGCTTGATTTGATGAAGGTGAGGGCTAGTGGTGGACCGTTAACCCATTGTCATGGGGTTTGTTGCTTCAAAACATGTGTCAATGCTTGTTTCATTATTTCATTTCTTGTTTCGTTGAGCCTTTATAACTTGAGTAACCGTTTCATTGATTGGTGATTATGCAATGTACTCCGCGATTCCGTTGAGTGATGGTCCGGAATCGTATCTTGGTTTGGACTTCGTTGAGTGATGGTCCAGAATCCTTCCTACTCCACTCCATGATTCCGTTAAGTGATGGTCCGGAATCGTATCTTGGTTTGGGTTTCGTTGAGTGATGGTCCGGAATCATTCTTACTCCGCGATCCCGTTGAGTGATGGTCCTGAATTGTATCCACCTTAGTTCATTGAGTTTAGTTTAAGATAGTTGCAAAGGTCTAGGCTTTGGATGAACTGTGTCGCCCTAATTCTACTTTCATTGTGTGTATGTGAATATGGGTGTGAGATGTTATGGTTGTTTGAAATGAACTTTTGGATGTCTGGGTGACTCCCTCGGAGTTTTCAAAAGTTTGGTATTGATTTCTTATGAAATATTTATATTCAAGGTTTATAAATTGTGATTGATGACTGGTTTTATTATTGTATCACATACTTATTTTATTGTCCCTCACCCGAGCCTCTCAGCTTATCTGAGTGCCTGATTTGCCAGTGCACCAATTCCATAATATTGGCATTGAGTTTACATATGACAAGTCTGGGTAGATTATGAGAAACCACTTGATATTTTGGTTCCTTTGAGTGGTCCGGAACCCAATGTTGTTGGATTCCGTTGAGTGGTCCGGAATCCTTGCTCTTGTTCATTCCGTAAGGTGATCTTAGAATCCTAAATTCGAGTAGATGGGAATTACCTACAATAGATATTGTGAAAATAAATTAGAATTACCATGTTATTATTCATAACCCAAGTTGGGAATTATGTAGAGTTCTTTAATTAAATTCGTGAAATGATATGTTATCTCACTGATTGATTAACGTAATTAAATATTAATATTGTGCTTCGTGATTCCTTGATATGTTACAAGCTACGTATTGAGATATAATGTTGGAAGCATAGTGATTGGTATGATGAAGTGAAATGTGATTTGACTTGTGTATTGGAAATGGTTGTGACATGTGATTGAAATGCATATTGATTTGCTTGGGAGATGTGAGGTCTAGTAATTGACCGATAACCAATTGTGATGTGGATTTGTGCTCGATATTGCTTCGTTTCGTTGAGTTTTCGTGAATTGAGTAACTTGAATCATGTCTTGTTCCTTCGAGCCGTTGTTATGCCTTTTGGACTTCCGTTCAATTCTGTTGGGTGGTCTGGAACTGAGTTTTGCTTGGATTCCGTTGAGTGATGGTTCAGAATCCCCTTTGGTGCCTTGGTCCGTTGGGTGGTCCAAAATCCCCTTTTTCCAAAGATGTAGTCTTCAACTGAATTGTGTTGCTCTAGCCTTGCGTTTCGACATATTGTATGTGTTATTGATGATGTGATGGTTGACATTATTGATTGATGTGATTATGGAATGACGTTGGATATGAGTGTGGTTATCATGAGTATTTTAGTTGATTAATATTTCTAGAGAATAATGTGTACTTTGTTAATTCTTAACTATGATACAGTGGGAAACGTGATGAATTATGTGATGGATGAAGTGGAAATGTTAATCGTCATGTGGGATTGTTATGTTGGATATCATTGTTATTGTTATGATTAGACTTGTTGATAAATGTGGCTAGAGAATGGTATTGTGCTTCGTTGGTTCTTTGAAATGATATATGTTGTGAATTGCGGTATCATGTTGCAACATAATGACCTATATATAGATGGAGGGGAAATCATGATTTTCAGGTGGGTTTGTTATGTAACCCTGAGTCGAGTAATTTCATGCTTGTCAAATTCTATTGATTGATTGAGAAATGTTATGCCTTTCGACTTAATCGAACTGTGATATATGTCAATTATTGTGCATGACGAATGACGAATAACTTGATCCCTGCTTAGGGTACGTAGGCAATTTAACGGGGGAGGTTAGATGCAACCATAAAGGCATACACAAAATTTCTATGCGATTCGATTATTGAGTTGTGCTTTGCCCATATTCCGGAGGTGGTGTATGATGGATATGGATTTTTGGTGATGTCACGTGTCAATTATGGACATATGTTGGGACTGGGGCGTGACACCCTGTGTAGATGATGTCATCTACATACAATGAAACAATGAGTATTCCACTCTTAAAAGTCTTGATATATAGTGTTGCTTCACTAGGACTTCTATGAAAACCAGCCTCAGTGAAATAAGAATTGATCTCCTCATACCAAGCTCTTATATCTTGTTTAAGACCATATAATGCCTTCTTGAGTCTGTAAACTTTATATTCCTTGTTTTTAATCACAAAGCCATGAGGTTGATCAACATATACCTCTTCATGTAACACTCCATTTGGAAATGCTAACTTCACATCAAATAGAAAACAGTTTCTATCCTTTCTGTACAGCCAGTGCAACAAGTGTCCTAATTGTATCAAGCCTTGAAGGGCAAAAGTTTCATTGAAAGTACACCTGGCTTCTGAGAATAGCCTTTGGCAACCAACCTTGCTTTGTTTTTCTGCACAGAGCCATCAAGGTTCAATTTGGTTTTGTAGACCCATTTGACACCAATTACTGGTTTATTAGATGGTCTACTAACCAACTCCCAAGCATTGTTCTTCTCTGTCATTGTAATCTCATTCTCCATGGCTTTCTACCATGAGTCATCTTTGGATGCCTCTTTAAAGGTTTCTGTCCCAATAATGCACAAGTTACAGTTCTGCAATATTTTTGTATTTAAGTAGAGTATGATCAAAATATGTGAATCTGAACCTTCACTTTGTTCTGTAACAATTATCTCAACATGTGATTCTTCAGGATTTCTAGATATCTCATCATGCAACTTTGATATCTCAACTTGAGCTAAACTTGATTCACAGGTCTATTTTTTCTTCTCATCTGACATTTCAGTAAGTGGAACTGAAATACTTCTTTCTTCTTGTGTACTCCAATCCCAGCATGCTTCTTCATTTAAAACTACATCTCTGGAAATAATGACTTTTCCTGATTCAATGTTGTACAACTTGTAACCCTTTTCACAGCTTCCCTATCCCAGAAATAGACATCTTGTGCTTGATAAGTCAAGTTTATGCCTCTGTTAGTCTAGAACATGTAAGTAACATAGAGAACCAAACACTCTTAAGTGTCTAATCCCTGGATTTCTTCCAAGCTTCAAAGGGAGTTTTCTTATCCAAGGCCTTAGTTGGACGTTTGTTTAAAACATACATAGCAGTGTTAACTGCTTCAGCCTAAAACTCAAGTGGTATCTTGTTTTCAACCATCATACACTTTTCCATCTCCACAACAGTTCTATTTTTTCTTTCAGCCACACCATTCTGTTGGTGAGTAAGCCACTATGAGCTATCTTTCCATTCTCATTTCTTCACAAAACTTGTTGAACTTCATAGATGTATACTCTTCTCCTCTATCAGTTCTCTGTTTCTTCAACTTATAGCCACTTTGCAGTTCACCAATAGCCTTAAACTTCTTACATTGAATACCTCATACTTGTATCTCAAGAAATAAACCTAGCATATCTAAGTAAAATCATCAATGAAAGTGAGAAAATACCTATTTCCAGCTTTTGTAATAGTTTGCATTGGTTCACAAACATCAGTGTGTACCAATTCCAAAGGGATAAAAGCTCTACTTGTTGTCTCGTTTGGAAAAACATCTCTACAATGTTTTTCAAGAATGCAGCCCTCACACACTTCCTTGGTGTTTTTGATCTCTGGTAAACTGAGCACCATTTCATGCTCTTGAAACAACTTCAAACTGTTTATATTCAAGTGTCCCATTCTTCTATGCCAGATCAAGGTTGACTTACTCATATTTGCCCTAAATGCAATGTGTAAATCAATTTGAAGTCTCAAAGGAAAACTTCTGTTTCATTTCATTGGTACTTTGGCAAGCAGATTAAAGAGAGAGCAGTCATCATAAATCTCAACCTTGTTGTCCCAAAAAATAAGAAAGTATCCATACTCCATCATTTGCCTCACACTAAGTAGATTCTCATTTAAACCAGAGACTAACATGACTTCCTTGCTATATCTCCTACACATTTTAGTGCCAACCATCAAGCTTCCTTTTCCAATAACATCAACTAGATGTCTTGTGCCCATTTCAACCTTTGCAGTTATATTTCTATCAATATCAACTAGCATATCTTCTCTACTAGTCATGTGGTTACTACAACCACTGTCCACATACCACACATCTATAATAGACTTCATATTAATTGCATTACTGACATAAAATATAGTTGGTGTAAGGGAAATCTGATTTGCATAATTCAACTGCTGAACATTTTTCTTGTTATTGCAGTCGCTTGCAATGTGACCAATTTTTCCATATCTATGACATTTAGGTTTGCCTTTAAGAAAGCATTCACCATAATGATACTTATCACAATATCTGCAAGGATTCCCACCATCATCTGTAGTTGTAGTTTGCCATCCAGATTGATAAGTAGGCTTTCGATCCCACATTTTGAATTTTGGTTTCCAATTTTTCTGGTATCGATTGCTTCGATTTCTAGAAGAATTAGTATGTTTTGGGTTCACACTGAGACTAGCCAAGGCTCTTTCAATTTTGTTCTCATTGTGCCTCTCCAACCTTTGTGCAAAACTCTTCAATGAAGCAACAACTTCTTGAACCTCAATCACATTTATATCCTTTGAATGCTCAAACAGATAACATATAGGATCATATGAAGAGGGCAAACTAATTATCATTTTTTGCACAATTCTCTCTTTAGATAATTCCTCTCTATAGCTTCTCATTTGATTAACTAGATCAAACAATTTTGTAAGATAAACAAAAAAGGACTCATCATCTCTCATTCTGGTATATTCAAATTCCCTACTAAGACCTTGTAATTTAACACTTCTAACATGTTTATCGCCATGAAATTCTTGCAGTAAGACATCCCATGCTCCCTTCAAGGCTTCTTCATGAGAGATCTGAGGAAATATCTCATCAAAGATAGCTCCCTGAATCAGCCCCAAAGCTTTGGCATCCTTCATGAGCTTCTCCATGAGAGTCATCACCCAGCAATGCTAGATTCTTCTTTTTCTTTCTTCTTTGCATCAAACTCAAGCAATTTCTTCGAATTTCAAACTGATTTCTTCACATATTCAAACACCCAATATCAAACGATCGAACCTAGCTCCGAGACCATGTTAAAATCTAAGAGATTATGATCTCAATTTAATGGAAATTATCAAAAATGGTGATGTAAATTTTCTGAAATTTTACAGAAGTTGTAGAAAGAGAGAGGGAATGTTCTTCACAAAAATGCTTGCATTCATCACACCTCACATGAAACATGTGTGGGTATATATTACCGTTAGAAGAGAGAGAGAGATTCTCTCTTTCCATTACAATCAAATCCAACCATCCATGTAATCTACCCTATAAGATAGGTACATGTGTCAACATAGATCACTAACTCTAAGATTACATCTTAGTGGCACATTTGGATTGTAATCCAATGGTAGTCATCCACAAACAACATATAATAACGAAAACCTTCATAAGAAATAATAGGTGAACTCCAAACATCAGAATGCAAAAGTTCCAATGGACAATGAGACACGGACACAGACTTGCTAAACAGTAGTTTAGTGCTTTTGCCCAATGGACAAGAATCACAAAACGTTACAGTACTAGTACTATGTGATGATACTTTGTTATTTGCAATCAAAAACCTAATAATTGACGAAGCAGGATGACCAAGACGTAAATGCCACTTTTGAGGTGAGACTCTAACATCAACACACACTGAAATAGGATAGTTGGAAAATCCACCCTCACCAGGAAATGGGTACAATCCATTCTCACATCTCCCTCGAAAAAGCGTCTTCCGGGTTTTGAGGTCCTTAATAAGAAAGAAATGAGGAAATATTAGTATGTAGCAATGGTTGTCTAGTGTAGCCATTGCCAAGGAAATAGTGGGTGCTCTCAAAAATCATGTAAAAGAGAAGGGTGATCATAGATGAGAAAAGATGAACTTCTAGAACAAAAATACTAGCCAATGGCGATACCAACCAACTATAATTTTTTGTTATGAGACGTTCTTAAATTATTCATTTGAACTATCAAAAAGCATCAATCAAGAGCAAAATTCATATTGTTTTGGAATCAAAATAATGTTTTCTTTTAAATATTTGAAGTATAGTTTGAAAATTCTAAAACTTTCAAGAATTATGTTGTACGTGAGTGCGACTTGAACTTTTGTATATAAAAGAGTAAATAAAAAAGAACAATATTTGAAGAAAATATGTCTATCACTAGTATTACCATTTAAGGTACTATTCTTTATTTGTAGGTAAAAAGTCTTAGGTTCGACCTCATTGGAGTATCTTCAAAGGAGATATCAAAATGTCCAAATCAATAATAACGGTAAAAAAAAAACAGCAGCCATGTTTTCCAACCGAGAAGCCAAATCTGATGTGACATGACATGGAATGACATTTCTCCTCCTTGCTGACAAATTTGATAGCAACTTCAATTTTTTTAATTAAATTTTTTTATTGATTTAAGCATTGCCCTTTTTTTTTCATCACCAATGCAATGTTTAAATATTTTTATAATTTTTTAATTCTTTTTCTTACATTACCAATGCAAAGAAAATAAATACGAATTTTCATTTTATATTTAAATTTTGATATATCAAGTAGAGAGAGAAACTTTAAAAGAGGTCAAAGTAACATGTAAGCTATTAAATTTAAATTTTATGTTTAAAATTTGACATCTCATTTGGAGGTGATCTTAATGGAGGTTTAACACTAAAAGATTATTTAGCTTAGCTTCAACTCTTACTATTTATAATTTTGTATAAAAAAAAAAAAAAAAAATGTGCCTATATAATCTTCTCGAGTCATGTTCTCTTAGGCATTTGATGACCAAAGTTTCATCGTCAGCAATCATTGCCTTCAATACAAAGGTTTAGATTCACACATTAAAAGCATATCTATGTATTCTGCACTTTTGTTATCAAATTTCATAGTTATTGATTTTGAATGTAGTGCTAGTATGAAAATGAGTGTAAAAGCATTTGGTAAATTTAATGGAAAAATGATACTATTGTATATAATAACAAACATAGGCATAGTTGTGGGGGTGGTGGCAACAACAGCAGTGGTGGGGGTAGTGGTGGTGATGGTAGCGACAATTGTGGAGGGTATTATAAGAATTAAAAATAGGGAGTTTAACAAAAAGCCCGTGGTACTGTTCGTTTTAATGAAAAATCAATTTTTTTACACTAAAAAGTCAAACCTGGTACTATTCACTTTACCCTTTATTTTGTCTTTATCATTAAAACTCAAAGTTTTCAAGTCATTTTCATTAATTTTCCTTTAAAAATTTTCATTAAATGCTTAGCTTTGCTTTTTATAAAAAGTAAAATTTAAAAGTAACCTACAAGTTGCTTTTAAAAATTGTTCTCTAGAGGCGATTGTGTTAAAAATAGGTACGATATATGTGTAGAGAGTAAGTTAGGTGTAAAAAAAGGTTATATGAGTTCAAATAAAATTCTCATTTGTTTTTGTTATGGATAATGCTAGGAAAACCAAATTTTTAACAAAAATGCTACTTTTACCATCTAGTTGTACTTTCATTTGTACTATCTCTCTAATAGATATGAAACTCATATGCGTTGACGAGCCTTACCTCTCTATTAGAGAGATGGTACAAGTAGGTGGTAAGTGTAACATTACTCAATTTTAACCAAATTTACAAATTAAATAACATGTCCCCAATAGAAAATACACGTTAATCAACACTTAACTAATAATTAACAATCATGTCATTTGCTTTTAATACTGACAACACTTCGACTGAAATAATTAGCAAGTCTACTTCTCTTTTGTGCCGTGTTTGAGACGAAATGACACCCAAATTTGGCTAAGATGACTAAGAACCCAAAGAAATTTGCCATCCTATAAAAACAATATGATTGCGACGCTAATGGTGCAAATACAAGTCCACCTTGTAGCAGATATTTTTGCTCCTCATTTTTTTTTCTATTTAAATTTGCAAGGGCATTTTCTAGTCTATATAAATCTGATGCAAGTTTGTATTTTGAGATGTAAACTACTTGCACGTGCATGCTTTAGTTGTGCTCCAGCTTAGGCATTGAGTACTCTTTGATCTCCTTAACAGTATCTGTTTGTTATTGTGAGATAATTTGTGGTTTGTGTTAACCTAAAATGTGATCCATTTTTTCGCTGTAGTTAATATCAAATCAATAGTGAATGGCCATATATATCTTGGTCATCCAAATTTTGTCATGGGAGACCAAAGTTCAGGTACCAAAAGACTGCTGCTTATGGTCATTTTGAAACTAGTGTCACAAAATTTGCAGTACATTAATATGACTACAATATTTACATCTAACAAAACAAAAAGATAAATAAGGTGATTTATCTAATACCGAGTGTTTTCTGTAATATTTATCAAACCATTTGATAATCCCAAAAGACCTGAAACATTGGAGAATAAAGAAGAAATATTAAGCAGATTAAATTAAATAACATGAAACCTCAGAACCCAGAACAACAAATATTTATAAAAACAGAAACTTCTTAAAGAAATTTATATAATTTTATTTCTTTTTCAGTAGCCGAAGGTGGCAAATGGAAGAAAAAAGAGAAAGCGCAGTACAAATAAATAATAACTTTAATAGAGGAGACAGATCAATCAAAGGCTATAGTTCCACCATAAAAATTCTTCAAAATCTTTTTAGGGTTAACATCACTTGCACAAACACAGAGTCACTTTCACATGGGAGACCAAAGTTCAGGTACCAAAAGACTGCTGCTTATGGTCATTTTGAAACTAGTGTCACAAAATTTGGATGACCAAGATATATATGGCCATTCACTATTGATTTGATATTAACTACAGCGAAAAAATGGATCACATTTTAGGTTAACACAAACCACAAATTATCTCACAATAACAAACAGATACTGTTAAGGAGATCAAAGAGTACTCAATGCCTAAGCTGGAGCACAACTAAAGCATGCACGTGCAAGTAGTTTACATCTCAAAATACAAACTTGCATCAGATTTATATAGACTAGAAAATGCCCTTGCAAATTTAAATAGAAAAAAAAATGAGGAGCAAAAATATCTGCTACAAGGTGGACTTGTATTTGCACCATTAGCGTCGCAATCATATTGTTTTTATAGGATGGCAAATTTCTTTGGGTTCTTAGTCATCTTAGCCAAATTTGGGTGTCATTTCGTCTCAAACACGGCACAAAAGAGAAGTAGACTTGCTAATTATTTCAGTCGAAGTGTTGTCAGTATTAAAAGCAAATGACATGATTGTTAATTATTAGTTAAGTGTTGATTAACGTGTATTTTCTATTGGGGACATGTTATTTAATTTGTAAATTGGGTTAAAATTGAGTAATGTTACACTTACCACCTACTTGTACCATCTCTTTAATAGAGGTAAGGCCCGTCAACGCATATGAGTTTCATATCTATTAGAGAGATAGTACAAATGATAGTACAACTAGATGGTAAAAGTAGCATTTTTGTTAAAAATTTGGTTTTCCTAGCATTATCCATAACAAAAACAAATGAGAATTTTATTTGAACTCATATAACCTTTTTTTACATCTAACTTACTCTCTACACATATATCGTACCTATTTTTAACACAATCGCCTCTAGAGAACAATTTTTAAAAGCAACTTGTAGGTTACTTTTAAATTTTACTTTTTATAAAAAGCAAAGCTAAGCATTTAATGAATATTTTTAAAGGAAAACTAATGAAAATGACATGAAAACTTTGAGTTTTAATGATAAAGACAAAATAAAGGGTAAAGTGAATAGTACCAGGTTTGACTTTTTAGTGTAAAAAAATTGATTTTTCATTAAAGTGAACAGTACTACGGGCTTTTCGTTAAACTCCCTATTTTTAATTCTTATAATACCCTCCACAATTGTCGCTGATAGGAGCATATTCATGCGACTTAAATGGCTTGTTCTCGTGCATTTACGTTATGTTTCTTTAGTTATTTTAGTACTTTAAGCTATTTTCGTGTGTTTGTAGGTCCAAAGGGCTAAAGGAGCAAAAAGATGCATTTTGGAGTAGTTTGGGGCGTTAAATGGATTGCATATACTTGAAGCCAAGTAGATGGACGAAATTGAAGACCAAAGGAGGCCCTTTGTACCAGAAATTCACACCAACACATCCCATTTCAGATTGCATTCCAATCATTCCAGCCAAACCACATGCACTCCCTTTAATTTATTCAACCTAGCTGTCAAAGCACATGCACATTCACCCTAATCATTCACATACACAATCTGCCATCATTCACGCATTCATTCCACATGCATTCCCTTCATATAAATCAACCACATGCACCCATAATCATTCAACCAACTTTGCACATGCATTCATCATCATAACCTAGCTGTCATTCCACTTTAATCCACATGCATTCCCTTCACAAATCAGCCACATGCATCTCTCATCACCATTCCAGATTTCCACCAAGTTCCTAGCTGTCATATTCCCTCCTTTTCACCTATAAATAAGCATCCATTGCAGCCACAATGGAGTCATTCCCATTCATACACAATTCACTCTTCCATTTTCAGAAAATCATCCACAAACACCAACCATTTCCTTATTGCCGTGCATTCCCTACTAATCCAAACACCATCTTTCCATTTCCACCACTCCCCAAACCATTCACACCATCAAACTATCCTTAGACCTTGTGCTACAACAAAGAGGAAGAGAAGCGGGCCTAAACGTTCATACAATTCAAGTTTGAGTTGTTGGAATGTTTAGGTGTTTCTTTTCCTTTGAATTCAATGTTTAATTTCAATTCTCTTTGTTTTGTACGTATGAGGAACTAAACCCCCCCTTGGCTATGGGGGGATTCGAAATATATGTTTATGCTTGCATTTTGATTTGATTACTTCTAATTGCGTTTCATAAGTTGTGGATTCAATTTGTTTAACTGTTTGATTGATAACTTATTTATGTATGTTTATTGAGAGTACACGCTTAATTTTCATGCATGAATATGACGCTAGAATATAAGTGAGTTTCACCTAATAGTTACGAACTTATATTCACAAGTAGTGGAGGTTGCTTATAAACAATCGCGTTAAACGAATTCTTGGCATAAGTTTCATGCAATCATAGTAACGAATGCCTCGTCAACACTTATAATCTTCATAGAGCGTAATGATTCTTGCTTGTATCTCTATTATGCAATCATGTAGGGGACTTGTGGGGAATGTTTTGGGTTGTCGTATGCAATCATCCAATTCAATAACGTTAGGAAGATTTGAAGGTTAATTAGTGCATCACGGTTAACTTGGGGTGTTGAGAATTCATGGTTTATTGAAATGCAATTGGAAATCTTTTTATTATGCAAGTGTAACATGTGTGGAGATGAACCCCTTGGCTAGCATCCATTCATTCCAATTCATCCATTTCATATTTACATTCTGTTTTAATTGCAATTTGTTCATTTAGTTTAATTTCGTCAAACCCTAAATCCCCTTTTACTTTATTGTCAAATTAGTTAGAAATCAATTTAGTTTGTGTTTTTAAGAGTCTTGAGTCAAGTTACAACTTAAATTCGTCCAAAATTGGGTTTAAGGTCAGAAACTGCCTAGTTAGTGTTTTTAGGCAGTTTTGAGTCTTTTGAACTTGTTTTGAGTCCTTTGAGTCTTTGTATTGTCCAAATTAGTTAGAAAGTGTCTTAGTTTGTGTTTATAAGTGTTTTGATTCAATTTGTTACCCAAATTCGTCCAAAGTACTCAAAGTGCTCAAAACTGCCCAGAAAGTGTTTTTAAGGCAGTTTTGAGTGTTTTGGTGCTGTTTTGAGTCTTTTGGTTTGTTTTAGTGTTTTAAAGTTTAGTTTTGCATTCTTTGAGTCTAGTAGAGTGTTTTATATTGTGTTTTTACGTTTTTGAGTGAAATCCAAGTGATTAACAATCCCTCTTAATCCCCGGTCCTGAACGATCCCTACTTACATTCTATACTACAATTGTCAAAAAGAGGGTTTAATTTGTGTGCTTAACTATTTTCGCATCAGTCGCTACCATCACCGCCACTACCCCCACCACTGCTGTTGTTGCCACCACCCCCACAACTATGCCTATGTTTGTCATTATATACAATGGTATCATTTTTCCATTAAATTTACCAAATGCTTTTACACTCATTTTCATACTAGAACTTACATGATATAACAACACTGCTACCATAGCATACGTCATGTTCCAATACACAACGTTGTGTGAAAAAAAGAAAATTAATATATCGTTGCATTATTAACATAGCACTAGAGTTATACCCATGCTATAAATGTCTATACGCTTTTGGCCCTTTTGCATGAGAGAGGGGGAGAGAGAGAGACAGAGAGAGAGAGAGAGAGATAAGTTTGTTTCCCTTTGCTCAGCCCGAACGCCAGTAGTATCTAAATGGAGACAAAATTTTGACAAGTTTTATTTTTTTCTATTTAAACACTACTTCATGCCAAACGTCAGTTGATGGCTTAAGCTTAAAAGCACAGTTGAGTCAACAAAAGGACGCAAAACCTTCATTATTTGGTCCTCCCAGGCCCACATGTGCCGATACAAGTGAAGTTATTTTTCTTGCTGATAGAATAAAGCAAAGTTGATAACAATTAGGTTTATGTATTAATTAATGATCCGCCTTTGTGACTTATTAAATTAATAATATGTACCAAACTAGTAAATTGCGGCGAGTATACGCAAACCCCGTTCTCAGTGAACTTGCATGCACCTCTCTGCCCGATTCACGCACGTATCTTATTATTTAGTGCAGGATGACCAAGAGAAATTGGAAATGTCAATAACATTGCGTATTGGATGATATATTTTTCAGACGGGGAGTATTTTTGCACTCTTTTTTTTTAACTTTTGCTCTTTCCTTTGTAATTTAAATTTATGAATTTATGTATTTTTCTAGGAGTAGATTGTTCATCGTATTACATTATTCTTTATGAACTTTTAACTAAGCAAAAACTCTATTTAAATAAACAAAATCCACAGTAACACAATACATGTCACATTCCGGCCCGGGGTCCACCACATCCCGGGCCCACTCCACCACTGTAGTATGATATTATCCGCTTTAGGCCCCGACCACGCCCTCACGGTTTTGTTTTTAGGAACTCACACAAGAACTTCCCAGTGGATCACTCATCATGGGAGTGCTCTCGCGCGCTACTCACTTAACTTCGGAGTTCCAATTGAATCCGAAGCCAGTGAGCTCCCAAAAAGCCTCGTGCTAGGTAGAGATGAAAATATACATATAAGGCTTACAAGATCCACTCCCCTGGGCGATGTGGGATGTTACAATCCACCCCCATTAGAGGCCTGACGTCCATGTCGGCACACTTCCAACCAAGGATTGGCTTTGATACCAAATTGTCACATCTCGGCCCAGGGTCCACCACATCCTGGGCCCGCTTCACCACCGTAGCATGATATTGTCCGCTTTGGGCCCCGACCACGCCCTCACGGTTTTGTTTCTGGGAACTCACACGAGAACTTCCCAGTAGGTCACCCATCATGGGAGTGCTCTCGCTCGCTACTCGCTTAACTTCGAAGTTTCAATGGAACCCAAAACCAGTGAGCTCCCAAAAGGCCTCGTGCTAGGTAGAGATGGGAATATACATATAAGGCTTATAGGGTCCACTCCGCTGGACGATGTGGGATGTTACAATACATCATACATACAACAATGACTTCTCATCTTAAAGGTGTAAAGAAAATCAAGAATGACGATGAAATACGTAAAGTATTGCTTGAGTACAACAAAGATAATCCAAGTAGCACTAAGAAAATTGCAACAATGGTTGTTATAGAAAAATTTAGCTTGCAAGTAATGTTCTAAAAGTCACTAGGCATCAGTCAGGCTGCAAGGAAGAACCTAGTGCTTAGGGTACAGGAGGGAGCTTAGGAGATTTTTTTTTTTAATTGAATTTATTATATAATATATAAACAATTTCTAATTACCTACTAATTCTTGTATTGTTAAACCTAAAATCCAAAAATAAAGCAAACTTATGCCAAAATTCAAAAGCGCCTCCACTAAAATGGAAAAAAAATAAATAGGGAACTGTTATTAATTAGCTCTTCGAAAATTCTTTTTTTTTCTTTCATAAATATATTTTTCTTTCTAATTATAGAAAGTTTTGAGTGCGAAATAGATTTGTAGAGTGCAAATAACAATTCTTATAAAATAATTAATTTGTAGGGAGTTTTAACGAAAAGCCCGCAGTACTGTTCACTTTAATGAAAAACCATTTTTTGGCTTTTTATATGATTGCTAATCCTAAATGGTGCATTTTTGCTCAGCACCCTCAAATGGTGGTAAAGATCACATATCCTAGGGTAAATTACATTTTACTCCCTCAGGTTTGGGGTCGATTTCAATTTCTTACAACATTTTTAAAACATTTCAATTTCATACATTGACTTATCATTTTATTTCAATTTCATACATCTATTAAAAAATCTGTTAAGTAAACCATTAAGTGATGACGTTGTGCTGACATGGCTGCCAAAATTATGCCAAGTGGCAAAAAAAAAAATTTTATGCCTTTAAAAATTTAAATAATTTACCCTATCGAAAAAAAAAAAAAAAATACCAAAACAAAACACAAACCCAGAAAACCCATCTCCCCAGACCCCCCCTGACCCACCTCCCTTCCCTTTCCCTGCAACCCAAACCGCCCGTCCCCCCACCCCACCTCCACCTCCCCCGTAACCCCCCCACCCCACCCCCACCTCCCTCAAGACGACGTACGGCAGCACGACGGTAGGGCCCACGTAGTTTTTTGCCTCCAGTTCGGTGAGCACAAATATTCTAGTGCCGATGACAGCACCAAGTCCGAACCAGATGAGGTCCCACCAGTTAAGCGTCTTCTTCATCTAGTTATGACTCCGCGCCTTCATCTCCACCAGCTTTGTGCTGTCCGCCAACCGGGTTAGGACCCAATCCACAAACCAGCCCAGCATTTGCCTTAGCGTATTGACGTAATTACCACAGCTTTGGAACGACTCCTAGGAAAAAAAAAAAAAAAAATTGTCCTTTCGGTACGTGCAGCCTCTCCACCGTATCCCCTTATCGTCTCCTTTACCCCATATCCTATTACCACTGTTAGATGAGTCTAAATTGTGATATTTGTGTCTACCCACTACACAAATCTCGAAATTTAAATATCTAACGGTGATAAATAGAGTGGTGAGCATCACCTTCATTTGAGGGTGGTGACCAAAAATATTCTTGATCCTAAATAGAAAAATGTTTTTTTGTTTGTCTTCTTCCCTTCTCTGTTCATCTTCCTCATTTATTTGTAGGTGAGAGTCTTCATTTCCCCTTTTTTTTTTTTTTTTTTTTTCAAAATTTCAGATCTTATGGCAAGCGTGGGTTGCGAGTCATCGATTGATCTTAGGTGTGTGGGCACGGTTTGTGAGGGTATGGGTTGTGGGTGGTGGGCAGTGGATCATGCGGCCTCAACGTCCACTTGCCTCAATACCTTGTTGTGGATGGTGGTCTTCTACTGACTCGTGCGTTGGCTAGGCTCTACCTTAACCTCCTAGACCGCCCAATTGCCACCTAACATCCGCCTAAGCTCCACCTAATTGTTTTATCGATTATGCAGAGTACTTTTCAGAACCTAGGTAGCCACCTAGAGTACTTTTCAGAACACTGCTTGCAAGTGACTGAACAAAGATAATCCATATGAATTTTTATAATGTATTATCGCATAAATTAGAGAATTATTAATTTAACATGTTATCCTAAGTCGGGAGCGGCCAAAAAATTCAGTCAAAATTTTTAGTTTGTCGGATATTAAATTATCGATGTTCTATTGCACTTTTTTTTCTTACCTCAGTTTCCTTTGGTTTTATTTATTTTATTTATTTTTTTTAAGCGAAAAACTGTGCAAAAACAAAAACCCCCAACATTTTATACCACGGAACGCTAACAATTGCAGGTTCTCTTATTCCAGTCCATAATTTCACTTGTCCCCAACCGTGTGAAATTCTATCTGTTATATCAACATTTATCCAATCAATTATTTCATACGGTATTAATAGATACTGTATTAAAAAATAACTCTTTGTGACGAGTTTGGAAGATGGAGAATATTCGGGTTCTTTTTCTGATGCTTGAATGTCTTTTTTTTTTTTTTTTTTTTTTTTTTTTTTTTTAAGAAAAACCAGAAAACCAGTAGGGGTAGGGGTGAAAGGCTGCTACACGGTGTACGAAGAAGAAAAAAGAGCGGGCTAACAATGTATCTTAATTGACAGGAAACTTAATTGTGAGAATTGTTGGAGCGAAATTTCCTAATGGAAGAAATACATCCATATATTTGTTGATCGCAATCCTCACGTTCGCCGAATCCTTCATTAGCGGTGTTCCTGAACAGTTTTTCTCTGTAGCTTGCCTGGGCAGGGTACCTACAAGAGATACTCTGACGCTCAAGTCAGTCGATTGATTTTCTATTCTCTAGTTTCTCTAGGGTTCTAATTACATACCTTGCTCTTTGGCTTCTCTCCATATTTATAGGACTACATGCTTGGGAAACAAGTACCACGACCTGTCTTCCTCTCCCTCTTCCTTAGTGGTCCTCCTTAGTGGAGGTAGTGGAGGTAGTTATCTAGACACGTTTCCCTTTTGTCTGTATACTTCTTGTGGACGTTTCTCACAATTTATCTTGCACAATAGGGGAAAATTGAGTTGTTCAATCATGAGGCCTTGAAACTATATTCTTTAAGCCAGGTTAAAACTTTGAGCACTTCTTGTTAGGGCCAAATTTGTGGAAGTTACTTTTTCTAAGGCCAAATTTACTTAAGGTAAATTTACCAAAGCCTTCGTTTCGTTCGCCTAACTTATGAATGGTCTACTCGCTTTCTTTGCACTGTCGTATCCTCTCATAATTTACAAGCGTCAACTGACATCGCAAAATTTATGAACGTGGACTGACATCTTCGCATAACTTACTGACACATAAACCATAATTTACGAAAGTCGACTATTGCATAACTTGAGAAAAACAACAAACTCTTTCACATACTTTACGAATGTCAACTGACATCCTCGCATAATTTACGAACGTGGACTGACAACATAATTTACGTGCGTGACGACATCTTTGCATAGTTCACGAATGAGGGCTGACACCTTCATGTGGTTTACGAAAGTGGATTGACATCTTCGTATGGTTTACGAACGAGGGCTAACAACTTCCTGTGACACCTTCGCATGGTTTACGAACGAGGGCTGACACCTTACCGTGGTTTACGAAAGTGGACTGACACCTTCGTATGATTTACACTTACATATATTTATTATATATACCTCTATCCCATCTTGTCTGCACACCTAGCTTGTCTAGACCGAACACCTAATCTACACACCTAATCTTCACGTCTAGACCGAACGCTTAATCTGCACACCCATATGCTTTTATACACGCGCACGCACACACACACACACTCACACACATACACACACACACACACACATATATATATATATGTTTATATACACACACACATACATATATACACTGGCACTGATACTTGCTTTACTCTACACACACACACCGATACTGACACTTGCTTCTCTCTCTCTCTCTCTTTCTCTTATATATATATATATATTGTAGACATCACATCTTTAGAGCAGCTCTAGCGTATGCTAGAGCCCGATGGACCGGCAATTAAATAGGGCCAAATCGTCCCAGCAAGCAAGTCCAACGGATGTTGGCGATTGAGCCCGAAGGGCCCGAGGGAGAGGCTCGGCACGAGTAGCTAGCCCAAGAGCCCAATGGTCAGGTGACGTCTCTATGGATCTCTGGTTGTTGGCGTTCATCTTCCTCCTCAAGGTTAGGACTTTTCAATCAATTTCTAAAGAATTAATTTGGGTTTCATTGTTTTAGTTCGTACAGTCACGGATCTATGAGCAATAGTTTCAGATCTCATGGGTTTTTTTTTTCAATTTTCCCATCTGTGTTGTTCTTCATGTTTTTTTTTTTTTGCTTCTGAAATGGAAATCTTTTTTATTTTTATTTTTTATTTTATTGTTGTAGACATAACCCAGAATTTATGTTTTCATTTGGTGAATTGGGTTGCAGTTCAATTGATATTTAGTCGTGGAAAAATGTTTGCTTTTTTGTGTTTATGAATTCGAGTTTTTGAGTTCGGTTGAATTTGTGTGCCACAGAGCATGAGAGATGGCAGCAACATCAGCAGCTCCATCGGAACCAATTGTTCCCTCGGCCACAAGGCGGCGTCGTTTCAACAGACAAAGCCTTGTGCTTTGAGGTTCAGTTTTGTGCAGATTTACATCAGTACTTTCAGTTTTATGGAATAAAGTCGATATCCTTTCAGTGATCTATGTTGAAGCGATTTTCTAAAGAAATTATTTTGTAAAATAAAAAATACTAATATTTTATTATATATTGTCAAGGCTATTCAATGTAAGGGTAGAGATGCAAAAGTCAGTTACTGTTCATTGGAGGCTATTCAATAGTGACTTGCCCTAGGATGCCTTTGCAACGGTAGAACTGTTCTTACCACACTAGCACACCGGGCTATCTATATATATATATACATGTCTGGATATATAGGTATATATAGGCATACTGACATGCTTACAGGCAACATATAAGTACATATCTATGCGTACCGACATGCGAATCTCTGCACCCACTTTTCATATATTTATATATATCTCTATGCACACATGTATACATATTTACATGTCATTACCTTGGGTTCAACATGTTTAATAATTTCATGCCCAATTAAATTCTGTCGTCACGTACGCTTTTCCACCTTTGAAAATGTGCTTCGGAACAAGCTCTCTTCTTTCGCTCTTCTTGTCAAATCGTTGTCTCTCGTCACCTAGATTGTGACTACACATTGAAATACACATGAGAAAAGAATAATTGTCCTATCCATCGGGTTGTCTATAGTGTTTGTCCTTTCAATTGGAGTTTCATATGTCCTCTGTAAGGTTGAAATTTTACGTCCAAACTTCATATGCACTTGTTTCTTTTTTTTTTTTTTTTATAAATTGAGTTTCTCCTTTCCCCTTTTCTTCACTTCCTCTGCTTATTTCTCCACCAAGCCTGTAATTTCTCATTTTAGAGTGGCCTCTTGGCTTATAGGTAATTTTTTCATTTCAAACTCCTCCTGTGGGAATATTTCAAACATTCCACTTACGTTTATGGGTAAAAATTCCTCTTCTTATCTTCTTGAATCAATTTTGGCCGGCAAGTCTCCCACCCCATTTCTCATGTCGAGACATACACATTGGTCTAAATATGGTGGTACTCCACCGCACTTTGAAATCGTCAAGGCTCATGACCAATGTCACGTTCCAGATGACGTGTACCTCAGCCCACTTCCTACTAGAGCTGACATGAATTCGAGCTTCGGTATCCCAGCCGGGTCTACTGTTTTGTTTGTGGACCACTTAGGGACAATTAGTTTCCCGCTCCACGCCATGATTCATCTCATCTTATTCTTCACGAATACTTACCCTATGCAACTGAACCCGAACTCTTACTTGGTTATGTTGATCATCTTGGCATTGGGTCTGAAGCTAGGCGTATCCTTAAGTTTTAGAGATTTCCTCTATCTATTCGACTTGACTACTATTAAGGGTGAAACTAGTTTCTTTAATTTTAAACCTAGATATCGCAAGAAATTCTTGTCATTGGATCCCTTGAGAGCCAGAGATTGGAAAAACCGCCTTCTTCTGATTTCGAGGAATTGGAAGGCTCCTGAGATGTCTCAACTATCTATCCAATCTAGTTTTAGTCCTAAACCTGGTTTATGAATTTACCTTTGCTATCAGTTTTTCCATAAATATTCAAACATAATTTACCATGAGATTCTTTCGCAACTTTATCAGATGGTCCCAAACAGATAATTCCAAAGACTGACAGTGTTGGCTAAAGAGGTTTGTGATGAGGAAGACATGAAGCTCTAGAGAAGTTGCTAACACTTCTACTAAAATCACCTATCTCCGAAACTTTATCATTTACTTCCCGTATTGTTTGGTCGACCGGTCGTTGCCCCCAAACCCTCTGCTTCGTTGCCCCCAAACCCTCTGCTTAAATCTATCTTTGCTCTTAATATTGAGCTTCAGTTTAGCATAGATTCTCCTGTACTTGTGACTGACTCATGAATGGAGGCTTAGAAGAGGGAGATGAAAAAGAAGAAGACGAGGAGACAGGGAAAATGGACACGAACTTCGACTCGAATTATTCTCGCTATGGCATCACTACCTCTTGACCTTCCCCCACCCCGCTGCATTGCATCACCTCCTTGTGATCTTCCAGTGCCCAGAATTATAGGCAGATCAGATAAACGTCCTTTCGCGGATAGGCCCAAAAAGTCTAGGCATGGTCACTAACTATTTTCGACATAACACCTAGACCCATGCAATGGCAATCGGCTCCTCCCACCTTCGACTCGGTTAGTGGTGATAGTTCTAATAATTCATCTCAAGCATAGAGACCTGAATTCACAAAAAAAGATAGGAGTTTCGTCACCCTTGGCGATAATCCTTGGGGCAATGCAAGCACTGCTATTGTTGTGGTGAGAGACTTGACTCATCCCAATGACACTAGTCGCTTTGAGGCAACGCTCGCTGATGATCTCGACTCCTATGAGTCTTATTGTCTTCTGAATGTATTATCTCATTCTCTGCATATCTCATCATTTTTGTAAACTTTAACCCTACCATTGTTTTTAGATGGCTTTACTCTAAAAGGAAAATCAGATAGACTAGCTGTCAGGTTGGAATCCCTCAGCCTTAATCAGCAGTAGGTCAGAGAGTACCAAGCTAGACTTCACGGATATGAGGAAGAGATCACAGATTTGAAGTGAGCTCGTGATGTTACGATGTCTGAAGTACGCTGTACAAATGAAGAGTTGGCTGAGGTCAAGCAAGAGAGAACCACTGAGCGCAAGATTAACATGCAATAGATACACAAGAAGATGGCCCCCTGCTTCAGATTTGGTTGGGTGCAAAGCCAGCAATGTCCGAAACATCGATTTGTAGCTGATCTTAACACGTATGATCATCATATGAGGATTGAGCTTGGTTGATATGAGCGATACGAGGGGATGGATCCTAAGGATTAGAGACCCTCAGATGAACCTACTTCTTCTGATTCTATCCCAGGCAGCAAGTTTGTTACTAATTTCGGACCTATTTCAGGTTTAGGCTTTGGAAGCTTTTAGTCCGGCCCTCATTTTGGTGCTTAGTAGCTCATGTAATCGCATCTGTTCTCATGGGCTAAAACCCCATTTTTGTTTGTATTCTCACCATCGCACTTTTACTTATTTTATCTGCTTGTATCTTAGCGTAATTTTCATTCGCAAGTTGGGCCTTTACCCCTCCATTGCCCTTTCTAGACGTTCTTTTCGATTTTTAGTTTTAATTAAATGAGAGCAATATCATTTATCCTTAAATTTGAGTTTTCAAACAAGAGATTAACTTATCCCAATAAGATATGATCATCTTAGATTTTGAATTTTTGTTTCTAGCAACCTCGAAATGTCTCTATGTAAAGAGATGTTTAAGAGCAAGTAGGCAGTACCTAGGTCTTATGGCTAACAACCGGAGAGTGAAACTCAACTTCCAGCTCTGTGCTGATGTCCCTAAAAAGGGAAGCTTTTGGAGGGGTTCCAGGGGCTTTAGGAATGTTATCGAGCTTGTTTTAGTTCCTCTTCTCGTTCGTCGAGGGTTTCTCACTTTTCTAAAGTTCCTAACATTTTTCATAGATCCACATACTGGTCTCGAACAAGGTCGGGTGGAAAACAGGCTCTCGATTCATTTGTCGGTGGAAGGATCTCTTCGAGGATGAATTATGCAACTTGGGCTCCTAACTTTATCGCTTATTTTCCCGACCCTTATGCCAAAGATAAAGCGGGTGCTTCTCGCCCATCTTCCCTTTACCACCAACGTTGCCCCCAGTGCTTTGACTATTCCTTGCTATTGGACGAGCGTGAAATTCTGAAAGGATACTTGCAAAGCGGTGAACACCAGGTGGATCATCTTAAGGGGGAATTAATGGCTACTGATCATGTTGTGTCTGCTGCTCATTCAAATGGCATACAAGATGGTTTTAAACAAGGCATTCATTATTTCAGCTCCAAGGCTAAGGCAACATTTCCTTCCATAAACTGGGATGGTCTCCCATCCTATTAGACTAGATGTCATCTCGCTTGTAATAAGTTGGGCCCTTAGGTACAACCACTATTAGGATATCTAGTAGTGATGTTGTCCTTGTTTTCACTTTCTACTAGTAGGTTTATTTCTTCTTTCATTCTTATCTTTTATCACACTATATATCCAACGTCCAAGAGGTTTTCCTTTTTTAAATAAAAGATATTCCCTTTTATAGGCAGGAAAAACAATGTCCCACTACTTGAGCTTTTACTTTTGCACACGTAATACTTCATTTTCCTCTGCAAACACATGACGTGTTTGGGGGGAAATCAGATTTATTAAATTTTCCCTTTCATTATCAATCTTAAAACCGTTCAACCTTGAATTCTACTCATAATTAGGTCTTTACCTATTCGATCTTGGATTTTCGATCTTGGTCGGTCTTTACTCATTCGATCTTGGTTTTCTTTTCCCACTCGATCTTATATTTTCGATCTTGAATGGGTCTTTGCGCATTCGATCTTAGACTTTCTTTTCCCACTGGATCTTAGATTTTCGATCTTGATTAGGCTTTTGCCTATTCTATCTTGGGCTTTCTTTTCCCACTCAATCTTAGATTTGATCTTGATTAGGCCTTTGCCCATTCAATCTTGGGCTTTCTTTTCCCACTCAATCTTAGTTTCTCGATCTTGATTGAGTCTTTACCCATCTGATCTTAGGTTTTCTCTTCCCACTCAATCTGACGTTGTCAATCTTGATTTGATCCATAATCCATGGTTTATGCTCTTCAGCCTTAGACTTTAGTCGAAGATTTAAATGAAGTGCAACTTTATTTATCATACAATAAGGAGATGTCAACAGGCATTTAAGGATACACCATTTGACATGCAAGGAATACAAGAAGGGATTTACCCTTCAACATTGCTAGAAATGAATTGTGTTCCAAGGGCACGACATATACTGACCTGTTTCAACGTGCCTAAGTTTATAAGCTCAATTTCTGAAGGCTTCGGTCACCTCATATGGTTCTTCCCATATGCGTCCAAGCTTTCCTGCATTCAAGTCTTTTGTGTTTTCCATGACCTTTCACCTACCTTGAACCTTTTCGACTTGACCCATTTATTGAAGTAAGTGGCAACTTGGTTCTGGTAGTTCGCAAGTCGTAGTGTGGCAATTTCTTTTTATTCCTCGACTAAGCCGAGGTTATGGGCAAGCTGCTGATTGTTCTTGCCATTTTCCAAAACTAATGTTTTGATCCTAGGTAGACCAACTTCTGTGGGGATAACTACTTCAGTGCTATAAGTGAGAGAATGGGCTTTCATCTGTTGGTTTCCACTTTATGGTACGTTAAGCCTAGAGTATATTAGGGAGTTCCTCATGCCACTTTCCTTTGCATTGTTCCAACTTTTTCTTTAAGCAATAAAAATCGTTTGATTTGTCTTCTCCGCTTGGCCATTACCCTGGGGATAACTTCTGGAAGAGAATTGTAATGTGATCCCTTTCTTTATGCAATAACTTCGAAATCTTCGATTATTGAACTGTGTCCCATTATCCATCGCAATCGCCTTTGGTATGCCAAACCGGCATATAATGTTTTGCCATACGAATCTTACAACATCATCTTATGTAACAGAAATGTACACTTCTGCTTTTACCCACTTAGTGAAGTAGTCTGTGGCAAGATTAACAAACCTGTTATTCTCGGACTCCCTCGGCAATGCACATCCGATGTCCATGCCCCATTTTGCGAATAGCAGGGTTCTATGATTGGATTAAGTTCTTTGGTGGGTTGTATAACAACCGGGGCATATTTCTGGCATTTGTCGCACCTTCTTACATACTGCTCTAAGTCCTAAGCTATGTACGGCCAGAAGTAGTCTTGAGTTAATGCTTGATGCGCTACACTTCTTCTTCCAGAGTGATTCCTACACATTCCCTCATGTAATTCTCTTAGGATCCATTCAGATTGCCTTGGATTTAAGCACCTAAGGTAAGGCCCTAAGAATGACCTCTTATAGAGTGTGTCCTTGAAGATTGCATATTTTCCTTTTTCTTTCTTACTTACCACCACAACATTCAAAACCCAAGTTGAGTACCAGACGTCACAAATGAATCCAACTTCGAGGAGTTTATCGATTTCAGCACTAATAATCTGATTTCACTATGGCGCAAATCTCCTCTAATTTTGTCGATGTGGAGGACAACTCAGATCAACATTCAGCTGGTGACATGCCACCTTCGGGTTAATTCCCAACATGTCTCAATGGAACCATGCGATGTAAAGGATAACTCGGATCAACGTTCAGCTGATGACGTGCCACCTTCGGGTCAATTCTTAGCATGTCCTTATGGGACCATGCAAAAACATCTGTGTTTCTCCTCAGAAATTTCAACAACTCTTCGACTTCTACATCAGATATGAAGGGGCCCACCCATATTCATTGCTCAGGATCGGTTGGATCCAAAAATTCTTCCCTCATTGGTTCTATAGTCGGGGGTTATTGATCATCACTTTTCTGATCCTATTGTGGTGTGTCCTCCTCTAATTGCTATAATGGTTTATTCTAATGCAAGTTTGAGTTCTGTTGCACTTTCTTGGTTGTCTTGATGCTTGTTGCCATGCTATAGCACTTTCTGGCCTCCAGCTGATCCCCTTTGATGTTGATTGTCGTTTGACCATCCGTCAACAAACACCTCATTACTTGACATTTAGTTGACGCTTCCCCATTTATTCGATGGCTCCAGTCCCTTCCCATAATGGCATTATACGCACTTAGTGCATTGATGATGACAAAAGTGACAAAAAGAGTTTTACCTACTGCAGTGACAAGAAAAGTCACATCTCCAATGGGTCGGCTTTTAGTTCCTTCAAATACATAGATGGGAGTTGGATTTGGCCTTATCTCTTTCTCGTCTAATTTCATCCTTCTAAATGTGCTCCAAAACAAAACGTCTATGTTGATCCCCCCGTCAGTCATTATCCTTTTCACTCTTAAATTGGCAACGCATATGGTCATGACTAGTGCGTCATTGTGAAGGAATTGAATTCCTTCGCAGTTTTTTCGGCTAAAGGAGATGACTTCGAGATTCTCTAATGCTTTGGATGCTTCAGGGGCTAATGTTATGTTGTGCACACGTGTAGACTTCTTAGTTTCTCGTCTTTGCTACCAAGAGCGTGCTTCAAGTCCCTCAGGGGGTTAGGGTCCACTATGTATGACATTGATATCCAACAACTTCTCATTTGCCCCGATGTTTCCTATTATTTCTTTAAGTCCTCCATCATTCTTACATTCGTCTCTTGATTCTACGCGGTACTGTGACAACATCCATTTCTTCAACATAGCTTCCACTTGGCTCCTCAGGCTTCGACAATCATTGGTTGTATGACCAAAGTTGTTGTGATGAGCACGCATTTTGCTTCTGTCTCGCTTCTCTAGCGGTGTTCAAATCAGTGCTGGTGCACGAAAGATTCATTTTCCCTTGTTCTCATGGAAAATTTTGCCCAAGCTTATTGTCAGCTTGGTGTGTGGGTGATCAGGTCTGGATGTTTCATTAAACCTATCTTTCAGATCATGTGAGAATTTTCCTTTTTACCTCGGTTGAGTCGTGGGTTTGAAGGTAAGCACAGTAGTGCCCGCTAAAGAGGCAGCAATAGTGGTCGTGGCCCACTTTAACTGGATAAGTTTCTCTTCCTCTAGTATGATGATTCCATCAGCTCGGGCCATCACCTCCTTCATGTCCAGTGGTGGAGCTTCAATTAATGACCTACGCATCTTCACTCCAGGCAACACCCCTTCTCGGAATGCCAAAGACGTTGTGTGAGAATCACATTTTTTTAGGGTGGACATCTCTTTCGTGAACCTAGTCATGTAGCTTTTGAGGCTTTCACCAACATTTTGTTTGGTGCTGAGCAAGATCGTAACATCTTTTCTTGGCTTTCGATTGCAGACATATTGAGATATGAACCCTTCATAAAGCTCCATGAAACTTCCGATAGACCTTTGTTTTAGTTGTTTGAACCAAGTTAAAGATAATCTCGAAAAACTAAAGGGGAACAACTTGCACATGAGGGCCTCGCCGTCTTTTTCAAGCATCGTGCCTTCAAACAGCCTAAACTTTGTTAGGTCAACTTGGCAGGTTTTTTAGCTTTTAGGATGTCCTCTGTTAATGACGATTTGTTGATCCCTCTGGTCGCTTCTAAGGCAAGTTCTGCTGAGGTTTGTGGCTTGTATCCCTTCACAATCTTCTCAATTTGCTCCTGTAAATCAACATCCTTTACCTTTTTCGATCTTTTTTCCTTGTGATCCTCTTTGCCCTCATTTTTCGTCACCTCAACACAGTTGCTGGATGGCACGCAACTAGAGTTGCCCTTCTTATCTTCCTCTTCTGCACGTTGTTTCTTGGTTTCGGTCACATCCTTTACTGCATTTCTCGCTTCAGCCTTCTTCAAAGCCTCATCTGCTGTCTTTTCTGTTTCACGCAATTCCCTCATTAGCTTTCTAAATTGTTCCATGGCGAGACTGGGTTCACTATTTTGGGATTGAGACCTCGTGTGCACTGATCGAGTCCATGCGTCTCCGAAGGGATTCAGAACTTCTTGTGTGGATCTAGTCATGTTTGTAGCTTGAATTTGTTTCGTTTCCCATAGACGGCGCCAGCTGTTGGAGTGAAATTTGCTACAGGAAGAAATACTTACACAGATTTATTGACATCAATTCTCACGTTCGCCGAATCATTTGTTAGAGATGTCCCTGAATAGTCTTTCTTTGTAGCTTGCCTGGGGGGTTACCTGAAACTCTGACGCTCAAGTTAGTCAATTGATTTTCTATTCTCAGGTTTCTCTTGGGTTCTGATTATGTACCTCGCTATTTGGCTTCTCTCCATATTTATATGACTACATGCTTGGGAAACAAGTACCACGACCTGTCTTCCCCTCCCTCTTCCTTAGTGGTCCTCCATAGTGAAGGTAATGGAGGTAGTTATCTAGACACGTTTCCCTTGCATCTGTATACTTTTTGTGGGCTTTCCTCATAGTTTATCTTGCACAACACCATCTTTGGATGATTGGTATTGGCCTATGAGTCGAAACAGAATTTTATCCTCCCACAAGAATTTTTTTTTTAACATTAAATATAAATTAATTATAAAAACATGTACATATCTTTAATGCATGGCAAAATTCGAGTGGTTAGTAGTGCCACTGTTGACTCTAAAAATTACAAAACCTACGTGGCGCGCAGGCCGAGTAACTAATAAGCTAACTGCGTCCTTCGGTTGAGTGCGGGGCGTGCCAACTCGTCGGCCGAGCTCGGCCGAGGAGTAAAATTTGTTGATGTCGCGTTGTGCGTTGTTGACTTCTCTATCTTGCGATTGCAACGGAGGAAGGAACATTTTCGGTCTCTGGGGTCTATAGCCTGAAGACAAGGCTACTAATTCTGCGGAGTTCACAAATCGTCGGGGCCCGATTCGGTCACTATGATTATATTCGTAAGAGTATAAGCACGTCGAATCGAGACCAAACTGTATGGGCACAGGTATTCAAACGTAATGTATGTCTTGATGGTAAATGTAGTTCGGCCGTCGGAGTGCCGAACCCTGAAACTTACTTGCGAGTATCCAATCATAAAATCACTCGGCGTCCAGTACGCCGAGCAACACAATTCCTAACACCTGACTACGCTGAGAAGGCTAGCAAGGTGACCTATACCAATAAGGGTTCGAAAAACCCTTCTCGGCCGAGACTTAGATAGGTAATCGGTCGGCTTCGAAGCAGTGCTGTTATCCAAACTGAAGGTGCTTCTCGGTCGGCTGATTCTGCGGCAGCGGTGCTGTTTATCCAAACTGAAGGTGCTCGCCGGGTGCCTCCACAGTGTTGTTTATCCAAATTGAAGGTATGTCGGCAGAAACGAAAAGGAAAAATCTCAAGGTGTTTGAGAGGTTTTGCGTAGGACAATTGTATGCTGGATTGAAGGGGCTTTTCTGTTGCATGATTTCTTGTATTTATAGCACCCTATTCCTTGAGACCGATTTGCATTCTGATATGGATTGGGAGTCCTTGTCCCGTTTCAACTCTAACTTGAACAAACCTACTCCCACTGGGATTCTGAATTTTTCTTCCTTTCGAGGCTTTATTCTTTGTCGGTTGGGAATCCTGGTCGCACCAGGACTCCCTTGATCTTTTCTATTTATCCGAATTACTTAGGATAGGATGTGACCGATCCTGCCAACAGGCCCAGGATGTATCATTCGGCCCATAGTATGAAATAACCTTGGGCCGAGCACATCCTGCTGCTCAGCCCAATAATATTATTTTGGGTCCAAACATTGCCCCCTCGCTTCTGAGGTCGCCGACTGTTAACTCTTGGTCGGGCCTCGGCCTTGAAGAAGCGGAAACGCCTATTGCTTTTCAGACTTTGCTTCCCTTGATGACCATTACTTACGCACATTTATGAGACATGATTGCACTCTCCTCGTTACCCCCAATATACAGCCACGTGTCGATTTTCCGCCGCTCTTAAAAGCTTTCAATCATGGCCCTCGAAATTGTGCACCTACCGAAGCGTCTTATCCTCTCCTGGAATTTCGACCCCTCGATCCTATCTTCGCAGGTTCCCAATATATCCGAAATGATTGGGACCTTTTCTCGGTTAAATTTCCCCCCAATTTGAACCAGTGCTTTTCGAATACCAAACGTTTGATCTTCATTCTGAAAAGCCTATAAATACCCAAACTTCTGTCATTCACATTTCACGCTTTCAGAAATTTCGAAGTCTCAATTTAATCATTCCTGTTAGTTCAAACCAAACCTCCCAGTTCTTCCTTCTGCAATATCTCCTTCTTCCAAACCATTTTCTTTCTTCTCTACCAATGGCCTCCTTTATTTCGAAGCTCTCTGACAAGTGCAACAAGTGCAAGGATTTCATCAATCGGAGCGCAATCAAAACGCTACGCTTCGAGAATGACATGGCCATTACTCATCAGATTTTGGGCCCACTCTTCAGAGATGTAGTGCCGTCGTGCATCACCAATCTTCTCAAAGAGCAGTGCTTAACACCCCTGCTTCAGGGGTTCGACTGGTCGAAATGGTGCTTGGCTCGTCCTCAAGGAGCTTGGCCCTCGACCATCACAGCCTGGGCCGCCTGGGTAGACCGAATGAGGGCATTCTTCGACGAGGAGTGGAAAGCCCTTGGTATCTACGATGCCATCATGCTTTCGACCATGGAGATTGCCATGGACAAGGAGCTGCTTCTAGCGGCCTTGACTTTATGGTGTTCGGCCACCAACACCATGCTCCTTCCTTTCGACCCCCTCGGCCCCACAGTCCTCGACATCTCGGCTATCCTTGGGACTTCTCCATTCGGCCTCCCAATCGATGCCGCTCTGTCTGGATGCCCCTCTCTTCTCGACCTGAAGGTGCTTTTCGACGAGCGGGCCGTCGAAACGCTCAGCCGAGGCGATCGGGAGCCTTCAAGAGAAGAAGTTCAGAAGCTTCATAAGAACTTCTTCAACTACAACACTCTTATCCTCCACTTCGCCGGCTGAGGCGAGGAAAGCCTTAGGAAGGGAGAACATGAAGCCTTCCTCTTTTACTGGTACAACAAATTTATTTGTTTTACCAGGTCGAACAAATGCTTGGTCGAGAATATGCCGGTGGCCCAGGCCCTGGCTAGTGGTCACTCTCTAGCGCTCAGCCCGGCTATACTTGCCAACCTCTTCCGCTGCCTGGCCGAGACGACCATTAACAAAATTGACCGGCACCAGAACGGACCCCTCTGGGTCTTCCAACTCTGGCTGCAGGTCTATTTTTTCACTCTTCGACCCGAGGTCCCTGCTTTCCAGCGTTCGGCCGCCCTTGGCCTCCAACTGGCCTCTCGACTGGCTCTCCTCACCAGGCCAACGAGGTCCTTAAGCACTTTTTAGCCTCGACGTCCTTTCGGACGACGAGTTCCTGGTGTGCCGGCGCTAGGAGTATCCTGCCTCGATCAGGCTCCCGACGACAGTGTGGGCCGAGACCTAGAATGCGGGCCTTCGTCAATCCTGGGGGTCATTCGTACTGGCTCGCGACCTCCCCCTTGGTTGCGATGCCCGCCGAGCCAGTTGGGAGGTCTACCATCCCCACTTTGTCGCCCGGCAGCTTGGCTACCTCCAAGGTTGCCCCGTACCCCTGCTCGCCTCCCGTTCCCTCCTGAGCCGAGGACGTCTTTTTGGTTCTTCCGAGAGGGAATGCCGGGTGACGGAGCAGGAGTTTCAGGATCGGTGCAAGAAATTTCGGCTTCGGCCAACCGTTCCTGAATCCTTGGGTACCGACACCTTTGGAGACTGGTGGGACGAGTACACCTGCGACTTCTTCGGCGCCTCAGTCGAAGACGTGGTGAGCAAAGTTTTCTGCGACCAGCCCCAACCAGCGCCCTCGACCCAACCTAAGGAGTTCACCCAAGGTACATTGTCTTGCCGAACTACGTTTACCATTTTATTATTTTTTCTGTTATTAATTACTTTGCCATTTCAGGGGTCGCGTGTCGAGGAAGGCGGAAGTGGTGGCCGCGGTAGCGAAGGCGAAGAATTTGGTTCCCACTAAAAGGACCATCACCACCGATCAGACAATCCCCGCCAAACACCCCCATCAAGAAGCCGAGCCGGAGGATGATGCTCCTCGTCCTTCTAAACGCGTCAAGAAATTGGCGAAGAAGGGCGACCGAGAGATCCATGTTGTTCCTAGTGATACCACAGGGGCAACTGCTCCTGCCGGCTCTCCTTCTGCACCGGCTGCACCAGCTTCTCCACACCCGATTCCTCCAGCCGTTTCCCCGCCTAGGACCTCGGCTGATCCAGTCGGCGTATCAGCTCAAGCCTCGGAGCCTGTCGTGGCGCCTGCTGGGGTGGTCGGCTGCACCTATCGAAGCACCCTCCACTCAACGACCGACGGTCTTTCTGGAAGAGGTATAATTCTATTTCCATCCTTTGTTTCTTTAGGCCTCTAGTCGTAACAAAAATTTTCTTTTCCAGGACGTCGAGAGTGAGAGTAAGGAAGTCCCGTTGGAGCGCCGTCCTCGACCAGCCAACTCCCATCCCGTCCATCCTCCTCCGGTGGTCGAGGCGACCGCTCAACCGCGTCGTCCTACGACGGATCGCGGAAAGAGGCCCATGGCTGATCCTGAGGCGACGGCTGAAATGCTGTTCCATCCGCAGGATGAGGACCTCCCCATTCCTCCGCAAGAAGTCTCTTCGGCCTTTGTAAGTCTTGTTTCTTTTGCGTTGATCTTATCATGACGCATGTTCTTAAAGAACTATTAAATGTCAGGTGCCCGAACGTTCATTTCACCGATAATTTTATGCGCCGACGGGCGTTGTCTATATTTCCTGGCCGTCGTCGTGGCCATCGAATGTAGATAACCTCCATCGGCCGCGTGAATTGAGAAGCGGTTTGAGGCACTGGGCTCGTCCATTAAGTTCCCTGGGTTTGAGCAATGACCCAGAGGGCATGGCCGAAGTCTCCTCTCGGCAGGTCTAAAACAATCCCTTTGTCATGCATTATATTACGATGTCTTATTTTCTTCACAAAGTTTTCCTTTTATGTGCAGCCATCGTGGGAAGTGGAGCTCGACGCTCTTCTTCAGAGCACAACTGGTGAGGCCGGCTCTTCTGCTGCTCCTGCCGAACCAGCGGGAGCCATGCCCGAGGCCGAAGCCTTCGTGAAGCTGCACGAAGTCCTGTCTCTCACTGCCTCCCAAGCTCTCCGATGCAAGGGTCTTGACTCCGTTGGGGAGTGTCTCAATAACCTCTCCAGCGGTGGTTACCTGAGCACGGAGAATATCTCCTTCCTTACCGACCTCTTGGAGCGGACTCGGCAACACTTCCACATTTTCGAACGAGCCCTACAAGCCGATGATGACTTGAAGGCGGCCAAGGTTGCGCAAGAGGCTGGCTGAGCTGAGATTGAGGCAATCAAAGCCAAGAAAGCGAAGCTGACCGAGTTTGATCGCCAGATTTCTGACCTCCAGCGTCAAATTTCTGACCTTCAACGGCAAAGGTCTGCTGCCGCTTCTGAGCTTGAGAAGGACTTCGAGGCCAACAAGGCTCGGTTGACGGCCTTCGCTGCCGGCGCACGGCACATCCAGCAACTGCAGTTCAATGAAAAGACAAGGCAGGCTGAGATAATTTTGGGCGAAGCGAAGTGGTTGGAGCTGAAGGCTGCCCTCGGGACTTTCCTCCCCTCGACCCCTTAGGAATTTATCATTGTAATTGTTCTCTTATTATCAATACAATGGTCTTTTGCTTATCAATACAATGGTCTTTCACTCTTGCATTTCCCATGTAATTGGATAGTACTTTTTTAAAAACTTTCCATTAATCGGCAATTTGTGAATTGAACCCGCCCAATCTCTGAGATGATATGCCCCCTTGCTGAGGACTTTGTGAACGATGAATGGCCCTTCCCAATTCGGCGACTATTTACCGAATCGGGGGTCTTTAATCCCGACAGGCAACACAGTTTGCCAAACCAATTCTCCTTTGCCGAACGTTTTTTGTCTTACACGCTGGTTATACGCTCGCTCGGCAATTTTCTTTTGTGCTATCAATAAGTTACTCGCGTCGATTCGATTTACTTCTAAGTCTTCTAATTCTTGTCGCATCGCCTGACCATACTGGACACTGAACAAACTACTCTGCTCGACCACTCGTAATGAGCTTATACTCAATTCGACCGGTAACATAGCGTTGTGTCCATAAGTTAACGCGTAAGGAGTGGTTCCAATGGCCGACCGGGGTGAAGTTCGGTATGCCCATAATGCTTCATTTAACTTCAAATGCCATAACCCAGGTCTCTCTTTTACCATTTTTTCAAGGATGCCGATCAACACCTTATTGCTTGCCTCGGCCTGTCCGTTTGCCTGAGGGTAGTACGGCGTAGATTGCTCAAGTCGGATATTCAAATTTACCGCGTAGTCCTTAAACCTATCGGCCGTGAATATGGTGCCATTGTCAGTTATGATCGTTTCTGGTACGCCGAATCTGGTCACAATATTCTCCTCTACGAAATTGCATACCTCTTTGGCCGTTAAATCGGCATATGATCTTGCCTCGACCCATTTAGTGAAATAGTCAGTTGCTACAATTATCCACGCGTGTTTCGCCGCTCCCGATGATGGCGTGATTTTGCCAATTACGTCCATTGCCCATCCCCTGAACGACCATGGTTTAGTAACCGAGTGAAGTAATTCGGCCGGGGCTCTCTGCACGGGTCCATGAATTTGGCATGGTACGCATCTTCGTGCATATTCGATGCAATCCTTCAATACATTGGGCCAAAAATAACCGTGTCGTCGAAGCAACCAGCGCATCTTTCGTCCAGACTGGTGTGCCCCACAAATTCCTTCATGTACCTCGGCCATTGCTTGGGCAGCCTTGTGTGGGCCGAGGCACAATAGTAGTAACCCGTCCTCATCCTTGCGGTACAATTCATTTTGGTACGACACGTAATTCGTGGCGAGGACATTCGTTCTCCGGTCGTGTTTCCTATTGGGGTTATTGAGGTACCGTAACATCGTCTTTCTCCAATCATTTGGTTCTACCTCGACGGCACATACTTCTACGGGGTCTCCTCGTTCTAGTAGGGATGGAAGCGACATTACCCTAGTACGTATTACGTGCGTGCGCTGGAGAGTTTGTCGATTGATCAAGGCCGGGTATGATTGCAGACCTGTGGCTGCAATTCGGCCTAGCTTGCCCCCCATGAATTGTGCTCTAGAGGCGATCTGGGCGAGTTCGTCGGCGTCTGTGTTGTGGATTCGTGAAATATGTTCAAATGTGATCCGTTCGAATGACTCGGCCAGGTAGGTGGCGATCATGTGATATGGCACTAAAGTACAACTCATGCAACGAAAAATGCCGTTCAATTGGTTAATCACAAGTTCGGAATCACCAAGGACAAGAACGCGGGAGGCCTCGTAGATCGTGTAAAACGTGAAGGCCGATAATGAAGGCTTCATATTCGGCCTGATTATTTGTGCAGCTAAAATCCAACTTGAGAGAAAAATACCATCGGCAGTGATTGGGCGACTGAATTGCAATACCGACACCCGTCGAAGTCGAAGTACTGGAACCATCAAAATGCATAGTCCAATGGTTATCGCGGGTGGTGACGAAACCGATGTCGACATTGCGCCCTTCAAAACCATAAGGGGAAGGGTGTTGGGCCAAGAAGTCAGCGAGAGCTTGCCCCTTGACGACCTTTTAGGGTACATACTGAAGGCTAAACTCGGATAAGGCGAGCGTCCATTTCCCGATTCGGCCTTTGACGATGAGCCGAGTGAGCATGTAACGAATTACGTCTGTTTGGGCGATGACCTGCGTAACTGATGGGAGCATGTAATGCCGAAGCTTGGACGCGGCAAAAAACACAGCTAAGCAAAGTTTTTCGACAGGTGAATAATTGAGCTCTGGTGAATTCAGGTGTCAGCTGAGATAAAAGATAGCTTGTTCACGCCCTCCATTGTTATCTTGCGCGAGGAGACAACCAATGGATTCAGCGACTGCCGAAATGTATAATTTAAGGGGTTTGTTGCGACAGGGTGGAACCAGCACGGGTGGGGTGGAAATGGCCACCTTAATTTGCGTAAATACAGTTTGATGCTCTTCGCGCCATTCAAATTTTTCGGTATCCTTAAGTTTAAGGAGTGTAGAGAATGCCTTCATCTTACCGGCCGAATTAGCGATGAAGCGGCGGAGGAAGTTTATCTGCCCGAGTAACGACTGGAGCTGTTTCTTTGTTGTTGGAGGTGGGGCGCTAATGATGGCGCGGGCTTTATTTTCGTCGACTTCGATGCCGCGATGGTGCACCAAAAACCCTAGGAAATTACCGGCCGAAACACCGAAAGCACACTTGGCCGGGTTCATTTTGAGATTATTCTTGCGCATACGAAGGAACGCTTGCCGCAGATCATCCAGGTGCGTTTGGCGGCGTTTAGACTTTACCACCACATCATCGATATAAACTTCGACGATGGTACCGATTAAGTCGTGGAAGATCATATTCATGGCTCGTTGGTATGTGGCACCGGCATTCTTGAGGCTGAATGGCATGACTACCCATTCGTAAGTACCGAGTGCCCCAGGGCAACGGAAAGTCGTCTTGTGGACGTCGGCTTCGGCGATGAAAATCTGGTTGTAACCCGCATGGCCGTCCATAAAAGATAGCAGTTCATGATTAGCTGCGGCATCAATTAGCAAATCTGAGATTGGCATTGTATATTCGTCCTTGGGAGTAGCCAGATTTAGATTACGGAAATCGATGCAAATGCGAAGGGCACCGTTTTTCTTCAACACTAGGACGATATTGGCCAACCATTCGACGTACCGAGCGGTCCTAATAAACCCAGCTTTGAGAAGCCGAACTAATTCTTCTTTAATGCCGAGTTGTACCTCTGTCGAAAATCGACGAGGGGGTTGTCGAAAAGGCTTACACCCGTCCTTGATGCGTAGCTCATGCTCTACCAGGTTTCGATTGAGGCCTGGCATTTCATGGTAGCTCCACGCGAAGCAATCTTTAAATTCCTGGAGTAACTTACGAAGTTCGACCTTTGTGGACGGTGGGAGTAACGCGCTGATAAACAATGTTCGAAGATCATCGGTCGTGCCTACATTAACTTCTTCTAATGGGTCCTTGACCTGGGGCCGATGGTCTTCGAGCTCGGCCGGTGTAGCCTGAACTGTATCGAAAGAAAGAACGGGGTCGTTATCCACTTCGGCCAAAAATTCGATTAAATTGATGTCAGAATTTGGTTACTTGGTAATGGCGTACCAATGGGCCAGCAGACGTTCCATTGTTGATGAAACCGCGGCCTGACGTCGTTCTTGCTTGGTGTCATCAATCATCGGCATTGGTGACTAAATCTGCCAAGCCCAGTCTCGCCGAATCCTGTTGGACAGTCTCGGCGCCGACCTCAATCACTTTTTGTACTGAAATTCTCATCGGCTGTCCATCCTCGTTAAGGCCTTGGAGGGTGATGTAGCCGACGTGATCATCGTAATAGCGAGCCTGAATCATTTTGGTTTCAAATGGTTAGTTATCGGCTGGGTGGACTACAACGATTTGCCATCCCAAAAAATGAGGACTTGGTATAGTGATGAAGGAATGCAACTGGTTTGGTGGATCCAGTCGCGGCCAAGTAATGCGTTATAGTCGGTCTTGGAATCAATTATAAAGAATGCCGTCATGTGTTGACGACCGGCAATGCTAACTTCCAACGGGAGCACTCCTTTGGTCTGAGACTTGTCACCAACGAAGCTGCTCATAGTGATACCTGACGGAATGAGTTCATTATCAGAACAGCGTAAAGCTTTCATGACGGTCATCGGCATAATGTTGACTGTGGCTCCACAGTCGACAAACACTTTAGAGATGGGAAATCCTTCGATGTGAGCCGTGACGTACAACGGCTTCAGGTGTTAGAGATTAACTGAGGGGGAACGGGGAAATAGTTCGGCCAGAGCCGCCTTAAGGTTCTCCCCGTTTCGGGTTTCCTTGTCGTCGTCGTTTGCGACAAAATCTACTTGTGTTGCTTCCTCGGCAACCACGTCCCCGTCCAAGAAATTTGACTGGTGGGTGCTTGGTTGGAATTCAACTGGTAGGACGTGGACCATACTGATCTCCATATGTTCGAGGACCGAGAGACCCATCGGATTGTGGTCGTCGGCTTCTGCAGAACTGACCATAGTAGCAATCGGCGGAACATCCTCGATCGAACTTTCGAGTGCCTCGGTATGAACCGGTATCTGAGGCGTGTTGACCAAGTCGAGTCTGTTTTGGCTATTTTCCTCGACTATGTTTACTGCCGAAGATTTATGTTGGTCCTTCGTTATACGAGCTCGTTCTTCATAGGCAATACGGGCGTTCCTCGTGTCTAGATATGTATCTAACCGTGCTATTCGTTTTTCTTCGTCGGCCGTGAAGCCGAAGAGAGATACAGCCGAAAAAACTTCGAAATGATAGTGCAAATGTTGAAGGTCGTCGAATGAAAAGGGTAATTCGGCGACGTCAATATCTGTGTAAGGATCGACCTCAAAACCAAGGACCCGAGCCTCCCGTATATGTTTGAACCTAGCTTTGATCGCTGGGTCGGAAGTTTTCTGAATAATTTGCTCGGCATCAGGGCAAGTTAGAGCTAGGTCGAGGGCTTCCTGACATGCCTTGGGTAGTCCGTACAAGTCATTGGCGGAATATTTCTTATGAAACTCGCGCATGTACTTCAGGGATTCACCGAGGAATGAAGGGTGTAAGTTGCGACGTACTTTAATAAACGGCTCGCGCGGTGGTAACGGAGAAAGTTTCCTTTCGGCCTCTTGTCTAAAGTGCTCGAGGCGAGCTCTCGTCTCCCCAGGCCGGAAAAGGAGCTTGATGCGTTTCTCAGATTCTTCGATAGTGGTTTCGAAGCCGGGAGCCGCTACTTTCCTCCATTCGACTAACTCGATCATGATAGTCGGGGTTGGCCGTTTACTAATGTTTTCCACGGCCTTTTTTGGTTGCCACTGGTTGGCAGGGCTGGCCTGCGCTTCTCGCCGTCGAGCTATGCAATCTATCCGTTGGCGGCGACGTTTTTGAAATTTAGATAGCGCCGTATATAAACCAGTCGGAGAATTGTAACTGTACCAGTGTTGATCCGATGTCTTGGGTGGTTTGAAAGTTTTACGATCGGCTGGTGAGCCCGAACTGTTGGTATTGCGCGAGTAATAATCTTCAGTATAGAAAGGTACGTCGAAGTCAAGACGTCGCCTGACCGGGGCCTGGTCTTTCGGCCGTACTTGTGGGCCGAGTCTATCAAACACTTGGCGTCGTGGACCTTTACCAAGCCCCTTCGGTGATGTTGTAGGGGCCGTGGGGGGTGTTGAGGACGTCTTCTTCCCAGGTTCAACTGGTGTTTTACAATGGTCACATAAAACTTTTGATTCATGAGTTTCGTCGGAACTCGACCTCGTCATAGGTTCATCGGTGGGTGGCCCCGATTGTTCCGTAGGTGGTGCGTTTGAAAATAAATCAAGCTTTAGTCTTGTTTGACCATTCCGTCTACGGATATGCTGCACCGGGACGTATTCAGCCTTCCCTTTGTTTTTAGGAAGATGAGCGTCCACCATTCCAATTATTGTTGAAGGGAAGGGATTGACGTCGACCGCCATCTGCTTTTCCGGAAATTTCAACTTTCCTTTCTCGATCCAACTTTGAATTGTGTCCCGGAATACAACACAATTATTGGTTGCATGTTTATTAGAATTATGATACTTGCAGTATATCTTTCCCTTCAATTCATCGGACTTAGGGATAATATGTCCCGGCCGAAGCTTGATGATCTTTGCTGCCAATAGTTGATCGAAAATTGCATCGGCCTTGGTGATGTCGAAAGTGTATACTTTCGACGACTTACTCATCTCCTCGGTGGCCGAACGGATTTTGGTGTCTTTGGAACTCACTTGAGCCAAAGCTTTGCAGACGTAGGGTTTATCTATTACTATCTCGGCCGCATCCACACTAACATACTGAGGGTCCTCGCTTTCGGCCGATGCATAGCTAACCATGGGATTCTTATACAACGTCCCCCGGGATGGTGACTTCGATATCTTTTCCTCTCGGAGCAAATAATCACTATTCGACGTGTTGAGCAAGTTCGTACATATCTCAAATGTTTGCCCCCAGAAACTTCTTTTTGTATTCCACCTAATCCGTTAAGGGCTATCCTGACGAATTCCACTTCGGGGAGAGGTACTCGGCACCAATTCCTGGCCGACTTAAACCTTGTCAAATATTCCATTGGAGATTCGTCGGACGCTTGAGCCATCCTGGCCAACGATGATACGGACATTTCCATCCCTGGCCTATAAAATTGTTCATGAAACTTTTTGACTAACTCTTCCCAACTCTGCACGGAGTTGGGCGGGAGATTAATGTACCAGGCGAAGGCTGAGCCTGTCAATGAAAAATTAAACAGCCGTAATTTATAGAAGTCGCTATTGACGTCTCCACACTGCGCTGTGAACCGAGCCACATGTTCTAATGAGGATAAAGACGATTCCCTGGCGAAGAGACTGAAATCAGGGATCTTAAAACCTCGTGGGTATTCAAGCCTTTCTACATAAGCCGGGTATGGATGGATGAATTTTGAAAACTTCGGCCCCTTCTTTAGGGCCGAGTCAATCATTCTCTAGACTTCGGTCATGTTTAGGGAAGCGACTTCTTCTCCCTGGCTTGGTCCCTCGGATCTATTTCCCGGTCCACCTCTTTTGTCTAAGGTGATTGGCTGCGGCCGAGCGGACCCTCTCTCGGCTTGTATTGGAACATTCGTAGAAAGTTGCCGAGGTTGGCCGACCTGGCCATCTTCGAAGGCTTTACTAACCAACAGTTCAAGCATCCTGGTCTGTGTATCGTTGTTACTTCGTATTGCTTCTAGTAAATCATTCATCTTTTGACCAATCGACTGCTCGACCTGTCGATACTGTTCATCCAGCCGTCTCCGAAGAAACAACCTAGTTGGTGGATAGGAACCCCCCCCACCATCGTCGTCGCAATCTTCCACGATTCCTTCCACGAACATGTCTGCTGTTTGGTTAGGGACCTCTGAGTTGCGAGGTTGTTCGCCGAGATAGATTTCATTCTCTCGGCATGTCGCGCTTGTGGCCTCGGGTGGCGCAACAATGATCGGATTTTTTGCAGGTTGCAAATCCTGCCCAAGACCTTGCATTGGTAAGTCAGTTGTCGACTTTCCCATGATTGTTTTCTTCTTTACAGACCGTGTCTCAATGGTCATGAACTCCGAAGGTTTAGCACAAAGGTCCCACTGGGCGTGCCAAAATGTTGACTCTAAAAATTACAAAACCTACGTGGTGCGCAGGCCGAGTAACTAATAAGCTAACTACGTCCTTCGGTTGAGTGCGGGGCGTGCCAACTCGTCGGCCGAGCTCGACCGAGGAGTAAAATTTGTTGATGTCGTGTTGTGCGTTGTTGACTTCTCTATCTTGCGATTGCAACCGAGGAAGGAACACTCTCGGTCTCTGGGGTCTATAGTCTGAAGACAAGGCTACTAATTCTGCGGAGTTCACAAATCGTAGAGGCCCGATTCGGTCACTGTGATTATATTCGTAAGAGTATAAGCACGTCGAATCGAGACCAAACTGTATGGGCACAGGTATTCAAACGTGATGTATGTCTTGATGGTAAATGTAGTTCGGCCGTCGGAGTGCCGAACCCTGAAACTTACTTACGAGTATCCAATCATAAAATCACTCGGCGTACAGTACGCCGAGCAACACAATTCGTAACACCTGACTATGCCGAGAAGGCTAGCAAGGTGACCTCTACCAATAAGGGTTCGAAAAACCCTTCTCGGCCGAGACTTAGATAGGTAATCGGTCGGCTTCGAAGCAGTGCTGTTTATCCAAACTGAAGGTGCTTCTCGGTAGCTGATTATGCGGCAGCGGTGCTGTTTATCCAAACTGAAGGTGCTCGCCGGGTGCCTCCACAGTGCTGTTTATCCAAACTGAAGGTATGTTGGCAGAAACGAAAAGGAAAAATCTCAAGGTGTTTAAGAGGTTTTGCGCAGGGCAATTGTATGCTGGATTGAAGGGGCTTTTCTGTTGCATGATTTCTTGTATTTATAGCACTCCATTCCTTGAGACCGATTTGCATTCTGATCTGGATTGGGAGTCCTTGTCCCGTTTCAACTCTAACTCGAACAAACTTACTCCCATTGGGATTCTGAATTTTTCTTCCTTTCGAGGCTTTATTCTTTGTCGGTCGGAAATCCTGGTCGCACCAGGACTCCTTCGATCTTTTCTATTTATCCGGATTACTTAGGATAGGATGTGACCGATCCTGCCAACAGGCCCAGGATTTATCATTCGGCCCATAATATGAAATAACCTTGGGCCGAGCACATCCTGCTGCTCGGCCCAACAATATTATTTTGGGTCCAAACAGCCACTCAACACAATCTAGCGGTAATTAAAGTTCAACATAGTTTTTCTAAATATGACCTTTTTTTTTTTTTTTTTTTTTTTTTTTTGCCTCCTCTAATGATTTTGAAAGAATTAAAATGCAATAATATGTTCTTTTTTTCTTCTACTATATGCAATATCTTATACTGTTTTATACTAGAGAAGAAAAGAGTTTAAATCGAGCACGCAGTAGGTTAAAAAGAAAAGTCGTAACTATCAAGGCCATCATCCAAGGTTCTAAAAGGAATACCAATTGGCTCTTATGTAGAGACTCCTATCAATCGGAACAGAAAATAAAAGGGTGCACCTCTGCTTCCGAACCTCTCTACCCCGTAACTATTACAATGAAAAAATAATATGTTGAGTGAATGATTAATGGATGAGAAATGCTAAGGAGACTCTCTCAAAGTGAGATTCTCCATAGACTCTGTTACCTTATATTTTTTTATAATATTTTATAATATTGGCACGTATACTAAAAGCATGTGATGACGAAAAGTCTATGCAAAATCCTACTTTTGAAAATCCTTCTTAGCATTCTAATGAATAATTAGTACTGGTGAGTACTAAGTACTAATTACTCTATATTTTAACTTTGTGAGCAGGTCCGTTCAAAAACTGAAGTGTTTTTCGTTTTTAAAAGTTAAATACTATTAAAATATCATTGGACCGAATCAGTATATTTACGTAGAGCTGATTCGATTCTAATAATTGGATACTGAGTATTGTCCATGATTAATAAATGTCAGTTGCAAGGGGAAAGATAAGGATCATACCGACTCCCATTTGGGTATGAAGACCATCACAAAAAATTGTGCATGTGGACACAATCCCTATCGTTATGGCGCGTCTGCTCCAAATCGCGCGGTTCAAGAGAATTGCAAATGAAAAATGCAGAAGAGGATTGGATTCATTTTGTAGGGATTATAAGAATTCTCATATTTTAATAGTTCATAGTACATTGTACGACAAGTTTTTTTTTCTTTCAGGTATTATTTATGTTTAATTTTAAATAAAATATCAAATAATTTTGGATTACAAGATATACGATAAATAATTAAGATATGAAGATCTCTAAAATCCCTACAATTTGAACCTGGATGAGATTCAAATCTGAAAAATGCTACTCGGTCATTCACGATTTCACACCGTCTGACTTATTGACTTTAAATTAATTAAAAACAGTCAGCTGGTAATTTTACATTCTGTCATCAACCATAAAAGCTATGACCAGCCGGATGTATGGACTTTTAAATTAATTAAAAATTAGTCATGCAATTTATACACCGACCCTTTACTCTATAAAAATATCCTAATTAACACTTCTCTTCCCACCACCACCACACAATTTCCTTCATTTCCATTTGCTTTTGTGTTCGCGTTTGTGTTTTGATTTCAAGAAAATGGGTTCGATTAGTTTCGCAGAAAAGCCGCATGCAGTTTGCATACCATTCCCAGCTCAAGGTCACATAAACCCTATGCTCAACGTAGCCAAACTCCTCCACTTCAAAGGCTTTCACATAACCTTTGTCAACACAGAGTTCAACCGCAAACGCCTCCTTAAATCCCGAGGTTCCAACTCCCTTGACGGCCTTCCCTCTTTCCAGTTCGAGACCATTCCCGATGGGCTCCCTCCAACAAATGCCAACGTTACCCAAGACATACCATCTTTGTGTCATTCCACTAAAAAAACATGCTTGCCTCACTTCAGAGAGCTTTTGTCCAAGCTCAACTCTTCACCCGATTCGCCTCCTGTGAGTTGCATAGTTTCCGATGGTGTCATGAGCTTCACTCTTGATGCAGCTCAGGAACTTGGGATTCCCGAAGTGCTTTTCTGGACAACAAGTGCTTGTGGCTTCTTGGCCTACATGCAGTTTTACCGTCTCATTGAAAAGGGTCTCACTCCTCATAAAGGTATATTTTGATCGAACAAAACAAAATCCTAACTACTTGATTCTCTTGATCTGTTTAGCATTTTTTTTTTTTTTTTTCTTTCTGATAACTTTAACTTTAAGTTGCACTAAACTTTTTACATGCAATGGTTATAATGTTAACACACTTTCTTCATTGGATTTGTAGATGCCAGCTATGCAATGGTTATAATGTTAACACAATTTCTTCATTGGATTTGTAGATGCCAGCTATTTGACAAACGGGTATTTGGATACCGTGATAGATTGGCTACCAGGAATGAAAGATATCCGATTGAAGGACATTCCAAGCTTCATAAGAACTACAGAACCAGATGACCAAATGCTGGATTTTATTCTGGTCGAGACAGAACGAGCGAAAAAGGCTTCAGCAATTATTTTGAACACATTCCATGACTTCGAACGTGAAGTTTTAAATGCACTTTCAACTCTGCTTCCGCCTGTTTACTCCATCGGACCTTTAAATCTACAAATCGGTCAGAATCCGGTGGATAAAGAGTTGAAGTCAATCGGATCGAACCTATGGACTGAAGAACCAGAGTGCCTTGAGTGGCTTGACACTAAAGAACCCAACTCTGTGGTTTATGTTAACTTTGGAAGCATCACAGTCATGACAAATGAGCAGCTAATTGAGTTTGCATGGGGACTTGCAAATTGTAAGAAGACCTTTTTGTGGGTAATTAGGCCTGACTTAGTTGGTGGGGATTCAGCTGTGGTTCCTCCGGAGTTTGTGGAGGAGACCAAAGATAGGAGCCTATTGGCAAGTTGGTGTCCTCAGGAACAAGTTCTGAGTCACCCAGCTATCGGAGGGTTTTTGACGCACAGCGGATGGAACTCTACGCTTGAAAGCGTGTGCGGTGGAGTGCCTATGATTTGTTGGCCCTTTTTTGCGGAACAACAAACCAATTGCAGGTTCAGTTGCAAAGAGTGGGGCATTGGGTTGGAGATTGAGGGTGATGTGAAAAGAAAATATGTGGAGGGGCTTGTGAGAAAGTTAATGGACGGGGAGGAGGGCAAAGAGATGAGAAAGAAATCTTTGGAGTGGAAGAAGTCGGCGAAGGAGGCCAGTAGTGGTCCTAATGGATTATCTTTTGTGGATCTGGACAAAATGGTCAACCAGGTGCTTCTAACACCAAGAAAAGTCGAGTGAAATGATTACTAGATGGCTGTTTATTGTTGCTTAATTGTTTTATGAGTTTGAATCTAGTTGTTAATTGCCATGTATTTGGACCATATCTAGTCTCATCGTTGTAATTTTTATTGATTTCAATGCAGTAAAATCATTCTATTCACATTCAGGTATGTCTAAAGTATTTTTCACGTTTTTCTTGTCGTTTTAATGTGTGGCATGAAGAGTTAATTACAATTTCTGCTTATGTGATAGGGGGTCTGAAAACAGTTTTATTTTCTTTTTAAACAGAAGTTACAAAGAAAATCTCCTCGCAACTATAAGCCCATACGGATTGGATTAATCTGACTTACTGATCGTGATAATTTCATATTTAAAATAGTAAATAAAACAAAAATTTGATGACTAATAAGATATGCAAAGAAACTAAATGCCAACAAAGATGACAATGAATTGAAAACAAAGCAAAATTGAATTAACACTAAGAACGGATTTCACTAAACCAATCCAACCCGAAATCTATAGTATATTAACCCTAATTACTACTTATGTTGACAATTGATCTTCCTAATTATTTGTTATCCATTTCCAGTCTCAACAAAAAGGATCCCTGATTAACAACTCATTCTCTTCAGAGCTTTAGAAAAACAAAAACTTATTATGTACTGTGAAAAATCAGTAAAAAATTTCATGAATCATGTTAGTCCATTTCTGGCACTTATTCAAGACATGACATTTGTCACAAGAAGTATATTAGGTATTTCCTCTGGTCACAACCTAATTCTTCTAATCAAACAACTAGTGACCAATTAATTGCAGAATTAAGAATAATCACAAACACTCAACATAGAACAATAACAAAAAATTAAGATGACTATAAAATTATAAATTTTGAGTATTCATAGGTAGACTACACTCTAGCAAAACTTATTTAATTTATAGTAAATTTAAAAGACAACATAAATAAATTTGGAAACATAAAAAGAAACAACCGAAATTCCGATGTTGACTCACGACAAAGCCTACATCTTCCGTTTCTCCATCTTGTGCCTGTTCGCGTTGGGAGACTCTTATTTTGTGCCGCATTTCCCCTTTTATGTGAATCTGGATCCTTATTGGATCCTCTTTGTGAGGATCTTGGAGATCCGTGAATTGTGTTCGTCCATCGTAATCATGCGGTCAGAAATTATTTTAAATATTTTTATTTAAAATTAAGCACAAACAGCACCTGACAAAAACTGACCGCACGATGTACGATAAACGAAGACGATTTACGGAACCTCACCAATAAGATCCGGAGAGAATCCTATTGGTTTTTATGTTATCTTCGTTTTTTTTTTTTTTTTTAAGGAAAACTAACCAAAAGGATTTGAAAACTTTAACTTTTAACCAAAAACTACATTAGAAGTTTATTTAATGGTTAGTACAAAGCCCATTTTTATATTAGCCCAAATAAAATAGCCCAAACAAAATAACATGGTGATTTGTCAAATTTACCCCTAACGGATTTGGTTAACCTAACTTAACTATTCTGTTAGATTACTTAGCCAAACCTATAAACTAACTAAATTTTAATTTTTGCAGAACAGTTTCAGAGAGTTCTTCAATTTTTTTCTGAATCTGGTTGAGTGGTTTGAGTAATGCTTGCAGACGAATGTTGAGAGCGCATTTCGAAATCGTGATCGCCGTTGTTCTTCGTCCCTGTTAAGAGGATTTTTTTCGGAAAAAACCTTTGTTTCAGAACAAATTTGCAGTGGTTGCATATTTTGAGATTTTATCAAATCATTGTCATCGGTGTTGTTCTTTTGCTTGAATATTTTCACTGGAGTGATTGCCTTTCATATTTGGTTAGATTTTCGTTTGGAGGTAATCGACATTGTTTTTGCAGTTTTGAATTCGGTATTTTTTTTTTTTTTTTTTTTTTGAATTTGATTTCGAATTCGTTTTTGCAAGTAATATGCTTATCTTTTTATTTGACTTATATATTGTTGTTGATTTGTTTTCAGATTAGCAGATTGATTCCGGTTTGTGAAATTTTCAGTTAGGAGTTTCTTATTTCGAAAAATCTCAGGTAAGTTTTGCTTTGTTTTGTTTTTTATTTTTTTTTTATATTGTATGTTGTTCATCTTGATTTTGTTTTCATTTTTCAGATATTTATTATGAATTAATTCGTGTTCATCACATTTGATGTTGTTAACATTTTTCAGAAATAATGTTATTTTTTTATGAAACAGTGGATATTTCAGTTTACTTTTTGTTTTTGTGATTGTTGTGTTTTATAAATAGTGTAATTTTTGTTCATTTTATATGTATATTGTTTAACTAATAGGCGTTCATCACATTTGATGTTTTTAACATTTTTCATAAACAGTGTTCTTTTTTTACAAAACAGTGGATATTTCAGTTTACTTTTTGTTTTTGTGATTGTTGTGTTTTATAAATAGTGTCATTTTTGTTCACTTTATATATATATTGTTTAACTAATAGGTGTTCATCACATTTGATGTTTTTAACATTTTTCAGAAATAGTGTTCTTTTTTTATGAAACAGTGGATATTTCAGTTTACTTTTTGTTTTTGTGATTGTTGTGTTTTATAAATAGTGTTATTTTTGTTCTCTTTATATGCATATTGTTTAATTAATAGGTACTTATTTGTTTTACAGAGATTGGAATTTAGATTTGCAACAGATTAATAAACAATTATTGTTGCTTTTACATTTTGTTGTTGTTTATTGTTATGTGCATAAAAGATTGTGTATTAATTTGAATTGTTTTGTTTTTTTGTTTTTGTTTAATAGTTATGGAGGGTGGTAAACTAGCTCGGTTTACATATGGTGGTTTATGTGTTGTTAGTTCTCTTTCATCAAGTTCAACCTTCAATTAGATTTGCATTGATCTTTGTTCTAGGTTTAAGGGTTTGAGAGTTGGTTGTTTTTAGTTGCAATATGCTTTGAATGAAGATCCTAATTGCGTGTTAGATTGTGATGTCGATGTTCTCAACATGTTGATGGTTCTTAATGTTGTTGGGAAATCCATTGTAGAAATATTGGTTATGGATAAATGTCATGGTTCCATGGTTTGGTTACCTACAGAAAGCACATCTTCTTGCCGTACATTAGACTCTATGATCGTTGCTAGTGAAAACGATCATTTAGGGAAGTATGGCTTTCATGGTGTGCACAATTATATGTCATGTGAATGGGATAGTTACATAAAATCTGAGGTGCAAGTCTTTAGGGGAGGTTGTGTTGATTTCCGAGATAAGTTGAAGAAGTTTTCTATTGAATGTGGTTTTGAATTGAAGTATTTGAATAATGATATGAAACACATTAATGTGGAGTGTTCTAGGAAGGAATCTGATGGTTGTCTTTGGCGTGTGTATGCATCCAGGTGTGATATTAATGACTTTTTTATTATTCGGAAGTTGCATAATATGCATACATGCAAGGGTATGATTCGAAAGAAGAAAAACAAAATTGTTGGACGATAGTTTGTTGCTTCTCTCATCAAGGATAAGATTCAGTCAAATCCTCTTATTAAACCAAAGAGATCATTTCAAACTTAAAATAGTTTTATGGATTAGATATTGATTATTCTACTGCATATTTTGGCAAACAGAGGGTAGTTTTTGAGTTAAATGGTGATGATGTTGATGCTTATAAGTTCTTGCCTTGGTATGTTGAATATGCTTGTTCAAGCAATCCTGGATCTGTTGTTGAGCTTGAAGTTGTACCGGAGAGCAATAGATTTCTTCGTTTGTTTATTGCTTATGATGCATGGATAAAAGGTTTCATGTTTTGTCACCCGATATTATTCATTGATCATACTTTTATCATCAAGATACAAGGAAACACTTCTATCTTGTTGTGCAAAAAATGGCAACGATGGTGAGTTAATAATTTCAGACTTTTATATTTCATATTTTTTGTTTATGTTTTCATACTGTGCAAAAGAAACATATCCAGAACTAGTTGAAGAACAATTTAAGAAATAGTTTAATCAGTCTCGTAAATAGGTGATACGTGACTGTATCTATTTCTTTTTGTTGTGCATTAGTCTTTGATTTTATGTTCAAATAAAGGAAAAAAGTTGCAGAAGTAGTTCCAATAGAGTTTAGTAAATAGTTCAATTACAGTTTCAGAAGTAGTTGACATTTGACATTGCATTTCATTTATGTTGTGCAGAGATTTTTGAGGTTGTTTATGCTATTGTTGATTCAGAAACGATAACAAATTGGAGATGGTTCTTTGCAATAGTATATGGTATTTTGAGGCCTCAAGGGAGGGTGATCACATTTATGTCGGATAGACATAATGGTATTTTGAAGAGCATTCAAGAATTCTTTCTTGAGTGTCCACATTCATTTTGTATTGTTCATTTGAAATAGAATGTGAGTACTTTATTTCCAAAAGCTACTAGTGAAGGACTAAAGAAGAAAATGATGAATCTGTTGGCAAATTGTGCGTACTCATGTACTCCATCTGACTTTGATGATTACATGGCGGAATTCAAGGATAATGGGAAAGGGCATGTGAAGAATTTTTTGTGTGATTTGCAAAAAGAGGGCTATGCTATTGCCCATTTTCCTGATCAAAGATGGGGATCGATGAGCAATACACTTTCAGAATCTTTTAACGCCATGGTGTCAAATAGTTGTTGTATGCCACTTTTGGATCTTCTTGAAGACATTAGAGTTTGGTTGATGGGTAGTATGGCTGAGAAGAGAATATTTGGTCAGAATATTCATACGATTTTGTGTCCAAAGAAAGAAAATAAGATGAAGTTGATGTTGAAGGAGGGCATGCATTGGAGGTTTAGTTGTTCTGATGTGGATGTTTTTGAAGTTAGGATGGAGTGGAATCAGTTTGTTGTTTGTCTAGATGGTAGGACATGTTCTTGTGTGCAATAACAGCATAATTGTTTTCCATGTTCTCATGCTTTGCAGGTGTTGCAACATGATAATCGTGATGTTTTTTATTACGTTGATGATTACTGGAAAGCAAGCTTTTATTAGAAAACATATTAGTTTGTGATGTATTCATTTTTAGATTTGGAAAAGCCGAATGTAGATACTATCATAAATGGTGTAAGGCTTCCAATTACAAAGATTCGGCCTGGAAGACCAAAGAAAACTAGAATCAAATCTGCTAGGGAAATCAGTGGGAGTAAGAAGACTGTTACTTGTAGTAGGTGTGGATGTTCGAGGCATAACAAGATTTCATGTAAAATTATTATACAAGACGGTTGATTTTTTTTTTCTTTTTTGTTTTGAGATATGGGAGTCTTTGGTGATATGTAACAAATTTTCATTATGGATATTTTTTATTTTGTTTCATTTGGTGTTTGGGAGTATGTAATTGTTGATTTGGAATTATGTTCGAGTAATAAATATGAATTCAATGTTTTAGTATTTCAAATTTTACGAAACAATATGTTAAGTTTGATAAAGAGTGAATACATATCTAAGTTTATGGCTTTATGGTTTCAATATCTGTTTTGTAGGTTGTATGTAAGTATATGTGTGTTGCATTTATCAAACTGAACTATTTATCCAAGTGAACTAGAAAACCACATTTTTTTTTTTTTTTACCAAAATATACTAAACTAGAAAACCACACTTTTTTACCAAAGCAAACTGAACTATTTATCACAGTGAACTATTTATCAAAATAGATTTAAATTTAGATTAAGTCATGAAATATATATATAGAGAGTTGTGTCAAACATGTTTGACAATGACATTTGTAAATCATAGCAAAAGTTTGCTTGAACCTTAAAAAGTACATCTGCATCAAAATTACATAAATGCGTATTTTTTATTGTTGATTCTAATGTCCAATGCTTGTCAGTTGTTGTGAGATTTTTATATATGCTTCTTGTTCCCTTGTCCAGCTGAAATCGTGGTTCATCAAATCCATGAGGATATCTTTCCTTGCTTTTATTACTTGGTAATCTTTGATACGTCCTTGAACCTTCTGGTTAGTTGAGAGTTAGTCAATGAAGCTCATCATGTATAAGCCGCAATCTAATTTGATTTACAAAGAAATTTAAGTGAATGATTATGAGTATTAAAATGAAATGAAGTGTGTGGTATAGACTATAGAGTAGTTGTTTAATAAACAAACTATTTCTATAACTGTATCAAATTATTCGTAGTGTTTCTAAAATTGCAGTAAGCACAAAGTGTGTGTATATATATATATAACTAAAATGATTTTAATTTTTTTAATGTACGATGTTGGTTTTTGTTGTGCACAGTTTCTCTCTTCTTTGACTTCGAATTCAAATTCACTTTTGATGGAATTGATTTTCTTCATTGTGACTTGAGTTGAATCCATAACATTTGAATTGCTTGTTGATTTTCTTTCTTTATCGAGCCAATATTGAACAAAATGGCCCTGCGAAAATTTATAATGTAATAATAAGATGCTTGTTTTCTATAAATATGACAAAGTTTTTGGTTGTGCGTTTTTGCTTACCACTATTGCTACATTTTCCCAGTAGCAATCAAAATCCAGATCTTCATCTATTGTGCTTTGTCGAAGAGAATTGTAATGAATCATTTCCATATTTTTTGTGTCCAAAACTACCAAGGAGAAATGGTTGTAATGAAACAATGGGAAGAAAATCTTTGATACATTTCCATATTGGTCCATCAATTGGTTGTAGAGGCTTTCCTTGTTTCACACAGCTGTTTCAATGCTTTGTTCACTGATGTTGTGCTGTTGAAAATGAAAATCATCTAGAATCATAATTACAGATTAATTGTTCAAATTTTTATATGTATATGTAAAAAATTTTTGCAGAATATTAGTTGTTTTGTTTACTCACAAAGATTGTTGTGGAGACATAGAAGTTCATTTGTTTCGTGATGTTCACTTTTTCTCTTTTCAGGTAGCACAAAGAATCAACAATCTGAGTTGATGTAGGTCCATTTGCCATCAAACTGTGAAGGTCTTCTTTCAACACCATTATTATGTAATAGTTGAAATCTGTAGTTTCAGACATCCAATATTCATCACTACAGGACAGTGCAAAAGTTTTAGTTATACAATAATTCGTTAGTGCTTATAAAGTTATGGGAGTGTGTAAAAAAACTTCAGTCAAGAGTTTTGTTTTGTATTAGTTACCTGCTGTTTATTAACCAGAACTGAGTTATTCTTCTTTTATCATCCGGTTTCAGCATTTTGTACACTTGAAGTTGTGTCCAATTCATGCTGCTGTCTATGTAATTTGTTGCTGGAAGGTCATCCGGTTGTGAAGAAGGCTCATCTTTTAAATCCAGGTTGAATGATGGTGTTTCACCCAAGACTTTCTTCCTATTTTTTGTCATTGGCTTTGTTGCTTTTTGGCTGAATGTTTGCTTTTTGACTTGTAAATCATTCTTATTGAGAGAATTGTTGCTTTTTAGAGCTTCAATATTTATTTCTTGCTCTCTTTCTTTTGCCATTGTGGAAACATTTTTGTTCGGCAATGTGTCAATTCTGTCACCATGCTCATTTGTTTGTTGTATTGCCTCTTTTTGCAATATTCCTTCTTCAATTTGTTGCTTGTTTGATTCTAAAACTAGTTTAGCATTTTCTTTTTTCTTTCTCTTGATTGTTGTTGGTGGTTGTATTGTTTGGCATCTTTTCTTTTGCCTCTTTGATTCACAATTGTTCTATTCTTCAGGTTGTGTCTCCCTCTTCCTCTGCCTTTGTAGTGGTTGTTTTTTTTTTTTGCACTTTTTTCTTTGCACTTTGCATTGGTTCTCGAACTTCTTCTTCAGTAGTAGTGTCAATCTGTAGATGAATTGTCTCCTTCTTCGTATGTGATATGTTTTCTATTTCTCCAAGCATTTTCCTTTGTTGCGTCCTCTTTGTTGTTTTCGATATTATTTTGACATTGGCTTTAGTTGAGTTTGACATTTGTACAGTTATTCTAACTGGAACCATCTGTCAATATAGTTTTTATTAGAATGCAACTTGATTGTAAACAAATAAAAATCAGTATGAGTACACACTATATCTGAAACATACCAAGGTGAATTACTATTTATGGAAATACAAAACATTTTTATAACTGTATAAATCTTTATAAGATTCATAGAACTAAATAAATTAGAAATAAAAATGCACAATAGGATGTGCATTATGCGTAAGATTTGGAAAAATTGTAATTCTATTTATGTACCTATATCAAAATATGCCACACTATCAGAATAAACTATTTAATGATCTATATTTGTATAGACCACACTATTTATCAAAGTGAAATAGAAAACCATACTTTTTTACCAAAGCAAACTAAACTATTTATCAAACTGAAGTATTTATCAAAGTGAACTAGAAAACCACACATTTTTACCGATGCAAACTGAACTATTTATCAAAACGAACTAGAAAACCACATTTTTTTACCAAAACAAACTGAACTATTTATGAAAGTGAACTAGAAAACCACAATTTTTTACCAAAGCAAACTAAACTATTTATCAAACTAAAGTATTTATCAAAGTGAACTAGAAAACCACACATTTTTACCAATGCAAACTGAGCTATTTATCAAAACGAACTAGAAAACCACACTTTTTTACCAAAGCAAACTGAACTATTTATCAAAGTGAACTAGAAAACCACAATTTTTTACCAATAAAAAAGTGACCTATTTATTTCCATACATTTCAATTCTATTTATAATGAAGCAAATTGTAAACTATTTCGTAAACACTGTTAATTAAACTTAAAAATCATGAACTATTTTACTGAAGTGTACAAATTACAAACAGAGAATCACACTAGTTCGTGTATAGCATAATATATGTTTATATATTAAACAATTGGCTAGTAAATAGTTTTTTTTTTTTTTTTTTTGGTGGATCTATGACGGATTCGTACTGAGAGTAAATAACAAAATAAATTTACGGAAATAGTATAATCTAGGTTTTGTTTAAGTTGATGCATGTTATTCTATATGCTTGATTCCAGTAGATGTTACTTATGTAAACAATGAACCATATGATTTTGTGAAATATGTTGAGAAAAATTTTAAGATTGTTACCTTTGTTTATTTTCTGGGTATTTCTGCGACCAAGTTGCTCACCGAAGTTGAAATTTACATGAATTCGTCCGTGAAAGACCTGGAATGATGTACGAAATCGGAAAATGAGGATGGTTTTTGGTTTTTTTATAGTGCATGCAGTTTCTTCATCGTGAATGGCTTATTTGTGCGTGAAAATGGGAGTTGGTGTTAGGGAGAGAATTCGAAGTTAGTGTGAGAGTGTGAAATGATGATTTTTGCTGGGGGTTAATTATGCGTGAAGGATGGGAAATTTGGATTTTAATCTGGCACTAAAATAAAAATAAAAATAAATAAATAGCTGTTATTTTTCATTTTTCAGATATAGTGTGTACATGTATTCCAAAAACAGTTTAAGCTATCTAGTTTTTTTGTTTTGCATAAAATTATCTAAATGGGTAACTATATTCTTAGGATAATAGAATGTGGTTGTTTTTGAATAGTTGTATCAAAATTATAGTTGATATAATATGAAAGGGTAGTGATGTTCTCGCTCTAATTTATAATCAGATAGTCCTATTGTGAAATGGATGTGGCAATAAGTTTTGCTTAGGTTTATGTATTTAAATATGTGCCATGTGAGTATGATATTAGTTGACCAATGTTAATTGTGTTTAATTCATGTTAATTGTGTACTTGTAAGTTCTTGTATTTGTGCGAGTTTCATTTCTTATAACGTGTCGTGTCTAAAATTATCACTCTAAATTATAAACATGAAAAACCATAAAGTATTCAATTTGCAATATCAAATTTTGAAAAGGAAGTGTCAAAATGTAAGCATCTGAAAAGTTTTAATATAATTCTCATTCTTTTAATAACTCAAAGAGTAAGGCACGTAAAGTTGATTGGCTTCGTACTAAACTTTACTTCTTTTTCATTTTTATATGGTTTCTTTAGATAAGTAATGGTGTTGGGCCCCCTAGGGCACAAAAATTATAAAACGTACGCAAGTAAGGGATGTGCACCAGCATACAAGGCCACCTAAGCTCGAGGGTTTGTATGTTATCTTGGTTATGAATGTTCTAAAACTCATGCTAATATAATAAAATCCTCATCAAGAATGTCATCATATTGACCATGTTTATTTTGTTGTCTCCTGTCTTCAAGTATCTTCTTCAGTCCATTTGCATAACTATTCTCGTGATTCACAAGTATAGTTGCAATTTGAGCTCTTTTGGCAAATACTTCTTCCTTCTCAAAGGTGGCTTCTATTGGTTTGACCTCTTGCACTTGGTTTGCAAATGGAATGACAAATATGCCACAATCCAATCTACATTTTTTTTTTTGGAAAAACAAATAAGTATGACAGATAATGAGATCATATTATAACATGTGATGACATATTAAAAGTGAACAATGAAACTCTTTCTGAAACTGGATCATGACACTATTTTGCATACTGTAAATTTATACCATATTTTTCCCATAATGATTTTGTTTTTTGTTCTTTTTGTGTTTTATTTTGCATATAATTTAATTAGATCACAGATAAGTACTTAAAAAAAATGAATTATTTCTTGTTTGTAACACTGTTTTGCAAACTGGAACTATTTCTGAAACTATATTATGACACTATTTTGCAAAGTCTAAATTTATACTAAATTTTCCTTAAATGATTTCGTTTTTCTGTTTTCTGTGTCTCATTTCCATATATTTGTAGTTAGATGACAAATATTTACTGAAAAAATGAACTATTTGTTGATTTGTAATACTGTTTCGTAAAGTGTAAAGAGTGAAAAATTAACTATTTCTGAAACATGTTATGACATTATTTTGCAAACTGCAAAATATGAACTGCAAACTATTTTTCAAGTATGAGTCTTGTGTTTGTACATATGATTTTCATGGTCCTTATGTGTTTGAATAAATAAATTTGATTGAAAAATATAGAGATCAACTTGTTTGTACTTACGAGTCCTCCTTTTGTTGTGCACAAGTTAAACATCTTTGACTTTCTATTGTGAAGTTGTTGTCACCTTTGAAATCTTTATAAATTGCTTCTATTTTGTCTCTCTGCCAAAACAAAAAAAACTAAAAAAACATAAAAAAATAAAAAATAAAAAATAAAAACGAAATTGTATTATGAAGTTTGATTTTTCCTATCAGTATAGGAATAGAGTTTGTAATTGAGTTATGGTTTTGTTCTCACCACTTGCTCAGCATGATCAAAGTATTGGTCTGTATACCCATGTATCCTTGGTAGTTTGGAATTGTAGTGTGTAATTTTTTCATCTTTAATGTCCCAAACTACCAAGCTAAAGTGGAAGTAATGCCTGATCAGTATGAAGACCTTTCCAACTTTATCCAGATTATCTTGTAAGACTGTCTTCAATGTTTGGTCACTATGCTCCTGATCACTCTTCTTTTTTCTATCTCCGTGTCATTCTGAACCAACAATACACATTTATTTATTAATCTTAATTAATAAGTAACACTAATTCTTAAACTGAACCAAAACACTGACACTATTTATGAAAGTTAATTAAATTTAAAAAATATTTATTAAATCGCACAAACACAAATTTTTGTAAACAAAACTGTTTGGCACTTACAAAGATGAATGAAGGAAGATACAGATTTTGTTGTTGCCCTATTTTTGACTCATTTTCTGACATTATGTAGAACGAAGCATCAATTATGTTGGCATCGATTGCCCCATCCACAAACAATGATGTCAGATTTGTTTTTAGGACAACAAGCTCAGTTGCCATGGACCCTTGCCTTGGTTACAACCAAAAGTAGTCCCTGTGTAAGAAAATAAAAAGTATTATATATATCTATATGTAATGTGTGTGTGTGTGTGTGTGTACACATGTATTAAGTTATGATTAATAATGTAAACTTACATTTTCTCTTCTCTGTAATATCCCTTGAATTTTTCTTTTGTCTTATCTTCAAGTAACTGCAGGTAGATGATAGCGTTTGTCAACCTGTTCCTTTATTTTCTTTGGCTTCTTTGGAAGGTTCTTTGCAGTATTCTTTGCAGGCTTCTTTGCTATTTCTTTAGCAATTGGATTCAAAGGTGATTGAACCTTTGGCTGCTCCTTTCCTTTCTCAATTATTGGTTCCAATGGTTGGCTTTGTGACTGAACAATTGAAGGGCTTTCACTGTCACTCACAGCATAGATGTATTTGGCTTTTTTTTTTTTTTTTTTTTTTTTTGGATGGGGATATGATCATAGTGTGGATCAACATTTGGTTTACGATCATTCCTCTTTCGTATATTTTTGACTTGTGTTCTCATCTTCTTCTTGGCAGTTTCTTTTCCTTGCTTTTCAGGATCCTTGCTAGTTAGAGTCTGCATTTGAACATCTTGTTGAACTCCAGAGGTCCCTTTTGCAGTGCCAGTGTCTTTTCTTTCATGCTCTTGATCCTCCTCATTTTCATCTAGATCATGATCAATTGTATGCCTTTGTTCTGGATCCTCCATAGCCACATCATTTTCAGTTGCATTCTCTTGAACTGAATCCTCGGTAGCAGTATCCTTATCATGTGTATGCTCTTCAACACGATCATCATTATCTGGATCTTCTTTAGGTGGTTCCTCCTTTTCTGGATCCTTGAAATTTTGATCTTCCTCTGTTGAAGCATTTAGATCTGGTACTATTGGTCGCTTTTCCAATAGCTTCTCCTTCAAACTTCCAATTTCATCCAGAAGTTTATTTACTTTCATAGAAGCTACTGAGTTCTTTGATTGCAATTGTCTCATTTCAAATTTCATTGAACTAATCTTCTGCTTGTCTTCATGTCGCTCTTGCAGAAGCTTTTCAATTTTTCTGTTGAGTCCTTCTGTTGTTTAATTCATTACAATTGGATCTGTGTATAGGTTGTTGAGTACATATATCATCATGTGACTGAGGACTAGATACCTCTTTTGATCCATGCTCGCACATCTTTTAAACTCTTCAAAACCTTCCACACCTTATGTGGTATCAATCCCTATCATGTCATTTTGATAAATTGCATCAAATTTCATCAATTCTTCTATGTACAGTTGATCAAACTATAACTGAGCTTCATTGATGGTGATACTGTGATCATGTTGAGCTTCAGCTTCAGTTATTTTCCTTTTCCTTCCTGTTGTCTTCATTTCGTTTTTCTTGGAAGGCTTGTTTCTTTGTTCAGGAGAAGGAATGGCATTATCTTCTTCTTGGTTTATGTTGAACTGCTCCTGTATTGGTTCTTCAGAAGGTATAATAGCAAGAATCGGCTCATTCGGTTTAGCACAAGGAATACCACCACCAATCTGCACAGTCACACATTAAATAGCTGTTAAATTACATAATAATGTCATTGTTTCGTAAACACTATTTATTAAACTTTTAAAAACAAAAACTACTTACTAAATGTACAAATTATTAAAAGATAATAGAGTAATATATGTTACTGTTTATAGAAATGCTAAGAGAAACTATATATACAACGTGAAATTTAAACTATTCCTAGATCATTATTATGGCACTATTTCTGAAATTGTAAACTATCAATATTTGTAGTATGACATTATTTTCTGGATTTTGTATTATTACATTATTGATATATCACTATTTATTGAAATGCACTTTTCTTATAGACAGCAAACATGAACTCTTCAAGAAATTTAGAAACTATTGCTGGATTTGACACTATTTCTGTTTTATATAAATGACATTATTGCTGGATTTGTTTTATCAGAGATTATGCAAGTTTCATTGTTGGTACAAATGCAAAGTTGAATTATTATTGAACTTTAAATTTGAACTATTTCTGTATGATTATGAAGCGACTACTTCTGAAGCTTTAAACTGTAAAGATCTTTATGTTATGAAACTGTAAAGTGCAAAAATATATTGTTTATTGAAATACTTTTATTATTGGTCCTTACCTCAATTTATTCAACTGGAATATCTCTGATTGCTTTGTGGATTTTGGTTATGTCCCATCTTCCAATGGCAGGAACCACGTTTTCTCGTCCACTTATTGTCTCCACCAGATTGGTGTGAAGAGAAATCCAATACTGCATGAACTAAGAACTTTGAATTCGTTTCTTGTGTATTTTATAAGACAGAATTCATGTTTTTAAAATATAGTTCTTATTTCTTACCAAAATAAGGGCAGTACATCCGCTTGTTGTTGCTGATTCTTTTCCATTTTTCCTCTTTTTCTTTGATTTGTTAATCATCTTGAACAAGTAGTCCCTCACTCCTTTTACCCAGTTGTATGCGCTGATTTGGTCCAATGCCCCAAAAATTGTTACGAAGCTTCACGTGATGTATGTTCTAGGGGTTGCAAATAAGAGGGATTGTAGGAGATGCACACATATGATTGAAGCAATAGCTTTTGCCCCTTCAGGAGTTTCATCTTGGATTGATTTTTGGTACGCTTCAAGAATGTCCTTTTTTTTCACTATTTTTTGGTTCGCCAAATATGTTTTGACAAAGTTGTCTTTCATGTTTTTTGTGGATTTGTCTGTGTTTGGTAGTTAAACTCCTTAGTTGTTCAAACCAAATATTTGAGCAACATCTTCACTTGTTATTCCTCTTGGCTCATGATCTCCGAATTTGAACTTTTGTTGCTTGGAGTCATTCCTCTTGGCTCATGATCTCCGAATTTGAACTTTTGTTGCTTGGAGTCATAGCATTATATAATCTTAATCAGATTCATATCAGACTTCTTTTTTCTCTCCGTTGCAACGATTTCATCATCCATGTAGAACTTGATCAGACTCCAAAATGGTGTCTTGTCCAAATGATTGCAGACTCATGGCCTTGTTGAAGCATTGGCTTGTACAATTCCTTTGAATTTGCAAACCCAAAAACATTGCATATGTATTGCACTTAAGATGTTGAAGGTTTTTTATTCTTTTTCTTATCTGGACTCTTTTTACCGAAAGTCTTCATTCTTGTTTTCTTGGCTCCGTCCATCTCAAAGAATAAACATAGTTTAATTATTACATCTATTTTTGTAACTATATCAAAATATGCCTAAACTATTTAAGTACTTACAAAACTTAACTAAAAATACTGAAGTATTGATGGATTTACATCGGAATACGGCATGCTATTTAAGAAAATGAACTAAAACACCACATTGATTCTGGATCAATACTATTTATCAAACAGAAACAAAACAACTACACTATTTATCAAACTATACTGTTTGTTGAATGTACAAATTATTAACAGAGAATCACAATAGTTCTTGTAATAGCGTAATATATGTTTATACTAGTTCGTGAATGCATCCCAGATTTTACTATTTCCGTACATTTCAATTCTATTAACAAATGAAGCAAATTGTAAACTATTTTGTAAACAATGTTTATTAAACTTAAAATTATGAATTATTTCGTAAACACTGTTTATTAAACTAAAACACCACCGTAATAGAATGTTGACTATATTTAAGTTATAGGTAAATTACACTTTCATACCTCCAGTTTAGGGTATATTTCAATTCTTTACAACATCTTCAAAACATTTCACTTTCATACCTTAAGTACTATTTTATTTCAAAATAATACCTCCGTTACATTTTCCATCCATTGATTTGTTAAATGCTGATGTGACTGCCACATATATGCCACGTGGCTGCCAAATGTCTGCCACGTGGCAAATAAATTTTTTTTTAAAAAAAACCTGAATTTTTTTAGAAAAAGAAAAAAAAAATTGAAACCAGTGCCTTCCCCCGCCCCCCCTAATGACCCTAACCCAAAACCCAAAAACCTGCAAGAAGAAGAAGAAAAAGAGGGGGAAAATAAAAAAAATAAAAAAAAACCCCAGTTCGTCCCACCCGAGCCACCCCTTTTTCCCGTACCCCATCACCCGTCCCAAAAATCCCCCATCACCCATAAAAATTCCACTCGAGATTAGGTGGATCTACCACAAAACAAGTTCAAAAATGATCTCAAACTCAAAGTATTTTCAAAACCCACCTATACTGAAAATCACGAGATCCTAAGCCGAGGGGGGCGGGGAACGGGGGAAGGTCGCGTGGCGTCGGGTGGGCCGGGGGGGGGGGGCGCAGGGGATGAACTGGGTTTGGGGTTTTTTTTTTTTCCTTCTTCTTCTTCCTCCCTCTTCTTCTTCTCCTTGCTGCAGGTTTTGTTTTCATTTTTTCTTCTTCTTCATCCCTCTTCTTCTTCTTCTTCTTGCTGCTGCAGCAGGTTTTTGGGTTTTCGATTAGGGATAGAGATGTGGGTCGCTGGGGGGGGGGCGGGATAGTGTGTTTCATTTTTTTTTTTTTTCTTTTTTTTCACTTTTTTTTCCTTTTCTGAGAAAATTCAGGTTTTTTAAAAAAATTAAAAAATTATTTTATTTTCCACGTGGCAAACATTTGGCAGCCACGTGGCATATATGTGGCAGCCATGTCAGCATTTAACAGATCAATGGATGGAAAATGTAACGGAGGTATTATTTTGAAAAAAATAGTACTTAAGGTATGAAAGTGAAATGTTTTGAAGATGTTGTAAGGAATTGAGATAGACCCCAAACCTGAGATATGAAAATGTAATTTACCCTTAAGTTATTTAAGCAAAGCAACCAACATATGAGGGCAAGAAAATACCATTTAAAGGTTATAAGAAAACGAGCAGCTATCAAAGTGAAGTAAAAATATACCATTTTGCAGAAACATTGCTCATTCAATGAATCCGAAGCATGCAAACTTACATATTACTGTAAAATCACCGAGAACATCCGAAATTTTGTGGTACGTACCTCTTTTTCTTCTCTGTTGCTTTTATTTTCCAATTTTTTTTGTGCATTTTCGTCTGGATGCAAATAAGAATACTGTGAACTGGAAGCATAATTCATTTTTTAGAATCTCAAACATGCAAATGTACATATTTAGTAAATTAAAGTAAGAAATCATCAAGAATATCAACATTTATAGGTTTGTACATGTGTTTGTTCGATTTCAACTCTGAAAATATAAAGTTCGAATGTTTTCAGTTTTTTGACTTCAAATGGAGTTTTCTAGGTTGAGAAATTCCGGATTTGATGTGTAGATTATTGTTCGAAAACTTGAATTGAACTTGAAAATGCTTTGAGATCTTGACGTTTCGAGCAATGGAGGTTTCAATTTTTTTGTACGGTGTGAAGGGGTTGGTGAACATTAATGGCGTTGGAGGGATGATGAATTTAGTAACTGCAACTTTGGCTAACAGGCCTGGGTGAGGCTCCGTTAGGGGCAATTTTGAAATATTAATTGTTATACGGTTTGGGCTTTTTGTTGAGTCCGTGTGTTTTAGTTTTTGTAGGGCTTAAGATAAAAGTTGTGTGTCCTTATGATTAAAATTTAAGCCCTTTTTATTAAATAATAGTTTAGGATGGTTTTTCATTAAAAAAAAGTTAGCCCAAAACCTTTTCGTTAAAGCTCCCTTTCTTTTATTCACAAGCAACGAAGAATTATACCAATTCCTCTTAGGAGACATAAGGCAGCCGCGCCCTTCTCCCCCCCCCCCCCCCCCCGCGGAAAAAAAAAAAAAAAAAAAAAAAAACGTAATTAGGTTGACTTATCCAATTCCTTATAGGAGACATAAGGCGGCCACACACCCCCCCCCCCTCCCCCCCCCAAAAAAACAACGTAATTAGGTTGACTTATCTTTGCTCAATTCAATTAGGAACCTAATCATCACGTGACGGCTTATCATAACTTGAGCTCAATAGTTCACACAAAGTAAACTGACATCCATCAGTCCAAAATAGATTAAGGAACATAAAGCTTCAATGGACTGGTTCATAATAAGCCTAAATCATTCAAATTTAGCACTAGTTAAAATAGCGCACATGTGCAATTCGGCAATTGTCAAGATTTCTCCAATTTAAGCCTTCAATTTGATATGTTGTTTACAAATTATATTTTCTACAAAACTCGCACAAACACACATTAAACCCAACAATTGAATATAAAACCATGACTAAATAATAAAAAAAGAGATATAAATTATATGTAAAATATCAACCTCACAAGAGTACCAAAATCCAAACCCACAAATTCGGCATTGGGTGGGAAAGCAGTGAGAGATGAAGTTCATATCTCTTTCTTACTTCAAGAGGTATATGAAGTAGCTTCAACAATGAAAAATAGAGCAAAAGACTTAAAGCAGCAAGTTGAGCGAGCTATCTTCAAGTGATGGAAACCCCCTTTCTCAAGCTTTAATTCTTCCCTTCCTTTGGACTTTTGCCTCAAACCCCATCTAACCTTCATGAAGAAAGTTGAAATTCCACCATAGAATCAATTGGCAATATGGGGAGTAGCCCAACTACTTATAAGCACATGTAAGGTCCCTCTTCTCATCAATATAGGATTCATTCTCAACACGCTCTCTCAAGTGTCGTAAATTTTCAAGTCTAAAATGTGGACAACACGAATAGGATGATGTGGAGCTCATGTGGCAGTTGAACTTTACACGTGGGACAACATGCTCTGATACCATGAAGAAAGCTAAGGTTCCACCATAAAACCAATTGGCAATATGGGAAGTAGCCCAAATACTTATAAGCACATGTAAGATCCCTCCTCTCATCAAGATTCATTATCAATACTTCAATTTCCATCTTCACCAAAATTCAACCATTTTTATCTCACAGCCATTTCAAAACCCAGCAACCATGGATGTTCATCTCTCTCATGTCAAACTTATAGCCTATTAGCTCCCACACCGCAAATCATTTAGGTAAGTCATAATTTATTGTTACAATTATTCATTGATTGTTAGTTGAAGCTGTCAAGATGGACCGTTTGCATGTAAAAGCAAGGACAAGTTTGGAAAAGCCATGGGCTAAAGCCTAAGTGAGATATTGCAGGAAAGGTAATAACACTACTATGTTTAGCTATTAGCGCGACGAACAGAAATTGGTTGCTTAAAGCATATTTCCGTCGCACGAACGTCTATGCGATGAAAATTTCATTGCGCAAATATCGTGAAGAAAGTCAGTTTGTGCGACGAACAAAAACATTGGTCGCAAAGCAGGCGCGACGATTTTACTTTCGTAGCATAAATTTTTAGGAACGAATGTATTCGTTGCACAAAATGCCAAGATACATACATGGGACAACTAATTTTCATCTCTAAAAACTTTGCACGATGATAAGTTATTCTTGCACCATGAAAATGGAGGGAGGTTGGTCGTGCCCCCGCCCGCAGGGGGGGGGTAGGGGGCGGACGAATTGGGTTTGGGGTTTTTTTTTTCCTTTTTCTCTTCTTCCTCCCTCTTCTTCTTCTTCCTCTTGCTGTTGCTGCAAGTTTTTTTTTTTTTTTTTTCTTCTTCTTCCTCCCTCTTCTTCTTCTTGTTCTTGCTGCTGCAGCAGGTTTTTTGGGTTTTGGGTTAAGGATAGGGATGTGGGTCGCTGGCGGGGGGCGACGGATAGTTGGTTTCGTTTTTTTTTTTTCTTTTTTTGAGAAAATTCAAGTTTTAAAAAAAAAATTAAAAAATTATTTTATTTGCCACGTGGTAGACATTTGGCAGCCACGTCAGCATTTAGCATATCAATGGATAGAAAATGTAATAGAGGTATTATTTTGAAATAAAACAGTACTTAAGGTATGAAAGTGAAATGTTTTGAAGATGTTGCAAGGAATTGAAATAGACCCCAAACCTAAGGTATGAAAGTGTAATTTACCCTTAAGTTATTTAAGCAAAGCAACCAACATATGAGGGCAAGAAAATACTATTTAAAGGTTATAAGAAAACGAGCAGCTATCAAAGTGAAGTAAAAATATACCATTTTGCAGAAACATTGCTCATTCAATGAATCCAAAGCATGCAAACTTACATATTATTGTAAAATCACTGAGAACATCCGAAATTTTATGGTACGTTCCTTTGTTTCTTCTCTGTTGCTTTTATTTTCCAATTTTTTTTTGTGCGTTTTCGTCTGGATGCAAATCAGAAAACTCTAAACTGGAAACATAATTCATTTTTTAGAATCGCAAACATGTAAATGTACATATTTAGTAAATTAAAGTAAGAAATCATCAAGAATATCAAAATTTATAGCTTCGTACCTGTGTATGTCAAATTTCGACATTGAAAATATACAGTTCGAATGTTTTCAGTTTTTCGTCTTCAAATGGAGCTTCTGGGTTGAGAAATTCCGGATTTGATGTGTAGATTATTGTTTGAAAACTTGAATCGAACTTGAAAATGCTTCGAGATCTTAACGCTTCGAGCAATGGAGGTTTCAGTTTTTTTGGTACGGTGTGGAGGGGTTGGTGAACATTAATGGTGTTGGAGGGATGATGAATTTTAGTAACTGCAACTTTGGCTAACGGGCTTGGGTTAGGCTCCATGAGGGGCAATTTTGGAATATTAATTGTTATGCGGTTTGGGCTTTTTGTTGAGCCCGTGTGTTTTAGTTTTTGTAGGACTTGAGATAAAAGTTGTGTGTCCTTAGGATTAACTTTTAAGCCCTTTTTATTAAATAATAGTTTAAGGTGGTTTTTCATTAAAAAAAAGTTAGCCCAAATCATTTTCGTTAAAGTTTTTTTTTTTTTTATTCACAAGCAACGAAGAATTATACCAATTCCTCATAGGAGACATAAGGCAGCCCCGCCCCTACGTAATTAGGTTGACTTGTCTTTGCTCAATTCAATTAGGAAACCTAATCACCACGTCACGACTTATCATAATTTAAGCTCAATAATTCACACAAAGTAAATTGACATCCATCAGTCCAAAATAGATTAAGGAACATAAAGCTTCAATGGACTGGCTCGTAATAAGCCTAAATTATTCAAATTTAGCACTAGTTAAAATAGCACACGTGTGCAACTCGGCAATTGTCAAGATTTCTCCAATTTAAGCCTCCAATTTCATGTTTTGTTTACAAATTATATTTTCTACAAAACTCGCACAAACACACATTAAACCCAACAATTGAATATAAAACCATGACTAAATAATAAAAAAAGAGATATAAATTATATGTAAAATATCAACCTCACAAGCGTACCAAAATCCAAACCCACAAATTCGGAATCGCGTGGGAAGGCAGTGAGAGATGAAGTTCATATCTCTTTCTTACTCCAAGAAGTATATGAAGTAGCTTCAACAATGAAAAATAGAACAAAAGACTTAAAGCAGCAAGTTGAGCAAACTATCTTCAAGTGATGGGAACCCCCTTTCTCAAGCTTTAACATTTGCTTCAAACCCCATCTACCTTCATGAAGAAAGTTGAAATTCAACCACATAACCAATTGGCAATATGGGGAGTAGCCCAACTACTTATAAGCACATGTAAGGTCCCTCCTCTCATCAATATAGGATTCATTCTCAACACGCCCTCTCACGTGTGGTAAATTTTTAAGTCTAAAATGTGGACAACACAAATGGGATGACATGGAGCTCATGTAGCTGTTGAACTTCACACGTGGGACAACATGCTTTGATACCATGAACAAAGTTAAGGTTCCACCAAAACCAATTGGCAATATAAGAAGTAGCCCAAAACTTATAAGCACATGCAAGATCCCTCCTCTCCTCAAGATTCATTCTCAATACTTCAATTTCCATCTTTACCAAAAATTCAACCATTTTTATCTCACAGCCATCTCAAAACCCAGCAACCATGGATGTTCATCTCTCTAATGTCAAACTTATAGCCTTTTAGCTCCCACACAACAAATCATTTAGGTAAGTCGTAATTTATTGTTACAATTATTCATTGATTGTTAGTTGAAGCCGTCAGGATGGACCGTTTGCATGTGAAAGCAAGGACAAGTTTGGAAAGGCCATGGGCTAAAGCCTAAGTGAGATATTACAGGAAAGGCTACTACGTTTAACTATTAGCGCGACGAACAAAAATTGGTCGAACAAAGCGTATTTCTGTTGCACAAACGTCTGTGCGATCTGTGCGATGAAAATTTCATCGAGCAAAGATCATGAAGAAAGTCACTTTGTGCGACAAACAAAAACATTGGTCGCAAAGGAGGAGCGACGGTTTTACTTTCGTAGCACAAATTTTTTAAAAACAAATATATTCGTCACACAAAATGCCAGGATACATACATGGGACGACTAATCTTCATCTCTAAAAACTTTGCGCGACGACAAGTTATTCTTGCACCATGAAAATGGATTAGTTGCCAAAAATTATGCAAGACAAAAGTAATTGTCGCACAAAAATAAAACATATTTCTATTTAAATTTATTTTTTTGTTATGGTTTTAATTTTGTAATAAAACAATGGCAGAGAATTTAGAGAGAGAAAGTGAATGAATAAAGATTGTATTCCTTGAACAATGAATGAATTACAAAGAGAGAGAGAGGGGGAGAGAGAGAGAGAGGTGTTTGTTATTTATACAAGTGTTCTTTGCTTCACTCATCAACTACTAACCAACTAACTTCCTTATATCCCTACAAATCCCAACAGACTAACAGCCTTCCTACAATCTCAACAGACTCATATTGATGTGTACATATCAATCAATAAACCCATAGCCTGAAGCAATAACTTCATGTTTCTTGAATATTCATCTAATAAAAGGCTATTTGAGACAAGACTAGATCTTGAAGATAATCTAATGTGTCGCAACAACATACATGGAGACCTATAAAACGAAAAGCAAAGAACATTGGCAAGTCATAATAAAAAAGAAAAACTACACAAATCACAATCAGAAAAGTTTTAGATACATAACTTCCTAATGAATTTTAGAGCAGTTCTAAAGCCATAGACAAAGTAAAGTTTCACAAACCTAGTTGCACAAATCTTGACAAAACCCAGTAATTAACAAATCAAAGCTGATGGCAAATAGACCCAAAAATTTTCGATGTTTAATCAACCCAGAAATTTTGCACCCAGTAATTAACAAATCACATTTTTTTTAATGTTCAATCAACCTAGAAATTTTGCAAGTTGTAGTACACACAAGGAGAAAGTATTACCAAAAGTGCATCACCTAACCTAACTCGAAGGTGCTCTTATTAGAACTTTTGCAGGTTTCAGTACTCCCCCAATATGATTCCCATATACTCCTTTGAGGCATTTAATCAAACAACTTGGAGGCCAAATATGCATAGTACCCACAAAAGTGGTAAGTGAGAGTCACAAAACAAAGATAAATTGTGATTCCCGTTTCAATCAACAATCATAAGTTCATTTTTGAAACATACAACGCAGGAAAAAAAATTATTTAGAGTTTGGAAGAATTGAAAAGAAAATTTTCAAGGTTTGGGTGAAAAATCATATCTGAGACATTTCAGAGACTCAACTCGCTCCAAACTATCATTCCAAAAAATCCAAGTAGCAAATTGAAAGAAAAGGGTTGTATGCTACACCTGAAGTGAGAGAGAGTGAGAGAGAGAGAGAGAGAGAGAGAGAGTGTTCTTGGTTAACAGTGTCCCAGATCTGAGCCTTGACACTCCTGGCCAGAATTTGAGACTTGCCCACAACAGAGTCTCCCATCAGTACCACCTTGAACACATAGTCTACCCCATGATTTCAATTGAATCAGATAACATTGTGAGGAAAAAAAAAAAAAAAAGAGATTGGAATTGGATGCAGAGATCGAACCTGGAGATGCAGAGCTTTGAGAAAATGGAAGGAAGATGACAGGGAAAGGATGGGGAGGAAGGTTGCAAGAGACCTGGGAGATACAATGTGGTGGCAAAAAAGATGTGGTTTGTTTCGTGATTTTGATGGTGTAAATATTGAAAAGATAAGGGGCATTTTTGACTTAAAATGTTATAATTTTGTGTTCCACAAGGGTGGAACGAGTTGTTCTAAGAGGGAGAGACGGAACAAAAATTCACCAAAACTTGTCCTTTGGAACAACGTGTTCCACTTGTTTGAGGCGCACCAAATGTGGGATGGAACTCCTTATCCCACTCCGTTCTGTTCCGTTTCACGTACCAAACGGTACCACAAGTAGGCCTCAAATAACAAGGAAATTGTCAGTTGAAAGACTTCACCTTTCCTTGAACCCAACCATGTGAAATTCCAATCTGTTATATCAACATTTATCCAATCAGATACTGTATAATAGATACTGTATTAAAAAAATTTTAAAAAATAAAAAAACTCTCTCTGATATTTTCTGATGCTCGATAGGTTTATCTTTTTCATCTTCTTTGTAGATTTTTTTTTTAAGAGAAACCAGAAATCCAGTAGGGCGTGAAAGGCTGCTATATGGTGTAGGAAGAAGAGTGGGGAGATAAGAGGAAATTTTTTGAGTGGTTGGATCAATCTAACAGTATATATTAATTGATGGGAAACTTAATTTGAGAAATTTAAATATAATAAATTAAAGAATCATATACTATAATTTTACTACTATGCGAGATTTGAATGATAGATAATGTCACTCAGCATAATCTAGTGGGAAGTTAAGTTCAATACAATCTTTCTTGATAAGTATTGCCGGGAATGAATGAATATGGGCAAATAATTAAAAGGGAATCATTTCTACGTAAATATGCTGATTCGGTTTGCCGATATTTAATATTACATTTATTATTGATATATTCATTCACGGGAATACTTATCAACAATAAATATAATATTAAATATCGGCAAACCGAATCAGTATATTTACGTAGAAATGATTCCATTCTAATTATTGGATAGTGAGAGTATTGTCCACGATTAATAATTCGATAGCAACACGGCAAAACCTTGCATCACCCTTAAGGTCCTATAATCAACCACCTGCTTTTTTTCCTCAAAACCTTGCCTCTGTCCTTGATCAACCATGTTCATCGTGAAAGCAATATGATAGCGCATTGCCTTGATCGAGTGGGAATTGATAGTACCCAAGAGATTATGCGGTTTGAGGAATCTCCGGATTTGCTTGAGATATTTTGTTCAAATATGTATCGTAATTTGCCTATGTATTGTTCATTTGAGGATAGGTTCTCTTGCTGCGAGACACTCCTTTTCTATTAGAAATTCCTAGCAAAGTTTTTTTTAGGCCCATCATACACACGCTTCTCAGTTTGCATGCTTTTTGATATGCTTAATGAACATTTCTTAAAAAAGAGAGTAATAATAATAATAATTCGATAGTGAGTATTATCCCAATTTGGGTATGAAAATCATCATCACAAACAACTGTGCATGTTGCCAACTATAATTCGTATCGTTATGGCGCGTCGGCTCCAAGTCGGTTCAAGATAACTGCAAATTGCAAATTGTCGTTCATGATTTCAACAACCGGCTATGTTGACTTTTAAATTAATGCTGGTAAATTATACATTCTGTCATCGACCGTAAAAACTACAGTCGGATTTATTGACTTCCACATTGCTTAAAAATTAGTCGGTTAATTTATACGCGGACCCTTTACTCTATAAAAATATCCTAATAAACCCTTCTCTCCCCACCACCACACCATTTCTTTCATTTCCATTAGTTTTTGTGCTTGCGTTTGTGTTTTGATTTCAAAAAAATGGTTTCGATTACTTTGGCAGAAAAGCCGCATGCAGTTTGCGTACCATTCCCAGCTCAAGGTCACATAAACCCTATGCTCAACGTAGCCAAACTCCTCCACTTCAAAGGCTTTCACATAACCTTTGTCAACACAGAGTTCAACCACAAACGCCTCCTTAAATCCCGAGGTTCCAACTCCCTTGACGGCCTTCCCTCTTTCCAGTTCGAGACCATTCCCGATGGGCTCCCTCCAACAAAAGCCAATGTTACCCAAGACATACCATCTTTGTGTCATTCCACTAAGAAAACATGCTTGCCTCACTTCAGAGAGCTTTTGTCCAAGCTCAACTCTTCGCCCGATTCACCTCCTGTGAGTTGCATAGTTTCCGATGGTGTCATGAGCTTCACTCTTGATGCAGCTCAGGAACTAGGGATTCCCGAAGTGCTTTTCTGGACAACAAGTGCTTGTGGCTTCTTGGCCTACATGCAGTTTTACCGTCTCATTGAAAAGGGTCACACTCCTCTTAAAGGTTTATCTTGATCAAACAAAACAAAATCCTAACTACTTGTTTCTCTTGATATTTATTTATTTTTCCCTTCTGATAAATTTAACTTTAAGTTGCAGTGAGCGTTTTACATGCAATAATTATTATGTTGACACACTTTCTTCATTGACTTTGTAGATGCCAGCTATTTGACAAACGGGTATTTGGATACTGTGATAGATTGGATACCAGGAATGAAAGATATCCGATTGAAGGACATTCCAAGCTTCATGAGAACTACAGAACCCGATGACCAAATGCTGGATTTTATTCTGGTTGAGACAGAACGAGCAAAAAAGGCTTCAGCAATTATTTTGAACACATTCCATGACTTTGAACGTGAAGTTTTAGATGCACTTTCAACTCTGCTTCCGCCTGTTTACTCCATCGGACCTCTAAATCTACAAATCGGTCAGATTCCGGTGGATAAAGAGTTGAAGTCGATCAGATCGAACCTATGGATTGAGGAACCAGAGTGCCTTGAGTGGCTTCACACTAAAGAGCCCAACTCTGTGGTTTATGTTAACTTTGGAAGCATCACGGTTATGACAAATGAGCAGCTAACTGAGTTTGCATGGGGACTTGCAAATTGTAAGAAGACCTTTTTGTGGGTAATTAGGCCTGACTTAGTTGGTGGGGATTCTGCTGTGGTTCCTCAGGAGTTTGTGGAGGAGACCAAAGATAGGAGCCTAATGGCAAGTTGGTGTCCTCAGGAACAAGTTCTAAGTCACCCAGCTATCGGAGGGTTTTTGACGCACTGCGGATGGAACTCTACCCTTGAAAGCGTGTGCGGTGGAGTGCCAATGGTTTGTTGGCCCTTCTTTGCGGAACAACAAACCAATTGCAGGTTCAGTTGCAAAGAGTTGGGCATTGGGTTGGAGATTGAAGGCGATGTGAAAAGGAAATATGTGGAGGGGCTTGTGAGAAAGTTAATGGACGGGAAGGAGGGCAAAGAAATGAGAAAGAAAGCCTTGGAATGGAAAAAGTTGGCAAAGGAGGCCAGTAGTGGTCCTAATGGATTATCTTTTGTGGATTTCGACACAATGGTCAACCAGGTGCTTCTATCACAAAAAAAAATAGAGTGAAATGGTTAATCGCTATTTGTCGTTGCTTAATTGTCTTATGAGTTTAAATTCAGTTGTTAATTCCCATGTATAGGACCATATCTAGTTTCATTGTTGTAATTTTTATTGATTTCAATGCAGTAAAATCATTCTATTCACATTCAGGTATGTCTAAAGTGTTCTTTGACGTTTGTCTTATCGTTTTAGTATGTGCCATGAAGGAAATCCCCTCACATGCGGGGGTCTTAAAAAAGTTTTATTTACTTTTAAAACAAAAGTTGCAAAAAAAATCCCTTGCAACTATCTATTAGGATTGAATTAATCTTATTCACTAATCGTGATAATTGCATATTTAAAATAAATAAAACAAAAGTTTTGATGACTAATTAGATATATAAAGAACTAAATGCAAATAAAGGTAACAATCAATTGAAAACAAAGCAAAAGTGAATTAACACTAAGAACCGGTTTCATTAGACCAAAAATCCAACCTGAAATCTGTAGTATATTAACCCTAATTATTACTCATGTTGACAATTGATTTTTCCTAAATTATTTGTTATCTATTTCCAATCTCAACCAAAAGAATTCTGATTAACAACTCATTCTCTTCCGAGCATTAGAAAACCAAAAAGCCGTAAAAAACTGCATGAATCATGTTAGTCCATTCCTGGCACTTAATTAAGACATAACATATGTTACAAGGAGCCATATATTATATATCTCCTTCGGTCTCAACCTAATTCTTCTAATCAAACATATAGTGGGCAATTAATTGCAAGAATTAAGAATAGTAACGAACATTCAACATGAAAAAAATAATAAAAAATTAAGATAACTATAAAATTATAAATTTCGAGCATTCAGCTAGGCTACATCTTATAGCTCGAACAAAAAAATATTTAGTTCATGGTAAATTTAAAAGACAACTAAATAAATTCGAAAACATAGAAAGAAAACAACCAATATTTTGATTTACCTTTAGTGTAGATAATATCGTTTGTCAAAAAAAAAAAAAAAAAAAAAAAACATAAGGCAGCACTGCCCCTACATAATTAGGTTGACTTGTATATTGGCCCGATTCAATTAGGAAACCTAATCACCACATCACATATCATACCTTCAGCTTAATAATTCACACAAAGTGAACCGATTGCCTCAACCCAAAATGGATTAAGAATAATGTTTCAGTGGACTGGCTCACAATAAGCCCAAATCATTCAAATTTAGTACCATTCCAAAATAGCTCATGCACACAACTCGGCAATTCCTCGAGATTTCTCCAATTTAAGCTTTCAATTTCATGCTTGTTTACAACTTATATTTTCTACAAAACTCGCCCAAACACACATGAAACCCAACAATTTAATGTCAACCATGACTAAATAATAGAAAAAGAGGCATAAATTATATGCAAATTAACAAGAGTACCAAAATCCAAACCCACAACTTCGGCATCGTGTGGGAAAGCAGTGAAAGATTAAGTTCATATCCCTTTCGTACTCCGAAGAGGTATGAAGTAGCTTCAACAATGAAAAATAGAACAAAAGACTTAACGAAGCAAGTAGAGTGAGCTACCTCCAAGTGATGGAAAACCCCTTAGTTCTCAAGCTTTAAGTCTTCCTTTCCTTTGATCTTTTGCCTCAAACCCCACCTAACCTTCAGTTTCCATTTTCTTTCGAGGTATTTCAGAGTTAGGTGGCGGAAAATAACTACGAGGAGTTAAGGTGTCTCATAGACCACAAAGTCTTTCTTGATCAAAGGGTCCCCAACACTCCCTAATTTAAATGGTAGCATTCAACTGCCTCACCATGGGCAGTGAGCATAGGGTCAATAGTGAATGCAAAAGAAATGGAGAAGCGGCTTTGGAAAATCTAGAGAAACCCACTAACTTCCACATTCTTTTTTGTTATAGGAATATTAGACTGTTGGAGTTTGAAAGATTATCAAAGGGAAAGATAGGTTTGGGTTACTGGTTGAGATAGAGGGGAGAAAGTAGGAGGATACATGTAGTAACTTAAATGTGAACTTTTGATATGCACTCGAAAAATTTAGAGCAAAGTGATGGATGGGCCGTTTGCATGTAAAAGCAAGAACGATTTTGGGGAAGCAATGGACTATAACGCAAGTGAGATTTTGCAAGGAAGATAATAAGTAGGAGTTGTAATGAATTATTGGCCCAGCTCAACCTACCTCACTAATTAAGTGTTTAAGTGTTTCACTTGATTTAAGGGGTTTAAGCTAAGATATGTGAATTAAAGCGAATTGAATTGAAGAAGATCAATTGACAAAAATTAACAAGAAGTGTGTTGTTGAATATAGAAAAGGAGAGTGTCTTTAGTGTTATTAAAGCCTCATTGCGTTTTTACCCTTCTTGATTAATCAAGGGCAATATGAACTTTTTAGAGATAAATTTTGGTCAAAAGAGCAATATTTAGAGTGTGTGATCAAAAATGAAGCCAATGCCAAATACATATATATGGTAGCTGTGGAGCCTAAAATAATCTCAAAAATTCTAGAGGCGACATGTGGACTTTTCCTCAAGATAGACAAGATTGCCCTCATTAAATGGGCAGGCTTCCCAAATACTCCCACGCGCAACTCACACCCCTGAAGGTCCATCCAACTGAATATGATTGCCCACAACTCACCTTCCTTTGGTAAGGAAAAGTCAAAGTATTAAAGATAAGGATTAATTACCAAAACCTATCTTTAATACATTCCCAAATGAAGATGGACTTCATTCAAGTAAGTAATCCCTATTTAAATTAATTAGGGATAATTACTCATTTATCTCATTATATTATTTCTTATTTAATATCTAGAGAATATTTCTCCATAAAACCTTGCCCAATAGGATGTCACCATGTGTAGGGTAAAACCCTAACACCATGCCGCCACTTCTCTCTCTCTCTCTCTTTCTCTCTCTCTCTCTCTCTCTCTATATATATATATATATATCCCCAATTGTACCAAATTTCGGTAAGCTTTTGCTACCCCTAAAAGCCCTAAACACTTACTCTTTTCCAGTGAAACTAACCCAAACACTTACTTTTTTCCAGTGAAACTAACTTAGGCATCAGAGGTCCATTGGCCTAACCCCTCCCCCCTTCCCCATCCCTCATTTCGTGGGCTCGTGAGGCTTAGGTCTCTGATCAAAGGTGTTGATTGTTTTGCAGGTGAATTTTCGTCAAAGCAGACGATGGAAATTTGCATCGACAAATTGGTTTTTTCATTGAGAGCTGATTCAAATACTTGAAGAAGCCTCTTGCATTTGGTTTCTTGAATTTTTTGCTACGTTGAATTTTTCACACGTTGTATCAATTAATTTTTTCTAGAAAAGTTTATTGATCAATCCCAGGAGAAATGATACAATGGTAGGAAATTCAGAAACCATAACGAACGGAACCTCGTACTTACAAGGAGGTCGGAGAGTGGAGACAAGGACATAGCCTTGAGATGGTGATCCTCAAGGCTCAACACAACAGCAGGAGGAGCCTCATCGCCACAGAGCCATGCCACCACCATTGCCATGACCCAGCAACCACGGTAAGGCTGCTAGGCCATGGCCCAAGAAGCAGTGTCACATCTCTTGCAGCTCCCCAATCCACACAACCCTAGGCAAGAAGCCCAGGCCCATTCCATGACCCACAGGCAGACGGCCAAGCCCTCCAATCTGCAAGCCGCAACAGCTCAAGCTGCCAGCCAAGTAGCCCAAGCTGCAACAACTGAGCCCAGCCAATAACCCAAACAGCCATGGCCCAAGCTCAAGACTAGGCCCAGACCGCTATAGAGATAGCTCGAGCCTATTTGGTTACTAAACAGGCCCAAGCACATAAAGACCAGGTGCTAGTCCAGTGAGCAGCGCAAACCTAAGCCCAGCTGCCACATCCACAAGTCCAGCGCGCCCCCGCACGTGCTTCATCCACCCAACCTTGTTGGCCCTCCCCGTGAACCACTCAAGCGACCTGGCCCGCGACCCAATTTAGTCTAAAGCCACCACCAGTGATCCAGATTTCACCCATCGGTCCCTCTGTAATCGACCCAGGGCTATTCTGGCCCGACTTTTGATAGGAATGCCCCCTTTGGGCTCAAGCTTTGTACTTATAGTCCACTAAACTTCCACTACACATGGATACGGCCACAAACTCTTGCAATCCAAATGGCGAGCACCACTTGCTACAGCAGGCCGCTAATTTAACCAGTGCCCTCGCATAGCAGACAACTTTGATGAACCAGCATCTTAAGTGCATCAAGACGCAGCGCACCCCCGACAAGGTGTCCAGAAGTAGGACAAGGGCAGATGATTGTGACTTGTTCAAACAACGTTCAAGAAAACAACTGCTTAGCCCACCGCGAACCATGCATTCGAGTAGTGTGCACTCTGGTTTGGGCCCTCGGGAAAACATATTCTCCTTCCCTAATGTGTAGAGAAATGTTCATTCCCCGAGTCAATGTGCATTCGAGGTTGGGTCCACACTACGACAAGTACTCCATATATTCCAGGCTAAGTGTCTACACGAGGCTAGGCCCACAAGGAGATCTTCATGTGAAGCACTGGAGTAGGCAGCCACATAACGGACCGAGGAGAGCACAAAAGCAGTCTAGCTCGAGTTCCACTGGCAACCCCCATCAAAGTGACGGTGAGCAGCACAGCATAAACCACGTGTACCACGACCGTGGCACAGAAAAGCAAGACATGCAGAAAAGCACTATAGACCAGCAAGTCAAAACTGGGGGCAGCTGGAGACTTCGTTGCCCTAATAAGAATAAATTCAAGAGGAAGTACAAAGGCTCGTAACAAAGTACCTACGTAGATTCCAACATATTGAGACTACCGGTGATGCCATTCGTAGAGATGTGGTCAACATGAGCAGGTCATTGTTTAAAGATGAGATCAAGCAGAAAGAGCCACCGTGGAAGTTTAGCCCACCACATTTCACCTTGTTCAAAAGAGATGAACATCCCGACAAACACCTGATGCATTATCGAAGTGCCATGACCCTCTACTATAACAATGACACTCTCATGTGCAAGTTCTTTGCCACGACACTTCAAGGCAAGGCATAAAACTGGTTCCACACTCTACTGCCATTCTCAATCCGGAACTTCAGTGAACTTTCCTCAGTTTTCATTAAGGAATATTCATCCTACCGCTCAACCAAGAAGAAGTCTGACCACTTCTTTAATACGAATAAGGACCAGAGTGAGTCACTTCATACGTACATCAAGAGGTTCAAGGCAAAGAAAGCGAAGATTTTCAGATGCGATGATAGCATTGCAAGCTCAGCCTTCCGGAATGGGCTCTCAGCAGATCACCCACTTTTTGGAGAATTGATCAGAACTTGACCTTGGTAGATTCTTATGCTTTGGTAGAAAAGCACTCCCTTTAGGACGAGGCCAAGCATTTCTAGAAGCTACTTAAGCAACCCCGCAAAGACATGGAGCCAGCTCAAAAAAAGGCCGGCGAAAAATTACTTAATGACAAAAACAAGCCATGAAGCAAACACATGGATTAATCCCCGACAAAATGAGGCATGGCACCTAAGGTGTACACGAAGTTCTCAGCTCTAATCAACTAGATCTTTAGCGACTCTAAGGACAAGCCGTGGTTTAAGATGCCACATCTTATAAAGGGAGATAGCTCCAAAATAGACCAAACGAAGTACTACGCATTCCACAAAGGTCCAAGGCACGGAACCAATGGCTGCATCACATGGATGAAGTACCTTAAGAAGCTCGTAAAAGAAGGAAAATGCGACCAGTATTTCAACGGACCAGCTGCTTGAGGTGAAAAGCAGACGCCGATGCCAAACCCCAGGCAAGACAATCTGAATCAACGACATCTTTGCTGAATCTAAACATCTAGGGGCCACCAGCAATTCCAAGAAGTGGAAGATCCAGCAGGCGAGATCGATCTTTCAGGCTCAAGCTATAAATGATGTGCCTGGACTAATCGTCGACTTCACCGAGCAAGACGTGGAAGGAATAAACTTTCACCACCACAACGTCTTGGTGATTTTTGTTCAATTGGCCCATGCCATCTTTGACAAAATTATGCTGGACCCTGGCAACTCAGTCAATATTCTACAACTGTCAGTCATCCAGAAGATGGACTTGGAAAGCACCATCAAACACAAAACGGAGGTCTTGACTGAATTCAACAAACTTCCCTCAACAACCATTGGCACAATCTCGCTCGATGTAACCAGCCCTTTAATTGTCTCATCGCAAACCTTTATGCTCATCAGCGATCCATCCCCCTATAACAGGATCATAGGCCGACCTTAGCTAGTGAAGATTGGAGTTGCGACCTCGATCAAGTATAAAAAAAAAAAAATATTGATTTTGCATCCGGGGATGAGTAGTAAGAGAGATCAAAGGCAACCAAGCCATGTCTCGGTGATCCACTATACAAGTTCTCAAGGAGTCAAATAATATGTCTTTCGCCTTAGTAGTAGTAGCTAAAGTGCAAAAAGATGATTCTACCTCCACCAAAATAACAATCACAGCAGACGGGTCAAGAAGGATGCGTCAAGGTTGACAATGCCCTAGCAAATGAATCAAGATGGAAACCCAAAAAGGATGTAGAGCACATCATTCTTGACACCCACTAGCTAAAGAATACAGCTAGGATTGGCTCACGTCTGAGCCCGATGGAGAATGAGGAACTCACGTGATGTTTTCATATGGTCACCCTCTGATTTGTCTGGCATTGACCCAGTGATAACTTGCCACAAGCTGCACGTCAACCCTACTACCAAACTTGTGATCCAAAAAATACGTCATTTCGCACTCGAGTGAATAGCGACTATTGAGGAGAAGATTGACAAGCTACTGGAGGCCTGATTTATTAAAAAAGTGGTGCATTCAGCATGGTTGGCCAACGTCATGCTAGTGATGAAAAAAGAAAATCGCAAATGGAAAGTATACGTGGATTACACCGACCTTAACTAGGCGTGCCCTAAAGACAACTATCCTGTTCCCCGAATCGAGCTGTTCATTGACTCAACATCCAGGAACCAGCTGCTTAACTTCTTATATGCATACTCAAGCTACAATCAGATTGCCATACATAAGCTTGACAATGAGAAAACCGCATTCGTGATCGAACGAGGCACATACTACTACAAGGCTATGTCATTTGGCCTCAAAAACACAAGAGCTACCTACCAGCGACTCGGCAACATGATGTTCAAGAAGCAGATCGGAGTTACCATGGAGGTCTAAATAGAATTTTACGGCTTAATTTTCATGTATTGCATAATTGGGAATATAATACATATAATCCTTGTTCTCCAAGGTAAACTAAAAAAGGACATAAGAAATATCCTTCCAAATAAAGGACTCTAATATTTACACAATATTTACATTTCTATTCTAAACCAACTCACGCAACACTCCCCCTCAAGTTGGAGCATAGATGTCACACATGCCCAACTTGACAAGTAAGTCACCAAAAACTCTACTACACACGGCATGAGTGAGGATATCTGCAAGCTGCTTTTCTGAGTTCACAATTGGTACTGACACAATCTTCTTCTTGAGCTAAAATGTTGATAAACCTCCACATGCTTCGTTCTATCATGTTGTACCGGATTCTCTGCAATTTCTTGTGCCGACTTATTATACAACTATATAGCCTTATTTGGTTTGAAACCAAGACCCCATAGCAACTTACTAACCAAAGAACTTCACACACTCCATGCACCATACCTCTGAATTCGGCCTCCACAGAAGACCTAGACACCACATTTTGTTTCTTGCTTCTTTGAGTAACCAAATTTCCACCAACAAACGTAAAATATCCAGAAGTAGACCGTAGACCGCCTATCAGTCACATCACCTGCCCAATCAGCATCAGTGAACCCTTCAATTTTTAGATGACCAAAATTTTTATACAAGATTCCTTTCCCTATGGCCAACTTTAAATACACCAAGATACGCATAACAGCAACCATATGATCCATACGTGGTGAGTGCATAAAGTGACTCACCACACTCACTGCATAGGCTATATCTAGACGGGTATGAGCTAAATAAATTAGTTTTCCTACCAGCCTCTGATATCTGCCTTTATCCACTAGTTCTTGATCCGGATAAATCCCAAAGTGATGTTTCTCGATAACAGGCGTATCCACAGGTTTACACCCAAGCATACCTGTTTCCTTTAACAAATCAAGAACATACTTCCTTTGAGACATGAAAATACCTTTTGACGAACGAGCAACCTCAACTCCTAGAAAATACTTTAAGTCATCCAAACTCTTCATCTCAAACTCGGCCGCAAGGTTCTTTTCCAGTTTGACAATCTCATCTGAATCATCCCTTATTATTATCATATCATCCACATAAATAATTAAAGCTGTTACTTTACCGTTCCTCTATTTCACAAATAAAGTATAATCAAAATGACTCCGATAATACCCATTCTTTCTTATGGTCTGAGTGAATCTTCCAAACCATGCACGAGGTGACTGCTTTAGCCCATAAAGAGACTTTTGCAATCGGCACACTCCTGTTTTTCCTACATTATCATAGCGTGGAAGAAAATTCATATACATTTCCTCCTACAAATGTCCATGAAGAAACGCATTTTTTACTTCAAAATGTTTCAATGGCCGATTCAAATTTGTAGCTAATGAGATAAGAATTCGTACCGTATTCATCTTAGCTACTGGAGAAAAAGTTTCTTGGTAATCAACACCATACATTTGAGTATATCCTTTTTCTACCAACCACGCTTTATACCTATCAAGTGAACCGTCAGCTTTGTATTTAACTATAAAAACCCATTAGCACCCAACTGGCTTCTTCCCTTTCGGCAACTCCACTACTTCCCATGTATTATTTTTCTGCAATGCCTTCATCTCTTCATCCATTGCTTCCACCCATTCTTGACTCTTCAAAGCTTCATCTACCCGAGTTAGCACTTAAATTGACTCCACATTGTTTACCTAAGCTTGACGTACAGGTGAAAGGTTTTCACATGACGCATAATTTGCTATGGGATACTTTACTTTTCCTTCTGGAGAGAACCTGTCAGGAGGTACACCACGATTTTGCCTTGTTGGCAGTTTATATGTACTTATAACATCATTAGTTACATGAGCATCACTAGTACTTACCTCAGGGATATTCAGAGAAGACGTATTGGACGATGGCACGATCGAGCAAAAGAGGGGGGAAACTTCAGCTTAAATCTTATGGCTGCTAGCTTCAGCAGATGCTTGTGGTGAGGCTAGCTCGGCCTCCGTAACAGCTGGTTGAACACCACTTGCAGCACAAGGGCTCTCAGTACAAGTTTCCTCGGCGACAGTCAGTGGCTGCCTATTTATATCATCATCAGGAGGAAGTAACTGAGATTCTACATCCTCCCTTGTCACGGTATTGTCATCTCTCCCTGAAGGACGCACGTCTTGGACATCCAACCACCCAAACACACCATAAAGATCACAAATAACACTTTCCCCCTTGGGATCAGAAGGTGAGAATACGGGAGTATAAAAATATTCAGATTCAGAGAGAGTCGCATCCATGGTGACATACATGTGGCGGGGTTCAGGGTGATAGCATTTATAACCTTTTTGTTGGGATGCAAAGCCAAGAAAAACATACTGAATAGCACAAGGATCCAATTTACTACGATGAATGTTGTGGATATGAATGTAAGCAACACAACCAAACACTCGAGGAGTAAGAGTGTTGGTAGAGACAACCAGATCATGTTCTGTCAGAACTTATAGTGGAGTACGAAATTCTACAACCCGAGATGGCATGCGATTGATGACATACACAGCATATGTAACAGTGTCCGGCCAAAAACTCTTAGGTACGGGCGCACCAATAAGCAATGCACGAGCAGTTTCCAAAATAAGATGGTTTTTCCTTTCAGCCACCCCATTTTGTTGCGAGGTATAAGGACAAGTGGTCTCATGGAGAATTCCTTGATCTCAGCAAAAAGAAGAAAGCTCAGAATTAACATATTCAGCCCCATTATCAGAACGAACAACCTTAATAACGGAGGAATATTGTGTAGCCACCATCTGAGAGAAAGACTGAATAATCATACTAACATCACTTTTATGTTTCAACAGATAAACCCATGTCATATGAGTGCAATCATCAACAAATGTAATAAACCATTTAATTCCCCAAGTAGTACTAATTGGGGAAGGCCCCCACACATCAGAGTGTACTGGTGCAAATGGAGAAGATGTTCTATTCATACTTGGAGGGAATGAAGCACGTTGACTTTTGGCTAAAATACATACTTCACATTTTAATTCTGGGTCTTTAATACCACTGAACAAATCAGGTAATATATGTTTCAAATAACCAAATGACGCATGCCCCAAACAACGATGCATTAACAATACCTTATGTAGATTACAAATACGTGACGCATGAACCAAATTAGCTCTTCCAGGAACAACGTCATCCACATAATATAGCCATTCTCTTTTAGTGCCACGCCCAATGATCTCCTTTGTCTGAATATCTTGAAGCAAGCAAAGTGAAGGATACATTAATACAACACAATCCAATTGTTCAGTGACTTAAGGTATAGACAATAACTGATGGGGCAATGAAGGAACCAATGAACAATTATCTAAGGGAATAGAGGGTGTAAGAGACACTGTTCCTGCTCCAACAACAGCAGCAATAAAACCATTGGCAGTTGCCACATACTGTCTATGAGGACGTGTCATAAATTGAAATAAGGTTTTATCATACGTCATATAATCCGTTGCACTGGAATCCAAAATTCAACCGGTATTTGCCATTGTAATAACACATGAAACAGTATTACAAGGAAACCAAGCAATACCTTTTTTTTTTTATAGTTTTGTTTTATTTTGGTCAACAAAGCAATAGTCAATCACGGCAATTACGAAACAATTACAGATTGCAGCACCAGAAGAGCACGACAAGGAAAAATACGCTCACAAAATTCACACAGTACAAAATAAGGTAGCAGCACAACACAGCTTTCCATGCAATAATTTTAATTGGAGAACACAACACAGCTAATACTGTAGCAGCCTCAAGTATTTTTATGGTACCAGACAAGCAGCAGACAACTACACACTGCAAGTCAATACACGGTACACCTGCAAAAGCATAACACCACACATGGCAGCAACAAGATCACGCTGTTGCAAATCCAATATACACAACATTATCGATCTCTTTAACAAGCAGCGCAGGAACAAGTCGATCGAACACAGCAGCGGAAGAAAATATTGTTTTACAATTTCTAAGGTTACGCCGAACTTGGCTCTGATACCAAATAGAATTTTACGACTTAATTTTCATGTATTGCATAATTGGGAATATAATACATACAATCCTTGTTCTCCAAGGTAAACTAAGAAAGGACATAAGAAATATCCTTCCTAATAAAGGACTCTAATATTTACACAATATTTACATTCCTATTCTAAACCAACTCACGCAACAGTCTATGTCGACGATATCATGGTGAAAGGCAAGCAGCGGTCAGACCACATTGGCAACTTGGTAGAGACTTTTGCCATCCCCAGAGAGTATAAATGAAGCTTAACCCAGCCAAGTGAACATTCAGAGTCTCCTCAAGCCTGTTCTTAGGGTACCTTGTAAACCCAGTGAGGAATCGAAGTTCATCCAATGCAAATCAAAGTAATCAAGGACATGACCTTGAAGGAAATCTAAAGTCTGATCGGACGAGCAACTGCACTCAATCATTTCTTCTCACTATCTACAGATCGATGCAAGCCTTTCTTCAAGGAAATCAAGAAGGTGCAAAGGGACAAATGAGACGACAAGTGCGAGAAAGCATTTTAGGACCTGAAGAGGTACTTGACGTCACCTCCACTACTATCCAAGCAGGAAGCAGTGGAGAACCTATACATCTATCTGGCGGTATCAAAGGTAGCAATGAGCTCTGCCCTTATATGAGAATAGTTGGGGGGCCCCACTGCCTATATTTTAAACATCCAAAGCTCTCCTTGATGCAAAAACTAGATACCCGAAGATTGAAAAGCTAATTTTGGCATTAGTTATTATAGCTCGGAAACGCATACCTTACTTTCAAGGAGATCCGGTCATCATCATGACCTAGTACCCACTGCGATCAGTTTTACATAGTTTAGACGCTTCTCAACGAGTGATGAAGTGGGCGTTGGAACTTGGCTAATACGGCTTAGCATACCAACCCCACATGGTGATAAAGGCCTAAGCATTGGCAAACTTAGTCATAAAATTCACCCCAAGCTTGAATGACGCAGCAACTCAGCCCATAAATGCCGCAGAGATAACAGACCATGCCGTAGTCGCACTAGCCCCACTTACAGAAGATTTATGGTGCTTACACATCAACGGATCATCCAACTAACAAGAATCAGGAGCAGGCCTAGTCCTCACTACCCCAGATGGTTCGACGATCAAGCAGGTAATCACTCTAAGCTTCAAAGCGTCAAACAACAAAGCAGAGTATAAAGCTCTACTAGCAGGTCTTCGATTGGCGAAAGACTTAACAGTGAAGAAGCTCACGATCACCAATCAAACCTTAGCTGATCACCAATCAAACCTTAAGGGAGTATGGAGCAAACAATCCAAGGATGGCCTGATACCTCGAGAAGGTTCAAGAGCAGCTAACAATGTTTCAAGCGTGCATGCTTACTTAACTTCCACGAGCAGAAAATGCCCAAGCAAACGCACTAGCAGGCCTAGGCTAAGCCCTAAATCATCAGCTTAAATGCTCCATGTGAGTCGAGTACATGGAAAAGCAGAACATAGATACGGAACCAACAATTGAGGTGGCGCAGATCAACATGACTCTGAGTTGGCAGTGTGGAGCCAAAAATAATCAAGCAAATTATGAAGGTGACATGTGTACTTTTAGGTGAAATGGACAAAATTACCCTAGAGGCACACCAGAATTCCAACGCATATGCAACTAACAATGACGGCTCAAATCATGGAAGAGTCAGAGGTGATCAAAATGGTATTTATTCAAATCCCTCTCATCACTCCTCATCAATTCCTCACTCAAAAGGTAACTCTCAATTTTCCTATTCAATTTATGATTAATTAACAAATTAATTACAAAATATTATTTCACTTAGTATCTTTCAATTATACTCAAATTCCCACCATACATGATCAGACCCTATTTCTCCAAATAGGGCCGACCACGTCCCTATAAATAGCCTCATTTGTCCACTAAAATCTTAATTTCATTCTCTCCCAAAAATTCCCGAACATATTTTCTCTCAAATTCTAACTTTGGCATCGAAGATTCTTCGACCAAAGCCTCATCCCCATTCATCGTGGGCACGTGAGCCTTTTGGCTTTAATCTTAGGTGTTATTATTTTGCAGGTTCATTTTCTTCAAAGGAGATGACGAAAGAAATTTACATCCATAAATTTGTGCTTTCATTGAGAGCTTGATTCACACGTTCGAAGAAGATTCTCGCATTCAAGGTTTCTTATTTCTTGTTCATTTGTACATTTTTCGCAGGTTCTCAGGCTCTCGAAGTTTCTTGTTCCTAGAATTTTTTTATAAAAATTCCTTCAATAAATGTAAAAGAAAAGAACAATGACAAGAAATTTGGAAACCACGATGGATGGAACTTTCAACGTTCAAGGATTTGGTCCACAGCGATCCACGAGGCTTAAAGCGATGACAAGTGAAGCGGCACGACCACCACCACGGAGCACCACCGTGGCAGTCACCACGATAGCAACCATGACAGTGACCTTTGGTGAAGCCCAATCCCACAATGCCAAGACAGCAACCCAAAGCCCGTAGGCCCAAGTCGTGTCACTTTAGCCCATCGGGACCCAAGCCCAAGGTGAGCCGACCTGAACCACAACCTAGTGTGAGCCCAGCGAGCTCCCAATCCAAGCCCAAGCCCAACACCCATGTGGAGTATCCCACTCCCGTGGCCCTCCAACCAAATTTCTGGACCAACGATTTAACCGAGGGTATTTTCACCCTATTTCTCTGCAGATTTGACATATCCTAACTCAAATCTCACTCCCATAGTCCATTACACTTCCATTACTCAGGGAAACGTATACCGTCAAGGCTCTTCCAACCCAAATGGAGAACAACATTTGTCTTAACAAGTCATAGAATTGACAAGCGCCCTCGCACATCAGATAACCTTGGTGAATCAACTCTTGTAGCATACCATGATGCAACGTACCCCGGACGAGGTGTTCCAAAGTAAGACAAGGGCAGACGACGAACCTCTCTTGTAATGTCCTGGTAAGCAACCCCTCAACCAACCACGAACCGAGCGTTCAAGCAGTGTCTACTTCTGGCTAAGTCTTTGAGATAGTGGAAACTCTCATCTTAGCGCGTGGAGGAGCGTGCACTCTCAGCTAGGCCCACGTAAGTTTAACATGCTGCTCACATCCTTTAAAGGAGATGGAGCCCCGAATAGACACTTTAAGCACTACCAAAGCGCAATGGTCCTCTATCGAAACAACAACGCTCTCATGTGCAAGATATTCGCCACCACTTTGCAAGGCAAAGCGTAAGATTAGTTCCACACCTCGCTGTTGTAGTCTATCTAGAGTTTCGAAGAGCTTTCTTTAGTTTTCACCAAGGAATATTCATCTTACCTTTCGATTAAGAAGAAATTCGATCATTTGTTCAATGTCAAGAAGAACCTAAAGGAGTTGCTCCGCGACTGTGTGAAGAGGTTCAAAGTAGAAAAGGCAAGATAGTCGAATACGACGACTCGATAGCTAATGTAGTCTTCCAAAAAGAACTTCTAGCAGACCACCCACTATTCGGAGAATTGATCACAAAAAAAGATCTAACTCTGGCAGACTCTTGCGCTCTAGCAAAGAAGCATGCACTTTGGGATGAAGCTCGGCAAGCAGACAAGGCACTCAAGCAGCCTCGAAGGATCTACAGTCAAGAACTACTCTATATTCAGTCCTGATCAACCAAATCCTCTGTGACATCAAGAACGAACCATGGTTCAAGCTGCCGAAACAATCAAATGGAGATACTACCAAGTTAGATCACACCAAGTAATACACATTCTATCCAAGTCTCGGTCACACAACTGATGACTGCTACACTTGGAAAAACTACCTAGAATGAACATAAATGCTGGCAAAGAGCCGTCAACCAAGACGATTCAGAACAATGGCATTTTAGTTGAATCTGAGCACTTGGAGGCCTCCAACAACTCCAAGAGAAGAATGATCCAACATGCTCTACTAGTCTCATAGGTTCAGACAGTCAAAACCCAACCTAAACCCATCGTTGACCTCACAGAGCAGGATACCGAATGTGTCAACTTCCCACACGACGACACACTAGTGCTATCTGTCCAACCAGCCCATGCTATAATCTACAGAATTATGGTTGATAATGAAAATGCAGCCAACCTACTTCGACTTTCAATAATTTAGAAGATTGGCTTAGAAAGCATAATTATACACTGACCGAAAGTACTCTTCGGATTCAACGGACACACCTCGACTGCCATCGGCAAAATTACACTTGAAGTGAGAACACTGCTAGTTGTCTCAAAACAGATGTTCATGATAATAAGCAACCCATCTTCCTACAATGGGATTCTAGGGTGACCTTGGCTGATAAAGTTGGATGTCGTAACCTCTGTCAAGTATCATAAAATTCGATTCCGCATCTCGGGATGAGGAATCGGAGAAATCAAGTCTAGCCAGGCCACATCCCGACGATGCAATGTATAAGTATTGAAGGAATCAAGAAAGAAGACCTTTACCGCTATAAAGGCACCCGAAGTCCAAATGGACGATGAAGCTACCAAATAGCAACTACAGCAGTTAGATCTAGAAGATGGTGTCTAAATCAACGCACTAGTAGATAAGACGGGATAGAAACCAGAAGAGGATACCGAACACATCATTCTTGATCCCTAACAACTGGAATAGACTACTAGAATCGGCTTACGTCTGAGCCCGAAGGAAAAAGAAGAACTCATAGTTTTCCTTAAGTAAAATCATGATGTATTTGCATGGTCACCTTCTGACATACCCGAGATTGATCTCAAGATAGCTTGCCACAAACTGCATATTAACCCCACTACCAAACCAGTGAACCAAAAGAGAAGACATTTTGCACCTAAACGAATGGCAATCATCGAAGAGGAAACCAACAAGTTACTAGAAGTTGGATTCATAGAAGAGGTAGCACACTCAGCATAGCTTGCCAACGTCATGCTGAAAAAAGAGAAGGGCAAATGGAAGGTTTGTGTAGACTGCACCGACCTCAACAAAGCATGCCCAAAAGATCCCTATCTAGTTCCCAAATCGATTTACTAGTAAATTCAACTTTCGGGAGCCATCTACTTAGTTTCTTGGACGTATACTCCAGCTACAATGAAATAGCCATGTGCGAGCCTGATAAGGAGAAAACCGCGTCTGCAATCGAGCGAGGCACCTATTGCTACAAGGTCATGCCTTTTGGCCTCAAGAATGTATTAACCACTTACCAACGACTGGTAAACAACATGTTCAAGAAGCAAATTAGAGTAACCATAGAGGTCTATGTCGACGACATCATGGAAAAATGAAAGTAGCGAGCAAACCACATCGGGCATTTGGCGAAAACTTTTGACATCCTTAAAAAGTACAGGATGAAGCTCAATCCCGCCAAATGCACATTTAGAGTATCTTCAAGCAGATTATTAGGGTATCTAGTAACCCAACGAGGAATCTAAGCACATCCCAAGCAGATTCGGACAATCCTACAGATGAAATCTCCAATTACCTTAAAGGAGATCCAAAGCTTGGCAAAAGAGCAGTGGTGCTCAATCGCTTTCTCTCGCAGTCCACCAATTGATGCAAGCCTTTTTTCAAGGCAATCAAGAAGGCTCAATTAGACAAATGGGATGATGAGTGCAAAAGAGTCTTCCAATACCTGAAGAAGTATCTCACATCACTTCCTTTACTATCCAAGCCAGAAGCAGTGAATTTATACATCTACTTGGCAGTCTTAGAAGTAGCAGTAAGCTCTGCCTTCATACGAGAAGAGCTAGGAGCCCAACTGCTGATATTCTACACTTTTAAAGCTCTTCTCGATACAGAAACCAGATATCTGAAGATCGAGAAATTAATTTTGGCACTAGTTGTTGCAGGTCGGAAGCTCAAACTATATTTTCAAACTCATACAGTCATCGTCATGACTCAATATCCTCTATGATCAATTCTACATGGCCCAGATGCTTCTTAACGAGTAATGAAATAAGCATTAGAACTTGGCCAATACAGCCTAGTTTTCCGACCTCGCATGGCAAAATTCACGCCTAGCCTAGGCAACGTAATAGAGCGGCCCAACGACACCCCGGAGGCAATCGACTACAAGGGCTCAGGAGCAGGCGTGGTCTTTATCACCTCAGACAGTCGATGATTAAGCATACGATCACTCTAGGATTCAAAGCATCCAACAATGAAGCAGAGTATGAGGCCCTACTGGCGGGCCTTCGAATGGCAAAAGACATGGCTATGAAAAAACTTGCAATTCATTCTGATTCCCTACTAATCACCAGCCAAACTACTAAGGAGTACACAGCTAAGCATTCAAAGATGGCGCAATACCTAAAGAAGGTACAAAAGCAACTTGAGGCGTTTTAGACTTACACCCTCACTCAAGTTCTACAAGCAGACAACGTCCACATGGACGCGTTAACTGGCATAGGCTCCGTCCTCAATTATCAACTCAAATGCTATATTCCGATGGAGTATCTACACAAGCCAAACATAAAGGCAAAGCTAGCAGCCGAGGTGTCATAGGTTAGTGCAACTCCAAACTGGCAAGATTCCATTATAAACTACATAGTCAATGGCACACTCCCCATGGAAAGATTAGAGTCTAGAAAGCTCCAAACAAAGGCAGCATGCTACAACATGTGGAACGACATTCTCGTCCCAAGATCTTACACTGAACCACATCTCCACTGCCTGGGGCCTTCCGACGACCTAAAGGTTCTAAGTTAAATCCCTGAAGATGTTTGTGGAAATCATTTCGAGGGCCGATCCTTAGCACAGAAGGCCCACAACGCATGCTACTACTGGCCTATTATGCATCAAGATGCTAAGGAGTTAGTACAAAAGTACAACCGCTGCCAACGCTACAAGCCGATACCAGCACTGCTTACCAGTGAGTTACACTTACAGACGAGTCCTTGGCCGTTTATGCAATAGGCAATCAACTTGGTAGGGCCTATGCCATTCGCTTCTAGGGGCGGAGGCATGATGATCATGGCGATTGGTTACTTCACCAAGTGGGTAGAAGCCAAGCATATGACAACCACGACTCAGACAGACATAAAGCGCTTCATATGGAAGAACATCATTTGCCGATTTGGCATCCCTCAATCCATCATCACAGATAACAGCCCATAATTTGTAGGCAAAGATTTGGCGAAGTTCTTCCAGAAATATGGCATCAAGCAACACATATCCATACTAAGATATCCCCAAGGCAATGGGTAGGCAGATGTATCTAACAAGATGATTCTCGACTGCCTTCAGAAATCCCTCTTCAACAAGAAGGGAAAATGGCCAGACAAACTCCCTAGATATATATGGGTACATCACACCACCAAACGACGAACAACCGATGAGACTTATGTCTCTTTGGCATTTGGTTCAAAAGCAATCATTCCTCCCAATGCCATCGTGCCAAGTATCAGCGGAAAGAAGATGGCTACAAACTTAGATCTGGCAGAGGAGAAACGCAGGAAGGTCATCACCCGCTTTGCAACCTACAATAGTAGCTCCTCTCCAGCTACAACAAAAGGGCTAAGATCCGGCAGTTCCAGCCCAGAGATCTAGTCCTGAGAAAAGCCTTCATCATTGCCTGCAGAGAAGGCTCTAAAAAGATGGATTCCAGCTGGGAAGGTCCATACAAGATCAACAGAGTAGGCGGCAAGTGTAGTTACACCCTCACTACCATAAACGACAAATTGAGCGAAAAGCAGTGGAACGCCTACAATCTGAGGACGTAATATACATGACCTCCCACTACATTAAAGCCCGAAAACTCAAGTAGCTTGATGGGCACCACCTTGCAAGCTAAGGATTATCCAGTTGTTATGCAGTTCCTACCTTATAGTTAAGTTTTCGTTCGTTTCACTCATTTTTCAATGAGAAATTTAGAACTAATTTACAACTTGGCTCGGCTGCATGCTTACAATAATTGATCATTCATGCACTTCAAAGAAAGATCGCGTCCTTCTTAAAGACTTATCGCAGGAATTGCACCCTCCTTGGGACCAACCATGTTCTCTAGTGTGAGACGGTAAACTAATTCCCTGAAACCCACATAGGTTTGCTCTCTAATGCGGGAAGATAAATTTTACACTTCCAATATCCAAACGTGGATGAGTCAGGCTGTCCTGGTGTAACTAGGTGCATAATAGCTTGCGTTGGGATTCCTAGAAATAGCCACAATGGTATTTTTTAAGGCTTGGCTTGCTGAAGGATTTTGGGTCTATTGGCCAAATCTATGGGGAACATGGCCTCAGAGATGGAGGAGGCACATTACACAGTACGCCCTACAGATGGCTACCCTGGACCCTAAGGGGGCGTTTGTTTGCCCTCACTAAGTTGGACTGGACTGGACTGGACTAGTTATTAGTCCAATACTGTGTTTGTTCCATGCTGGGACTAACATTAATGAGACTAAAGGGGACTAGCATGGACAAAACCCTTCACTAAGAGGTCTTAGCGAGACCCCCTAATAACCATGGGACTAGCTAAGACTATCCTCTCTTTCTCGTCCTCGTCATGCTCAACGACCACTCCCGACAGATTCCTCGTCATCTCCGGTCACCTAGATCAGTCACTAACTTTCCGACTCCCTTTCAGATCCATTTCACAACCAACTTTCATATAAAATATACCAAATTGAAGCTGGGAGTGACAAGATTACGATTTTACCTGAATAGAGGCCAAAATGTGGTCGAATGTGGCCGGAAAATGGCCTGGAAGTCTCGGCCTGTTTAGGCTTCTTCAAATCCATGACAGATTCGAGCATTCAAAGCTAAGATCTCGGCCTAGGGATGGTGATGAATTTTTTGGCGGTGCTAACTTCATCCAATTTAACGAGGGTTGGCCGGAAAACACATTGGGAAACCTGCAACTCGTCGGGAAAATTGGAGCCGTGAGGTTCCATTCGAACAACACATAGCTAGAGAGGGAGGGAGGACAGAGAAATAGACACTGGAATCAATAAGGAGTTTGACCAGGAATGAGAAAGAGACATGAATTGAGAGGTCTAAGAGGAAAAAAATAAGGAGAGGGTGGGACGATGAGAGAAGAGGAAAAGAGTGGGACGGAAATGGTAGGAAAAGATGAAGAAAAAGATAAGATCATAATAAAATATTAATAATTTATATATTAAATAATATAATATTAGAATTTGTTATTATCCAGCTTCTTAGTCCAATACTGCACCAAACGCTTCACTAAGTTAGTCCAGTTTAGTCTAGTCTAAGCCAGTCCAGCTTAGTCCTTGAAGCTAATCCAGTCAGAGATAGTCCGGCGCAATAAACGCCCCCTAAAGTTGCTACCAAGTGCACTAAGGTAGCCTATGATTTCCGGAAGACTGCCTATGACTTACCCTTAGAGCAGTAAGCTGGGCTAAACTTATACAACCGCATATTTTTGTGAAAGGTTAAACAGTTAGCGTGCATATACAAAGCATTATCCACTGCCGGCATGCTACGCAATCGATAAGTTTCACCTCTGCCAAGCGCGGAATGATTTTTTAGATCTACACTAATTCCTAAAATGTTGTAATACTTGTTACACAACCTACGGAATTGGTTACATAAAAGGCAAGAAGTTCTCTCAGACTTTGCCTACGAAATTCCATACAACCACATACCTTTGATACGAAAGGTTAGTAGATTTCATGATGCAAATATCTTTAGTATGTTGTGATGTAGGCAACACAGCTCAAAGGATTGGAGAAAGCCAAGGTTAATAGCCTAGTGGTCACACGGACTCATCTGCTTTTGTAAGTAAGGTGTCCGGCTGCCGACCCGATGGTTAATAACCTTGCAAAAGTTCTACACCAATACCTATGGCTGCAAAGGCTACGCGGGCCTGTCTATTTATAGAAAAGTAGCACGCCTACCGCTGGTCTAAAAATCAAAAGTTGGGCATAAACAAAAGAAGTGAAGATGGAGAAAAGTGAAGGAAACAAGTTTATTAAGTTTTCTAGCAAAATTGATAAACTAATAGCAAAGGCCGAAGGAGTTCAACAAAAACAAAAGCAATAAGGAAAACAAAGAAGATCCTAACAGTTACCTAGAAGATTACCCTTCAGTAGCTTGGACATTCCATGACTACTCGGTCGCCACATCTTCAACAGCCGCGACGCTTCCAGTAGTGGCATCATTCGATCCTTCACCTCCGGTTGCTCTAGCCTGGGCACCAACTTCTTCGACACTTCACCAATGGAGGACTCAAAAGAAAAGGCAATCAAGTCTTCTGGAGAAATAGAGAAAATCTCGAGGTCTTTCTCGATAAACTCAAAGTCATAAGATGTACCGAAGAGATAATCTACATAAGCCAACTTATAGAAATTGGCCTGACTTTGAACAATCGAAGCCTCTAGCCCAACCTTCTCGCCTTTCAGCCACTTGTTCTCCTTGAGCAGAACAACACGAATATGCCACAGCTCATCCACTTCCTTCTTCAGATTTTCGTTAATCTTCAGGACACCTTGGAGTTCCAACACTCAGGGCTCGAGTCTATCAACGATCTTCTTGAAGTAGATCACTTAGTTTTTGCCACCTCATTGGCAGCTTTAGTATCTTCTTAGTCAATGAGCATAGGCTTGGCTACCAGAATAGTCGTCTTCTGCATCATACCAAGCAAAGCATTCATCCTATACTCGATCGTATGCTTCATAAAGGAACTTAGGCAAACAACCCATCTAACGTCATCAACAAACTTAGCACAAGCGTCCATGTTTTCAAGCAGATCTGGTTTCAAAAAAGAACAGATCTCAGCAGCCTTCTCATAAACAGGCTTAGTGGATTTCTCACAACTGGCCACGCAAGCAATCTCCTCTTTCTCAAGATGCGAATCAATCTCAACAGTAAGAGGAGTAAGTCTTAGCGACACTTTAGCAGTAGAGTTCATCTTATCGCTCTTCATAGTAGTAAGCCTCTCCAAAGGTAAGCGAGACTTAGCTCCTAGCAGATATCTTGGTACTGGTTTCAGCACTGGGGGCATAACGAAACCTATACGCTGAGCAATCATATCGTCAACCGAACTAGCCATCTTTGACATGGTGGGTGTCACTAGCTCAGATCTAACAGCCCCATCATTATTTTCCTTGGAAGAAGTCAAGTCAATCACAAGCCTAGGAGTAGCAGGCGAACCCTCACAAGCAATAGAGGAAGTCTTCAGCTTTTTCTCAATTAACATTTCTTGAGCAGGCGGGGAAGATCTATTTTTTCCGCCTTCATTCGCAGCAAGCTCCATGACAGCAATTGGACGAGCTAATGGCTCCGCCTTGATACGCTTTATCTCCTTTTTCGGAAGCAGCCCACCTTTCTCCCGGTGAAGATGACTGAGCAGCCAACGCTATTTATGGTATTCAATATGGATGCCTACAGCAAAATGCACATTCTTCATATCTAGAGAAGTCTTAGGAGTTATGCCGAATTCTGAATCTACATAAGCAGAGGAGGACAATCAACAAATTAGATAGTAACTTAGCAAAAGCACAAAGCAGCCGAGGGACAAATGAGTCTACTTACCGGTGATGAAAGTCATCGAAACACGTAGCTCAGGGGAAGAATCAGATTCCCATTCTCCACTTATCTGCCAAGTCTCTTTAGCCAGTCATGAAGTCCCTTGCTTGAATAATCAAAGAACCTATGGCAGAATCGCAGCTGCCCAACTTCCTCAATATGGCCTATGTCAAAGAAGTACCAGAATTCCTTGACAGTTAAATCCAAGTTAAAGAATTGGCTTAGATTGAGGAATCTCACCATCACACAGACTGTATTTGGAGAACATTGAGCAAGGGCACACTTCATAGAGCAAAGCACTTCTTGGAAGAAACGTGACATAGGAAAAGTAAATCTCAACACAAACTAGTAAGGGTGAAACTTGATAGCTTTTCGTGCCCCACTACATGGCTTATGGTTGCTACCTCCCTTAACACGCTTCACACACACCCCCGATGGAATGGTGTGCCTATATGCCTCAAGAAAGTCTCTAAACAAGTCATCGGAGTTAATTTTGAAGTGAGCAGCCTTGAAGTAGCTCACTTTACTCAAAGACACGCCCTGACAATACAATGGCGACATACCATCGTCACTATTGTGGCTTGAAGAAGACATACTCAAGGAAATTCTACAAAGACGCAAGAAGGAATCGTTAGACTGCTGCACAAAATAAATATAAAAAATGACGCGCTAGGCCCCACGGCCTGAAGACCAAGCCACGACCCAAGACCGCAGGTGCCCAGCAAGCTACTTAAGCCTCATGACCTACACCTCCCACTTTCGGCCCAATGACCTTGCGACCCAATCCAAATGGAGAAGGGTTGGCGCCCTCATGCCTCCCTTTCTCTCTTCTCTCGCATACGGGCCTAAGCCCATAAAAAAATAAGAAAAAGAGGCATGTGCCTCCTCGGCCCAATCCACCACTTCAGCACGGGTCCGAGCCCAGCCTTCCGTAAGATAGCCCAAAAAGGAAGCCCGAGCCCAGCTTCTCTCCTACACAAGCCCAGGCACAACAGCCCAGACCCAAGCGCCCCAGCATCCTAGCCCAAGCCAGCCACGGGCCAAACCCTAGGCTCGCGCCGCCAGCTCTTGGCCCAAGCCGAGCCGCCATCGAGCCATCCCAGCCATGGTAACAGTGTCGTGGCCTCTCCAAGCCACTTTTTGACACATTCTCGACCCTCGTTGACCCAAATTTCAAGCCCCGAGGCTCCCAAAAATTAAGAAGACAAGGAAAATTAATTTTTTTCTTGCCTTGGTGCGGCATGAAAACGAAGAAAGCAACGAAAGATGATCCTTTGCACGAGCAAGTGTAGAAGATTGATAGGGGAATGGGAACAAATATCATCTAGCTTTCTCTTTCTTGTAGGGTAAAATAAATTGCTCTCTGAAGTTGATTCAATCATTTACTTAAGATAGACTTAAATAGACTTTGGAAGCAATTTATTTCCCTTTCCTAGAAGGATCTAATTTCCAATTAATGTGGGAATCTACATCAAAATAGGAAACAATATTATGTTTCCTAAAGCAGTGGAAGATCTCTACACTTGCTGCCCTTTCCTGCGAGCAGCCCAACACGTGTGGGGGCATTTGTAGGGCCAAAAATAATCAAGAAAATTATGGAGTTAACACGTGTATTTTTGGGTTAAAATGACAAAATTACCCTTGAGACACACTGGAATTCCCACGTGTATGCAATGGACAATAACGGCTCAAATCATGGAAGAGTCAAAGGTGATCAAAATGGTATTTATTTAAATCCATTTCATCACTCCTTGCCAAATCCTCACTTAAAAGGTAACTCTTAATTTTCCTATTCAATTTAGGATTAATTAACGAATTGCATAATATCTTGCAATTATACTCAAATTCCCACCATATATGGCCGAACGCTGTTTCTCCAAATAGGGTCAGCCACACCCCTATAAATAGCCTCATTTCTCAACTAAAATCCTAAGTTCATTCTCGCCCAAAAATTCCCAAACGCATTTTCTCTCAAATTCTCACTTTGGCATCAGAAATTCTTCAGCCAAAGCCCTCCCAACTCCCCAATTCTTCGTGGGCACATGAGGCTTTGGCCTTAATCTTAGGTGTTATTATTTTGCAGGTGCATTTTCGTCAAAGGAGAAGATAGCGGAAATTTGCATCCACATGCATGATCCCATTATCGACTACATAGTCAATAGAACGCTCCTCACAGACAAACTGGAGTCTAGGGAGCTTCAGATGAAGGCAGCATACACATGTGGAACAATACACTTATTCCAGATCCTTCTCAAGATAACATCTTCGCTGCATATTGCTTATCGACAACCTGAACATTCTTAGCTTAATCCACAAAGCTGTCTATAGAAACCATTCTGGAGACCACTCCCTGGCACAAATAACTCTTAACACAGGCTACTACTGGCCAACCATGCATCAATACGCCAAGGAGTATGTACAAATGTGACAGCTGCCCGCGCTTTAGGCCCGTGCTTGCACTACCTGCCAATGAACTCTACCCGCAGACGAGCCATTGGCCATTCATGCAATAGGCGATTGACATAGTGGGACCAATGCTAACTGGCACTAAGGGCAGTGACATGATGATCGTAGCAACTGACTACTAGTCGAACCTATGACTATAACTACCCAGACGAACATAGAGCGCATCATATGAAAGAACATCATCTGCCGCTTTAGCATCCTCAATTCATCATCACAGACAATGGTCCGCAATTCATAGGCAAAGACTTGGTAAAGTGCTTCAAAAAATATGGTATCAAGCAGCATATGTCCATGCCCTAATATCCGCTTACAAATAAGCATGCCAAGATATCCAACAAGACCATTCTCGATTACCTTAAGTAGTCCCTCTCAAACAACAAAGGCAAGTGGCCAGACAAGCTTCCTAGTGTTCTGTGGGCGTATCGCACCACCAATAGACGAGTAACTGGTGAAACTTCATTTTCACTATCGTTTGTTCTGAGGCAATCATTCTTCCTAATGTCGTCGTGCCCAACATTAGCACTGTACTGCTAAATTCTAAGCACAACGCTGGCCACAAAATTAGGCTTGGTGAAGGAATATCGCGAAAAGGTTATCACCTGCAATACAGCCTATCAGCAGCAGCTTATCTCCAACTACAATGAAATGGCAAAGATCCGGCAGTTCTTAGTCCTCAAAAAAGCTTACATAACCGCCAGCCGGGAAAGCTCCAAAAAGATGGCTCCTATCTGGGAATATCCATACAAAATCAACTGAGCAGGCTGGAATGGCAAAGTTTTGCAAGTCACCTTGAGCAGGCAAGGCTCTCAAAGCCCTCAAGTCAAAACAAAAACCTAAATGATGACGTGGGATTGACTGCTTCATTGAAGCAACTCACCCAGCTGTCTATTCTATGGTAAAGTTTTGCAAAAGACATGGTGAACTAGCAAGGATGAAGCAAAGTGAGGAAATCTATTTATTAAATTTCTAGCAAATTGATAAACCAGCTCAAAGGCCAACAAAGTTCAAATGAAGCTTAACGAAAAGCAAAAAAAAAAAAAAATGAAAATTCCCAAGTCTAAGCAAAAAGACTACTCATCGGCAACCTACACAACCAATGGTTCCTCAACTGCCACACCTTCAGTAGCCAAAGCTTCCATCATCTCATCCTCAACCGCCCCTGCCTAGACTGCCTAACCTTCAACTACTCCACCAAAGGCAGCCTCGAACGAGAAGTTAAGCAAATCAACTGGAGAGATAGAGTAAATCTCGAAGTCTTTCTTAGAAAACTCATAATCCGATGACCTACTCTGGAGATGGTCTACATAGCCAAGCTTATAAAAATCGGCATGATAAGAAACCAGCGACACTTTGTGACCAACATTCTCATTCTTCAGCTACGTATTATCCTCAACAAGATCAGTGTCAGCATCCTGTAACTTATCCACTTCTTTCTTCATGTTCTCGCTAGCAGACATCGCATCTTGTAGATCCACTTCCTTAGACTCAAGCTTACTGGCAACATCCTTGAGATGAGACACTTCAGCATGCATGAAGACAAGCTCTTCATCCTTGGCAAAATAAGCAGATCATAGCTCCGAATTGACACACTTAAGGTCCTTGACCACCAATGCAACGAAAATGACTTCATTCTCTGTAGCTTCCTACATCACCTGAGTCACACCAAGCTTAGCTTTCAAATCAACAACCTCTTGATGAACAGTCTCCAGCTGCACAGAAGTAGGAGGAGAGACATCAGACCCTTTCAAAACGACAAGTTCATATTCAAGCTTCTCGATCTTTTCAGCAGCCAAGTGAAGCTGAGCCATCAACGCCACTTCGACTTCCTTAGCATACTTGACAGCATATTGATCAACGTGCATAAACTTAGCTACCATGATCAAAGTCTTATCCATTGTAGCAAGCAGGGATGACTTCCTCGAATAGGCATGATGCTTCACAAAAAAGTCAGAGCAAACGACAACTTTCCCAACAATATTAATAGACTTGATGCATGCATCGAAGTTGTCCAGCAGGCCTACCTTTAGCAGGGCACAAACCTCAAAAAACTCCCTAGAAACAGACTCGATAGATTTCTCATAATTGCCTGTGCAAGCAGACTTCCCTTTCTCAACAAACGAATCAGTCACAGCAGAATAAGGAATATGCCCAGGCACTACCTTTGCAGAAGAATCGACATTCCCACTCTTCATAGTTGTGAGCCTCTTAGAAGCTGAACCTAACTTAGCTCCCAACTTGTACTTCGATACAAACCAAGACACAGGGGGCACCACAGAACTGGCTACCTTCGGAGCAGCATGTTTCACAGGCTCATGCTCAACAGTCTTTTTCTTCCCAATGCGAGAAGTTAGATCAATGACAAGTTTCTCGGCAGCAGACTAGCCCCCACGAGTAGCAGAAGAAGTCCTCGACTTTTTCTCACCCGAAGGTTCACAGGCTGGTGAGGAATATCTCTTATTTCCACTCTTATTGATAGTAGGCTTTACGACAGCAATCGGACAAGCAAACGCCTCTTCCTTTATCTGTTTTATCTCTTCCTTCAGAGGCAGCCTATTGTTCTCCCAGCGAATAGGACTAAGTAGCCAGCGTCACTCACAGTACTCAGCAAGAATGCCCAAGGCGATATGCACCTTCTTCATATCTGCTGATGTTCTTGAAGTTGAGCCAAATTCTGTATCTATACAAAGTAAGAAGAACGATCAACAAATTGAAGTCAGGGAGCAGCTCAATAAAATTCAAGCAGACCAGGAATGAAGCAGTTCAATTACCACTAATAAAAACAGTTAGAACATGCATCTCATGAGAGAAGTCAGATTTCTACTCTCCACTTACCTCCAAGGTTCTCTCGCCCACTCATGATCACCTTTGCAAGAAGCATCAAGCAACCTATGGCGACACCTCAGCTACCCCACGTCTTCCTTGTGGCCAATTTCAAAGAAGTACCAAAACTCATTTATGGTCAAGCCAATATCAAAAAACCTGCTCAAGTTTGAAAACCCCACCATCGCACAAATTACATTCAAGAAGCATTGAGCAAGCGCACATTTCATGGAGCATATCACCTTCTGGAAAAAACAAGGCATGGGAAAAGTATATCCCTACACAAAGTAATACGGTTGGAATTTGATAGCCCTCTTCCTAGCAGTGGCACCCTCGCCGCACGGTTCATGGCTGTTATTATCCTTCAACCGCTTGACAGGAACCCCTGATGGAATCGCATGCTTGTACGTCTCGAGAAAATCCCAAAACAACTCATTGAAATTAATCTTGACATATGCAGCCTTGAAGTAGCCCATATGGCCGGAGGAACCACCTTGACAGTACAAAGGTGGAAGATATTCGTCACCTTTGTGATCGGAGGAAGACATTTATAATTCCTGCAAAAAAAGTATGAAGAAAAATATTTAGAATGCAGCTCGCGAGAAGAGAATATAATAAATGATTACATAGCCCAGCACTCCCATGCCAAGCCCCACAACCCAGCTGACCCACACAGCCAGGCCATAAAGGGCCCATCACTCATTCTCTCTCTCCTACACACGGCCTAAGTCATTCTAACTCAAGCAAGCTACGCGGCCCAAAATGGAAGGAGGTATGCACTTCCCTCCTTCCTTCTCTCTTGCGCGCAAGCCCAGCAAAGCCCAAGCCTCTTAGCCAAGGTTATAAGGACCAGAGAGTCACCTCACATCAGTCTTTCCCACTCTCTCTCCTCTCACCTGCACGAGCCCATGCCCAACAGCCATGAAGGCCTAGTTCGAGCTGGCTTCTCCGTGCCCCAGCGCCCCATGCACCTCGACCAAGCCAAAACGAGCCCTGGCCCACGTCAGCCAAATCCTGACACCACACCACCAGCAGCCCATGCTGCTTACTGCAACAAAGCAGCAATGTGGCACCCATGCCACGTTTCATACACTTCCTAGGCCCTCATCGAGGCAATTTTTCAAGCCCCGGAGTTCTTAATTCCAAAAAATTAAGAAGAAGAAAATTCAAAATTTTCTTACCTTGGTGTGGTACGAAAAAGAAGAATAGCAACGAAAGACGACTCTTTGCAAGGGCAAGAGAAGAAGAAAGCTAGGGGAAGGGGAACAAATTTCCTTTGGCTTCTTTCTTCTTTGTTGGAATAATGATTGTTCTCTTAATTTATTTAATCCCCTATTAAGGCAAGATTAAATAGGTATTGGGGGCAATTGGTTTCCTTTTCCTAGAAGAAGTCTATCTCCAAATCAAGGAAGGAGATCTAGATCAAATTGGGAACCAACTCTAAAAGCCCATGCAGCTTGGGATTTCTACACCTACTGCCATTTTCCTACGTGCAACCCAATAGGTGTGGGGGCATTTGTGAAACCTAAAATAATCCAAAAATTCTAGAGGCGACACGTGGACATTTGCTCAAGATAGACAAGATTGCCCTCATTAAATGAGCAAACTCCTTAGATACTCCTACACACAGCTCACACCCCTGAAGGTCCATGCAGTTGAATACAACCGCCCACAGCTCACCTGCCATTGGCAAGGAAAAGTCAAAGCATTATAAATAAGGATTAATTACCCAAATCCTATTTTTAATACATTCCCAATTGAAAATTGACTCCATTCAAGTAATTAATCCCTATTTAAATCAATTAGGGATAATTACTCATTTGTCTCAAGATATTATTTCCTATTTAATATCTTGAGAATATTTCTCCCTAAAACCTTGGCCAATAGGATGCCGACATGTGTAGGGTAAAATCCTAACGCCATTGCCGGACACTCCCCTATATATACCCCCAATTCTACCAAATTTCGGTAAGTTTTTGCTACCTTTAAAAGCCCTAAACACTTACTCTGTTTCAAAGAAACAAACTTAGGCATCGGAGATCCATTGGCCTAACACCACCCCCCCTGCTCAACAAAAAAAAAAAAAAAAAAAAAAAAAAAACGTCGTGGACGTGTGAGGCTTAGGTTTTTGATCAAAAATATTGATTGTTTTGCTAGTGCATTTTCGTCAAAATTAGAAATGGCAAAAATTTGCATCGACAGGGGCTAATTGCCCTTATGTTTATTTACATCAATTGAGAGAATTTCACTTCATTGGTATAATTTTTCTTCAGCTAGTGTAGATGATTATTAAAAACACTCGGGGAGCTATTAGCCATTGCCAGAGAAATAGTGGGTGCTCTCAAAAATCATGTAAAAGAGAAGCGTGGTCGTAGATGAGAAAAAATGAACTTCTAGGACAAAAATAATGAACCAATGGCAACACCAACCAACTATAATTTTTTATTTTGAGGCGTCCTAAAATTATTCATTTGAACCATTAAAAAGCATTAATCATAAGTAAAATTCATACTGTTTTGGAATCAAAATATTTTTTTTCTTTTAAATATTTGAAGTATAGTTTGAAAATTCTATGACTTTCAAGAATTATGGACATGAACTTTTTTGTATATAAAAGAGTAAAAAGAAAAAGAACAATATTTGAACAAAACCTGTCTCTATCACTAGTATTACTATTTAAGGTACTCCTCTTTATTTATTGGTAGAAAATCTTAGATTCTACCTCATTAATAGCTAATTTAACACTAACAGATTATGTGGCTTGCCTTTAACTCTTACCATATTTGTATAAAAATAAAAAATATGCCCACATAATCTTCGCGAGTCATGTTCGCTTGGGTACATAGCACATTACATTAGGTTTTATTCTCGTCAAATGCAAGTTTAAATCATATTATTGTTAGCATATTGTGAGACTAAGCCTACCCCTTTTCTCTTAATATAGATAATATTGCTTATTTAAAAAAACATAGCACATTACACTAGAGATATATCTATGCTGTAAAGGTTTATACGCTTTTGGCCATTTGTATGAGAGTTGTATAATTTTGTTGATTGTGAAGTTTTTCGTCACTTACAATGTATTAAAGAGAAACTTACATATACAAAAACACAGCTATTATAACGTATGTTCTTGTTCCAATAAACGTCGTGTGAAAAAACTAATACCCATCATTGCATTATTAACATAGCACATTACATTGGAGATATACCCATGCTGTAAAGGTCTATACGCTTTTGGCCCTTTGAATGAGAATTTAGGGGTGGGCACTTAGAATCGAAAATCGAAACTGAAACACGAATTAAATCGAACCGCACCGAATGGTTTAGTTTTGCTGTTTTCAAACGGTTTCGATTTTGAAACCAAACTGCAACATAGAAAACAGTTTGGTTTCGGTTTTGGCTTTTGAAAACCACACCAAAACTGAACTGCACTGCAAATATTAATAAATATTTAATTAAATGTCTATACTAGATTTCATGTTTTAATTGGTTGTTTGTTAGAATCTATACACTTATTATGGACTCGACCACACTAGAATATCATCATTCATCACTTTCTTTCGTTCATTAACTTTGAAGGACCTTTGTTATTTTATACAATCACACATACATATATGTACAAGGGTGGACTAATCTTGTTATCAAGAGTCGAACAATGATCTAATGAAGTCCACTCATTTGAAGCATGATATCACATATTCTAGTATGAAAGTTTCGCTCACGTTAATGAATTTAAATTTATTCAACTTGTTTTATGATAAACATAGTAAGGGACACCATTTTGTTGCACAAACATGTTTTAACATCACAACTGTATGCAACATGCTAATTGTTTCCATAACAAATGCCTTTTTCCTATTGCTATTGGGAAATGCTTATTAATATGTTAATTGCAAATTGTACATTTTTTCTTAAAAACCAAATCGAAACCGTTTGAAACCGTACTGAACCAAACTAAACGATTTGGTTTTATTTCGATTTTGATTTCAAAACCGCACCGAACTGAACTATAAAAAATTTCGATTTCACTCAAAACCACACCAATCCAAATCGTGAGAATTGTATAATTTTGTTTCCTTTTGCTCAGCCCGCACGTTAGTAGTATCTAAATGGAGACGAAATTTTGACACGTTTTACTTTTTTATTATTTGAACAGTACTTCATGCCAGACGTCAGTTGATGTCTTGAAAGCACGGTTGGGTCAACAAAAGGACGCAAAACCTTGGTAGATAGATTATCTGTCCTTTCATTTTCAGTGCCTTTTCATGCTTTTTTATTTTATGTGATCATGATTAAGTCATATTAAAATTTTATATTATTTTTTTATAAAAATAATAAGATAAAAAATAATAATAATATAAAAATAATAATAATATAAAATGTTGACGTCGCTTAATCCTAACCACACAAATAGGAGAACACGAAAGGGTATGGAAAGTGAGAGAGCAGAGAATCTGCCTCCAAAACCTTCACTATTTGGTTCCCCCACTCCCACACGTGCTGATACAATCAAAGTTATTTTTTGCTGATACAAGCAAAGTTGATAACAAGTTTATGTATTAATTAATGATCCGCCTTTGTGACTAATTAACTAATAATATGCACGAAACTAGTAAATTGTTGCGACGTATACGCAAAAGCCCATCTAGTGAGCTTGCCATACACCTCCTTGCCTGATTCACATCAGACGTACCTTATTATTTAGTGCAGGATACGATGAGGGATTGGAAATGCCAATAACATTGTGTGGTAATGGTTGATATATTTCAGACGGGAAGTTTTTTACACATTATGTATGCAATAATGGCTTATCTTAAGGGTGTAGAGAAATCACCGATGATGGATAATATACGGAAAGTATTGTGCACATACAACAAAGATAATTCAGGTAGCACTAAAAACAATTACAACTGTGGGTATTTTAGAAAAATTTGACTTGCAAGCAATGTTCTAAAAGTCGTCAGATGTTAGTCAAGCGGTAAGGAGGGGCCTAACATCAAGAGGTCTAGGCGAAAGACTAGGCAGATTTTTTTATTTAAATTAAATTTATATATAACATATGTATACTGTTCTAGTTACCTACTTATTCTTGTATTGTTCAACCTAAAATTCAAAAATAAAGCAATGTTATGCTATAATCCAAAAGAGCCTCAATAATATGGAAAATAATTAATTAATTTATATTCATTTATGTGTACCCTTAATTTATTATAAGGGTTTCTATCACCATTCACAAGTAGTTTCTAAAAGGGTAATGCTATCATTACATCTATTTTTACCTCTCACATTCTTCTCAATTTTCGACTGTCAGATCGAATGAATTGAAAAAAATCAATGGATAAAAACTAACAAGAATGTGTAAAAAGTAAAAAAGAGGTGTGTGAATTGCGCTATCTTTTCTAAAATTGGCTCATACCATCAAGATGATCCCTGAAAATAAAAATGGTCAATATAATCTCTGAATGTAAGTGTCACAAATTAATGTGATCATTCCATTAAAATTCCATCAAATTTTCTGAGTACGCTGATGTGGCACATTGTGGACCCACAAATCTATTAAACATGGATCTGCATCGTCTGCATTTTTTTTCTCTGTGCATGACCATACAAGGCTCTAAGTCAGCCATCTAACAGCCAATTAGGCGCGAGGTCACCCAACTTTTAATTTATTTTTTAACAACAATGTTATTCTTACCATCTATTATTCTTAATAATTTCAGATTAAAATTTTAGATCAAAACCATTAAAAGAGAAAAGAAATTTTTTAATTAGAACTAAATTTTCTGAATTAAAAATTTAAGTTATAAGTTATAACCCCAACTATTAGAGTTGGTCGAAAATCAATGCACATGAGTTATACCCATGGCTGTTCTATCGGTTCTTATTCAACAATGTCAGGGGTCGGGTGCGGTGGGAAAGATGGTGGCTTCGGGTGGGAGAGATGGCAAGAGAATTGGCAAAGAGGCCCAGGTCTCGATAATCAGGATGGTTCTGCAATCGAATCAATCGTGGTCTTTATTCTTTTTTTTATTTTTTATGTATTGTTGTAGCATTACGTAATGGATGTGTGGATCTATATATGTATCACATTAATACACTAACAAAAAAAAATTAACGAAATTCTGACGAAGTGACTAAATTGATTTGCTACCCATATTCAAGGATTACATTTATTAATTTTTATTTTCAAGAACCATCTTATGGGTCAATTTAAGGGACTACATGTGATAAAACCCCTTATTGTAAAGTTTAATTTTTGGCTTTTTATAATGATTGTTGATCCTAAATAGAATAATGGAATTCAATGCATTCCTTAATATTTTTGTTTTTGTTTCTTTTATTATTATTATTTTTTTCCAATTTTTAGAATTTCAAATATTATTATAGACATGGATTGTGAGTCATCGATTGATGTTGGGTGTGTGGGCACAGGTTGTGAAGGTATGGGTTATGAGTGGCGGGCGGCGGGTCGCCCAGCCTCCACATCCGCTTGCCTCAATGCCTTCTTGTCGGTGGTGGTCTTCTAACTGACTTGTGAGCCGCCTAGGTTCCGCATCGATTGCCTAGGTTGCTCTGCTTCCGCCCAACATCCGTCTAAGCTCCGCCTAATTGGTTGTTGATTCTGGCCTACAAGTGGCAGCTGGTCAGCGCCTAACACCTAGGCAGCCGCTTAGAGCGCTTTTTAGAACACTGCTTATAAGTGAGTCAACAAAGATAATCCAAGTAGCACACCAAAACTTCTTATTATGTTAAGAAAAGTTAAAGATGAGATCCAAGGTGACATCAATTTCAAGAACAAACATACAATGATTAAGTCATATTCTAGAAAGATCTTATAGTCAAATCAATGATTGAGTCATGCTGACATCAGCTAGCTGTTGGATTTGAAAAATTCCTATTTTTTTCCTATAAATACGTAAGTCTTTCCTACACCATTTCTCTCATTATTTTCACCATTCCGTACTATCTTACACCATTTCTCTCCTACATCATTTCTTACCTCTTCCAACAATGGCGGATGATGATGACGATGATGATTATAAACTTTAAATTTAAGTTGATGTAGTTTTTAAATTTAAGTTGTTGTAGTCTCTAAATTTAAATAATAAATTATGTTTGGCTTATGGCCCTTTGTGTAACATCCCACATCACCTAGGGGAGTGGATCCTGTAAGCCTTATATGTATATTCCCATCTCTACCTAGCACGAGGCCTTTTGGGAGCTCACTAGCTTCGGTTTCAATCGGAACTCCGAAGTTAAGCAAGTTCGGGCGAGAGCATTCCCAGGATGGATGACCCACTGGGAAGTTCTTGTGTGAGTTCCCCGAAACAAAACCATAAGGGCGTGGTCAGGGCCCAAAGCGGACAATATCGTGCTACGATGGAGTCGAGCCCAGGATTTGGTGGGGGCCCGAGCTAGGATGTGACAATTTGGTATCAAAACCAATCCCTGGCCTGAAATGTGTCGACGAGGACGTCGGGCCCCTCAGGGGGGTGGATTGTAACATCCCACATTGCACAGGGGAGTGGATCATGTAAGCCTTATATGTATATTCCCATCTATACCTAACACGAGGCCTTTTGCAAGCTCACTAGCTTCGGGTTCCATCAGAACTCTGAAGTTAAATGAGTTTGGGTGAGAGCATTACTAAGATGGGTGACCCACTGGGAAGTTTTCGTGTGAGCTCCTAGAAACAAAACCATGAGGGCGTGGTCAAGGCCCAAAGCGGACAGTATCGTGCTACGATGGACTCGAGGCTGGGATTTGGTGGAGGCTTGAGCCAAGATGTGACAATTTGGTATCATAGCAAATCCCTGGCCGAAAGTGTGCCGACAAAAGCGTCGGGCCCCTAAGAGGGGTGGATTGTAACATCCCACATCGCCCAGGGGAGTGGATCCTATAAGCCTTATATGTGTATTCTCATCTCTACCTAGCACAAGGCCTTTTGAGAGCTCACTGGTTTCGGGTTTCATCGGAACTCCGAAGTTAAGCGAGTTCGGGTAAGAGCATTCCTAGGATGGGTGACCCATTGGAAAGTTCTCGTCTGAGTTCCCAGAAATAAAATCGCGAGGGCGTGGTCGGGACCCAAAGCGGACAATATCGTGCTACGGTAGAGTCGAGCCAGGAATTTGATGGGGGCCTAGGCCAAGATGTGACACTTTGGCCCCTCGGTTGGAGATGGTAAGAAATATGGCATGTCATTGTTCATTAAAATATTAATTTCTTGGAGGGCTATAGGGCTAAAACGATCCATCTGGCCCTCCTTCGGTTGGAGATGGCCTTACAAGTTCAGCGAAAATTGGCCAATTATAAAAGTTCAAGGGGTAATCGGCTAAAATTAATGTTTAGGAGAGAAACTGGCCAATTATAAAAGTTCAAGGGTAATCAGCCAAAATTAAAGTTCAGGGGAAAATTGGTATTCTATTACAAGTTCAGGGGAAAATCGGCAAATACCTCTTGGTATACTATGTGGGACCTATATGAATTTTCTATAATGTATTATCATTAAATTTAGCGAACTATAAATTTAGCATGTTATCCCCAAGTCAGGATTGGCCAAAAATATTATTTAATCAAAATTATGAATTTATCAGTCGTAAATTATCGACATTCTACTGTATTTTTCTCTCTCCTCGGTTTCTTGTTTTTCTCAAGAGAAAAACTGCACAAAAACGATGGAACACTAACAATTGCAAGTTCTCTCATTTCAATCTATTATTTCACCGGTCCCCAACCGTGTGAAATTCCAATATGTCATATCAACATTTATCCAATCAATTATTTCATACGGTATATAGATACAAATCTGGATCCTCTCTAGATCCTCTTTGTGAAGATCTTATGAATCCGTGAATCGTATCCGTTTATCGTACATCGTGTGGTTAGAAATCATTTTTAAAAAAAAATTTATTTAAAAGTGAACCCAAATAGTACCTAACGAAAATTAACCATACGATGTACGATAAACGGACACGATTCACAGATTCTCGGAAGCCTCACAAAGATCCGTAGAGGATCTTGTTGGTATAGATATTGTATTAAATGTGATGAGTTTGGAAGGTGGAGAATATTTGGGTTCTTTTTCAACTGATGATTGAATGGTTTTTCTTTTTCATTTTCTTTGCGGATTTCTTTTTTACGAGAAACCAGAAACCCACTAGGGTTGAAAGGCTGACACACAGTGTAGGAAGAAGAAAAAAGAATGGAAAAGACAAGGGAAAAATGATGAGTGGTTAGATAAATTTAAGGGTGCGTTTGTTGCATCGGATTATCTCGGACTGGACTAGCTTCAGGGACTAAGCTGGACTGGTTTAGACTAAACTAAGCTGGACTAGCTTAGTGAAGTTTTTGGTGCAGTGTCGGACTAAGAAGCTAGACTAACAATAAATTATTATTATTATTATTTATTTTCTATTAAAAATAAAAGAAAATTATGAAAAACTCCAATTGAATTCGTGAAATTCCAAGCTAACGATCAATGCTCATTTGACAAACCCAGAGCACACTACTAATCAAGACAACCCAGATTCTCAAATTAATTAAGACTTCAAAAACCCATCTCAAACCTTCATCGCTAACCTCTCGATCAGCTTCTCGGGTGTACCGTCCAACGACAGCAGGTCGCCACCGACAACAACGATTTGGACAGTAACCTCTCAATCCGCATAGCGCATGATGCGAGAATTACTTGACACTCAAATTAAACCCTCGTTTGACAATTGTAGTAGAATGGATAAGTGAGGGATCGTTCTAGACCGGGGATTAGGAGGGCTTGCTAAAACCTTCTAAATTGACTTAAAAACATAAAAACACAATATAAAACACTATTTAATGCTTGAAGAAAGCAAAACTAAAAATAAGAAAGATTAAGACTAAGACTTCAACGAAATAGGGGGGAATTGGATTTGGACGAATTTAAACTAAAACGTAAAAACAATATAAAACGTTAAACTAGACTCAAAGAATGTGAAACTAAACGTTAAAACACTAAGACAAACCAAAAGAATCAAAATGCTTTAAAAACACAAACTAAATTGATTTCTAACTATATTGAACATTAAAGCAAAAGGGGGATTGAGGTTTGATGAAAATTGAAATAACGAAACAAGTTAATAACTAGACAGAATGTAATTGATGAAATAAGATGGTTGGTGAATTAGCTAGAGGTTCTTTCTCCACACATGATATTTATGCATATGAATCAATTTCCAGTTATTCCTTCATTGAATTATGAACGACAATGCCCCAAATTAACCGTGACATCACTAGTTAACCCTCAGATTTTCCTTATATTATTGGATTGGATGGCATCATTCGACAACCCAAAATATTCTCAAAAGTTCCCTACATGTCATCATAATAGAGATACAATCGAAGATCATTAAGAATAATGAAAACCATAAGCATTGACAAAGCATTTGCAACTATGACATCATGTTACTCATGCTAAGAATTAAACTTAACGCGATCGTGACAAGCGACCTTCACTACTTTCAAGTATAAGTTAGTAACGATTATGTGAAACCTTCTTAAACTTTAGCCACATATTCATGCATGCTAATTAAGTGTCGACCCTCAATCAACAAACATAAATAAGTTAATCATCAAATAGTTAAGCCAATTGCATTCACGAATCAAGAGTTCATAACCGGAATTCATCAATTCATATTACATAAATAATCATGGTATTGAAATCACCCCTAGCCAAAAAGGGTTTAGTTCCTCATAACTTTGAAATCAAAGAAACACCTAAACATTCCAACAACTCAAACGTGAATTGTATGAACGTTTAGGCCCTCTTATCTTCCATTCCTCATATTACAAAACAAAGAGAATTGAATTTAAACATTGAAATCAAAGAAACGCGTAAACATTCCAACAACTCAAACGTGAATTGTATGAACGTTTAGGCCCTCTTATCTTCCTCTTTATTGTGGCACAAGGACTAAGGGATGTTGTTGGTGTGTTGAATGGATTGGGGGATTATGGAAATGGATGAGGAGTGGTGGAGAAAATGGAGAGACTCACGGCTAGGGAGAAGAATGGATGATTTTTGAGGTGTGTTGTGTATGAAATGAGATCATCCTTGAATGAATGAATGCAAGGGTATTTATAGGAGGAGTGGAGGGAACATATGGCTATTTGTTTAATGTGTTTGTGGCTGCAATGATGAAGAATTGCATGTGGAAACAAAAGGGAAAGCTGGAAATGAGAGTGAATGTGCACGGCAAAGTGTTTTGGGGATGGTTCTTTGTGTTTGTGATGCATGTGATTGCATGTGTTGATTGCTAAGGTGTGTGATGATGAGTGTAAGTGGAATAAAGAATGAATGAAGGCATGTGAATTAGGTGGAATGCTGGAATGATGAAGGGGATACACGGCAAGGGTGAATGGTGCTGTTTTGTGTGTCAAATGATTGTTGTTTTGCATGTGACATTGTTTGTGGAATGTAGGATGGATAGGGTGAATGATTATGTGTGAATGCATGTGACTTGTGACTGCAAAGAGAAGGAGAATGTGGTGAAATGATGAAGTAGGAAGGTGGAAATGCATGTGAGATGTTGGAAAGGAAATGGGAATATGAGTAGGCCACGGCATGGGAATTGTTTTGTTGGTGTAAATGTGCCATGGTTGCAATGATGAAGAATAAAGGGTGCATGTGGGGTGGAATTGAATGAATGCAAAGTGAATGAATAATGAAATGAGTTAAAGAGGGAGAATGTGGTGAAATGATGAAGTAGGAAGGTGGAAATGCATGTGAGATGTTTGGAAAGGAAGTGGGAATGCACGGCAAAGGAATTGTTTTGTTGGTGTGTAAATGCATGTGACTTGTTTGTGGAATAAAGAATGAATGGTGGAATGATGAAGAGTTGCATAAAGAATGCATGTAGGGTTAGCTAGGTTGGCTTTGTTTGGGTGCATGTGTGTTAATGGTGGTTTTGCATGTGAATTGATGGATTGTTTTTTATGGAATGGATGGTTCTTTGCATGGCTTTTGAAGTGATTGTGGGCTTTGGAATTGGAAGGAAATGCATGGCCTTGGGGTTGGTTTAAGAGAGAATGGGCTAGGCCCTTTGTTTTATGTCCAAAATGAATACAAGGCCTTCAAATTCGTCCAACACTTTGGCTCCAATCATATGCTATCCATTCCAAGCCCAATTTTGCTCCAAAATGCATCTTTTTGCTTCCTTAGCCATATGAACCTAAAAACACACGAAAATGGCTTAAACTACTAAAACAACTATGAATTAACAACATAGATGCACGAAAACAAGCTAAGTAAGTCGCCTAAATATGCTCCTATCAGCGCACGGAAGAAGAAGGCGGAGTACTGGGCCTTTTTCTTTCCTCAACTTTTGTTCTTCTTTCACAAATATTCTATAAAATTCTATGGAAATTGTTTGCTTGCCTTCTGGATGGTTGAATGCTATTGTTGGGTTTCTTTGAAGGTTGGGTTGGGTACTTGGGTGATGCAACGACCCACGGCTTGGCCATGGTGACGGTGCCGTAGAAGAAGAAGCGGAGCGCGGAGGGAATTGAGTGAAAGTTGGGGATTGGGGATGTTGGCCTCGTTTCCTTTCTAGTCCGCCTTAACACCAAGGGAAAGCTTGGGATTAGATAGTGAGGGTTAGCGAAGCGCAGAAGGACTCTTAGTCGGGGCGAGTCCCATTTATTTTAGTCCAAGAACCTACCAAACGCAGGATTATAGTCTTATTTAAGTTAGTCCAAACCAGTCCCTCCTAAGGAGGTGTAACAAACGCCCCCTAAGTGTTTATTAATTGAGAGGAAACGCCCCCTTAGAACTTTAAATATAAACAAATTATAAAAATTTATACTAAAATCTTATCACGTGGCGAGATTTGAGCGGTTGGTAGTGTTACTTAGCATAATCTCATGATAAATCAAATCCAACACAAGTTTTTCTTGATAAGTATTGTAGTATCATTTTTTTTTTTTTTTTGCATTCATTGATTTTGAAGGAATTAAATAAAAAATAATATGTTTCTTTTTCTTCTACTAAATGCGATATATTTATAAGTTCAAGGAGAAAATCGTAACTATAAGGGCAATCAACCATTTAAATAAAGAAATAATATGTTTTTTTTAGGGTATGAAGAAATAATATGTTGAGTGCATGATAAATGAATAATACTTGGATACTAATTAGTAATTATTCATTCTCCAATATATTAATTTTGTGATCTGATCCATTCAAAAAATGACGTGTTATTTGTTTTTAAATGTTAAAAAAAATATTTAAAAATAATAATAACAAATATTAAAATACATTGGACCAAATCAGTATATTTACATAGAAATGGTTCCGTGCTAATAATTGGATGAGTAATCTAAGGAGATTAAATTTGTAGACAAAATTTGCAAACAAATTATATGTCACCAATAAAAATAAGCACGTTTATCAAGGTTTAAATAATAATCCAATCATTAACTTACATGTCATTTAGCTTAGAAAATTTTGTCTATAAATTTAGTCCTCTAAGATTACCCTAATTGAATACTGAGTTTTTTGTTTTTTATTTTTGGTAAATCCTTTCCGTAGAATGGAAAATTTTTTATTCCATAACAACTAATTTATGTAACAAAGACCCACATATATACAATTATAAACAACAAAAAAAAATTGGACCTCCCAATCAAACCCAGAAGAGCCCAACTCACAGCCGAAATCGGTTACGGGGCGTCTGCTCCAAATCGGTTCAAGAGAGTTGCAAATTGCAAATTGTCAATTGTCATCCACGATTTCAAGTCGGATTTATTGACTTTTAAAGTACTTAAAAATTAGTCAGCTGATTTTTACACAGACCCCTTACTGACTTATTGACTTTAAATTAATTAAAAATTAGTCAGCTGTAATTTTACATTCTGTCATCAACCATAAAAGCTATAACCAACCGGATTTATGGACTTTTAAATTAATTAAAAATTAGTCATGTGATTTATAAACCGACCCTTTATAAAAATTTCCTAATTCACACGTCTCTTCCCACCACCACCACACAATTTCTTTCATTTCTATTTGCTTTTGTGTTTTGATTTCAAGAAAATGGGTTCGTTTAGTTTGGCAGAAAAGCCGCATGCAGTTTGCATACCGTTCCCAGCTCAAGGTCACATAAACCCTATGCTCAACGTAGCCAAACTCCTCTACTTAAAAGGCTTTCACATAACCTTTGTCAACACAGAGTTCAACCACAAACGCCTCCTTAAATCCCGAGGTTCCAACTCCCTTGACGGCCTTCCCTCTTTCCAGTTCGAGACCATTCCCGATGGGCTCCCTCCAACAAATGCCAATGTTACGCAAGACATACCATCCTTGTGTCATTCCACTACGAAAACATGCTTGCCTCACTTCAGTGAGCTTCTGTCCAAGCTCAACTCTTCGCCCGATTCGCCTCCTGTGAGTTGCATAGTTTCCGATGGTATCATGAGCTTCACTCTTGATGCAGCACAGAAACTAGGGATTCCCGAAGTACTTCTCTGGACAACAAGTGCTTGTGGCTTCTTGGCCTATGTGCAGTTTCACCATCTCATTGAAAATGGTCTCACTCCTCTTAAAGGTATATTTTGATCAATCAAAACAAAATCCCAACTACTTGTTTCTCTTGATCTGTTTAGTTTGTGTTTCTTTCTGATAACTTTAATTTTAACTTTAACTTGCACTAAATGTTTTACATGGAATAATATAATGTTAACACACTTTCTTCATTGAATTTGCAGATGCTAGCTATTTGACAAACGGGTATTTGGATACCGTGATAGATTGGATACCAGGCATGAAAGACATCCGATTGAAGGACATCCCAAGTTTCATGAGAACTACAGAACCCGATGACCAAATGCTGGATTTTATCCTGGTCGAGACAGAACGAGCAAAAAGGGCTTCAGCTATTATTGTGAACACATTCCATGACTTCGAACGTGAAGTTTTAGATGCACTTTCAACTCTGTTTCCGCCTGTTTACTCTATCGGACCTCTAAATCTACAAATCGGTCAGATTCCGGCGGATAACGAGTTGAATTCGATCGGATCGAACTTATGGACTGAGGAACCAGAGTGCCTTGAGTGGCTTGACTCTAAAGAACCCAACTCTGTGGTTTATGTCAACTTTGGCAGCATCACGGTTATGACAAGTGAGCAGCTAATTGAGTTTGCATGGGGACTTGCAAATTGTAAGAAGACCTTTTTGTGGGTTATTAGGCCCGACCTAGTTGGTGGGGATTCAGCTGTGATTCCTCCGGAGTTTTTGGAAGAGACCAAAGATAGGAGCCTATTGGCAAGTTGGTGTCCTCAGGAACAAGTTCTGAATAACCCAGCTATCGGAGGGTTTTTGACGCACAGCGGATGGAACTCTACTCTTGAAAGCGTGTGCGGTGGAGTGCCAATAATTTGTTGGCCCTTCTTTGCGGAACAACAAACCAATTGCAGGTTCAGTTGCAAAGAGTGGGGCATTGGGTTGGAGATTGAGGGTGATGTAAAAAGAAAATACGTGGAGGGGCTTGTGAGAAAGTTAATGGACGGGGAGGAGGGCAAAGAGATGAGAAAGAAAGCCTTGGAGTGGAAGAAGTTGGCAAAGGAGGCCAGTGGTGGTCCTAATGGATTATCTTTTGTGGATTTCGACAAAATGGTCAACCAGGTGCTTCTATCACAAAAAAAGTAGAGTGAAATGATTAATCGATGGCTATTTGCTGTTTGTTGTTTGCTTAATTGTCTTATGAGTTTGAATTTAGTTGTTAATTGCCATGAATTTGTACCATTTCAAATTTCATCGTTATAATTATTTTATTCACATTCAGGTATGTTTAAATTATTCTTTCACATTTTTCTTATCGTTTTAGTGTGTGGCATGAAGAATTAATTACAGTTTGTACTTTTGTGATACGGGTCTTGAAACAGTTTTATTTTCTTTTTAAACAAACGTTGCAAAGAAAATCCGCTTGCAACTCTAAGTCTATAAGGATTGTGGATTAATCTAACTTACCAATTGCGATAACTGCATATTTAAAATAAATAAAACAAAAGTTTTGATGACATTAGATATGCAAAGAAACTAAATGCAAATAAAGGTAACAATCAATTGAAAGCAAAGCAAAAGTGGTTTAACAGTAAGAACCGATTTCACTAAACCAATCCAACCCGAAATCTACAGTATATTAACCCTAATTATTACTCATGTTGACAATTGATTTTCCCTAAATTATTTGTTATCCATTTCCAGTCTCAACCAAAAGAATTCCTCATTAAAAACTCATTCTCTTCCAAGCATTAAAAAACAAAAACCCATTGTGTACTATGAAAAATCCGTAAAAAAAAAAATTGCGTGAATCATGTTAGTCCATTCCTGGCACTCATTCAAGACATGACTGTAAACACGAAAAATTCCTGAAACAAGAATACGTGTACAAAATATATATTGTATTAATTAATGATTTTGGAGTTACAATCTCTTTGTAATTTGATCCTCTGATTCAATCTCTGTAAGGTGTTGATTTGTGGATGTGCGATTGATCTAAGGGTCGTCGAGGCTTGATCTTCGATGAACAGTTTGAAGTTTCTTCAAAGGCCATTGGGGCTTGATCTTGAAGGTTGAGGGAAGTTTCTTCAAGGGGCCTTCAGGGCTTGATCTGTGAAGGTTGATGAACGGGTTTTCAAGGGGGCTTTTGGGCTTGATCTTGAATAATGGTTGTGCGGATTTCTTCAAATGGCTTTTGGGCTTGACCTTGAAGGTTGATGGATGGCGGATTTTCAAGGGCTTTTGGGCTTAATCTTTAAGAACGATTGGATGTGTGGATTTGTTGAGGTTGTTGATCCAAAGGGCCGTTGGGGCTTGATCTTAGGATGAACGGATGATGAATGATGAACACTTTCTTCAAGGGCCGTCGGGGCTTGATCTTGAATAATGGTTGCGTGGATTTCTTCAAGGGCTTTTGAGCTTAATCTTGAAGAACGATTGGATGTGTGAATTGAAACTAATTAAGTCCAAATACATAATTGAAACATAATTAAGTCCGAATACATAACATTAAAAAACACCTTAAATTTAAATATTGTCATACAAAACATAAATTTAAAACTACTATTTGGATGATCCTGGTCCATTCCGCAAGACTTCATAACGTCATCGGTTGTAACCTCCCTCCAACGCATTATCCATCAACTTCATCAACTATTCGTTCGTATCATCATCAAGAGTGTACTTACACTGTTACACATATATGCAAATAATTAATTTATAACTAAAAATTTCACAAGCTTAATTATTAATCCATCAAGAATAATATACTCACTAATACTTCATCCATCACAGCCTTTTTCACATTTTCATGCACATCTTCCCAAGAATGCCACTCAACAGTGGGACAATTATTCCCTATGCCTACAGCGATCGCATGCGCAAACTCAAAATGATCTCTTAAATCATTCGGGTTGGCATCACGTACAGTCTCACCCTTGTTCTTATTCGCCATCCTAGCACGAACATAATTTTGAAGAATAAGGATAATCCAATTGTGAAGAATCAAGACAGCAGAAACGAATATTTATAGGTGGATTAGGACCTTTGCGTGACGAATCCTTTGTCGCGCAAACACCTGTATTAAATGCGGTATTAATTCCTCAAATTCACTTGCAGCAAATTGTGACATCCCACATCGCCCAGGGGAGTGATCCTTATATGTATATTTCCATCCCTACCTAGCACGAGGCCTTTTGGGAGCTCACTGGCTTTGGGTTCCATAGGAACTCCGAAGTTAAGCGAGTAGCGCGCGAGAGCATTTCCAGGATGGGTGACCCATTGGGGAAGTTCTCGTGTGAGTTCCCAAAAACAAAACCGTGAGGGCGTGGTGGGGGCCCAAAGCGGACAATATCGTGCTACGGTGGTGGAGCGGGCCCGGGAAGTCGTCCCACCCGGGCCCGGATGTGACAATTTGGTATCAGAGCCTAACCCTGGCCGCGTGTGTGCCGACGAGGACGTCGGGCCCCTAAGGGGGGTGGATTGTGACATCCCACATCGCCCAGGGGAGTGATCCTTATATGTATATTCCCATCCCTACCTAGCACGAGGCCTTTTGGGAGCTCACTGGCTTTGGGTTCCATAGGAACTCCGAAGTTAAGCGAGTAGCGCGCGAGAGCATTTCCAGGATGGGTGACCCATCGGGAAGTTCTCGTGTGAGTTCCCAAAAACAAAACCGTGAGGGCGTGGTGGGGGCCCAAAGTGGACAATATTGTGCTACGGTGGTGGAGCGGGCCCGGGAAGTCGTCCCACCCGGGCCGGGATGTGACACAAATAGTCAAAGCTGACAGGAACTTGCGCAACGAATTATTGGTCGCGCAAATTCTCCATTTTGTCACGCAAGTTTTTGCTCATTTTACGCAACACCAGAGATTATTCGTCGCACAATTTTTTGAGATTATTCGTTACGCGAAGTGTTCTTGCGCGACAAAACTATTCGTTGCTCTATTTTGAGCGACGAAGTTTATTTTTCGTCGCTCAAGTACATCTTGCGCAACGAAATATTGTTCGTCGCACAAGTTGTTTTTTCTATTAGTGTGCAAATCTCTTCAATGAAAGCCAATACACAACAATATTCGATCAATGGCCAGCTACGTGATCTTGCTTCTCACACCATGTCAGTACTGAACAAAACTTGCGTCCCACTCCCGATCGACTCTTCTTGTTCCACCATTTTATTCAACGAATGTTTCTTATACATATATATGTCATAATGACAATTTAGTCATCCATATATATAATACTAATAGACGATTTTGATCATAATTAAGATTATCATGGTCACCCATTTAGTTTATAGTTATGAATGAATAACCAATTTTTTATGTAGTTTATCTTTTGTAGAAATGATCTTGAAATATAATCTAGAAAATGATTTCAATTGCATATATCATATGTAAAGAAAAAAATTCGTTAAATAAATAGGGTGGAACTAAGAGGTTACACCAGAGCAAGACGCAAGTATTATTCTCTGTAAACTATATCATGCGATAATTGAAATTTGACCATATGGTCTATATGCAACGATGGTATCATCAAGCACATGCTAACAATAATCAAGTCTTGGTCGAATACACTAATATATAAAATGGGATGGCTGTGCGATTTAAATTGGATTTCCAAAGCACCACTCGTGCACACTGTTATAAAATTTTCATTTATTAAGGGGACCATGTTATATATATATAAGACGTAGTGGTAACCATGTTTGCAAGTATAGCTACAAACGTGAAGTGATCAGTCATTAGACAGGCTAGCTGGTGGCATCCGAGGAGACTAAGCACCTTGCTAATCGAATCTACGACATTAATACGACTCCAGTTCCAACCTCTTGATTTGCTTATTGTACAAGTTGTAACGATGTCTTCGCTATTGATATTTGGACGAAAGTCCACCCTTATGATTCGGCCATACCTAGTGAAAGGATCGTTGCTCGATGAATAAAAGTTACTCAAAGTTATGTTGATCTTCCTCAAGAGTTCAAGGTTTGGGTCCCTTAATGTCGACTCTTTCGCCTCCTGAAGCTGCAGTATGATTCAAGAATTAGGTTGTTCGCCTATTAAAATAGTGCCCACATGGTTAAAGGCATTATTCTAAATCGAGAAGTATAGATAGATTTCAAGGTTGAAGTTAAATTAAGCAGTTGTCTAAATTGTATTACAAACGAATGTCAAAAGTGCTATACTACATTTGATCAAATCCAAATCTTTCCTTCATACTTCACCATCCAAATGGAGCTTCATAAAGTGTCCAACATTTATAAGTTATAACCATATGTTTTTTAGACCTGGCTGGTACATGCATAAACAGGTTTTGTTTATTTACCTATGCGGTAAATGTAGCATTACTCTAAAAATTAATATTTTTTAACATGAAATACCTAGAGTAAGAGACCAAAACTCCTCGTTAATGCTTTAGACTTAATCAGAATACCATCCCCATGATAATCTTGAGAACAAATAAATCTAAAACTGTTATGCACAATAATGTAACCAAGAATAGCTCATATGATCTGTTACCACATTCAAACTGAGAAAACAAGTACCCGGCATAATTACAATTGTTTACTCCTTCATGGTTCAGTCAAAGAACAAATTTATTGTAATTACAGCTCTTTTATTCTACAGAAAAGAAAATTTGCTAAACATGTAGACAACTACAACATGGAGTCCTTCAGAAGACAGACAAAGAGGATCCAGAAAAAAGATATGTAGTGAACAATATATATAAAATAGCTCTCCATGTATAAACATTGCAGTTTACATTCATGGAACCCTTCTGTGTTATAAATTAATTAATTAATCATTTTAATGGGTTATATAAATATACAGTTATATATCTGTCTGTTGCAGGGGAGAAACAAAGCAACTATATTTCGTGCTGAAGATCTCTTCCCGTCGCTATCGAACACGATTTATTTATTTTTATTTTTATGCTTTTGCGTCAATCGGGATGTTAGGGCATTGTAGGTGGACGCACTGTCAAATCTCAGAACATTGCATTTCATGATCCTTACAGGTGAAACCAATTAGGGTTTTGGATAAGTAATGTTTTCTTTTGGTATATATTACTCGCAGCTCGTGAATTTAGGTTGTAGCTTATGGAGTATGACGATAGCCAGCTGCTTATTCTAGTTTAACGTGATTCAGATTTGTTTAAACTTTGATATGCTAGCTTAAACCATTTTTTACGCCAGTTTTTAATAAATAAAACAAGGTTATTAGAGCTAGGTTTGTTAATTAATAAGAAACTTTACGAAGGCTCGTATCTCAATACTACCAATTGGTTGATAATGGTGGAACTTCAATTTTTTCCATGGTATCAGAATAAATTGACTTACTTGTGAAGCTAACGACCAAATTTCACTGGAAAATTGGGAGCCCCTAAAATCTAATGAAATGTTTTTAGGGAGCGCTAAACCCTAATGAAAATTTTCTTGCAAGGTGTGAAAAGTTGACCTTAGATACGACAGTACTGAGAATTTGAATTATATTTTCCCTGTTATACTCCTCGTTGTTTGTACTTTATAACAATGCATGAAACATTGACAATATGACATAAGTTTTTTTAAAAGAAAAAATGCAAAAACATTGTGGTTGAGAGAATTGCTTTTGCTGCCTTTTAATTTCAAAATTACACTACTAAGAAATTGACTAGCAACTATAAAAAATCTTATGGTAAAGATTGCATTGACTTTATTGAAATTATCTCTAGAAATCTCAAATGTGTTAGACGTTAGACAAAAGTATCAAAATTTTAACGAACTTGTCCATATATTAAAATATCTCTGAAATTTTAGAAAGGTATTCAAATTTTTAAACAAAATATTGTAGACCAACTGATGTTGTTGATAATTGAATTATTACTTATGCGTTAATCAACGTACTTATTTCCTATTAGTTTGGCTATCATTACCCTTTCAGAAATATCCTAGAAAGATATTTGCTTAGGGGTGTGCTATCCAAAAACCCATTTTACTTCTTACACATTCGTTGTTAATTTCTATCATTTGATCTTCTTTAATTCAGTCAATCTAACGATCGCAAATTAAGAGATTATGTATAAAGTAAAAAATGGTGTGTGGATAATACACACTTTTCATTTCGTTTATCAACATTCCATTTTACATATATATCAATAGATATTTTATTAATATGTATTTTTACAAACGATGGAATAATATACAATAAATTCATCTAACCTACATAGAGGAAGAATCAAACAAAGAAAATTAGGTGCAAAACAAATTCTTTAACCAGCTGAGGTACAAGTCACTTACAAATATTTCAATATATAAGAGATACTTAATTCTTTGTGTACACCTATAAACCGAGAGATTTTTCACTATGCGATCCCGTACACTAAGTATAATAATACAATTTATTAAAAATCTTGAAAAATAAATTTAAACTGTTATGAAATTTGATGTACCAAACCGTGTTCACGTCACATTAAAAACTATCTTCTATGAATCAGCCCGAGCAGGTTCTAGACAGTCATTGGCCAGTACGTGTAATTAGCTTGATCCAGCTGGAACCCGAAGGCACTGCTTTAAATTCACACCGCATCTTAATTACCAACTTAAATGCTTATTACTAAGACGAGATAAGCCTTCGCCCAGGTCACCTCACGAGCTTCGTGTAAGACTGGGAGGGCGCGTGTTGTCACGTTTCGCCCCACATCGGATTCCAGCTGACTGCTAGTTGGGTCAGACTCCACGCTTCCCGATAGACATTCAAGTATGCGTCCAGCCTGGAATCCCAACGTTTATCTTCAAAGTGAGTTTACAATTCTACCCACCGAATATTCGGGGTCAGTCCGTTTGACCAAGGGTGTGATGGTCAATTAGGTGGTAGTGCAATCTGTAGCTAGGCTGTAAATGTTTTTTGTCTTGTAGTAGGAAAGAGGATTATAATTACTTTCATAAGGGATGGGCCCTACCCCCATACTAACGTTTCTTCCGGTTTAGGCGTTGGCTGTAAAGACACGTTTCCTTTTTACCCCAAGGGTAATGACAGATCTCCACTCTCACTGTGTCACTCCCTGCCTCCCCATACACGGCCAGAAATCCAATGCTAGATTATTATTAGTTTTTTTAATTATTGCGATTGCCACTTACTATTATGATTTTAATTTAAAGAATTATTATTAGTATTTCAAAATTTTCATTTTATATTTCAAACTTTTTTATATTTAGAAGCAAAAATATAATGTATAATAAAATTTTTAAAGTGCTAATAATATTTCTCTTAATTTAATAGTATTTTTTTTATTTGCAAATAGGAGGTAATAAGTTTGATTCTTATCAAAAGCGAATTTAAACTACATTATTATTAGTTGATTGTATAGCCTATCTCACTTTCTCACCCAGTAATTTAAATAATATTCATTTTTCAAAAAAAATAGTTGTAGTGAGCTTTCTATTACTACATTAAAATAATGGTTTATTCTAAATATAAATATAAAATTTTAAATTCGCTTCTTATAAATAGAAAGTCCAAATATTAATTTACTATAGTTAAGTTATCGTGCATTATTTTGCAATTCTCTGAAATGAACTAACATCTACCAATATAATTGTTTAGTATGTCAAAATAATTAAGACAATATCAAATGAAGTAACATCTACCAATATAGTATATACTGAAAAAGGAGGATTGGTTTTTTTTTCATTATATACTTGTATTTTTCATCGATTAAGGGAAAAAAATGAGAGAACAATAAGTAAGGGCATGTTTGGTAGTGTACTTGAATTCAACTTTTTAAATTCAAAAACAATTTTCATGTTTTAGGCTTTAAAAACTTGTTTGGTATGATAATTTTTAAAATCTGAATTTAAGACTAACTTAAAAATATAGTTTATTCTTTAAAAAGATAAAAAGTGAGTTTTTAGAGTTTTTAAACTTAAAATCAATCATTTCTTTTCTCTCATTCCTCCCCTCTCACTCCAAATATATCTCTCTCTTTTCTTCTTTCTTTCTCCTTTTTTTTTTCTTTTTTTTTTACCTTTTTCGTCTGCTCCAATCCAATTAAATTTTTGAATCTTAAAAAAAATTATTTTTAAGAAATATTTTGAAAAATGATAAAAAAATTTCAAATAAAATACCAAATAGTAAGTTTTTAAAATTTGTCCCAAATAAAGGGGTACGATTCGTTGTTGGAGCGTGGAAACAAATGCATGGTGAAAGCGTGAGGTGAGCAGGTTTGAGATAATAAAGAAACGCGCTAGCGATTATTAGCATTCGGTCACTTTTCCATCCCTACCGCCTGCCCAAACCCCTCAAGTCGTGAATGAGAAGCCATCTCTCTCTCTCTCTCTCTCTCTCTCTCTAAATAGTACTCTGTATTTGTATTTACTGTCTCTATTTCTCAACACCTTCCCACATTCAATATACCCCACCCCCACGACCCCGCACTTTTTCAATTTTTAATCCAAAAATTTGAACCTCCTCCTCACCTCTATATAAACAGCCTGCCCACCCCTCTTATTCCACACCTATATCTCAACCCCTCCCAGCAATTATCTGAAAAACCTCTCTAAAATCTAGTCTTTTTTTAGAGAAAAGAAAAAAAGGAAAAGAAAACATGGGTTTGAATTCTCGTCAGTGGCTTATGAAGCTGTTTGTTGTGGCCACCTTGTTCCAAGTTTCATTCGGTTCCAGCAGGTTGTTCCAAGTCTCGTTGGCGACAAGGAAGCTAAGCGAGCTTGTCCAAGACCAAACCCAGCTCCTCAAATACCACAACGGCCCTCTCCTCTCCGGTAAAATTACCATCAACCTCATCTGGTACGGTAACTTTAAGCCCTCCCAGAAAGCCATTGTTTCCGATTTCATCTCCTCCTTGTCCTCCTCCTCCCCTTCCAACACCCCCCAACCCTCCGTGGCCGCCTGGTGGAAGACCACCGAGAAATACTACCACCTCACCTCCAACAAAAAGTCCTCCAACTCCCTCTCCCTCTCTCTGGGGAGACAGATTCTCGACCAAGGCTACTCCCTCGGCAAATCCCTCACCACCAAACAGATTGTCGCATTGGCCGCAAAGGGTGACCAAAAGAACGCCATCAACGTTGTCCTGACATCCGCCGACGTGGCTGTCGATGGCTTCTGTATGAACCGGTGCGGTACCCACGGGTCTGCCTCCGCCTCTTCCAAAACCAGACACATCAAGGGCGCCAAGAACTATAAGTTCGCTTTCATTTGGGTTGGAAACTCGGAGACCCAATGCCCGGGGCAGTGCGCGTGGCCATTCCACCAGCCCATCTATGGACCCCAAAGCCCACCCCTTGTGGCCCCCAACAACGACGTGGGCCTCGACGGCATGGTCATCAACCTCGCTAGCCTTCTGGCCGGGACAGCCACCAACCCATTCGGAAATGGATACTTCCAGGGCCCGGCCGAGGCACCACTAGAAGCTTCCTCGGCCTGCCCTGGGGTTTACGGGAAGGGAGCTTATCCTGGTTATGCCGGGGACTTGCTGCAGGACCCCACCACCGGTGCCAGCTACAATGCCAATGGTGCTAATGGAAGGAAGTACTTGCTTCCTGCACTATATAATCCTGCAACTTCATCTTGCTTTACTTTGGTTTGAAACATTAGAAGGGCTAATGTATAAGCCTAATTAGGTGTTAGATATATTCATTGATTTGTTCAAATTTTCTTTTGGTTATGCGGATTGTAATGATATAAAAATAGCAAATTGCTTCGATTTGCATAAGAAATTATTCTGCCTTCAGTTCTAGCTGATTTTTACGCACTTTTTTTAATATTTTAACATGCTCTTTTTAACGTGTATTAAATTTGTGAGAAATTAAGAAGAACGTGTGCTTGTCTTTTACTTATCTAAATTAATCTAATTAGATTGATGGTTTCTGGCAGAGGAAAAAGTTGAAGTAATGGTAGGTGAGCTTTTGAAAAGCTGAAAACCTCGAACGAGCTTACTAGTTGTGTCTGAGTGTAGAGCTAGAATGGATGTGTGTTTGCCCTTCCACATCTTTTGCCATACCAATTTTCATACCAACCGTTTCGTTTTGCATGATAAAACTTGAATGCTAAAATGAAAAATCTTTAACAATGTTTCTTTTTTTCTTTTTTTGTGTCAACTAACTAGCACATGGGATAAAATAATGAGCGAGTTCCACATTTTATGGCTAGTTTGATAATTTGTTATTTGATTTTTTTCATTTCATTTAATTTAATGACTAAAAATTGAAAAGAAAGTGAGGTAAAAAAGATCGTGTGTACAGCATCATCCTATAATTATAATGAACTATTTGAACATGTAAGAATTAAAAAACATGCCAAAGTCCATCGGTTTGAGTGTGTCTTATAGTGACATTATCGATAATTTACAACGGCGTTAATACTCTTAGGGGGCGTTTGTTGCGCCGGACTATCTCGGACTGGATTAGCTTCAAGGACTAAGCTGGATTGGCTTAGACTAGACTAAATTGGACTAACTTAGTGAAGCGTTTGGTGCAGTATTGGACTAAGAAGCTGGATAATAACAAATTCTAATATTATATTATTTAATATATAAATTATTAATATTTTATTATGATCTTATCTTTTTTTTCATCTTTCCTACCATTTCCGTCCCACTCTTTTCCTCTTCTCTCATTGTCCCACCCTCTCCCTTTTTTTTTTTTCCTCTTAGACCTCTCAATTCATGTCTCTTTCTCATTCCTGGTCAAACTCCTTATTGATTCCAATCTCTATTTCTCTGTCCTCCCTCCCTCTCTAGCAATGCGTTGTTCGAATGGAACCTCACGGCTCCAATTTTCCCGACGAGTTGCAGGTTTCCCGCCCCGAAAGGCATACGAGTGCGCCTCTCGTAGACGAATACCGACTCAGTCCGCTCCTACTGCGCGGAAGTCTCAGCCGGTCGGTGCGCCCCGCCTTTATTCATCTATACCAGCTGCCACACACGACCCGACAGGAACGATTTCAGCGCCTCTCTCTAGATAAGAAGCGGAACGCGCCATCACCTACAGCCCTTTCCTCTGCCGGGGGCTTCCACGAAATGAAAACGGGCGGCATTGTCGTATGCTCGACATTTGGATGTGTTTTCCGGCCAACCCTTGTTAAATTGGATGAAGTTAGCACCGCCAAAAAATTCATCACCATCCCTAGACCGAGATCTTAGCTTTGAATGCTCAAATCTGTCATGGATTTGAAGAAGCCCAAACAGGCCGAGACTTCCAGGCCATTTTTCGGCCACATTCGACCACATTTTGGCCTCGATTCAGGTAAAATTGTAATCTTGTCACTCCCAGCTTCAATTTGGTATATTTTATATGAAAGTTGGTTGTGAAATGGATTTGAAAGAGAGTCAGAAAGTTAATGATTGATCTAGGTGACCGGAGATGATGAGGAGTTTGTCGGGAGTGGTCATTGAGCATGACGAGGACAAGAAAGAGAGGATAGTCTTAGCTAGTCCCATGGTTATTGGGGGGTCTCGCTAAGACCTCTTAGTGAAGGGTTTTGTCCATGCTAGTCCCCTTTAGTCTCATTAATGTTAGTCTCAGCATGGAACAAACACAGTATTGGACTAATAGCTAGTCCAGTCCAGTCCAGTCCAACTTAGTAAGGGCAAACAAACGCCCCCTTATCTTCCTTCCAACACATCATGTGAGGTGTGAAAAATGAAGCAAAGAGGTAAGTCTAATTTTCAAGGACATGTAATGATGAACATGAGTATTTTAGGTGATCTTATCCCCACATATTTTATCATTGTATGTTATACATCTACTCTTTAATAATCATTAGATATGCGCCCAAAAAGAAGAGTTTTATTTTTAATAAGGATGTATTCATACTAAAATATGAAGAATAATTGATATCAAACTTATCATTCACGATATTCGAATATAAAACCTTTAATTTATAAGTAAAAAAGATTATTACTAGATAGTAATAATACTAAGTGGAAAAAAACAAATATTTTTAAAAATTTTGAATACTTAAAACCCCCACAATTTTTTAGTGTCATTCCAAATTAGTCTCAACCTTTTTAAATTTTCAAACAAGTACCCAATCTATTAAAAATGTCACGTCCATTAAGCTTCAATTTATTTGTGAATTTGTTTAGTTATATATTTTTAATATATTCATGTATGTATTATTTAACTGAAAATTAACTGGAGCTTAACTGTTGTTACATTTTCATTAAATTGTGTATTTATTTGGAATGTTTAAAATGATTGAGGTCAATTTAGAATGACACAAGAAAGTTGAGAGGTTTTAGGTGCTTAATCTTTAATTAAACATATTAGCGAAACCAAGGACTGATCTAAATCCAAAGCCAAATTAGGAGTTAGATATATTCATTGATTTGTTCGACTTCGATTTGAAACATCAGTGGGACTAATGTATAAGCCTAATCAGGAGTTAAATATATTCATTGATTTGTTCAATTTTCTTTTGGTTGTGAGGATAATAAGGATTGTGCTATCCACATTTTTTTTTAACCTTCCACATATTTGTTGGTAATTTTAATCGCTTGATTTTCTTCAATTCATTTGATTCGGCATCAAAATTTAAGAGATGTGTGTAAAATATAAATGAAATGTCTGAATAGCACCATTGGATTAAATGCAAATTGTTCCCATTTGAATCAGAAAATGTTGTGCCTGCTTGAGCTTTGCCATTTTCTAAAGCAAGCTGATTTTTACATTTTTTTTTTTTAACACTGGTTTTTGATAATTTTTTCATCATTAATTTAAATAAAAATAACGAACTGTATTGGGAATTTGATGATTTCTGGCAAAAGAAAAAAGTTGGATTAATGTTAGGTGAGCTTTTGAAAAGCTGAAAACCTCGAGCGAGCATTACCATTCATGGAAAAGATAAATAAAATAAAGAATCGAGCTTTACCATGTGTGTCTAATAATTTATAGCTAAGGCAATTGTGTTCCACAATCTTTGTGGCATACCACTTGTTCACATCTAGAGATTTTTCTATGCGAAAAACACAAGGCTCAGTTTACTAATTGTAATAATACAATTGGTTGAAAAAATTTAAAAATATCTTCTAACTAATTGTATTCAGATATTTAGTATATTGGCCTCTGTCAAATTGAAAATTTCTCATTCAAATCAACCAATTCATTTTACATGTTGATAAAGCATGATTTTGGAAAGGTTTTTTTTTTTTTTTTTTTCCTAAACAAACAATATTATCTACACTAAGAAAATGAGATTGGTTTAACATCACAATAGGCTAGTAGCAATGTGATTCAAATTCACTTTTGGTTTGAATTGAACCCAAGTCCTCTCATTTACAAGTGAAGAGGAATACCACTAAACTGTAATACTAAATGGCTAATTATTGAATGTCAAATTATTGCAATTGCATTTTTTGTGTGTATTAATACGTGGAATAAAATAAGAAAAATGTTACGAAAACTCTCTCAAAAGTGCAACACTCCATAGACTATATTTTACCTTACAGTTTAACGTCAATTATCATGCTAACATTATAAAACATTATGCCAAAATATGAGGCAGTACAGAGTCCATGAAGAGTTTCACTTTTGAGAAAGTCTCCTTAGAGTATCTCTAAAGAAGATGTCAAAATGTCCCAAATCAACAATAACAGTAAGAAAAGACAGCAGTAATGTTTTCCAACTGAGAAGCCAAATCTGATGTAGCATGACATGGAATGATATCTTTCCCTTTTGCTGCCAAAGTTGATAGCACTTTCAAATTTTTTTAATATTTGACATATTGGGTGGAGGCAAAACTTTAAAATATGTCAAAGTGTCACATGAGCTGTCAAAATTAAATTTTATGTTTATATTTGGCATCTCCTTTGGAGATGGTCTTAACATTTATTATAAATAAAATGATTTTTGTGTAAGAGAAATACTAAGGGGAGTGAGACTCTCCATGGACTCCCTCGCATTTAACAGTTTAACGTTAATTATTGTGCTAATATGATAAATATTGTGCCAAAAACAAGAGGTGTCAGAAAGTATGGAAAATCTCACCTTTAACTTTAAGAGAGTTCCCATAGCATTTTTTGTCAGAAAGTATGGAAAATCTCACATTTAAGAGAGTTCCCAGAGCATTGTTCTTTGCAGTATGACTCTAATTTAGCACTCGAACAGTTACGATGTAAAAAAACTTGCTAATGGATTTAGACCATCACCAAAGAAGATGTAAAAAATGCCAGATAGGCATATAACAGTAATAAATGACGTATCATTTACTCCAATCGAAATGTCAAATATGACATGGAAAATAAGGCTAAGTTGACATGGACAAAGAGATGTCAAATTTGAAGCTGCCGTCAAATATGATTTTTACTATTTCCAAAGACATCCCACTTGCCTTACCTTAAATGCTAGTATATTTAAGTATTATTTTATTATTTTTAAATTAACAACCAACTTTTATTATTTTTGTTTAAAAAAACATAAATAAAACTATAAATTTTGACATATCAGAAGAAAGGACAATATGTCAAATTACTAAATTAGCTATTAAATTAAAATTTGATGTTTTAAATCTTACGTTTCTTTTTAAAGATGCTCTTGGTCTCCTTATCTAAAAATATTTACCTACATTAGAGCAACTCCACCGGAGGTGGACTTACCCAGCACTAAGTCCAAAAAACAGCCAGGCACCCTGTCCATTGCCTCCAGCCCGCAAAACAGCCTGGCACCCAGCCTAAGCCAGGCAGCAGGCCAGCCCATTTCGGACAGACCCAAAAGCCTGTCCAACAGGCTGGCGCGTGCACAACACTCGCGACTGGGCGCGAGTAGCCGACAGTGTTGCAGGCGGTGGGGCCCGCGTTCAGGCCAACTTGCCTTTAACCAGCTGAGGGCTACGTGGCCTCCTCAAAGTCGTTGGATTTCCAACGACTAGTTTTTGTAGGCCGTTGGATTTCCAACGGTAAAAAAAATTTAAATTTGACTTTTAAATTGGACCGTCCTATCACAGATCAACGGTCCACGTTTTTTTTCACCAAAAATAAAATTAAAAAAAAAAAGGCCCAACGGTCAGAAATTTGACCTTTGGCCACGTGGCAACTGGTTGGCTGTTGGATTTGATTATTTTTCAAATCCAACGGTCCAGATTAATTACAACATTAAAAATTATTAAAAATTGTGAAATTTTTTTAAAAAATATAGAAAAATTTAAAAAAATTAATTTTTTTTTTCCTATAAATACCTAACCCTCATCTTCCACCTTACACCACATTTCAATATTTTCTACACTTTCCACACTTTCTACATTTGAATATTTTGTACACTTTGAGAGAAAAAAATGACTTCGTGGAAGCTCAGTGAAGATGTTACGTTGTGTGAATGTTGGGTTCGCACTACTCATGACCCGATTACTGGTAATGAGATGGATAAGCGAGAAATGTGGAGTAAAATTACAAAATCGTTTTGCGATGTACATGGAAAAGATGTACATGGAAAAGATGCCAGATCTAGTCAAGGTCTTCAAGATCGTTGGAAAAACTCAACGCATCCTTTACTTGTTGGAAAAACGCCATCTCTCATGCTTCTGGTAATCTGCGTAGTGGGACAAGTTTAGCGGATGAGGTAACAATATTTTTATTTATTTATATGCATTCCACCCACATCAATATTTTAATTTATTTAATTTCTTATGTAATTTCTATGTAATATGCATTCCACGCCCATCAATATTTTAATTTATTTATTTGTGTTACACCCACATCAATATTTTAATTTATTTAATTTCTTATGTAATTTATATGCATTCCACGTCCATCAATATTTTAATTTATTTATTTGTGTTACACCCACATCAATATTTTAATTTATTTAATTTCTTATGTAATTTCTATGTAATTTCTTATGTAATTTATATGCATTCCACGTCCATCAATATTTTAATTTATTTATTTGTGTTACACCCGTATTTTTTAATACTATCTTATCCCACATTTATATAGACACTACAAGCACAAGCATTCTACAATGCAAAGAACCATAACAAATCATTCAACAAATGGGAATGTTGGCAAATTGTCAAAGATTGCCCTAGATACAAAATTGTGGCAACCGGTCCAGAAGTTGTCATGCACGGTATAGGTCTACACAGTTCGCCAGAAGCAAACACAGACGAACAAGAAGCCAACACATTTGAAGACACGGAAGGGATGCCTGAAGAAGTGCCAGAGACCCAACCGACTCGTCAGTCCCTCAGGCCTTAAGGTAAAAAGGCATCAAAGAAAAAAGGTAGTTCTTCCAAAAATGACTACACTAAATATATGGAGGAACTTACTCGTCAAGGTGAACTGAACATGGCATGGGAAAAGGCTAGAGATGAGGAAAAAGCTACTGCTATGGCAGTAATAATAGCAGCTACTGAGGCTCGTGATGCGGCGGTTGAGAGACAAAGAGAAATAGTTAATTGAGAGAACGAGATGATTAGAGAAGCACTTCATCGAGAGAATGAGATGCTTAGAGAAGAAGGGATGACTCAAACAGATCGTGACACTATGAACAAGTCTCTAGTAGGACTGTCTCCGAATTCAAAATATTTTTGGACATCAGAAAAAAGGGATGTCGTGCGAATGAGGCGTGCAAGAGATGCTGAAACAAGTCAAAGGGGTTCCAGCTACAAAAATCCTAGCAACCAAGATCCTAGCACCGCATATCCTAACTCCACAGACTTTGTATAATTTCGCATTTATTTGTACTACTTTATTTAATTTCTTATGTAATTTCTTATTTATTTTTAGAACTTTATTTAATTTCTTATGTAATTTCTTATTTACTTTTAGAACTTTATTTAAATTCTTATGTAATTTCTTATTTATTTTTAGAACTTTATTTAATTTCTTATGTAATTTCTTATTTATTTTTAGAACTTTCTTTCATTTCTTATGTAATTTTTGTACTTTATTTAAATATTTGAATAAGATTACATAAACTCACCAAATAAACATTAAAAAAAAAACACCAAATAAAATTACATAACCTCACCATTTAAACTTAAAAAAACACCAAATAAAATTACATAACCTCACCATTTTTAGAACTTTATTTTAATTATCTTCGCCTTCATGCAATCTCCACTAATGGTCAATCAAGTCATTCTGGCGGGTTATGTGCTAGTATGGTTCTTGCAATGAAGTGTACCGCTGAACGATCAATTCATTGTAACGTCCATCCCGTTCCAACGGCTCGTGTTGCACGGGATCTTCGGTCCAGTCATGAGCATAGTAGATTTGTGTTCTTGAGTTGTTCATCGGATCCGGCTCGTATTCATCGACGACATCATAATCATACTCGTCTTCAACAATCATGTTGTGGAGAATAATACACGTCATTATGATGGATCGAAGAGCCTCGACATTAAACATTCTAGTTGCAGCTCTGCCAATGGCCCAACGAGCTTGCAGGATACCAAAACAACGCTCGACATCCTTCCTACACCCTTCTTGACACTTTGCGAAATGTTTCTCTTTTTCACTCTGCGGGTGTGGCACTGTTTTGACAAATGTTGACCACCTTGGGTAAATACCATTTGCAAGGTAGTATGGTCCCTCGTATTTATTACCATTAACCCAATATGTGCATCTCGGCCCATTTCCTTGTAGCAGTTCATCAAACACTGGAGATTGGGCAAGGACATTTAGGTCATTCTAAGCTCTGGAACACCAAAAAAAGCATGACAAATCCATGTATCAAAAGAAGCCACCGCTTCCAAAATGATGCTTTTGGCTCCTTTTCTGTCGCCATAAGCTCCTTGCCACGCACTTGGACAGTTTTTCCATGTCCAGTGCATGCGGTCGATGCTTCCAATCATGCCAGGGAAGCCTCGCATCTCACCCTTCCTCAGAAGCCTTCGCATGTCCCTTGGCGTGGGTTGCCGAAAGTACTCATTGGTGTAGAAGGCTTCAATTGCAGAGCAAAACCGCATCAGGGACTCCAGAACTGTTGTTTTTCCCATCCTTGTGATCTCATCCACTTGATCTGCAGATGCTCCATATGCAAGCATTCGCAAGGCAACCGTAATTTTTTGCTCAGGAAGAAGACCTAGAACATGAAAAGCATCATCTTTTTGCACAAAATATGGATCATGGTTGCAAACATCACTCATGATTTTATCGAACAAACTTCGTTGCATTCTAAAACGACGTCTAAAAACATGATCAGGGAAAACGCTATTGGGAATAAAATAATCTTCCAAGAGATCTTTACCTCGTCTTTCCCTTCTTCTATCGATGTTTGCCGCACGTCTGGGTTTGGCTATCTGACCCATAGCTTCCATGATACGGCTGGAATGTAAGGCCCTCCGCCTTCTATGGTGATCATCCTCATCCTCCTCCATTGCGAATGCCTCATCTCCACCTCCACCTTGGTCAAGATTGACCATTTCTTCATGTTGTGCCAACAACCTTTTCTGCTGCTCTTGCAACTGTTTATACGCTCTTCTTGAAGAAGACATTGTATGAACTCAAGATTTGAAAACGATAAAGAAGAATTCTGAGCTAAGAAAAATGATTGAGTTTAGTGTGAGGATGGATGTAGGAATGTAGGGTTTATATGGACAAAAAAAAAGAAGATGAGGTTCTGAACAATGCCACGTGGCACTACGTGATTGGTTGAAAATCTTATCCAAATCTTGGCTAAATTATTGTAAATAGGAAGTGACACGTGGTGTGTCGGGATTGGTTGAAAATCATATCAAAAATCTATCTACAAAATAGTACGTTCGGATAATGACACGTGGCGTGACAAGATTGGTAAAAAATCTTATCAAAATCTTGCCTAAATTATTGTAAACAGGAAGTGACACGTGGGTTGTCGGGATTGGTTGAAAATCTTAACGGAAATCTATTCAAAAAATAGTACGTTCGGATAATGACACGTGGCGTGATGAGATTGGTTAAAAATTCTATCCGAAATTAAAACTATTTTTTTATTTATTATTTTATAAAAAAATTATTTAATATTTTAAATGGACTGGATGCCAGCGCATTTTGTAGGGGTGGATATCGTTTGTGTCAGCGCATTTTTAGACTGGGTGTCAGCATATTTTTTTTGGGATAGAGATGCTTTGACATATTACTGTTCATTAGGGTCTATTACTGTTACTGAAGTGAATAAATAGGTTAGGTGATGACGCAAAATCTTAGGGGTGGAGTTGCTGTTAGCAGTCGGCACATATAAAACATGGGATCTCTGCACAAGAACAAAAGTTAAATGTTAAAGCAGATTTTCTTTCACTTTATAGATTGGGGATAAAGCTCCTTTTATCTGGTCACACTCATTTTATCTGGCTGGATGGAAACTGGAAAGTGTATGCTATATTATTGCACTTCACCCACTTTGTTATGCCATTCTTGAAAAACTTGTAAGTGTGTTAAGACTCTCGATTTCATAAAATGATTAAAAGAGTAAAATAGTAAAAGAGTACGGTATCCATCATTGAAATTCATAGGCAATGAGTGCTAATTGTAGGTTAAGTGAATATCACATTAACAGTTCACGTCTAATTAAATTGTGAAATTAATGGAGAATTTAAATTTGTGCAATTTAGAAATCACATAGTGTAAAATACAACAAAATTAAAACCTCTTTGCTCATTTTGTAAATGACTCCCAAACCCTATGGTGTAAGCAAACAACCCATTATTTTTTAGGGTAAATTACATTTTACCCTTTCAGGTTTAAAGTTGATTTCAATTCATTACAACATCTTTAAAACATTTCAATTTCATATATTTACTTATCATTTTATTTCAATTTCAAACCTCCGTTAGAAAATCTGTTAAGTAAACCGTTAAATGAGAACGTGGAAAATATAGGATCCCATTTATCCCGAAGTGGCTGCCACATCTGTGCTATGTGGTTAAAAACTTGATAAAATATTTAAAATATTAAAATAATTATTTAAAAAAAAGTTCACAAAAAAAAGTTGCACAAAAAAACAAAAACAAGATCCCCTTCTTCCCCAAATCCCCACCCCCGCCCGCCCTCCCACCCCCCATCCCCCATCCCCCATCCCATATTACCCAATCGGAGTTCTGGTGTAACAGGTCTTGAGCAGAGACGACGTCCATGTCTCTGCTAAGGGCAGGGTAGAGGTTCTGGATGACCCTCATTGTCCAGTCGGGGTTATCTGGTGGGAGCCGGAAGACTTCGGGAGCGCACTCGTGCTCGTGGCCGATGCAGAAGGGGCACTGTTGTTGTTGGTCGGAGTTGGGGCTGATGGGGGACTTGGATTTGAAGTCGAAAGGTCGCTTGGCTCTGGCAGGTGAGAATATCACCCACCGCTTCGTCACCGAGTCTTTCCTCAATTGCGGGGTTCGAGCTGCTGAATCTGATGCCATTGCCTTCCCTTCATGTCAGTTAGACGCCTTTGCGAGTGATAGGGGATGGGGAATGGGGGAAGGGGTGGGTGATCTGGGGAAGAAGCGGATTTGTTTTTTTTTATTTTTTTATTTTTATAACTTTTAAATAATTATTTTAATATTTTAAATATTTTATTAAGTTTTTAGCCACGTGACACAAATGTAACAACCATGTCAGCATATTTGCCACGTCATCACTTAACGTTTTACTTAACAGATTTTCTAACAGATGTATGAAATTGAAATAAAATGATAAGTAAATGTATGAAATTGAAATAAAATGATAAGTAAATGTATAAAATTAAAATATTTTAAAAATATTTTAAGAAATTGAAATCGACTTCAAACATTAAAAGATAAAATGTAATTTATCTTATTTTTTAATTCAACTAACAAAGTCAAGGGGGAAGCTACAAGGGGCTAGGGTAGTCCAAGCTTGTCCTGACTTCTGTGAAAGGTGTATGAAATCCACTAGCGACCCCAAACAACGTGGTTAGACTTTTTTGATTTTAAATTTATGCGGTTGTTTAATGAATCGGTGAGTTTGGTGGTGAGGGATTTAAAAAAAAAAAAAAAAAGGTGCAATTTTGAGTTAAAAAAAGCAACCACCCTACTGTTTCTATTCTCTCAGCCATATGTTGACATTTTACGAGTTCAATTTTACAAATGTATATAGATTTATGGAAGGACTCCCTTCACTCAAGAATTCTGACTTCGCCTAATTCCAGTAATAATCCCGTTGGGGCTTTCAAGTTTGGAAAGCCACAAGCTCGAACAAGAATAAAGAGAGGTACATCATTTTACTCAAAAGTCTGAAAAAATGCTCATTGAAATTATGAATGCAAATCGAAATAATTTGCTGTCTTTAATTTATAACCCTCATAACCAAAAATAAATTGAACAAATTAATCAATGAATTTAACTGACACCTACATAGGCTGCGTATACATTAATTAGTACTAATTAATCCAGCCACTAAACCAAAGTGGAACAAGATGAAGTTGCAGGATTATATAGTGCAGGAAGCAAGTACTTCCTTCCGTTAGAACCATTGGCATTGTAGCTGGCACCGGTGGTGGGGTCCTGCAGCAAGTCCCCGGCATAACCAGGATAAGCTCCCTTCCCGTAAACCCCAGGGCAGGCCGAGGAAGCTTCTAGTGGTGCCTCGGCCGGGCCCTGGAAGTATCCATTTCCGAATGGATTGGTGGCTGTCCCGGCCAGGAGGCTAGCGAGGTTGATGACCATGCCGTCGAGGCCCACGTCGTTGTTGGGGGCTACAAGGGGTGGGCTCTGGGGTCCATAGATGGGCTGGTGGAATGGCCACGCGCACTGCCCCGGGCATTGGGTTTCCGAGTTTCCGACCCAAATGTAAGCGAACTTGGAGTTCTTGCTGCCCTTGGTGTGTCCGGTTTTGGAAGAGCCGGAGGCAGATCCGTGGGTCCCGCACCGGTTCATACAGAAGCCATCGACAACCACGTCGGCGGATGTCAGGACAACGTTGATGGCGTTTTTCTGGTCGCCCTTTGCGGCCAATGCGACAATCTGTTTGGTGGTGAGGGATTTGCCGAGGGAGTAGCCTTGGTCTAGAATCTGTCTCCCCAGAGAGAGGGAGAGGGAGTTGGAGGACTTTTTGTTGGAGGTGAGGTGGTAGTATTTCTCGGTGGTCTTCCACCAGGCGGCGACGGAGGGTTGGGGGGTTTTGGAAGGGGAGGAGGAGGACAAGGAGGAGATGAAATCGGAAACAATGGCTTTCTGGGAGGGCTTGAAGTTACCGTACCAGATGAGGTTGATGGTAATTTTGCCGGAGAGGAGAGGGCCGTTGTGGTATTTGAGGAGCTGGGTTTGGTCTTTGACAAGCTCGCTCAGCTTCCTTGTTGCCAATGAGACTTGGAACAACCTGCTGGAACCAAATGAAACTTGGAACAAGGTTGCCACAACAAACAGCTTCATAAGCCATTGACTAGAATTCAAACCCATTTTTTTCTGAAAAAAAAAATTCAGATTTGGGAGGTTTTTTATGTTAAAAGTTGGGAGGGAATGAGATGTTGGGGTGTGGAATGAGAGTGGGGTGGGGAGGGTGTTTATATAGATGTGAGGACTGGAAGGAGGAGGTTGACAAGAAAGTTGAGATTGGGTTGGGGAAGGAGTGGTGGTGCAGTGGCTTATGACCGCATCTAGATTTACGAGATGACAGTGTTGAGCCAGCTAAGTGAATTAGGACAAATAAGACAGCCAATGAGGATGAGAATTGAGTGCGACAAAAGAGAGCTCTTACTGTCAACTGTCTAGTTTTCTTTTTCCACTCTTTTAATATGATAGATTAGATTTAAATGGTCCAATGGGAAAGCTGTCATGTTGAAAATAGGATGAATGTATAATCATTTTTACGTATGTCTACAAAAGGAGGCTTTTAAAATTTTATTATTATTTTTTTTTCAAATTCGAAATTACTTGTAGAGCTCATATTATATCGAACTTCAACAATTTGATTTGTCTATTTTTTTAAGTTGGATTTCATAGATCTTTGCAAAATATTAGCCAATCGAAAATATTTGAAACATTTAATTGAGTTCAAAGAAATTGACTAACACTATGTTTCATAAAAAAACAAAGAAATTTCATCGTGATAGTTAAATAGGCAAATAGTTTCCAACAAAATTAAATTTTTGCAAAGATTAGCTATGAATCGAGACTTGCAAATTAAATAATTCGGATCATTGAAATTCAACGTGGAGTGAGCCATGCAACTAGTCCCTATTTTTACCCAAAATGAGAACCCCTGAATAAAGAGCCTGTGTCAACAAATGTTGAGCAAACATATGTACATTTGCTTATAAGTCTTGTCGAGTTATATCGACGCACGATGTCGAGATATATTGAATAGACATTCCATCGAACATTTTTGGTGGACAATCTTAGGTTCAGTACAAGACAATCAAAGCATCCCCTAATGACCATCTCAAATGTTTTTTTCTATCCTTCGGAAGGTCTCAGAACTATTTTGGCTTCGTAATGAATCTTCTCTAGCATGAGAAGAGAGATAAGCCCTAAGAAGTATATATGTTTGACGTATATATCTTGTGAAGTAAATTTCCCATCCCATCGGGATATTCTTGCATTCACTTGATGGAAAGTATTGTAGGAAGAATATTCATCTCTGTACAAAAAAGAAAAATCTTATTTAATACAAAATGTATCCATAGTATTCCTAAATTCATATTTCCTCCCTAAACATTACCGTATAATATTCCTTTATTCGGTTTCTTTGTCCCTCCATTTTTTTAATTTTAAAAGGTGGGGACTTAACATCGTTTTGGATCCATTTTTGACCAGCTGCCCCCGTTTAATAGCTGTCGCGACTTTTTGCATTTAGTTGCAGGACAAAAAACATTAACAATTTAGTCACACCCTCCGCCACATAAAGTCCACCATACCCTTGAAATAAGGGTATACACATAAAAAGCAAACAAAACGGACGCGTTTTTGTCCTCGTCCACCCTGACAGCGAGGGGAGTGAGCCCAAAACTTTGTCTTCTTCATCTACATTATTGTGCTGTCTTTTTATTTGTCCTTAATCCCTTAGTTGGCTCAACACTGACCTTAATCCCTTAGTTGGCTTGACACTGTCCTTAATCATAAGTCTCCAGATCCTTTCCTTCCACGAACCCAAAATTTTAAAATACGCAACGCGTTGTCCTGCTGGCCTCTCACTCTGCCCCCTTTTACTATCTGTCTTTAACTTTTCAGTCAATATCCTTCGCCTCCTTCCATGCACTTTCTTCCTACCCAACTCTTCAGCCCCATATATTAACTCCCCCCTCCTCACTCCATTTCCATCCAACTCCACAAGATCTTCAGCTCCATTAAGATCCCAAGAACCAAATTTAATCACATTCTTTTAGGAAAAAAAAAAAAACCATGGCAACTTTTGCAATTTTGAAACTAGCCCTTGTATTTTCTTTGTTTCATTTCAGCTCAGCAGCTAGGAACCTTGCTGAAACTTCCGACCAAAACCAAATGCAATTCCATTACCACAACGGCCCTCTTCTCACCGGAACATTCTCCGTCAACTTGATCTGGTACGGCCGCTTCACCCCCTCCCAGCGTGCAATCGTTTCCGATTTTCTCACCTCCCTATCCAAACCCACCTCCGACCAACCGTCCGTCGCCACATGGTGGAAGTCCATAGAGAAATACTACCACCTCTCGAAAAAACCCTCTTCATCTCTCTCCCTCTCCCTGGGAACCCAAATTCTTGATGAAAATTACTCTCTTGGAAAATCCCTCACTTCGCGCCAGATCCAACAGCTGGCCTCGAAGGGCGCCCAAAACTACGGGATCAATGTCGTTTTGACATCGTCCGATGTTCTTGTCGATGGGTTTTGCATGAACCAGTGCGGGACCCACAGTTCATCCAACGGCGGTAGTCAAATCAGAGGATCAAAAACCAAGTTTACTTACATTTGGGTCGGAAACTCTGAGACCCAATGCCCAGGGCAATGCGCGTGGCCGTTCCACCAGCCCATCTATGGACCCCAGAGCCCACCTCTCGTGGCCCCCAACAACGACGTGGGCCTGGACGGCATGGTGATCAACCTGGCTAGTCTTTTGGCGGGGACCGTGACCAACCCCTTCGGAAATGGCTACTTCCAGGGTCCGAAGGAGGCTCCTTTGGAAGCTGCTTCCGCTTGCCCCGGGGTCTACGGCAAAGGGTCCTATCCTGGTTACGCTGGGGACCTACTGGTGGACCCCACAACCGGAGCTAGCTACAATGCTCATGGATCTAATGGGAAGAAGTACTTGCTTCCTGCTTTGTACGACCCTTCGACTTCAACATGTTCTACTTTGGTTTAGAGGAAATACGAATTAATATTAGGGCAATACTAGAGGGAGTATAAATATTAGGGAGCTGTATTTTGGTATTTTTTTATTCTTTTGTATCACATTAAAAAATAATAAAACTACATTATTTTGTTAATTTTTTTAAGAGAACTTTAACAAAAAGTTATTGGTACTGTTCATTTTCATGAAAAATCACATTTTTACATTAAAAAGTTAATCATGATACTATTCACTTTACCTTTTATTTTGTCCTTATCATTAAAACTCAAAATTTTCAAGCCTTTTTTATTAGTTTTTTTTTTTTTTTTCCCTTTAATCCTTATATGCATGGTATTGTTTTGTTATGTTTAGTTATCTTGGGGTATGTCCCAAAGTCTACCACAAAAATCAATTCTAATGGCAAACGTGGCAAAATACATATAAAGTTAATCTACACCTCAAAAGAGGTGGACAATAATTTCTTCATGAAAATAAACTACAAATTACAGTATGATATTATGTACAAAATTATTTCATTAAAACCATAAAAGGATAGTTTCTCTAAGCATGCCAAATTTTGATTTGTTTTAAAAGGGTTACGAGTTATACGTATAAAGGCAAGTATTGTCCAAAATTACCAAACTTAGACATAATTCCCACTTTTACTACCTAATTTACTAGTTCAAAGAAAAACAATTTTTGAACAAACTATACATTATATAGTTTGAGTTTTATGTTAAAATTCAAAGTAAATGAGGGGTGTAGATTGACTTTAATACATAATTTGTGCAACTGAATTAGTAACATTATAGTTATCATGTCACATAATATTAATTACTAGCCATATATATAATAACACGTAATATAACTGTCACATACAATAATTCTCGCACGGTTGAGAAGTTAGAAATAATGTATACATCAACATGTTCCTCTTATACAATGTATGCATGTCCCTACTCTTCTCTTTTATTGTTTATCAAAATTATTATCATGACAGTGTGCTGGTAGGTTTATGTGCTTGCAAACCATTATTCCTCTGAGCACAGTCGACATTGTCCAAGGAGCTAGCCGACCATACAAACCCAATTCCATAAATCCGATGACTTCCACATGCCGCATATGTGGCTGTGAACTAGCCGACCATCCAATTATCGACAGACACTCCCCTCTAAGACAAGGGATCTCTATTTTTATTTTTCATAAAATATGGACTAGGAGTGGGATGTAAGAACTTTTGTGTGAGAAATGGTCCAAACCACTCAATAAAGGAAATATGGTTATAGTATAATTATATATATTGAGTACACATTTAATATAAAGTGAGAAAACCATATTACTTGTACAAATTATGGATGGAAGACAGTTACAAAACTTGAAGAAAACTGACAGCAACTGCTACCATGATAGGTGGAGTAGTTGCGTCCTATAAGTTAGGTTTTGATCCCCTTTCTCGGGTAAGTTACAGGGTTCTCGTAATGTGAATACTCGCCCTATCGAGAGTACGAGTTCCATTCCGTTTCCAAGAGAAAGGAAGGTCCAAATCTCATCTCAATCATATCGTCTACGACAGCAAGTAAGTGCATCTCTAGTTTCTGCAAAATGATGATTTAATGAATATTATGACTAGTATAAATGCATGCGTGTATATTAGTTTGTAGTTCATCATGCAGGGTTGATCTTGATCTCTAAATTAAGTATATAGTTAAATTTCAACATGGGACACACTTTACATCACACTTCAATGATCCAAACTGTCTATTTTGTAAGTCTCGATTAGTAGATTATCCTGCAAAAATTTAATTCAATCCAAAACCATTTGCCTATTATATTTATGTTATCACAATGATATTTCAATGTTTCTTATAAAACAAATTGTTCATCAATTTTTTTGAACTCTATTAGATATCTCAAAGATTTCGATTTGGCTCAGATTTTGTAAGGATGATCAAAGAATGGTTCAAATCGTTGAAATTCGATATGGTGTGAGCCCCACAACTAGTCTCCATTTAAAAATAAACTTAAAAATTAAAAAAAAGGAGGCTTTTTAGCCAAAATAATCTCTGAGATTTGCATAATTCTTCACTTTGGTCCCTGAGATTTGAAATAGATAGAATTGGTTCCTGAGTTTGTCCATATTCAAGCAGTTTGGTTATTCCGTGAAAAATCTCCATAAAATAAGAATAAAATGACAACAATACCTTCAATTTTAGTCAAATCATTTTGGCCTATTGTTTATAAAATTGAGGGTAATTTTGTCTTTTTGATCCTTATTTAATATAATTTTTCACCTAATGTTCAAAATGATTGATGGTGAACAATCTCAGGGATCACTTATATTGATTTCAAATATTAGGGACCAAAGTGAGAAGTTATACAAATCTTAGAAACCATTTTGGCTAAAAAGAGAGTTCATTCCCTTAAAAGCAACTTAGCCCCTAAAAAAAATGCACCAGCACTCAGCCAATTTAATCCACTCAGTGAACAATGATAGACTCCAATGAACAGTAATAGGCCAAATGCATCTCCACCCCTAAAAAAAAATAGCCTAGTCAATTTTATTAAAATAATAATAAAAAATAATTTTATTTTTAATTTCTGACTTTATGAAAAAATAAAATAATAATATTAATATTAAAATATTTTTATTTTCTCATCTTCCACACCTCTTCCTCGTCCCCACTGCCGTCCAGCCCTGCACTTCCTTTCCATTCCCACTACCGCCTCCAAACCTCCTCCTCCCATCCTCCGACAATGTCACCCTCCTGTCCTTTAAATCCCAAGCCGACCTCAATAACAAGCTCCTATACACCCTCAACGAGCTTCAACTACTGCATCTCCACACCTCCTGTCCTTCAAATATTTTTAATTTTTGCATCTCCACACCTCTTCATCGTCTGCTTCGTCCTCTCGTCCTTCTCTTTCTGTGGCTCCTTCCCTCCCGACACCCTCTCCCGCCTTGACCAGCTCTGCTCCTCAGCCTCCACAACAACTCCCTTTCTGGCGCAAAAAAATAAAACAAGTGGTTGACATCAACCGGCGTCATGTAGGCCGTCCTATGGGTCTGTCGATTCTAGGCCAGTCTCTTACCTAGCTTGGGTTGGGTGCAAGCTTATTAGGTTGGGCTGGAGGGTTTTTGTCACGCCTTAATCCCGACATACGTCCAGGATCGACACGTGGCATCGACCTGGGCTCTACCACATCGTGGGCTTGACTTTGCTATAGCACGATATTGTCCGCTTTGGGCCTCGACCACGCCTTCACGATTTTGTTTATGGGAACTCACATGAGAATTTCCTAGTGGGTTACCCATCATAGGATTGCTCTCGCGCGAACTCGCTTAACTTTGGAGTTCCGATGGAACCCGAAGCTAGTGAGCTCCCAAAAGGTCTCGTGCTAAATAGAGGTGGGCATGTACATATAAGGCATAAATGAGCATTTCCCCTGGGCGATGTGGGATCTAACAATCCACCCCCTTAGGGGCCCAACATCCACGTTGGCATACATCCGCCCAGGGATTGGCTCTGATACCAAATTGTCACATCCTGACCTGCGCTCCACCACATCCCGGGCTCGACTCCGACATAGCACGATATTGTCTACTTTAGGCCTCGACCACACCCTCATGGTTTTGTTTTTGGGAACTCACACGAGAACTTCTCAGTGGGTCACCCATCATGGGATTGCTCTCGCGTAAACTCACTTAACTTCGGAGTTCCAATGGAACCTGAAGCCAGTGAGCTCCCAAAATACCTCATGCTAAATGGTGGTAGGCATGTACATATAAGGCATAGATGATCTTCTCCCCTAGGCGATGTGGGATCTAACAGTTTTAGCTGGGTGCTAAGCAGTTTAGGGGATTGGGTGCCGAGCTATCAAGCCCCGGTGGATGCTCTAAAGGTCTCTTATCTACATATACACCCTTGGGCAGCACACATATGTGCAACTCATGCACCCTCTAGTCTCTAATCAACGAAAATGACTTACATTGCATAAGTATACTGTTATATTGATGTTTTGTGTTGATGAGATAAAGGTATGTATAAATGTTTGTACATATATCCTTATTTTATTGGGAAGAAAAATCTCGTATACTTATGTTATTTAAGTTCTTCTTCGAATCCACACGTGCATAATTAACTAATTCAACTGACCTAGTTTAGTGCCTGACAAAGCTCAGATTGTCGCAATTTATCCCCAACAACTCACCTCTCACAACTCAGCACTATCGCTGGGTGTGAGGAACTTTCCATCATTCCGACCCATGATATAGCTGTTGATATAAACACTGTATACGTAGCCCATTTTAGTTCCCAAGGTTGCTTACATCTACGCTACTATTAGTTTAACAGCTTATTAGTCATCTTTTATACAACAAAGTGTTGCTATATAAGAAATATTTGAAATTATAATTTCAAAATTTACTTTCTGATTCATCACTTATTAAACCGTCTCCAATTATTGAGTTAAAAATTAGAATTTTTAACTCAAAAATAATTTTTCTCCTCCAACCCTTATGGGTTACATTTTTAGCTCAGTATTATTAAAGAATGAATTTGAATAATTTTTTTCCTTAAAGTAACATTAAAAAAAAAATTATGTAGACTATCATAATTTAATTTTATGAACATTTTAACCTAAAAATATTTAGATTTTGATAAATATTAAAAAAATCACTAAACTGACCTCATGAAACTCGTGAAACACTGAGAGAATATGAAACACATAATATATTTTTTTTATTTACTTTAGCCGTTGTATTTAAATTTGGATAGCTAGATTCTTTTTTTTACTGTTGAATTTAATCATATTAAATTGTAGCCATTGGATTCAATGAATTTAAAAATATAATTAAAAAAATACTCATATGTGACATCCCACACCGTCCAGGGGAGTGATCCTTATGTGTATATTCTTATCCCTACCTAGCACGAGGCATTTTGGGAGCTCACTGGCTTCGAGTTCCATGGGAACTCCGAAGTTAAACGAGTAGTGTGACATCCCACATCGCCCAGGGGAGTGATCCTTATATGTATATTCTCATCCCTACCTAGCACGAGGGCCTTTTGGGAGCTCACTGACTTCGGGTTCCATAGGAACTCCGAAGTTAAGCGAGTAGCGCACGAGAGCACTCCCATGATGGGTGACCCACTGGGAAGTTCTCGTGTGAGTTCCCAGAAACAAAACCGTGAAGGTGTGTTGGGGGCTCAAAGCGGATAATATCGTGATACGGTGGAGTCGGGCCTGGGAAGTGGTCCCCTCCCGGGCCGGGATGTGACACATATATAATGGGCCAGCCCCACCAACCTGGGGAATCCTGGCCTAAATTTGCCCCAGAAATGAGTTTTGGGTTAAAACTCATATTTTTCCTAAAGGTTGAAGCAAGTTGAAGTAAGTTTAGAAACTCAAATTTGAGTTTTACCTAAGGATTGAAGTAGGTCTTAATACATTAGAAGAAGAAAAAAAATGAAATTCAAACTCGGACTATACTAAGATTGATAAATATTGCCACATAAAGTGGGGAATATATTAACATCTGATAAATCTGGTTTATGTATCATTCACCAACCTGTTCAAGCAATGACGAAGCTAGAAATCAATTTAAAGGGGCGACTAGTTTATTTTGACAAATGATAAAATCTACACTAAATTTATTTAAACTACAAAGTAGGGGGAGGGAAAGGATGGACCCAAACGCAGTGAGTTAAAAAACAAATGACCTATTCATCAAAATAACCCACCACTTTCGATAAATGGATGACTTCGAATAATGAGATAATGTTAAAGAATCAACAAACTAATACGCATATAAAAATAATTTTTTATTTATTTCTCCATTTTTTTTTAATCATTTTAAAAGGTGGGGTTTCGGATCTATTTTTGACCAGCTGCACCCGTTAATAGAAGTCAACTTTTGCATTTAGGTAGCGTTTGGTACGCAGACGGGACGGAACGGGATGGGACGGGACGGGACGGAACGGGACGGGACGGGACGGAACATATGTTCTGTGTTATGTTTGGTACGCGCAGGACGGAACAAGACGGTTGTTCCGTCCTGCGTTTGGTAGCACATGGACGGAACGGAACCAAAAGATTAAAATGACTAAAATACCCATGTTCCGCTGTTGTTTGGTACAATTTTATGGGCGGAACGGGACATGACTCTTTTTTTTTTTTTTTTTTTTAATTTTAATAAGTTGTTCAAATTTGAACACTATTATCCATTATTTGTTTTTCTTGGTCCAAATTTTAATAGGTATATGTTGTGTTTCACATGCAAACCCCTTTAAAATTTGTAATTTTTCCCGTTTTCTACACCTCCATTCGAATTTGTATTTGGGTTGCCTCCATGATAATTGGGAGGAACATGGTGAGCAAATTAAGGCCTTGATAGAGTGTATTAACAAATTGAAAGAAAGAGAAAAGAAGTTTTAACTAGGTCTCGAATCAAATGGATGCAGGTTGGGATTCTAACTCAAAGTTCTTTCACTAGACCACCATATAGAATAGATGATTTAATACAGTTGAAAAATTGCAAAACATAAAATATCACAACATTTTCTTCAATACACTTAAGTGGATGGAGAAATTCGCAATAAAAGAATGTGTAAAATTAATATAAGCATGCCTCAGCAAAAGCCGTGGGGCTGGATTCAATAACATCATCATCAATAGCCTCAACATCAATCGTATTAGGTGGTATGGGCTGAACTTGCAAAGTCGCTTGATTATTCTGAGGCACTGACTGAGTTGAAGTTCCCTCCTGTTCCCGACTGTCACCAGGTGGGGCACTATTGAGGTCCAAGTTCAACTCATTCTTTCTTCGCCGCCCTCTTGCATGTGGCGCCCTGGCCCCCCGAGTGCTCATGTTATATTAAATCTTGTATCCAAGTTGAAGATTTTAAAACCTACAGTTTTTTTAAGAAATGAAGTAATCTTATTCAAATACATGATTCACTTTGTCGGAAATCAAATGAAGAATTATAAAACAGAAGAAACAATAATAACATACTTTAGTATTTTCAAACCAAAGCAATAAAGGACATGACACTATGCTCTATCAGCCCATTTCCTTTCCTACAATTTTCATATCAAACAAGCCGACAATAAACTGTGCTGAACCATGCCAACGAATGATAAAACAAAAGTTTGATTATGATTCATTGTTTAACTTCGTTAACCTACCAAAAAGACTAGTGCTTCAGTTCCATGCCTCAAACCAGCACGACTAACCAAACTCTCACTACAATGTATTCAGTTCTAAAAGACCTCGGGCAAAGAATCTAGAATCGAAAACCCTAGTGGCAAAACACAGTATGGAAATTGACCGTAACCTGAATGAATTGGAAATCCTAATTGCAATCACACATTTCATCCAACTCTGTGACCAAAAAGTGATCACATTTTCACAACAAACAAAGGGCCTTCTACTAATGCAGAAATCAAATCATAATCCATCAAGAAAATTGATCATTTGCAACTGAAATTTTCAATTTCCACTTAAAAGTCCCAATTTTTGAGCACCTAACGGCTCAAAAATTGCCGACCCAGGGCTAAAATTTCCGACTTCCATCAAAATCAATTTTTTTTCTAATCCCCAAACAACACGAGATAAGAACGATACAAGCATAAAAAACCATAAAATCGCAGTACAAATAAATAATAAATTCGCAGAAAGAAACCCTAGGAAATTAAGAGGCACACCAGAATCGAGATTCAACAACGAGAAATTGAGAATCTAACCTCCGACTTCTGGAAAGCAAACGGGTTCAATAATTCGAAATTAAAATGAAAATCGTACCTTCGATCAGAGATTTTTGAGAGGGGAGGGAGTTACCACCGTCTGCCCCGAGGCACCGGGTCTGCAACCCAAAATGCAAATCCTCCGTACAGAGGAAAGAGAGAGAGAGAGAGAGAGAGAGAGAGAGAGAGAGATACCTGAGGACCACCAAGTTCGCAGAGCTGCTACACGGAAGAGGACGAGGAGGAAGGTTGCGAAGGGGACGAGGAGGAAGGTTGTGAGGCTGTACAGAAGAAGATGAGCAGGAAGGTGTTGCGAAGGGGAAAGGGCTGTAGAGGCGAAGAGAAACGGCTGAGAAGAAGAGATTTTGTTTTTAGGGTTTGTAAACTGATTTTGAAGTTGTAAATTTTGAAAAAGACCAAGGGCATTTTTGTCTAAAAATATTGGAAATTTCTGTCCCACAGACGTGGAACAACCCGTTCCAGGGTGGGGGTGTGGAACAAAAAATCATCCAAAATCTGTTCCGTGGAACAGCGCGTTCCACTCATTTTAGGCGCACCAAACGCGGGACGGAACGCCTCGTCCCACTCTGTTCCGTCCCGTCCCGCGTACCAAACGCGACCTTAGTGACACCCTCCTCCACATCAAGTCCACCTTACCTTTGAAATAAGGGTGTACATAAAAAAATAATAATAATAATAATAAAAAGCAAACAAAAATGGACGCGCATTTTCCTCTTCCTCCCTGACAGTGAGAGCCGTGAGCTCTAAACCTTGTCCTCTTCATCTACATTATTGTGCTACCTTTTTTTTTTGTCCTTAATTTAATAGCTGGCTCAGCACTGTCCTTGATCAAAAGTCTTCAGATCCTGTCCTTCCACGAACCCAAAATTTTAAAATACGCATCGCATTGTCCTACTGGCCTCTCGCTCTCTCCCCTTTTACCTTCTTTCTTTAAGTTTTCAGTCAATACCCTTCACCTCCTTCCATGCACTTTCTTCCTCCCCAACTTTTCAGCCCTATATATTCACGCCCACCTCCTCACTTCATTTCCATCCCACTCCACAAGATCTTCAGCTCCATTAAGATCCCAAATTTGATCACCCTTTTTTAGAAGGAAAAAAAAAAAAAAAAACCATGGCAGCTTTTGCAATTTTGAAACTAGTCCTTGTTATTTCTCTGTTTCATTTCAGCTCAGCAGCTAGGAACCTTGCTGAAACTTCCGACCAAAACCAAATGCAATTCCAGTACCACAACGGCCCTCTCCTCACCGGAAAACTCTCTGTCAACTTGATCTGGTACGGCCGCTTCACCCCCTCCCAGCGTGCAATCGTTTCCGATTTCCTCACCTCCCTATCCAAACCCACCTCCGACCAACCGTCCATCGCCACATGGTGGAAGTCCATAGAGAAATACTACCACCTCTCGAAAAAGCCCACTGCATCTCTCGCCCTGTCTCTGGGAACCCAAGTTCTTGATGAGAATTACTCTCTAGGAAAATCCCTCACTTCCCGCCAGATCCAACAGCTGGCCTCAAAGGGCGCCCAAAACTACGGGATCAATGTCGTTTTAACATCGTCTGATGTCCTTGTCGATGGGTTTTGCACGAACTCGTGCGGGACCCATGGATCATCCAACGGCGGTAGTCAAATCAGAGGATCAAAAACCAACAAGTTTGCTTACATTTGGGTTGGAAACTCAGAGACCCAATGCCCAGGGCAATGCGCGTGGCCGTTCCACCAGCCCATCTATGGACCCCAGAACCCACCCCTCGTGACCCCAAACAACGACGTGGGCCTGGACGGCATGGTGATCAACCTGGCTAGTCTTTTGGCGGGGACCGTGACCAACCCTTTCGGAAACGGCTACTTCCAGGGTCCGAAGGACGCTCCTTTGGAAGCTGCTTCTGCTTGCCCTGGGGTCTACGGTAAAGGGTCCTATCCTGGGTACGCTGGGGACCTACTGGTGGACCCCACCACTGGAGCTAGCTACAATGCTCATGGATCTAACGGGAAGAAGTACTTGCTTCCTGCTTTGTACGACCCTTCGACTTCCACTTGTTCTACTTTGGTTTAGAGGAAATACGAATTAATTTTAGGGTATATGTACAATACTGGAGGGAATATATACATTAGGGAGCTGTATTTTGGTGTTTAAATATTTTTTTATTCTTTTGTATCACATTGGAAAATAATAAAGCTACATTATTTTGTTCTTCTTTTAATCCTTGTCATGGTTTTATTTTGTTATCTTATCTTATGCGGGGTACGTTACAAAAATCAATCCTAATGGTACACATGGCAAAATACATATAGAATTAATCTACACCCTCAAGAGAGGTGGACAGTAATTTCTTCATGAAAATAAGCTGCAGATTACAGTATGATATTATGTATGAAAATATTTGATTAAAACCATAAAAGGATAGTTTCTCTACGCATGCCAAATTTTGATTCCTTTACAAGGGTTACGAGTTATGCGAAGGCAAGTATTGTCCAAAATTACCAAACTTAGACATAATTTCCACTTTTACTACCGAATTTATTAGTTCAAAGAAAAATAATTTTTGAAAGAACAATGCATTACGTTATGAGGTTTTTAAAGCAAGAGATCCCCATTTAAAAGAAAAATGGGGATTAGTTTGCTCACACCACATCGAATTTCAACGATCCGAACAATCTATTTTTTAAGTTGCACCTTTTCGATCATCTTTGCAAAATATTAACCAAATCAAAAATAATTGAGTTCAAAGAAATTAACCAACACTTTGTTCTATAAGAAACAATGAAATTTCATTGTGATAAATAAATAGGCAAATGGTTTTGGATTGAATTGATTTTTTGTAAGGATAATCTATGAATCGAGACTTACAAAATAGATGGTTTGAATCGTTGAAGTTTGATGCAGAGTAGGTCCCACAACTACTCTCCATTTTTTTGAAAAAAAAAATGGAGAACTCTTTCCTTAAAGGGCATGCATTATATTATATCTACACAACCTTGGGTATGGATTGATTTTAGGGTAATGCTAGGGAGACCAAAATTTTAAACCAAATTTGCAAACTAGATGATGTGTCATCGATAGAAAATAAGCACGTTAATCAATGTTTAAGTTATAATCCAATCATTAACAACTACACCATTTGGTTTAAAAAATTTGGTCTCCCTAACATTATGGCATTGACTTTAATACATAATTTGTGCAACTAGATTAGTAACATCATTGTTATCATATCATATAATATTAATTACTGGCACATATCATAATGCGTAATAAAACCGCAACATACAATAATTTTCGCACCATTGAGAAACTAGAAATACTATATACATCAACATGTTCCTCTTCTACAATGTGTAAAGAAACTAAAGATTAGTCATCAAAGTTGTTGCTAGGAGTGAGTTATAGTTTGTTAGAGAATTTTGTATACTGTTAGTTTAGTTAAGGGCATTAGTGTAATTTGCTAGAAAGTCCACATGTGTATATATAGCAAACTTTGTGTAATTATTGATGTATTCAATGAAACAGAAAATATTCAGAATTATATGGTATCAGAGCACACTCAATGATAGTGTGCTGGTAGGTTTATGTCCCTGCAACCATTATTCCTTTGAGCACACTCAACGCTGTCCAAGGAGCCAGCACCATACAAACTTGAAGCATTTGCACTCCAATTCCATAAATCTGATGACCTCCACATGCCGCATATTTGGCGGTGAGCTAGCCGACCATCCACTTGCCGACACACTCCCCAAAACCAAAGGGCCCAGAGCTATACATACCCACACACACACATATGCCTCGGACAACACATATATGCACAATTCATGCACCCTCTAGTCTCTCATCAACGAAAATAACTTACATTGTATGAGTACACAGTTATATTAACGTTTGTGTTGATGAGATAAAAATATTTATCAATTTTTGTCCACATATCTATATTTTATTGGCACGAACAAATCACGTGAGAATATATCCATGTTATTTAAGTTCTTCGAATCCACACGGGAATAATTAACTAATACAACTGAACTAGTTTAGTGCCTTCCAATGCTCAGATTGTCACAATTTAGCACCGACCACTCACCTCTCACCACTCACCACTCAACACTATCGCCGGGTGTGTAGTACTTTCCGTCTTTCCGACCCATGATATAGCTATTCATATAAACACTGTATAAGTACCCCATTTTAGTTCCCAAGGTTCTTCACCTCTACGCTACTATTAGTTCAACAGCTTAATTAGTTATCTTTTATACGAAGTGTTGCTACATAAGAAATATTTGAAATTATAATTTCAAGATTTACTTTCTGATTTATCACTTATTAGTAGACTAGTGAAATTCAGACTTAAACTTGCCACGATTGATAAATATTGCCACATAAAGTGGTGAACAGACTAACATCTGATGAATCTGGTTTATGTAGCACCAACTTGCTCAAGCAAAGACGGAGCCAAAAATCATTTTAAAAGGGCAACTTGTTTATTTGACAAACGATAGAATCTATTCTAAATTTATCTACACTACAAGGTGGGGGGAAGGTAATCTCTGACACAATTGGTTGAAGACGAATGAGCTATTCACTATAGCAACACCACGTATGATAAAAGGAGGACTTCGGATAATGAGATAAGGTTAAAAGAATCAACAAACTAATAAACATATAAAAACAATATTTTATTATTTGTCCATAAGGTGTTTTCATACGTTGTAAGCACAAATAAGAAACTTCTAAGTAGTTGTTTGGGCCCGAAATAATATTGTTGGGCCGAGCAGAAGGTTGTGCTCGGCCCAAGGCTGTGTCAAATGCTATGGGCCGAGTGATAGATTCCAGGCCAGTTAGCAGGGTCGGTCGAGTCCTATCCTAAGAAGGAGTAGTCCAGATAAACAAAAAGGGTCGAGGAAGTCCTGGTGCAACCAGGATTCCCGGCCGGCAAAGAATAAAGCCCCGGAAGAGGGGAAAGTTCAAAGTACTAGTGGGAGTAGGTTTGTTCGAAGTAAAGTTGGAACGGGACAAGGACTCCCAATCCAGATAAGGGTGCAATGCGGTCTCAAGGTATGGGGGGCTATAAATACAAGAAATCATGCAATATACAGGACCTTCGATTCAACATACAATTGCCCTGCACAAAGCCTCTCAAACATCTTGAGACTCTTCCTTTTCTTTTTCGGCCAACAAACCTTCAGTTTGGATAAACAGCACTGTGGAGGCACCCGGTGAACACCTTCAGTTTGGATAAACAGCACTGTCGCCGTAGAATCAGCTGACCGAGGAGCACTTTCAGTTTGGATAAACAGCACTGCGTCGAGGCCGACTGGTTACCTATCCAAGTCTCGGCTGAGAAGGGTTTTCGAATCCTTGTTGGCAAAGGTCACCTTGTTAGCCCTCTTGGCGTAGCAAGGTGTTACGAGTTCGTTATTCGGCGTACTGGACGCCGAGTGATTTTATGATTGGATACTCACAAGTGAGTTTTAGAGTTCGGCATTCTGACGGCCGAACTACATTCACTATCAAGACATACATCACCTTTGAGTACTTGTGTCTGTATAGTCTGGTGTCGATTTGACGTGCTTATACTCTTACGAATATAATCATAGTGACTGAATCGGGCGTCGACGATTTGTGAGCTTCGCAGAATTAGCAGCCTTGTCTTCAGGCTCTAGAACCAAAGGACCGAGAGTGTTCCTTCCTCGGTCGCAGTCGCAAGATAAAGAAGTCAACAATGCGCTCAATGCGATATCAACGAATTTTACTCCTCGGCCGAGCTCGGCCGACGAGTTGGCACGCCCCGCATTCAACCGAAGGACGTAGTTAGCTTATTAGTTACTCGGCCTGCGCGCCCCGTAGGTTTTTGTAATTTATAGGGTCAACAGTAGTATAACTACAACCTATTCATTGTATGTGTAGACTATATAAAGGAAGTCCATTGAGCCTTTCTTAAGACATAATGTGTTGAGAAAATCTCACTTTTACTCAATTTTTTTGAAGTTTGATCCGATCTATTGTTGGACTGCAAGTTTTATTCTTGGATTGGCTCATCGCTTCAGTAGCAGGTTTTGAGTACATTGAAGCTCTTAATACCATTATATACCTTAAGTAATCATATTTGACAATAAATGAGATTAAAATTGAAGAAATTTGAATAGAAATGAGATTTTCTCATCGCATCAACATCAACACAAAAAGAGCATAAGCCATAGTTTAGAACCAATTGACCTTATAATCAAGTTGGGTAGTTTTACTGAAACAAACAGATTACCAAGTTGTAAATTAAAGATGGATAATTAGGAAGGAAGCCCTAATTGTGTGATTAAGAATTAGCATGCGAAGGAATCTTAGATCACCACTATACCCACCACCACCATCTATGTTCCACACCAGCCAAACCACAGGAAAACTTAAACCTTATTAAAGGACCTAATCTATTGGCGTTTGTTATTTAACTAATTAACTTGTTGATAATCACAAGTGGGATGTGCATAATATAAAGTATTATTGCATGCTAGGTTATCTAGTGCAGTAGCTTATAAATTAAATATACGTTACAAGTCTTTGAACTTCATCAAATGGTGAGGATACACATGAAGAGGAAGGTGCAGGGAAGAAGTGTTGTCTCTCTCAAAAGTCAAAGCCAAAACCTTATGATCTGTATATGTCATCGAAAACTGAAACCCTAGGTGCTGCAGTGCTTCCTTTTAATTCATCCCAATCCCAAAGTCAAAACCCAAAACCCAAAACCCACGCGGCTGCATTTAAAAACACGCCCATCACTCACTCACTCACTCAACCCACCTGTCCCTGACTGTCCCCCATACCACACGTACGTCCCCTCCTTCCTCTGTATAAATACTCCCCCATCTCTTTCAGGCATTCGCAGACACCTTACAGTCATCACTTAACAAATACAACTGCTCAAACCCTCCTCGTCAATGGCTTTTACTTCCCATTTGGCCATCTGGGTCCCATTTTTATTTACCATTTCTTCCTTCCTCAGCCCCTGTACAGCCACCATGCGCAAGCTCTCAGCTTTAGTGCAGCAACAGCCGCTTGTGCTCAATTACCACAAAGGTCCACTCCTTAAGGGGAACCTCGCCGTCAATATCGTATGGTACGGCAAGTTCTCCCCCAGCCAACGGTCCATACTAGTCGACTTTGTTCAGTCTCTGAGCTCCGGCCAGCGCACCTCACAGCCCTCCGTCTCGTCGTGGTGGCAGACTACTGGAGGATACAAAGGAGGCCCCTCTACCCCCACCGTAGGGAATCAAATCCTGGACGAAACTTACTCTCTCGGAAAAGTACTCACAGATCAAAAACTCGTAGCTCTGGCAGCCAAAGCATCAAAAGGCCAAAACGCAGCGATTAACGTCGTTTTGACCGGTGCCGACGTGACAGTTGACGGGTTCTGTAGCAGCCGCTGCGGCTCCCACGGATCGGGAATTGAGGGGAGAAAGACGGGCAAGCTGGCTTACGCTTGGGTGGGCAACCCGGCGAGCCAGTGTCCGGGTCAGTGCGCATGGCCATTTCACCAGCCAATTTACGGGCCGCAGACGCCTCCGTTAGTTCCTCCAAACGGCGATGTGGGGATCGACGGAATGGTTATCAGTTTGGCTACGGTTTTGGCGGGAGCCGTGACAAACCCGTTTGAAAACGGATATTTTCAGGGATCAAAAGACGCGCCTTTGGAGGCTGTGAGCGCGTGCACGGGTATATTTGGGAAGGGGGCTTACCCGGGTTATCCTGGAGACGTTATTCGGGACAAAACGACGGGAGTTAGCTACAATGCGTTTGGGGTACGTGGACGCAAATATTTGCTCCCGGCGATGTGGGACCCACAGACCTCCACGTGCAAAACACTCGTTTGAGACGTGTGCGTGTCGCTAGAACACTTTCATGAAGTTGTGAGAGTTACACTACAAAGTATTTTGTTGAAAAAAATAAATCATGTAAATTTGTATAGTATGCACATTTCGGAGGTTGTTTGGTATATATCAAATAATTTATTGTAATTTGGAAAAATTGGAGTAAAATTAAGAAATATCTCAAAAGTATATATGTTAGAATCGCTAAGCACTTGTAAGTACTTGTCTAAAAAGCGTTAAGCATTGGTAAGTTCGTTTCCATAAATTAGTAACAAGGGTTTTCTTTTAACCCATCACCATTCCAAAAGCATTTTGGAACATGAGTTGGGATCAACAGTCGAAAATAACCAAACAAAAATGAAGTTTTAATCCGAAATGTGAACCCATCTTATCTAGACCAACCACCTTTGTAGTAGGAGTGATTTCGGACCGGACAAGTCTCGGGCCTCAACGTGAATGCTCCAAAATTGTTTGGCCTTCAAGTCACTTAACAAGAAGCAAGTGAAGATGACTATCCAATTGGAATTGGGCTTAACATCATCCCTTGCAACCTAGACAGATCAACACTTTTTCTTCACTTTAATTTGATTCCTAGAGAGATCGGCAGAGACCACCACAATCGAACCACCAAGAGTGATCAACGGAGAACAATAGAGGTGGAGAGAAGTAGAGAGAAGAAGAAAAAAAATCTCACATTAGTGGAAGATGGTGAATTTCGTTTTGGATTAAAATTTGCAATTTATTGGACTTCTATTTTTGAGAAATCCAGCCAGTATGGGTGAAAATTGCAGTAGAGCGAAGGAGAGAGAGATGTCAATTCAGTGAGAGGAGAAAACATAGAAGCCGTTAGATTCAATTTTTAAAGTGGATTTTTTGTAATTTACTAGGCTTAGTTGGTTTCTTTCTTATTTTTAATGGAAGTATGAGTGACAAATATATATGAGGGTAGATTATATATATATAATATATATGAGAGTAGATTCGTGACAACATTTTTTTACATAAGTATTTGTGAGGCTTCCTCTGTAATGTATTTTAACATTTGGATAGTCTAATTTTTCAGAATATCATTCATAAATTATTCTTACAAAAAAAAAAAATATATATATATATATATATATATATATATATAAATCCAAAACCATTAACACATTGACTTGTAAGGAAGAAAATGAACGAATACCGTTCTACAAAAAAAACCTAAACCCTTATTCCAACTATTTATGGTTTAGATGTGGATGATTTTCTTTTCAATACATAATTATTTGGATTATACAATAAATTGCACTCATAAGAACATCTTTAGATGAGATGTCAAATTTTAAACATAAAAATTTATATTTAAAGCTTACGTGGCACTTTGATTCTTTTTTTTTTTTAAATTTTGTTCTCTACCCAACATGTTAAATTTTTTGAAGGCCTATTTGACTAAATTATATAAAGGACATAGAGGGAGAGGGGCCGGCGGCAACAAAGAGAGAAGAGAGATATGTAATTCTGAGGTGTGTTCTACTCCACTAGGATAATATCTAATCTAAGAGATATGGTAGAATCCCATAAGGATATCGTAGATATGTTAGGATTTACAAAATTACATTCCTAATCTAATAGGACTGCAACACTTCCCCTTGGGTGTGTAAATACTCAAACAAATGGCGTATCAGGTCTTTAGCGATGAAGTAGATCAGTTGATGAAGTTGTCGGCGCGAATGCAAGTCTCAAATCAACGGAAGAAAGCATAAAAAGGTAAAACTCACAAAACCTCGATATGGTAAAACCCCAAGGTAGGAGAAACCCATAGGCTAAGGAGAAAAGTGAGAAGTGGCACTAAGTCAAAACTATACGTCTTCTGGATGCAAGTAGAAGAGCTCACAAAGGTATGATCAGCCCAGGATGGGTGCCTCGTTAAAACCTAGTTAGGTAGCAAAAATCTAGTGGGCAAAATGATCCTAATCATAGGAAAAAAAAGTACATTAAGATTAAGTGAGTATACTTCTGGATACTCCCCTTGAGTTTGACAAAACTTCCAAATGGGAACTACAAGCATTGCATATGAATGTTTAGGCACACCAATTCCTCGGACAAGCTTTTGGAAGGTTGACTTGGGCAGTGACGTCGTGTAGAAGTCGGTTAGGTTGTCTGGGATCGGCTTGCATGACTTCAATCTCCTAATGCTTTGCTGATGTAGATGTAGATACAATATGTCTTGGCGTTGACTCCATTAATGTATCATGTCTTGGTCAGGTGGATACATATGGCATAGTCTTCATGGATCATTGTTAGGACTTAACGATGGATGAAAACAACAAGTACTTCGAATATACTCAACAAGAACTCCTAACCATGTCTCACTTGTGGCATAGTGAAGTGAGGTGAATGTTGGAATGTTTCGAAGATTTCACAACTAAGGTCAAATCGTGGACCTCCAAGATATTGCATGGAATGCACACCTAAATCGAGTAAATATGAAGCGTCAGGTTCATACCCAGTAACCAATTGTAACGTCGAATAGGTTGGGTGGCAATGGGCATCAAGGCAGACCAACATAACTGCGTACAAGATTGCATAGCCTTAGGCAGAAACCGAAAAAAGCTTGGTACGTTCACCAAGGTCCGGGTGATCATTTAAATTGCAATTTATGATCACTAAGCAAAGCTATTTGGGGGTGAACATATGAATTTGATGTTCAATTATAAACCCAAAAAACATGTAATACTTTATCAAAAACCGTCGATATAAACTCTCCGGCATTATCCAGTCGCCCAGACTTTAGGGAATAAATAGGGTGGTGAACCCTTAAAATTGGCCAGAAGGTTTAGCAGCAATGTGTGTGTGGATAAACATGTGACCAGTTTATCGATTCATCAACCAAAACCATAAGTATTTATATGGTCCGCATTTTGGTTGGATTAATCCACATATATTCCCTTGAATCCACTATGAAAAGAGGGTCACTTTGTATCTTTGCGAGGGATGATGTAGAAAATCAATTTCTCCAACAAGCAAGCTTGGCAAATTGTGCTTGTAGGCACAAAATCCTTACTTCAAGTAAGGAGATGCATCATAGCATCATTGTTCGACCTAAATGTCCCATATGACCATGCTAAAGCAAGTAAACTGTTCAATTACCCAGCTCCAGGCCGGCCACATGTGGCGTGTTTCCAGTTGGGAGACAGCCCCATTGGCCTTAAATCAAAGCTTCAGGCTCATTTTGCAAAGATATTTCACTCTATTTTCTTCAGTGGTTTCATTCGTGATCATTGTCATCTCGAACATCCTTTAAAACTCAACGACGTTCTTCCGAAACGGGGAGAATATAAGGTATATGATATGGTAATTCCGTACCATTCATACAACGAGGAGCATGTCAATGCTCTTAATCAGGTTGGATAGACCTGAAGTCGTTGCTAGAGATGTGATTTAGGTATAAAGTTAGTGTGCGTAGTATCACATTCATCCAGACAACTAACTTTCCCACATTCCTACGTAATCACATGTTTAATTGAATTCGGTCACATGTATACAAGAAACATGATTCAATTAACTTGTATTCAAGGACAATATCAATAAGATTATCCATAGCTAAAACATACACCAAACTTAAATCCAAGAACATGGAAAAATGTTCACAAAGTAAACCAAAGTTACTAGGGTGGATTCAGCCAACAAGGCCATTCATGTCAAAATTATGCTCTTCCAACGGTGTTCAATGAAGCAAAATTAGTCTCACATAGTGACTACTAGAATGGTACTCCTTAACAACATCGATAAGGGCACGAACAGGTGCATAACCAATGATCTATTCCATCAAGACGGAAGTAAATTCTACAGGGTTAAGGTTTAGGAATACTATCATTTATTCTTGAAGTTTTAGGTCTTAGGTGCCAAGGATCATGCTTCGGGCATGATGCCACACCTTGGCAGGCCCTGATTCTATCATGCGTTGTAAAAACAAACTTAAAATTGGATTGTGAGAGAGACCAAGGTCTAAAATATCGATGATATCAGAAATATCGGTAGTCCAAAAACACAGAAATTTCAATGGAAATATCGGGATATTATCGATATCGATAAAAATTGAATAAAACCCATGGAAATTGTAAGAAAACCTTGGAAATTTTTATTGAAACTTTGCAGGATGTTTATTTAGTCAATTATCAATTAGTTTATCACAAAAAATTGGAAGGAAATGCATTGCATGATGGATTTAACTGATTTAAGTTGATTATATAGCGAGCTGGCAAACATTGTGAGTGTAGAAAATATGTAATAATTAATGAAAGAAGTTTAAACACACCATAATCATTTATATATAATGAATTAGTACAATATTTTACACTTTATACATTGCTTGGTAAGATACATGAGTGACTTTGAGGTTCAAAATTTTCAATATCTTCATCATCTCTATGTGTAGAGTAAGTGTATTGTGAAGAGTAGTCATCAAATGATAATCCCTAAAATAGTTTTGCATGTAATTGTTAACATACCACCCATATGGATCCAAGATTGGTTGATGTTGTCCATAAGCAAAATCATTTGAAGATTGAGTCTCGAATTCTTTCCATGAGTCGCTCGATTCCATCCCAACAGGAATGGGATATGAAGGGTAGGGAAATGGTTAGTTATGAGTATAACCATAGTTACTACTTCCCACTCCAAGAGAGTCTGAAGTTATAGATAACGAGTCATCTTCTTGACTTGACAAAGTCCCCTTGCCTTTTTCTCTACGAGTATAGTCCTTCCCTATGACACCAATTCCTGGTCCTGCCCGCCTACTGCCATGGTCCTTATCCTGTGTTGCATGCGTGAAGTTTGCCTCACCAGTGAAGAGGCTCATAAATCCAAGAGGTGGTCCAACATAGTTTCCATATCCACCACTACCTCCAGCTCCACTATATCATTCATTATTCCCACCTCTGATGGTAGGTGAGTCTCCTGATCTTGTACTAGAGTTATCATTAGTATCAGCAGGATCTTGTGGTTGTGTAGGATTGGAAGAAGGTGGAATTCTAGTGTTTCTTGGTCTTGGGCGCAAAAGTTCTTCCAAAGAGTCAGCACTGCTAGATCCCACCTCCTCCTCTAATACTCTTTCTACATTTATCCCTTCATTACGTGCTTCTTCAGCAACTCTTAGAGCTGGGTTGCCTTCATCATCATCTAAATGAAGATGTCTAATCCATTGATAAAGTTGGTTACCCTCTGTATCATCATCTTCAGCAACAATATCAAATACATCTAATGGGTCACCACGGTCAACATGATCTATTTCTGCTTCCTTATCTCGAATTTGAAGCTTCATGTTGTTGTAGCAATAAACTAATTTTTCCAACCTACTATGAGCCAACCTATTTCTTTGCTTTGTGTGTATGAGTGCAAATGTACTCCAACTTCTTTCACAAGCAGATGATGAAGCTGTTTGTGATAATACTTTGATTGCTAACTTTCTCATAGTTAGTGCATCAGTCCCATACATGATCCACCATTCAGCTATAATGAAAAACAATATTGATAAGCCTAATAACTCCAACAAATTCTATTATAAACTGATAGTGAAATATGTTTACACTCACTAGGAGGCATTTTTGTTCGAGCAACAACTGATGTTGGTTCTCCAAAAGTTCTTGCATCCTTAAACCATGTTAGCTAAATTCAATAAATCGTGTTAGTTTAATCCAACAATGTAATTATTATAATTTAAGTAATTGTGTACCTCATTTCCAAATTGGCCCACTGCTGGTGATGCAAGGTCTAATTTAGAGCATACATTATGTATAGCACGTATAAGGGTACCATCATCTTTAACACCAGGTCTGTATTGGTATCGAGGATTCAAATAATATGCTATTCAAAGAAACACATACTCTAATAAGAGAAATAATACTTATGCAACTAAAGAAATGAATTGCAAATTATGACATAATTTATACCTACTGCATGCAAATCGTGGTATAATGTTTTATACCATCGGTCATCAATTATCTTTATGACCCACCTTGCACCATGTTTTCTTTCCAAGTCCTCCTTCCCTACACGCATCAACTCATATATTGCCCCTATAGTAGGATAAACTTTTGTGTCAACGATCCGTAAAACTTTGTAAAGCGGTTCAAACACTTGGCACACATGTTCTGATTGAGTCCAAAAAGCATGATTAAGCATTATACTTTCCACCATACGACCTACTTTTGAGTGGCTAAAATTGTGGTTGGCCCAATCGTCACTAGTGAATAGTTGTTTCAACCCTGCTTTCTTCTTAAGTAGGCTGTCTAATGAAATATAGTTGGTGGCGAATCAAGTGGTAGTTGGACGAATAATTTCTCCTTTGCAAAATTCACGCATCTTTGCCAACAACCAACCGTGATTGTAAATATAATTTGTGATCGTTCTAGCTCTTTTACGACATTAGCAATATTCTCTCTCTTCCCCATTGCCTCAAACATGATATCAATACAATGTGTTGCACATGATGTCCAAAACACATTATGATGCTTCATTAACTTTTTTCTAGCTTTGACAAATGCAAAACCATTGTTAGTCACGACTTGGACAACATTATGCTCTCCCACCTCCATGATTACATCCCTCAATAATTTGTAAATATACTTGTAGTTCTTTATATGGTCTGAAGCATCAACGGACTTCAAAAAATTGTCTTTCCCTTGGAGTATACCATGAAGTTTATGATAGACAATCTGGTCGGGCCAGTCCATCCGTCACACATGATTCTGCAACCATTAGTTTCCCACTTTGACCTCAACTTGTTAGCATACTCGCCAATGTCTTTATACTCCATTTCCAAATATTTGTTTCTTACCTCATAGGGAGTGGGAGGTTGTACTCCAACACCGGCCTGTTGATATCCCAATACCATATTTTTGAAATGATGTGATGATGCCTTCTTAGCAGGGACATTTTCATAGATAAAGAACTTGCTAATTAGACACCCCATTCCCTCTTTCATATTACCTCTAGTGAAATAACTCCAAACACTCTTTTGACGTGCTTTGGATGACTTATATAAACTTGGGGCTATTAGTGGTGTTAGTTGTGATTCTTTAACACTTGCTCCCCGTCTCATTTATGCACCACCACTTGTCCCAGAACCTTGTGCTCTATTAGGAATTTTATGAAGGTGTTCTCTTGCCCATGCTGACTATTTGGAGGCACGTAATGCTTGTTTGAAATTGCGTCGTTCTTCAGGTCTCATGTCATCATCACATTCGTCCTCATCGTCGTCATCATCACTGTTAACCACTTGGCCAATGACTTCTCCTCGTAGCTCAGCTTGAATATTTTCCATTCCGTGTGTTTTCTTTTCCTTCTGGTGTTTTTTATTTTTTAATAATGTGGTGATGAATGCCTTCACTTCTGGGGGGGGGGACATTATTGCATCGTTGGACATTATTTCCTGGATCTAATCCACTAAGATGGTACTTAAGTCGTGTCACTCCGCCACTCTTCATTATCCAACCACAATATTTGCAAATTGTGCCATGTTTGTTTCCGTCTATTGGGTCTCCATGTTCCCAAGCTGGATCACGTTTAGTAACTCCACTAGACATCTTAAACGTACCTATATTTATTTTTCATGGAAATTAGGCAATTATTTTTTGGCCAAAAAATATAGTAGTGACGGTTATATAAGAGAACCTAAATAATAAAGTTATTCTACAGAAGAATTAAATAGGAAGTAAAGAAAATGATTGTAAGAATTTAAGTAATTATAAAAATAATATGGAATAATAAAACCTAATATTAATGAACAATAATCCAATTTGATAATAAAATAATAAATAACATTAAACATATTAAAATTATCCTAGGGAATAATTATACAACATTACTTAATTACTTCAAAAAATTAACATGCAAGTATTATTTGGTTCTTAGATCACATGCACGGGTCCACACAAATTTTTTTGTTGTTGTATAAATTACAATAATATAAATATAAGTTTGTAAACTTAACTTAAATATGGAACCCTTTGTGTAAAGGCCAAATAGAATCTGCATGGACCAACAATAAAATAATAATTACACAAATGTAACAAAATGTAAGTGACCAAAATAAAAAATAGAAAAGTTAAAAACCACATGCCATTGACTAAGTAATTAATTGACACAATTTAAAATATAATACCACCAAAAATTTGGAATAGATAATAACAAACATGCAAATTAAATAACAATAATGAATGAGAATAGCTTACTATAGTTCAGTTTTTTTTTAACTTGGGGGGAAATTGAGGTTGATAGATGTTGAGAATAACATGAGCATTATGTTTTGTTTTGGAGAGATGTTGAGAATAAGGGACGGCATGAGACCATTTGATTTTATTTGTATATATAGAAATAGAACTACCTAACCATATATATAGGAATATGACTACAACTAATTCGTTAGGTGAGTGAACGTGGTGAGTAGTTCAAAAGTAGATACTTGAAAAGAAATTGTCAAAGATTCATTGTCATATGCAAATTTGTTTTTTGCAAAAAGAATTCAAAACAAAACCGCAAATTTGTTTTTTGCAAAAAGAATTCAAAACAAAACCATATATATATATATATATATATATTAGCATATTTTCACAAAAACATAAGTGATATAATGGTCAAGGTGTTGAAGGAGTAAAATGGGAGGGGTTCGAATCCCCTTGGTGTTTTTTTAAATATAGAAATTTATCCTAGATAATAAATATTAGCTTGCAAGCCTTGCAAACATCTTAACGACCATATAAATATTACAAGCTGAATATGTAATCACAAACACATCTGTAACGAGTTGGATAAGGCTCAAGTGCGTGGTTGACAAAAGGAGGGGTTCGAATCCCTTTATGCTCAAGATTAAGGCTTTTCAGCAATTTTCAAGTATTTTTAGGTTTTATCTCATGATATTATCGATAATATAGAGATAAATTGCCCAAATATATGCATTAAAATGTTGAAAATATCGTCTCCGATATTATCGCGATAATATCGACAAAATATCGATATATTGACGATAATTAAGTGGATAAGTGTGAAAATATCGCCCTCTCAAAAAAACGATATTATCGGCGAAATATCACCGATAATATCGATATTTAAATCACTAAGAGAGACAGACCCAAAATTGGGTTCGATAGGCTCAAGTCGAAGCCGGAGGGGTCTGTTCGGTAGGCCTCTGCCGAAGTAGAGAAATACCGTTCGGTGCATCTCTGTCGAAGCAGAGTATGCTCTTCGGTGCATCCCTATCGAAGCAGGGCATCATCATTCGGTAGGCTTTGATCAAACTGAGTCGAACCATTCAGCAAACTCCAGCTAAACTGGGTTTATACCAATCAGTAGACTTTAGCCAAAGCTGAGTCTAAACCTTTCTCTCACATTTGTGGTAGTAATCAGATCCAAGAATTTGGTAAACTTCTGCTTTCTACATTGCTGCTTCAGGAGCAAGTTAGAAACATAGAAGGACAAGAAAAATATGTTCTAGTCAAAATTCAATCGAATTTATAAACTTCAGAATTGTACTCATTCATGGACGCAATCATGGTGAAGCAATGTCTTTCATGATTAAATGGTCCATAGAAGCGAGCCAAAAAGCCATAGAATCCTTGTTTGGGAGGTATTTCCCTTTGCAATTCTTCAGGCATAAGTCTTTGAGTAAAGATCATGACAGAGGCTTATTCAACTATTCCATGCCATTGTTGGCTACTATGATTTCTCAACTTCTTGATAGTCAAGCGGAGATTCACGTCTTGTACCCTATATAAAGTGGTTTTGGTCAAGAAACGTCCAAATCAGTGAAATCGAACTTGTTACGCTTCGACAATCCACTGAATAGAGGGAGCAAGATTGTGATTGGCACTATGAAAATAAAATATCCATAAGCATCAAAGTTAGAACATTCGGGTTCTAAGACATGGTTTACATGAAAAAATCGATTTTTCATGGGTGTGTTGTTTTATGAAAACTTCGGGTTTCAAATGCACTAAATTCGAAACTACAGGTTCGAGTTTAGTTATGATCTTCCGGTTCATAAAAGGAGGTACCTGTAAGAACACAGAATACAATATACAACTAAGTGTAGTGGATTTGGGTTGCTTCAGGAACTCAAGTGTGAGTGCTTCAGAACTACTTAAGTGAGTCAATGGTTTAAAAAAAAAAAAAAAAGATAATTTATTCAATCGTTAATGTCGAAAAGTCTTGTCAAATTAATGGACTGCTGGTCCCTTTTAATTAATTCAATAGATCGGGACCACTAGGGGTTGATCGAAGAAGCAAAAATAATGACATGCGGGTCTTATTAGCTTTAATTGGCAACGGACCAAGTGACAAGTAAATTATAGCTTAATTAACATTAACCAAAAATGTCCCAAAAATATTTGGGTATGGTTAAGAAGTGGGGGATGCCAAAGTATGGCATCGAGACAAAAAAAAGTACGCAGCCCAGCACGTTTCGGCTCGCTGCAGAGTCACGGCCCTACAGCAAAAATTGCAGGCCTTTGGGCTCGGGTCATGGCTGCATGTGGCAGCAGGTCGAGAGAGAACAAGGCCCAGCACGTATTGGCTGGTAGTGGGCATGGGAGAAGTAAATGTGCAGCCCAGCGTGCAAAACAAGCTGCAGGCTTGCAGTTTGGGACGCGGGCATTGTGTTAGGAAGAGCCCAACAACATAAAAGCTGCTGGAAGTGGGGTGAGCAAAAGCCTAGCATACGCTGGCTTTTGGGTCAAAGGCCGCGGGTGTGAAGCCCAACACCAAGGACTCAGGCAACCTAGTCCAATATGAGAACAGCAAGCTGAAGCCTTGCAGTTTGAGCGAGGGCCGAGTCCATTCGACAGTTGGCTTGTCAGATGGCAGAAGCCCAACGTGTGGGCTTTGGGTTTCGTACATAGCAAAGCCCAAAAGAAGGCTGTTGTTTGTGGTTTAGTTTGGTGCACAGCTTGGCTTGGCTTTAGGTCAGCTAGGCGCAGCATGGCACACAACTTTGGCTTAAAATCCCAGATTTTTTTTTTTTTTTCGAATTCTAGGGTTTGGAAAACCCTAATTGCTTCTAATTTATTTCAATTCTTTGACTCACAAATTTCACATAGCATAATTGCATATTGCGTATATTGACAAAATATATGAACATATATACAATATATATAATTGAAAGGAAAATATAAATATAGGGGGTTCATGTATCATGGGGAATGTTTTCATGCTTCATAGTCGTTTCAAATATCTTAATTTATTTTAAAAGAACCTAATTAGCAGAAAATAACTTAGCCCTTGAATTTGTAGAAGATCCTTCTCTGAAAGCTGGAATTACATCTCTAATGTGTTGTATCACGTTCAATAAAGAAAAATTAAATTGAATAAATAGCATATAGATCAATTCAATAAAATAATAAATTAATCATAAAAAGAATGATTAAAATGTAATACTCCCCTGATTGAAGAATAAATTCTCTTTAGCGCAGTGTCAAAAGCTTGCTGATAATGTATTGTAGGGCTATTTGACTGAACTGTATAGAGGATAGAGAGGGAGAGGGGCCGGTGGCAATAGAAAGAGAAGTTAGATATGTAATTCTGAGGTGTGTTCTATTTCATCCCATTGTACCTTTATTTATAGTAGTAGGGAAGGTTAATTCCTTACCCTTTTAGGATTACAATCTAATAGGATAATATCTAATCTAAGAGATATGGTAGAATCCCATAAGGATATCCTAGATATGTTAGAATTTACACAATCACGTTCCTAATCTAATAGGACTGCAACAAAATTTAAATTATACGTACTTTTCATAATTGTAATATGTATTTTAGAACAAAAAATAATAAGAAAAATGATTTAAAACATTTATTAGTTACTTAAAATATATTTGAAGTTGTTGCCGAATTTGACAATAACAACCTTTACTTTCAATCCACATCATGCCATATAGGAATTGACATTTCGATTAATGCTATCTTTTTTTATTTTTATGTTGATGCAGACTTTTTGACTTTCTTTGGAGATGCTTTATGATTACATTTCACCTGTCACTTATTATTAGTCTAGTTGTATTTTTCTTCACTTGTAAGTAAAATATCTTAAATTCAATTCTCACCAAATGAGTATTTGAATAATATTATTATGGCAAGCCTATTGTAAGACTTAGCCCACTCCCCCCCTTCCAACCTATTAGGGTAGATACTACTGTTTGTTAAAAAAAAAAAAAAAAATTACATTTCAACTTTTTTTTTTAGTACAACGATATATTTTACACTAAGAGGAGAGGGGACTTCGGCTAAGCCACATAATGGACAACCTAATTTGGTATCAAATTCGTCATCCACGAGATTCGTACCTAAGATCTTTTACTTACATTTCGACTATTAAAAGTGTAAGATCTAATGGTCTAAGATTTGTGTCATAACTTATATTTTTTTATGATGCCATGAAAATGTTCATATATATATATATATATATATTTGTATATTTACATCAACCTAATATACATGTATGTTTAGAATTTTTTATAGCCTCTCTAAGTCCAGAATAAATGAATAACCTTGATTTGCCACTAATTGTCTCTTAGAAAGAAAAAAAAAAAGGTCGATATCTAGAATTTCAACCCAACCCCTTTAAAACGGTGGTCAAAACCCAACACCTAACCCGGAGTGGGTTAGTCTAGTTTGTCGGTAGGCTCACCAAAAAGTCCATCTCTAGCATCTACAACTAGAAAACAAAACATCCATTTTTGGAACTCGATGCAAACTTGATGCAAAATTACCAAAAGAAACCCTTAACTTTTCAGAATTAGTAAATGCAGTGAATGATTATCTTGGTAGATGGGCTCCGTAATTGTGTGGGCTGGGCCTTGTTTAACCTTATTCCCACAATTTCCAGGCGTGGAAGAAAATCAAGACTGCATTTTTTAAACTTTTGTCACACGTTGAAACCACAATAAAAAGTGATTGTCAGACTAAATTTTTTTATTTTTTTATTTTTTTTTGCACTTTCTTATAAATATGCTAGCAAAAGTCAGTGTGAGAAATATAATTTTTATTTTATTTTTTTCAAATATTGTCTTTTATTTTTTGATGGTAGGAGTTATGGCAGGCATCAAAAAAAAAAAGTGTTGGCCGTTAAGGAGAGAGAAAGAGAAAGAAAAAAAAAATGAGTTTAGAGGATAGTGATAGAGTGACATAACTGTGAGGTTAAAAAAAAACAAAAAGTTGTTTGTACGAAATTACTTTAATGATCACATTTTTTCAGTTATGTATTAAATGTTATAATTGTAAGTTCATTGGTTCTTTGTTGACAAAGGAAGTTCTATTAATATGTAGTTTAGATAATTAAAACAAATTAAAAACAGTAAAATACAATAACGTAAACAAGAGAAAAAAAATGTGTAAAAAAGTAAAATAAAAATACAAAAATCACTCTCCAAATGGCTAAAATAATAAAAAAAAAATTAAATTTGATTGCCAAATTGATCAGACGCCATATTTCGTGTCTTTACACCTAATTTAAAATTGGGATAATTTGATATAGATATAATTTTGTGAGCCATTACTATAATTAGTCCATTGCATTGAAATAGGTCCAATAATTGATATTCCACGTAAGCTTATTTATAATTTGTACCATATTTATCCCTTAGACTTATAAATTGTCGTAAATATTCAAAATTTCTTAATTATATCTTTATTTGTGATTTAACTAATCCCTTAATTGTAGGATTAGTTATAGCAATAAAATCTCAACCCTCAGTCCGTTTCATCCCTCCTTTTTTTTCCTTCTTCTAAACAATTTCCTTTGTTAGATCATGGAATCAATCATCCTCTTTCTTCTATCATATTTCATGGGTGATATTTTGTATTCCTCCCTCCAAATTCTTTCATGACAATTTCAGTTTTTACATAGCTTTCACAATTTTTTTACATATTCGTTCGGCAATACAGTATCAATTGCAAGCAATAATACAGTATCATGCATTTATATTTGCTCTATTATATTTTTGTGCGTATCATAAAGGTAAACTGAAACTTAGTATTTGTTCCTTTTTTTTGTTTAGTATTTGTTCCTTTAATAGAGGTATATTATATCATATTTCTATTCTAATGTTCTGCCATGGAGGTTCAGCATTTTTCTTCCTATACAATAGGTAGTTTATTTTTATTTTGTTGGTAGATTATATCTGTTTTGTAGGTATAAAGCATTTTTCTTCCTATACAATAGGTAGTTTATTTTTGTTTTGTAGGTAGATTACATATGTTTTGTTGATATAAAGTATTTTTCTTCCTATACAATAGGTAGTTACTAAATTATATCGGTTTTGTAGGTAAACATCATTAGGTGGTTACTAGATAATATTTTAGTTAGTATTTAAATATTCAAAATTAAAAACTGAATAAATGATACAAAAATTAAAGAATTTAAATATTTTTATCTAAAGGGGCAAAATTAGTATAAAAATATGTAATTGGATAACTGGACTTAGTTAAAAAACTACCTTTGTTTTTGGACCTAGATCGAAAAGCCCCTTTAAAATTTTACCTTGAATTAACTTGTCCACTCCTATTATACAATTACCATTAAAGACAAGATACAAATAAAAATAAAAATATACAACATACATTTAGGTTTACCTAACACTACACCTAGTCTCCAGACAAAATCTTACTCTTCTCGTCCATGCAAGAATGGTAGCATGCATGAGAAGAAACCATCGGAAAACTTTCAATCGGTGAAAGACAATCGAGCTAACGTTTTAACAACGAAATGGGTTCCATCAAATGCAACTGGGACGAATTATAAGCTGACCATTTTGGTGAATCTAAGGAGCACGCGGCACTTCTCTTTTTCTTTCGGCCATGATATGCGTTTTACCAGACTCACGTCCCCACAAGGGTCAATGTAGTTATAATTTCTTGGGTTGGTGGGTCAATGTCCTTAATTATCATAATCTTTTTAGTTAGACTTAAATAATCAACAACGCTAGTGTGGAGCCACTTTGTCACATCCCGATCCGGGCTCCCATCACATCTCAGGTTCGATTCCACTGTAGCACGATATTATCTGCTTTGGGCCTTGACCACGTTCTCATGGTTTTGTTTCTGGGAACTCACACGAGAACTTCCCAATGGATCACCCATCCTAGGATTGCTCTCGCCCGAACTCGCTTAACTTCGGAGTTCTGATGTAACCCGAAACTAGTGAGTTCCCAAAAGGCCTCGTGCTAGGTAGAGATAGAAATATACATATACAGCTTACAGGATCCCACTCTCCTAGACGATGTGGGATCTTACAACTTAGTATTATGGTCTAGTGATAGCCTATTCACTTGTAAGTGAGAGGTCATAGTTTGATTCTCGCCAAAGGCGAATTCGAATCACATTATTGATGCCCATTGTGAGGCTTAGCCCACCCTCCCATCTCTTAAGTAGATTATATCGTTTGTTAAAAAAAAACAAAAAACAAAAAACCTAGTGGTTAAGTTTTACAATGTTCACAATTAGAAAGAATATGTATGGGATAGACCACTCTCCTATATTTATGTCATCTTTGTTTTTTAGGTGTGTTATGTCCATAATTAATGAGACCCACTTATTTTTCAGTTCTTTGATAAACACATTAATACAAATACTACTATTTTCTTGTAAATTATTATTATTTTTTTTTTTTTAACAAATCTTGTAAATTCATTTCTTATAGGGAAATATGCCATAATAAAGTATCTATTCTCGTTCACTTATCTTATTTTTTAAACCCACTTTGCATAGGTATATACCATGAGCATTTTGATTAGTAGATGAGTTCAAAGTAGGACATGTGAATGGGATTGGGATTAGTAGCACTGCTCACATTCATGTGTTTCTGCCACTTATTTACCACCTCGCTTTTTATCTTTAAAGATTCGTTTCTATTTTTACTGGCAAAATATAACTTGACACATTTAAGATCTCTTCGTAAACGTTTTGTAAAACAGTTTTTTGTTTTGCATATACAAAAGAAGGTTACTTCGTATGAAATATCCCAATATCGTTCCCGTGTACCAAAAACAATGTTGCCTTCTTACATCATACATTTTTGTTTTGATCTTCCCTAATCCAATAGAAACTTTGGTTAAAATAATTAGAAGGAATATTACAACTTTTCTGTTACAATTTTTTGTATGAATAATAATAATTTGGTCTTGAAATGGAATTGGGGGATTCTCTTTCTCCCACGCGAAAGTTGCGCCAAAAAGCATTGAGGAAGAAAAAAAGTACAAAGACCCACTTGACCTTTTACCATTGTAAGTGCGCATTGTACTACTTCTTTTGCTTGCTGTCACTGTACTGCCCACTGGCACTGCCCTCAGGCTAAGCAGTGCACACAACCGTTTCATAGATTCACATTTCCACAGCATCCAAATCCAAACGTATTTTTTCTTTTCGAAAAAGTAACATTCATTAAATAGAAAATTAAAGTTACATGCTAATCTAAAGAAAGGTAGAACAACCCAAAACTTACTTGAAAAAAGTTAAAATACAAAAATCCAACGCAATAAACAAACAAACAAATAAAACATAATCTCAATCCTCCAATAGGAGTAGCTCCCGCCTGTTGCCGCCACAAACGTCTTGCCAGCGGCCACTAAGACAGCAACACTAAAGAAAATGAGTGAGTGGTCAATTCGAACAAGAAATCATAGCACAAAAATTACAAATATGCAACCAAAAGCACACCAGAGCCATATTTCGTCACCAAAAACACCAAACCTAGAAATAGTCACCGAATCCCAGTCCCCTTCACCAAACCCTTGCAAATATATCAAAACAAATATAATCAAAATATTCCCAAGATGAGCTTCATTCTTTGGTTGGCTATTAAATGCAAGTTTTCTACTATGGATGGAATTTTAACTTTTGCTCCGTTAGTTCCTATCACTTGTGTAATCTGCTCTAGTGCTACAGAGTCCCAGTGCCACCTCTTCTTTAAGTGTCCTTTTACCGATGGTATTTGGTCTTCGATGCTATTCAAGTGCGGTGTCCCTTAGCTAAGGCTTCCTTGGCCTCTTTTTGTCATGTGGGCTACTAGCCGTTGCAAGGGAAAATCTCTATCTTCGATAGTTTTGAAGTTAAGTTTTGCTGTTACAATGTATTATGTTTGGAGGGAGCGGAACAACCGTAGATTCAAGAACTCATGTCAACCCGTTGCGGTGGTTCTCAACTCAATTAAATCCACCATTAGACTTCGATTGAGTTCTTTGAAAATCACCCATTCCACTGCTAATAACTCTACTTTACGGGAATGGAATATAACTATGAATAGTTAGTGTTTTTTTGCTGCTTTGATGTAGCGTTGTTAGCTTTGCTGTCTATTTTTCTTTTAGTTGTAGCTCTTTATTGCGTGTTTGTTTTTTCAGCTACTCTTTGCTGCTTGTATTCTTTTTTTTTTTCTCATCAATATATTTTATTTACCAAAAAAAAAAAAAAGTTTGCAACTTTGTGATGTAGTGTAAGCTTCCCCGCTTTTGCAAGCAAGTTGGACACGGTGCAAAATGGTAACTTCATAGTGTTAAGATGATAGAAATTTAAAATTACTAAGAAATTTTAAAATGACGGAAATTTAAATGATATAATTTTATATTTTTGAATTTGTAAAGTCTCTTATTTGGTTAACCTAAAAGAACAATAGAATTTGAATATGGAGACTCTACTCATAGAAATTTAGAATAACATCTCCTTACATGAAATTCAAATTTAGGAATTGGAGGTCCCCACTTCCAATTTTTTTCCACGCCGAAATTCTAAATTTCTATATTGATGAATTCAAACAAGAGAATTGGTAAATGTCAATTTATAAATTTCGACTTTAAAAAAAAAAACATAACAATTAGACAGAAATTGTATGGTAAAACATAACAACAACATTGGACTGATTAAATGCACTGGAGAGGTGGGATTTGTTAAATTCAAGGATTTGGATCATGCAAACTATTCACCGGTTTATTTCCAGAGCCTCAGCAAGGAAGAGAGATATAGACGGCTACAAAATGAAAACCGATATGTCCCCAACAAGCAAAATCCAAAATAACAAAAACAAAAGAAAAGAGTGAAAAAGTAAACAAATACGTATGAGGTATGAAAACTAAAGCATTTAATTTAAATTACCAATTAATGCATTATCCAACTCCAACTCTCTTTTTTTTTACTTCTTCGAGAAAATCTACTAAATTTATTAACAAAATAGAACACGTATAAATTCAAAATAAGGTATTTTATGAACTTGATAAATATATTGTCGGAGATTTCAACTCGTATAAAAGAAAAAAAACCTCTCTCCCACTCGAAAAGCAAAAATTAAATAAAAATTGAAAAATAGATACTGAAGTTAAATAAATACGATCAGTTTTTAATGGGCAAATATCCATACACATGGATGTAATTAAATTTTCAAACTTTTTTAGAGGATGCGTTAGATGGCTAAATGACTAAAAAATCAGAAAGGGTATCTGCCATTAAAAACTCCTCGTATTTATTTAATTTTGATAGTTTTCTGTATCTATTTTTCAGTTATTTATTAATTTCTGGTTTCCAAGTGGAGGAGAGAGAGTTGGAGTGTATATATCCATTAATTAATTTAAATTAAACCCTTTAGTTTTTTTTATCTCATTTCATACGTATTTGATGACTTTTTCACCTTTGTTTTTGTTTTTACCTCTTTTGTTCTGGATTCTGCTGGTTGGTGGCAGATGGGTTTCATCTTGTAGCCTCTCTCTTCTTTGCTGAGTCTCTGCGGATAAACCGGTGAGTGGTTTGGATGATCCAAATAACAAATCCCACCTCTTCAGGGCGTTTAATCAGTTGTTGTTATGTTTTCCCATATAATTTATGTCCAATTTTCTTCGACAAGAACAAAATCCAGCAAAAAGATCAAAGATTTAATCTTTTCACATTCTGTCGAACTCGTTTGCAAAAGCAGGGAGTTCACACTACATCTTAAAGCAGCAGTTGTTGTTTCTTTGCTTCCGCGGTTACAAAATCATTAAAAAATGCAAAATTCAGAACTTAAATTTCGAATTTTTACCTCATTTCTTCAATTCTCATTTGGGTTTCGTCCCTCCTCTAGATCTGTTGATGTTCTGTCTTCTAAGTTCTAACCTCTGGATTTTGACAGAATCCTCGTTTTGTTTACATGGTAATGTTGCCGGATCTACCACAACATTTTGTTCTTAATTTTGATGAGAACTAATATGTCATTTCTCGCTGCTGTTTTTCTGTTTATGTTCTCATACAACTACTGCGGTCCGTAAATTTTGATGTTTGTTCTTTTTCTGTCTTATTTTTTTGTTTTTGTAATTCTTGTTCCGAATTTTCTTGTTTATCGGCATAGATGAACATTTTGATTTCCAGCAGTATTTATTAGTGGAAAAATATCATGAATTTACATCTACCCACGCATTGTGTATGAATCTTGATTTTGTCATGAAATTCAAGAAATTTTTTACTTTTACATGAGATTTATGTGCAAAGATCGTTTTTTTTTTTTTTTTTTTTTCAACTTTAATGGTATGGATTGACTCGGAAAACTTATTGATTTTTTTTATTATCATTTTTCTGAAGGCAGACTAGATGGAAGGGGGAAGCGATTTTCGGCATTGGGACGATTTGATTCCAGATGCATTGGGTCTGATTTTTAGCAATCTCACTCTCCAGGAGATACTGACCGTGATCCCGAGGGTTTGCCAATCCTGGAACAAGGCAGTGTTGGGGCCTTACTGCTGGCAAGAGATTGACATTGAGGACTGGAGTAACAGATGCCAGCCTCACCACCTCGATCGAATGCTTGAAATGCTGATTGCTAGAAGCTGTGGATCGCTCCGAAAGCTCACAGTTTCCAGCCTCCAAAATGACAGGATCTTCTCCCATATTGCTGAGCAGTAAGCATACTAGCAAATTTTTATCACCACAAAATTTTGTTTTCATTAAGATTTTATGATCACACATTAGTGTATATGCGGATGCTCTGTCATTTTGTTTCAGATAATTGAACATTTTGTGCAAACTGTAAACCCAATAGACTGGATTTAGTACAATTGGAACCTTCAATCATGATTATCTTCTTATATACTTGCAAATCACTGTTAATTATCAGCCGTATATTCAATGTCTTCTGTTAATGAAGGGTTGTTTTTTTTTTTTTTTTTTTTTTTGTGAATGAAGGAATAGTAGTTTTTTTATGATACAGTTGACGAATTAATGTCTTGTGATTTGAGTCCTGTTTTTCTTGGTTTTGCAAGTACTGGTTCCCTTCAGACCTTGAGACTGCCAAGAAGTGAAATTAGTGATTCTATAGTAGAAAAGACTGCTGGAAGGCTCTCTAATATCACTTTCCTGGATCTTAGCTACTGTGGCAAAATTGGTTTTCGTGCTTTAGAGGCCATCGGAAAGAACTGTAAAATGCTCGTAGCATTGTGTCGGAACATGCACCCATTGGATACAGCAGGCAAGCCTTTGCTGGATGACGAGGCTCATGCCATTGCCACCACAATGCCAAGGCTCAAGCACCTTGAGATGGCATACCATCTTATCAGCACAGGCAGTGCTCTCCAAATACTCTCGAGCTGCCGCGAGCTCGAGTTCCTGGATTTGAGAGGGTGCTGGGATGTTAAACTTGAGGACAAGTTCCTGAAAGAGAAGTACCCAAAATTGAAGGTTTTGGGGCCTCTTGTTCTGGACTACTTTGAGAGGAATGAGTGGGAAGATTGCTCGGATTTCTCCGATGCTTCTGAGTATTTGGCGTGGGAATTTGTCGCTGGTGAATTGGAGGATTACTATGACGACGACGACGACGACGAGAGTTATGCCGAGATGTGGGATGATGAAGGCAGGCTGGAGCAGCTTGAGCTGAGGTTCTATGAAGGAATTGATCACCATGAAGATGCAGGAGGAGTTGGTTGGCCTCCATCTCCTTAGTAAAATTAAAGTTTGTGTTTTTTTCTTTATTTGTCAAACTGTTTGCTTCTCTTTTTTCAAGCACTTCCTTGATGCTTCTGTTTGGAACTTATTATATCTTTTATGGATATGTATATCTTTCAATGGAAAATGAAAAGCATGGTTTGTTGAGTCTCATTTGTTTGGCCATTGCCTTGTTAGTTGATGACTTTGTGAGAATCTGTGTTGCCAATAATTGCATAAAATGGCAACCAATTTGGACTTGGTTCAGTTGAAAAAGAAAGAGTAGAAAAAGTAGATATTTCTTCTTCACCTAAACAAAAGGGTAGATTTGCAAATGATCTTTTATCATAACGGTGGAAAGAAGTTGAATCTTTACATGATAGTATGTGTTCAAATTTCATCAATGACTAACTTAACAAAATTCATCTTTGACAGGAAAAAAAAAGGTTAAATTTACTGCCTGGCCTGCATTTTCCAAGTTCGAATTTTACTTTACTGAATGAGATGGATGTCTGCATAAAGTTCAAACCTATTTTGGATAAAATAAGTTACCCCCGTATGAATTTCAAAGGATCTCTCTTTCTCTCACTCACTCATTGTGGTGAGGCTAAAGTACTTGATGGGGCCTATTGTAGAATAATTACTTTTTTTTATGTTGTACACTCCTCTTTCTATTTTTATATTCACTTGCAACACATAAAGTGATTTTTGTACACCTTTTTTCCGTTTGCACATCACATCGTTTTGTGATTTAATAAATTAATTACTTGAGGTGTAGGATAAAAAAATAAGAAACCAATGAAAAATATTTGAAAATTTTGAGTTTTAACGATAAGGACAAAATAAAGGGTAAAGTGAATAGTATCAGGATTGACTTTTTAGTGTAAAAATATGGTTTTTTGTTAAAGTAAACAGTACCTCTAGCTTTTCGTTAAAACTTTCTAAAAAAATAAGTGTGCAAAAATTATTAGGAAAACTAATGAAAATGGTTTGAAAACTTTGAGTTTTAACGATAAAGACAAAATAAAGGGTAAAGTGAATAGTATCAGGATTGACTTTTTAGTGTAAAACAGTAGTTTTTCGTTAAAGTGAACAGTATCAGAACCTTTTCGTTAAAGTTCCCAAAATTATTTTGTTTACATGATTAGTTATGTGATAAGAAAGACAGAGAGAATGTATGCAACATGTTATATGTAAGTTTCTTACACCCTACTGCTACAAGGAGAGGTATATGGTACACCGTACATATGGACGTCGACTCATCATTCATGTCATTTAGTACTACGGTCTAATAATATTTTTCTTTACTTATAATTGAGAGGCCTTATATTCGATTATCGTCAAAGACGAATTTGAACTATATTATTGCTACTTGCTAGTCTATTGTAAGGCTAAACCCACCCCTCCCCTTAATGTAAATAATATCGTTTATTAAGGCGAGATTCAAACCTAATTATTGCTAACCTATTATGAGGCTAAGCACACCTTTTCTTCTTTGTAAATAATATCATTTATTAAAATAAATAAAAAAACCCCAAAAAATGGAGAGGATATTTCGGATATTTGCAAATGAATAATGATTCTTAAACAATATGATTGTGAAAGTTGTAGTGACAGGACAACTGTCTCTTTGCTTTTTATATAATTTAATCTTCTAAAGTTAGTAATATCATACAGTTTATAATAAATAAATATTATAATGATATGATTTAGTTAATTCTGTGCGGTTGATTGTAGCATTTCTTATAATGATTATTGAAGGCCACCAAAACTTCAAATTATAACATCTTATGTGTGGCGTTGACATGGGATGGGTTGGTTCGGTTTTAAGTTCAAGTCATGACCAAACCACAACTAAGTAATGGCTTAGAAGATGTGATCGGTTCACTAATGTTGTGTTGCAGTTTCGCTAGGTTTGCGATTTAACATGCACGTATTTCCAAACAATTTTTTTTGAGTTATTTGAAATAATTATAAGAAAAAGTTATAAACCTTTTAATTTATAATAATTTATCATCAAACTACAAATTCATAACTTCTAAATACTTAATCTCATAACTCAAAATCTCAAACTTTCAATCTCATAACTTTAAATTATAAAGTACCTTGAAAAGAACAACAACAAAAATTATATGATATTTAGTCAAAAGATTTTGTATGCTACAGTAAATGAGTTTTGTAGCACACACTATATATTTGTCAAATACTAAAATTATATAATATTTAAATTTTATTAATTACGTATTTTATTATAATCGGTTTGTTCAGTTAACCAGCGGTTTGTCAAAATTGAAATCACATACTAAACCGTTATTTCCGTTTGGTTTTATAAACCGATTGGGAAAAAAAGAAAAAAAAAAAAAAAACCCCACCAAGGCAAATGGTTTAGTTTGGTGGATTTTTCAGTTTTTCAGTTTGGCCCTTCCATAAAACATGATGTGTTATTATTATTTTTTATTTATTTTCAATAAAAGTAGAGAATTATTATTGACATTTTAAAATTTTAATTGTGAACTCTAAATTTTATTTAAAAAAAAAACAATACTTTATTGGAGTGTACTATAAATTTTAAAGTACTAATAATAGTTCTCAAAATATATGATATTTAATAAAATATTTTTACAACAAGCAACATACATACATTAAAAATGCGTCATCGCAATGGACTAACCGCAATTAAATATCATCTTATCACAAATATATATATATATATATATATATATATATATATATACATATCACCCCTCCACTTAAGTAAGTTGAATATGAGACTTTCTCCAACCCAGTGACGATAATTAGATCGTTGGTCATGATGGGCTAATATTTGTTATACCAACATTTCATCAACACTTCATAACATATTTAAGGTGATATTAGGTCTCACTCTTACCTACTACTACTGTGACAGTTTAAGAAACTCTATACCGGTAGAAGATTTTTTCAACGAAACTTAAGATAAAGGACAAGGGTACTTCATATATCGGTCCTTCAACGAAATTTAATTTGTTAAAAAATACATTTTAAAAAGCACAATTTTTCTTCAAACAATACATAATATCAAATGGCATGAAAAATGAATAATTAAAACTGAAAAATAGAATGTTTAACCATTCTAAAAATCAAATCTAACAACTAAAACAGTCGTGACAATAAGAACTATGTAGCATTGAAATCACACATGAATATAACTTATAACATATTCTTGTGTGCGTGTGTGTTTGTATATATATATATATATATTGCTAAATACCAGACCGATGGTAGACATCCAATACCAACTACTTGGAAATCAACATAGCTCATAGGCCCACCCAAATTTTGAACATCACAAAAGTATGTGATTTTGGACTTTTGGAAGTTGGCTTCTTGGTTGTAAGATTAGTCATTAGAGATAATACAGAGATAGATAGCTCCCTCTTGTGTTGTTCTTTAATTTTAAGGAAAACTAATAAAAATAATTTAAAAACTTTCAGTTTTAATGATAAGGATAAAATAAAAAGTAAAGTGAATAATACTAGGATTGACTTATAACATATTCTTGTGTGTGTGTATATATATTGCTAAATTATACATGAATCAATTTTGTATTAAATACCAAACCGATGGTAGATATCCAATACCAACTACTTGGAAATCAACGTGGCTCATAGGCCCACGCAAATTTTGAACCTCACAAAAGTATGTGGTTTTGGACTTTTGGAAGTTGGCTTCTTGGTTGTAAGATTAGTCATTAGAGATAATACAGGGATTGATAATTCCCTCTTGTGTTGTCCTTTAATTTTAGGAGAAACTAATAAAAATGATTTGAAAATTTTGAGTTTTAATGATAAGAACAAAATAAAAGGTAAAGTGAATAGTACAAGGATTGACTTTTTAGTGTAAAAATATGATTTTTCTTTAAAATGAACAGTATCGTGTGCTTTTCGTTAAAACTCTCTTAATTTTAGCTTGTGGGTAAACAACCAGTCAAATGACGCAAGCCTGTCACAGTCACTCAATAATTTTTCATTGCATAATTTAGGTGAATTTATCACTTGGGTTGTCTATTGGACCCCTCACCATTTAAATTCGATGTGAATCGTTATCTCTTTCCTTAGCAATGTATTATGTTACGTAATAAGATAAACTCATAATTGTATTGAGTTGATTCACTTTAAACTTTTTTTTTTTTTTGAAAATCTTGAGCAACTACACTGAGGACTCCCTTGAAATCGGGGTTCTCCTAGAGCCAGATCCTTTCTCCGCAACTCAAGCAGTCCTTTCCCATTTTCGAATTTTCGACAAAATGTCACACTGAAACATTTACATGTTGTGTATGTCTCATCAACTTTGCCTCCAAGAAATGTCTCTCAATATCAAGACACGTTTGCTTTACTTTTGAGTTGTGTGTTGGACCAAATCTTTCAAAATCTTAAAAGTACAAAAGTTTGATCTTAAACTTTATACTCCCAAGAAATTCCCACGGGGCATGCATCCATGCATGTTGGTTATTATACATATCAACAAGTACTCTAGATTTTAAATATGTACATATGATGAGAGAGGAATTGAATTGAATTGAATTGAATAAGTTATATGTCTAGATTGTGAATGAAAAATGCATGGACACAATGTTTTTCTTAATTGTTAATTTGAATCAAGGACGGAGCCGCACTTAGAGCATCTCAATACAAATACTCAACTTTTATGTGTGAGTTCAAATATTAGGCAAAACATCTTCAATATTGAGACTGAAAATTCGTATTTGAGTTTTGAGCATAAGTAATACTTGTTGGAATTAAAATTGCGCATCTTCGTTGTTGGGACGTGACTCAGTTTGAATGACCCATGATCTTCGGTGAAGGGAAGAATGAGGTTGATTGAGAAGTGCGATTGAATTTAAATCAAACTGTCTACATATCTTCAAAGTGTAGAATTAAATTACTAATGTAATTCTAAGAAAGAATGGCACGATGTGTGCTATATCATGAAGATTGAAAACCAATATTTCAGACATGACGTCTAATATTGAAAACCAATTAGCGAGATTTCACATAAGATTGAATTGTCTAAAAAATAAAACTGCAACTTTTAAGATTTTTATTGAATTGCATGATTTTATGGTGGGTTGCGCCACACCGAATCATTGCAACCCAGTCTTCGGTAGCAACAGATGGCAGCCTCCATGAACAGTGGTAGCCATGCCTTCAGAGCAACTCCACCCCTATCCACTTTGCGCCAGCACCCAGCCCATTTATCCACTTAATTAAACAGTAATAGACCCAATGAACAGTAATAGGCCAAAGCATCTCCACCCCAAAAAAAATGTGCTGACACCTAGTCTAAAAATGCGCTGGCACAAACGATCTCCACCCCTACAAAATGCGCTGGCACCCAGTCCATTTAAAATATTAAATAATTTTTTTATAAAATAATAAAAAAAAATAGTTTTAATTTCGGATAGGATTTTTAACCAATCTCGTCACGCCACGTGTTATTATCCGAACGTACTATTTTTTGAATAGATTTCCGCTAAGATTTTCAACCAATCCCGATAACCCACGTGTCACTTCCTGTTTACAATAATTTAGGCAAGATTTCGATAAGATTTTTAATCAATCTCGTCACGCCACGTGTCATTATCCGAACGTACTATTTTTTGAATAGATTTCCGCTAAGATTTTCAACCAATCACGTAGTGCCACGTGGCATTGTCCAGAACCTCATCTTCTTTTTTTTTGTCCATATAAACCCTACATCCCTACATCCCTACATCCATCCTCACACTAAACTCAATCCTTTTTTTTAGCTCAGAATTCTTCTTTATCGTTTTCAAATCTTGAGTTCTTACAATGTCTTCTTCAAGAAGAGCGTATAAACAGTTGCAAGAGCAGCAGAAAAGGTTGTTGGCACAACAAGAAGAATTGGTCAATCTTGACCAAGGTGGAGGTGGAGATGAGAAATTACATAAGAAATTAAATAAAGTAGTACAAATAAATGCGAAAGTGTAGAAAATATTGAAATGTGGTGTAAGGTGGAAGATGAGGGTTAGGTATTTATAGAAAAAAAATTAATCTGGACCGTTGGATTTGAAAAATAATTAAATCCAACAGCCAACACGCTGCCACGTGGCCAACGGTCAAATTTCTGACCGTTGGGCCTTTTTTTTTTTTTTTTTTTTTTTTTTTTTTTAATTTTTGGTGAAAAACACGTGGACCGTTGATCTGTGATCGGACGGTCCAATTTAAAAGTGAAATTTAAATTTTTTTTACCGTTGGAAATCCAACGGCCTACAAAAACTAGCCGTTGGAAATCCAACGGCTCTGAGGAGGGCCACGTAGCCCTTTGACAGACTGAGTCCACTTGCCCTGCACGCGGGCCCCACTGCCTGCAGACGCTGTCGGATACTCGCGAGGCGGAGCGCGTGTTGTGCACGCGCCAAGAAACGGACCGGCCTCTGGGTCTGTCCATTTTGGGCTGGGCTCTTGACTGGCACGGGCTGGGTGCCAGTCACTTTTGCGAGCTGGAGCTCATTCACTGCGTGCCGGGCCATTTTCTTCACTTGGTGCCAGTCACTTGGTGCCGGGTTGGACTTGCTCTCAAGTGGGCTACATTTAGCTCGCCGAACAACTTGAGAATCGTTTTAAAGGTTCCATTTAGCCTACTATTGGAGATGAGTTTTCGTCAAAAACGGGCTATATTGTGCCATTTGGCCTTCCATTGGAGACGATCTAAGACAAAATTAGTGACTTGGTCACACATGGTAACCAAAAAAGAGAACTTATACTCTGCTTTGATGAAAATTTTTAACTCCATCCTTGACTTGAATTATTGACGCATTTTTTTTAGGTAATTTAGCCAAAAGTCAATAAAACTTTACTATTAAGCCATATATCAATGACATATTTATTTTTGTTTTGGACTTAATCAATTATATATTTATATTAATTAGGTATTTGTATTAATTAGGCATAGTTCAATGATGAATGCCACATAAGTAAGTCATTATAAATAGTTAGAATTTGACTATTCTATCATTCTCTCTTTCTCTTTCTATAAATGTCATATTAGCTTAAGCTATTATAATTATGGATTTAGATCCTCTCCGGATCAATTTTGTGGAGATCCTCTAGACCGATGGATCTCATCCATTAATACAAATACAACGGCCAAAATCTCTTATCCTTCATTTTTTTCCCCTCAACTCTTCTTTTTCTCAACCTCGAACCACCAACTCCCCAAATTCCAAATTAAATTCACCCCCACCTCATAATTAGCCCCAACACCGCCACAACCCATCCAACCCATAACCACCAATTGCAGGTCCCTCACCTTACCTTTTTCCAAAATTAGCCTCATCACCGCCATATCCCTTAATTGCGAGTCCCTTCACCTTAAAATCTCTGGCGATGTTAACGAAACAACAAAGAGAGGGGTCATGCAAACCAATGTCTTTTGGTTGCAAAGATCTTTTTCATAACTATGGAAGAATTATAGAGAGAAATCTCAAAGATGAAGAAGAAGAAAGAGATGACAAACAAAAAGCTAAAACAGTAAGAGATAGCGAAAAAATAAATCAAACTTAGAGCATAGATGACCTGCAATTGAATTTGAGGTTTGTTGACAATGGTGTGGTGTGGGGGTGCGAGGAGGAAAGAGAAGTTGAGTGGGAAAAGAGGCGAGGGAAGAGGCTTCGGTTGTTGGATTTCTAATCCTATGAAATTGATGTTGAAGGGATTTGAATCCTATAAATAGTTATAACATGTATATTCTATCACTCTACCTTGTTGTTTGTTTACATGGAGAAGTCTACTCAACTTCAAAAAAAAAAAAAAAAAAAAAGAACCAGGAAACGGACACTACATTGCGGTGTCCGAATCCAAATGTAAAAAAGCAGAACCATTGCAGTGTTTGAATCCAAATGTAAAAAAACCGAACCAAGAAACAGACACTGCATTACAGTGTCTGAATCTAACGGTAAAAAACAGAGCTAGGAAACGGGCACTGCATTATAATGTTGAATCTAAATGTAAAAATCAGAAGTCGCGTGAGGTGTGAAGTGTAGAAGACGTGTGAGTGATGGAAAAAAATAGAACCATGAAATGGACATTGCAACGCAACGTTTGAATCCAAAAGATAAAAACAGAACCAAGAAACGAACACTGCATTGCAGTGTCTGAATCCAAATGTACAAAGGAACATGTAGAAGGTGTGTGAGTGATGGAAAAAACGAAACTAGTAAATGGACACTGCGTTGCAGTGTCTTAATCCAAATGTAAATAACAGAGTCAGGAAATAGACACTACATTGCAATGTCTGATACGTATTGACTTATTCCAAATACAAAACTATGAGAAAATGAGTGTTAGTTGAAGTGGGTGCCAACTGTAGTGGCAGATTTTGTAAATTTTGTTTATTTTAAATGCATTTAAGTATCACAATACATGATTGACCTCTTCATAATTAACATAAATAATATTGATCTATTGTTAATATTGTAACTTTTTATTAATTTTTCACAAAATCACCCTTTTATTTTTGAGAAAATTAGAATCCCCTACAGTTTTTCTATATCATTTAGATTAAACATATGTGCCTTTTTAAAATTTGATTAAAGTGCTTTGACCAATAGCCACCTCAAGCTAAATTACATGTCATTATTATATTTTTTTTTTAAATAAAAATAATTTTTGAATTTATCCTTTTATTTGCATGATGCACTTTTCCTTGTTTAGTAGAGATATTAGTAATTAAACTATATTTTCTCTTCTTCCAGATATGTTTTTTCGATCACAGTTTTTTTTTTTTTTTTTGGTTTATGCAAACATTTAATATTATTTCTTTTTCCAAATGGTTTTTTTTTTCTTTCAAATAGTTGGTGATCAACATAAAAGCTCTATGTAATTTTTTCAATTTTTTTGTGAAATTATATATATTTTTTGCTATTTTTTTAAGTATAGTTGTTGACGAATTATTATTAGGTACAATAAATTACGAATATATTATCTGCGGGTACGATTGAATTTACAAAAATCATTAATTGATACATGTATTTGCAATTTTGGTACGTTTGATTTGATACATATTGTTAATATTGGTACATTATTTTTGTTTTGGTACGTTTTATATTGTACACATTGTGTATTGGTACGTTTATATTATTCTCAATCCTATTTTCTCTTAACGTACTAAAAGAAAAACTTATTTCGGTACGTTTGATTTTGTGGGATTTAAAAATATTTTAAACTATTTTGGAAAGAAAATATCTTAAATCGTAGATAATTATTGCTAAACTGTAGCATTATTGTGAAAATAAATTGAATCTAAACAAACTTTTTTATTTATTTATTTATTTATTTTTACGATTATCTCTAACGGAGGAGAGTGTAATCAAAATGCTAGATTATAGGAAATTTGTTACGATATAATGTGCATATAGCACCAAAATTATGACAATTTTTTTTAATAAAATCACTAAAAGGCATGGATGCTTGATCTAAAAAATTCAAAATTGAGACGTCTATATCAAAAGATCCCTTTATTTTTACTCGTGGTTGAAGCTGCTACATAAAAAAGTTATAAGAAGTGACTGAGGAAGGATAGCTTGTTGGGGGGATAAGTAAAGGTTATATCCGACAAAGCTAATGCTATCATCATCTGATTAACAAAGATAATATATAGTATGCGAGTATATATTCGTATTCACAATTTGGTAAGTAGATAAAACAACAATTAAATGACAAACAAAATAACTATAGGGATGGGTCCTTATCCATCCATTTAAAAATTGGTCCTAGGATTATTAACCATGGGGGATAGATGCAGTGGCCCACACGGCCGGTCAGTCTGGTCCCAATCTCACTCAATCACCTTTTTTTTCTTCTCTTATATTCGGCATGCAAATTTCAATTACCTTACCAAGTTGAACAACAAACAAAACGCACATGTGATTGATGCATATGCAGTGCAAACAAAGGATACAAATTATTGAGAAGCACATAAGAGTAGAACACTCCAAGGGGAAGGGCTCTTCGCCTTTTTTCATTTGTTCAAATTGGACAAAGGCTGTACATCACATGAGAAATATTGTACCAGATTGGGACATTGAAGGTGAAGTTTTAATAATTTGATGCGGTGGTCCCATGGTAAACATAGTGTAGTGGAGAATGACTTGTAAGACACAATTTTACCGTTATTGTGGTGTTTTGATTTAATAGTATGAAGTTGTGTGTAAGTTTTTATCTTCATGCGTTGAAGTATCGAACAGAATGCCATGATGGTGATGAACCCGTTCAACGTAAGTTGCACACCTTGTAAATGAACAAAGTGTTCTATCTCTTGTTTGCGTAAGAATTTTTTAAGGAAGGTGAAATACTTCAAGGGTGAGTTTGTTGCACCATACTATCTCGGATTAGACTAACTTCAGGGACTAAGCTACATTAGCTTGGCATGGACTAAGTGGTATAAGGATAATGAAGCGTTTGGTGCAATGATGGACTAAATCACGGACTAAATTATTTTTGGAGTTCAAATATTTTTTTGTCAATTTTAAAATCATTTTGTTTATTATTAAAACACAGTTTTTTTTGTTTGACTCTTTCTCCCTTGTCTCTCTACTTTTCTTCTTTCATTTGCTTTCTGTTATGTGCACGCCTTGATTTGCTCCTAGTAAAAATCAAACTCAGAAAAAATCAAACCCATATTTTCTCTTCTTTTCATCTGCTTTGTCTTTAATTTGAACCCATATTTCTGTTTCTTTTAATTTATTTTCTCCCCAAAAAAATCCCAAATTGTATATTTCAATTTGTAGAGGCTTCGTCGGATCTACAAATTCATTTCAATCGATCTCTGGAATCAATGTCAATCGATCTTGCAGAAGAAAGGGACAAAATTGCAGGCGCAAACGGTCGGTGTAGGATCTAGAGCTACGAGCAAGGCATTCAGGGGCAAGAGAGCTGGAGCTACTGAATCGGTTATTGTGCGAGACAAGGAAGAACTAAAGTTTAATAGCGGTGGGTTGGGGAACTAAGGAAGACAAAGTGAGCTGAGGACGTCGGAGATGAAGCGAGCTAAGGAAGATGAAGACGAAGCAAGCTGAGGAAAACGAAGACAAAGTAGACAAAGCGAAGCGATGGTCTTAGCAATCCCATCCTTTTTGGGCAGCCTTGATAAAACCAAGTAGTGAAAAGTATAGTTGGCACGAGTCTGACCTAGTACTACTAAACACAGTCCTGGCTCGCACCAAATACGGATTAATATTCTTAGCTAAACCTTTCTGGTCCAGTGAAACTTAGTGAGCGCAAACAAACACACCTTAATGGGATAGACGGGCATAACTAGCCAAGACAAAGTAAGTTATATGTTGAACTACCACACACAAAAGAAAAAAAATGGTTAAATGCCATTTTCATAGGTGTGTTTTGCTTAAATTTTGATTGGTACTCGTGTTTTATTTAGGGTTTGTTTGATAACCATTTTGTTTTTTTTATTTTTGTTTTCACGTATTTGAAAATTGAAAATTGAAACTAAAAACTGCTTTCTTTAAGTTTTTTTTTTTTTTTAAATTTTGGCATTGAGTTTTTTACTTTTTACTTTTTAGTTTTCTATTTTCAAAAAAGTAAAAACTAAAAATAAAATAAAAAACTGAAAACTGAAAACGAAATAGTTGTCAAACGACCTTTTAGTTAAACAATCATAATCTCTTTTATCTAATTTTAATTCATTACACACTTATATGTGAATCTTAGTGCGAGTCATGTGTGCACATGGACGCCAAATTGGACGAAAATCACAGTTATCGTGGTGTTTTGATTTAACAATATAAAGTTATGTGTAAGTTTATATCTTCATGCGTTGCATTATCGAACAGAACGCCATGATAGTGATGAACCCGTTCAATGGAAGTTGCAAGCCATGTAAATGAATAAAGTGTTTTATCTATTGTTTACATAAGAAATTTTTTTAAGGAAGGTGAAGTACTTTAAAGGTATGTTTGTCGCACCGTACTATCTCAGACTGGACTAACTTCAGTTTCTAAGCTGAATTGGCTTGGCATGGATTAAGTAGTATAAAGACAATGAAACATTTGGTGTAGTGTCAGACTAAATTATTTTTGGAGTTCAAATATTTTTTTGTCATTTTTTAAATTCTTTTATTAATACACAATTTTTTTATTTGACACACTCTCTCTACCTGTCTCTCTACTTTTCTTCTTTCATTTGCAATCAAACCTATATTATCTCTTCTTTTCATTTGCTTTCTCTTCAATTCAAACCCACATTTCCCTTTTTTTTATTATTTTTTATTTTTTTAATTTTATTTTAATTTTTAATTTTTAATTTTTTAATTTACTTACTCTTCACATCAAACCCAGAAAATTTCTCTATTTTCATATATGCCTTGGAAACTCTTTAGGCGAATGGCTCTACGATTAGGGTTTCTGGGGTTGGCTCTCGGGAGCTGTCTTAGCCGCCATCATCATTTTAGCGCTCCCTGGGGTCATTCTTGGCTGATCTCACATGATAATTCAATTGATAGGACATTAGAAGATAATTCAATGGCTAATTTTAAAGTTAGAGGGATAATGATTTTAGCTAATTGGAGAAGGAAAGTGCAGAAGGATATCAGCAGTAGGATCTTTGTTGATTGGGTGGTGCAGTGCCCTTTGAGTTTTTCTAGCTTTCTTGGCTACCGGCAATCTCTTCACCGTAGGATCTTAAAAGTTGTTTGGGGACCATTTATGTCTTTTAGTTTATTGTTTTGGTTAAGGACTTTAGCTTTTGGACAAGGTTAGGACCTAGATCTAGATTGAGCTGTGTTTGGCTTAATGATTGTGGTGGTGTTTCTAGTCTTTTCTTAGATTGATTGTTTGTTTTTACGTGTGTAAGTGACTTTATGCTGCGTGGTGGTGTTATTGGTTTTTCTTGAAACGTTTCGCCTGCCTTGGGAGCCTTAGGGTTCTTGAGTACTAGGTTCTGTGTGTTGTGGGAACCACAACTTTCCTTATTACATTGATGTCGTTTTGTTCACCCAATGGGTTTAAGTGCGTCGTTTTGATTATTCCTTTGCAATCGGTGTTTTTGTATTTTGTGGAAGAATGAGGTGACGAACACATTCTTCCTGGATCATTATGGTAAAAGGTGGTTTGCATTGGAATTTACGGATGTTGAAGACATTGACTTTATGCTTAATAACAGGCCATGGTATGTCCACGGACAGATATTTCACCTTGAGTCTTGGACACCCCAATTCAATGACTTAAATGCGTTTAGCAAACTTGTGGTCTGGGTGCATTTGCCTTGTGTACTTGTTCAATACAAAGAAGCAGGTATCATCAAGACCATTGCTCAGCTTTTAGGAGACATCTTGCTGGTGGATGATGTGTCAATCAATCTAAATGGTCTATTTTTCAAAGTGTTGGTGGAGGTTGACTTGCAATTCTCGTTGAAGCGTGTACTGGTGATTAACAAGGATGATGATAATCTCATCCTTGTTAGCTACGAGAAGATCTTTGAGGTGTTTTTTTATTGTTGGCATATGAGACTTGGAAGCCACTTATGCCCTGAGGAAAAGGTCGAAGATGGCTGCTTTATGATCGAGATAGTCTTTGATGATGAGCCTCTTATTTTCCCTGAGGACACTCCGGTGGATAAAGATGTGAAGGTGGCACTGCAGGATGATATTCTCTTATGCTTTCCTACTCATGTGATTCAAGATGAAGAACCTACTGACAACGTGGGGGGTGAACAACGTATGGTGGTTGATAGACCGGATGAGGATGCGTAGACCATGATGGTACCAAGGTGGCGCACAAAGGCGAATAAAATGCGTTGTGTAGAGCCGGTTTGGGAGGATGACATTGAAATACAAGTGGGTTGCAAGTGCAGATTTAGTACAAGACTAGAAGAGAACTAATAAGAGTAAGGAGCAGGTTTGTGAGGTAATCAACTGGTTAGGAATTTAGTTAAATGTTAGATTTGTTTGGATTAAGTTGGTATCTTAAGGCCTCGTTTGGCACGTCGGATAACACACCGGATATGATTCATAATACGGAAGCAGTTGTTTGGTGCGCTCTCATACTAAATAAGCACCCGCTTAATTATCCAGTTCATCAAATTTTATCCGGTTGACACCAGACTATTAAAACACCTTAAAAGCTCGGGATAATTAGTTGGGCCACATCCTCTCCAACTTCATGAAGCCGCCCTTAACAACTTCTCAAATTGGGATGTTGAGCAATTCCTTGACGAGTTCTCCTCCTGGGCTACCACTCCTCTACAATCAGTTCCGAGCAATATCTCGTCTGGTTCGCCGTTTCATATTCCATCGCGTCTTAGTCGTCTACATCGAAGTGCGACGATGTGGACGAAGATGTAGTTCAGATCAAAAAGCCCAATCTTTATCTTCAACAACAACAACAAACTCAGCAGCTCAATCATCTTGCAGCCAGCGGCGTTGGATCCAACTTTGACAACTCCGGTTAACTCGGACTAGTACCACGAATTGATTTCTTTTCTTCATCAATTTGCATCTTCAATTTAATTAGTAGTATTGTTTTGATAGTGAATCAATGTAGGTCTTGGGACATTGAAGAAACTAGGAAAGAGGTTCGTACGGGAGGGTGGGTTGGGAAGATGAAGAAAGGGAGGCACGCAAGGAGATAAACCTCAACCTGGGCTTTTTCCCTTTTTTCTTTAATTTTTATTTTATGATGATTAATTCCTTTCTACTGTTTTTCTATGGTTTTCTCCCGTTTTATTCATTTTAACAACAATTATTTTGAGAGTTTTTTTAGAAAATTATTATAGTCCGACGTATTATCCGGTGCACAAATTAATCTGACAAAATTTTCCCATCTTTGGATTCGATCATGGTCCTATTCTGCTTATAATGAGCGTTTCAACACTCAAGGTTCCTTGGGATATAATCGTTATATTAAGTTTGAAGTCATGTGGTTGATGCATCCGGAGTTTATAGATTTTGTGCAGAATGCCTAGAAGAGTGTGGATGGCCTTAATCCCCTTGAAAAGTTTAGAGCTTGCACTGTAACTTTTACCTTCCTTGTTAAAAGATGGAACCAAAATACTTTTGGCAACTTAGGGAAGAGAAAGAAAAGCTTGATCCATGAGATTGAGGTGATTCAAGACGGAATCTTGAAAGACTATAGCCATAATAACTTAGTCATAGGCCTAGAGGTTGAGAGTAAGCTTACTGATGACTTACATATAATTCTAAAATAGGAAGAAACTATGTGGGCTCAAAAAGCTAAGGTTAACTGGCTTCAACTTGGGGACAAGAATACTAGATTTTTCCATACTACGGCAACAATTAGGAAAAAGAGGAATAAAATTGTGAGGGTGAAGAATAATCTTGGCATCTGGTGGAAGGTTGGTGAGAAGCTTGAACAGGTTTTTGTGCACAACTTTAAAATGCGCTTTTCTTGTGCTACCCCCTAGCCTGGAGAATATTGCGAACATGGCCAATATTATTAACCCTCGCATTACTAGTGAGCATAATGACTCCCTCCTTGGGGAGGTTGAAGAGATAGAAATTTAGGAGGCAGTTAGGGGTATTGGTGCTCTTAAAACCCCGGGCCCTAATGGTTTAAGTGTTGGGTTTTAATAAGGTTGTTGGGAGGTAATCAAGGGTTCTGTAATTCCTATGGTGAATGACTTTTTCAATATAGTACTAGCCTGAGACTGATTATCCATGCAAATATTGCCCTAATTTCCAAAGTGGACACCCTCGAAGTGATAAGCAATTATAGACTTATAAGTCTTTGTAATGTTAGTTACAAAATTATAACCAAAATCATAATTAAGAGATTAAAGCCTTTACTTGACATATGCATTTCTGAGAACCAAGGTGCCCTTGCTCCGGGGCGCTCAATACAAGACAATATTCTCATTGCCCATGAATTGTTCTCTAGTTTCAAAGGAAATAAAGGAGCTACTGGTGTCATGGGAATAAAATTGGACCTAGAGAAAGCCTATGACTATCTTAATTGAGATTTTATCAGGTATGCTTTGCTAAGATTTGGTTTTGCTGAGAGATGGGTGAATTTGATCATGGAATGCATAATTCTACCTCATTCTCTGTTCTAATTAATGGTAGTGCGCATGGGTATTTCTTTCCGAAAAAAGGTATTAGGCAGGGTGACCCTTTCTCCCCTACATATTCATTTTATGCATGGAACCATTGATTAGACATTTCAATGCATTAGCTTTGTCCCCTAAGTCCCATATTGGTATCTCTATTCGCCTAAGGGATATCATGAGGCTAATCTGGTTTTTGTAGATGATTGTCTTTTGTTTGCAAAGGCTACTACCAGGGGTGCTCACAAAGTCTTTGACATTTTTAGCCTATTTGCAATGGTTGCAAGGCAACTGGTAAATTTTCACAAATCTTCTATTTATTTCTCAAGTAACACAAGTAATCAAGACAGAACTAAGATTGTCAATATACTGAATATCCAACACAAAACAACTATTGGCAAGTACCTTGGTATTCACAATATTGTATTTTGGAAAGATCCGGTGAATGAATCTGAACTGATTAAGAGAGTTAAACCAAAGTTAGCAGGCTGGAAAGAAAATTCTTTGTTGAAGGCAGGTAGGCTAACCTTAATCAAATCCAACTTTCTAGTCATGTTATGTCTTGTTTTAAATGTCATGAAAGAATAATGAAAAAATAAATAAGGAGTGTAGATATTTTTTCTGGGGAAAAGAAAGAAAACTATACCCAGTTGGGTAGAGTAATATTTGTACGGCTAAAGACAGAGGTGGTCTGGGTATACGTAGGGTAGATTACTTAAACAATGCTTGTCTTGCTAAATTAGGTTGGAAAGTTTCAAAGAATGAGGACAGTTTATGGGTGAAATTTGTTAAACAAAAAAATCTTAGAACTAAAAAGTTCTTGGATTGTAAAATTAAGCAGAACAACTCCCTTGCCTGAAAAAGGTATACTGAAAAGTATAGAGGTTATATGCAAAGGTTTGAGATGGATTATGGATAATGGTGAAGATATTCTCTTATGGACCTATCATTGGGGTTTTCCTTACCCCCTCTTCCATCTCATCTTGGAGGATAACCGTAGCACCTTGAATTGGAACCTTAAGGTGAGTGATGTTATTGAGAATAATTGTTGGAGTCGAGATCGGCTTCAACAACTTTTGGATGTGAATGTAGCTAGGAAGATTTGTGTGATAACTATACCAAATTACAACATGAGAGATTTCTTTGTTTGGGAGCATTCTGCTAGTAGGGATTTCTCTATGAAGTCAGCAACTTGGATACAGGGTAATGATAACCAAGAAATCAATAGAAAGAACTTGCTAAAGAAAATGTGGAAGTTGAAAATTCCTCCTAAAGTTAAGATTTTTGCTTGGCTTCTTATTTTGAAAAATTTCATATTAGGATTAGAATAAGTAGACATATTCATAACATTGACAGAAGTTGCCCCGTGTGTAGTAGTGATAAGGAAAGTCAAAATCACCCCTTTTTATTCTGCAACCATGCTTTACAAACGTGGAACTTATCTATGGTGAGTCCATGGAAGAATAGTTATCAAGTGAACAATGTAATTGACTAGTTGGATAGTCTAAATACAATAGAAGAGAAAGAACTAAGTGACCTCAGTAAGGCGATCTTAATTTGCTGGCAAATCTGGCAAGACAGGAATAACAAAGTGTTTAGCAGCATGATCCCGATTGCTGGTAAGAGCTTTAGGGTGGCTTTCAAAGGTCGGTGAAAAGTTTCTTATGGCAAACAAAAAGGAGGTCAAGATGGTGGCTCCAAATCAGGTTCATATTATCAAATGGCTCCCTATCTCCGGGTTTTGTCAAACTAAACTTTGATGGTTATGGTACTTTGGGTGTGGGAGCTACTGCATTTGTTCTGAGATTCAGGAGGGACTTCCTATAGGGTCAGTGCTATGAGCCTGGAGAATACCACCATCACTGTGGTTGAAGCTATGACTTTGAGAGAGATGTTGCTTCTTGCTATAAGGAGATGATACAGGGGTTGATGGTGAAGGGAGATTATTTACTCGTCATCGAACTTGCTCGTGGTGATTGGAAGCCCCCCTGGCGCATTAGCCAGTTATCAGTGATATTAAGGGTTTAGCGCTTAAATTTGTAGAAATTTCTTGGCACCACATCTTTCGAGAAGCAAACTTTATTGCTAATGCTATAGCTCATGTGGTTTGTCTCTTATTAACCCTCATGTTTGGGTTCATTGTCTTATTTATGAGGCTATGAATGCCCTTAGATTCGACTCTAGGTCTTCTGGTTATATTAGAGGTTTTCACCTTTAATATATTTTGGTTTATCCAAAAAATAAAATAAAATAAAACCCAGAAAAATCCCAAATTGTTTTTTTTTCAATTTGCAGAGGCTTTGTTGGATTTGTAAATTTATTCCAATCGATCTTGCAAAAGAAAGCGACAAACTGGCAGGCGCATCTTCCTGGCATAGTGCTTGGTGGCCTCGAGGAGGACCTGATGGTCGTTGCGGGATCTGGAGCTGTAGGCAGGCCTTCGGTGGCACGAGAGCTGGAGTTACTGAATCAATTGATTGCGAGCTAAGGAAGAATTAAAGCTTAATGGCAATGGATTAGGGATCTAAGGAAGGCGAAGCGAGCTGAGGAAGAAGAAGCAAGCTAAGGAAGACGATGACGAAGCGAGCTGAGCAAAACGAAGACAAGTAGACAAAGCAAAGAGATGGACTCAGCAATCCCATCCTTTTTGAGCGGTCTCTCTAAGACCATGTAGGGAAAAGTTTAGTTGGCACGAGTTTGACCTAGTCCCATTAAATACAGTCTTGGCTCGCAACAAACACGAATTATTCTTAACTAAGCCAATCCAGTCCATGACTTAGTGAGTCAAACAAACACGACAAGCATAACTAGCCAAGACAAAGTAAGCTATATGTTGAACTACCACAGACAAAAGAAAAAAAATGGTTAAATGCCATTTTGGTAGATGTGTTTTACTTGAATTTTTATTCGTACTAGTGTTTTATTTAGGGGTTATTTGCTAACCAATTTGTTTTCACATTTTTGAAAATTGAAAATTGAAACTAAAAACTAAAAACTGCTTTCTTAAGTTTTTCATATTTTGGCATTGAGTTTTATACTTTTTAGTTTTTAGTTTTTAGTTTGAAAAAAGTGAAAATTGAAAACAAAGTCAAAAGTTGAAATTAAAAATGAAATAGTTATCAAACGGCCCTTTAATTAAATAATAATAATCTCTTTTATCTAATTTGATTTCATTACACATTTATATGCGAATCTTAGTGCGAATCATGTGTGCACATGAACACCAAATTGGACGAAAATCACCAAAATTGTTGGCATATTAAAACAGGGATACACAAATGGCCGAACAAGAAAAGTAGGGGGACTAAATTAAAATACAAAAATAGTTTTTCTAAAAAAGTTTTATTTGTTTATTATGATTATTATTTTGCTAACAGACGATAACATCTACAGACTTACACTCAATTCATATAACTAGAGATAAGGTGGGGTTTAAACCTAGGACACAATAAGTTGAAGATGAATGCTATTGAAAAGAAAATTGGTACACACTATATTTGATCACTGGAATGATGACTAGTCTCAAATAATTAGTGAAAAGAAATACTAAAATAAGTGCATAGGTGTTAATCTATATATATAAAGTAAGAGTCCCAGTTTGGTGAAGCTTTCCAAAATGCCAAAAATGTCCATTTGTTTCCTTCACAATCAAAACCCAAAAATTTTAAAAAATAAGGACAAACTGGTAAAAAACAATATCTCAACAAAAAACTGTATTGGAAAAAAATAAATAAATAAAAGATAAAGGAAAAAGAAAATGGAATTCAAAACCTGATCAAGAGTCCATGTAGTGGGAAAGTGATTGCTAACTGATCGTCATTACCAAAAAAAAAAAAAAAAAAAAAAAAAAAAAAAAAAGAACAAGTAGATAAATGCATAAGGTGAGAGATGAACTTAAAAAGAACCAATCCAAAAAAAAAAAAAAAAACGAAAAATGAAAAAAAAAAAAATTGGAAACAAACATAGGACTGTGGAAGATACTACAGTTTTCAAACTGCTTTCAGTAATTGAATAAAAAATAAAAAAGAAACCTAATACGTTTACAGTTAGAACTGATATTCTACAGTTAAAGACTTGAACCGTGTAATGGGAGCAATTTTATGGAACACAAACGTGCATGAAAATAAAAGAAAACGTGGGATATGAAGCATTTTTGTGGGAGGAGACGTAAATAAAACGCAAACTAATTTCAAATTATTTCAGATTCTAATAGGGCAGGCCCTGAGAATTTGGGGGCCCTAGGTGTGTGACATCTCACATCGCCCAGGAGAGTGATCCTTATATGTATATTCCTATCCCTACCTAGCACAAGGCCTTTTGGGAGCTCACTGGCTTCGGGTTCTGTAGGAACTTCGAAGTTAAGCAAGTAACGTGCGAGAGCACTCCCATGATGGGTGACCCACTGGGAAGTTCTCGTGTGTGTTCTCAGAAACAAAACCATGAGAGCGTGGTCGGGGCCCAAAGCGGATAATATCGTGCTACGGTGGAGTCGAGCCCAGGAAGTGGTCTCGCCTGGGTCGGGATGTGACAATTTGGTATTAAAGCCTAACCCTGGCCGTGGTGTGCCAACGAGGACGTCGAGCCCCTAAGGGGGGTGGATTGTGACATCCCACATTGCCCAGGGGAATGATCCTTATATGTATATTACCATCTCTACCTAGCACGAGGCATTTTGGGAGCTCACTGGCTTCGGGTTCCGTAGGAACTCCGAAGTGAAGCGAGTAGCACGCGAGAGCACTCCCATGATGGGTGATCCACTGGGAAGTTCTCGTGTGAGTTCCCAGAAACAAAATCGTGAGGGCGTGATCGGGGCCCAAAGCGGACAATATCGTGCTACGGTGGAGTCGAGCCCAGGAAGTGGTCCCGCCAGGGTCGGGATGTGACAAGGCGAGCCTTCGAAGTGGGGCCCTAAAATTCTCTGATCTCCGGTTCTTTGTATATTGATTTGTATAAAAAAAATTCACTAAATACATAAAAAGTTATATTTTCACATCAAATCTCAATAAAAATTAATATCAAAATAAGATAAATATACGAACATTATTTAAAAATTACACGATTCATGTTTTTAGACACAAATGTACTAAATGTTTGCAGTCAATTGTTTAAGATTGAAAGTGAAGAAAAATCAAACTTGATGATCAAGAGAGTTTTAACAACAAAACTTGATTGATGAGTATAATAAATTCAACGCCAATTGTTTCTCTTGTGTTTTTTTTTCTTCTAAAATCAACATCACACTAACAAATTGAATATTAAAATAATCCATTGAATAAAAAGTTATTGAAAAGAAAAATATATAATTCAAAGTTTTGATTACCTTAAAGTACAGTCTTTAAGACCATATGATAGTTGGTTTAAACATTCAATAGAAATGGAGAAAATGGGAAGTTGGTTTAAACATTCGATAGAAATGAAGAGAATGAGAAGTTGAAAGAAAAAATATTGCAAAGAGACTTGAGTTTTATAACTTTATATGCATTTGGACAGATGGATTGGGAGTTGGACAGATGGATTGACAGTAAATTTGAAAAACAAGAAAAATTAAGAAAAATCTAGTGACTGAAAGGTAGCTTCATGTTTCAAACTCAACACCCCAAATAAAAATGAAGCCAACATTTCCACTGCACTAACAAATGAATTATGATATTTCTTACTTTTTTTTTTATTATATTTATATGTTAATTACAGGATATAAAAATTTTTTGGGGCCCTTTCGAAGTGGAGGCCCTAGGCGGGCGCACTTAGGCTACCCTTAGGGTCGGCCTTAGATTCTGACTCAATCTCTTAGGTATTTCCTTCCACCCTTTTCTTCCTTTTGCTTCTTTAGCTTTTAATTTCTATCTCCATTGTTATCCTGCGTTTTAGTTTCAAATTCTCGGATAGTTTCTATCAATCCAAGTGCATTGTAGGAAGGCGGAGAATCATATGGCCATTTTTAAAGGTAATGTCCTGGAATCTATTGCTTAATTTATATTTTTCTTATGGGCTGTGATGTGATTTTGTTCATATTTTATGCAATTGATCACTAGGAATTTGAAGACGAAGAGACAGGCAAGAATTGATACTCTTGATACTCTATTTACGAAAGTTTTTGGAATTTTTTATTTTGGAAAACCGAAACTCAAAAGTTTCCCTTTATTGTCATTATGGGACCTTAATAATTTGCCGCTTTTCTTTGAATATGTTTGTTAGTCTTGATCTGACATTGAACATATTAATTATACATGCTATGCAATTTTAATTGATAAAGAGAAGAATGATTTCTTTTGTTTTCTGTTACACCATATGTTCAATAACAATGATGTAGCCGGGTTTGCTATACAAATATGTTTTCTTTTTTTTTTGGAAAGTTACAAATATGTTTTCTTTGGTACACTGTAGGTTCAAACATGAAGAAAAGGAAAGGTGAGAACATCATAGGTTCAAACATGAAGAAAAGGAAAGGTGAGAACAGCAGAATAGGTGGCTTTTTGCTTTTGGGTTTTTTTTAACTTCTTTCCTTGAAATCTTCATTGTGCGTTTTTTTAATTTTGGTCAGGTTGTGAGTTTTAATTTTGATTATCTTAATGTGCTATGCGTGTACTATGGTAATTAAAAAAATTATTTGTTTTCATTCTCATGATATTTACAAGAATACCCCCAAAAAATGAAGAATGAACTACCTATTGATAAGATCCCAAATAGACGTATCTCTATTTTTACACCTGGCTAAGAGATATATGTCGGAGTAAAAACTATTGATCTAAGCTAACTGATTCTCAAAGAGTGGAAAAAGAAGAAGCATGAGCGGTATGTATTCTAAACTCTTTGTTAAATTTGTTACAAGAAATTTAACATTATATATACCGTTAATATATAGGTGGCGTATGAAAAAGGTTGCAGAAGAATTAAAACCTTCAACAACTCCTCACATCATACGAATTTGGAATAAAGTCCAACAAATTAGGTACAACACCATTTCTTACCTATTTATTTTTAATGGCATTCTCTATTCTACAAATTAATTATTACAAATTATAAAATAAAAAAAAAACAATTTATGGGTGCAGGAAAAAGATTAATAGTGACCAAACAACTTTTCTAAGTACGATAACATTCTCTTATTTTCATACGGAAGTATACTATAAATTCAAATTGCATTCAATTTTCAAATAGAAATAAAATTGCATTTTTATCAGTTTTACAAGCATCACACCCATCTCAAAGTACAAAGGTTGAAGTACAAGATTAAGGTAACATTTCTTAAACATGATTACAATTTGTTACCTCAAACTTGACAAATTATTTATCTTTCAATATTCTAAAAGTAACTGGAGTAAAAGTGTTGCTATGGAAAAATTGTCAAAGTTAAAGGTATTTAGGTTAAATTGCTTACAACCTTTATATTTGGGATTGAGCATTTTAGTGCATTATTCCCATCTTAATCAGTTAGACTTTTTATTGTATCATCATTGCTTGCAGATTAACCATGAAAATCTAAAGCATCAAGTGCAAGCAAATGGATGGCAAGCATGGCTTTGATTTCACACGTAGATGCTATGTTTACATATGTATATATTGTCCATATTTTGCTTTGCTTCATATATTAGGAGTTCATCCTTAGCTAGCCTATAACTTTGACTGAAAACTTATGAATCTGAAAATATTGATTTGAGGACATTAAATGTTACCAGCATGTGTATAGAAATAAAATTACATGTCATATTTTCAGATTTTATGAATAGTTTATGTTTCCCCATTTCATTAAACCAATTTGTCCACACAATTATAGCTCTTCTTCTTTGCTAGCTTACCACATAATAATGTAATTGAAAAAGTTGCAGACCAATCACAAACTCAGATGGCCGCTGAAACTTTTTCTTATTTTCCAAACCCATTTACCTACCTAATTCACAATTTCCGTTATACGAACTTATGCCACAGCTTTATGCATTACAATTAAAAAAAAAATACAAAGCTCACTATATGTGAGATCAAGTTCATTTGAAATCATGGAAAAGGAAATCGATTAAAACATGAACTATAATTTTTCAATTACAGATGAGTCATGACTCTTCTTGAAGCATAAGTCCAAGCCATGATGCCCTCTTTGACATACACCCAAACCTTCACACTAAAACTTTTAGTTTATAAACAACAGATAATGCAAAGTATCCAAAAACAAATAAAGAATTTAAAGGCATAATTGTGATGCTGTCAAATTGAAGTAATTCATGTTGCTCAATTGAGCTTCTAGATTCAATCTAATTCAATACAACTATCCAAAAAATTGTATGAGAGATTACTCACATATGTGCAAATTGGATGTTAAATTCTTCAACGAACATGACAATATACCAATATGGCATGCATAACGATAACACCATTATCATAGTAAACGAAAATGAATAACATTTAAATCATTACTTTGTGCAAAGGGAAAACGAAAAACATGACAACTTTTTAGGACGTACATGGTAAAGAAAAAGTTTATCTTTGCACAATACATTTAAAATATATCTTCACAATTACAATGCAAAAAAAAAAAAAAAACTAACACAATACACGTAGCGCCCGTGATGCAAAAATGCCTCTCGCACGCACATTACATGCGGAGAGGCTAGTATATATAAATCCAGCAACCTAAAATGGTGAAGATTTCAATATACTAAAAATGCCCTTCTCTTCTTTAAACCCTTAAAAAGAACAATTTAATTAAGAAGGGCAAAATAGTAAAAATATATCATCGCCACGTTTTTCTTTTTCTCCACATTGGAAGTAGTTTCGGTGACCTTTTTCTTTTGAATTTTCTGAATCACATTATTGTAAAAACAAAAAACAAAAAATACAATGAATCAGTAAAGCAAGCTGTTAGAGCATCTCTAAGAATTAATATGAATGATTTAAGAAGTTTCCAAAAAATAATGAGAGCTAAATACTAACATCAAAAGTTTCGTTAAGAAAGTAAGTGTGCAATCAAATTTTGGCCTAATAATGATTTTAGTCCAGTAGTTTAGGCAAAACGATACCACCCTTCGCATTTTCTAAGATGCCGACCTTAATTTGCAGATTTTATGTGCGTACGAAATATTGTCCATTGGATCAAATTTGAACGACCGAAAGAAAATCCATCAAAACAAGATTAGGGTGAAATTGGGTCATAAATGACCTGTTATTAAATGCAAAGTGGTACTTGGCAACATTAATTTGTTTCCAACTTAGACTCTCCATCTCTCCAAAAACAGTTAGTTGTCTTATTTGCCCAAAACTCGCCATCTCCCACCAACGTTTCCCAAAAATATGCAGTCGAATTCCTCGCCGTTCGAAACCTTCCTTCATGTTCGAAACATAGTTGAATTTGTGCAGTGCTTCTCGTCTCCAGCCTGGCATTTTAAACTCACTGGACTTCCATACAAAGGTTTAGAAAATCAGGCGAATTTAGTTCGAAATTTTTCCAGTCGGCTCCATAGAAAGAACTTGGTGCTTGCTTCATTCAGGTTGTGTTCAGTGTCCTTGCACAATGCTCGACGTCATGCCCTATAGTCAATTTCAAATTTGGTGAGTTTTAAAGATGGAACCCAAGAAATAAATATTGTTATTTCCATTAAATTTGATTAATTAAATTAGTGTTTAAGGTTAATTATGCATGTTCATTGATGAAATTAGTTGAAATTGGTGGATATATGTGGAAATTTTGAAAAATTTGGGTGCGTTGTTGGTTTATGAAGTGTTGTTGACAGGTTTTGCAGGGGCTATGTCATTCACTTTTGTTTTGTTAAAGTTGTAGTGTTGAGTTGTAATTGATTTGTGTTAATGAAATCTTCTTTAATCTTATGAATGAACTTGATATTGCTTAAGTCATAATGCCTTGTTCCAGAGAGATGTATAGTTAAGAAAACGTATTGACAAGTTGTTGTAAGGTTATATGTTGTTGAATTTGGTTGTATTAAGGGCAATCTTGTTGAATATGGTTGTGTTGAATGCTTGTATTGTTATATGACAAGATACGGCAACTCACTGTGTTCAATAAGCAACCAAACAAGAAAATTCCTATAAGGGAAGGGTTAAAAACCTATTCCAAGCCCCTCATGTGCTAGGAGTGCTGCGTGAAAAGTTTAATGAGGCACAACTTGTTGAATATGGTTGTATTAAGGGCAATCATGTTGAATATGGTTGTGTTGAATGCTTGTATTATTATATGTACAAGATACGGCAACTCACTGTGTTCAATAAGCAACCAAATAAGAAGATTCCTATAAGGTAAAACCTATCCCAAGCCCCTCATGTGCTAGGAGTATTGCATGAGAAGTTTAATGATGGACAACTTGCCGCCTTTAAGGCATCCTACTTTGGCCACCTGTAGCATGTGGATGGATTGGCATTCAGTGAACATTGGTCCATGTGTTATTGCTTCAAAGAATGGCAAACCAAGGGATCAAAGACATTAAAGGTCTTACCCATTTAATAAGTTATTGAATTAACCCGGTTCACAGACTTTTGCCTTATTACCGGGCTTTCATATAACAAACCCCATGATGTAAAGGTTGAGCTAAAAGGCATTAGGCTTCTAAGGGAGTATTTTCAGGGGAAATTTGGGTTTGGAGGTGAAATTAGAAAGGGGATGAGAGAGAATGCCAGAGGTAAAGCAAAGGTTAACCTTAAGAAAGTCAGTAAAAATATATCTATGACTTGCAGGGAACTCCAAAAGGCCTTTAAAAAGTGCAAGAACGAGAAGGATGCATTGAAACTAGGTCTTGTATACTTTGCCGAGTTTGTCTTGATTAGGGCAAAGACTAATGTGGCTATGAATCTAGACTACCTTCACCTCGTGGAGGATATGGATAGGTTCAACAACTTTTCATAGCATGCCATTTCCTTTGAACAATTTCAAGTAACCTCTCATTCGTGGCTTTTTGGAAAAGTAGAGGTAGAGTTAATGGTGATGGTGAGGGAGATGAGGAAAAGAAACAAGAAATGAGGGGATGCAAAAGAGAGCAGCAATCCGGATGGGGTTGCAAAGGGTTTACGTATGCTTTTTCCCTACAATGTGTTTCTTTTGTTGCTAATATTGGCTTTACTACTGTAATTGAGTGCTAATTGAGCATACGTGCAGGTGTGGGCATACGAAATAATTCCCCATCTGGAGAAGTCTTTAAGTTATTGTAAGATAATGATCCAACAACTACACTGAGACTTCTTGGGTGGAAGACAACAAAGAAGTAGCCAAGTTTCAAGCAGCTGAAGTTGTATATAATTGAAAGCTAAGAGGTATCACTGTTTATGAAAAGTTATGAATGTTTATGAATGAATGTGTGAGTTTGTAAATATTTTAGTATGACTATGTGTTAAAATGTAACTCTAATGAGTGGCGCTAATTAGCAGGCTATAGGGATTAGGGAGATTGTCTCGATGGAAGTAGAAAGGAACCAAACGTACTGGACGTGGGCCGATGAGGCCAATGTTGTGATGCCTGGTAACCTCAGTCCCGACATGAATGATGTCGACGAGTTGAAAATGCAGATAAAGGAGTTGAAGGTGTCTTTGGCTCCATTAGTGCATGAGAAGATCATCTATGTCGAGGAATTAAGGAGAGAAGTGTAGATGCAAATTTCCACCGTCTTCTCCTTTGACGAAAATGCACCTGCAAAATAACAAACACCTAAGATTGAGGCCAAGAGCCTCACGCGCTCACGATGATTTTTTTTTGGGGGGGGGGGGTGCTTTGGCCAAAGAATCTCCGATGCCAAAGTTAGAATTTGAGAGAAAGTATTTAGGGATTTTTAGGGAGAGAATGAACTTAGCATTTTAGTGTGAAAATGGGGCTATATAGGGGTGTGACCGGCTCTATTTGGAGAATAGAGACCGGCCATTTATGGTGATATTATTTCACATAATATCTTGCAATTAACTTGGTAATAATTCTTAATTTAAATAGGATAATGGGGAGTTACCTTTTGAGTGAGGATTTGATAGGAGGGATGAGAGAGTTTTGAATAAATACCATTTTGATCATCTTTGACTATTCATTGATTGAGCCATTATTGTAGAAGAAGATGGAGAAAAAAACGATGATGAACAAGTTGGTGTAGAAGAAGGAGAGGAACAAGCGGAAGGGATGAACAAGGTGATGTTTATAAACTCTCTAGACACTAAATATCATCGAGCAATATTTGCACTAACCTTAACAATCAAAAAGTGATGTCAACAACTCAAACTGTTCATCTTATTCAATCAACTATAGGATCATGTTTTCATAAATGAAACTCTGAAAATCAGTGTTTGTTGATGAAAAATTCAAGCGTAAACCACAATCCGAAGATTATAGTTTGTCACTAACGGAATTGGATTATGGTACTGAAATTTGGAGTTGATCACCTCTCGAAATTGCAGCCCTTGTCACTACGAGCATATTAGAAAAAAATTTAATATTTTTCACAATTCGAAATTAATTATTTCATTGTTTCCAATTTTTTGAAAGTCATAGGAAAATTACTAATGACGAGATTTTCGAGGGTTTCATTAATCCATACCACCATCTAACCTTCGTAAAAGCGGACACTACGCAATCCCAAACGTTGCCATAATTTTGTTTTATATTTTTCACCTTATATGTTTATTATTATGAATTTTTAATTAGGAACGGTGATAGGAGCATATTCATGCGACTTAATTAGCTTGTTCTCGTGCATTTATGTTGTGTTTATTTAGTTGTTTTGGTGTTTAAGGCCACTTTTGTGTATTTTCAGATTATAAGGCCAAAGTGTGCAAGAAGATGCAAATTGGAGTCTTTTGGAGCGAAAGAGGAATGAATGAGTTGAAGACTTGAAGAAACGACGAATTCCTACTTCAACGATGAATTCTTACCAAAACGAGGAATCCTACTCAAACAAGGTTTCCTATTTTAGGAAAGTTAACCCTAAGTTTCCCGTTTTGGTAACCTTTCCTAAACTTAAACATTCGTATTTTCTAGCCACTTTGACGGCCTTATAGGCACTTTAGGACACAAAACCAAGGCCCTAGCCCTATTTCCCTTCTTAGCCGCACCTTTATATTTATGTTTTAATTTCCTATTTTCGTAAGCCTTTGATTTAATTTTAAATAAGCTAGGGTTAGTTTTCTGAAATCATACATTTTCCTAACCCTAGCCGCAAAACCCCAACCTTTTTCTCCATTCCATCCGCAAAGCCCATTATCCCATTTTTTGGCTTTTAGCCGCAAGCATCCATACACCCTAATTCCCAAGCCGTGATTCATTTATATTTTCCATTCAGCCATTATCCCCTTATTCTCCCCCATCAATCCGTGCAACCATTCTCTCCCTAATTAATTCACAAAAAGCCATAACCCTAGTTCACTACAAAGAGCCGCAACAAATATCCCATATTCTTCTCTGCCGTGGCCCCCCCCCCCCAAATAATCTCACCCTAATTCATTCAGCAATGATCTCCTATTCTACTCCAAAATCTGCACCATAACCCTAATAATCTTGCCAGCCGTGGCAATTCATTCAGCCATATTTTTATTCCCTCAATTCCCCCCCCAAAACCGTGCAGTCCATAACCTAAGAACCTAGCCGCAAATCCCATTTGATTCCAGTTTTTTAATCAGCCACTTTCTTCCCATTATTCCTTGCCATCAATCCATGCATCCATTCACAACCTAATTATCCCATCACCCAAAACCTAATTGCGGCAGCCATCATTCTCCCATTATTCTTTTCCCTAGCCGCCACCATCCCATAATTTCCATCCAGCCGCAGCAACCATTTTCCCAAAATCATCTCTGCCCGTGCATTCCCCCATCCATTGCAGATAATTCCAAGCATTGCCGCAGCCTCTCCAACACTTTCCACCACCATACAAACCTTCCTACACCATCCACACCCATTGCCGAGCCATTAAACCACCATAAAACCTATCTATAACCCAGAAATTCACCCAAAAATCATCAAAAAAACTCAATTTGCCGCAGCAAGGAGAAGAGGAAAGAGGAGCTTCGACGCGCACCAATTCAAGTGGATTCGTTGGGCGTTTTAGGTGTAATCATTCCTTTGTGCTTTATGTTTCAATTCAATTGTATTTCTCTTTTTGTGGACATGAGAGGCTAAATCCCCCTAGTTAGCTAGGGGGTGATTCGAAACCATGTTTATGCTTGCAATATGAATTGATTACTTTTGGTTGGAATTTCATGAATGTTGGATTCAATTCATTTAACTGTTTGATTGATAACTTGTTTGTGTATGTTTATTGAGAGTGCACGCTTAATGTTCATGCATGAATTTGACGCTAGAATATAAGTGAGTTTCACCTAATAGTTATGAACTTATATTCACAAGTAGTGGAGGTTGCTTATAAACAATCGCGTTAAATGAATTCTTGGCACTAGTTTCATGCTCATCATAGTAACGAATGCCTCGTCAACACTTATAGTTTTCATGATGCTTAATGATCTTTGATTGTAGCTTTATTGTGCTTTTCACGTAAAGGACTTTTGGAGAATATTTTGAATTGCGTTGCGCTAACCCATCCAATTCATTAACTTAAGGAGAACTTGACGGTTAATTTAAGCGGACCTAATTAACCCGGGGTGTTGAGTTTCATAATTCATCGAAAGACCAATTGAAAATCATTTTGTATGCAAGTGTAACATGTGTGGAGAAGAACCTTCTAGCTAGCATTCATTCCATATTTCATCACATTCATATTTAAATTCTGCATTTAAATTACAATTTGTGCATTTAATTTATTTTCGTCAAAATCTCAATCCCCCTTTACCTTAGTGTCTAATTTAGTTAGAAAGTGTCTTAGTTTGTGTTTATAAGTGTTTTGTATTCTTTGAGTCTTTTGATTTGTTTTAGTATTTTATTGTTTAGTTTTACATTCTTTGAGTCTAGTTTAGTGTTTTTAACGTTTGTTTTACGTTTTTGAGTCAGTGTCCAATTGATTTAGTAATCCCTCCTAATCCCCGGTCTAGAACGATCCCTACTTGCATCTTTACTACAATTGTCACAAGAGGGTTTTAAATTTGTGTGCTTACTTAGTTCGCATCAAACGGTTTCTTGTGGAATCACAAAATTACATGTGGCCTATTCTTGGCCAGCCATGTCGCCAAACAACGGGTAAGAACTAAGAATTGGGGGCAGGAAATGAAAATTTTGGGGGGTGCTTTTCCTCTCAAATACTCAGTGATGCCAGCAATCACAAAAAATGGGTCTTTAATCCTGTTTTTCCTTCTAAACCCTTCTTATATTCAACTAATTTCTTTAACTCCACTACTTATTAATCCCCTATTTCCTTCCAAACCCTTCTTACATCTATTATGAATTATTAACTCCAGTAATCTTTATCTCCCAATCATGATACCAACACCTAGAGCTTCTCCTCCAATCATCTTTAATACACCAACACCCAAAACTTCTCCTCCAATCCTCCTTAATGCCCCAACTCCCAAATCCACTCTAGTTATCTTTCATAGTCTCTCTATAGGAGATGTCAAATTTTAAATATAAAATTTAAATTTGAAAACTTAGGTGCGTGCGACTTTGACCTTTTATAAAATTTTGTTCTTTACCTGATATATCAAATTTAAACTATTATTTATTAATTATTTACTTTTCATAATAGTAATAAGTATTTTCGAGAAATAAATAAATAAAAATGATGAAAACATTTATTAATCATTAAAATTAAATTTGAAGTTGCTGTCAAATTTGATAGTAACCACCTTTGTTGTCAATTCACATCATGCCATATAAGAATTGACATTTCTGTTGGAAAACACTAAAGCTGCCTTTTTTTAACTGTTATTGCTGATGTGGACTTTTTAACTCCTTTAGAGATACTCTAATACAACCATCGCCAAATCTGTTTGTCCTACACCCAATTCGAAATATCATCATCCAATCAACTTGAATACACCCCCAGCCAAAGAATCAAAGTTTGGCCACAAGTGGCTACAATCTGACAAAATTGATGCAAGCTGTCTTTCAAACGTCTATTTTCAGGTTTACAAACCTCTGCCCAATCTCTTTTGTTTTAGAAGAATAGACACATGCAGTTGGTTTGAGAAATTGAACGTATTCGTTTTGATTTGATAGTGGTAGAAAAGACTTACCGAGATCTTAAAACCTAGATAATGAGAAATCTTGCTAGGGTACAACACATAAAAAACTTGAATGAAAGTGAACCAACAGGTAAATCCAAGTGTTGCACCTATACTTAAGGTGAAATTGATGAAGAGATTTGTTGTACACGAAGGGGTTAATTCTTTTAAGTTCTATGTACAACTTGTTTTGCCCAATGATAAAGTCATTCATGATGTAACTATAGAAGAGTTTCTTGCATTTGGTAAAGTGCAATTGTGTAAATCATAGGTAGATTTGGTTATTAGTTATTATTTCCCTATAAGATTGTATCTACGCGGAGGACAAGTAATTCCTCTCCTCTTTACTACTATAGTATGTGTGTGTGTGTGTGTGTGTGTGTGTATTATAACATGAAAACATAAAACTAGATTGAATATAGGTGATATTTTCATGAAAATAATGAATTAAAATTAATGATGCAAATGGATTATGAAAATAAGTTTTTACTAAAACTTACTGAAAGTTACAAACTGTTTTGCCTAATGGCAGTTGATGAACATGAACAACTTGGAGCTCGCAGGCATCCTTAATAATATAAATAATAAGTGTTTGGTTTTCTACTGAAGATTGTCTCTGTTCTTTCGAATACGCAGAGAATTCTTTTTGACCAATGTCCCCTTCTTCTGAGAATGAGCTCTCCTTTTATCCTGCTGAGAGGAATGATTGAGGTTGAGATAATTGAGCCGGGAATCCTGCTTGCATGTGCTGGTAGCTGGAAAAGGCTGGCAAATTATGAAAATTTACTGTGGATTCACGCTGTATCTTTAGAAAAGCTGGATGAACAGTAAATTGTCTGCTTTTACTGTTGATGAATAGTGACTTGTCAAGAATCTGAAATGATGACAGCTACTGCTGATGAAGCTGTTCTGGATACGATCACATGGGAAATTATTATAACTCTGAAATTCAAAATTCAAATGGGTCTTGGGCATCTGGGAGATCTGCCCACTTGGCGGGAAGCTGAGACGAAGCATCAGAAGCATCTGAGTCTGAGTCTGAATCTGAACTTCCTCTTTTGTGAAGCATTGCTACTTCTGCCATAAGCTGCTGGGCCAAATCCAGGAGTTGGGAAGACTTTGAGGATTTCTCTTTCTTCTTGGAACTGGAGGATTTGAAGGACTTTGGTTTTCCCTTAAGAAAGGATGACGGGCTGATGTCTGAAAGAGACTGAACTGGTTCCTGGGCTTTTGGTAACTCAAGAAATTGCTGGTTTTCTGGCAAAGCCTATGTTGATGGTGCAGAAATTGATGGAGCTGGAACCTGGGGAAATTCTGATTTTACTAAATCGATGATCTTTTGATGGTTGAATTTGTCCCATTATTTTACCCACCGAGTTCTGTAAATACCACCATTATCTGCTTCAAAATTCCATTTCAATATCCATGGGATCTTGCACTTGGCCATGAACAGAGAGAAGAGGGAAACCCTGCTGTCGAAACGACTACGATCAAATTTGTTCTGGAACCTGTTGATGAGTACTTGACGAAAGTTATCTGGAATGAGAGAGACATTTGGGCCATGAGTTGCCCACCATTCTGGAAACCATGCTGGAAATCTTAACTTGAAATTTTTATCAAAGGTTATGAACCATGAGTGACTAAAATCAGCTGTCTGATGGAGAAAAATATTAGTCCATGCTTGGATATAATCATAATAATTGTAATGGTTGTTCGGGATAAGAACATGTTGAGTATGAAGAAGTTTGGTATGGTAAAGGGGAATTCCCCATTCTTGCTCAGTGAGAAATTTTCCAATGTGGAGAGAATGATACAATATCTTGTTTTGATGGGTGGTGCTGAAAATGGGTTTGATAGCAATGCTTTCTGTCTCAGAGAGAATGGCTTGGTAATATTTAAGACTTTTGTAGGATTCGGTTGGAAAAAAGTGATAGTTTGGGGGAAGGAGAAGTTTGGCAATGCGCTATGGAGGTTGATTTTTATCAATATGATGTGGGATGCTAAAAAGCCTTTCAGAATTGGGATTTTGGACATAGGGTGATCTTTTAGCAAAGCTAAGTGTTTTTGGGATTGAAGGAGATGGAGATCGAACTGAAGAATAAGGATTATAAGGGGTGGCTAATGCTGTTTGGTAATTTGGACGGATATTTCCTATGGTTGATCCTAGAGGAGTAAATCTGTTTGTAATGGCTAAAGCCGATGAGGAATCGGGAGTAGATTCCTGTTTTACTGGTGCTGGGGTTGGGGTGAGAGTAACTGGAAGTCTTCTCTGATTAGTTCTCATTCTTCCCCTGCAAAAATTCTCTGGTTAAAAAATCAGGGATGCAATTCTGGCTGCCTTTAATGTAGTCAATATCAAAATCAAAAATACTTAATATGGCTTGCCAGCGTGCAAAAATCTGTTTTGATACAATGTTTTGAACATCTTTTGTAAAACATGTTTTGTAGATTTGCAATCAACACGGACTAAAAACTTTTGATTTAATAAATCATCTTGAAATTTGCTAATGCATAATACAATAGATAATATTTCTTTCTTAATAGTACTATAATTATGTTGAGTGGGATTCCAAACTCCTGAATGGAAACGAACAATTTGTTCAGGAGCTTCGGAAGAAGTTTTCTGCTTGAGGATACCTTCATAACCAATGTCAGATGCATCGGTTTCAACTATCTTGAATGAGTTGGGAGTTGGAATGCCAAGGCAAGGCAAAGTCTTGACATAATTTTTGATCTGTTTAACAATGGAAGTATGAATTTGAGACCATGATGGAGGATTCTCTTTAAGACGATCAAATAAAGGTTTGCATTGTTGTCGAAGGTGAGGATAGAATTTAGAAACATAATTGAGAGATCCAAGAAAACGCTGAAGTTGAGTTCTATCAGTAATCTGGTCTGGAAATTTGTCAGCAAACTGGATGACTCGATCTATCGGTTGGATGGTAGATCTATGGATATGATATCCTAAAAATCTAACCTTGGTTTGGAATAACTTAATCTTGATAGCTGAAACAACTAACCCATTGGTCTTAATGATTCTAGTGAATAAATGCAAATGTTTCTAATGCTCATCTATTGATTTTGAAAAGATTAAGACATCATCTATATAAACAATTGAAAAATGACTATATGGATTAAAAATGTCATTCATAATATTTTGAAATTCACTCGGTGCATTTTTCAGGCCGAAAGGCATTACATTCCATTCATAGTGTCCGAAAGAAGTGACAAAAGCAATTTTATATTTATCAGATTCATGAATTTGAATTTGTCAAAAACCTGATTTCATATCAAATTTAGAAAAAATAGTTGCTTGAGAAAGTCTCTTTATCAAATCTCTTTTGTTAGGGATTGGATACCAAATCCATTCCAAAACATTATTCAAAGGTTTATAGTTAATAACTAATTTGGGAACGCCTCTCTTTAATTCGGCATTTTTCTGAACATAAAATGCAGGACATGACCATGGAGATTTACTTTTTCAGATAATTCATTTTTCCAGAAGCTGGTTTATTTCTGTTTTACAAAACTCTAAGACCTCTTGATTCATTTGAATAGGTCGTGCCTTTGTGAGAATTTTTGACTCATTGAAATCCTTAACATAAGGAAGTTTAACAATATATTGTTTTCTGTGCCAAAAAGCATTAGGGATATCTGAACAGATTTCCTTAGCAAGTTTACCAGAAAACTGGCTAATGGATTCTAACAAAGACTTATTTGTTAGCTGTTCTTCAATTCTTTGGTGTTTAATTTCTTCTTGTAAGAAATTAATTTGTTGAGATTTTGCATTGATTTGATGAAGGGTTTTGGAGACACTGTCTTTCTGGAGTTGTTTTAATTTTTTAAGATCTGTTTCCATGCAGAACTCAAAGGTGATTTTTTGACTTAAAACATTGGTAGTGATATGGTTATGATGAACTTTAAAAGGATAAATCAAAGCAATGAAAGGGAGTCCCAATATAACTGGATCAGAAATATTTTTGATTAAAACAAATGGAGTTTTAAAACAAACATTGTCTTGTCAAACATGAGCTTTAGGAATTTCATTTTTCAATTTCATCAGGGATTGGTTTGCAACACTAAGTATTTCAGTAGACTTGTGATAATACTTAGTAGGAATTAACCCTTCTTGAATACAATTCAAGTCTGCACCCAAATCAATTAATGCGATGGTTTCTAAATGAAAATCTTCGATTATTATCTTAATTTTAGAATACCATTTTCTAATTCTTATCATGTCTAAAAGACTTAAGACTAAATCTTTTGAAGAAGCTTTGCTTGAGTGAGCATCAGAATCGTGGCCTAAAGAAGAACTGTCATGTTCTTCAACAAGGGTTTGAGTACGGACTCTACTGAGTTGTGAACGGATTTCTGTATTTTCGGACTTTAGAAACCTAATATCCGATTTGATTTGATTGACTTCTTTTTGCAAATCTTTAATGGCAATTTCTTTCTTAGGCTTACTAAACCTTTCTAAAGTTGTGCTGAGAGAAATCTTTTGAGGTGGTATTTGGCTAGTGCCTGATTCTTGATGTGAAACCAAAGTTTTAAATTTTTTCAAATAAAAAGATTTTAAATCTGGGTCATCGACTTTGCTTATTAATTCAACTAAAAATTCTTCTTGTTCTTGTTGCTTATTAAGTACTGAAATTTTGTTACAACAAGTGTCTGTGCATCCAAACTTGATGTTTGGTGAAGAAACTTCAGTGGAACTGCTATGATCAGAAGAGGATAATTCCAAATCCTTATCTGATTGACTAGAGTCGGTATTTCTAAGTTCTAAAACCTGGATGAGCTATACTTTCTCTTTATCAGAGATTTTCGGCTGATTAATGGCTTTCTTAACTTTACATTCGTTGGCATAATGACCAAATTTGCCACACTTGTAGCATTTTCCTTTTCTACCTTGATGTTGTTTGTCAGGTTTTCGAAAAGATTTCTTTTTAGGGTTTTCATAAAATTTGTTGGATTGTAAAGGTTTGGTGGATGACCTTGGTTTATACTTATGATACCTGGAGTGTGGTTTAGAATACTTGCTCGTGTGTTGAGCTTTCTTCTTCTTGTGTGAATGAGTTATAGGAGGTAAACCATATTGTTCACAGAACGTTCCGAGCTCATATTTGGCAATAGATTTGTCTTTATTGACCTGTTTAGAAATTTTCATATCGATACACATTTTCAAGCCTTCCTTCTGGATAACATTAATTATGTTCTCATCAGTAAGAGTATGATAAGGTATGATACCGTTTTCGTTTACTAAAACATTTCTTATTTTATGAGCAAAAAGGTTTGGTAATCCATTAATAAATTTTTCTTTCCAAAACGGCTGATTATTATCTTCTCGAAGCATGCTCTGGACATAAAAACATCTTTATACCATCTGAAATCACTTAAGGTTGGGCACCTTAAATTACTCAGTTGGTCGTGAACTCTAGTGGTGACATTACTAGATGTTCCTATAAAATGTTCTATAATGGTGTAGAGTAAGGTATTTACTATATCAGGTATTCCTTGTCCTATAGTTTCATCAAAGATGGGGAGTCCTTCCTCATCTTTTTTAACCGCATGACGTATTTCATCTCTTGAATGAGAAGTTAAGTGCTTCTCCCATCAGGAATAAAGCACTCCTGTAAAATCAGTGACCAAAAGGTCGACAATCTGTGTTTGTGTGAGACTGTGGTTAGTGATATAGCTATTAGCAACTATAGACATGTGTTGGAGTTTGTTGAGAAGTTCTTGTTCTGACAATCCATCTATATTCCATTCATAGAGTTTGTCAGCAGAGACTGAAAATTGATTTTGAATATTTCTTTCTTCAAATTGAAGATCTGGGGGTATTGGTCTGGGATACCAGTTTTTTGTAAGAGTTGTAGGGTTGACTGGAGTAGTACGAATACATTTAAGATCAAAAGTTGGTTGAAGATCAACATTTTGAAAAGCATGTTTAATTTTTTGAATAAAAGTATCAGTTTCAGTTTCCTGAGAAGAATCTGAATTAAATGTTTTTTCTTCTTCGATAGAAACATCATGATTTTGTAAAACATTAAGAACTTTCTCTTTTTTGAACTCATTGAGCATTTGATCAATTTTTTGAATAGTAATCATTGACTTTAAAGCAGTAGAACTTGAAGAAGCATCAGCGAAATTCACTAATGGTTTTTCTTTTTGAAAAGATTTTAGCTGAGACAATTTGTCTATTTTGGTTTCAATTTTATCTAACTGTTTTCCAATAGTATGAAGACTCTGGTTTGTAAAATTGTTCTGTTCAATAACAGATTTAAAACTTGCATCTTCTTTTAGAATTTTAAAGGGAGTAGCTGAAATGTTGGTATTGCCAATGGAAATCAAAATGGTTTCTTTGGGAGGATGACTGGAAGAAATCAAAGTTTTGTCTTCCTTAACCCAATTTTCTTTGGTAACAACCGTAAGTCTGTTTTTGGTTTCATAATGTTTTTCAATGAAATCAAAGAAAGATATTTCAAATTGGTATTGTTGTACAAAAGCTTTCCATTCAGCATAAATAGGTAATTTTTCTTCATCAAAATACTTTTTTCTGAAAACATTTCGTCTGGGAATATTTTCAACAGATTCGATGTCAGCTTGAGCTTCCTCCACCGAATTTTGTAAGGTTTATTCAAAACAAGTAATTGGTGATTCACCGATGTTGTTTCAAAATCAGAGGCTGTTGGTGAGGTTGGTTCTTCCTGATTCGGAGGTTGATAAACAGGATGTGCTACTTGTGAAGATGTGTCGACAGACTTTAATTTAATCAAATCATTTATTAATTCTTGTTGAGCAGTAGCAGAATTAGCTTCTTGTTCCTTTAATTTTTTATTTACTAAAGACTTTATTAAATCTTGATCTCGACCCAATCTATCGGTTAATGTGGATCCAGAAAAAGAATTTCTGCTAGAAGCAAATGATTTATGCGAATGAACTGATTCGCAAGATCTTCTTGCTGGACAATCAAAATTAATCTTTACCGTACCATCAAAATATTGTTCAACATTGTCAAGATTGACAAGGTTGTTTTGTATAGCTACTGGCTTGCTTTCATTGATTAAACACCAATCTGAAGGTAGACTGATGTCTGGCCACTTAATGGTTCTAGGGACTTTTATATTTGCATTTTCTTGAGTTGTTTGAATCAAAAGTGTGTGATCACGTGGGCTTTTGGTTAAAACTTGAAAATTCATATTTGTGCCCGTAACTTTGTAATAAACTCTGTAAATAAGTGTCAAAGGCTGTGTTCCTTCTAGGTCTTGGTATCCTGAAGTTTTGATGTTGAGTGTGAGTGCTTTCAGCATGTGTGGGTCTGAAAGACTTATGGTGAGGTCTGGGAAACAATCCAAATGGATAGATCTGTTATAAAGACTGGATTCAATCATTCCAAGTATACTGTCACTGAAGTCAGTGAATCTAGTATCTCAGATACACAACAGAATGGAGGTATTAAGACCTTTTCTTGTTAATGGTATATATATATATATATATAAAGGCACTGTGTAAGGGAATAACACACAGAGAAATCCTACACTTTCTCTACTCTCTCGTTGCCGCACCCCCTATTCCCTTGTCAGAAAAATAGGCTACAACAATCATCAAATTTCCCCAAAAAATTGAAACGTTAGAGTATCTCCAAAGGAGATGTCAAAATCCTAGGTGGAATGTCACTGTGCATATTTGACATCAAAAGTCTTTCCAACTAAAGTGTTATTTACTGACTAGATTTGAAAGCTTAGTGATTTGATGTCAAATTTATTTTTAATTCATTTTAATAGTGGGTTCCTTATTCCAATAACATTTCAACAAATAAAAAATTTATTTCAACATTTTTTTAATAATTACAATCATTTAAAGCTTTATTTAAATAATAAAATAATATTTGACAATTCAGTTAGAGAATTACAAAATTTGATATAAAGCTTCAGATTACCACATCAGCCATCTATTGTAATTTGACTCTTATAATTTGACATTTTCTTTGAAGATGGTCTTAGTTGACATATAATAATATTTGTTTTTTGTCTATAACAAATAGCTTCAATTGGTTATATCCCAAGTTTTTATAAAGCTCATGGATTTTCCCTTGCATTTTGATCATCAAAGCACACAGGTTATTGCAGAAGAAACCATCCAATTCCTCTCTCAATCTTTTTCTCTCAATATTTTCAGATTCAATTGAAACCAGGATCAATTTTTTTAAGGGTTTTTTTTTATTTATAATTTTATTGAAATTTTGTGTCCATAATTTGCATTATGCATTATCCTTTATAAGAAGTGTATCAGTATCAATGGGGGCTGTTCTTTTTTCGTCTGGGTCGTTTTGATCTAGGGTTTTTAGGGCCTCTTGGGTTATGTTGGGGTTTTGGGCGTCTGGGTTTTATTTAAAACTTTGCTTACTGAGTGGGATTCAAGAGACTAGTGCTTAGAGTACGTTTGTTTGGGGATTTTTGAATTGGGATGGCTCGGTTGGTGCTGCCATACAAGAGTTCTGCTTTCGTGAGGACGAATCTTATGGGTTTGATCTCATTTGCTCCTGTGATTGCTCTAAACCCATTTCTTTGATTAGTGTGTGTTTGTTTGTTAGTGTATGTATTCATATATTGAAATATTGTAACTTGCAAACAGTTTCACGGGTGTATGTGATTGTAAGAGAGAGTCTATTGAGTTTTCTAGTAAAACACAGAAGCATATTTGAAATTCAAACTAGGAATCTCCTAAAGGGTTGAAGTCGTATCGCTTTTTGGTGGTTAATAGCTTTGGTTCTTTGTTATTTTTTTTCAATTTTCTTCACTTTAACTATCTCTTCTTTTCTTCTTTTTTTCTTTTTTTTCCTAACCAGCTATTTATCATTCTCTGTAGGATATAGAATGCCATGTCTCTGTGTTGTATGGTTTTTCATCATTTTTCTTTGCTGGTCGGTGGATGCATTGGAGATTCTTGGAGCAGGGGTGCCATCAATTAGAAGATTTCCAGTTATTATTAGGGTTTTAATTTATGTTTGTCCAATGTAATTGGGTTTTCTTTTACGCTCTAATCATGTGTGTCTGTTTTTGCATGTCATTCTTTAAGAATTGTCTAAAAAACCTAGAAAAATTACTATGATATGTAAAGCTGTTTGATAGAACCGAAACCCTATATTGTGATCATTGTCAACTCGTACGAACTTGGCGGCTGATATCAGTTTGCTAATTTACCCCAATATATACCAAAATTGAGAGATTCAGAGTGCAGACACAATGAGTAAAAATCACGACAACAGGTGGTCAAAGCACCTTCCCGAGGACATGATTGAAAAGACAATGAATGAGCTATGCATATTAGTCACAGAGGTTCTTCTGTGGTGTAAATCATGGAGAAGGGTAGCATCTAAGGTTTGTTATTTTAATATAACGTAGCACATTTTATCTCCTTGTCCATGTTGTTAGGCCATATTCTGATGATTTATTTATAATTATCAATTTCATATGAAATGAAGATGGTCGTTGCATTCATCCGCATATCTGTTCATAGTTTAGTTTCTCTTTTTTTTTTTTTTCTTTTTTCTTAAAATAGTAAACCTTACACAGAACCTCCGTGAATCTGATATGCACAGCTCATCCATTGTCTTTTCAATCATGTCCTCGGAAAGGTATCCAACTACCTATTGTCGTGATTTTTACTCATCATTGTGTATGTATTAGACCATAAGCCATCAAGTTTGTACGAATTGACAATTAGCACCTTACAGGGTTTAGAGCATATCAAACAGCTTTGCGAGGATATGAAGTAAATAAAACACAATATTTACAAGCATATCAAACACCTTAATGGGTGTTAAATTTTAAAATAGAAAAAATATTCTTGATGTTGTGAAATAGCAGATATGTGTGCATATGAAGTAAATAAGACATAATATTTACAAGATTTGGCAAGAGTGCCTACATCCTTGTGACAACAGTAGTATTTTTTTTCATTCTCTGAAATAATAAGAGTACAAAATAACTCTCCTTATTTTTCTCTCCTCTCTAGTCTTATAGCTTACTGTTCACTACTTCTGTTTCTTCTACACTTATTTTCCTTTACATAACTGAAAACAAGTTGGATGTGAGTTGCTCTTACCATGCATAAATATCATATGCGTACAAGTATGAGCCACTTTCTTTGACCATGTAAGAGCATCCCTCAAACAAAATAACATCCATATTTACAGCACTCCCTCTTGAATGATCACAAATCTTCGATTGACTGTTTCATTAGAACTTCTCCAATAACCTCATGAGTTGAATAAATGGTCTAAAGAAAACAAAAATACATTGCTCATGTGGCCCATGTAGCATACTCTTAAACACCCCTGATGATAGGGCTGGTCCAGAGATTTTTGAGGTCTGGAGTGAAGTAAAAAAAAGTGCCCTCATTTCATATAAAAAAATTATTTGTTTTCACACGTAAGACATCGATAAAATTATATTTAGAAAAACACATCAAACTCAATAATTTAGAATTCAAACTCAATAATTTAGAAACACGAAATAATTAATTTATTTCATATCAAGAGAAAGAAACTAAAAAACTTCGCCTTTTTAAATAGATAGATTATGAGTTTTGTTTTCCATCTGAACTTTTAAAGTATTTTTGTATAAATCATGAGTTATTTTTTCTTATTTACTAACCTCGTCAATATAAGACTAAAAAAATATTAATGTTTTTGAGTCTTTAAGGATATGTATAAGTAATGAATGAACATTAAATTAAACATTTTGATGACACGTAATATGTGACAACCCGTCCCTAAATTTATGTTTTTATTTATTTTAATCGAGGGAATTGACAAAAATGCTCCTAGAGGCACAGACTTTGACTTCCGTGGAGTATCGTCTAGAGAAATGTATGATTTATTCCTTTAGCGCATTTGTGCAGTACTCGTTGGTACAAACACATAGGCGAAAGTCGTTTGTGAGTCCAGATTATAACGGTATAGTTACGGACGTTTGAAAGTGAGTATTTATATTTTAGTTTATAAAGTGTTAAACTCCCACCTTGTGGGAAGACTGACCAATCAGATTAAAGGGTGATGACCAATCAGAAAAATAGGAGAAGAGAAGCGACCAATCAGAAAAGTAGGAGAAGAGAAGCAACCAATCAGAGGAGAGAGAGAGAGAGAGAGAAACATCCTTTCCCCATTTCTTCAACTCGTGCACACCACAACTCACCGGTGACCCGAGTTGTTTTCGGCCAATCTCCACCATTTTTTCAGGCCAACTACACTCATCCATCACCTGCAACCTCTTCCACAACCTCTCCTCTACCATTTCCACCAAAAATCAAAGGGTTTTAAGGCCTAAACCGGGTAGAACTTCACCGGAGAACCCGGAGGTTCTCGACGGTGATTCCTCTGATCCAGTGAGTTTCACCACCCACCATTACCCTTAATCAACTCCCCTTGGACCCAGGAACATGACCCAACCAGTGGTAGAGACATTGGAACACCGAGTAGGAGAATCAAAGTTCACCCATTTTAGGGTTCCGGCGGGTTTGAGTGAAATTGGAGCATTTCTCGGCCAAATTGAACATGGCCACAGGTATAAAACTTGCTCTACTCTTTGATATTTTCATTTCTGTAAAATTTGAGAATTTTTGGAGATAGTTGAATTTTCCGGTGAATCGGGGCGGCCGACCGCCATGTGTGGCGGCGCGTAATCCGAGTCATTCCCTGTCATTTTTAAGCAAATTTTGACACCTCAATTCCATAGGTGAAGTTCGATTGATGAAATCTCATCGTTTGAACATAATTTTGATAAAGACCACTACTTGAACATTATGTGAATTGACGATCTGACCGTTGGATTGTCACCAAACTTTAATACAATATAGTACGTAATATTTGAGGATATTAGAAACTTACGGATTGGAAATCTGACGTACGGATCTTCCCAAATTGGATTTGTAAGTTTGTAAAATAAAATGTTGACCACCACTTGAATTGGCAATTGACGGAGATCCAACTGTTAGATCGTAATGAAACTTTAGTATGATGTTTTAGAAGCACAATGTGGATCTTTGAAATTACAGAACAGAAATCCGAGATGTGGATCTTCCGGATTGAGTTACATAGGTTTGTGGACCCTACCGTTGATCTTTGACCGACGGTTAACTTTTGGTCAATGGGTCTCAAATCATTCTAAAACGTCATTGGGATGTGTTTTATGTAAGTTACATGTTCTATTAATAAGAGTTATGAGACATGAATGAATAATTGTTCTAGGTGAAGATCGTTCGTGATGTCTCGATATTCGTGCTAGGAAATCGTAGCGCATACCTCAGGTGAGTGGGTCTTTCCCTTTTTATCGTATATATATATGATTGATAATTCCACAAACGCTTTCAAATTGATTTATGCATTTTATGCCACGTCATATATATATATATATATATTTATATAATCTAAAATACTATGATATGGTTGAGTTTTAGATTGCATTATGGCATATCCATATGCATATTACCTACATATAATTGTTGTGAATGCTTTGAAGTGCTAAGGTGAACGATGGATGCATGGGTAACTTCAGGTGAGTTTATGGTGTTATTCGAAATGATTGATTGATGGCATGACTATATTTATGTTTTAGGTAACTCCGACACTGTCGTACAGATTGCAATGATAGGCAACTCCAACACCATTATGATAGGCAACTCCGACACCGTCGTACAAGTTGCAATGATAGGCAACTCCGACACCATCTTGCAGGTTGCTATAATAGGCGGTGTCATATAGGTTGCAATAATAGCCAACTTCGACATTGTCGTACAGGTTGCAATAATAGGCAACTCCGACACTGTCGTACAGGTTGCCTATGAGTCGTACAAGTTGCATTAGGCAACGCCGACTCATGTGTTATCATAGATTGATTTCTGAGTCGTACAAGTTACGTTAGGCAACTCCGACTCGTGGGTTATCATGGATTGATGAGCACCTGATTTTATTATGCTATTGCCGATTTGTAGTGATTTTGGATTATTCTTGGATTTAATGTTGATTTACACTTGACGTCATACTTATATGTAGTATGATTTCCTGGCAACTATACATGTAGTACAACGAGGGGTTATATTGTTTAGAAGGTCTTTATTAAAGCTTTATACTCATGCCCACTCGCTCTTGTTTTTTTTTATCCCTCCAGGTTCTAGTGGCATAGTTTTTGTATCGACGATGATTCGTGGCAAGTCTTGGTATTGGAGATTACCTTCGATGGTATGATTTTCAATCCACTCTGTTGTACTTTATTTATGTTTTGATGTCACGTGTGAAATGAGTTCATTCCCGCTCACAGCGCACTCTCGTGTTTAGGCACTTTTAGATTTAAATTTATTCACATATTCCACATCACCACACTTTATGGCTTCATCACCTTTCAAGTGTCGGCTAGCACAACTCGATTTAGAGTCTTAGTGGACAATCCAGGTCGGGATGTGTCATAATATTATTTGCAAATTTGGTCTAAAAATTTAGTCTACTCATTACTCTTTGCTGAAGATTAGACTTGAATTGGAACGAATATTTAAAAAATAGCAACCCACATAGCTACTAGCTAGTAAATAAATTAACAACCAAACAAAAATATGTAAAAATTGAAAAAAATAAACATGCACATAGCATTTCGAACTTAGGACCTCTCGTTAATTTTAAACAACAAAAACCATTGCTTCTAATTAAACTTCTTGATCATTTAGCCAAATTTTATAAATTTATACTGTTATGAAAAGAAATTTGTAAAAATTGGAATGTAAATAAGCACACATGGTGTTTTGAACCTAAGACATCCTCATTCATTTTAAACAACAAAATCACCAGTTCTAGTTAAATTTCTTTATCAGTAAACCAAATTTTATAAATTTATACTCTTATAAAAACATATATAAATATATCACCCTAATGATTTTGGTGCTCCTAATTTTTTTGGGCCCCGGACGGTCACCCTACCCACACTGGGCCTGGGCCGGGCCTGCCTGATGATATCTCCTTCTGATTATAATAAGCTTGGATTAACTAACTTGTCATCAAGCCGATGTGTGTTGGTGCAATTCTTGAACTTCTGAAGCGAAAACTTTGATGTATAGTTGGTGAGGTTGTGTACCATATTATCTTTGAGCACGTTTTCACCAGCTTCCATTGCTTAATTATTTCAATGAGCGATCTTTATGCATAAAACAAGCACATATCTTTAGTTATTTCATTGGAATAAAACAAGCACATGTCTGTAATTTCTCCGAGATATCAATAGATAAGCTTGATGTCATTCTGAGACCTATATGTTGGTATTGTGCTTCAAAGGAAATGTAACATCTGATTCACTGTATTATGCTAAATAGAGTAAGACACATACTTCACTAAGATATGGTACTTCTGGACCAAGTATCAGTTCTTCATTTTCGTCACGAGGATGGAATCTTTCTTAGTGTCTAAATATTGATCAGTCATTTGAGTGTTCAACGTATGATCTTCAATCCACATGGTTCTTTAATATCATAAGTCTTTGAGTTGATAAAATCTTGTTGCCATATTGTTCGATCTACAACTAGAGACAATATTCCTTTCAACACTTTATAATCTTTTTAAACTCTTCTGGAGTCCCAAATTTTATCAACCCTTGCAAGAGATTTAATATGTTGTAACAATATCATAGTGAAAGTACTTACTAGTGCAATTCATACTATCTACTAGTATTGAGTACATAATTTGTGATTTCCCCTTCCATGGCTTATCTTCAGTAATTTGAATCCTTCAGATATTTTCTACCTTCATGACATAATTATCCTTTGGAATTTATATAGAGCAATTTGTTTCCATGTATACTTGAGAGATTTACTTATGGAGATATGCTTCGGGCATTTCATAAGCCTTTGTATAATATATATATAATTCTCTGTTGAAATGAACAAGTTTCACAATGGAAATCATGTTTACAGGAAGAGTGTATTAAAATTTTAGGTTTCAATTAGGAACCTTGTGTCATATCATAAGAGTGTATTTCACTGTAATTGCTTTTATGTTACCTTCTGGGTTCAACACAATTTGGCAATTTGAACTATAGGGTCTATTTTTTTTTTTTTTTTCATGTTCTTACTAAATTGTAATGGAATTGCCTCTTTTCCATTTTGACCAATAATTTTTCTTTTCGTCGACAAACAAAAGAACACTGCTCAATATCAACACAACTCATTGATGAATCTAGTAGCTACCGTAAAACCAAAATAAACATTGGTTACCTTCAATTTGTGATCCCATAATTCTCATGTGCATGCGCATCACAGTTTATAAGCATTTCATTGCTTTAAATATCTTTACCTCTTCAGGGACGTTGCATTGTCTCTTCTAGGACAGTCATCTCTTATCAAATGATTTGTTTGGAGAATTTGGATCATAACCTTCTCTAGAGCATTATAGAGCTGAGGTTTTTAATCTCCACTTCTATGGAGTTGAATCATTGAAACCTATATGCCTATCATGCTTCAAGCATAAGAGATAATAAATTACCATGTCCATGAACTGTCCTTTTGGGATTTGAATGCATACAGCGAATGTCATGCTTTGGGCATGTAACATTTTAGTAGTATCAAGTCTATGGATAGTCATATTCAGACTTCAATCCATGTGGCATCTTTATAACTTGTTAATGCATTTGGTAATTAGTTAGTAATTTTCAAAATTTGGATTACATTTTTGTACATGATTTGAATGATATAAATTGATGAGACAGGATAATAGTTGAAGTTGTTCTTATCCTTTGGTGGTCATAGACTCAGGTAGAATTTGTTGGGGCTACGAGTAGGATTATCATCATTTAACTTTAATCTTCCACTCACTTAGTCATCCACTCATTTTCTCTCTTTGAACTTCTATGGTTTTATCGTTGATTGTTCTGCTCTAGCCTCTTGCACAATGTAAGTGTTACGTTACGCAACCTTTTGCCTTTGAATGATCCTTCAAAACATCACTTCTTGGTGATTCATCCATACTTAACAGCTTTAGTGTAAAAAGCCAACATCGTACCAACTATTCTAAGGTGTTGGTGACTTGTAATCCTGCGCCAACAACAATTAAAGATGACTATTCATGAGCAATGCAAGGTAAGCAATCAGGTAAAGTTCCAGGCAATTAATTTCAAACCAGAAGTTTGATTTTAGGTTCCAACTGATTGCTTTCTTTCTCATTGTCTTGTAAGCAAGAGCAAAGGCAAACGAAAAGACAAGGAAAAAGCATGATATATACTTTTGCTCTCAACCTTGATGATATGAGATACTTTTGCTCCTGAGAAAAAAAACAATAGAAAAGTTTGATGCTAATGTAGAACTTTTCCATTAAAAATATTTTCTTGTTAAGGAAATGAGTTAGGCATTTTGAGGGACTTAGTTGAAAAGGTATTCTAAGAGGGAATGAAGGCTGAGTATTTTAAGAGGCTTGGCTCAAAATGCATTCTCGGCAAGGAAGAGGGGTTAGGCATTCTTGGAGGTCTGCCTTGTCATGGAGGATAGGTTGACAAATACAAAGATTTTTCAATAGTGGTTGGTGGTGTCGTTGAGGCCTTGTCATCCACACTTGTTCACAACAGTGGTGTAGTTAAAACAGTAAAATTCACGTGTTTCAACTTTGTTAGAGATATTTTGATAGAGTTGTCATCGATTTCTGAAAAGTTAAGATTATGTTTAGGAAATACCAACAAACTTTATTCAGAAAAACTCAAGCTTTTGAAATTCAGAGAGGGGTAACCCTTCGATTTTTGAACAACGACCGTGTTGAATCTCCTTTTATAGAGGCATCAATTGCACCCAAAATGCACACTTGGAAAATTGTTCACCTTTAAAAATTGCATATTCTGTATTTTTTAGATTTCAGTTTATCTGACTTCTTTTTGTTTCATCATATTTTGGAAATAGCTTACGCATCTGACCGTTGTTTTGATTTGAATGTTGCAGAAGATGGACATGTGCCTTTTTTAGGATAATATATGGCGCCCATCTTTCTTATCCTCTAACGGTCCATTTACGATTGGGTACTCTGCAATGAAAAATGATATAACCGTCATAGTAGTAGCTAGGAACATTTTCACTTACAAAGATAAAAGAATACTGTCAAAAAGGTCTGACGAATTGGCTGTTCAAGACTCTCTAACTTTCAGTGTTAAGTATGTGAGTTCTGTATTCAACATAAGCTCACATCTACTTGATCGAACTCGCTAAGTTGAATTAATAATGGCTAAGGTGGCAAGTCTTAAACAAGATATTAGAGGACTCAAGCACGAGAATAGAAAGTTACACAAACTTGCAAATAATTACTAGACAGATGTGAAAAGAAAATTTGATCAACTGCAGGAATCTGAAAGTTAAATTCAAAGTGACCACCAAAGGTTCGTGGCTACATTCTGAATGCACCCGGTGCCTCCATTTCCTAGAGTTCTACCACGTATTGAGGCTTCACAAGACCAGCCTTTGTGAAAGCTCCTCTTTTTGGGTTCATACATCATGGTGAATGTTTTCATGCTATCAAAGCTTATAAAATATCGATTTTGTGTTTTCGAAGAACCTGGATTGGATGGAAATGAAGAAAGCCTTTGAATGCTAGTTGTAGAAGAACCTTCAGTTCCGTAGTAGTAATGGGAGCATGCTGATAACGTTTTGTATGCCTATTTTTACTGAGGAATTACAGAGCGAGAGGGGCGGCAAGTAAAGAGAAGAGAGAATCTGGTGATTCTGTGGTGATGATTTCTTATCCATCGTGTCTTTATTTATAATAGTAAGGATGAGAGAATCTACGTTTTTCAAGTAATACGTTACAACTAGGAAATTATCTAAAAAATATTATAGAATCCCATAAAAATTTACACAATCAAACTCTTAAATAATTTAGGACTGCAACATACCTTACTTTATTTTTGTTTTGGTAGTTATTGTTCATTTTTAAAATAAAAAGGCTCGCTTTTAGCTATTAAAAATACTTCCCAAATGAGCCCTATTTATTTTTAGATTTTGTATGAGGGAACAAAGCTATCTAAGAAGGGGTTTGTTTGGAAATTACATCTTTCAATGCTTACGAACAAGAAGGCTGGGAGTGAAAGCCTTTAGTCGGTCTATGTGGATTACTCTTTTTTCTAGGGGCTCACTTTATTGGAAATGTGTTTCATTGTTTCAAAATTATCAAGGGCTCTTTTATCTTGTAAAATCGTACAATTACCTCATGGGGAGTTAACCTCACCCACAAATGATATAAATACCACAATTGCTTTATTCTTACTCAGTTCAGTAGCATATTTCTATGAACACCTTAAAAAGGATTAGGTTATTAATTGGCTAGGTTAGGACAATGTGTTCACCCTTCTAAACTGACTTCAAAACTTCCAATTCCCCTCTTATCTTGAAACAGACATACCTAGACTAAGATTATTTTATTTTATTTTATGGTTTTTTAAGTTATAATAAAGTAGGTATGGGACACATGTGAGTTAGGCCTATTAGCTAGGATTCATCTTGAAAGAGAAGTACCAATAGACCAAGATATATTACAAGTTTATTCTATTATTAAAACATTATTTTAAATAAATGTGAATTAAGCCAATTAGCTAAAGCAATGTGTCATTCCTCTTAAACTAAGAGAAATTCCCTCCTATCTAAAAAGAGAAACAACACTAGAACAAAAATTAGTTGGTGTACTTTAATGCTTAGTTATATTTTGTTTAACTCAAGCAGTGAAGTTTGGTTCGACTTTTCTTTTATTATTTTTTATTTCTACTATTTTTCATTTTTATTTGTTGGGATACGAAATTTGAACTTTCAAAGCCAACAAGATCCTCTCCGGATCCTTTTGGTGAAGATCTTGAGGATTCATAAATCGTATTTATTCATCGTACATCGTGTGGTTAGTTTTTGTCAAGTATTGTTTTTATTTAATTTTAAATAAAAATATTTAAAATGATTTCTAACCGCATGATATACGATGAACAGATATAATTCACGTATCTCCGGGATCCGCGAAAAAAAATCCGGAGAGGATCCGGATTCCTTTCAAAGATCTTCGATTGAAAATAGACCTCTAGACTAATAAAGGGCTAGTTGCATTTGGTCATTTTGGTAACGTTTTCCTATTCAAAAGATATCTCCAACTACCACTTAGTATTACGGTCTAATAATATTCTTCTTTACTTGTAAGTAAGAGATATTATGTTTGATTCTCGCCAAATGCGATTTTGAACCACATTATTACTAACAAATTGTGAGACTAATCCTACCCTCTTCCTCTTAATGTAGCTAATATCGTTTGTTAAAAAAATATATATATATATATATATATATATATCTATCTCTCTCTCTCCAACCAATCAACCACACAGCCATTTATGTGACAATAATATTCGAATTCCAACGAAAAAATAAGTTAAATGTGCACTCACTGAACATCTCATGCATTCAAGCAGAAAAAATAACGAAGAAACCAAAATATGAGCACTAATAATAGAAAAATATTTCTACTACTCCCTACCATATTACCAACTTCTACATTACGTGCTTCAACTGCAGTATGGGTAAGAAGAAACTGGCACGGAACATCATTCCCACAGCATTTTGCGTGTACAACTTCTACCCTGTATTTTGATTAAGTTTTACGATTAATTAAGTATTGACATGGTATAAATATTACATTTTCTTCCTAATGTTTGAAGACATTCTCCGAATTCTAATCAAGATTCATGACTTTTAGATTGTTAGGCATTGAATTATTGACCAACTTGACCAAAGATTCAATAGTCATGAATTTCGGTCTAGCAATGTGACGGTTTTAAAATTTTGGCATGCGTAATATAGAAGGGCAAATGGCATGGACAATATTAATGACCAATGAAAGACTTCCAAAATGTACGGCAACAGGGCAGCTGATGAGATCGACCTCGCCTCATGTGATCTGCCATCAAGCTATCTGCCAAACCCAAACCTCAAGAATTCATGCACACTAGCTTTACTCACTTCGGTAGCATATTCCTATGCAAACCTTACAAAAAAGGGATTAGAATATTAGAGTCTGTTTGGTATCTAACTTGAGAACGAAACTAAAAATTTTAATTTTTTCTAAAAACACATGTTTTGATTTAAAAATTTTAAATTCAAAACCTTGTTTGGTATGCATTTTCTGAAAACTAATCCAAACAGAAAAGGTCAAACGCCCAGCCCAAGCAATTACCCGACCACTTCATCCCTCCCATCCCCAGTGGCTAAAGACCAATTTCCTGACCACCGCATCCTTCACTTCCCTAGCGGCGACTCCTTTGGCTATTTTACCAACTCCTTACTCCAAACTTGCGCTGACAAAGGCTAATCATGTTGGCAATCTCAAACCTGAGATCCAACGACCATAGGGAAGATATGGTGGCTATGGTGGATGCAAGTGAGAAGAGATAAGATTGAAGAGGCAACAGAGAAGAGAGGAATGAAGAGGCCGGAGAGATCGATTTGTCTTGGCCGGAGGGAGAAGGATAGAGGTGGTGGCTATGGTGGATATAAACGGGAAGGGATTGGAAAGGCAACAGAGAAAAGAGGATTGAAAAGGGAAGAAGGAAGGGAGTACATCGAATGTGAGAGAGGAGAGAGAATGAGAGAGAGACGGGAGTGATAATCCATAAAATAAAAACTCTAAAAACACACTTTTTGTGTTTTCATCCAATAGCCCTTGTTTTCAGATATTTTTGAGTTATGGTTTTGAGAATTGTATTCAAATCCACTACCAAACAAAGATTTTAAATTTGTGACTCAAAACTTGTTTTTGAGTTAAAAACATTGGATCCAAATCAAATACCAAACATGCCCTTAATTGGCTAGGACAATGTGTTCACCCTTTTCAATTGACTTCAAAATTTTGAATTCCCCTCTTATCTTGAAACAGAAATACCACTAGGATTTTTATAATGGTTTTTTGTTATAATAAAGTAAGTATGGGACAAATGTGAGTTAGGCCAATTGGCTAAGATTCCTCTTAAACGGAGTTGAATCCCCTTTTGTCTTGAAAGAAAAGTACCACTAGACCAAGACATATTGCAAGTTTATTCTATTATTAAGACACGAATAGAACAAATGTGAGTTAAGCCAATTAACTAAAGCAACGCGTCGTTCCTCTTGAACTGAGCTTGAAGCCCCTCGTGCCTGGAAAGAGAAATAGTACTAGAACAAAAACTCGTTGGTGTACTTTAATGCTTAGTTATATTTTGCTTAACTCGAGCAATTAAGTTGAGTTCAAGTTTTTATTTTATTATTTTGTATTTCGACTATTTTCCATTTTTATTAGTTGGGGATACGAAATTTGAACTTTCAAAGATGTTCCATTGAAAAGAGACCTCTTACTATTCAACAGATATCTCTAACCAGTTAATCGCATAGCCATATAAAGGTGGGCGTGGGTTGGTTTGGGTTAGTTTTGGGCCAAAATTGCAAACCAAAATCGACCAAAGCTAGATGTAAAACCAATCAGGTCGGTTAACCAATAGTGGTGGGTTGGTTTGAGTCGATCCTCAGTTTGTGTGATGACGAAAACACATAACAAATTTCTCTTCCAAAAGCTACAAAACGTAACACCAATATGAGTGGAAACAAGGTAATCTTGAACTAAATGGTCCCCCCTGTTCTTCTCCAAAGGCACTCTTAAACTAATCGCATTTCTTCTCCAAATGGTCCCCCCCGTTCTTCTCCAAAGGCACTCTTAAACTAATCACATTTTGTTTTCATGTAGTGGAAACAAGGTAACTTGTAAATAACTAACCATTTATATTAAACATGTATTAATTATGATTAAAAAATAAAATTAAATGTATGTGGATCGGTTCGAATAACCGCACCTCTAAGAATTTTGGGCATCAATTGCCAAACCGATTAAGATTGGTGCAGTTTGGTTTAACAACCGAAATTTATAATAAAAAAAATTTTTAAAAAATCCAAACCAAGCTGCTAGTGCAGTTCGGACGGTTCACTCGATTTTTTTATTTTTTTTTTTCAAATGCCCAGCCCTATAGCCATATATGTCACAATAATATTCGAATCACAATCACTAAACATCTTTTTTTTCTTTTAAAAGGAGACAACGAGTAGTAAGCCACAGTTATCCACTCCTTCCAAAATAATAATGAGGAAAACAAAATATGAGCACTAATAATAGAAAAATTGTTCTTCTACTCTTCGTTATATAATGATTTTTATCCATCATTCCCACATGCATTTTGTGTATACAACTTTTAACTTGTATTTTGGTTAAGTTTTACAATAAATTTTGACTTTTTAGTTAAAATGGTCTTTAAGGTTGGTATAACTATGTTTGTACCATACTTGACCAATCCCGAAACTACCGAGCACCAGTCAACGTCATACCTTCAATGACCTATTAAGGGGTTTATGTTGAGGCACCCTTGTCGAAGCACAAGAGTTTCCCTCCAACCAAGAGGCCAATCACAGCACGACACATGTCAACATCAGAATAAGGCTCATAGAGTCCCATATTGGTCACGAACAAAAGCTAGAGATTCTCCTCAACTATAAAAGAATACCATTCTCCTACAATGAGGGGCTAATGTCATTATTGTACTCAAACAATGAGGCCAAGTATGAAGCCCTCCTGGCAGGCTTACATTTGGCCAAACACCTTGGAATTAAACAACTTGACATCTTCAGCGACTTTCAGTTGGTGGTCAACCAAATCATAAATAACTTTGATGCTAAAGATAGCTCCATGGCAACGTATCTTGCACAAGCACAAATCTTGCTCAAGCACTTCCACTACCAGATCACCCAAGTCCCTCGAGTAGCAAATAGTCATGCAAACGCCTTGGCTCGCCTTGCCTCAGCAGTGGAAGACGAGATTGGAAGAAACATTCATGTCGAGTTGTTGGCAACACCAAGCACCATGGCCATGGAAGTGTATAACTTACAACAAGGGGATAGTTGGATCACCCCAATTTATAAATTCCTTGCTTATGGCACCCTCCTAGATGATAAAGTCCAAGCTAAGCAAATTCGATACAAGTCTACCCGTTACCTAATCATCAATGACCAACTCTACAAGCGAGGTTTCACTCTGCCATACTTGATGTGTCTTACACCTACTGAGGGGGAAATGGTCATTTGAGAGATACATGAGGGAGTCTGCGGAGATCATGCCGAATCTTGATCCCTAGCACAAAAGGCTTTTCGCCAGAGATATTATTGGCCAACATTTCACCAGGATGCCATCAAAATATCTCGCTCATGTGACAAGTGCCAACGTTACGTAACTATTCATCACTCCTCTCATGAGCCTTTCACTCCTATGATCAGCCTTTGGCCCTTCGCCCAATGGGGACTTGATTTGATTGGCCTAATGTCTGCGTGGAAGGGCAAGGTCCATTATGCGATTGTTGCAGTTGAGTACTTCACAAAGTGGGCCAAAGTAGAACCCTTGGCAACCATTACTGAGGCAAAAATAGAAGACTTCGTATAAAAGAACATCCTTTGTCGATTCGGCATTCCCAATGAGATTGTCTCAAACAACGGGCGATAGTTTGACAACAAGAAGTTCAAGATTTTTTATTCTACATTCAAAATCAACTTATGTTTCGCCTCCCTAGCTCATCCTCAGGCTAATGAACAAGTTGAGGCAATTAACAAGATAATCAAGCGCACCTTGAAGACTAGCTTGGACAAGGCTAAAAGTTTGTGGCCAGAACTTGTACCCCAGGTTCTTTGGTCATACCAAACTTCATATCGGACTTCAACAGGAGAAACTCCATTATCACTTGCCTTTGGTACAGAGGCGGTTGTCCCAGTTGAGCTCGAGCAAGCAACATATCAAGTTAAGAACTATAGGCAAAGTGAAAATGATAAACAACTTGCCCTCAACTTAGAGTTAGTCAAGGAACATATGGACCAGGCTCACTTGAGGAACATCGTTTACAAGCATCTTGTCTCTAACTACTATGACTCTAAGGTCAAACCTCGCTCTTTCAAAGTGGGGGACTAGGTATTGAAGAAAAGACTGTTATGTGACAGAGTCCTGAGTGAAGCCACACTCAGCCCAAACTGGGATGGACCATTTGAAGTTGTCAACATCAGTCGCCCTGGCTCCTACAAACTCAGAAGTTCTGATGGCGAGACCCTTGGCCATCCATGGAACGCTGATCACCTAAAGTACTATTACAAGTAGACTCACATGGTACAAATGTTAAGTTATAGCCATTCAACATATTTTGTAAGGAATGCCATCTGGCATGAAGTTAATAAAGAGGTGATTCAGACAACTTCGTCCCAACTTTTTTACATTCTTATCACTGGAACACTTGGTCTACGATGACATACCTCTATACTCTAACTCAGAGCGTTAACATGCATACTTTGACACTAAGTAAGTGAAACTAAGTGTTACAACCAACATGGTTCACATATCCAAAGCATAGATTCCTTCATGCATAGCAAAACATTCATAAGCATCACTCATCTCAAGCAACATAAACATCATACATTTCAACACATTCATACATAAGCCAACTGAGCTTCGAAAGGGGTCAACATACTTTGTGTCATTCGACACTGGCTACAATGTGCCTCGGTACCTTGCCCTTATTCTCACCAACCAGGTGATGAAGAAACTCACCTTTGTATCACCAACTAGGTGATGAAAGGGACAACCTGTACTCTAATTATCATCCGGCAACTTGCCACTCTTATCACCAACTAGGTAATGAAGGAACTCACCTTCATATCACTAACCAAGTGATGAAAGGTACAACCTGTACTCTAAATATAATTCGACAACTTGCCACTCTTATCACCAACTAGGTAATGAAAGAACTCACATTCATATCACCAACCAAGCGATGAAGAGTGCAACTAGTACTATTAATAAACATTTTTGCCTCAGCAACTCACCATTCTTCCCACCAACTAGGTGAGAAATGGTACAACTCGTACATGTGAACTCTTAGCATTCACAAATAATAAAAAACCATCAAGCCTTATAGCTCAAAATAGGGATAAGCAAGCTTAACTCAACCCAACTAAGGGAGTATTTATGCCCAACAAGGGTTATAGTCACCAACAAAGTCTTATTGCAAGCCAACAAAGGCTTCAGTGCATGGTATACAAAGATCAAGCTCTTCAGACCTCTTGCATCTACTCCAAACATTTCTCCTCTGCAACAATGAAAACACTACAACTCGTAGAAAGCTTCGCACACTCTTTCTTAAGACTGTGCAAAGCAAAATCAATTCATATGGTTCATCTGAACCTTCAACTACTACAATGTATGGTTTGCCTCGCACACTCTTGCTCAAGAATGTGGAAGCAAAATCTATATATGTTGTCTCTCCCACGTTTTCTTGTCCCTAGTTCAAAAAACAAAACAAAAAAAAAATTGCCAAAAAAGAAATCGAAATTAATTAATTAATAATTATTTTGATAATTATTAATTATTTAATTAATTGTTAATTATTAATTAAGCAATTATTTAATTATTAATTGTGACATGTGGAGAAGGCCAATAAAGCATCAACACATAATAGATAACTACAACATGTAGATTGTCTTCCACACTCTTCTTCAAGAGTGTGGAAGCAAAGCTACCCAAGGGTATGAGCTTCCCACACTTAAGGAAGAGAGTTTCTCACACCCAAGGGCATGAGCTTCCTACACCTAAGGAAGAGAGCTTCCCACACCCAAAGGCATGAGTTTCCCACACCCAAGGTAAAGAGCCTCCCACATCCAAGGGCATGAGCTTCCCACACCCAAGGAAGAGAGCTTCCCACACCCAAATTCAATAAGCCTTCCACACACTTCTTCAGGAGTGTGGAAGCAAAATCTATTTATGTACTCTTCAAAAAAGCTTCAACTGAAAACTTTAACAAAAAAAAAATTTCAAAAAGCCTGGAAGCAAAATCTATTTATGTGCTTCAAAAAAGCTTCACCTACAAAGTTTTAACATACATGCTTCACCGACAAAACTTCAACCTAAAAGCTTCACCTACAAAATTTCAACCACAAAACTTCACCCACAAAGCTTCAACCACAAAGCTTCACCTACAAAGCTTCAATCACAAAGCTTCGCCTACAAAGCTTCAACCTAAAAGTTTCACCTACAAAGCTTCAACATGAAAGCTTTACCTACAAAAATTCAACTTACAAGCTTCACCTACAAAGCTTCAACCTAAAAGCTTCACCTACAAAGTTCAACAAAAAAGTTTCACCTACAAAGCTTCAACTACTCAAGTATGTATCCAAAGAAAAAAGCTTCAACCATTCAAGAATATCAAGGCACCTCCTTCGGCAACTCTCATCGCCTGGAGACTTGGGGGACTCCCACTATATGCTATTACACTTCAGTACTTAGAAGTTTCGTGATTATTCAGTGACTTGGTTTTTTGCAAGTCCCCAACCGAGAAGCTTTCCTCACTAGGGAACTTAGGGGAGCATTGTTTGTACCATACTTGACCAATGTCGAAACTACCGAGCACCAGTCAACGTCATACTTTTAAGGACCTATTGAGGGGTTCATGCTGAGACACCCTTGCCGAAGCACAAGAGTTTCCCTCCAACCAGGAGGTCAATCACAGCACAACACATGTCAACATCAGAATAAGGCTCATAGAGTCCCACATTGGTCGCGAACAAAAGTTGGAGACTCTCCTCAACTATAAAAGAAGACCATTCTCCTACAATGAGGGGCTAATGTCATTATTGTACTTAAACTAGTCATTAGAACCCACTAATAATAATTATGCTTAAACTTATGTATTTGTGTAAGTTCTTCACTATTAATGAGAACTCCTCTACTCCGTGAACGTAGCCATACTTAGGGCGAACCACGTACATCTTATGTTTGCTTCCCTATCTCTACCTCTTTTCACATCATCATCACTAGGTGACTGGAGCAACCGAGTGAAGGTCACAAACTTGACACTTTACGTTGTTCCAAAATGTTCACCGATTTTGTGCATCAACAAACTCTTCATTTTGATCCTTGAGATTTGAAATCAATAGAAGTGGTCCTAAATTTGTTCACCATCAATCATTTTGGTTCTTCTGTGAAAATTTCTGTTAAATATGGATAAAATAACAAAAATAGCCTTAATTTAATAAAGCATCGCCCAAAATGTTTTGAAAAAATTTAAGGGTATTTTTGTCATTTTATCCTTATTTAATGGAGGTTTTTCACAGAATAACCAAAAAAATTGATGGTTGACAAACTTAGGGATCACTTGTAACAATTTCAAATCTTAGGGACCAAAGTGAGAACTTATGTCAATCTCAAAGACTATTTTGGCTAAAAAGTCTTAATTTTTTCATAGGTCGCAGATTTGTGGTACTATTTTTGTGCACAACTTTTCACACACATTTTTGTGGGTCCATTGGGCAATGTATTTTAACAATCTGAATTGTTTATCTTTTAGAACATCAGTCATAGATCATCCTTGCAAATAATTTGACAAATCCAAACCATTAAGACATTCATTTAAAGTGAGAAAATAAACGAATACAATTCTACAAGAAAACCATGAACCCTTAATCTAAGCCAAAAAATTTTAAACCATAACTAAGAAACTGTTTTTCTCCTTCAACCCTTATGGCTTAAAATTTTAGCCCGAAATTATTAAATAATGATTTTAGCCTTTATTTTTTTAGTAACTTTTTTGAAAATAAAATTTATGTAGATTATCCTAATTATTTTTATGAACATTTTAATCTAAAAATATTTAAATTTCGATAAGTAATTAAAAATCATACAAACATATAGGTATTTATAAAGTTTTAAGTGAAATTTGATTTAATAATTTTTTAAAATTATTTTAGACATTATATTTAATTTTGGCCATCAAATTTTTTTTTTACCATTAAATTTGATCTCATTTGATCAAAGCCATAAGATTATAAGTAAAAAACAAAATAAGTTTGAAATATGACAGTTTGATGGGTCCAGAATAATTTAAGTTAGGCTTAATGACACACCCCGATCGAGATTAGGGCATGCTGGCCGTCATGTGAAAGTGACGTAACCATGTGCACAGTGCGGAAGCTAATAAAATAATGCAAATAGTACGAATAAATAAAAACTAGCATACATAAGGTAATAGAAAAAGTGCTAGCGTAAGTGAGACACAAGTTCAGAGCAATAAGCCTAAAGCAGTCCAAAAGAAAATGACGCAACAACAGTACACCCAAAGGTGGTCCTACGCTGGTGATCGTCTGTTAGATATGCCGGGAAAGCCCTCTGGGAAACCACCAAACGTGCTAGCCAACTAGAACCTGGAGGGGCACAAAACAAAAGTGTGAGTGGGCAAAAACAAAGCTTTTCGAAAACCATTTAATAAATAAGTTCTAACCCCTCGCCGTAAAACCTGTATACTTCCCAGAAAATAGAGTACATATATATATATATATATATATATATATCAAGCTCAAGGATATGCTATACCAAGACCTCAAATAAAATGCAAGTGCTCAGGTAATATCACATCCAAATCACATAAACTGTCAGCCGGAGTCACCTAACGTGACCTGTACGGCTGAATCTAGAGCTCAAATCTCAATCTCACTATCTGGACCTGCACACGAGTCGGAACCACCTAAAGTGGTCTGTACGATAGGCCTGGATGTAATACATATAAACACTCAAGTGCTACGATCACGTGAAGGCTGGGCGAATAATCGCTGGTCACCTACGAGTCGGAACCACCTAAAGTGGTCTGTACGATAGGACTGTGCACCTAACTTGGATCCAAGCTGAGCGTGTGGTGCGGGAAGTGAACATCATGTGAAGGACTGTGCCCTACTCTGGGCGGGAGCACTAACACCGGGGTGCAGGTTATGAGCTCTCTATGTACCTCAAATCACTACTAAACGTAAATATAAATTACCACTCACCTGGCACTTACCTGAGCGTCCACAGCAACAATACATACACACATATATATATAAATGCAACTAATCATGCATAATAACCGACAATATAAAAATGGCATATAACTAATAAACATTTAATTCAATTTCTGGGAAAATATAAGTATATAGGTATATACGGAAAACCAAAAGCCCACTCATTGGTAAGTGGAAGGGTCGTAACCCCCCCCGCCTCGAGTGACCACGCTCGTCCTCGGGATACGTCTCACCTATATGCGAAACAACTATAAAAACGTTAATTTTAAAGCACATAACCAACCTTTAGAAATAACTTCTCATACAATGCTCAAATGGGGTGTATGAATACACCAACGTGATCTACTCAACCTCAGGAACATCCCCATATTTTTAAAATAATTTTTCACCGTCGCACGCGCTCCCACGCGCCGGCCACGCGCAGGCACGTGCCTGCACCCTGATGGCATCAATTGACGCCGTTAGGAATATTCCGTTATTCCTAACGGTAACCGTCAACGGCGTCAGGAATATTCCGTCATATTTGACGGAATATTCTGTCATCTTCTCCGGTGAGCCTCCGGCACCGTCGCCGGCGTCGGAAAACTGGGAATTTTTCAAATCGTCCTATCTTCTTCGTTTTTCAACCAAATTTCACGAAATTGGTACCAAAATGAAGCTTACAACGAGAGGAACACAATCATACCACTTTCAAGTGCTAAAAACCACAAAATCTCACCTGGAAAATCACCCCAACTCCGGCCAACTTCGAAACTCGTGATCCCGACGTCCAAAACCTTCAAACGAACCACCCCGAGCCTCCTAGGGACCTCACCAAGCTTCCTACAAGCTTGAAATTCCCTAAAACGTGAGAAATTACGTGTGCATGAACAGTACCAAAATCGGGCATCATGAGTTTGACGTGAAAACGAAGGTATTCTTACCTGAAATGGGTATGGTTAGACTCCTACAAGCCTCACGAGCATGAATATGGTCTTGGTTTCTCGATCTGTGGAGATTAGAGTGGTTTGGGTGTGTGTCCGTACGTTTCAAGGAGAATGGGAAAGGGATGGGGCTCGGGACAGGGGAGTACAGGGCAAGGGAATGGGTGTGGGTGCAGGTTATGGTGTGTGGCCCAAAACATGCCAACAAGAAACCCAAAAACAACCACAAAACATAAAGAAAACACACTAGGGGCAAAACTGTCTTTTCACGCGTACGTTTTAACATTCCCGGGACGGGCTGTCACACTTAAATCCTGGGAAAAATCTAGTCCAGAGATATATTTTCTCCCCATGACTTATTTTAGCCCAATGGTTGGAAAACTGGTGGGAATCTAGCCCACGTCACTAACACTTGATAGAAAAATATGAAAAAATTAAAAAGGTATGGGGGAAGTAATTCGGGTGTGCGAATATAATCTCCCTTAGAGCTTATATTTAAGTTTTATCTCATGGGTTGGAAATGGTCATATAGTTTCAGATTTAGATGATTTTTGGTACACATGACTTTTGAGAGAAGCCTTAAAATATAGATTGATCAGATCGTTGAAATACATTACGAAAATAGGCTCCACAAAAACGTGTGTCAAAAGTTAATTAGAAAACTGATGACACACATTTGTCCCATATACAGTGTAATGGTTACCTGAAAAATGTGTTTAAAGGATATAAAATATTACATTTTCTTCCTAATGTGTGAAGACATTGTCCAAGTTCCAATCGAGATTCATGACTTCAGATTGTTAGGCATTGAATTTTTTACAGACTTGACCGGAGATTCAATAGTTCAGAATATCGGTCGATGCTGCGTGCGGTTCGTTTAATAATTTGCGCACGTGTAATATAGAACGGCAAATAGCATGGACGAGATTCATGACCGTTGGAAGACTTCCAACATGTACGCCAATCAGATACGCAAGCTGGTGAGATCGACCTCGTGCGATCACCAACACCGCTCTGTCGCGCTGCCACCAAGCTACCTTCCAAACCCAAACCTCAAGAATTCCTGCACGCTTGTAACGAAAGCCATCGGAATATGCCAAGTCATGTGCCAAGTTGATGGACACGTGTCGAGTGTGGAGGGAGGCGTTGTGTAATGGGGTAAGAGAGGCCGGACCGACAGGACTGTAGGATGGAAGTCGAGGAGGGTAGGTGAGTGACTTTGACATTTCTTTATTCTATTTTTTCTTTTTTTAAAGAACGATATTACATTAAAAATGTGGAAAACGGATTAAATCTTACAATGTACTATCAATAATATGATTTAAATTTGTTTTTAACAAAAAAAAATCAAACTTAAAACTTCGGAGGTGGGTGACCTGGACATTTCTTCATTCTATTTTAAACACCTTTTTATTTTATTCCAATCCGAAAAAATAAACATTAATTTTATTTCTATTGGTAAATATTTCCTAAATTAATCTAAATTCTACAGAGCCATATGGTTTTTCCTTGGCTCGGCTCGGCTCAGCTTATTTTAATTTGCCTTTCATTTCTTTTTTAACTTTCAAACCTTTTTTTTTTTTTTTTTTTTTTTACTTGAGGAAATAAAACGTGGTTAGACTTGACCAAGACTCTCACAAAAAATAAAATAAAATTTTCCAATTACTACCATTTTTTATCTTTTTAATAAGCTCTCCCACCCACTTAGTACTACTGCATAATGGTATTCCTCTTTATTTATAAGTGAAATGTCTTAATTTTGATTATTACCAAATGCAAATATGAATCACATTATTGCAAGCCCATTGTGAGTGAGAGGTCTTAAGTTCAATTTTATATTTATAAATTCATTGAATCCAACGGTTAAAATCTAATATGATCAAATCCAACGGTAAAAAAAAAAAAAAAAAAAAAAAAAGGTCTAACAGTTCAAATTTAAATCCCACGATTAAAATATTTATAAAAAAATAAAAAAAATCTTCATGTATTTCATATTCTTTCATAGTGTTCCACAAGTTTCATGGTGTCGGTTCAGTGATTTTTCAATATTTATTAGAATCTAAATATTTTTAGGTTAAAATGTTCATAAAATTAAATTTGGGTAGTCTACATAATTTTTTCCTAAAATAAAGTTACTTTAAGAAAAAAATAATCCTAAATTCTTTCTTTAATAATGTGGGCCAAAATTTTAACCCATAAGCATTGAAACATAAAAACTATTTCTGGATTAAAACCTAAATTGACCATGAGGACCGCACCCTTGGTTTGTAAAGTATACATATGAAACACATTTTTTATAACGTAATACAACATAAACTATACAATTTGCAGTCCATAATTAGCCATGGAACTTTTTTTTTTTTTTTGAGAAGAAATGATAGTGATTTATTCATCAAAAATCAAGAAAGCATACAATCTTGTAGAAAAACCTCTGACAATGAATCTGAAGGTTCCTCAAACTAACAAGAATTGAAATCAGAGGACAAGGCCAACTTGACCATACAGAGCACCGCAACATTTGCAGATCAATGAACATGACAAACCTTAGATTCAACAAAGACTCTCAGACCCTCTCTGATGTCCTCAACCAAAAGATCAGTAGGCGAGGAGCCCTTCTTCAAGTTACCGATGTCTTAAACCATCTACAGGATGTCAGTCTCTAAAACGACATGCTACCAGTGCCTCTGCACAGCCCATAGAATCCCATCCCGAGCAGCCATAAGTTCAACCATTATGGGGTTAGTCGCGTGTGGTAATTTTCAGACAAAATCTCCAGCATAGCTACCAGCTTCGTCACAAAAACTACACCAATGCCCACCAAATTCACAGCAAAACAAAAAAACCCATCAACGTTTAATTTTACCCATCCAGAAGGGGAGGACACCAACGGGATGGTGAGGGCAAAGGTTTGGGAGAGAGAACAGGTTGGGCTTTGAGGAAATCAAGCGAAAAAAGATTGGCCATATAGCCAACCAAAGCAGGGTTCTCAAGTTTATTATCCCATAGTAGCATGTTTCTAGCCTGCCAAATTGAGTGAATGAGCACCAAAAACAGATTGTGTTGATCTGCAGAAAGTGAGGCCATGCAATGATAGAACCATTCACAAAACTAGGTTGAGACGCCAGGAGGGACAACAAGGTTCAAGTTGGCAACGAGGTCGACAGTGTGGGTGAAAGGACAAGAATTAAACACATGTAGCACCGACTCCGGAGATGAACTACAGAAAATACAGGTGTTGTCCACCGCCAGCGCTGAACGGATAGGTAGTACATTATGGCAAGCTCTCCAAATGCACATCTTGATTTTACCCAGGAACCTTAGCTTTCCATATGGAATTCCACATCAGACCAGCTGGAATACTTGCAAATAGTGTAGATAGTGAATCCCGCATATAATAGGCAACTTTGTAGGCACTCTTATTCGAAAAAAACACCTTTGGAATCATAGTGCCACATTAATATATTCAGGAGAAGCCTTCCGCTTAACGGAATAGAGAGAATTAAAGCCGCATCACCTGGAGGAAATAAAGCATTGATCAAATCTGCCTTCCACGAGGATGTTTCTTTATCAATCAGATCCGAGACCCACTCAATAGCACATCCGTCAGGGCGGGACCAGAGAGGTCGAAACAAGTGGAACCGCGGAAGCCATTGGTCCTGCCAAATGCAAATGGAGCATCCATTGGTCCATAATTAGCCATGGAACAAAATCTTAAGGAAAAATTAGGTTTTCATTGCTCTTTTTGCTACTCCATTGATTAAAACCTTATCCCTTTTTAATTTTTGATCAAGGTCCTTAGGTTTTAATTATGACATCCCACATCGCCCAGGGGAGTGATCTTTAAATGTATATTCACATCCCTACCTAGCACGAGGCCTTTTGGGAGCTCACTGGCTTCGGATTCCATGGGAACTCCGAAGTTAAGCGAGTAGCGTGAGAGAGCATTCCCAGGATGGGTGACCCATCGGGAAGTTCTCGTGTGAGTTCCCAAAAACAAAACCGTGAGGGCGTGGTCGGGGCCCAAAGCGGACAATATCGTGCTACGGTGGTGGAGCAGGCCCGGGAAGTGGTCCGCCCCGGGCCGGGATGTGACAATTTGGTATCAGAGCCTAACCCTGGCCGTGTGTGTGCCGACGAGGACGTCGGGCCCCTAAGGGGGGTGGATTGTGACATCCCACATCGCCCAAGGGAGTGATCCTTAAATGTATATTCACATCCCTACCTAGCACGAGGCATTTTGGGAGCTCACTGGCTTTGGATTCCATGGGAACTCCGAAGTTAAGCGAGTAGCACGCGAGAGCATTCCTAAGATGGGTGACCTATCGGGAAGTTCTCGTGTGAGTTCCCAAAAACAAAACCGTGAGGGCGTGGTCGGGGCCCAAAGCGGACAATATCGTGCTACGGTGGTGGAGCGGGCCCGGGAAGTGGTCCGCCCCGGGCCGGGATGTGACATTAATAGATGTCATTAATTATTTCAATAACAAAATATTTTTTATTTCTAAATATATTCATTTATTGTTAGAAATGTTACATATGGTATATTTATATTTATGGCTAAATTTTTAATCATATATATATATATATATATATATATATATATATATATTAGTTTGTACCCATTTTTAATTTGCAACTCTTTTTAATTTGTACCAATTTTAACTTAGTTTTAATTTGTACCCATATATTTTTTTTTTCTGCCCATATTTTTTAACTTATTTGTACCCATTTTTAATTTTACTAAATGTACCCATGCTAATTATATGTATTTATTTTATGTTTTAAAATATATCAATAGTTATTTTTTAAAATATGTTAATAATTATGTGGGTACATTTTTTTTTTCTATAATTTTGTGAAGAACAATATTACTCTATTATTGATTTTTAATTATTTATTATATTTTAAAAATATTATTTGAATTTGTTTAAATTTCATAATTTGTGGGACATTAAATGCATAAATGTATAAGTTAAATTTCTTAAATGATGCTAAGGACGTCAATCAAAATATTTAAAAAATAAGTTTTTAGTTTAACAATTAGGCTGATTAAAGATCGGAACCAAAATGACCCAAATCTTAATTAGCCATATATCACAATTTTAATTCATTTATCAGTTGAATAATGTAATTCATCTTTAGAGATAAAGTCTTCGATGGAATACCTCAAACAAATTGAGGTAATAGCTTTTTACATTCATTATTTCAAATGATAAACTGATTTATTAATGCTCAAATGCGAATAAAAATGTCAACATCAACAACTGAAATGTTAAAGAGCTAAATCGCTAGTGATATTCCTCTTCTAAAAAGTAACTTACCAATTTAGGTGACATTTTTTTATAAAATCCCCTCAATTTTTTTCGAAAATATTTCAAACAGGTTGAGGTAAGTGTAAGTATTCACCTATAGATTCGAATTTAAGAACATTTCGATTGAGAGAGCTTTGTTCCATGCTCACTTTTGTAATTATTAAGAGCTACCCATGTGGTTCTTTTTTGGTGCACATTTTCCACACACAAAAACAAATAATAATACAGATTAATGAATGAATGTTTAAAAATCTAATTCAGCTCGGCTTCCAAAACCCAAAACATGCACCTTACCTACTCTCTTTTTTTCTGTCGAATCGTAAAAGAATATAAGGGAATATTCTTGTTTCTCTTTTTAAGAGGAAGAAATATTCTTGTTTCTCTATTTATCATGCTTGAATAAATTTAAATAAATTTTAAAATATGATGAGTGAAAATACACCAAAAATTTGAAGGAAAAAAACTTTTTTTTTTTTATAAACAATATTATCTATATTAAGAGGAAGGAGAATTGGTTTAGTCTCATAATAAATTAGCAAAAACAAAAAAAAAAAAAAAACCAAAACCACCTACTACTCACTGTGCAAAAGTATATTGACTTTTACCCAAAATTGTTGAAACGCTTGATTCCAAAAATACCCTTCCAACAACCCGCAAAACCCCGGAACAACCCACACTCATCCCCTCAACTGCCCAACACCGCATCTCTCTGTAAAGACACCCTGTTTTCTTATAAAAGCCCTCCCAATCTCCTTTTCCTTCCTCAGGTAGCCTCTGAGATTTCTCTCTCCAATCTCATTGTACCTTCACACCCTATAGAAAAAGTAAAAAAAAAAAGAAAAAATCTTCAGAAAATCTAACAAAAATGTCGCTCACAAGCAGCAGCGCTCTGATTCCCACCAAATCCGGCTTCGTTCAAGGTCAGTCTCTCTTACCCTCTTCCAGAACTCACCAACCCTCTCTGCCCATCAAGTCCGTCTGGCCAATCGTCGCCGTCCACGCCGCCGAGCCAGCCAAGAACCCAGTTGTCTCCGATAAGCCGCCGAAGCAGCAGGCTGCTCAGACGGCGTCTTCTTCTTCTTTGGTGACGAAGCACAATGCAGTTCCGGCGAAATGGAGCTTGGAGACATGGAAATCTAAGAAGGCGCTGCAATTGCCGGAGTACCCGAATCAGGAAGATCTCCAGTCGGTGCTTCGGACCCTCGATTCGTTCCCGCCTATTGTGTTCGCTGGTGAGGCGAGGAACCTGGAGGAGCTTATCGGGGAGGCCGCCATGGGAAACGCGTTTGTTCTTCAAGGTGGGGACTGTGCTGAGAGCTTCAAGGAGTTCAATGCCAACAACATTCGTGACACCTTCAGAATTCTCCTCCAAATGGGCGTCGTTTTGATGTTCGGAGGCCAAATGCCCGTCGTCAAGGTAACACTTTTTCCCAATTATACGAAATTTTCCGGGTTCTATGTTATTTCAATGAAAGTTCAGTAATTTGTGAGCAAGTTTGGGGATTGAACTGAATTGTGAATCTGGGTCCATTGTTTTTGCTTGAAATTTCAGTAATTTGTGTGTAATTGTGGGAATTGAAATGGATTGTGAAACTGGGTGTGGTTGTTTACATAGGTGGGAAGAATGGCGGGTCAGTTTGCGAAACCCAGATCGGATTCTTTTGAGGAGAAGAACGGTGTGAAGCTGCCTAGTTACAGAGGGGATAATGTGAATGGAGACGCCTTCGATTTACAGTCGAGGACTCCAGACCCCCAGAGACTGATTAGAGCCTATTGTCAATCTGCTGCTACTCTCAACCTTCTCAGGGCTTTCGCTACTGGAGGTTATGCAGCTATGCAGAGGGTCACACAGTGGAACTTGGATTTCACGGAGCACAGCGAGCAAGGTGATAGGTATGTTTCTTCAGTTTTACTGTGTTAGAACTTAGATTAGTGATAAATTAAATAGAATCATGTGGCATGGACAAGTGAAAGACTTAATTACTTAAAAAAGTAAACTAATTTCATTAGATTTTGGTGTTTTTGGGTGTCGGTGATCACGAGTTAGTGAGTTTATGCCTATGCCCTCAGTCATTATCATTGCCTTGCCTATTTGTTTGTTCTTTCATCGAGTATATTCGTCATTTATGTGTTAAAAGACTTTTTAACCTTTTGTATCTTTTTGTGCTATGTTCTGTACCTCAAAGATATGCAGATGTAAATTGCGGAATCTAGTGTTCTTTTCGCCAATTAATTTCGGGACCGCATGAGTAACCTTTAGTGCGTGTGTGGATAGCGATGGTTACATAATATCACATTGTCTGGTGGTGTTTGATGTGTTTTTCCTAATAATCCAAATTACCTGCTTTTCTAGTCTCTAATGAATAACAAGTTGTTTTCTAAAACACAATTGTTGGAATCATATTAATATGATGATAAGTGTACCAAGTTCTAAATCTTGATTTGGTTAGGTTTGGTATTCTACATGTTTATTAGTAATCTTGTCATGGCGGTGCCCGGAACTAGTATGTCACCTAATGACTCGTACCAAATTTTTATCCAATAATAGCATATTGATATGACTTGAAGTGTACCAAACTTCCAATTTTTATTTGGTTAGCTTTGGTAATAGTTCTACCTAATAACATGTGTTATCCTGATTTGGCATGTCAGATATCGGGAGCTAGCTTCCAGGGTTGATGAGGCCCTAGGATTCATGACCGCTGCCGGGCTCACAATCGATCACCCCATCATGACAACAACTGAGTTCTGGACATCTCATGAGTGCTTGCTCTTGCCTTACGAGCAGTCTCTTACTAGGTTGGATTCAACTTCCGGCCTTTACTATGATTGCTCGGCCCATATGCTTTGGGTTGGTGAGCGTACCAGGCAACTGGATGGTGCTCATGTTGAGTTCCTTAGAGGTGTTGCCAATCCCCTTGGAATCAAGGTAATTCATCTCCCGTATGATGTATATGTCCTGTTCAATCTAATTACAATGGAGGAGATCAATATGGGATCACTTTTGTGATGCAGGTCAGCGATAAGATGGATCCAAATGAGCTTGTTAAGCTCATTGAGATTTTGAATCCTCAGAACAAAGCTGGGAGGATAACAGTGATCACAAGAATGGGAGCTGAGAACATGAGGGTGAAACTTCCTCATCTTATTAGGGCAGTCCGCAGGGCTGGACAGATTGTCACATGGGTCAGTGACCCAATGCATGGAAACACCATTAAGGCTCCCTGCGGCCTCAAAACACGTCCTTTCGATGCCATAAGGGTATGATTCTTATCTTTTAGCGTTTTTCTTTATTCAACTGTTAGGTTTATTGCTCACTTGGTGTAGATTAGTCATGTGGTAATTAATAAACATGTTGGTTCAGAGCACCTAATTAGTAAATAATAAATGTTTTTGTTGAAAGCTTATAGCAGCCATGAGAACAAAAATAAATTTGATTTGGCTTGCACATTGCTTCCGTACGCATTTGTTGATTTTGTCTAATTAAGTCCTCGTAGTCATGGCACTTTGCCTATTTTATTTCAGCTAAGCTTTCATGAATCATGACAACCCGCTGAGTGACTATTTGTCACAATTTTCTATTGTCTTCTTTGTCGTCCACCAACATTTGCATTCAATAGAAGGCCAAATTCCTCAACATTATAATCCATATTGTTGAAAATTTCTTTAAGTTTGTTGGGGTGGGGGCAGCCAGCTCAAGTGTCCCACTTGGTGGCCATTCTGTAACTTCAAAGATAGACGTCTTAATGATCATCTCCTAGCAAATTGACTCGTCTGATGGCGCAATGTGTAGGTGTAGTAGGTGGGAATAGAATGTCTTGTAAGGGGTGTTTGGTATAACAGTCGATGGAAGCATTAGAAAAGCATATTCGAGCTTCGGGTTTTTATTCTTTTTATTTTTGTTGGCGGGGTTGGAGGAGAAGAGAAAATGGGGGAAAATATTGGCAAGAAGTTTTAAAATGACAATTCTGGTAGGTAAGGAATTGTTTTCAAAATCGGCTAGCAGCCCGTTTTGCGTCACAAAGCACTAATTGTCTTAGCGGGAATTGGTGGGAGATTGTATTCGTGTATATCTATCTATTTAATTTTGTGAATTAGAAATATCTGATAACAAGGATGGTTCAGCTGTACTTAAACTTTATTATTTGCTATTTGTTCAGGCGGAGGTGAGAGCGTTCTTTGATGTGCACGAGCAAGAAGGAAGCCACCCAGGTGGTGTTCATCTAGAGATGACAGGCCAGAATGTGACAGAATGCATTGGAGGTTCACGCACTGTGACATTCGACGACCTTAGCTCACGCTACCACACTCACTGCGACCCAAGGCTCAACGCCTCACAATCTCTTGAGCTCGCCTTTATCATTGCCGAGCGCCTCAGGAAAAGAAGGATCAAGTCACAGAACCCGGTTGCCGCTTTAGGTCTGTAGAATGGTCTCAAGGGTTGAGAACCCTGGAAGTTATTTTATTCATCTTTTCCAAACTGCAGTGTGCTAATACGTCACTGGTGTTTAGAGATAATATATGTTGTGTGTTGTACGTACTGGAAGTGATGGTCTGAGACTTTGAACTTTGAAGCGAAGGAAAAATAAATTAAATAATGCGTATGATTTTGACTTTGCCATGTGTGATGCATACATTTCATATGCCCTTCTCCGAATATATATATATATATATATATATATATAATTATTAGCACTACAAAAATTTCATTTCATATTTCAAACTTTCTATATTAAAAAAGAAAAATACGCTTGTGAGGAGTGTAGAATGAAATTGAAGTGCCAATAACAATACCCTATATATATATATATATATATATATATATGTATGTATGTATAGAGGTGGACAAGTTGAATTGCAAAGAAGACCGCAATGCCATGTGTGATGCATACATTTCATATGCCCCTCTTTGAATATATTTAGAAAATTGTTATTAATATTTCAAAAATTTCATTTCACACTTTAAACTTTTTATATTAAAAAAGATAAATACACTTATTAGGAGTGTAAAATGAGATTTTTGAAATGTCAATAATAATTCCTTATATATATATATCGAGATGGACAAGATGAATTGCGAAGAAGACCGCAAAGTTTATATACATATCGAGGTGGACAAGTTGAATTGCGAAGAAGACCGCAAAGTTTATGAACCTTGGTTGTGGTAGGTGAAAGGCTTCAAATTCAGCTTCGTAGCCTACATCTTGGCTTCAAATTCAGCTGTGGAGGACTTACGTGTAACTAGCTCGCCGCCACCGTCATGTTCTGGTCATTCTTTAAGACTTATTTAAATACATTTGATGTCATGTAAGGTTGATTGGTACTTTGTCAAATTGACGGTTGTTGTGAGAACAAGGAGATGGATTGTTTGCCCTCTCCTTCCCGTACTCTCTTTATACTCTCATCTTTTGTGCGATCACGGTTAAACCACGTCAATATTTATTTTTTATCATATGATTTTTATAAAAAAAATTATAAAATATTGACGTGGCTTAACCGTGACTGCACAAAATAAGAGGGCATGGGAAGGGTATGGGATGGGAAGGGCAGACAATCCATCTCAGTGAGAACAAGGCTAAGTTTCCTGTTACAAGGATCAATTCCCAAATAATGCTAGAATTATCAAATTTGCAAACTAAATGATGTGTTATTAGTCAGAAATAGGCATGTTGATTGACGCTTAATTAATAATTCAATCATCAATAATCACATCATTTGATTTACATAATTTAGTCTCCTTAGCATTACCCATTTCCTATTCCCCATGTTCTCACTATCTAAATCTTCACTACATCGTTAGTGTTTATTATGTAGTCATTATATAATTGTTGTGCTATCATTATGTCATGTCGTCGTTAATGAAAATGATTATGTAAGGGTAGTGCTACCAACACACTCATTTTTACTTCTCTTAAATTTCTTTTATCGGATCGAATGAATTGAAGAAGATCAATTGCCGAAAACTAACAAAGGTGTGGGAGGTAAAAGTGGGTATATAACTAGCACTTTCCTTTATGTAAATCAAATGTCAAAATACGTTTACTGTAGCTATTTTTCCTAAGATTTATCGTGTGACAAGTCAGGAAAAATGTTTTTAAAAAGTGGCTAAAATGATTAGAAATCAAAATCAATTGTTGAACTAATTAAAATCAAATATCGACACGAGTCCAAGTTGTAAATATCATACCGAGGATATGCTAAAAGGTCATTGTAGCCTCCCCAAATTTTCACGAGGACGTCATTTTCTTGTAGGTGTTATTGATCTCAAATATCGACACGAGTCCAAGTTGTAAATATCATACCGAGGATATGCTAAAAGATCATTGTAGCCAATTCCCCAAATTTTCACGAGGACGTCATTTTCTTGTAGGTGTTATTGATCTTTCTAAGTTATTGTGTTTAAACATTTTCTTTTTTCGAAAAAAAAAATTGTTATAATATTATAATCATCATTGATCGGTTTGCCAGCTCAAATTTCTTCGGGTGCATCGGTGTATCCTACTTGTGGAGAGATTTTTCAGTCTAGAACATTACATTATATAGCATTATATAAGTAGAGATAAATTTTCAAGATAAACTTTATTCCATTTATAAAATAACATGTGGTATATAATTCTGTATTCCAAGCATACTAAAGAAGAAACATTGAAAATGAGGAAAATTTTATTGAAAGGAATAGAGAGTTGTAGAGAGATGGTAAACAAAGAAGAGAATTTTTCATTTTTCTTTTTTGCTTTGGTCCTTGGATGTCATTTTACAAGAGGGTAAAATTGGTGTCGGAATTTTTATTAAAAACTGGATTTGGAAGTGTTTATTAGCACTCATTTTTAATTGTTAATGGTTAACCATGGTTATCTTATGGGTGGTCAGTGGTGGGTTGTATACACCAAAGTTTAAGCCCGACACACCAGTTTGACTTTTGAGCCCTTTTAATTGAAATCCAAGTGGCTTTGGGCCGGATTTGGTAAGTTTTGTTCTTCTTGATTGGGGAGGGTCCATGGAAGAAAAAGAACTTCTAATGAGATTGGGCTGCCATTACGTTTAGTTGCAATCCTCAAATCAATATGGGTAACTCAAAAATGGTGTTTCTCTCCCGCACATGATTTTTTACAAGTGGGAATTTGAGATTTCCAAATGAGAGTTCTCTATTTTGATTAGAAGTGTTTTTCAGAAAGATTAGATCAGAAACAACATTTTCAATTTCGTTCCAAAATTTAGCAATAGGATCAAAGTGGATCACAATTATTAAATTCGGAAATTTTGGAATCAGGATAATCTCATAAATTTTTTTGTATCAAAATAAGTTCGGAAGACTTTGAAAAAATAAAAATCGAATATTCAGAATTTTAGAATATCTAATACATTTCAATTTCCATTCCAAGGTTTTTGAAAATATTCAGATTCAAAATTTTCGGGTTTCGAGTAAAAAAATTTACAATTAAAATAAAAAACAACATTGCAACTTGCACCTCTAATTCCAATCCAATTATCTATACTAAACGAACAAACGTTTTTTCCCTTCCCATTTTTCGAGAGGTTTAAAAAATAAATGAGGCTACTTAGTACTACGGTCTAGTGGTATTTCTATTCACTTGTAAGTGAGAGGTTTTAAATTCAATTCTCACCAAAGATGAATTTGAAGCACATTACTGCTAGCTCATTGTGAGGCTAAGCTCACCCTCTCCCTTACTGTAAAACATATCGTTTGTTCAAAAAAAATAATGATAAATAAGAGATGAGGCAAATTTCGCAAACTCTACAGGAGTTTGGGGGTAGTGAGCAAAAATTTTGGTGCAATAAGAGAAATTTAGGAAAACGTTAGGAATATCACATATTTGAATTAGCAAAAATTACACAGAGTATACTTTTAATACTTAATTTTATATTGAGATAACACTTTTTAAATATTTCAAGGGGAGACAAAAAATAATAAATACGAAAGATGACATCATTTGTTTTTTTTTTTTCCTGTAGAGTTTAACTTACGAAAATACCCTTTATTTTTTGTATCTTTTCACACTTATCTCTCCAGCATTGAAGTTGTTTGTGCCACCTAGGCGCCTTATTTCTCGGGGTTCAAACTTCAAAGAGATGATGTAGTATGTGGAGGTTGGGCATCCACACCTTTTTGCCACAAGCTAAAACAATTATAGTTACACTTGGGAATGAGACTTTAGAAAACCTAATTCAAATTTATTTGTTTCATCAAGTACATCAAATATGCCCTCAAACTTTTTAAAATGATAAAAAAAAAAAGTTAATCCAAGTGAACAAAAGACCAAATTACAAAACAAGTGTCAATCTTATATCATTATAAATTTGGACATCGTTCAATCAACTCGCAAAGGACTGAATACATGATGGAGCCTACATGTGACATCCCACATCGCCCAGGGAAGTGATCCTTATATGTATATTCTCATCTCTACCTGGCACGAGGCCTTATGGGAGCTCACTGGCTTCGGGTTCCATCAGAACTCCGAAGTTAAGCGAGTAGCGCGCGAGAGCAATCCGATGATGGGTGGCCCACTGGGAAGTTCTCGTGTGAGTTCCCAGAAACAAAACCGTGAGAGCGTGGTCGGGGCCCAAAGCAGACAATATCGTGTTACAGAGGTGGAGCAGGCCCAGGATGTGGTGGACCCCAGGCCGGGATGTGACAATTTGGTATCAGAGCCTAACCCTGGCCGTGGTGTGTGGACGAGGACGTCGAGCCCCTAAGGGGGGTGGATTGTGACATTCCACATCGCCCAGGGGTGTGATCCTTATATATATATATATATATATATATATATATATATATATTCCCATCTCTACCTAGCACGAGGCCTTTTGGGAGCTCACTGGCTTCGGGTTCCACCGGAACTCCGAAGTTAAGCGAGTAGCGCGCGAGAGCAATCCAATGATGGGTGACCCACTGGGAAGTTCTCGTGTGAGTTCCCAGAAACAAAACCGTGAGGGCATGGTTGGGGCCCAAAGCGGACAATATCATGCTACGGTGGTGGAGCGGGCCCGGCATGTGGTGGACCCCCGGCGGGGATGTGACACTACACAAGAGAAATTAAATTAATACATAGTGATTAATTTAATTTGAAGGAGAATGTTACTGAACTTTGAAATTAATTTGATTGATAAAAAAGTAAATTCTTTGGAACTTACAAGCACCGAGTAAATATCAATCTAACCCAACCCAACACAAACTAGGCTTCCCCATTTACTAATTCTTCTAAAACTATATAAACTTATTCTATTAAAAAATATATAAAACTGATTCAATTTCGTGCTCCACGATGCTCTTGATTCTTCCGTACCCCTCACCTCCCTCACATGAGTAAGAAAGTTGCATATTTTTATAATAAAAAAAAAGTATTAAAGTCAATTAAGTTGCATAAATTTTTTTTAAAAGTAAAAAAAGTATACAAAATTGATTTTACATGTATTTGAAATTGATTCTGCAAAAATGATCAAAGACAGTTTGAACCGATTATGCAAAAATGGTAGAGAACGGGCTAAATTGATTCTGCAAAAATGGTCAAAGACGGGTTGAACGAATCCGGCAAAAATGGTTAATGACGGGTTGAACTAATTCTACAAAAATGGTCGAAGACGGATTGAACTGATTTTGCAAATAGTCGAGGAATTGATTATGCAAGAAAGACGAGTTGAACTGATTCTAAAACAATGATCGAGGACAGGTTGAACTGATTCTGCAAATGGTCGAGGATGAGTTGAACTGATTCTGCAAAAATGGTCAAAGACGGGTTGAACTGATTTTGCAAAAATGGACGAGGACGGATTGAACTGATTCTGCAAAAATGGTCGATGATGGGTTGAACTGATTCTGTAAAAATAGTCGAAGACAGGCTGAACTGATTCTACAAAAATTGTCAAAAACGGGTTGAACTGATTCTGCAAAAAATGATCCTGGACTGATTTAACTGATTATAGTAATAAATGATACAATACATATGGTTTCAAAACTTGTTCTGCATCAATAGTCGATGATTGGATGAGCTTATGACATATATTAATTTTGTTAGAGTTGTGAGAGCTAAGTTCTATTAAAAGCCTAAAATATTAGGGGTATGATTGGTATTTTAAAATATTTTTTTCATGTTTTTGGGTTAGGTTTTAATTATTTTTATATTTTTGTCTATGCTTGACATGTTTAAAAAATAATAAAATTCCTTGAAATATATTAAAAACTATTGTCACTATATATAAAAGCTTCCTTTGAATTCCATTAGTGTATCATTTGAAATATTTTTTAATGAAACAAGAAAATTCCGATTCTGAAATTTTTTCAAGAAAAATTACTACGTAGTTCGTTCGACTTTATTCACAACACCGTTTTATGTGATTCAAAAATATGATGTGTATATAGCACTATCTATTTTTACCTCATACATCTTTATTAATTTCTTATCGTTGTTCTTATCCAAATCATTTAATCTGAAAGTCAAAAATTAAAAATAATGAATAAAAAGTAAAAATAAGCCCACCACCTATATTCTCGCTCATCTGAAACCCCACCCGCTCCGCCGCGCGAATCTTTGGTCCACCCAACAGGGGCAAAAACCGGATCAAACAGAAAGGCAAGGGAAGGGAAAATTCGAAATGGCGTGAAAAGTCCGCGTAGCGCGTACACAGGAAAAACCACACGCCTACGTCGACGCGGCAAAATCCGATTGCAAATCTCCCAACAAAAAACCCAAAGCCCCTTGCCTCTCCCTCGTTCCATTTGCATACTCGCCCACTCGCAATTTCAACGAACGCACACCTTCTCTTCCGCCGAATTCCAATTCACTTGCTTTGTTTTGTTGTTCTCCGCAATCTCCAATCTCCAATGGAGAATTCTCAGCCCCACGCGTTAGGGCTCACGGATCGCCGGCCGGCCGCTCTCGGAGACTTTCGAGTCCTCCCTGACGACCTCATCTGCGACATCCTGGAATACCTCCCTCATCGCGACGTCGCTCGCCTCGCTTGCGTTAGCAGGTTCCCGCTTGAATTTTGAATTTTGGAATTTTGATGTGCATTTGGACGTGAAATGTTTCTGTTCTGATTTCAAGTTTAGCGTTTTGGTCTTTGATTTTAGTTTAATCGAATTTTATTGGATTTTTTTTCTGCCATTTGGAATTTGCAGTGTGATGTACATACTATGCAATGAAGAGCCACTTTGGATGAGTTTATGCCTCAGCAAAGTAAATGGTCCGCTCCAGTATAAAGGCTCGTGGAAGAAGACGGCACTTGATTTGTACGAATGGGAGTTTATGCTGTGCTTATCTATTCACTGTGCATTGTTTTTTATCGGAATTTGAATTCGAGTTACTGTATTTTTGGATGCAGGGAGCATGTACCATATGAATGCGACAAGGCTGGCAGAAAACCACTTTATTTTGATGGTAATGGATGTCATGTCTTTCGAATACAAGTCCCCTTTTATTCTCTGCTATTGAAAATCTTCTCAAGATGAGCTCTTTTATAATTTCCTGCGGATGGTTTTGGTCGTTTCGTATTTTTTGCAGGATTCAACTCATTGTTCTTGTACAGAAGATTATACAGGTGCTATACCACATTGGATGGTTTTGCTTTTGACGATGGGAATGTGGAAAGGAAGAAAGACCTCACTTTGGAAGACTTTTCTCGTGACTATGATGGAAAGAAACCGGTACAGTGATGAATAATGATGATTCATTTTTGAATCATAATATAGGCGGAATTAACAGTGGAAAAATAGTTCTATCTTCTTCCCATTGATCATATGCGGACGCAGTCTTCTGTTAAGTTTTAGATTTGAGAAAAGAGGATGCTCTTTCACATGACCCCCTTGGATGCACCATACCCGAATGTGTGCTGAGTTTTTAGAAATGAAAGGAGAAATAGTTTCTTTTCTATTTTAAAGAAACTGATTTTCATGTTGGCCACCTCACATTGAAACTTTGCCCCACCATTCTACCCTACTGCTAATTCTATTCTACCATATCATACCCTCCATTACCATCCCCTCGGCATCATCAGTAGCATGTGTACAACATTAACCCCTATCTATAACCAACCACATTACCACAGTCATTACCATAATACCATTTTACACACTACACTGGATGTCACTATTCACTACCACAGCCTGCCACGTCTGTTGGCAAAGGAACCAATAAACCCCTTTAAACCTTAAATCACCAGCGCCTCTATGCCTGCATTGGCCATGCTTCTATTTTCACAGCTTAAAATATTCACTCTCCCCCAATAACCTAAAGTTTCCCACCACTCTCTCATCAACCAATTTCACAAGTTATAGCATGTCTGAATTAGTTTTTTTTTTTTTTTTTTTTTTCCCCGGAGCAGTTTTTAACTTTTTAACTAACATGGAACCTGAAGATTCAGATTTTGATTGTGGTCACTATTTGTTAGTGTTTTCTACAGTATTCATTTTATTCTCAGAGAATAAAAGGGAAACAGAGATGAAAACCTGGGGTTTGTCCAAATTTGACCTTTTTCTTATTCTTGATGTTCTTGTACTATTGAGAATTTTGAGTTGCAAATTGGTAATCAAGATTAGTATGCTGTTTATTCTACACATTGGTTGTTTGTGTTATTCACATAGGTCACTGTCAACACTTATCAGGTTTTGCTTACTGGATTAGCTGATGCTTGGCCTGCAAGGCATACATGGACATTTGACCAGTTATTGCAGAAATATGGAGATACAGCTTTCAAAATTTCTCGAAGGAGTGCTCGCAAAGTCTCAATGAAATTCAAGGATTATGTTTCATACTTGAAAATTCAACATGATGAGGATCCCCTATATATTTTTGACCACAAGGTGCTCAATGGTTCTGTGTGTCTGTATTGAATATATATATATATATATATATTTTTTTTTTTTTTGATCTGTAATGTAACTTTTTAAAGCAGTTTGGAGAGGTTGCACCTGCCTTGTTGAAAGATTACAGCGTGCCTTGTCTATTTCAAGAGGACTTTTTTGATGTTTTAGATGGAGACAAGCGACCACCATTTAGGTGGCTCATTATTGGGCCACAGAGGTCTGGTGCCTCCTGGCATGTTGATCCAGCTCTGACCAGTGCCTGGAATACGCTACTAGTTGGCCGTAAGAGGTAAAATTCGACTTTGTTCTCAAAAGCTCATGCATTTAAGAATATGGTATCTTTACAGCTTATGCTGTGCTAGTTGGGGGACCTGGGTTTAATAATACTGTTCCATTTTGTGTAATTACTGCATTTGTTCTGCTTCTTCCCTGTTCAAGTTCCTCCATTAGTCCAAAACTGTTTCTAAATTTATACCAATTACATAGTCTCTTTGTTGCTTTTTATTTTGTCCAGGTTGAATTTGACTTAATGATATTCTATTTTGTTGTTTTCCAACTCCTCCCAAGTTCTTCTCACTCTTACAGTTAATGGATAGGATAGCTCATGATCTTATACCTAAGGCATGAGGATATGCTAACTAAACAAGACTTGAGAATATCATCAACATATTTATTTAATGCATCCCATAAACCACATAGTTTCTGTCCTCATAGTTATTACACCATATATCATTCCCCTTTTGTCAAATCGGCCGAGTACTGTTTTTCTCTTCAATTCTTTTCTTTTTTCTTTTTTGCTCTTTTTGAATTAAATAACTGAGGTCAAGTTTGCATTTTGTGAAGGTGGGCCCTGTATCCTCCAGGCAGAGTACCACTAGGTGTCACGGTACATGTAAACGAAGAAGATGGTGATGTCAATATCGAAACTCCATCTTCACTGCAGGTATTTTATTCAGATATTCTAATCCTCTGTGATTTTTCATATGTTCGATTGTGGTTTTAAAGTTTGCTGTTATTGGTTCTTTTTTTTTTTTTGTGTGTTTCAGTGGTGGCTAGATTTTTATCCACTTCTTGCTGATAAAGACAAACCAATAGAGTGTACCCAACTTCCAGGGGAAACGATTTTCGTTCCAAGTGGATGGTGGCACTGTGTCCTAAATCTGGAACCAAGTATTGCCGTTACCCAGAACTTTGTAAATCCCAAAAATTTTGAATTTGTGTGTTTAGACATGGCACCTGGTTATCATCATAAGGGAGTTTGCCGTGCTGGATTACTTGCACATGAAGAAGGAAATTCAGATGATGCCACAAATAATAAAGATGATTCTGGTATCTCTGATCCAATTAGGAAAGTGAAAAGAGTCAGGACTCTCGAACCTGGAGAAAAAAAGAATGCTGATGTTGCTTCTAATGACCATGATTTACAACAAAGAAGTTACCAGGGGTTTTCTTATGACATAAAATTTTTAGCCATGTATCTGGATAAAGAGAGAGATCACTACAACTCTCCTTGGAGCTCTGGCAATTGCATAGGACAACGAGAAATGAGAGAATGGTTATTTAAGCTTTGGTTTGCAAAAGCAGGAATGAGAGACTTAATCTGGAAGGTACTTCTACTTGTCAACCTATTCTTCATGCTTTCCTTATTGGCTTTTATACCAATTAATGAAGTGGTTGCCGGTATAATATATTTAAGAGTCCTAGAAGAAGATAACAAGATTTCTAAACGGGATTTAATTTATAAAGTGGTAGATCCTTTGCCAGTGACATACATTCCCCTCCACAGTCCGTAACTAACATGTTTGCTTGTACTTTTACATATATAGTAAACCACTTATTTCTTGCTGTGAATGTTAGGGAGCTTGTCTTGCATTAAACGCGGGGAGATGGTCTGAATGCCTGTCAGAAATTTGTGCATTCCATAATTTGCCTCATCCAGCAGAAGATGAGAAGCTTCCCGTTGGCACGGGTAGCAATCCTGTAAGTTGAAGTTTATTAAATTGGAAAGTTTCTGCATATCTGCTAATGCCTTCATTTGTGGAGTGAACATATTGCTCCTATACTACTGTTGTTAGTATCTTGAACTCATAGTTTTAACTCTCGCTCTCTCACTTATTTTAAAGAGAAACAATACTGAAGCATGAAATCTTTGTACAATGTGCGAATAAGGAATCCATAATCGAATTACGTGGAGCTAGAATAACATATTATCTGACAAAAAGACCTAAACCTTAAAGAATGAACACTCATGAAGAATAATGATAAGGTCGCGAATACCCTTGAATTTGTTGGTCAACTAAGCTGTGGGTGAGCAGGGGTTCAGGATTGGATCACTAGCAAAGCTCAAATACCAGGAAGGAATTCTATTTTTCGTATTCTCAAGTTTGAATTCTGACTTAACCCCTTGAAGCTGTCAGTTATTTTGTTGCCTCTTATATGAGATAATATGACCAATGGCTAGTCATGTCCCAACAGAAGAAATAAGTTTACAGTAGGCCTCAGAGCATATTAAAGTAGCCATGGAAACCACAGTACTGTATCTGTTACCTATAAGCATATTGTTAATGCGAATAATTTCACCTGGAACTTAAGCTGAGGGGATCATAGATTATGACAAATTGTATTAGGGGAGGACCAAACTTTCTATTATTAATTTTCTCAATTCATTAGAGTCGAAGTTTTGGAGTTCATATAGTTCTAGTGTATTACATGAAAAAAAATGTGTTGAGTATTAGGTAAATAGATGATTATGTCCAGCCTGGAGATTCCCTCCTTATGCCTCTTAATCATTTCCAACAGGTTTATCTCTTCAGCGACTGCGTAGTCAAAATTTTTGTTGAAGAAGGGCTGGAAAGATCACTTTATGGTCTAGGCACAGAGGTACTATCTTTTAATTGTTTTCTTGCAGCATTTTTTACATACATCTGACATTTTAGTACGCCATTGCAGCTAGAGTTTTACAATCTCCTATGCAAAGTCAACTCCCCTCTGAAAAATCACATGCCTGATGTTTTGGAAAGTGGGATCATTTATCTTGAGAATGGAATTTACAGAATTATACCATGGGATGCCAAAACAGTTCCTGATGTGATTGCTAGATGCAATCTTATTCCTGAGAAGTTAAATGCAGATGTTTGTCCTTTTGGCGTATGGAGTAAGAAACAGTTTAATTACAGAAAGGCCGGGATGCCAACAAATGAAACCATCGGCTCACCTGAATGCAGAAGAATATGGCCATATCTTATAACAAAACGATGCAAAGGAAAAATATATGCAGAGTTGTAAGTGAAGTTAGTGTATAAGTTCATTCTTGTAGTTCAACTGCTGCTCAAGAATTTTCATTCCTGATCTGTTAGAGGATACATTAGCATAGCTCTTTAATTGGTTTTGGTTTGTTTTCACAGAAGAGATACGATTTCATTGGAAGGCGCACTGAACTTAGCATCCTTTCTGGGAGAGCAGCTCCGCAACCTCCATCTCTTGCCTCAACCACCTCTAAGCATCTCAACTTTTTTGGATATTGAACAAGAAATAGATATGCCTTTAACTAATGGTTTTATGGAGGCTGTTCAGGATAAATCAGAAGTTCCAGCTGAATGGAATATTTTCATCGGAACTCTATTCAGGAAGAAGAAGGATGCCTCAAGTCGCTTGAGTAAATGGTATTTTTATGCCTATCACGAGACGGGTTTTACTTTTCAGAATTTGTTTAATTTACTGTACTGATAATATTCTACTCTACACCTTATTTATGGTGCCTGTTGATGATATACTACTCCATACATGATTGCTGTGTTTATGACAGACAAATTGTTTCGGACAGTAGCATCTATATATTACCAAAGATCTCTTGCAACATAGTACATCATAGTAAACTGAAAAATGAATATTAACTTCTGACCTTCAGTGGAAGGTATCTGTGGTGAACTCAAAATGCGATTGGAGAACTAGTACAAATAAAAAGACACCATTCTTAATAGGTGTGATTGTTGTAGATGCTAGGTCTTGTCAATTAGTTCTGATAGCATACTATAACTTAGATTTTCAATTCATAGCTTTAGTTAATCAGTTGCAGGTGTTGACTGTCATATTGTCATAGTAATGGTGACATGGTTGGGTTACTTTGATGGATGGTCTAGAAAAGGTTGACTGGCTGGATTATCCCAAAGGTTAGGGACATTATTAGATATTCAAGTTGAAGGTATTGAGTCTTGATGGTGATTATCAATAGCCTGAGTAAGCGCATGGTGTTTCAATCAAATCTTTCACTTTCAGACTTAGTTGAAAGTACTGTGCTAATTGATAAAGCACATTGTTTTCCTATGCATATGGTTCATCCAGATTTATATATCTTACACATGCCACACATGTTCTTTGTTTCCTGTTTTTGCGTGTTTCATTGCATGTATTTTTGGGCATTAGTGGCTATAGGTTTGATGTCTTGTGATGTTCCAGAACTGGGTTTTACCGACCGAGAGATTTTATTGAATCTATTGTTCTTCAGTACATGTAGTGGTGGTCAAATGTATTTATTAGTGTAATCTGAGTTCCAATATGTTTTAAAACATAGTACGAGATTATCTAACTGGGACAGCTCTTAAGTATCTGGGTTTCAATATGCAGGGGAGATCCAATTCCTACCACACTAATCGAGAAAGTCGATGAATACTTACCAGATGATTTGGCCAAGTTCCTTCACATATTCGAGGTTTTTACCCCACCCCAATCTGTCATAAACATGTCAAGATCGGTTTCTCAATTATAATAATTTAATGTAGATCACTCTCTTTCAAAACCATACATATGCTTGGTCTTATTTGACCATATACGGTTTCAGGATGAAAATGGCTTAAACAAGGTGGGTAAACTTTGTTCCTGGATACACTCAGATATCATGGATGATAATATTCACATGGAACCATGTGGTGCTAATTCTTGCCTGATTGAGAACACCAAAGACAATGGCCTGGTAACCAATGGTTCAGTGAATGGAAATGGCATCAGTGCAGGGACTAAATCATGGCGTCCTAGCCACATTCTTGATTTCAGTGATCTTTCTATAGGTTGGTATTTATTTGAATTAGTGTTCAATGTATTGTTCTGTACTTGCTTCATTGCATTACTTAAATTATATGTTATTTCTTTTTATCTTTTCCATGGTTAATCTTTTTTCCACTGCATTCTTTACTATGCGATGCTGGCTATTTTTACCATGTGCATAGTTATCCTTGTTAATGATCGTCATAACGTATATTTATAAAGTATTATATAGTTAATACATATCTTTAATTGGATTAAGTCTTCATATCGAATCACATTCCAATATCACTCGGTTGGCTTTCTAATATGATGTTTTTGCTTGTACATACTGTTTCCAAACTGATTCTTTTATTGCTTTCACAGGTGACCCCATTTATGATATAATACCCATATATTTGGATGTATTTAGAGGTGATACACGCCTCCTTAAGCAACTTTTAGAAAGTTATAAACTTCCTTTAGTGAGTGCAGAATCACAGAAAAAGTCTGTTAAGGGTGGAGACAAGTTTGGACAGCTTTCCTACCACGCGATGTAAGTAACGATCTTTGTATATGCTGCTTTATCAATTTAGTTGGAAACTTACCATTTAATGCTCTTAATGTACTTTAGAAGAATTTAGGCGTTTTCTATTGTATTCATTTTCCCGTGTGTTATCCAAACTTTTAGCAAACTTGAGCAAAAGGTCTGTAGGGAGGTTGCAGTGACTTAGATGTAAAGCCAGTTGACAATGCCATGAGTTTTGAAATTCTGCTAGGTAATACATCTAATAAAGAGCCAAACCGATACTCAATCGTGTTGCTCTGGTCTTGGTGCTTGAGATGGGTCTTGGCTCTTGACATGGGAAGGATTCCAGAATCTAGAACAAGTATATCCTTTGTTTCAATAGGAAAATTACAAAATTCTAGTCTCTCTTCATGTCTCTATCAGTATCGTCAGTTTGTCATCTTTCGAGCTTGCATCAATGTGTTTGGTGCAAACTGTTCCCCAAAAAATGAGAGTTGGATTTATTTTGGATGATTTTGTGTGTAGGTGCTACTGTATTCTGCATGACGAGAATGTATTGGGAGCCATTTTTAGTATCTGGGACGAACTCAAGACGGCGAAAACATGGGAAGAAGTTGAGCAAGTAGTGTGGGGAGAGTTGAATAATTACAAAGGGTTTCCCCTGGATCCTAAAATTTAACACTTTTTGGAGTAGAATAGACATGATTTATCCGTACCAAGCACTGTCTGCTGCTAATTTGTTGTTTTATCACTTCATAAGCTCCAAAGAATGTGTGCAATCATGATATCAATTGAGCAGAAGCCAATGTACCCCCACTTTATATATACTAGAATAGGAGTTTCATGGCTATTTTGTTGTATCTGACGTGATTTATTTCCCTTCTTTTTTTGTCAAACATTATATTCATGTTAATCAGTGTAGAAATAATCAAAACATAGGCCTCGCTTGGTATACATGATTAGATTGGAATGGATAAGCTACTATTTTCAAGGTATTTTGAAAGAAGAAATGAATTTCTTTTTTATCAACTTGGAGGTAAGAAATGGATTACTCAATAAAAGTTATTTATTCCAATCCTTCCGAACTCGATCATTTAGGTAACATTTGGTGCTCAGGAATAGATTGAATAGCTCGCAAAATTTTGGGCTGGTGTTCAAATCTCCCTCCCCTTCTCTCAAACCGTTACATATTTGTGGGAAATCACGTCTAGTATAGATGAACATTATTCGTTGTACTTGAGCATGTTCTTCTTTCACTTCGGTTGGGCTTTTGGTACAAATTTGCCATCGTCAAGAGTGTGACACCTTAATAAATCAGAAATGATACTGTCATGTATTTGTGTTGGGTTTTCATTTTGTTGGAGGGCATTGTTCTTGCTTGCTCGGTATGATGAGACACGCTATTAAACATGCCACGCAATACTCGGGTTGATAAAGTAATGCTCCAACTCAAACCCTAGACACTTAATAACGGTTTCTTAACAGGTGAATCATTAACGAAAAATTTGATTCTAACACGCTTTCAGGTGAATGATTTTGACTTTTACACTTGATAACAAAACAACCAAGTTTAACATGGTACATTAAACAATAATTGAGAGAATAAGTATGCATCCAACACTTGAAAGGTACTCAAACAAGCAAAAGACCAGAGAAGAGAAGATTTAATTCCTACAAGAAGGATTTGGGCAGTTTGTGCATCGACATAAGGAACAATTTGGTGTATGGAGTAACAAAACGATGCAAATTAAGGGAAAATATATGCAGAGTTGTAAGTTTGACCAATGTGGAGGCGATTCTGTTGGTAATGAGTTTGATACCTTATTGTGATTGTGCCCAAACCTGGTTGGATGATTTTTATTTCAACTGATTTATGTTAAATCAAGTTTACTTATAAGAAATGAAGTGAGAAGAAATGGGTATATTCCAATTCACGTGTTTACTAAAAACCAAAGAAAAAAAAAATGGAGTGGGTGGGTTGGGGAAGGTATTGGCTTTTTTCCCATGTACATTCTCAATCTCACCCTCGTGCCATGTAAGTAAACATGCCGTTGCTTGTTAATGCTGAAACTCTCATTCATGTTAACGCTAAATAAGAGGAGGTGCTCACGCCTTTCCTTGGAGTTGGAGGGGAACTCACGCGCTCCAGAAGAGAAATTGCAACGAAAAGCTCGGTTCGAGCGTTTTTCTCTTCTGGGGCGTGGCTGAAGAAGAGTTAAAGCATAGTTTTGTTGTATGGGTTCATCATGTGCCCGTCAATGTCGCCACCAGGGGTTAGCGAGATTGATCGGAATCGGACCCTAGTTACTTCTGAAACCGAATTAGATGCACGGCAGAAGATGCTACAGATGAGTGAGGACGAAGAAGGTAAAGCCAACAACATCAAATGGAGTTGTTGCCGTAGACATGGTGTTCGTGTACAAGGGGCTTTGGTTAGCGGAACAGCTGCAGATGCTGGAAAAGATATCGGAGTTGGGATGGAGGAGTAAAAACAGAAGAGTGGATAGCCATGCTCTGTTATACAGAAAAACACTGCAGATGGAACAGCCACGCCCAACGGCTCAGGCGGAGGGAGAGCTTCTTACTCATGTCCAAATTCTAAAACCGAAACTGTGCTAACGGCTAGGGGAAACCAGTCATAATTACAGAGAAAACCAAAGGGAAAGTAGCAAATTATTAATGCTCTTGAATAAAAAGCTCCAATATATTAATAAAACGGGAAAGTTTTCATAGTGAAAATTCCAATAACCTCAACAGCAATAGAGCAAACACTTTAAGCAGTCATCAAGTAGCACAAAAACTGGAAAAAAAAAATACTAAGACAACGCAGTAACATCCATTTCTTACTTTTAACCAAAATTAGATCACTCGAGCACAGATCTATGCTGCAACGGATGGCTTTGAAGCTGCGGACAGCCTGGACCTCTTCTTGGCTAAGCTTTCACTTCGGCGATCCCTCTGCTCCTTCAACCTTGATGCAAGGAGTTTCTGGTACTCAGCAGCCTCAGACTTGGCCTTTGCAACCCTCTTCTTCTTGTCAGCAATTCTAGCTCTCTTCCTTTGCAGGGTCAACGGGGTGACCAATCTCTGGATCTTAGGAGCCTTGCTGACTTCCTTGCCTGCGAAACCAGATACGATCACCAAGCTTAAAAATTGAAGGAACCATCAAACCAAACTACAACCAAAATTTAACAATACAGGGAATGCATATGAATCCAACACTCCAAAGGCACAAACTTTATGCACAAGCAAAGCACCCGAGAAAATAATTAATTACATCTATGCCATACGTATATTTTAATAATATGTAATAACCCCAGCAATCGTTTTCTAAAAAACAAAAACAAGTCCATCAATTTATCAAGCTAAAGACACAAAGGCATGCTTTTCCTATAACAACGACATAGATAACATACAGAATGGCAACCACTAAGAAACCTTACCCTTCTTGTTCGTGAATGTTCTACGGTATGTGTTGACATACTTGCGAACATCATCCTCCTTCGAAAGATTGAAGAGTTTACGGATCTTAGATGCCCTCTTGGGTCCTCTCATCCTAGGTTTCTCAGTGTCAGTCAACCCAGGGAGGTCATTGTCACCCTTTTTCACAATCACCAAGTTCAAAACAGAGAGGTCGGGGCTGACAATGCACCCACGAACAGACTTCCTCCTCCTCTCACCATTTCTCCTTCCATAACCACGGAAGCAAGGAGTGCCTGACCAAATACATTTACCAAGTTAGTTAAAATGAAGACAAGCTTCTGGGGAATCTATTCATGAATGGAACAAATACTGAAATAAAGCATGAGTTTAAAACTACCTCTGTGGAGCAAGAGGCGAACACGGCCAGGGGTCAACACTCCCTGCTTCATGGGGAAACCTTGCTTGTCGCAACCTCCCATGATCTTGAAAACATAGCCCTTAAATTCCTGTTTCACAGATAACAATCAATAAAACTTGGAACCAAAAGAAGAAACAGAAAAAAGACGCAAAAGAAAGGCAAGCTTAATACCTCTCCAAGGGCATCTCCGCTAACCTCCTGGGAGATTCTCTTGTCAAAGAAGGCCCGCCTACACAATACAGAAGCAAATTAAATCAAAACCTTTGCCCAACGAACTATCTAACCAACTGCAGGACTAAAACATACGAGCCAAAATCTAATTAAACTACTTCTGGGAAAGAATCAGGCATAAAATGCTAACATTCTAACCAAAGTATAAAACATAAGAGCTTAGCGTTCACAAAAAACTGATCTTACAAACAAATCTGAAATACAAAATGAATATTCAAGAATAAATCTAAACACCAAACAACCCAATAATCCAATTAAACATATCGAACAACAATCAGAAATGCAAAGCAAATGCTCACGGTATTGTAGCTACACATTAAAAGGGACAACAGGAGCCACTAAGAACTAAATCATGGCTGAAATTGCACAAAGTTGAAAAATTTATAGCATTTCAAGAAAGCCCAAATGGAAAAGGACGTACAGTTTGTGGTCATCGTCGATTTCGAGCTTCTTCTGGCACCCAGTGGTGGGATTGGCGATGTTAAACTGCAAAGAAAATGCAAACAGGATTAGAAAACAGCGACAACAGAGAAGGATGAGATAGATAGAAGGGGAGAGAGGGAGGAGGTTGGGAGTTGGGTAGAGAGAGAAACCTTCATGTTTGGGTCTCAGGTTGCAGAGGCGGCCGCGACTGAGAGAGAACGAAGGTTTGTGAAGCTATATCGTGCTCCCTCGCTCGCTCTAGGGTTTTGGGAGGCGAGTGATGGATTGAAGGCTTTTATATTCTGGGGTTGGGAGTTTAATATGGACGCTTTTTTTGGATGTAGGCCCGAAAGCTGTGCTCTATGGGCTTCGGTTAAAGCGTTGGGTTCTGCTCAGTTCAATGTCAAAAGCCCGATAATTGATGATGTAAAATTTTAGGTTGCTTTTTTCCAAAACAATACTAAATTTCTTCTTTTTTCAATACCATGATGTTATTTATACTAAGAGCAAGTCCACCGTTGTGGATTGCTCAGGGGACAGTGGACCAAACAAGGCTCTATAGCCCGGCTGAAGCCTTCCAGCGTTGGGAGCCCCAGGGACTGGGCAAGCCTGGGTAATAGGCCCGTGAGGAATCGCCAGCCCGCGAGCTCGAGGTGGACCTGACGCAGGGCTGACACATGGTGATTTCAGTTTTTATGTTTCGGTGTTTACCCTTGCACATTTTATGTCGTTGTTTGTCTCTCTTTAATTAAACCGTTGAGGTCCGGCCTCCAAACCCAGATCACGACGATGCAGCAGTAACAGTAACAACCACAAGCAACGACCCAAAACTTCACGCCGCCGCAGCCTCCCTCTGCAGGTTTTACCACGGCGGAGGCGCCACCAACACCGACCCTCTTCTCATTTTCTTTCTCTCCCATCTCCTCTCTCTCTTTTTGAGAGGTCTTCCTGCACTGATGTTACCTGTCCACCACCATGAAGATTCAAAGAGAGAGAGAGATGGGGAGATGGCAGGAGGGTTTTCTTGGTGGAAGTGGCTGGCGTGAGGTTTGGAGAAGAAGAGTTTTTTTCCGAAACAAGGGCAAATTCGAAACTAAAAAAAGAAAAAGCAATATGGTGCTCAATTGATTTGATGCAGAAACAAGGATAACCCAGTTTGATACCAGTTATTCCTTTAATACAAAAATCTTATCACAGAAAATGCGAAACGGTAAACAACGAGAACGATTAAAAATCTTATCCGAAATTACAAATAAAATTATTTTGTATTATTTAATAATTTTTCGTATAATGACATGTGGCGCAACGAGAACGATTAAAAATCTTATTTGAAATTACAATTAAAATTATTTTGTATTATTTTATAAATAACAAATACTAATATTTTATTGCCTATTGCCAGGGCTATTGAAGTGCAACGGTGGAGATGCAAAAGGCGATTACTGTTCATTAAGGGCAGTCACTGTTTACTGGGTGGACAGCATAGTGTATTGCCTGGGGGGAGGTTTCACATGCTGGAACTGCTCTAAGAGGTGGCCTACTAGGTTCAATCACATGACAACCAACCGCATTAATTTAATATTAAATAATGCTATGAAGATTAAATTTCTAAATCAAATTTTACAAACCAAAACGATGAGGATGTGGATGATTGGATTATTATTTAATTGTTGATTAACGTGCTTATTTCTTATTGGTCACACATCATTTGGTTTGCAAAGAAATTTGGTCTCCCTAAAATTATCCTTTGATATTTAACTTGTTCTATACTAGAGTCAAACTTAAGACCTCTTACTTAGGTTTCCTCCAATGAAGAGTCAAATGGCTAATTATAGCCCATTTGTTCGAAAAAACTCATCTTCAATAGTGGACTAAATTGAACCTTGTAAAAAGATTTCGAGCCAAAGGAGGCGGTGCGCTGGCCATATATGGCTCGGTTAAAGGCCCAGCCAAAACAATTGGTTGGCCCCACCAAGTGTTGTTGGTTTTTGAGAAAGCTAGGCAACCATAATTCATTGTGTCGCATCCCACCGCAACCCCATCTGAATTCCGTTGATAATCAGACGCAATAACAACTAACGTTAGCTAGCTGCTTTCAGTAAAGTGGAGTACCAAGGATGGAACCAATCAGAAGTGCAAATTGCGCAAGCGAAGCATTAAATGATAAAGTTAATTTAAATTTAATTGAAGAAAAATAGTTTTGATGCTTTTTTTATTTTTATTTTTTTTATCCTTATCCAAAATTCTCATCTTTTACAATGAAAATATGTTTTGAACATTTGCAATTTGATAGTGAACCTAATTTTGTTTAGCAACTTAACAATAATTCATCTTTTTGTTAATAGTGTGGTGTTCGGACTGACCGACAAACATCCAAAAACTAGACCACAATCATGAGAAATTTTTCATTATGATCGGAATATGAGTTAGTACATTATGTGTTTTTATAAAGTATTTATCAAATATAGTAAAAAATTAACCCTTAATTTAAAAAATGTCACTTTTTATAAAATCTTTCAAATATATCCAAAATTCCACCTAAATAGACACAAATACCCTCAAATTTAACAATCAAATAAATTAAAGGCTTTTAGCCAATATGGTTCGTGACGTTGACATAACTCCTTAATCTGATCCTTAATAATTAATGATAATCAATAGTAGTGTTCTTGAATTTGTCTATCATGAATCATTTTAGTATTTCTTTGAATTTGCCCATCGTGATCATTTTAGTTTTTTTGTGAAAAATCTGTCAATTGCTCTGTTAGTGTGATGATGTGGCGCCACGTGAGTCTCACAACTACAATCATATAACGACATATGGATTGACTTTAAAAACCATTTCTATATGTAAAACTAAAAATGATATTAGTAAGAAAAAAGGCGTTGAAGGCATGATTGAAATTATGATGCTCTCATTTGCGGTAACCGTGGCGGCGCTCAATGTCGGTGATGAGGGGGTCGAAGGGGATAAGGTTATGGTGGTGGAGTGTAGAAGCCAAGGTGAAGTTGGACCGAGACGACGGTAACTAAAAAGCCTTTAATTTATTTAATTGTTAAATTTGAGGGTATTTGTGTCTATTTAAGTGAAATTTTGGATATATTTGATTTTTTTTTTTTTTAAGTGACATTTTTGAAATTAAGGGTTAATTTTTTGCTAGATTTGATAAATACTCATTTTTATATAAGTGGTAAAAAAATTTAATATTTAAGTTATTAACTTTTTAACACATATATTTCACAATTTATATAATGACACGTGGTGTACCACCCATATTCCAGTCACACTGAAAAATCTCTCCACAAGCACAAATGTCCACAATCACAAACTCACTAATTAAAAATAGTAATTGCTCTGAAAATGTAATCTCTTTCTATTCTTGGATCAACAATACTAAATTTCATTTCAAAAACAACGGTGCAAATGAAATAGGAAGATTGGGATTTTCATTTTGACGAAGTTACGAAAGCACCATTGTTAATGGATATTTAACGTTTCGCGAGTCGACCTGAAACTAACCATTAAGTGACGGGTCCTTAATGCATTCAACCCTTATCAATCCGACCCGTTAAGACCCAACTACATAACTGATTTTATCGAGTTGGTTGATTTGGGCAAATGGATTGGGTGCAAATTGCCACCGATAGAGGCTCTCTTAGGTATCGTTTGGTATGCAGACGGGACGGGATAGGACGGAACGGAACGGAGCGGGAGCAAAGATGCCCTCGGATGGAAACAAGGAGGAAGAAGGAGACAGAGAGGTTATAATTTTGTGTTCCACAGATGTGGAATGAGTCGTTGCAGGGGTGAACAAAAATTCACCCAAAACTCGTCCCGTGGAACAGCTCGTTCCACCCGTTTTAGGCGCACCAAACGTGGGACGGAATGCCTTGTCCCACTTTATTCCGTCTCGTCCCACGTACCAAACGGTACCTTAATGAAAATACACCCAACTCGCTATTAGCTCGATACCACTATCCATATTGTCTTAAAATATTCCCAATATTAGTATCATTATAACTTTGTTAATGTATCAAGACTTAAGGGAAAAAAAAAAAAAAAAAAAAACCACGAGACATGGAAGCCCATACAAAGCACATGATGACCCGAGTAGACTTTAGTCATTGACACAAGTCATCCTTGTCACAAACATCATTCACCTCACCAATACGCCACTTAGGTCAGTCAATTTACAGTCAGCACCGACAAAACACAAAGGCATAAAACAAAACCACATGCAAACAAGCCCTAATTGAATAACAACTATAATCCCTAATTTTGCAATAACAAGGATGCACAAGGAATACACAAATTTGCCTCTAAAAAACTTAGCAAAGAATACACATATTGCATCAATATGTGTGGTTATTGTATCGTGGTATATGTAAGTTAGAGGCACTTTGGGCGAGAAGGGATAGTGGCTTTGTGAGAGGGTTACTAAAGACAATTGTCTATCCTCTAATAATATGGTTCAAATTCGTTTTTGGCAAAAAATCAAACCTATAACATTACACTTACAAGTAAAGAAGAATATTACTAAACTTGAATAAATCAAAGACGACTTTGACTTTTGCGGGTAGTTGTATAAAAAAAAAAAAAAAAAAAAGACAAATAAATTATGGTGTGCACAATGCAACCCCCAAATATGAAGGTTCAGCAAGAAGCAGAGATCAAATGTTTCAACAAACACATTGCACAAAACAATGAGCAGGATATGAACTACAGCTAGTCTCTCAAGGACCAATCAAGATTCCTTCTTCCGGCGGACGCCAATGGGGAAACCCTAGAACCGAAGGGGTTCTTCTTCTCAAGGACTCTCATAATTCATGCAATTCAAACAGGTTCTAAACAAGAAATTTTCAATTTGTTTCCTAATCCAACTTATTTAATTAATCGTATCAGATGACTCTATAACGATCCAGTCCGTTTTCTAATTGGATCGTGTTCGGATTAACCAGGTGACAAAATATAACACTGGAAGGATAATCAAACTTGACAAGCACTCAAAAACCACATTCACCACCATAACAAACGCATATGGTGTCCATTTTTTGTACCAAATCATTGCAAATCAAACCTACACACACAAAAGCAACATTGAGAAATTGTTGGAGCTCCATACGCAATCATCAGCCAAGAAGCAGTACTAAGCATTTCAAACAAAGAAATCACTTGCTGCATAAGTGCTTATGCCAAAGTTCTAGATCATGCTCAACACATAACTTTCCCAAATTATAGCTTCTGAAAATACCTAAAACGTAAGTAATTAACAACCACAGAGTTCATCAAACCTTACCATGTTCCCCAAATCTTTTTATATTACCTAATGATTGGGGCCTAAAAGCGCCAGCAGAAACGCCCTGTAATTCCCAGAAGTCTCCGAATGCACAGCATCGTTCAACGTCTTCCCGTACTTCTTCATATACTCCGCCTTTATAAACTGCATATCGATTTCCGCCCTCGAAACGATCACCCTCAGCAGAGTACTGTCATCGGTCCCCAAACCCTTCATCGCCCCGTGCAAAACCTTCGCAAAGTACCTCCCGGGATGCTCGGCGCACTGCAGAATGGTCAAAAGTGCGTGCTCAAAGTTCCCAGAAGTCTCCTTCTTCACAGCCTTCTTCAACGAGCTACCGTACATGTTGTGGTAGGCGGCGCTCACGGCAGCCAAGTGGGCGCTGCTCCGCCCGCTGAATATCTGCACAAACACCTTCTCATCAGTTCCCAGTTTCTTTTCCCCGGCCCGGAAGAGAGCCTTAGCGTCATGCTCCGCCGCCGCCCTGTCCACCTCCAAACCCTCGTACCGCGGCGTTGCCACGTAAGCAAGCAGGAGCTTTTTATGGTCTCCGGTGGCGTGGAACTCGATGTCCTGTTCGAGGTAAACCCCAAATGTGGAGAAGTAGAGATTCTTGAAGTGGAGGATCTGAGATGGGGTTCTTGAGCAGATGACTTCGGTGGCGGCTCTGAGGTCCACGATGCCTTCTGCGGCCAGAGCCTGGCGGATGATGGTGGCGTCGCGGGTTGGGGGGTCGTGCATCCAGAGGAGTACGGCCTTCTTGGTGTTGCCGCTGAGCTCGGAGGAGAGGCGCTTGGTGAGGTCCTCGTGGTACATGGTTTTGTACTCCTGTTGGATGTAGGCTCGCTGGGTGGCGTTGCGGTGGGCGAGGATGTTGATGACGGCGGATGTGTCGCAGCCCAACCCTTTGAAGGCGCGGTGGAGGCTGATTGCGTCGTCTCTGGGGGTTGTAAGCACCGGCGGTATGGTCACAGAGGCCATGTTGTTCAGCAACTACGATTGAAGAAATTTTCAGACCAAGTTTTAGAATTGTGGGATTAAATTGGAAAATACCGAGATATCATAAAGAGCTGATCCGCCAAATAAAGGGACGTTAATTGATAAGATTGAAAAGTTTGGAATGGAGAGTGGATAGGATTGAAATTTCAAACGTATTTAATCTGTGAGAAGGAAAGGTAGCTGAGAAGTAACGGACAGTGGATTGAAAGTTGAAACAAATCTTAATCGGACAAATAAAGGGGAGCTCCGTAGCTGGGAAGAGTCCCGTTTGTGAGGACCCAGAATCATTTTACTTGTCGTGCAATAAATTTTCCGTCAAGTTGCGTTTAATATTGAATAAAAACTTTAAAATAATTTATGATCGTAAAATAACAGATGAATGGATACGATAAAGTGATCTTCAGAATGCTGAGAAAGAGAATCCGAATAGGATCATATTGCATTGAGAAGTAGGTTATGGAGCAGGAAATAATAAATCTTGAAAAATTATTTGAAGTCCTTTTTGAGAAGTTCATAGCTAGTGCTTTTTACCGGAACCATTTGAAATACTTTTAAAATCCAAAAACATTTCCACCAAACATATTTTTATTTAATTTAAAATTACTTACAAACAAGCATAGTCATAAATAATACAACCGAAACCATTTCAAATACTTTTGAAATTTAAAAACATTTCCATCAAACATATTTTTATTTAATTTAAAATTACTTACAAACGAGGTACAAGTACGAACTTGGATAAAATTTTAATGTATTTTCTTTTACTGTCCTCAAGTTTCATAAAAATAGTACAATAATACACTTTTTTTGGGGGTAAATTACATTTTACCTTTTTAAGTTTGAGGTCGATTTCAATTTCTTACAACATCTTTAAAACATTATACTTTCATACATTTACTTATCATTTTATTTCAATTTCATACCTCTATTAGAAAATCTGTTAAGTGATGACGTGGCAATTATGAGATCTACATTTGTGCTGACGTAGTTGACAAATTTGTGCCAATGACAAAAAAAAAAAAAAAAATTATGCATTTAAAATATAATAATTTATCCTATTAAAAAATTTAAAAAAGATGAAACCCATCTTCCCTCACACCTTCTCCCTCTCCTCCACTCTCTTCACCTCCCCTCCCCATCCAAAAAACCCACCCCCACCTCCCCCGCAACCAAAAAATCTGGATTTTGGGTACAAATAATCTGGGTTTTTTGGGGTTTTGTGCTCTCCCCGTGCCACTCCATCACTGCTGCTACTAGGATTTACATTTAACTCACCAACCAACAATAAGCTTTGAAGGTACAGTCTCTCTCGCAGACCGAAACGGCACCGTTTTCCGATTTCGATTTCTGTTGTTTTTTGTTCGAATGTCGATCCGCCGGAAAATCGGCTCCGATCGAGCCGGTTGAGTGTCGGATTATCGATTATCGGCCAGTTTGGAATTCCGATCTGATATTTTTCAGATGGTTTGACTGTTTTGTAGGACGTTTGGGGAAGTGCCACCCTACTGTTTTGAAAATAATCTGGGTTTTTTTGGGGATTTACTTAACGAATTTTCTAACTGATGTATAAAATTAAAACAAAATGATAAGTAAATGTATAAAATTAAAATGTTTTAAAGATATTGTAAGAAGTTGAAATCGACCTCAAATTTAAGGAGCTAATGTAATTAACTATTTTTTTGTCTCACTTTTATAGCTAAAGTAAAATTTTCGGAAACTTAAGAATAGTAAGTTAGAAATTACCCTTAATTTAATTTAGCATTCAATATATAAAATCCATCACAGGCAATTTGGCAATTTAACGTGCAATTTAATCATGCTTGAAATTCGTTATAGGCATGCCCGTACAAGGCAAACAACAATATGTTAAAAATTTAGACCTATATGTTATATAACGTAAATGAATTGATAATACTACGTAACAGTCATCTTAAAAACTTTTCAGTAATCTAATTAAATATGAAAATTTGCGTTTTGCTAACATCAAGTCGACCAAGAAGATTTCTGATCATTCGCGCATCAATAGTTAGAAATTATAAAGGATCATAACACATTTTTAAAATCGCAATTGACTATAGCATAACTCATCGTGAGAAGAATTTTGTCTTAAAAAGCAAATATAATAAGGTAAAGAAGTAGTTAAAAATTTTCCTATCAAGACAAGTAATTAAAATTTAACATAATAAATAAAAGCACACGCCAGTTTTCTCACCACGTGATAAGCGCGTAACATGTGTTAAGTTTTCTGTTCAAATTTGTATACAGAATAGAGCAAAGGACCACGTCAATAATTGGACCTTGTCAGCTTCAACTTGTTGATAATATTAATGCAATGTGGGTTGGTTGTCTCTTAATAATTGAAAAGGCAGAGGACTTCTCTTATTGACCAGCCCTTTGGTTTTCAAAAGAAGAAGAAATCTTACGGCTAGTATACGTATACGGTCTTTGAATGTCATTACAGTATATCTGATTGTCTGATAATGATATTATTAAGTATTTGTAAGTATTATAGTCAAATCTTACCAAATGTGAAATCTATCATCAAAATTCACGATTAAACTTCGAATCTCCTTTCATATTCTATAAACATGATCAGTAGACATATATAAACTTCATGCAATCGAGTTTAGAGTATACCTGGCTAAATCGCCCCAAAGTAGAAGATTACTTCTTGTTACGAGCCTCTACGGGTGCGAGCACAAACTATTGACTTTTAAGTGTAGTTCTATTTTGTATTGCAAAGTAAAATCATAAGGTTACAAAAAAGAGGAGGAGGTATTTAAGGAGAAGGATTGGGTGCACATTGCAGTGCACGAAGACATCCAAGAAAACTCCTTGAAACATCCCACAAAGGCTAGTCTGGTAGTCATACGTCAACATACCTCAATCTCCTTAAATCAAGGAGTCTAGAGACCATACGCTAATCTCCTTAAATCAAGGAGTTGGCAACAAAGAAAGGACTTACACCAATCTCCTTAAAATCACGAAAATTGGGTGATGGAAAACTTCTCAATGTGGTTTAATGGCTTCCCTCACTTCTTTATATAGAGGTTTTGGCATAGTTTGTAATGGTTGCACACATTAACTTTCCCATTATTTTACCTTTTTAGTAAAGGAGTAACTTTCCTAGAACTTTCGTATTGTTTTAAGCCTTGACAAGAAATCACCATAAGAAAATGATTTGACAAGAAAGATTCCGATTGCGAACTATTTGTGTTTGTTTGGACCCATACTAAATGAGGAATTTAATCTTTCGATTTAGAGGAATTGTATTAATCGTAAATAATTGTAATTAGTAAGATACGTTCCTCAATGGATGGATGAAAGGAGTTCCTCCTCAAGATATTTTATTTTTGATTCACGAAACTTCGTGTTTATGATCGATACTGTTCTTATAATGCACTCTGTAAAAATCATTTGTGTAAACAATCAATAAAATATGAGATTGTAATTACTTTGTAATGATCATTTGTGTAAACAATTAATAAAATATGAGATTATTTAATCAACAAATTGTGCAAGAACAAATGGTCGAATAATGGTAAACATATTACCAACTGTCTATCTATTTCCTATGGTTACTTGACTAAATGATCTTACTTTGAACAGTTATGATCATAAGCACGAAATTTCGTGAACTAGTTACAAAATATTTTGAGAACAAACTCCTCAATTTTAAGAAGCCAAGCTTTCCTCATCGTAAGATACATTTCCTTTTTTACTTTATCGTAATTAGAACTAGGAAATATTAGTTTTTTTTTTTTTTTCACTCTCCAAGGATTAAAAATTATGATCAAACTCATATAAAAAAAAATTCTCACACAAACATAATTTTAGTGGTATTATGGCTTCAGAACAAAAAAACACATCAAAATTTCAAGTTCAGCTACAATGATACGTCTCACTTAATAGTACATGTTTTATGCAACATCTAACTGTTGAAGATCCATTAACCCCTATATGCAAAGCTTAACCGTTAATTTTCCGAACCACTCGTGATTTGTACTCTCGAAGAAAAATTGCAAAATTTTATTATTTTTAGCCATTGTGTCCTCACATGATATCTTAAATTCAAGTTTGTCCATTCACTATAACTCAACAAACATTAACCCATTAGCATAAAAAATAATTGAACTAGTAAATTAGCAAATAACTTTTCTAGAATCAATACCAGGCTTGCTCCGTTCTAGATCGTTTAGTAAACAACTCCAATGAGAATTCGGATTTTAAGTCCTCTATTCCATTATTCCCCAATTTTGGCTCCAGATAAGTGAACACGTCATACACAAAAAAGTGATGCCTTTTTTTTTTTTTTTTCCTCTAAAAAGAGAGAACCTTACAACAAGAGTAAACCCAAAATGATACATACATCAAGGGTCATGTATCATATCACATCACAAGAAGGCCCCCAAAAGCCTAACAACATCCCAACACTCACAAATTCACTAGTATGATATGTATCTATACTCTAATTACTCCCATTTGGCAACACAAAATCACCACTTGTTTCAATATCTTCAACATCTTCAAAATCATCAACATCCATGCTGCTGCTTCCGATGAGAGGCCTACTGGCATTCGGGACGCTTATTGGTTTTCTTGCCTCTTGTATTATGGACAGCACTTCTTCAACGCTTTGCGATGGATTATTTATGTCGTTGCACTGCCAACTTCCTCCTTCCATCATTTCCACAGGTAAGTTCTTTAGAAACCAAGGGTGGTTTTTGATTTCTGGGATGGTTATTCTCTGCAAAGAGATATTAAGCAGAGACTGTGGTGAGAAGGCTAAGCCGAACAGATCAATTTCAAAATGAAACGTGTAACGAAAACCAGATATTTGCAATAATTTGAAGGAAAAACAAACTTCAAGGAAACTCTTCATGCTGCTACCAAATAGGTTACAAGATTATCAAAACACTAGTCATCTAGTACTTTCAGCACCAAATTAAAAACTACGTTACCTTTTCGGGGTTTTCTACAAAGATACGAGATAAGAGATGTCTACATTCAATTGAAACTCGGACATAATCTGGAACTGCGTACTGCACACTAAGAATCCGCTGCAATACGACACATATAGTGTGTTAATGACAACTCAAAAACGAATTAGCAAGTTTTGATATATACGATGTTTGATTTCTGTTCCATTTTATCGATGAAAAATTTGCTGATGTCACTTACCCCAATTGTTTTTCTAAAGTTTCTAGGGTCTTCAGGATCTTCAAAGGGATATGCTCCAACTATCATCACATATAAGGTGACTCCACAAGACCAAACATCTGCAATCTATAATATCAAGATTAGACCAAAAGATGCTATAACAAGTTTTAGCGTCGAGCAAAAGGGCGCAAGAAGTGGACTTACCTTTCCATCGTATTGTTTTTTAGATAGGACTTCAGGTGCTATATAAGCAGGTGTTCCTACTGTAGATTTAGGCTGAGAATGCAATAGTGACTACAAAAACAAAGTGAACAAATTAATCACTCAAAGTCTAATTAACTTGAATCCCCAATGTGGATCCGTACTCTAGGGTTTGTGCATTACCTTTGAGTATCCAAAATCGCATATTTTTACACGGGGTGCTGGACTGCCGTCTAAGAGCGTGTTTTCAAGCTTAAGGTCTCTATGACAGATTTGCTGCAACAAACGAACTATTCCTTTACTACAACCAGCACTTCCAATATCAAATGAGAACGAAATAACAGTATACAACACGTTAACAGACAAGCGCCACACTACATACCATCAAATGACAGTAACTAACTCCTGATATCAACTGCTGGAAGAAAAACCTTGCCTGGTGCAAAACAACAATTAAATCGAAAAAGTATGCATGTTCTAGTTATATTATGACTGACTGAAGCGAGATGGACTCCATTTCAGGGGGCATTCAGAGATCCCATATTTCAGAATCTACACTAAAAACATATCCAATGAAATTTCCTCTGCCTTCGAAACTACTTTACCTCATCCTCACTAAATCTGCCAGCACTGCATATTCTCCCGAAGAGTTCTCCCCCAGCCGCGTACTCCATCACTATGGCCAGATGAGTTGGTGTCAGCAGGACCTGCAAGAAAGAGACCGCACTACTCTCAAGTCTTAAACACAAACCTCGTTATCAATTATCACAAATAAGCAAATGTATAGACTATTTCCACGTCACGGTAAAAATAAAGTGCAGGAAGTAAAGCTCATATTTTAAGCATAGGTGTTTTAACAACAATTCTGCAAGTGGTGGATTGCCCCGGTGTGTAGGGTGTGTAGAGCATTTCTCTCTTAGTCCCACTGCATCCCGGGTTCAAAGTTCTAACCATCCCCCGTCCCCTTGGTGGAGTTTAGAGAATAAATACCGCGTTTTAATAAACAAAAACATCAATTCTGATAATCCCTACCAGTTTAAGCACATTAAAGGCCAAATTTAGCATCTTCTGCCTTCAGCCACCCAACCCCATACAAAATTGAAACAGAACTTCCCAAATTCATTCTCTTAAAACAAAAAAAAATGAAAATAGTTTACGATCACGGACCTCTTTGAACCGAACGATATTCGGATGCTTCAGTGATCTGTGGTTCATGATTTCCCTTTGAACATGTTCATCTATCTGCATCACCAAAGAAATTAAACGTTAAAAAAACAATATAAAATTCACCGGATGAGGAAAAAAGAGAATTCAGAAGAAGGGAAGACATAAGAGTTGAAGAAGACAGAACCTTGTGTCCTCTCTCAATGAACTTGACAGCAAAGAGTTCTCTGCTGAGCTTGTCTCTTACCAGCCTTGCCACCCCAAAATTCCCAGACCCAATATCCTTCACAATCTCATACCTCTCCATACTATTACACCAACTAATTCCTAAACCCTAAATTTGCACTCTTCTTCCTCTTGTAATTTGACAGAGTTGACAAACCAGATCATGAGACGTCAACTGGGATGAAACTGAAAAGGGTTGGAGGGGGGTAAGGCACTGACAGATTTTGGAGGGTTTAGGAGAACGTGTGGAATAATGTGTTGGTGCGTGAGACTTGATCAATAAAAAGTCTTCGCCGAACATGAGAGGCCGCCTCACGGTATTTGACTGTATGTTTTGTATGTTTTGCAGATGTAGTCCTTGTGTAAAAAAATAAAAATAATAAAAATAATAAAAAATAATAGTAATGTTCCTTTTTACTTGTAAGTAAGAGATTTTATATTCGATTATCGTCAAATACAAATTTGAACCAAATTATTACTAGTTTATTACGAAGCTTAGCCCTACTCTCCTACCTCTTTAGTATAGATAACATCGTATATTCAAAAAAAAAAAAAGTAAAAAAAAAGGAGGGCATGGGTTTGTATATGAGTTAATGACGCTGTAACCGACTTCTTGTACTTAAATTTGAATCATCTTTATGAGATACTAAAATGATTTTAGATTTTCTTTGCTGAAGGATAAAAAGTACATAAAAATTGACGGTTCTTAAGTGTAAAATTAATTTTCGCATCCTATTTTTGTCAGCTTTGCTTTTTTCGTTTTGTCAATTAAGAATCAAACGACAAAAACAAAAGAAAAGTGCACTAAAAGAAAAAGAAAGTGAGGATGATTTTCCTTACGCAGAAAAGATTGGAAAGTGAGTTATGAGCTCAGCTTAAGTGTGAAAGTATGACACTTTTATTTGATTTTATTGTGAAATTAATAATATGAATGCAGTGAAATATAAAGTAAATAAAACACAATTTTACTAAAAAAAATATTATTGCTAACTTTTTGCAAGGCTAAGCTCACCCCATTTCCCTTAGCGTAAATAATATTGTTTGCTAAAAAAAATACACAATATTTACGAGGTTTGACAAGTGTGTTTACGTCCTTGGGGTAGTATCAGTAATCTCTCTCATTAATAAATTGAAATTACAAAAGCAATGGAAACAATAGATTGTATATCTTCTCTTCTACTAATTATCTTGCATTTGTGAGCTATTAGGCTCTTATATAGAAATTATGAGATGTGCTGCATAGGAGGATTGATAAAAATCCTGGAAATTGTGTGCATCTTTCTTCACCCACCGACTTTTCTTGACTTTGTTTGTACATGAAAGTCCATAATGCCATCCACCTTTACAACAGTTTCTTGATTATAGATTTTAAAGATAGAGACAAAAGATAAAATCACAATCAGCATTGACTGATTAGTGATGAAAGAAATTTGCAAAGAACAAGTTCGTCATTACCATGACTTCCCACCCTAATGAAATAATACTATGAGGAGAAAAACTTGAATTGTATTATTAAAATCAAAACCTCACATTGAATCATATATATGGTCCCTTCGTGTGAGGGTTCTCATTTTCTCTCTATATTCCTGGTAGCATTCTAGGGTTTTATAGAGATTCAGTCGCTACCCTATTATATATGTCCATATTGTGGTGGTCTACAATTTAGGGTGAGTTGATTAAGACCTGGTTTGGTACTAAGGTGATTCTGAAAAAAGCTGCTATAAAAAAAAGCTGGGAGCTGTTTTTGTGTTTGGTAAATACTCAGCTTCAGCTTTTTTTCACAGTTTTGGATGAAAAAAAGCCAAAAACAAGAAGCTGCAAAACCTAGCTTTGAAAAACCAGCTTTTTTTCACATCTGTTTTACATAAAAGTTTACCAAACACTCTAATACTGCTTTTTTTTTTTCAAAAGCACTTTTACAAAAAAGTTTACCAAACACTCTGCTGCTTTATTTCACAGCTGCTTATTCTCACAGCACAGCAGAAGCAGCTTTTTTTCAAAGCACAGCAATACCAAACCAGCCCTAAGTCTGGGTGTGCCTTTTTTCGCCTCTTTCAAATCATGGATGATGTCGTTCATTCCTTTGCTTTGCAATTTTGGTTAACGGAATAGGAGGATGAGTGTGAAGTGGTAGTCAAAGAAGATTCTCAAGTTCATATCTCTAGTTGCTAAAGTTAAGCATGCAACCAAGCGCAATTTGGGAGGGGGTTGGTTTGGCCTGGGTGATGATGATATGTTTGTGAACTCCGAGGATGAGTAACTGTCGGCGAACGGACCACCTGCAAACCCTAGTACGGGGATAGATCTTGATTTGGGTGTGATGAGTTTGGAAACTTCGAGTGATTGCAGGATTGATGACCATGTCTCGCCCCTTGAGTTTCGGGATTTGGTTCTTCACAATGACTTACTGCCAATTATTTTGGATTTAAACCTTATTTTTAATTCTTAACTTCGTGGTGACGGGGTGCTCAATCCACCTATTAGTGTGGAACCTCCAACTATTGAGCAAGCGGCAGACCCAGTGTCACCTGCAAAAGTTGGGAAGAGCCCAATTTTATTGTTGAGCTGAATGACCTAGTTTTAAATAGTCCACGTATGTTTAGTGATGAGAGGTCCATGACTCATTTGGGCCTTAATGTTTCCTCCGGCTCAGACCCATTTAATCTTAGTCATTTAATTCACCAGGTTCTAAGCTTTGGCATTGATGTTCCTGCATCTCGCTCGCTATTGTTTGGGTGCGACAGTCATGGCAAGCACCGGAGCTCCAATTCACGGTGGCTTGCAGTATCCCACTACCAATATGGAGATAAACGTTATACTGGTCCCTATGTGGCTGATGGTTTAGTGCGACCTAAACGTCCTCATATCTTGTCATCTGTTTCCCCTGCTCCAACTTCATCGGTGGCGGCTGTGCCTGGACAGCCCCGCCGGTCGCCATGAATTGCATAGCCTGGAACTGCCGTGGCCTGGGGAACAACCCAGTAGTTCAAGCACTGGAAATTCTTATTTCCTAGCAGGTTCCCTAAATTTTATTTCTTAGTGAAACTAAATGTGATTTAAAGCTAATTGATTACCTTAAATTTCGTCTTCGTTTCAATAGTTGTTTTTTATGTTTCTAGTAATGGTAGATTAGGTGGTATTGCCTTTTTTTGGGTCGATGATGATCCCCTCAATTCTTCGGCCCATTACATTGATGCGGAAGTTGGGGCTTCTGGTGACTCTCTCCACTGACGTATCACATGTTTTTATAGCTTAACTACGACCTCTGAATGACACAACTCTTGGGACTTTATTCGGCATCTGCATTCTATTAGTTCTCTCCCTTGGGTTATATTTGGTGATTTCAATAAGGTTTTACTAGCATCTGAAAATTTTGGAGGGAGAGTCCGTAGCGCTTTACAAATGTAGGGGTTTCGAGATATGGTTGGTGCGTGTAATCTCGGCGATTTGGGCTTTCACAGTGATGTTTTCACATGGGTGAATTCAATTACGAAGTGTCGTTTAGATCATTGTTTAGCAAATCTGGGATGGTGTTCTCTCTTCAGATACTTGCAAGTCCTTCACCTTCCCCCGTTCACCTCAAAGCACAACCTGATTCTTCTTCAAGTCATATAAAGTCCTGAGCAAAACAGTCGCAAACACAAACACTTTCGCTTTGAAGAGGCTTGGCTACAGCAGGAAGATTACACTAAGTAGTCGCTACTGGGTGGTCTAAACAGGTTTTCAGAACACCCTTTTTTTGTGTTTGTGAGAAGATTAAGGCAGCTCAAGTAGAACTTTTGAAATGGAAACGTTCATTGGCGTCTGTTTAGAATGAAATCAAGGTTGTGTGTGATCTGAAAGTTTTATTCCTACACCCTTCAAACTCGGTGGAGTGGGACCTTGGGAGCAATTTGCACAGTAAGCTTAAGTCTTTGTTGAATCAAGAAGAGTTTCACTGGAAGATGCGATCTAAAGTGGCCTAGTTGAGGATGGTGATTGGAACACTCGTTACTTCCATCAAAAAGCTTCGAATTGGCTTAGAAAAAACAACATAAAGGTGAATGTGAATGGTATCTGGCGGACTAGTTCTGAGGATGTCGAGCAGGTTATGGTTGAGTACTTCACTAATATGTTCACTTTTAATGGCAACACATCATATGATAAGATCCTGGATTCAATTCGTGGTCGCAATGAACCACATCCTATGTGCCGCTTGCTCTGATGCTAAAATTAAAGAGGATATCTTCCAAATGGATCTACCACTGCTCCAGGCCCGGATGGTAAGTCCTAATTTTTTTTTTTTCAGAAGTTCTGGGATATTGTTAGCGTTGATGTGGTTGCTGCTGTGAGATCTTTTCTCACTTCCGATCATATCCTGAAGCAACTTAACTACACTTTGGTCTTACTCATTCCTAAGGTTGCTAAACCGCAAGATATGACTCAGCTTCAGCCAATTGCCTTGTGCAATGTACTATATAAAATTGGTGCCAAAGTTACCGTGAATCGTCTAAAAGGTATGATGGATGTAATTATTTCCAATCAACAATGAGCTTTATGCCTGGGCATTTAATTTGGGGTAACTCTCTTGTTGCTTCTGAAGTGGGACATTATCTCCACAATCTTCAATGGGGGAAGCAGGGGTTTTTAGCTCTAAAACTCGACATGAGTAAGGCATACGACTATGTGGAGTGGAGTTTTTTTTAAGAAGATCATGCTGAAACTTGGATTTAATCCTCGATGGACTGATATTTCCTTTCTGGTAAATGGTGAGATTATCGGATATATTGCCCCATCACTCGGGCTCAGGCAAGGGGACCCTCTGTCTCCCTATTTATTTCTTCTATGTGCTAAAAGGTTAACGAGTTTGATTGCTCAACAAGAATAGCTCGGTCGTATACACAGTGTATCTATTTGCCGTGGAGCACCTAGCATCTCCCATTTGCTTTTTGCGGATGACAACTTCATGTTCTTACGAGCTTCTTTTCAGGAATGTTGGCATCTAAAACAAATTTTGAGGTCTTATGAGTTGGCTTCGGGACAATGCATCAATTTTCAGAAATGTGTGGTATCGTTTTTGCCTAACATTAGACGGCATATTCAAGACCAACTGGATGCTTTCTTGGGCGTGAGAAGGGTGGATGTGCAGGATCGCTATCTTGGTCTTTCTATCGTTCTATGGCATAATCAAACAGAGCGGTTTTTCAAAATTAAGAACCGTTTCTGGAAAAAAATTAAAGGGATAAAAGACAAGCTTCTCAATGTTGTGGGAAAGGAAATAGTTATTAAGGTGGTTGACTAGTCACTTCCCATTTATTCGATGAATTGTTTTCTCGTTTCCAAGACCTTTTGTGAGAGGATTTGCAACGCATTTTATGCCGCTTCTAGTAAGGAGACAGTGATGATAGCCGTCTTATACACTGGTTTTCGTGGGTAATCATGTGTCGATTGAAGGATGATGGTGGCCTTGGTTTCCGGCATGCTCTCCTTGCCAAACAAGGATGGAGGCTGTTGCAAAACCCAAAATCTTTAGCGTCTCGCTTATTAAAAGCAAAGTATTTCCCCACAATTCTTTCCGGTAGACATCTTTGGGGGCAGCCCTTTCGGCATGTTGGCGAGGTATTTTGGAAGCTTGTCTAATTCTTGAGAGAGGTTCTCGCTGGCATGTGGACTATAATTTTTTTCGATGGGCTAGAGAAAAGCTTTGAACTAAAGAAACTGTGCACACAACATTTGCTTATAGATTTTTTTTTTTTTTTTTTTAGTACAACGATATATTTTACCTTAAGAGGAGGGGGAATTTGGCTAATCCACATAATGGGCAAACTAATTTGGTATCGAATTCGCCATTCACGAGATTAGAACCTAAGACCTCTCACTTAGAAGTGAAGAAGAATACCATCAGATTGTAGTACTGAGGCACCTATATATAGATTAAAAATATGGGCTGAGAATTAGGGTAAACTTCCCATGTGACTTTTAGCAAACTCAAAGAGAGGAATGCATATATTATAATAAGGTAGGGGATGAGGAAGTTTCGAAACTATTACAATAAGTTAAGGAGATGGGGAAGGTTCAAAACTTTTACAATAAGTTAGGGGATGAGGAAGTTTTGAACTAAGGTACATGAGTGGAAACCCAACACTATATTCATCAGGATGTTGGACCACATGCAAAGTCACTCACATTTGCATAATCAAACAAACTGTTATAAAGTTTTGTTAATCGATATCAATTTTCAGACCGTCACATTTTTTATTTGCCTTTTTTAAGAATGATCTACATCTGGTTTTAAGAGTCTCGTTTTCTTAGACTCCATGGTATAAGAAAATTGTGATCACCCAATGTTTAATCTTAATCTAATAATAGAGTAAAAAGTTAAACAACATAAATTAAATAATCACACACTATTAACTTAAGATCAAATGGCGAGTGACCACAGTTTTTTTTAACCACAGAGTCTAAGAGAACGTAACTATTGGTTTTAAACATGTTGTCATCTTCATTCTCTATCACGGAGTATGATTCCATCTCCTCTTATTTAAAAGGTTACGATTAAGTCATGTCAACATCTTGTTTTGAATTTTTTATGTAGAAGAAAAAGACAAAAAGAAGAGTGTGAGAGGAGAGAGAGGAAAATAGATGGTAATAGGGGGGATTTGGATCCCATTTGCATCAAATTGTGGGGATCCTAGGGATCTTCACATCTTAGTCATTCATCGTGCATCGTGCAGTCATAAATCATTTGACTTTTTTTATTTAAAATTAAACACAAATAGTAGCTAACGAAAACTGACCACACGATGTACGATGAATGGTTAGGATGTGGAGATCCTTAGGAACCCCACAAAGTGGATCCTCAGAGGATCCTCTTTCATAGGGGGGAGGGAGAATCTTTACTCCCTCTTGATTGAATGTTGGAATTGCATATAGTGCTGTTGTGTTCATCTGGGTCGTTTCTACAGAGGTCATCAGGTTTGTGTTCATCCAAACCCTCCATTTTTTTTCAAGTTTGATTCTTTGTTTAACTGACATTTCTCTCTTTTTTTTTTTCTTGCAATGTGTTCACAATCACTTCCACTGCAAACTCTAGTCTTCTTTTAGGCCATTTGTTATCCATGTGAGTAATAACAGTAGTGAACTTCCTATGACTCACATACTTTTCCTTGATAAAATAGTACGCTCATAATTAGACCATGTCTCTAACATTTGATAAAAGAAAGGTGTATTAGCTGTTAACACGTTGTAATTGGATAAGTTATTAGGAATATGATGGATCCGTTTAGGCAAGTGGCAGTGAGGGGAAAAGGGAGTAAGCAAGGTTTAAGAGATAGGGGGATGGGAGCAAATTACGCATTGGTTGTTTCGGAATAGGTTTCAAGCAATTAAACTATAAGCCCATGCGGATCTCTACATGTAATTCGCCCACTTCGGGAAGAACAGACAGAAGGAAAAAGGAGGTATTTCCTCTATCTTCTTCTTCTTCTTCTTATTGGGAATGAACAATTGGATAAAAAAAAAATGGATTTTTGTTAGTTTATAGTTATAGTTATATAATTATATATTTATCGGCCAGAGGGTAACCTGTGATTGGTAATGGCATAACCATAAGAGGGGTAAGGGGGACAAGGTTACATGTTGGGTAGCGCAACACATCTGTTTTGGGTACAAAGGCGACAATGGGTGCTAACCTGGCCACCCAACCCAGCGTGTCAAGGGGGGCTGGCCATAGGTTCGAATCTTGCCACCTTTCTTGTGGATCATCCTGTGGTTACCGGATGATGAGAATAACAAAGCATAAATTTTGAAATAAGAACGAAATTTCAATATTGACCAAATTATTTACCCTAGGTTAAACTCACTTTCTTGCTTTCTCCCTGCCTTCATAAAGGAAGTTTCCTAGATGATTGAATCATACCTTTCTCCTTGGATCCCAAAGCTGAATGCCTTTTGATGATCCTTCTCTAGGTAAAGGGTGGAAAGTAGAGAGAATCGTGGTGAAGGATAAAGAGAGAGCTTCGTGTATCAATGAATAGCGGATTGACGGAGCTCTTGGCATTACTTTGTTTTTCTCTCCTTTCCTATTAGCGAGTTCCGCTCTGGTGCTCAAAATCTCGGGTATGATTCTTACTTGCTGGCCCTGCCTATGGCTTTTTTGCTAACAGGGCATTCTATGCCATCTTCATTCCCTTCCTTGCTTTGAGGAGCAGGTCGAATAGTCGAAGAAGATTATGGGATATTTCCTATTCTCAGAATTAGCCATCCTTCCTTGTCTTGATTCTCCTCTAGTCCCTTTGAATCTTGATCTAAGACGAATGTGCTTTTTCAAGCTTTTTCCAACCCCTCAAATCACTGCCTTTCTTGCAACAGAGTTTGAATTCCCGCTCCGTTTAGTAGAGTACTCTAGAATATCGTATTGTAACATCATTGATAGGGAAAGGAAAGAAATTTACATAGTTGAACATCATTGCTAGTCCTCATTATTCCATTTTTGTCTTTCTATGAGGACACATGAGATGCTATTGTGACGTTATGGTATCTTGAACCAATTACCCATGTGCTCAATAATTCTCTCAGAGTGTCGTAATTGAAAAATAAAACATATTTTAAGCGTTTGTTTTGGGCATCAAAAAAACTCAGGACCGACCATACATGGCTCTGACATACTGCCACAATTTTTCAGGGTCAAGAAATTTCTAAGTCCATAAAAAGAAAAGAAAAGACAATTATTAAGACAAAAATAGTTTCAAGAAATCAAAAAGGAAACCAAAAGCCAGCTTCTGCCAACTGCCACTCAAAATAAAAAGGCCCACCTTTTTTCCAGTTCAAAAATCAAACTCCCATGTTATTATTACCAGAAGGACTTACAAAAAATAAAAATTAAAATTAAAAAAATGAAGCGCGTTGCCAGCTGCTGCTTCCGCACCGACCAATTGGGAAACAAAACCGACACCAATCCAACGGCCCACATCTCCCCTCCTCCCAACGCAATTATCGCTCCACTACCCCCAAAAATAACACTCCCTTTCCCCTCGAACCTCAAACCTCAAACCTCTCTCCTCTCCTTCTTCCCCCTACCAAAAATCACACAATCCCTCTCAGATCTCCACATCCAATCCCTCCATCGACCCCGAACCCTAACAACAATGGCGGCAACCACCCCCTCCCCCCGCGAAGAGAACGTCTACATGGCTAAGCTTGCCGAGCAAGCCGAGCGCTACGAGGAGATGGTCGAGTTCGTCGAGAAGGTCTCCGCCTCCGCCGATAAAGAGGAGCTCACCGTCGAGGAGCGCAACCTCCTCTCCGTCGCCTACAAGAACGTCATCGGCGCCCGCCGTGCCTCTTGGCGCATCATCTCCTCCATCGAGCAGAAGGAGGAGAGCCGCGGCAACGACGACCACGTCGCCACGATCCGTGACTACCGATCCAAGATCGAGACCGAGCTCTCCAACATCTGCGACGGCATTCTCAAGCTCCTCGACTCCAGGCTCATCCCCTCCGCCATCGCCGGCGATTCCAAGGTCTTTTATCTCAAGATGAAGGGCGATTACCACCGTTATCTTGCCGAGTTCAAGACCGGCGCCGAGCGCAAGGAGGCCGCCGAGAGCACCCTCTCCGCCTACAAGGCCGCTCAGGTATCACATTGGCTTAGATTTTCACAATTTCTTTGATTTTCATTTTTAGGATTTCATTTGCGAATATAATTAAACTCACTATATGCCAATCTTATGCATCATCTTGTCTTAAAATTAAACTTATGGTCAGTTCAGCTGGAACAAATAGATTGAATTTCGTGCGGATTTATCTAATTTCTTTGGTAAATGCCAAATTGTGTAATAATCTCAACTGATCATTTTGTATGCAATCACTTTAAAGGATTGGATTGGTAGACATTCTGGTTAGTTACGACGGAACAAATAGATTGCAAATTGTGTTCAGATTTTCCTCATTTTTTAAATTGAGTGCAGAAAATGAAGGATTGGATGATTAGACCGTTGATTATGAATCAATTAATTGCTCGATTGTAAATGGATTCTATGTTTCCTGTGTTTCAGGACATTGCCAATGCCGAACTGGCACCAACACATCCAATCCGCCTGGGGTTGGCTCTCAACTTCTCTGTGTTTTACTATGAGATTCTGAACTCTCCTGACCGCGCCTGCAATCTCGCCAAACAGGTGAATGACTTTGATATTTTATTGATTATATATACCACTGTGTTGACTAAGCAAGAAGCATAAAGACTTAGAAACTTCTAACATTGTTTGAACTTTGGATTTGATCTGTGACTTCCGCCAGGCTTTTGATGAAGCGATCGCAGAGTTGGACACTCTCGGAGAGGAGTCATACAAGGACAGCACTTTGATAATGCAGCTTCTCCGTGATAATCTCACCCTGTGGACCTCTGACATGCAGGTAATCATATTGATCCTCTCTCTTCTATCCTCCTGCTCTTCTGCAATATTACGAAGACTCATTTTGAATTGTACATGCTCTTGTTTCAGGATGATGCGTCTGACGAGGTTAAAGAAGCAGCAGCGCCCAAGCCCACCGAAGAACCAAAGCAGTGAGCAACATTCATTGCTGCCAATTAGGGTTGAGCTTCTCCTCTATATGTTTTTAATAGGAGAAGGTAATCCTGGCTAATACAAATCCTATTCCGATTCTAGGCATTCTTGTCTTTCCAATTCAATGGTTGACAAACCCCGGTCTTTTCTTTTCCTTTATTTATTTTTTTCTCCTTTTTAATCAGTTTGTTTTTTTTCAGTTCTGTGTTTTCGAATTGGAATTTGAAATATCTGTCTTGAATTTTCGTCTTGTTTGATTAATATCGCATATAATTTTACCTCGTCATCGATATCTTTGGGTTATGATTTGTTGTTGTTCATGGAGACTGGTCGTTGTCTACTTTTATAAAAGGTGCATGAGAATGCATGATTGTGAAGGAAAATGGACTTGTTTGATCGGGACACAACACATTCATGGTACCTTTTGATACCATCCACAAATGTTAAGGTTCATATGAATTTAGGCCAAATAATGATTTTGATCCCTGTAGTTTGGGTGACGTTGCATTTAGTCCACGTAGTTTTAAATTTTACGATTTAACTCGTGTAGTTTACGAAGTGTAATTAGGGCATGAGTGGTTGCGTGACATATGACCCCAGCATTCTCTTGTTTGAAGGATATAAATCGTCTTGTATGAATTTGTGGTTTTGTAAAACTACAGTAGTTACTGGCAAAAAAATGGATGCATAGACTGCAGGTGAAACTTCACCTAAACTACTAGAACCGAAAGGATTTGTTATCGGTACTCTAAAAAGGGTTCGAGCTGGAGGAGTGGGGGATGGCTTTTTTGAATTGTCAACAGTAGTTCTCGAATTAAACTTGTAGTTGTGTGCACGGTTTCGTAGCTCCTACATCATGAAATAGACAATGATGCATGTGGGCTTGCCTTAATCCGGATCTTCTCTGGATCTTCTTTGTGAGGATCCTGGGGTTTGTGAATTATGTCCGTTCACTGTACATTATGTAATTAGTTTTTGTTAGATATTATGTGTTCAATTTTAAATAAAATAAGTTAAAATAAGGCCTTAGGCTTGGTTTGATACTGAGGTAATTCTGAAAAAAACTGGTATAAAAAAAAGCTGGGAGCTGTTTTTGTGTTTGGTAAACATTCAGCTTCAGCTTTGTTTTCACAGTTTTGGGTGAAAAAAAGCCAAAAACAAGAAGCTGCAAAACCTAGTTTTGAAAAATCGATCTTTTTTCACATCTGTTTTACATAAAAGTTTACCAAACATTATAATACTTTTTTTTTTTTTTCAAAAGCACTTTTACAAAAAAGTTTACCAAACATTCTGCTGCTTTATTTCATAACTGCTTATTCTCACAGCACAGCAGAAGCAGTTTTTTTTCAAAGCACAATAATACCAAACCAGCCCTTAATCATATCAGATCTTCAACATGTTTATTAATCTTATCGTCATTGATATGTATCTTATGGTCCAAAGCTCAGATTAAGACAACTTATTTAATCTTTAGTCATTCGTCACACTTTTGGGTAACGAAGAGCCATCACGAGACTTATTTAATATCTAGTCATGTGCCACTTAATATTAAGGTGTAGTGGTATTCCTATTTACATTGAGAGATTTTAGGTTCGATTCTCGTTAAAGATGAATTTAAATCACATTATTACTAGTCCATTGTGAAGTTCAGCCCACTCCCTTCCATTTGTGTAGATAATATTGTTTGTTAAAAAAAAAAAAAAAACAAACAAATATCCAGTCGTGCTTTTGTGAAAGGGTCTTCCTCTGTTGGAAGTGTAAATGAAGCCATCGTGTTTGAAGTTCACCTGTTTCTCTTATGCATTGTATGTATGTTCGAGCAATGAATCAGTCATAGTAATTTGTTATCAATCTCGTCATCTACAAGAGTTGAACCTAATACTTCCCACTTATTAGTGTCAAGTGGTCTTTTTTGTTTGTTTTGTCAATTAGGGCTAATCTCTTCTTGAGTTCATCATGATTTAGAGATGGACTAGAGGAGCATGCTTGCACACGCGTCATCAAATGTGTACGTGTGTCCATCTAAATATTAAATAAGGGTGGTGCTATCTACTCACGCATCTAACTGTCTACTATGACTCCTTTAGCGATTTGTTTGTACAAAGTTGTGGTTACAACTTGAAATTATTCATGTGTATGTAGCAGCACACACAAAGACTATTGTAGGTTCATTAATGCTTCAAAATCACAATATGACACGTATATATAATTAATTCGTTAAAAGCACACTAAAAATACCTTTCATGGCCAAATTCACAACGACCAATGCAAATACTAAACAAAGCCCCGAAATTATGTTTGAGCTTCGCTTGGTTCTCTTATGTGTTATGTGTATGTCCAGAGGAATTAGGGATATGTACAATGTTGTGTAGTGGGCCTTTTCTGACCGATCAAGCAACGATATGTTTGCCAAGGCTACTTTTAATTAAAACACAACCAGTTTTTCAAAATCCCCAAAGGACTCTTCTTTCGTCCTTAGATTTATCGCAATGGCTAAATTATCACTAGAGTATCTATTTGCATAGGTCGTCTCTTGGAGAGATTCTCTCGTGAAATTGATATTAGTCCCAATTGGCGACATTGATAGTAATAGCATAGATGATTGTAATGTATTTAAATAGTTCATCACTCGTCTGTTAAATATTTATCATGTGGTGAATCAATTTCACGAAGGAATCCTTCCGTCTCATGAGCGATGATTGATGCTTAACTTAATGTCGTGTTTTCTGTCTTGTGAGAAATGATTGATGCCTAACTTAATGTCGTGTTTTTTTTTTTTTGGGTCAACAACTTAATGTCAATCCGATCATGAACCATGACATTTGAAATTGAAAACAAACAATAGAGTTTGTTGCCCCGTCACTAATCCATGACTTCATAGTGGAGCATTCGACAAACATACGCACATGGGTCATCAAAGTGTACTTGTATTCCTCTTTACATTGAGAGATTTTAAGTTCGATTTTCGTTAAAAATGAATTTAAACCACATTATTGCTAGTCCATTGTGAAGTTCAGCCCACTCCCTTCCCTTTGTGTAGATAATATAGTTTGTTCAAAAAAAAAAAAAAAAAAAAAAAAAAACAAATATCCAGTCGTGCTTTTGTGAAAGGGTCTTCCTCTGTTGGAAGTGTAAATGAAGCCGTCGTGTTTGAAGTTCACATGTTTCTCTTATGCATTGTATGTATGTTCAAGCAATGAATCAATCAAGGTAATTTGTTATCAATTTCGTCATCTACAAGAGTTGAACCTAATACTTCCCACTTATTAGTGTCAAGTGGTTTTTTTTTTCTTTGTTTTGTCAATTAGGGCTAATCTCTTCTTGAGTTCATCATGATTTAGAGATAGAATAGAGGAGCATGCTTGCACACGCGTCATCAAATGTGTACGTGTGTCCATCAAAATATTAAATAAGGGTGGTGCTATCTACTCACGCATTTTCACTTCTCACACACTTTTTGTTAACTTTTAGTCTTTTATCTTTTTCAATTTATTTGATCTAACAACCGAAATTGAGAGATGTGTGAGAAATAAAAAGATGTGCGTAGATAACACATCCTTAAATAATTGACGTATTAAATAACCAATTTTTTTTTGTTTAATAGATAATTAAATTTCTGATTTAGAGATTCGCATTAGAGCATTTCCACCCATATGATGAATTTGGATTTAGAAGTGGACTTGTGGTTGTTGCTATTCACTTAACACAGTAATTGTCTCAGCTTCTCTTTACTACTTTTCCCCCATTGTGAATAATAATCATCATGGCAGTTACTATTCTCCAATTATTCAACAGATGAGATTAGTTTAGAATAGATTGTTATAATTATGCTACTCTCCATCCATTGTGTTTCTAGACCTGGGGCTAGATTGGACATGGCTATTCTCAATGCTCCATCAGCTATGGCTTGAAGAAATGGGTGGAGGTGAATGTTGGATTGGATTTGGGACCTAGCCATGGCAAAAAGTCATCGATGGACTTGCTCTTACACACAAAGCTAAACTCATTGAGGATGTGTCCCATAACCTATGCTCAACATTTGCTTGAAGACAGGCTCATAGCTCAAATAGTCAAGAGCATTCACTTGTGCGCCTTAAGTAATGTGTTTGTCATCGTCAAACATCTAACTGTCTACTATGACTCCTTTGGCGATTTGTTTGTACAAAGTTGTGGTTACAACTTGTAATTATTCATGTGTATGTAGCAGCACACACAAAGACTATTGTAGGTTCATTAATGCTTCAAAATCACAATATGACACATATATATAATTAATTCGTTAAAAGCACACTAAAAATACCTTTCATGGCCAAATTCACAATGACCAATGCAAATACTAAACAAAGCCCCGAAATTATGTTTGAGCTTCGCTTGGTTCTCTTATGTGTTATGTGTATGTCCAGAGGAATTAGGGATATGTACAATGTCGTGTAGTGGGCCTTTTCCGACCGACCAAGCAACGATATGTTTGCCAAGGCTACTTTTAATTAAAACACAACCTGTTTTTCAAAATCCCCAAAGGACTCTTCTTTCGTCCTTAGATCTATCGCAGTGGCTAAATTATCACTAGAGAATCTATTTGCATAGGTTCTCGGAGAGATTCTCTCGTGAAATTGATATTAGTCCCAATTGGCGACATTGATAGCAATAGCATAGATGATTGTAATGTATTTAAATAGTTCATCACTCGTCTGTTAAATATTTATCATGTGGTGAATCAATTTCACGAAGGAATCCTTCCGTCTCATGAGCAATGATTGATGCTTAACTTAATGTCGTGTTTTCCGTCTTGTGAGAAACGATTGATGCCTAACTTAATGTCGTGTTTTTTTTTTTTTTTTTTTTTTTTTGGGTCAACAACTTAATGTCAATCCGATCATGAACGGTGACATTTGAAATTGAAAACAAACAATAGAGTTTGTTGCCCCGTCACTAATCCATGACTTCATAGTGGAGCATTCGACAAACATATGCACATGGGTCATCAAAAGTGTGCTTGTATTGTATCCATCAAAATTTTAAATAATCAAATTTCTGATTTCGGTTACCTATGCTCAACATTCGCTCGAAGAGCATTCACCCTTGCACCTTCGACACGCATATAAACCATCTACCATGCCTCCTTGGTCTCAACTTTCGCAATGAAACGCATTTGGTCAATTTTCGCAATGAAACGTATCCGACATGCAACGAAAGAGTAAACTATTAATAAGTTTGGTATGAAAAGTAAAGACCTTATAGACTAGGAGCTCAACTCTTGAACGAACCATACAAGATGACCAATCAATCGCCAGATTTAGATTGTCTTGTTTGACTTTTTTTTTCTTTTCCCCTTAGCAAACGATATTATCTATACTAACGGGATGACGAAATGGGCTAAGCCTCACAATGGGCTAACAATAATGTGGTCCAAATTCACCTTTGACGAAAATCGAACCTAAGACCTCTCATTTACCAATGAAGAGGAATACCACTAAACCGTAGTAGTAGTAAGTGGCGTCTTGTTTGGCATTTGGTTACTCATAAAACGGGTATGTGATTCCCTTCCAACTTTTGAAAATACAATAGGGAATCACACAGCCTCTTTCAGTGCATCCAAAGCAGATACAGTCCCTAGAAAGCTAGAAACAATGCACTCCATGGGGAGGGAAAGGAAGACCACCGCAACGTTGTCTGCCAAAAAAACACTTGTTCATTGAACCTAGTTGCCACATCCAAGAATTAAATTGTTCACGTCAAACAATAGCATTTCCTCCAAATACAAAATATAAAGTTTGTTATAGAATAATAACAAATTCCTAGATCTTATAAGATTTTCTGCCAAAAAAAATGACAGTTATAGGATGACAAGTTATATGCTTTAGAATTCTCCTCCATACGGGGCAAATCCTACATTTGCTGATTCCGAATATACAAGATATCAAATTAGTGTCACAAAAACCTGTCAGAATTCCAAAGCTCCAACGAATGAAATGTGTGCGAACAAAATCCAGAACATATCAGAGATGTCGAATTCTAAGAAGGACGGGGGAGGGGGTAAGTCAAGGCCAAAGAACAAAAGACAAATAAGGGCTACAACAGATGGAAAACCAGAGGCAGCGCTAGGGGAAAGTGAAATTATGTCACAAACCAAGTGGTTTAGCCAGGTCTAGTAGTAACAGGATTTGCCTGCAATGCACGTAAGGGGAATGGAACTATTGTTTGAGAACCTTAGCTAGGTTGTCTAGGTCAGCTTCTTCTATGGCTATTTGAGTGAAGTAGGGAACTCTGCGAATGAACAAGGCCAACTAATGGTGAGTCAAAAAGCATTTGAGGAAGTCTAAGTTATTAAGTTTTTCACTCCCCCATTTCATTTAATTATTTCCTATTGGTTGGTTATACTTATACCTAATCAGCATGACATGTACAAGATCTCCTAGCACACTCCATCTGCAAAATCACACTAGAATCCAAACCCTAGTGTCTACACTAATCACTCACCAATCTTCAACAACTCAATATCCTTAAATTCACTTCAAACCTTAACTTATTAGCTTAGCACTTATCGGGTCTTTCCCGACTTAGAACAACATAACTGTTTTTAATTTTTTATATGAACTCCTAGCATAGTAAGGCTTGACAACAACATTTGGTAGTCTTGTGTTTCCAATTAATACGTTTTATCAACATCCATCACCCAACTGGTCAAAGAAAAGGACTGGCCTTTTTCAACATAAAACAAGAAGTTTTGTTTGAACATGAAATTCAAACAATGAGGTGGAGTTTCATCACATATGCAAATTAGGTGCCAAAATAGATTGCATCAACTTAGCACCAAAATAGGAAGAACATCTTAACATGTATCGCACAAATCGTGGTGATACCCGAGATATCACTCTTTTTTCCATTTGGGTTATTCAAAAGGAAACTGTCATTGGAACTCTGAAAAAGTCCTATACACTCCTATGTTATAAGAACACAAGGAAGATATCGCACTTGACGGAGTGCACACGATAACTTTTTGACTTTCAGACTATTTTGGAGTGCCAATAACAACTTCCGTTTAGAATTCGCAAACATATAGGAGCCAGACATGCTTATATCATCCAATTAGCAAATCGATATGCAGAAAGTTCACAAAACTAAGATAATTAACAACAAAAGCATAATTTTAGCAACACAAATTCTGTATATATAACATTTCTAACCTTTGATTAAACCCCAAACATCCAGATAACAAACAAAGAACAAACCTACAAATCTTTCACTCTTATATATCCCATTTACATAACAAAGATAATGCCCTAACTTTAAACGGCGGTGGACCATTTTCCATCCACCCACCGGTGATTGAATAAACCCCTCAACCCAGAATGTACAAAGTTCTTGTCTTTTTATAAAATCGAAAATTAAAGACCCTAAACCCTAAACGACTGTGTTTTGAAGCTTGACTTACCTGAAGAAACTTTAGAAACTTCTCCACCTAGGGCTTGGTGCAGGCACTGTCGGCGAGAGCGGCAGCTGAGGAAACCCTAATTGATTTGGGGAAAGCAATGGGTACGAGGATCGCGGCGAATTCAAGCACCCGAATGGAAGCGGCGACGGAGGCATCGCGAACTGTGGCTGTGAAGCTATCGCCGTCGTTGTCTGCGGTTGTTGATTCGCTGATGTACCTATCCCCTGCAGCGGAGGCGCAACCTGCTGATTCTGCTGCGGAGGCGGAGTCAGATTGGTCCAGCGCGGCGAAACAAGTGGGGCCAGCGGCGAGAATCCCGAGAACTTCTGGTTGTTAGAATCGACGGCTGAGATTGAGTTGTGGAGGTACCGCATGTAGGCTGAGACGGGGGATTCAGCCGCTCCGTGTACGGTTGGGAAAGGAGGGAGGGGAGAGAGAGGGGTTGTGGACCGTCCGATGGAGTTGAAGTGAGCGGCGGCGGATCCCATGGGTGGGATGATTGGATTGCTGGCGTTTGGGGGTGGAGCAGCGGATTCTAGCGAGGGAGGGGGGCGGTTGTTAACCTGAGCGAGGGGGGGAGGGCGGATGCGCTGGAGGCGAGAGCTGATCTGGGGCTTGGGCTGTTGGACGGGCGGCTGTGGGTTAGAGAAGCGGTCGTGGGCGGGAGAGCCGGTGAGCTTCTGAACGACGTCGCGGAAGTCATTTTTGTTGATGTTGTAGACCGGCGGCTGGTGCTGCTGCTGCTGTTGGGGAGGAAGAGGAAGTGGAGGAGGAGGAGGCGGTGGGTTTTCAAAGTTGGGTTTTTTGAGGAAGGTGTTTTGGGTGTTGGTGGTGGTGGGTTTTGAGATCTTGTGGGAGAGCTTGTTGACGTGTTTGAGGTAATTGTCTCTGGTGGTGGTCGTGCTGAAGCTTCCACCGCCGCCACTGCTAGCGGCAGTAGTGTGAGCAGCTGAATCAGTAGTTGAAGAGGGACAGCTTTTATCCATAACAAAAAACAACACAAATTACATACAAACGCAGCAGACTCTCTCTCTCTCTCTCTCTCTCTCCTCTGTGTGGTCTGAGTAGATCTGAAAATATCTGGGGGAAGGAGGAGCGGGGTTGTTGGTCGGAGAGTGGTGGGGAAGGGGAAATGAGGATAATCTTCTGAGGGGGGCAGTCGGCGAGTAGGGACAAGTGTGGACTGGACCGTATATTATTTATATGGAATTAGGAAAAGAAAAAAAAAAGTTTTTATTTTTTTAGGAAAATTAAAAATAAAGAAAGAAAGAATGAAGAAAAAGAAAATAAAAGAAATGATTTTTATGGTCCCAAGTCGAGAACCAAAAAGAAGTAATGCGTCTCTTTGGCCTGTTTCTTGACTTAAAAGAAGATAAGGGACATGACCCGTAATGCAAGCCAAGCATCTCTCGACCTTTAATCTCACTTATCTTTCTCAAAATTTATCAAAGTTTTTGGACAGTCAAAACAGACACAATTCCAAATAGCAAGATTTTTATGCCATTATATAATTTCCTTGCTACAAAATAATCCCTTTTTTGGTTTTTTTTTTTTTTTTGAAGTTTTAATGAAAAGTTCACAGTACTGTTTACTTTAACGAAAAATCACATTTTTACACTAAAAAGTCAAACTTGATACTATTCATTTTGCTTTTTATTTTATGCTTATCATTAAAATTCAAAATTTTCAATTTCTATTCATTAGTTTTTTTTTTATTACCTTTTGATGAATAATAATCCCTACTAAATACTAAACAGGGATAATAACACCTGCAGATTTGTTTGGTAGGGATTAAACATTTATTCTGTACTCTGTAGTGACATGATATATGTATTTAATAGTGGTGGGTATTTTCCAACTTACGAAATAAATAAATGTTAGCCTTTTTGGAACTAGAAATTTTCTCATCTGGTCAAAATTTCTGTTACTCTTGCCTTATCAACATGCCAAATGTTACACCCAAAATTTCAAATTAATTTAGATCTCTTGTTGGGAATGATTTCAGCACTATCCTAACGTTCATATTCATGCTTAAAACTTTACTGTAATTATAAACTCGTTTCAAAAAATCTCTTCCATCATCCTCATTTTTTAATTTCCCTATAAAAACAACTCAAAAACCTTTCATTAAAATACGCGTAATTGACTCTAAAAATCCATAGAGTTTTAACGAAATACTCACAGTACTATTCATTTTTAACGAAAATAATATTTTTACTCTAAAAAGTCACTCCTGGTACTATTCACTTACAAAATTTTTTGTTCTTTTGATTAAAGCTCAAAGTTTTCAAATCATTTTTTTTAGTTTTCCTAAAAATCTATAGGATAATACTATTAACCAAGTATTCAAATACATCAAGACATTCGTTTAAAATTTTTTTTACACCTCCTAGCTTCCATGAAGTCTTTATGGAATTTGATCATTTATAGGACGAGACGGTTCGAAAATTTTGGAGCATGTATGGTATACATTATTGAATTTAACAACTAAATGTAATAGGACTGCGTACTATACATTTATTTATTTTTTTTCAAATAAAAAAAATTAAATGAAAGTAGCTATTCAACAATAATTACGCGGGAGGTACCAACCCTTTCCAAAAAGATAAAAACCATTAAACTCAAAAGCCACCCGGCGAATAGTCTGTGTGTCATTGAGTTTTATGATTTGAACTATTATTCTCTTGCAAACTATTACGGTCAAACAAAATCTGAAGCTCTTTACATGATGAGGGTGTTGTGACCCGTTGCCACTTATTCCATCATGCAATTTGTACGGTAAAGACAACACGTTTTTCAATCAAGGGTGGGGTATACATGTAAAGTTAGTCCAACATTCCTTCACTTTTTTTTTTTTTTTGTTTGTTTGTTTATCAAAATGAAGAATTATCAAATATACAGACGGTTGTCAACTATGACTGTGTCTAAGTTTTTTTCTTACTTTAAAAGGGAATAACTCGTGGCAGATTATAATTGTTTGTTCTTTCGGAGCCTAAAAGAAGCTAGTTAATAGTTGTATTTTATTTGTGAGACCACAATCAAGGAGCATCTGGACTAATTTGAATAGTCAAAGGAGAAGTTGGAGTACTCGGAATATTCAAAGGAGAATTTGCACTAATCGTATTTGAAGGAGGATACAAGTGTCGTTTCTTTTAATATTGTTTTATTACGTAAATGTATAATGAGGAAGGTCCAAAATACACTAAACGCTAGTCAAGCGGCTGGCTAGGGCCTGACGCCTAGCGTCTAAACGAAGCCTTCATTTATTATATATCATATAAATAAAGACATATTTATTATATAACATATAATATATATATATATATATTGAAAAATTCTCCTTAGTACTTTGGTAAATCATCTAATGGTATGAGATAAAAGTTCAAGTGATTACAAGTTTGTGGTGCATTAGAAAATATTTTTTGAATCTCGTATGAATTTATTTTATATTGTATATGTGTGACTTGCAACTTATATGCAACAAAAGAATATAGTGTGTATTTATATGATAGTGTGTACCCTAAAAACAAGAAACTTTTACTTGGGTTTTAGTATAGGTATAATTTTCTTTCACTTAGAGTACTATTAGAATTCTATGTGATGTTCTCCTAGTTGTGGTGAAATGAATGGCAGTAACTACTGCCACGTGTAAAATGTAAGCAAAATTCATGTAATTAAGTTATAAAAAATAGGTTTTAACATTTTCGTCTTCTTCTTCCCGATAGTGGGTATGCAGATTCTGCAATCTACAAATCATGCCAAACCAAGCTCTGCAACTGCAACCATGGCTGTCTTATTGCAGCCGACATTCACATCACACTGAGAACAAGAAGCCACCGTGCGCAGGGCCTGTGCAACAGCAGAAGAATACATGACTGCTACCTACAAGTTTTTCGACGGACCAGAGGGGCGGTTACTCGCTCCTGAGCTTCATTTACGATGAGAGAATGGGTGTTCGCCTCTCCTTGCGTCTATGTAGCTTAACCAATGCTTAGCACTATGAAACTACGTTCTAGTGATATGTAAGTTCAAGCTCAAATTTTATTTTGTAGGCAGTAGTTGCACACAATCAGATCAAAATCATTTGGTATTTGCTATCTACCCCTAGAGGGTAAGGTGTGCCTTGTAAGGCCTAGGGCGAGACACAACATTCTCGTATAGCAAATTACTTTAATGCCCTATTTAAACAACTAGTTCGCTGTTCACACTACGGGACTCAAATAGTGGGCAATGATTTGTTATTTTATTTAATTTTATCACAAGCGATATTCACATCTATAATAATTTATACTAATGAAAAAAAGGAGAGTTTAAATTCAGAACGCAATAGGTTAAAGAGACAAATCATGACTATCATGACAATCTAGCCCCGGCCAAATAATAGGTTTTTTTTTATTCATTTATTTTTTGAACAAACGATAATATTTACACTAAAGGGGTGGGAGAATGAGCTAAGTCTTACAATGGGCTTGTCATAATAATGTGGTTCAACTTCATGTTTGGTGAGAATCAAACCTAAGATCTCTCACTTACAAGTGAAGAGTAATATCACTAGATCGTAGTACTAAGTGGCGCTGAATAATGAGTTAAAAACACACCCACAAAAAAAAAAAAAAAAAAAAGACTTGTAGACGTGTCAAGTTGTTTACTTGGAAGGGGGTGATGGTTCCTTACCCAACAGGATCCTCTCCTGATCCTCTTACTGAGGATCTTGAGAATACGTGAATCGTGTCTGTTTATCGTACATCATGCGATCAGTTTTTGTCAGATATTATTTGTATTTAATTTTAAATAAATAAATTTAATATAATTTCTGACCAAGATCCCCACAAAGATCCGGCGAAGATCCGGATTCGTTCCTTACAAGTGACAAGCCTAATATTAATCAAACATGTCTACTTCTTCGCCAACGGCCCATCCTTTTTTACAGAAACAGGCCCAAGATTGTCAGCTTGACTCTATACTACTCCACTGTAATCATCAATTTTTACCTTTTTCCACCTCAGTAACTCAGTTAAAAATTCCCAGCTTCTAGACGGTAATACCTAAACCATTCACACGCTACGTTGCTCTCGTCTCTTCTCTCTCTCTCTCTTTCTCTCCTTGGCGGCCTGATATCCTGAAACGCGAGAGCAGCTGAAGCAGATCCGATTCCATCAATGGCGGAGACGCAAGCCGACAAAATCCAAACCCTAGCTGAGGTACCATGCCGATCGTCTTCTCTAGCTCTCCAATCGTTCCAATTTCGTTCATGGAAATGTTCGCTGTTTACTTCGATCTAGATGCTAATTCTTTAAAGGAACGATTTGAAATTTTGCATCAAATTATGGATCTGTGCTCTGGTTTTAATAATCTTTTGCTTCAATGATCTGTTGTGTAATTCTAGAGCTTAATTTTCGGTAGAAAAATGTTAAATTTGTTGTTTTCATTAAGCCGTCAGAATTGCTTGAAAATTTTGATCAACGGTTGCGTACTGCGTGCTTAATTGTGTTTTTAATGCAACTAAATATTGTTATAGACAAGTTTTAGGTTTTGATTTACTCTGTTTGGTGTGCCTCTCAATTTATTTTGAATTTTTTCCAAAGTTGTGTAACACTTTATCGTGTAAGGCAGGTAACCGGGCGGTTTATAAGCATTACAAGTTTGTTGCTTTAGAGGAGCATTTTAGGCCAGTCAATCAATTAGGTAAGATGTAAGCCACACTGCGGTATTAGGCTCTAAAACAAGTAAACGGTTTGTGTCAGAATCCTGGACGGAGTAACATCACCTTGAATCAAACATGCTCATAGAAGAAACTTGACATCGTGTGGAGAAAATAATGTATCGGCAGGTTTAATGCATGTATTTGGTCCCAAAACAAGTATTATTACATCTCATTATAATGTCATGTTAGTCCTGCCACATTAAAGCAAGCCTGAGCTTGGGAAGGCACAAAGTAGGGTAATATTTCTGGTAGTATATTAGTACTAAGAAAACTTGACACTGTGATTGCGGGATACATTAGGCTTGTCTAGGACTCACATGCTTGCAGAATCATAGCGGAGTGTAGTGTCCACTTCCTTTGTACGAAAAATTCTTCCATGAAGTAGGCATGACCTGTTGTGGTGCAGTTGGGCCATGTATTGCTTGTTCCTAACCGAACTAGATATGCTGAAAGTTTTCCCCTTTCCCCGTATCATTCCCCAGGCATGCAACCAACCTAGTTGTATTAAGCTTAATACTACTCCGCAATCTAGTTGTATTACGCTAAGAACTATTGCAGGGCCTGCTATCTGTGCCATATGGCTGTTTTCTGGATAATGATAAAAATCTTCCAGCCTTTGGAGATGTTAGATGCTCGTCCTTTGTTAGTCCTTTCTTTTCAATGGCATAAGATTAGTAATGGCTAAGTGTTTCCCTGTTATACTTTGACATACAGCAATACGCATTGGAGAAAGATGTGGGTGCCAAGCCTGTCGAAGTAAAAGAAGTTGTTTCCGAGAAACCTGAGGAAGCACCTGCTGCTGCTGCAGAAGAAAGCTCTGAAGTTACACCAGCTGTTGAAGTAAGCAGTGAAGCCAGTCCTACTGCTGCTACTGAAGAAGGCACTGAAACCAATCCTACCTCTGAAGCTGCTGCTGAAGAAGCAGTGATAGTACTGAAACTTAGGTGACCAAGAAGTAGTTGAACAGACACCTGAAATTAAGGTTAGTTGCCTATAAAGTTATCAATGATTTCTCTTTGTTCCCTAACATAGTGCATATCGTATCTTATCTTTTATCTTTATATGTTTGATTTGTTCACTGGCATTCTATTTTCTTGTCCAGATTGAGACGGCACCAGCAGATTTCCGTTTCCCAACTACTAACCAGACAAGGCATTGCTTTACCCGATATATAGAGTATCATCGGTATGTTTACAAATACACAGGCACACCACTCCCTTCTGTTATTTGAGCAGCATTTATCACGTACATTCTAGCTTGGTGCTGAAATTTTTGACAATGTTTTCACTGGTCCAATTATTTTCAGGTGCACAGCTGCGAAGGGGGAAGATGCTCCGGAGTGTGACAAATTTGCAAAGTTTTACCGCTCTCTTTGCCCTGGTGAATGGGTATGTAATTTCAGTGCTCTTTCAGGCCCTAAAATTGTAGTGTTTGCCATTATATTGAAAATATGGCCTTCTGCATCCTCAACATGTTGAATCATAGTGTTTTTAATTTAGTTTAGTTAAGTTGCCTTTGCTATTGGAGAAGTTTTCTAATTGGCGATCTTATAGTGTTCTAATTGGTTACAAATCTGGAAGGAGGGAAAAGAAGATATATGGTTGACAAGGCCACAATCAATTGATACCATGTGTAAAATAAAGGAATGCCACACACCTTATTACAATTTGTTGGGCTTATTGTTTTTACTCATGTTGATCTCTGCACATTAAATTTCAGATCTACTCTTTAGCCTTTCATTGCTACCGAAATAGTATTGGTATTTTTGTAATGTGTCTTGTACTAGAAACTGAACCTAATATATAAAATAGATTTCTCAATTGGATCACCTTGCTTTTTTCCTTTTTCGTCTGACTCGCCTTGCTATTTTGTATATATTTGGGAGAGGTTAGAGATTTAAATACTGTTGTGAGATCAGAAAAATATGTGTTGTACAACAAGTTATTAAGCAGTTCTATTATGCTTATAGTTGATTTTGATTGTTTCTACTCTAGTTTACACAAGATACGAAGCAAAATCTTAGAAGAATATCTGTTGAGATGTTTCAACGCTTAAATCATTGCTGATCTTTTTATAGTTTCTTCTCTTCCTTATTTAAGTTTTTCCTGCTGGGAGGAGAGAGAATATGCCACAATCTGTGGCGAGTGTTTGTGAATGTTCTTAGTAATTTTTTTTAAGGGGGTGTGATTTTGTTCGCCCGCACTTCAGGCGCGTGGGCAGCCAGTCTTGCTCAAGATTGGAACTTTGAATATTCCTCATTTGAAGGATTGATAAATCGTATATATTATACTTTCAAGAGTCCTGTTCTAGTGACCAAGAGAGCATTTATGATATTTTCAATATTTGTCAAAATGAATACAGTTCCTTGTTCGGATGAAGTACCCGATCTCGAGTATAGAATAGAACCCTTGCACACGCACTTATAGTTCAAGACATTCGCCAATGTGTGACTTAGTTACTGGTGTGCCCACAAGTGCATTTGTTTATGCTGCTGTTGAGTTTCCTATTGCTTTTACGTGCTATAAGGAATTGTTATTGTTTTTCATTTCAGTTCAGGTTTTCTACTTGGCTGCTGATCTCTCGTAAGTCCGTATTCCTTAGCAGTGCTAAAGTTAACAGTTTTCTTGTTGTACTCTTTGTATGTATATCAGGTTGAGAGATGGAACGAGCAAAGGGAGAACGGAACTTTTCCAGGTCCCCTGTAGACGGTGTTTGCTTAAAAACCAAGCGTTGGTCTGCGCAATGATGTTATATCCAAGTTTTCCTCCAATAGATGAGTTTCTACATTGAGAGTTGAACTCTCTCAGGGAATGCCCTATTTGAAAACAATGATTTAATAAGAAATTTTGGCTTGTTTCAGAATACAGCAAAATGGTAGCCCTTGAAATGATCTTATTGTTCATCACTAAAAGATGGTTTTTCATTTCTCATGACTTTCTGCATTAGCTGTTGTAAAATAGTCGCCGAAACCCGGATGGAAGCTAGGCTACATTTGTTAAGAGCCTTTTGCACCTGCCACACAATAAAGATGCACTGGTCATATTGTTTTTTTCTTTTCCTTCAGTTTTTGTGCAACAATTATTTGAACTTTGGTTCATGACTACTTATTTTTAGTCAAATTTCAAAGTAGTAAATAGTTTATTTCTAAGGATAAAAAAGGTCTGCGGAAATCATCGTGACAATATACGTCATTTTGCGGAAAGCTAACTTTGTTACTGATGCTTAACTTTTTCTTCTAATAATGTTGACAAGTATTGTATATAACAAACTCTACTGAGATAAACTAATTCATTAATATGATAAATACATCACTTGTCAATCTCAGGATACATCGATATTGTACCAAAACGTTATCTCTAAAGTGCTTTAGAATTAAGATGATAAATACATCACTTGTCAATCTCAGGATACATCGATATTGTACCAAAACGTTCTCTCAAAAGTGCTTTAGAATTAAGATTAAAATATTAAAAGTTCGTCTATTTATCCTTCACAAATCCATTTTCGTTTTCATAATCGTGTTTGATTGTTTACGTGCAGATATCGAATAGGAAAATGGAAGAAGTATTTAGAAACACAAACTGCATTTATCAAGTCGATAGAACTCGAAAGAGGTTCAACACAATTACAATTGCAACCAAAGTCTTCAATTCTTGAAAATTACACATTAACCAAAACAAATTATAAACCCTAAAATCTAAGTGCCATTAATCAATCAGATCCAAGCTTGCCCATCGAAAGCCCTTTTACACAGAGCAGCTTCTCTTGTGTTTCTTCATCTCTTAAGCCCTCTCACCGCGGATTCTCCTGGCAAGTTGGATATCCTTCGGCATGATAGTGACGCGCTTGGCATGAATGGCGCACAGGTTAGTGTCCTCAAACAGCCCGACGAGGTACGCCTCGGCAGCCTCCTGCAGTGCCAAGACAGCATGGCTCTGGAAACGCAGGTCAGTCTTGAAGTCCTGCGCAATTTCACGAACCAGCCTCTGGAACGGGAGCTTCCTGATCAGCAGCTCTGTGCTCTTCTGGTACTTGCGGATTTCACTGCGCCATATTCACAAACACATTACAATCACAATCCAGCAACGTAAAATCATACTTACTAAAATACCCAGAATTCAAATTACAAAACAACAACAATCAATTACCAAATGTTATTTGATTTCAGTAATTACCCAGAATCAAAATCACAAATTTTGAGAATTATTTGGGTAGATAAATGGGGGTTCGAATACATACCGAAGAGCAACAGTTCCAGGGCGGTATCTGTGGGGCTTCTTCACGCCGCCCGTGGTAGGGGCTGATTTCCTAGCAGCCTGAGAAAATCCCAAAACAGAATTAACAAATTGAAAGAAAACAAAGCAAATTAAAGGGGGCAAAAATTAGGGTTTGAAGGAGGTATCTACGAACCTTGGTAGCAAGTTGCTTCCTTGGAGCCTTGCCTCCGGTGGACTTACGAGCAGTTTGCTTGGTACGGGCCATCTGCAACCACAAATTAAACCCCAACAATCAAAATCCAATTCGATTTTACAAAATCCCAATCTGAAACGCAGCCCAAGAACCCTAATTCCCAATCGCAGAAGCAATCGCGATAAATTGAATCGAAGAAGATGAAGAACAAAAAGCGAAAAGAAAGATTACCTCTTGGGGGTCGAAAGGGTTTGGATTTGGAAAGAGGAGAGATTTTGTTCTCAGAAAACGAATTCAGAAACGTGGGTGCGAATTGAAAGGTCGTACCTCTCTCTGTGTATATATAGTGCTTGTTCAACAAACCCAACTTGGCGGCGGAATCGCCGACCGCCTTGTTTCGCATTTACTGTTTTGCCCCGCTGCCTATCGGACGGTCATTGCGTTCGCTCGCCGTGCTGTTTTACGATCGATAGTGAACGGTTTGGATGTCATGTGCCACGGATCCTGAAACTCAAATAGTCGCTTCCTATTGGTCCTAATCATTCCTTTCCCTCACCCGAGTTTTTTTTTTTTTTTTAGTAAATCGATATTTTTACATTAAGAGAAAGATAAAAATTCAGTTAAACCACATAATGGACAACCTAATTTAGAATTGAATTCATTATTCACGAGATTTGAATCTAAGAGCTATCACCTTCAAGTGAAAAGAAATATACTAGATCGTAATACCAAGTTTAACAAGAAAAATTTTAACTACTTTTCTTATTTACCTTTCTTTTTACTTTTTTTTTTTAAAAAATCTCTTACCAGACTCCGCTTACACATAAAATTTAGAAAGAAATTCTCTAAAAAACAAATTTTAGATTTCCACAATATAACCTTCATTACAACTCTCCAAATGAAAATTAAAACATAAAATTTTGTTGGTTATTTTAATTTTTTTATTTATTATAAAGATTCAAAACTTTTTATTTATTTATTTTGATATTTAAAATGTTCTGTTTCTTCTGGAGAATCATAATAATTGCTTAATAATCCTATTGGTTTGTTTGGAGTGCTTTTAAAATAACTTAAATTGTTTTTAGAAAAAATATTTTTGGGTTCTAAAAGCATTTGAATTGTTTTTGCAAGAAGCACAATTTACGTGTTTGTTGTAGGAAGCACTTCAAATGTTTTTTCAAATTTACTTGCATTCTTACTAAGGATTGATTTTAAAAACATTTTCTCTAAAAACGTTTTTTTATCATTTATAAAGCACTTCCAAATGAGCTCTATATCTTCATCATCATTAATTTTCTTATCCCATAATCCTCGTGTTTTAGGGTTCATTTGAAAGTGCATTTAAACAGATTGAAAACGTTTTTATAGAAAATGTTTTTGGATTCTAAAGCACTTGTATTTTTAAGGATTGGTTCTAAAATTATTTTCATCAAAAGTGTTATCAGTCATTTTTAAAGTATTTCTAAACGAGCTCATAATCTTTGGCCCGTAATCTTTGGGCAATTGATCACTACTTAGCACTCATTGTCTGTCGTCGATGTTCATAGCGGAATAGACATTCTGTGACATTAATGTCATATTTGATTCCAAATCACAAAGCATTCAAATCCAGTCAACAAATAACACTTCAATTAGAAAGATTTTTAATGTCAAATATGCACAGTAGCATTCCACTAGGATGTCGACATCTCATTTGAAGATGCTTTGAAATTTCTTCATTTTTGTTTCTTTGGTTATTTTTTACTTTCTTTCTTTTGTTCTGCATGCAAAATGTGAAAAAGTTGTCGATAAATTGGTTTAGAAATAATAAAAATTGGGAATAAATTTAGTCCCTTCATGCTGTCCAAGTACTCTCTTTTTTCACGGTGCACCCATTCCAGCAGGTTTTCGCACGCTCTGCAGTCTGCAGCTGAACGATGGGTTTGGGCGGGACAACCTTGCAAACCCTGAAGCTCGCCACTATTCCTCCAATCTCATTTTCTTCATCTTTCCGCTCCGTTTTCAAACCCTTTTCCCAAACCTTCCTCTGCCACCATAGCCGCAGACAACGATTTCCATTTCCTCCGCTTTTCTTCGTCAGAGGCCTTTCGGCCCCGGCCGCACAGGCAACTGCTACCGCAACCCCTAAAGAAACAAGCCCGGATGAAAAGGGTTCGATCATTTCACAATTCAATTTGTAGTTTTGAATAAATTGGAGCTGAATTTTGTGTTTTTTTTTTTTTTTGGTTGTAAATATTTTGTGTTTTTCTTTGTGGGGAGATGCAGGTGTGAAGCAGCAATGGAAAGCAGCGATAGACTTCAAGTGGATAAGAGACAACAAGGACGCGGTTGCGGCCAACATAAAGAAGAGGAACTCCAATGCCAATTTGGAACTTGTGCTTGAGCTCTACCACAAAATGCTGAGTCTTCAAAAGGTCAGATTTTTAACTTTTGTGATTGATTGATTTGCTGAATCTTTACAAGTGCTGCAGGCAATTCGTATTTTGATTAACTGCTCCGTGGGGTTTATGTCCTGTTGTGCAATTGGCTTTAGAGTTTGGGAATTTGTTGTTTTGAGTTTTGAAAAAGTGTTGTTTTGTTTCTCAGTTTATATAGCTAATTGTTACTCACAGAAAGCAGGAAGTTGAACGGCTTCGTGGGGAAAGGAATGTGGTGGCAAACAAGATGAAAGGAAAGTTGGAGCCATCCGAGCGTCAAAAACTTATAGATGAAGGTATCAGTATGCCCTTCTTTTGTATGTTCATTTTGTTTTCTTGGTGTGCTGATTTCGATTTGAGTTATTTAGAATTATTGGCTTTTGCATTCAGGAAAGAATCTGAAGGAAGGGCTTCTTTCTTTGGAAGAAAACCTGCTTAAACTTACTGATGAGCTTCAGCAGGAAGCACAATGTATACCAAATATGACTCATCCTGATGTCCCGATAGGCGGAGAGGATTTTTCAACCTTAAGAAATATGGTCTCTCTCTCTCTCTCTCTCTCTCTAACACACACACACACACACACACACAAGAGAGGTTTTGTAGTCCATATTCGTTCTGCTTTCTTCCTCATTTTCTATGTCATTTTGTAGGTAGGCAGCCCACGTGAGTTTAGCTTTCCTGTCAAGGATCACCTTCAACTTGGAAAGGAACTGGATCTTTTTGATTTTGATGCAGCTTCAGAGGTACTATCTTTGTCTTATTTGATGTGTTGAAGTGTCTCTAGTATATGGTAAACGAAGAAAATCATGCGACGTAATTCCAGTCTCAACATTTAAATTAGACATTGTGCTGAGTTGGAGATTTTGGGGATCTTTCTGGGATAAATTGGAAGATTTCATAAATCCTCTAGGTCATGCTTAAATCAAATCCAACTAAGCAACAAGGGAAAGGGTTCTTTTCAATGCAACTAAGATTTTACTAATTTATACAGGTCAGTGGCTCAAAGTTTTACTATCTGAAGAATGAAGCAGTACTCCTAGAGATGGCCCTTATTAACTGGACGCTCTTGGAAGTCATGAAAAGGGGCTTCACACCTTTAACAACCCCAGAAATTGTAAGATCTTCTGTTGTTGAAAAATGTGGTTTCCAGCCCCGAGGAGCAAATACCCAGGTTAGTTCAAACATTCTCTTTCTCATAGTCTGCTAGAAATAAAATGTTGTCTTATCTCTGGCTAAATATAAACAGGTGTATTCTATTGAGGATAGTGATCAGTGCCTCATCGGCACAGCAGAGATTCCTGTTGGGGGAATTCATATGGATTCTATACTTGCTGCATCATTGTTACCTTTGAAATATGTGGCAGTTTCCCATTGCTTCCGTACTGAGGCAGGCGCTGCAGGTACAGCATCAAGGTAAATTATCAACAGGCTACATTTCTTTCGTTGTCCTTGTTTCCAGTGACCTCATATTTCCCTTGTGGTTTATACTTCATCACTTTCTTAATCTACTTTAAATTATTAATTAAACGCAAAAACATATCTATTTCTCTGTCAAAAAACAATTTTTTATTAACAGAAAACAAAAGAAATTATAAGAAGCACGAGCAAGTAGTTAAATGCGACAGCGTATGAATACATAAACCAAATTGGTTCACCCATTCTTTGTGAAAAATACTCAAACCACTTGGTTTATGGTCCCATATTATTGTTAATATTCCTATTTTTTCTAAACGGCATCTGCCAAATTGGAAATTTCGATCCCCATGACTGTCCAAATGTGTGCCAACATGATGAATGTCATCATGCTTTAATTATCCAGTCTATCCAACCCAAATGAGGTGGCTTTTGGATAGTAGTCAATGAATATCAAAATGATTTGTGGTGTTATATGCCTTGAACTTTGAAAGCATTTTTTCATGCCCGCTGGTGATAGGGATCCACTGGTTGGCTCTCTTGTAAGCAATGTTTATTTTCTATTCACAAGAATCTGGGAGTGGAATACATGAATGATACACCAATTTTCAATCTAACTTTCTGTAGTTTTGGTTTGTAACTTGTAAGTGACAGATTGAAATCTTAAGTAAGATGCGTTCTGCATGCTATGTGCAGTTCAAAATATGGCATGGCTTATTGTCTCTGTTTTTGTGGACACGCAGAAGCATTCTTATCAATTGTATTAAATTTCTAAGCAGTGGTCCAAAATCAATTTTTTGTTACAATTTCTTTGGTGGCAATATCTCCATATAGTGGAAGGTTATACCCCGTAGGTTTTTGTTTTTCATAGTCTTGTGTGCAAGTAGAGAATATTCTGTAAGACTTGTAGACTTTGTCCATCGTACGATAAATTGTTTTTATTCTGTTCAGGGGTCTGTATCGAGTCCACCAATTCAGCAAGCTGGAGATGTTTATATTATGCCGACCAGAGGATAGTGATTTGTTCCATGAAGAGCTCTTAAGAATTGAAGAAGACCTGTTTTCATCGCTAGGATTACACTACAAGTGAGTACTTCTACACAACCTTATGATTGTTCAGCTGATTTGACTTTTCTATGTTTACGGTAATGTTGAGTTTCTTGTCAGAACTTTGGACATGGCATCTGGGGATTTAGGTGCGCCTGCTTATCATAAATTTGATATTGAAGCATGGATGCCTGGTTTAGCAAGATATGGAGAGGTATTGCAATGATCTCTCCCCTCGAAAGAAAAAAGGAACAAAACTTGTTCTTGGTTTCCTAGGCTAGGCTATAGAACTGCTAGTTCAAAGTTGTTTTTTGAGATAGTAAAGATTTATGTTTTCATTAATGGCGGACAGATATCAAGCGCATCAAACTGTACAGACTATCAAAGTCGTCGTCTTGGGATCAGGTTTCGTTCTACAGAACCAGCGTTAACAAATCCTAAGAAGGGCAAAAGCAGCCTCGCTCCACCAGAGTTTGTTCACACACTGAATGCAACGGCCTGTGCAGTACCACGAATGATCGTATGCATACTTGAGAACAACCAGCAAGAAGATGGCTCGGTCATTATCCCTGAGCCATTGAGGCCCTTTATGGGCGGACTGGAGTCCATACATCCCAAACCTAGGTAGGATGATGTTGTAAATTATATTTGCTCGGAAATTTCTGTGGGATCATTCTTTGGTTATGAGATTTTTCATAGGTGGGAGGGGGGAGTGTAAGCAAAAGCCGACAAATACGGTGGTCATTTCTTAAAGTTTATTTGGAATCCTTTGCATCAAGAGATGATCATTATAGAGTGTTTCAAGCTCTGTTGCAATGAATCACATTGTGTATGTCGTCGTGCAATGCTTTTCTTAGGATTCAAACAAGTCTCTGCACTTTTGGGTGTTCCAGATAGGCGGATTTACCTGGGCGGCAAGGCAACCGAAGCTGCCTCGCTCTAAGATTGTATCTCATGCAGATTAATGAGAGAATTTCCCCGCTGCTACAGGTGAAAAACTTATGAAGAACATCGTGAATTATCGCCTATAGAAACGGTAAAAGAATTTTGTGAAAAATGCAACCTTACAACGACGCAGTTTTGGAGAGAAGCAAAAGGAAAACAAAGATGAAAAAAAAAACGACCATCTGTAGCTTTTGTTTCTTCACCCAAAAACTAAATTACATCAGGCTGAAAGGCTCAAATATTCATATTTGTTTCTCATGACATACAACGACGTTGTCTCTCTCTCTCTCTCTCTCCCTCTCCCTACACCCCCCCCCCCCAAAAAAAAACTTGTTTCCCATAATCTGTTTCTGATACTGTTTCACGGCCGCGTTGGTGTTTCCGAACCCATGGCAAAACGTCCGGATCAGCGGCTAATAGGGTCTCTGGCTATTTGATCAGGACCCGAGAATGCAGACATAGCAGCTAGCTGGCCAAACCAAACATGAATGTGCTAGAATCAATAACCATGGGGTGATTCCCTTGGGCAGAAAAGCTTTCTTTTTGCCGGTGCAGTGTTTAACTTGGTGAACAAGTAAGATCCCAAAATGCAACTGCAGCTGTATCAAATTTCCTTCTTTGCTTTTTCTATCAAATTCAAAGCAGCAGCAAGCCCCTTGTTTTCAGGTCTGCTTATCTCTGAGCTTCATTTGAAAAACTTGCAAAGAAATCCAGAAGCTGTCTGCGTTGCATCAAACCAGCGGCCTCAGCCCCTTGAACAAATGTTCCTGAGCTTCTTATCAATTCCTAAGAAGACATTACAACTTGCAGAAACTCATTGTCAAGTCACTCTAATTTAAGTGAGTCACCAGCAAAACTAGTACCTATTTCAGAATTAACTCGATTTAACTCTTCAGTTCAACAATGTTGACACAACGCGTTGTTTCTTCTCAGATGTATAGAACACAATGCGCTTGTGGTTAACATTTTAGAAACACCAACAAATGTGATTGCTTGATTAAAATGCTAAAAGGAGAAGAAAAAACATTATAAACAAGGGTAACGATAATCTAAACCAAACCAAACTTAAAACAGAAAGTCATGTTTCTCTGGTTCCTAGAGTCCTAAGCATTTGCCACGCTTGAGAAAAATAATCGAAAAAGCTGCGCAGGCCGAGAGGCTAGTAATAATAAACAGTAACGAGGAGAAAGCTCTTACCACGCTAATGGTGGCGCCTACACATTTGAGAATGTCCCTCCTATGAAATCTGCCCTCACTAGCAGCATCAGCTTCAATTTTATTACCTATATAGGCAATGGCAGACAATTTGGTCCTGTATGAAAACAGCACAAAACCAAGAGGACTTTTTGTGATTTAACAGCAACCCATTTCTCGTTTCAGCAGAAACTTACGTGCAACTGAGATGCTAACAGGTTTTAACTTGTGCGTATGAAATAGCGTGATTAGTTTGGGATACCACCACCTTGGTCTCCCAGTGCATATTAGTTTATTCATGTCTCAGAAGACGCAGATAAATCATAAACAAAAGAAACTTATAGAAAGAATGGGATATTTTGGGGCGTTGAGGCTGGCAGTGGCAAGAGGAAGTGGAAGAAATGGACTGTTGAGACGATGGACACTGCCATTGCCGCCAACCCGCTGATTACTGTGTCTTAGAGAATCACTGTCTTGACTGGCAAGATTCAATAGTCTTTCAGTCTTTCTTCAAGTGGTGGCGGCTGGGGAGGGAGGGAGGGGGAGGGAGAGTGAGAGTAACACCGACTTCTGATATTGTGTTATCCTATCTTTGAGCCCACGGTGATCAATATTGATGAGAACCCCAAGTCTAAAGTAAAGACTAACAATTCCAAACGACAAAGTTTTGTGTCAACCTGTAACTATAACACCGTCAAATGGTTGTAATGTAAACACACATATTATAACATGGGTTAATTGGTAATCCAGCACAAAGAAGCTTCTCCGAATTACGCTAGTACAATTTACATGTTATTTCTTTGATTACTTTTGTTACAAGAGTTTCATACATGGGGTTAAAAGGTCATTTTGATTTAACCATTTGTGGTCTCAATGGCAAAAAACACTGACGTATGCACTCACTCTCTTTCTTTCTCATCATGTGACTCTACATAATCACATAACTACGTTCCAAGACACACCATGACACGTAAATTTGAAAATTTTAAAGCAGCTGATGTGGATTGTGAAGGGCTTCTACTAAACTGAAAAACAAAACAAAATAAAATAAAAAGAATGCAGACAATTAACAGAGATAGAATCAAATCCTCACTTTTACTGCATCGAATAGTTATGAATACACGAAGAGTGCTTGTTCCTTTGGAAACAAACAAATGATCTATTTTCGTATCCCCCAACGTGAGTAATGCTAACTCTAGAAACTCTGGAAAGCACATAAATGGAACGCCCTCGTTCCGGCGATTCATTCCCTGACCTGCGCGCACTTCTTGCAGTTTACTCTTCATCAACACTATAACAACTCACCACCAGCTATCTAAACTTGGGATATACATACACTTCGCTGTCCCTATGCATACAACGGAAACACAAACTTCTAAAGTTACAATAAATTGCAAAGAACGATTGTGTCACCACCCTACCAGTGCAGGAACCTTTTCGTTAGAGGAATCATTTTGTAGTTTTGAAATCTCTGAGACGATTAGCGAGCTCTTTGCATTGGCAATTCTTTTCTACACAAACAATCTGGTAAGGGGTTCTCATAAAAGGGTTCTTCCGAACGATGCTTATCCTTCCCCCTAAGTCCTGGAGCAGGACCTCTTCTTTTCCGCGGGGAGCCTTGCCTGCATAACCACCATCACAGACAGTTTTGAAAAATAAGGATAATAGAAAAATTGTTACTTGTGAATGTTTACAATTCACAATAACCAGATATGATATTGGTTGGGATAAAGTGATTCTCATGGAACTTCAAATCTTTAGGTCAGAAATCACACACCGTTTCCTGTGCATTTGAATAACTCTATTTGATAAGGTTTTGCCTTCCTCAAGTGTTCCCTGCTCAAGTTTGTCAAACAGAGAAACAAGGGCTTTTCTGATAAAACACACACAAGCACAAAACGGATTCAGTTTGCAGCATATCTGGTCAGAGCACGGTGTATGGAGTAGTTCAAAACATATCATTCTAAAAAGAAATCGCCTTGCCTGTCAGGGTTTATTGTTTTCCTGTGTCCAAGAAAGCGACGGTGACCTTCAACTGCCGCCGCCATATGTCCTGGATATGTAGGTATAAATACATCACTTTCAACTGAAACAATGTAGTCAAGCGCAGCCATTTGAGACGCATGATTGGTAAAAGGTTCAAGCTCCTCAACGGATGCCAACGCTTCCTGAAAGTGAAAACCAGTAATGGTTAAACCAGCATTACAGTCCATGTGTCTGGATTTCAGACATACCCAGATATGTCCGAATGACAAAAAATTTCAAGATAAATTGAATAGATATATAGATGTTCCTTTGGACTTCCTCCCGATCATTTTCTTAGTCACATGGGAGACTTGCTGCTCTGATGTCATTTTCTACATTTCTAAAAGAACTTTATCAGTTGTGCATAACAATCCACATGACTCTTAATTAATATCTGTTTTATCCCTGATAATCTGCACTGCATATATCAGCAGGTTCGCCACCTTTGTTCACACCAATAAATCAAAATCTCAACGCCCACTCAAACTTTATGGATAAAATTCTAATTTGAGCATGGCATTAGCTCTTGATGGTTTTAATGATGTACAGCCATAGAGAAATCTTTCTTCGTACCCAGATTTTAAAAGAAACAAAAATGTGTGGCCAGATGACAGTGAAATGCACAAGATAACATTCTGTCTGAGATTATAATTCTAAGTAATTTGGGCCCCCAAGAAGAGTAGTAGTACCATTAGTTCAAAATAGTATCAATGGATATGGCCAATATATTGGATCGACTAATGTGCCGAGATCCCTTGCTACAGCAGTCGTGATACTTTTCTGTCTACATTCTATATAAATTGGAATGTCATATATTCAATTTTAACTTCAAGGTCAGCGACAGACATTCTAAAAGTTTCATCATATTCTATTCAGAGCTCAGTTATTTAACAAAACGGAAAAGATCAATTATAAACATCAATGATACCTTGCTCTTCAGTATGGGATAACGGGATAGTAGATCCGCCATACGAGAATCGCCATATATCTTTCCAGCAGCAATGTAGATAGGTGTGTTTGGTGGGTACCCAAGAGCACTGAGAAAAATTCCAGTCTCCCTTGGCGTTAATGGGCAATACCCTCCGGATCTCTGTTCTATGGAATTAATTTCCTTATTTCTCCAGGTTTTTGTGCTCTCCCTACATGTTCCAAATAAAACAGGCATCACAAAAGCCCAAGGATTAACCAACGTGACAGAATTTCTCCCAACATAAGTTTTTCATACCGGATGATCCTTAGTTCATCAGCTTCATATGGAGTTAAATCCTGCGTGCATCCACTAAAGGCAAGCATGTCCTTCTCAAATCGTAAATGAAGGGCAATAAAAGGACCAAACGACCTCATCCGATCAACTAACAACTACAACATTAATGAAACAAAAAAAATTTGTAAAATAGATGGAATAGGACTAAAAAGTTATAATAGGCATTCCAGAAATCAAACTAGCATGTAGATCTAAGAATTTACTTTTCCCATTGCTTCAATTTGAGGTGTAAAACGCAGAGCTTCATAACAAGCACGACAGCGAAGTTTCTGTATATCTAGAGGTAGGTTGTTATTTGCTAAGCGAGCATCAGCTTTGGAGGCTCGAATAACCTTAGAAAAAGAATAAAGTGTTTAACAAGACGATTTTATTAGTTCAAAAAAGAATATATAAAATACAATGCATAAACCAGAGTGCTCCAGAAACCACACCTCGTACACTTCCCAGAGACTAGCTATCTCATCTTGGTAATAATCCATACTAGCCCAGCTTCTGAAAAGCTTTAGTGCTCTGGGACCAGAAGCAAGTTCCTTGGGAAGCTTTTTTACAATTTTAACATCAGTAGCTAGAGCCTTGATAAAATGATCTTCATCAAAAACATCTGAGAAGTTGCTGCACAACATATATAGGGAACAAATTCTTGCATCAATGACATAATAGCTAAGAATAAAACAGAATTCAGAGTGTAAAATAAGTGACAGTGTTACCTAGAGTCTTTCCAAAATGACCGTTGATCAAGTTCTGGAATAACAAGAGTGGCATTTATGATGCGGGCTACAGCTACCATGTCACATATCTGGAATTCAAGGATGACACATTTCAGCTCCATTCAATAATCAGATGAAGATATTCATAAAATTATCATGTACATAGAGCCAAGCAAAATATTCTATGGCTTCTGTGAAACACACTAATCAGCCATCCAAATAGATTTGTAGCATGATGTCATGTAGCCCACCACGATGGTAAGAATTGTGCAGTTCTAAGGTTTTTATCACTTAAATCGTGCAGGCCTTTTAACATTACATAGGTACAGATCAAACCCCACAACATCTAGGCAGGTACAGCCGAGTCAAAATTGTGCACCATGAACTCCATGTTTTTATAACTATAGAAATTGCAGCAACCAATTAATATTTGCAAACTGCAACTAGATAAAATAATGAGAGACAACTCTCAAAGCTTAAATGCCCTATTTAGTAATAGGAAAGAAAGAGGGATAAAGGCCTATCCCAAAACTTTATGCGGGAACAAATACAACTTGAGATCCCAATGTGACAGATTAGAATCAGACTATTGTTTCACATTAGTAATATGTGAGAGATTAGAATCAGACTATTTTTCCAGAGTCTATCAATGAGAAAAAAAACAATATACAATAACAACAACCACCAAATATCCCACTATGTGGGGTCGGCTGTATGAATCCTAAAACGCCAATGCGCTTGGTTTTGCGCAAGTCTTCCGTTAATTACATTCGCAGAAATCAAACACTGGATCTATCCATAATCCTAACCCATTAACCCACCCTCTCTCACGATCACACTGCTTCGGCTAACCTCAAGGGATTAACATAAATGAATTTTTGCTACTCACATTTCAAAATCAAAATGTGGACAAGATCAAAATTCAACACAAAATGTTCAACACGGTACATTTGAGAAAGAGAGTGTGTTCATATACCCCTGCACGCATCTGGTTGAGACCACCATTTGTACGCACTTGAAAGTAGCCCCGTGACTCTGCAGGAGCTGAATAAACAACAGTAAAGTGGAAATTAGGAACACCAAGGATATGTCATTATGTCATAGCTACACAATAAATCTCTACCAGTAACTTACGTGTATAGTTCGGACTTGGCTCTACACACTGCACAAAATCAGGTGTTGGTGGAATCTTCCATAGCTTGTCATCCAATATCCGACTTGTATCATCCAACTGTCAAGTCTAAAGGAGTGAAAACATGAAAGATGTATAACTTTGTGACATGAACAAATGTATCTAAAGTCTACAAGATTAAGACCCAAGTCCTAACTCCTAACCAAGGGAAAATATAACTTCTATTGTGTTTCTTTTCTCTTTTTCTCCAAAGGTAATGTGTTCGGTAATATCTTATTCCGTTGAATCGTAATAACGCCAACCACGAAGTTGATGCATTCAATTTCTTCTTCTTTAGTTTTCCTTGGTTGTCACAATATCAACATTCAAATGGAGTGCATAAAGGAATCATCAATCATATACGTATCGATCATTTTAAACTTTTTTGGAACCAAACATACTTGTAAATGAACAAACCCAATAGTAATGCATACATAACAACAACAAAAACAACAACAAAATTGAAATCTGCAGCATTTTTCATACAGACCCAACATTAATATTGTCGAAAAAAGTAAACCCATATCGTAAAAAATACAAAAGCTTCAAGAAAAATATCGAAAAATAGAATGAATTTGCTATCGCATTTTCTGGAAATAATAAAAAAGTGAGACGATAGAGATGGGTCGGATAAGGAGATCACCGTGGGAAGCTTGACGGGGTCGGAGAAGTTAGGGACTTTGGAGAAAGAGAAGAGAGCCACTAGCGCAATTAAGCATACGGCGCACGTTAGCACCTTCCTCACTGTCGCCAATGTTCTCCAGCTCTTCCTCTGCATCTGGTATCTGAAGCTCACTCATCCAGAGGCCTCGCCTGCAATTCCAAATGACGGGAAGGCTTTGGCTTGTGGGTTTGTTGGGTTCGCGGGTTTTGGCGCTGATCTAAATCGGTTCGCCTGAACTCGGGCGTTTGTGACTGGATTTACGCTGCTTTTCGTCTGCTTTCTGGGTTTTTGCCGCTTTGGTTGGTAATTTAGTTTGTTTTTGAGCACTACCTCGCAATAAAAAAACAAAATGAAACAAAAATTCATTTGATATTTCTTTTATTTTTGACATTAATTTCTAATTTTCATTTTAAGGACCCAATTAAAGTTTTGATCATTGAGTTAAAAATTTGTGAGAGCAATGATCTTTTTAGATAAATCTGTCAGAATATTGTCTCATATTTGACAGTGTCAAGACCCAAAAATATCACATGTAAACCAACCAAATATCGAGGCCCCAATGTCATGAAATACCATAAAACTAAGTCCAGACAAAGGAGTACCATAGGTACATATATACAGGCCATTAAAGGGATCCTATTTTTTTCAAAAAATAGGAATTAGGTTCGAATCGTTAACGTTTGATATGGTGTGAATTTTACAATTAATCCTCATTTTTATAAAAAAATAAGGATCATTTCCCTTAAAGGTTTCATATATATATATATATATATATATATATATGTATGTATGTATGTATATGCAAATTTAACATCTTATTTTATAAACAAATCACTTAAAACTGAAATCTAAATTCTAGTTTAGTTTTATCAAAAAATATTCTTTTACATTGCTAACTGAAGAATAATAAACTTTTGAATTTTTCCTCCTTTGTTTCTTGAAATTTCATATATTTTGTCTCTGTTCTCTTTAACTTTTTACTAAATTTTTCAAATTTCATATATTTTATTCTCCAAATTCTCAATTCATTCTTCTCATTTTTTGTTCCAAAATTCACAATCTACTTGACCCGTGTTTTGTGACCACTAGATTATATAGCAGTTTATGGTTGGACTGCTTCTTTAAATCATTAAAAAATGAATCCAATCATCAACCAACACATTACGTTGTCTCTAAAATATGGTCTAAAAGCATGGTATTCTTAGCATTTTTCATTGACTTGATATTGGAAGGTTAGTTTCTCTTGATCCTCTTTATTTTTTTTTATTAATTATGACTTGATAATGGAATGTTAACTTCAACATAGAAAAAATCATTTAAAGCCTCAAAAAATTTAATTAGCTCACAATTTCAAGCATGTATTATACTCTCTTGTAAATACTATCTATTTATTTATTATTTTGACATTTATGTGAGGTCCCTCCTTACCTAAAATCCTAGCTCTCCGCCACTTCCCAGACACATGCAAAGGTGCGGAATCAAGAAAGAAAAATATTCACAATTATGCTACGCTATTAAAATAATGATAAATGGACCAAATGCTTGTATAATCACGTCATGCCCCTGCAAATCCATACATATTCATTACGCGAAACTCTATCACGCTAACTATGATAAAAGTTAAAATAAACCCAAGCCACGTGCAGGAACTTCCCAAATGAATTGTGGCGTGGATAGTTACAAAAGTTTATCAGCCCTATGCAGAAAATGGGTTCGGATTTGGGGAAAAAATGGGTTCGGGTATGAGAATGAAACATCCAAACTCGATAAGCCCGTTGCCATCCCTGTTACCTATTACCGCTACATTGGCATCCCAATTGCAAGCAAGCGTATCTCTTGACTTAAGCTAAAAGAGGAACTGTAAACAGAGAACAAAATTCTATAACTTTTATTGCATCGAATATGACTCTGATTACATGAAGAGTGCTTGCAACTTCAAGCAACATAACTATTTTCGTATCCCCAACGAATCATTTTTATCCAGTTCTAGAAAAGTAGAAACCCGGCCAACTTCGCAAAGCTCATAATATACTGCCTTGGTCATAAATGGAAGCCCCAGCCCCGGCATCTCGTTCCCTCACCTGCACACTCTTCTACTCTAGCAGTTTGTTCTTCATCAATGCTATATGATATACCGCCACCACCGCCACCGCCAGCTACCAAAATTCAGGATATACACACACTCCGCGTCCCTATGAGTACAAGCGCAACACTGGTTTGTAATAAATTGCACAGAATGATAGTGTCACCAGCCTTCCAGCACAGGAATTTCCCTCAAGAGTAGACCTTTTCGCTATTATCTGAGACGATTAGAGAGTTGTTTGCATTGGGAATTCCTTCTTACACAAACAATCCGGTAAAGGGTTCACGTAAAAGGGTTCTTCTGAACGAAACCTTTCCGTGCCCTTAGTTCCTGAAATGGGACCCTTTCTCTTCCGCGCAGAGCCTTGCCTGTTTAACCACCGTTGAAGACAGTCAATTATGAAATATTGGGCTTTATATGCCATTCAATAATTGAGAAAACAAGAAATTATGATTTGTGTACACAATAACCAGAAATGGTATTGGTTTGACCAAGTGATTCTTATGGAACTTCAAAGCGTTCGGTGAGAAATATCATACCGTTTCATGTGCATTTCAATAACTCTATTTGATAGGATTTTGCCCTCCTTCAGAGTTCCCTGCTCAAGTTTGTCAATCAGGCGAACAAGGGCTTTTCTGTGGAACAGATAGAAGCACAGAAACAGAATGAGTTTGCAACTTTTTATGGCCATAAATGATATCAGGACTAGCTCATATCTGCATATGTTCAGAAAATAAATCGCCTTGCCTGTCAGGAGATATTGTTTTCCTGTGTCCAAGAAATCGTCGATGACCTTCGACTGCTCTTGCCATGTTTCCAGAGTATGAAGGTATAAATACATCACTTTCAACTGAAACAATGTAGTCAAGCGCAGCCATTTGAGATGCATGATTGGTAAAGGGTTCAAGCTCCTCAGCGGATGCCAATGTTTCCTGACAGTGAAGACCAATAAATCCCAATGCAAATTAATTACATTATCAGAACAGATTTTTTTAAGCAACCCCCAATCATCCTCTTACAATCGATGATTTGATTTTTCACGAGTTATCCAAATTAAAACCTCTGGTGTATTGATGTAAGGGCGTCTCACCTTCTCTCCATTAAAAAAAAAATATTATTATCCCCATTAAAATACAGTAGCGAAAAAAAAAAAAAAATACCACTCAGTCTTTCAGTCTCTTCATCTGTTAGCCAGTACCCATCACAACCAACAAAAGTAAATTAAATGCCTCTTAGTAATAGATGAATGACAAGCATAAACAGTGAAAATGACTGAGCTTCATAAACTCAGCAAGCAATACTGCAACCCGTTAAAGTTTCTTTCAGTAAATCCTTTCTTTGTAGTAGTTTGTACCCGGCTTTTTGAATAAAAATATGTCCGGCCAGATCATAGTGAAACACACATCGGTTGGAAATTATAATTGTGAGTAATTTGAGCTCCAAGGAGAATTGCTCTAGTCGGTTTAGAATAGTAGCAATGAATGTGGCTAATATATTTGGTTAAATAACGTATAGACCTTTGTTTCAGTAGTCCTGTTAATTTTCCATCTAACTCTGTAAATATGAATGTCCCATGTTTCATGTTCACTTAAGCTCAACCACGGACGTTCCAAAAAGTCTTTATCATAGTGACATATTCCACTTGGGGCTCAATTATTTAACAAAATGGAGAAACCATAAGCATCTCATACCTTGCTCAGCAGTATTGGATAACGTGACCGCAGAGCAGCCATATGAGATTCGCCCCCATATATCTTCCCAGCAGCAAGATATATAGGTGTGTTTGAGGGGTACCCAAGAGCGTTGAGAAAAATTCCAACCTCCTTTGGTGTTAAGGGGCAATACCCTTTGGATCTCCGTTCTGCGGCATCAATTTCCTTCTCTTTCCAGTATGGGGTATTCTCTCTACAAGTTCCAACTAAAAAAGTCAGGCATTACAAAAGCTAAACGACTATCCATAAATTGATAGAAATCTATAACCATGTCATACCTAATTATCCTTAGTTCCTCAGATTCATCTGGAGATAAATCTTTTGTGCATCCACTAAAGGCAAGCACGTCCTCCTCAAATCGTAAATGCAGAGCAATATAAGGACCAAACGACCTCATTCGATCAACTAACAGCTACAACATTAATGAAACAAAAATTTGTAAAATAGTCATGGAATAGGACTAAAAAGGTTAGGCAATCCAGAAATCAAACGAGCATTTAGATCTGACTATTTACTTTTCCCATTGCTTCAATTTGAGGTGCAAAACGTAGAGCTTCATAACAAGCACGGCAGCGAAGCTTCTGTATGTCTAAAGGTAGGTTGTTATTTGCCAAGCGAGAATCAGATTTGGCAGCTCGAATAACCTTCAGAAAAGAACAATGCGTATACCACGATGATTAATTAAAAGGAAAAATAACACAAAAAATCACATAAACCACAGGGTTCCAGAAACCACACCTCATATTCTTCCCAGAGGCCAGCTATCTCATCTTGGTAATAATCCATACCAGACCAGCTTCTAAAATGCTTAACTGCTCTTATACCAGTAGCTAGTTCCTTAGGAAGGATTTTTATAATTTTGACATCATTCACTAAAGCATTGATAAAATGATCTTCATCAAAAACATCTGAGAAGTTGCTGCGTACCAAATATGAAACAAATTCTTGCATCGGTTACACCAAAGCTAAGAAATAAAAGAAAGAATATCTCAGAAATTAAATCAAACCATGGAGAGTGTTACCTAGAGTCATTCCAAAATGACTGTTTATCAAGTTCCGGAATTACGAGAGTAGCATTTATGATACGGGCTACTGCTACCATGTCACATATCTGAAATTCAAGAACAACACATCTCAGCTCTATGCTACAGTCAGATCATAATACTTATCATATAGTAGATAATAAGTATAGAAAAAGTTAGATATGAATAGAGTCAAAACACTTTTATGGCTTCTGGGTCTATCATCATGATTTGTGAAACACACCAATCAGCTATGTAGATAGATAGAATAGTGGCATAATGTCATGTCTATAATACAGCCATGGTAAAAATTGTGCGTTTTCAAGATTTCCTGCCACTTAAATGATGCAGTTTTCCAACATCGTGACAGATTGAGTACAGAACTTATCTGTCACGTATGCCACTCTAATCTGTGACAATGAGACTTAAGTTTCCAATTTTCCCTTCTTTTACAATCTTCAACAGACTAAACAATACAAAGAACATTTTATTCCATTATCAAAATTTGGACTGGATCAAAATTCAACACAAATATTCAGTTTTGCGATCAATCAACATAAATTTCGTAGAGTGAGTAATTTAGAGAAGAGTCTACAGACCCCAGCACGCATCTGGTTGAGACCACCATTTGTATTAACTAGCAGGTAACCCCGTGACTCTGTAGGAGCTGAATAAACAACAGTATATTGGAAATTAGCAACACCAAACGATATGCCATAGCTACTCAATAGAACTGAATCAGAAGCTTACATGTATAATTGGGACTTGGCTCTACACATGGCACAAAATCGCGATTTGATGGAGGCTTCCATAGCTTGTCAGTTTCCAAAATCCCACTTGAACGTTCCAACTGTCAATTCTAAAGGAGTGAAAAACATGAAAGATGCATAACTTTTTCACATCAATAAATGTATCTAAATCTGTAACACTTGGACCAAACTCCCAAGTCCTAACAAAAGGGTTATATAACCTCTCTGTTTTTTTCTTCCTCCAAATGAAATCGGCATCAGCACATTATATCCTAATTACGCCAACCTCGAATTTGAGACTTCCAAAATTCTCCTTGGTTATCTTTTTCTTATTGACACAATTATTGTCAATCAAATGGCGTATATAAGGAAATCATCAATGGCATAACTAATGATCACAGGATAAAACCTTGCGAGAACTAGAAGGCAGAGGCGTTTTCAACAGATGGGGCGGAGCGATCTCCAGTGTCCAGCTCTGCTCGGCGCTCAACTTCTGGTATTTAATATCATGTTGCTACAAAATGAGTAAACAAAAAAAGCATACAACACTCAAAATTCAGATAACCCAACAAATATTTTCCAAAAATAAAACGGAAAATGCAACAAAGACTCAATTTTGTTGTCCATTTTTAGAAACAAATTCAGTTTTGATAGAAACTTTCCCAGATAATCAATAAACGTAACAAAAAGAAACTGAAAACAAAACCCAACTGAGATATTGAGTTAAAGATTCATAAATACATACTCCTTTTATAATTAGCGACCACCACAGTACTTTTATTGACGATCAGAACCAAATCCCGCTGATTGGGCAAAAGGGCATGAAAAAAATCTTTAAAAAGAAAAAAGAAAAGCAGAAGAAATCATACTACCGTGGGGAGCTTGAAGGGGTCAGAGAAGTCATGGACCTTTGAAGAAGGGAAAATAGGTACGTGGACGGAGAAGAGAGCCACTAGCGCTATTGAGCACATGGCGCACGTTAGCACTTTCCTCAGTGAGGCCAATGCTACCGACCTCTTCTTCTGCATCTGGGTATATGAAGCTCCTCACTTATTCATAGCCATCGCCCAGAAATCGGAATGCGAATAAAGATTGAGTCTTTCGGTTGTGGGCCTTTCTGGGTTTTGTGGGCTTAGCTGAGGGCGGCGGTTTGGCTGACGGCTGCGGTGCGGCTGGAGTCGGCCGGCCGTTTGTCGGGGCTGGGTTGGGTTGGGTTTTATGCTGTTTTGGCAGTGCGTTTTTCTGGGTTTTTGCCGCTTTGCTTGCGTTGGTAGTTTGGAATGGCAAGCGGCAGGGGATAGTATCTTCTATATATAAAAACTAGAACAAGAAAAATAAAAGACACAAAGAAAATACCCATTTTAATTACTTTTTTCTCTCTCAACAATTTTAATTACTTTAGAAAATGTATTATTCTCTTTTCTTCTTCTTTTATTTATGAAAAGTAAAAGGAAAATGTAGTTAGGAAAAAATTGTTTTAAAAATGTTTTGCCATTTATAACATTGACCCCACAAAAATCCGGAAATTAATTCCTTTTTAGTTAGAAAATAACAAAACTATTTAAATCTTAACTCTTTATTGAGCGAAACTCAAACATTTTCCTAACGAACAGAAGGAATTATCAAATTTTAAAAGTGGATTAACAGGATGAGACATGTGATCTGACAAAAGAGATCGTATCTTAAATATCAATTTATTAGATAAGCCTCAAAACTTTTATTTAAGTTGTAGATGATGAATATGAAAAATTTGGTAGGAAACATCGCCGAAGCGTATCATTTGATTTTACTACGAAGGAATACTAGGAAGATCATTGCGAAGAAGTTGAGACCTAACAAAAGAACTAAACTCGAAGTGTCGCACAATCTGCCTAACCCTTCTTTAGCATGCATATTATGTCGGTGATAATAGTTAGTTTAGTGCTGCAATATAATGGTATTTTTCTTGTAGGTGATAGATTTTGAATTCAACTCATATAGGCAGCAAGACGTGTTATATTTATTATCCTCCCATTAAAGAGTAAATTGTAGCAATGGTCCCTCAACTTTAATCAAATTTATGCAATTGTCCCTCAACTAAAAATTCATTACCATTGGTCCCTCAACTCATCAAAATGTATAGCTATGGTCATTTTCGTCAACTTTGTTAGAATTTTGTCAAAATAAGTTATTTTGGAAAGACTATTGATACAATTGGAGTCTATCAACTCATCAAAATATGTAGCTATGGTCTTTTTCATCAACTTTTCAGAATTTTGTCAAAATGAGTAATGTTGGAAGGACCATTACTACAATTGGGTTAAAGTTGAGAGACCATTGCTCCAATTGGGTTAAAGTTAAGAGACTATTTTTCCAGTTGGATTAAAGTTGAGGGACCAATGGTAATGGATTTTTAGTTGAGGGACCATAACCGCACGTTTTAATGAGTTGAGGGACCATAACTACACGTTTTGATGAGTTGAGGGACCAATGGTAATAGATTTTTAGTTGAGGGACCACTACTCCAATTGGGTTAAAGTTAAGGGATCATTGATACAATTTACTCTCCATTAAATGTAGAATGAAAAAAAATATATCATTTCAAACTACAAACGAAGAAAGTTAGTAAAATTTGTTTATAATTTAATATTCTTGTATTTAAAATGTTAATTATGAAATATAGATTATTATACTCCATGAATTTCTCTTTGCCTCAATATGGATCATTTGTTTCGATTGTGTACAAAGTTTCGATTAGAAAAATTCTCAGAAGCAATTTACACGTAGTATTATTAATTTAATTTTGAAATATTGTTGAATTATATATTTACTTTTTGGGTACAAGATAAATAAGCAACATATTTTATAACATGAACAGGTTGTAACATCAGGGTACATGATAGTTTCAGTCGCACTCACTCGTAAAATTTAATTGATTAATTAAGTGAATAATTTGGTACAAAATTGATTTTCGAATCAATTCCTGTTAAACATTTTATGGACCTCATAAAAGTTCTTTCACTCACGTTTGTAAAGTCTCCTCGAGCAATTGCATTTGGCATTAAAGTGATCACAACCAGCAAGCCGTATGTAAAACTAGTCCCGAATTCTAGATAGTTGGTTAAAATGAACTCGTCGTTTACAAGATTTAAACTCAAAATCTCATATTTACAAGTGAAGAGAAATGTTGTTTGACTGTAGTATTATTAGTTAGTTTTATTCTTGTTATTTTTAGAAAACACATATCTGCAAATCTAAACTCACCTTTCACCTTTGTTTTTATTTATTTTTATCTTCTTTTACACTTTGTTTTTATTTATTTTTAATAAGATGGATGTGCCTTTAAGCCCCTTTTTGTGAAGAAAACGATTTTGTTCCTTTCGAATATTTTTTTATATATATGCTTGGAAATTTTTGTTAAAAGACACAAATTCGGAGAGTTAAATATAAATAAATCAAAAATCAAAATGTGACAATCACTTTAAAATAAATAAAACCCAATGTGCCAAAAGTAGAACAAACCCTTTATTTTAAAAAATAAGGAAAATCTAGACGTTCTGGAAAAAGAAAGCAGAATTCAAGACGTGTTCAAATAGATAAATTTTTGTTTTTCAAAACAAGAAATAATAAATAATAAATAAACAAATAAACCTTCTACCTTGCCCTTCAAAATTTGGAGAAAATCTCAAACCATGTATTTTTCTTTTAGTATGAATGTGTTTGTTTTGGAAAATGATATTTTGACGCAATTTTTTTCATTGCATATTTTCAATTAAATATTTCTGTTGTTTTTATTGAGTTATTTAATTTAACAATTAGAAGTAAAAATAGTTATATAAAATAATAATATTCTAGCATGTAAAACAATTAATCAAACTAAATGAATAATTAAAAAAATTATTACGTATTGCCTGCACCAGATAATTGAATATTATATAGAAAATTAATTTTTACAACATTAAATCTTATATAAAACCTATATCATTAAGTGTTACGTACCATTGCAGCCGAATTTTTAAAATACACCGACATATACTATAAGTAATTAGGGTTATTTTCTTGTGAGTTTCCCTAGGTTTGCAAAGTCTTGCACCGAACTAAGAAAGCTGCAGGAAGTGTGGAGGTAGTGAGGGAGGAGTGTGGATCTCAAGAAGATGGAGTCAATGGTAAGATGAGTTGCATTGATGGGGAGGATGGCATGCATGTGCTCCCTCCAGGATCAGTTTCTTGTGTTCACTACACACTCACTCGCAGCTAAATTATCTCCTAATTAATATCAATGCTATCTCTTCTGTAGTTGCGTGAATTGCATACGGTTGCCACAACCTAATATATACGGAATACTTTTTTCTTCAATCTTTTATTTTTTGACAAAGTTTTATCGTGGTCCTAACTTATGGATTGTTGCATCCTTGAATGTAAGATAAAAATCTAAATTATCTCATAATTAGTATCAATGTCACATCTTCTCTATAGTTGTGTGCATTGCACTCGATTGTCACAACCTAATACATACAGAATACTCTTTTTTCTTCTATTGGGTTAGATTTTCTATTTTTTGACAAAGGTTTATCATGGTCCTAACTTATGGATTGTTGCACCCTTGAATGCAAGATAACAATTTAAATTATCTTCTAATTAATATCAATGTCATATCTCCTCTATCGTTGCGTGCATTGTACTCAGTTGTCACAACATAATATATACGGAATACTCGTTTTTCTTCAACCGGATTAAATTTTTTTACTATCTGACAAAGTCTTATTGTGGTCCTAACTTATGGATTGTTGCACCCTTGAATGCAAGATAACAAACTATGGAGAAAAATATTGTTTGACAAAGTGTATATAAACCCTTGGTTATTTTTTTAATGTAATCGATGTTCTTATTTAATATATGCTAATAGGAGGAGGTAGGATTTGAATCCAATACGCATTTAATTAAAAAGAAAAATCTTAATCACTAGCACAATTCACTACTTGCTTTAAGTACATAATTTTAAATATAAAAATGCAGACACACTTCGATACATTATATATATTCTTGTGCTCACAATAACTTGAGGGAGGGTGACATCTAAAAATCAAGCAACCAAAGAAGCATCTAGCACTGAGGCTTCTTATAACCACATTCGTCGTCAAGTTAATGGCATTTTGCCCATCGCCTAAGGATGTCTTTTCATTGTAATGGACTGAGCATTTGCTCCTCTTTTGTAATATTCTTTCCTCAATGAAATGAAAATGTATCCGTCTTCCTAAAAAAAAAAAAAGAAAGAAAAAAAAAGCATCAACTAGCACCGGAAAGTTTATTTCGTTAATTTGCTGCCTTCTTGCTAGTTATATATTGCACCCTTTTTGTTGAGCTTAATTTAGCTAATATATTGCACCCTTTTTGTTGAGCTTAATGTAGCTAACACGTTCCATTTCACCACTTTGATTGAGCTCCGATCAAAACCTGTTTGTGGTTTTGATAACAGAAACAGAAATCTACTACAGGCTTTTGGAATACTATCAGAAACAAAGATTAATCAATAACAATCATGAATTTAAATTCATAATATAACAAAATAGAAGATATGGTGTACATTAAATGTTTATTTGTTATTTACTTTCTCGTCGCTATTTGATTTTAGGGAGACGATAACCACACACTTTTTTTTCTCTTTACCCACCTCTATTTAATTTATTTGCTGCTTTTGTATGATTTATCCAATCCGATCGATGATAAAAATAAAAGAGATATTGGCCGGTTCCCCCTCCCTTTCCCCGACCCAAACTTGTAAAGAGCTGCCAATTTTCTCCCAAACTTTCATATTAGTCATTTACTCCCTTAACTTTTATAACTGGTTAATTTCTCCCCGCAACTATATTTTCTCCCCTAAACACTAAAATTCAATCAAAAGTGTACGACGTGAACTAGCGGTGAGAAGAAAAAAAAAACATATATATATATATATATGTTGCTCGTATTAAGGATAAAATTACCTTTTTGCAAGAGAATTGTTATTAGCACTCCAAAAATCTCATTCTACACTCCTCACAAGTGTATTTTTCTTTCTAATTATAGAAAGTTTGGAGTGCCAAATGAGATTTTTGGAGTGCTAATAACAATTCCCTTTTGCAAACATAAAATTAAAGTTAAAGCGGGAAATTGGCTAATCACAAAGGTTTAGACGGGTAATCGGCTAAAATTAAAATTCTAGAAGGAAATTAGTCAATTATAAAAGTTTAAGAAGATAATTGAAAAAAAAATTGACAACTCTTTATAAGTTCAAAAATAAAATTGGAAAATACCTCAAAATAAAAATTAATGTGCAAGACGAGAAAGAATGACGTGTGTGTACTATTTTACTCATTTTATTATAATTATATTTGAAAGCAATTGTGTGTACGAATAAGCCACTAGACTAGAGAAGCCAGAAGAGGTACAAATACCAGGGTTAAGTGTGTACAAGGAAACGGCATTGTCTGGATACTGCCAGGACATCCAAAAAACAGCAAGTACAACTGGATGGATGATGCATTACAAAACTAACGTTGAAAGTAGCAAAGAAGACAAGGGTAATATTTGGAAAGCATGCACGTCTTTAAAGCCCTTAAGTATTTTTGTTGCCTCAGCAATCCCTTCTGGTTCGAATTGCTCTGTCTCTCTCTCTCTCTCTCTCTCTCAGGGTGAGGGACCATTTCATGTGACATATTCCATGCCTTAACAAAAACACAGTTGTTTCCAAAAAAAAAAAAAAAAAAAACACAGTAGCTGGAAAGTGAAAAAGTATTCAAGAAAATGAGACATTTCTTACGCTCCTCTCATGTCTTTCTTGTTTAAGATTAGGGGTAACTATAAATGAAAGTAACTTAAGGTTAAACGCGTTTTTATGTTAAACTTGCATATTTTAATTTAATAACACACTATGATCAACTACGTACTTTTTAGTTTAGCGATGCTTCTCTTTCAAATATTGACAAGTTTGAATTTATAATATGCAAAAAATACGAATGCATGCATATATTATCATGTAAAGAACTATAGTAAATTCAACTCATATAATACGAAAATTTATGGAATTTGTATGCAATGACAATGATTTTTACACAACATTAGGTATGTGTGAATTAATGACAGATAAATTTAAGTGTGCATGAACAATGCTACAGGATCACAACTGTTTGATATATTTGCAGATATGCCATCCAACCAATTACTAAACTTAGGCTTACAAAGTCAAAGCAGTATCTTCAAAATTATTGCTCATGAAAAGGTCTCTTACCATTTCTAGCACAATAGATTAATTCATATATCATATTTTTTTAGTACAAGCTTTACTCCTATTTTGGCTCATGAAAATATAGCTTAACTGAAAGAAGAAAACATAGGAAAAAATAAGAGAAGAAAAGGAAAATGGTGCTATATGACTATGATCGATTGATGATTCGATACTTTAGCATTATTTTTATTATATGTACATGTTACATTGGGTCTTTGAGTAATGTTACAGTTACCACATGTTTCATACCACGTTAGTATCACCTCTATAATAGAAGTATGGTCCACCAACACATATGAGTATCATCTCTATTGAAAAAGTGATACAAATGTGGTAAGAGTATCATTTTTTTTTTTTTTGAAAAAACACATGCATATTTGAATGCGTCCCTTCAAAATGATAGTCTTTGATTAACAAAACTATGTTTTAGTTGGAAGAAGTTTCAAATTTAGAAATATTGTTGTCATAGGTAACAAGTGATGGTTTTACACATATTTGCAGCTATGCCAATAGGGTTGTTCGTCGCCCTACACGTTTTGCTCTTCACTAATTATTCGTGTACACGATTTGAACAGTTGCCTAATATTTTTTAAGATATTTTAATGGGTCATTTTAGTTTCGGTCCCTTATCAACTTAATTGTTAGATTGAAACCTTATTTGTTTAAATATTTTGATCGAGATGTTTAGCATCATTTAAGATATTTAACTCATATATTTATGCATTTAATCTCTCAAATTATCAAATTTAACCAAATTCAAATAATATTTTTAAAATATTATAAATACTTAAAAATCAATAATAGAGTAATATTATTCTGCACAAAATTATAGCAAAAAAAAAATAATGTACCCACATAATTATTAACATATTTTAGAAAATAACTATTGTTATATTTTAAAATATTAAATAAATACATATAATTAGCATGGGTGCATTTAGCAAAATTAAAAATGAGTATAAATAAGTTTAAAAAATATGGTCCAAATACAAATAAAAGTTTAAAATATATGGGGCACAAAAAGAAATCAATATATGGGTACAAATTAAAGTTGAAAATAAAATTGGCACAAATTAAAAAGGGAGTTTTAAATATAGAGACAAAAAAATTTATTATATTTCAAGTTAAACATAGAAACAATGTTTTCAAATACTAGTCTTACCCCTAAGGTTTTAGGCTGTTAATAAAACTCAGCCCTCACAACTCCAATAAAATTAATATGTGCCAAAAGCTCAACACATCTTTGACTATTTTTGCAAAGTCAGTTCATCCTATTTTCGACCATTTTTGCAGAATCAGTTCAATTCGTTCTCGATCGTTTTTGCAGAATCAGTTCAACTCTCTTCAACCATTTTTGCAGAATCAGTTTCAACCCCTCTTTGATCATTTTTGCATAATTAGTTCAACCCTTCCTTAACCATTTTTGTAGAATCAGTTCAACCCATCCTCAACTATTTTTGCAGAATCGGTTTAACCCGTCTTCGACCATTTTTGCAGAATCAGTTCAACTAGTATTCGACCATTTTCGCAGAATCAATTCAACCCGTCCAACCATTTTTACAGAATCAGTTCAATTCGTCGTTGACTATTTTTGCAGAATCAGTTCAACCCTTTGTCGACTATTTTTGTAGAATCGGTTCAAAGTTCAATCAATCCTCGACCATTTTTGCATAATTAGTTCAACCCGTCTACGATCATTTTTTGTAGAATCAGTTCAACTTGTCATCGACCATTTTTTGCATAATTAGTTCACCTGTCATCGACTATTTTTGTAGAATCAGTTCAACCCATCATCGACTATTTTTGCAAAATCAATTCAACCTTTGTTCGGCTCATACTAACATAATTTCCCTCTTTCACACGGAAGCAAGGTGAAACGTGAGCCAGAATGTTCGAGTGCCTTTTCTTGTATTTAGAAATAAGCGAAACTTTTGAAACTACTAGTTCGAATGTCACCTTTTGAAAATACCAGTTGAAATGTTGCCTTCTGGACCAATATAAGTAGCGAACAACGACAAGGCGACTAGAGTGATGATTAAATTGCATATATGGTACTGATTCGAGTCGGCCCCTTCTTCGTCTTGCTCTGAATTAACAGTGTATGGGGTTTTATTTGTGGTGTGCACTTCGAATTTATCTCCAATCACAAAATTTAAAAGAAAATTTAAAAATTGGATGGTGAATCTTGATCCTTAAATCAATTGGAATCAAAACCCTACAATTGAACTGGAATTTGAGAAGGTACCTTTGAGATTTGGGCTGTGAATTTGTGATTGAAGATTGACAGCATGGATTGAGTTGCAGTGAGGTTGAAATGTTTGAATCATAGAAAGAGAGAGAGAGAGAGAGAGTAGAGTTTAGTGGCCGATTCGGATTTAACCAATTTTGGCCACTAACGGAAAGAAGTTGCAGTCAACAACAATTTCAATGTGGCTTCCTATTCACCTTGTGTTTATATTTGCTTCATAAAGCCAGCCACCAAGCGAGACAAATTTGGACTATATTTAAGAATATCCATATCTTTTTCTTTGGGGATTTGATTGCCTCTCAGGGGCTCGGTCTGCCATTTTGGATCTAGTTCGAGGAGTGGTGGAAGCTGAGCAAAAAACTCACATTTTGAATTTTAATATAAAAGTTATTTTCGTAACTTACACTCTAAACAAAAAATAAAATAAAAAAAATTCAATGATGTCATTTTCCATATCATTAACTTTTGTCTTTCCTTGAAATGTTTAAAAATTATTGTCTCAATATATAATTAAGTATTAAAAGTATACTCTACGTATAATTTTTCCAATTAAAAAAAAAAAGAATTGTTATTAGCACTCCAAAAATCTCATTCTACACTCCTCACAAGTGTATTTTTCTTTATAATTACAGAAGGCTTGAAGTGTAAAATGAGACTTTTGGAATGCTAATAATGTGACAGCCCGTCCCGAAATATTTGTATCGATGGCATGAAATTACTAAAGTACCCTTGAACGTTTGTGGTGTTGTGTGGTTTTACTTTGGATGTGGACCATTTATGTTAAGTCCCTAATATTTTGGAACCAATTAGGAACTTAGACTTAGGTTTTATTTTTATTTGTTTTTGGTTGGTGACTCACACACACAAACCCTTTCCCGTTGATTCTCTCACTCTCCTCTCTCTCAGATTTTCTTCCATTTCCGTACAACTGTACAGACAAACCTCAAACCAACCCTTCCAGTCGCAGATCGAGATCATTGTTGGTGTTTTTGGACTCCTTGCAAGCTCAGAAGTTGATCCATACCTTTGGTTGGACGTGAAACATTCGAAAACCCTAGTTTCTCGCGAGCTCCGATTTGGGTACTGTTCATGCAAACGTGATCGTGAAGTTTTTAGAAGTTTTTAAGCTTCTAGGAAGCTTTAGAACTTCTTCACGAAGCTCGGACAAGAAAAACGAAGTGTTTTGGGACGTCGGGAAGTTGAGTTTGGCGAGTTTGAAATTTTGGCCGGATTATCGAGGGTTCTCCAGCGAGATCTAGTGAATTTCAAGGCTTGAAAGTGGTAAGGTTTTGTTCTACTCGTTGAGAGCTTCATTTGGTGAAAATTTCATGAATTTTGGTTGAAAATCGAGTGAGATATGAAGCTTTGAATATTTTTCCAGTTTCCGACGATGCAGACGGCGGCGGCTACGGCGAGGATCATCGAAAAAGACGAAGTATATTCCATCAACTCTTACGGAATGTACTAACGACGTCAGGTATATTTAACGGTATATTCCATTTTTGGACGGAATATTCCCTAACGCCATTAGGGTTTCCGTACGTGTGCCAGGTAAATGTTTGCGCATGGCCGGCGCGTGGCGGCAAGTGGGTGGTCGGAAAATTTTTCTAAAAATATGGGGATGTTCATAGTGTTGAGTAGATCACGATGGTATATTCAAACACTCCATTTGAGCAATGTATGAGAAGTTATTAGCTAGTTTTGTGTATGTGCTTTAAATTAACGTTTATATAGTTGTTTCGCATATAGGTGAGACCTATCCTGAGGACGAGCGCAGTCAATTGAGGCTTGGGGGCTACGACCCTTCCACATACCAGTGAGTGGGCTTTTGGTTTTCCGTAAATACCTATATACTTGAGATTTTTCCCAGAAAATCTATTTAAATGAATTATGTTTGAAATGCCATGCAAAGTATCTACTTATTTTACTCATGCATTAGTAGTTGCATATATTTATGATTGGTGTTGCGGATGCACATGTAAGTGCCTGGTAAGTTTATAAACTATGGTTGTGAGATTGATGATTATGTGAGATGTATTCAGAGCTTATAAACCTGCACCCCGATGTTAGTGCTCCCGCCCAAAGTTAGGGCATAGTCCTTCATGTGATGTTCACCTCTTGCACCATACACTCACCTTGGATCTAAGTTAGGTGCACAGTCCTGTCGCAGAGACCACTTTAGGTGGTTCCGACTCTTAGGTGACCTGTAATTATTTACACAGTCTTCAGGTGATCGTAGCACTTGAGCGTACTTATTTACACTCAGTCCTGTCGTACATACCACTTTAGGTGGTTCCGACTTATGTGCAGGTATATTTGTTAAGATGTGGATTTGAGCCGTACAGGTCACATTAGGTGACTCCGGCTAGATGGATGAGCTCTAGATTCAGCCGTACAGGTCACATTAGGTGACACCGGCTGACATATCATTTGCATTGATTTATATCACCTGACTTACATATTTTATGCTGAGATATTTGACATGGCATATATGTGGATTTCGCTAATATGAGTATGGTTTTGATATACGTATATATTCTATTTTCTGGGAAATTATATAGGTTTTACGGCGAGGGGTTACTACCTTTGATAATTGAAATGATTTTGAAAAGCTTTGTTTTTGCCCACTCATACTTTCTGTTTTGCGCCCCTCCAGGTTCTAGTTAGGAGTGCTTTTGGTGGCTTGCGAGGAATCCATGGCAGCTCTGACAGATTATCACCATTGTAGGATTACTATTGGTGTTGTATAATTAGTAATTGTCCCGACGGACTGCACCTAGGCTACTTATGCTTTGGTAGTGAATTCACACTTATTTTCGTCTTACACCTTATCTTAGTTAGTGCTTTAGTTAGTTTGGTTTTGATATATTCGCATTTCTTATATTATCATTACTTCCGCACTGTGCACATGGCTACGTCACCCTCACGTGACGGTCAGCACGCCTTGATTTCGGTCAGGATGTGTCAAATAAATATTTCCTGAAAAAAAAAAAAAAAAAAAAAGGTTGCAAATTAAAAATGGGTACGAACTAAAAATAAAAATTGATAAATTTTTTTAGCCATAAATATAAATATATTAAATGTAACATTTCTAACACTAGATGAATGTATTTAGAAATAAAAACTATTTTATTATTACAATAATTAATAGCGTTTATTAAAACCTAAGGACCTTAATTAAAAATTAAAAAGAAAAAGGTTTTAATCAATGGAGTAGTAAAAAGATGAATGAAAACCTAATTTCTCCTATTTTAATTGAGGATTTTAACTCACCTCCAAGAAATAATCATGTTTCGTCTCAAATAAGTCCACAATCAATTTGTTCATTATTTACAAAACACAAGATTGCTTTTCCATGTCAAGATGCAAAACATAAGTCCGTGTCAAAGTAAGCAAAAGGTAAATGAAAATAGGCATCTGACAAATATTCACTTAAAAAGACGAAATAAAAAGTTTTCAAGCAAATCAAAACCAAAGGGGACTATAAGTCTATAATTTATGGGGAAAATGCTGTGTGTTATTTCTAATTTGTTAGCTTTCCATTAAAGATAACACGTGATAACAATTCCTTATATTTTGTTAGTCTTTGTGTTTGCGTTGTTGCTCTTTCATTGTTCTTTTGGTTGGGTTCTTTTCAAAACGACCAACTTTAGACGTGGTTCTTATGTAAGGCATCCCATCTTGTACAAAGCTACGTGTCAAAATTTAGGATGGTGCTGTTCATACACAAATTTTTATTTTCTACACACAATTGTTAACTTATGTTTATTGATTTTTTTTTTTTTCAATTTGTTCAGTTTGATGGTCGGAAATTGAGATGGGTGTGTGAAAAGTAAAAATTGGTATGTGGAATATTACCCAAAATTTAAGATTAAATATGATTTCAGGTGATGCTAGAGTGATCATCTACTTGACTCATATTTTGTAAATTACATGATGTAACAGTTGATGGTTGAATTTCTTGTTTAAATCATTAAAAAAGATATACAACTATCAACCTTCACACCATATAATCTACACAATGTTTTCTATAAACAGAGAGTTTTATAAGTCTTGTACTAAACACATAATTAAATGCGAAAGTAATAATTTTGGTTTATAAATAAAAAACGATAAAATAGTACCACAAGCGGCAGAAGATCTTTCCAACATGCATGATGAAGATTGAAGAAATGAATGAAATGTAATTTGTTCTACTAAAATTTTGTGAAATAATGTTATGACTTCATGTGTGCAAAACGATTATTTCATATCGTAGATTATGAATATATACACAAGTGTAATAAGTTTACCCTAATATTTGTTTTACACCACATGATTATAATTTGGTCTCACTAAAGCATCTTTTATAATGTTGATACAACGTAACTGTGATGTCTGTCTCATGATACAAAGTTACGCAAATGCTAAATTTATATATAACTAAAAGGAAACGCTATATAACAATATACGCGTGTCACGTAAGTTTTTTTATGTCAAACAATTACTCCAAGAGCACGTGGGTTCCCTTTCTCACCGCAATTAGGGTTGACCATTTGGCAAGCAACAGTGAAACACTTGTCCTCAAGAAAGGACACATGGGCACATGCACTTGCAACTTGGCGAAGCAAATTTTAGTATGAATGGACAATAGGGTACGAGATCGAAGACCATTCTGATTGTGAGATTGATTTTGATTTGTGAGATGTGAAGGTTTCTCAACAAGTTTCAAGGACGATGCGGATTAACGACCGACAGTCTAGGCATTGATGATTATTATTTTTTATTTTTTATTTTTTAACAAAAGATATCATTTATGGTAAGGAATGGAGAAGCGAGTCAAGTTTCACAAATAGATTAGCAATAATGTGATTTAAAAAATCGAACCTAAGACCTACTATTAGATCGTACTACTAAGTGACAGTAATATTCCTCTCCATATTTCTTTATTTAAGTTTTAGTTTAACGGTCAAGTGATAGTAATGTTCGCCGCCATATTTATAACCATTATATGAGTTTAAATTTTAAAATACGTGTAATGGGTGGACATAAATCTCAAAATTTAAACTCATCTAATAATAATAAGTAGAGTAATGACTATTATAACCACTCGAGGGTGATGAACAAAAATGCACCCTTATAAACACAATTAACTTGGATTGTTCTATATAAAGTATACTTATTTCACAAAAAATATAGAATCTAAAGCATAGTTTATTAACATTGGCATGATATCATATTTTATTAGTTCTTAGTGTAAAGTATTAAAATAGGCTTTACTAGGATATCTGAGCATTTTCGCATGAAAAACTAGAGGACAAATTATTCACTTGTATAATTTGTTACTCACACCAACACGTTTCGATCCATGATTCGTACTGTAGTATACTCCAAGTGTGATTTTTTTAGGTAGGTATGTCCGCAATTGCCACTTAGACATTTTATTTTGATAATGTACTACCAAAACTTTGTGTGCAAATCTACCACCTAGCTTAGTTACCATTCATATTGTCGTTAAATCAAGTCATGTGCCAAGGACATCAACTAATATGAGAACAATTTAGTAAATTTGATCTATATTAATTAGAAGAAAAGCAAAGTATAAAACTTATAGAATTCAAGAACAAATTAAGAAACTAAATCCCCACACCAACTCCCCAGCTCCTACACTCTCCATCCACAATTTGTTCACCACCATGGAATTACCTCTGGGGGATCAAAGTTGAAAGGTGAGTGCTAGCGACATTTACACTAGCTTTTGCATTTAGATCTTTCACTCCTTCAAAGACACGTGTCAGTTTCCCCATATAACAATACCCAACCTTACCTGCCCCACCCGACCCCAGTCTTCTCTCTCTCCAAAATAATGGCAGCTACAGGCAAGTGTCATTTGAAGGAATAAAAAGATCCAAATAAATGTTAGTGCAAATGTTGCCAGCACTTCGTGTTTAAATCATTTTAGATTTTTTATTAGTTTTTGGATTTTCTAATATATGGATAATTTTATAACAAATTTTTGCAGTTTGGGTCCCCAAAGAAAATTTTAGGGTGCTCCTAAAATTATTTAACAAAAATTGGATGGAGGTTGTAGATTTGCATCAAATATGAGATTTGGGTGGTAATTGCATACACACCTATTAGTTCATGTGGAATTTGTACAAAATCTTTTTTTTTTTTAATCATAAGTCATTTACATAAAAATACGATTACATTTGTATATTTATGTTATATATATTTGCACTGATAGTTAAGATTTTATTAGTTTTCTAGCACCACATTTTCCAACAAGTTTTATAACACTAGCGTAACTAGCATTGGCAACTCAGGATTTCAATGTTTATAATGATTTAAGAGTTAATATTACCATATATAAATATGACTTTAGCGGTAATTTATTCAAGCCGCTAACGAGCAAGAAAAAACCTCTTACAAATAAGCTAAGCACCTTTATATTATAATAGAATGCGCTACTTTGTCAAAATCAAGTTTCTTGTTCGTTACTTTAGAAAAATTACAAGTAAATCTTAGCTCTTTCCTTCAATTAACTCCGCCTTAACCACTAAATTCCACTAACAAACAAATCAAGAAGAATTGGAAGTATTATATTACTAGTGTCGGGAATCACGTAATGCTCACAAAAATTTTGGGGTGATCAATTCAGTGCATCATAATTGAGTTTTGAATTGATAGATATGGACTGATGAAAAGAAAAGAAAAGAAATTGATAGATTTGAATTAACATTGAATTATGAGTTCGAGGTACACAGATTTGAGACCCCATTATTATGGAATTATATTACTTTCAATCCGTGATTAGTATGACTAAAAATCGACAAATTGGTCTAACAAAACAACAGCATTATTACTCTTTCAAGTATGAAATTACAAGTTTTTTTGTTTTTTGTTTTTAATAAACGATATTATTTGCATTAAATGGATGAGGAAATGAACTAAACCTCATAAGAGCAAGTCCAGCCCGTGGTAAATGGCCCGGCACCAAGTGAAGAAAATGGCTCGGCACTGTGTCCATCAGCTCCAGCCCGGAAAATAGGCTGGCACCCAGCCCGTGCCAGTCAAGAGGCCAGCCCAAAATGGACAGACCCAGAGGCCAGTCCGTGTGCTGGCGCGTGCAACACACGCGGTGGAACCAACGAGTAGCCAACAGCGTCTGCAGTAGTGGGGCCCGCGGTGCAGGGCAAGTTGACTGACTCTGTCAAAGGGCTACGTGGCCCTCCTCAGAGCCGTTGGATTTCCAACGGCTAGTTTTTGTAGGCCGTTGGATTTCCAACGGTAAAAAAAATTTAACTTTCACTTTTAAATTGGACCGTACGATCACAGATCAACGGTCCACGTTTTTTTCACCAAAAATTTAAAAAAAAAAAAAAAAGGCCCAACGGTCAGAAATTTGACCGTTGGCCACGTGGCGGAGTGTTGGCTGTTGGATTTGATTATTTTTCAAATCCAACGGTCCAGATTAATTACAAAATTAAAATTTATTAAAAATTTATTAAAAAATGTCAAATTTTTTTTAAAAAATACAGAAAAATTTTAAAAAATTAATTTTTTTTTCTATAAATACCTAACCCTCATCTTCCACCTTACACCACATTTCAATATTTTTTATTATTTTATTATTTTATAAAAAATCCTATCCGAAATTAAAAATCTTAGCGGAAATCTATTCAAAAAATAGTACGTTCGGATAATGACACATGGCGTGACGAGATTGGTTAAAAATCCTATCCGAAATTAAAACTATTTTTTTATTTATTATTTTATAAAAAAATTATTTAATATTTTAAATGGACTGGGTGCCAGCGCATTTTGTAGGGGTGGAGATCGTTTGTGCCAGCGCATTTTTAGACTAGGTGCCAGCGCATTTTTTTTGGGGTGGAGATGCTTTGGCCTATTACTGTTCATTGGGTCTATTACTGTTCAATTAAGTGGATAAATGGGCTGGGTGCTGGCGCAAAGTGGATAGGGGTGGAGTTGCTCTAATGGGTTAGCAATAATGTGATTCTAATTCGCTTTTGGCGAGAATCGAACCTAAGACCTCTTACTTACAAGTGAAGATGAATGCCATTAGACCGTAATACTAAAGGCTGGTTTGGTATTGCTGTGCTTTGAAAAAAAAACCGTTTCTGCTGTACTGTGAGAATAAGCAGCTGTGAAATAAAGCAGCAGAGTATTTGGTAAACTTTTTTGTAAAAGTGCTTTTGAAAAAAAAAAAACAGTATTATAGTGTTTAATAAATTTTTATGTAAAATAGATATGAAAAAAAACTGGTTTTTCAAAGTTGGGTTTTGAAGCTTTGTGTTTTTGACTTTTTTTCATCAAAACTGTGAAAAAAAAGTTGAAACTGAATGTTTACCAAACTTTTTTTTTATAGCCATTTTTTTCAAAATTACCTCAGTACCAAATTAGGGCTAAGTGACATGAATCATCTCTGGCCAAATCATCACTAGCCCCAAATGTTAAAAAACTTTGTTGCCAAACTTACTAGATTTACCAACAAAAAGGAAAATGATGAGAGGAAGTTGCATGTCACAGTCTGATCGAATTTCCCATATAACGAAGGTGACACAACACCTATAAGAGTGGACACAGCATTTAGAGTAAAATATTGTTGTATAAAAAGATTTGAACGATGTACATTCGACTAGGGCTCTCGACTAGTCATATCGATCATTATTAAGGGTTGTGCTAAAAGATAGTTCACCATCCTCCCTTTGACAATTGTTCATTCATTAATCCAACTAACAATTTGAAAAGGACTCTTGCTCCCACGCTAAGTTTAGTTTTAGACCATTGAATTCCCATTCCCTTAATCCACAATTTATAAATTGTTTTAATTTATAAAATTTGTGGAGGTCAAGTGCTTCTCCAAGCAGCATATCCAGGTGCTTGAACGGAAACACACTGTTTTTAATAAAAATTTCGACGTGCTTATATCGGAAACATTTTTGGCAAAAAATAAATCAGAGAGAAATATTTATCGGTACATCTAAGCATGCACACATAACATTTTTTGTTTTTAGTAGGTGTTTTGAATATATATATATTATATGTAGAGAGAGCTCCGGAGTATATGATATTTTGATTATTTTCTGTTTTTTAGCTGTTATATTTTGTTTTTAGCATTTTTAATTAAAGATCTAAGACCAACTCCAATGGTGGGCTAAAAGCTACCCCCAAAATTTTCCCCCAAACACACTCCAACCCAAGGGGAAATTTTGAGCTAAATGCTAAATGCAAAACCAATGCCAAATTCCCCCCGAAATTTAGCCCAGAAATCGGGATGGACTCTACCCAATATTTATCGGAATTTTAATTTTTTTAGATTAAAATGTTCATAAAATTAATTTACGATAGTCTACATATTTCTTTTTTTTTTAAAAAATTTAATTTAACAAAAAAATAGCCTAAATTCATTCTTTAATAATCCCGGGCTAAAATTTTAGAGTATAATGGTTGGTAGAAAAACTGTTTTTGGGCTAAAAGTTAAATTTTTCGGGCTAAAAAATTTGACTTGTAGCCCAATCATTGAAGATGGTCTAAAGATTCAAAATGTTCGGAATCCGGAGCACCATAAAAATTCTATTTTAACTGAGATAAATGTTGAAGAACTCATAAGTTCAAACACACCTACCACTAAGCACCCGTTACATTACTGAATAGATGAAGAGAAACAGAAGGGGTTTCAAGTGCCACAATGGAAGAAGTTTATAGTGCATGGAGCTTATTAAGTTACGACGGTGTTATCGGTACACTTCTTTTTGCCTTTTACATATTTTGCTAATTTTTATTCTTTTGATTCTTTTCAATTCATTTCAATTTGACAGCCAAAAATTAAAAAAATATGTGTAAAAAAGTAAAAAAATAGTGTATAGATAATAGTATAACAACACTTAAGTTATTATTTGGCATGGGAAGTGAGGGTGGGACATCTTCCTTTTCCATGAAAGCTCGGCATCCACTTTCCATTGAATTGTCCGTTTCTTGTTGATTCAATTGAACGATCAACAGACACACTGAATAGAAATAAGTTTGTGGTACCACAGTGCTACTCCACTTCTTAACTACAATTTTAAATGATATGGGGTAAAGTCACATCGTTACTTATTACATTAATCGTACTTAGCATATTTCAATTGTAAATTACTTTGAAATTAGATAAAATAATATATAAAACGACGTACTTATAGACATAATCACAAAAATAATATTAAAATATCAGCATCTCCTAATCTCTGTAACCTATTGAAAACAATTCACTTGACTCAGTTGATCTATCAATATTCTCAAAATATTTAAGACTTTACCTCAAAAACTTTGTAGAAACTAGAGAGAGATGGAATGTCGTGTGTATTGCCTAAGAAAAAACAATGTGAGGGAGGCCCTGATCATGTTGTCCTTTAGGCAGTTTTTCTTTTACAATAAAAGTGAATTTTTGGTCATTATTTGGCTTACGAATGCATGTATAAATACTTTTAATTACTTGAGCTATAAGTTTCTTACATCATGCAGGATAGCAGTTTTAATTTTTACAATAGTCATATTAAATAATTGTTTTTCCCAATCCTCTCCTTTTTGTGGGTTGTCATTGGTAATTTCCAAAGACAAGTAAGGGAAATTTATAAGGCTATATTTGGACGAGGAGTTTTCAAACTCCAAGAGATGAATTACAAAATGTTAGATCGTAGGAATTAAAAACGCACACAAAAGCACATAAGAGAGAAATGTAAATAACTCATTTCGAGTAGGGGCTTACAAAAATACCTTTCCATCCCTTTGTAATACTCATAATTTTGTGATGCACTTTTTTACTAACTTGGCATCATTCCTTTTAGATTTAGAAATCCCTCGACCAAACAAAGCTAAAGGTTTTTGGAGAGGAATACATTGATCAAATTGTTAAGTGGAGTTGGAAATCCATTTAACTCTTTGGACATCAAAAAGATGGATAATAGCCCACAGATGATGGGCCTAATCATCTTTTAAATTGTTGGAGAATTCAAATGACTCTCACATACCCAATGGGCCTTCAGCTTTCGGGTTCCAGCTCAAGCAGCAACTTTGTTCTACCACTTTTCGCTTTTAAATTAGAATTTATCTTAATACATCCTACGTATTTTCCAAGACTACCCTTGCATCTAGGGATGGGCAACGGTTATGGTGGACGGGTAACCATGGTTATTTACCCATAGTCGTTTATGCTCATATCCGCTTAATCGTTTACCCATTGGGTAATTACCTAAACAGTTATACCCATACCCATAACCGTTTATAAATGGTTAACCATACTCATAATTGCATACCCATTTAACCATAACCATTTAATACCCATTTACCCTTTTTAACCCATTTATCTTTTTTTTTTTTTTTTTTTTTTTAACCATTACACCTTTTTCACCCATTTACATATTTTTTAACAACTTGAAAATTAAAAAAAAAAATTGTCATAATTTTTTTTTTTTGACAATTAAACACCGTTATAGGTACATAGATCATACATTTCCGTATTTTAATTTTTTAAGTCCTTATACCATTCCAATAACTGAAATAATAGTTTACGGACAATATTTTTAACTGTTACCAATGAAGGTAATATAATATTTGCTAAGTATTCTTGGGTTGTGAAAACTGTTTAGAAGATAGTATTCTTAGGTTATTTAACCCATAATGTAAAGTATTAACACAATATATATATAATTAGCTATATAAACCATGCACTATAGTCAATAGCATTGATCTAAGTGTTGTCCGATAGAGAACATTAGGGCTGGCTCGGTATGGGATATCGAACCGAAACTAGTATCTCGAATCCCAAACTGATATTTTTCGGGACGAAAATTTGAAGACCAATCCCAAACCAAATTTTCGGGAATCCCAAATTTCAGGAATCTCAAAATATTTTCAAGATTTCAGAACAAATCAGGAATTTCAAATTAAAATATAAAATTATGAATTATTCTTCAAATCGGGAATCCCCAGTTCCCCACAATCTTTGCTAGAAGTCAGATTTTGAAGGCAGAAATGAAGCCAGTTAATGATAAAACGATCACAAAAGACTACGAAACATATTTGGGCTGCTCCATGGGCCATGGCTCTCCCAAAATATCCTATATATTTCAAAGGATAGAGAGTCAGAGACGTGTAAGCAGCTGCAATCTCTACAGCTTTCAACTTTGGAGAACTTCCTGCAACTCTAAGTGTTCTGTATGTTGGATTTAATAAAATTAAATAATATTTTTTTTTTTCAGTTCAGTGTGGGATTACCAAACGAATGAAAATGTGAGACCGATTACAGTACCGAAATTTCAAGATCGGTTCGGGATTGGGTATTGAAATTTTCGGGATTTTCATTTTGGGAAATTTTCCACCCTAGAAACATGATCTGTGTTAATTTTACATATATAAAATAAATGGGTAAATGGTTACCCATAATTGTAACAGTAAAGTTTAAATGGGCAGCTAACACAGTTACCCATAACCGCGAGTATTTTACCCATCCCTACTCGCATCACACACTCTCTCCACCTAGAAACAAGAAAAAAGAAAACAACTCGTGTAATCATATTCTCTATTCAATTTTGGGGTTTCCTCATTCTCAATTGAATTAAGAATTTTAAGGTTTCCTCATATTTTCTATTCAATTTTCTGCAAATCTAACTTTCTGTCGTTCGAAAGTTTTGTAATTTATCAATTTCAAGATTTCTATCAAATATGGATTTAAAGTTTCGTTTGTGTATACAGTAAGATTTCTTAAACTAATTAATCATTTGCTATTTTTTTGCTCTACTTCAGATACTTTAAATTGGAATGGTCATGGTATGTATAATTGGGGGCAGCATACGATTTTTTGCTCCTTCAAATATAATTGGGGCTGTTAACTTTTAGGACCACCCAATGGCGTAGGCCCAAGGAAAGGCCAAGGAGCCCAAGGCCCAGAGGTTTCAAAGAGAGCCTCCTCAACACCCGAGCCGATCGAGACGAAAAAGGGGTTGCCCGATCGCATCGAGCACGAGGGCAAACTGAAAAGTACTGGCGACACGGGGCAGAGTGACCAATGTCCGAGTGGGACGCTCGGCTTGCCTTAGTTTAAAAAGGTATGTCACCCAGGCTGCAGAAACGTCACGAGAGCTTGGGCGAATAGGCAGAGTGGTGTCAGTCGATAAATTTTTGGGACAGCTCAGCAGGATTGGTGGTGTTCCCAAACAATTAAAGTTTAACACCTGGATTTTGGATTAGGCTCATTTAAACAATCCTGGAAAAGCCCACAGGTCAGAAGACCTTTTTCCTTCCAAGAGTGAACCAGAAGAATGCAAGCAGCAGCTCGCCGTTCGCCGCTTCGGTTGTAACGGAAGACATACAAGGGCATTCTGACTTTTGCACTTTTCAAAGTTGTGCTTAAGTGAGGTTAAATCAAAATTTCTCTCACAGTTGATGGGTTGCAGTTTAATTGCTGTGTCAGACTATAAATTGGTTCAGAGATGAGTGTCAAGTGTCAAAGAATTTTTCAGTGAGTGCATGCTTGTTTACAGATCACTACTCTTCCCCAGTCCTGGTAATTTCTTCTCTCTCAGATACAGCCAAGTGGAGAGGATGACCTCCTCAGAAAGCTCCGCCTCTGCATCTCTCTAGAACAAACAGCTTTTTAGCTGGAAGAGAAAACCAAACTCAAATTTCGCCGGGTTAGCCTTTACCGTCGTCGAAGCGGCGGACGGCGAGCTGGTGCTTGCATTCTTCCGGTTCGCTCTTGGAAGGAAAAAGGTATTCTGACCTTTGGCTTTTCAAGGATTGCTTAAATGAGCCTAATCCAAAATCCAGGCGTTAAACTTTAATTGGTTGGGAACATCACCTGTCCTGCTGAGGTGTGTATTCCCGTCACTTTCAAAAATTTCTCGCGTCAGTAAGCAAGTTGTTGACACATTAAATGCCAATTTGAGAGGCCACAAGAAGGGGAGGCATATATAAAAAAAAGGGTAGAGATCTCCAATATGGGGTCGGACAAATCGGAGAGAAGAGAGTGAATGTATGAGCCAAACACTATTTAGCTTTGAAAATCAATAAATTATGAGCACCATAGTGGATGTAGTCCCTTTTTTGAGGGATGAACCACTTGCATCTTTGAATCTGTATAATTTCAATCCATTTCCTAAGCCCACTTAAATTGATTTAATTAAATTTGTTAACCTAAATTGATTTCAATCCATTTGTTAACCTAAATTTATTTTCCAAAGTCACATATTTACAATGAACAAACATTTTTGTTTTCTTTTATCAACTAAAAGTAGAAGGAACAATAGAACGACTTATCAGACTACAGTAACGAGTTAGAATTAAGATAGGTCTAGAGTTCGTTCAAATTAGCAGGTTCATCTATCTGGCCCATTCTTCCGTTTTTAATTAAAATTTGATCAGATATGTAACGTGATATGAAAACATGAACGGCTTTATTCAATTTTTTTTCAATTTAATTAAACCTTTTCCATTGTTCGATCCAAATGCCATTTTTAGAGGTGTTTCCATATCATGCAGAGATCTAGCATATAACATAAAACGTGCAGTATGAAATATAATTTTGTTTTTTAAGAGTATCTCAAACAAACTATCTTTAAATTTATATTTCAACTGAAAATACATAATCACGTCAAGGAAACAAGCTCCAATAGCCTCTTCAATGTTCAAATACAAATACCAAACTTGGGACCTTACAATTCATGGTTGCGCGGTTGAGTTTTGCGGGAGGGTTTATTGTAATGTCGATATTCTCCCAACCAAAGGAAGAAGTGGTCAGTCAATTAAAGTTTTTTTATTTGAAAATATTTTATTTAATGAATGAGAAACATAAAAAAGAATTAAAAATGTGTTAAAGGCTATGTTATATAAATTGGTAGGTGGAAAAATAATGTTTTTATATTTTTTTAGTTTTGGTGGTGAGTGAGAATACAAGGTGCGTAAAGAAATAACATTGGTGGATAGTCCAACACCACTCTTAAAATAATATTTGTGTATCCCACATGGAAGGTAACAGAAATCAAACTTTACCACGTAACGTACATCTCCATTTTAATTAGGAGGCAAATTGTCTGCCCTTCCACTTTTCGTGCCTTCTTATTTTGTGTGATCACGGTTAAGCCACGTCAATATTTATATTGTTTTCTTTTTATATAAAGATAATAAGACAAAAAAGAATAATAATGTAAAATATTGACGTGATTTAATCGTGACTACACAAACAAAGGTCATGGGAGGGCAGAAAATCTGCCTCCTCTTAATTATATGCAAAGTTATGGTACTGCAAGTACTTTGAAAGTTAAAACCATGGGAGTTCGCAAGTTGGTAGAATATCAATCTTATTAAATACATTTTGTTAATCTGCATCCTCACGTTGCCAGCGACTTAACAAATTTAAACTTTCCAACCGATTTGTGGAATTTGGAAATTGCCCCGAATTTGACCGATTATCATGTTATACTAGCTGTCACACAAGCTTTTCCATATGGATCAAATAAATCAAAACCCTAATAAAGTGTAAAGACCGTGGGCAGTCGCATGCAGCTGACCATTGGAATTTGAATTTATATGCTTCAAGAAACTTCGTGGATGGAGCTTGATTAGGGTTACTTAGCAAATAATGCGACTCTTTGAACTAGCAACCAAGTCGTGCCAGTTAGTTTCTTTGTTGTTGCATACGAAAATTTTGTTTTATCATGATGTATGCAGACACAATGTTCACCAACGTCGGTTGAACATCATAACAACAAAATATTACAGAGAATCAAATCTAAAATGATCCCTTTTCTGAATTCCTAAAATTATTGCAGCAATCTAAAGTGATATATATATATATATATATATATATATATATATATTGGGAGAGAGAAATAATTTTTTTGCTAGACTGTTTGTATTAACCAAACAGTCTAGCTATATTGCAATGGGGTGTGCTATTTATACACCCCTCTTAATTTTTAATTGTCGGATCGAATGAATTGAAGAAAATCAAATGATATATATTAAAAAGAAGTGTGTGGATAGCACACCCCTATTGCAATAACATTCATCAAGTTGGTTCTTGTTTGGATATGTGATTCATATGCAATGGTGGATTCGGGATTTGAATTGGAGGCTCCAGTGTCAAAGTACAAGTTTTTAGATAGAAATAGAGTGTGAAGTGTGTAGAAATTTTTTTAGTTTATTCATTGAGGCATTTCGTTGAACAAGCCTCGTCGGCCAAACATTCTGATGAGTGATATTAAAAGAATTTGTCGAATGTTGTTGGCACAACCTGATGAGATATGCTTAACAAACATTACATCAAACATTTAATAGGTGCAAAAGAGACTCGTACCAATGTTTGGAGGGTCCTCTAAAATATTTTCGGGACTCTGAGTGGTACTTGAACCACCTTGATCCCGATATACATCCACCACTAATCATACAACAACAAAAACATCACAATAACATAGAAATTTAGCTATATTGCAAAGCTATGAATATAAACATTGATAAGGTACTCTTTATGTAGACGTAATTGATCATATGACAACATAAATATCTGCCTAATTAAGTTTTTTTGACGATATAGCGTTATAATATACAATCTTAACTAATGAATATCATGAAGCTCATGCTGTTTGAATGTCATATATATGAGGCAGTTTAAGCGGGTCTTATACTATTAATTTCTTAATCAGTTCTTAACAATGTTAATTCAATACCTTAGGATTTATACAGTATTTTTTACGATTCGAACTCTTAGTAATCCAGAATTAAGAGCTAAATCCTAAATCCTAAGGCTAAATTTACATGCTCTCATCTTTGTATATAATCGCATGATAATAGTACATAATTAAACATGCACAATAATTTACATTTAATTATAGGCTGGTATATATGCAAAAATTAATAATAAAATCTTTTGATCCTTTTTCCTCTGTGATCAGCTTTCTGATGCAAAATTGTGATAATAAGTCTGCTACGTACATTCAAATCTTTCAAGAATAGGAAAAATAACAACAAATATAAAATTAAAAAAAATAAATTCTGGCCTTCAAAGTTTAAAGTACCCTATTTGGCACCCTGATCTCTCTCACAGTCCTAGACTGTACCAAGCCTTCTTCCCTCCGCTTACTTCTGGGACGAAGCAACTTCGTCCAAAACCCACTCTTCTTCTTCTCTTCACTGCCCAGCTCTCTCTTTCGTCTCGGAAAGTAATTCACTAGCGACCTACTTTTACGAAGAACATTACTTTCACCACTCAACAACCAAGTTATCGTCGAACCCTTTTGCTCGTAACCTGGCGCTGGAGACGAAGAAGAACCCGAAGAAGACGAGTAATGCGAAGATAAAGAAGAAGTCGTAGAAGGAGAAGCGGAAAAAGTTCTACGCAAGTAGGGAACAGAATAAGTTGAGAGCTTCTGAGCAACTCGTTCTAGCTTTTCCTTCAAGCACAAGGAGCAAACGCCCGGCGATTGTTGGTGTTTCGGGTGCTTCTTGCAGGCGATGTCGGACTTCTTTTTCGACGATCTTCTGAGCTTTTCCATTTGGTGATTGATTTGCAGTCGCATTCTGAAGGTTTTTGTGTGGTATTTATCGAGGAATAAGTGATACGAAACTGTGTTTTGGTGTGTTTCCACGTTAGTTCATGCGAGCTTCGTTGGGTTTTCTATAATACCTTTTCTCACGGGTTGTGGGGTTTGAAAAGTTGGAGCTTGAGGACCAAGTGGACGGCTGTGATGGATGGGATAGGGGTGTGTCCACTCGGGATTGGAGTCGGTTGCTGTGATGGTTGGGAGGATAGATTTAAGTGTGGAAATGTCGACAGGGAAAAAAGATAAAAAAGTATGAATTTTCCAAGCTTTCTGTGGGCGGCGGCGTGGAAAGCAAAAGGTGCAGGCGTGGACGGGATCAAAATAAGCTACACGAAGTTTGGAACTTTGGATGCGAGGGAATGTACGAAAGTATTCTAATAGGACGTCGGTTGTTTTGTTTTATTTAAAAGGAGAATTCTTGTTTACTTTTTCTTTTATCGAATTAAAAATACCTGCATTCTCTTTAACGAGATGAGCTCATTTTTCATGTAGATAAAATATTTTTATTGTACAAATTTCATATGGTGCTTAATAAATTAAATGGTATGATCATTGAGTTTATATGTTGAAGATATGCTATTCAAAAATGAATTGTTTTTACGTTGAAATACTATTATTCACAAATTCCACCCAATATTACAAATGTGGTAATCAAATTTCACCAGCTATAAAAGGATATGTCGTGTGTGTTAAAGCAAACTTGGTGCCCCTCATCACGTCTATCATGGTTAATTGATGTTTGCTAAATGGACGGGGATATTGTGGAGTTCAAATAGATCAGGTGTATTATGAAATATTTGGATGTGGTGTTATCAAATCCGCCCACTATCTATTGTGACGATCAATCTGTTATAGCATTAAGCGATAATCTTGTGTTTGACTCGATAATCAAACATCTTGGCACAAACTTCCATTTTGTTAGAGAAAGAGTTCAATGGTTAGACTTGCAAATTTTGTACATTCCCACTAATGATCAAACTGCAAATATCTTGACAGAGGGTTTTCATGGTCCTACATTTGTAAAGGCACTGTTACAATCTCAAGCTTGGAAACCCCAGTTGAAATTGAAGAGGGATGTTGACTATTGTTGACCGTTCTATTTTAAGTCTGTTACTTTGTTATAAAAGTAGCTGCTAAGTTTGTTAGTCTCGATATAATAGTAGCTAAGTTTCTCCATTTTGTATTGACAAGATCATTTATTGGAGCCACATCGGTCACATGACAAAATAATATACAATTAACAAATAAGAGTTTCCACCTTTAACAATACCAAGACTTTTTATGACAAAACCCAACACATAACAATAATAATAGGAAAAATTATTATCCAGTCTCTAGTTACTAATGTTCATTGACTAAGACCTTATTAGTTTTCAAATTTTGTTTGAAGTCCCTAGCATTAATGTGATAATGAATTTACATGTTAATTACATAATTTTTAAAAATAAAAATTAGTAATTGATTTAGGGTTTTAATACTCACACCTCTATTAAACTCCTAATTAATTTTCGATTCAAACATTTCAAAAAAAAAAAAAAAAAATTAAAATAAGTTTATACCTATTAGGTTTTTTTTCACAAAAAGATTCTCAATTTTTTAATCTTAAATGTACCCCTTCATATAATTTTCAATTTTTTTTTTAATCTTAAATGTATCATTCTTAAATATACCAATTTTTTATATGTAAAATGTACCCTTTTTTAATATAAAATGTACCCAATTTTTCAATATAAAATCCATTCAAATTTTTTTAATCCATTTTCTAAATTATATAGGTACATTCTTTTTCGTTGATTTGAGAATGTATCCATATCAAGTTTAATCGAAGAAATTTACTAATGTTATTAAGCCTAATATCTTTTTTTCTTCTTGTGATTTTTGAAGAAAGTACCCATGTTTTGGTACAATAATTTTTGTTTGTTTTTGTTAAAAAAGGGTGCCCCAAGGTCTTGAACCCAACTTGCTTCTAAGTCACCGAATACCTTGCCTTTCTGTAGCCCAACCCCGTTCATTAGCAACTGTAGAGACACCCTTGGATCAGGTGTTAGCTCCTATAAGCATTGGTTGCTACTGGGAGAGGTTAGCGAGGTACTCATCCTTCTTCTGCATTATAGAAGTCTACAAAAGAAAAGAAAAACCAATTAAGATTGTCGATCATAATTTAAACCTTTTTTTAATTGTAATGAAATTTAAATTTCAAACGTAGAGCGAAATACTTACAAAAATGTTGTTAGCGACTTGGCTGCCATAATTGGTATGCACCGCCCCCCCCCCCCCCCAAAAAAAAAAAACCTCCACTTTCGGGAAATGCGAATCACTCGCCATCCGTTCCTCGACCCTGTGAGATAGGGTCGAGAACCAGAGTGATGAAGGTACAACTTCTTCTCCTAGTTACCTTTATTTGTCGCCGTTTTTTTTGTAAATTAAACTTAACTAAAAAAACATAAAAATTGAACTAAAATTAAAATATAAATAAAATTGACCTAAAATTTTTCGATCTAAAAATGAGTGCACATCCCCCTCGCCCATCATCTCCACAAACTCCTTGTTATGGATCGTTAAGAGCTACATCAGGAAACACACAAGTCTTGTAGCATAAGTGTAGCTTGTATCACTCCTTATACCACTCCCTCCACACGCGGTCTATATACTCGACACAAGCCTTATCCTACGTGTCTCACTCAAAATTGGCCTGAAATCCCAAACAAAAACCAAATTTATTAGTTTAAAACAACATTAAATAATTAAAGAAAAAAAAAATTAATGAATTAAAAAAGGGTGTACACTTACCCAAAGCAGTCTGACCATCTTGGCACAAACTTGGATGATATATGCGTCTTCTAAGAATCAGAGACCATGAGGCATTTGTTGCGGATGATGGCACTCATGTCATGTGTTAACAAACTGTTGATTTTGTCACTCGCTCACCCGTGACTCAGGAGGTATTCAACCCGGATTCGCTTCTATGTGACCTGGGTGATCTAGTTAGTTGCCAACCTCCTACAAATCTCTTGACTTTTTCTCTTCGGCTTGGTGAGGAGCTCTCCATCCCCCACCTACTACATAGCCATCGAATCGGCCTTTGCACTAAGGCTGCCCTGAGCAGGGTGGGATGGGGTTAGGCTGGGGTCACTAAAGGCTCATGTTGTGTGCAGTTGTGAGAGAGCTTGGCAAACCGAGCCACCCACCGTAATGGTGCAAACTTGGCCACCCATTTACTCGGCTGTGGTCACCTGGGTGGCATTAAGCGATTACCTCTCATTCTGAGTAGAGGCGGATGCAGACGACCATTGGTAATTAAGCGCAAAGAATTTTGTGAAAAAAAAAAAAAATCATAATTTCACAAATTTCCAACAATTTCACATATTTCTACAGTTCAACCAAATTTAAACATATTTCCTACACTTTCACATATTTCATGATTTTTACCGAATTTTCATATTTTCCACCAAATTTCATAAATTTTCACAAATTTCCTACAAGCTCAAATATTTCTACAATTTTACCAAATTTAAGCAATTTCCTACAATTTCACCTAATTCTAAAATTTCACCATATTTTCATATTTTCTACCAAATTTCACAAATTTTCACATATTTCCTACAAGCTCACATATTTGTACAAATTTTACCAAAATTTAAGCATATTTTTTACAATTTCACCTAATTCTAAAATTTTTACAAATTTTCACATGTATTCAAAACATTGTTCTAAAAATCCCTGTCTAGGTGCTAGGCGGTTGACCACCATCCCGATTAATGCCTAGGCTTTTGAAACTTAAAAAAGGGTGCCTGGACCTGTTGAGGTGCCCGCCTAGACTGCCCAGACCTGCCTCGCATCTAAAGTGTCCCATAATAATATTGACAAAAAAAAAAAAAGTGATTAAGTTGAAACAATCTGATGCTCCTCGATCTTTCTCCTGCGCCTCAGCCAGTTAAAAATGGAAATCTAACATTTGGTGAAGGCAACAGTCTTGCAAATACAAGAAAAATATCATAATGTGTTCGGTTCAAGCAACAAAACACGGAATGTGCCTCATGCCTTGAAGTTACAAAATTTGTATTAAACCTACTGCTGCATTGTGAACCTTGTAACTGAATCTTAGGGGACAATTTTGGTCTTCGAGGACTAAAACCTTTGTTCTTCATTATGGTGTAAGCACCTTAGACACCACAATAAGAAGACTTGCTCAACACCCTTTTGATTAAAAAGTGTGCTATTCACACACCATTTTTTACCTCTGGCCGTTAGATCAAATGAGTTGAAGAAGATTAAATGATAGAAATTAATTAGGGGTGTGTGAGAAGTAAAAAAGGGTGTGTGAATATCACACCCTTGATTAATCAGTCATGTGTATCGTTTTTTTTATATCTTTTCTTTGGTAGGTTTCGGTATGGAATAGATTTCACCTTGAGTACGTTTTCAACTGTGAGATACATCTACTATTTCATTATGTAAGCTCATTCAGTATCCAACTATTGTCAAAAGTGCATCATGTTTTTACTTGGAGTGATGTGCACATTATGCACCAATCCATAGAAATCCTAAAAAATTCATGAAAATACTAAAATCCTAAGAATTCCATGAAAGAAGTCCATACAAAGCCATACAAATTTATAATAGAAATCCATATAAATATGCCAAAATCCATGTTGAATTATAAGTATATTAAAATCCTTTGAAATTTGTCACTTAAAAAAAAGTCCATTAAAATCCCCTGAAATCCAAATTGACTACACCCTCTTAGACTTGAAAAATATTTAAAAAGTGAGCCAAATGCCACTTTTACGGTCTAGTAGTATTCCTCTTCACTTGTAAGTGAAAGGTTTTATGTTCGATTCTCGCAAAGGCAAATTTGAACCACATTATCATTAGCCCATTATTGGCTTAGCCCACTCCCCCACACCTCCTTAGTGAAGATAATATCGTTTGTTCAAAAACAAAAGTGGGCCAAATAATATATAGGATAATACTTGTATCCTCCCATAAGAGAATGCACATATTCTCCCATTTATGAATAATATATCTTGACCAAATAAAATCAACGGTCGGAACTATTCAATTTATTAATTCTTCATTCAAAGACTAAACGTATCAAATAAATGAATGGTTCATCATGAATATATTACCTTATACCTACATCGTCTAGTTGTTCTATACATTTGAATGACTAAATAATCTCTAATTGAAATGATGTTTTGTAGAAGTGATGTTCAAATGAAGATTAATAAATTAAATGGTTCTGATTATAAATTTTATACGATCAAAATACATTATTCAAAAAGGGGAATGAGCTAAGAGCAACTCCAGCGTTGGAGCCCTCCCCCCTGGCAATACACTATTCAATCCACCTAATGAACAATAATTGCCCTTAATGAACAGTAAGTAGTCCTGGCAATAGATTTTGCATCTCCACCGTTACACTTCTATAGCCCTGGCAATAGGCAATAAAATATTAGTATTTTTTTTATTTATAAAATTAATACAAAATAATTTTAAATGTAATATCGAATAAGATTTTTAATCGTTCTCGTTGCGCCACGTGTCATTATCCTAAGTATTATTAAATAATACAAAATAAATAATTATAATACAATTATTGGTGATGGATTTCTGATAAGATTATTAACCAATCACGTCGCGCCACGTGTCATGATCCGTTCACAATCTTTGAGGATAGATTTCCATCAGATTTTAAACGAATGACGGCATGCCACGTGTCATAATCTGTTAACAATCTTTGATGATAGATTTCCATCAGATTTTTAACGAATGACGGCATGCCACGTGGCATTATGCAGAACCTAATCCTTTCTGAATCCTCTATATAATCCACCATCCATCTTCACAAATCTCACACCAAAATTCTCAAGATCTCTATCATTATTCATAATTTCTGCTTCCTTATTCACAAAAATCAGTTTCAATATTCATAGTTTCTGTTTCTTTCTTTCAATGTCTTCTTCTTCTTCCTCAAGGATGATGTGGGAATTGAATCAGGAAGAGGAAGACTTGTTTAACCAATCAGAATCAATGTTCAATCACCAGGGGGTAAGAAATGAGAGGGAAGAAGATGAGGAGCGTCAAATGAGAGATGACGACGTAAGAAGGGGCAGAGCCTCACATTCCCGTCGAGTCATCCAAGCTGCGGCTCAGATCTGCAGGCCCAGGCGTTCCGGAAACCTTGATAGAAGCAGGCAACGACGAGGTATGGAACTCTTGGATGATTATTTTGTTCCTAATAGTGCATTCCCTGATACGTACTTTAGACGTCGTTTTAGAATGGAACGACATTTGTTCAACAAAATCATGATTGCTGTTTGCAACCATGATTCTTATTTTGTGCAAAAAAAAGATGCTTTTGGTGCTATGGGTCTACTGCCGGAGCAAAAAATTACTGCTGCCTTGCGGATGCTTGCATATGGAGCATCTGCAGACCAAGTGGATGAGATAACGAGGATGGGGCAATCAACCATTCTTGAGTCCCTGATGAGGTTTTGCGGAGCAATCGAATCTATCTACACCGCTGAGTACCTCCGCAAACCCACACACATGGACTTGGAGCGGCTGTTGAAGAAGGCGGAGATGCGTGGCTTTCCTGGGATGATTGGAAGCATTGATTGTATGCATTGGACGTGGAAAAATTGTCCAAGTGCATGGCAAGGCGCTTACGGGGACAAAAAAGGGGCAAAAAGTATCATTCTAGAGGCGGTGGCATCTTTTGATACATGGATTTGGCACGCCTTTTTCGGGGTCCCGGGAGCTCAAAATGACATCAACGTCCTTGCCCAATCCCCAGTGTTCAACGATGTCCTACAAGGAAAGGCACCAAAAGTTACATATGAGGTCAACGGACGTATGTACGACGGGCCATACTACCTAGCTGACGGCATCTACCCGCGCTGGTCAACATTTGTCAAAACAGTGCCACGTCCGCGGAGTGCGAAGGAAAAACACTTTGCAAGCTGTCAAGAGGGGTGCAGGAAGGATGTGGAGCGTTGTTTTGGTATCCTCCAAGCTCGCTGGGCGATCGTCAGGGGTGCTGCCAGATTGTTTGATGTAGAGTCGCTTCGATCCATCATGATGACGTGCATCATTCTTCACAACATGATTGTGGAAGATGAGTACGATTATGAAGCTGTTGATGAATATGAGCCAGACCCGATGAACAATTCAAGAACACGTATATATTGTGCTCATGACGCCACCGATGACCCCGTGCAACATGAGCCATTACAAAGGGATGGACATTACAATGAAAGGCTCATTCAACGATATACTGCATTTCAAATGCCAGACATGCACAATGCCCGACAAATTGACTTGATAGAGCACCAGTGGGCATTGAAACAAGCTGAAGATAATTAAGTTCATTTTAGTGTGTTATTTTGAATTTGGTATGTTTATGTTATTTTATTTGGTGTGTTTTATTATTTGGTATGTTTATGTAATTTTTTTATGTTTATGTTTATGTAATTCTTAGTATGTTTATGTTTATGTTTATGTAATTCTTAGTATGTTTATTTAGTATGTTTATGTTTATGTAATTCTTATACAAGGACTTTTAATTAGAACGATGGTCATGGTCATGGACTTTTAACAACATAAATAACTTACCAAATTAATTCTTAATATAAATAACTTACCAAATTAATTTGAATAAATATTCATGAACATGGAAACAACATAAATAATACAAACAATAAATAATAAATTACAACCCAAAGTGATTGGAAAATTATGGGCTCCGATTACAAAAAGTACTCTATTCATCATCACTTAACCAATTTGTGGTGCTAGGATGATCTTCTCTTGCGGTGCTAGAACCACCTTGGCTTGCTATTGTTTCTCTTGCACGCCTCCTTCGCACGACGTCCGCTTTCTCTGACTTCCAAAAAAATTTAGAATTTGGAGACTTCCCTTCTAAAGACATGTTCATAATCTCACGATCTTGTTGAGCTCGTCTTTCTTCTCTAACATGTTCCCTTTCTTGCCTAAGTAGCTCTCTTTCTCTCTCATTAGCATAAAATTCTCTCTCAACAGCTGCTGCTTTTGATGCCTTATCAGCCTCATCTTTCGCCAGTTCCCTCGCCAAAGTCAATTCACCTTGGCGAGTAAGTTCTTCCATGAACTTTGCATAATCGTTCTTGGAAGCACTCCCTTTTCTCTTTGAAGCCTTCTTACCTTGAGGCCTAATTGGAAAACGGGTCGAACCCGACGCTTGTTCAGGGAGGGGCGTTTCGGGCACTTCTTCTGCATCATCTGCTCTCTCATGATCGGGTGTAGAGTGTAGAGGGGTGCTGTTCATGTGCACTTCTGGACCAACTGACACAACTCTAAATTTAGGACAATCTTTGACAATATTCCAACATTCCCACCGGTTGAATGATTTATTTTTGCTTTTGGTTTTGGCAGCGTACCAAGCTTGTGCTTGAAGTTCCTACACAATAAAAATAAGTAACAAATAAATAATTATAATGAAATTAAGTAACTAGCAAATATATACATATATATATATATATAAGTAACAAAGATAATGAAAATAAGTAAGAAGGCTTCAAGTTTAGTAAATAATGAAAATAATTAACAAATAAATATATATATATATATATGTCATGTTAACAAGCAAATATATATATATATATATATATATATATATATAAGTAACAAATAAATGTAACAAACAACATAATTATAATGTAACAAATAAATGTAACAAATAAGTAACAATAACATAATTATAATGTAACAAACAAATATATACATATATATATATATATATATATATATATATATAAGTAACAAAGATAATGAAAATAAGTAAGAAGGCTTCAAGTTTAGTAAATAATGAAAATAATTAACAAATATATATATATATATATATATGTCATGTTAACAAGCAAATATATATATAAGTAACAAATAAATGTAACAAACAACATAATTATAATGTAACAAATAAATGTAACAAATAAGTAACAATAACATAATTATAATGTAACAAACAAATTAATAATACAAACAACATAATTATAATGTAACAAACAACATAATTATAATGTAACAAATAAGTAACAATAAATAATAAATTTTGAACGTAACAAATAAATAATACAAACAATAAATAATAATATCTTGTTACCATATCCGAGTAATTTTCCCCACTTCGAATATTACTACTAGCTTGTGCCAAAGCGTCTCTCCACGTACTAAACGATTGGCTAAGTAATTTCCAACGACTGGACATCGATTCTTTGGTTCTTTTCCCACCAATTTTCTCAAGATAATTGGTATGAATAAGACTCCACATTTCTCGCAACTGCATCTCATTACCCGTAAGCGAACTATGAGTAACTTCAACCCAGCTAGTACACAACGCAACATCTTCAATAAGCGACCAATTCGTACCTGCACCAGTGGTCATTTTGTTGAAAAAAAATGGATTCAAACTTTGAGACAAAGAAAGGAATGTGATTAAAAGTAGTTGAGAAAATATGAAATTGTTGTGAAGGTAGATGATAATGAGAAGGTATTTATAGAAAAGTAAAAACAATTTTTTTTACAATTTTTTTCAGATTTTTCAGATATTTTTTTGAATTTTTTTGAATTTTTTACAATTTTTTTTAAATTTTTATTCAATTAATTAATCTCTGCCGTTGGATATAAAAAAATTTGAATTCCAACGCTCCAGATTGTGCCACGTGTCACAACGGTAACTTTTCAGATTTTTTAAACTATTTTTTCATTTATTTTTTAATTTATAAAGCATTTTAATATCCACCGTTGATCTCAGATCGAACGGTGGATATTAAATCTGACACTTTTTTTTTTTTTACTGTTGAGATCTAACGGTCCACATTAAGTGACCGTTAGGATCTAACATACCGTGGGAAGCCACGTGGCTTCCCAACGGTAACAGACAAAACTTTTTTTTTTCTGATTATTATGTCAGGACGCACCCCCACGCGCGGGTGGGGTGCACGTGCCTGACACAAAAAAAATTAAATAATACGCTGACGCCACCCTGGCGTCAGCATGGCGTCATCCCCACCTCGGGCTCAAGGCCTGGCAATCCCTCACGGGCCTGGCCCTCGGGCCTCCCCCATCCCCCGGCCTGCCTCACGCTGGAGGCCATCCACCGGCCCTCGGGCCTTTGTTCTGGAGACAGTCCCCCGAGCAATTTGCTACGGTGGGGATGCTCTAATCCCCTATAAAGGAATACAAGTATTATCCTAATATGTATGAATAATATGACTTGTTATATTCCTAAGTCCAAACTTGGAGTGGGAACAAAGCATGTCCATGTGAGAATCAAAGCCATAAACCAAGGTTGGGATTGTTGGTGAGGCATCAGCTTTTGGTCTAACAAATCTGTGAGAGTGATCTTTTATTACATGGCACGCGGAGAACCACGTCCTTGACGGTGGGACTGGATTCCTTCCAGCCAGGAAAATCCATACCCATTCCCATGCATTTAATTTCCTATTATGCTTATAGTCTTGTTTGAACTAAGTACGAAAAATTGACAATTAGAAATGAAATACGAAAATATTATTTTTTTCTCAACTGTCAATTAATGGATAAAAAGTTAGATTACCCAGTAATCAAATTACTGAAGACAAACCCCCCTCCTCTCCTGACATTTTTTTGGTTGTTGCTCCATTTCTAAAATAAATTTAGCTACATATACAATCTCTCATCTCATGTGCAAATTATCAGCAAATTGTGTATTTGTCCTTAAAACTCACAGGTGGTCTCTGCAATTTTTGCAATTGAGTATAGAGTCTAATGCTATGGAAAAAAACTCTAACTTGTTAATTTTTTGTAAGTTTGTAAACAAATGTAAAAGAATGATATGCATGTGTCAAACCATGGCATATACGTAAAAAGTATGTAATGAGCTGAAAGACGAGAAGAATGATATCACATCTAAGGAGTAAAGAAGTGTTTATGTGCATGTCGTAAAAGTTTATTTGTATTTGGTTTCAATATACTTTCTATTTATAAGTATAAGGCGAGTGTGTAATAACAAGGCGAGTGTGTAACAAGACGGCTAGTGTTTATAGTGAAAATCAAGCACCATGTGACCTTTCTCACCTGAATTCTAGGCTCCCAACTTTTTTTCCCTTCACCCTAAGAACTAGACCTGACATTTTAGATCCAACACGTTAACTTGTTAAATTAGCATTTGGATGAATGCTTAACGGCTCGGATTGCCAGTGGATTAACTCGTTAATACCCGTTAAATAATGGATCATTTTGGATCTACCGTAAAACTCAATAGCACCCGTTAATACACGTTAATTGATCACAAATATATTACTTTGTACCTACGTCGTTGATTTGTTGTATACATTTGAATGATTAAATGATTCCCGATTGCAATAATTTTTTGTAATGGTGATTTTCAAATGACGATTAAGAAATTAAGAAATTAAACGGTTTTGATTATGTAATTGAACTATTTCGATTATGAAATTTGTACGATGAAAATAAGTTATTCGGAAGAAAATAATGAGCTCAACCCCGGGAATACAATTATTATCCTAATATGTATGAACAATATGATTTGTTATATATTCCTAAGTCCTAACTTGGTGTGGGAACAGAAGCATGTCAATGTGAGAATTAAAGCCATAAAACAAGGTTGGGGATGCTGGTGAGGCATCAGCTTTTGGTCTAACAAATCTGTGACAGTGATTTTTTATTAAATAGCATGCGCAGAACCAGGTCCTTGACAGTGGGACTGGATTTCTGCCAGCCAGGAAAATCCATACCCATTCCCATGCATTTAATATCATATTATGCTCAATCATCTTATTTAATTTCTACGTTCAAAAAAAAAATATTTAATTTCTTTTTAATAGTTTGGACTACCATTTTTTTTTTTTTTCAAAATTTGGATTACTTAGTAATATGAAAAATTGACAGTTAGAATTTGAATTAAGAAAATACTATTTTTTCTCAACTGTCAATTTAATAAATAAAAAGTCAGATTACCTAGTTATCGAACTACTGAAAACAAACTCCCTCCTCTCATAAGTTTTTTTTGGTTGTTGCTCCATTTCTAAAATAATGTGGGGCCCTAAACCCTACACCCTAGATATACATGTTCTCATCTCATGTGTGAATTGTCAGTAAACTTGTGTATTTGTCCTTAAAACTCTCAGGATCCTTGCAAATTGTGCAATTAAGTAGAGAGTCTAACGTGTTACGGAAAAAAGCTAGACTCTTTCCTTTTTGTAACTCTGTAAATAAATATAAAAAAAATAATGTTGTAGTTGTATGTGTCAAACTATAATATGTATGTAAAAAGTATGTCATTAATCGAAAGACGTGAAGAATGATATTGAATGTAAGGAGTAAACAAGTGTTGATGTGCATGCCATAAAGTTTCTATTTTACTTGCTCTGAGTTTAAGAGCAGCTCTACCCCTTTGAGAAATAATTGCTTAGGCAATTGGGCAATAGGCAGTTGGCTTTTGAGGTTTGATTTTTGTGCTTTTTGTTTGTGTTTTGCTACTGTTGAGTTGAAGAGTTGTGTTTTTAATAATCTACAGTCAATTATAAATCATGCTTTGATAGAAACCAACTGATTCAGTTGTAACTTCCCAACTTGAGGCCATTTGAAGAACACAATGATCAATTTATGTCTGTGAGCCTCTGTTGAATCTTGTTCAGAATTTCGGGTTTCTTTTAGGAGATGATTCTCACACACCCCTTTTTAGCCTCTCACACACCCTCTTTACTTTTGGCTATTTGTTGCCCTTAAAAACTACCAAGCCTACATGGTGCACATGCCGAGTAACTAATAAGCTAACTACGTTCTTCAGTTATATGTGGGGCATGCCAACTCGTCGACCGAACTCGGCTGGGGAGTAGAATGTGTTGATGTCGCATTGGACGCACTGCTGACTTCTCAATGCGACTGTGGCCGAGGAAGGAACACGTCTCGGCCTTCGAGTTCTAGAGCCTGAAGACAAGGCTACTAGTTCTGCAAAGTTCACAAATTGTCGGCGTTGGGTTCGGTCATGGTGATTATATTCGTGAGAGCATAAGCACGCCGAACTGGCACTAGACTATATGGACACAAATACCTGAAAGAGATGTATGTCTTGATGGTAAATGTGGTTCGGCCATCGGAATGCCGAACTCTAAAGTGTACTTATGAGTATCCAATCATAAAACAAATTGGTGCTCAACGTGCCAAGCCTCATAACCTATAACACCTCATTTCGCCGAGAAGGCTGATGAGATGACCTCTACCAACAAGGACTCGAAAATCCTTTTCGACCGAAACTTTGGATAAATAACCAGTCGGCCTCAAAGCAGTGCTGTTTATCCAAACTGAAGGTACTCCTTGATCAGCTGATTCTACGGCTCCAGTGCTGTTTATCCAAACTTAAGATGTCACCGATTGCCTTCACAGTGCTGTTTGTCCAAACTGAAGATGTGTTGGCGAGAAGAAATGGGAGAAGGATAAAATCTCAAAGGTTGTTGAGAAGCTTTGTGCATGGAAATTTGTGTGTTGAATTGGAGGGCCTTGAATGATGCATTTCCTTTTCTATTTAAAGCAGCAAAACCCCCTCATAACCGAACTAGAAATGTACTTGGATTAGAACTCCTCAATGCAATCTGATTAGGTTTCGGCCAGTCCTAACTCCAATATGACTTTGAACCAAGCCCATAACAAACTAGATTCATCTCCTCATCCTAAGCACCTTCGACTTCAAGACTCCTTATTCCACTAGGAATTGACTTCACCCTTTATCTAAACTAATCCCTCTTCGCAACAGGATTCGGTCAACCCTAATTGGACAGCCCACAAGAAAATTCTAGACAAATGCCATTGGACCGAGAATAATCCCAGGCTCGGCCCAAAATAATATTTTGGGCCCAAACACTATTAGATTGAATAAATTAAACGAATTCAGCGGCTGAAAGTAAACGTGAAAGTGTGAGAAGCTAAAATGGGTGCATAGAATATACTTTAAAATTGGGTACTAAAACATTCACCTTTCTTCATACTTTCTGCCAGGTAGGATTAGAAATGACGAAGAATGACATGCTTCACTTCCATGGCCCCTCAAGAGAAGAGTTAGAATGTGGCTTGTGAAACATATGCCTCCCAACAATCCCCCAAATCATCTTTTGGTAGTTTGCTATTGTTTGATTAATGCTTCACTTCTCTGTGTCCATCAGTTTGCTATTGTACGAATGCTTGATTAACACTTTATTGCTGGACCGAACACATTGCATACATATTGTGTAACTAGGATCGGAGGACACACGCTTTATGATACACATTTTAAATCATTAGATAAAGAGCTTTCAATGGCTAAGATAGAAATAAGATATTAATATGGCTTCTTCCATGTGACTAGTCTCTCCCTTTCGTCTTTCTCATGCCATATAGGTATATTGTACTATAGTTTCCACACCCAGTTTCATGGAAACTGATAACTATGTGGTCGAGGGAGAGTTTTAGATAAGCTTTGAGAATATATCCCTATAATTTCTTCTTGTGATGACAGAGACCACTTTATTTTCTTCCCCGCAATGTTTGGTCATTCATGCTGAAGAAACTCAAAGAGATTAGCAGTTTTCAAAGAACCAAAAACATAAAGAAAAGGCTTTTTAGTCAAAATGGTCTTTGAGATTTGTATAACTACTCACTTTGGTATCTGAGATTTGAAATCAATATAAGTGGTCTTTAAGATTATCCACTATCAATCATTTTAGGCATTGGGTGAAAAATTATGTTAAATAAGGATCAAAATGATAAAATTACCCTTAATTTAATAAATAATAAGCCAAAATGATTTGACAAAATTGAGGATATTTTTATTATTTTACCCTTATTTGATGGAAATTTTTCATAGAATGACCAAAATGATTGATTGTGGACAAACTTATGGACTAATTTTATTGATTTCAAATCTCAGAGACCAAAGTGAGGAGTTATGCAAATCTCAAAGACCATTTTGGCTAAAATGCCTAAAATAATATAAGAATTTATGGGGTTCCTTTTTCGGTTAGCTTGGACTGGGAGCTTGAGAGCGAGATAGGAACAAAAGGAGAGAAAAGGTGCAATGAATAAAATTTTTATAGACACTTGAAAATTTAAATTTACATTTCCAAGCCACATTAAAAAATAAATTTAGAAGAGCAAAAGAAAAATAATCTAAAGGTTCAAATGGTGTCAAATATGTGTTTTAGCAAGAAGCGAAACCAAGTGAATGTTAATAAGTCATGCTACTTTCTCGTTTTGATCTGCACGAGAGTTACATCGGTTAGTTATAGGGGTTTATTAGTTCAGCAACGATATCGAACTGCGTTTTATTAATGTTGTCAACATATAACTGATTGGTCAATTGAAAAATGAAAAAAAAAACAATCCATGTCGAATAAGATTCTTTGGCAAAGTGGAAAGTGTTTGGGCCAACAGTTTCAACACCATTCAACTCCAAAGAAAGCGTAATGAGATGAATGAATAGTGCAATATAACGTAGCCTCATTGGGCAAGGCTTCTCTCATAAGCTCTAGATTGATTGCAGCTTATAAACGTGGTTGTAACATATATCTAAGGTCATGATAAGAAATCAACATGGAAGTTTTCGAAGTTCTTGCATGGATTGATTCAAATAGTTCTAGACCTCAAAATAACTTTTCAATTTAAATGAGGCTTTCATTTTACGGACATGGAACGATTCAAGCAGATATAGTACACCCATCTAAGTGCATATTTGATCAGTTAAGGGTATACGCCCATGCGTGTACAATATAAAATTGCTAGAGTTGCAACTTATGTCGATGATATAAATCTAAATTAGACTCCAGCATAGCTTGATAAAATTGCCTTGCACCTGAACTCAGACTTCAAGATGAAAGATCTTGGGAAAAATCGACAATACCTAATTCTGAAGTTTCGATCATAATTCTGACGACATTCTGGTTCACCAATCGAACCACCCAAAAGGTGTCGCCTTTGAGTACACCAATGATTGTCTGTACATTAGATGCAGCTGAGACCCTTTAAAAGGATATGGAGCCCGAAATTCCATATTTAAGTACAATTGGCGTTTGTTATACTTATCTTAAAGCACTTGATCAGACATCTCAGTTGCTGATAATCTTTTGCTTGAAGATTTGATGCATTTACTACTTGAGTATTTACACACTCAAGGGGGAGTGTTGTAACTAATCTTTCACATAGTGGGTGTGTAAATCCTAAGTAGAGATAAGTTAGGAATCCTTCCAGATCTAGAAAAAATTTCCTATTATACTTTATATTACTTGGAGAGCAAGTTATTTTCTCCATCTTATTAATATAAAAAAGGTGTCCTTTGATATGGGTCCAATTTTATAAGCCTGTTTTGAATGGAATTCACTAATATTACATAAGCATAAGTGGGGGCTAGTAAGTACAACAATCATCCATGTCAGCAATTAAAATGCACATAATTTACAAACAAAATTACAACAATTGCCATTAAATGGTTTATCAGATCTCTTGCAGATGAATTACAACCCAAATTAATCTCATTGTTTATTCAAAACCTTATCCTCCTATCTTTCAAATTGCTTTGCGTATCCAGCAGAATCCAAATTTTGAATTCTAAATCCGTATGAAGATATGAAAGCTATAAAATTTCTCCTAGTATATGATGAAAACGTAATAGGCAAATATCTGATTCGGGTTTCCTAGTATACCTGGAGAACAAGTATTGCAACTTCTCGGAAGATTTCAGTTTCATACATGATCATCTGGTTTTGTTTTTCTAATTTTTTGGTTTGATGATTTGGGTTGTGTTTTTGCAGTGTTCATTACATGGATAACAGGTATTACACTCCCTCGATTTCAATACCAGTATTTGATAACAGGTGCTACCATATCTTTGCTCTAAATTTCTTCTTCTTTTTTTCACTTGAATTGTTCGAGATTTTAGAGGTTGACGACGGGTATGAATTGGTGGCCAGTGTGTACGACGCGTTAGCGAAGGCTTGTACTAGTTTGAAATCGATTAGGGGGGTTAAGAGGGTTTATAATTACATTATTAGTAATGGGTTTGAGTTGGATCAGTATACGAAAAATAGGGTGCTGCTTATGCATGTGAAATGTGGGATGATGATTAGTTCAATTTGTTTCTCTAGTTTATTGGTATGTTGCTTTGGCTTTTTACGTTTGTGGTGTTTGATACCTAGATTACAGGTACTACAGTTCATCTTTAATAATTGGTGTTTTAGCATTTGGATCTTTAATAATTGGTAGTTTAAATTGATACGTCGTTTATCTTGTAGAGTTACTTTTAGGATAATTAGTTCATATTGTTAAATTAGTCTCTTTTTAACATTACTTATATAAATATGATATGTAGTTTGGCTTGATATGTTATCATTTGGGCGTTATTTAGTATGTTTTGGAATAATCATGCTTATAGTAGACTTTGTATTACTTGTAGCCGAATATGTTTTGCATGGAGGAAAAAAAAAAAAAAAAAAAAAAAAGATAAGCATGGAGTACAGGTCTGATCTTTTGAAGTTTTGTTGCATTATGGAAGAAATGAGATTTAGTGTGACAAATGCACATCTTGAGTTAATGAATCGTATACCATTTAGGAGGTTGTTCAAAGTGTACCACAAGAACTTGATCATTGATGGTATTTGCAGGAAATGTGATGTGAATATTGTGTCTATAATGAAGTGCTATGACCCAGTACAAAAAGCATTTGTTTTGGTGGAATAATTGCAACAATAACTGCCAATGATATAGCTGAGATTTTTGGGTTGCCTGATGAAGGGGAAGAGATCAACCTGAATAGTAGGAAAAGAAAAAATGCGTTTACAGGCTTTTATGAGAGATGTCTTGCAGATGTCAAAGATATAAGTAAGAAGATATTGGAAGAAAGGATTTTGAGAGTTGTTAAGTTGCATAGTAGCTGCATGAGGGTGATTTTGTGCGACTGGTTTGTTTATATTTTTGCTTGACATAGTTTTTCAGTACAAGTGGAAATAATACTAGTTTGTACATTGTTGGTTCGAATCTCGTCAACAAGGACCGATGCCACAATTTTGGAACCCATCTTGATGCTTTTTTGATCACGAAACCTAGCTTTACATGTATGTACATTATTCATACTTTTAATGTAGAATAACCTGCTAGGACGATTCAAAATGGAATGCACATGCCAAACACAACCCTCATCATCTTTATTGAAGCATTCAGCAGTAACACGTTCACTATCATTTCTTACATTGACATACCTGAAACCCTTTTCAACTTCATACTTCATCAATCTTTGTCTGAACTCCTTGACGCCACCTAGAAATTCTTGACCAACATGGCTAATGTAGTATCTCCACGGATGGGACAAATATGTCTTCCCATGAGGAGTGGCAAACTTCCCTAAATTTGCACAACCATCCGAGGATTCATATGTAAAAATTTGTTTATCATGTGGGGAAGAAATGGGATCAAGTTGCTCAACTGGTTCAACCATGGAAACACTGATAGAATAGATGCTATGTTTTCAGCACAACATGAAAATTTCATTACACTCACATCCATGTTAATTGCAGCAAACAAGATTGGTGTTCTCCTAGAGAGTACGTCAACTCCACGACTTTAGGACTTAATCCCCCAAATCGGGAACAAATTTGTTCAGCAATGTCCTTGAAATTAGTATGATTAAATACTGGGATTAAAAGGGTCTTGTTCTCAAAAGTGCACTTCGCAATGATAGCTCCTTCCATAACTAAACAATTATAAAATAGTGGAATAAAACATAAATGTAATTGGTTGAAAAAGATATGAAAGTCATGAATATATGGATTACTGGAAATTAAAGAGTACAATTTTCAAAGAGGCATAACATCAAACACCTTCTATGATTGGTTTTTTTGAATAAAAAGAGAAAGAAGCATATTAATGAGAGATGACAGAAATGGATTATAGGGATCTAGCGTTACTGCAAAAACTTGAGGAATTTGGAAGTTCTGTAAAGGTAAAATGCTGAAATTTATGTTTTTATTTTTAAATTGTATATGCTCTTCTTTCTCGTAGACTTGACTTTCATCTGATGCCTATTATGTAGAGGGTTCAAACTATACTTGAGGAGCAACCCGCAAACACTAGAACCTACAGATTAAAGAGCGCGAAGAATGTTAAATTTGTAATTCTTCTGGCCCTTCACATTCTTAGTTGGATATTTTTCTTCTAAACGTAAGCCATTTGTTCAATTATATACTGAATTCTACTATATCCTATGTCCTGGAATAGTGTGTGATGTAGGATATGCAAAAGGTGGGAAATTTCATGTTAGGCCTTTGCTCGTACAAGTCGCACACCATTACCACGTTAAATCTATCTTGTCTTCCAAATCCAGTATTACAACCCCACAAACGTTATACACTCTTCCAAAGATATAACTATGAAAGTCATGAATATATGGATTACGGGAAATTAAAGAGTACAATTTTCAAAAAGGCATAACATCAAACACCTTCTGTGCATTGGTTTTTTTGAATAAAAAGAGAAAGAAGCATATCAATGAGAGATGATAGAAAGGGATTAGGGGGATTAGGATAAAGTCTTCATGTAAAAATTCGCACAGCAAACAACAATAAAGGAGAAAACAATTATAATATACCTGACTTGAAAATTAAATGGCATTCAATTTGCTGTGTTTTAGTCCTTAGATAGACGGAGAAGGTTGAGTATCGCCAAACCACGAAGGAAAAACACAAACATAAAATTGTACCTGGAGAATAGGTCTCCTGAAGAAATCTGCACGTATAAAACACATCTAATTTGTATAGAAAGTTAAAAGTGATTAAGCCTTCCTTAAAAATAGATTGATAGGAAATTCATATTCAAAAATTGTTATCAAGAAATCGGGGAGAAAGATGAAGGAAACTACTGAAAAATGAATTTGAATGCTGATAAAAATTTAAAACGTGGGAAATATATGGAGAACATGCAAAAGCTATATGAGGGTAAAATAGTAATAACAATGCAAAAAAAAATCAACCTAATCAGAAAAATTGCTGACATGAAATCCTAGTCATTTGAGCTAAGTTAAAAGTAAATAAAAATTGGACTAATCCTAATATTGGGCTATAAAATTAGACCTATTTCAAGTTTCCTCTATAAATAAAGACACACAAGATTCCTCAAACCTTTCACTATCTTCTCTCTATCGCACACTCTATTTCTCTCTCTAATTTTAGGTCACAACAACTTTTGTATTTTTAGTAATTTTCAATATGGCGATTAAAGGTACAAATTTTTTTTTTTTCCTTCTTTTGTCAAATATTTTAAAATAAAAGTTAAGATAAACATATAATACCTCATCAAGCAACATATATGTTTTGTTCATTTTACAATTCACAACAATTTTACATAAAATTTACTCAACACATTGACATTACTTTTTTGTTATTTTTTTTCAATTGTATTTTTTCAAACCCTTAATTGCTTTATCTCACAGCTTTTCATTTTCACAATACACAAAAACAATTTTTTTCAAAAGCATATCAATACGAAACTAGCCCTTAGTCCTTTATTTTTACGAAATACGACCAATTTTATAATCCTCTCAAAGGCTTGTAATGTAAAGTAACCTCATAATATGCAGAGGACGATCAACTATATTTCAAGAAAGATTGAATGGATTAACTATTTTAGGGCTGTAAATTATTTCCAAAAATCCCAAACCAAACCAAACCAAAAAAATCTCAATCCCATACGTAAAACTCCTAAACCAATAATAGTGAAATTTTTGGGATCTATACCAAACCGATCCCAAACATTTCAGTATGGGAATTGGGATTACATATTCAAAGGTTCGGGAATCTCGAACCGAACTGAAAATATATATTTATTTTGGTTGCATGCATGTTGAATGTTGAATTTCAGTAGTTTGATAGTAGACTACATTAGAAATAAAAGTATGAAATTAATTTCTTTGGAACTTTGGAACGTCAATTTGACTTGATATGAATGAATTGGTATTTCAATTGGTATGAAATTCAAATTGGTATAAGATAAAAAACCCAAATTTCAATTGATATGAAATTGGACAACAAAATTTCAAGCCAAAAGCCCAAATTTTAGCCCATAGCCCAAAAATCTCAAATTTCAGCTCAAAACCCAAAACCCAAAATCCAATCACAATCTATCCCAAAATACCGATAACATTTTGGGAATCTCGAGAATTGGGAATACCTAAATTTCAGTTATAGAATGGTCTTCAAATTCCTGTCCCAAAAATTTTTGGTTTGGGATTCAAGATCCCATTTTAGATTTGGGATCTCATACTGAACTATCCCTAACTATTTTATCATTTGCAAAAGAATTGGTTGAAAAATTAGAGTATGTAAACTTAATCAATATATTTATATCTAAAAACACGAGAGATGCAATATTTAGATAAATGTTTGTATATCTTTTTTCTTTTGATTTTTAATGATATTTGATGTCGAAACTGAACTTTTCATGTATTTAGCGAATTCTTTTTTATACATATCAATGTACAAAGAATCGAAATTTAGTAGGACACCACTTCGAAGGCTCGCCTAGGATCCTAAATTCTCAGAGCCGGCCCTGACAATGCTTTAGAGTTTGTTTCTCCAAAGGAAGAACAAATTAGGTAAGCTATAATTGTGGATAGTTATTACAAGATACATTGCACAAGTACTGCTTTGTAGTTTTCAAACGAATTGAACTAATCTTTTCGTAACGGTTCACACTTGGTGAAACATACAAATTTCCGGTGACATTCATGTAGAGCCGTTCCTTTTTTTTTTTTTTTTTTTTCCTTCTTTATTGATATATGGAAAGGTGTTCAAAATCATTTGAAGAAAATATTAATGAGTCCATGATATATGAGAGCCATAAAGCACTTGGAAAAATCTGCTTAATTATCAAAATCTGAAAAATAATTCACCAAATTCATCCTTTGATTGCTTTCTTAGTTTGTCCATGTCCAAACCACCGCTATATAAATCATGCACCAAGTCTCTCTACCAGGTGGGGACCCAGCTAGAGAGTTGAACAACTCAAATAACATTAGAAAGGGAACACTCCAAAACAAATCAAGGTCGCGATGCGTTCTCTCAGCTCCCTACTCGTACTTGTTGCGCTCGTCATCCTTCCTCTCGCCTTTGCGGTCACCATCCCTGACATCAGCCCACAAGAGGCCCGGGGGGCCTATAGAGCCGTAAACACCACCGATCCAGACATTATAAAACTTGGGCAGTTCTCGGTCTCTCAGCATAACAAGGAAGCCAAGAAGAAACTGGTGTTTGAGCGCGTGGTTTCGGGCAGGGATGCATTGCTTTTATTAGGTAAATACTATGAACTTATCGTGAAGGCCAAGGATGAATCACTGCCTACGCCCTCAGCTGCAAATTATAAGGCTGTTCTTTTTTACAAATACAATCCTTGGAAGACGATTTTAAAATTGTACGCTTTTCAGAAAATAAAGGACTAAGAGTGCTGCATGATATGACTATCGAGCAATATGTGAATTGCCTTGATATGCTAATGCTCATCTACTTCGGTTGAATAAAAGAGAATAAAACTGTTACATTCCTTATTCTTAATCTTCGAATACTTCTGCGTACACTTTTGATATTAAGGGATGACAATTTAATTAGCCCGATAAGCCAGATTGGCTCTTCCTCAATATTCCTCGTCAAACTGTGCATGCAGATGCATGCGCAGGCTTCAATTGATAAAACATGCAATAAAAAATTTCATGCATTTGTTTCACACTACATATTTATGTTATTTATTATGTGTGAAACATATCCATTTAATAATAATAAGAATAGTTAGAATTCAAGACTATTAACATTTCTCGATTTATCTCGAAATACCTAGGTTCAGTCCCGGCAACAGAATTTTTTCTCCTCAAAAACATTTCTCGATTTATGCTGTTGTCCTTTTGCAAAGGTCACGCTAATCTTCTTTGCACGAGTTCAATTTTATCAGATGCCGACGAAGGGACGAATTTTAAAGCTGTTTGGGATATATTACACTGCTCCATAGGCTAAACAATTTACACACAGAGTACAAATAAGCCGTTCTCTTGCTGCTAGTTTTCACCTGCCTAATGAGCATAGTGCAGACTAGGTACGGACATGGAAAGGTGCAGTATTTTCTGATGAGAAAAGATACGGCTCCAACTGCGGGGGCTTAATTTGCCAATGATTGTATTTATCTCTTTGGACATCTTGTACCCGTAATCGTACTTGGTATATCAGTTCTAGTCCAGTGAGCTTACATGGTATATAGATAACTATCTTCTAAGATGAACCAAACATTACACACGTGAGGACTTGGTTACACTTTCAGGTGTTCCCACTTAATTTCGACACTTGCTATAGTATATATTGGTATGTGAGATGCATGGAAGGCATGAGGTCGATCTGCTTCAAGGTGCTCCTTTTTCTCTCTACTCTCTCTCTCTCTCTCTCTCTCTCTACTTTTCAATAATTTTTACCTATTTTCTCTGCACTTGAATCTCATATTTACATTGCTTGTTCTGTAGTGAGTTCCTTTTTATCTCAGTAGACTTTGAAATGGGATGAATTCTTGGCTGGTTTCTTCAATTGTAGAAGAGCATGTTTGCCGACGTAATGTTCTTCGGAGTCATTGGTTCATTTTAAATCTCAGGCATTTGTGAAGTTGAAGGGTTTTAATTTGGGATTAGGTTAACAGAATGCCATAATATTCTAAGATGAGGAAAATTAGATGGATTACTCTAATGAGGTTCTCTTAGATTTCCATATTGAGTAATGGGTGCGCTGACAAGTGACAGATTTGTAGATGTTCACATTGCTTCTTTCAGGGTTTAGGCATTAGAATCAATTTCTAGGCATTAGAATTGTTTCTCCTTCTTTTCGTCACATTGGAGGGGTTCGTCATGCTCCTAGCGCGAAAGCGCTAGCACCCGGGGTAAGTAAGTATATTTCTTTGGTAAGAACCTTGTGTTTCGTAAATCGTAAGCCATGCTCTTTGGAGTGTAGCTCAACTCTCAGCTTGATGCAAGTTCAATGGCTAGTTCTGGGTCTCTGTTACATTGAACTAGTTTACTTTTAAGGCGGTAGGCTGTACGTGAAATATCGTTTCTTTAGTTTGGTTTTTTTTCTTTGAAGATGGTTGGTTTTCCGTAGATGTAAGTTTGTTTTCATGCCAAATATGATATCAAATCTATCATAAAGATCGATCTGGGTTCGGTATATCAGAGGAAGGCGATGATTGATGCAGATGGATCCCCGAGCCAATGCTGCAGGCAATCAGTATACCTCTACGTTTGATGACCAAAATTCGTTGATCAGTTGCTGTCAGTGCTAAATGAGGTATATTGTAGGCTTGAAAACTAGCGGGTGCGAATTCTTAACTGTTTTGTTATAATGTGACTCTTATTGTGATTTTGAATCAGGCTAGATAGAGTGGCAGCTTGTAATCTTTGTTAGGAAGTGTTGGGAATGCGTTCGTTGACAGTTTTTAACCGCCGGGATGATTATTTCTTGACAGATAAAGACCATCAACAAACGCATTCCTACTTTCTGATTGTCCAAAAGAGCTTGAGACACCACCATAACCCATTAATCTCCTCAGCGATAATGCATCGATACAAACTATTAGTTTGTTCAGGTGATCAAATGACGGGAGCCCTGCTCTCCGCATTACTCAATTAGCCATCAAGTTTAATTTGCCAACAAAGAAACTACGGAATTTAAAACGCTGGAAAGGAAATTAAAGGTGTTGTTATATGTTATCGATGATCACTTAAACTTTTTTTGCAATACTTATCATGTAGTCCAATAAATGGACATGATACACAAACTTGTCAGATAGATACTAATACTACTATTAGTGATCAACAACTTTCAGCAGTAAAGGATAATTTCAAATCAGCCACATCAAACAAAAACCTGTGATTTACTTGTTGATAAGCTCCGAGTACGTTTAGCTGCAGATGGTCATCCAGAGGAAGAATCGTCATGCAGAATTGATTTTCTTGGATATACTCTCTGAATGTGCTTTGCCTATCCAAATCCATATATGCATTTTCGAAATGCAATGTGAGTTTTGGAAACTTATACCTTCCTCCTCTGTGTATCTCGTAGCACAAGTCATAACCTGCATGTTTCCTAGTGTTGTTCAAGGGGTTCCATCTGTAGGCGTCTTGAAAGTGACTTATCACAGCTCGTTTGAGGATGACATAGGCTTTGGCAGTGATGAAGCTATGTTGTGTTCCTGAATCAATAACTGTCTCACTTACTGGCTTCATGAACAACTTTGGATCTATTGGGACCAGTCTCCCATTCAAACGGATACCCTTCAACTGCACATGGTATCCGCCCTGCCCCAAAATTGGTGTAGTCTGCACGTTAGGACCCGAAATTTGTGCTGCTTTACCAAAGTGTATCAGCGTTTCATTTGCTGATTCAACATCCATTGGAAGGCAATAAGAAAATCTTTCGAGGGTGATATTCCTCAGTTGTTTCAAGAAGTTACTAGGTGCCTCGTAGGCTAGGCCTAGAAGCCCTGCGATCGGGTTCCCTTCTGGACCTTGAGGTCCCGTATCAATATGGTTCATTATCCCGCAGCCAAACGCAACGTTTGTGACTAGTTGTTGCTGCTTCTGTTGCCCACGAATTTCAGATTTGAAGGTGAATACGTCCCATCCAAAACGGCCGCTGCTGCTCTGCCCTTCCTCAATGTGTTCACCAAAGTAGCTAACCTCGTACGAACAGGTGTCGTTACGACCCAAAGGAGGAGGATCGGGACAGAGCGGATGACGAGGAGACATGGCTCTGTAGGTAGCCGATTTCTTCCCATCAAAATTTGGCAGAGCTACGGGGAAGCACTTGGTGCAATCTGCGCATTGCACCCAAGTGAGGTCGCTCCCTGTGTCAATGGCCAGGTTGGCCTTAACAGGGGGGTCCCGACCCAGAGCTCCACGTAGAAGAAGCCACTGAATGAACGCTTCACGGGGGCCGTTATCCCAGTTGTGCTATGGCGGAGGGAGAAGGCCATAGCCGCTGCGCGAGATTTGGAAACCTCGACTTTTTTTTCATGGACAAGGGTGTGGTTTTGGGGGAAGGGAATGGGCTTCATTTTCAGTGTGAAAGTTAAGGCTGTGCCTGCAGCCATAGCAACGACAAGGAAGAAAATAAATGCTTTGCTAGACATAATTGCTTAAGCTTTGGAAAAAACTGATTCGATCAATGTTTTAAGTTGTGTGATGATAGTGAAGGACAGTGTGGAGCATGCGTATATATGTAATATATATGTATGTATGTATGTATGTATGTATGTATAAAGTCGTTTCTTGCAGTTGCAGGATGTATCCGTCTAAGAATACGGTCACTTACATTTCATGGCATCATCGATACATGTTTTAAATCGTTTCACACTTACAATTAACCTTAAATGTATTTACTTAACAAAAGATTTAATTGTTGAAATACCTACTAACAGGGTTCATTTATCATTTTCATATCTATATCTAGCTAACCAACAATGTTTAACAGACATTTTAGGGCCTTTATCTTCTCATCTCATTTAATTTGTTGGATTATTATCAAAATTTGAGGCTTCACAAGGCACCTATTCCTCTAGGTAGGTGTGAGCCTAACTTTCTCCCTTCAAAAATGTTGTATTTTTAGTATTAACTAGAATTTGCACCCGCGCGTTGCTGCGGGATTGAAAATTATATGAAAAATTATGCACCTGCAATCTTTATAAACAATGTTCGAGTCAAAAACTGAGTTACAAATGCAAATGCAATTTATACACAACCTCATCATGAATGAAACAAATTTAAACATCTAAAGAGAATTCTATTCCTTCAAAGCAGAAAGGGGAAAATAATTGTTTCCTTAACTATTGAGGGAATACCTGCCAAATAAAGCTTACTACATTCTTAGACTTTTCATGTGCTACATGCAACGAACGTAAAGCTTGGATACCAGACTTGCTCCCAGTTTGAGTTGTATCCAAAGAAGGGATAACTGACATTATTTTGCAATAAATTGCAGAAAGTGCCTTGTACAGCTCTCCATGCTGCAGAAGAAAACAAAGACAGTAGTCAACTAATGATGTACGATGATAAAACCATAAGGCAAATCAAAAGGTGACAGTGATAATAAAAAAAAAAAAATGCATGACAACTTCAAAATTGAGTTTTGGAGAGAGAGAGAAAAAGAGCAGAGAGAGGTTGTAAGCAAAGACCAAATATATAAGACTTTTCATTTACATGCATCCCAAATTAGGGTTCCAAAATCACAATAATTCTGGAAATTCAGGTTCCAACATTCCAGAAATAATTAAACAAAAAGAAAAAATTAAGAGAAGAGAGGGAGGAATAATGCATACCAAGGAAGAGAAAAAGCTGGAATGGATCGAGATGTTTGAGGACTGAAGTGAATTGGTATCTGGGTCTGTTTTGTTTTTTCTTGAAGTTATAGTAATTTGTATGCACCATCCATTTGTATTTATAGTAATTACCTGCACAAATCTCAATCACCTTACAATCTATCACTACACACATATAGTTCATACAAAATTGCAGGAATAAATTAAACTAACAAATTAAAAGAAACGGACAAATAATGCATACCAAGGAAAAGAAAAAGCTGGAACCGACCCTGCCATGGTATATAGGCATCTCAATTTTCAATACCAATTACCCTTCTCAAATCTAAACATCTCTCTCTAGTCCTCCCTCCCATACCAAAGTCCTCTCACCACCGCATCACATAGTAACACAAAATCGAGTTATTCATGATTACTCAAATCCCAAGTTGGGTGAGTGACTATAAATTCTCAAGGCATCTAGTGACCAAGAGAATGACGCTCGGTCTTACCTTCAAAAATAGCCATGTTAGGTTATTGTAAAAATTATGATCCACTTTTATCATATTTATTAAACTCTAAATAAAAGATTATGAACCATTGTGTTATTTACATGTACCAACATGCAGGAAAAACATAGGGTTTCATATTCCAAGAGAAAAATAAGTTAAGGAAAAACCTCAACACCTAACCTTATTATAATGGTGGCTGCTGAGTACAGCATCTGATCGTCTCAAGGACCTCTTTGAAACCGCCGTGGAAACATGTGATTGGGAATCTAGATGACAGCCTAGAACAACATTGTATTTCAAAGCCTGATATTCATAAAAACCTGTGTCAGCTTTAAAAAATCTAACTATTTTCTGAATCACAGCTACAATTCTTTAAAATCATTTTCCTGGAAACAAAGATCATTCAAATGTCACTATTATTAAACCTATTAGCAGGAACAAAGATTCTTAAACTTCCTATCTCCATATATGAATTTAAGGAGGAGAGAAAAACAGAGTTATGCAAGTATAGAGGTGCAGTTCAGTTGATTTTAAGTTGTCAATGGGAGAAAATACCTGGAGTTGAAGATAAACTTGGTGAAAGTAAAAATCTTCAAGCTGCAAACAAATTGATCCTGGTTTTTGTCACAGAATGTCCTTTCATCAGAGAAAATTATAGCAAAACTTTTAAAACTAAACAAAATTGTGTGAAATGATTAGGAAAGCAGAATTTTTCCGGACTATGCGGAGAAATAAAATTTAAATTAAAAAAAAAAATGTGAGTTCAAATAGAACTATATAGAGGTACACTGAGCAGAAAATCTTATTTAATGATAGTCTTTTAATTTATCATAGGTTTTTTTGTTACCAAAATTTAACAATTCAAATTAAATTCACCAAAAAAGCATACATGTTTTTTCGTTAACTTGTACATACATTTGTGAATAATTAAAGAAAAACTGCAGTTTAAAAATCTCACTTCTTCAACAGAATTTTGTAGGTGGATATAAGTATTTTGATTTTGTAGAAGCAAGTTGGATAACGTGTAAACATACATAGATTACAATGCTGAGAAAATAAGTCTTTATCTTTTATAGTAATAAACTATAATTTTAAGAAATTTAATTACCATTTCATTCGAGAGTAAAGTTTGAACGCCTTGAAATTTGTGGAAGCTCAAAACCTGCAATATGAATAGTGACAAAAAGGGCTCAATTGTTAAGAGGAACTCAACATTGGACCTCTAGCAATCACATAACTTTGCACAAAACACTCAGGTAACTTTACCAGGATTACACAAAAGAGACAAAAACAGAAGAATAATTCCATACCTCTGAATCTCATATGGGAGACCAGTAGATTCAAATGAATTGAATGGTGGAGGCACATTAGCACCCTAGCAAAAGATGTAAATCAGATCACTCTGAGCAGATAAAAAATTGATATTAGACATCCAGAGAACAGATCATCATTCAGGACAAAGTTGAGTTTGAAGTTCTTTGAACACCATTCAGAACAAATTCCCATGTTACCTTCATTTAGGACAATAAATTTACAAAATTAAAGTTGGGTTTTTCATATTCTCTATTGGGTATCGAAAGTCGTGGGGAAAGATTGGAAACAACCAAACCAACATCCAATTTAGTACACACCTAAGAAAAACAGAAGCAAGAAACAAAACAATGAAAGATCATAAAAGGTTCAACAATACTAAACAAAATTACAGTTGGATTTAAAGATGCATACTCAAGCAGCTCCTTAGTGCTTTCAAATATGGCCAGGTCTTCTTCCTTGAGATTCAAGGATACTTCTATGCCATCTTCATCTCGTGTATCCATTAACACAATCAGATTCTTGAACTCCGTACCTGAAGTCACCCATGGTGGCTTTCCCCATCCAAAATCAGGTTCATAGAAAGGAAACCTGCATCAACTGCTGCAGCTATAAGTTTCTACATCACTCCTTACCATGAGATTCCAATAATCCTTGAAAAATTCCCATACATCGTCCCCACCAATACCAATACCATATTTTATTTTAAATTCCCTTAAATATTCTAACACATTGATATGTACAAATTTTCACAGAATTAATGTAAAAATTACCTTTTTTTGGAGACCACAACCTCAAAAACCGCTACTTAAGCCAGAAATTTAATCACAAAAAATTCTGCAAAACCTAAAAAAATTTATTAAACTGACATAAAACCAAACCCAGAAATATAAGGGTACAATTCTACAAACCCACCAATTTAATGAAGAATTCTCCAAAACCCAGAACCCTCTGCCAAATGAAATGGTCAAAGCATGGAAAGTAGACTCGAGAAATCCAATCGTTAAAAGCTATCAGAGGAAAGGTTGAAATATAGCTATAAAAACAGGTCCAACCAAGTAAAGTAATCCACTTGGTTATTAAACGTAAAATTCTACAAAATCACTAAAAACTTGTTAAAATTCAATTATATTAAATCACAAATTTGAAGCTGATTTTGACATGCAATAGGTCTAAAAGGTACCTGAGGTGATAAGGTATGGTTTGACATCTTCTTCTTTCTTCACCTCTTTCTAAGTTGCTCTTTGCATAAACTACAGTAATTAAAAAAATAACCCAATTACGTTGTATTAATCTGTAAATACAATTAAAGGTCCACCAGAAAATTATATAACTCAAAATTAAACAACACCAAGATGAATTTAAGCAAAACCTAGATCAGATTCTAAAAGGGTTTATCAAAAATAATAATTTAATCAGAAATTAACACTCACAATAAATAAAAAACCAAAATTTTATCGTTTCTTTTCATCTTTTAAGTTCCTGAGAGTGCTGGAAAGCTCTCGCTTTGCCATATTAGCTTTCTGGGCTTCTACTCTGGAATCTAAGTGAGAACTGAAGGCCCTGCGAGAGCAGAAGAGAAAGCAACCTCTAGCAACAGAGAAAGCAGTGAAGGTTTTTTAGCAAGAAAGTGCGGTTGGTAACTTGTGAGACAAAGATCGCACGGTGGAAGAGGGAGAGAAGGTAGCCTTGGAGAGCGAAAGGAATCGAGGTTCAAGAGCGACAGAAGCAGGGAATTGTGAGAGAGAAAAGTGGAACGGAGGGAAAAGTAGAGAAGAAAGGTCGAGAAGTAGTCGATGTGGAGCGATGATCGACGCGTGGACAAACGGCATAATGGAGAAGAAACAGAGGGCATTTATGCCATTGAAAATGACAGAAGCTGAAGAGTGATCGACAGGTGGAGATGGAAGGCAAAGTCGTCTTTTTACTGTTAAAAAAAGGAAAAAATGGGCAGATAACAAATGAATTGGAGGGCAATTTCGTCCGCTTACTGTTAATGAACAGTAATTTCATCTTGTTGAGTATTAGTATATACACACACATGTATGTATATTTCTCTGCCACTTCGCATTTATTATCCCTTTTCCGAGGAATGGGCCTTCATTGCTACCACCAGACAATGGCAATGGCAATGGCATCCCCCTTTTCCTCTTGCCTCTTTCTCGAATGAAAAAAAAACAGTGAGAGAGAAATAAAATAATAACATGCATAAAAAAAGAAAATCCACTTTCAGAGAGAGAGCTGCAACAGTCGGTGAGGGAGTTCTTGAGAAAAACAATTATATATATATAATAAACAAAACAATCATCAATTGTTTTACCCCATGGATAAACACATTGGTTTTTGGACAAAAAAATGATAAACAAATAGACTGCAGGACAAAACAAATGATTATAGTTGTCAGGAGTTAAATCCAGCCACAGAGTTTGTGGCGCCAAAAAGGAAAAAAAATTATAAAAATATTGTTTGGGTTTTTAAAAGCAAAGAACCGCGGATGATGGAGAACGGCACCAGAAAGCGGAAAGAACAAAATGGCCAACTCACTGCACAATTCTAGAAAAGGACAAAAAATTGCTCAGCAGGCGAGGGACTAAACCGGGTGGGCACTGTTAATGAACAGTGCCAATCCGTGAACTTTAGTATATATAGAAAGCAAAAGGGGCAAAGTTGAAATAAAAGAAGAATGGGCGAGGACAAAATGGGAAATCCACTGGTCATCCACAGTGACCAACCCTTACGGGTTTTAGTATATATGATGTGTATAATTTACTTGTGGGACAAGTATACTGAAGTATTCATAATGAATATGCTAATTATATATGTTTCTCATTGGTTCACACTTACCAAACCTAGTATTCGTAATTAGGACCTCTAAGATCAATCATCCAAAATAAACAATTATCAAAATTCATAAGCATTCACTAGTCATCCAATCTACGTTAATCGTTTCCATCAGTTGCGGGACAGAATTATGAACCCTAATCCGAGGAAAATATATCTATAATCATGTCCGAAATCGTAAATTACTCCAAATCACATTATAAATTTAGGCAGCATTGACACACCAATAAAAAATTAAAGAGAAGAATTCGAAGATTAAAATCAGTTTTAACAGTATAAATGTGAACTTTTATCTTATTCTCAAATTTTGTTTATTTATTCAATCAAAGTGGATACACAATGCATATAGCGCAACCAGACGCTCGAGAATCTCTCTTTATTTTACAAAATACAACCAATTTTATAGGCTCTCAAACGGCTTGTAATGTAAAGTAACATTATAACTTGCAGAGGGTGTAGGCAGTGATCATCCTTGGCCTTAACCGCCTCCAACAATCCATTAAAATGTGGAGACGGCCACAACCTACTTTGAACCTAAAAGGGCAAAAAAAACCCAACAGGCTGCCTTTGCTTGCTTTAGTCTCTATTGCGTGGCAAATTTTTTGGCATTGTACTAAACCATAACGTTTCTGATAGTGCTCTGCCAATAGCGTTTTCTCACAATTAGAAACATTTTTGTTTTCCTACAACTGGCAGAACAACTTGAAAATGTTTGTCACAAAACTACATTTTAAAAAAATATGCTTCTTTAGAAAGCACTTCCAAGTAACTCTCAACGTGCTTCTTACGAAAGCAAACAGACATGATGGTTTCAGACTTTCACTCTTTAATCTCTCCCCACTTGTTCACCCAATAAACTAACACAGTTGGATCAGATTCTGACGCGAAGCAAAATGGTGACAGATGAATTAGCTAACCCTAGAACATCAATCCGTTACCACAGGCTCCGTGATGGAAATGAGTCCGGTGAGGTTACAGTTGAGTCGATACAAAGCAATGCTTAACTGAAGAAGAAAGGTTTATTACTTGAACATGTCCAGGGAATGAACCTGCCAAACACGAACATGACCTCCTCGGTCTCACATCAAACCCTACTCAAAATAATATCGACATGAATGACTTAATTCGCAATTACAACAATAAACAAAAAAGTTGAACACTAGTCGCTCGGTTTGCTCATTTAGTTGGTTCAGCAGACTGAGTATTCTTGACCTCTCTGGGGCACTGAGTTACATATGGTTTGAGCTGCACGCATGAAAGGAAACGGTAATTTAGAACTACATGTATACATAAGAGTGAGGAGTAAACTGTTCACTTATAACTTAAATGTTTTTATTAGAAGGACATTACTTGCATCCACGCCTTGGGTGAACTTTTGTGGCCACCCTTTTGACATGGACCAATCCTACCGTCACATGTGTCAGCCTTTGAAAAATAAATGAAAAAGAATACCTGCCTTTCAGCTCAGCAGTCATGCCATGCCAACCTTCAACTCCGGGCAAACCGACATCAGATGTTGATTTTACATGGAACACAAGCTTTAAATGTGTTGCCCAAATTTTTCATCGCCAACTTCCGGTGTTGCTTTGCTCAGAACTGAAGTACCTGAAGCTGGAGATGGCATGACAATTGGGCTCAAAGGCAAGGATTCTTTTTTTCTTTTGAAAAAGGGAACACATGTCAAGATGAGATTGGTCCATGCCAAACAGATAGGCATGAGGGTTCACCCAAAAAGGTGGATGCAAGAATCGTCCTTATTAAAACAGCATAGTTGAAGACGTCAACAGAGCTGCAGAGCATCCATGAACTCCCAATTGGAAGCTCTAACTTAAAAGATGAACATTACCGAAGAATTGGGGAAAAGAGAAACAACAAAAGAGAAATAGAAAGATGTTCACCTTGAAGTCAGTTAAATCAGGGACTACATAGTTAGGTAATTTCTCCTGCTGCACGACATACTTAGCTGCAAAAAATTTTGGATAATTTCAAAACATGTCAAGCAGTAATTTTTACCTGAAAATTTTGAATGAGCACATTGTCAAATTTGCGAAAATGGAAATGGGCAAACCTTTTCGGGTGTGGAAACCAGTCGGCTTGCAATTCTTCCCCTTGTAGTAATCCCTTGGGGCACGTTTGGAAGAAAGAATGTCAAGTGATGATGTTCGCTTTCGACGAAATGCCCTTCCTAACCCTAATATTAGTCCCAATGGCATTTTCTTTGCTTTTTTATCACTATAACTGAATAAAGTAAACTAAAACCAATTAGCAAATATGCTTAAAACCGTCAATGCATCCTATAAAACACTACCAAAGACATCAGCTCGAGAGAAAGGACAAGTTCCGGTTCAACAACAGCCAAGCAAACAGTGGTGAAACCAAGAATTTATCTCAGAACAACAAACGCCAAAATTTAAACCTTGAATAACATTACTTTCATTTAAGGTTGAAGACAATATCAGTCACAACTATCTTCGAAATGTTTTCATACTTCGAACCATAGTTGCCAGATACGAAGTAAGGTTCGAGTACGGAATTTGCCAGTAACCTATAGTAACATTCGCTAGAGAGTACACAGACAGTACGATATTCAGTTCCATTCATTCTAATTTCGTTAAAGAATGTAAGTAGATATCGAATATTAATTCATCTTTCACCAAATTTTTTTTCTTTTTATTGCATACAAGACATTGCAGTTTAGCAAATATCAAGATCACTCAAAAAAGACACAAACACCTTCCAATCATTCCCACAAGCAAGCAAGACTACAGTTTTGATTCAGATTCATGGAACTAAGAACTGCAGATTCGATTACTGATAACATTCAAATTTTTAGCCTCAACCCAGTTCAAATTTTTTGGTTTGAGACAGAAATGTCCTGAAAAGCAACGAGATTTGACGATTTTTCAATGACCCAATAGATTTTGGGTTAGGATAACAAAACCCTTGTCATTCTTCCACACAGACATACAGAGTCAGCAATATTATTCAACATATTCCAGCTGGAAGGAACCTGAGAGGATAGTGGAACTTGAAGGTACCTGAGAGGCTGAGAGGGCTGAGGAGTGAGGTTCGGACTTTGAAGCTGTCGTGCAAATGAGTGCCGGAGAGGGTTTAGGTCTTTTCTGCTTCTCAAAACCTAAAGAAAGAATGAATCGAAAGAAAGGGAACTGGAGAGAGGAGAGAGAGTGAGCAAATAGTATATGGCCTTGGCCTGTAACCTAAGTGGGTTGGGTTGGGCTTTCTCCTCAATTTTCTTTCAAAATCCATTACACACCCTGCTCTTTTGAACCAGGTTTCAACTCTCCCCAACTCCACAAAACTGCCATTTAGTACTAATGTTCTTAAAAACGCTAGGCGCTAGTCGGGCCTAACAACTAGGCGGTGGATTTATGTAATTTTATAGTATATCATGTAAATAAGTATCTATTTACACTTCAAAAAAAAAAAAAAATTACCCTTGTATGGATGATAAAAGAATGATAAAGTGAAAAAATAGAAGTAGAAGAATACACAAAATACATCCATCCAACAAGTTCAATATTTAAAAAGCAGTAAGCGTATAATCATAATGAGAAGTATTCTTAAATGATACTAAATTCTTTTTGTTCATGATCCTTGCATTGGATTGGACATAAACTAAATTATTTAATCTTGATGTATCTAGTTTATTTCTTTTCATTGTATGTATGCCCTCAAAAGTGCTCCAATTCATTTCACAATTGGATGAACTTGTAGTCAATCCATGCTTTGCAAGTTAGGTACATCATTTCCATAAGTATACCATCATGAAACTAAAAGAGAAAAAAGCACACAATTAATTAAAAAAAAAATAAAAACCACCTAGGAGCCGCCTAGCCCGCCTAGGTGCCACCAAGGACCAACTAGTGTGAGGCTTAGCTTACTCCCCCACCCCGTTGGTGTAAAAAAAAACACCATAAAGCCAGCTCTCCAGGCTTTTTAAGTGGAGTTTACTTTGGCTGGACGACTATAAAATGAGCTGTAAACTTAGACGATATCATATTAATTGACTCTCTGTTGGCTCTGGAATCAGCTAGTGTTCAACGGAAGATTAAACATCTTTTTCAATTAATATTGGACAAAAGATTAATACATATGAATGATCACCATTTCCAATTATTTACAAAAGTAAATTATAAGTTAAGCATCAATAACTGAATCGATATTGGACGTACATTTTGAATTGGTGTTTTCCTATTAAAAACAATGAGAAAATGATAAATAGAGGGGTGGTAAGTGTTCTCCTAAACCATAAGTCATTTCTGACTATTTTGTGCCGTGATGGTAACAAAGGAGCGTGCATTTTGGATATTTTAGAAGTTAAGCAAATAACACATCTAATATACTGCTAGACCTGCCACTTAGTACTACAATTTAGTGGTATTTCTTTTCACTTATGAGTGAGAGGTCTTAGCTTTGATTCTCACCAAAGGTGAATTTGAACTACATTATTGCTAACTCATTATGAGATTTAGCCTACTTCTCCATCTTCTTAGTGTAGCTAATATTGTTTGTTAAAAAAAATGCTATTGAACCTTTAAAAATGAGTATTCAAAATACCAAAAGCTTATTATTTGTTGGTACAAACAGGTGTCATTTGTACAGGTTTTTTATTTTCTATTTTTTATATATTTTTGGACTGTTTTGTGCAGTTAAGGCAGATAAACACAACCTATAGACTACTAAACCCCTAAAAATGAGTCCATGTTCTCTTCCAATTTAGCAATTAAGTTTTTCAACAAACAAAATAAAATTTAGCAATTAATTAATCTACAAATTTTGTGTAAAAAACTGAGAAGAAAAGAAAGTGGGTTGGGTTTCTTTCGAAAGTGGAATCATGAATCGCATTACCCAAACTGGTGACAAATTGATATCCAGAGCAATATAACTGCTATAGGGACAATATTTGTGCTTAGAACACTTGGGACTTAAAATTAGGTTCGTCCATGCCAATATGCATGTCATCAACACGTCTACATTTACCAAAATAACTTACGCGTTACTTGCTCTCTTCTGTATGTGAAGAGAGATGAAAAACAAAAATAAAAACACGAAACTCTTTACAAGTAAACTTTTATGCTACTTTTACATGTAACATGATTCGTTGGGGCCCCTTCTTTGGAGACCAAATCGATCCTCATCAAGTTAATGCAAACTACCCCATTTATAAAAGTTAGTTATAAATGCAAATTTCTAAAGGATAATGCAAACTAAGATTAAGTTTAAGAGACTAAGTTGTTCTAGTGTGGATGGCTATGAATGATCAATGTTAATGGGACCCTTTTAACTGCCTTGCATATCACAACATTAGAAATCAAGGGTTGGTTTTTGGTGATTTACCTCTTGTTTGGAAGTGCTTTTAATATGATTAAATCGTTTTTGGTCAGAATGTTTTTGAAACAGATCTATAGTAAAAATACAAGCGAATCTAGAAAAAACACTTGAAGTGATTTCTACAAGAAGCACATAAATAGTGCTTCTTGCATAAAGTACTTCAAGTGCTTTTAGAACTTAAAAACATTTTCTTTAAAGTATTTTTCGTCATTTTAAAAGTACTTCTAAACAAGCTTTTAATAGAGATTAAACTAAAAAGACAAATAATGAAGAGTAACTCAAGGGAGAGATATATTTGAGTTTTGAGTACTATGACCTTAAAATTAAGTTGCTCCATGCCATCAGCATCAACCGTATGCATAAGATTAACTTATATATAACGAAATTTTTTTGTCGCACGTGGCGAAGAATACAAAAAGAATTTAGAAAACACGATACTGATACATTTTTGCCCTATTTTTATATGTAACAAGTTCCCTACCCTCTTTCTTTCAAGGCCAAAATCCTAATGGACCTCACCAAGTAATATATCCCCTTGATAAAGTTTAGTTCTAAATGCAAGATTTTAAAATCAGCGGGTTTTTTCCTCTCCCCGTGAGAGCTTTTCTATTTGAGTGAGAGGTTATCTCACTATGTGTGAGTGTTTTCATTTTCAGATTCCAGTTCAGCCGCCAGCCTTAGCTTCGGCCAAGGTCGGTGGCAGTCCCCTTCGTTTTGTTTTTTTATTCTTTCCCCCGCTGTATCTCAGCCCTTCCGCCCCATTTTAACCGTTCCTTGCCCCATTCAAAAAACTTCCTTTTCCGATCTCCATTTTCTTCTCCCCACTATCTTTCCCCTACCATGCATCCACTCTTTTCATCTTCTTTCTCTCCTACTTGGGATCACTCTCTCGCGATTTCACCTTGAATCTGATATGCTCCCACCTTGTTCCACCATATTCAACGACTTTATCGAAAAGACGTGTAGAGTTTTAGCTCGGTGTTCGCACCATCACTTTCCACCTGTGTGTCGGTCTTCACACTATTGTCAGTGGTTCCATGGACTTCCTTTCTGATTTTCTACCATTGGTGGCGACGGATTGGTTCCACGTGGAGTTCGATTGAGGACGACGGCACCTGCTTCTCTTTTTGTTGTTGGGTGGGTTGTTGTTGTGGTGGCCCATCTTTTGCTTGTGTTTATTGTGTTCTTAGACCTTTGATTTTGTATGTAAGTTGGTAGTAATGAAAATTTACCCCTTATCAACAAAAAAAAAAAAAAACAAAGGGGAAGATTTTAAGAAAAAAATGCAAACGAAGACTGAAGTTTGAGAGGCTAAAATTGTTCTACAGTGGATGCCCATGCATGATTAACGCAAAATGGGACCCTCATATAACAAAAAAGTCATGGGTTTTGTGGGTGGTTTTATAGTGAATACCACACACTAGGAGTGTAATTCAGGCGAGTTTGACGGATTAGATGGTCATCCCAACTTTAGCTCAATATTCAAAATTTGAATTTGAGTTGGGTTTGGGTTTCATATGAGTTTGAGTTTAAATTGAGCTTAGGCTTACTTAGATTGAGTTCGGATTTGCTAAACTTTATCGAGTTCAGTGTTATAAAACCTTCTTTTACGAGATTGTTCAAATTTTGTACCAAACAATGCCAATATATTAGTTAAATTTCAATTTTACACATCATTCTATACAAAAGTTCTAACATAGATCCCCTACGGATCTATTATGTGAAGATTTTAGGGATCCCCACATCTCAGCCGTACATTGTGAATTGTGCAGTTAGAAATCATTTTACTTTTATTATTTTAAATTAAACACAAATAGTACATGACGAAAACTGACCGCATGATATACAATGAACAATTGAGATGTGGGGATCCGTAGGATCCTCACATAATGGATCGGGAGGGGATCCGTGGTCCAAAAGTTCAACCAAATCGTGTAGAGACCATTTCTAATGTTTCAACAAGGCAAAGTTATAATATAATTATAATAAAATACAAAGTTTCAACCAAAAGAAATATAAAATCAACATTATTATTAATTGTTCAAATAAAAACCAATAAACTTCAATTTATAATCATCCTAAACTTATACATAGCTTATATAATATGAAACATGATGAAGAATATAGGCACGAGAGAATTTGGACTAAAAAATGAATTAGATTTGAGTTGATATGGGTGAAAAATGAATCAATACAAAGTTTCAGCCAAAAGAAACATAAAATCAACATTATTATTAATTGTTCAAATAAAAACCAACAAACTTTAATTTATAGTCACCCTAAACTTATACATAGCTTATATAATATGAAACAGGATGAAAAATATAGGCACGAGAGAATTTGGACTAAAAATTGAATTAGATTTGTGTTGATATGGGCAAACAATGAATCAACACAACCCAACTCAATAAATAATCAAGTTGAGATCAGGTTGGACTTGGCAAAATTTTATTTTATTTTAACCCGTTGGATCAGGTTTAATCGAATTAAGCATGTACAAATTCGGATTGACTCAACAGAAGTACACCCCTACATCACACTAGAAACACAGAGACTGCCTGTCAGTGTCATATGGTGAACCTCTCAGCTTTTAGGGTTAGCTAGATTCCATAGGAGGCATTAACAGTCAAAGATGGGTGACGCAGGGTAGCCCACAACTGACATGAGCGAGACATGGAGGAGCTGAGAGTCGCAGCAGCTTTTTGGTCTGTCTCTTTCCCACCTAAAGTGAGAGGAAAAAGTGGGAAAATGACTCGTGCCTTCTCCAACTCCACGAGTTTTCAAATCAAAAACCTACTCTCCCACGGAGGAACAAAAAATAAAATGTGCCATTCAATGAATTATGTTCCTCTTTTTGAATTAAATTCTAGCATGTGGCCTTTTTATGCGAGTAGTAGTAGTCAGAAAATGATTGTTAGAGTTAGTCGTTCATACAGTTATGGGATAATTTTAGAATTTAAATCTTTAGATAGTATATGCAAGTGAGATTTATAATGAATATTACGTTTGCAAGCTACCAGACTTCAACTCACGTGTGAAAAATATGTGATCGTAATTGTTTGAATCTTATAGAGACACTCACGTGCGTCAATGACAAAAGTTCAGCGGCTTACTTATACATTAACATGCATAAACAACTTAATTACGCGTAAGTAATTTCTGGATGGTAAGTGCATTTGAGTTTTATAACGAAGCTCATATGCATCAACGGTCAAAATTCAACCGTCCACTCATATAAGCGAATATTAACGACTAGACTTTAATTACACATGAGTAATTTTTACTGTAAATACACTTGAGTCTTATGACGAAACTCGTACACATCAAACACCCAAAATTCAGTCAAACCTGTAAGTTTTTATCATAAGTGTGTTTGAGTCTTATGACGAAACTCATATGCATCAAACGGCCAAAATTCAATCACATACCCATACACGATGGACTCCGATTATTTTTCAGGATGCAAACTTACATGCAAGAAGCTTTGGAACGTAGGTTTGCAATTCCATGTGTTAGCTATAGATCAGGATGATACTTTTTTCACCAAACACATGGGTTGATAGTCTCCCATCACAAACAAAAAAGTGAGAAATTTAAAAAAAAAACCATCTGAGTAGGAACATATTCCTGTGGGAGCAACAACTACCTTTATAAAGACAACCAATCCTTACAATTTTTCTTTTAGATTCCTTGTAAAAAATCAACATTGTCTCTTATTTTTAATATAAGTGAGTAATTCATTATCAATTCCCAATTTCAATCGTATATAAATCAGGACTTTCAAACCTTGTTTAATAAGGCGTTTCTAAACCAATTTGTACTCAAGCATTTGGCCAAAATACATCTATACTTGTGATCATATTCTTACAACTGGTGTTTTACATTTCCTACATTATGTGTGTAATATTGCATAAAATGAGCGTTTTAGTTGCATGTGCTATACTATACGATATTCAAATGATATCACAAATGTGAGACACCCCGTTTGATGTGCAAGAAAAAGAAAAAAGGAGGGTAGCTTTATGTTTACAAGCCAACTTGGTAGTGTCGTTTAATTCTTTGCAGAGAAGTTGTCAAATCCTAGTTAGTGACCCGCCCAAGCTTTATGGAAATGAGAAATTGACAACTACATGTGAAGTTTGTACCACCTTTGTATGATGCATCACATTGCACATGGTTTGGTTTTGAAACATTGTGACTTTAGCGTACAATTATGTGAGAAACTTTAGAGAAATGATATACACGTCAATTTTCTTCGTTTATGCATTCATGTTTAATATGGTATGTTGTGTTCGTTTAATTCACGCACGCTGATGATCAGAAGTATAAAAAAAAAAGTTAAAAGCAAAAACAAACTTTTTAACTTTTCACGGCAGTTGCACTAAAAGTCCAGTACCAAGGTTTTCTAAAATTGAGCAGAAAATGTGCAAACTAATTATTTGTTGATGTGGCAAATAAAAAGCTTTACATTGGACATTTTTGCTTCTAAATTACAAAATTTTATTTTATCAGATCATTCAAAAACCTTAGAAAAATAAAAAGGGTCCAACTATTTTTACTGCTCAGCAGATTTACCAATGAAGACTAGGAGCTTGATCGACTGAAAAGAAATTGCAGGACTCATCTGTGGTGAAAAGACTCTGCTCTTCCATCCTCACAAGCTGGCCTTGAAACCCTTTTCCTGCAGCTACTGATCTGGACTCAGATAATTGAAACCAATTCACCATGGAATTTGAAGAACTTGAATTATTATTATTATTATTATTATTATATCCAAGAGATGAATTTCCATTGCTCTCTTCCTTCATAAGAACTTCATTTGAATCACCATCCGATGAACCATCTTTGGTCTTCAAGTTCTTGAACTCCACCTCTATATTTTCACTGCTTTTGCACGTTGAAATTGGTGATTCTTCTTTCGCGGAGCCGTTGCTCTCTGCACCTTCTGTGAACAGCTTCGCTTTTAACCGACTTAGCTGCAAAAAATACAAACACCCCAATTGAAAAAAGAGTAGTCAACTTTTTTCTGCAGATCCTTGTTTATTTTGGACTTTTGGACCGAGTAAATCAAAAGAGAATAACGAGACACGTAAATAAACAGGGTGAGTAGAACGAGAAAATGGGTGCAGAAATCATTTTTTTGAAAAATATGCAAACAAAATGAGCTTCACTAGTAGTATGAACCTTTTCAGAAAGAGCTTTATTCTGTCTCTCAAGGCTATCAAAGTTGTGCTTTAAACCATCATAGTCAGCTTTGAGGACGCTGTAGTCTCTTTCCAACTGCTTAGTCTTCCACCGTGCACGACGGTTTTGGAACCAAATCGCCACTTGTCTCGGTTGCAGGCCTAATTCCTCAGCCAGTTTGACCTTCCTCTCTGGCTCTAACTTGTTCTCAACCTCAAAGCTTCTCTCCAAGGCCTTGACCTGCTCCGAGCTCAACCGCCTTTTCTTCCCTGACATTTCTTCCCCAATATCTTCTTGTTCTAAAGAATCTAACATTGCCTGAAACTCCTTGCTGTAACCATATTTGTCCTTTGCAAGCTTTACCTCCTCTGCGTAAATTATGAGACTTCAAACCCATCAATAAAATAACAAAATTTGGCAGAAAAACAAGCTCGAAAGGAATTTTACCTTTTGATGGGAAATTGGAGACCAAAGCACCCAAGGACTCTGAGCTGCCGAACCTCTTCATAATTCAAAACAAAACTCCAAGAGAAGGTGGTATTTGTTGTTGTTTCAAATCTTTCTCAGTTTTGTGAGAGCGCTCGAACATGCAACTGGGATGCCAGAGTTGGAAGGAAGCTTTATGGTTGAATGACCAAAGTGGGAATTGATACTTCAAAATAGCTAGAAGGTTCACTTGCCTTTAAATTGTAAGACAATATGATCTGGAGCAGAAAAACCAGATTGCTAGGGGTTCCCCCTTTGCCTTGCTTTTCTTGGTTTCCTTCCTCCAAAACAAACCCTTTCAAAGAAGCAAGGAAAAACGAAGTGCACAAGTACACACCTCACAAACCAATAATCCTTTCTCCTACTCAATCATTATATAATCACCGACATATATATATTGGTTTTGAATTTGTCAAAATTTTTATTACTATTTTTGACACACGGTTTTGTGATTTACTTCGTAATGTATTTCAACAATCCGAATTGTCTATCTTTTATACCTTCTCTCAAATGATAAAAATAAAAATAAAAAGATTTTCTCTCAAATATCGTATCTACCAAAAATCATAAAAATCTGAAATTATATAACAGTTGGATTAAGAGTTTAGAGTTCTTTTATAGAACTATATTCATCTATTTTCTTCATTATAAATGAATGTTTTAATGGTTTAATATTTTTAAATTTTTTATATGAACGATGTTCCAAAAGATAACAGTTCAAATCATTAAAATGTATTACAAAAGAAGCTCTACAAAAATATGTTTTTAAAATTGTGTAAAAAATGGTGCCATGAATTCGCTCACATATATAATATATATTTGACATAAATATATAATATATATCAATACACACGCACATACAGAGCTTGGAATTACTGTAACTGGATGCAACAATCACACACAGGGGCAAAGTTAGAAATAACATTCAGGCATCGTTTGGCAGCTAGGACTGTACTGACTATTTCTGTCGGATAGGATAAATAGCCGCCGAATAGTACTGACTAAATTAGTTAGCCGTTTGGTGCAGTATCGAACTAATGACCATATAATTTATACTGTATTTGGTTTTATACCGGATAGGAGAAAGCAAACTTAAAAAAAAATTTAAACTTAAAAAAAAAAAAAAAAAAAAAAACAGAAATCATCACTTTTGTTCCCAGATCTCTCCGCCACACCCCTCAAACTCCCTCCCTCTCTCTCCCTTCTTCTTCTTCCCCGACTGCAGAAGAATCCCAGATAAATTCAAACAGCCAATTGTGGAAGAATCCCAAATTGAAATCATCTCTCCGCCGCATCATGTTTCTTTGCAAGACCCAGTTGCAGGGGAGGACGACGAGTAGGCGATGAGGAAGGCCACAAGGAGAGGACGACGAGGAAGGCGACGAAGACTAGGAGAGCAGAGATGGCGAGAGAAAGCGACGGCGATAGAAAACGACGACAAGAGAAAGCGACGGGGAGGACGGAGATGGTGAGAGAAGGTGACAATAAGAAGCAAATTCCTTTAAAAACCAATTACTCAAATTTGCAGACACCAACCTCCAAATTACAGACTCGTACTTGCTCACTCAACAACCAGAAAATTGTTTTACATGTGACTTAGTGCAGCTTTATCTTTCAGGTTAAATTTCAAATTTGAAACACAGAGGTGATTTTTTTTTAATTCAACCTCCTCACAACCACTGCCACCATCAGGCCAAAAAACCCAGATAACATCTCTCCAATTCTAATTCGATCTGCCATCATGGATGTCTGAATAGGGACGCCATGGCCTGGGTTTAATACGCCACCTCTGATTTTCTGTTTGTATGTGCTTGATGTTGATCGGAGGTGGGGAGGGGGAAAGGGAGAGGATGAAACTTGGATGAGGACTTGGCGATGCGCAGGAACAGTGAAGGTTGGAGAAAGAGAGACCCGACTAAATTATACGGAGGCATTGGAGTGTATAAATTAGCGGGTGTGCAGGGGATTAAAGTGGTGGGATCGGTTTTGTTTATCCAGTGCTTAATTAGTGCATTGGAACACCAAACAGCTGATACCGTATTACTAATGCTATCCGGTCCTTTATACGGCGTGCCAAACGAGGCCTCAAGGTGCACAACTAAAGAATGACAGATGTAAGTCCTTGTAGAATTTAAAAAAGCGCGCCCAATACCAATTTTTTTTTTCAATTTTAAGTGAGACGTTTTATCAAGTACTTGGTTAATCCATACTCTTTGTGTTATTTGAGCATTTCCACCCATTTTGACGGATTTAGATCTATGGCTAGACTTATGGCAATTACTGTTCACTTAAATAGTAAACTGCTATGGCTGTTACTATTCACAAAGATTTATTTTATTAATAATGTATAATTCAATGTTTTAGTAATTATTGAACGAATGAGATTGATTTAGAATAGGTGACTGTGATTGTACAATGTGTTCATGTCTTTCAAAAATCTTGTTTAAATTTTTATAAATGAATTATGGTACATCTTAAAAAACCTAATAAGATAACCTAATAATTACATGTAACCAATGTAAATTTTTTAATTTTTAATTTTAATTTTTCTGATTTTTCTTTTTTTTTTCTTTTTTTTTTTTTTGTAATTTTTATGAATTTCTGGATTTAAAAAAATTATTACTATGAAAAATAATTAGAATCGTGAATTAAAGTGAGAATTTGAAATGGACGTCTTTGATTTGGCGAAGTGTTGAGTACATTGGAAGTAGTCGTTGTGGTGGGCCCCAGGCGACAAAATTTGTCGCCCCACTCTCCCACTTGGATGCATGTAATGCATGCGCCTGGTGCAATAAAAATTAAAAGGCATCGCTGACGTTAGGCTTTTGTCGACACCTTAGATTTAGATCTAACATCAGAATCACATGGATGGTAAGCCTTGGGGACCAACAAATAGATGAATGGGTGTTTTAGGTTGATTTGCGATTTAGCCATATCAATTTAACAAGGGCAAAAATGCTGAACAAATAGATAAGTCATATATGTATAAGGTTTGGAGGTTAAATTTGTTATACGTATGTATGGAAAGAGGGAATTCTTCTTCGTGAATTGTTAGAATCAACTCTACAACTAAATATTTTGGTGTTATATCCGTCTCTTAGTGGTTGTGGATGAGGAGCGAGCAATAAAATTAATGGTGGTGACAGGTTGATTATTATTCGAATCTAATTCAATGTTACGAGAGACACGATTATGATTTAAGCGGGTGCCTGGTTCCACCAATTTTTTCCAGGAAAAAAATTCTCTTTGGATCCCTCCCTCCTAATTCACCAAATCAGGGGATCCGTGCTGTTGAAATTTGATCTAACAACTGAAGTTATTATCTCTACTAATTAATAAAACACTCATTGTTAACCAAAATCCTATGAAATTACCAGTTTAACTCTCTAATTAAAACAGAACATGAATAAGAAATATGAGGTAGAAATGTAATTTCACACAACCAAATTTTGCTATATTTTTTCAAAACCTACTTACATGTACTCCTAATATATCTCTAATAAAAAATAAATAAATAAAAACTTCTCACTTCCACATTCACTATCACTCTCTTTCTCTCTCCTTCTATTTCAAAAACAAAACAAAAAAAAATTTCTCACTCACTTTGTGTGTGCTACTATGCTAATATCTTTTAAAGTAGATTCATACTTATAACCGTTGGATCAAATTTTATTGACACAAATTCGCATTTTAGTGCATTAGTAAAAAAGAATTCGAAGAAGATCCTTTTTCTTTTTTCCAAAAACCTGTGGGGGGCCGGGTGCCACCTCGGGCCCTTAATGAGATTCGAGCTGCAGACACAGCTAGATTGCATTGTTTTTGCTTTATTGCTGTCAGTCGCAGTGATGCGAATGGTTTGATTGGGACCCCCATTGCACTTTTATTTTTTATTTTTCTTTTTTTGAAGGAAAGATGGTAAGTGAGGATAAGTCAAATTAAAAAGCTGGATTCAACCATATTTTTACCCCATGCCTTAGATTTGCTTTTTCAGTTAGATTTTTGGATGTGCTATTTATACATCTTATTTTACGTCTTACATATTTTTATTAATTTTTGTTTATTGATCTTCTTCAATTCATCCGATCGAATGATCAAAAATAAAAAAAGTGTGAAAGAAGCAAAAAAAGTATGTGAATATCACATCTCTAAATTTTTTATCTTAGGCATCTTCTTTTTTGGAATATTTATTTAATTGAGGATTCATTTCTCATGTGTTATTTTAATTCTAATTTTTTAATAAGGAAAGTTGAACTTTCACAACATTTATTTGTTTCTTATCAAAGTGACTCATATCGCTTTCTGTAAAAATAATAATAATAATAATAATAAATAAACATAACTTATATCATTTCCTGATTTTAAACAGTTGTCACTAAAAATCAGTGGCAGAGACTATGGTACCGTTTGGTACGTGGGACGGGACAGAATAGAGTGGGACAAGGCGTTTCGTCCCACGTTTGGTGCGCCTAAAACGGATGGAACGAGCTGTTCCACGGGACTAGTTTTGAATGAATTTTCGTTCCACCTCACCCCCCTGGAACGACTCGTTCCGCATCGGTGGAACACAAAATTATAACCTCTCTGTCTCCTTCTTCTTCCTCCTTGTTTCCATCCGAGGGCATCTTTGCTCCCGCTCCGTTCCGTTCCGTTCCGTCCTGTCCCGTCCCATCCCGTTCCGTTCCGTCCCGTCTGCATACCAAACGATACCTATAGGATCATTGATTGTCCATGATGTTAATAATTTAAAAAATAAGAATTTTAACGAAAAGTTTTCGGTATTATTTATTTGAACGAAAAATTATATTTTTATATTAAAAAAATCAATCATGTAGTATTCATTTTATCCTTTATTTTGTCCTTATTGTTAAAACTCAAAGTTTTTAAGTTATTTTCATTAGTTTTCCTTTAAAAAATTTCATGTGTTGTATGTGTATTGCATTTGATCCTTTAAATAGTTAGGACAAATTAATTTACAACTTCCTCTTTCTATTTTTTTTCTCTCTTCTTGTGCGTGTCTCTATTATGCGCATCAAATGCTCGATAAAATTCCTCAGTTGGCAAAGCCTTGACAACCTTGAACGTTTATTTATAGAGAATACGACTACGATAAGCATTCCCCCCTAATATCTCTTTTTTTCCCTTCCCTTCCCTATTGTTTAAACGACTACGATTATTTCACGTTAACATCTTGTTTGAATTTTTTTATATAGAGAAATAAACAAAAAGTAAAGTGTGAGGGGAGGGAAGGGAAAAAGATGGTAACAGGAGAAGAAATAATCCTACTTCATTGCGTAATCCAAACAAAGAAAAAAAATTTGAATAGAACAATTGTAACAAAAGAATACCGCCTAATGAGGTTAACACATGTTGATTAAAAGAAGCCAAACATATGAACTGGGTGACTTTTGAATAGATCGGATCAAAAATAATTTTTATAAATTCCATTCCAAAGTTTCAGAATTGGGTCAGATCATATCACAATTTCAAATTCGGAACTTTGAGCATATTCAAAAAATTTGAAAATCGGAATGATCCTGAAAATTTTAGAACGTAACTTGGAAATTCATTATAAGTTTTTTAATACTCTCAAAACCTTTTTGTACATATAATTTATTGTTATTTCTTATTATTTGGCATATGCTTATGTATAAATTCATTTAATTTTGAATATTCTTAAACTTTTTGGTACATACAATTCAGTCATAGGATAACAATCCCTATAATTATGGCTCAGTCAGGCGCTATGATCTCCAATGTGGTTAAGAGCTTTCCCAACTCGAGATTCTTAATGACGTCACTTACACTGGCGGAGCCAGGTTAAGGGCTGCCCTGTAGCCCAGGTAGCTTTTTGTACATACATGATCAGATCATATCACAATTTCAAATTCGGAACTTTGAGCATATTCGAAAAATTTGAAATCAGAATGATCCTGAAAATTTCAGAACGTAACTTGGAAATTCATTATAAGTTTTTTAATACTCTCAAAACCTTTCTGTACATACAATTTATTGTTATTTCTTATTATTTGTTATATGCTTATGTATAAATTCATTTAATTTTGAATATTCTTAAACTTTTTGGTACATACAATTCAGTCATAGGATAACAATCCCTATAATTATGGCTCAATCAGGCGTTATGATCTCCAATGTGGTTAAGAGCCTTCCCAACTCGAGATTCTTAATGACGTCACTTACACTGGCGGAGCCAGGTTAAGGGTTGCCCTGTAGCCCAGGTAGCTTCCGGTGAAAAATAAAATTTTACATTTAATTTTGATTGATTTTCAAATGTAACTCACTATATATTTAGTCATTAATCCGAATTCTTTAGATTTAACTATATAAAATTATATAATACAGTTTACATACCATCTCTTTTTCTTACATCCTTTTTTTTTCATTGTTTCTTGTATATGTACAAGTTTGGATTTGTTTGAATTTTAACACGTATTTATTTAATTACAAATTTTTTTGGCTCACCTTGTGAATTTTTTTAAGCTAGTTGATACAACAAAAAATACGGTTATCAAGTTTCTTTATTTATAAAAATTAAAATTTTTAAGCTAGCCCATCCGGTAAAAAATTCCTAGCTCCGTCATTGGTCACTTACTACATTTTTCCTAGTCAAACGAATAATGATGATGTGAGGGATAACGAGTCTCAAATCCTCCAATTATAGTACACCACACGTACCTTAATGAATGATCTTCAAACTCAAAACTACTAGTGCATAAGGACACGACCTTCAGCCATGAAAGGTAACAATTCCTCTAACCTTGAGCTCTTAAATTTTCATCATCCATTAGTGTGACAAGATCTAATATGTTTATTATTTTCTTGGTTGCAGGAACGCTCCAGTAATTCTAAAAGTGTTTAGGCAAAACAGAAATATAGACACGAACAACAATATAGACAGCATATTGATCGGGTGATGTTATATAGACAGCAAGGTTTGAATCTCAACTCCATCAATTAGAACTGGAATTGCTTTGAGGCTTAAGCATGTAGGGGTCGCATTGATTTGGTGCCTTGAATCTCAGAAGCAGTGATGCATTCCAGAAACGTATTTCAGGACCATAGACGAGGAAGGCACATGCATTATCTCAGTTTCAACGGGTTTAGGTAGAGAATAGGTAGGTTTCCTTTTTAAGGAGTCTGATCCGGTTGCCGTGCAAGCTTGGAATTTTGCCATAACATGCCAACAAGAAATAGGTTCCTTGTGGGACACTCCATTTGTGCCACTGAGATTAAGGGCACTTGGTCCCAAAGCCTCACTTCAACATATCTAAGTTGCGTGAGTTTTCAAACCCTTACCATTAGTTTCATTCTCTAGGGAGGGTTCTTTATGAAAAGAAAAAGCAACAAAGAAAGGCTAGGGTTAGTGAGAAAGGAATATGAACCCTAGGTTCCGATATTGGGGAAAGCGAGAATTGAATTGGAGATCTTGGGTGCAAATGTGAACAATCTTAACCAATTGAGTTACGTGTCATTTGCATCAAAAGTAAATGAATAGTGAGAAAGGAACATGAACCCACTTTCATTATTTCGCTCTCATATGTTTGTTTCAGCAAAGGGTAGCCGAATTTGTTGAAATGAAAAGAGAACAATATAAACTTGGTGTGAATTGTGAAAAGATGGCTTGGATAAAGATTACAGGGAATACGATTGAAAAGAGTGCTTATATTATTGTGGAATTCGCAATGCCATAACACAATTTGTATGTCTGTCCGATTTTCCTTTCCCCTGTTGAGTCTATCAACACTCAATCTAGAAGTGATATGAATTTCCAACCTTATGATAAAATAGGAATGCATCTACAACAATATATCAAGTCGATCATGCACTGCCATGCTTTGATACGTTAGAATAGCATCCTGGCAGCGCTTGATTGACTCTAGATATCACCACAATGACATCTCTGTTGTAAGCTTTCTTGCCACTAGATATATGTTCGACAAGGTAGTCACATAACATGTGAATTGAAACTCTTAACAAAAGAGAGAAACCTAACCACGTGTGTCTAGGGATGGGCAAAATACCCATGGGTTTGGGTAACCGCGGTTACCCGCCCATTTAAAGTTCATGGTTACGGTTATGGATAACCGTTTAGACGACCAAACGGTTATGGGTGTAACCGTTTATCCGTGAAATTTAAATGTGCAGTTATGGGTATTACCCACGGTTATAACTGGTATCCATTTACCTATTTAATTTAATATATGTAAAATTTGAGAGCTACCTTGAAGCTTATGACCTATCTTGCAGTTAACAGAAAGTACTGGTATTAGTGTAGAAAAATGTTTATTTTTAGAAGCTTTACTTTGTAATTATATGGATTATAATTAAAGATTTGCTTGGGTGTAACAGAAAAATATCGTTCATAAACAATTATTTCAATTATTAGAATTGTATGAGGACTTAAATGATTAAAATAGGGAAATGCATGCTAAAATGTACCTATAATGGTGTTTAATTGTCAGAAAACGAAAATTATGACAAATTTTTTTTTTATAGTAATTTTCAAGTTGTTAAAAAAAAAAATACATGTAGACGGGTGAAAAAAGGGGTAAATGGGTAAAAAAATGATAAACGGGTTCAAAAACAGGTAAATGGTTTTGATTAAATAGGTAAACGGTTATGGTTAAATGGGTACGCGGTTATGGGTATAGTTAACCATTTATAAACGGTTATGGATATGGATATAACCGTTTATGCAATTACCCAACGGGTAAACAGTTATGCGGGTATGAACATAAACGGTTATGTGTAAATAACAGCCGTTATCCTCCCACCATAACTGTTGCCCATCCCAACGTGTGTCGGTATGTAATTGGGTCACGCAAGGACTAATGAACAACAAAAATCAAACTTCACAATACAAACTATAGTAATTTGCTAACTGCATTTGATTTCATAATATTTTAAATTACACGCAGTTAAATCTTTGTCGGATCCTATTCCGAAACAAATTTCCCACTCTAAATTACACTCTAAATCTTGTAATTTCTAGTGAAACAAATGAAGGGCAAACAAATTTACGCTGCCCTTACCTAGTTTACCTTTCTTCAATGTCAACCTCAAAATTGTGTCAAAATTTGTATAAGCCTAACCTGCGTTAGGTGTACATTCCTACTTCTAATCTTGGGATGATGAAAATGGAGTGCAGCAGGAAGAAATGTCGATTCCAGCAACCTCCATGGCATCACAGACCCACTCGGGGACATCACCTTTCGGAAACTACAAGACAATAAGATGTGAAACATTTCAACAGAAGAACTTTGGACATGCAGATATAAAAAGATGAAGGTGTCTAAAGAAAGTACCATTTGTTGCAGAAATTCACGTACAAACCTGCAAAAAAAGTTTTAAGAAAAAGGGTTAAACTGGTACAACTAGAGGTCCGGAACAAGGAGAACTACGGTTGGGAAGGGTAAATCAGAGGCAAACATACTCTGGAAACCTTCCCTCGATTATTGAAGAGTGCAGATTTCTACTTAGCTGCATTTAAAAGGGAAGAGAGAGAAAGAGAGAGGAAGGGTTTTAGTTAAGAAATGCAGAGGAAAAAAATTATATGGCAAGTAAAATATAATAACTTTTGTGTTCTAACCTTCATCATGTAATATAAATTGTGATATGACAGAAGCTGAGATCCCATAGCATCTTTCGTAACAAGGCAATGAATGTAAGCTCTAGTATAATTTTTGCACACCTGCATTTGAAGAAATAGAACGAATCAGTTATACATCATTGATCGACTTCTGCATTGATCTTTCACGCAAAAGATTAGCCCATCTATGCATACCATACAATCACATGTAGGATCAACGGGGCGGGTATCTTCAGACATCGCTTTCTGTTTGAGTTTCAGCACTCCCTGAAATAGTAAACATCACATACAAAATGAGAGGAAATCTTCTTTCCTACTGTTGAACTATGCATCCACTTATCAACAGAATTAGGTCCCCTTGTATAAAATACTGTATAGTGACGACGCTCAATGAACGTGCACTGGATGTGGCAATACCCACATGAATATTGTACGACACAGTTCTAAGTGCATTAGAAAACATAGAACATTAACTAGAAAGCCTTGAAGAAACACCAACTCATTTCAAGCATGAACACTATAAAGTACAAAGGTCGTTGAGAAGTTTTGAAATAAGCGAGTGTTATTTGTCACATTCATATAACAACAAACTTAAAGAGGACAAGTAGAGCTTAGCTGGTAGGACAAGATGCAAGCATCTAAATTCGTATCTGATAAGAATTATATCCCCATCTAATTAAGAAAGAAACGGCAATGATTCATGAAGTTCGAAATCAAAGTTCAAACAAATAATCCTGACCAAATAACCACACAAAATTACAAGCTGTGACGGAACTTAACAGAGGAACCAACCTACTTGAATATCAAACTGAATACTCTCCTTCCAGTGATTACAAGGACTATTTTAAAATGGGCTTAACAGAACCTCATGGCGTTGCCAAAAAATTTAGCTGCTAGTGTGTTTCTAGTGCATATATTTATAAGTCGTTCATATAAAAAATTTTAGTACACAACTACACGTACATACACACATACAGGAGCTCTTGTAAGCAACTAACATAAATAACTAATGATAGAAATGTATTCATTCCCTCTAGTAAGCAACTAAAATAAATACTAATCATCCTGATGAAAGGAGTATATTAATCATAGATGTAATGGTTCAAGATTAGCTGTTTATGATGTTAATCAATTACTACAGTTGGATGGCATACATAAATATATTCAATAAAAATGTAAAAGTGTAGATCAGAATGTTCAAGTAATCACCTCGGGTACAAGAGCTGTACCAAAGCGAGCAGTACGTGTGGGATAAACACAGTCATACATGTCAGCACCTAGAGCACTACAAACTACAATATCCAGAGGATAACCAACACCCTGAAAGATGCGCAAGAAAATATCATGACTTGGGATACTTAAAAGGAAGTTCAAATGGAAATTAGTAAGTCTCCAGCACCATAACATATCGCGGTTTCTCCTCAGGCAATGCGGCAGTGCACTGTGCAACAACACGCCAAAATGAATCCTTACTTTCACCGCCAGAAAGACCGCCAATAGCATACCTGTCACAGTAAACTTGGTCAACTCAGCTGCTTAATAGAAGTTACCAACACCACCAACCGTCAAACAGAAGTGCATGTGTAGTATTGCAAGATTTTCAAATCCCATTAAATATTAGAACAAATGTAAACAAGTTGCTAATTCTGCAGAGAGTTCGAACTTCAAACCAATAAAGTTGAAATTAAGGAACAATACAGAAAAAATTGTGTTAGCCCGTCAGAAAGAGAAGGAGAATTTTAAATTCTTTCTTCCACACTTTAGAACATTATTAACCAAAAATAAGCCATTGACAGTATTGCCACTCTGCTTTTAAAGGAAAAATATAATCAATACACCTTAGCTTTCTATGAGACTAACATAAATGATCAGAGATTTTAAATGTGTTATGGTGTTTTTGTACCATAAGGCTGCACTTATTATCTTCTTTTTTTCTTCCTTTGTAAAAGCGGTATTGGGGAAGAGGGGAATTGAACTTGTGACCTCGGTTGCAAGAGGCATTCTGTAAGTAATGCATCATAGTTCATTTTTACATACAAGCATTGTTACTATTTTATCATGAAATATTACAAATTCAACAACTATCGTAACTGGCTAACTTCAAAAACTAGAACGGATTACCAATGTGCCGGATAAAGTGACCTACAACGAATCAGCCACTAAAGACAACATACCCGGGTAAGTTTCGATTCACCAAGCCCTTAACACATATATCTCTGCTCACAAGTTATGGGCATGAAACAATTTGTTAGTTGGTACAAACGCATTATTAGTATAAGGAACAGAATAATAATAAAGAAATGCACTAAAAGATCAACATAAAGCATGAAGATTACATATTCAGTTGAAGTTCACCTTAATACAGGATCTAAGCCACCTTGTACAATACCAAATAAGTTCTGCTCTGTTGGTCTCTTGTGAGCTGTTTATACAAGCAATGCAGATAAATACAAAGCTGACCAGCCGAGACGAGCATAAAAATTGAGAACATAAAGCATTACAACTTACAATAAATAGGACGAAAACTAAAAATTTACGCACAACCTAAGAATTGTATATGGCTATTATGGAGACTTGGGGAACTAAGGAAAGAAGGAACTGCTGAATTGATAACTATTGAAATAGTTGGAATGTAAGCATAACCTGTCGTATACATATACTACGAGAAATCACCTAGTCATGATGTTGTAAATCTAAGAAACTTGCTATTAACCATGAAATTGGACCTCAAGAACAGACTTCACCTAGTTCAATAAACTTAGCACAGCACAGTAGCTCTAAAGCCTAAGAAAGATCTTCTAGGCAATCTATCAAACTTGAGATGATTATATATGATTATACATGTATAAATGCACACATCTACATATATCTATGTTACCTTTTCCTGTAAAGTGTAAACTATTTAAAAGTATATATATACGAACCAGTGACAATCAAATATAATTCACCTTCAATGCATCTGTCTATCCATCGTATAGTGCGATACATGGCCTCCTCAACTCTTGGACCAGTGGTGGTGGTTTTGACTACATCATCGAGGGCCATAATAATATCTGCTCCAATTCTGTTCTGCACAGATCATTGAAGGTACAGAAAGGATGGTAGAGGGAAACACTTGGTTAGAAAATAAATGTTTTAATTAGACATAATATCTTGAAAGCTATACTCTATGTTACGAACTCATCAAGCTTCTCCCGCTGCTAAAGAGCCCAGAAATTCAAAGTCAAGATCTCATGCTCTAACACCCAATGAATTAATTTGGTTTACCACTACATTCAAAACCTTAACAGAAGGTTGAAGCAATTTAATTACAAATTCAATGAATTGAAGTATTAACTATCAGAAGTTTAACTATTATTGTTTGTTTTTTGGGAGTTTTAACGAAACACTCCCGGTACTGTTCACTTTTAACGAAAAACCATATTTTTACCTTTCCCTGGTACTATTAACTACACCTTTATTTGTCCTTTTTCATTAAAACTAAAGTTTTTTTGGACTTTTCATTAGTTTTCCTTTGTTTTTTACTATTATAAATTCAATTATTTTTTGGGCTGCCCATGTGATGGGCCTTGTTTTAAGAGTTTGGATTTCATACTCTAATCTTATTTCCTTTCTATAATTCCATGTGCTACATCTATATCATTACGACATCTTGATGAAGGACACTCAATGGCATAGATTGGTGTAAAGACCTTGGTAGTTAACCCAAAAATTACATGCAGATAACCAAAAATGAAATGAAATAGAAGTACGTACTTGGATTTGAATTGACTCCTCAGGTGTCAAAAGCATTGGCTTTCCATCAACTGGTGACTGAAGCAGGAGAATAATCAGTTATCATCCTTATGGACGAACGACAAACCCAAAATAAAAAAAATTCTTGATACACCTAATTATCAGCATGAAACATTTAAGTACAAAGTGAAAAAGTAATATAGCATTAACAATAAATAAGGTATAGACTTTTATATAAAATAAATGACAACACCCATCTATGCTTGCCAAAATGAGATGAGATATAAGAAAAATATTTTTTAAGGTTAGTTTTCCAAATTATGAAACAATTATTGTAGATTACGAAAGATGAAGATAAAGTGTGTTCACTGGCAAAACAAATGGACATTAAAACTAAATCTTATCCATTGATTACCCTCTCCATCAACCGCAACCCCGTATTTCCCATTTAAAAAAAAGCATTATGGACCAAAAAAAATATTTAGATCACTCACTATTTTCCTAACAATTGAAAACAATTTGCAGACGCAATTGTTTACAAAGTTTTTTATGACATATCAGCCCCTAAGAATGGAGCAGTTGGATTAAACGATAATCAAATTATTAATAATTATGAGCATAATAGGTTAAGCATAAAGGTATCTCCATGCCTCAGCTGCTCTGTTCAGTTCTCCCCAAGTACACTAAAAGAAAGAGGAATCAGCATCACCCTTCTTTCCCCATGTCCACCATTGCATTCCACCAGTATGACTCACATACAGTACTTGATATTAGCAATGCAATCAAAAGAAGAAATAATTGGAGACAATAGCTCTTTCGCTGCACAAAAATGGCTTTCTTCATCCCAACAAACTCCTACTTTTCCTTTAACATTAATTAAATTTGGTGCTTTAATCTTTCTCCTTTCATTTATAGAAGATATTGGAGACAACTTGTTAGCGATTGTAAAACTTTGCCAGGGCTTGATCCAGTGACGATAGCTCAACATGAGCGAACAACTCAATCATTATTCACCACCAGCACCTAAACTACAATAAGCAGTGCCAAAATAAGAGATTACCTGAAATGTTACACCTTCTTCGGTGATGTCAGCTAAATGCAATAATGATACCTGAAAACAGTAACAAAATAAATTGTATGATTTCGCTGCATAAATTATTTACTGATGCAAAAAAAAATGTCCACAAAAACAGCATTAATAAACTGGCCAACAAAACAACCACATCGTCAATAGCATGAGTTCATCAATCCAAGCTGAAAAGAATTATCAAAATCTGGGCTACACATTATGAAAGAATGCCCATTCTACTTCTACAGTAGCATACATTAGAAAGTAAGTTTAAAAACACCGTCTTTGATATGTCATTTAGTTATTTATAACAAAGTACAGTAAGCAAACAAGTCATTGGAACAGTAGATACTGACTTGTTCCCATGCCTCCTGGACAAATGTGACATACTCAAATAAGGGAAAGCTTAACTATAGTCACATAAAGTTCAATGTAACCAGTAAGAATCACAAAGTAGGGGCAAACCTGGAGAATGAGAACGGAAAAAAATGGAGGGGGAAGAGGCAGAGGGATTTATTTAGGACAATAAATTCATCACAATGCACAAGCATCCATTAAACGTGTTGCATAAATAGTTTCAGATGGATTGTATTTCAATAAGTACGTCAACAAAACTCTAGACATGGAAACAATTTAAAACGAAAAAACAATTAAATCAAAATCAATATGTAACATATAGTGAAATACTGAGGGAAACTAACCATCTGAAAGCCACCAGAATCAGTAAGCAATGCTCTTGGCCAGTTCATAAATTTGTGGAGACCTCCCAACTCATCAAGAAGCTCAGAGGTCGGACGAAGTGCCAAATGATACGTATTGCCAAGTATTATTTGAGCACCAATATCTTCAAGCTGTTCGGTTGTCAACCCTTTTATAGTTCCTGAAACCAAGAAAACCTTATCCATATCATTAATTACTCAATACAACAAAGCCAAGGGCATCCATGAATGTTGTTCATATATGCACATCAACATCTAAGGTGAACAAAGAAAAATTATCAAGGCATTGAATATTGGACAATAGGAGCGAAAAGTGTGTGTGTGTGTGTGTGTGTCCGTGCATGCATGCACGCGTGAAGATTTTACACAACGCACATACTGATAATGTTTTATTAATGTCAGCACCTAAAGCTAGCCCACAAAAATATGTTCTTGAGACAACGAATCCTCGATACCTAAGTCGTTAACATATCAAATACCAATTGGATTGAAAGCTAATTAGCTCAGATAAAAGATTAATTTACTCATGAGGAATAGCTTCTATTCAGTACCAAAATGTATGAAATTTAAAGCAATACCTTGCGTTCCAACGGGCATGAAAAGTGGTGTCTGGCACACAAAGTGAGGCAGGGTCAATCTAGCTGCACGAGCACGGTTAAACCTCCCCAAAACCTGAATCACAAAACAGATAAAACCGAACAAATTTCCCACATCAGTAAACAGAAACAACCCAACAAACCAACAAACATTGTATTGATTTCGAATGAATGGAGACAGTGAGCTTATCAATCTTTCATTCATTCATTCCTATGCAAATATAAAATACAAAATAAAAAAGTGCCCATTGGGATGAGAAAGTTCAAAACTTTAAATATAAAACCATTAAAAATCACAACGTAAAAGAAACCATGGCCCTAGAATTCGAAACCTACCTCGAAACGAAGCGCCATTGGTGAAGGATTTATCAATGAAGGAAGCAGCTTTGTAACTGTATTGTAAACCCAAACCCAAAACCTTAACTTGCAATGTAATGGCTGTAGAGAGAGCCCCAGAGAAAGCGAATAATAACGAGAAGAAGAAGAAGAGAGTTGGAATAGGAAGCGGAGAAGAAGGGCGGCGAGCGGCGGATTTTTGAGTGCCGCAGCCGGCGGTGGTTGTGGTGTTCTGTTATCTGTTTGGTTTTCAGTCTTGGAAAGCCCGGGCGGCGGGGATTCTGAGTTTATATTGGATTGAAGGCCGGGTCTTGCGCTCAAGGTTGACCGTTGTCACGCGTATTCTACTTGTACTTTTTGTGTTTTCGATCCTTCTTTTTACTTTTCTATTTCTATTTCGGGTATTTGAATTTTGGATTTTCTTTTGGGTTCACATTGGGACAAATGTTGGGATCTAAAGCTATGGAGAGAGTTAAAAGGTCTAAAAGCTAAAAAATAATTTAATTTGTTTAAAAATTCATCTCCAATCGAAAGCTAGACTATAATCCTATGAAGCCCACTAGGTTATTATTTAGCCTTTTTTTGGGGCCGGTCTTCTCAATTGCAATGATTAATTCAAATTCAAAGGTTAGGAATGTGGAAGGGCAATTCTTGGCAGCTGCTGCATTTAAGTTCGATGGCATCACAACATCGTTACTAGCCGAGGTGACTGCTGCTTGTGAAGTAGCTTTGTTTATGCAACAATGGCCCCTTGCAAGGGGTGTGATATGCATACACTCCTTTTTACTTCTCCCACACTTTTTTGGTTTTTGGCCGTCAGATCGGATGAATTGAAGAAGATCAACTGACAGAAATTAACAAGAAATGTGTAAGAAGTAAAAAATGGTATGTGGATAGCACACCTCCCACTGCAAATGTGGGGGTGGAGGGGATGCCCTTATGGTTGTTTCAGCAATCCAACTAATGGGTCACGGCTAATAATGGTCCTTTTGGGCACCTACTAGAGGATACACGGAGGATTCTACAAAATGTTGGACAATGGAAGAATACTTCCGTCCGAAAGGATGCCAATAAATTGGCTCATCGCCTAGATAGATTAAGCCTAATTTAGCTCACCCGGTCTCTTGGTTCGAGGAACCTGCTGATGTAATTTTTCGTCTTGTATTGGAGGATACTATTAGTTGTTAAGTTATTTGGTGCGGAACATTCTTTTTCCCTTCGACCGAGTTGAAATCCCTAACAAGGTTTTTATCGAGGCCGGTTTATGCACCATATTCTCTGTTTGTTCGTTTTCTTCCATATTCAATGAATATCGTATTTGACTTAAAAAAAAAAAAAAACTAAATTATTGAGGGGACTATATTTAACCTCTTCGGTTGGAGATGGTAACGAGTATGGCCTAACACTGTTTATTTAAAAATAATATTTTGCGGGGCTATAATTCTGGACAGGGCTATATTTAGTCCTTTCGGTTAGAGATGGCCTAAATCCTTGGACTTGGAGTCAGTCCAAGTGACCTTACACGAGAAAGTAGATGACGCTTTACTGCAGTAACAGAAAATAATTATGTATATGCACTATGGTGCAAATTCGATACCCACAAGTTCTCCTCCTCCTAACAACTATGTATTTAACCCACTAACTTTCTACTTGAATATAAAGAATAGTTTGGTTTGATTTAGTCTGATTCATTGTTAACTTATTTGGACTAAACCAAACTAATCTTAAAGTTTTCGTATGTACGGTTTGGGTCTAATCCAAACTTTTTTTTTTTTCCTTTAGTTCTCCCAAGAGGATGAACAACAAAGTTATATTTTGGAAAAACACCATCATTATGGAAATGTACACACGGTAGAAAAATTACGTCAATCTATTGAGATATGGTATGCTACAAGTGAATTTTTGCAACAAGAAATGAATCCTAATTTTAGGATGATCGACCCCTTTAATGCAGTTTATATGATGTCCTTTTCGGGAGCTAGAGGAAATGCATCCCAAGTACACCAATTAGTAGGTATGAGAGGATTAATGTCGGATCCACAAGGACAAATGATTGATTTACCTATTCAAAGTAATTTACGTGAAGGACTGTCTTTAACAAGATATATCATTTCTTGTTACAGAGCTCGAAAAAGGGTTGTGGATACTACTGTACGGACATCGGATGCTGGATATCTTATACGTAGACTTGTTGAAGTAGTTCAACACATTGTTGTACGTAGAACAGATTGCGGCAATATACGAGGCATTTCTGTGAATCCTCAAAATGGGATTCAGGAACTATAATCCTAGGTGAACTGGAGAAACCCAAGATGACATGGGTGTCATAGAATTACTTAGTTTAAATACCATATGAGTATGCTCAGCAAAACCCTTGGATAGCTTCTTCGATTTCTCGCTAAAGAGAAATATGACCAACTGTGGAAAGACCTTGGTAGTTAACCCAATAATTACCCACAGATACCCAAAAATGAAATGAAATAGAAGTACCTACTTGGATTTGAATTGACTCGTCAGGTGTCAAAAGCATTGGCTTTCCATCAATTGGTGACTGAAGTACGACAATAATCAGTTATCGTCCTTATGGACGAACGACAAACCCAAAATAACAATATTCTTGATACACCTAATATTCAGCATGAAACATTTAAGTACAAAATGAAAAAGTAATATAGCATTAACAATAAACAAGGTATAGACTTTTATATAAAATAAATGACAACACCCATCTATGCTTGCCAAAATGAGATGAGATATAAGAAAAATATTTTTTGAGGTTAGTTTTCCAAATTATGAAACAATTATTGTAGATTACGAAAGATGAAGATAAAGTGTGTTCACTGGCAAAACAAATGGATATTAAAACTAAATCTTATCCATTGATTATCCTCTCCATCAACCCCAACCCCGTATTTCCCATTAAAAAAAAAGCATTATGGACCAAAAAAATTATTTAGATCACTCACTCTTTTCCTAACAATTGAAAACAATTTGCAGACGCAATTGTTTACAAAGTTTTTTTTATGACATATCGGCCCCTAAGAATGGGGCAATTGGATTAAACGATAATCAAATTATTAATAATTTTGAGCATAATAGGTTAAGCATAAAGGTATCTCCATGCCTCAACTACTTTGTCCAGGCCATCTTCAACCGATGGCTGGCTAGAGGGCTCGTTTTAGCCCTCTGGTCCTCCAAGATTTTTCAAGATATTAATATTTTAATGAACAGTACAAGCCATATTTGCTTCTGTCTCCAACCGAGGGCCAAAGGGTCAGAGGGCTCTTTTTAGCCCTATCACAAAAAACCGTCTCCAACCGAGGACCATAGGGCCAAACATAATTTATTATTTAGGAACTACAATTTAAATGTTGTTAAATGTTTTTTAACAAATATGAAAAACTAGAAATGTTTTTAATAATTTGTTAAATGTTGTTAAAAACTACAAATTTTGTAAAATAAAAGTTATAGGGAAAAAAATAGAATTTAAAAAAAATGAAAAATAGAAGTTATAGGAAAAATTTCGTAAATAAAAAATAATAATAAAACTATAAAAAATAAATACTTCAAATCAATCATGTCGGTTAAAATCAACATGATTGATTTAAATTCTGGCCAGCCCCGGGCTGGCTGGCTGGCTGCGTGCAACCATCCCTCCAACCCTCTCCGATTCCATGGGGCCCTCTCAGATTCCACAGCCCTCTGGCCTAGCTCTCGGTTGGAGACGGTTTTCGGGCTATTAGCAATGTCATTGTACCCTTCGGTTGGAGATGACCTCAGTTCCCCCCAAGTACACCAAAAGAAAGGAGGAATCAGCATCACCCTTCTTTCTCCATGTCCACCGTTGCATTCCGCCAGTATGACTCACATACAGTACTTGATATTAGCAATGCAATCAAAAGAAGAAATAATTGGAGACCATCTCTTTCACTGCACAAAAATGGTTTTCTTCATCCCAACAAACTGCTACTTTTCCTTTAAAATTAATTAAATTTGGTGCTTTAATCTTTCTCCTGCCATTTATAGAAGATATTAGAGACGCCTTGTTGGCGATTACCTGAAAACAGGGCTTGATCCAGTGACGATAGCTCAACATGAGCGAACAACCCAATCATTATTTACCCACACCCAAACTACAATAAGCACTGCCAAAATAAGAGATTACCTGAATTGTTACACCTTCTTCGGTGATGTCAGCTAAATGCAATAATGATACCTGAAAACTGTAACAATAATAAATTGTATGATGTCACTGCATATATATAATTAATGATGCAGAAAAAAGATGTCCGCGAAAACAACATTAATAAACTAGCCAACAAAACAACCAGACAGTCAACAGCATGAATTCATCAGTCGAAGCTTAAAATAATTATCAAAAACTCGGAAAGCCTGTTCTACTTTTACCGTAGCATACATTATGAAAGTAAGTTGGCTAGTAACTACATCACCATTTAAAAACACCATCTTTGATATGTCATTTTAGTAATTTACAACAAAGTACTGAAAGCAAGCAAGTCACTGGAACAGTAGATACTGACATGTTCCCATGCCTCCTGGACAACTGCGACATACTTAAATAAAGGAAAGCTTAACTAGTAAGAGTCATAAAGTAGCGGCAAACCAGGATAATGAGAATGGAAAAAAAATGGAGGGGGAGGAGGTGGGGGGATTTATTTCCGTCGGACATGTGGATTCACATTTCTTATAACCAACACAGTCCTCTGTTCTTGGAGCATAAGCAATTTGCTTAGCTTTACACCCATTCTAAGGTATCATTTCTAATACATCTGTTGGGCAGGTGCGCACGCATTGAGTACACCCTATACACGTATCATAAATCTTTACTGAATGTGACATATGAATCTATAAATTTTTGAATGTCAGAAAGTTTAGATCTAGTAAACTTGAAAATGAATCATATATTTAGACACCAAATGAATCAATAATTTATCATAATGTTTCTAATCAATCTACTTCTGGATTGACTCATGCGATAGAGCCAAGATACTTTAATTTCTTACATTTTTCGAAAACAAGTATTATTACGTAATGTATGATCATGGTAATTTATGAATATTAGAATTTATACGATTAACACTACTTATTCAACAAATTCGATTCAACATTGGGCTTAGGCAAGTTCTTTCCCTTGCTTCTTCGTAGACTTTGATTTCACGCGAACACTAGCACTCCTTCTGTGCATCCATACTTGTTGGCATATGCACACATATTTCATTTGAAATCGCTTTGCCACCAAACTTTCATGAGGAAATCGCACTACTTTTCGTAACACAGGAAAATAGATTTTATAGATGTCAAATTTGGGTGCTTGTTCATTGATATAGGGCTGAAAGCGAGATCTTACTTGCTGCTACTTGTACGCATGAGTCGATTGGTTGTTGAGACCGTAAACGGTTTAATATCATACCGAGTTTTGTAACGGGATGTATACTATATCCGTTAGGAGTTTTGTCATTGGAACAAGAATAATTGGGACAAGGGTGGAAAATGGAGAGAGTTGACGGAAATGACAATTTTGTTCTTGAATCATAAATGGATGAGACTTTGGTCTTAATATATATGAGTTCTTGAAAGTAAAAGAGTAATAAAAAATTTCTTGTTATATCAAGAGGTTTGTTATTGCCCCTTTACTATTTAGTTTTAGTATTTTTTTAGTTATTACTTAACTATTTGTTTTATTTTTATTTTTATTTTTTTTGGCAATTTCTAACAAAACACTTAAGTCCGTAGAGACCAACGCATGTTTTCGATTGTAATTATCTAATTCTAAATTTGTCTCTCATGCTCTTCATCACAAGAACGTCAAGCCTTTCAAAGATATTTACTCAAGTAAGTTTGTCATGCATATGCATTCATTAGTCTAAATATGTGTTCAATGGACCGTTTAGTTTGGATTTATTAGTTAAGTTTAAGGGCTTCCTTTAATAATGTGTTTTAACGAAATTCCTATATGCAGTCGATATCGTAAACCCAATTGGTTTAAAAGCCTCATTTAAGAAAGCCACTAAGTGTCGTAAGTTGATGGGTTTGTTTAATTGATGTTTCACATTTTTGATGTGCATAAGAAAAACGTGGTGATACATTTACAGCACATGTGTGATTGTATAAATATTAGTAGATTGTATTTAGGATATTAGAAGATTCTATTCATTTGTGATTGTATTACTTGCAAGGCAAAGAATCTTATCCAGTTTACTATAAATAAAGGCACAAAACATGAGGAATATGACACATAGATTTCTTCAAGTCGTTCTCCATCTCTCTGCTGCATTCTTTCTCCCTTCAGTAAAATAAGCTACAACATGTTATCAGCACAACACACTCTTGACACTACGCTAAGGAATTTAAGGATATTCTGCTACAAACTCATTCACAAGATTCATCATTGCAACCTATGTTTTTCTAAAACACATTCTAAATTGTCGATATTTTTTCAGCCTAATTGCAAGCAATATTCCTTATTGAGCTTGTACCATAAATTTTTTATTTTGGAATTATACTCAAATTATTGATCAAAATTATATTATATCATTGTTGTTATAACTATGGTGAATTGTATCTGTGTGAATAAGAAAAGAAAAAGGAAGGAAAAAACCCTAATCTTGCGCCGCGCTGCTGAGGCCATTTCCAACCGAATGGTCTAAAGGGCCAGAGGGCTGAAAATAGCCCTAAAACCGTCTCCAACCGAGGGCCAAGCCAAAGGGCTAAAGGGCCGGCCCAAATGAGCTAGCCAGCCGACCCCAGGCCGGGCTAAAAAATTTGAATCACAACGGCTAGCTGACGTCTCCAACCGAGGGCCAAGCCAAAGGGCTAAAGGGCCGGCCCAAATGAGCTAGCCAGCCGACCCCAGGCCGGGCTAAAAAATTTGAATCACAACGGCTAACTGACGTCAGCTAGCCGTTATTTTTGAAATTTTTTTTTTTGGGCCAACCAAAAAGGTGATTGTTTTATGTGGGGATGTTGCTTTTATAAGCATGTTTGATTGCTCAAACCTCTCCCACAGCCAATGTGGGACAAATATAATGGGTGCCACACATGCAATCTTTTGCTTGCTCAATTCTGTCCCTGTGTGGGACAAATATAATGGGTGCCCCAAATATAAGTTCCTATTAGAGATTTAACTATCTCAAACTAAGTTGTACTAGTAATTGGACACTTAAATTTAAAAATTAATTTAACATACAACTGTTAACTGCCGCAAGTAGACATGAAAGCGGCGTCAATTACTACGACAAAAAAGTGTTTTCATAATTTATTTTAAATGTTTAATTATATTTCATTTAATTTAAGTTGTTGTAATTTTTAAATTTAAATAATAAATTATGTTTGGTCTTATGACCCTCGGTTGGAGATGATTTTTTGTGACATGGCTAAAACGAGCCTTATAACCCTTTGACCTTCGGTTGGAGATGGTAAGAAATATAACTTTGCCCTATTCATTAAAATATTAATTTTTAAATGACCAGAGGGTTAAAACGAGTCCTCTGACTAACCTTCGGTTGGAAATTGCCTTAGGTCACGGTCCGAAGTCGTGAACCAAGCCGTGCCACCGATCTCTACCATTCCCTCTGACGACCTGCAGTTGTTCTTAACCTTCGAGGAAAACGTTTTAGTTATGGAACCACAAGATTCCAGACGAACCTTACACGAGTTCAAGCTTCGAAAATCCTTGAGTTGTAGTCGAGACACCCTGTTGAAGTTTCTATGCGATTGCCGTCAAATCCATTTGGTTTTTGGCCTTCTACCTCGTGATTCATGCTCACAGCTGTCTTTTGTGACGCCACATGTCTCTGAGCACCACCGCAGTATCGGTTGTTCACGGTTTCTCAACGAAACCCTAACGCAACGAAGCTAGGCTCGGATCTCACGCCCTTGAGGATTTGGGCTTCCTATGCGCTCGGCCACACCCAACACACAGCCCACTGTTGAGTAGGAGTGGACGTGGTACGGTTCGATGCGGTTTCGAGTGAAACCTCAATCGAGACCAAATTTTTTTGCAGTTTGGTTTTTAAGTCAAAACCAAAATAAAACCAAACCGTTTTGTTCGATTCGGTGCGGTTTCAAACGGTTTTGGTTCGGTTTTTAAGAAAAAAATGTACAATTTAAAATATACATTTATTTACGCATAAGACGGTCTTATTTTTCTTATATATTAATCAATGAACATGAAGCAAAAACAGCAACAACAATGCAGCAAAACTGCAACAAAAACAGCGGCAAAAATGAAAAAAAAATGCAGCAAAAAACAGCAGCAAAACTGCATAATCCACTGTTAGGGATATAAATCGTGTGAAAGGTAAAAGATTCTTGAGAGCAAGGCCAATCCGAATACCATACACGGGTGCACTTTCTTTTCTTAAACAAGTAAGTTTAGTGAAAGCTTCCCCACAGCTACAGTTTCAACTCTAGAATACACCAGTCAAAAAGAGATTAAATCATATACCTCATAAGTAAAGGAGATGAGGAGAGATGTCATTTAAGAGATTGAAATAAGACATGAAATCAAACGACATGATGAACAAAAATAGTATCATCATGTGGATCCAACACCGAAAATTTTGATATGAGAAGGACCATTTACCGTGGACATGAGATGCAACAGCGTGAAACTAGCAGCTATGCCATCATTACCAAGAACAGTTGTAAGATGCCTCAAGAGAGATTCCCTGATCTCTTTCACCACGTTGGGCTTTGGCTATAAGGTAGACAATAATAGCATTGTCAAACACAATATCTAAGTAATTAAGGGAAGGATGCGGAAGTGCGAAAATTTAGAGATCCCAGGTTTGCATATACACACGCAGACAGGCATAGAAGTCCAAGTTTCCTGTGATTGTAGGGGAACAAGGAAGGAAGTCGTGAACTGCAAGTTTCCTGTGAATAAAACAATGGAGACGTGGTACCTGCACCAAGGGAAAAATGTGAAACAAAAAAAAAGTATAAAAATGTATGTACTTATGTACAGAACCAAACATGCAAAATTTAGTCTTTTCTTATACATGGAGACCAACAATTACATAAATGCAAGATGAACCAATACCTGATTAGGGGGCAAGTGAACCAACACATCTTCGCTAAAACCATTTGTGAAATCATCTGATGCATCCTTGTCTCTTTAAACTCTGAATCGAAAGTGAAGACTCCAAAAAACTCAAAAACCTCATCAAGCTTTAAGTCAAACTCCAAACAATCATATATCTGAAAGCAACAAGAGTTTCATCAGCTTTCACGAAAAGAGAGAACAAATCTCGGTTCATCATTTTTCTATTAGTACAATTACTTGTCCAATTTACCCTAATAAGACAAGGAAGCAAATCCCTGTCGACATCAGGCTCCATAATCACACTAGAGGTGGTGCCCTCAGTAATTGACTGCTGAGATGGAGTAGGAAGGGAAGAATGTCCATCCTCTTTCTGGAAAACGAGAAGAAATTCAGTATGAATAAGTATATGTAGGGGAAAAATTGGATGGACTCGAATAGTGGTGCAAAATTGGATGCCTAGTGTAGTTGAACTAATTAAAACATAACATTCAATATATGGTGCGGTTTCGGTTTTGGTTTCGGTGCGGTTTTGAAAACCCAAAATCGAAACCAAACCGTTTTTTTTGCCGCGGTTCGGTTTTGAAACCGAAACCGTTTCAATACTGCAAAACCAAACCGTTCGGTGCGGTCTGATTCGATTCGTCTTTCGGTTTCGGTTTTTGGTTCCAAGTGCCCACCCCTTCTGTTGAGCTTGCCATAGACAGCCTAGTAACCTTGGGCTTCTGGTTCTGTTGAACTTGGTTGACATGACCATAATTCAGCCTAGCTTTTTCTGGACTCCTACTTCTGTTTTTTTTTTTTTTTTGGGCTTTCAGCCCACCTTCATCCTATTGAACCTGCAGTCCAATTCGTGAAAAAAAAAATATATTTTTGTTTCTCCTTGACTCATTTACTTTAGCCCATATGTAACCTTATACTCTATTAATCGGGGTTTGGTTTTCATTTTTCGTTTCTTAAACCAAATTAATTTGGGCATGGGTTTTGTCAACCCACCAACTCCCTATTGGCCCACAACCTAGTAGCCATCAGATAGGCTTGTAGCCTACGTTAGCCCACAGTTGAGGGCGGTGACTTACTTTTTCCACACGGTCTTGAAACTACTCATATTCAATATATTTACTTTTCATTTGCTTTATATATATATTGTCTTGTATATAAGCGCTTTTATGCAGGTATTATGAAGCCGAAGTTCATACTTTCAACTTGAACCTAAAGTTTCAAATAAAGTGCCATAGAAACTTGAAGTTTTCTAACACTCACTACTCTTGTAGAGACCCGAAGTTCTTCATGATCCACTAAATCAAACCATGTCTTAGAACCCGAATGTTCTAACTTTGATGCCTATGGAGGTTTTTATTCCCCATAACACCAAACATAATCTTCTTCCTTCCATTCAATGGACTACCAAACCATTGCAAGTTCAATTTCACTGACATTGAAGTTTCTGACATAAACTACTTTATGTGGATACGAGATGTGAAGCTCTACTTTACTATCAAGAAGCTACGAAACTATTGAAGCTAACAATGGAGGTGATAGAGCTAAATAAGTCTCCACCATGATCTTGTTTGAAAACTTATGTTTGAAGCATTGCAAAATTACCTCACCAAAAAGGATTTCATGACTTTTTCACTTGCCTTACGGGCCATTCAATCATGAAAGATGATCTTGCCTAAAACAAAACATGATTGAAACCTTTATGTCCATGAATAAGTATAATTCTAAAGTTTATAGAATCCGACTGAATTTTGACTGGAGAAGATTTTCCTTGTCTTTATATGCTTTTAACATACTCTTGAAGTAGTAGTGTAGAGAGTAGAAGTTTACCAAATTCTTGAAACTAATTATTGTTATTATAACTGTGAGAGTAAGGTACCAGTGATTTGGCTGGGAAGTACCGAACGGTATAGACCTAGCTTCAACTTGAGTTTACGAATGGCTTAACCCAGTTTCGATTAGAGTCCACCAAATGCTCTACCCTGTTCGGTATGGATGTATCGAAGAAAATGCTCTACTTCGATAGAGAAGTACCAAACAGAAGGCTCTATTTCGTCAAATGCCTACTGAATATGCTTATTTAGCTTCACGTAGAAAATATTAAACAAACTTGCCCAACTTCAGCTGGAACCTTCCAAATCTAAGTTTGGTTTGGTCTGTCTGTCTATCTTTCTCTCTTCCACTTTAAGGTTTGTTTACAACATATGGTAGCATTAGGGCCTGCCAAGGGGTGGCATCACTACCACAAGCATGATTCGTGACACCTAAGATCCAAAACTTCATGACTAAGGGACAATATTCTTGAACCTTGACCCAGCAAAATCTACTTCCATTTTGAGGAAGAGATCATTGATTATGCACTTGTTTGTGCCCCTACCAATGTTGTTGAGGAGTACCATTCCCATAGTCAACCTGTGAGACTAATTTTGCTCCACCTAACACATTTGGAAGAGCAGAATTTTGAAATGGGAGGACATGTTGGTTGAATTCCTTTAGTAAATTCTAGTTTACTTTGTGAACAATTTTTCCATGTTCTCGAATTCAAGTTTGGTGTTTGTTTTCATTTTGGATAATGTTGTGGATATTGTTCTCGAATATGAGTTCATTGAATCATGTTTATTATACATGTGACCGAATTCAATTAACACGTGATTAGGTATCAATCTTGGGGTAGTTAGTTGTTTGGATGAATGTGCTACTATGCACACTAACTTTATACCTAAATCACTCATCTGACAACAAATTTAGGTCTATCCAACCTAATTAGGGGTCTTGGCAGCACAACTCAATGTATGAATGGTACTAAATTATCATTAAGGGGTTTTAAATTCTCCCTATTAATAAAGAACGTCGTTGAATTAAGGATATTTGAGAGAACAATGATCATGAATAAAACCACTGAAGAAAATAGAGTAGAATATCTTTGTATCACCTTCACATGTGGTTGCCCTGGAAGGACGTTGGGTTCCTTTACACGCCGCTATGTGGCAATGGCTCGGGTCACCACGCATAGCCAAGTGGCAGTGGCTCGGGTCACTACGCCCCGAGTTAGGTCTCTGAAAGTTAGCCAGAGCTCTGCCATGGTCGGCACCATTTTTGGTGCTAGAGCACAGTATCTTCAATGGAGGCACGTGTGCCCATGCGCTGGTTATTGCTGCTCCATGCAATGGAGTACAAGGCCTAAAAGCCACGGTGTCTCGCCAAAAAAAACTAGAGAGGGTTCCTCTACGTCGACCTGTGATAGTCTTTCACCAAAACCAAGGTTCTAAAAAATGCTAGGCGCTAGTCGGGCGGCGGGTTAGCGCCTAGCGCCTAAGCGGCTAGGCGGGGCCTAGGCGGATTTAGGTAAATTTCTTGTATATCTTGTAAATAAGTGCATATTGACACTTGCAAAAAATTATACTTGTATGAAATCCATATATAAGATAATAAAAGAATGATAAAATGCAAAAAGAGTATCCAACAAGTTCGAAATTTAAAAACGCATTAAGCATATATATGTCATATAACCATAGTGAGGAGTATTGTAATGTAGGATGACACATGTACAACAAGTTCACAATTTAAAATAACATAAAATGCAAAATATGAGGAAAATAAGGAAATATAGTAATGTAAGATACTTAGAACTTAAGTTTTTTATTTTTATTTTTTCAAATTTCAAAAAAAAATAATAATAACCACCCAACTGCCTAGGTGTCACCTAGAGCCACCCCGATTTTTCCAGCTGTTTTGCACAAAATTGCCTCAGTTCTAACTCGCCTAGTGCCTAGGCCATTTTTTAGAACATTGACCAAAACACACATGCAACACATGAAAACGATTCTATTTGACGAGAAGATTCAATTTAAGGTGTTCCAAGACTCACATTCACCAGAAACAATGGGATTATCGTGGGGAAACTTTCTCCGTGTCAGAGCTCATTGGTTCGATGGCTTGTCGGTCGAGTAATAGGAAATAAAGACCAAGAACATGTTCATGGTGAAAAGGTAGTAACAGTGGTGTAGGTTGTGGTCTACTTCGCCGAGGAGCTGTCGTGTTTCATTGTGTGGGCTTGGGGAGAAGAAGAAGAAAGGAAAAAGAAAAAGGAAGAAAGTCAGAGAAAAGAGAAATGAAAGAAGAGGAAGAGAGATGAGTGCGCAGGAAGAATAAAAAGTGATCAGTCCTATACCAAAACCCAACAAAAATAAAACGTATCTAAGTGACTTAAATTACTAAAATGTCATTGAACTTTGTAGTTCTATAGAATCTTCGTTCCCAATTCTGTTTTGCTTGCGCCTACGCACTCGTGGCGTTGTGTACTATGAGAGTATGTAGGTGTGTGTATGTTTGGGTCAAGCCCAAACAATAAATTAATTAGGCACTAGGCCTAATTAAAAAAAAGTAATAAAATAAATTTCACTACTTGCCCACTTGTTTAACAAGTCTAACAAGCAAGCCAACAATATCACAATCTACAACCTACAATACTTACAACCCACTGCTATCTAAGAAAACAAGTTGAGAAGGTGATTGACGACCATGTTAGTGACGTTGCAGTTTCACTCGAAGAAGACAAGATAGTAGCAAAGGCGCATACATGAAATTGCCTTCTAGTGGAACATCTAGTAAGATGTGTTTTGTAAGTTCTTTTTGTATTTGCTTTCCTAAAGTATTTGTCTTGATTTGGAAGCTTGAGCACTTTTTATTGGTGGGGTTTGCCTTTTTAAATTCTACATCAGGTGTGCATATTTTATTTATCTATTTAACTGCATATATAAGATATTTTTGTATATAATGTTAATGTTAAAATTAATTTGAACCATCCTCCCCTCTAAATTAAACAAGTATCCATCCTAAAATACACACAAAAATTCTCGCATCGCCATTCGTCCCACTCTCTTCCTCTCCCTCTCGAAACCCAGAAATTATAGGAGCCATTAGGGGTGGGCATGGTCAGGTTCGGCCCGGTTCCATTCTCAAATCGAAATCGGAACTGAAAAATATCAACAGTTCGGCTCGGTGTGGTTCTGCTCAAATTTATTACTAAAAATGTACAGTTCGATTCACGACGATTCTGGTTCGGTTCATACTGTGTTACTGTTCTAACCAAAAATATATATATTTTTTCGAATCTTCTACTTCCCCAGTTTTTATGCCCACCCCTAGCTAGTTTTACTCTACCCCAATATCGAGCTAGAGCCTGCCATATATACACAAAATTGTGCTAGCAAGAAATATATATTCAACTAATGGCTAATAATACCACACTTCCTACAACACTCTTAAATAAAATAAAATGAATTCTAATATTGGTAAACCATTAGAAAACACAATCAGAGCTTAGAGCAAGTCCACCATTAAAAAAATGCAACAACACCCAACCTATTTAATCCACTCAGTGAACAGTGATAGACCTCAATGAACAGTAATAGGCAAAATGCATCTCCATCCCTAACAAAAAATATTCTAGTCAATTTGATTAAAATATTAGTATTTTTTATTATAAAATAATATTTTTATTGTTAATTTTTGACTTTATAAAAAATATTATTAATTTTAAAACTTAAGAAAAAAGAAAAAAAATAAATGGAAAAGTAGAACTTCATCTGCGTCCCCGAGCTCTCCGTCGTTCATCCTTATCCTCTTTTCCCCCTTTGTCCTTCCCTCTCCCTTCACCACTATAACCACAAGCCAGTGATTTCTTTAGCAATAAGAAATCGACTTCTTCAACAGTGAGAAATCAACTGTATGGCTTAGATCTAGCATGGTGATGATGAAGAAGAAGGAAACTTTGTTCTTCACGATGTGTCGGTGTACATCGAGAGCTTGATGAGCCCTGATTGCAGGGGTGGATGCTGTTGGGATTGTGGTTGCGAAGTCCAACAGAGAAGACGATGAAAGGGGTCTTCTGGTGGCGCCGGGAAACCAGAAACACGGTAAAAGCTGGCTTATGACGTCATGCTAACGCTAACGTGACGTCACAGAGGCCAGCTGATTGCTCATCACATTTTGGGCTGGTCTATGGCCTAGCTTGGGTTGGGTGCCAGCCTATTAGGCTGGGCTGGAGGGGATTGGCCGGGTGCCGGGCCATTAAGGGAGCTAGGTGCCGGCATAAAAGTCCCCAGTGGACTTGCTCTTATAAGAACAAAAACTTATATGGGTAATATTAGATGAAGGCTACATGTTGGGATAATGGATAAGGAGAATAATTGAAGAAAATGGGATAGTGGTGTGGCACAAAATAAGAAGAGAGGAAGAGATGAGGTAAAAAATAAAAATAAAAACAATAATGCCAGCTTTAAACATTAGGGTTTAGTTATGACTTTTAGGCTTGGACTTAATTAAATTTCATTTGGGTTTATATATAGGGGCTAAGTGAATTAGAAATTTTAAAAAATAAATTAACGGTGTGGTTTGATTTTGGCGGTTCTGTTAAGATGAAAACTGAAACAAGAACCGGTATGAACGGTTCAGTTTGTTCTTGAACCAAAGTTAACTTTTTGTTGTCAACTCGATTTTTTATGGTTTATTTTATTGCGGTTCCATGGTTTTTATGCCTGTCCTTATTGCCTCTCACTCTTGGTATCATCTTCCATGAGTGTGGAAGCCGTAAAGAAGGCTTCCCCCACTTCCTTTCTCTACTGTAGAGAAGCTAGATTACCCCACTTCCTCAAGTATCACGACCTTGACATGAGAGGAACAATTGATTTAAGTTTTGATCTGGTTGACGTCATGCTGACGCCAGCATGATGTTAGATCAAACTTGAACATACGATTGAATAAGAATTGCCTAACTGGGTAATTCGGCTCAATTGGGCCCACCAATTGCCCGACTTTTTGTCATGTGTTGGAGTTGGTTTTTCCAACTTTTGTCAAAATGATGGACTTGATCTTATTGGGATCCGAAAATACATACAAACGAGCCACTTAGTACTACGGTTTAATAACATTTCTCTTCATTTGTAAGTGAGAGGTCTTAGGTTTGATTCTCGCTAGAGGATTTGAACCACATTATTGATAACTCATTGTGAGGCTAGGCCTGCCTCTTCTGTTTTAGTGTAGATAATATCATTTGTTAAAAAAAAAAAAAAAAAAAAAAAAAAGCTAAATTGGATTAATAGTTCCAGAGTGATAGAGTAATCGGAAGATAATATTCATGGGGAAAAAAATCGGATTTAAACTCTCGTGGTAAATTCTATTAGGATTCAAGCCCAAAATTAACATTTCCGTCAACTCTCTGTTAACCTATTCAGCCTTCATAACCAGAAGGAGTAAAAAAAAGGTAAAACTAATGAAAAGAGCTTGAAAACTTTAAGTTTTAACGAAAATGACAAAATAAATGGTAAAGTGAATGATACCAAAATTGACTTTTTAGTGTAAAAATATGATTTTTCGTTAAAATGAATAGTATTGAGTGTTTTTCATTAAAGTTCTCTATAAAAAATTCATTCATCGAAGGTTATGAATTCCCAATCTAAAAAAAAAATCAAATCCCAACTATTTTCCCAAATTCCAAAAATATGACCAATTAATTCCGCGAGGAGAGATGTTATAGCAGAACTAGCAGATGTTAAGAAGATAACCTCAATGCTTCCTACATAGAAGAGTTGATTGCCTGACGCAATATTTGTGCCAAATGGATGCATAAGTTCCTGCATTCTCTTTGCAGCAGCTGCTTCCCTCAATGCTGCAAAGACCTGGACGACGAAATGGATAGTCTCGAAAGGTGAGAGAGGAAGAAGAGAGAGCCCATGAAGGTGAGGATTAGGGATTTGGTTTGGAGGAGCAGCATGGTATGGCTTCATAAATTTGGTGGGTTTCCTGTGGAAATTGGAGGTCATTGAATCATTTGGGTGCGCAATCAACTGGTCATATTTTTTTTTAGGGTAAATGACAAAAAACTACCTCAACTATTGGTGTCACGACACTTTCATACATCATTTTTTAAATTTGACAATGTCATACCTCATCTTTAGAATTTAGTCCAATGTTATACCTTCCGTTACTTTACCGTGAATTTTTCAGTTAAATGCTAATGTGGCTTGATTCGGGACCCACTTTCTATTAAAAATTAATAAAATATTATTAAAAACTAAAAAAAAATTATTTAATACTTTTTTAACTATTAAAAGAAAAGTTAAAAAAAAAAAAAAAATCCAACCCCCTGCAACCTAGAAAGAAGAAGAAGAAAAAAAAAACCAGTCCAGTTCGTTCCCGCAACCTAGAAGAAGAAGAAAAGGGAAGAAGAAAAAGGAAGAAGAAGAAGAAGCGGAAAAAAAAAAAAAAAAAAAAAAAACTAGTCCAGTTCGTCCCCTCAACCCAGAAAAAGAAGAAGAAGAAGAAGGAAGAAGAAGAAGAAAAAACTAAATAAATAAAAATAAAAAACAAACCAGTTCTACCCCCCTAAAAAACCCATCCCCCAACCCGCAACCTAGAAAAAATAAAAAAAAACCAAACCCAGTTCCTCCCCCCTGCCAACCCCAAATCTACCACTCCCACCCCATCACGAAGGTTTCCTGATTCCATCTTAACGGGATCTGGGTTTTTTCCTGGTTTTTTTTTTTTTTTTGGGTTGCAGGTAGTGGGTGCGGGTTTAGGGAAGACGGGAGGAGGGAAGAAAGGAAGAGGGGTCGGGGAAAATCGCGACACCATTTTATTTATTTATTTTTTGTTTTTTTGGGTTGCTGGTTAGGCTTAGGTGGGGGAGAAGAGAGGGTTGGGGTGGGGGTGGGGAGGGGGGAAGACCAATTGGTCTTTTTTTTTTTTTTTTTTTTTTTCCTTCTTTTTTCTAGGTTGTAGGAAGGGGGCTGGAAGGGGGAAGAAGATGAAGATGGGGAAGAAGAGAGAAAAGGGAGGGAAAAGGGATGAATTGAGGGTTTTTTTTTTTTTTTTTTACTTTTTTATTATTTTAATATTTAAAAATTATTAAATGATTTTTTTTTAGTTTTTAATAATTTTTTAACAGAAAGTGGGTCCCGGATCAAGCCACGTCAGCATTTAACTGAGAAATTCACGCCAAGCTAACGGAAGGTATAACATTTGCACAAATTCGTAAGATGAGGTATGACATTGTCAATTTTAAAAGATGAGGTATGAAAGTGTCGTGACACCAATAGTTGAGGTAGTTTTTTGTAATTTACCCTATTTTTTAATTTAGGAAAGTAATAAGGATTTGATTTTTCCAAATTTTGGATTCATAACTTTGGATGAATGAGTGGATGAAAATGTTAATTTTGAGATTGAATCCTAGCTGCCTTCATGTAAATATGAAGTTTTTCACCACGAGAGTTATATTTCGAATACTCTATCATTATGGTGACTATTATTCCAATTTAGCCAAAAAAAAAAAAAAAACATACAAACGCGTGGACTATTTGATTAGGGCTGTGATATCCAAAGACCTCTTTTTAATTCTCCCACATTTTTTTAGTTTTCAACCATCGAATCAGATGAATTAAAGAAGATCAATGGACAGAAATTAATAAGAGAAGTGTGAGAAGTAAAAAGGAGCGTGTGGATAGCACACCCCTTTGATTATTCATTGCCCTTCCTTTTATTGCCCCGTGTGTCCTTAGAGCAACTCCAGTTTTGCAAAGACCCCCCTAAGGCTATTCACTATTGAATCCACCCAGTGAACAGTAACTGCCCTTAATGAATAATAACTGCCTTTTACATCTCCATTCCTAAAATTGAATAGCCATGGCAATAGACAATAAAATATTATTATTATTATAAAATATTAGATTTTACTCACTAAGCAAATCCGTCCTCATCGCTCATCGTTTTCGCAGCTTGCAAATTGGTGATGTCAGATAGCTTCTTCCTCATTATGCCACCTAAAGACAATCTCTTGGCCATTTTCTTACTTCCTATACTGTTTGAAACCGATTTAAACTTCAAGATTCACAATTGGGCATTCAAGAAATGCAATTCCAACATTATAAATAGTTTTTTTTTGGGGGGTGGGGGGTGGTGTGGGGAGAAGCACTTCAAGGGCAGAGAACCCAGAATTCGAATTGGAAAATCTAAACGAACAAGCGACTTCGAAGATGACGAGGTCGTCGGAGATGAAGCTTGTGCCATCGAAAATCGAGGTCGAGGAAGACGGGGTTCAAATGGAGGGCGACATCAATGAGCTTGGTTTGATTGGTGAATCGGATGACAGAGCTCGTGGTTCTTCGATTGAGGTTCGAATATGAGGCCTCTTCACGATTCTGAGTAAGGGGTGATGAGAGAGAGAGATAGAGGAAGCAAGCAGCGAGGAGCAGAGGAGCAAGAAGTGAGCCATAATGTTAGCTTTGCATCATCTCCACCTTGGGCTCTCGGACCAGCGATTCTTGCCGGGCCTGTCGCTCGGGCCCCCTCTGATGTTGAAGCCCGCACAGGCTGGACTTGATCGCCCTAGCAATTTGCTCCTGTGCAATCCACGGTCCATCGGGCTAAAGGCCCCGCTAGACTTTTGCTCTTACAAAAGATTAAACAAGACCATGCTTTGAAGTTTCTAACAAATCTGAGGGGTATAAATGTAATTTTAAATCCAGACACCTTCCTCATACGATCCCATTGCACAGTAGCGAAAACAGGTCGCCCCTCAGACATACGAAATTTCAGAAACTTGAACGTTCACATTTCCTCTCAGATCTTCCCAGCTCAAGGCACCAAAATTGAAAAACCCTAATTTTGCTACTCCACCGTACTCGAATCTTCATCAGGTATCCATAATCTTCCTCTTTCACTTCATTCACTCTCACAATCCACTGATCCATCACTGCCATTTACTAATCAATATTCTCCGGGAAATACGATCGGTTTCTGCCGCCATTGTTGATTTCGATCAGGAAATTCGTAAGAAAACAGCGGAATCTGTAAATAAAGGCAGTTGAATTTGATTTTTTCCGGATCTGTTTTTTATTTATTTGGTTTTTTCATCATTTTTGGGGTTTATGATTTGAATTGTTTGCATATGGCAGTGATTGATTTTCAATTTACCGGGAAATTGAGTGGAAATGCAGCGCGCTCCGGCAACGATCGAGGAACAGTTGTTACTGAAAGCAATCAAAGAAGAATGCCCGTGGGAGAGTCTCCCGAAACGGCTTCAAGTCACATTGTCTTCCAAAGAAGAATGGCACAGAAGGTTAGAGTAGCTAATGCTTTTGCCATTCTTCTCTTTGTAATAGGCGGTTAAAGTACTTCGGACTGTGAATTAAATGATAGTTTTGGGTTCATAGTTTAATGTTTTGTCGAGAAAGTGGTAGGACTGGAATGTCATATTTCATAAAAAAGTTTACACTAGTAGTTTAGTAGACGAATTAGGTTTTAAAATAGTGTGGTTTTGTACTTGGTTTCTGGTATTGGCTTAAATTTGCTAACTCCGTGCAGGGTAATTGAGCATTGCATAAAGAAACGACTCCCATGGAACACTTGTTTTGCTCGGAAAGTGTGCAAAGAAAGTGAATATTATGAAGACATGATGCGGTACTTGCGAAGGAATTTAGCAGTGAGCTTCTTACTTTTGAATTTCATTCGAAGTCCATTCTTTGAATTGGTCTGAGTTGAGTTGCATTATTAGTTTACATGCTAGGGAAGCCTCTTTCTTTCCGATAATGAAAAGAGCTACACTACAACTTCAGTTTTTTGGAGACCAACTGGAGAATATTTAAGTTTTGAATTTTCGATTTTGATTCTGCATTTATTTGGGTTAAAAACTGTTTATGTAAACAACTAGGATGAAATTGATACTTTGCTTCGTCCTTTCATTTTCATATGAATTTATTCAGCCATCAGAGCAATATAGGTTTTTATTTTTTGGTTTTATTTAATAGGTTTCTGCAGTTAATGTGTTTATTTTATTACTTGCAGCTATTTCCCTATCACCTTGCGGAGTATGTTTGCCGTGTAATGAGGGTATCCCCTTTCAGATATTACTGCGATATGATTTTTGAAGTTATGAGAAATGGTATTAGTTTATTTACCAAATCCTTTCCTAGTATGCTGAAGTTTCCTGCTATTTACTGTTTTTACTGTGATTTGTATGACAGTTTCTCTTAGAAATAGGTGTCTTAGCCATTTTTTAATTTTGCAACACTCTTATTTGTTAGAATAATTGTCTGATTGAAGGTATAGTTTATGGATTTCGTCTGCTGGAGCAATGATTGATGCATATAAACTATAAACTGTGTTGGAACTATTAATTGTTGTCATATGGCTTTCAAAGATTTTGTGTCCTGCTTATGCAGTATAAATTTAAATTATTGGAGACCTAAGCTTCAAACTTAACACAATTTATCATAGGTACATTTTTTATGTATGCTAATGAAGATTTTTAACTTCTAAGTAAGAAACTTGTCGCAAGGGCGTGAATTTGGCTAAAAGAAGCTACTTAAATGGGTGATGATGCTTATTAGTTTACAAGTCTCTATATATATTTATATAGGTATACGAAAGGGACAGTGTTACTTTAGCAACTAGGATTTGAAGTATCGGTTATATCCAGGACATATCTGGTGGAGTAGCGTATCTGACATGCAAGATCTAAAATTTTTGGAGTATCCATGCTTCACAGGGATTAGATTACGGATTTTTTTTGTTGGAAAGGATTGATTGTATCACTAGAGATCTAGAAAAAGCAATAAGTTGAAAGAGCTAATTGGTCTTACATGTGATTGCTTAGTATGCGAGTAAAAGACGCAACAAAACATTACATTATTTTCTCATCAGATGTACAAAATTTAACTTAGAGTATGCCCTTCAATTACATTGCATTTAAAAAGAAAAAGCAGAAAATAAAAGAGAATCTGGTGCTGATACAGCTTGATCAAGTTGAACAAGTGTGCTAAGAGTGTGTTTTGTGAAATATTTATTCACTGAGACACTTCATCAGCTTATGCTTATTCTCATGCATATCACATTTTTTGCAGAACAACCTTACGACAGCATCCCCAATTTTAGTGCTGCAGATGCCTTGCGCCTTACAGGGATAGGGAGAAATGAATTTATTGATATAATGAACAAGTGCAGATCTAAGGTATTAATCAATTTGCTCGTTTTGTTTATGGTCCATGTTACGGTGCATGCATAGTGCATACTTGGTATCTAGATTGGATACAAACATTGCATGGCACCCCGGCATATATGAAGTATCACTATTTATGAATTCTTTGGCATAGTTTAGAGCAACTACACCTTATCTTACAAATTTTCAGTCCAACCTTTCTTTAATGCAAGACATCCTAGGGGATAAAAAATTGAAGTTTGCATTTGTTTATTATAGTCTCCAAATTTGGAGACTTAGGAGCTGGCATCCCTTAAGTATTTCCTGTTCATCTCTTGCAAATTGTACATTTAAATTAGATGAATTTCTAGAGTTTTCAGATGAAGGTCTGTACTCTGCTGCTCTGCATCACAAGATTAAATTGATTTAGGTCATGCATAATGAGCTGTGTGTCAACTGTCATTTGCCTTGTAATTTTATTCCTATTAATGCTAGACATACTGTTTAGTTTCTTCTATATAATTTTATGATGGCAATGCATATTTTTACCTTAAAGAGTGCTTCAGCTTTAGGCACTATATAGTTACACAACAAAATGGAACTTCATATTCTCTTACCCGTTGTTTACTTTATTTTGAGCTATCCAGAAAATTATGTGGAAGCTGAACAAGTCAATTGCAAAAGAACTTTTACCTACACAACCTGTGGATTTTACAATTGAACCGTGGTGGGGAATTTGTCTTGTGAATTTCACGCTGGAAGAATTTAAGGTGAGAACTGCAAAACGACAATGTCATTAGATATGTGCTTTTTGGATGACCTTACAGTAATTTCCCATATTTGTAGAAACTCTCGGAGGAGGAAACGGCAACAATAGATAAAATATGTAAAGAGGAAGCAAATTCATATATTCTCTTCGATCCAGATATTATTAAAGGTCTTCACCAACGAGGATTAGTATACTTTGATGTCCCTGTATATCCTGATGACCGTTTTAAAGGTAAGTTGTATGGATGAACAATTGGCATACAAATTCTGACCTTTTTGATTTCATCTTCGTATACTGCCTCATTGGATTAGACGCCCAAATATTTACATGGTTTTACCTTCCAAACCTACACAAATGGTTTATGGTCATTGACTCATTGATCAACTTTTATTTTTATTTTTTTTGATTTGGAGCTAGCATTTGTGTTCATTGTTTTTCTAGTCACTATACAGTTCTATATACTGATAGTTGTGCCAGTACGGAGTTTCAACATATAATCCTATACTTCCTTTTTTAACTTTTCAAGTATTTGGTGAAGCCCAAACTTTTAACCAATCGTACTTCTACCCAACTCCTTACCATCTGAGCCAAAACCTAGAGTATAAGTGCCTTCTCTCTTTCATCATTTATTCTAAATAAAACTGTGAATGGACGTACATGCCGAACTCCCACCAATCCCACTAAGAATGAAACTGAACTTCTAATGTATTGCGCTAAGGAGACAAAATTCTATATGGTGGTGGAATATTGTGATGAAATATTAATAAATGTTCTCGTTCAGTTTCCAGGCTCGAAGGATTTGTTTCGAACAGGGAGCAATCTTATGAAGATCCTATAGAGGAGTAAGGAAGTTGTTTAGTACAAAGATACCTTAATTGTTAGTTTGTCATTTGAATTTTGTTTCGTGGCAGTGGAACCAGGATCATAATACTCTACGCTCTATTGTTCAGGTTACTATATGCAGTTTTTGTTGTTTCAAGCGAGTATGCAACTGTTGCTGAACTGGCAACAACATTACAGGCTGACCTTTCACAGCTGCAGGCTGCTGCATCTTTTGCATGTCGATTGGGATGGGCGGTAAAAGTATTTGATCCAGCATCTGTGCTTCAAGATACAAGTTTACCTGGATCTCCTAGAAACAGTCTCAGTGAAGAAGATACTTCTGGTCGTAGTACAAGCTCAGCAATTATGTTTGCCGATGGTGAAGCTAGTCTACAAGGAGATGTTTCGGGGACAGAAAACTCTTTGCATGATCGTGTTGCATTTGTTGTTGATGCTAACATAACATCCTATCTTATGATGGGGTCTGTCTCACCAGGTTTGTTTCTTCTTCTCAAGACTGAATTAGTTTATTATATTGAATACCATCAACTTCTGATCTGCAGTCTGAATTTTGCTGACATACTAGTCATGTGGTTGAAATAGATAAGGTGGGTTGTCTAAGCAGTTGTGCTTGAAACCTTACCTTAAGATAGATATCAGTTTAAATGTCTGCAAGTGGTACCAGCATGTTCTTTACAGCTGCTGTACCAGTTCATTGGGAGCTCTCAGCATCTATAGTGTCTCGTACAATTTTTCTTTATGTGCTGGCTTTCCTCAAAGTGGCACTACAGTTTTCATGAACTCATTTTTCTCTGTCCTAAAATTTATCCAATAAGTACTATAGTGATGGTAGCCTTTCACATAACCTTTCACAAGTCGGCTTCTCAAGCGAAAAAGTGGAGGTTATTCTCATTTTGGTGGAATGTGCTTGAGTTGGGAAGTGGCATAGACTCCCTCTCAGAATCTGGCTTACACATGGGAGAACAGGCGTTCTTGAACTCAACTATTAGTTTTGCTCAATCAGCTTCGTTAAAGTCTTTAAATAATGTTCGTATTTCTGCTTGAAAGTTTAAGCAGTTGTCTACAATTCTTTGTAATCTGGAAGCCAACTTAAGCATAATGCCTTACACAGCCTGATATTTTATCATTATGCCAGACTTGCGCAGCAACCAAACTTTCCTTGCCATCTTGCATGAAACATCAGATGGTGCCATAACTGACTTTAACATTGCGTCAGTTGTAACATCATTTGTTATTTATCTCCCATTTTTCATGAGTAGGATAACGATTCAATTTTCTGCTTGAAAGTTGCTGGAGCTTACTGCTTCTATACAAAGGGATTAGCTCAACTTAATTGGATGACTTATCAGTGTCAGGAGTAGTACCGCTTGGGCATTATATTCAAATCATGAAAAGGAGAGATTGCCACTTGGTACTATGGTCTAGTGGTATTCCTCTTCACTTGTAAGTGAGAGGTCTTAGGTTTGATTCTCGCCAAAGGCGAAGTTGAACCATATTATTATGGCAAGCCTATTGTGCCCACTCCCCTATCACCTTAGTGTATACTATCGTTTGTTCAAAAAAGAAAAAAGGAAAAAAAAAAAAAAAGAGAGATTGAATTTTGAATTGTCTTGTTCTCTTAGAATAAGGGAATACCTTTTCGAGGGGAAGAGCTGCACTGTTATCTCCTTCGGCGAGAAACTTGATCAAATTTATTCCAGAGTTGAGTTCCTTTGAAATTGCATACTAGTGGACCAGCAGACGTTCCATAAGGGATGAAACTGCGACCTGTCAACGATTGCCAAAGGTTGTACTATTCATTGGAATACTTAAGAACATTGTGAATGTCTTTGATAGCTAAAGGCTTGTCCCATCTTGGAGCTATAAGCCTCTGTTCCACGTTCCAGTAAGCAATCTATAAAAAGAGTTAACCATATGAAATTTGTAGAAGGCTTTACATGAGTTGCCAATGATGTACAGCAGAGGAAAATGTGGACCTGATAGAACGAAGGAAATTGAAGAACTGATATGCATCAAATAGATCCTAATTTTTCCGTGTAGTATAAGTTTCATGTAGGATGGAGAGTAAGAGAAAGCAAGAGGAGATATCTGGACTCAATTCAAATTTTGGCATCACACAAGAAGTTTTCGTTTTTTGGATTCACTTCGAGAGAGAATGGAAAAATTGTGGCATCAGAGCCAATGGTGTCTTGGGCTCATGCCTAGTCAACTCACCATTTGCAAGCAAGTTCAAACTGACAAGACCTTTAAGTTCTTTCTCTGTTCACTTCAAGGCTTACAAAGTACGTGAATTGTTGAAGGACAAAATTAATATGCTTAGGATTCTAAAAGACATAATAGATAACACCTAAGGTATTGTTCATGTGACGTAGAGAGGCTCAAAGACAATGAATATTACACTACAAAAAATAGACCTGTACATTTAATTTGCATAATTACAAAAAGAATATCAATCATGTGGTGCTTGTTACTTGATAGGATTATTTATCATATTTGAAAATTGGTACTTGGTACTTCGTGTAATTTGCATTAATTACATGAAGAATATCAAGCATGACGTAAAGGCTTGCAGATTAAATTTTTATTCATGTACAAAAAGTTGTATTTGTGCTTTGTTGAAAATGTTGTGTTTGTGCTTTGTATCAGTCATCATCTGCGTTTCATGCTTTTATATGTTCTTCCAATCTTGAGTCTTATACTTGAATATTTTATGCATTTTGATTTCTCGTATTTTCTTTTAGGCTTGAAATCGCATGCTGTGACACTGTATGAAGCAGGAAAGTTGGGTCATACTAGTATTACAGATCTTTGTAAGGATCTGAGTACACTAGAGGGGACAAAATTTGAAGGAGAACTACAGGAATTTGCAAATCATGCATTTAGCCTCCGTTGTGTTTTGGAATGCCTTCAATCAGGAGGAGCTGCAACTGATGTGAAAACAGAAGAAGTTTGCAAGAACATGGATATGATGGCATCAAACAATGATGCGGCCACGCTCATAGCTGACATATCTGATGTCACCTTGACTAAGAAATCAGAACACTTAGCTACACATGAAGTTGATGTCGATGATGATATTTCTGTGAAATCAGGAATACCTCAGGAAGGTTCTGTTTTGGCTGAACCTGTTACGGATAGAGAAAGTGATGAAATATTAATTGGTACGTTATCAGAAGATATCACCAGCTTAACTGAAGTCCCTAAACCAGACTTGAATCTCCAGAATAATGAGAAACCGATACATGCTGAAGGGTTAGATGTTGGAAGAGAAATTTTAAAGAAGAAAAAGAAATTCCGAGTGGATATCCTTCGCTGTGAAAGCTTGGCGTCTCTTGCAACAGCAACGTTAGATCGGTTGTTTCGTCGTGACTATGATATTGTTGTATCTATGATTCCTCTTCCACCTTCGTCAGTACTTCCTGGACCAGCAGGTCCTATTAATTTTGGGCCTCCCTCGTATTCATGCATGACACCTTGGATGAAATTAGTTTTGTACTCAACTGTGGCATGTGGACCCCTCTCTGTTGTTCTGATGAAAGGACAATGTTTACGCTTACTTCCTGCCCCGCTGGCCGGTTGTGAGAAAGCCCTTTTGTGGTCTTGGGATGGTTCTACAATTGGAGGGTTGGGAGGCAAGTTTGAAGGAAATCTAGTGAAGGGAAGTGTACTTTTACATTGTTTAAATTCACTTCTGAAATATTCTGCTGTACTAGTGCAGCCCCTCAGTAGATATGACCTCGACGAATCTGGAAGAATCATCACCATGGATATTCCATTACCCTTAAAGGACTCTGACGGTTCAGTTGCTTGCATAGGGGAGGAATTGGAACTAAGTGAGAAGGAAAGTTCAAAACTGAATTCTCTCTTATGTGATATGGCAAACAAGATAGAGTTATGGACAGTTGGCTATATTCGCTTATTGAAACTTTATAAAGAAAGAGATTCAGAACACTTTGCACCTGATGATGAGAAGTATGAATGGGTCCCATTGAGCGTCGAATTTGGAATGCCACTGTTTAGTCCGAAATTGTGCAATAACATATGTAAAAGAGTGGTCTCGTCGCAATTACTTCAAAAAGATTTACTTACTGAGCATCATGATGCAATGCAAAGCTTAAGGAAAAGGTTGCGTGATGTTTGTGCAGAGTACCAAGCAACAGGTTCTGCTGCCAAACTTCTTTACCAAAAGGAGCAATCAAAGGACTTCTCACGACATCTCATGAATTATGCTAGTGGAAGGTGGAATCCACTTGTCGACCCATCCTCTCCCATTTCAGGAGCCTCGAGTGAGCATCAGAGACTAAAACTTGCTAACCGACATCGTTCCCGAGCTGAAGTTTTGAGCTTTGATGGAAGCATTCTAAGGTTTGTCTCAAACTCTTCTCTTCTATATTTGCATCTTATTCCTTTCCCTAACATCTATATGTTTAGTATTACAGCCAGATTTTCATTTATAGTATTCACTATTTGCTATATGATCCTTCAACTGTACATTGCATTTTTACGTTTGTGCTTTTCTTTGGACACAATGATACTTCCCACTTACAAGTATCTTACCCTAATCCCCATGGTTCTTCATTGAAATGAGTGTCGGACATGAATGGAGAAGAGTATCCTATTCTAAAGTGTCTTAATAAATCAATTTCCAGTTGGGAGAAGTGTTCTATGAGTCATGGATGAGGAATAATGAATGAAACCCTTGTATATATATGAACAGTATTCAGATGTATCTTCTTTGTATATGATGGTATTCAGATCGTATGTTCTAGCTTCTTTGTTATGATAGTATTAGAGAATTTTCTCTAACTCCATTGTATTTACTGGTATTTAGATCATATGCTCTAGCTCCTGTTTATGAGGCTGCCACAAGGCCAGTTGAAGAAGCCCCTCCGGTGAGCACTACAAAAGTTGAGGAAGAAGAAGCAGACAGCAGAGAAGTAGTCCTTCCTGGAGTTAATCTTGTTTTTGATGGCTCTGAGTTGCACCCCTTTGAGATAGGTGCTTGTCTACAGGCTCGTCAACCTGTCTCATTAATAGCAGAGGCAGCTGCTGCCTCAGCAACTCTGCAACAAAGTAGGGGTTCATGATAGAATCTTGCTTGGATGGCGAATATAGAAGAGTCCATCACGTTACTACGAGTAGCTTCATTCTTCTTTTAGTTTGATTATTTGGCTCGCTTGCTCATCTTTGCCGTTGGTCATTATGCACCAGCTCCAGCTTTGTTCAGAGGTAAACACCAGGGAGTTTCTTATTCATTAATGTTATCAGTTCAATGACGTATAATCTGTGCAGATGATTCAAAACAAACCATAAAAAGATCTCTGCATATCGCTTTAATTCCTGATACAAATTACCTGAGTAGCTGATATCTGTTAATTGACGCAGGTTGGTGTTTCCGATGATGCATACGCCCACTGTGTTTGTAGCTACAGTGAAGAGAGCATATGGTTTTTCTTAAGTTTACCCTTCATCGTACCTGGTGCTTAGATGCGGGTGATTTATACCCACCAGTGAAACAGTACACCCTTTTGTTTCATTTAATTTTACTTTTTTTTCTTTGTTCTGTTAGGGGGTGGGGATAAAACATACAGATGTTTCGGGCGCGCTATAGTACGAATGAAAATGCATTAGAATATACATTGTAAGTCTGCAATGACATTATGATTTTGTAAAAGAAAGATTAAATGTGAGCAACTGATGAGAGGAGGTCTACGCTGTGATCCCTCTCTTCTCTTGAGGATGTGATTCGAAGCTTTTGAAATCTTTATTGTTCAATTCTTGTAATTTTGTTGATAGTCCTTATTTCTGAATGTCGTCAATTTCCTTAAAGTTGTTGTCAAGTGAGCAGGGCAGTCCTCTCTTCTAAGGACACGGTGCGTAGGGTCAGTCCTCTCTTCTAGAGGGATACATTTTCTGGCACCTTTTTTTCTTGTGGTTATCACTAGGTAATTTTTTTCAATGTTTCAAATACATAATTTATAGATTATCTTTTCAAAAAATTAGATAAATTCAAAATCATTAAGACAATAATTTCTAATGACGAATCATGGGTTTCATCCTTCAGAGCATACAGCTAAGTTTAAAGATAAGGTTTTGAACATTCTTGCTAACATACTAAGAAGAAAAATTCGTCAAGAAGTGGGGGGCATTATTTTTTGTATTCTTGCTGATGAAGCACAGGATACTGCTCCAAAGAGCAAATGACTATTATTTTAAGATTTGTTGATAATGATAGTTTTCAACGAGAACATTTTTTGGACATTGTGTAGGTTGAAGACACTATGTATCGACACTTCATAGGGAGATAAAAAAGCCCTTGCTTTCCATGAGTTGCCTATAAAAAAGTTAAGAGGTCAAGGCAATGATGGTGCGAGTAATATGCGAGGTCAGTGAAATAAGCTACAATCATTATTTACTCAAGATTGTTCATTCGCTTATTATGTGCATTGTTTTGCCCATCATATGCAATTACCATTAGTTGCAGCCTCAAAAGGAGTGGTTGTTATCTAGTATTAGGTCCAATTGTTAATGTTATTACTACTTCTCCAAAGCGTCATACTTGGTTACAGGTTGCACAAGCAGTTAACATTGCAAAGTTGCTGCTGTGAACTTGAGATGGGAAGATAAGCTAATCAAATCGGTACTATACATTGACCTGGAGCTACTCGTTGGGGTTCTCATTATGGTTCAGTATGTGACGATACATATGTACAATGCATCTTGTACAATATTTGAGAACATAAAGAATGATAGATCTGCTACAAACGCTTTGCGTGGGGAAGCTACCGGTGCTTACAATGCAATTAGATCGTCTAAATTTGTTTTCATCTTGCATCTATTGCAGGAGATCATGGGAAGCATCGATATCCTTTATCGTGAACTGCAAAATAAGTAGCAAGACATTCGAAATGACATGAACCTAGTCAGTACTACAAAAGATGTCCTTCAAAACTTGTTATTAGATGGTTGGGCTACCTTTATTGACAAAGTGAATTCATTTTGTAAGAAACACGACGTTGATATGCACAACATGAATACTCAATACAAAGTAGGAACTAGTCGTTCTTGTCAACAAACAGGTCATATTACATTTGAGTATCATTATCGCATTGATATCTTCAATAATGCAATAGATTTTCAGTTGATAGAGCTAAATAGTAGGTTTAATGAGGAGGTAATGGAACTTCTTATTCTCAGTTCAGCTTTAGAATCAAGATATACTTTTAAGGCGTTTAACATTGATCATATTTGCAAGCTTGCAGACAAATTTTATCCCAAGATTTCACTCAAAAATAGCTACATATGTTGAGGTGCAAGTTGAAAATCTATGAATCAGATGTACCTAATCATCTTGTGTTTCAAAAAATGTCTAATACTTTAGAATTATGTCTTAGAGCTTAAAATCACAATATTTTAAACAACACAGAGCTCAAAACTTTGTAAAAACAAACTAAAATTAGTAGCCTTTCAATCTAAGCAAGTTAAAGAAAGACCCAAGTGTTGATAAAGACGGAGGAGAAATTCAGGAAGGTCAGAAGGGGATGCGCCCCACTAAAATTAATTTTTTTTCTTTCTTCTTTTTAGTTTTTAAATTATTTTCTTTTTAATATAACATTCTAAAAATTCTATTTTAATTTGACTTGTTTCACATGGCACTTATTTTACTTCCATATCACCGTAAATATGAATTTCATACTTTTCAAGTTATTATTTAACAGATTGACTAACAGATGTATAATAGTGCAATAAATCCATAAATTTTTGTATGAAATTGCAATGTTTTAAACTTTAGGTATGAAGCTGTACTTGACTCAAACTAGAGAGTGCAAATGTAATTTACCATTTAACATCTAACAGTGACATTTAAAAAAAAAAAAAAAATCATCTTTTGCACATAACTTATCAAGAAAAAAAAAAAAACTGGTGACAATTTAAAAAGTAAAAATTCTACGCGAATTGAGGTTGATAATGGACTTAACTACAAAAGATCAATAACACATAAACTATTTGTATAATTTAGTTAGGATTTTTGAAAGGGATTAATTTTAGTTTGCTACCTGAAATTTCTTAGTTTTCAACGTTTCATATATGAAGTTTTTTTCGTCCCAGTCTGGTACTAAAGTCATAATTTTGAGACATTTTCATACATCTGTTAAATATTCCGTCAGAACCTCCGTTAACTGATGACGTGACGCCTAAATGTACCATGACTGAATGTCACGTGTGAATTTGGGCTCACGTTGAATTAAAAGAATTAAAAGTTAAAAAATTAAAAAATTTAAAAATTAAAATATTTTTTGACACACCCCGACCGAGATCAGGGCATGATGGCCGTCACGTGGAAGTGACGTAGCCATGTGCACAGTGCGGAAGCTAAAAGAAGTAATATAAAAGTACGAATAATTTAAAACTACTAGCATACAACAAGTGATAAGATAAGTGCTAGCATAAGTGAGACGCTGAATTCAGAGCATAAAGACTACAGCAGTCCAAAGAAAATGATACGACAATAGTACACCCGAAGGTGACCCTACATCGATAAGTGTCTGTCAGAAATGCCGGGACGCCCTCTGGGAAAACCACCGAAACTGCTGGCTACTAGAACCTGGAGGGGCGCAAAACAAAAGCGTGAGTGGGCAAAAACAAAGCTCTTTGAAAACCATTTCATAAAATACATTCTAACCCCTCGCCGTAAAACCTGTATACTTCCCAGAAAATAAACATATATACGTATGTACAAATATGCCAATCATGCTCAAGGTATGCCATCTTAAAGCCTCATAAAGATATGCAAGTGCTCAGGTATAAATCACATCAATAACATATCACTGGCAGCCGGAGTCACCTAAAGTGACCTGTTCGGCTGAATCTAGAGCTCAAATTTCAATCTCAATAACTAAACCTGCCCACGAGTCGGAACCACCTATAGTGGTTTGTACGACAAGCCTGTGTGTAATACATATAAACGCTCTAGTGCTACGATCACGTGAAGGCTGTGCGAATAATCGCGGGTCACCTACTAGTCGAAACCACCTAAAGTGGTCTGTACGACAGGACTGTGCACCTAACTTGGATCCAAGCTGAGCGTATGGTGCGGGAGGTGAACGACATGTGAAGGACTGTACCCTACTCTGGGCGGGAGCACTAACACCGGGGGTGTAGGTTATGAGCTCTCTAAGCACCTCAAATCACTATTTAATGCAAAGGTTAAATAACGCTTACCTGGCACTTACCTATGCCTCCACAGCACCAACATATATATATGACATATGAATGAATATATAAATCAACTTATATGCCACTAATCATGCATATCAACCAATAACATAAAGGAATGGCATGCAAATAATGATAAGCATTTATATAAATTTCTGGGAATTATATGTATATAGGTATATACGGAAATCAAAAGCCCATTCACTGGTATGTGGAAGGGTCGTAGCCCCCCTGTCTCGAGTGCGCACGCTCGTCCTCGGGATAGGAATCACCTATATGCGAAATAACTATAAAAACATTAATTATAAAGCACATAACCTTCCTTTTGTAATAACTTCTCATACATTGCTCAAAATGGACAAATGAATATACCAACGTGCTCTACACAACCTCAGGATCACAACCATATTTTTAGAAAAATTTTCCTCCGCCGCACGCGCCGGCCACGCGCAGGCACGTGCGGTGCACACAGATGGCGTCAACTGACGCCGTGAGGAATATTCCGTTATTTCTAACGGATTCCGTCAACGGCGTCAGGAATATTCCGTCAAATCTGACGGAATATTCCGTCTCCTTCTCCGTTCACTCTCCGGTGCCGTCGCCGGCGCCGGAAAACTGGAAAACCTGCAACTCGAGTTTTCTCACTCGTTTCTCAACCATTTTTCAAGATTTTTGCACCAAATTGAAGCCCTAAGCTAGTAGAACACGTCCATACAAGTTTCAAAGGCTAAAAACCACGCGATCTTACCTGTCCAAACTAACCAAAACCGGCCAACTTCGAACCAGGTGACTCTAACGTCCAATTTCGTCCAACAAGTCACTCCGAGACTCCTTGGGACCCCACCAAGCCACCTATGAGCTTCAAAATCCCAAAAACGTGAAGAAATAAGTTTGCATGAATAGTGCTCAAATCGGAGCTTGTGAAATCGACGTGAAAACGACTGGTTTCTCACCTGAAAATGATATGATCGTGCTCCCCTCGACCTCACGATCACGACTGTGCCCTTAGTTTCCTCGATTTGTGATGATTTAGTGTAGTTGTGTGTGTGTCCGTACGAGTTCGAAGGAAGAAGAAGAAGGATAGAGGACTCGGGAGAGAGAGAGAGACAGGGAAAAGACAGAGGGAAAGGGAAAAGGGACAGTGTGTGTGTGTGTGGTCCAACTCTGGCCAACACCACACAAAACAACCAAAAACATAACGTAAACAACTAGGGGTAAAAATGTCATTTCCCATGCACGTTTTAGATAATTTCGGGACGGGATGTCACATTTTTTTATAAAATAATTTTATTTTTTAATTTCAAATATAATTTTTAACCAATCTTGTCACGTCACGTGTCATTTTCTGAAAGTACAATTTTTGTGAAAGATGGTTAAGTGTGTGTGTGTGTGTGTAAAATATTTTATTTCTTTCTATATTTTTAAACAATGTTTATAATTTTTTTATTAAGTTAATTAATCTAGATTGTTAGATTTCAAAAAGGATGAAATCCAACATCTTAAAAATAGACATGTGGCCCACAGTAAAATCTAAAATTTTATCTATTTATTATTTTTTTAATGCTGAAACGCCTGTTCACGTGAGCGTGTATCCCACGCACCAGCTGCAAAAAAAAGAAATTCACATGACTGATGTCAGCCTGACATCATGTAAGCCAGACTCTTGCTCTGTTCATTATGTGCTGAGCCAAAGCCGGCCTCCACTTTGGGCCAACCTATTGAGTGGGATGGAGTGGGTTTTGGAAGGGTGACCTAAAATATAGACTTTGAATTAACACATTTGTTAAAGGTGGAAGTGCTCTAAAAATCAAAAGAAAATATCACAAACTAAGTCGGTACAAAAATCAAAAGAAATAAAAATGATGTTAAAAAAGGTTATCGAACACGTGTCGATTGCAACATCAAACTTGACCCAACTCTCTCGTATCCGTTCACGTGGCAGACATGAAAAAGCATCCCGCTTCTATGCCGTTCTTGGTAGTTGATCCTCTCTCTCTCTCTCTCTCTCCATCCTCCCACTCTCACTATCCGACTTCCATTCCCTGCGATGAAAGCTTCAGCTTTAGCTCAATCGAAACGTCACTAAAATGGTGCTCTCCTTTTGTCCCTAACTTTCTCAGATCCATCATCTTTCTCTGAAAATTCGATTCCCTTTTGACTCTCAATATTCTCTCCCACAACTTTTATCAAACACTTTGCATCCCAACAAAAAGATCGATGATGCTTCGAACCCCACATTTGTACGATTCAAATACCTCCATGTTCCCTCTCTTTGCTTCTCCCCCTTCATCTCGCACTAGTGCTACATGCACAGTGGCTTCTCCTGTCATTGAAATGGGGTAATTCTCTTTTACTTCTCTGTTTTCTTGATTTTTTTTATATGATTGATTGAATTTTCAGTTTGTTGGTTTGAATTTTCATTTTTTATGCTCTTGGGGTCCATTTTAACGAAAAAGCTTTGGTGGGTTTTGTTTTAAATTAATAAAAATGATTACTTTTCAACTTTCAAGTTTAAAGAATATCATACAGAAATACACCAAAATGTATTTGTAGCAGTGCAAGTACCAGTATTTTATGTTATGGAAATATAGTGGTTTGTGATGAATCATTTGGGTTATTGTTGATTTCGGCGTTGATGGTTTATTAGATTGAAGTGGAGTAAACATGCATCGGGTAGCAATCAGCAAGGAGCTGTCAGAAAGGCATGTTTATCTTTCGATAATGCAGGGAATCGAACTTTGTATTTATTTTGGTTTTGCATTGTTGGTAATTATATGGATGGACTTCTGGCATAGGTTAGACCAGGAATGGGGCCAGGCATAGTACAGCCAGTGCTTACGGTCAGCGTGCTCAAGAACGTGTACTTGAGGTAGTTACTTCTTTTCATGTAGGATCATATCTTTTGCCTTCTATATCTGCTGGCTGAAACTTCCAAATTATGTAATATTCATAAATACAATACTAAAACAGTGATGATTCATCTATGTTTGAGAGCCAGAAACTGATTGATGACTTTTTTCCTCAATCAACTCCTTGGCAATGCCAGAATGGGAATATTTCACATTTTCATGTGTTCACTGTCTGTGTTTATAGGAAGAAGCCACCCAACTGTCAGAATCCAGCCCATCATGGAAGCTTTTCCCGGGTCAAGCTTTTCCGTTGGGTGTATCAGAAGTTGACAGTGGGATAAATTTTGCTATCTTTTCACAGCATGCAACTGCTGTCACACTATGCTTATCATTTCCAGAGAGGTAACATTGTAGTACCATTTTGTTCGTTGGTTAATATATTTGTACACTCACGTATATATGTAGTTCTGTACATCTGTATACAATACCAGGTCTGTTATGTTGCAGATTGACAATTTAACAATATTACTGAAACTTGAGGCCTGGATTGGGGCTGAAATTTGACTTGGATGAAGGCCCTTTATGTATCTCCATATTGTGTGCTTTTTGTAAAAGAGCGGTTGAGAGAATTCATCATTCTTTTTTCAGATTGTCCATTGACTCCATTCACTATGCAAATATGGATTAGGTTTATGCATATTTTTCAAGGTTCGAGAAGGCGCTGGGCGCTAGTTGGGCAGCAGGTAGGGGCTAGTGCCTAAGCGAGCCAGGGCAGTTTTTTAATTTTTAACTAAATTTATTATATAACATTTAAATACATGTCTACTTATAGTTATAAAAAATATATAATTGTATTAGAAGACATAAAGTGCAAAATAGAATGACATATAAATTATAAAGTAGTAGAACATATTGAAAATAGGGGAACGTGAATATAATGAGTGTTAATCCAAGTTCCAACAAGTCTCTAACAATTTATTTGAAAAAAGTAAAATGCAAAATGGAAGTTATCTATATTATGTCTAAGTGAGAGTTGCGACCTAGGTGGTCTAGGCGGGTTTAGGAAGGTTCCTACATAAATGATCCACTTGCCCCGAAATGACCTGACCTGGGTCTAGGCACCCTTTCGTATTTTTTTTAATGCCTAGGGATTAATTGTGGCGGTGGCCAACCGCCTAGCTCTTAGGTGGCCCAAGGCGGGGATTTGTAGAACAGTAATATTTTTGAAGTGGCCGGGGTTTGGCCTAAAAATTTTCATTCCTCGGTGGAAGCTTGCTTTAGTACTAGGCTAACACAAGGGCAATTATTGTTTTGTGCTATCTCAGCTTGTTGGCGGCAGTTTCCCATTGTTTGAAACAAATTAGATCAGTTTTTCTTATAGGAAACTGGAAAAAAGTAGATTTTCAACTTCTCCAAGGACATGTTTTCTTCGTTAGAGGGAGCTTTGATCTGAATGTAACTTCGTTTCTTTTTTAAGTTCCAACTGTAGTTTTGATGTAGATGGATAATGGACATCTTCTGCAGCCTTTTTGGAGATATTCGTTCTTTCTTTTTAGTCCTATAAAAAAAGTCTTCTTTCAAATAATTTCTTCGTTTTTTGCATTTTGGTTTAAAATGCTCAGTTTATATATTGTTGTTACTAGATGTACTCATCTGTTGACTGATGCTTTTAATGAATATAATTTTGTCATGGTAAGGCTTGGAGGGCTGGATGGTGGAATGATGGAGCTGCCTTTGGATCGTAATGTTAACAAGACCGGTGACATTTGGCACATATGTATCCAGGTAGAATTTGATTTAGGTTACTCAAAGCACTACCTGTCTTTGAGATGTTCTTGATTTAATGATGGCGTTAGTTCTTTGCTTGTACACACACTGCTCATGATAATGAAATTATTTCTTCCCAGGATTTGCCGAGGAGCAATGTTCTTTATGGTTATCGTATGGATGGGCCACGAGGTTGGCATCAGGGACATCGATTTGACAGCAGCATTGTGCTTGTGGATCCTTACGCAAAGCTAGTTGAAGGCCGTCGAATTTTTGGAGATACCACAAAAAAGTTATCTAAATTTCTTGGAACTTATGATTTTGATAGCTTGCCTTTTTACTGGGGAGACAACTACAAGCTCCCAAATATACCTGAGGTAAATATGGTTGTACGGTTGTCATGCAGTGAACAGGATAAATTGTGGTCTTGATACATTTGTTCAATCAGATGGAAATTTGATAGTTCTCTTTCTCCCCTCAACATCACATCTTATGGTTTATGAGAAAACTCATAACTGAATGCATTTTTATTAATATCTGTATTATTTATATGCTCATAGTTGATATGAGTTAATTTTCTAATTAATGATATTTTCATTTTTTTTTACCCAACTAAACATTAGATGCTCCATCTTGTTTCTGAGTTACATGTAGACTTAAAATACATTGCATCACATCTCAACCTGTATGTTGTCTGCTGTTTTTTCAGAAGGATCTTGTTATCTACGAAATGAATGTTCGTGCATATACAGCTGATGAATCCAGTGGTTTGGATCCTGATATATGTGGTAGCTACCTTGGTGTGATCCAGAAGGTATTAATTGGTTCTACCAAGAAGAATGAGAATCTATCTATCTAATAGCATTTTAATACAAAGTGCAATATCTGAATCAATTATCTGATTGCTCCCTTCAACTCTATCCTTCTTTAACTTGATTTTATAACATTTTACGTTTGTTTTTTGAAATTTCAATTGTTTTCTTCTGTTTTCATGCAACACTCCATACATGATTTATACCAGAAAACTATAACTAAGTTACGGTAAGGGGCTACTTCTGGAGACATGCATAATGGTATCTAAGTTTTTTCTTTTTCCTTTTCATTTGAAAAATGGTCTCTTAGGTTTTTATCTGCTGCCTCACTTTTAATTATAAAAAGAACTTTAATTTTTGGTGTGAGCTCTATAATTGTCTGAAGTGATGCCCAGTTGCCTATAAATATGCCTATTAAAAACCAAATTTGTTGCTAAGTTGTTCTGACCGGATACGATTTCCATTAGACAAGACTAGTGAACCTTTATGCCCTCAGAAGAAATTGTCTTATGGGCCTTGGTTCTTATGTGCTTGAAGATTTGTTTTACAATGTGAATACTTCTAGTGATTTATTAAATGAAATAAAGTTTGGCAAGTTCAAGATTGATCATGAATAATGACAACATATACTGCCTTACAGTTCCACGTATAAATAATTGAAATCGCAACTTCAACTAGTAAATTGCTATCCTTTACAGTTCCACGTATGATGGACTTCTCTGATTTTTCCCCTCCATTTTAATCTTTAGATTCCACACCTTCGAGAGCTTGGTATCAATGCAGTGGAACTGCTGCCGGTTTTCGAATTTGATGAGTTTGAGTTCCAGAGGAGACCAAATCCTAGAGATCACATGGTATTTAAATCAACTTCTCTTCATTTGTTACTGAATTTTATAATATATACCTTGCTCTTTGTAATTTCTCTTCATAGTCTGAGATGAAAATCTAGATGTTTGCAATTAAAAATGGGACATGTATATTGATAAATAAAGAAATGGATCTGATAAGAACTTAAAACCAACATTGTGCGGGAGAAAAATCCATCTAATGAATCACCATCAACCTAAATTATGTTATGACACTATCATCAGTATCACAGGTCATTTTCTATACTATATATGAAGTCATTGCCACAGATAGATGCTACTGACTGACAAGTTGGATACCCCAGGTGGTTTCAAAGTTTAAGCTGGTTATTTGAGGCGTCTCAACAAGATGATCTTTCAATAATTGTAGATAATTATTGTGTATTTTTTCTTTTTCCAATTTTTAAATCCTGTGAGCGTTAACTGTTACCATGGCCAAGTGATCTAATTTGTATAACACTGTGTGCGTATGGCTTCTTTTGCTTTGAAGATAAACACATGGGGCTACTCAACAATAAATTTCTTTGCTCCTATGAGCCGCTATGCAAGTGCTGGTGGAGGACCCCTTAAAGCTTCTCAGGAATTTAAACAAATGGTTAAAGCCTTGCATGGTGCTGGGATAGAGGTAAAGTATGTCTTTTCTGCAAAGTTCCTAATATTGCAGTTGTGAAACCTTATCCTTTTGGACAGGTCATTTTGGATGTTGTCTATAATCATACTAATGAAGCTGATGATGCCAACCCCTATACAACTTCATTTCGCGGCGTAGATAATAAGGTGATGTCATACTTCTGTTATGAGTATTTTAGTTACACTATTTTCATGCCTTGACTGTGTATTTTAATCCCCAAACAGTTGGAATTAAGGCTTAGCTCAACTAGATTTTACTGCCATCAATTAGAGAGAAAATTTCCTTGCACCTCCTAGGTCTTAAAGACTGAAATTTAATCAACTATATAAGAGCGAATTGATTCATTTTAGTCTTTATAAATATCGTTCATTTAATCTAAGCTTGAATTTTGCTAATAAGGAGGCTACAACTGTTTAGGGTTCTGAATTTTGGAGTTAACCTACAATTTCTAATTCGGAGTTGACCTACACGGTTCCCTTGTGGAATAAACTTCTGGCTGTGGCAGGATGTACAACTTTAAAACACTGGACATCTATTTTAAAATAAAGTATTCGAGGTATTATTTCAGATTTTTTTTTTATAAATGATGCATACTACATCTACAGGTTTACTACATGCTGGACGTAAACAACAATGGCAAATTACGTAACTACACTGGCTGCGGTAATTAATTCAAATGTCTTTACTAACTGTGTTCTTACCTGCAAATTCTGATGGTGCTGTTTTATCGAAGGCAAAGTGTATGAAATGTTTATATAGCATGAATGTGTTATAAATTATATCACATGGATATGGAATTGATTTGTCAATGAAGGGAAGGTGTATGTATTTTGCCAAAGTAAACTTTGAAAGTGACAATTTTTGGACTGTACTGCTGGATTTTGGACGCAAAACATGATTGACTTTGGCCTTGAATAAATGTTAAAACTAGCATTGTTAATATCTGAAGTTCTAAGATTTTGTATTTGTTGGTTTTCAGGGAACACATTAAACTGTAACCATCCTGTTGTCATGGAGCTCATTCTTGACAGTTTAAGACATTGGTAGGACACAATTCAGAGAGTACTAATTCATAGAAGGATTGTAACATTATATTTTTTAACTTATTGTGTTGTGATCTGTTTCAATCTGTTGGCATTTCTATCCATCTGGCGATTAACATTGTAATTGTATTTGTGATGTCTTTTATCATTTGACACAATATTGTAGTCATTGTTTATAAACTTATTCAAATGTGATATATGACATAAAAGTCTATAGCCTTAGTGCCCCCTATACCCTAACACCTTTTTTTTTTTCCTTAGTACTTTCATGGAATCATACCTTCTCCCATGATTCAGGAAATGAATTAATATTTAGGTGAAAATGACCCGTAATTTTGTTTAATATTGTTGAACTTAAGTTAGCCAATCCAAACTAATTGGCAATGGTCAGAGAAGCCCAAAAGTTTGTATATTGTGGTGCAAGACTTGGAATTCCCGATTTGGGATTTTATATTCTCATTAAGCCCTTGCCCTTGTGGCTAGACTCAGCCAAACATGTAGATCTATTATATTGGGTGATGTGGAGCATGTGTGGCCAAATTGGGCTGGACAAGTGGAGAAATTGCCTGTTATGGTGTCATGTTAGTATTAGAGCATGCAACCCTTAACCAATTGGCCATGAGGTAAAGGCCTGGACTTTATACATTCTGATGCAACACTAGAGAATTTCCAGTGTAAGAAGTTTAAATTTTTCGACAAAAATGATTAGTATAATATTTTCCCTTGTCTCATAAATCGTCTTCATTCGTTGATTTATACAATGAATAGCTATTTCATATCAAGCTTCATACTTCATCTTTTGTTACACATTTTCAGGGTTACTGAATATCATGTGGATGGATTTAGATTTGACCTTACCAGTGTTCTTTGTCGGGGAGCAGATGGGACTCCTCTTGACGCACCACCACTTATTAGGGTAAGTTATTTGCAAACCATACAGAAGTTTGCTTTGTGTATCTAGTTTTAAAATCAATGTCTTTGTTATTATGAAATTTTGAAAATGTCCGTTGTTACTTTTATAGTTACAAGTTGGTGGCCATTGCTATGGGCATAATTATATATGATTTTCCATGTAGACCTGCCTTCTAGTTAATGAGTGAAGTTCTAGATGTTTAATTGTGTGAGGATTGACTTAGCCTTGTTTGTTGGACCAGGCTATTGCAAAAGATGCCATCTTATCAAGATGTAAAATCATTTCCGAACCTTGGGATTGTGGAGGCCTTTATCTTGTTGGAAGATTTCCAAATTGGGACAGGTGATTCATTTTACAAATTTACAATTCATCATAGTTATGTGGGAGAAGCTGTTAGCCTGAGATTTCTAGAAGTAAATGTTACTTTCTTGTCAAAGAAAAAAGAGGACACTTTTTTGCATCCTCTAATTTTATATATATATATATTTTTTGTGTGTGAATAAAGTTGGCTTGCCGGAAAAATGTAACAATTCATTGTCTCCACCTATATCTGACTATTTTGCTTCTAGATTATGTTTTTTTTTCGTGCTTCATATTGTTTTTAAGGACCACTTCTTGGTCTGTACGGTTTGGAGCTGTGCATGAGATGTTTTTATTGTTTGCCGTTTGGTGAAGGATGCGAATGTTGATGTACCAATTTGTTTGTAAAGATCCTTGTATGCCTGTGAAAGTTTGGGTGGCTCTCGTCCATTACTCATGAAATTCCCTTAATGCAGGTGGGCTGAATGGAATGGGAAATATCGTGATGACTTAAGGAGATTTATAAAGGTATTCTTAAGAAATGATAGTCGTCTTAAATGCTCTATGACATAACCACGCTCTTAGCTTTAATGCAAAGTACAAGAACTGATATAACAACAAATATTAAAGTGCAAGTATGGATTATTACTCAAAAGGGATTTCCTCTCATTTTAATCCATAAAGGCTGAATTAGATAAGCAAGGGCTTGCATAAGATTCAATACATTTATTTATTTGGATCAGTGGATGCTTTTTGAAGCTTTGCCATAAACTGATTGAGTGGGATTAAGTTTAGTGTATTGTCATTTTGTTCAGTGTTAACACTGTTATGATATGTCTTTTGACTGCCATGAACTTTCTTTAATCATTACATTTATATTTGTCTTCCTTTTTTGCTGGGCATGACTTTTGCCATTTTATGGTTGTTGTTATTTGTACCTTCTAAGTACCACTTTCTTGTATTTTATTGTGTGGTTGGATTATAAATTACATAAAGCCACACACACACATGTATACACATACAAATAAATATGTATATATACATATTCAGATTTTTCATTGACTTTCCTTTATACAGGGTGACTCTGGTATGAAAGGAAGTTTTGCCACCCGCATTTCTGGATCTGCTGACCTTTACAAAGTAAGTTTTTTCATCAATATTATTGCATTATACTGTTTTCTGTTTACTATCATTTCCTTTTTTTCCATAACTATCAATTTGGTATTGTTGATGTTCACCATGCAAACTTGTTAAGCTGCCTAATCTGTATTTTGAATTTCAACTGGGATGATTTGCCCCAGCTTGAAAATTCAATAAAATTGAACATGGAACTGGGTTCAGTACTGGGATCGAAAACTTATCTCCCAAGTTTTATCGTCTCGGGTGAAGTTAGACGCGGGGATACCCCATTACAATCAAAAGAACAGAATGCCTTATATTTCATATTAAGGCAGCCATACATCTTTTCTGAAAATGATATTTTTCTTCACAAACTATCTTGATTAAAACTGGTCCCAGTACCCACATTACTGAAATTTTTTTATTCTGATGCAACCAAAGTACCCTCATGCTCATTGAATGTGCTTTTTTCCTTTCTAGTTTCCACAATACCCCAAAACTCTTTTTAGGTTTATGATTCTTTTTTCTATCACCATGGATAATAAAAAGATGTAGAGTATCTGATTTCACGACCTTGAACTACAATTATTATTTCTTCTGTTTTATGAACTTATCAACTTCTTAATCTGGATTTGTATTATTTTACTCGCTCTTTTCATCTGGGAATTTGTTTGGCCTCTGTTGAATGTACGACCATCCTGTAGTAGACGTACATTGCATCGTTTTTTCTACTACTAGCTAGTTGTTTAACTGCAAGTCTGCATCAGTGTTGTATTTTTTATTTATTTGTGTTTTACATTTTAATGCAAGCTCTGGTTACATGTTCTCATTATTTTCGCTTATTCCACAGGTGAATAAGCGCAAACCCTATCACAGTGTTAATTTTATTATTGCGCATGATGGATTCACACTATATGATCTTGTTTCATACAATTTCAAGGTACTTCAACATTTGTTAATGCATCAATTGTTTTTTGTTTATTTAAGTCTACATCATCCAGTTTGTCACTTCATTGTTGATTTTGCAGCACAATGATGCTAATGGAGAAAGAGGAAATGATGGAAATAACGATAATTTGAGCTGGAATTGTGGTCATGAAGGTAGGGCTAACTTCGACGCTTGCTCCTTGATATATTTTGTTATTATTCTAGCTTTAGTGTATTGGCAGGACTGAAAATTTGTGGTCAAGGCCACAGGGCATCAATTGATGCATCATTTTCAATTTCAAGCTAGCGTTGTATTAGTACGTGTACTGGGGAAGCCCGGGAGGGGGTGGTTATAAGTACAAATTCTACATCTTAAAAATAAAAGTTCATGTCCTATCTCTGTCTTTGGTTATTTAAGCATTAGATTTGATATTTTTTGTTATCTTCACCGAACTTCCTAAATGCCTAGGTAGATAAAGTTTTAATCAATGTAATTACAATGATAGTATCAAGTAGTGAACTGTCCATTTCCATGTTATGTAAAACCACAAAGTAAATAAATGTGGTGTACGTGCAATTTTGAGTTTTGTGCATATATTCTATAAGAGAAGATGTAACTTGTGCAAATGGGACGTACCAGTTCTCTAGTGAAATTGTCATGTATAAATGGGTACTGCTTAATTAAAAAATTATATTACATTTTGTCCCTGCAGCATTAGTTTGTGTTTCTATATGCATGTGTTGAAATTTCATTTTTTCCACATTTATTTGACAGGAGAAACTGATGATTCTACTGTTAAAGCTATTCGCTCCCGCCAAATGAAAAACTTTCATTTGGCATTAATGATATCCCAGGTTGTTCAAAATCTAATTTCATGTGTCATATCATATGCATGTGCTATCGTGCTTTCCGTTTGAGCTATATTAAACTTGTTAAGTTCAGACTTCAGTTACATGGTCTCAAAATTCAGCTTTTACTTGACATTTGCCGAATCTGGAAGCATTGAAAATTATTATGACCCTTGTAATGGGGTCCTGCCTTTTTTCTGCCTGTTGATTGGCGGTAAATAGATTTAAACCTCTGGTATGATTGTGTACTCTTGCTAGACAATTCTTTTCGGATCTGGCAACATTGATATCTTTAATATACTTAATTTGCATGCCACTTTGAGCACATTTAGTGCTGATGTAAGCTTCTGAATGCACTTGACCAGGGAACCCCAATGATGCTGATGGGGGATGAATATGGGCATACTCGACATGGAAATAACAACAGTTATGGGCATGATACTGCTCTTAACCATTTCCAGTGGGGACTGGTAAGTTTTTTTGTTCAGCTTTTGTTGAACTTTAATCTACGACTGGCATGTAATAATCTTATGGCATGACAGTTGAAGGCACGGAACAACAATCACTTCAGGTTTTTCAAGGAGGTCATAAAGTTTCGACAAGCACATCGTGTATTTGGTCGTGATACATTTCTTGAGAAAGTAATCTCCTTTCCTTTTGTTTTATTTTTTGAGGCATTCATGCTTGAATTTTAACTTTACGGATCCCCTTGTTCTAAGACTCATTGAACAATTATTGGTGTAGCATGATGTGACATGGCATGAAGACAACTGGTACAACTATGAGAGCAAATTCCTTGCATTTACGTAAGGACTTATGCCTGTTTTCTTTTTAAAGTACAGATTTTTGATACTGTAAATTTGAATATTCCTTTCAAGATATTGCGTGAGGGGAGTTGATGAGTAATTTGTTAAGTGATCATGTCTTGCTTCAAGGTATCCTTACGTTTGATGGCTGTTGGTCCTTAATGCGGTTTTGTACTTTTGAGCATGCACTGTTACTTTAGATACCACCTAGAAAAGCATCTGATTTTTCCGTTGTTTTTTCCGCTTTCTGCTAACATCAGTCTTGGACTTGATTCTATGGCTTGTTGTATAGCATTTTCCATTTTCCTTTTTTTCTTGTTCAATTTACATTTCTCTTGTTAGTAACTTTAACCTTGAAGATTATAAGTTCAAGACTGTTAAATGCATCAGAAACATACGTACTGAAACTTTTGTTTTGCAGGTTTCATGACAATAGCGAAGGCGACATCTATTTGGCATTCAATGCACATGACTATTTTATTAAAGTTCCAATGCCCGCACCACCGGTCAAGAGGAAATGGTTTCGTGTGGTTGGTTTTTCCCCCACTTCCATGCATAATCCTTTGTTTTCGAGAAATTGGTCACCAAAGGATCTGCATTTTTTACCATATGCATTCCTTTGGAAAATCATAGATTGCTGCGCTTCCGTTAATTTTGTTTCTTATTATCATCCCTCGTGTAAATAGCCCTGGTGATTCAAATAGTTGTTGACTTCAATGAAATGGAGCATATGTGTTCATTTCTCTATCATTATCATCCATTACCAAACTCTACTGAATACAAGCCTTGTTGAATTCCAGGTTGACACTAATTTGGAGTCTCCCAATGACATCGTGCCTGATGGCGTCCCGGGCCTTGCAGGCACTTACAACATGGCCCCCTTCTCCTCAATTCTTCTTCAAGCAAAGTGATGACATAGCATTCCGAAGCTGCCTGCGGATGAGTTTTCCAAATGAAGTGGATTATCTGGAAGCTGGGTGAAGAATTCGGGTTCTTTCGATCTTGAACAAGATTTTCTAGTTGCATTCTCAAACTCCTCCAGCTCTAGCAATGCGTGCTTATGCGACTGGGACCAGTAAAGTAAGTAGAGAGTAGTTAAAATCACCAATAAGAAAGAGGAGCCTCCAGCCTCAACCTTGTATATGCAGGGAGCTATGAAGACGTGTAATTACTAGAAATAAATGAGGTTCGTAGTGAAATTAAATATGAAAAAATGAAACACTTGTAACTTATTTGGTATCCAAAAATTATCGGATTAATTTCGTGTATGTAAAATTACTCTAATTATCAAAGTATTTGAATAGAAACATGGATTACTCGTGTTGTACGGTCATCCAATGAACACCATTGCCCGAGGAAAGGGAGAAAATCAGGGCTACCGCGTACAGAAGCTCTCCCACGGATTGTGGGAAGGCGTCTTGCGCAACAGTCCGACCAAGATACTTTTTTGACGCGATCTGCAAGAAAAACTTTGCACTTTTGACTTGATCAAGAGCAGTGAAGAGATTGTTGTCTAATTGTCTTATGATGCAACAGGGGGTACCTAGATAAGTGAATCACACCCACTATAACACATTTACGTAATAGAAAAAATTGTAGCAATGTGATGAGTAGATTTTATATTATATATTTAACCCTATTCTTAGTATATTTTGGAAAAATTTTGATACTTTGAAGTGTATTTTTGATATAGGACTTTCGACTTCATTTGGAGCAAAACTGGACCAAATGGACGAATTTTGGAGTAATTCCAGTTGGAGGATGTTCGTGAGTCACTTGGCTTGATTGTATCAAAATATCAGATTTTTTCAACAAGCGGTGATTTTCTGGCAATGAAATAAATGAGCAGTGCGCAGTGCTGGAATAGTGACGTTTTAGGCTTGAATTGCGTTTTTGGAGCCTAAGGTGACTTCAGATGGGTTCATAGCCTTCTGGAGATGTGTTCAGAATGTCCTAATCTTCAAAACAAGTTATTATGGGCTGGATTTAGAGGATATTTGAGGCTAAAACGTGGCTGGACAAGTACTTGACAGATTCTTCTAGTTTAATTAGAACTTTATTTTCTATTTTATTTTATTATTATTTAGTTTCTTAGTGGGAATGAAACACTTTGTTGTTAGGTTTTGTGCGCTGGCTTTAGGGGGATATTAAAAGGGTTTGGCCGGTTCTAGTTAAAAGGGGAGGGGGGCGCTGAATATTATTCAACTACACACTTTGCTAGGGTTTTTGGAGATTTTCTACTTTAAGATGTTTTCATTCCTTTTCTCCTTAATAATATTTTCTTTGATTTTTATTATGAGTATGCGTAACTAATTCCTTTGCTAGGGTTAGGCCATAAATCTTAGCATGAATATATGATTTTATTAATTTGCTTATGAATGGGTGCATGCTTACTTTGAATTATTAATTACCGCGATTAAAAATATGTATCTATTTTAATGACTGATCACCATTAGAATATTTAGACAAGTAATTTGATGCAATTTCTGTTGGAACATCACCCTGAAATTGAGGAGGGCTTCTTGTGATTAGTAATTGTAAGTTCACTTAAGGTGAATATCACGCTCTTAAGGGTTGCATGTTTTTTCAGAGGGTTTTCACGAAACTTAATGAGTCTTGCATGTTTATATTTGATCTGAACATCACAGACGGATTGCATGTTAGATATACGTTTTTTGCTTGAACATCACAAGGAAAATATGCATTAGGAAAATCTAACCTTCAAAGCATATATGTGGAAATTCATAAGTAATTGATAGATTTGCATAGGATTGTGACGATGACGGCTAAACCTTAGATTTCTCTAAATTGTTAATTTTAAAAACGTTTTTTTCTTCCTTGCTACCATTATTTCCAAATTGTCATATTTCTTTTATTGTTAATTTAATCTTTTCAAATTCATAAATCTCAAATCTTTGATAAAAATTTGTTTTAATAGTTAATTAAGAGTTGATTTAATTACAAATTAGTCAAACAATCCTTGGGGATAAAGACCTTGCATGAGCATTTATACTACAATTACCTTGTATTCTTGCAAGTATTTTCAGTGATTTTAACCCTATTTGCGCAGGTACTAAAAATCCTGTCACAATGGTCTCTCAATTTTAATCTAATTGGAGCAATTGACTCTCAACTAAAATTCCATGACCATTGGCCCCTCCAACTCATCAAAACGTGTAGCTATGATCATTTTCATCAACTCATTCAAGATTATGTCAAAATGAATCATGTCGGAATGACCATTGCTACAATTTGATTAAAGTTGAGGGACTATTACTCCAATTACGTTAAAGTTGAGGGATCATTTCTCCAATTGGGTTAAAATTGAGGGACCATTTCTACAATTTTTCTCATTTGGTTTTCCATATTTGCCTCTTGATTTAGCCTCACATGTGTGGCACATGACTCATTTTGATAGAAGTTCTAATGGAGTTGACGAAAATGACCATAGTTACATGTTTTGGATGAGTTCAAGGACCAATGGTCATAGGTTTTTAGTTAAGGGACTATTACTCCAATTGAGTTAAAATTGAGGAACCATTTCTACAATTTCCTCTATGAAATATAAAAGCGGTTGTGTTTTGGGAATTTCCAACTCTCTGCGGTCTACATCCACTCTTACCCATTTTTTGAAGATTTGGTTTTTATTCGTTCAATTTTATTTCTTCCTCTCCCTCCTACCACACCATTCTTCATTCATCATTTATCATCTATATCACGTACTTTCCTTTTCTAGAGATTAAATGTATAAGAGAGAGTCAATTACGTAATGAGTAAGATAATCATATCAAATATAAATAGAGTAATTTTGGGAGCCACGGGGAAGTTTCTCACCATATCCCACAATAAAAACAAAGGGTTTCAACATTTCCCATTTGCACAGGTGGTTAACTCCACTACTCTGTCTGTGTTTCCATTCATCTTCGTCTGTAAAATTCACATTTATGCATATCAAACCAGCCATGTTTTTGGTTCACGCGATATCAACTTTCGCTTCAATTAGAAATTAAAATTAATTCAACACCATAACCCTAATCAGGCACTTCAGAATCTAGTAGTAGTTTATAAATGTATGTGTTCAATGAAAGTATACAAATAATTAATTAAATAAGTTCCCAACCCTTATTTAAATGTAATCAATTTGTTTATCTGAGTCCTAATTCTTCTAGTCTATTTTAGACATACCCCAAATCCTTCTTAAGCATGTACTTTCTTTGGTCCTTTATGCGCATAACTATATTTATGGTACGAGTACATTGTCACTATACATTCTCATGCCATGAACGTATTAATTGTAACTTATATACTTTCCTATCATTTCCTCACAATTTGGATTGAAGTAACTAACTTATCAAAGAATGTTAGTACCTCAGCTGAACTACAAAACCATAATGTTAACAAAAATTAAAAGGGTTTCACATTAACGCATTTGTTTATCAATTCTAATTCAAAGTGTGTGCCAAAATAACACTGTTTTCCCGCTGCTCTTATAGTGCATACTTAGCCAACGTGCATGCATGCTCTGAGATGGATAAGATCTAAATAATATATCCATGCATGGCCCATGGGACAATATATTGACCTAGGTACGGTGTTTTAATAGCCTAATCTAAATGTTAATTAGTGTGATTTGACACTCCAAATGTCGATTATCTGCTTGAACATAGGATGATGTTGGCCACTCAAACCGAAACAAAAAGCAGTTGGATTGCCTGTAACGCATTATCATGCTTGGGCAAGGGGCAACAAAGAAAACACATACGAGCCACCACCACCACTCAGTGTCGAGGACGGGGCCATTAGGTACACCCAAAGTACCGTACCACCTGAATGTGGATGGCGCATGGAGACTTGAATCAGAGGTACGGGAGTGATAGAAGGAGGGTAACGTCGACGCTGACCATATATGCACGCGGAGGTTATGATAACGCCAAGGGATCGATAAGGAAGATAGTAGAGCTGAAGAATATAATTATTTGATACAAGATGCTAGGTATAAATCTCTTCACATTCTTGAGTTGGCCTCAGTGATTTGTATATTCAGCATGTGTTGTGCATAATGATCCTTCATCTCTCTCATACTCTTTGTTATAAACAATCTAAAATGACGTCGGTTGCCACTAGCATATTACAGTCTAGTAATATTTTTTTCTTCTTATAAGTAAAAGATCTTTAATTTAACTCACATAATTTGGGGTTCGTCTCACTGTATCCTATAGCTCAAATCTCTAACACATTAAATTAGAATATCATTGTATTGAATAAAATGGAGCAAGCTTGACCAAAGACAATTTTGCAATGTTAATGAGGGTAGTGTTTTTTCATTGTAAACAAAAGGTAAAAAAAAAAAAAAAAAAAAAATTAAAATGTGAATAAAGTAGGGTTAACAACTTCAATCCAATTGATTTTTTTTTCGAATCGTGAGTTTTTCAACATATTGTCAGATTACTATTGTCAGTTTGCAAGTAATCTGTGCTCAACCCTAGATTTCGAACGTTGAATCAAATTTAAATCTACACTTAAGCTTAGACCTTAGACTCCGATCTCTAACTTTGACCTTAAATTCAACGTCTCCAACATTTAATCTCATACGCCAATTTACCACTTGTAATTAAGTAAAGTAATTAGTTGTATGAAGAGGTTGGACCTGACCTTAGATCCATAGGGTAAATTTTGTCCACTAGGGATTGACGCAATTAACCTTATTCATTCATATTTTAAATTATTTATTTTCCTTTTGTTTACGATGAAAAAACACTTATATAAAACGACATTTGCGCTTTTCAATATACCATACTTGAAAGTGGGAAATATTTACCTTAAAGAGCACGGATAATGCTCCTACAAATCACAATTACCAAATTAATTCAGAGGTTAAAAATGAAAGATATTCTATTTTTATATATATCGATATATATATATATATATATATATATATATATATATAAAATAGAGAATAGAAAATCCAAGCAAAACACATAAATTTTCAGCTAATAAAAGTAAATCGAATTAAGATTTTTACCAGAAAAAACAAACGCGTTTGCAGGCCTACCAATATGGACGGCTGGGATTTCACCTTCCCCATACTTTTTTGCAAAAGCCTGGTCTTTCCATACACGTGTACGGGTGGGACATCAACGTCAACAGACTGAAATACAGACCCCAAAACCTCACTATATATATTCCTCCTCCTGTCTTTCCCTTTCAACCGTCTTTGTCCAAATCACAAACCCTCCTCCTCCCTCTCTATCTCTCCACTCTCTCTCTACCTGTCTGTGTTCTCCCTGCTTACTCACAATGGCTCGCTCTTCATTCGCGTTGTTGATGGTGACAGTGGCTCTCCTCGCCGCCTCCGCCTTCTCCGACGACAAGGCTAAGGTTGCCTCATCCACCTCCTCCCAATCACCATCATCCACTCCACCACCCTCATCAAACCCAGCAGCAGCTGCCAAGACACCATCCGCCACGCCGGCAGCGACCCCAGCCGCCACCCCAGCAGCGACCCCATCCGCCACCCAAGCAGCGACCCCATCCGCCACCCCAGCAGCGACCCCATCCGCCACACAAGCAGCGACCCCATCCGCCACCCCAGCAGCGACCCCATCCGCCTCCTCTGAGGCTCCCAAGTCCTCGGCTTCATCAACCTCTCCGTCCTCCGCCCCCACCACCTCCTCCTCCTCCTCCTCCCCATCCAGCTCTCCATCATCCGACTCTCCACCCTCACCACCCACCTCCACTCCCGCCTCCGGCCCATCCACCTCCGACGTCACATCTTCCGCTCCTACTGAGTCGACTACGTCTGCTGAGGCTCCCGCCCCATCTGGTGCAGCCGTGAACAGAGGCTTCTCTGCCGGTTCCGTGGTCGCCGTCGTCATCGCGGCGTCGTTTTTGGCCTAGATTTGTTTTGCGGACGAGGCCTTTATCCGCTGGTTCGGTCACCGAGAGAGAGATGCAGCAGGCGGATCTTGAGTTTCGTATATTAGCGGGTAGAATTTAACTACTATTTTTGGTTTTTTAGTTTTTTTCAATAAGGTGGATTCTTATTGGTGATGGAGATATTATTTGGACGGTGTTGATTTGATCGGACGGTGTTTCTACGGCAGATGATTACTCCATCGGCCTTAATTATTAATTATAATTATTATTATTAACTTCATCATTACTGTTGCTAATGATGATGACTATGGAGATTCTTTTGTTATGATCCAATGATATATATTAATTATATTTAATTCGTTGAGTTTAATATCTTTGATTTAAGCATGGTTGTGTCTCTTTGTTTCTTTAAGGACTCTCTGCGCCGTTTAATTAACTCATTATATGTGAGTAGTGACCTTAATTATTAATTCGAAAGTAATTTTCAAGTAAATTTAATATTTCGATTATTGTATGGTCTGGCTTTATTTTTACTAGATTGATAAATTATCAATTTAATTTTACCATTAATTTGTACTATTGAATTCAAGAAAAAATAATAAGTTTTATCCTTCTCACGCACTTGTTTTAATTTAGAGCACTTTTTTCATTTTTCCAAAGCACTTTTTTTTTTTTAATATTCTGTTTAAATAATATGACGTGAGAATCATACAAAGTAATGTTTAGTTTAAATAAATTAAACGGAGGGGGTACTGGAGTTTAATTCCTTGGTATATAGAATGTTAGCTTTATTTCGAATCTCTTATTTTTTTCAAATTATTAAAATAATTTGAGCCCTTTCTTTAATAATAATAAATTAAAAAGAAATCAGAACGGATATATTAAACATTAGTCTTTGATAATTTAAGAGATGGTGAGATTTAAAAAAGTTCCACTTTAAAAGTCCTTCAAAGAGAAATCTTAAAGGACTTTTAAAGTGGAACTTTTTATAATCCGTGCGTTGCTTTATTTTGTTTGTTTAACTATCGTGTTAATATTATAAAATAATTTAGTATTTCTCAGTTTCTTCAACTGATTTGGTTTTTGTCGTTTGGTGAATAAAAAGTAGAGCAAAGGTCTACGGAGTACAGACCCACGTGGTTTGCGACAGATAGACATGCATAAAGCAACACACTTTAGCTTTGGGAGAAGTTGAAAGAAAGTAAGGGTTTATGTTGGTTGAATCCGAATCCCCTTGAGGATTTCAAGAATCCGTAGACTATGTTTGTTCATTATATATAGTACTGTAAAAAAAACATTTAAAATTATTTATTTAAAATTAAATACAAATAATACCTGATAAAAATTAACCATACGGTATACAATAAACTAGTATGATTCATAAATTTCTAAGATCTTCGTATCCAGAGAGGATGTTGGTTTGGTATTAATTAATTTGTGGGCCTTTTGTGTTTCATAAAATTTTGTTGGTTCTACGATTTGATGACAATTGATGCTGATTAAAAACGTGCGATTAGATTCCTCTAGCGTATGGCACCTTAGGTTTTTTTGGCCGATCGGATAAGATTAGCTATACAGATTTGATCGTTTGACGTTCATTCGGATTAAATAAGTATCAGATTAATTTAATAAGTCTACTTATTTAACACAGTATACACCTGCTTATTAAAACCAACCAAAAGACTTGGATTATTAGTCGGTTTTGCTCTCTGCTCTCCTCGTCCTCGTCGCCCTCTCCTTGTGGCCTTCCTAGTCGCCTACTCTCCATCTGATAATTGGAGATGCCCACAAATTCTCTCACCGGTCGTCTAACTCACTCGCACCAACCACCACACAAAGAGAGTTTCATTCTCGTTTCACAACTGTCTATTCGAATCGGGTTTTTTTAGTACTGCAGTGGGTTTCAGATTTTAATTCTGATATTTGGGAGATCTGATAATTTGGCTGTTTGAATTTAAGTGGGATTTGGTTTTATCATTTTGCTGCCGCGATCTGGTTTGGGTTTTCTTAACCTGGGTTGGCTAAATCTTGGTTGAGAATTGATGATGGAATTTGAAAATTAAGAAAAAAAAATTTGGGCAATTTCTTTTTTTCTTAAAAAAAAAAAAAAAAAGATTTGGGGCTTATTTGGGGCTTTTTTAAGTGGAGAAACACTTGAAATTTTTTTTCCTCCAGTTGTATAAAAATATATGGCATAACATCTAGTGCTCTAGACATATTGAAAAGTCTCTCATAATTAAGCAATAATGCTTGAACCTAGAAAACGATACCTTTTCTTTCGTGCAAGCTCAAACCCAAAAAATGATCTTTTCAAGTTTTGTAAGGATGGCACAAGGCATTTCAAGGTATTTTTATTATAACAATTAATTTTGGTTGAATTCTAAAAAAAAAATAATATCAATTTACTGGTTTTAGTGGCGGATCCACAAAAGGGTTAACATGGTTAGTTGACCCCATGGCAGCCCGGAAATTTGTTTGGGAGTGTTTGATGACATTTGGATCATTCTATTAGTAATTACTTTGTGCACAAGTGTTTGACAAAATGTTTGAGCGAAACTTGACATCTTTTGACAATGTCTTTATATGCATTGCAAGGCTTGCTAGATGACTATAGCCAACTAACTATTTAACAAATGTCAACACTGAAAATTTACCTGTTGTTCTGTCCAAAAATGTTTGTGCGTTGCTTGTGCTATTTCCTTTTTGACCCCAAAGAATTTTTTCTGTATCCGTCACCGGCTGTTTTAACGTTATGAATTATAAGAACCAAAATGAAACCCTAGCAAATTACAGAGCATGATCTCTACCCTTTCGCGGTTTTTAGGATAATAATCGCGGGTTTGATCTAAATTTTGTTGCTGGGATTTAATTTTAAATTCACATGTCACAATCTCATCAATTTGGATGTCAATATTGTTCTGTTTTCGTGAAATTTCCCTCAAGAATCTTTGATGTGTGAAAAATGACATTGCGTGTGAGATTACAAGACATGTGGATCACGTACAAAACTGGACACGACAGCCAAACACCAAATTGTACAAAAAGATTGTCTTCACGCAACTAAGAAAGTTCTCAAATTACTTTACCGTACAAACATCAAATTCAAAATCATTTATTCTCTTCTCCTTCTTATTAACGCAGCAAAGAATTAAAATGTCTCGAAGAGACGAGGAATAGATGATTTAAGAATCGTTCTACAAAGAGTCGGATTCGCTCACGTCTGTGCGGAGATAGAATTTGGAAATCACTCAACTAACGACAACGGAATCACTCATGTCGCGAATCGTGAATTCACTTACACTGCCAAATCAAAACACTTGATTATTCGAAAGAAGAAACACTCACTTTAATTACAAAAAAAAAAATATGTTTTTCATTCATTCCAGCCTGTCAATGGCTTCTAATACATGATATTTATAAAGAGTACAAACACAAATAAAAACCCAAGTCCGAATTGGATTTTTAGTCTCCCCAATACTATTTAAAATGTTGTTAAATGGCTACTAATATTTGTGTTGCTCTAAAACTTAAATTAAATATATTTGATGGTTCCAATTACCATGAGACTCTTGGTAAATTTCTATACATGCAGCAAGTGGATTTTTACCATAGTGGTGGAAAAGTGTTGAGTTTTTGCATGATGACGTGGGTTCGAACCCCGTCAATGATTAATCTAACATCTAATATAACAAAATCTATCATTTGAACAAAAAAAAAGAAAAAAAAAAAATCTATACATGCATGAGAGCCTTGATTACTGCATCAATTATAATCTAAACATCATCTCTTCCAGTCACTTATTACTACAGGCTCATTTGTAAATAAGAGGTCTTAGAGGATATTATCTAACACTGCAAATTGACGATTCAAATTTTACAATGACGAGTTTGATACCTTTTTTTTTTTTTTTTTTTTTTTTTTTTTGTGCCATCCTTTAGTGTAAAAATTTCATTATGTGAAAAAGATCGCCTTTTGAAGAATTCAATGTGAGGATGCTATTTATTATCATAACCATCCGTTTGTTCGATACATTGATGTCTTGATGACTAAACAATTTTTGAATCAAATAATTTTTTGAGTGATAATACATATTTAGATGATGATAAAAAAAAATGATTTCGACTATGAAGTTTGTACAGTAAAACGATGTCAGGGAAGAACAACTTCCTTTCTTAAGGGAGGAGGGAAGTATTATCCGATGTGGAAATGAGCTCAAGCTTATGATTAGCTAAGTTGAGCTGGAATAAGCCACAAATGATCCAAACTTGAATCGTACGTATCCAATTTGCAGCCTTAGATGTAAGCAATGAACTTGAAAGTGAAAAGAAATCACTCGGCTACAGATAAATTACAATCTGACATGTGTACGTTCATTCGATTTTTTAACTAGTTAAGCTATGAGATGCCTGAGATTTGCAGGTTACAATCTTAATACAAAAGGGGTGTGCTGTCCACACCCTATTTTACTTCTTACACACCCCTTGTTAATTTCTATATGTTGATTTTCTTCAATTCATCCAATCTGACGGCCGAAAATTAGAAGGATGTGTGAAAAGTAAAATGGAGTGTGTGAATATCGCATCCCAATACAAAATTGTAAATTAACACCACCTTTTATAACCTAATCCCTTTTTCTTTCATTTCTTAGTTAATTTATCAATTTACCTTCATTTTATAATTTGGTTTACCAGTTTGCTATCCATTGGGCTCTAGTTCAGCTTGTGTGTTACAATTGGGTTCAGAACAATTCGACCTTGTTTCCAATGGGCCTATGGGCCAACTCGTTGCCTCTGATGTTAAACTTTAGTCATTTTTTACCCTGCCCGTGATCACATTGCAAATCATTTCAATTTGTACTTTTTTTTTTCATATGCCATTGTTATAATTTTCATTCGGTTAATGAAGTTAATTAAATCACTCCGAGATTATTTTTCTTTTCAAATTTCATATTTATAGTAGCAAATATTGATTAACTACCAAACAGAATTAGAATGAAAAAAAATAAGAATCATTCTCGTTCATGTTTGAAAAGTTATAGTACGTGAAATTGTTGTTGAGTGAGATGGGTTTGGAAATCATGGTCCTTCAAAAGCAAAGTGCATAATATATATGAACCTCAATCATGCTACACAAATAATGTATCATGGACCCCAGAAACTCAAGAGTACTTAAAATTTAACACAAGAAGAAATAAACTAGCACTGCCTCTATCCTGGCACTTGGAGTGATATCATCTCATCAGCTGCCAAACTTAAATTAGAAGGAACATACAAAAACCAACCAAACTAATCACACTCCACAAAGTCACAACAAGAGAGCTAGAGTGGCTACTCCCATTACCAGTTGATGAGGGTTTGGTGGTACTTGCAGGGGTGGTAACTGTAGAGTTACTGTCGGAACCACCGGATGGTGCTGCGGTTGATCCTGACTCTACAGTCACAGAAAGCTTCATCCCCATCGAACAATGCCCAACCGAGCTACAAATGTAGTTATGAGTCCCGGCAGTCTTGAGGGGGATGGTGGTGGTTCCGCCACGATGACTTTTAATTGAATTTTGCAGAGTGCAAGTTTTGTAGTCACTGTCAGTCACTTCTTCCACCGTGTGCTGACTTTGATACTTGAACACTAACATGTACCAAAATTTAGGAAAAATTGACACAATCAGTTCAAACGTAAACCAAGTGGCAGTGTTACTAGACTATAAATAATTCTAACACCACACTCGTTAAATAAAATTGACCTGATCAATTATCTAAATTGATTATCTATAAGTTATTCTCAAAACAAGTATCTAGATTGAATGTTTGTACTTAATTTCCAAACTTTACTCATTAAACAAGAGCTCCCTTAATCGATAGTCTAGAATGAATCTATACGTAACTCTGAAACAACACATCAAAATAACACCTCATAAACATTATTTTTGAAGCATGTTCACGACAAATAATTAAAAGGGAGTAAGGACTTTACCCAGGCTGTCACCAACTTCAAAGGTCTTGCCACTAGTCCAAGTGCTATAATCCACACCAGTATCCCACCCAGAGGAGTCTCCAACGGTGTACACAGTGGCTAAGCAGCTTGGCATCATGACCATGGCAAAAACGAGGATTAAACCCACAGTTCTGGCCATTCTCGATGAGCTAGCTACAATGTGTGTGTGTGAGAGAGAGAGAGAGAGAGAGAGAGAAGAAGAAGCCTTTTGTGATGATATAATTCTAAAGAGTGGGAATTCAGTTACATAATGGTATGAAGGGGGTTGGAGTAGGTAGGGTTTGGTGGCCCACTTGGTCGACTTACTTCCGATGAAATGCAAAATGTTCCGTCCATTGCATGGGGATGACTTGGGTTAAGATGTCACACCTAATGCTTTGTTATAATAATGTGACCCTTTTTTCTTTTTATTTCTTTTTGCATTGTTAATCTCCTAACTTTCACAAGAAAGAAATGTGATGATAAATACGGCCATCATAATCTAGGTTTGTTAGGAAAATGTTCTATATTTCTTAAACCCATTTCTAAGCACCAAAGTGGAATAATCAAATTAAAGAAAAATAGGAGACGTAATGATTTTTTAAGAGTGCAAATAACATTTCCCTAATAGAAATGTGAGTTTTATTGGTTCTGCATTGACATAACACTAAAACAAGCAGGAGGTGATCTCCCTTTCATGACCCCCAACGCAAGGGCAGGAGTAGCAAGCCGAACTTGTGATTGACATGGGAACAAAAAATTCTCGGTGTCGAGGGAGATTTGAGATTATATAAGTAACTTAGTGCAACATGACAAATTTCATTGAGAGGAATCAAAGCTCTTTACGGATTGTCTTCAATGAACACACTTACACAAGTTCTGGGACAAAAATAAAATAGAAATAAGTTTAGAATCGAAGCAAGAAAATCGTAAGAAGTCAAGAGAACAAATTTGCAATTAACCCTAAATTCAAATATAAAGAAAAAAAAAAGTCTTAGTGTTAGTTACTAGTTAGCCTGAAAAGAACGTAAAGCTTATTAATATTATTTCTAGTTCTGGTTAATCTTTTTATTCTTGTCCAAGCACAAACATAGGTCAAAGTGGGTTTGATCTTTGGAAATGAGAAGTCACATTCTCTGAGCAAAACGGTTCACCTAACAAAGTGAGCATTAGACGTTACTAGATAATATGCCCGCGCGTTACGGCGGGAACCAACCGTCATGAATGAACAGAGGGACACATGAGTGAATGAGGTCAATAAAATAAGCAGCTTGGCTTTTATATACATTCAACTGAGTATGGCTTATTCAGGTACACCAAGAATCGCTACTATATTTGAAATGAATTTGGTGGATTAGAAACACAATAATCTCATGCAACTAAGATCATCTAATACTTTCAACACTATTTGCAACTCAACTACAATACCTATTATTGATTAAGAATTAATTCCTAACCCATTACTCAAAAACCTAAATTTCATAAGAAAATGAAGAAGAAAAAAATGAGCAAAATTTTTGGTAAAACTCAATAATTGTTTCTAAATATACCTTCTCAGAATTTCAGCACTGCTTTGATGATCTATAAAGAAGACAGCCTTGGAGAGTTTGGAATTGAAGTAAGGTATACATTTTGGTGGCGGCGAACTTGTCCCGGAACTTCAGAAACCCAAATAAAAAATATGATGATTAAGTAAAGCAGCAAATGATTACACATATGTATAATAATATATATATATATATATATATAGAGAGAGAGAGAGAGAGAGAGAGAGAGAGAGAGATAAACACACAAACACAAATCAATGTTTCAATTTGTATCTTATCAAAAGCTTAAACCTCCAACTAATCATTCTCTCCCAGAGGTCATCAGAAATGTGATTCTTCTGAGAATCGAAGTTTAAGGAGAGGATTTGTTCGTCCCCGGGAAACCACAAATACAATCAAATAAGCTGCCAAAAGAACATTAATAAATGAAAAATAAAAAAACAAAGAAATAATGAGAAACCAAAATATGCATCTCAAAATCTAATCACTTTTTAGCCTGCTGGCCATTTTTAGTTCTTGAATTTAAACAGTTAAACCATGACTCAGCACATGAATGAAGTGAGAGCGTGAAAGATAAGTGGGATAAGCTAAAAGTCATCCTCGAGTCATGCATTAACTTTCAAACTGTTCCAAAATAGCAAACATCTTTAACAAATGAATAACTTAAATGCTTAAGTTAGCCATAGAAAGCCTGCAGAACAAAGTTAAACATGAAGAATGAACAAAATGACAGACAGATTTAAACAGCATAGCAAAAAAGGCGTGCAACGCTGAATTCTTCTCGATTTACCTATTTAGTGAGTTATTGGACCTATTTAGAGAGTTTCTGGACTGAAATGAAGCCAACTCTGCAACAGAGAAACAAATGGAAAAGTCAAAATCCAGAAATCCAAGTTTAACTCAATCAAATATAATAACCAATGAAAGCTGCAAGCTCCAAATACTCAGCAACGTAGAAAAAAAAATTTGTTTTTCAAAGACTTAATTGGTCCTCTATTTTATTAATTATCGTTTGGGAAAGGAAATTTGAGACAACACCTTATCAAAGAGAACCATATATGCATTTAAGTCATGGTACAATGGGCGGCATTCGCTGCTGCAGTGATCTAATGCTTTGGCAATGTTCAGAGCAACTGTTAGTCGTATAGCCCACTCAATGGTCTGATTCTCCCCTGTCAAGGAAGTGTGAGGTGAATTTATACCTGAAGCGCTTTGAAAAGATATAGGCAATAAATTTCAGAGGTCACTTATTAGGAATATGAGAATGGGAAAAGCAAAATAGCAGTCACAATTTGAAATGAAAATAGCACACGTGTAGATAATAAATCAGCTTTGTGAAAGTGGTTTGAGATCAGAATATTATGCTCAAGCAGATCAAATGCATTCTTCAAAGCGATGAATGACAAAAAAAATCAATATCTTATGTAAAAGAAGAGAAAATTATATCTTTGCAGGACTGTGGCCTCATCCAAAAGTCTAACCAAAACAACATTTTAAAAGTAGTAGTCGAAAGTAAGAATTGAAACTGAAGAAGTAGGAAAAACAAAATGTTTAAACAGAAAACAGGCAACTTTGAAATATCCAACTTTATATGTCAGGTTTATCTTTTGACAACACCATAGCATCTTTAATCGGTATGGCCTGTGCAAAATGAAATTGTCAATCCTGATTCACAGAGAAGAAAAAATCAACTCCCATATAAATTAAGATACCATCCAACATCCCTAGTCCTTATTAGCCCCCAATCCCAATCGAAAATCCCAACAGCACAAACATTATTAGTCCTAACAATGTAAAAATCTATATGCACACATATATTCACACAAAAATATATTTACAGATATATTTATATACACGGACAACATTGAGTTCAAACCAAATCTATAGTCCAAACAATGTACTAAACACATAATAAACATAAATCCAATGTACCTCCAACAGAGACTTGAACCATCTTTCAAGAGTCACCATAGCTTTCCTTTGCCCTTTTTCTCTTTCTAATCTCTGTAGATTTTATCTGGAAACATAAATAAACTACAAAATCAGAACTCGCTTATACTGGATCAATGTTTTGCTCTGAAATCTCTATTTTAGACTTAGTATCGAGAAACGAAAAGTCTTATATGCAAAAGATAACTCATTCATCACAAAGCAACAATACATTTGCAGTAACTGTTTAAATCAGAACATATGATTATCATGAACTGCAGCATTAGCATTCTAATTAGACACTTGTAGCCATAAAATTGAACATTTCACTACCGTGTTTGATCGCATCAAAACAATCTGATTATCGATAATTACCTTAGCAGAAGCTTGAATTTCTCTGGCAGTCATATCCAAAGCAAGTGCATAACCTTACACCATCCGATTCTTGATTCATGAGGATGGAATTAGAAGTATGTCATTGCATTTCTCGATTGTCATTCCAATATGGATGTTAATTGGACTCTATTAATATTGAACCTATCAGATGAGAAATTAAACAGAAGAAAAATCAAAAGTTTCTTAACTGAACATGCTCATGAAGGGGTAATAGGTTGCTGATACAAAGAAAAAAAGACAGATTTTATCTACACATCACCATAAGAAAGAAAACGATCACAAAGTACTTTTTTTTCTTAGCAACTTCGTGGAACAGAAAGAAGCAGGATACATAAGGGGCAAAACAATCTTCTTACTCGTACATCAAAGCAAAAGAACAACCATTATATTAGTATGCCATTATCATCTGGGGAACAAATCCAATTGGCAGCTTTTACATACCTATAATTATAAGCAAAGTTTGGAATTCACAAAAAATACTGGGCAAATACTAAGACTGCCATTTGAAAAAGCTAAACAACAACAAACTTTGACAAATCAACTACAACTAAATTCAGATGACATTCGATATATGAAGACATTCTGAGAAATCAAAGGCTCTGAAATCAATACCATATTTCATGTGCCTTTTACTGATAGTGAACCCAGCAGCAAACCAGGATAAAAAATTGATTTAGAACCTTTCTATCTTTGTCCTTGTAAATATGATATTTTGGCATCGGCAATACATCACAAAAAAAAAAAAAAAAAAAAAAAAAACACAAACAAACAAACACACAAATATATTTGAACTCACAGAAAATATAGAATGAACATAAAAAAGGCAAATTATGAACGTTTAGAAGCTAATTTCAATAGCAATTAAGCAACCAAGCTCTCTCAACACCGCGATTCAGAACCCCCCAGGAACCCAGAAATTTAATGAAAAATTTTCTAATCATTCAATTGGATTAGACAAAATCAAGAATTTTTTTTTCTAAAGCCCAATTATATTAAATCACAAATTTGAAGCAGATTTTGACATGCAATAAGTGAATAAGATAGGAATCGCTTCAGACTAACCTCGATGGCAGGGCCTCCGGAATCGCCCGATCCGAACCAAGCTCCTAGGTTATAGGGAGATGTTGATGTGAAATTCAACACGCAAACCTTTGACGCAGCTGTGGCGCCTGGTGGTCGTGGGGGTTCCACACTGGGAGAGACTCCAGAAGAGGAATCTAGTTTTCTGGTTCAGAGAAAAGGGAATGAAGGAAAATAGTGGAGAAGAGGGAAAACGCTGTTGAAATCTTGCAGGAACAACCCTAGGTCGAGCTTTCGAAACCAACCCCTTTCTCTCCCTCGAATCGTACACCCCCAGTGACTCTATCTGCCTGCAAGCCGCATGCCTTCCTCTCACCAAATCTCTATCTCTCTCCCTCCCTGTCTCTCTTCTCTCTCTGCTCGCTCGCTCTCTCACCGAGTCCCACTGCAGCTCACAAAGAAAGGAAATGAAAGTCGCTAACCCACCCAACCCATTCGAAACCCTACAGACTAAAATGACCATCGCGCCGCTGCCTTTTCCAGGATCATCAACCAGCGGCATGAAGATCAGCGGCAGAGAGAGTCAGTGGCAGCCTCGTAAATAAAGTGAAATTCGACTCCAAAGACTATTCATTTGTACAGTGCAATTGAAAAGCCTTCTTTAGACTAATGTAATGGGCATGGGCATGATGTTCTGTTCATGCATGAGATGAGTCATGAGACTCATGACCCAAATAAAAAATGCGAGTCAAACTTTTTCATATGTGAAAAGTAGGGTTTGATTATTTTGGTTTTGGTACACCAACCACCCACGTTAGGGAATCTGGCTAGTAAACAATTGCTCAGGGAAAAGAATTATGATATGAATCCCAAGTGTTTTGAGGGAGACAGTTTGAAGAATTAGAATTAAGATTGTCTTCACGCAACTAAGAAAGTTCTCAAATTACTTTATCGTACAAACGTCAAATTCAAAGTCATTTATTCTCTTCTCCTTCTTATTAACGTAGGAAATAATCAAATAGTCTCGAAGAGACGAGGAATAGATGACTTAGGAATGTCTCAACCAAGAGGTGGATTCGCTCACATTTGTACAGACATAGAACTTGGAAATCACTCGACCAATGGCAACGAATCACTCATGTCGCTAATCGTGAATTCACTCACACAACCAAATCAAAATGTTTGATTTTTCGAAAGAAGAAATACTCACTTTAATTGCACAAAAGAAATATATTTTTCATTCATTCCAGCTTGTCAATGGCTTCTAATACATGATATTTATAAAGAGTACAAACACAAATAAAAACCTAAGTCCGAATTGGACTTTTACTCTCCCCAAAACTATTTAAAATGTTGTTAAATGACTACTAATATTTGTGTTGCTCTATAACTTAAAATTAAATATATTTGATGATTTCAATATCCATGAGACTCTTGGTAAATTTCTATACATGCATTAAGTGGGACTTTACCACAATATTGGAAAGGTGTTGAGCTCTTACATGGTGACGTGGGTTCGAACTCTATCGATGGCTAATCTAACATCTAATCTAACAAAATCTATCGTTTGAACAAAAAAAAAAAAAAATCTATACATGCATGAGAGCCTTGATTACTGCATCAATTATAATATAAACATCATCTCTTCAAGTCACTTATTACTATAGTCTCATTTGTAAGTAAGAGGTCTTAGAGAATATTATCTAAGACTGCAAATTGATGATTCGAATTTTACAATGATGACGAGTTTGATACTATTTTTTTCTTGGGCCATCCTTTGGTGTAAGAATGTCATTATGTGAAAAAAAATTCGCCTTTTGAAGAATTCATTCAATGTGAGGATGCTATTTATTATCATAACCATCAGTTTGTTCGACACATTGATGACTTGATGACTAAACAATTTCCAAATCAAAGAATTTTTTGAGTGATGATACATATTTAGATGATAAAAGAAATGATTTCGACTATTAAGTTTGTATGGTAAAACGATGTCAGGGAAGAAAAATTTCATTTCTTAAGGGCGAAGAGAAGTATTATCCGATGTGGAAATAAACTCAATCTTATGGTTAGCTAAGTTGAGCTGGAATAAGCCACAAATGACCCAAACTTGAAGTGTACGTATCCAATTTACAGCCTTCGATGTATGCAATGAACTTGAAAATAAAAAAAAATCACTCAGCTATAGATAAATTACAATATGACATATGTACGTTCATTTATTTTTTTTAACTAGTTAAGCTATGAGATAACTGAGATTGTGAATTGCAGGTTACAATCTTAATACAAAATTGTAAATTAACACCACTTTTTATAACCTAATCCATTTTACTTTTATTTCTTAGTTAATTTATCAATTTACCTTCATTTTATAATTTGGTTTACCAGTTTATTATCCATTGGGCTCTAGTTCAGCTTGTGTGTTACAATGTGTTACATTTAGTTCAGCTAGTTAATTTATCAATTATCTCTTATTCGTTGCCTCTGTGGTTAAACTTCAGTCATTTTTTATTTTTCTTTCATATTCTCTTTCCACCTCCACAAATTCTTCTTTTTTTTTCTTTTTTTTCTTTTTTTTTTTAAAGGGGGAAATCGATGGTAAGCTGCGGCTATCCATCCCTTCCAGGTTTAGAGAGGTTATGGGAATTTTACCTTACCCGTGACCACATTGCAAATCTTTTCAATTTGTACTTTTTTTTCACTTAATGCAATTGTTATAATTTTCATTCGGTTAACGAAGTTAATTAAATCACTCCAAGATTATTTTTCTTTTCAAATTTCATATTTATAGTAGCAAATATTGATTAACTACCAAAACAGAATTAGAATGAAAAAAATAAGAATCATTCTCGTTCATGTTTGAAAAGTTATAGTACGTGAAATTGTTGTTGAGTGAGATGGGTTTGGGAATCATGGTCCTTCAAAAGCAAAGTGCATAATATATATGAACCTCAATCATGCTACACAAATAATGTATCATGGACCCCAGAAACTCAAGAGTACTTAAAATACCCTAAAATTTAAACAAGAAGAAATAAACTAGCACTGCCTCTATCCTGGCACTTGGAGTGATATCATCTCATCAGCTGCCAAACTTAAATTAGAAGGAACATACAAAAACCAACCAAACTAATCACACTCCACAAAGTCACAACAAGAGAGCTAGAGTGGCTACTCCCATCACTAGTTGATGAGGGTTTGGTGGTACTTGCAGGGGTGGTAACTGTAGAGTTACCGTCGGAACCACCGGATGTTGATTTACCGTTGCCGGATGGTACTGCGGTTGATCCCGACGCTACAGTCACAGAAAGCTTCATCCCCATTGTACAATGCCCAACCGTGCCACAAATGTAGTTATGAGTCCCGGCAGTCTTGAGGGGGATGGTGGTGGTTCCGCTTCTATCACTTGTAATTGAATTTCCCACAGTGCAAGTTTTGTAGTCACTGTCAGTCACTTCGTCCACCGTGTGCCCACTTCCATAGTTGAACACTAACAAGTACAAAAATTTAGGAAAATTTGACACAATCAATTCAAACGTAAACCAAGTCGCAGTGTTACTAGACTATAAATAATTCTAACACCACACGTTAAATAAAATTGACCTAATCAATTATCTAAATTGATTATCTATACCTAATTTTCAAAACACGTATCTAGATTGAATGTTCGTTTTCAAACTTAACTCATTAAACAAGAGCTCTCTTAATCAATAGTCTAGATTTACGGAATTCTGAAACGACACATCAAAATAACACCTCATAAGCATTATTTTTGAAGCATGTTCACGATAAATAATTAAAAGGGAGTAAGGATTTTACCCAGGCTGTCACCCACTTTAAAGGTCTTGCCACTAGTCCAAGTGCTATAATCCACACCACTAGCCCACCCAGAGGAGTCTCCAACGGTGTACACAGTGGCTAAGCAGCTTGGCATCATGACCACGGCAACAACCAGGACTAAACCCACAATTCTGGCCATTCTCGATGAGCCAGCTACAATGAGAGAGAGAGAGAGAGAGAGAGAGAGAGAGAGAGAGAGAGAGAGGGAGAAGAAGAAGCCTTTTGTGATGATATGATTCTAAAGAGTGGGAATTCAGTTATATAATGGTATGAAGGGGGTTGGAGTAAGTAGGGTTTGGTGGCCCTTGGTCGACTTACTTGTGATGAAATGCAACATGTTCCATCAAGGAACTCATTGCATGGGGATGACCTAGGTTAGACGTCACACCTAATGCTTTGTTAACTTATAATAATGTGACCCTTTTTTCTTTTTATTTCTTTTTGCATTGTTAATCTCTTAACTTTCACAAGAAAGAAATGTAATGATAAATAAGGCTATCATAATCTAGGTTTGTTAGGATAATGTTCTATCTTTCTTTTAAACCCCTTTCTAAGCACCAAAGTGGACTTAAATTAAAGAAATGTGATCCAAGGGTTGGTTTACTTTTAATTTGTTGTATGGCTTTGTGGATTGACCTTTCACCATCTCTTTAATGATGGATTGCGAATTAAGAAAAGATTAACATGTTATGCTTATAAGAGCTATGATTATTGCCAACGAGAATCCAAAGACAATCATAATAGACATAAAATATGTGAAAGATGGTACATTTGAAATTTTGTAGTCTTAGCACCCTAAACCCTTATTACAGACATATGGAAATGTGTTGATACTCCAAATTAGTCAGCCTGCAATACTCCCATAAAGAAATATAGGAGAGAATAACATTAAAAATGAGTACGTAATGACTTTAAGAGTGCAAATAACATTTTCCTAATAGAAATGTGAGTTTTATTGGTTTAGTATTGACATCAGGCTTAAACAAGCTGGAGGTGATCTACTTTTCATGACCCTGAATGCAAGGGTAGAGAAGTAGCAAGCCGAACTTTTTAGTGGCATGGACACATAAAAAATTCTCAACGTTGAGAGATGTTTGAGATTAAATAAGTAACTTAGTACAACAAGGCAAATTTCATTAAGAGGAATCAAAGCTCTAACAATGAGCACACTTACAAAAGTTCATGTACAAAAGTAAAATAGAAATAAGTTTAGAATCGAAGCAAGAAAATCGTATGAAGTAAAGAGAACAAATTTGCAATTAACCCTAAATTCAAATATAAAGAAAGAAAAAAAGTCTCCGTGTTGGTTACTTAGTGCTAGTTACTAGTTAGCATGAAAAGAACGTAAACCTTACTAATATTATTTCTAGTTCTGGTTAATCTTTTTATTCTTGTCCGATTACAAACATAGGTCAAAGTGGGTTTGGTCTTTGGAGATGAGAAGTCACATTCTGTGAGCAAGACGGTTCACCTAACAAAGTGAGCATTAGACGTTATGGGCATCATTTTCTGTTCATGCATGAGATGAGTCATGACCCAAATAAAAAATGTGGGTCCATCTCACCACATGTCAAACCTTTTCATATGTGAAAAATAGGGTTTGATTACTCTGGTTTTGGTAAGGGTTGTTGGAGGCCATATGGTTCCACCAACTGCCTATGTTAGGGAATCTGGCTAGTAAACAATTGCTCAGGGAAAAAAAGAATTATGATATGAATCCCAAGTGTTTTGAGGGTGATAGTTGAAGAATTAGAATTAAGATAGGTTCACTGTTCGATTCTATCAATATAAATGAAAAAGTTAAAATAAAATTATACAATACAGTATTTAAACAGATTCATAGTTTTACTTTTAAAACTTATACTCAACGAAATAGAGAGTTTTCTAGTTATTCTCAAACTTTTAGAGCACAAACTTCGGATTTACTTCAGAGTTCTTGAGAATGGTTGCACATGTAATAATGCAATGACATTTTTTCTTTTCTTTTCTAGAATCATACTTTGAAACGTAGCTAGTTCCTTCGTGAAGAATAATATTCGCATCCCATAACGGTTCATCATGAAAATGTTACTTGGTACTTACACCATCAATTTGTTTCGTTCATTTGATGATTAAAGGATCTCTGATTTTAATAATTTTTTGTAAGTCGGATCTTTAAGTGTTGATTAAGAATTTGACTAATTCCGAGTATGAAATTTGTATGTGGCACGAAATAGACTAAAAGTGGACAGTCCCAAAACAAATCCTGAAAAATCTCCAATGTCATAATGCATACCTAATCCTTAACTAAAATCTCAACGTAAAAAAGCATTCAATCTCTTTTTTGGTTGTGTGTTTTTCTTTCAAATGAAGACACAGTACTCACACTCTAATAATGTAGGCAAAGATCATCCGCATGGCAATCTACGTCCTAAAAGATATAGGAACTGGACCAAGTCTAGTGATACTTCTTCAAATGTTGGCACATGTTTCAAGTTTGTAGTCGCTTATGCCGTGAATACGAAAAACGAAAAACAAAGGAAACTTGATTAGGATTCCATTTTTTTCCTTTATAAGGAAGACGAAATGTCACATATATAAGAAATAAGATCACAAAAATGAACCTAAAGTCTTAGAGTTAGGTGACAAGATACAGATCAAGAGACTGAAATATTTTCGAGTACAAGTAGCTCAATTTATCCAAACTTGTAGCCTACGTACATAACCAGCTTCGAGCCTTCCAGCAACTTGTACAAGTACCAAAGTGACGGAATCCATTGAACGTTCCTCCCCCTTCCCTCCCAAACGATGGGCGAGAATCTCACCAAGTATGCAGGGAAAGTCCGTGTGAGCATGCACAAATGTTCCTGCAAACGAAAGGGAAGGAGAGAGATTATTACTATGATGGTACCCAAAGCACAGATAATTGTTTAACTAGAATGCTTGAACAAGCTAACAAGTGTTTGCTTATATCATGGCTGATCAATAATATTGCAAGTTAGCTGCCAAACATTTGACCCCACTCTCTAGGTAAATCAACCAAGTTCAAAAACTCATTCAGCCTTATATAGTAAATTTGTCTACCACTCTCTAGCACCCAAATTATTCTAGAAGATCAAGGCAACCGGTACTTTTTAACTACACTTTTCCTGTATCATTATCCCGAGGTCCAGAACATCTCACAGCTTTCCTGTTGGTATGGTTCATAGTTTGGAATCCAAAGAGAGATGCTAAGTTGCTATGCAAAGTGCAAACAAAGACATGTTGATCAAATAAATTCATGGCGTTGAGAGAGGCTAAATGCGACGACCTCCATTCAACTTTAGGTCAATGGGTAAAAAATAACGGACTTTACTTTCAATCTATGTAATTAAACTTCTGGATGAAGACATTAGCCATTTACAGTACATATCTAATTCGAAGTATTTTAAACAATGCAGAAGTTACTGCAGAAATTTTGGTACCATATTACTATGCATATTCTAGTGAACCAACTAATGCTCCGCCACTGAAAGAACTAATTATCTGACTAACAAAATGTTTATTAGAAAGCTAAACAAAAATCAAAAGGGCATACCACATAGCAAGTTGCATTAGTTTCAAACAAGCAGAACATGATTTAAAGAGAGGACATACCTACACAAATATGATGTGAAGATAATGCAGAAATTTCACCGTGCCAGCCAAATTTCAGTTTGTATCACTGACAATTGTGTTCAGTCTGTAGATTTATCACCCAACTTAGAACTTTCTGTTTTCGGCACTTTAACAAATTGTTTAGCACGTGCCACACGAATTCGTCTTCCCATAAGCAGCTGCAGGAAACAAAAGTTCCAAGGGGAAATCTTCATTTTAATATCAATTACTAAAAGTCTGTATAGAATGCGGTTGAGAATTTTAACTTTTCATGCCCTAGACATTATTTGAACACATAATTTAAATTGAATCAGAACAATCATTAAACAGAAAATTACCTTCCTGTGGGAAGCAGAAAGAGCTGCCTCAGCCTCGGCCTTGGTTTTGAAGCCCACAAATCCATATCCTGCGGACCTTCTCGGGTTATTTTAGAATACAATTTCTGCGGTAACAACATTATAATCCTCTGACATAAAGAGCTCCTTGAGATCTTTAGATCTTGCTTTATATGGAAAATTTTCCACATACAAATTGAAAGTCATTGGCTTGGGTTGCGAAGAAGGGGGAGGAATCTTTGTCTTTTTTGGCCTGGCATAAGCCATCTGTATGACATGACCCTCCATTTCCTATAAGGTATTCCAAATACGAGAAAATCACAATATGGGAGGGAAGCCGCATAAATAAATATCATACATTTAGTTGCTCAAAATATAGTGGAAGATAAAACTAATTTTGAAGAAGTTTTGATTTCTTTATCTAACGAGTTTACAAAAGCAGAAAAGCCAACGTATCCTTGGAATATTTTACTAGTTAACCCACACTTAACCCCTTAAACTATAATTCGTGTGTTTGGTTCTTATTGTCATGTCTTTTCTAAACATTAATGAAGTGAGCAGTCACTCAGTGGCATATTGATCACTTATTCAAGGGCATAAAATGATGTAGTTCTCCAATATTGAGAAATCAGTGGCAGCACAACAGCACTGCCTTCTTCCCTCTCCCTTTCCCCACAACATCTCCTAATCTCCACCACCGCTATCATTCCATTCAAGCACATATCTCTTCTTATCGCCCTAAAAAACTTCATAAAACCCACTCCTGCCCCTTTCTTAAAGTCTCCCCTTGTTTTCTCCTCTTTTGACAATTTGACACTCTTCGTCATTCTCGTAGCACCAAAAGGTCTCCAAAGGGTAAAGCAAGCAATTGAGTATGTGTACCTATGTTTCAGGAGGATGCAGCTAACAACCAACAGGCTTGTCAAGGCATTTATTCAATACATGAATTTATAAAGATTCTGGTGGTTAAGTACGTGCAGGTTCTGGAGATTTTATCGCTCCACAATATGTATGCCATATGTAGCCATTACCATAACAAAATAAGGAATTTGGATCAATTTTCTCCAACGAAAAATATACTTCAACTTCCAACCCCAATTGCTAGGGCACCAAACAAGTTTTATTGTCATTTTGACAGGGTACTTTTTTTAGCCTCCAAACAACAAAAAGCTAAAATGTGCATAGTAGAAGTACATGACATCATAGTTCCAGCTCAATCCCTCGTTCCCTTGATGCTAGATTAGCTCTGCTCGTTGAACAAAGTTGATGGTATGTCCAACAAGAGTAAGAAGATCACAACCAATGTCAGAGGTGGAAAAATGTAAATAAGAAAGTGAGCGTGTGAGAGGGTAATAATGGCGCCATGAGAAAGAATGAAGGCATATATATGTTTTGGCATGAATTGATGACGATGATGATGGAGTTAGCTGGTTTCTAGAGGTGTCAGCAGCCTCTAAGAAATTGCCACTTATGCTCTCTTAGTGACTGAATGAATGACTTTTATCATCTACCAATGAAGAGACAAAACAATAGACCTCCCCTCCAGGAATACGGTAACAAATTAGGCCCTTAAATAAGTAGTCATGTCCCAATCGTATGAAATAATACAACGTCTCACATTCCCAGATTCAGTGCCCAATATGGGACAGAAGTTAAACTTAAAGTTGAAGGGATACTATCATAGTAGTGAATTTTGCCAATAAATTCAGCTCCAAAGTAAAGACACAGGGCAAATGCACACAGATATACATAAAACAAAGAACTAAAATTCTCTTCTTATATTTTCAAACGGCAATGAATTTTTCAATACGAACGAAACAAACACAAAACAAGTAGTCAAGTAGATAAGTAGAACACAACATCAAGTCTCATCTAGTGAAAAGTTAAAAATTCCCAAATTTGGTAACTAGTAGTCTTTCTCGCTGACCAAACCAAGCATAAAACAAAACCCACAACAACACAAGCATTCACAGAAGATAACACAACCCGAGACACTTACAGATGATTCGAGATTATCCAGAGCCGTACGAGCCTCCTCGGGCGAACCCATTGTTACAAATGCCAAACCCCTGTTCCTGGTCTTGTCATACATGGCAAGCTTACACCACCACAGGAAAAAACAGACAAAAACAATCAAAACCCATGAAATAAAATAGCAAATTATTAATACCAAAAAAAAAAAAAAAAAAAAAAAATCCCTCTTCAAAGCAAAGAAAAATGAAAAACCTCAACGTCCACGACAGTGCCGTACTTCTCGAACACAGTACGGACGTCTTCCGGGGTACAATGCCAAGGAACATTCTGGGCAAGCAATCTTGTGTTGGAGAACTCTTCAGGCTCTGCCTCGAGAACTGGGGTTTCGTCGAGAGCTATTTGTCAATCGTATACAAATAAACTTGGGTCTTACAACCTATTTGTCAATCACAATCAAAATAAAAGAGAAGAAACAAGATGGGGGGACAAGAAAAAGAAACTAAATCCAAGAATTTCACAAATGACTACAACATTTATCTAAATTACCTATTAACAAAACCCTCTTTGTCCACCAAATGAGGGTGAAAAGACAATTTGGTCTTCTAACACAAAATAAAATCATGGTCAGTAATGTAATTTTGCACAAACCAAATTTTGCTGTGTTTTTTCAAACCTCACCCACATGTCTTCATAGCATCTCTAATTTGAAAAAGAAACCCACATTTTCTTTATCTCTCTATTTCTCCCTCTCACATTTCTCTTTAACTTCTCTTTTCAATATTATAGTTTTTTTTCTTATCAAAATTTTTATATTTCCACACTCAGTGTGAGCTTCATCTAGTATGAAATGGCAAAATATTGGAACAAAAATATGCATTCTGCTATACTGTAAGAGCAACAATACAACAGCAGAACTCCAAATTCATGATTGAGAAACATGCTACAATGCCGAAAACGAATTATTGTCTTTTACACTCATTCCTATTTGATTAATTCATTTTATTTTGGTTGGACTTAATGTATATACTGGCTAATTTTTGCCATCAACATCAGAACCAAATTGCATGTATATACTTGTTCTTCGAAGTGCTTCAAAGAAACCGAAAAAGGTAAACCTCAAAAAAGGGCACAAGTTTTATTATAAGTTTTTTTCTGTGATTCTGTGGACATGTACGTGATCTTTGCACAAAACTAGAAAGATTGGGGAAAACTGAAACCAGGAATAACAGCTTATCTACAGCATCTAGATCAAAAATGAATTTTGTAAAAGCTTACATGCCAATTCACCAAGCACAAAGGAAAATTCATAAAGCTGCAATAACATTCTGGAAACCGAAAACATTACACAAAAAAAGAAAAAGAAAAAAGCAATTCACAGTATAAAGTGTAAACACATGAGCTTGCCAGTCTCACAAACCCACCATAGAACTCCAAAGTCATGATTTAGAAACATGCTACAATGTCGAAAACAAATTACTAAGTCTTGTACACTCATTCCTATTTGCGTAATTCATTTTATTTTGGTTGGACTTAATGCTGCAATTGAAGTTTCTAATTTCTGAGAGGTTTACATTAATTTTCCTTCCTTGCTAATCTTTGCCATCAACATCAGAACCAAATTGCATACATATACTTATTCTTCGAAGTCCTTCAAAGAAACCGGAAAAGATAAACCTCAAAAAAGGGCACAAGTTTTATTCCAAGTTTTTTTTTTCTGTGATTCTGTGCACATGTATGTGAAGCTTGCACAAAACTAGAAAAATTGGAGGATACTGAAACCAGGAAAAACAGCTTATCAACAGCATCTAAATCAAAAATGAATTTTGTAAAAGCTTACATGCCATTTCACCAAGCACAAAGGAAATTTCATGAAACTGCAATAACATTCTGGAAACCGAAAACATTACACAATTGAAAAAAAAAAAAAAGAAGCAATTCACAGTATAAAGTATAATCACATGAACTTGCAAGTCTCACAAACCCACCATAGTAAAATTCCGACCCATTGTCCAAGTTCATTTCTTTCAATTGATCAAAACCTATTCACAGTGCCAGAAAAAAAAAACAAAAAAAAGGAAATTACCGAATGCATCTCCATTTTGTACTTGTATAACCCCAATTCATCCCTCAACTCTCTGACTTCGTCCTCCATCTCCTGAACACAAATTTCGGCCTCCTTGGCACGCTGATCAGCCTCGTTCCCAAAATCCATCAAAGCCCCTCGGTCATGATCGTAGAGCTAGCACTCGCTCTCCCACTTGTTGCATTGAGTCACCAGATGCGCACACTCCGATGCCAATCTCTGATTCTCCTCAACGAACTTCCTCAAAGCTTGTGTATTCATGCTCGCTTCAGCCTATTTTACAAAACAATAAAAAACCCAAAATCCAAAATATGTATGTGTGTGTATATATGCACAATTATATGAATATGTGAAGTCACGAACCTAACGCGCTCCAGGACTTGCTCTTTCTTCTTCAAATTTTATGTAAATTTTGGTTTGAGGAAGCAAGGAAGAAATCTGGTCGATCTATACAAACGAGACTTGAATCGACTCGATGACAATAAACGGTGAGATCGTCATATACGGGAAGGTTCGACTCAATCATCCTACGGGACTTCGCTGGTGATATATAGAAAGGGAGTGTAATGGAAGCTTCAACGGCCGCGTGAATTGCCGCCGACTGCGGCAACTGGTTGGGTGACTGGTTGCTCGGAAAATATTGGAGGGAGTTGCAGACTACGAGAATTTATAATATATAGTAAAAAATTAGCCCTTATTTTCAAATATGTCAATTTTTATAAAAACTTTCAAATATATCTAAAATCTCACTTAAATAGATAAATACCTCTCAATTTATATGAATAACTAGTTAACTAAAAAACTTCTTGTGTTATAATCAAGTGTTGTTGACCCATGAAATTAAGGACTATGGTGGTGATTGATTCTCCTGGCAAATACGTCATATAGAAATTGGCCTAATTATCCTCAGCTTGCACTAAGAAAATTCATAAACATGACGAAATTGTCATCATCACTATATGTGTTCAACTTGAAACTAAATTATGTGTCCTTGTAACAAATTTATGAGAAGAAGATAGACCCACACAATGTCTACATATAAGTTGACTTAAGCAATACCGTAACAGATTTACGATTCCCAGCAAAAAGGAATTCATGTACACTGCAAATATAAAAAAAATCCAAGAATTGCCTTTTTTGTCAAATTTAAATGATTGTACGTACAACAAAAATAAATAATAAGATGATCAAAAGAAAATATTTATCCACTACACCTAAATTTAATAAAAGTCTACAAAGTAGGATGAAGTGGATTCCTACAAGTTTGTTTATAATGGCCATTTGAACCACATTTTGAACACTTTTGAGTTGATTTTTCTTCTCCACGTGATGGGATTCTCTTTTCTTTGTGCCTACCACATCTTCTTAGGGTAATTGGTGGTAGGACAACTATTTCACGCACATCATCAGTTACTATCCAATTAGTCTGATCACCAACTGGCCATATGGCTTCTGCATACGCAATGACTAGAGAGTTTGTTGTATAATAATGGGAACACATAGGATAACATGACATTTGTCAGTGCCTACATGTAGCACAAGCATGTGAGCAAGGTAATTGGTCAAGATCAAATTGCCGGCAAGTGCAACTCTTTTCCTCTAAATTCACAACTTCAATACGAGATCCATTGTATACATGAAACAAGTAAGATGTGATAGGCGATACCTGCATATTCACATACATACATATATTACTCAAACAAAAGAACCACTGATCAACAATAATTCTTTGGCAATCATTGTATCCTGATGATCAACAACTATTTTGTTCTAACAAAAAAATAAAATCTATAAGAGTTGTAAATATGTTTGCCAGATTTTGTTTGCATTGGGTCCGCAAATCTATGACTATAATGATTAACAATAATTCTTGCTAAAATGATATGTTGATTGAGATTAAAAACCCAAGACAAGTAAGATGAAAGGTAAGATCTAGTATGTGCTAGAATTAAAAATTTCTATGTAAGTGAATGAAATAAAATACCTGGAATGATAATCCTTGCTTGTTATTTTCTCGCACCAACTTGTTTGCCCAATCTGTTAAATGTGTATTCATTTTGGCTACCTCGGTTCGGCGCTCATAAAACCACTTCTGAAGAACATTCATTCTTAAATACTCAAGAAAATGAGTGATAGGTAGTTTACGAGCATCTCTGGTGATTGCATTGAGACATTCAGCAATATTTGTTGTCATGATGTTGTACCGCTTTCCATTAAAGTAGGCACGCGTCCACTTTTCATATCCAGCTAAATGGAGATAATTATCCACCTTAGTATCAACTTTATATATTTCAACCATAAGACGATTAAATTCAGGAACATGATATGCCTTAGCAGCTGTAAAATACAATTTGTGTGCTTTCTCATGCTTCAAATAGTGCCTAAGGTTTTGACTTATATGGAATATGCATGCACAAATTCTTTTGTATAAAAGGTTCTTAATATGTGATGAACTACTCCAAACAATACAAAAATCAAACTATCGTATTAAGCAAACAAAATGCAAGAAAAATCTACTTTAACCATGTAAACAAAATCTGGGATACAATACTGCTGCGTTAACCATGTAAAAAAAGCCAATAGGTCCCTTTTGTAGGTTCTTAATATAATACAATTTTGTTAATTATTGTACCAAAAAACTGCTTTAAACATGTTTGCTAGATTATGTTTGCATTCAGAAGGAAGAAACTATAAGATCAAAGAGACCACGTAGACAAGGAAAAATGCAAGAAAATTAACCATCCACACTCACCGTTGTTTAGAGTTGCATGTCTCCACAGTTTTCTCCTAGCAGTGGATGCCTTCACTATCTTATTCACATGTCTCCACCGTTTCTTACATCTACGGTTTTGCCGTCGGGTTTTCTAATTCCTCATCTAATAGGGTTTTGGTTTTTTAATTTTTTTGGTTTTTAAAATTGAGGGGTATTTGTGTCCATTTAAGTGAGATTTTGGATATATTTGAAAGTTTTGATAAAAATTGACATATTTGAAATTAAGTGCTTAATTTTTGCTATTTATAGTAAATTCTCTTCCGACTTCCATATGGGATTTGTTTTCTTTTTGTTTTGATTTTCAATTTTCTTTAGTGAATCAGTTTTTGTATTTAAATAAATCTCTTCTCTACTAATTAATAAAACACTTATTGTCAACCAAAACTCTATGAAATTACCAGTTTAACCCTTTAATTAAAACAGACCATGAATAAGAAATATGAGGCAGAAATGTAATTTCACACAACCAAATTTTGCTTTTTTTTTTTTTTTAAAGCCTCACCTAAATGTAATCCTAACATATCTCTAACTTAAAAATAAAATTATAAAAATTATAAAAAATAAAAAAACTTCCCACTCCCACATTTTCTATGATTATCTTCATCTCTCCTTCTATTTAAAAAACAAAAATAAAAAATTTTCTCACACACTTTGTGTGTGCCCATATACTAGTATTAATTAAGAAAAGTTGACATCGTTAAATTGGGAGTTAAGTTAAATGACATAATTAGAAGGAGACATGAAGAACACCGGATCATGGTTGTAGACATCGAAATTTCAGTAAAACAAATGTTCACCAATGCATTAAAGTTTTGACGTGTCAAGGCATACATGGCATACGCCACGTGTTGTACAAATTATACACGTGGCGTGTGACTCAACAAAATAGGGAGAAATACCCTTGAAGGATTAAACAAGTTTTTCTTCTCATTTTGGGCAATGACAAGGCAAGTACATTTCAATCCATTGAGGATCAAAACAAGTTTTTCTTCTCATGTTGGGCAATGACAAGGCAAGCATACTTCAATCCATTACGGATCAAAGCAAGTTTTTCTCATTTGGGCAATGACAAAGCATACACATTTCAAGTTTAAAATGGTGTTAAGTGGGAAATTAAGCCATAAGTTACACCACTTCAAGTTTAAAATGGTATTAAGTGGGAAATTAGGCCATAAGTTACACCACTTCAAGTTTTAAATGGTATTAAGTGGGAAATTAGGCAATAAGTTACACCACTTCAATTTCAATATTGCATTAAGTGGGAAAATTAGGCAATGGTGCTTGGAAAAGAAAAAAATATTTTGTGGTGGTGATTCATTCTCAAAGCCTATAAATAGGCTTCTCCATCAAGGTATCAAGCATCAAGGAATTCACAAATACATTTCTCTACTCCCAAATTGGAAGAGAATTCCCCAAATCCTTGAAGCTTTGAAACTCCAAAGCTCTCAAGCATCCAAATTCCCAAGAATTCCGAAGGACCAAGAAAGCTCTCTTCGTTCTTCGTTAAACCATTATTCAAGATCAAGCCCCAACGGCCCTTGAAGAAAGCGTTCATCATTCATCATCCGTTCATCCTAAGATCAAGCCCCAACGGCCCTTTGGATCAACAACCTCAACAAACCCATACATCCAATCGTTCTTCAAGATTAAGCCCAAAAGCCCTTGAAGATCCGCTCATCCATCAACCTTCAAGATCAAGCCCAAAAGCCCTTGAAGAAATCCACACAACCATTATTCAAGATCAAGCCCCAACGGCCCTTGAAGAAAGCGTTCATCATTCATCATCCGTTCATCCTAAGATCAAGCCCCAACGGCCCTTTGGATCAACGACCTTAACAAACCCATACACCCATTCTTCAAGATCAAGCCCAACGCCCCTTGAAGATCCATTCATCAACTGTTCATCCTTAGATCAAGCCCCGACGGCCCCTTGGATCAATAAACAAATCCACACATCTATTCTTCAAGATCAAGCCTAAAAGCCCTTGAAGAAAACCAACTGTTCATTCAAGATCAAGCCTCGACGGCCCTTGAAGAAAACCAACTGTTCTTCAAGATCAAGCCCAAAAGCCCTTGAAGATCCGCACATCCATCAACATTCAAGATCAAGCCCCGAAGGCCCTTGAAGAAACTTCCATCAACCTTCAAGATCAAAGCCACAAAGGCCCTTGAAGAAACTTACAACTGTTCATCCAATATCAAGCCTCGACGGCCTTTGGATCAACAAATCTACATCTTACGGAGATAGAATCAGAGGACCAAATTCGAGAGAGATCGTAACCCCAAAATCATCAAACCAAAAAATATTATTTTGTACACGTTATTCTTGTTTCTTGTTTCAAGGAAAATTCGTGTTCACAATGGTACCTAAAAAGAACACCGGATCATGGGCTACTTCTTACTACAGCTTTGACCAACATCGTAGCTTCTCGGATGCTAATTACTTCTGGATTTTGCATTTTCTTTGGCAACAATCTTATTTCAAGGAGTGCAAAAATGGAAACCATTGTTGCCGCTCATCTACTGAAAGTGCGTATCGCTCCCTTACACCGTTGGCTGAAATCTCTTGGCTCTGTTATCTACTTCGGGATCCTCACTTCTACCTTTGGACACCACCTCTGTTGTTTTGTGACAATTTAAGTGCCCTGGCCCTTGTTGCTAATCCTATTTTCCATGCTACAACGAAGAATATCGAGATCAATTACCATTATATACGAGAATTAGTCACTAGCAAAGCCATTGATACAACTTATGTTGCCTCCAAGAATCAGCTCACGGACACCTTCGCAAAGAGCTTACCAAAGGCTCGATTCAAGTTTCTCAATTCCAAATTAATTTCTCCTCCATCACAGCTTAGATTGAGGGGGATATTGTTGGATTTATCCAATATAATTAGAGAATAATATTGATTGTGATTTGATAACTTTAAAATATCAATTCTATATAAGTGTCTTACATTGGAAAATAAGATTGAGGGAGTCCTTAATTGAATATGATTATGATATTTAACTTGGAGGCCGAGAAAGTAAGTTTATGTTTCTTTTATGGATGGAAACCTTAGCTTTTAGCTTATATAAAAACATCAGTCCCTTCAAACCCTTGAAAATAAAACATAATACTTCTCATAAAGTAGTTGTATCCGGTTAGGTGTTTGTAGAAGTTTTTGGTGTTGTCTTGCCCTTCATCTTCCTTGGTCGACTACCATAATTACAATGAGAATCAGGTTTGTCACTCTTTGGTTTGTGTTTTAATTATATAATCTGGCTAACACATATTGGACTTAGTCCAGATCTTAAAGTCCAATGTGTCACATCGCATGAAAAGCCACCCACTCAACTGATCAAACCATCCACGCTCCATGTAGAAAACTCAAGACCTCTTCATTGACAACAAGACAAAGACAGCAAGGCATTGATGATAAGATTGAATGAGAAGAATTTTCGTTAAGCGTACGTTTCTAGGGTTACCAATTGTGACACGGTACAACTATATTTCTGCAGAAATAGAACTAGGGGAACTTGCATCTAATAATAAATAAATTTACAATAATAAATCTTGAACCCTAGCTCCTCATTGTACACGATGATTTAAATTACATAACTAAAAGTACAAATCAAATAAAATACATGAGTTGCTACTTTGAGCCATCTGCTGCATCAGCTTTTTGTTGTCTCTTTTTTAACAGAATTCGTTTCTTTGATCTCTGCTATCTTTGTTTTAATCTCAGTCGCATCTTTAATTTTTGCCGTCTGATCGTCGGTATCATTTTCTTCTTCGATTTTCTTATTGGCTTGCTCAATGATAGAATCCACCTCCTTTTCGACTTCCTCAACCTACAAAATTTTGTAATTATCAAATCACGTATAGTCTCAACGCATCTATCATTTCTTAAAAAAGTTCATATCGCAACAAAATCTTATATAATATGCCTGACGACCACTAAATGCGGAGCTGACGAAATCATGCGACCCTCACCCGCTTACTACGAATATATTATATATGTTGGTTCAGTTTTTAACGTGGAAATCAAGAAATTAAACAAGAGGATTCGGTATAAAGAAATATTACCTTCTCAATGAGATCATCTGCTAGCGCAGCATCCTTGCCTGCTTCTCTTGCCACGCTTTCAACAATCCTTGCTGCCTCTTGAAGTCTACCTTCCGGAAGATGATCGGCAATGTCGTCAGCCACCTTCTCCACTTGCCCAGCCACCTTCTCTACCACTTCTGCCACATCTTCCACTGTATCCAGCGCCGTTGAAAATTTCTCTGTACATAATATTGGGGCTGTTACATATGTTTATATAAACACGGAGAATGTTACATCACACTAGTATTTGATCATAAAATTAATTAATTAATTGGTCTAATAATATTTCCCTTTACTTGAAAAAACACAAAAAAAAAAAAAAAAAATATCTTTACTGCGAATCTCTCCTTCCACATCGGAGAAAAAAGTGATGATCGAGGACGGTGATGATGATAATTACATTAAGTGTGTCCTCATTCCGTACCTTTTATATTTTGCAATGGCCACCATTTGTTCTTCCAAAAGGGTATAGCTACTGAGAAAAGCATCCCCACAAGCCATAGTTTCCTGCATATGTAGTAATGTTGACATTAATCATGCACTGATCTGATCCAAAACCAAACATATGTGGGAAGAAATTAATTAGACAAGTATTTCAAAGAGATCAAGTAGTAGAAGATCATCGATTCTACGTACCAATTAATACCCGAAGGATCAGAAGGAAGAGGCGCTCCTGGTTCAACACTATTGACAACCACGGCCCTGAAAATAAAGGGTCGTACTATTTATCCATGACAATCAGATTTAGGAAACTCATGGAGTTGAAGATATACAGCTAGGAAAAATTTACTTACATCTTTTTCTGGCTACCACTTTCGACCTTCATGATAAGGGGCTGCAAGAAGCTCCGATTTCCGAGAAAACGACATCGGTCCCGATGATTAGTACTCAGACAACTAGGTCCTAAAACTGATGCCTGCAAATGTCTAGAACTGCAAGGAGAACTTATTGAGCTTCTGATCGACATGGCCATGGCCTAAAAATACAAGTTTTTGTTGAGATGGGCTTCTGTTGAAGACAGAGAAACAAGGTTAGAAAGCTAACAAAAGTGTGTAGAATGAGAATCTGCTTGCTTGTAAAAGCACTTCCACATAAAGTGGCTTTCTAAGCTTACAGGATTAAATTGTTGGAACTCTAGCTTTCAGAAATATTCGATTTAATGCATAATTTGGAGACGCTATTTGGTGGATTAGATGTAAAGTCAATATTATATAGACTGATCAAAGTCAATGATCATCACCGATCTCTTTTTCTCATTCGCTTCACGCTTTGTAATTTGTCTGGATTATTCTAGTTTCACATTGGTGGAACTTTCCTCGTTAATTTTCGAGACGTGTGGTTAAACAACCCCTTACATTATCAAATCAAATTGCTCGTCCTGTTCAATTTGAATGAAGTGGAATGGTTTTTCAATACCACTACTTCTTGCATCATTTTATCAACAATGAATCTTAATGAAACACTTTTGATACTAATAACAATTCCTTAAAATAAATATGTAAATAAATAGTATTATGAGTAATTTTTTAAAGTAAAAATCTCCTTAAAGTTAAAAATAAATAGTACGAAAAGTGTTTCATTAAAATTTATTGTTGGATGAAACGATGCAAGAAGTAGTGGTATTGAAAAATCATTCCACTTCATTCAAATTGAACAGGACGAGCAATTTGATTTGATAATGTTAAGGGGTTGCTTAACCACTCTGTCTCGAAAATTAACGAGGAAGTTCCACCAATGTGAACTTTTCAAGCTGTCGAAACTTGACTTTAACTATTGGCGCTATAATAATGTATGGTACAGAATTAGCGAGAGCAATTATTGTCCTTTTTGTTTTCTTCATTAATTTTCACAGTCTCATCTTGACAAGTCCTAAAGGCAAAGGCGACGAGGGTGGGACAGCTTCTTTGCCTGCACCAGCGGCACTTGCCACATGGTCGTTTACCAAAAACATCTTAGCATTTCGTGTAAAAATAATTTTATTCTGACACACAAAATTATTATATTTTATTATAAAAAATATAGTTAGTATATGTAATTATGTATTAGAGAGTCTCAACAGGTATTTTTTTTAAGGAAACTCTAAATAATGGTGTAGAATAAAAAATAATCAAGAAAATTATGAAGGCGACACATGTACTTTTGAATGTAAAAGGACAATATTATCCTCGAGGCACACCAGAACTTCTACGCGCAAGCAGTAGACAATCATGGTACAATCAAGGTCAAAAGTGATCAAAATAAGTATTTATTCAAAACCTATTTCACTCATTCTCATCAAATCGTTCCCACAAGGTAACTTTCAATTATTCATTCAAAATAGGATTAATTACCTAAATTAATTGATTAATTTTTTAATTAATTAATTAATTTTCTAATTGATTGCAAGATATTATTTTGACATAATATCTTGCAATTACACCCAAAAACCACCATAGGTGGCCGGTTCCCATCTCTTTAAAGGGGGCCGGCCACACCCTATAAATACCACCTTATTTCTCCAAAAACCTAATTACAACTCTCTTGCAAAATTCTCCAAATTTCTCTAAACATTTTCCCCTCAAATTCTAACTTTGGCACCGAAGGTTCTTCGACCAAAGCCCCCATTCCCATTCATTGTGGGCGCGTGAGGTTCTTGCCCTTAATCTAAGGTGTTAATTGTTTTGTAGGTGCATTTTTGTCCAAGAAGAAAGAGGCGGAAATTTGCATTCACAAATTGGTGCTTTTATTGAGAGTTTGATTCACACGCTCGAGGAAGACTCTCACATCCAAGGTTTTCCAATTTTTTGTTCATTCGTAGATTTTTTTGTACATTCTTATTCATAGAATTTTTTTATAAAAATTCTTTGAATAAACGTAAAAGAAAACTACAATGACAAGAAATTCGAAAACCATGACGAACAAAACTTCCTAAGTTCAAGGATTTGGACCACAGCAATCCACAAGGCTCAATGCGACGACAAGTGGAATGGCACCATCCCCATGGGGCACCATCATGGTAGCAACCACGGCAGCGTCCCTCGGCGAGCCCATTGCCCACGGTGAGTAGGCCACCTTGCAGTAAAAAGCCCAAGCTCGTGCCACAAGGCAGCTAACCCAGATTCAACGGGCCCAAGCAGTTGCGACAATTGGAGCAGCCCACACCTCGCAGGCCTAAGCCTATGCCACAAGGCAGCCATCCCATATTCAATGGGCCTAAGCAGTTGCGGTAATTGAAGCAGCCCACATCTCGCAGGGCCCAAGGTCGGCGTAAGCCCAATGTGTCCTAAGGCCAAGTCGCGTTACTTCAGCCCATATGGCAAGCTCAAAGCGAGCCGCGACTCGACGCAAGCCCAGCATGTTCCCTAACTGAGCCCAGGCCCAGTACCCATGTGCGCTGCATGCGGAGCAGCCCACTTTCGTGGCTTTCCAAGCAATCCAAACCGGTATAAGATCGGTTCAACCATCTGGGCTTCAGATTTTTGGGCTGACAATTGAACCAGGGGCATTTTCACCCAATTTCTCCGCAGATTTCACTTTTCCCAACTCAAATCTCACATTCAGAGTGCACTACACTTCTACCACCTATGGAAAAACCTATTATCCAAGCTATTTTATCCTGTATGGCGAACAACATTTGTCTTAACAAGTCATAGAGTTGACAAGCGCCCTTGCACAGGAGACGACCTCGTGAATCAACTTTTGCAGCATACCAAGATGCAGCGTGCCTCAGACGAGGTGTCCCAAAGCAAGACAAAGGCAGACGACGAACCTCTCTAGTAGCGTCTTGACAAGCAGCCCTTCAACCAGCCACGATTCGAGCATACTGGCAGTTTGCGCTCCCTTCTGGGCACTCGAGATAACGTATAGTCTTGTCTTAGCGTGCGGAGGAGCTTGCACTTTCTGTTAGGCCCACAGACGAGCATATATTCATGGTTGGGGCCACACTCATATAATCAACATAAGCAACATTCCAAGTGAAGTGTTCATTCGTTGCTAGGCCCGCAAAGAGAATCCTTCACTTCACATCAGAGTAGCCAGCACGACGGACAGAGAGAAGCAATCACTCAATCTGGCACAAGTTCAACCGACAATCTGCAAGGAATTCACTCACCTGCTAAGAACATACTACATGCACTGCAACCGCGACATAGACGAGTTGAGCCGAGCACATAGAAGAGAAGCCTAGACCAATAGGTCACGACTGGAGGCAGGCTGAAGCTCTACTGCCCCACTAAAGAAAAATTTAGGAAAAGGTTGAGAGACTCATGACTAAATGATTGCACGATTTCCAGCTCAGCGAAGTTATTGAAGAAGCGTTTCGACGAGACATAACCAACATAAGCGGGACACCTTTCATTGACAAAATCGATCAGACGAGACTATCCCACATAGATTGTCGAATACAAAGATTACATATGTTCTGATAAACGTAACAACTTAGCCTAGTGGTGCGTTGGGGGCAGACGAGTACCATAAGGATGCACCAACCCAACTACCAAGAACCAGGGGTAAGCCTTATTCTCAACACTCTAAATGATTCAATATTAAAGAACATATCACCAGTAATCGAGCATCACATACCTAGTGGTCCAAGTCATTCTGGTGTGCAGAACTTGGCTTAAGCCAGCCCCAGTTCTGCGCTCATAGTTGTGCCTACCTGCTCCACGACTTTCGACAACCCTTGATCTATCACCATGGCTCCTAACTATGCCGATCTTGCACTGTGGCTCCTAATCGCACCGACCAAGCTTATGGAACTTCAAACTTCAAAGCATCCAATGATGGAGTAGAAGACAAGGCTTTATTAGCAACCTTTGTTAAAGAAAAACTTAGTGGTGAAGAAGTTTGGAATCCATCCAGATTCTCAGCTGATCACTAACCAAGCCTTAGAATGGCACACGATGAAGCATCTAACGATTGCACAATACTTGAAGAAAGTCCAGGAGAAGCTCGATGCATTTCCCGCTTACACCCTTACGCGGGTTCCATAAACAGTTCGAAGTCTTAAACAGATCGCTAAACAAAACCTCATAGGATGATGATTATTTCAGTTGTTCAGCAGTCCAGCTTTCCTCAAATACATTCACGACAACGACTTCCATGTTATCCAGTACGAGAGGATAAACTAATTGCTCTCTAGTGCAAGAGGGTAAACTAGTTCCCCGACACCCATTTGGGCTGGCTCTCTAGTATGAGAGGATAAACTAATTGCTCTCTAGTGCGAGAGGGTAAACCAATTTCCCGACACCTATATGGGTAAGCTCTCTAGTGCGAGAGGGTAAACTAATTCCTCGACACCCATCTGGGTAAGCTCTCCAGTGCGAGAATGCCACATAACTTAAAAGATCGAATGCTTGAAGACCAACTAGGCAGCGAATGGTCAGGGGGAAGCAGACACTTTGCACTCAATAGTTTGCTCATCCGACACATTTTTCAGCAACTCCGATCTTGGCAGCTTCATCCTTGATTACTCCATCTATGGCAGCTGAGAAATCAAACTTAAGTAGTTCCTCATATTTGGTAAGCAGCGCAAACCGTGGCCCATGCCACGCCCTATGCCGAGCCAATCTTTGGCTTTAGTCAAGCCAAGCAACATAAGCAATGGCCCCTGCCACACCACATCCTTGGCCCATGCCAAGTCGACTCCTGGCCCCTGCCAGTCGACGTGCCGCACCACCTTGATGGCTGCCCCGTGACAGCACCACCCAAGAACAAGATAAGGAGAATTAAGTTTTTCTTACATTGGTGCAATGCGGAGAAGACCAAGAAATCAACGGAAGACGGTTCTTTGCAAGGGCAAGCAAAGAAGAGTGCTAGGGGAGGGGGAACAAATATCCTCTAATTTTCTCTCTTTCTTATAGGGACAAATAATTTCCCTCCAAAGTTGATTTAATCCCCTACTTAAGGTAGGCTTAAATAGGCTTTGGAGGCAATTTATTTCCCTTTCCTAGAATAATTTAATTTCAAGTCCAAGTGAGAATCTGCATCAAAGCTGGAGATATTTACACCTGTTGCCCTTTCCTACGAGCAGCCTAGCAAGTGTGGGGGCATTTGTGGAGTAAAAAATAATCAAGAAAATTATGGAGGCGACGTGTACTTTTGGGTGAAAAAGGACAATATTACCCTCGAGGTACATTGGAACTTCTACACACAAGTAGTGGACAATCATGACACAATCAAGGTCAAAAGTGATCAAAATAGGTAATTATTCAAAGTCTATTTCATCCATCCTCATCAAATCCTCCCCACAAGGTAACCTTCAATTATTCATTCAAAATACAATTAATTACCTAAATTAATTGATTAATTTCCTAATTAATTAATTAATTTTCTAATTGATTGCAAGATATTATTTTGACATAATATCTTGCAATTACACCCAAAAACCACCATAGGTGGCCGGTTCCTATCTCTCCAAAGGAGGCCAGCCACACCCCTATAAATACCACCACATTTCTCAAAACACCTAATTTCAACTCTCTTGCAAAATTCTCCAAAATTCTCTAAATGTTTTTCCCTCAAATTCTAACTTTGGCATCGGAGGTTCTTTAGCCAAAGCCCCTCTCCCATTCATCATGGGCGCGTGAGGCTTTTGGCCTTGACTTAAGGTGTAAATTGTTTTGTAGGTGCATTTTCGTTCAAGAAGAATGAGGCAGAAATTTGCATCCACAAATGGAACGTACCTTTACCAAAAAAATATATAAAAAAAAGCAAGATAAGGAATGCTATCTTTAACAAAAGGAGTGGATGGAATTGTATATCCACGAGAGAAAGGAATTGTGATTAGCATATCAAATGATGATACAATTCATGTGTAATGAATAAAAAACGTGTGACAAAATTTTTAGAAATGATAAGTTCATATATTATTTCCAAACAGAACGTCAAAATGGAATTAAATTAAATTAACAGTTTATATGTCGTTAAGTTGCTTGACAAAAACCCCGTTATAAAAACTTGACATACTAGCAGGCAATTGTATTACAACAGCATTCTCAAGAGGGGAGGAGGGGGGGGGGCGTTATATGAGATTAAAAAAGTGGTTGATATAGCTTATTTTATAATTTTGATAAATCTTTGGAGTTTTATAAAATAATATCTCTTAATGGGAGACTATTTACTTTTAGACTTTATACGAGGTTATATATATTTTTATGTAGTTATTTGATTATGCAACAAATTTATGAAATGTTCAAAAATTTATGAACATTTCATTACTTATAAACCGTTGGATTAGATTCTTTTATCTTAATCGTATCCATTGGTTTATTTATTTGAAATCAGACAAACGCCCTTGAAATTTGGTGATTACACTTATCCATAGTTTTACTTTTAAAGCTTATACTCAACGAAAGAGAGTTTTCTAGTTTTTCTCAAACTTTTAGAGCACAAACTTCAGATTTACTTCAGAGTTCTTGAGAATTGTTGCACTTGTAATAATGCAATGACATTTTTTTTCTTCTAGAATTGTACTATGAAACTAGCTAGTTCATTCGTAAAGAATAATATTCACATCCCATAACGATTCATCATGAAAATGTTACTTGATACCTATACCATCAATTTGTTTCTTTCATTCGATGATTAAACGATCTCTGATTTTAATAATTTTTTGTAGTGAGGATCTTTAAGTGCTGATTAAGAATTTGAACGATTCTGAGTATAAAATTTGTATATGGCACGAAATAGACTAAAAGTAGGTTAAAGGGTGATGATGAGTCAATATTATATTATATATTTCATCCTATTCTTAGTATAATTTGATAATTATTCTGGTAGAATTTTGATATTTTATATTTTCAACATAGGACATTCGACTTCCTCTGAAGCAAAACGTGACCAAACAGATGAATTTTGGAGTTATTCAAATTGGAGGACGTTCGTGTGTTCCTTAGCTTATTCGTAGCAAAATCTCACCACTTTCTACCAAGCGGTTTTTTTCTAGAGATTAAATGAAGGAGCTGTGCGCGTTGCTGGAAAGTGACATTTCTGAGCTTAAACTGCGTTTTTGGAGCCCAAGATGAACTCAGATGGGTTTGTGGCCTTCTAGAGAAGTGTTTAGAATAGTCGAAGCTTTAAATCCAGCTATTTTGGGCCAGTTTTGGAGCTGATATGAGTCCAAAACGTGGCTGTGCAAGATTTTGGGCGAATTTACCAAGTCAATTAAGGATTATATTTCCTATTATGTTTTAATTTATTTAGTTCCCTAGTCTTATTCTAAGACCATTTATTAGGAGTTTTTTAATGAGGGTAGGATATATAAGCCTTTTGGCAGACCTAGGGTTTCCAGAGAAGAAAGAACGCATGCAATTTTTGGAGAGAACATTTGGGGCAAAGCTTAGAGGTTTCAAGACTTATATTTTCAAGGTGTTTTCATTCTTTTTCTATTTCAATAAAGACTATGATTTTTAGTATGAAAATGCGTAACTAATTTTCTTTGGCTAGGGTAAGGCCATGATCCTTAGCAAAAATAGGTATTCTCTTTTTAATTTGCTTATGAATTTATGCATGCAAGTTTTGGATTGTTAATCACTATGCTTTAAACTATCTATTTGTCTTAGTGATTTGTGACCATTAGGAAATTTAGAAAAGTAATTTGATGCAATTTTGACGGAGGGCTGTCCCTAAAATTGACTAAGGCTTCTTGTGGTTAATATGTATAACCTCTTAAGATGGACGACACGTTTTAAGGGTTATATGGTTTTTCAAAGGGTTTTCATAAAACTTAATGAGTGTTGCATGTTGGATATATGTTCTATGTTGGAGGTTTCAAGCAGGATATACTCTAGGATAACCTAACCTTCAAAATATGCATGTATGGTTCGTAAGTAATTTAGAAGAGTTACATAGGATTGTTAGGGTGACGGCATAACCCTAGTATTTTCTCACTTTGAATTCTAAAAATTATTTCCTTTATCTTTCTTTAAAGTTGTGGTTTTTAAGTAATCTTTTTAATTAAATTCGTTTTTCTTAATTTATGTCATTAAATCACCTCTTCCAAAGACTTTGTTTTAATTAATTAGTTGAGAATTAATTTCACTTTGATCTCTTTAAATTAATCCTTGTAGATAACAACCTTACTTGAGCCAATTATACTACAATAACCTTGTTTCTCTTGCAAATATTTTAGATGTTTTTAACCCTTTGGCGCAGGTGGTAAAAATCCTATCAAAGGGTTTTTGGGAGGTCATTGGCATGGTAATCTATGTCCTAAAAGATATAGAAACTTGACCAAGTCTAGTGATACTTCTTCAAATGTTGGCAGATGTTTCAAGTTTGTAGTCGCTTATGCCTTGAATACGAAAAACGAAAAACAATGGAAACTTGATTAGGATTCCATTTTTTTTTCTTTATAAGGAAGATTAAATGTCACATATATAAGAAATTAGATCTCAAAAATGAACCTAAAGTCTTAAGAGTTAGGTGACAAGATACAGATAAAGAGACTGAAATATTTTCTAGTAAGTAGCTCAATTTATCCAAACTTGTAGCCTACGTACATAACCAGCCTAGAGCCTTGCAGCAACTTGTACGAGTACCAAAGTGACGGAATCCACTGAATGTTCCTCCCCCTTCCCTCCCAAACGATGGGCGAGAATCTCACCAAGTATGCAGGGAAAGTCCGAGTGAGCATACACAAATGTTCCTGCAAACGAAAGGGAAGGAGATAGATTATTACCATGATGGTACCCAAAGCACGGATAATTGTTTAACTAGAATGCTTGAACAAGCTAACAAGTGTTCGCTTATATCATGCCTGATCAATAATATTGCAAGTTAGCTGCCAAACATTTGATCCCACACTCTAGGTAAATCAACGAAATTCAAAAACTCATTCAGCCTTGTATAGTAAATTTGTCTACCACTCTCTAGCAACCAAATTATTCTAGAAGATCAAGGCAACCCGTACTTTTTAACTACACTTTTCCTGAATCAATATCCCGATGTCCAGAACATCTCACAGCTTTCCGGTTGGTATGTTTAATAGTTTGGAATCCAAAGAGAGATGCTAAGTTTCTATGCAAAGTGCAAACAGGGACATGTCGATCAAATAAATTAATGGCATTGAGAGAGGCTAAATGCGACGACCTCCATTCAACTTTGGGTCAATGGGTAAAAAATCACGGACTTTACATTCAATTTATATAATTAAACTTCTGGATGAAGACATTAGCAATTCACAGTACATATCTAATTCGAAGTAGTTTAAACAATGCAGAAATATTGGTTCCATATTACGATGCATATTCTAGTGAACCAACTAATGCTCCAAGTCACTGAAAGAACTAATTATCTGACTAACAATGTGCTTATTACAAAGCTAAACAAAAATCAAAAGGGCATACCACAAAACTAGTTACATTAGTCTCAAACAAGCAGAACATGATTTTAAGAGAGGACATACCTACACAAATATGATGTGAAGATACTGCAGAAACCTCACCGTGCCAGCCAAATTTCAGTTTGTATCATTGACAATTGTGTTCACTTCCTCGACACTAGAATTCAATTCTGTAGATTTATCACCCAGCTTAGAACTTTCTGTTATTGGTACTTTAACAAATTGTTTACCACGTGCCACACGAATTCGTCTTCCCATAAGCAGCTGCAGGAAAATAGTTTCCAAGAGGAAATCTTCATTTTAATATAGTTTATTAAATGTCTGTATAGAATGCGGTTGAGAATTTTAACTTTTCATGCCCTAGACATGATTTGAACACATAATTTCAATTGAATCGGAACAATCATCAAACAGAAAATTACCTTCCCGTGGGAAGCAGAAAGTGCTGCCTCGGCCTCGGCCTTGGTTTTGAAGCCCACAAATCCATATCCTGCAGACCTTCTCGGGTTATTTTGGAATACAATTTCTGCGGTAACAACATTATAATCCTCTGACTTAAAGAGCTCCTTGAGATCTTTAGATCTTGCTTCATATGGCAAATTTTCCACATACAAATTGAAAGTTATTGGCTTGGGTTGCGAAGAAGGGGGAGGAATCTTCGTCTTTTTTGGCCTGGCATAAGCCATCTTTATGATACGACCCTCCATTTCCTATAGGGCATTCCAAATAAGAGAAAATCCCAATATGGGAAGGAAGCCACATAAGTATCATACATTTAGTTGCGCAAAATATAGTGGAAGACAAAACTAATTTGAAGAACTTTTGATTTCTTTATCTAACACGTTTGCAAAAGCAGAAAAGCCAACGTATCTTGTAATATTTTACTAGTTAACCCAAGTGTTTCATCGATTCTTAGACTTCAAAAGGAGACACTTAACCCCTTAAACTATAATTCATGTGTTTGGTTCTTATCATAATGTCTTTTCCAAAGATTAATAAAGTGAGCAGTCACTCAGTGGCATATTGATCACTTATTCAGGGGCATAAAATGATCTAGTTCTCCAATATTGAGAAAACAGTGGCAGCACAACAGCACTGCCTTCTTCCCTCTCCCTTTCCCTAAAACATCTTCTAATCTCCACCACCGCTATCATTCCATTCAAGCACATATCTCTTCTCGTTGCCCTAAAACTTCATAAAAACCACTCCTGCCCCTTTCTTAAATTTCTCTTGCTTTCTCCTCTTTTGACAATTTGCCACTCTTCATCACACTCCTCGCACCAAAAGGTCTCCTTACAAGAAGAGGAACAAACCCAGCGGATGAGGAAACTATGCTTTAAATTGATAACTTGGATCGAGGGTGCGCCTATGGATTTCAGCTATTCTACAAGTGGGACAAACAAAGGGTAAAGCAACCCAATTGAGTATGTGTACCTATGTTTAAGAAGGATGCAACTGACAACCAACAAGCTTGTCAAGGTTATATTCATTACATGATTTTATAAAGAATTATGGTGGTTAAGTACGTGAAGGTTCCGGAGATTTTATCACTCTGCAATATATATGCCTTATGTGGCTATTACTATAACAAAATAAGAAATTTGCATCAATTTTCCCCAACCAAAAATATACTTTCACTTCCAGCCCCAAACAGTTTCTAGGGCACCAAACAAGTTTCATTATCATTTGACAGGGTACTTTCAAAGCCTTCACAACGACTAAAAGATAAAATAAGCATAGTAGAAGTTCAGGATATCATAGTTCCAGCTCAATTCCTCGTTCCTTGATGCTAAATTAGCTCTGCTTGTTGAGCAAAGTTGAAGGTATGTTCAACAAGACTAAGAAGGTCACAAACCAATGTCAGAGGTGGAAAAAGGTAAATAGAAAGTGAGCACGTGAGAGGGTATGGCGCTAAATAATGGCGCCATGAGAAAGAATGAAGGCATATAGATGTTTTGGCACGAATTGATGACGATGATGATGGAGTTAACTTGTTTCTAGAGGTGTCAAAAGCCTCTAAGAAATTGCCATTTATGCTCTCTTAATGACTGACTGAATGACTTTTATCATCTACAAATGAAGAGACGAAACAATAGACCTCCCCTCCAGGAATACGATAACAAACTAGGCTCTTATATAAGTACTCATGTGCCATCCCTAATCGTATGAATAATTCAACGTCTCACATTCCCAGATTCAGTGCCTAATATGGGGACAGAAGTTAAACTTAGAGTCGAAGGGATACTATCATAGTAGTGAATTTTGCCAATCAATTAAGTTCCAAAGTACAGACACAGGGCAAATGCACACACATATACATAAAACCAAGAACCAAAATTCTCTTCTTATATTTTAAAACGGCAATGAATTTTCAATTCGAATGAAACAAACACAAAACAGTAGTCAAGTAGATAAGTAGAACACTACATAAAGTCTTAGCTAGTGAAAAGTTATAAAATTCACAAATTTAGTAACTAGTAGTCTTTCTCACTGACCAAACCGAGTATAAAACTAAACTCACAACAACACAAGCATTCACAGAAGATAACAGAACCCGATACACTTACAGATGATTCAAGATTATCCAGAGCTATTCGAGCCTCCTCCGGCGAACCCATTGTTACAAATGCCAAACCCCTGTTCCTGGTCTTGTCATACATGGCAAGCTTACACCACCAAAGGAAAAAACAGACAAAAAAAATCAAAACCCATGAAATAAAATGGCAAATTATTAATACCAAAAAAAAAAAAAAATCCCTCTTCAAAGCAAAGAAAAATGAAAAACCTCAACGTCCACGACGGTGCCGTACTTCTCGAACAGAGTACGGACGTCTTCCGGGGTACAATGCCAAGGAACATTCTGGGCAAGCAATCTTGTGTCGGAGAACTCTTCGGGCTGGGCCTCGAGAACTGGGGTTTCGTCGAGAGCTTGGTCTTGGGCGGCGGCGGAGAATTGGAGAACGAAATTTCCGAGCTTTTTGGCCCTGAGGGAGGAGGAGCGAGAGTGGGTTTGGGGGAGAGAGATAGAGGGGGAGGAAAGAGAGGTGGAGAGCGAGAGAGTGGTCGAAGCGTGCTTGGAGAGGTGGCGTGGATTTTGGAGAGAGAGGAGAGGTGTGAGAGGGAGGAGTTGTTCAGTGGGGAAAGAGAGATGACGAAGTAAGGCCATTGCTGTCGAGCTCTGTGAAGGGGGAAGTTGGAAGTAGGGGTAGGGAGTGTGTGTTGGGGTTTTGGATAAGCAAAGTCTTGCGGTCTCAAGTGGGAGACTGGCAGCAGAGGTGATTAATTACAAAGTTGGCTAGAGGTAATTTAGAAGCTCGAAATCTATTAATTTTCTTTAATTTATTCGATTTGACAGTCGAAAATTAAAAAGTGTGTGAAACGTAAAATAAGAAAAATCAAAAGTCAGAGATCGAAAGGGTTAACCAAACCAGACGCTATCCTTCAAGACTGATCAATATTCTATGATATTTTATGATGCTTTAATTTTATATGCACCATATAAGAGTGGACAACTGAACTCGAAACCTTGAAATAAAGGTTTTTAACTACTTAACTAATTGTAATCTTCTTAAAAAATAACATAAAGGATTAACTTTATGATTGAATAAGCAATTAAGTGATTCCATGGGCAATTAAGCAATTACTCACACAAGACTTTGCTACTCGAGAACAAGGAGTAATTCCTTCTCAAAACGCTTAGGGGTCAATTCACAGAAGTTTATACTTATGGTCAGAATAAATTATTTGATTGTCGTATAATAATAAATGGAAAAATTCTTTCTTTTCAAATTGTTGCTAAGACTTAAAAATAAGTCCGAATCCAGCGTCATTTTGGTTGCCTTCTCTATCGGGTTTGCATTCTGTAACAAAACTCAATCTAAGTGACTGCAATCTTTTGGAACTTCCCAATGGTTTTGGCTGCATGCTCTCATTAGTTGAGTTAAATACGAGTAGAAATCCATTTGAAAGCCTACCTGAGAGCATTTCTCAACTGTCTCAGCTTCACTTGCTTGACGTGGAGGATTGGAATGCCCCAAGCTTCAAGTGTTACTCGCTGCGCATGTCCATTTGTGCAAGTGCGGCGGGATGTTGAGCTAGTGTACAACTGCAACTGCATCCAGCTTGGTTTACTTGCAGTCCATGAACAAGTACACCCACCTTGGTTATATCTCCTCTGGATTTTATGGAAACCGAAAGAGGCTGGATCATTGGCCATCTTTGTGCTGTGGCTCTGTGGGTTCGGGTCATTTATTTATTTATTTTACTGTTCCCGTCTGTTTGTTGTTGCCTTTGTTTTTCCTCTTCGTTTATGAAGTTGTTTGACAAAAAATAAAATTTAAACTGAAAGTGAAGTAGAACATGATTTGTTAAAAATAGAATAATTATACTAAAATACATGAATAGGAGATTTAAATTTAGGTGTAGAGGCCAAATCACACTGTTATAGCTAACTTGACTAAACTCATGTCTGCATGTCATCATCAACTCATGATTTAAATCCAAGAAATGATGCTAGTATGCAAGATCTAGCCTAACTTTGCATTTCAGATTCATTCATCTTAGGCCCCTAATTAGTTGCATAACATCCATTTAGTATTACGCTCTAATAATATTTTCAGTGTCCAACAAATTTCAACTCTTCTTCAAGTAGAAAAAGCAATGGGTCAAACCAAGCCAAGCCGGTTGGGTTTTATGTGTACGGTTTACTTGCTTTTAATGAGGATTATGAGTTGACATTATGCATTGTGGGGTTGGTCTAAATGAGTACTTAGCACTTGATTTAAGTATTCCAACCTACTTTATGAGAAGAACTTAAATGGAACGGGTTCATCACCACTGTGGTGCCATGTGACGGTGTACCCATGCCATGGATCTCTCTGAAGAGTGTGCACGTCACAATTTTCAAAGGATTTAGATTGCTGATTATTGAGCGTGGTGACGTCGTGGATGTCTCTAGTGGTCTAGTAGCACTTAACATGGTCTACAGTGGAAGTGCAGACGTGTAGTTTCTGTATAGTATATGAGCAAGATGTGGAAGATTTATCTCGACGCTGAGCAATATGCTGGAAGATTATCTCCTTGTTCATTCATACCACTAGGCAACAGTAATATACGAGAACATGATCAGTGAAATTCATCATAAAACGCAAACAATTTCACAACTGGAAGTAACTGCTGCATCCCTAGAAGTTACCGAAGCTGTAAAGACGAGCACTTGTCTTTGAAAAGAAAAGCGCCCAACCATTCACTAAAAGACTTAGCAAACGATTCTTACAATCAAACTTGTTAGTCATGCATCCTGAATACACAAGGTACAAACGGGACTCGTTGAAAAAATTTCTACTACCTCTTAGAGGTTCTACAGTTAGGGGAGTTACAGCGCAAGGGTGATAGGGGCTGTCTTGCTGCTTCTTGCTCACTGAAATCAATCTTCCCTTGAATCGGGCTGCTTGTCTTAGAGCTTGATTTGCGCTTATTTGACTGCAACGGAGAGACAATACATATGTTACTACGTTAGAGCAGACCAACACATAGAATAAACGAGTCAAGGCTGTTATTTGCCCTTGTCTCACCTTCGCTGATGCACTGTCAGTATGTTTTCCACCAGAAGCAGAATGGTTTCCTTCCTTCTGGTACAGCCTCAGTAATCTTTTGTTCTCCACATCTAGGACTTTGTTTTCTTCAAAAAGCAATTTGACCTGCGTACGTTATATATGTGGGATATCATTCTACAATATATTTACGTATATACATCATAAGTATGGGATATTGTTATACAATATAGAGTATTCCATGGAAAACCGAGCAAGAAGACTGATAAGGAAAATAAGCGGAGGTTGAAAATAGTCTGCACTCCTTACCTCCTCTTCAGCCGTACGAAGATTGATCCTAAGATGTTCCTTATCCTTCTCAAGTGTCTTTACCACAGCAACTAGAGATAGAACTTTTTGAGACGACGGCTTCAAGCTACCACATTATCAAGAGAAAAGTTAAGTGATGGCTCAATTCAGAAACAAGTTCAGATATGGGCAGCCACTCTCAAAGTAGACTTTGCATAAGTAGATTCTAATTCATAAACTACAATGTTAGCACTCACTAAATCTTCTGAGAAAAAGACCATTCATAATTGTGAACAAACTCACCAGTTCCACATTTTTAGCAATCTTGCACATGACTCATTGCCTTTGTTGGCCTCCAGAAACGCACATGCAGACACAGCTTCATCTTTGCTGATCAATGTTGCCAAAACAGAATCCAGTAGTTTGTCTTCAATTGCTGTGTCTTCAGCAGATGAATCAACCTTCAACATAAAAACTTTTATCAGCCTTCATAAAATCATATACAAATAAACTTGGATTTTACAACCTATTTGTCAATCACAATCAAAATAAAAGAGCAGAAACAAGATGGGGGGACAAGAAAAAGAAACTAAATCCAAGAATATCACAAATGACTACAGCATTTATCTAAATTACCTATTAACAAAACCCTCTTGTTGTGTTTTTTCAAACCTCACCCACGTCATCATATCATCTCTAATTTGAAAAAGAAACCCACGTTTTCTCTCTATATTTCTCCCCCTCACATTTCTCTTTAACTTCTCTTTTCAATATTATAGTTTTTATTCTTATAAAAAATTTTATATTTCCGCACTCTTAGTGTGAGCTTCATCTAGTATGAAATAGCAAAATATTGGAACAAAAATATGCATTCTGCTATACTGTAAGAGCAACAATACAACAGCAGAACTCCAAATTCATGATTGAGAAACATGCTACAATGTCGAAAACAAATTATTGTCTTTAACACTCATTCCTATTTGATTAATTCATTTTATTTTGGTTGGACTTAATGCTTCAATTGAAGCTTCTGATTTCTGAGAGGTTTACATTAATTCTCCTTGCTAATTTTTGCCATCAACATCAGAACCAAATTGCATACATATACTTATTCTTCAAAGTGCTTCAAAGAAACCGGAAAAGATAAAACTCATAAAAGGGCACAAGTTTTATTCCAAGTTTTTTTCTGTGATTCTGTGCACATGTATGTGATGTTTTCTCAAAGCTAAAAAAATTGGGGAAAACTGAAACCAGGAATAACAGCTTATCTACAGCATCTAAATAAAAAATGAATTTTGTAAAAGTTTACATGCCATTTCACCAAGCACAAAGGAAATTTCATGAAGCTGCAATAACATTCTGGAAACCGAAAACATTACACAATTGAAAAAAGAAAAAAAAAAAAAAAAAACAAGCAATTCACAGTATAAAGTATAAACACATGAACTTGCAAGTCTCACAAACCCACAATAGTAAAAATTCCGACCCATTGTCCAAGTTCATTTCTTTCAATTGATCAAAACCTATTCACAGTGAAAAAAAAAAAAAAAAAAAAAAACAAAGGTTGAAGAAATTACTGAATGCATCTCCATTTTGTACTTGTATAACCCCAATTCATCCCTCAACTCTCTGACTTCGTCCTCCAACTCCTGAACACGAATCTCGGCCTCCTTGGCACGCTGATCAGCCTCGTTCCCAAAATCCATCAAAGCCTCTCGGTCATGATCGTAGAGCGAGCACTCCCTCTCCCACTTGTTGCATTGAGTCACCAGGTGCGCACACTCCGATGCCAATCTCTGATTCTCCTCAACGAACTTCCTCAAAGCTTGTGCATTCATACTCGCTTCGGCCTGTTTCACAAAACAATCAAATATCCAAAATATGTATGTGTACACACACACAATCATATGAATATGTAAAGTCACGAACCTTAGCGCGCTCCAGGACTTGCTCTTTCTTCTTCAATTTCGAGAGAAGAAGCGAGTACTGATTCTGAAGCCGCCGTTTCGCTTCTTCGGAGCATCGAAACTTCAATTCAAGGGTGTGCGTCGACACAGGGAGGCCCAAGGAGTGGTCGATCGATTCTTTGATATAGTCGTCGATTTCTTGCGGAAGATTCATTCTTTCTCGTTAGTTCTTATGGATCTTGGAAAACCCTAGACTCGCCAAAACCCTAGAAATCGCAGCAACAAAAAATCTGATTTTTCTTCCGCTAAGGTTTCATCGGAAGGTGAAAGGAAGATTACCGATAATCACTCTGGGTGCGAATTGAAACCCTAGAAATGGTGAATTTCGAATTCGCGGGGCGTGGAGATTTGGGATTTGGGGATTTTGGGGTCTGAAATCGAGAGGATGGGTTTATTTGGGGCTTTCTTCGCTCTTTCTTGCTGTACTTTTTGAATTTGGTCTGGAAGATTTAAAAAATGAAAGGGCGCTAGCCGTTGGAGCTAGTTTATAAAGACGGGCGTCAACCTGGATCCACGTGGCAAACGAAACGGAAAATGAATCCCAAATAAACACGGATTTTTGTTGGGCTAGTCACGATTCGGACTCGATCGTTTTTTTTTTTTAATTATTTTTTTTTATAATGAGATCGCATTTTACTTTTCATATATTTCTTGTTAATTTTTATCTTTTGATTTTTTTTTTTTCAATTTATCTAATCCGATGATTGAAAATTAGAAAAATGTGTACGGAGTTAAAATAGTGTGGATATCACACCCCTAATTAAATAACTGAAAAATGTCCAAGTACAAATAGCAAAAAGAAAAAAGGTATTGTTGATTTGCTCATTGACCTTGTATGCAGCTACCCCAATTCCCTTCCCTTCCCCCCCAAGTTACTTACGGATGTATGCATGCAATCCAGGAACAAACTTTCATTCAATTTTTCATTTTTCATCTATCCAATTTTTCATTATTTTTGCCCTCATATATTGTCATGTGTTGTTTTCATGACCACGATGGATGGAAAATTGGATGAATTTTTTTTTAAATCTTAATGCCAGCGGAAAATTGGCTACAAACTTTCATTCAATTTTTCATCTATCCAATTTTTCATTCTTTTTGCCCACATATATTGTCATGTTTTGTTTTCATGACCACAATGGATGGAAAATTGGATGAATTTTTTTTTAAATCTTAATGCCAGCGGAAAATTAGCTATTTATAAAAAATTGATGGGGGTAAATTGCTAAAATCAAAGTTCAAGAGGAAATTTGGCTAATTATAAAAATTTAAGGGGTAATCAGTTAAAATTAAAATTTTGAAAAAAATTGATAGCTCCATACAACTTTAGATAGTAAATCAACAAATATGCCAAAAGAAAATACATTAGTCCAACACCAAGTCTGAAGCCAAAAAATTAGAAGCTCAAACTCAAGTATGTTCATGATCTTTTGTCCAAGGCTAGCATGCTTGATGCAAATCCATGTGCCTCTTCCCCCTAATACTACCAAGCTTGATCCATAAGTAGGGATGGTAATTCTAACCATTAAACCCAATAGCGTTTCGAATGGAACGAATTTGGGTATGATAGGATTGGGTATATTTTGGATAGGGGAAAAATCGTGAATATTATTCGGTTATGCTTTTGGATATGGTTATAGGGGTTTCCAATTCGTATCCGTACCCGAATTCCATCCGAATACCCTAATATATAATATAATTGTTATACTAGGTATGTATGTATGTATGTACGTATGTATGTACGTATGTATGTTTGTATGTATGTATGTATGTATGTATGTATGTATGTATGTATGTATGTATGTATATTCATTATTTACCGAACCCATTACATTGAGAATACAAAAGTTGCATTGTTTGAGTTGCATTTTGTGGGGAAGTTCAAAAATTTTGAATCAAAATCAATGATAATTCAATGGTGCGTATGGGAGATATCAAAGATCAGCCATCATCATCAATGTTTTAAATTTTATACTCCACGAGATTCGTTTATTGAACCATTTATACATCAAATGTTTAGTGACGAAATTAACATCTACTAAATTATAATGCGTCAACTGAACGAATGTATTTTTTTGTATTGGCGAAGAGGGATATAACCGTTAACCATGGGAAATCCATTACTATGTGAGTATGGGTATGGATAATTTCTGATGGTTAATTTGTGGTTATGAATATGGTTAATTTCCATGCTTATGGGGATGGACATACCATTTTCGTCCCCAAATTGAACCATTGCCATCTCTACCCACAAGCTATTGATCTTTAGTAGGAGTTCTTCATTACCTCGAATGGACAAGATTGGAAATCTCATTCTCCGTTAATCATGTATGTCAACATCTTCAAAATCCTAGATAGGACCTCTCATCTCACCAATGTAAAACGAATTCTTCGATACCTAAAGGGAACACCCGATCATGGGCTACTTCTTAGCATTGTTCTAAAAATCCTTGCCTAACGCAGCTTAGGCCCCGCCCAGGTGCTAGGCGATTGGCAACGACCCCAATTAATCCCTAAACGTTTGAAAATTAAGAAAAGGTGCTTATACCTGCTTAGGCCCCCGCTAGCCTTCCAAAACATGCTTAGGTTGCAATCCTCACTTAGAGAAAAAATATATAATTTTCATTTTGCATTCTATTTTTTTCAATAACTTGTAAGAAATTTGTTCGAATATTTAGATAAACACATGTTATGCATGTTCCCCATGTTCCCATTATGCTCTAGTACTCTATATTATGTATGTTATTTTATTTTGCAATTTATATATTCCAATGAAATTATATATATTTTGACGTGTGACAACCTGTCCCTAATTTTACATTTTTATTAATTTTAAAAGCATGAATTTACAAAAATGCCCTAGAGGCAAGGACTTTGACTTCCATTGACCATCATCTAGAGGGACATAGGACCTATCCTTTTAGCGTATCCTCGTAGTACTCATTGGTACGAACGCATAGGCGAAAGCCGTTTGATAGTCCGGATTATAACGGTATAGTTACCGACGTTTGAATTTGGTTATTCAAAGTTTAGTTTTAATTAAATTAAATTCCCACCTTGTGGGATGAGGCATTTTGGGAGCTCACTGGCTTCAAGTTCCGTCATAACTCCGAAGTTAAGCGAATTCATGCGAGAGCAATCTCAGGATGGGTGACCTACTGAGAAGTTCTTATGTGAGTTCCCAGAAACAAAACCATGAGGGCGTGGTCGGGGCCCAAAACAGACAATATCGTGCTATGGTGGAGTCGAACCCGAGATGTGATGGGGGCCCGGATTGGGATGTGACATTAAGTATAATTAGACTAGCGTTTAACGTTTTTTAGAAACTTTCTTCTTAGTAAAAGTTCAACCAACATCCTAGCATTCTCGGATACTGACTAGGCTGGCTTCCCATTTGATCGACACTGTACGTTTGGATTTTGTATTTTCTTCGGCAATAATCTTATTTCAAGAAGTGCAAAAAAAAGACCACTGTTGCCCGCTCATCTACTCAAAGTGAGTACCGCTCCTTTGTTTACACCGCTGCTGAAATCTCTTAGCTCTGTAATCTACTTCAGGATCTTGACTTCTACCTTCAGACACTACCTCTATTGTTTTGTGACAATTGAAGTGCCTTGGGCCTTGCTGCAAAATCCTATTTTTCAAGCTAGGAGAAAGTATATATATAGAGATCGATTACCATTATATACGAGAATTAGTCACCAACAAAGCCATTAATACAACTTATGTTGGCTCCAAGAATCAGCTTGCAGACATCTTCACAAAGTGCTTACCAAAAGCTCAATTCAAGTTTCTTAATTCCAAATTAATTGCTCCTTCCCCACAACTTAGCTTTTTTTTTTTTTTTTTTGGTTAAATCACGAAGACGAATTTTATTACAATAAAAACTAGTACAAGGCCCAAAAGGACCGGGTAAACAACTAGAAGGAAAATAAAAGGCCCAAGCAAAATGAGAGCAACAACCCAAGATATAACGGGAGGCCCAGATAAGCTTAGGCACGAAGGCAGCAGAAAACAGGCAATAACCTAATCTCCAGCAGTAAAGACCACATCGCTGTCGCTGCCGTCACATCGTCGAAGGAAGCCCAACTCCGACCCGAGAAAGTAGACACCAGATCCAAGTCTGCTTTATGAACCCCTACAAATATATACAATCAAAGTAATATATGGGAAGAATGAGAGGCTAAGGGGTATGTAAAATGCCTAACACTTGGCCTCGATGGAGATCCGACATGCTAGTTGGGGGAGGGGAAGTGAGGGAGTGAAATGGATCTAATATCCAATTTCTGATCAGAGCTTACCGATCCAAGCACATGGTGGAATGGGGATGAAATATCACAGCTAGAGAGGAGGGAGGAAGGGAAATAAAAGATAGAAAACAATAAAAGCGGACGAAAAAATGTCGGATAAGGGGCAAGAAGCCTTGGATAGTTGAGACTCGGCTCAAGGAAAACTGAGATTAAACTCAGATGAGAGCTAAGAATTAAAAAAGAAGGGAGAAAATTGGAAACGATGAAGGAAGATGAAGAGGGAAGCAGGGAGTTGAAGGAGCAGAGGAGATGAGGGGAAGGAAAAAAGGGAAAGTGCAAAGGAAAGAAAACCTAAGAAAACACAGGAGGAAAGGGAAAAGAGGGAAGAAAAGAAGAAAAGAAGGAAGGAAGGGAGGAATAGAAGATGCCTTTGGCACTTAAGCCAAATGCTAAAGCTGGAGACGAGAAATTGCTAGGAGTATAGGTAGGCACGGATTAGGCTTGGGCTAAATTTGGAGGAACCGAACTGAAGTTGTTTTAAAATGTAATGGGGCAGGGTGGATACAAGAATTTTTGAAATTGGAACCGAACCTAACCCGGCCCGTTTGAAACGGGCTAGTCCGGACTAGGTCCACGAGTCCAATTATAATTTTTTTTAACAGATTATTTGGACGAAATTGATTGTATCATCTCACTTGGAATTTTCTATTGCTTCATTGAGCTTTTTTTGTATATCATGTTTCTAAGCTGTAAAACTTTACCCATGAAACTACAACATGGATAACAATCTAGGGTTCAGGTATGGAGTTTCCAGGCCAAAGCTTAATCCACAAATGCAATTTGGGAATGGATTTTGTAGAGTAGGATCAGGATTCATTCGAGTTGGATTGGGTGCGTATGGAAATAAGAGAGCGGTCATGTAGGGTTGTGATAGAGTAGAAGAGTCTGGACTATGAAAGGTGGTGGAGCAGGGGCTCAAGGTCTGAGAGAGAGGATATCAGTTAGGTAGAATGTGGAATGTGGATTGTGGGATTTAATCAATGGTGGAGATTAAATCTCCACATGTTGGGTGGTAGATACGGTCTAGGTTGGGGTCCTGTTTTCTTAGCAATTTGGACTCACCCTGCCCCTCAAGTAACATAGAACTGCCCTGCCCTACCTCGTTTTAGATTTATACAAATTGGACCTGCCTTGTACCTTCCTCGACCTGCTTGTACCCACCCTTACACGTTGGTTTAAAACCTGTTTGCCCATCCCTAACTAGGAGTCTTTCACAAAGAGAATTTTGGAAAGAGAAAAGGGGAGACTTTTTAGAGAAAGGTTTTTTTCACCGCAGCTTAGCTTGAGTGGGGATATCAGACATAATCCGAAGCTTAAAGTCCACTGTGTCACATCTCACGGAAAGTCACCCACACAACTGACCAAACCAACTAAGCTTCATCTAGAAAACTCCAGATCTCTTCATTGACAACAAGACAAAGGCAGCATTGCATTGATAAGATTGAATCAGGAATTTTCGTTAAGCATATGCTTCTAGGGTTGCCAATCGTGACTTTAGTAAAATTATACTTCTGCAGAAATCGAACTAGTGGAACTTGCATCTAATAGCTTCTGAGTGATCCTGAGGTCGGGAGTTCGAGCCTTTCTCACCCCATTAACTTTATTGTTAGAAAATTTAATAATACTATTATTATATTAAATTTATTAATTGAATGAAAATTAGAAGTGGAGCCTTTTGGTAGAAAGATATGTCTACTCAAATGAAGAGTTGCAACTTTTGACTCTTCATGAATAGTCATATGTTTTCCAAAGAGGTATCTCACATTTTATAAATAAAGAAGCCCCCTATAATTACAAGATAACTTTTCATTGTTTTACATAATCATACATAGATTGTACTAAATATTAGAGAGTCTCATTGAGTCCATATGAGAGAATTTTCAACACAATCGTGGTTCATGGAGCCTTGTGATTTGGAGTGCTACTATTACAAAGACGTGGTCATTGTATCTTGAGAGACATACGCCGATCAACCATAAGCACTGTAGTGGGGTGTAAACTTGTCTTAAGGACAAAGTGTCCAACACTTGCTTCGATCGTATTTTCTAGGTTTTTCTAATCCATTCTATCATGTTTATTTAACATTGGTTACTCATGTGCTTGCATTACTGTGATATATAATTGCATGAATTATTTTTTGATTTTCTATGTGATTTATTATAGCAATTAGACCCAATTTTTCCAACAATCTTAAGACAAGTTTATGGTTTAATTGCTATATTTATGGTTGAATGAAAACATGAAGAAATGATATGTTTATTGGTTTGTTTGCTATATGTTGGCGAGACAAAATTTTGTATGTTCTTCCTTGCGTCCAATATTGTTATGCATATTGATTACAATAGTGCTGCCTATATATCATATATTAATTGACTATTCGAAGACATATATATTATGAAGCGGTGCATTTGCTTGTCTAATGAATCGTATTCTTATCACAGTACTGATTGGTAATTGCATTTTATATATAAATCAATATTCATAATTATGACATTAATCTCGGTGCATGCTGACAAATTAATTATTAAGTTCTCTTTGTTTGGCAAGCCAATTTCAAATATTATATCATCTATCAATTTTAAATTATCACAGAATGTGCACACAGTTTCTTATATATGCTTGTCCTCTTTCTGGATTAATTTGGCTATGTTTATATTCTCGGTACAATTCAGGCTTAAAGGAATGTATCTATAATAATTGATTGTAATTTTCATGTTAAACCTTTTGAATACAAGTTGGTTTTTGGAATAAAACAAAAGTGGTGGAATGGTTTGACCATTCAAACCGTATCTCATCAGGCTTATTGTTTATCTAAACATAATCAGAATGTTTGCCCAGATCGGTTATTGATTGGCTTTTCAAATTTTGACGAAGTAGTACAAGTGAAAGGATGTCAAAGGCTGGAAATTGCATCCTTTTGCCCAAGCTTAAAAGGAAATGGCTATAACTGTTTCAAATTCGAACAAATGCATGAATGAAAGAGATGCCATCTTTCCAAAACGTTCGAAGGTCATGATGACATATGGGTCTTTTGCCAGACAGTAACCATTGCGTTTTTACAAAAATGGTGTGGATATGAATTTGATCATTTTCAGACTAACCAAAGTTATCAATGGTGTCGTATGAGTGGCTTCTGTTTGTTTTGTTGCATGTGTGAAAAACCACTATATGGAAGTTACTGTCCAAACTGTAAAAGGTTTTTAATATCATCTTTATGCTAAAGATGTAAACGGTGGTGCATTAGATTCATAACTATTCGTGAAAATATGTGTATGTATATACTAAAGAAATCTTCAGATAGAAGACATTTCTTTCTGAAATGGGGTACATTTTCAGATTGGTGGCTTTTGGAATTAGCTTCCAAAGTGGACAGATCTTTAATTGTAGTCTTAACCATTATTATAATAATGTTGTGATTAATTTTATGAGTGTGGTTCTTGTTTAATTTCAAGAAGCAAAACGTCTAGATACCTAGTTGAATGTTCAAGAGAAGTGCTTCTCATAGAAAGGACTTGTGAGGCTTGAAAGCCTAAAAGAAAATGTAGATAAAGTCTATCTTAGTTGCTTCTTACTTCTTAAAGTAGAAATGTGATCGATTTGATGATAATGTTAAAAGTAACCACAATTATTGAAGATTGTGGGGGTAACTTATCTATTTTTGAGGCATGAGATTTACTTAAAGAAGAATGGGAATATAATTTGCTAATTGAATGAGACAATCAAAATGTCATTTCTTATAATGGTAATTTTAAGGTATTGAAAGGTTGGGGATCTTTTAGCAAATACCTTAAATGTGGGGGAATGTACTCGAGTGTTAGCAAATTACTTTTTAAGTCCTAACATATGTTTTGAAGGACTTAGCGTTGGAAAACAACTACTCTCGAATGAAATATAATTTCATAAATGGAAGTGCGCACCATATGAGATAATCATCAACCTAGTGGATCCAATTAATTAAAGGTTTGTCTAGAGAGTAAGTTGTATCATCGAGGGGAATGGGTTAATAGCCTACGTCTTAAGAATCGCCATAATGGCAACCCAACCTAGCTGATTGGAGATCCCAAGATCTAGGTTCAAAGGGACAACCGAATTGTGGATGATTCAATGGGAGCACTGCGGAGATAATCTCCTACCCATTTCCTATGATGAAACAGTGCTATCTGCAGCATATTTAGGATAAGCTTTGCTTTTAATGATTCATATACTTGGAAATAACAGGTGGGGTATTGTAGGATACTCTTAATGGGAAGTCACCTATCTTGAGTGAGGAATGAGGCCGTTCCTGTAAGAATTTTTTTGAAGGGCTTAGTTCTCTAAAAGCACTCATGAGAAACTAAGAATTGTTCATGGCCAAAATGAACACAACCGAGCAACCACGGGGTGTCTGGAAGAGTATTGTGTGATTACTATTGTCTTGGTTTACACAAACAGCTGAGCAGTTCAAGACATTGCGTTCACTGATTAGCCAAGTAATTCGATAGTAATTCACTACGGAAGGTTCAAAGCCAAAAGCCACATATCCTGATGCAGTACTTTTCCTATTGAATTCTCCCTTTATTATCTGCATTGTCATTTGCATGGTATTAAGTCAATTTCCATTCATGTGGGGGATTGTTAGAAAATTTAATAATATTGTTATTATATTAAATTTATTAATTGAATGGAAATTAGAAGTGGAGCCTTTTGGTAGAAAGATATGTCTACTCAAATGAAGAGTTGCAACTTTTGACTCTTCATGAATAGTCACATGTTTTCCAAAGAGGTATCTCACATTCTATAAATAAAGAAGCCCTCTATAATTACAAGATAACTTTTCATTGTTTTACATAATCATACATAGAGTGTGCTAAATATTAGAGAGTCTCATTGAGTCCATATAAAAGAGTTTTCAACACAATCGTGGTTTATAGAGCCTTGTGATTTGAAGTGCTATTATTACAAGGACGTGATCGTTGTATCTTGGGAGATATACGTTGATCAACCATGAGCACTGTAGTAGGGCGTAAACTTGTCTTAAGGACAAAGTGTCCAACACTTGCTTCGATCGTATTTTCTAGGTTTTTCTAATTCAGTCTATCATGTTCATTTAACATTAGTTACTCATGTGCATGCATTACTGTGATATATAATTGCATGAATTATTTCTTAATTTTCTATATGATTTATTATAGCAATTAGACCCAATTTTTCCAACAATATAAATCTTAAACCCTAACTCCTCATTATACACGATGATTTAAATTACATAACTAAAAGTTGAAATAAAATAAAATACATGAGTTGCTACCTTGAGCCATCTGCTGCCTTAGCTTTTTGTTGTCTCTTTTTTAACAACATTCGTTTCTTTGATCTCTGCTATCTTGGTTTTAATCTCACTCGCATCTTTGATTTTTGCTGTCTGATTTTCGGTATCATTTTCTTCTTTGATTTTCTGATTGGCTTGCTCAATGATATAATCCACCTCCTTTTCGACTTCCTCAACCTATAATGTTTTGTAAACATCAAATCACGTATAGTCTCAAGGCATCTATCATTTCTTAAATAAGTCCGTAGTTTTACTCATTCTCGGAAGTCATGGACAGACATCATGGTTTCATCTAACCATGACATTCTTCGCCATGGCCTTCGAAAGTAAAATTCAGGTCGGTTCTCTTTATTTAAATTTGGGATAGTTTAGTTGCGGTCCTTAATTTCTAATTGTTATAGACTCAAACCTTAAGCATTTTAAGTTTTTGATTGAAGTCCCTTTCAGGTCACATAAATGACATAATAATAAAAGAGATTCAATAATACCAATAAAGACTCAACCCTTTTTTTGCTTTCATTTACACTACCAATTCAATTATTCAAAATTGCTTATGGGTTTTGATAAAAAATAAAATAAAATAATTGCTTATGGGTGAATTCTAGATTATAAAAAAAAAGGATTTTATTTTATTTTCATAAAATATGAGTACATTTATATAATAAAATATGGCTACAATTTACATATAAAAAATTGGTACATTTATATAAAAATGTGGGTACATTTTAAATACAAAAAATTGATACATTTATACAAAAAAGTGCAAGTTTTACATACGAAAAAATGAGTACATTTTATATAAAAAACCATGGATATTATATATAAACAATGGTACATTTTAGATTAAAAAAATAAATAGATTTTACATTAAAAGATGGGTACATTTTACATAAAAAAATGGTGCTTACACCAAAAAGGGATACATTTTGTATATAATAAAGTGGTACATTTGTAAAGAAAAATGGGTACCTTATAAATAAATTATGGGTACAAATAAAATGTTAAAAAAATTATGAGTACAAATAAAAGTTTAAAAAATAATGGACAAAAAGAAATTAATATATGGGTACAAATTAAAATAAAAAAAAAAAGGTTGCAAATTAAAAGGGGTACAAACTAGAAATAGAAATATATGATAAAAGTTTAGCTATAAATATAAATATACCAAATGAAACCTTTCAAACACAAAATGAATATATTTAGAAATAATTTTAATTATCTTGACATGTAAATAGTTTATTTTTATAATTAATGACGTTTATTAAAACTCGGGAACTTGATTAAAAATTGAAAAGGAATAAGGTTTTAATCAATGGAATAGAATAAATAGGGATGAGAACCTAATTTCTCCTTTAAAAAATTTAAGGGAAAAATTAGTATTCGGTTCCAAGTTACTAATGTTCTTTGATTGAGACCTTATTAGTTTTCAAATTTTGATTGAAGTCCCTAGCATTAATGTGATAAATAATTTACATGTTTATTACATATTTTTTAAAATAAAAATTAGTAACTGATATAGGATTTTAATAATCACACCTCTATTATACTCCTAATTAATTTTCAATTCAAACATTTCCAAAATTTAAAAAAAAAAAAATTAGAATAAGTTTCTACCCATTAGTTTTTTATAAAAAGATTCTCAATTTTTTTAATCTTAAATGTACCTATTCTTAAATATACCAATTTGTTATATGTCTTTTTCGTTGATTTGAGAATGTATTTATGTCAAGTTTAACCGAAGAAATTTACTAAGGTTATTAAGCCACTAATATAATATGCCTGACGCTGACAACCACTAAACACGGAGCTGACGAAATCATGTGACCCTCACCCGTTAATTACGAATATATTAGATGGTGGTTCAGTTTTAAACGTGGAAATCAAGAAATTAAACAAGAGGACTAGGTATAAAGATATAATACCTCCTCGATGAGATCGTCTGCTAGCGCAGCATCCTTGCCTGCTTCTCTTGCCACACTCTCAACAATTCTTGCTGCCCTTTGAAGTTTCCCTTCCGGAAGATGATCGGCAATGTCGTCAGCCACCTTCTCCACTTCTCCAGCCACCTTCTCTACCATTTCTGCCACATCTTCCACTGTATCCAGCGCCGTTGAAAATCTCTCTGTACATAGTGGGGGTGTTATACACATATATATTTATACGCACGGAGGATGTTACATCACAATAATATTTGATCATAAATGAATTAACTAATTGATCTAGTGATATTTCTTTTCACTCAAAAAAAAAAAAAAAAAAAATCTTTACTTCAAATCTCTCCTTCCACATCAGAGAAAAGAGGCATGGGGACGGTGATGATGATAATGACATTAAATATCTCCTCATTCCTTACCTTTGAATTTTAGCAATGGCCACCATTTGTTCTTCCAAAAGGGTATAACTACTGTGAAAAGCATCCCCACAAGCCATAGTTTCCTGCATATGTAATATGTATCATCTCAACATTAATCATGCTGTGATCTGATCCAAAACCATAAATTAAAAGAAAAGCATGTGGGAAATTAATTGGACAAGTATCTCAAAGAGATCAAGTAGTAGAAGATCTTCGATTCGACGTACCAATCAGTACCGGAAGGATCAGAAGGAAGAGGAGTTCCTGGTTCAACACTATTGACAACCACGTCCCTGAAAATAAAGGGTCGTACTATTTATCTATGACAATCAAATTTCGGAAACTCATGGAGTTGAAGATATACGGCTTGGAAAAGTTTTACTTACATCTTTTTCCGGCTACCACTTTCGACCTTCATGATAAGGGGCTGCAAGAAGCTCCGATTTCCGAGAAAACGACATCGGTCCCGGTCATTAGCACTCAGATAACTAGGTCTTAAAACTGAAGCCTGCAAATGTCTAGAACTGCAAGAACTTATGGAGCTTCTGATCGACATGGCCATGGCCTAAATATACAAGTTTTTGTTGAGATGGGTTCTGCTGAAGACAGAGAAACAAGGTTAGAAAGCTAACAAAAGTGTGGAGAATGAGAATCTGCTTGTAGAAGCACTTCCAGACGAAGTGGCTTTCTAGGCTTATAGGATTGTTGGAACTCTAGCTTTTAGAAATGTTCGATTTAATGCTTAATTGGGAGACGCTATTTTGGTGCATCAGATGTGAAGTTAATATTATTACTGAAAATATGAGTACACCCTTGAAATTTAATTTTCTTTAATTAAAACCCATCATGATATATTTCTCTAACAAAAACTTAATGACAAGGCTCCAACTAAGCAATATTCATAATTAAGTTTGACTTGGCAAAATTTGTATTTTTGGATGTCTAAATTAACCCTAATAACCTTACCTTGGGTCTCTCACTAATTATCTACATTTATTTTACATTATTTCATTCAATTAAATGTTCAAATACCTTATGGGGATTTGGAAAAAAATTTAAATGTCTTGATTCCTATGCATTTAAAACCAAAAATTTACATGATACCAATGGTAGCACTAGAATTACCGATCAAAGTCAATGGTCATCCCAAATCTCTTTTTCTCATTCGCTTCACGTTTTGTAATTTGCCTGTATTATTCTAGTTTCACAATGGTGGAACTGTCCTCGGTAATTTTCGAGACGTGTGGATGAAATAATAGTCTATTTAGGCTTGCATTTGAAGAAAAAAACCTAATAAAAATCAAACCATATTAATCCAACTATGTGCATGGGACCACCTTTTCCATCACGAAGACGAAAAATTAGTTTGCAAATATTATTAATCAGTTAATGATAAGAACAGAAAATACATTTGATCTTAACTAAAAAGCCGAAAAAAAGTATTATCGATCAGTTAATGAGTTGAAAGGTATTTTACACTAACATGAAGAGAAGATTAGTTGTATTCATGAGTGTATAAAGAGATCAATGGATTTAAGTGGAAACTTAATATGAGTCCAATTTTATGAGTTATTATTAGTTATAGTCCAATTTTGTTTAATTTTTGGGTTAGGTCTAGTGATTCATTGTCCACATAAGCTTATCTGTATTCTCTTACCAAATTTACCCTTAAATTGACCAATTAAGTAATTAATGTTTTTTAAGTTTGTGATTAATGTTAATTTTATCCTTAATTATAGGATTAGGGATTAAAATCTCCTTTTTTTTTTCTTCTTCTTCCCCAAACCATTCATTTCTCTTTTCTTGTTTCTCCCTCAGAATATTTTTCTCTTCATGCATTATTTTGCCCAATAATCTTCTTCCATAATATTCTTCTCCTCCTCCTTCCATAAGGATGATCAATATACATTTGATTGGTTTAAAAAAAAAAAAAATTGCATTAGTCAATCTTGTGTTTTGGGTTCTTCGTCTCATCATTTTTTTTTTTTTAGCTTTATTCTCCCTTTTATAAATATTTTTTAAACTTTGAAGTTCTATTGAATTAGCATTTTCTCTAGTGTTTCCTCCCTCTATCATTTTTCTTCACGATTTTTTTTGGTTTTTATCTACCTATATCACTTGTCCTTTTTTTTTTAATCTTTTTATATTATACTGTGCCTGTATCATGAATACTTGTATTTATCTACCTATATATATATTACATATTTTGTTGATAATCTATCTAAGATTAATTGTGTTTATCTACCTATATATCACAAATTAATTGTGTTATCTACCAATATGTTTTTGTTCATAGTCTATCTGTATCACATATTATTTTGTATTATCTATCTATACAATAGGTTTTTGTTCATAGTCTACCTCTATCATAGATTCTACCTCCATCACAAAATTTTTATTATATTTTTTATCTACCTCTGGCAATGTTTCTTTTAGTTTTTGATAAACTTATAAGATTTGTAATAATGTGTTTTTAATTAGAAAATGGGTAGATAAAGGTATTTGAAGATTCAAACTTTAAAAATTCAAATTTAAAGAATTAAAAAATATATATTTTCAAGGGGCAAAACAGGTGTAATAGAAAATCAAATAAAATGGGACCCAATTCAAAAACAGCTGAATTTTTTGAACCTGGATCAAAGTGCCCCTAGATTTAAATATAACTAACACATGCATTAAAGAGTACTCATCAGATGTGCTTTCGGTGCTTTATTTGTCCATTTTTTTTTGAGGAAAACTAATGAAAATGATTTAAAAACTTTGAGTTTTAACGAAAATGACAAAAGAAAAGGTAAAGTGAATAGTATCAGGATTGACTTTTTAGTGTTAAAATGTGATTTTTCGTTAAAATGAACAATACCGGGAGCTTTTTGTTAAAGTTCCATTTTGTTGTTGTTGTTGTCAAAGCTTGTGATTTTAAAGTGAGAGTTTGACTTTATAATAGCAGAATTGACAAGTAAATGTTAATGTCTACAATAACACATCACCTAAAACTGTCTTATTTGATCCAACAGGATCCTCTCGGGATCTTTTTGGTGAGGATCTTGGAGATTTGTAAATCTTGTCCATTTATCATACATTGTGCGGTCAGTTTTTATCAAGTAATGTTTGTTAAAGATCAACACCAGCCCATTAAGATCAGTCAATACAAAGGAACTAGATTGGTCTAGTTCAAACATGCATGGTTTTTTCTGGAAGATTCTATAACGGGAATATGCTAGAAAACTCTAGCAAAATACAACAACAAAGGTAGCAAGTTGGAAAAGCCTAAGTCCACTGCCTTAGGCTAAGAAAATTTAGTAAATGTTTTTGTTTGTAGTAGAATCTAGAAACATCACAAACTTTGGCCAAAATTGGAAGAGTCCAATCTCGCCGACTAGGTAAGTCGGTTTAGCAAAAGCGGTGGAAAAGTGTGCATGATCAATGCACGAGAAAATTCTAGTGATAATATAAGTCAGCAAGCATGCCCTATAAATATGGGTGTGATGTTGTAGTAAGATATTAATCAAACAAGAAGAAACCAAGTAATCAAGCAAGTAGCCAAGAAGAGAGAGTTAAGTAAGAGAGTGAGAAGCCTTGTAAGTGAGTAGTTTTGTGAAGATTGTGAGTGGTCTAGAGTGTGTCTCTAGAAAGAGTGAGTGCCATAGCTTCTAAGAGTGTCCTTGAGGGTTTGTGTGTTGTAATATTTTGTGAGTGTAATACAAGTAATTTGTTTACTTGTTTTGTCTCTCCAACACTTGTGTTAGAGTTGTGTACTCCAATTTTTCCTCAACAATTGGTATCAGAGCGGTACGATTGAGGACCGTCTCTAGTGAAGCTTTTGAGAATCGTGAGAAGTTTAGTACTTTGCAAGATTGTTGACTAATCTTGTTTGGCTTATCGAAGTTCTGCCGACATGATGGGAGATCTTCAAGTTGTTGGAGGAATCAAAATGTTGAACAACAAAAATTACAACACATGGGCGACGTGTATGAAGTCTTACCTACAAGGCCAAGATCTTTGGGATGTTGTCGGCGGTAATGAAGTTACGCAGCCAGAAGAAGACACCAGCGGCACTTTGCGAAAGTGGAAGATCAAGGCAGGTAAGGCTATGTTTGCCTTAAAAACTACAGTTGAAGATGACATGTTGGAGCACATACGTAACGCTAGGACACCAAAAAAAGTGTGGGACATTTTGCCATACTCTTTTCAAAGAGGAATGATACAAGACTGCAGCTTCTCAAGAATGAGCTATTATCAGTGGCCCAAAAGGACATGACGTTTGCCCAATATTTCCATAAAGTAAAGTCTATTTGCCGTGAAAATTTTGAGTTAGATCCTAGTGCTACCATTGTAGAATCTAGGATAAAAAGAATAATAGGCCATGGATTGAGACCCGAATATCAAGGCTTCGTTGCCGCTGTACAAGGATGGTCGACCTAACCATCACTTGTTGAGTTTGAAAATTTGCTTGCTGATCAAGAAGCTTTGGCAAAGCAAATGGGAGGGGTCTCGTTAAGAGGTGAGGATGAAGCGCTCTACACCAAAAGTAAAGGCAACTTTAAGCAGCATGTTGGTGGTGGATCTAAAAGAAGTGGTGACAAGGAAAAATGTCATAAAGAAAGACGAAGTTTTCGGCTAGGGGGAGCTCCGAAGTATCATGGCAACTGTGGTCAATCTCAGAACAATAAAAGATTTAAGGGAAAATGTTACAATTGTAAAAAGAAGGGCCACATGGCGAAGGATGGCTGGTTCAAAAAGCTCGCAGAGAGTAATGTCGTCAACTCAAATGAGAAAGTGAAGATGATTGGGACGCCGTATCGTCTCTAGCTATAGAGGAAGAATAGGACGCATAAGCATCATCTTGTTGGTGCTCAGAAAATGAGGCGTTGCCCGACTCAAAAGAGATTGAAGATACATTGCAAGAGAAAATGGGAGACCAAGTTGCCCTAGTCTAATCGAGTCTAGATGAGCTCGAGGAATTGCTTGATGGTGACGATGTCGAGCAAGAAGTACCTAAGAGTCCTTGGTAAGCGGGTGTGTATCAACTACCAGGAGAAGTTAGACCTGATGAAGTGGAAGTATCATTTCCATGATCACAATTAAGGAGGTCAACGGGAATACCAAAGCCAAATCCCAAATACGCCAACGCAACCATAGTAGAAGAAGCAGTTGAAGCTGAGATGCATAAATAAGCATCACAGAATTCTAAGTGGCGTAAAGCTAGGAGAAGAGGTCGTTGTGTTAAAGAAATATTGAACTTGGGATCCAATGGCAAGGCTAAGAGATGTGAAACCCATATCATGCAAATGGGTGTTCAAGATAAAGCGTCGACTCAGTGAGAAAAAAAGAATGAGCTAGTGTTGAGGGGGAGTGTTAAAGATGAACACCAGCCCATTAAGATCAGTCAGTACAAAGGAACTAGATTGGTCTAGTTCAAACATGCATGGTTTTTTCTAGAAGATTCTATAACGGGAATATGCTAGAAAACTCTAGCAAAATGCAACAACAAAGGTAGCAAGTTGGAAAAGCCTAAGTCCACCGCCTTAGGCTAAGAAAATTTAGAAAATGTTTTTGTTTGTAGTAGAATCTAGAAACATCACAAACTTTGGCCATATTTGGAAGAGTCCAATCTCACCTAATAGGTAAGTCGGTTTAGCAAAAACGGTGGAAAAGCGTGCATGATCAATGCACTAGAAAATTCTAGTGATAGTATAAGTCGGCAAGCATGCCCTATAAATATGGATGTGATGCAGTAAGATATTAATCAAACAAGAAGAAACCAAAGTAATCAAGCAAGTAGCCAAGAAGAGAGAGCTAAGTAAGAGAGTGAGAAACCTTGTAAGTGAGTAGTCTTGTGAAGAGTGTGAGTGGTCTAGAGTGTGCCTCTAGAAAGAGTGAGTGTCATAGCTTCTAAGAGTGTCCTTAAGGGTTTGTGTGTTGTAATATTTTGTGAGTGTAATACAAGTAATTTGTTTACTTGTTTTGTCTCTCCAACACTTATATTAGAGTTGCGTACTCTAATTTTTCCTCAACAATGTTTATGTTTTATTTTAAATAAAGATATTTAAAATGATTTCTAACCGCACAATGTATAATGAATAGACACGATGGACGGATCTTCGGATCCTCACAATGAGAATTCGGCGAGGATCTAGATTCTTATTTGATAACTATTTTTTATATACAGATTCATTTGACATACCTTTCACAATTTTTTCCTTTACTTTTTTTTCATTCTTCATTTCTCCTGCATACTTTTCCCTTATAGATTCATTTGACATGCCTTTCACAAATTTTTCCTTCACTCTTTTTCATTCTTCATTTCTTCTACATACTTTTCCTCTATCACACGAACTTCTGGAATATCGATCCTATAGATCCAGAAGAAAGGACGGCCTACCTAGAGAAAATGGCTGTCTGGGCAGAAAGAGAAGCTCTAATAAACCCTACTTTGTATTTCAAAGGTGGGGCAGAAAGATTAGCTACAACTTGCATTGGATCACTTCGCAAATTGTTGATATGTTTGGGAGAAAATACTAGACATGCTTTTCTAAACACACCACAATCGGTGTCATTCCTACTTACTCTTGTCTCTAAAGAGTTTGTAGGTATCTAAGAAATAGAAGTGGAACGTGTAGAAAAGTTCATTAAAAAAAAGTACTATGAGGAAGGTGACGATCACGTCAAGTCATCATGCACTTTATGCCCTGGGCGACACATGTGTTACAATGGCAGGGACAAAAGGGTCGTGATCTTGCGAGGGTGAGCTAACTCCAAAAACTTGTCCTCAGTTCAGATTGTAGGTTGCAACTCGTCTACATGAAGCTGGAATAGCTAGTAATCGCCGGTTAGCCATACGGTGGTGAATTTGTTCCCAAGCCTTGTATTCACCGCCCATCACACTATAGGAGTTGGCCATACTCGAAGTCGTTACCTTAACCGCAAAGGGGGGGATGTCGAAGGTAAGGCTAGTGATTGAAGTGAAGTCGTAATACGGTAGCCGTACTGGAAGGTGCGGCTGGATCACCTCATTTTCAGGTAGAGCTAATGTTTGTTGGGTATTTTGGTTTGACATTGCTTTACACCTAAAAAGAAGTGAGCTACGTCTGAGTTAAACTTGGAGATGGAAGTCTTCTTTCGTTTCTCAATGGTGAAGTAAAACTAAGCTTATGAGCTTATTATCCTAGGTCGGAACAAGTTGATAGGATCCCATTTTTTACGTCCCCATGTCCCTCTCGTGTGGCGATGTGGGGGCGTAAAAAATGAAAGAGAGGGATGGGGTTTCTCTTGCTTTTGGCATAGCGGGCCTCCAACGGGAGGCCTACACGGCGGACTATTAGCTCAGTGGTAGAGCGCACCCTTGATAGTTGCGTCGTTGTGCCTAGGCTGTGAGGGCTCTTAGCCACAAGAATAGTTCAATGTGCTCATCAGCGCCTGACCCTGAAATATGGATCATCCAAGGCACATTAGCATGACGTACTTCTCCTGTTCTAATTGGGGTTTAAAACCAACTTCTACTTAGGAGGATAGATGGGGCAATTCATGTGAGATCCAATGTAGATCCAACTTTCTATTCACTTGTGGGATCTAGGTGGTCCGGGAGGGACCACCATGGCTTCTCTTTTCTCGAGAATCCATACATCCTTAGGCTAAAGGATTACTATCTTAAACAAGAACATTTATTCTTTAGCTTCAACAAAAAACACAGATGTAATCCAAAGGACTTTCATTCTGAATATGTCAGCACCTAGCATGGAGATGCTTGAAAAGAAGTTACAAGATAAAGGAATTCAAGACTTAACTACTTGCAGTCTGGCAAGTTTGTACCAGAAAGCAGAAGCCTTACTCAAGGAGCATTGTCAATCTCAGCAATTAAGGCAAATCATGAAAGCTTTTGGACATATACCACACTTGCAAAATTTTGCAGGAATGATTTACAGGAGTTTGGATTCAAGACTTAACTACTTGCAGTCTGGCAAGTTTGTACCAGAAAGCAGAAGCCTTACTCAAGGAGCATTGTCAATCTCAGCAATTAAGGCAAATCATGAAAGCTTTTGGACATATACCACACTTGCAAAATTTTGCAGGAATGATTTACAGAAGTTTGGATGCACAGCAGCAAACTCCTGCTGATTTTCAAAAAAGAAAGGCAAGCCTTGGAAGAAGAAATCCTCTTCCTAAATCCAATAAATGTTTCTTATGTGGAAAACAAGGTCATTGGGCAAAACAGTGTCCAAAAAAGAAGAAAACTCCAGCACACCTGATTTATATGATAGATGACGAGTCAAGTGTTTTACATGATAAGTATGCCGCTGGAGTACATGTATACATAACTTAAGAGACGGTGTTAACGTGAGTTGACATCCCTGTAATTAATTGTAAGCGGACGATGGGATATGGATGAAAAATCATGAATTATCAGACCTTTGTTGATCCAACATGTTGTGGAGGCGCAAGGTTTGACGTTGACAAACTTGGTGAAGATGAAGCTCTACAGCTTTCTAGTAGAAAACATATATATATATATAAAATAAATCCTGTAAGGCTTCGCCTCACGCCTCACGCCTCACGCCTAGGCTAGGCTTCGCCTCGGACGCCTCGCCCACGCCTCACGCTTTTAATACATTGCTTTCTAGCCAAAAAGCGTTTAGCAACAATTAAGCAAACAGATATGAGGAAGATGTGGAAGTGCAGAGGTGTAGTTTGTGTGTAGTATATGAGGAAGAAGTGGAAGCACTCATTAGGCAAATAGATTTGACTCCGACGCAGAGCAACAAGCTGGACGATGTATCTCCTGGTTCCTGGTTCTGAAGAGGTTTTGGAAATCCTTTTGATGGTGAACTGAAGAACTGAAATGTTAACTTCACTATCTATTAGTTTCATCGCTTTAGTTTTGTGGGTTAGTAACTTTTACCTATCAGATCAATTTCATGAACGGGTTGAGAGCATTGTCAAAGTATATGCCTTTTGTGAACAGATTTTTAAAACTAATAGGCAATAGTAATATATGAGAACATGATCAGAGAAATTCATCATAAACGCAAACAATTTCACAACTGCAATTAACTGCTGCATTCCTAGAAGTTACCGAAGCTGTAAAGACGAGCACTTGGCATGGCCCTTGAACAGAAAAACGCCCAACCATTTACTAAAAGACTTAGCAAACGATTCTTACAATCAAACTTGTTAGTCATTCCAAACTCTTTCTGTGATCTTAACCCCAATCAATCATAAGGCATCCCGAACACACAAGGTACAAATGGGATTGTTCGAAAGGCTTACCACTTCTTATAGATTCTAGAGTTAGGGGAGTTACAGCGCAAGGGTGATAGGGGCTGTCTTGCTGCTTCTTGCTCACTGAAATCAATCTTCCCTTGAATCGGGCTGCTTGTCTTAGAGCTTGATTTGTGCATATTTGACTGCAACGGAGAAACAATACATATGTTAGAGGCTTAGAGCAGACCAACACAAAGTATAAACGAGTCAAAGCTGTTATTTTCCCTTTGTCCCATCTTCGCTGATGCACTGTCAGTATGTTTTCCACCAGAAGCAGAATGGTTTCTTTCCTTCTGGTACAGCCTCAGTAATCTTTTGTTCTCCACATCTAGGACTTTGTTTTCTTCAAAAATCAATTTGACCTGCATACGAGATATATGGGATCTCATTCTATGATATTTTGACATATATACATCACAAGTATGGGATATCATTTGTACAATAGAGTTTTCGAGGGAAAACTGAGCGAGAAGACATAAGGAAAACAAGCTGAAGTTGAAAATATTCTGCACTCCTTACCTCCTCTTCGGCCATATGAAGATTGATCCTAAGATGTTCCTTATCCTTCTCAAGTGCCTTTACCACAGCAACTAGTGATAGAACTTTTTGACACCACAGCTTCAAGCTACCATGTTGAGAAAAAATTTAAGCGATGGCTCAACATCAGAACAAAATTGCATATAAGTAATTTATATACTTGTTCTGCCAAGTGCTTCAAAGAAACCGGAAAATGTAAAACTCAAAAAAAGGGCACAAGTTTTATTCTAAATATTTGTCTGTGATTGTGTGCACATGTATGTGATGTTTGCACAAAGCTGGAAAATATTGAAACCAGGAATAACAACTTGTTTACAGCATCTAAATCAACAATGAATTTTGTAAAAGCATAAATGAAGCTGCAATAACATTCTGGAAAGCATAGACCAAGCACAAAGGAAATTTCATGAAGCTGCAATAAGATTCAGGTAAAACATAATAGCATTCCGTGAAAACATTACACAGTGAAAGAAAAACAAGCAATTCACAGTATAAACACATGAACATGCTAGTCTCACAAACCCACCATAGTAAATTTTGACCCGTTGTCCAAGTTCATTTTTTTAAATTCATCAAAACCTGTTCACGGTGCAAAAAAGAAAAAACAAAAGGTTGAAGAAATTACCGAATGCATCTCCTTTTTGTACTTAAATAACGCCAATTCATCCCTCAACTCTCTGACTTCGTCCTCCAGAACACGAATCTTGGCCTCCTTAGCACGCTGATCAGCCTCCTTCCCAAAATCCATCAGATCCTCTCGGTCATGATCGTAGAGCGAGCACTCCCTCTCCCATTTGTTGCACCGAGTCACAAGATGCGCACACTCCGACGTCAATCTCTGATTCTCCTCAACGAACTTCCTCAAAGCTTGTTCATTCATACTCACTTCGGCCTATTTTACAAAACATTCAAAACCCAAAAATCCAAAATATGTATGTGTGTGTGTATCTATACAATTATGAATATGTAAAATCACGATCCTTAGCGCGCTCCAGGACTTGCTCTTTCTCCTTCAATTTCGAGAGAAGAAGCGAGTACTGATTCTGAAGCCGCCGTTTTGCTACTTCGGAGCATCGAAGCTTCACTTCGAGGGCATGCGTCGACACAGGGTGATAAGATCCAAATCTCTAAGCCCTTAATCAACCTGCAAGTAACACAGAGGATAGAGAGGAAGAGGGAAGGAAGATGAAGGAGCAGAGCTCCAAATATTTTTGTAATTAATTTCTTTCTTGTAAATTCTGTTCTGCCTTACAATACTAAGAGCTAGTGCTCTTATACAAGTCATGACTCATCATGCCAGCTCGCTAATTATAACAAACTCCGCTAAAGTATGAATAAGCCTAATAATCCCAATAATAAAACCCTTAATAGTAATTAAGCTAATCACTGATTACAGATCATATCACAGGGAGGCCCAAGGACTGGTCGATCGATTCTTTAATATAGTCATCGATCTCTTGCGGAAGATTCATTCTTTCTCATTCTTTCTTATCGATCTTGGAAAAACCTAGACTCGCCAAAACCCTAGAAATCATAGCAACAAAAAATCTGATTTTTCTTCCGCTAATGTTTCATCGGAGGGTGAAAGGAAGGTACTGGTAATCACTCCGAGTGCAATTGAAACCCTAGAAATGGTGAATTTTGAATTCACGGGGCTTGGAGATTTGGGATTCGGAGATGGGTTTACTTCGCTCTTTCTTGCTTTCTGTATACTCTTTGAATTTCGATCTGGAAGATTTGAAAATTGAAGGTGCTACCCGTCGGAGCTGGTTTATAAAGAGGGGCGCCACGTAGATGGAGGTGGCAAACGAAACGGAGAATGAGAGCATTTTCGCTCACCATCACGGGCTTTGGTGTATTTACTATTCGAATTTAATCTGTTTTTTTTTTGGCTTTGAAATTGATTCACTTTATAAAAATGATCTTCAAAATTGAAAATCAATTAATGTAGTTCTTAAAAATGAGTGTCTCAAATCAATGTTATCATCCTGCTCAATTTAATCAAAACTTTTGTTATGTGCTGATGTGACATATAACTGAATTCTATAAGTCTAATTATATATTATCATGTGGATTAAAAATGTTTAAATAATAAAAAATAATTTTTAGTTTTATATAATTAAAAACTTAAAAAGAAAAAAAGAAAAAAAATAAGAAGATTTTTTATTTTTTATTTTTAAAAAAGATAGATAATAGATTCATTGATTGAAGTTGTCACAGGATCCATTACAAAAAACCATTCAAGGCCAAACCGATTCCTCCACAAACAGATCCAAAATCAAGCTTAGGGGATGATCTTATTCAGTAACTTGACTCAAAGACAGACCATGACGATCCTGGAGAAATCAATGGAGGGGTTCCTCGCTGCTTCAACAATCTGGAGTGAATCGGTCTCACAATGTAAATTTTAAAAACCCCTCGTAATCGCCCAAACCAAGCCTTCCCGAATTGCCATTGCGTTTGCCAGGAGAGGTGAAAAGATATGTTCGAACCACCCACATTTTTCTGCAGTGAAGTTTCCCGCATCTCCCCTAAGAATCATTCCAAAACTCCCTACATTACCATGTGCATTCCAAGACCCATCAACGTTCAGCTTGAAACGTCCAATAGGCGGCACAATCACTACAGCCCCACCCCATCCCGTCGCACATGTAAACGCAGTGGACAATTCCCTTGTAGGTGCCCGTCTGGTTGAGCCGGAACTGGGTATTGATGACGTCGACGGGTTGAAGACATGCAACCTCCATTGTGCCGCCGAGCGCGCTCGATAACACCTTTATGTACAACGAAATGGGCGACTCTTTGGGCGGTGGTGGCGGTCTTGTCGGATTGGGATTGTCATCCATGTCTTTCCAAATTTCAAACCGAATTTGGAAAATTGAAATCTGGGTTCTATGAAGGAGGATTAGAGAAGGAGAAATTGGTCTTCAACGTAAATTAGCAGGCACAAGGAGAATAATTAGGGGGTAATTATTTAGTGGTTAAGTAATAAGTGAATTAGAATGATACATATTATAAATGTGTTATGCAAAATGAATCTTTTACCTGGAGACATTTATTTTTTTGTTCATCACCTGGAGACGTTATTTTACCAAATTCAAGTGGTCTTTGTGTGTTTCTGGATCTGATGGGCTGCGGTTACCTGTGCAATGGGGTGGGGTGGGTCCTGTAGTGGTTGCTCCGATGGGAGGCAAACAAGAAGATGAATAGTTCATCTTCTTATTTTCTTCCATTTTTTTTTTGAGTATTTAATTATATAAAACCAGATCTTGCAATTTTTTACACAACCCGTTAAAACGACACGTAAAAGACACGAAAATAACATGTAGATGTCAGTTTCCGCCTTTCCTTGATTAACGAATCTGCACCTGCAAAATAATAACACATAAGATTAAGGCTAAAAGCCTCATGCGCCCACGATGAATGGGGGCGGCTTTGGCTGAAGAATCTCTGATGCCAAAGTTAGAATTTTGTAAAGAATGTGTTTGAGTGTTTGTGGGAAGCAAAAAACCTTTTTAGTGATAGCTAAAGCTTATCGAATTTTGGAGATAAAGGGTGTATTTATAGGAGAGGAGGAGGAGATGGGCCGACCCTTTAGGGTTTAGGTGTGGCCGGCCCTAGGTGGTATTTTGAGTGGAATATTCTAAGATATTTGTGTAAATAAATATCTTAGAATAAATATGTAAATATCCTAAATAAATGGGATTAAGATTACTTATTTGAAAGAGGTTTTTTTTTTTTTTTACTAGGAATGTATTTATGATAAGAATAAAGGATGTCTTGAGTAATGGTTGATCTCTGCCTGCTCTACCTTAGCTGCGCGTGGTGAATAAGGCTGCTCCCTGCTCATTTAATAGGGGTAGTCTTGTTTTTCTTGGGAAATAATCCACATGTCAACTCTATGATTTTTGGGATTATTTTTGGCTCCACAAATACCCCCACACTCTCTTGGCTGCTCGCAGAGAAGGGCAGGATGTGTAGGAATCCAAAGTTGCAGTGGAGTTTGTATCCCAATTTGATGTAGATTTTCTCTTCCATTTGGAATTTAAATTCTTTTAGGAAAGGGAAACTAATTACAACCAAAACCTATTTAAGTTTGCGTCAAGCAGGGGATTAAATAAATTTGGAGTGCAATTAAAAACCCCGCAAGAAAGAGAGAAAGCCAGAGGATATTTGTTCCCCCTCCCTTAGCAATCCTCTTCGCTTGCATGTGCAAAGAATTGTGTTCCGTTGCTTTTCTTCTTTTCCAAGTTAGGAAAATTTTAATTTTCTCTTTCTTCCTGATTTTTCGAAGCCTCAGGGCTTGAATATTTGGCTCGACAGGGGTCGAGGATGTGGCAAAAAAGGGAAATGGCTGCCACGGGGCTGCTATCGTGGCAGCTTGAAGCTAGGTACGGCTTGGCGAGGCCGATAGGGTCAGTGCAGGGGCGCGTGGATTGGGTTTTTGGGTTGCTGGACTCGAGCCCATGTAATGTGGGAGGTGTGAGAAAGAGAAGAGGCCCGGGGGCGCTTGCCCCTCCTCTGTTTAACTTAAGCCGTAAGGCCATTGGGCAAAGAAAGAGATGGGGGAGCCAGCACGGGCTGGGCTCCTTGCTGGACGCGTGGGTTGGGCCGTAGGGCCTGGCGTGAGGCACTAGGTTTTGCGAAATTTTTTTTTTTTTTTCAAGCAGCCTCCTAACAATTTTTCCTTGTGATGTTGTAAGATTCTTTCGAACATGTCTTCCTCGAGCCACAAGAATGATGAATTTATTCCACCGTTGTCTCATCATGGCGGATTTGCAAGTAAGCTAGGCTACTTTAGGGCTGCCCATGTGAAGTAAGGTTTTGATGATTAGTTCAGGGACTTCCTTATGATGTTTAAGCACGCAATTCCTTGTGGGGTTCCCATGAAGCGAGTCAAGGATAGTAGCAGTTGTGAATTGTGTGGATCTAGGAAAACTATCAAGTTTCACCCCTACTACTTTGTGTTGGGGTTCACCTTTCCCATGCCTCGGTTCTTGCAAGAGGTGATTTGCTCAGAGGTGCGCTCATGCTCAGTGCTCTTCGAACGTGGTTCGTGTGATGGTGGGGTTCCACAACTTAACCATGTTCTTTGACTTGGACCTGACTGCTAACGACTTTTGGTACTTCTTTGACATGGGTCACATCAATGGTGTTGGGTAGCTGAGGACCTGCCATAGGCTCTTCGATCACTCGAGCAAAATGGATCATGATTGGTCTATGGAGACTCTTGAGATTAGCGGAGAGTGAGAATCTGACTTATCACCTAGGCTTGGCGTTCCGACTGCCTTCATCGATGGTAAGTAGGTTGATTAGTCTCTAAGCTGCTTTATACTTTTGTTGAGCTGCCTTCATATTTTTCCTTATCTGTTTATGTAGATTCAGAATTTGGTTCAACTCCCAAGACTTCTCCAAACATGAAGAATGTGCACATCGCTTAGGGGATCCTTGTTGAATACCGTGAATGGCGTTGAGTGCTCAGTCCTATTCGTAGGGAGAAAGGTGGGCTACCTCTGCAAGAAGAGATTAGGAAGATCAAGGGTGAGACATTTGCTCATCTGATCGTCAATGTGGAGCCCATTGCAAGTGAATGCGAGAGAAAGAGATCTTCATCACCTACTCGAGAGTCTTCGGTGGAGAAAAAATAAAGACTTCTTCTGTTGCTCGCAAGGGTTTATTCACTGCTGGGAAGCTTGTGATTGACTTGACTTCTTTCGAGGGGAAGAAAAAGGCTACTGGATCTGAGCTTGCGAAGCCTGCTTTTCCAAGGGTTGCTAGAATTGTGCATCGAAGGAGTTCTGATGTGCCCTCTATGCTTGGTTTTGTTTAGAGACAACCTTCCATGCATAAGTTCGATCCGATTCTGGAGGCACATACAGCGGCGAAGAACGAGGATAGTGATACCGAGGCGGTGCCAGGGTCAGCCTCTTATGTTAAGAAGGAAACGTTTGCTCGCATGAAGAGCAGTGGTTAGCCTGCCAAACCAGCCTTAGAGGAGTTTTCCGAGATCCATGTGCTGTTGAAGCCCGATCTGCTTGAGGACACGGAAGCATACATTAAGTTTATTGATAGCGTGAGCAAGGTTGTCGACTCCAGTTTCTTCGCGAGGTGCGAAGCTCAGTCACGAAAGGGTTCCCTGCCTGCTATGATGCAGAAATCAGTGATCTTTACAGTTGAATACACTTTTATAGAGCAATATAATGCTAAGGCTGCTAGAGAGATAGCGGTAGCCATTATAGCATAGGCTTGCTCAGCTGCTTTTGGAAGGGATCTGATGTATCTACCCCCCACTGCTCGCCAAAAGATTAGTGACTTGAAGGCTCAGCTTGACGTGATCCAGGGGAGATATGGCATTGCAGAGAAGGAGATTGAGGTTCAAGTGTTGCTGGTGCAGGACCTCGAGCATGCCATTTTAGAATTTCAGATTGCCAGTAATGCCAAGGATGTAGAGTTGTTCGCCATGCATAATGATGTTGTTTAACTCAAGAAGGCCGTTAGTAGACTTGAGCCCAAGGAAGTGGAGTTGTAAGGAGCGTTGTCTACCAACGAGAACCTGAAAAAGGAACTAGATGAGTTGCAGAATGCTCGTACTAACCTGATTGAGGAGAATAAATAGCTGAAGAGTGAGAAGTCCAATCTTGAGGTTGTCATTGCCCAAGGTCAAGCTAACTTCTACAAGCTTGGCTATATAGATTATTTCCTTAGGATGCCATCTGACTACGCCTTTTCTGATAAGGACCTAGAGCGTTTTGCTATTTCTTCCGAGGATCTCCTTAAGTTTTCCTTTGAGAACACCATTGATGGAGCAGCTGAAGATCAGGCTACACAGGAAGGTGCGGCCAAAGGTGGTACCGCCCAGGTGAAGACGGCTGATGACAGTGCTGCCAGGATGGGGCATCTGTTTATAAAGCGCGGGAAGTTGATGTTGCTGGGAGTGATGCGACTGCTGAAGATGTCCAAGCTATTTATGAATAGTCTTTTTTGATAGACTTTAGGATTTACTTTCTTTCCCTTTGCTTGAACTCCATTGGCCTTCGTGCTAGTTTACCAATTTGCTAGAAATTAATAAACTCTTTTTCTTCTCTTTGCTTCATCCTTGTTTTTTTTGCCTTCCTTCGAGCTTTTGTCGAGCAGGCTGCATTGAACAAAGTAGTCAAGCTCATCTTCATTGCTTTAGGCGACAACTTCGGGTTATCAGGTGCAAATCTTTGATTGCTTGAGCCATATTTCGAAACTTCTAACCTGTTAGGCTGAATGACCTCTGTAGTTGCATGTTTCGTATTAGTTGTCTACTAGATCTTTAATCACATGGTCGTTAGCAAAACGCACTACTTTTTAATAAGCAGAAGAGCTTGCATGACTTATGTGACTGCCAATCTAGGCTTAGGACCTCCGCAAAGTTGTTAACCAGAGAGTCAGTAGGCTGGTGCCTTACCTACAGAAGCAGGAGAGCCTGCATGACTGCTTGGCTATTAACTTCGATCTTCTAGGGCGTTGAACTGCTAAGTTTTATCTCTAGTTGTTGCTCCCTGACCATATGATGCTTAGCTAGTCGTATTTTCTCCAATCTTTTAAGCTGCGTGGCTTGCATCACAATATGCTAAAGATTGCTGGGACATGAAATTTGCTGACCTTTCGCATCAAAAGTGCGTGGTTCTATGAAATTTCATGGGCAATGGTTTGAAAGAATTCTTTGCACTTTATGTAACCAATTATGTAGGGTGCGTAGCAAATAGCACAACACTTTAGGAATTAGTGTAAACCCAAGGGGTTGTTTTGTGCTATGAAGTGCATGTTCACGTTAACCTGTTAACCTTTCATAAGATTGTGCGGTTGTGTTGGTTTATGCGGCTAACTGCTCGAAGGGTGTACAGTAGGTAGTCTTCCAGAAACTGTAAGGTGCTCGTTAAGTTGGCAGCGGCTTTAGGTTCCCAGGTACTTCCACAAATCGTAGGTTGCTTGTTGACTAAGCAGCAACTTTAGGTTCCCAAGGATCTTCCAAAATCTGTAGGCTGCTTATTGAATTGACAATGGCTTTAAGCTTCCAGGGATACACAAATATCACTTGATGGTCACATACAAGATGCTCATCTCTTTACACTAGCTAGTCATATCAAGGATGCTCAACCGCGTGCACTCCATGTGTGTAGTTGGAGCTAGAATTCCATGTCTTCACAAAGATTGCCTATGTATTACACCGGGGATGCTCAAGTGCGAATGTTAGCTGGTCATATTGATGATGCTCAAAAGGGATGTTCTTCTAACGGGTAGAGGGAATACTATTTCGTAACACAAAGATCACTAGTTGGTCATATACAAAATGCTCAGCCGGGTTGCCAGTAGCTGGTTACATTAAGGATGCTAAACTACGATCAATCTTCGTGGGCAACCATCCAAAGGGCGAGTTGTGCAGCGTTGCTCCTCCGTCTCTAAGGTTTGGGTCCCCGCGGATCAAGCTAAAGGCCTAAAATCCTTCATTCTAGCTAAACCTTAAAAAAGACCATTGTGGCTATTTCTAGGGATGTTGGCGCAAACCATCATGCTCTAGTTTCACCAAGGCAGCTCGACCCATCCACATCTAGATATTCAGAGTCCGTAGTTTACCTTCTCCTAGGGGGAGAACAAGGTTGGTGCTGAGAGTTGGGGAAGGGGCGTAATTCTTACGATAAGTCTGTAATTGGGCATGATCTTCAATGAAAGCAGAAGTAGATAGTTGTTGGAGATATGCAGCCGAGCCAAGTGATGAATAACTTCAGAAATCTTTATTGAAAAAAGAAAAGAAGGATATTGAACTTAGTTGGAAGGTAGAAACTGTGTAACAACTGGATAGTCCTCAGCTTACGAGGTAGTGCTCGTCGAGCAGCTTGAGTTTTCGAGCTTTAGTTCGTTCGAGCAGTGCTCGGGGAGAAGTGGGAGGTCATGAATAGTACTTCCGTAGGTTGTAGGCATTCCATTGCTTGTCGATTTCTTTGTCGTTCATGGTGATGAGGGTGTAACTACCCTTGCCACCTGCTCTGCTGACTTTGTACGAACTTTTCCATATTGGATTCATCTTTTTGGAACTTTCTCTTTGTGCAGTAATGAATGCTTTTCTTAAGACTAGATTTCTAGGTTGAAACTGCTGGATCTTTGCCCTTTTGTTGTAGTTGAAGATGAGTTGCTGCTGGTAGGTTGCAATGCAGTGATGACCCTCTTGCATTCCTCATTTGCCAGATCTAGATTTGTGGCCATTTTCTTTATGTTTTACTCCAAAGTTGGCAGAATGGTGTTGATGCTTGACACGATGACATTAAGAGGGATGATTGCTTCTAAACCAAATGCCAAGGAGAAAGGAGTTTCACTAGTTGCTCGTCGTTTGGTTATGCGATACGCCCACAGGACGCTAGGAAGTTTGTCTGGCCACTTCCCCTGTTTGTATGTGAGGGATTTCTTGAGGTAATCCAAGATTGGCTTGTTGGATGCCTCTGCTTGCCTGTTACCTTAGGGGATATCTAAGCGTATATAAGTGCTACTTGATGCCATATTTCTGGAAGAAATTCGCCAAGTCTTTTCCCATGAATTGCAGGCCATTGTAGGTGACGATAGATTGTGGGTGCCAAATTGGCAAATGATATTCCTTCATATAAAGCACTTTATGTCTGATTGAGTAGTGGTGGTCATTGACTCAGCTTCTACCCATTTGGTGAAGTAGTCGGTAGCCACGATCATCATGCCCCTGCCCCCAGTAGTGGGCGACATAGGTTCTACTAGGTCGATTGCCCACTGTATGAAGAGTCATGGGCTTGTTTATGGGTGGAGCGCGCTGGCAGACAGTGCGGGTACATGCTTGAAACGTTAGCAGTTATTGCACTTTTGAATAAATTCCTTAGCGTCTTGATGCACGGTGGGCCAGTAGTAACCCACGTTAAAGACTTTATGTGCTAATGATTGACTTCCTGAATGGTTTCCACAAACTCTTTCGTGGATTAAGCTCAGAACTTTCAAGTCGTCGGGAGGCGCTAGGCAGCGAAAATGTGGGCCTGAAAAGGATATTCGAACGAGAATGCCATTTCGCATGTAGTAGTGTGCCGCCTTTATTTGGAGCTTTCTAACTTCCAATCTTTCTACAAGGAGTGTCTCATTGACTAGATAGTCGTTGATGGTGTTTTGCTAGCTTGGGGTTGTATTGACTTGAAACAGCTCGGCTGCTAGTTCTTCTTTTATGCTCGACTTTTCCAAATACAAGATCAGGATGAAGTGTTTGAATTAGTAGTCTAAAGTAGAGCCTAAGGTTGCTAGGGCATCTGTATGAGCGTTGTGTGCCTGTGGCACCTATGTGTGAGTGTAAGTCTGGAACGCCTCAAGCTGCGTTCGTACCTTTTCAAGGTATAATGTCATCTTTAGATGCTTTTTATGCATACTTCTTGGTAGTCTGGCTAGAGATGAGCTAAGAATCAGAATGGATTGTGAGCTTCTTGACTGCCAGATCTTGTGCCATTCGGAGGCCTACCAATAAGTTAATTGCTAGATCTTGTGCCATTCGGAGGCCTACCAATAAGGCCTCATACTCTGCTTCGTTGTTAAATGCCTTGAAGCCTAGAATAATTGCTTGTTCGAGCATTGAGCTGTCTGGGGTGACGAAACCTACTCCAAAACCTTTGTAGTTGGATGAACCATCGACGTGCATGCGCTAACAGTCCTTGTCGGCAAAGGTTGGTGCCGCCAGAATGTGCTCAGCTGCTTTAGAGGCGTCTTTGGGCTGTGCTGTTATGTCTGCTAGGCTGGGGGTGAACTCCGCTATGAAGTCTGCCAAGGCCTACACTTTTATCGTCGTACGAGGTCGGAAAACCAAGCCTTATTGGCTGAGTTCCAAAGCCCACTTTATCACTCATTGAGAAGCGTTTGGACCATGTAGGATAGATCGTATGGAATATTGAGTCATGACGATGACTGTATACGCCTGAAAGTCTTGTTTGAGCTTCCGAGCTCAACAATTAGCGCCAAAATTAGCTTTTCAATCCTCAGGTATCTTGTTTCCGCATCGAGGAGAGCTTTAGAAGCGTAGAATACTAGCAGTTGAGCCCCCAGCTCTTCTTGTATAAAGGTAGAGCTTACTGCTACATCTGAGACTGCCAAGTAGATGTATATAGGGGTGGTATTGGTACGATTACCGTACTAAACCCATGTACCAATTACTATACCAAACTTTAGGTATGACAAAATCTATTACCATTACCATGCCAAACTTTTGGTATACCAAATTTCGGCATGCTAAATAGTTCGATTGGCATGATATGGTAATGGTAATTACCACTTTGTTTTGGGCCATTCTTTTAGGCCAAAATTTGAATATTTTTTTCTAACCCAATTCAAAGCCCAAACGTGTTTTGGCCACTCCCTTTATGGTTCTAAAACTTTTTTATTTAATTATGAAAATTTTATAGAGATTCATTTAAGAAACAAGAAGTAAATAGATAGAAGAATTGCTGAAAGAACCCAATATCCCTAAAAAAAATAGTACAAAGATTCTTAAATTCCATATCTATATTCTTTAAAATTGTACAAAAATTAACTTGATAGACGAAGCCAGGGAGAAAGATATCCCAATTTGATGAAGGAGAAGATGAGATGGACTCCGGAGAGAGAGAGAGAGAGAGAGAGAGTCGCCAGAACTGGAGCAATAAAGATGAAGTCGGTGGCTAGATGAGTGAAAAGATGAAAAGTCGCATCATAAGAAGGCTTAGGTTTTTTTGTTGGAAAAGTAGAGGTTAGAAGGTGAGATGATTGGATAAATGACTAGGAAAAAAATATAAAGTGCATATATAATGATATTAATACCTAATTATATATAAATGAATAAATAAATGATATAATATTAATAGTAATGGTACTGTATGGTATACCACTGGTAATGGTTTTGAATACCATTACCGTACCAAAAATGTATGGTACGGTATAAATATCGTACCATTACCAATGGTACCAATTTTTTGGCATAACTTTGGTATACTGTTGGTAATTCGGTGGTATGGTAATTTGGCAAAAAGTTCCACCCTTAGATGTATAATTCCTCAGCTGCTTCTGGCTTGGATAACAGCGGAGGGCATGTCAAGTATCTTTTCAAGTCTTGAAATGCTTTCTCGCATTCGTTGTACTACCTGTCTCTTTGCGCTTTCTTTATGGCCTTGAAAAATGGCTTGCATCGATTGGTTGAGCATGAAAGGAAATGGTTAAGCATAGTTGCTCGTCCTATCTAACTTTGGATCTTTTTCAAAGTGGTAGGGGACTTTATCTCCAAGATTGCTTTGATCTGCTTGGGATGTGCCTCGATTCCTCGCTGGGTTACAAGGTAACCTAGGAATCGGCATGAAGAGACTCCAAATGTGTATTTGGCAGGGTTGAGCTTCATCTTGTACTCCCTAAGGATTCTAAATGTCTCTGCCAAGTTTCTAAGGTGGTTTAACTACTGCTTTCCTTTTACCATGATGTCATCGATGTAGACCTCAATGGTAACCCCAATCTGCTTCTTGAACATCATGTTTACTAACCTTTGATAGGTAGCTCATGCGTTCTTGAGGCCAAAAGACATAACATTGTAGTAGTAGGTGCCCTGCTTGACCATAAACATAATTTTCTCCTTATCAGCCTCAAACATGGCGATCTGATTGTAGCAGGAATATACGTCCAAGAAGCTGAGCAGGTGGTTCCCTACGGTTGAGTCCATCAATGCAGATATTTCAGGTAAGCCTTGTTAAGGTCGGTGTAGTCTGTGCATACTCTCCACTTGCTTTTCTCTTTCTTCATTACCAGCATAATAGTGCACCACTTCCTCGATGAATCCAGCTTCCAGTAGCTTGTCTATCTCTACCTCAATAATCGCTACTAGCTCTGGAGCGAAGTGTCTCCTCTTTTAGATCATCGATTTGGCAGCAGGGTCGACGTGTAGTTTGTGGCAAGCTGTCTTGGGATCAATGCCAGGCTTGTCGAAGGGTGACCATGCAAAGACATCACAATTTTCCCTAAGGAATGCTGTGAGTTCTTCTTTTTCCTTCGGGCTCAGTCGTGAGCTGATTCTAGCCATCTTCTCCAACTATTTAGGATCAAGAATGATGTATTCGGTGACTTCCCCTAGCTTTAATCCTTTTTTCTTTTGTCGGTGTGTCCTTCTGGATGCCATCAACTTGATCTGCCTGCTGTAGTTGCTATTTAGTAGCAGGCTCGTCCTTCTCAACCTCGGTATCTCTTACGGGAGTGCATGACTTATTCTTTGACTCTTTCAGCATTTGTACCGTGCATTGTCGGGATACGGCCTGGTCAAACTTGATTACTTCGACTCCTCCTCCTGGGATGCAAAATCAGATTTTCTGTTACTCGATGGAGGTTACAGCGCACAATTTCATTAGCCATGACCTTCCTAAAATCCCGTTATAGGGAGACGAGTCGTTGACTATAATGAACGTCTGCTTTGAGACTACTGGTGGTGTTCTCACTTCGAGTTTATGTTGCTAATAGTAGTGAGGTGTATCCATTAAATCCGGTAAGTACCTTTGCTCGACGTATTATCGTGCTTTCCAGACCCATCTTCTGGATGACGGATATCTGAAGTAAATTTACTGTTCTGTCGTTGTCCACCATTACTCTATCAATTATAGCATGTGCTAATTGAATGAATACTACCAGAGCATCGTTGTGTAGGAAGTCAACTCCTTCAGCATCCTACTCGGTGAAAGCAACGATCGGTCTAAGTTGGGCGTAGGTTGCCTGAACCTAGAAGATTGCTATACCCTGCTGAATCTTCCTCTTCTTGGAGTTGTTTGTGGCGCCCAAGTATTTGGACTCTGCGAAAATGCTGTTAATTCTGATAGTCTTGGAAGACAGCTCATCATTTACGTCTGCTTTCCTCCTAGGCTGCGCAGCTGGTTTGTCTAGGTATCTGTCGCATTTACCCTCATTTACCAGTATTTCTAGGTAAGCTTTCAAGGTATAACAAGTATTGGTCGTGTTACCAGGACCTTGTTGGAACCAAGGCTCTTCTTAAGGTCGTGGAGGATCTAGTTGACCGGAATCGAGAATTTGGTATAGTTCTTGGTGGCTTGGCAACCTCTTGTCGGGGACCGGTTATCTATGCTTGGCCCCCTACGTACTTTGATCGTTGGACTGCTTTTCGTCCACTTTCTTCTAGGCTACCTCGGACTCATTCTAAAGCTACTCAAGTGCCTTGATTACTTGTTAGGCTTCATCCCAATACGCATGTTCCTCTGCCAGAGCGAATGAGTCCACTAGAGTTAGGTCTTCCTTCATGATCAATTTTTCGAATAGGGGATGATCTGCTGGAAGTCCCTTTTGGAAGGCTGCATTGGTAATTAAGTCGTTGCAACCGACTTGTTTTGCCTTCTTCGCCTTGAACCTCTTGACATAGTCGCTAGACCCGGCAGTTTCTGACACAACATGGTGACACGACACGAAAATGACATGAAAATAACGGGTTTTGAGTCAATACGATAATTAATCGGGTCATTATTAGGTGACCCGTTAAGAACCCGTTAATAATGGGTAGACACACGGGTAACAAGTGGGTAACCCGTTTCGACTCGTTAAGAAAAAATTTATTTCGATAAATTTTAAGTTTAATTACTAAAAGATTTATTATAAAATACAATAGCCATATTAATATATACAATATATTCTATATTAAATATATAGTTTTGTATTATTATTCTATATAAGTTAAAAAAAAAAAAGTTTTAGTTATTATTTATTACGAGAGTTCCTTACTATCATTACTAGGATAAATTTTACTTAAAATGTTGTTGTCCAAAATTAAAATAAACTAGTACAACACTTGTATAGGCAAGAACTAAGAAGACATACATACAAGTATGAAAAATGTGAAAGAATATATAAACACTCGTGATTCAGCATTATTCCTCCACAAGTAAATAATGGTTACACTTACATTATCGTTTAGATTTTTAAAATCCTCCACACCCTCATGAATAATGTTTTTTATTTGAGGGCAAAATTAATAAAATTAATAATAATTATTGAAGAAGTGTAAAAAATGTAAAAAAAAAAATATACAATCACTCATAGTGACAAGCTTTACAACTTTCATGAAGGGGTCAACTTCGAAATCGAACACTATAATCCATAAACCTTAAATTTATATTTAACTGTTGATTGTCATTTATGCTTTATTCTTCTTACTGAATTTCATTTTTAAAATTTTCTTTTTTGAAAACATGATCATCTGGTGGATGTAAGAAGATGAACGGTTTAGATCTTTGATATCACATTTCGATATTTACGGTTAACTGAAATATGAATCAATGTCATATAGTTTGTAGAAACTTTATAAACATCAAGCAATATTTTCAATAACCGTAAAACTCTGAATATAATATCAACGATCCAAACCGTTCATCTTCTTGCATCCTCTAATAGATCATGTTTTCAGAAAAAGAAAATCTGAAAAACAAAATTTGATGTGAACAATGAAGCGTAAATGTAAACAACAATCAACGGTTAAATTTTGATCTATGATTTATATGATTATAGTGGCAAATTCCGAAGATAAGCTCTGCATGAAAGTTGTAAAGCTTGTCCTTACGAGCGTTTATATATATTTTTTAAACTTCTACATTAATTAAAAAACTATTAAAGACTTTACTTAAATAACAGCTGTAAGATAAATGAAAGTAAATCTATATTGTTGGATTCTATTTCACTTATATTATTAGAACTTTTTTGGATGAAAAAACCCCTTCTTTATTCCAATATTTTTCAATTTTACCATTTGTCATTAATAGTTCTTCCGGTAGCCTCTCTCAGTCTCTTTTTTCCTCCTCCCTTGTGTAGTGGACGGAATCATCCTTGGCATCTCTGGTCATCTTTACATCTCTTCATCTCTGCATCTCTATTCTCCAGATTCTACTCTAGGTTCGATTTTGCCTCTAAATTTGGCTATTTACTTGGATGAAAAATATGTAAGACTTTGGCTATTTCCTGAATAAGTTCAGTTACTGCTTTAATCGATCTCCGCAAGAACAAAGTTTTACTGTACTTAGAATTGCTTGATGATGTTGATTTAGATTCATTGTGGGGAGGGAATTTAGAGGTTAAAAAAGGATGAGAATATGGATTTTGGAAAGCCTAGGATGGGAATGCATATTTATATATCCTGTCGAATTGGAGAGAAAGAAAGCGGGCTAGAGAGAGTTTGATCAGAGAAGATACTAAAAGGGAGATTGGGGTTAGCGAAGAACAAGTGGGTTTATGATTCCAAATCCTGTTGACTTGTAGCTTGTAAGGCTTTGGTAATTATTCCCAGAACTTGTTTCCTTTCATGGTTATTTCTATGAATGCTGTTAGGGAAACCTAGTTTTATATGCAGATGTCTGTGCAAGCTTTTCTATGCAAATACTTATTTGATACAATAACTAGTTTTAAATGCAGATACCTAAACCCTAGTTTGGTATAAAAGCTAAAAAGCATGTTTTGTATGACATGGATTGATCAAGTGGAGTTGATTTGTCCATTATATATTAGTCAGGGCCAGTTTTATGTAGATACTTGCTTTGATCTATTATATGTAGAAGTTGTTGGTCGAATGCAAAAGACTGATATGCTTATTAAGTACATTTTCTACTGCATATATATGTATGGATATATGTGTATTGTTAAAAAAGCATGTTGGTAATCAGTGTTTATACTTTTAGTATGCTTATACTCTCCACCGACATGATATACATACATACATACATATATATATATAGGTGTGTGTGGAACGAAGCATATATGTATAGTAATGACAAAGCTTTTATATAACTATTAAGTGTTTTGAGTACGTCATTTCTATTTTAAAACAAAATGACATTTGAATTAGAAGTGTGGAATTAGCAAGCTTAGGTATGTTGTCTAGGATTAAAGTTCATGTTATGCTTTTTAGTAATTGCTTACACTTGTGAATAAGAGTTGCTTACATTTGTCCTACCAAATTTATATCTGAAGGTAGATTCTGGTAACAATGGTATTGCTTTTAATGTTTCATTTCTAAAATTTCTACAAAGTAAACTATCTGATTTACGTCATTGGTGACGATTCTTTGATACAATTATTAGTTTATATATATTAGAGAGTGATGGGTGGATCTATGCGTCATGAAATTGAACACTTAACTTTTCCTGGAGGTTGGGTTATGGGTGGATCTACCTTACTCAACTCTTCAGCCAATTTCTTTTAAATTACCAGTGTCTTATATCAGTGTTGTTATTTGAATTGTAAGTTGTACTAAAATAATGTCTATACTAGGCATGTTTAACTAGTCACTTCATTGCTTAGTAATATCCATTATTGGTGTGTGTTACTGTTTGTTCATGCTTCTATAAATTGGATTGAGTTCGGGTGTTCCTAGAATCCTACCTGTTAACAAAGCTATTAATTAATTTATACCCATTTTGTTTTAGAAGCAATGGATTCTAGAGATTTAGATTTAGTAAACCTTAATGATGAGGAGTCTGTGGAGATTATAATGGGAACAGAATGAGATATTGGAAGCGGAAGTATAGACAATACAAATACGAGTCTGACAAAGAAAAAGGCTAGAGCAATCAATTTAGGTAAGGGAAAATATACTTAAAAGAAAAATGCGTTTTTATGTTTGGGATATGACAATATGGTATGTATATACCTATTTAATATTATGTTTTTCATTTGATTATTTATTGGTTTAAAATATATTTTTCTTAACGGGTAACGGGTCGGGCCATATTACCTGTTAATATTATCGGGTCGGGTTATTTTACCCATTTATTTTAACAGGTGTTACACGACACGACCCGTTAAGATATCAAGTACGACATGAAAACGACACGAACACGAAAAACACGACACGAATGCCAGGTCTAATAGTCATGGAAGAGCTCATTCGGCTTTTTCTTGATGTTGAAAAGATGATCATACTTCTTCTTGATCGAGCGGTAAGATGAGTATTCCTTAGTAAAGAATACGGAAAGCTCGTCGAAACTCCAGATGGACTATGGAGGTAAGGTATGGAACCAATCCTGTGCCTCACCTTGCAAAGTAATGGCAAACATCTTGCACATTAAAGCGTAGTGGGCTTGGTAGAGGATCATTGTGCTGCGGTAGTGCTTCAAGTGCTTTTTCGGGTCTCCGTTTTCCTTGAATAGGGTGAAATGCGACGTACTGAACTTAAGCGGGGGCTTCATCTGCTTGATCTCATCCGTAAAAGGTGATCCACCTATGTGTGCCACGTTTTTGCGAATGGTTTCGTATGTGGTCTCTATGAGCTGGAATCCGCGCAATCGTTTAGTAAAGTGTCTCTCTACTTCTTCCTAAATTTACCTCTGTCACGGCAGCGAGGCTTCCGGCTGCCTCCAATCAAGACCTGCTAGTCTCGGCTCGTCTATGTAGCGGCTGCAGTGCATATAGTGTGTTCCTAGTAGGCAAACGGATTACTCGTAGGCTGTCGGTTGAACTTGAGTCGAATTGTGTGACCGCTTCTCCCATTCGCTGTGCTGCCTACTCCAATGTGAGGTGAAGGATGCTCCTTGCAGGCCTAGCCGTGAATGAACACTTCGCCTGAAAGGTTGCCCATGTTGATTATCGGAGTGTGGCCCCAACCGTGAATGTATGATTGTCTGGGGGCTTAACCAAGAGTGCACGCTCATTCGCCCGCTAAGACGAAAGTCTACGCTATATCAGGGGCCTAGGCTAGAGTGTACATTGTTAAAACGCTTGGTTTGTGGCTGGTCGATAAGCTGCTTATCGGGACGTTGTTGAAGAGAAACATTATCGCTTGCCCTTATCCTACTTTTGGACACCTCGTCTGGGGTACGTTGCATTTCGGTGCGCTACATGAGGTGACTAACCAAGGTAGTCTGTTGCATGAAGGTGTTTGTCAATTCGGCGACTTGTTGGGATAAGTGTTGTTCACCATTTGGAGTGGAATAGCTGGGATGGTAGACGTATGCTTGAGTTGTGGAAGTGTAATGGGCTTCAGGTGCAAAGCTTGAGCTAGGATAGGTCAGATCTGTAGTAAAGTAAGGTGTAAATACCCTTGGTTTAACCGTCGACCTCGGGATCTGGATCTAGGCAGGTTGAACTGGTCTGGGACTATGCTGGACCGTCTGGTGGGTTGTAGGAGCAGGTTGGGCGCATAGGCGCTGGGCCACCTCAGTCGGCGCTACTTGGGCTGCCTTAGTCTGTGTAACTCGCATCCAAGTGAAGGTGGTAGGTGCTAAACGCTGCTGTCGAGGGCAAGCAGTTGCTAGGGTATGCGCCTGCTGGCCGCTTGTGCCTGGGGCCATCTACCCTAGGGTTTCCTCGGGTTGTGTGGAGGCTGCCTCGTAGGCCATTGCTCGCATGGCTACAGTATCTCGTGGTGGTAAAGGTGTAGTCCTTGCCGTGGTGAGCCTCGAAGAGCGACGACTTAGAGCCACGTCGCGATCTCCATTGGTTGTTCCATATCTTACCATCATAGTCGTGGATCTATGAATGAAGGAAATTGAAAACGAGAGTCTTCTTTGAGTCTTTGAACCAATTTGTGGATGTAAATTTTCGCCTTTCCTTGATTGACGAATCTACACCAGCAAAATAATAACATCTAATATTAAGGCCAAAAGCATCACACACCCACAATGAATGGTGGGGGGCTTTGGCCAGAGAATCTTTGATGCCAAAGTTAGAATTCTATAAGAAAATGTGTTTGAGTGTTTGTGGGAAGCAAAAAGCCTCTTTAGGGGTAGTGAAAGCTTACTGAATTTTGGAGATAAAGGGTGTATTTATAAGAGAGGAGGAGGATATGGGCCAACCCTTTAGGGTTTAGGAGTGGCCGGCCCTAGGTGGTATTTTGGGTGGAATATTCTAAAATATTTGCGTAAATAAATATCTTAGAATAAATAGGTAAATATCCTAAATAAATGGGATTATGATTACTTACTTGAAAGAGGTCTTTTCTGATTATGAATGTATTTATGATAAGAATAAGGGATTATTTTATCATAAATACCTTTGACTTCCCTATGGGCAAGGGTGTCTTGAGCAGTGGTTGATCTCTGCCTGCTCTACCTTAGCTGCATGTGGTGAATGAGGCTTGTCCTTGCTCATTTAATAGGGGCAGTCTTGTCTTTCTTGGGACATAATCTACGTGTCAGCTCCATGGTTTTTGGGATTATTTTTGGCTCCACATAACAGGTTTCGGGTGAACACAAAAACTAATTGGGTCGTTATTGGGTCACAAGATAAGAACCTATTAATAATGGGTCTTTAATAGGTTTACACGAGGATGACACGCGATTGACCTGTTTCAAAACGATAAGAAAAAACTTATTTTGATGATTTTAATTTTTTAAACTACTAAAAAATACAATGGTCATAGTGTATATGTATATATTGTCAATAAATATGTAGTACTATATTATTATTCTATATAAATTTAAAGAAAATTTATGTTTTATTTATTTTTATAGTATACTATATGCAATGAGTGAGATTAAAAAAATTATAAAACAAATTAAAATAAAATGATCAAGTAATTTAACATACCAGACACATTAAAAAAAATTATACTAATTATTTACAAGTGCGAAAAATATGAAAAAAAAATATGCAAACGCTCGTGATCGCATCCTTTACGTTTTGAGGATGGGTACATCGTCGTTTAAATTTTTAAAACCATACGTACCCTCATGATAGTATTTTTGAGAGAGTTCAAAATAAATAAAATTTATAATCATTAATGTACAAGTATGAAAAATGTGAAAACATATATAAACATTTGTAATTGCATCCTCTACGCTTAAACGATGGTTACATGGTCATTTAGATTTTTAAAATCCTCCAAATCTCATGACTAGTATTTTTTATTTGAGTGCAAAATTAATAATAATTGTTATAGGAGTTTGAAAAATGTAAAAAAAAAAAAATACAATCAAACGTAACGACTAACTTTACAATTTTCGTGAAGTGGTCAACTCCAAAATCCAACACCATAATCCGTAAACATTAGATTTAAATTTAGGGAACTTTAACGAAAAACTTCTGGTACTGTTCATTTTAACGAAAAACCACATTTTAAACTAAAAAGTCAATCCTGGTTATAGTTAAAACTCAAAGTTTTCAAGTTATTTTCATTAGTTTTCCTTTAAATTTAACCTATATTGTCGTTTACGCTTTATTCTACTCATTGAATTTCATTTTTTAGCTTTTCATTATTTATTGATTTAAAATATATTTTCTTTAATGAGTAACAGATCGGGTCATATTACTTGATAATATTAACGGGTCGATTTCGAGTTGGGTCATATTACCCGTTTACTTTAACAGGTATTACACGACACGAACCGTTCAGATATCGGTTATGTCACGAAAACGATACGAACACAAAAAACACGACATAAATGTCAGGTCTATATAAAACTATAAATTTTTTTTATTATTTAAACATTTTAAATCCATATATTAATATTCAATTAGACTAGTGGGACCAGTTATGTGCCACATCAGCATATAACAAAAATTTTGACGGAATTGTAACGGAAAGACTGCATTATTTTGCAACACTTATTTTCAGGGACTACCTTGATTGATATTCAATTTCAGAGATCATTTTGATGGGTGGATCAATTTCAAAGACTATTTTAGATATATATATATATATATATATATATATATATATTTTGTTTATAATGAGAATGCATTTCATTAAATAACTAAAAAAATCGAAATACAAAAAAAAAAAAGACATCGACCCAAAATCTGTCTGGAGCCCAAAAAAGTAGAAGCTCAAAATCAAGTACGTTCTTGATCTTTTGTCCAAGGCCACCAAGCTTGATACTTATCCAAGACTCCACAAGCTATATATCGATCTTTAGTTGGAGCTCTTCAATACCTTGCATTGACACGATAGGATTCATTCTCCGTTAATCAAGTATGTCAGCATCTTCAAAATTTTAGAACCACTCATCTCACCACGGTAAAACGAATTCTACAGTACCTAAAGGGACCACCGGATCATGAGGCTACGTCTTACTAAGGGTTCAACCAACATCGTAGTATTCTGATACTCATTCTCAACATGACTGACGCTCTACTTTTGGATTTGCATTTTCTTTGCCAACAATCTTATTTCAATGAGTGCAAAAAAGCATACCATTGTTGCCCGCTCATCTACTGGAAGTGAGCATCGCTCTCTTGCTTACACCGTTGCTGAAATCTCTTGGCTTTGTTATCTACTCCGGGTTCTTCACTTCTACCTTTAGACACTATCTATGTTGCTTTGGGACAATTTAAGTGCCCTGGCATTGATGCTAATCATATTTTCTATGCTATGACAAATTATATAAAGATCGATTATCATTATATATGAGAATTGGTCACTAGCAAAGCCATTGGTACAGGTTATGCTGCCTCCAAGAATCAACTTGTGGACATCATCACAAAGAGCTTAGCAAGGGCTCGATTCAAGTTTCTCAATGATTAATTGCTCCTCCACCGCAGCTTAGTTTGAGTGGGGTTATTGAACATAGTCCCAGAGCTTGAAGTTCATTTTGTCACACCTCATGGACCCACCTACACAACTGAACAAACCACCCAAACTCCATCGAGAAAACTTCAGACCTCTCTGTTGACAACAAGACAAAGACAGCAATGCATTAATAAAATTGAATGAGAAGATGCTTCTAGGGTTACCAATTGTGTGGCAGTATATAAATGATTCTTTCATTCCTTGTATAGTAAATAGGCTAGCCATTTGTGTTCTTTTTCATCCGTTTAGCTTGTAAACAAATATTTTTGTCAAAAGCATAATGATCAAATACAAATCTGTGAATTTGTTCAAAGAATCGGGTAGAGTCACTTCAATCCATCTTTGTAAAATTATATTTTTGCATACAAAAGGAACTAGTGGGAACTTGTATTCAGCGTCTAAAATATCGGTATCGGTGGAAATATTGATATGCAAATTTGTGAAAATGTTGATGAATATGTTGATACCGGTATCCGTTGTTTTTTATGGAAATGATGAAAGTTTGCTAAAAACGTGAAAATTTAAAATGAAACTTTAAGGAATGCCATATGACACTTTGTTGATATTTAACTGATATATGAGAAATATCGACGAAATCTGTCTTTGATATAGGATGAAGTCTAAGGATGTAACACTAATTTTTTTGATATTTTCACGTATATATCGACCCTGTTGAAGAAATTTTAAACATTGCTTGTATCTAATAATAAATAAATTTGTATAAAATATTAAATCTTAAACCCAAATAAAATTCACGGATGGTTTCATTTTCACTTGTAAGTGAGAGCTTTTAAGTTCTATTCTCGCCAAAGACGAATTTGAACCACATTATTGTTAGTTCATTATAAGACTTAGCACACTCATTCACTCCTATAATACAGATAATATTGTTTGTTAAAAAAACAATAAAAATAAATACATGAGTTGCTACTTTGAGCCATCTGCTGCCTTAGCTTTTTATTTTCTCATTTTTAACAGCATTCATTTGTTTGATCTCTGCTATCTTTGTTTTAATCTCAGTCGCTTTTGCTGCATGATTTTCGGTGTCATTTTCTACTTCCATTTTCTGATTGCCTTGCTCAATGATAGAATCCATCTCCTTTTCGAATTCCTCAGCCTACAAAATTTTGTAAAGTAAACATCAAATCACATAGAGACTCAACGCATCTATCATTTCTTAAGAAAGTTCATAGTTTACTTATTCTCGGAAGTCATGAACGGACGTCATGGTTTCACCACACCATGACATTCTTCGCCATGGCCTTCTAAAGTAAAATTCACGCCAATTATCTTTATTTTAATTTTTAAAAAGTAAGAACAAAAAAGACATCTAATTTAGGGGCGCAAACAGAAGTTCCATTTAATTGCTTAATTAATGAAGGTACTAATGGTACGTATACGTAGATGTAATTTGAAATCAAAACATGAAATTGAATGCTGATTATGGATGCTCCAGCATTTACTGAATATCAGAGAATCAAAACGTTGGTGGGATCTAGTTGAATTTTGTAATCCAACTCCAAAATTTAGAGGAATTGGATTCCCTACATTTAGGTGGTATTTGAATTCCAGGTTTTTGAGGAAATCAGAATGAATTTTTCCTCTCCCTTATACTCTCACTTATTTCTAAAATTCTAAGCCAGTTGGATATGAAATTTAACAATTACAATAGCCATAATTACAATTAAATTAAAAAAATTAACTTTCAATGTGGTCAATATTTGGCGATTATATAACCAAAAAATTAGTATAGAAAATAATTTATATCAACTAAGGGCATTTTAGTAATTATATTGATTTCCATTTTGATATAGGTGAATTAGTAAATAGTTTATGTGAAATCTATACTAATTCTATTCCGATTCCACAAAATTTTAATAAACAACTACAATCCTAACTTGTCATCAATTCAATTCTTCCTCAATTAAGTTTCTTACATATTAATAAACGAGCCATCACATATGAACACAACATATAAATAGCAAATTAATTAATGGCATAACCTAATTGGTTGATCGGACAAGAATTAATCTTTTATTCAAAGTTTAAATAGAAAAACAAATTATAACATGCACCATCACACGTGGACACAACCTATGATCATAATAAAGTTTGACATGAGATTTATCCTACAAGTTGGCTACGCTCACGCCTACACCCTTTACCGTGTTTAGAATAAGCACATTAGTCTTCTTTTTTGTTACGCATATCCTCGTTTTAAATTCTTCATATCAACAAAATCTATATAATATGCCTAACGTTGACAACCGCTAAACACAGCTGACGGAAACATGTGACCCTCACCCGTTAATTTTAATTACGAATTTATTATATATATGGGGTTCACTTTTAAACGTGGAAATCAAGAAATCAAACAAGAGATTTGGTATACAGAAAGATCACCTTTTTAATGACATCTTCTGCTAGCACAGCATCCTTGGCTGCTTCTCTTGCCACACTCTCAACAAACCTTGCTGCCCTTCGAAGTTTCCCTTCTGGAAGATGAACAGCAATGTCGTCAGCTGCCTCCTCCACCATCTCAGCCACCTCCTCTACCATTTCTGCCGTATCTTTCATTGTATGCAGCACCGTTGAAAATGTCTCTGTACATAAGGGGGTGTTGTGCATATAGTAAAATATATTTTGAATAGTGTTGTGTGTGGTGTGTATATATGCACGGAGAATATTACAATATTCAATGATAAATACATTAATTAATTAATTTAGTGATATTTCTCTTCACGGAGAATATTACATGACAATAATAAAATATTTACATTAATTAATTTAGTGATATTTTCTTTCACTAAAATAAAAAAAAAGAAATTAAGTTTTCATCCGTCATTTTTGTATTTCATTGATTGAAAACTTATTGCTTTTAATTTATGATCAAGTACTTTTGTTTTTATCCACATTATCATTTTAATAATATAAATATTTACATATCAATATATTTAAATTTATAATTACAATTATTTAACCATTTCCAAATGGATCCATTTATTGTTAGAAACGTTACATTTGATATATTTATATTTATGGCTAAATTTGCAACCATTTTGTTAATGTACCAATTTTCTTATTAGTTTTAATTTGTCGCATATATATATATATATATTTTGTGTGACATCCCACATCGCACAGGGGAGTGATCCTTAAATGTATATTCCCATCCCTACCTAGCACGAGGCCTTTTGGGAGCTCGCTGGCTTCGGGTTCTGTAGGAACTCCGAAGTTAAGCGAGAAGGGGGCTAGAGCAATCCCATGATGGGTGACCCACTGGGAAGTTGCTCATGAGTTCCCAAAAACAAAACCGTGAGGGAATTGTAAGCCCAAAGCGGACAATATCGTGCTACGGTGGTGGAGCGGGCCCGGGAAGTGGTCCCGCCCGGGTCGGGATGTGACATTTTGTGCCTCATTTTTAAACTTTTATTTGTACCCATAATTTTTTTAATCTTTTGTTTGACCCCTTAATCTTTTATAATGTCCTCATTTTTCATAAAGAAAAATTTATATATATGTAAAATGTACCAATTTTTTTTATGTAAATTGTACCCATTTTCTTAATGTAAAATCTGTTCACTTTTTTAATTTGTAATGTACCCATATTTCATAATAAAATGTACCCTTTTTATGTAAAACATATCAATATTTAGAAATACTAATAAAACATTTTATTTTGAAAAAGTAAAAAAAATCAGATCAGACTTCACACAATTAAAAATTTGAGGAAAAAAAATAAAAATCTCTATTTGGTTTGAATCTTTGCATGATTTTAGGAAGGATTTCATAATTAAGAAAACTATAGATTTTAATCCTTAAATAAGATGAAGTTTAGAAAAATGTCTTATACAAGATTAAAAATTGATTTTAGTCCCTAGACTCTATTTAATGCTAGCATATGTATTCAATGTCTCTCTTTTTTATTTATAATTTTATGGTGTTCATAAATTAAATTTTGAAAATATTATAAATTTTAATTCTCATTATGCTAAGTATCTTATATAAGAAAATATTTTCGTAGAGATTTTTCGGTACACTTATATTTTTGCATATTTTCTTATGTGCCACTAATTCATTACAATATATATAGGTATGTACATTTCGGTACACTGGGGTAGTATAATATGTTTAGGTACGGACATTTCAGTACATTAGTTTAGTATAATATATTTAGGTATCAACATTTTGGTGCACTAGTTTATTATCATATATTTAGATACGGAATTTTCGATTCACTTATGTTTTTGCATATTTTTTTTTATGTGTCACTAATTCATTATAATATATTTAGGTACGGACATTTTGGTACACTAATTTAGTAAAATATATTATGATACGGACTAATTACAGAAAGTTAAATAAAATTAATGAATTAAATAATAAATCTAAAATTTAATGTAATAAAATTAAATAAGATATATATTAAATATTAAAACAAAAATATAATATGAATTTGAATTTATTCCACATTAAAGGACTAAAATCAATATCCAATTTAACACCAGGTTTTTATTAACTTTTAATCTTTTTCAAGAATTAAAGTTCAAAAATCCCTTAATAATTTTGTTATAAAATCTCTCAGTTTATACTAAAATTTAACATTTTGTCCTTCAATCAAAGTGTTTACGTTAATAAAGTTTCAATCTAATGCGTTAGTCAATAAGAGACCGGAACTAAAGTCTTCTAGAAAAAAATCTTTACTTTGAATCTCTCCTTCCAGATCAGGGAAAAATGTAATCAGGACGGTGATGATGGTAATGACATTAAATATCTCCTCACTCCTTACCCTTGAATTTTAGCAATGGCCACATTCTGTTCTTGCGAAAGGGTATAACTACTGAGAAAAGCATCCCCACAAGCCATAGTTCCCTGCATATGTAATATGTATAATATTGTTAACAGTAATCATGCACTGATCTGATATACAAGACCATAAATTAAAAGAACAGCATATGTGGGAAATTAATTATCTAGACAAGTATTTCAAAGAGATCAAGTATCAGAACCTCATCGATTCGACGTACCAATTAGTACCGGAAGGATCAAAAGGAAGAGGAGTTCCTGGTTCAGCACTATTGACAACCACGTCCCTGAAAATAAAGCAATACCATAAATTAGGGTTTGTCCTACAAAAGTTTGCCAGATGAACACGATTTCGTCAGGGGTAGGAATGTTACTAGATGGATTTTTTAATTTGTAGGGCAAAGCTGGTCAATGTATAAGGTTTACTCAAAACCTTTACGCGATGGAAGTTAATCGTAGGGCAAAGTACAGTTCATTGGGAAAACTTTTGACGCCAAAAGGGAAAAAATGATGTGTAATATCTGACGGTTTGCCCAACCAATCTAGTATTCATCGACCAAGTATTACTGTAGGTGGGAAAGGCCCTTTCTTTCGATACGAGCCATTGGCAAGGAATTGATGCACAGAATCTGTTACAATGACATGTAAAAATTTCCACCCACAAAACCTATTCATCAATTATAAGTCCATGCCTTCCTCTTCCTCTTTCTCCTTTGTGCCTTCCTCTTCCTCTTTCACCCTTTTTGTTCTTTGCTTCAATACCCCCTTTTCCTACCCAAACCTACTCATTCACCACGTTGTGCAAGGTTCCCAAGTTCCTCATGAAAACAACATCAGCAAAGCCATAGCTGTGGTTGCCTGAGTCCACAACCAGAAGATGACAATGCCTAGGCCCATACGGCTAGTTAGGGGAAGAAGGTACCTTCAGTTATGAAGGTCTAGGGAGTGGTATTGGTGGTAAAAATCATAGCAATAAGTACGAGAAGAGGACATTGGCGAAGCCAATTGTGGGGGTTAGCAGCAACTATAAAATTTCTAATGGTAATATTAGAACTAGTAGTTGGAAGGAATATAGGATCGCTGTGTGGAGTACTTGAGTAATTTCTCTGTGACGAAGAAGGTGATGACGATAGTTACTCGGATGTCTTGCATGTGGAAGAATATGTTGAGGATACCACACCATCATCAGAATATCCCCAACAAATCCATGAGGCAGTGCACAATTAGATTTGTCTTGTATCACAATATTAGCTGGTAGTGCGAAGCCAAAAATAATCACGAGGCGACACGTGGATTTTTAGTAAAAAGGATAAAATTACCGTTGTGGCACACCGAATTTCCTACGAGCAAGCAGTGGACAATCATTCTTCAATCAAGCCAAAAGTGCCCAAAATAGGTAACAAATTCAAAATTATTTCATCCATCCTCATCCTATATTCTCCATAAGGTATTTATTCCATAACCTTCAAAACATTCCATATAAATTGAGTTAATTGGCTAATTAATGGATTTATTACCTAATTAATCCATTAATTGCCAATTAAATCACCCATCTCACACAAAAATACCCCAAAGGGCCGGCCACCTTTTCTCCAAAGGGGATTGGCCATGCCCTATATATATCACCCCATTTTCTCTAAAAATGAGAGTTCCACACTCTTGCAAAACTCCCAAAAACTCTCCAAACACTTTTCTCTCTAAATTCTAACTTTGACATCGGAGGTTCTTCGGCCAAAGCCCCCCTCCCCATTCACCATGGGCCCGTGAGGCTATTGGCCTTGACCTAAGGTGTTATTTGTTTTGTAGGTGCAATTTTATCCAAGAACAAGGAGGAGGAAATTTGCATCCACAAATTGGTGATTTCATTGAGAGAGAGATCCACACTCGTAGAAGACTCTCGCATAAAAAGGTTTTTCTCTATTTTCTAGTCCACTTGCATTTTTTCGTACGTTCTTATTATTAGAATTTTTTATTTGCAAAGATTTTTTGATAAAACGTAAAAGAGAAATACAATGGCTAGAAATTTAGAAAATTCCAAAGAGTGAAAATTCCAATATTCAAGAAATGGGACCGCGGCGATCCACGAGACTAAATGTGATCTTAGGGGGAGCGGCACCACCACCACAAGGCTCCACCATGGCAACCACCGCAGTGACCACTACGACAATCACCCGCAGCGAGGTCCATGGCTCTACCACCACAGCCCAAGCCATGCTATCCAAGGCCCACGCCACTAAGGCCACGGCCCGAGCCATGTCACTCCATACCCAATGCAAGCCCAATACGTTGCCAAGCCGAGCCCAAGCTTCGCATTCGTGAGCATTATGCGTTGAGCAGCCTGCTCTCGTGGCCTAGCCTGCTCCTGCGGCCCAGCCTGCTTTCGAGGCCCAGATTGCTCCCATGGCCCAACCTACTCCCGTGACATTTCAAGCAGTCCAAATCGGTCTAAGATTAGTTCAACCGTCCCGACTTCAAATTTATGGGCCGACGATTGAATCAGGGGCATTTTCACCACATTTCTCCACAGATTTGACATTTCCTAACTCAAATTTTGCTTCTAGAGTCTACCACCCTTCCACTGCTCAAGGAGGTGCATTCCTTCCAGGCTACTCCAATCCAAATGGCAAACAACACTTGTCTCGACAAGTCGTAGAATTGATGAGCGCCCTTACACAGTAGACGACCTTGGTGAATCAGCTCTTATAGTGCACTGAGATGCAACGTGCCCTGGACGAAGAATCCCAAAGTAGGACAAAGGCAGACGAACCTCTCCAGTAGCGTCCCGGAAAGCAGCCCCTCAACCAACCACGATTCGAGCTTTATGGCAATTTACGCTCCCGCATGGGTCATTGGGATAGCGTATACTCTCATCTTAGCTCACAGAGGAGTGTGCATTCCAGATCAAGCTCACAGACGAGCATACGTTTATGGTTGAGGCCTCACTCCAGTTATCAACATGGACAAATCTCCAGGCTAAGCGTTTATTCATAACTAGGCTTGCAAGGAGTAGGCAGCACAGCAGACGGAGAGAAGCAGTCACTCAAACCAACTCAAGTTCAATCGGCAACCTGCGAGCAGCACGTTCGCCTGCCAGGAATGTGCCACATGCACCGCAGTCGGGAAATAGACGAGTCAAGTATAGGGAATAGTGGCCCAAACCCACATGTCATAACCAGGGGCAACCGAAAGTTCCACTGCCCCAGCAGAGGCAAATTCAAGAGGAAATTGAGAGGCTCCTAACTAAACGATTGTGTAATTTCCAACGTGATGAGGTTACTGACGATGCGTTTCGACGAGACATAACCAACATAAGCATGTCACCATTCACGAATGAGATCGAGCAGACAGATCTACCTTGCGGGTTCATTATGCCTCACTTCATTCCGTACAAGGGAGATGAAGATCTAGATCGACATCTGAAGCACTATTGCAGTACCATGATCCTCTACAAGAACAACAATGCCCTTATGTGCAAAATTTTTGCCACAACTCTACAAGGCGAGGCTTAATATTGGTTTCACACTCTACCACCGCAGTCGATCCGGAGTTTCAATGAACTTTCCTTTGTTTTCACTAAGAAGTATTCGTCTAACCGTTCAATCAAGATGGCATCTGACCATCTCTTCAACATCATGGAAGACCCTTGGGAGGTAATTCGCGACTATGTCAAAAGGTTAAAAATGGAGAAGGCCAAGATTATTGGCTGCAATGAGGACATAACAACGGCAGTATTCAGAAATGGGCTTCCCACCAAACACCCTTTATTCGAAAAATTGATCATGGGAGAAGAACTGGCCCTAGCAACTTCGTATGCTTTGGTGGAAAAACATGCACTATGGGATGAGGCCAAACAGTCTAACAAAAACGAGTCACAAAAGAAGCACATGGAACATTCCCCGATCAGAGAAGACTCAGCAGCCGAAACATTCACCAAGTTCACAATTCTAATCGGCCAAATTCTCCGTAAGCTTAAGAACGAACCTTGGTTCGAACTGGCGCTACTCATGAAAGATGATCTTACCAGGTTGGATCATTCAAAGTATTGCGCATTCTATCAAGGACCAGGCCACACTACTAACGGCTGCCTGAAGTGGAAACAGTACCTTGAGAAGCTGACAAATAAGGGTCGGTGCAATGAATATCTTGACAAGTCAATGAAACAGCCTACACAAGCAGGGAAGTTTCCATCACCCCCTGAATCCCGTTAAGGCTTTTCCAAATAAGTTCGAAGTCTTAAGCAACTCGGTGAACAAGGCCTCGCAAGCCGAGGATTATTTAGTTTGTTATGCAGTTTCTAGCTTCTAGCACAGTTGATTTATTTCTTTATTCTCAATGAAGATTCAAGAAGTTATTCCTAAGCCTGGCTCAACTGCTGTCTACAACAACTACTCAAAACCCTTTCTGGGTCTGCTCTCTAGTGCGAGAGGGTAAACCAATTCCCCGACACCCATATGGGTTTGCTCTCCAGTGCGAGAGGATAAACTAACTGTTCTCCAGTGTGAGAGGGGAAACTAATTCCCCGACACTCATATGGGTTTGCTCTCCAACGCGAGATGATAAACTAATTGCTCTCCAGTGTAAGAGGGTAAACTAATTGCTCTCCAGCATAAGAGGGTAAACTAATTCCCTGACACCCATCTGGGTAAGCTCTCCAATGTAAGAAAGCCACATAGCTCAAAAGATCAAATGCTCAAAGATCAACTAGGCAGCAAATGGTTAGGGGGCAGCAGCCACTTTTGCACTTAATAGTTCGCTCATCTGACACTTTATCTTTAGCAACACCGATCTTGGCAGCTCTATCCTTGGTTGTTCCATCTATGGCAACTGAGAAATCAAACTCAAGAAGTTTCCTTATTTTTGGCAGGCAGCCTAGACGTGGCAGCCCAAACAATTGCCCATGCCACGCCACTTCCTCGGCCCATGCCGAACCAATCATTGGCTTCAATCAAGTCGAGCTGCTCAAGCAATAGCCCCTGCCACATCACCTCTTTGGTAGGTGACAAGCCGACTCCTGGCCCCTGCCAACCGATGTGCCGCAGCACCCTAACAACTGCCACGTGGTAGCACCACCCAAGAAGAAGACAAGAAGAATTAAGTTTTTCTTGCATCGATGCGGTGCGGAGAAAATGAAGAAAGCAATGAAAAACGGTCATTTACACGGGCAAGTGTAGAAGATTGCTAGGGGAGGGGGAACAAATATCCTCTAAACTTTCTCTCTCTTGTAGGGTAGAATAAATCGCTCTCCAAAGTTGATTTAACAATCCACTTAAGGTGGACTTAAATAGGCTTTGAGAGAAATTTATTTCCCTTTCCTAGAAGGATCTAATCTCATATTAAAGAGGGAATCTACATCAAAATAGGAAGCAGTCCTAGGTTTCCTAGAGCAAGAAGATCTCTACACCTGCTGCCCTTTCTTACGAGCAGCCCAGCAGGTGTGGGGGCATTTATGGAACCAAAAATAATCACAAGACGACACGTGGATTTTTGGTGAAAAGGACAAAATTACCCTTGAGGCATATCGGATTTCCTACATGCGAGCAGTGGACAATCATTCTTCAATCAAGCCAAAAGTGCCCAAAATAGATAAAAAATTCAAAATTATTTCATCCATCCTCATCCTATATTCTCCATAAGGTATTGATTCCATAACCTTCAAAACATTCCATATAAATTGAGTTAATTGGCTAATTAATGGATTTATTACCTACTTAATCCATTAATTGCCAATTAAACCACCCATCTCACACAAAAATACCCCAAAGGGCAGGCCACCTTTTCTCCAAAGGGGACCGGCCATGCCCTATATATATCACCCCATTTTCTCTAAAAATGAGAGTTTCACACACTTGCAAAACTCCCAAAAACTCTCCAAACACTCTTCTCCCTAAATTCTGACTTTGGCATCGGAGGTTCTTCGGCCAAAGCCCCCCTCCCCCCAATTCATCGTGGGCATGTGGAGGCTCTTGGCCTTGACCTAAGGTGTTATTTGTTTTGTAGGTGCAATTTTGTCCAAGAACAAGGAGAAAGAAATTTGCATCCACATATAGCATTTAAAATTTATCTCATTTCCTCAGTTCATTTTGTAATGGGTTCCAAAGCTCTAAGCCCTATGGCTAAGGCTTTTTCATAAAGAGTACATTGTACTTAATGGAAGTACAGAATAAATCCTAATTGTTTTAGAAACAAATGCATAAGGCAATGCCAAATTGGATTTGTTTTGTATCACAATATTGGTTGATAGCAGTTAAATTTTCTTTTCTTTTCTCAGTTCTTTTTGTAATAGGCTCCAAAGCTCTAAACCCTATGTCTAAGCATTTTTTCATGAAAGACTACATTGTACTTGGTGGAAGTATAGAATAAACTAAAGTGTTTTGGAATCCCCAACAAATGCATGAGGCAGTGCGAATCAGATTTGTCTTGTATCATAGCATTGGTTGATAGCATTTAAAATTTCTCTTCTTTTCTCAGTTTGTTTTTTTTTTTTTTTTTGTTGCTCTAAGCCCTATAGCTGAGTTCTTTTTCATGAAAGACGACATTGTGCTTAATGGAAGTATAGAATAAATTCTAAGTGTTTTGGAATCCCCAACAAATGCATGAGGCAGTGGAAAATCAGATTTGTCTTGTATCACAACATTGGTTGATAACATTTAATGCATGAGTCATGATGAGTATACGCGAAGTCCAATTTTCATCATTTCAAGGATCCCATATCTAGATATGTGAAAACAAAGCCCTAATCTATGCTCCAATCCCTACCGTTGGTTTCATCTTCACATCTACTTTATAAACACCCCTTCTTCCTTCATTTTTTAGCTCACATAGATCCACTGCTATGAGAAAATCACAATCCTTGCTAAAATTACGTAACGGGACGAAATCATTTGATGGTTAGAAACAAAAAATCACGATTTAACAATCGTTTTTGCACCAATTTTGTTGATTTTTACAAATAAAATCCTCAATTCTAGAAGAGTAAGATGAACAAACTCGATCATGAATTTAAAATAGTGGATAAAAGAAAAAGCCTACATTTTACTTAATGGAAGTAAAGAATAAAGTTTTGGAATCCATTCTTTTCAAGGGGACACATATTCTACGAAACTAGTTTATACAATCGAACCATCAAATAGGTTTGCATATACTACGAGATATCCTACGCCAAAAATCACAAAAAAAAGGTTCGGAGATTAGGTATTGGGATGAAATCATTCTACGGTTAGAAAAAAAAAATCACGATTTAACAGTTGTTTGAGCTCCATTTTTGTTGATTTTTTACAAATACAATCCTCAACACTAGAAGAATAAGATGAAAGATCTCGATTTTAAAATATTTAAAATAGTGGATACAACAAAAGCTTACATTATACTTAATGGAAGTATAGAATAAACTCTAAATGTTTTGGATTCCATTCTTTACAAGGGGGGCACGCATTCTACAAAACTAGCTTCCACAATCTAACCGTCAAACATGTTTGCATACACTTTAAGATCTCCTATGCCAAAAATCACCCAAAACCAATGTTTGGAGATTAGGTAATGGGAGGAAATCATTTGGCGTTTTAACAAAAAATCACGATTTAATGGTCGTTTTAACAGTGATATTGTTGATTTTTAATAAGGTCCTTAATTGAGAGTAAAGGTACACATTAAATTTACTTGATCATCAAATTCGATGATTTTTTTAACCGTTTGAACATAATGTTCAAAATTTGAGAATTTTTTTTTTTTTTTTATAAATCTGCCTGAAGGTCAACTTTTTAACTTTCGTCCACTAATAACTTTATTTTGTCGAGCAAAATCAAACCCCCCTCCAAATTTCACCAAAATCCAAATTTGCGTGACACAGTTTTCCAATAATTTGTCAGGCAAAATTAAATATTTTAGTTTACCTTGCACAATGAACATCTGGGGTTTGCCTGACAAAACTTTAGGGTTTTCTACATGTGTCAAAAAATTAAAGCCTTTGCCCAACGAACATGCCATCAATCAAAGTCTTTTAAATTTTTGCAACACCGAGAACTTCTTTTTCTTCATACTCGTGCCGTTTTAACCCTCACTTTACAACCTCTTCTCAGTGACCTAAGACCCTGCCACCACCACATACTCCCTCTTTTTATCTCAATTCTTTCTCTCAATCGCCACCACCACGTCATGAGCCAATCAATCTATCGCTATTCCATGTGCCGTGAACCACCACCGCGTCACCACCGTACTACCTCTCGATCTTTCACTCTCATTGTAAGTTTTTAATTTTGATTTCATTATTTTTTTTTGTTTTACAATTTCAATTCGCTTTGGTTGTGAATTTAATTTTGTTGTGCATTTGAATGTGAAATTGTTATGAAATTTTGATGTGGATTCGATTTATGGGTTGGTACGAGGTGGTTTTAGGTGGTTACGAGGTGGGATGGGATGGGGTGGGTATAGTTTAGGGATGGGTTAGGGTGGTCCACAATGGGGTTTAGGGGTGTGTATGGAGTGGTTTCAGGTGGTTATGGGTATTAAGGTTAGTTTTGTAAAAGATAAAAGTTAACAGTGTCAAATTTGTAATTACCTTGATTTTCTGATATAAGTGGTTATAGGATAGTTTCTTATGGTGAGCTGTTAAGTGTACAACTATTGTATAAATACTAACTGATGTAATTTTATCATTCATTCATTGAAATACATTTCCTGATATGGTATCAGAATTTTTGACGACTCGATCGAAGCTTCATCTAAAGTTCTTCAAGATTCATCCGGTAACCTAATCTTGAATCCTGAGTACATCGCTTGGTTTGAGAATGATCAGAATATTCCTATCTGGATCAACTCAACTTTCTCTGAATTTTTAATTCCATATATTGTTGGTGTAAATTCATCTTAAGAGCTATGGTCCAAGCTTGAGTCGCGTCTTGCAGTCGCCTCACAATCTTATATTCATGAACTCAAATCTCGACTTCACAACATTTCAAAAGGTGAATCCACTGATGTTGCAGATCTTCAACAAATTGAAGAGACCACTGATGCTCTTGCCAGCGCCAAAGCTCCGTTGAGAACTCTAAACTTATCTCTGTCACACTTCATGGTTTGCCGTTTGAGAATAATTCTTTTATTAATGCAATTAAGTTCATCTAGGATCTACAACCATTAACGAACTTCATGGCTTGCTTCTTAGCAAAGAGATTCAACTTGCAAATCGCAAGAAAGCTACTACTTCTTCTAGCGTTTTTCAGGCTTTTAATTCAAATCTTGGATCATAAACAAGAATTCTACCTACACCGACCTCAAATTCTAGTTCACAAGCCTTTCTTGCTTAGAATTCATCAAATTTCAATCAGTATCAAGGTCGTAGCCAAGATCGAAATCAGTCAAACCCTAGGTCTTTTCAGAATAAAGGAAATTTCTTTAGTTATCGTGGCAATAATCAGCGTCAGAATTACAATCGCTATAATCAAAGGAATAATTGTGGAGGTCGCTCAAGCTACAATTTTTATGGAAAAAGAACTACTTGTCAAATTTGTCGCCACTAGGATCATGAAGCTTCTAAGTGTCCTCATCGTATGAATCATCAGTTTGGTAACATGAACTCTCAGACAATTATGTGTACAAACACCTCTCAGAATGCTTATCCTTCATGGCTCATTGATTCCGGAGCTAGCTTTCATATGACAAACTCTTTGGCAAATCTGCAGAATCCAGAACCTTACACAGGCCTTGAGCAAGTTTACATTGGTGATGGCAAAGGTTTGCCTATCTCTAATTCTGGTTCTTTACACATACATACTCATCATCATAGTTTTTCTTTAAATAATGTATTACATGTTCTTGATTTAAAGCAAGACTTACTCTCTGTGAATCAATTTACACTTGACAATTGGTGTTCAATTCACCTATATCATTTTCACTTTACTGTGAAGGATCTTTCTTCGGAGATGATGCTTATTAAAGGCCCTGTGAAGAATGGCTTTTATCCTTTCTCTGCCTCTATCATTGCTGGTTCACAAAAGCTTTTTGCTGCTACTATCAAAGCTTCTATAGTATTTTGACATCAAAGATTAGGTCATCCTTCTTTCAATGTTTTAAATAAACTTGTCTCTAAGTCTAGTATTCCTATTTCTACTAGTATGAATAAGACTTTTTGTTCTAATTATGCTTTGGGTAAAAGTTCAAAACTACCATTTGTATCAGTTTCTAGTGTTACAACTAGACCATTGGAACTTTTACACACAGATGTCTAGAGTCCAGCTCCAATTCTCTCTGTATCTAGTTATAGATATTATCTTCTTATAGTGGATGATTTCACTCGATATTGCTGGTTCTTTCATATCAAATGTAAATTTGAGGTGTTCAAAACCTTTGTTGAATTCAAAGTTCTTGCTGAAATTATGTTGAATACCAAAGTTGTTACTTTGAGGTCTGATTTTGGAGGTGAATTTCTTAGCTATGTGTTCACTCAATATCTCAAAGATAATGGCATAAATCATCAACTATCTTGCCCTCACACGCTAGAACAAAATGGTTGTGTGGAACGCAAGCATATGCATTTAGTGGAAATTGCTCGAACACTTCTAGCTGTTCATAGTATTCCTCATATTTACTAGGTTGAGGCATTCTCCTCAACTGTTTATCTCATTAACAGATTTCCTACCATAACTAGATCTTGTCATTGGGAAAATCTTTTCACCAAGTCTCTAGATTATACAACACTGATTGTTTTTGGGTGCATGTGTTTTCCTTGGTTAAAACCATATACAAATTCCAAATTAGAGCCTAAGAGTAAACCTTGTGTCTTTCTAGTCTATAGTCTAAATCGCAAGGGTTATAGGTGCCTTGACATTTAATCAAAATGGGTTTACATTTTTAGACATGTCATATTTGATGACATGACATTCCCATTTCGTCAAATTTCCCAAGTTCAACCTTCTGTCTCATCTTCAATTTCTAACCATTCTCCTCAAATACCTTTTACCCTAACCTTTACTAAGATTATTGATGCACTAGTCTACCCTTCAATACCTATTGATCATGTTACATCCTCACCTATTACTACATCTTCTCCATCTATCCTTAACCCTTCACCACCTCCACCAACACCACCACCTTAAAACAGTCACCATATGCAAACAAGATCCAAATCTGGAATTTTTAAACCTAAGGCATACTCTGCCAATAAACACCCTATTCATTCTCACATCTCTCATGATTATCTACCTACCACTTATCTCCAAGCTTCAAAACACTCTCATTGGAGACAAGCAATGCAGGAGGAGTTCAATGCATTGTTAAATACAGGCATTTGGTCACTTGTTCCTTCTCACCCATCTCAGAATCTTGTTGGGTGTAAATGAGTGTTCAAAATTAAAAGGAAGGGTGATGGTACTATTGACAGGTATAAAGTTCGTTTAGTAACTAAAGGCTTTCATCAACAGGAAAGCTTAGACTATACAGAAACTTTCAGTGATGTAGCAAGGCCAGTGACTATCAAGCTTTTTCTTACACTTGCATTTCAATATGATTGGTTTCTCAACCAATTAGATGTCAACGATGCATTTTTGCATGGAACTCTGTCTAAGAATGTTTTTATGCAGCAACCATCTGGTTTTCAAGATCCTACCAAGCCTAATCATGTTTGTAAGCTACACAAGAGTTTTTATGGGCTCAAGCAAGCTCCTCAAGCCTGGTATGAGAAGCTTCATGGTGCACTTAAGTCTCTGGGATTTAGTGGATCACAGAATGATCACTCACTATTTGTCAAGAAAGATTCTTCTTTGGTGTTTATTCTTGTATATGTTGATGACATCTTGGTCACAGGTCATTCTTCACAAGCTTGCCAAGATACAATAGCTCAACTTAGTGCTCTTTTCCCAATCAAGGATCTGGGTTCTCTTCATTTTTTCCTTGGAATTGAAGTTAAAAGGTCTTTTTTTCTAGTATCTTTATCTCTCAGACCAAATATATCCTTGATCTGGTCAACAAGACAAATATGGAAGGTGCAAAACCATGTGCTACACCTCTAAGTACATCTAAATTAGATCATTTCTCTCATTTTCTCTCTAATCTAGAAGAGTACAGATCAATTGTAAGGGGCTTGTAATATCTTACCTGGTCCAGGCCATATCTTTCCTTTGCAGTTAATTTGGTTTGTCAGTTCATGCATCAACTAAGACAGTCTTATTTTCAAGTAGTCAAAAGAATATTGCGATATTTGAAAGGCTCACTTGACTTAGGTCTTTGGTTTCCAAAGACTTCAAACCCTCTCACTATTAATGTTTTCTCAGATGCAGATTGGGCAGGGTGTGCTCTAGATAGAAGATCAACAGGAGATTTCTACATTTTTATGAGAAATTCATCATTAGCTGGAGTGCTAAAAAGCAACCAACAGTGGCACGATCCTCCACTGAAGTAGAGTATCGATCCCTGGCCAACACTATTGCTGAGATCACTTGGCTTTGCAAATTACTGGTTGATGTTGGTGTGATTCTTCCTTGTCTTCCTAAGTTGTGGTGTGACAATATCTCTACCATTTCTTTAGCCAAGAATCCCTTATTTCATGCCCGGACCAAACATGTGGAGATAGACTACCACTGTATCGGGAAAAAAGTTCTTTCTTATGCTGTCACTGTTCATTTTGTGTGCTCACAAGATCAAATTGCAGATATTTGCACCAAATCATTGTCCAAGCCAAGATTTTTGTTGCTCCAAGCCAAACTTTCACTTCGGCTGCCCAAGTTCAGTTTGAGGGGGCATATTAAAGATAGTTTTGTAAAAGACAAAAGTTAACAGTGTCAAATTTGTAATTACTTTGATTTTCTGATATAAGTGGTTGTAGGGTAGTTAGTTTGTTATGGTGAGCTGTTAAGTGTACAGCTATTGTATAAATACTAACTGATGTAATTTTATCATTCATTTAATGAAATACATTTCCTGATAATAGGGTAGGGTAGGGTGTTGTACGGTGGGGTGGGCTATTATGGTGGCTTTAGGTGGTGGGGATGGCGGAATGCAGCATTGGGGGCGAGTATAGTGGTGGTTTTAGTTGGTCAAATGGTGGGATAGGGTAGTGGGGTGGGGAAGGTGGTAAAACATATTAGAAATTATTTGAAATTTTAGATATTATTTGACATTTTAGGAAATTATATGAAATTTTAGAAATTATTTGAAATCTTAGAAATTATTTGAAATTTTGGAAATCTGTGAAATTTTGGAAATTATTTGAAGTCTTAGAAATATGTGAAATTTTTGGAACACATTAGAAACTATGTGAAATTTTAGGCAATTTAGGAAATTAGTTGAAATTTTAGCAAATTTTAGAAAGAATGTGGTTTTTTTGCAGATGTCTTCGCGGCTGATCGCTAATGGCTGCGGCTCTGCTCAAAGTGAACGGTCAACCCCCAATGCCACTCTAATGGTCAGCAAGACCCAAACGGCCACAACCGAGTCAGCCGCCGACATGAGTACTTATGCACCATTTACCTAAGCTGTTTGATCTGTCAGGCGACTTCACAGCTGCAGTCGCCACAAACTTATGGTAGCCCCCATCCCGTCTAACCCTTATTAGGGCAGCTTTAGCGTAGAGGCCAATTCAATGGTCATTGATGAGGTGAGGTATGGATACCTTTCCACCGGCCTGAGGCATAAAAAACTCAGAGGATATATAAGGGGTTGGCGAGCAACCAGATCACTCGAGTCATATGGTAGCGGATCTGAGTTGTATACCTCCCTATTCACCGCCGAGTGAGTGCCAAAGTCAATAGTTTGCTAACTCACAACATCAGTGTCATCATATGCACCAAATGGCCCATGGTCGCAGATTACTAGAAGAAGCACAACCCACGTCTGTACCGATATAAACCGACAGCTTTTGGTAAGTATGCAATAACTTTCTTAATTTTTTTCCTTTACTTAATTATATGGTTTTATACTAAGCTATTTGTTTTTTCAGGGGGGGTATTTTAGGCCAACATTGAGTGGGATAACCGGACAAGGCTTGTCTCGATTGCATAGACCGAGTGTTGAGGAATTACTATAAATAGTGGAAGTACAAGTTGCACAAGTACTACGAAAGTTGCGCATGGCCTAAGGCAGCTCTTACAGATCCACCCCAGGTGGTTGTGGAAAGGGTGGACGAGTGGCAGTGACTTGCACTCATTTTTAGAGTGAAAGTTTTCGAGTAATTAAATTTTATTTATATTTTAATTTTAGTCAATATTTTATTTAGTTAAGTTTAATTAATATTTTTTAATGGATAGAAAAAAATCAGCGGAAAATAAAGCTATTCGAGAGAAAAAGTCGTACCTTCACCAATCCGATTCTCGACCCCTATGACGCATGTCAATTATGACAATGAGTACCTCAAAAAATTTATGTAAGTATTCATTTCTATTATTTTAATTGTAAATTTCATTGCAATAAATAAGTTTAAATTATGATTGATAATTTGAATTGGTTTTCCTTTTTTTTAGGCATATATGATGCAAAAGAAGGATGAGTACCTCGTCAACTTCTCCCAGTAGCAACCGTACGTGCCTATGGAGGAGTTGACACCTGATTAAGAGGTGTCTCTAGAACTGTTGATGGACGGGGTTAGGCGACGGAATGGCAAGAAAGTTTGTGGCCTAGGATTGGGGGTTCAGGAACTTAGTGGGTTTTCTTCTTGAGCGAGTTCTAATCCTTTGACCAAGACTAATTGCAGACTTTAGATGGTGGAGATGGAGATAGCACGCCAAAAAGAAGAAGGTGAGCGCTTACAAGAAGAAGCAACACACTTGTACTTCGTTGTCATAGCCCAATCCTTGTTAGCTTCTAGCATCAGGATTCCAAAGCCCCCAATCGAGCTTTTGCAGCCATTCCACCAGCCACCCTAGTAGTTTATGTTTTTTTGTTTAGTTTTTTGTAATATAATTGTACAAACAATTTTAGTTTGATTGTAGATATTGTTTTCTAATATTTATTATAAATATTGTTTTTAAAAAATTAGAATTAAGTAAATTATTTAATATTATTATTTTTAAAATTGAAAAAGGTTAGTCTGACAGACGTTTCATTGCGCAAAATTTTTCAATATTTTTAAATTTGATTTCTTAGAGTTCAAGTTGATCATTACATTATTTAATTTTTTTGATATCCTCGTCGGGCAAGAAGATTTTGTCGTGCTAATTCGGTCAACGCACATACACCCGACGAGTATATCCCTCAAGGTAACTACCACTTGGCCGACGAAATTGTGTTTTCGTTGGCTAAGGTTTTGGGCGACGGGTTTTCCCCGACTAGTCTTTCTTGACGAACCTCCTTCGACTCAATGCTGCAGTTACGAAATCAGCTTTGAGCCGAGAAAAAATTTCCGTGATAATGTAGTGAAGGGTCGTACTATATCCATATGATAATCAAATTTAACTGGAAACTCATGGAGTTGAAGATATACAGCTAGGAAAAAATTTACTTACATCTTTTTGTGGCTACCATTTTCGACCTTCATGATAAGTGGCTGCAAGAAGCTCCGATTTTCGAGGAAACGACATCGGTCCCAGTGATTAGTACTCAGACAACTGGGTCTTATAACTGAAACCTGGAAATGCCTAGAACTGCGAGAACTCATTGAGCTTCTGATCAACATGGCCATGGCCTAAAAATACAAGTTTTTGTTGAGATGGGGTTCTGCTCAAGACAGAGAAACGAGGTTAGAAGGCTTGGTGTATAGGATTGTTGGAATTCTAGCTTTATTTTGGTGGATTGGGTGTCAAGTTAATACTATATAAACTGATGAAGGTCTAGTCTCAGAAAAAAAGAAAAAAAAGACTGATGAAAGTCCATGATCATCACCGACACCTTTTTCACACTACAGGAACTTTCCTCATTAATATCGAGACGTGTGTATAAAATAAGAGAAATGATAAGGACATCTCTTGAAAAGTATGATTTTTTATAAACTCTCTATTAGCTTATATATTTTACATAATATTTTATAATAAAATATAATAATTAATATTAAATTGTGAGGTATTAGAAAATATTTAGAGAGTCTACATTAGAAAAATCTACTTAGCATTTCTGATAAAATAATAGTCCATCTAGGTTTGCATTCGAATTAAAAACTTACAAGAAGAATCAAACCATATTAATTCAACAAAGTGCATGGGCCCACCTGTAAGACTATCATCAATAAATTAAAAAGTTGAAGGGTAATTTACACTAGTGTAAAGTATTATAATATGAAGAGAAATAGTTGCATTCACGTCTACAAAGAGATCAATAGATCTAAATTTAACTAACATATGCATTAAAGAGTATACTTAACAAATGTGCTTTTAGTGCTTTATTTGTCCAAATTTTATTTTAGAAGCTTGTGACTCCAAAGTGAGAGCTTGACTTTATAATAGTAGAGTTAATAACTAAATATTGATTTTTTACTATAACATATCACTTAATAATAGAGACGAAGCTAGAAATTTGTATGGATGGGTGCATTGTTAAACAACAAAGTCACAAAATAAAAAGCTAAAGAATTTACTAAATAAAATATTTATATATTAGTCTATAAGATTTTTCATATAATATATTACAATATCTCTCGATGTGTTTTCATGTTTTGATAACGTTGCATGACAACTTCATTACCAATACCATCAAATATCTCTCTATATAAAAATAATCATGTTATCATTCATACATTGATTTCCCATCCGATTTATCAATCGATTCTTCAAAAAAAATACTACCGAAAATGCTCTTTCAACGTTGGCAGTTGCAATTGGAGGAGTTAATACGAACGTCACAAGCAAGTAAACTAGTTATACACCTTACTAATGTCACAAGCATATACATTTTTTTGTGTACCAAAAAGTCTGAGTGGGGGCATTTGTCCCCTCTGGGCCCAAGGTGGTTCGGTCCATGCTTAATAATGTCTTATTTGATAACTATTTGTTTTAGTTTTAGTTTTCATTTTTAATATACAAATTCATTTGACATGTGTTTCACTATTTTTTCTTTTACTCATTTTTATTCTTCATTTTCCTACATACTTATCTTCTTTTACAAAATATAAAATTAAAAGAGTGAATTACACAAAACTAACTCAACTATAGGTCAAACCACAATATCATACCTCATATTTTAAACACTACAATATCATACATCAACTTATGAATTTGTTGCAATGTCATACCTCCATTAAATTTTCTATCAATTTGGATGTTAAATGATGATGTGGTGGGAACAGGGTCGACTCCTTTGCCAACAGGAATAAAAAATTAATTAATTATTGATAAATTATTAATTTTTATTTAGTAATTAAAATTAAATTGAAAAAAATAATTAAGTATTGTAAATTATTGATTTTTTATTTAGTAATTAAAATTAAATTGAAAAAAATAATTAAATTAATTAAAAAAATCTCTATATCTCATCTCCCTAGAACTTCATCCCTCCCCGACCTCCCCAACCTCAAATACATCCATCTTTTCAATTCCTTTTCAATTACTCTCAAATCTTGGGTCTCCCTTCATTTACTTTCAAACCCAGAAAATCACGTTGTTCCAAACCAAACCTAGAAAATGTATTTCCAAACCCTAAAAATCAAACCATCCCACCCCAAATCCAAACCTAGAAATCTATTTCCAAGTTCCAAACCAAATAATTCCCAAAAAACAAAAAGAAAAAAAGAAAATCAAATCATATCACATCCCACCTTCCCCGTGTCCTCCACCTATTCCCGCCATCCCCCAAAACTGCGACTTTCCGAAGCACTAGTGGAAGAAGGAGAAGAAGTCATTTCCGATACCCATTGTGGGGTTGAGGTGACAGCGTGTGGGATTTTCAGTGACAGTGGAGACGGAGAGAAAGGATAAGAACTGGAGTGGTTGAAGGTCGGGACTCGAGTGTGGCGAGGTGGCTGTGGAGATGAATGTGGGGAATATAATGCCTAAATTGATTTTTTTTTTTTAATTTTATAAAACTTTTTTATTAGTTTTCAAATATTATAAATAATAACAAATTTTTGTTAGTTTCTTGTCCACTTGGCGCAAACTTGATATCCATATCAGCAAAAATATAGGCCTACAATTGCCACGTCATCATTCAACAGAAAAATTGACAGAAAAGTTAACGGAGGTCTGACATTGCAATGAAATTTGAAGTTGATGTATGACATTGCAATGTTTAAAAGATGATGTATGAGTTTGTCATAAACCCATAATTGAGGTAGTTTTGTATAATTTACCTAAATTAAAAATTAAATTGTTATCAAATGAGATATAAGTGTCTGATAATTAAGAGAAAAACTTGTGTGGGGCACAACGTGCCACTAGACAATGCCTAGTGGCACTACAACTAAATCAAAATTTGACACGTGGTTAAATTTAACTACAATTTCTTATTTACATAAAAACTAAAAAAATATTATTTCCAACGCTAAAACAAATAAAACAAAAACACCCACCCAGACTTCCTCCATTGGAAAAGCCTAGTATATAAACTTTAATATGGGTTGATGTTGATCAGTTTCCTAAGTAAGGGATGCTTGTTGCATTCACCATGTTCCTCTAGTTTATGTGTTAAATCTCCCGTCTTTAAAGAATTGAAATCCCACCTCTTCATATTTTCTCTCAATAGATTAATTGGAATATATTGTATAGACTTTGGTCATGAAAAACGATTACATATAATTGAATCCAGATTCGTTTTTTTTTTTTTTTTTTTTTTTCCAATGATGAACCATTTTCTTCAAACACAAAATATTTCTCCTTTATTGTTCAAAGAATTAGGCTAACCATGATAGGAAAATCTATGAGAATGGAAAATATAAACCTTATTCCCTCAAAGTTTAGTCAAACAATACCAACATCCGCGCCGAAGGGGTGAATTCTCAAATGATGGAAGAGTGGCCCGGTTGGGTGGTTGGAGTCTACTTTTAATTTTACTAATCTTTATAATATATTTTCAGTTTTTATGTAATTATGAGATCTTTAAAAGGTAACATAACTTTAAAATCATAATTAAAAATCTTACCACATGTTAAATGTTGATTGAGTCATAGTGCCATTAGGCATTGCCTACTGGCACGTTGAGCTCCACATATGCATACAACAACTTAGTTATGAATCAAAGCAATAAAGTGAGTAAGGGCTACTATTTGCTTCAATTTTTTGGCAGTACAAAAATTTCATTTAGATCACATTAATTGAAAGGTGCATGCTATAAAATTAATTATTAGGGTAATGCTAACTTTTGAAACCAAATTTTCTAAATTATAGACGTGGTTGTTGATGATTGGGTTGTTACTTAAGTGTTGATTTAGGTGCTTATTTCTTATTGAGGACACATCTTATAGTTTGCAAATTTGGTTTAAAAAAAATTATCTTCTTAGCATTACTCAAATTATTATGGGTACGATGTACTAAAGTATTTGGCATTTTTTGTATATTCTTCTCCGTTATGGAAGCAAGTATACATATGATTTACAAGAGACAATACATGGTAATTATACATTCATAGGAAACCCTAATATAAAGTCAACTAGGAAATCTAATTAGGCAGGACTGCTAATGCTCACGTTAACACTCTTCCTCAAGTTGGTACATAGATATCACCAATGTCCAACTTGTCAAGTGAGTTGTGACAAACATTGCTACATACAACCTTTGTAAGAACATTCGCTAATTGATCCTCAGATTAAACAAAAGGTATACAAATTAATCTAGCTTCCAACTTTTCTTTGATAAAGTGTCGATCCACTTCAACATGTTTGGTTTGATCATGTCGAACTGGATTGTGTGCAGTGTCGATTGCGGTCTTGTTATCACAATGCAACCTCATGGGCATAGGCTTTTTTTGGTCTAAAAACCAAATCTAGAAGTAAATTTCAAATCCACAACAACTTGCAAATGCCATGGGACATACCTTGAAACTCTGCCTTAGCACTTGATCTGGCAACAACATTATGTTTCTTGCTTCGCTAAGTGATGAGATTGCCTCCAACAAATGTGAAATTACCTGAGGTTAAACGCCTATCAGTAATAGATACTACCCGATCTGCATCAGTATATCCAGAAACATCCAAATGACCATGCTTAGAGAACATAAGTCATTTCCCCATAGCAGCATTTAGGTATCTCAAAATACAATCAACAACATTCCTATATTCAATACTAGGAGCATGTATGAATTGGCTAACTACACTTATTACATCTGACATATCAGGTCTAGTGTGTGCCAAATATATTAACCCCACAGCAAGGCGCTAACACTGTTCCTTATTGGTTGGTATAGGATGTTCCTATTCACACAACTTGTGGTTCATCTCTATAGGTACATCAGCAAGTTACAAGGAAGCATTCCCATCTCTATTAACAGCTATATCACATATTTTCTTTGAGACAAGAAAATAACTTTTAACGATATGTACACTTCAATCCCTAAGAAGTACTTTAAGGGATCAAGATCCTTCATCTCAATTGTTTTGGACAAATATGCTTGTACTGCAGTTCTTTCTTCAGGATCATCCCCTGTCACCATCATGTCATCTACATAAATAATTAATGCAATGATTTTACCCTTCTTATGCTTCAAGTATAACAAATGACCAGAATTGCTCTGTCTATACACAAAAGCCTTCATGGACTTGGTGAATCTTCCAAACCATGCCCTGGTAGACCATTTTAAGTTGCAAAGAAACTTATTCAGTCTGCACAGTGCACACTTGGTTCTTAAAGCCATATTACATCATGGCAGGGGGTCTATATAAACTTCTTTCAATGGAGCAGCCAATCCAGATTTGCAGCAAGAGATATAAGAACTCTGATGGTATTGATTTTAGCAACTGGAGCAAACGTTTCCTGGTAATCAATTTTATATTTTTATGTTTACCCTTTTACGACTAATTTGCCTTTGTATGGTTCAACTAATCCATCTGACTTCAGCTTAATTGTATATAGCCATCTGTATCCTAATGTTTTTTCTTGGTGGAAGGGGAACCATCTCTCAATTAGCGTTCTTCTGAAGAGCTCGCATTTCTTCGTTCATGGCCTCCTTCCACTTTGGATCTGCCAACGTTTCTTGGACATTACATAGGACCATAATAAAGGACAACTGCTTCACAAAATCCACATTTGATCCAGATAACCTGTGTGCTAAAACATGGTTACCAATGGGGCATTTGACTTTGGTTTTTGGATATGCTTCATATTGGACTTTGAAACTCCCCTGTTTCTTTGTGGAGGAAGTCTGTATGTTTGTGAATCCGTGCCTTCTTTTGACAAATATAGCTAACTGTTGGAAATAAACTACGCGACAACAGAGTATAAGAGACAATAGAGAGACAATATCAAAAAAAAAAAGAGGACAAATCTGAGTGTCTTATTCCATTCATTAGAATCCCTATGTATAAGCATATGGTTCTCATTATTTACATCAATGAGGAACTAAACTATTAACATATTACATATTGTCCTAGATGTGGGATCATGATTTTTCAGTGCCGGAGTGAGTCGGATTGGAATACAATTACCTTAGAAGTTCGGCCATAGACCCAATAGCTTCAAGTGGAGCTGGATTAATGGAGTAGTGGTGCCACCATCATTTTGTTCTGGACCAATGGGCAAAACTTGAGTGACTTTGCTGAGATGCTTGTTCCGCAAGACACGGAGATCTGATCCAACACGGAATCAGTCAGATCCTCTATATGTCGTGGAGTTTCTATTCTCTAAGAACTGGCATGTGCCACAAGGAATCACACTCCTGAAGAAGATGCAATATCTACTCCTAGATATCCTTTAGGATTCTCCCAGCTTAGCACAATGATTCTATCATAAAAAAGGCTTGCTCATGGTTATTTTCTATTTTACAGGTTACTTGGATTTGTGCCTTCACTAGCCATGGCGGTGCGCAGATTTTTTTTCCAACACTAGAATATGGGCAGCCACAAGTAGATGATATCTACAACACCCCCTAGATGTCCACCAATTTTCATCGATAAAACCTTGTTTGAAAAATCCAGTGGGACAAAACCAAAACGAAGGAGAAAAACCGAGCACAATTTTAGAAGACATTAATAAGGCGATAGACGCATAATGTTGCCTCACTAAAACCTTGACAAGAGAAAATCAAGTGGGATAAAAACCTAGTCGAAGGGAAAGACACAATGCACTTATATGTCCATTATAGCATATTGTCGAAGACTCCCCTTGATCAATAAACTCTGCTAGATGACTGACTACCCATGATGATAGTAACCCTTCATTCAACTGGTCATCATTGTAAAGTCTGAAGTAATATGACTTCAGTTTTCAAGAGATTGAACTTGAGTAGAACTTGATCATGGGAAGTGCCAGGAGTTGTTGGGATTTGATAATAGCTTTTGTATTCTTTGCACTTCAGGATCTTCGTTCGAAAAATTTGATAAAGAATTTTATGGCATTTTCATACTTAAATAATTATTTTGAGAGATAAATCTCAAATGGTTAGCGTGCAGCCTCCACATGCCACAAGTCTCAAGTCTAAAGTAACACTGTACTTGTAAAAATGTGGTTGCATCTACAATGAGAATATATTACAAAGTCTTACACCATATTAGTGACTTTTTTTTTTCATTTCATTACTCACACCCAAGAATAACCTCTGGGGTTTAAATTATAGGCTTCCTTATTTCAAGTTTTTCAATGGCTCTCAAAAAATGGAATTGCCATCTTTCTAATTTTGGCCAACCCTTTATTTTGTCAACATTATTAGGAAAATGTAACTCAATATCCTTGATGATATAAGTAACTACTATAATCAAAATTATCGATTATAATCAATTTGCAATCCAAATATTTTTCATGTGCATGCTCATCATACTTTAGGTATTTTGCCTCTTTGAGGCTTCCATTACCACTTCTAGGACAAAGAAATTTAAATGAATAACTTAGAGAATTGGATCGTAGCCTCGTATAATTGTCAATTAAATCGGGGCTTGAACTCTCTAATCTCCACATCTAGCGAGTTCAAAGTTTGAACCTATATATTTGTTGTGCTTCATGCATGCAGTAAATTAACAATTATGACTTATGAGACAAGAACGAATGTATCAAAGCTGATTCATGACATTCATTAAACTATCATTTATCTCCCTAGCGGCGAGAATAATGTCTCATTAAAGTGACAATTCGAAAAAATACGGTAAATATGGGCACAACTAATTGACTTGAATTGCAATATTAATGGACACAAAATCATCTTTTTGTACACATTTACTTATTGGTTGGAACGTATACCTCAACTCAGCTGATCATGATGATGCACGTGATCAAGATGCATCTCCCAAGAAAAAATTAGCAATGAATAAAATGCTTAAAGCTTGTGGTAAACCATGAGAAGTTTTGTGCTCAAAATTAATCCCAAGTGGCATGAAATAGCCAACAAAATTTAGGAAATTGCACTTGTAATAACAAACAAATTATATTATGACCATCTTGTAGATGCATCGATGTCAAATAGTGCCAGTCATAGATGTTGATTAAGCTCACAAATACGCTCTTAAATTCTCAAGAAGAAAATGGGGAGCCAAGGTCAATTATGACATAAATGGTATGAGGACCAATCCCATGTGAGAAATCCTTGCAAGGACGTGCACAATGCACTATGTTAAGCCTTAGAATATATCAAAGATAATCATACATCTCATTGTGGATAGAGAATGGCCAATATATCATGCCATGAATTGGTCAATGAACTTCTGGTTCATGACAAGCATACACTACTTATATAATTGTGCAATACAATTCATAAGAGAAAGTATAAGTTTCTATGGAAAACTAAATTGAACGGAATTAAAATACAATGCAATATAAAAGTAAATTCAATTAACAAATTCATAATAACATAAGAAAATTGAAATTAACATAATAAAAATGCTGTAAAAAAAAACAAATTAAAATGAAGAGCCAAACGATTGGGAGATAACTCAACCGTCAATTGTTTTTGCATGAGGCAGAGTCATGCTCGCTCCCTATTTGCAATACCATAAGTACTACCACAGAAAAAATTCTCGTGGGTTGATTATGCAATTAAACTAAGGAACTTCATACCCTCAATTACTTAGAATCAACGTACTCTAAGTTCTGATTCAAGCCAATAAATTTCATCTAAGGTATGTGCAATTTCATTCCTAGTCAAGGGACAAAATAATTCTATCATCATCAGTATTAGGGAAAAGCAAAATACTCAAGGTGGGAAGTATTCACCGAATTCGACATATTCATATAACCATCTAGTTATCCCCGCAATGAGCTATAGGCTCCCAATTGCGTGAAGATGTTCATTATATTATTCTTATGGTGATACATGCCTACCCTTCATATAGGAAGGGAAGTAAAGATAAATGGACTGAGGTCCCGTTCTTGCTATAGAGTTAGAGGGACTGCAGGTCTTGCTCTCATATAAATTCATCGTCATGATATGATTTAATGATCATATTGATTACTGTGTAACCGTTATATAAATAAATAAAAGCAGATAAATAGTCACTTGCCTTTGATGGACACAATAATGAAGAAAATAATACAAAATAGATTGAAGTAATATGACTTCAGTTTTCAAGAGATTGACTTAAGTAGAACTTGACCATTGGAAGTGCCACGAGTTTATCGAGAGTTGACAATAGCTATTTGTATTCTTTGGGTTTGAGGATCTTCATTTAAAAAATTTGATAAAGAATTTCATAGCATTTTCATACTTAAAGAATTATTTCAAGAAATAAAATCTCAAATGATTAGTATGCAATCTCCACATGCCAATAATATAAAATCTCAAATAATATAGGATAAATAATAATAACAATTTAACATATGATTAGGCCCATCAGTTGTGGGCTATTATCATTTTTTTTATATACAGAAAGTTAAATGGATTTCCAACTCCACTTAACAATGTTAGGTAGACCAAAATTTTAAATCAAATTTATAAATTAAATTATGTGTCCCCAATAGAAAATAAGCATATTAATCAACATTTAAGTAATAATCCAATCATCAATAACTACATCATTTGGTTTAGAAAATTTAATTTAAAAATCTTGTCTTCTTAGCTTTACCCTTTGTTCAATATCCAACCCAAATCATTCTTCTCTTAAAAACCTTTAGCTTTGTTTGGTCGAGGGATTTCTAATTCTCTGGGATTGATGCCAAGTTAGTAAAAAATGCATCACAAAATTATTAGATAGAAAGGATTAGAAATGTATCATACGAGTATTACAAAGACATTTGAAGACATTTGTAACTCCCTATTTGGAATAAGTCATTTACAATTCTCTCTTATATGCTTTTGTGTGTATTTTTCATCCCTCTGGTTTGACAATTTATAATTTATCTCTTACTAACTTGATATCAGCCACTTAGTACTATAGTTTACTGATATTTCTTTTCACTTATAAGTAAGGGATCTTAGATTCAATTCTCGCCAACTGCAAGTTCGAACCACATTATTGTTAACTCATTGTGAGGCTAAGCCCACCCCCTTCCCCTTAGTATAGATAATATCATTTGTTAAAAAAAAAAATGATATCAATCTCTTGAGACTTAGAAATCCCTCATTCAAATATAGACTTAGAAATCCCTCTTGAGACTTTGGAAGTTAACAAAGAAGACCAAAAGAAAATGAGAGGATCGGGATAAGCAATTATTTAATGTGACTATGTGTTAAAATTAAAACCACTCTCATGCATGATGCAAGAGACTTATAATTTTAGTAGTTAAAAATATTTTTCTCTGCACTCGTAAGTCAAATAATGACCCACAATTCGCTTTTATCAAAAAAAGAAAATTGTCTCAAGGATAACGTTATCAGGGCCTCCCTGTGACATCCCACATCGCCCAGGGGTGATCCTTATATGTATATTCCCATCTCTACCTAGCATGAGGGCTTTTGGGAGCTCACTGGCTTCGGGTTCCTTTGGAACTCCGAAGTTAAGCGAGTAGAGCGCGAGAGCATTCTCAGGATGGGTGACCCATCGGGAAGTTCTCGTGTGAGTTCCCAGAAACAAATCCGTGAGGGCGTGGTCGGGGCCCAAAGCGGACAATATCGTGCTACGGTGGTGGATCGGGCCCGGGAAGTGGTGCCCCCCCGGGCCGGGATGTGACACTCCCTCACATTGTTTTTTCTTAGGCAATACACACGAAATCCCATCTCTCTCTAGTTACTACAAGGTTTTGAGATAGTTTCAAATATTTTGAGAATATTGATGGAGTCAAGTGAAACTGTTTTCAATATGTTAATGAGGTTAGGAAATGCTGATATTTAAATGTAAGTTTTGTGCTTCAGTTTGGTTTCATATATTATTTTATTAAATTTTATAGTAAATTACACGAAAAACATCCTAAGTACGATTACTGTAAAATGTAATGATGTGACTTTACCCCAAGTCATCATTTAAAATTGTAGTTGAGAAGGGAAGTAGCACTAGCACTGTAGCACCGGAAACTTATTTCAATTCAGTTTGTTTGTTGGTTGATCAATTGAGTCAACCAGAAACAGACAATTCCATGGAAGGTGGATGCAAACTTTCATTGGAAAAGGAAGATGTCCCACCCTCAATTCCTACGCCAAATAATAATTTAAGGGGGATGCGCACCCTTTTTATTTTCACATGCCTCTGTTAATATTTAGCAGTTAGATCGAAATAAATTAAAGAGAATCAAAAAACAAAAAAATAATATAAGTTATGTAAAAGATAAAAAGATGTGTGTAGATAGTATTATCTTAATTTAAGAGCATCTACAATGAGGGGCTCAATATGAGGTTGAAAAAGAGATGGAAATAACCTAATTTAGAGCTCCGAAGAATCTTTGGAGCTCTAAAAAGAATCTTTCTGAATGAGGTGTTATACACCTTTTGGACTCTCTATGGGGCTACATATTTATTTATGTAATAGTTTGAACAAACGATATTATCTATATTAAGGGGGTCAGAGAATCAGCTAAGTCTCATAATAGGATAGCAACATTGTGGTTCAGATTCGTCTTTGGTAAAAATTGAACCTATAACGTCTCACTTATAAGTGAAAGGAACACCACTAAACCGTAGTACTAAATGACACTTAGGTAGTAATTTGATTACACGGAGATTTATTTTTGTCTTAATTTTTCTTAAGTTGATTTGTTTATGTGTTATTTTAAAATTTTTCTTCTATAAACTTTTCAAACTAAAAAAATTCAAATTTTGATAATTTTTTTTATAAACAAACGATATTATCAACATTAAAGGTGTGGAAAATAAGTTAAGCCTCACAACGGGCTTGCAATAATGTGGTTCAAATTCGTCTTTGGCGAAAATCAAACCTAAGAACTCTTACTTACAAGTGAAGATGAATACCACTAGACTGTAGTACTAAATGGAAAAATTCTGCCAAAGTTAGATTTCATCACTTATGCACCGTTGAATTTGATTCTCTTATATCAGTCTAATACATTGGTTGTTTCTGAGAAATCAGACAAGATAAGATTTCATTTCATTACAATCATTAAATTTGATTATATTATCTCAACCTCATCCGTTAATTTATTTATCTGATGGCACATTCTCCGCAATCAAACAAAATAAGATTTCATTATATAACAATATTCTAAGTCTTGTATCTGTAGAATTTAAGTAACTACATTGCAGTGAGTTTATAATTTAGGTATGTTTGCTTGTTATACTTTCAAATATTTAAACTGTAATACCCTTACAATATAGGTATGTTCTTTGTTTATGTTTTCGGTTTAGGCCTCTAAACTACTGTTAAATTTCATCCTTTTTTATGCACTTTTCAATCTAGAAAAGTAAACACAAAGCACAACATCTTTTCTTAATCAAGAGCACAAAAAAAAGAAAGACAAGCTATTGTACGTTTATATTTTCTTAATCAAAAAACGGTTAAAAATTAAATTCTTAAATCATGTTTTGGAATTAGAAATGGATGGGCCCCCTTTCTAAACTAAAAAATAAAACAAAAATCAAGATTGTGCCCTCAATTTGGTGCACGTTGTAGCCTAATTTTTTGTCATCCAAGACTAGCCCATGTGGTGGATGTAAACTCATTTTTAGGCCTATTAGGAATGAAAATTTTCACTAGAACTACAAATGTAGTAGCCTCAACGAGAACTAATGTAGTAGTACCCTATAAGCCCCACAGACTATAAACTTCTTCCACCTGGCACTTGAAACCCTTTTTGTTTCTCTTCTTCAGTTTAGTAACACAACTACTCCTAAGTGGTAGCAGGGTTTAAAATTTCTTGGAGACAGTCGATATTTCCGTAGAAATGTCTTAAAAATCATAAAAAGATATGGAAATGGGGGGTTTCACCTTATATCGGAGAAACTCTTAAGTTTAGGCTAAAATTAACATATATCTTCAATATTTCTGACACATTTGTTAAATATCGGAGAAACTCTTATATTTTGTCCAAACCAATGCTTGACAATCCCTAAAATTTCATTATAAATTTCCATTATTTCCATCAAAAGTAACCGATATCGATATCGATATTTGATATATTTGCCGATATTTCTACAAATTTGCATATCGACATTTTCACTGATACCGATATTTTAAACACTGGCGGTAGGTGTGTTGAACTTATGAGTTCTTGAACAGTTGCTCATTCAAAACAGAAATTTTTTTTTTTTTTTTTTTATAGTGCTCCGGAATATCAGATATTTCAGATTTTTTGTTAAATTTTTAATTAAAACACAAAAAAAATCAAGAGGTAACTGATAAAAAGCTCGAAGCATCCATTGGCTCTACACGTTATTCTAACGAAAACCTAAAAAGTTATGTGCCCACAACACATTGGTACTGTTGGTTCTGTGATGGTATGTTTGCTTAAAGAAGTAGAACATACCCTTGGCTCTAGAAGTACTCACAAACGTCTCTCTATTATTTTATTTTATTTTGCCCGAAATGTTTCCAATAGAAGCACGTTAAAACTTCTATTGAAAACGAAGTCTGTTTCCATTCAAGCACGTATGCTGATTGGAGAAGCACTTGACCTCCACAAATTTTGTAACTCAAAAGCAATTCTAAGTGTCTACTTTCTTGGTTCGAAGTTTGGTTTCCTTCAATGATGTGATGGTGATGAAGGTGTGGTCTTTGCTGCAGGAGATTATGATTTTTTATTGTTTATTTTTTGCAGCCTTCGACCCTGAGCTTGTGTGAGCATCCCATTGTATCTTGAGTTGCGGCTCTAATTTTGTTTGGGCTTTTACTATCTCTACTGTTGTTTAGCCCTTTTTTTTTTGGCCTTGTATTAATTTTTTATGTAATGAAAGATATTTTAATTGATAAAAAAAAAAAAAAAATCACATTTCCAAGTTTTGGATTAAAGAAAATGGGAATTCAATGTTCTAAAACTAAATGTTGGTGAGGGACCATAGTGAATTCAATGTTCAAATGGGTAGTTGGATTAATGAATGAATCATTGTCAAAGGGACCATAGTGAATTATCTATTGTACAACCCTTAATATTTATATAACTAATCGAGCGCCCTAGTCAATCTATATCGCTCAAATCTATCTATACAACAATATTTTATTCTAAATGCAGAGACCACTGTTATAGGTGTTGTGTCACCTTTATTATGCGAACTAGACTGGATTGTGACATGCAACCTCTTCTCGTTGTTTTTCTTGTTGTTGATAAACCTGGGAAGTTTGGCAGCGAAGTTTCTTAATACTTGGGGCTAGAGATGATTTATGTTGTAATTCTAAAACTTGTAAGGATACGTTATGTGATAAAACTTGTAAGGAAACGCTATTATGATTGAATGAATTTAAATTTTAAGATTTGCATTTCTCCACTAAACATATTTCAAAATTTAAACTCATTTAACGTAACAGTGACAAAATAAAGTGATGAATATCACCGTCACTTCTCTTAAAGTTTAAACTAAAACTTAAATAAAGAAAAAATTAGTGCCTAACGTCCTTAAAACTTTTCGAGTAGCCTGAACATCTCACATTCACATGCGATCATTATTGTTGTTGTTTAATCAAAATCAAAATCACTACGAGAAGGGTCTTCGATCTCGTATTACATTGTGCATTCACTGTAGAATCTGCTTTGCCAAATTGCAAGTGCATGTGCCATGGAAGAGATTTTTCAATGTGATCGGTACACGAGATGGTACATCATGTGTCACTATATAAATAGTGGGATATATGTGTTAAAATGTTAATAACTTAAAAATAAAATTTCTCATCACTCCTACTAAAATAAATGATGTACCACTTATATTCCCGTCACAATTAAAAATTTCTCGTGCCATGGAATCATAGTGATGTACCACTCCTCAACAATATTTTATTCTAAATGCAGAGACCACTGTTATAGGTGTTGTGTCACCTTTATTATGCGGAGTGGACTGGATTGTGACATGCAACTTCTTCTCGTTGTTTTTCTTTTTGTTGATAAATATAGGAAGTTTGGCAACAAAGTTTCTTAGCACTTGGGGCTAGAGATGATTTATGTTGTAATTCTAAAACTTGTAAAGATACGTTATGTGATAAAACTTGTAAGGAAAAACTATCACGATTGAATGAGTTTAAATTTTAAAATTTACGTTTCTCCACTACATATATTTCAAAATCTAAACTTATTTAACGTAATAGTGACAAAAAAAAATAGTGAATATCATTGCCACTTCACTTAAAGATTAAACTAAAACTTAAATAAAGATATAATCAGTGCCTAACGTCTTTAAAATTTGTCGAGAAGACTGAACATCTCACATTCACATGCGATCATTATTGTTGTTGTTTAATCAAAATGAAAATCAAAATCACTATATTATGTTATGGCCATCTTGCAGATGCATCGATGTCAAATAGTCCCAGTCATAGATGTTGATTAAGCTCACAAATATGCTCTTAAATTCTCAAGAAGAAAAATGGGGGGCCAAGGTCAATTATGACTTAAATGGTATGAGGACCAATCCCATGTGAGAAATCCTTGCAAGGACGTGCACAATGCACTATGTTAAGCCTTAGAACATATCAAAGATAATCATACATCTCATTGTGGATAGAAAATGGCCAATATATGATGCTATGAATTGGTCAATGAACTTCTGGTTCATGACAAGCATACACTACTTATACAATTGTGCAATACAATTCATAAGAGAAAGTATAAGTTTCTATGGAAATTTGAATTGAACGGAATTAAAATACAATGCAATATAAAAGTAAATTCAATTAACAAATTCATAATAACATAAGAAAATTGAAATTAACATAATAAAAGTGCTGTAAAAAAAAAATTAAAATGAAGAGCCAAACGATTGGGAGATAACTCAACCGTCAATTGCTTTTGCATGAGGCAGAGTCATGCTCGCTACCTATTTGCAATACCATAAGTCCTACCACAGAAAAAATTCTTGTGGGTTGATTATGCAATTAAACTAAGGAACTTCACACCCTCAATTACTTAGAATCAACGTACTCTAAGTTCTGATTCAAGCCAATAATTTTCATCTAAGGTATGTGCAATTTCATTCCTAGTCAAGGGACAAAATAATAGTATCATCATCAATATTAGGGAAAAGCAAAATACTCAAGGTGGGACGTATCCACCGAATTCGACATATTCATATAACCATCTAGTTATGGACACAATGAGCTATAGGCTCCCAAGATGTTCATTATATTATTCTTATGGTGATACATGCCTGCCCTTCATATAGGAAGGGAAGTAAAGATAAATGGACTGAGGTCCCGTTCTTGCTATAGAGTTAGAGGGACTGCAGCTCTTGCTCTCATATAAATTCATCGTCATGATATGATTTAATGATCATATTGATTAATGTGTAACCGTTATATAAATAAATAAAAGCAGATAAATAGTCACTTGCCTTTGATGGACACAATAATGAAGAAAATAAAACAGAATAGATTGAAGTAATATGATTTCAGTTTTCAAGAGATTGACTTAAGTAGAACTTGACCAATGGAAGTGTCACGAGTTTATCGAGAGTTGAGGCCCAACAGTTGTGGGCTATTATCATTTTTTTTATATACAAAAAGTTAAATGGATTTCCAACTCTACTTAACAATGTTAGGTTGACCAAATTTTAAAATCAAATTTACAAATTAAATGATATATTTTCAGTAGAAAATAAGCACATTAATCAACATTTAAGTAATAATCCAATCATCAATAACTACATCATTTGGTTTAGAAAATTTAATTTAAAAATCTCGTCTTCCTAGCATTACCCTTTGATCAATATCCAACCCAAACATTCTTCTCTTAAAAACCTTTAGCTTTGTTTGGTCGAGGGATTTCTAATTCTCTGGGATTGATGCCAGGTTAGTAAAAAATGCATCACAAAATTATTAGATAGAAAGGATTAGAAATGCACCATATGAGTATTACAAAGACATGTGAAGATATTTGTAACTCCCTTTTTGGAATAAGTCATTTACAATTCTCTCTTATATGCTTTTGTGTGCATTTTTCATACCTCCGGTTTGACATTTTATAATTTAGCTCTTACTAACTTGATATCAACCACTTAGTACTATAGTCTACTGGTATTTCTCTTCACTTATAAGTGAGAGATCTTAGGTTCAATTCTCGCCAACTGCGAGTTTGAACCACATTATTGTTAACCCATTATGAGGCTAAACCCATCTCATTCCCCTTAGTATAGATAATATCATTTGTTAAAAAAAAATGATATCAATCTCTTGAGACTTAGAAATCCCTCTTGAGACTTTGGAAGTTAACAAAGAAGACCAAAAGAAAATGAGAGGAAAGGGATAAGCAATTATTTAATGTGACTATGTGTTAAAATTAAAACTGCTCTCATACATGATGCAAGAGACTTGTAATTTTAGTAGTTAAGAATATTTTTCTCTGCACTTGTAAGCCAAATAATGATCCACAATTCACTTTTATAAAAAAAAAAAAAACAATTGTCTCAAGGACAACGTTATCAGGGCCTCCCTGACATTGTTTTTTCTTAGGCAATACACACGAAATCCCATCTCTGTCTAGTCACTACAAGGTTTTGAGATAGTTTCAAATATTTTGAGAATATTGATAGTGTCAAGTGAAACTGTTTTCAATATGTTAATGAGGTTAGGAAATGTAGATATTTATATGTAAGTTTTGTGCTTAAGTTTGGTTTCATATATTATTTTATTAAATTTTATAGTAAATTACACGAAAAATATCCTAAGTACGATTACTGTAAAATGTAATGATGTGACTTTACCCCAAGTCATCATTTAAAATTGTAGTTGAGAAGGGGAGTAGCACTAACAGTGTAGCACCGGAAACTTATTTCAATTCAGTTTGTTTGTTGGTTGATCAATTGAATCAACCAGAAACAGACAATTCCATGGAAGGTGGATGCAAACTTTCATGGAAAAAGGAAAGATGTCCCACCCTCAATTCCTATGCCAAATAATAATTTAAGGGTGATGCGCATCCTTTTTATTTTCACATGCCTCGGTTAATATTTAGCAATTACATCGAAATAAATTAAAGAGAATGAAAGAACAAAAAAAATAACATAAGCTATGTAAAAGATAGAAAGATATGTGTGGATAATACTATCTTAATTTAAGAGCATCTACAATGAGGGGCTCTATATGAGGTTGAAAAAGTGGTGGATATAACCTAATTTAGAGCTCTAAAAAGAATCTTTTTGAATGAGGTGTTATACACCTTTTGGACTCTCCATGGGGCTACATATTTATTTATGTAGTAGTTTGAACAAACGATATTATCTGCATTAAGGGGGTCGGAGAGTGAGCGAAGTCTCATAATAGGATAGCAACATTGTGGTTTAGATTTGTCTTTGACAAGAATTGAACCTATGACGTCTCACTTACAAGTGAAAGGAACACCACTAAACCGTAGTACTAAGTGACACTTAGTTAGTAATTTGATTACACGGGAGATGTAACAACCCGTCCCGGGATTTACGTAAGAAAATGGGTATTTTTGTATTTTTTTTCGCTAAGTTTGGGGATACCGTCCTTTTTAAAATTGTTTTTATCCTTAATTGGTGAGCCCAAGGGGCCCACCCCCTGTCTTGTTTCCGGTTCCCTTTCCCTTTCCCTTCCTTTTGTTTTTTCTGAAAAGTCTCTCTTCTCTCTTCTCTCTTTCTCCCTCTGATTTCTCCATCCTTTCCCCTCTCGGTGCTATTTCTCCGAGCATAACACACCCACACACACACACACACACACCCATGCCCACGCCTATAACTCTTTTCTAACCCCGTGGTGGTGTTTTGGACGTCAAACCACGAAGAAACCACCTCGGGAGACATTTCTCAGTTTTCCGGCGAGCACCGCCCCTTTCGAGGCGATTTCCGGCCAAACCACAGCGAGTTGGCCGACGTGCGAGGTATCAATCTCTTCGTCTCGCTGAGTACTACAACTTTCCTTTTTGTTTCACCTAATTTCATTGAGTATTGAATAAGTTATACTCATTTGAATCTTACCCAGTTTCCGGCGACCTCAGTGACTTTCGAGGTGTTTTCCAGCCAAACCACGGCGAGTTAGACGTCGTGTGAGGTACCATTCTCTTCGTTTCTTCGAGAGCTATGATTTTCATTTTTGAATCACTTGATTTCGTCGAGTAGTAACAAAGTTATGGACGTTCAAAGTTTGTCTGAATTCCGGCCGAATTCCGGCCTTCTTCTCCGGCGTGAAACCCAGCCCAAGAAAACACCCAGGCCTTCAGGCCGTTTCCTTTCACCACGGGCCTTAGGCCTGTTTTGGTATTTGGCCCCAAAACCCTAACCCTTTATGTTTTTATTTTTATTTTTGTTTACTTTAAAACCCCAAAGGCCTTAGGGCCTTGGTTGCAGCCCAAACCCATTTTCTGTTAGCCCAAAACCCAAACCCATTTTCCTTTTTACCCAAACCCAACCCACTTAAAAACCTAACCCAAAACCCTAACCCAAAACCCTAAAACCTAAACCCAATTACCCTAACCCAAACCCTTAGGCCCAAACCCGGATCCATTACCCAAACCCTAAACCGGGTTGACTCTGACGGGTTGACCCACGACCCGTTGACCCTGACCCGTTGACCGTTGACCCGGTCAACGGTCAGCGTTGACTTTGACCGGTCAACGGTCAACGTTGGCTTTGACCTCGGGTTGACTTTTTGGGTTTTCGTGCGGGACCCCTCCTAGGCTAATTTCGACGTCCTAAACCCGTTCCCGATGTCCGTTTTCCCAAATTCAATCGTTTGAGTAGAGTTTGACTAAATGTACCATTTATGTGCTTAGGGGCAATTATCGTTGGCGTTTCCTTCTTCGCTAGATGACGTGGCTTTTCGACGGCGAAGTACTGTGAGTGGACCCCTTCTAAAAATGCATGTTTTAATGGTAGAATTGCATACACAGAAAAGCATGACTTTACGATTATGTTTTATGAAACGTTTTGAGATAATATGCTTACTAAAGCTAGTTTGAATTATTACTATTTTTCCTATAACCCATGTTCTTATAGAATATCTGATGGATGACGATATGATATTTAGAACATGTTTAGAACACCTCTTTATAGTATAGATGATGGATGACTTTATACTATGAAGTTGATTTTCAATATATGTATGTTCACTGGTTTTGTACTTACCTAGTGGTCCTTTCCGCTACGGGACGTAGGGATAGATCCGGTCCGTCCCGGGCGACGGTTTGGTGTTGGCATAGGGCCTGGAGTGTGTTTTCCTCTGACTGTCTGCTCAGAGACGGGGAGCCGGCAAGGGGCCTGAAGTGCATTTTCCTCTGACTGTGTGCTCAGAGACGGGGAGCCGGCATGGGGCCTGGAGAGTTATATCGGACATTCGCTAGTGTTTATTATTTATGCGATTTATGATTTGAGATATTGCACGACATGCTAGGTTTTGGAAAACCTATGTTTATCATTATATATTTGTGTTTTCATAAAACCTGGGGGTTAGTATGTTGATAACTGTTTTATTATATATATATCAACTTGGTCCACTCATGTTTGTTTTGCGCCCCCTTCAGGACTTAGAATCAAGGCATACAATCCCGACGTCCAGGCACTTCCGCATCGGCATCTTCGAGTCCTCTCGGTGTAGGACCCACTCCTTTGTTCATTCAATTTTATATTATTTTCTTTTAGTGTTCAAGATTAGTGGTGTGCTCTGAACACGGTCCTTATTTGCATATTCATTATTCTTTTATATTTATAAACCTTATTTATCCTTTGTTTTCAGCATTTGCACTCAATAAATGGCTCTCGTCACCCTCGGGTGTCGGCCAGCACGTGCCTATCCTGGTATTCGGGGAATATCGGGGTCGGGGCGTGTCAGGAGATTTATTTTTGTCTTAATTTTTCTTAAGTTGATTTGTGTATGTGTTATTTTAAATTTTTTGTTCTATAAACTTTTCAACCTAAAAAAATTCAAATTTTGATAAATTTTTTTTATGAACAAACGATATTATCAACATTAAGGGTGTGGAGAATAAGTTAAGCCTTACAATGGGCTTGCAATAATGTGGTTCAAATTCACCTTTGTTGAAAATCAAACCTAAGAACTCTCACTTACAAGTAAAGACGAATACCACTACTCTGTAGTACTAAGTGGAAAAATTCTGTCAAAGTTAAATTTCATCACTTATGCACCGTTGAATTTGATTCTCTTATCTCAGTCTAATACATTGGTTGTTTCTAAGAAATCAGACAAGATAAGATTTCATTTCATTACAACCATTAAATTTGATTATATTATCTCAACCTCATCCGTTGATTTATTTATCTGATGGCACATTCTCCACAGTCAAACAAAATAAGATTTCATTTTATAACAACATTCTAAGTCTTGTATTTGTAGAATTTAAATAACTACATCGTAGTGAGTTTACAATTTAGGTCTGTTTGCTTGTTATACTTTCAAATATTTAAATTGTAATACCCTTACAATATAGGTATGTTGTTTGTTTATGTTTTCGGTTTAGGCCTCTAAACTACTGTTAAATTTCATCATTTTTTATGTACTTTTCAATCTAGAAAAGTAAACACAAAGCACAACATTTTTTCTTAATCAAGAGCACAAAAAAAAAAAATAGCTATTGTACGTTTATATTTTCTTAATCAAAAAACGGTTGAAATTTTAAATTCTTAAATCATGTTTTGGAATTAGAAATGGGTTGGCCCCCTAAAAAATAAAAAATATGAAAAAAATCTATGTTCTCTAGATAAGAAAATTTAAATTCTAAACTAAAAAATAAAAAAAAATCAAGATTGTGCCCTCAATTTGGTGCATGTTGTAGCCTAATTTTTTGTTATCAAAGGAAGTTACTAGCCCATGTGGTGGATGTAGACTCATTTTTCGGCCTATTGGGAATGAAAATTTTCACTAGAGCTACAAATGTAGTAGCCTCAACGAGAACTAATGTAGTAGTACCCTATAAGCCCCACATACTATAAACTTCTTCCACCTGGCACTTGAAACCCTTTCTGTTTCTCTTCTTCAGTTCAGTAACATAACTACTCCTTATTGGTAGCAGGGTTTAAATTTTCTTTGAGACAGTCGATATTTCCATAGAAATAAAAATCATAAAAAGATATGGAAATGGGGGGCTTCACCTTATATCGGAGAAACTTAAGTTTAGGCTAAAATTAACATATATCTTCAATATTTTTGACACGTTTGTTAAATATCGGAGAAACTCTTATATTTCGTCTAAACCAATGTTTGACAATCCCTAAAATTTCATTATAAATTTCCATTATTTTCATCAAAAGTAACGGATATCAATATTTGATATATTTGCCGATATTTCTACAAATTTGCATATCAACATTTTTACTGATACCGATATTTTAAACACTGGTGGTAGGTGTGTTGAACTTATGAGTTCTTGAACAGTTGCTCATTCAAAACAGATTTTTTTTTCTTTTTTAATAGTGCTTCGGAGTATCAGATATTCCAAATTTTTTGTTAGATTTTTAATTAAAAACACAAAAAAAATCAAGAGGAAACTGATAAAAAGCTCGAAGCATCTATTGGCTCTACACGTTATTCCAAAGAAAACCTAAAGGGGGCGTTTGTTGCGCCGGACTATCTCGGACTGGATTAGCTTCAAGGACTAAGCCGGACTGGCTTAGACTACACTAAACTGGACTAACTTAGTGAAGCGTTTGGTGCAGTATTGGACTAAGAAGCTGGATAATAACAAATTCTAATATTATATTATTTAATATATAAATTATTAATATTTTATTATGATCTTATCTTTTTCTTCATCTTTTCCTACCATTTCCGTCCCACTCTTTTCCTCTTCTCTCATCGTCCCACCCTCTCCCTCTTTTTTTCCTCTTAGACCTCTCAATTCATGTCTCTTTCTCATTTCTGGTCAAACTCCTTATTGATTCCAGTCTCTATTTCTCTATCCTCCCTCCCTCTCTAGCTATGCGTTGTTCGAATGGAACCTCATGACTCCAATTTTCCCGACGAGTTGCAGGTTTCCCGATGTGTTTTCCGGCCAACCCTTGTTAAATTGGATGAAGTTAGCACCGCCAAAAAATTCATCACCATCCTTAGACCGAGATCTTAGCTTTGAATGCTCAAATCTGTCATGGATTTGAAGAAGCCCAAACAGGCCGAGACTTCCAGGCCATTTTCCGGCCACATTCGACCACATTTTGGCCTCGATTCAGGTAAAATCGTAATCCTGTCGGAAAGTTAATGATTGATCTAAGTGACCGGAGATGACGAGGAGTTTGTTGGGAGTGGTCGTTAAGCATGACGAGGATGAGAAAGAGAGGATAGTCTTAGCTAGTCCCATGGTTATTGGGGGGTCTCGCTAAGACCTCTTAGTGAAGGGTTTTGTCCATGCTAGTCCCCTTTAGTCTCATTAATGTTAGTCCCAGCATGGAACAAACACAGTATTGGACTAACAGGTAGTCCAGTCCAGTCCAGTCCAACCTAGTGAGGGCAAACAAACGCCCCCAAAAAGTTATGTGCGCACAACACATTGGTACTGTTGGTTCTGTGATGATATGTTTGCTTAAATAAGTAGAACTTACCCTTGGCCCTGTAAGTACTCACAAACGTCTCTCTATTATTTTATTTTATTTTGCCCGAAATGTTTCCAATAGAAGCACGTTAAAACTTCCATTGAAAACGAAGTCTGTTTCCATTCAAGCACGTATGCTGCTTGGAGAAGCACTTGACCTCCCCAAATTTTGTAACTCAAAAACAATTCTAAGTGTCTACTTTCTCGGTTCGAAGTTTGGTTTTCTTCAATGATGTGATGGCGGCGACGGTGTGGTCTTTGCTGCTGGAGATTATGATTTTTTATTGTTTATTTTTTGCAGCCTTCGACCTTGAGTTTGTGTGAGCATCCCGTTGTATCTTGAGTTGCGGCTCTAATTTTGTTTGGGCTTTTACTATCTCTACTGTTGTTTAGCTTGTCTTTTTTTCTTTTTTTCTTTTTTTGGCCTTGTATTAATTTTTAATGTAATGAAAGATATTTTAACTGATAAAAAAAAAAAAAAATCACATTTCCAAGTTTTGGATTAAAGAAAATGGGAATTCAATGTTCTAAAACTAAATGTTGGTGAGGGACCATAGTGAATTCAATGTTCAAATGGGTAGTTGGATTAATGAATGAATCATTGTCAAAGGGACCATAGTTAATTATCTATTGTACAACCCTTAATATTTATATAACTAATCGAGCGCCCTAGTCAATCTATATCGCTCAAGTCTATCTATACAACAATATTTTATTCTAAATGCAGAGACCACTGTTATAGGTGTTGTGTCACCTTTATTATGCGAACTGGACTGGATTGTGACATGCAACCTCTTCTCGTTGTTTTTCTTGTTGTTGATAAACCTGGGAAGTTTGGCGGCGAAGTTTCTTAATACTTGGGGCTAGAGATGATTTATGTTGTAATTCTAAAACTTGTAAGGATACGTTATGTGATAAAACTTGTAAGGAAACGCTATTACGATTGAATGAATTTAAATTTTAAGATTTGCATTTCTCCACTAAACATATTTCAAAATTTAAACTCATTTAACGTAACAGTGACAAAATAAAGTGATGAATATCACCGTCACTTCTCTTAAAGATTAAACTAAAACTTAAATAAAGAAATAATTAGTGCCTAACGTCCTTGAAACTTTTCGAGTAGCCTGAGCATCTCACATTCACATGCGATCATTATTGTTGTTGTTTAATCAAAATCAAAATCACCATGAGAAGGGTCCTTCGATCTCGTACTACATTGTGCATTCACTGTAGAATCTGCTTTGCCAAATTGCAAGTGCATGTGCTAAGGAAAGATTTTTCAATGTGACCGGTACATGGAATAGTATATTATGTGTCATTATATAAATAATGAGATATATATGTTAAGATGTTAACAACTTAAAAATAAAATTTCTCACCACTTCTATTAAAATACGTGATGTACCATTTATATTCCCGTCATAATTAAAAATTTCTCGTGCCAAGGGACCATAGTGAATTATCTATTGTAGAACCCTTAATAATTATATGACTAATCGAGCGCCCTACTTAGTCTATATCGCTCAAGTCTATCTATACAACAATATTTTATTCTAAATGCAGAGACCACTGTTATAGGTGTTGTGTCACCTTTATTATGCGGAGTGGACTGGATTGTGACATGCAACTTCTTCTCCTTGTTTTTCTTTTTGTTGATAAATATAGGAAGTTTGGCAACGAAGTTTCTTAACACTTGGGGCTAGAGATGATTTATGTTGTAATTCTAAAACTTGTAAAGATATGTTATGTGATAAAACTTGTAAGGAAAACTATCACGATTGAATGAGTTTAAATTTTAAAATTTACGTTTCTCCACTACATATATTTCAAAATTTAAACTCATTTAACGTAATAGTAAAAAAAAAATTGGTGAATATCACTGCCACTTCACTTAAAGACTAAACTAAAACTTAAATAAAGAAATAATCAGTGCCTAACGTCTTTAAAATTTGTCGAGAACCCTAAACATCTCACATTCACATGCGATCATTATTCTTCAGCCACATCATGTCCATATACGTGTGTTCGCCCATGATTTACCCAAAAAGCATACTAATGAAGTTTCAAAAGTCTATTAGACTTTTAGCCTACTGGACTTAAAAGCAAATATGTAAAAAAGAAGTCTCTACCGTCTACTAACCGATACATGCCAATCAAATTCATTAATAACTCATACAACAAAAAAAATCTTTATTAACCAAAATATTTGTTTGTCTTTACCACATTGGTGGAAAGAAGTTGAGCCCTTACATGACAGCATGAATTCAAATCTCATCGATGGCTAATCTAACATCTATTCTAACAAAATCTATCGTTTGACAAAAAAAAAAAAAAAAATTATCTTTAATTAGGTTTTCAAGATTCTAGGACATCAAAAGCAATACAGGGCTAAAATCGAAAATCAAATTGAGAAACTAAGAAAAGATAAATTAAAAACTTAAGAGAAATACAGATTGAAATTTTGAGAGTACCAATAACAGCTTCCTTCTTTTTCCATTGTTAATTTTCACAATAGCAACTTGACAAAGCAGTAAAGGCAAGGCAACTAGTATAGGACAGCTTCTTTGCCTGCACCAGCAGCACTTACCACATGGTCGTGCTATGGAGATTCCGTCCACGTCCCGATCAACAATTAAAATGCATAGTTTATGCCTATTAGTGTTTCATCTAACAATGATTTTATTCGGACACATAAAACTAATACATTTTATTAATTTTTTTTTTTTTATAATTATATAAAATCTATCTATGTTAGAGAGCGTCAGCCATTATTTTCCCCGGAAGCTCCAAATAATGGAACGTATCGTTACCAAAAAGAGAGATGATTTTATTTTGGTGAGAACAAAAAAGCAAGGTAAAGGAATGCATCTTTTATGGAAAGAGATGATGGAATTGCATCTCCACCGGAGAAAGAAATTGTGATCAGCATATCAAATATGATACATCCTTGCAAAATTGTCATGTGTATTGAAACTTGACATACGACGATCAGGATTAAAACTTGAATGTAGAGGAGGGCCTGCTGTCATGACCGAACCCACATTTGCAACGTTTTCTAATGGTTAGCCCAACCAGTTGCATTAGCAGCTAAGCTAGCAGCTTTGCTTCACTAAAATTCTTTCATTTGCGTTGTATTATCCTCTGCGCTGGCTTCGTTTGTTCTAATTGTTGGTAGGAAGACCAACTAGGTTAAGTTCCTCGATCGATTCGACAGATTCGAAAACATCGATTCGATTCCAACTGCATCACATTGTATGACATCAGTTGAGATTTTTGGGTTCATGATTTTTTTGTCTCGTTGTTTTGCACGTATACTGGCAGTGTAATGTGAATCTTTCATCTCCTCTTTCTGCTTTGCCCATGGCCCGAGCTCTACTCCCTTACCTCCTTCTCCATCAACTGCAAAACATAAAAGCAAAACCTTGATTTACGCAGTGCGAATCTATTTGGGAACAAAACAGAGAACTTCAATTTCGACCCTTGCGCCATCGCGACCATGATCGACACCATGGATCGCTTCTTGTCCTCGTCACCTGGCCCGCCTTCCACCTCTTACAAATCCCCGTCGTTCTGTAGAAGAAGACGCTGCAAATTTTATTTTTACTTTGGGTAATAGACATCGTTTTGGCTTTAAATAAGTATCAGAGTTCTTGTTTTTTATTTGAGTAATAGACTGCGTGGTTTTGGCTCTTACACGGCCTTGATCTTCACCATAGGAAATTTTTTGAAAGGCAAAGAATAAAAGATGGGCAGAGGAAGAGAGATAATCCGAGTCCCTATCCAAGACCAAACGGATATACCCAGAAGTGACAAAATGCTGCCAAGGAGTTGTTACTAAAGTGGCTGAACAAGAAAGAAAACGTGACGATCAGAAAGGTATGTTATTGGAGAGATTTAAGGAAGACCATCGTCATATGCTCAACATGGTCGGGCTAGGATACAAAACATCAGCCCTAGGTTACAAGGCAAGGTAGCAAGGTAGCCTTGACTACAGGTGGTGCAAATGGAATCAGCCGGTGGGTTGCAACTAGGAAAGCAAAAAGAAGCATCGTCCAGCAACCAAGGGCATCATCCTAACAACAAGCCCTGCCTATGTGCACAACAGTATACCAACTCATTTCCACATTTTACGCTAAGGAAGGGCAAATCAAGGTGATGCTATCGGAAGCAGAGACATGAGTGATGAGTGCAAGTGAGCGAGTGAGCGGAACTAATCATCTTGTGAATTAAACCGCACAAATCACTAGAGTCTACATGCTAATCAGAAGAGAAGGCATTTTAAGGGATGCTAGTCAAATGAAATCCTAGCAACTTGCATTCCGAATGTTGCACGAAACCCGAACAATAAACATCCAAATTGGCATCACACAGGTTCCGAATTCTAACAGACCAGATGCAACGCCATAGCACTGTTTCACAGATCAAACAAATCATCCCCAACAACTAAAATGGCTCCGGAATTCACAAACCAAACTATAATTCAAAACCTAACCAAAACTGATAGTGACTCAAGAGAACACAAACATTGCAAGCAGCAAGAATACTACTGCAATACTATCAGTTCCTACCAACAATCTTCACCAAAACGTTTAATTAACCAAAAGAAACAATGCGCATCGCTTTCGATTCTAAATCCAAACTTGAACAAAATCACATAAGAAAACATTGCATCCGCATTCGTTCCATAGAAAACCCGAAAAGCATAGAAAATTGGCAATAGTTTCCTTCCTACTTCAAATGTACTATAACATTAAAAATCTTCCAGAAAATTAAGGGAACGATAACTTGGGATTTTAAGCAAAACCCATCATTCTCTAAACCCTGATTAGTACCTCCTGGGACCACCACGCCCGAACCCGCCGAGGTTCTGAGTCTGAGCTTCCGGGTCGACCCGCTTGACCCCAGGCATGTCAGCCATGCCGAGAGAGGAGAGCATGTCGAGAGTTTCCTTGTCCACGGAGATCTCGTCGGTCTTGATAGCGGACTCTTCGGGGACGAAGTCCATGCGGCGCTCGCGCTCCTCCTCCTGCAGCTTTAGGGAGATACCGCGAACCGGGCCCTTCTGGATCCGCTTCATGAGGTGGGTAGAGAATCCGGCGATCTTGTTGCGGAGGCGCTTGGAGGGGATGATGGCGACTTCTTCCAGGATCTTCTTGTTGGTGTGGAAGTCCAGGGTCATGCGCGAGTAGTATCGCTCGATAACCTGGCGAGATGACTTCTTCACCGTCTTTGTGCGAACGCGGCCCATGCTGGCGGATTTGCACGGTGGGGTTGGGAGGAGACGGCGGCTGGTGAATGTGTGTGTGAGGCGAGGAGAGGGTAAGAGATACAGGAGGCTAGGGTTTTGGATATATATTGGAAAATCTATGAAATGTTGTTGGCTGGTTTATATGGGCTCTGGGCCTTGTTCAGATTTTTTTTGGGGCCAATGTATTGTGAAATTGGGCCTCATATTTTATTAGTATTTTTTAAACTATTTTTAGAAATACTAAAAGCGTCTTTAATTACGATTTGCAAAAATATTTAAAAGTTCTTATAGATTGGAAGATCTCACTGAGACCATATTTTAACGGCTCTTATGCTTGCAAATCCTAGTCACTGCAACATAATTTTGAGAGTAACGTGCCGATTGGGCCATGCAATTTATGTTTCTTCCCTCTTCAGTTCCGTCTCTTAAACACCATATTAGACGTCGTTCCAATACATGCATTTGACATTAATTGCTTAATTTCTAAATTCTATATACCAAATTTATACCAACAAAATTCCAAATCATTGGCCATATATCACTAGACTCGTTACAATTTTCAATTCACAGAAGGTAGGCCTACCCTTCACTTGATAGAGACTTAATAGGGATTGTGTGTGTGTGTGTGTGTTACCATTTAAGTTGGGCCCATTTCCAGAAATCACACGCTACTCGACTCAACTGTGTACGCCGTGGAAGTCTTGCTGTTAATGACATTTACACAGTGAGTCGTGAGACTTCAAGACGCCGCCCATAGTTTCAACAAGCTGATATTATATTTTTAATGGATTATTTGTCATATCATATGTTTAGCACATCATTTTATAATTTTGATACTAGAATTGTGTTAAAAACATGAGGTGTCAGAAAATTTATGGAGAGTCTCACTCCTTATCATTTTTCACGTGACCACGTTATAAAATATTGTACTAAAAATATGAGATAACGAAGAATTAATAAAGAGTCCTACTTTAAAAAAGTCTTCTTAGCATTTTTCTTTTCTAATTATTATTTTAATACATCGATATTTTCACTTTAAGAAGAAGAGGAGTTCGAATAAGCCACATAATGGATAACTTAATTTGCATAGAAAAATATGCTATTGTACTACTCGCTAAGTATTTATATCAATCATAGTTTCAATAAAGTGGCCCACAGTTTTAACAAGTTGACACCGCCCATAGAGATAAGGTACTTTATCACTTTATGTTAAATGTCTCCAGGCCCCCTTCTTAATATAGGGAGTAGAATTAGTAAGTGGTCACTAATTGGATCGAAACAAAATAACTGGTCAATAAAATTTTCAAATACACTAATGCACCTAGACCAAACAAATATTACTAGTGCCATTACATGTACAACTAGCAGGTATTTTCTTACTTTTTTTTATATTTTTTTAAGAAAAAAAGAGACCAGCTGGTCGTTTCGTTACGGCAAGCCACCATCGTATAATTCACTAGCGTCAGGGATTGAACTCAGGATGTGCTATGTGGAATACAAGCTTAGAATTCATCACAACCTCTAGGTTAGACTACATTGTAGTTTCCGTCTGTCGATAAGTGAATTTAAACCTTGCATTGCAATTTTTATTTTGTTATAGTCAAATTAATCACATATATAAAGAGAGTGAGTTCGGGTGTCAAGTTAATCATTATGACTCAGAATTTAGATCTCGAATTTTGATGTAGCCCAAAACTCAATATTTAAATCTTGAACCACAAACTCCACCCCAACCTAAAACAAAAACCATTACTAAACCTTAAACTCAAACAACCCTTAAACTCCTAATACTCATTCTAAAACCCTAAACCATTATTTTACATATTAAATCAATCCAAGTCTTAAGTCATATGCTTCTACAAATATTTGTTCATTGGCTTCATTACCAATTTACCATCAAGGAAAACATATAGAATTTTATGGTGATCAGCATCTTCAAGGACAAGCTGTTTTTTGTCCCTATGTTCCAGGTTGTTTATAAAATCAAGGCTACTAGAGTTGCCATCCTCAAGTGGTTAAAGGTGGTCTTTCAAGGTAGAAGGGAAAAGATAAATGAGATCCGCTTGAAGCTTGGCTTTATCCTCGCTTAACCTTTATCAAAGGCATCCTTAGCAGAGATGTTGCATTTAATGGAGCATCTGGATGCTCTTCTAGGCCAAAAGGAGACCTATCGGTGCCAGAGGTCTCGGTCTCTTTGGTTGCGGAAAGGGGACAGGAACACCTTTTTTTTTTTTTATCAATGGGCCAAAAACCGTAAGGTAAAAAACTTTATCAAAGGGCTACTAGACAGGAATGGCTCATGGCAATCCGATGACAGAGGTATTAAGAGCTCAGTCCTGAGCTATTTCGAGGACCTTTTGGCGACCGGGGGATCGAGAAGAAGTCCTCCAGACCACCAATCGTCGAGTGACTCCTAATATCAGTTTTGACTTTCCAGTGTCGGCTGAAGAGGTTCGGGTGGCTATTTTCAGCATGCACCCCTCCACGGCACCGAGGCCCGAGGGAATCTCCCTCTTCTTCTATCAGCGTTTCTTGGCCCATTGTTGGTCCGAATATGACAATCGTCATCCAACGTCTTTTCCAGTCGGGCAGAATTCTCAAGCAGATAAATTTCACCCATATTTGCCTTATTCCCAAAGTGAAATACCCCAAGGATATGTCCTAATTTAGGCATATTAGTCTCTGCAACGTGGTCTTTAAAATTGCGTCAAAAGGTAATGGCGAATCGGCTAAAATGGATCCTTAACCATATCATTTCTCCTACCCAGAGCGAGTTCGTCCTGGGTAGATTGATAGCAGAAAACTCCCTGTTGGCTTCGAAGATTTCTCATTCGCTCATTAAGCGTCGCAGGGGTAAAAAAGGGTTCTTATCCCTAAAGCTGGACATTAGCAAGGCTTACAATAGAATTGAAAGAGGCTATCTATAGTGTATCTTATCTCGTATGGGGTTCTCCCTAAAATGGACAAACCTGGTCATGGAACTAGTGTGCTCGGTCTCGTACTCCTTTGTAGTGAATGAGCGTCCTATAGGTTACCTCCACCCCTCTCGTGGGATCCGTTAAGGGGACCGTATCTCTCCCTACCTATTTTTTCTGTGTGTGGAAGGGTTATCGGGCCTTATCGCCCAAAGAGAGGCCGAAGGTAAAATCCAGGGGATCACAATCAGTTCTGGAGACCTTACTATGAACCATTTGCTTTTCGCAGATGATAGTCTGCTATTTTGTCGTGCCAATGAATTGGAATGCCACCAGATTACTAAGATTTTCTTGTTCTACGAAAGTACCCCGGGTAAAAAAGTCAACCTCCAGAAGAGTGAGGTCTGTTTTAGCCACAATATCAAAAGACCTATCCGAGGCAAGCTGGTTGCTTTGCTGGGCGTTCAGATGGTCGATCGGCATTTAAAGTACTTGGGCATGCCAACTTATATGGGAAGAAACAAAAGCCAATGATTTGCATACATCAAAGAATGGATGTGGAAGAGACTCCAAAGCTGGAAATGAAAGATTGTTAGTGTTGTTGGTAAAGAACTTCTCATCAAGTCTGTTGCCCTAGCCATTCCCATTACACTATAAACTGCTATCTCCTGCCAAAGTACTGATGTGATGCCTTATATAGGATGATTTCTTCCTTCTGGTGGGGTGACATTGAAAGAAACAAACAAACTCATTGGATTTCATGGGAAAAACTCTGCATCCCGAAATCCGAATGAGGCTTGGGCCTACGAAACTTGTATGCTTTTAACCTCAGCCTTCTAGCGAAAATAATGGTGGAAAATCATCATGAATCATACCTCTTTGGTTTTGAGGGTTCTCAAGGCAAAGTACTTCCCCAATAGATCATTCCTTGAGGCCACGGTGTAGCCCGATGCTTCATACTCCTGGAAAAGTATTTGTACAGCGAGGGATATAATATTTAGAGGTTCAAGGTGGCAAATGGGCAGTGAATCCTCAATAAGAATTTGAGAGGATCCTTGGGTTCCTTTGTATGGTCGATCACAAATTTTCATTCCAAAGCCAGCCAATTCACCTCTTCATATGGTTAGTGAGTTGATTGACCCTATAGCTAAAGTGTGGAATCTCGACCTCATTTCTGGCTTCTTCTCTGCTCCGGAGGTCAACGTAATTCGGTTCATCCCCCTGAGCCTTTGAAGTCCAGCAGATTTACTATCATGGTAGGTCGAAAAGAATGAGAGATTCTCAGTAAGGAGCGCCTATCACCTTGCTTGGGAGTGGCTCTATCCAAGCAATACGGGGTCTTCATCCTCAAACCCTCTTGGGAGATCAACCTTTTGGTCCAAGATATGGCACGCAAAGGTTCCCCCAAAGGTCAAAATAAGCATGTGACACCTTTGTAACGACATCATCCCTACCAAAGTGAACCTAGCCAAGCGCCATATCACGACTGATTTGCCATGCGTGATGTGCAACCACGATGATGATACAATCCTTCACTTACTGAAGGAATGTCCTTTCGCTAAATGTGCTTGGTTATCGTCCCACCTTGGATGCCCACTCTGGGACTCCTATCCCCCATTTTCCTCTGGCCATGGACATTGCGGGTATGCTAAAATCTGAAATGTTTGATTCCTTTATGATGATCTGCTAGGCACTTTGGGGCGCTAGAAAAACAAAGCTTTGGAGTTCTAAATGTGGTCCTTCGAACACCGTAGTGCTCCGAGCTACTCAGTGGTGGCTCTCATTTCTCTTGGCCAACGAAATAGTGGTCCCTACCCCCTTTTGCAAGTTTCGGCAAAGTGGTCATGCCCTCATTCGGGTCGCCTAAAACTCAACATTGAGCCTGCTAAAACCAGGTCAATTGTTCAGGTGGCTACGGTCTGAAAATAAGGGATAATTCAGGAGGCTTATTGGCTGCCAAATGTGGAAGCTTCCATGATATTTTCTCCCCTCTAATCAGAAGCAATGGATGTTCTTATGGTTTGATCTGGGGGTAAAAAAAAAAGGGTTTTCTAATATCCTTTGTGAATCAGATTCGCTTCAGATTGTTGAAGGCTTGCAACAACCTTCGGTTAATCGATCTTCTCTTGGTCAATTAATCGAAGACATCAAGTCGCTGGCTCTGGTGGTCACTGAAGCTCCTATCATCCACGTTTGTCGTCAAGCCAATGTCGGGGCTCATAGACTTGCTCATCTCAGACTCTTAATCAATCAATGCGTGAATGGGCGGAGCATCCCCCTAGTATTATTATCGACATATTAGTTGTGGATTGCCCCACATCTATGTAAACCTTGAATGTACTGTTTTCTCTTTAAGATGAATGAAATTCACTATCAATTCCTTCAAAAAAAAAAAAAAAAAAAAAAAAAACTAGAGTAACCCTTTTTTTGGTTAACTGAATGGCACCCCAGTTTGCCTGAGAAGATGATTAAAAAGACAAATCAATATCAATACAAAAATAGAACCAACCAACCATTCTTTTGGTAGGTAGAAAAGAAGACGGACATGAAAATGCAGTAAAAATTAACTAGTTATAACCAAAGAATTGGTAAATCCATGGCATCATGGAGGCATGGACTTTCCTGACTCCCCCTCTCCCCTCAAAATTCCAAACCCAGCAATTCACATCAAGAAGAACTTACATGTAATGGGTAAACATCTAACATAACGTTCCGTCCAATAATACAATTTGTGATATTATGTTCTTGAATTGGAACACCATGTGACAGCAAACCTGTTTTATACAAGTTACTCTCATACCCCCTCCCACTAACCTTGAAAGAGATGTGTCTATTTTCATTTCTTTTCTTCTAATTCACACAAGGAAACTGACACCCCACCTCACTCCTTGTATACCTCTCATCTTCTTTTTCAATTCTCTCAAGCTTCGTGAATTTCCTCAACACTAACCCTCTTTAATGGCAGTGATCAAACACAGAAAGCTCTTCCCATCTGCACCAATTTCCACAAACCAAACTGATTGTCCAGACTTTTGCCCCGATTGCACGTACGACTGTTACCGTTATGCTGATTTCTACACACCACCACCACCACCACCAACTTCAGTTATCAATCAAACCAACCAAAATCACCATATCTCACCTTATGTGGTGCTCTTAGTCTCTTTGCTAGCTAGTTTTTTCCTTCTTATTGGGTACTATATTATTGTGGTGAAGTCTTGCACAAGTTGGTGCAGTCACAGAAGTAATGGATCTTCACCCTCTCAATCTACCGGCACGGATGAAGAGTTACTTGAAGATCAAGTAGACCATCCAATCTGGTTCATCTCCTCCGTTGGTTTGCAACAGTCAATCATAAATTCAATTTCAGTTTGTAAGTACAGGAAAGACGAGGGCTTGATCGAAGGGACTGAGTGTTCGGTTTGTTTGAATGAGTTTCGAGAAGATGACACCCTAAGGCTGTTGCCAAAGTGCAATCATGCTTTCCACATTCCTTGTATTGACACTTGGTTGAGGTCCCACACGAATTGCCCGATATGCCGCGCTAATATTATGAGAGAGACTCAGATCAGTACTTCCACAGACACAAATGGAGAACCCCAGATGGAGAATTCTGAGAGTGAAGATGAAATAGGTGCAAATAATCAAGTGGGATATCAAGACGTTTGCGAAAACAGAGCTGGGGTGGATGATGACGGTGAAAATATGCCAAAGCAGGAAATAAATTCAAATGAAAATTGGGCTCTTGAAAGAAGGTCTATCTCAATTATTTCCTCATTGGCTCCAACAAAGTTAGTCATCAAAGTGCAGAATGCTGACAAAATGCATTCGGACCTTGCTCGAAGGCGTCATTCTCCCATTAGGCAATGTCTACATATAAGCCCTATTTTGATGAAACGGTCTTTGAGACGTAAGTGGAGCAAAATTTCTGTTGTTCCCCTGTAAAGTTTGTTTAATTGTGTGAGATGTTTGTGCTGTAATATACAGATTTCTTGTTTCTTGACATGGAAAGTGACATTTTATTTGAAATTCTGACTTGTCAAAAAAGGAGATTGGAGCACCAAATGCAGAATCCAATTGCTGTCTGCAGAATAATGCTCAAGAAAAGTAAAGCTACATGTGGCTCATAAGAAATTCATAACAAGTTAACCGAAGTCCATCCATTAATCACTTATTTATTTTATTTTTTCATACACCAAAAGGAAAAGTGGAGAGCATCGAATCATGGTACTTTTTTGTACATGGTATTTTCAAAAAGTAGAACATAAAAATGATCTTCTGCAACCAAAACGTAAAAAATGAGCCAATTTCCAGTCCAAGCTAATCTAAAAGGAAAGGAAAAATGATGTACAATAATGCTCACCAAACAACTACTGATACATACATTTGGAATGTGAGGATTATAACTACAGATTTCCTTCTGGAAAGTGCTAGTGTTGGAAGCTGCCAACAAACAGTGAGTGTGTGAGAGTTGCGCGTAAAACCAACTTCTTAACCAAAAGATTGTACACTAAGTGGGACGTTGGTTCAGTTAAGTTATTTTTTGTGCCCCAAGCAAACTAGGACTTACAATTTTGGTGTGAATTTGGGTGAAATGTAAATGAAAGAGAAAAAGAAACTAAAACGAGAAACAAAACGTAATCATTTCATGATAGAGTCAAGATTACAAATATTTACAAAAGTAAAATATGGAGGAGTCCACTGAGGTCTCTAGGGTCGGATTGGATAAAATAGGAAATATTGCCTGGTAGAGGTGATCAAGGTAGTTGAAATTGCACGTCAACCAAATTATAACATGGGGTCGTAGAGCTATAAAAGTTTTAGATCCTAGGGTCGTAGGCAGTATTTATTTCGAAGGTAGGCTTTGAAATTGTAATTGAAGAGCTAGAGGTTTTGCTAAAGAGCAATTTGGGTTTGTATTGAAGAGTAGTTGGATTGATTAAAGAATCACTTAGGTTCATATAAGGAGAAATTAGGTTCTCATTCTTCCTTTTGCTACTCCATTGATTAAAATCCTATTCATTTTCAATTTTTGATCAAGATCCTTGGTATTAATAACATCATTAATTATTTCAATAATAAATTTTTTTTATTTCTAAATATATTCATTTAATGTTTAAAATGTTACAATTAGTATATTTACATTTATGACTAAATTTTTTATCATATATTTTTAGTTTTAGTTTGTACCCATTTTTAATTTGTACCAATTTTCTTTTCAGTTTTAATTTGTACCCATATATTAATTTCTTTTTGTGCCCATATTTTTTTTATTTGTACTTTTTATTTTTGCTAAATATACTCATTCTTAAATATACCAATTTGTACTCATTCTTAAATATATCAATTTGTTATATGTAACATGTACAATTTTTTATATAAAATCTATTCAATTTTTTTCTAATCCATTTTTAAACCTATATGGGTACATTCTTTTTTTTTTTTTTGATTTTAAAATGTATCCATGTCAAGTTTAATCGAAGAAATTTACTAACGTTATTAAGCCTAATATCTTTTTTCTTTTTCTTTTTTTTTTTTTTTCTTTTTTTTTTTTTTTTTTTTGTGATTTTGAAGAATGTACCCATGTACACACACACACACAATAGTATATTTATATTTTAATATTTTTAATCCCAGAAATTATGGTTTTTTTTATTATTTAAAATCTCATTTATATAAACAACTAAAATTTCTAATTTTTAATTAAAAAAATATAGTAACGTACATAGAAATAAATTATCACATTAATTTCAGGGACCTTGATCAAAAATTAAAAACCAACAAGGTTTCAATCAAAGATTATATATAACTAAGGACTGCATTCAAAGTCTCCCTTCATATAATTGTAGAGATTGAGCAGTGAAGAAGAAGCAACCTCAACCTTTAACGCTGAGTTCAAGCACAGATAGATCGGTCATTTGGCTCTAACGATGACTATAATTCTTGATTGGTGGCCTTCAGCTGTGTCTTGTGGTGGCATCAGCATGTTGGATGACATGTTCCTTGGCATTTAGGGAGGCGAAATATTTCCAGGCTTGGTTGGCTGCACGCATACACACTTCGGGAAGAATCCTATCCAAGCCCTCGAATGGTTTGAGATGAAAAGAGTTGGTCGTCCGATCCCTAAGATAGGATCCTAGCTTAGGTTTCGAAATTGGTGGACCAGAGTCGCATGACTTTATGTAATAAAAATTGTTTGATCCCACAACAAGCGTTTTTTTTTTTTTTTTTTAATATTTATGGCCCAAACAACAATATAATTAAAAGAAATAGTAACAACTAGATGAGCCAACTTCTAGTCGAGACTAACAATAATATGAAGAGGTTGGAAGAATTGTGAACTATCAGAAACTGGAATGAGCATACAAATCAATGTAGAAGTCAAGGATTGAAATACGATTGATAATATAATCAATGTAGGAGTCTAAAGTGCGCGTTACTTGTACACTATAACCATTGGTAGCCTGCATGAAACCTCTCTTCGCTGAGCGTGGTGGCTGCATTTTTTTTGTTTTTTTTGAAATAAAACTTGGACTCATTTATTGAGTCTTGTGTGTGTTATATTCGCCACACTACTAATTCAACGCTCATAAATTAGTTAAGTTGGCTTTATTTTTTTTAGCATGAGTCCTTTTGATTTGAAATTCTTTTTTTTTTTTTTTGGTCAAACGATATGTTTTGTTAGATTAGTCACCAACGGAGTTTGAACCTATATCGTCATACATGCACTCAACACCTTTCCTTTAATTTGATATTATTCCCGATATGCTTCTTGAAAAATATAACTTCTCTTGATTATCAATTATACAACTACCGTTTCATAAAAAGAGGACAGATGTCTCATGATCATTGGTTGTCATAATCACTGCCACGTCAGCCAAAGTTGTTAAAATATTTATTAGATGTTAAGTGTTCGTTGGTTAATTCATTACAAGTAAGCTTCTATTGTGCTTAGTATATCAGGAATTGCAACTCACAAATGTAATCAGTCAGTCACCTTTTTCAGAAATACAGAAACCTCAGCTCTTAACTAAACTTTTCTCTAGCTATTCATCATTATCAATTCTTCATTGTTCTTTGGTTTTTCTTCAATGTAGTTAATAACTATTTTCTCAAGTGAGTCATAGATGCCGCTAAAATATTCTACCCCCTTCTACTGAAAATATGACTTTAACCCCTCAAATTCAAATTTTTTCCATATAAAACCCGACATAATTTTTTTTACCAAGAAAAAAACCCAGTGACTAGGATCCACCTAAGTGAATTCATTAATTACATATTACTTTACACATTTTACATTTTTTAGATGCCTAAAATAACCCTATTGCATATTTGATGTGCACAATTAATTCTATGCAAATTGTAAGGAGAGAGTTAATAATTTTGCAAAAAGAAAAATAAAACATTAATGTTAAAAAATTCATTGCATATTAATATCAAATATGAGAATTGTTGGCTTAATTCTATGTATCTGGCATTATGAGTTCATATATATATTTTTACAAAAAAAAAAAAAAAAAAAAAAAAAACCTGATATATGTAATAATACATTAAAAAAAAAAGTAATTTACCTACCATTTACAAAAATGTTATTTGATTCAAAATGTGTGTATATATGTGTGTGTGTGTGTGTGTGTGTGTGTGTGTGTGTGTATTTATATAATTAGACCATATTAATTTACCTACCTACTATTTGAAATGTTCATTTCCAATTATGCAAAATATTGTATATGATCAACAACAAAATATTGCATAAACTTAGGAATTGGATCATGCTTTTGATTTAATCTTTTACCTACAAACAATCATATACATATTACTTTATATATTTTTATCAAAAAACGTCCCTAATAGGTTAATATATGTAATAATACATGAAAAATAATTTACCTACCATGTATACAAAAATGTTATTTCATTCAAAATATATAATCTATGTAGTGTGTGTGTGTGTGTGTATATATATATATAATTGGAACAAATTAATTTACCTACCTACAAATTAATTTTCAATAATTTACCTACAAAAAATTATACCCCGTGTGTAATATAATATCTTTTTTTCACTAATACATAGAGATTAATTTACCCATAACAAGAAGAAATATAATTTGATGTATTATATTGAAAAATATTATGTCATACCTATATTTATACAACAATAAAACGTGCCTAATATATGTAACAATACATGAAAAATAATTTACCTACAAGTTAGAGAAGTATTAGTTGATTCAAAATATATAATACGGATTTAGTATAATTTTTTTTTAATAATTGGAACAAATTAATTTACTTCCCAATTAATGCAAAATATATATATATATATATATCACAAAAAAGGTAAATTTTTGGTATGATATGGATACAATTAATGCAATACAACAGTTTATATATTTTATTTCACTTTTTCTACAACTTTTAATTTGAAATAAATTTAGCGATTTGAGAAAGTTGCATGGGTGTAAATAATTTGTATTAGTAGGTCAATAGTATTCCGATGTGGCTATAGATTTTAAATTTGGACTTTTATTGGACGTTCAAATGTAGATGGGTTTTTATTTAAGAATCATGAATTGTAAGGGCCAAAATCTAAAGCACCTAGTATTCTATAGGCAAAAAATTGTAAAGCTAATAGCTTTCTGTCTTTTCTTGGCCCCAGTATAACATGTCAAAAGCAGAACAACTTTAATATGAATTGCAATAATTTCTTCCACGAAACTTCTTCATTCCTTTTTAATGGTAAATGAAGCTTCTTCGCTCTTGCGCTCAGAACTTATAGATGATTAACTTGTTAGAAACGATAGCTTTTTAACATTGAGAATTTCGTCGTGAGCCCTTAAACACGCCAAAGTGCTTTGTCCTAAATTCTTCATTCATGAACCTTCTTTCTTGCTCACAAGTCAACATTCTAAAGCTACCAAAGCGCAATATCAAAAGCACTCCAGTAGTAATAGTAATAAGATCAATTATAAACAAAGCAAAATAAGATAGGTCTGAGATGCAGTAAGTGCACGTAGAAGTGGTCGGGTTTCGTGTGCATGTTGTTTTTGCTAAATTTTTTGAGAAATCTCGACGATACTAGGAAAAAATTAATTCAATTTAACCAATAAAGAACACAAATAGGGGATATAAAGTGTTACGGTCTTAACCTCGTCCTAATTAAAATTTAGGGTACCTCTCATACCGATCAGGAATACTATTTTCAACAGATGAAACAGCCGTCTGATTTCTAATCCATCGTCTTCAATCCCGGTTAGCCAATTTACTTTCTTCTTCTTCTTTTTTTTCTTTTTTTTTTTTCAGAAAAAAGGTTGTTCATTACTCTCACACAAGCCTCAAAATTAAGTCAACTTCCACATTTGGGATTAATTACATTTTCATAGACACCAACCTTTTCTTTCCTCTGTAACTTGTCCCGCGACAGCAATAAAATGCTGCAAACCAAAATGCAAATCTCATTACGTTGAACTAACTTAACTGGAAAAAAAAAATTCCAACACGACTAAATTAAGAACCAATTGATTTATCATATATAATCTTCCTGTCACAACATTTTTGTTTCTCACAACATGTATACTCATGTGCATGTTGTAAAAACGAGTTTATCCATAATGCATGTGCAAGTTAATCTCAATTAATAGAAAATGAGCTAGGGTTATATCGATGGGTATATAGTTTAAGTACAAATATTCGACTGTACAATGGGGACCCTACCCTCCAATTGTAGGAATTGTCTCATTTCGATCACGAGTAATGATAGGGAGACCAACTATTTAGACCAAATTTTATAAATTATATGACGTGATTGTTGATGATTGAATTATTATTTAAGTGTTGATTAACATATTTATTTCCTATTGATGACATATCATTTGATTTATAAATTTAGGCTAAAAAATTAATCTACGTAGCATTATTCAGTCATTCCATAATTCAAAATGTTCGACTCCCAATGTTATTCCAGCAGATTTATGTCAAAGTATGTAATTTATTTGACGATGGAATTATAATTTGCATCTGGGACACTACTGTATCATAAATTAAGTAATGATAGAGAAAAATGGTACTTAATATATCTTTTCTGGATGAGGATCCTCCTTGTGAGTATTCTTAGAATCCTTTACATTCTAATCATTCATTGTATATCGTACGGTCAGTTTTTATTAGATACTATTTATATTTAATTTTAAATAAAAAAATTCAAAATGATTTCTATCCGCATAATTTACCATAAACAGCATAATTTACCATAAATAGTTAAGATATGATATCCTTAAGATCCCCGCCATTTAGATCCGGATGGGTCCAAATCCATCTTTTCTGTCTATTTTGTTGGTTTTATAGGTATTGGGAAGATGCTGTTGCAGTGATTATTTCAATCATTGTGCCTCACTGTAGACAATTAGATTAGTTTAATTTTTTCTCAATAAGCAAACATACACCATACAATATAATGCAAAAGAGACGGAAGAAAAATTAATCCACCCAAACAAAAGGATTAAACTTTCAGCTAATTAAAGTCGACTTCTTGATTAATGCTGCGCAGCATTTGATTAACAGCTGCTGCTATTTCATCCACTGTATTGAGGAGGCACCCTTCTTCAATCTGTCCCAATTCACAACAAAAATTAAATTGTTTTCTAAAATTATAAAGACATATATAGTGAATTTAGTAAAGAAACAAAATGATAATTTGTTCTTATTTGGACAATTTTTTTTTAGTGCATGAACTCGAAGGATTCACATCGGACCCACTTGATCGATGCATACACACTTACACAGTGCAAAACCAAATGACAAAAATGTAACTTGTTCTTATTAATTTGCAGACAAACATTTTAGTGCAGGGTAATTTTAAGAAGATTAAATTTGGAGATTAAATTTGCAAACTAAATGATGTGTCACCAATAGGTTTAAGCACGTTTATCAATGTTTAAGTAATAAACCAATCATCAACTTCTATGTCCTTTAGTTTTCAAAACTTTATCTTCTAAATTTAGTCTTCCTAACATTACTCTTTAGTTTATGAACTTGTAGCATTCCCATCATCACATCCCACTTGCTGCAAACGCAGTGCAAAACCAAATGACAAAAATTTGGTGTGGAAAATAATATAATAAGACGGTGTGAACTGATTAGTTGGTAAAGTAATCTTCTTTTGTCCTTTAAATAGCCTGAGATTAAAATCCAACTTTATTAAAAGCTTAGTGTTCCCGTCACTTCCTTGTTTACTGTACTCCTTTCATTGTTTTTCAATAATAAAAAATAAAAAAATAATAAATAATAAAAAAAAACTCCTGCAATTGTTGATAGGGTTAATTTTTGAAACAGTTACTAGCACTCTAAATATTTAATTATACATTCAAAACAACCTATATTAAAAAAAAAAAATTACACTTACAAGAGATGCACGATAAAATTTTTAAAGTGACAATAATTATCATTTTTTCGGCCAAATGGATATGCTTTCTTGATAGGACAATATTAATTATGAAAAGGTAATGCAATCATTTGAAAAGACTTGGCTGCAAAACTGTAAAACTAATTACCTTAACGCTAACTGAGTAGAGGACCATTTCATCAGCTGTGGTGACATTAAGGTGAAGAACACTGAGCCTAAGGCTTTGAAACCCAGCCACCATGTTCAACAGCTGTCTAGGCCTTTTCTTGGAAAGTATCTTCAGGTTGGCATGGCTGTCCACCATGGTCACTTCTATGTCTGCTGCTGCTGCTGCCCACTGGTTGTTGTTATACTGAGTCGTATTCAACTCGTTCGCTTGGAGACCAGCTGATTGGTTACACTGTGTTGCTCGAGTTGAGAATTGTGGGAAGGTGAAGAACTCAGCCAAAGGTTGTTGCTTACTCCTCTTGTTGCTGTCCATCGACTGCAAAAGCTGCTCTAGCTCCTTCACAAAGTTTATGGCACCCCCAATAATTGATGCTTGGTCACCCTGTACCAAATATTCATAACAAGATTAATTTGGTGCAATCCCAAAACATATGGCTTTATTATGAAATTTTTTCAATGATAAGGGTTAATCCCAAAAAACATTTAAATCTAAAGAAAATGTAGATGCAAAAAACTTCTAACTGAATTGGTTAAGCGCATTTACTCTCGCATTTGAGGTTCTGCGTTCATGTATCTCCCTCCCGTAATATCACATTCGTATAAGGAAATAAAAATAAAAACATCTGCAGCTATATCTGGCTAGGAACCCAATAATGAATTTTATTTTTGTGATTCAAATTTAATTAAACTAACCCTTTGAGCATAAGATTGTGGCATCAATGATCTGAGGACAGCAAGGTACTCATTCATTTGCTTGCGCCTGTTGCGCTCCACAACAATGTGCGTCATCCTCTGGTTCTCAATTTCCTCCTTGTTCTTGCTGCTCTTGGTGCGATGCCGTTTGCGGCGATTCGTTGTTGCAGGTGGTGGCGGGGGCGGTGGTGTTTCCATGGCAGAGAGGTGTCCTGGTGGGCAAGATTGATCAACTGTGCAAGCCTCAGGTGAGGAGTTAGGATCCCAATCTTTCACATTTTGCAAAAGTGAAGGAAATGATGAGCAGTAGTCCCAATTTTCAATGATGCCTTGTCGGTCTTGTAAGCTGAAGTCACTGCCCCAAGAACCACCTCCATTAAAAGAGTAGTAATCTTTGCAACCAAAGCCAAATAGGTACTCTTGTGGGTAAATCACAGCTTCTAATGCCATGATTTGATCACTCTAATAACTTTTTAACTACTGCAGAATCTGTTTATGGTAGTGAGTGAAAGTGTACGAGGGGCTTTTGTGTGGTTCAAAAGGGAAAAGGAAGTTAGAAGGGTGAGGAGGTTTTTTCTTTCCTCTAAAAGAGAACCCAAATCAAAGAAATTTTTATTAGGGTTGAAGTTAGCTATGCCAAAGCACTACACCCAAAAGACCAAACAAACACACCCTTTTATCATCTCTAAATAAGAAACTCGATCTGGTTTCTTTTTAAATGAGCTTTAGCCAAGAAAACGAAAAGCTACATTGTGTTGCACGTGAGATTTCGTGTAGACTAGTCACTCCACCAGAGGTTAAAGAGATTCTCTTTTGCTTCTCTCGCTACTTACATGAAATATGTTCACTATCACATTGATATCCTGATCTAACAATGTACTTACATGAAAAACAACTACGCACAACAATACCCTAAATCAGACCTCACATGATAGTGAACTCTTTCTATGTAAGTTCTCCACCCAGAAATAACAACTATATTGGTTAGACTAAATAAATTACAGAAACATTTTATTTGTATTCGAGCTACTGATTGCACTACTGATTACACCTTGTACGAAAATGAATTTGATTGCGTAAATAAGTACAATCAATCGTCTATACAAACATGCAATGACTGAGTGAGTTATGACTCTAACCATTTCACATTATAAACCTAGCATGCATCAATGGCTAGAAAAATCCAAAAGCTCACTTGTGTAGATAGATTACTGATGTACGTCTCATCCTTATGAGTTTTATGAGTAGTACAAGTACAAATTTGTATACCCAACCGACAAACTCTCAAACAACTATTTAGTATAGTGCTATTTTTCTACATATATAAGTAAAAGGTCTTAGTTTCAAGTTCTGTAGATACTAATTTCGATACTAATTTATTCTCTCTTCTCTCTTAATATAAATATATTGTAGTTTAAACAAAATAAAAAGTAAAATAAAAAACTCTTAAGCACCTCTAATGGATTATTTAAAGGAGAAATTAGGTTCTCATCCCTCTTTTTGCTACTCCCTTGATTAAAACTTTATTCCTTTTCAATTTTTTTTATCAAGGTCCTTGAATATTAATAACATCATTAATTATTTCAATAATAAAATATTTTTTATTTTTAAATATATTCATTTAGTGTTAAAAATGTTACAATTAGTATATTTATATTTATGGCTAAATTTTTTATCATATATTTTTATTTTTAGTTTGTACCCATTTTTAATTTGCAAACCTTCTTTAATTTGTACCAATTTTATTTTCATTTTTAATTTGTGCCCATATATTAATTTCTTTGTGCCCAGATTTTTTAAAGTTTTATTTGTATTTGTGCCCATGTGTTTACCGTCACGTGACATTGTATAATTAATCAATGATAGAAAAATTACATATGGTATATTTATGTTTTATGGCTAAACTTTGTATCATATATTTATATTTTTAGTTTGTACCCATTTTTAATTTGCAACTTTTTTTTTTAAATTTGTTGTATTTCTTTTTTGTTTTAATTTGTACCCATGTATTATTTTTTTTTTTTTTTGCGCCCATAATTTTTAAAATTTCATTTGTACTCATAATTTTTTAATCTTTTATTTGTACCCTAATTTATTTATAATGTACCCATTCTTCTTTATTAATGTACCACTTTGTTATATGTGAAATGTACCAATTTTTTTTGTAAAATGTACCAATTTTTTTAACACTATGGATACATTCTTTTGCCATTTATTATTTCTTATTGTTACATAGTTTTTATCCATTTATTCAATCAAAATGTTTGAAATTTTTTATTGTAGCCATTTCTAATAGTATTATAATGAGGGATTTTAAATTTATAGGATTATAATTCTCATAAAATATCAAACAATTAATGTCAAAACTATAAAAATATAAATATTAATAGTAATATAATGAGGTGTACAAAGTCAAGGGACTTTGATTAAACTTTGAATATCATTAAGGTTTTAGTCAAATACTGTTAGAGACTAGGAACTGCATCAAAAGTATCCCTTATTTAAATTAGTTAAAAATTGGAATAATCCAATAGTGGGACCCTTTTAATAAGACATTTTGTTTGTATGGGCCCAAAAGCATATCCCATTTCATGAATAGAACGCCATATTAAACCGTGAGGACAGTAATCTCCCTATTCAACTCACATTATACGCACTGAAGGGAGGGATAGTTTAGTCTTTTACCCACCTAGTACTGTACTTTTTCCTAATTTTCTGAACAGAATATGTAACCATAGTTTCATTTAGCAATAATATGGTCGGATACTTGGACATAGAAAATGAAGAAGATGACGAAAAGCTGGTGATGTCCTAAAGATTCTGATAAAGATCTACAAACAGAGAGAGATAGAGATAGAGAAGGAGATAAAAACAACACACAACAGCTTCGTTCAGGTGTCGAACATGCTCAGAGGAATCCATGTGACCTCACTAACAGCCACTCTGTAATCATCTCCGATGAGGACTTATAATGTGTCCATCACCCTTTCCCAAAAACCCACTGTACCATTTATTGTTCTTGTGTTTTCCTTTGTTTGGCTATCAATTTATTATTAATTCTGTTTCGTAGTCAACATTGAATTTGAGGTAGAGCGACCATATTAGAATCTCTCGAAAGTAAATATAAACTCTTTTAATCACTTGAATTATAAATCTACGTTTGTTTTAAATACAACTACACTAACAACAAGGGTAGGGATGAACGCTGTCGACAACTTGATTTACATGCCATGTAACCTCATGAACAGCCCCTTGTAATACAATGGGTTAAGGATACGTTTGTTGCACTGAACTATCTTGGACTGAACTAACTTCAGGGACTAAACTAGACTGGCTTAGACTAGACTAAATTGGACTGATTTAGTGAAGCATTTGATGCAGTGTCAGACTAAGAAGTAGGACTCTAATATTATATTATTTAATGTATATCTATAATATTTAATTATTAACTTAATATATATTTATTAATATTCTATTATTAATTTATCTTTTTCTTATTTTCTAAAATCATTTGGGAATCATCTTTCTCTCCATCTAACCTCTCATTTTTTTTCTCCGCCGTCTCTCTCCCCTCTTCATCTAACCTCTAATATTTTCCTTTCTGTGTATCCAAGTTTCTTCACTCCTTTTCTCCCTCTGTTGCACAGACGATTTGAATTAAAATCACAAAAAATGGAGACATGCCTTCCCCCAAAAAACCCCAGCCCCTCCCTCTCAAGTTTAGCATCGCCAATTCAATGCCAGCCATGGTGAGTTTTCCTGTTCAGCTCCCTCTCTCTCGTCCCTTTATTTTTCTATTCAAATCCCTCTCTCTCTTCCCTCTGCCTCTTTTCCTGTCCAACTCCCTGAGTGGTAATCAGATTATGGGTGGTCACCAGATTCTAAGATTTTAGGTCATGAGGGGTTGCGGTCACTAAAGAAGGTTGCTTAAGACGGATTTGGAGAGAAGAAGGCATTGACATCTAGTCCTAGCTAATACCATGCTTTTGGTTGGGATTAGCTAATGACAGCTAGTGAGGCCCGAAGTCGAGGCGAGTCTAAGCTAACGTCATTAAAGCTAATCCTTTGCTTTGCCAAACGCTGGACTACACTGGTTGTTAGTCCAGTCCAGTCTAGTGAGAGCTAGGGATGTCAAACAAACACACCCTAAGTGTGTTACTTCATTAATAATTAATTAACTGCTTTTTAATAAAACATTATGTAGGGGTTTCGATACCAAATTAGGTTATTTATTGTGTGACTTAGCCGAACTCCCTATTTTATTGATATAAAAATATCGATGCATTAAAAAAAATATCGTTGTTCATTGAATTATGTGTCGAATTATTCCAGTATTCAGCTCTAATAACAAGAGTATGATTCTCTTTCTCTAATCTTTCTCTTCTTCTCTCTCCTTTTATTTAAAGAATCATGATAAAGTCACGTCAACATTCTGTTTTGAATTTTTTTTTTATAGAGGAAAAGACAAACAAAAGTGTGAGAATGAGAGGAGAGAATTCTACTTCATATTAACAATCTTGCCATCCTTCCATTAATTGAATTGTCTTCTTTTGTTAAATCTTTCTTCTTCTTTTTTTTTTTTTGTAAATTTTGTAGAGAATGATTAGGCAAGATTAGCTATTCGTCAATAGTCGTGTGCGAAACACTAACCCTCTTGAAGAAGAAAGGACCATTGCATCTAGAAAAACCCCCATCCCGTCCCCCACTTACTATATTTTATCAATAATTTGAGGAAAAAAGAAAAGTAAAACAAGCGACTAACAATCAGATTTAGTCATATTATGATATTCTTTTTTGTTTTGGTTGCATATCAAACCGTTATATAGTGAATGTATCAAGTAAATATATGTACCGTAGAGAAATATTAAGAAATCTAAATTGATCAAAGGTTTTCAGAAATCTATTTGATCCTCCTAAGCAATAGGAGATGTTGATTAAAGGTTTTCAGAAATCTAAATTGAGGGCTGGTCAAGTAGCACGCCAACACCTCACCAAACAAAACACCCCTACCTTTTCATGTCTTAATATGTATTAGGCCTTCGTCAGTTGTGGAATACAGTCGAACCTACGAGGGTCCTTATTAGTACAACTCCACCTAACGAAACACCAAATTAATTCAGATTATGTTTCCTAATTATCCCCATATGTTCCCTAGTGGCATGTGCCTCAAGCGCAAAGTACGCTTACCAGAACCTTTAAATTTACGCAAGTGGCAACAATGTACAAGTTGGTTTATATATTAATCGACTCTATGTGGTGGTTTACGCAACTTATATATTTGGTCAGATATCTGGTGTTAAACCAATTAGAATATTTGTTTGTTGACTTGTTCATGAAACCACGGAATTTGGGACCTCAAATTCTGGAACCTGCTAATTCCTAATTGTTCTTTCTTTGCAATTTAATTCGTTCGGATTCCAGCAATATTGGCTGGAAGGGTATATATATGTTTATCTTACTGTAAAGAACTAGCTAGCTGCGCGTTTTATAAAATACTGGCCTTCATGCACCCACTCACGCGCGTGTAGAAGATATTTTTTGAACCACGGCTTACTATGTTTGACTTATACGTTTTAAATGTATTTATATGCGTTAATTACTTCAATATTTTTTTTTTTTGACAAAAAGAAAGTCAAATATTTGAAGTAAATGAATAATATTTGAACATGCTAGAAGAAACCCCTCATAAACCAATAAAACAGTTGAGTCCACATAATGAAATTGGTCCTTCAATTTCCATCTATATTCTATTGATTAACATTAAGAATAGAGAAAATAATATTTAATAAACAACTGATGGAATTACATTATTACTAGTTCATTGTGAGACTAAGTCCACTCACCCTCTTAGTGTAGAAAGCATTGTTTGTTCAAAGAAAATAAAAAATTGATCATTTGACAACTAATTGAATCACATTATTATGCGCGTGCAAAATGCCTTTTACATATATATATATATATATATATAATTGGTACTATGTGCCTCTTAAGTGTTTAAAATAGAGAAAATAATACAACTGATTGAATCACATTATTGTGCGTAAGTGAAAGACCTTTTTTTTTTTTATCACAAACGGTACGCGGCTCTTAAGATGTTTTGAACGTGCTTTAAATTAGAGAAAATAATATTTAATAAACAACTTATTGAATCACATTATTGCTAACCCAATGTGAGGTTAAGCCCACCCCCTCATTCTTAGTATAGATAATATCGTTTGTTCGAAAGAAAAAAAAAACAATTATTTGATAACTAATCGATTCACATTATTATGCGCATGCAAAAGATATTTTTTATAACCAGCACTACGCACCTCTTAAGATGTTTTGAACGTGTTTAAAAATAGAGAAAATAATATTTAATAAACAATTGATTAAATCATATTATTGCTAACCCATTGTGAGGCTAAGCCCACCCCTTTTCCCCTTAGTGTAAATATCGTTTGTTCGAAAAAAAAAAATTCATCTGACAACTAATTGAATCACATTATTATGCGCGTGCGAAAGATCTTTTTTTATTACCGGCACTACGTGCCTCTTAAGATGTTTTGAACTTGTTTAGAAATAGATAAAATAATATTTAATAAACAACTAATTGAATTACATTATTACTAGCCTATTGTGAGGTACTAATTAAAAAAAAATTGTACCAAAAAAACTGTACAAAAAGAATTAATTATTAAAAAAACATTGTTTATATGACGAAAATACTCGTGCATTATATTGGATTCCTTTTGAACATTTTTGTTTAGAGGGGTATTTCTGTCCACTTCTTTTTTCTTTTTGTTTTGTGAAGGTTGTGACCCCAAAAAATAATGTTCACAGCAGTGTTGGCTTTATATATAGAGATATTTTGAAGTGTTGTGAGTGTGAAATTGAAAAGTAGTGTCGCATTGTTTTATAAATTTTAAAGTAAAACTACGTAGTTATTTTACATAATGACTAAAGGGAATATGAGTGAAAGTATGGTTACTAATTAATTAGTTTAGCAACAACAGACAGTATTACTTACATTATAGTTTATTTCGTAACAATTATCTTAAACCTCCAATTTAATTAAGATGGTGGAGGGTGGCGGTGAGGGTGGGTGGGCAGCGATAGGTTGGGGTTGGGGGTTGGTATGGGGTGACAACGGTGGTGAGGTTTGGTGGTGGCCGTGGCAAATGATGGCAGGTGGTGGAAGATGGAGGCAGTGGAATTTGGTTGCGCATGTTAGTGGTAGGTTTGGGTGAGGAAGAGTAGACGACGTTATTTTTACTGGAAAAAAAAATGAGGGTGTTACGAGAGTTGAAGATTTCAATAAATCTATGTGCCGCAACCTTTGAAAATATAAATAAGTCATTGCTTTATAAATATGCAGAATGTCATTTGTCTTCCTTCTTCACGTGGGACCATAATTTCAAGGTCGGAATATGAGTACATCAGTATCTGGTCATGAACTCAACTTCTATTTCGGAGTGCTACAAACAGATCAGTTGATGCCACCATTATCTTGTTCCGAATAAGTGGTCGAAGTCCGTGGACTTCACTAAAATTGACCATGCTTGTTCTGCAAGATATGAAAACCTGATCTGGAATGGAATTAGCTAGATTTCTTATATTCTTAGAGATTCCTATAGTACAACACAAGTAATCACACTCTTAAGAAGATGCAATATTTACTCCTAAGTATCCTCTGGTATTCTCACAGTTTAATACAGATTCTATATCCTAAAAGGATTGTTTCTCAACTGGTATAAATACATCCTTATAAAGTTATAAGGTTCATTTTTGGTAGTGCAATCGCACTCTCTATTCTCTAGCCACCGCTTGAGTCTAATATATTTGCTTACTAACTTGGCTGTCAGAGAATTTGCCTGGCACTCCACCGATCCTAAGGTTGCTTGTAGTTGTTACTGTTTTACAGGTAGTCGAGTTTGTGCATCTCCACCCTCCTGACGATGTGCGAATTTGGTTCCAAGCTCTAGGTGGAATAATTTATTGCCTATAATGTTGAAGTAGGCAAATATTGCCCACTTTGTAAGAGTAGGCAAAATTACTCAATTACCTATACCGTTGGAGCAACGTTTAATCTATATGCCTCATCAAAATATATGTATTTAACGACCCATTTACCTATACCATTAGAGACGCTCATGTTAAAGCTCTCGGAATATTGTACCATATAGTCTCGTTCAAATCCCATCCATCAAGTTTTTAAGGTGCATTCATAATTAATTTAGCCTAGATTCTATAGAACTTCAAAGTTTCTTATAAATAAAAATAAGAAAATAAAGCTGCTCAATTTTGAAAAGAAAATATGCGAAACCCTAAACACCAGGAGTTATGTTTTATTTCTTATTCTGTTTTAGTTTCAGATTAAGTAGGCTATTAGGGATATTCTTTCCTGGTATGACTATTTATATACTGTTTTTATTTTTTTTTTATTTTTTATTTTTTTATATCACAAGCAATATAACTATTCTAAACAACACTAAGAGGTGGTGAGATGTTTTGATCTCGACACGCAGTACTATTAGGTTGAAGAAGTATCTACCATAACATTTTGGAACCTATAGTGCGTTTTAATGAGAATCGTCCAAGGAATTGGTATGCGTAAATTATTTGAGTTGAATTACTTGTAGTTCTCTTATTTGGAAGTTATGTCTAACTCAGGGAGAGTATCCAGAAGCATACTCACTTGATCTTAATGTACTCTTTTTCCTACGATTAAGAGCATTTTTTCCACTGGGTTTTTGTTACCTAACGAGATTTTGATGAGGCACCCATCTTGGGATGATTATACTCTGTTGAGTTCACTTTTGTCCTGTTTGACGTTTATTTTAGACATTACGCATACTTCTCACTATTCTCCTTAGTCTATGGGTTTTTCCCATGCTGTGTTTTACCATAGCGAGGTTTTGTGAGTTTTTCTACCAATGCATACTTTCTTTAAATCTAAGACTTGCATACTTTCTTTAAATCTAAGACTCACATTCATCCGTTGTGCTACCAACTTTATCAATTGTTCTACCTTATCTGCTAAAGATCTAATGCGATGTTTGTTTGAGTATTTACACACTCAAGGGGGAGTTGCAGTCATATTAAAATATGAATGTGATTGTGTAAATCCTAGTATATCTAGGGATATCTTTTATATTCCTTTTAGTAGTCTAATTCCTATTAGAGTTGTAATCCTAAAAGGATAAGGATTTAACCTATCCTACTACTATAAATAAGGGCACAATGGGGGTGATACAACACACACCTCACAATTAAATCTCTCTCTTCTCTCTCTCTACCGTCGGCCTCCCTCTCTCTATTCCCTTATAATAGCTCAGTTAAATAGGCCTACAACAATATATATATATATATATATATATATATATATATATATATATATTAACAAAAGATATTATCTACATTAAGGGAGGTGGGGTGGGCTTAGCCTCACAATAGGCTAGCAATAATGTAATTCAAACTCATCTTTGGTGAGAATCGAACTTGAATACCACTAAACCGTAGTACTAAATGTCACCAAAAGATATCTTAACATAAAAATAAACCAAATTGCTAATTTTTTCTAACATTTTAATTATATATAGATATAACGACAATCAACTCATAACGATCTACATATGCATGGAGTAGTATAATTTGTAAACTCATATATATTTTAATTTTTAACACAAACGATATATTTACACAAAGAAATAGGGCATTGGAGTTAAGTTATAGAAAGGGCATGCAATAATAATTCGGTATCAAATTCACCATCTACATAAGTTAAGTCTAAGACCTTGCACTAGCACGTGAAGAAAAATATTACTACTAAAATATAATACTAATTTATGTCTGTTTATTCTGTTAAATTTCTTTTGTGATAATCTGTTCCGTACAAAAGTTTTTCACTTTATACTTCCAAAGGTCGTTCTCCAATTAAGCAGATAAAATAGACTAAGATTGCTCGTAAAGAAGTTGTTTGGGACTTATTTGTAACTTGCGCTTTAGGGTTAGAGTAAATACCAAGTAGAACAACTTTTTAGACCATATTTGTAAAATACGTGATGTATCACAATAAAAAATAAGCACGTTAATCAACACTTAAGTAATAATTCAATCATTAACAGCCACGTCATATAGTTTAAATAGAAGGTTTCCTAAGCATTGCCCTTAGGGTTATATAACTAGGCAGGCAAATCATGGATTTAAGAGTGTATTATGGTACTTATTAATGGAACCGGATCCCCTCGGGATCCAAAGGAACTGAGCCCAAGGATCAAATGATCTGGGCCACTGAAATTTGATCCAACGGTTATAATTATTATAACTTTTAGAGATAGCCTCTATTTGTAGCAGTTTGATTTAATTTCAATGATCTAAATCCTTTGATCTTTTGACTCAGATTTTTTGAATCCAGAAAGGATCCGGTTCCCTTATTAATCATCTATTTTCTAGCAAATTAATCTGGCGCTGTATAGCTGGCTGGCCGGTCATAGCTAGCAATATTGCAGCCACTAGGAAGATTAGCAATAGTGAATCTGATTGATATTCAGACCCTAAGAAAGCGACAATTTCAAATCGTGAAATTAGGATGTTTGTCTTGGGCCACTTGGTATGGAATGTACAGGTAATGTTCTATACCATAAAAAACGAAAATTTTCCATAGCCTTCTACAGTTCTTAACTGCAACAAGAATAATAATTTCGCATGTAATTAAAAAAATAAATTGTGTACAGCTGAAGATGACTTGTATTTTTATGCTCAAACACAAGAAATTCGTTTATATATTCCTTTGTTTTTTCAAGGAAACTCGCGGCCGGCCGGTACAAGAATCTTTCTTTTGATATATGCATAATTTATGCTCTAATTTACATCATCAAGCAAAAAAAGTTACTGGTTAATAGTGAAATTAAGTATGTTAGGTCGACATATCAGAGATAATGTTTCCCAAGCTTGAAAGAGTATCGATCACATAATTGATATCCCAAAAAGTATGGAGCAAATAATGCAGGTGGATATGTCATGTGGTTGTTGATCATGTTTAAGATAAAATCCACCTGCATGATTTGAAGTCTCTATTTAACGACAGCTACAAATATTCTATCACCGTATATAGCTCAAATTCGAATTTATGTATGTCCAACTATGAACTATTTTATAGGACAAAAATATAAGACAAATAAATTGAGGGGTTTGATCAAATAAATTAATTAGATGGCCAGCATATTTGTAACTTTATTTATAAAAGTATTAATGTGATTTCAATAACGGTAAGAGTTAATAACTTTGTTTATAAAAGTATTAATGTGAGTTTAACAACTGTGAGAGTCATACCTTTGAACGTACTAATTATAAATATTACATTCAAATTTTCCGGTCTATTATAAAATTGTAATTCTTATATGAGCTTAATATAATTAGTATGACACTTACCTTTTCCTTATTTACAGTGGAAATCCGAAGAAGAATGATGATCTTCACGGAAGAAGCCGAATACTTTATGAGGAAAAAACTGTCGTGGTCATAAGTATTCTCACCCTCTTCCTCCATCAGATTGTTTTCCTTTTCATATTAACATGTAATTATGGAGTTATATGTTTTGTTTAAGTTATGTATGTCCAACTATGAGCTATTATATAGCACAGACAAATAAATTAAGGGTTTGATCAAATAAATCAATTAGATGGCCACCATAATTGGTTTTTTAGCTATATTTTAGATTGTAAATATTCCATGATCTCCTATATATCACGAGCTCCTACCATATACGACAGTACACAGTCAAAGAACACTTTATATCTGGTTGATACGTCTTTGTTAGGTTAGCAACAAGTTGAGGTTTGATCAAACATTCTAGCAAAGGCAACTCGTATTCAAGTCAACAATTTGTTCTGGAAATTACATATTAAAATGCTTTGTTACGTCCGACCTATAATTTTCTTGTGACCAACGACTGTGATAATCTAAATCTCAGCCGTGGTTGTAGAATTTCTTCAACACCTAGATTTTATTCGATACTCTCAAATCTGTGTTGAATTTCTAAATTGAATACCAATTAATTATAACTGGAAAAGTATTAAGAAGTATAAATCCAAATTGTGGTCTAGCTCATTAAACATACTACATATCTTAAATTTTGGTCAAAGGTATAAATAAGAGCCCTCATCTTAATAATCTAATATACAAATATAAGACAATAGATTTATTCGAGTTCAGTATCTTAAGTGACAACAAAATCTAAAGTTGTCACAACTATACATTAGCAGAGCTACCCTGGGGCATGCCCACGACACCAATAACCTAGTGTTCCTCCTTGTATTTTTTGTCTTCACCTTATAATTAGTTCAAAGAAGACCAAATTTGATGGTGTACAGTTGGAGCGATGTCATATTTTTTATACCTTCTAATTGGAATATTTTTCATACCATCTAATTGGAATTTGGCTGTATCATTTGGACTGGAGATACGAATTTTACTTCGTTGTTCAAGTGGGTTGGTCTTTGTTTGACCGTTTTGTATTACAAAATTCATTTAATTACGTCTGTCATTAATTGTTTCAGGCAACTATCTTCTTATTTAGTCTTGAATTTCATCACAATTTATTTATCATATCCATCAATCATGGAGTTTTAGGTATCTTTTCAATTTATTGAATAGAACTACTAATTGAGTATTTGAGTAACGTAAAATATACAATGCGAGCCTTCTGATATTCTTTTAAGTTTTTTTTTTTTTTCCTTGTGGAAGGCTTATTTACGTACCCTAAATCGTTACTATAAAATCTTGACTTGATCACTGCAATATACAGGTCATGATAAAGTTGTAGATGCACAAAATAATAAGTGTAATATGTATATGTACACAGCCATTGTAGCATGAAAAATATCCTTCAAATATTCTCTTAATCACAACGAATAATAGCAGAATTAATATTGTCCAACAACATAGGAGAGCATAAGCTAGCAATCAAAATTTTCGTCCTGGGGGAATTCTCTGCATAATTATACGTAATGATGACATTGTGGAATCAGCAAGAAATGAAATCCCTGACCGGCAGAGCTCCAATTGTGGAATCAGCCAAGCAAGAATGCCAAGAACATTATAGAAACAGGAAAATAAATAATAATAATTCAGCCGTTGATGTAGTTGTCCAATGCATAAAAAATGCATTTTGCATGAGAACAATTTCAGTTACATAATATTTGATAGTATATCAGAATTAGGCAATATCCCAGGTAGCAAATTCGTCTGCTTCGGATTGGACAAAGAACAAGTTGGACATCAGCAGGTGTACACTTGGCATCTTGCCCCTCACATGATTCTCTCAAAGAATGGTGTAGCGCAACGAAACCGCGGCACAACCAAAACCACGAAAACCAGAGGCTTCTTTCAGAGTGCAGTCACAACAAAAACAATCGCTTTCTCTTTGCAAATTGGCACCACCATCACTGAGTCATTGCTTGCTTGTCTTTAATCTTTGTTAAGCTAACAATTGCTTACTGCCTAGCAATATGTATATATGCTCACTCACCATTCTTTTTTTTTCGGTTAAATTACATAATACCCCCTCGGGTTTGAGATCTATTACAACCTCATAAAACATCTTTAAAACATTTCACTTTCATACATCCCGTACCATTTTATTTCAAAATAACACCTCCATTACATTTTCCATCAAGTGGTTCGTTAAATGCTGACGTGGCATTAGTGGACCCCGTTACACGTCAGCCCACTCCCTCCAAAACTTGCACACATGGAATTGTATAGTCCACGTGGAGCCACATGGACTGACAACATGGCAAATTTAAAATTAAAACGTTTCTTGAATCTCTAACCCACTATTCCCATCCCAATAATCAACACAACCCCACTATCATCGAGCACACCACCATTCCTAAACCCAAAATCGAGAAGGATGAAGTTCTGGTAACCCTAGCCCCGCAGTGAAACCCTACTTCCGTCACGAAACCCTATTTCCATTACTCTCTACCTGTTGATTTCCTATCGGCGTCGTACCCACTACCCATAACAACCCTTAACTGTTAACCCATGACCCGTAACCCACAATCCACAACCCATAACTAACTCCTAATTGCAACGATAAGCAAGTTCTTCGAAGTCAAGGATTCGAAGTTGAAGGCTGAAAATGACCTGGGAAAGGAGGGAGGATCCGTTGGATCCATTCCCAACATACGCTTAGTGCTTTTTGGTTTCTTTATTTTGTGTTGTTCTATAATGCTTGGACTGTTCGAAAACGGTTGGAGTGTTCGAAAATGTTGGGGATTTGAAATTGTTTGTACTTTGTAATTTTGGATCTATATTTCCTAATTTTAAATTGCTTTGTTCGAAAATGGTGGGGAACTAAAAATTGTTTGGTGTTGTCGATTAATGGAGGACTTTTGTCTTTGTTTAATCATGTTGGAAAAAAGCTTGTGAGTTATGTATGTTTGGCAGTGCTTTGTTTATACCTTTATCTGTGCCTTGTGTGTATGATGCTTTATTTATGCCTTTATCTATGCCTTTATCTGGGACACCACATTGTCATTTGTATTATGTCTTTATCTGTGAATTGTTTTGTGGTCTTGGGTCTTGAATTTTAGATTTCATCACTTTAAAATAGGAATTTTTTATGTAGAAATTGGTGTTTCATCAGTTTATAATAGGGTTTTTTTATGTTGCAATTTCAAGGAACAATGACCTATTCACAATCAAAATGTATCACGGTGGACAACTCAGTGAAGACTTTTATGTTGGAGGGAAGGTGGATTTCTTTGACTACTGTGACAAAGATTTCATGTCATTGCTCGAGGTTGACAATATAGTTGAGGAATTGGGATATGGGAATATCTTCATGAGTTACCAGTATAGGATCCTAGGGATGGAAATTCGAAATGGGTTAAAGCCTTTGATGACAGATTCAGATGTTATCAACATGTGCAAATTTGTGCCAAACCACACTCTGATTGATGTGTATATTAAGATGATAATACCTGAAGAATTTGTCTCTCAAGAGATGGAGTTTATTAAGTCATTTGAACCAGTTGCTCAGAGTAGGGTGGTTGTTGAAGAACTTGATGGTGATGAGGATGACCAAGGCAATTTGATAGAGAAAAGGCTAGTGCAAGTGAATAGAGGAAAGGCCAAGCTAGGCATAGAATATCCAGTCAATGGCCTTGGTGGTGAATGTAGTGTGCCTTCCCAATGTGTGATTCAAGCTATTAAAGAAGTGCCTGATGAAATGGGTGATAGAGTAGTTGGTGATGGAGTAGTGGGTGAAGGAGTGCCTGATGAAAGGGTAGCTGATGAAGGGGTGAAGGATGAAGAAGTGGTTGATATAGGTGATGAATGAGCGGAAGAAGATGATGAGAATGACAGTGACTTCATAGAAGAAGAATTTCTTGCTCATGAAGATCACTTACATTTTATGAAGTTTGTAGATGATCATGTGGATGCACAGGAAGATGTAGTGTTGGCTAGCATTAGGGAACAAAATAACCCATAAATTGGGAAGGGATCTCGGCAACAAAGGGAAGAATTTGAAGAAGAGATTGATGTCTTGTTGGTGAGTCAGATTATAATTCAGATGGCCTTCATAGAGTGCATGAAGATAAAGACGGTGGTCGAAGCAACAGTGAGCATTATCTTGAGTTTAATGAGAAGACTGACATGAAGAACCCACACCTGTCCTTAGGGTTGATATTTAGGGATGCCGCACATTTCAAAAAGGCAGTAGTTATGCATTCTATAATAAATGGGTATGAGGATTTCCATTTTCCACGAAATGAGAAGTTCAAGGTTGATGCAGCATGCAAAGAAGGTTGTTTGTGGCTTGTCAAGTGTGGGAAGATGTGCAATTCAAACAGCATGCAAATAAAGAAGATTTTGGATCACCACACATGTGGTAGATTATGGATGAATAGGAATATGAGACAGTCTTGGCTTACTGAGCAGTACTTGAAAATGATCCAAGTTAATCCAACATGACATGTTGAGTCTCTTATGGACACCATTGAAGCTGAATGGAAACACTGTTGCTCTAAGATGAATATGAAGATTATACAGGGTAAGCATGTTAAGCAATACATAAGATTGTAGGATTTTGCTGAGGAAATTAAAAAGACAAACCCAGGGAGCACTGTGAAGATAAAGTTGAATGAAGGAAGGTTTCAAATGATGTATGTGTGTTTGGGTGCATGCAAGGAAGGTTTTAAGCATGGCTACAGACCCTTGATTGGTTTAGATGGTTGTCATTTGAAGCCTCAACATAGTGGTCGATTGTTGGTTGTTGTGGGGATAGATCCCAATGATGAAACTTGGGTGATAGCTTATGCAGTTGTCGAAATAGAGAACAAAGATTCCTGGACTTGGTTCTTGGAGATTCTGGGCGAGGATATTGGGATTATAAATCAGCATCGTTAAACATTCATTAATGATAAGCAGAAGGGTTTAATTCCTGCATTCTTGGCGGTTTTTCCCGATTGTCACCACAGGTTTTGTGTGCAGCATTTGTACACAAACTATAGAGAACAGTTTAAGGGTAAGGCATTGAAGAATGCTTAATGGGCTGTTGCCAAGACCACTACAATTCCTCACTTTAGAAGAGCCATGGAGGAGCTTAGATTGTTGAGCAAAGATGCATATGATTGACTCATGAAGAAACCTGCCATTCACCGGAGTAAGTTCCATTTTCAAATGCATACCAAGTGTAAAATATTGCTAAACAACTTGTGTGAAAGTTTCAATGCTGTGATAGTGAAGGCAAGGTCGAAACCAATTGTAACCATGATTCAGATCATTCATACCATGTTGATGATAATGATTCAAATGAGAAGAGACATTATAGTGAGACAACCTGGAGATTTGTGCCCCAAGATTAAGAAGAAGTTGGAGGTTGCAAAAATAGAGAATGGTCGATGCATTGCTCAATGGTCTGGTGGGACTAAATTCCCAGTGGATATTGGAGGGGTGACCAATTTGTTGTTGACTTGACTGAACGTACAAGTTCATGTCGGGGATTTGACCTCATTGGTCTTCCATGTAGCCATGCCATTGCTGTTATTAATTACAAGAGGGAGAAACCAGAAGACTATATGGATGTTTATTATTCCAAGGTCAAGTACTTGGAAATATATGGACACTTGATCCAGCTAATGAATGGGATGTCAATGTGGGATGCCACTGAAAATCCACTTATCCAGCCTTCTCTATATACTAGACAACCTGGATGACCCAAGAAAAAGAGAAACAAAGAGGCTGCAGAAAAGGAGAAAGAAGCTAATCCTACACAAAATAAAGCCACTAACAGAAGTGGAGATATTCCACAGCCACGACAGCTCTCAAGGAAAGGCCAAAGGACCATCAAATGTGAAATATGTAAAAAAGAGGGCCACAATACCAAGACTCATCACAGGCATCTTCCTACAAAACAAGAGGTGACATATAACCTAGTACAAAGTTAAATGACTTCTAAGTTGATTTAAGACTTTATTAATCTTGAAATTCTTCAATTTGTTCTAGGCATCAAGTTCTGCACATAGAGCATCTACTAATCCAAGTGGTGTACCAAGGAAGAGGGGAAGGAAACCCAAGGTAAGCACTGTTTCACTTGTTTTATTTAGTTAGGGTTTGTAAATGAATTTGTGGCCTATATTGTGACAACTTAGGGATTCTTTTGTATGCATTGGATGTGGATATTCTTTTGTGATAACTTGTGGCCTATATTGTTGTTGATTTGGATATTGTTGTACTGAACATTGGATGTAGGCATCAAGCACAGCTGTATGAGGTAATTCAGAGGTCCAAACAAATAGAGGAGTGAAGAAGAGAAAGACAAGGCAACCAAGAAAGTGAAAAGTGTTGCCATACAAGGACAAACTGGGTTTTTTTATGTTGGAATTTTTTGCTAGTGGATGGAATTTTTTGTGAATGTTGGCAATAGCTAGGAACTGCTTTTTTGCTTAGCTAGGAACTGCTATTTTGCTCCCAATTGGATTTGTAGCTTATTAGGAATGGTTATTTTGCTACTAGCGGGATATCCTTTTGGGAACATGCTAGCTTGTTAGGGTTTTTTTTTTATTGTTATTTCCAGTTGAACTCCTAGATGTTAGCCTTGATTGCCAATATATGTAACATGCTTGTTATTTGGTTACCAAGAAAGTGAAATATATTGCTACTTTAGTTGCCTATTTGGATATTGGAATACATGTTTGCCTATTCATTGATTACTAGGTTCAATTATGTCGGAATATGCATTTCTGCATTTTGGATTGCATCTAATGCAATTGTTCATAATTTAGCCACCAAAACCCATAAAGAAATAGGAATTTTTTTTAAAAAATGGCGGGAAAATTTTGAAATTTGAATTTTTGGCCACGTGGCACTTTTTGCTAAGTTGGCATGACGTGGCAGATGGATATCCACATGTGCAAGTTTTGGAGGGAGTGGGCTGATGTGTAATAGGGTCCACTAATGCCACGCTAGCATTTAACAAACCAATAGATGAAAAATCTAACGGAGGTATTATTTTGAAATAAAATAGTGCATGAGGTATGAAAGTAAAATGTTTTAAAAATATTGTATGAGGTTGTAATAGACCTCAAACTTAAGTGGGTATGTAATTTACCCTTTTTTCACACAAACATATTATTACTAATACAAGTAACATCAAATTTTTTTCAAACAGATATCATGAACTAATTAATCAAATTTATAAAACTCATAACCTTCCTCTTTAATAATCTACTGGCCAATTTAATTATGACCACCTAAAATTTGTAATTATTCTTTTTTTGGTTAGGCTGTAGTATTTTTTTTTTTTAAGTAGAAATTAGGTTCTCATCCTTATTTTGCTACTTCATTGATTAAAACCTTATTCTTTTATAATTTTTGATCAAGATCCTTGGGTATTAATAAATCTTTAATTATGTCAATAATACAATATTTTTTATTTTTAAATATATTCCTTTAGTGTTAAAAATGTTACCATTAGTATATTTATATTTATGGCTAAAATTTTTATCATATATTTTTATTTTTAGTTTGTACCCATTTTTAATTTGCAAACCTTTTTTTTAATTTGTTCCAATTTTCATTTTCAGTTTTAATTTGTACCCATATATTAATTTCTTTTTGTGCCACATATTGTTTAAAGTTTTATTTGTATTTGTGCCCATGTGTTTACCGTCATATGACATTGTATAATTAATCAATGATAGAAAAATTACATACAGTGTATTTATGTTTTATGGCTAAACTTTGTATCATATGTTTATATTTTTAGTTTGTACCCACTTTTAATTTGCAACTTTTTTTTAAATTTGTAGTATTTTCTTTTTAGTTTTAATTTGTACCCATGCATTAATTTTTTTTTGCGCTCATATTTTTTAAAATTTCATTTGTACTCATAATTTTTTAATCTTTTATTTGTACCCTAATTTATTTATAATGTACCCATTCTTCTTTATTAATGTACCACTTTGTTATATATGAAATGTACCAATTTTTTTAACACTATGGATACATTCTTTTGCCATTTATTATTTCTTATTGTTACATAGTTTTTATCCATTTATTTAATCAAAATGTTTGAATTTTTTTATTGTAGCCATTTCTAATAGTATTATAATAAGGAATTTTAAATTTATAGGATTATAAATTTCATAAAATATCAAACAATTAATGTCACAACTATAAAAATATAAATATTAATGGTAACATAATGAGGTGTACAAAGTCAAGAGACTTTGATCAAAGTTTGAATACCATTAAGGTTTTAGTCAAAGAGTATTAGAGACTAGGGACTGCATCCAAAGTATCCCTTTTTTTTTTTTTGGTTTTTAAAAAGGTGCTAATACTATTTAGTTTGCATGATAATTTTATAATAGAATCATGTACACGCATAACAATTTAATTACCTTAGCAGTGTAACAGGGAATTTTGACGAATTCTAGAATCAATCATTTTGAATTCCTTCCAAGGATAAGTTACTATGGGGATTAAGCTCGACTAATCTCATGTTAATTTATATAAAATCTCGTGATTTTGCTTCTTTTCACCCCGTTTGGACTCGGTTAGAACACAAAAAGGGGTCTAAAAGCTTTGCTTTTTGTACGTTCTTACGTTTATAGCATATGTACACTACAAAATGTCCTCGGAACGCATTGTACATTGTTGCAAATGCCACCCTGTCTGACAGTCTGAGTTAGAAGTGGCTACAATTATTTGATAACGACTTAGTTTCAATTTTTGTTTTCATTTTTTCGAAAATTGAAAACTGAAAATTTGTTTGTTAACTTTTAGTTTTCAATTTTCAAACAAATGAAAACAGAAAATTACATTTTGGATGGCCGTTTGATAACAATTTCGTTTTTTGTCACATCCGGCCTAGGGCGGATCACTTCTCGGGCCCGCTCCACCACCGTAGCACGATATTGTCCGCTTTGGGCTTACCATTCCCTTACGGTTTTATTTTTGGGAACTCACGAGCAACTTCCCAGTGGGTCACCCATCATGGGATTGCTCTAGCCCCTTTCTTGCTTAACTTCGGAGTTCCTACGGAACCCGAAGCCAGTGAGCTCCCAAAAGGCCTCGTGCTAGGTAGGGATGAGAATATATATTTAAGGATCACTCCCCTGGGTGATGTGGGATGTTACATTTTTAGTTTTTTTTTTTTACTTTTTTGAAAACCGAAATCTAGTTCGGTTACTACTTTCATCTTTCAAAAAAAAAAAAAAAAAAAAAAAAAAAAAGAAACGAAAACTACTTTCTTGCTGGTGATAATAATTTTGTTTTTAGTTTTTGTTTTCACTTCTTGAAAACTGAATTCTTGTTCAGTTACTATTTTCAGTTTACAATTTACAAAAAAATGAAAACTGAAAAATGACTCTTGATAGGATTTTTACGACACGAGCAAAAGGGTTAAAAACACCTATAATACTTGGAAGAGAAACAAGGATATTGTAGTATAGATGACTTTAACAAGATCGTTCTCTACAGGAATTATTAAATAATTCATATTAAACCAAATCTCAATTAATTATTTAAAAGCAAAGTTTTGGGATGATTGATTTTATGACCTAATTAAATAAAATTGAACTTAATAAAAAAGAGTGGAAAAATATGCAATATTAAGAGAAGGAGAAAGAAACAGTTTTTAGAAATCAAATTGAGAAAGCATTAGAGTTCCGCCGTCACCTTAACAATATATGCCTACTTGGACCCCTAATATAGAGCATATATCAAACATACAATCAGTCTATGGTATTTAGATCAAATCTAAACATGCATGACTCATTACGTTTTGTAAAAATCCTCTGAAAAACCATGCAACCCTTAAAACGTGGTATTCATCCTAAGTGAACTTGCATAGATTAACCACAAGAAGCCTTCGTCAATTTTAGGGACCGACCTCCAACCAAAATTGCATTAAATTACTTTTCTGAACATCGTAATGTCGCGAATCATCAAAACACTTAGATAGTTTAAACCGGTGATTAATAATTTAAAAACCTGCATGCATATTATCATAAGTGAATTGAAAATGAACTACATATTCTTGCAAAGGCTCATGGCCTCAAGCTAGCAAAAGAGATTAGTTACACATATTCATAATTAAAATCAAAAGGAATTGTAAAGATCAAAAATACCTTGAATGTAAAAGTTTGAAAATCTCTAAGCTTGGCCAATTTCCTCTCTCAGATATTGCATAGAAGAATAAGGAATTAGGGTCGGCCAAAAGGCTTATTTAAACTACTATAATTAAATCCTCCAAGTAAAAGGTCTTAGAATTATAAGACTGGGAAACCAAATAAATTAAAATAAATTACACAACATAATCCTAAATTGACTAGTAAAATTCGCTCAAAATCTGTACAGCCACGTTTTGGACCCATATTTGCTCCAAAACCAACCCAAATAGCAGGATTTAAAGTTTGCAATATTCTGAACACTTCTCTAGAAGGCCACGAATCCATCAGAAGTCCTTGAGCTCCAAAAATGGCAATTAACCACAAAACGTCACTTTCTAACACCGCGCATGCTTCTTTATTTTATCATCAGAAAATAACCGTATGGTGGAAAAAGCCGAAATTTTGTTACGAACAAGGCAAGGAATTGCGAACATCCTCCAATTTGAATAACTCCAAAATTCGTCCGTCTAGTCACGTTTTGCTCCAGAAGAAATCGAATGTCCTATATATTATATTAACACCCCACATATTGTTGAATAAACCTCACATACTTAATGCACCCCACATTTATTTTTTCAATTGAAAATTATCTTAATATACCCCCACATACTTCCCCAGAATACCCTTACATTCCACATTTTCAAAATAAACATTACTTTTCTACATGCACCCCACATTTTCTATACACCCCACGTTCTTCAAATTTTATAACACTCATTTGTTTCTTGAATCTCTCCTTGTTCAAAGTTTTCCGCGTTAGTACCCCTCCCATTAAGGAAACTTTGGAAGTTCTTAGCAGTAAACCCCCTTGTTTATCAACCACAATCACCTATTGCTCCTCACTTGTGAGGGCAAAAACCATGTCCATCATTGCTCCTTCCACAATCTCTAAACTTCACTTGGTTGTTCTAGCGATTGTTTCTGCAGAGTAGTCGTACTCCAATAAACATCCAGCAGACAAAACTGAAACATTCCTACAGCGATACCGACGTGAATAGAAATCCATAATTTAGACCACCCTCGCCACTTATGGGCTGCTGCTACGAATCATACACCTCAAGAACAAAACTATTAATATTGTTGATTAGTAGCAGCAGTGACATTGTAAATAAATATTAGGCTTGAATTAATAATAGGCTTAAATAAATATTAGGGTAGTATGGTTTCCTGGGGAATCACAGGCAGGCATTTGGGAAGAAAGAAAGGAATCCTATAAAATAAAAAAATTGATCTTGATTCACAGTTTGAAGCCCGCAACATATGTTCGAAAGATAATTATGATACTTTTATAAAGTTTAATAACCCAGAAAAAGAGAAAGGGATTGGGTATGGAGGGATGGGCATATACGTGCAGTAAACGTTTTCAAAAAGGTAGTTTCATTCGTTAGAGTTTGTTCAATAATGAAGGATAGGAGAGGCTTTGATAGTTAAAAAAGATAAACAATATGTTAAAAGTGATTTGTAGTGTATTCAGAAATTTCTTATTTTTATTAAACCTAATAAAGTCGAAATTATCATTGCATAGTAAGGTACATAAGTAATTTAGTATTATAGGGTGCGTTCAATATTACGTGGGTACTAATAAAAAAGTCAAATTGTAAAGCAAAATATCAAATTCTACCAAAATAATTATTAAAACATACTAAGAACAGGATAAAGTATATAATATGAAATTGACCGTCAACTCTCGAGTTTTCAAAAGTTGGCCTTGAATTTTCACTTTTTGGTTTTCAAAATTTTCAATTAAAAGAAAAAAAAAAACGAAACGATTATCAAATACTCCATAAGTTTTAAATTTTAACCTTGAATTTTCACTTTTTGGTTTTCAAAATTTTCAATTAAAATAAAAAAAACGAAACGATTATCAAATACTCCATAAGTTTTAAAATTTAACCTTGAATTTCTACTTTTTGATTTTCAGAATTTTGGGGAGAGAGAGAGAGAGAGAGATGAGGACGTGGAAATGAATCTATATGGCAGCTTCTGGTTGGTTGGTTTGACAGGTTTGGTAACTGCAAGCCAATGAGGAAGAAATGACTATGCTACATGTCAGCACATTTAACCCATTTTGACGAAATAGAGAATCCGATCAAAGTTGAGCATACATCGAGTTACATGATGGACAGTGACAATGCTTCAGGGAGAAAAGTGAGATTAAGTTTGAGTTCAAAGAAGTATTGCAAAAAATAAGCCTATCATTTTCTCATATTATAGTATAATATTTTGGAAACATATCAATTTATGTCTTTTAAGTTATTCAGCTGTCTAATCATTCATTAAATGGGTAATACGACGAGTGTGGAACAATTTATGAGCTAAAGTCTCCACCAACACTTGCAACACATGACAAAAAAAAAATAAAAAAAATAAAAAAACACGCATTGTAGAGCTTCCTCCTAAATCGATGCTTTGTATCCTAAAACCATAACCAATCATACAATTTGGTCAAAATGTTCAAGCTTGGCTTATACAACAAATCAAAACTGTCCTACTACTACATAATGATACGTCATCAATACAATGATACATTAGACATTTAAACGAATTAAGAAGCGTAAGTTGATACAACTTTAAAACTTCATAATGCAATATGAGAAAATTCAAAACTCATAACCAATTTTGAAAACCACCTCAAAAATTTAAAGCATATAAATTTAGTAAGCCCAAAAAACTTAAAGGTACTTAGCAAAAATTCTACTTTTACCATAGTTTTCACTTTTCATACAACAATTGTATTACCTTTCTAATAAAAGTGAAATCCACTTATATCGTTAAACTATGTGTCTATTAAAGAGGTAATACAAATATAATATTAATAATATAATAAATGTAAAATTACTCGGTTCTTAGTAAGGTCAAATCGTAAACATACCTCTATTGTACCATCAAATTACAAGTGGAGTAGCTTAAATTATTGAGTTTTCTCTACAACTCTTCTTCTATATCTTTTGGCCCACAACCATGTGAAACTTGGTCCGTACTATCTTCCATTAGTCCACACGTGTCTCAAGGGCCCCAAAATATTTGTATTCACTTTTGTTTTTGTTTGAGCCTTGGGCCTTTTTCCATGGGTCGGTGCCTTGGGCTTAAACAACTCTCTTTTTTCACATTTGACATACTATATATTTTGAGTAATAGACTGTTTCAGAAAGAAAACAAACTTGTGATAAGATTGATAGGGACGGATCAAGGGAAAGGTATAGAACACCCTTGTGTATATTTGGTAATGACGTAAACAATCACGGGGTGATCTAGTGGTTGGGGACGAATTTTAGGTCCGAATTTTAAACGGCACATCCTAGGTTCGATCCATGATGTTGGTGAATTGCAGAATGGTGGTCAGAGGGAGACTGAAATGCATTTGTGAGTCTTTTCGGTCCCCGAAAGGATGGACTGGCATGACTAAATCACCAACTAGTCCCTTTTAAAAGAAAGAAGGTGATGAGGTAATGTAGATATTCTCTCTATGTGTTTGATATGTCATTTATATATTCAATTAGTTGTTATGGTTCTTGCTGAAAAAGGACTACAATATTATAACTTGTACGAAATTAGATGTGTCTTGATTTGGTTAGCTCAATTTGATCAACGTGAAATGGGTCATTTTTATAGATCAAAGGAATGGTGGTTGATAGTGTGGCAAATAATATGAGCTTTAATTCTATGGGCAATGTTGTGTTTGATGATATCTCGAAGGTTATTTGGATTGGGGTTGTTTCTTTATGTTGATTTTTCCTTTTGTTCGGTGTTTTGCTTGGGCCTTAAGCCCCCTTTGTAACTAAATAAACGACGGAGCAAAATTTGGATTTTTATTAACAAAGTTAAGTGTTTTGCTTCATTTTTTTTCCCTCAGTTTATGAATTTGGATTTTTATTGAAATTGTGAAACTCAAAAGTTGGGGATTATGTACAATTTTTATAGGGTCAAATATAATTCATGTGAATGTAAAAAAAATTTCAGATTGTAGACGAAAGCTGAAACACACAAAGGAGACCGATTTTTTGTTACTTGGTTTTCGAAAAAAAAATGTGTCAAAGGATCGTAGGTACTGAACAAGGAAGAAGATGAATATGATGGAGAAATAAAATCTTACTCGAGGACCACCCTGGGACTCTTGTGTTCTTCTTTTCCATTACCAATTCATCCTCGATTAAATACCTAGGCAAGGAGAAATCAAATTCATCTGCCAAGACATATGCTTATGTGATGAACAATGACAGCAATAACAGGATAAATTAGTAATTGTATGTTACAACTAAACATAAAAATTAGATGGAGGGATTTCAAAATAACAATTAGTAATTACTAACTGTATGATATTCGATCATTACCTATTTTTAATATTGAAAATTAAGACTTTGTTAAATCAAAGAAGAAACCAGGATTAAATGTTTAACAATTATGAATACAACTCATCGTTCAGGATGTATATAATTTTTAACAAGCCCACGGTTTTAATAGGATTAGAGAGTTTGAATTTCTTCTAGTTAAATTTGTGTTTTGATTAGGTATGTGATTGAACCAATGAAATTCTTCCATTAAAACATAATAAGGAGTAGAAGCCAGCGAAGATATATTTAATTGTGGGAATAATTAATTAAAGAACTTGACGAACAAGTAAGCTTTCTCTATCACTGACTTTTATATTACATACATCACAAACATGAATTTTGTCCATGTGTATAACCAAATAAATGAAGAAAATTTTGGACAAGTAAATTAACCAATCTCTTTCGTGCCTTACATTCTAGTGTCAAATGTATTCATCAAGTTTCGAAGCCGCACATTGAATTAATGGAACCAAACAGTCAAAAAAAAAATTATTATAATTGATCCAGTGGACTAATCACTTAGTACTATGAACCTATAGTCTAATGATATTTTTCTTCACTTGTAAGTAAGATGCTTTAGGTTCAATTTTGCCAAAGACGAATTTAAACCACTTTATTGCTAGTTCATTATGAGGCTAAACTCACCTCCTTCTTAGTATAGATAATATCGTTTATTGAAAGAAAAAAAGTGATCAAGTAGACTAATCAGATGATCTGCCAGGAATAGTTTTAGCTACAACTTTTTTGCAGTCGTGGCTATCTCCATTGCCACTCACCTTTGCAATTCCTATATACAGAATCCAAAAATGCATTTCCTTTTTTATTCTTCTTTTTTTTTTCGCCTACAATGCTGATCACCACATGCCCTTTGAAAATAAGTCCTTTTCTAATTACAACTAAGCAATCAAGAACCAATGAGACACGATTATATCCCACACACAATTTGCATCACACATTTAGGCATGAAGAGCAACAAAGGGGGCAACAACTCTTAAGGGCCGTTTGATAACACGCATCTCGTTTTCAATTTTTTTTTTCATAATTTTATTTTATTTTATTTTTTTTCAATTGTGTTCCCTTCCAACAAATTAAAAAAATACTATCCAATCTATTACAAGCATGAGCAGGCACATACGTAAAAGAATATGACCGCATCTGTTTGCCTTCCAACGCTTCTTCCTTTTTTTTGGGTTGCCTAATCCTAGATGGAATGTAACGATGTAGGAATTCATATGTTTAGTACCTATTTAGATATACTCAAATGACCACTTCTCATAATTGAAATATGTATATAACCCTGGTCTGATCTAGTTTGGTACGGAATGAACGTATAATCATAAAACTGACTTGATCATCATATTATGGATTATGAATTCATAACCCTAGTCCAGTCCAATTTTGAACGTAACAACAAACCTATTAATTCTTGTAGAAGCTAATTTTAAAGTCTTGCCATGAAATGACATTACCTAACAGAACAATCAATATTCTAGAAATAAACAAACACAAAAGAAAAATTAGCTTGGACATGGTTGCTACTTTTCACTTCAAAAACTGTTCCTATAATACTCAGCCACTTTGATGCATTTTGAAGACAACAACAGTTATATATGTAGGCATTATTGCTGTCCTAAAGATAGAATTTTGCCGGAATGTGAAAACAAACCTAATAGTTTTTCAAAACATGTCAAATGTTCTAGAAGATCATATATTATATTGTAGGATAAAATTACACATGTATGTCCAGCTCCAGCTACACAAGCCGCCTTAACTAATGGATTTTCTTTTTCAAAAATCCACACCAAACATTTACAACCAACAAAAAGAATCAAACTCCCGTAAACACATGGGCACCATTGCCACACCCAAACCCTACATCACCATTAATCATCACATTCAACACCAAATAAACGACAAATTATCCTTTTTATTGAAAAAAAAAATCCTAAATAATTATTTTTTTGATGAACGATAAGATTATTATACTAAAATTTATCTAAATTAACAGCGGGTGAGATTCGAACGAGGATGCTGAGAGATAACAACACTACTCTTAACTAATTTCATTAAACCCAAATCCGCCTAAATAAATCCTTCTAATCCTCCGTAAAAAAAAAAAAAATTATTTTCCTAGTGGGGTTCCACCCTTGTCATTAGTCAACCTTCAAAACTCCTTGCCTATAAGCCCACACGACTCAGTCAATCCTTCGTTTCATTCCCTCTTTGCTTTATACCTCTGCACAAACCTCATGGAGTAGCGCCAACCCTTTTTTTCTTTTTCTCACCTTCCTATTTTTTTCTTCTCTTTCGAGCAACAAACCTTAATAACTTGCCGCCAGTCATGAAATACAACATTCATGCCGTCTTGCTGTGGATGCTCAGCTTCCTCCTGTTGTCGCAGCTGATCACAGCCCAAACCACAGCGCCTTCTCCGCCACAAGCCAACGGCTCAAGCTCGTCTAAATTCGACATCAAGATGGCGGTGGTGATGGTGGTTCTCGTAATTGTATTCTTCATCTTGGGCTTCCTCTCCGTCTACACCCGTCAGTGCGCCCAGACCCGCCTCCACGGGCGCATGGTTCGAAACGGTTCCCGCATGGCGCGTGGCCTTGACCCCGCCGTCATCGAAACCTTCCCCGCCTTCATATACTCCGATGTCAAGGCGCTCAAGCTCGGGCAGGACGCTCTTGAATGTGCCGTATGTTTACAGGAGTTTCAAGACCATGAAACGCTGCGTTTGATCCCCAAGTGCGATCACGTATTCCACCCCGATTGTATTGACACGTGGCTGCTCTCTCACTCGACTTGCCCGGTTTGCCGGACTTACCTGGTTCCTAAACCCGGAGAAGAGCCATACACTTGGGTTGATCCGACTGAAGACGACATCGAGTCGGGTCAACCTGACACTGGGCCATGTACGGTAGAAGCACCCTCACCTCCACTACCGTCGCATATGCCACCCCGCCAAGTGTCAGTTCGGATGGTAGAAGATCAAATCAAAGAGGAGGAATCTCCATCTCCAGCTCCTCCAGTGTTTATCAATTTGGTGAATGGAAGTGAGGCAACCAATCAAAGAGGCCCACCTCGGTCTAGGTCAACGGGTTTTGGACCGCCTCGGTCAAGATCAACGGGGATGCGGTTCACCGGAATATTATTTCCACGATCACATTCGACCGGACACTCGCTGGTTCAACCGGGTGAGAACGTCGAAAAGTTTACACTAAGATTACCGGACGAGGTACGGGCTCAACTTGTGAATTCAGCCTTGATTCGTAGCAGGAGTACCAACGTGGCATTCCCAAGGGCCGGCAGTGTGAGAAAAGGTTTAAGGAGTGCGAGTGGGCGTGGAAAAATCCCCGGTTTGTATGAACGGTCTGACCCAAGTTCGCGTTCGAACCGGTCGGGGCGATCGAGCCGCTGGGCTTTCTCATTGTTGCCGCCTTTTGTGTCTCGGAACGGGTCCGTTAGGAACCAAGTTGGTGATAACGACGTTGCAACTGTGTCGGCAGCCGGGCCATCGGAATTGAATAGAGCACCGTTGGACAACAATGGTGGCGATCAACGATCAACTGATGCCTTGCGGCCGAAGGATCGTGTTTAAACAAGGAATACGTTAAGGTAGTTTGAGTAAATTGAAATTTTGTACATATATTTTTTTTTTTTAAGTATAGTTCATTTTCTTTGTTTTTATTCATTTCAAATTAAATTGTGAGAGGGAATACGTGTAAGAAAATGATGTGGTACCTATTAGTTTCAAAAATTTGAATATGAAATTTTGATTTGTTGTGACAAAGAAATTGAATACGGATGCCTTGCTAAGTAATAATGTTGAAAAATTACTGTTCTTTTTAGGAGACTCGTCCTAATTTTAGTGTAAAAAGAAGTTTATGTTACTACTAGATATAAAGGATTCCATGGATTCTTTCTTTTTCTGATAGGTGAGTTGATGTTTGTTTGTAAGTTGATAACTTGATGGGCATAGGGTTTCCATACAAAATATCCCATTATAAAATCCGAAACGTTTTTCGCTTGCGATTAGCATACTTTTACCGTACAACTTTTTTTTTTTGAATCTTCCATTTTTTTAGTTATCATTTAAATATTATCTCTATAAAAAAATCAATCCGATCGGTGATCATTTGGTTATCCAAATGTATAAAACAAATCAACAATTCTGTATCAAGTAACATCTTTATAATAAACTGTCAATTTCACTTTAAAAATTTAAATGGCTAAATGGTCTTCGAGTTGATTAATTTTTTCAAAGATAATCTTTAAACGATTTTGATTGTGAAAATTGTATGTTGAAAAGACGTTAATTGCAAGAGGTGAACAACTGTGATGAATGCAAACCGATGTGAGCAATTGGAAATAGAACATTCATTGGAATATTGAGAGAAATATCTCAATCCTTCATAAAGTAACATAAACATGAAAGTTTACCGTTGGACACTAAACAATTAAAATGTCTGTGGGCCGTTATCCTAAATATATTGGGATGGTCAAAGCATTTTTTGTGCTGCAAATTAATACAAATTAATATAATTTAAATAAGCAAATGTAGTTAAAAAATATATTTTAGAAAAAAAAAATAATGCAAATGTAAGAGTTTGGCAGTGCTGTGAGTTTTGGTCTTCTTTGATTGCTGGGCTCACGTTTTATATGCAGTGAATCAAACCATATCAAGTTTGTATTCATGTGTTGAAAGTCAATGTTTACCAACTATTTAAATAAAATTTTGTTTTCAAGTGCGTTTCCAAACCAATGAAGAAAACAACATTATAAAAGAATGAAGACTTCGATGTAATCCAGGTCTGCGGACAGCCAACGCACCCTTCTTCGAGCAATCCTCTGTTTTTCTAGTTTCCAGACGTATGCAAGATGAATAAATGATTTAGTCGTTTGCTGTTTATTGTATAAGCTAAAATGCAAGGAGAAATGTATTTTTGTCATACCAATTTCATCGCATGGCAATGTTTATTCGATAGATAGTACATGTTTTTGATATATGACAAATGTTAAACTTGGTTGCATGGGAGAATCTTTTATCCAAGAGAAAAACTTGTGCATGACTTAACTTGTCACTGAATTATACTGAGTAGAACTACAATCCCATCAAAAATTGACACGTACTAATTTTTAAATATTATTTCTTATTTATAATTCATATTAAAAGATTTCAGAATACACACATTAGTTCTAAATAGGAAACATAAACAATTAAATTATAAACTTATCTCCTTCAGAATTCAATGGAAAAGATTGAGGACATTCAGATTCGTCGGCAAGTTTTTCCTCTATATGGTCCAATATTTTTTTTCTTTTCAAATTATGATCAAATTAATTGAAGAGACGCTATGTTCTTGACGGATATAAAAGAAGTTTAAATTGTTGACGAATATGATCCTGTTTACAATACTAAGTCGAACCGCAGCATTCAAAGATCAAATTATCAGAAGTTAAAATTGTATTTTCATAGCTCCCTGGTCTCCCTTTTCCTTGTAAGTGTTGAAAGAAAATTATGCAACTAATTAAACGGATAAATGTGTTAAACAAAACAAGTATGGAAAATTGCAATGGACTGATTAATATAGGATAAAACCTAAGATGTGATGTTGCTGCTGCCTTATTCACATGTGAATGTGCTTGACAAAACCAAAACCCAGGATTAAACCTCTTGGCTACGGCCCCATTCTCAATTTCTTGGGCTAGCTCTACCCTCCAGTTTTGGCATTGAGTGGTTCTTTGTATACCCAAATTTCATCTTTGTACATTTATTAATTTTATCTAAACGAAAAAGATGCTATCCCATATATATATATATATATATATATATAATTACTACAACGGGCTTAGTGATTACTCAAAAAAAAAAAAAATAATTTTCTTTGGAAATCTGTGGAGTTTTGAAACAAACAACATGGTAACTAAGTGACTGATTAATTTCGCGGTTGTTGATTCACTTCAAAAACGTTCTTTGTTCCTCATATTTTGTCTGATTATAGTGCAAATTTTGCTTCATGAAATAAAAGAACCATGCAGTCACATATAAAACAGATAATTATGCCATCAGCGAAATTCCTTAATTGACGAGAAAGCCTTTATAATTTATACAAAGAAAAGAGTGTGCAAAGAGAATAAAAAGCAGGTGTCCAGAGAGAAATAAATTCATAAAAAAGTAAAAGAAGTGCACTCTTGAAAGTTTAGTAAATTATATTGGGTTAACCTCGGTTTATTACCTTCAAGTTTCGTGGTTTTCAACATTTAGTACATGAAGTTTTTTTTTATCTCAGAGTCATACCTAAAGTGTTAATTTTAGGACAGTTTTATACATCTATTAGTCTGGCTGTTAAGTCTCTCGTTAATTGATGATGTGGCGCCCACATAAACAATGACTTGACGCCATGTGTCAATAAAGGTCCCACGTGGAGAATGATTGGGCGCCACATCATTAGTTAACGGAAGACTTAACAGTCAGACTAACGGATGTATAAGACTGTCTCAAAATTAACACTTTAGGTATAACACTAGAACGAGAAAAACTTTATGTACTAAATATTAAAAACCACGAAATTTAAAAGTAGTAAACTGATATTAACTCAATTATATTTGTAACTATAATGCCTCAATCTTGGGCCCACATTCTTTCACGTGGTCTATGACTTCATGGGCCAATTGTAGTTCAAACAGTGGCTACCGGCGTCGATCTTGTCGATACTGGACGGTCTTCACATCCATCTTTATTGACCTGTTGTGAATATCCTCTATGTTCTTGCTTCATCAGATTTTTTCATTCATTTTATGTGTTAATGACTTGTTCTTTTTTCCTTTTCTTCTTTTCTTTGGTTTTTAATATAACTGATGTTGGAGAGAAGGGAAATTAAAAATTTCACTTGTTTGAGTTCAAACTTTTTCCTCCTCGTAGTTCAAATAAATTTAAGAATTTTTACGACTCACTTTATTCTCGTCTGTTATGTTTAGGCAGAAATTAACACCAAATTTTTTGTTTGTTCAAAACTATCTTAAGGGTGGTTCCGCCAGTTCTGCCTTTCCTTTTCAGTTTTTATTACCTCCAATTTATGTATCCTCCTACAAGAGCCTTCATAACTGCATATTTATATCCAACTATAGGTCAATTTTATCTTCATAATTGTGTATGTATGTATCAAATCATAAGTCAATTTTATTTTGAGAGATGGCAAGAAACAAAATTGCATGATGAAATTGGGTCAATCATGTAATATTCCGAAAATTTGAAGTAGTGGATTAAGAGTGGATTACTTGCGGGCATGTGGCCATTGTTCGTAAAACTAATTTGTCTTATTTTAATGTTAGATTTTTATCACAAATGGTCCCTAAAATTGAACCACTCAATCAAGATGGTCCTTAAAATTGAAAATCGACAGTGTAGTCCCTGAAAATGGGTGTCGTAATTCAATGTGATCCTTCCGTCACGACTCCGTTAAATATTATGGTATGTGATGATGTGTCACCTAGTTGGGTCCCACATATATAATTAAATATTATCATATAAATTAAAAATATTTAAATAATGAAATAACAATTTTTATTTTGTATAATTAATTTTTTTTTTTAAAGAAAAGAAAATCATCATCTTCCCATCTTGACACTCCAAACAATCCAGTCGGCCGTGCAACTCCTGAGGAGCTCAGCGTCGCCGAGCCAAACCCTGAAAATCCAATCAATTGCCTCCCTTTGTAGGTGGCTTTGCACTCTAGGAAAATTTTGGAAAAAGTTTTAGATGGGCAGTGTGAGGGAGGGGTATAGTAGCAAAGACTGGAGCTTTGCCGTATGTGTACCTGTTTGGGCCCAAAATAATATTATTGGGCCGAGCACCACATTTATGTTCGGCCCAAAGCTTTTTCAAATGTATTATGGGCTGTCTGGTGGTCCTAAGCCGCTCAATTAGGGTGGTCGAGTCCTATGGCAAGAAGGCGTGATTTGGATAAGAGCGAATGGGTCGAAGTCCTAGTACGATAAGGGGTCCTAATGCAATGAGGATTCTTGGCTGGAAATGACTACGGCCTGAAAAGGGGGTGAGTTTAAAGTCCTAACAGGAGTATGATTGGTCGAGATAAGGTTGGATCAGAATAAGAAGTCCTAGTCCAAATATGGTTTCAACTCGATCTTAAGGAGAATTTGTTGCTATAAATAGATGGCAGAGTGCATCATTCAAGCCCCCTTCAATTCAACACACAAATTGCCCTGCGCAAACCTCTCAAACATCTTGAGATTTTTTATTTTCTTTTTCCGCCAACACATCTTTAGTTTGGATAAACAGCAGTTTGGATAAACAGTACTGTTGCTGTAGAATCAGCCGACCGAGGAGCACCTTCAGTTTGGATAAACAGCACTACATCGAGGTCGACTGGTTACCTATCCAAGTCTCGGTCGAGAAGGGTTTTCGAATTCTTATCAGCGGATGTCATCTTATTAGCCTTCTCTGCGAAGTAAGGTGTTACAAGTTACTACATTCGGCGCATTGAACGCCGAGCAGTTTTATGATTGGATACTCACAAGTGAGTTTCAAAGTTTGGCATTCTGACGGCCGAACCACATTTATCATCAAGACATACATCTTTTTTGAGTACTTGTGTCCGTATAATTTAGAGCCCGTTCGACGTGCTTATACTCTTACGAATATAATCATCGTGACCGAACCCAGTGCCAACGATTCGTGAACTTCGCAGAACTAGCAGCCTTGTCTTCAGCCTCTAGAACCTGACGGCCGAGACGTGTTCCTTCCTGGGCCATAGTCGCAAGATCAAGAAGTCAGCAACCCACTCAACGTAACATCAACAAATTTTACTCCTCGGGCCTAGCTCGGCCGACGAGTTAGCACGCTCCGCATCAACTGAAGGACATAGTTAGCTCATTAGTTACTTAGCCTGTGCGCCACGTAGGCTTTGTAATTTTTAGGGTCAACAGTACCCAAAATTGTATTGGAGAACGAGCTGGGTTCATGGCTTGGTTTTGGAGAGTTCTATGGGTTTGGTTACTTCGAAGAAGAAAGTTGGTCCGGCGTCGTTTTGAAGGGTGGGCTAGGAGAGACCCAAGTTTCATTAATATTTGAATGAATTTGCAAAAAAAAAAAATAGTGGTTAATCTTTCCAAATGCGGCACTGAGCTCCGATCTGGGTATTTGGCTTGGCGTTGATGAGCTTCTCAGGAGTTGCACACTTGCACGGTCGACTGGGATTTTTTGGTGTGTGAAGACGGGAAGAAGATGACCATCATCTTTTTTATTCTTTTCCTTTTTTTTTTTTTTTTTTTTAATTTTTTATTCTTAATACACACTTTGTGTGTATAAACACGTTTTTTTAGAAAATGAGAATGAGAGAGGGAGAGAGGGAGAGAGAGAGAACGTATTTGGGGGGGGGGGCGGAGGGAGGTTTTTGTTTTCCCTTTTTTTTTAATATTGGATGTATTTTAAAATTACATGTAGGTGATGCTTCAATAAAAAAAATAGTAAAATTTGGACTTGTGAAATTACATTATTGCCCATCATTTTTTTGTGTGATAGCAGACTAATTTGTTTTTTCATCTTCTTTTGGTTGACAAAGAGGGTTTTATTAATTAGTAAAGATTATAAAAAATAAAAATTTTTATTTTAATATTTTTTAATTCATATAACAATATTTAATTATATTTGTGAGACCTAGTTATGTGCAACATCATCACATTATATAATATTTAACAAAGTTATGATAGAAAAACCACATTGATTTGTGACACTTATTCTTGTTTTTAAGGACTACATTGATTAATTTTCAATTTCAGGGATCATTTGTGATAAAAACCTTTAATGTTTAGAACAGTTGGTTTTTAGCCCATTAAAAAATCCTTTACTCTTGGGACCAGTCCATGGTAAGAAAGAAAAAAAAAAACAAAAAACTTATAAGAGTTTACATTAAAAATCAAGGGAAGGGTGAATTTCTCCTGTCTAGTTCTTTTGTTGCCAATTTTTTAAAGGAAGAAGAGTTCAGTTTCCGGTTGCTTTACTTGTGACGATCAGGACGGGTCAAATTCTTTCCTTTGTCTCCACTAGAGATATCCATTTTTTCAATTTGAAATCTGTTTGTTATTTGGTGTAACCCTTGAATTAGAGTTTGGTTTTCTTATAGTGTGTTTATTTCAAAGCATTTTTACAGCATATTCCATTGTTGGATTACTTAGTAGTGGATTTGAATGATTCTGAATTACTCTTGTTGTTTTTTGGCATGCACTAAGAATTTAAATGACTACAGACTTACTGAAAAACCCTACCGAGCATTATTCTCCAAATGGCCTGAACATATCTTTATGTAAGAAGCTCAAAGTTTCTTTCGTGAACTCGTTATATTTTTGGCCCTGAGTTATCTTATGAGAACCATTATAAAACTTGGTTATATTCAAATTTGTGGTTGTTTATCTACTATTCAGTTAGCATTTTTCATTTCAGATTTTGACACTTTAGGATGAAATCGATTTCGTTTCCAGAGTCTTTGAAAGTGATTTGGGGCTGCTGAAGTTTTTACGAAAAAAAAAAAAAAAGCAGCATGCCTGTCTTAGACTTCAATTTTACAGTACTTTCCGAACTTGGAAACCCAATTGACATTTTAACACAAGTTAGTTTTATATGTACTTTGAATCCTGAAATTTTCACACTTTTTAGTTAAACAAGCTATTTTTGGTGAATTTTACGGTATATGTTATTTCTGCATTTTGTATTACAGCAAGAAGTCCTTTATTTTATTTGTTAAAGTTACACTTGTAATTTTGGTTACTATATTTGTTGAGTTTATTTTATTTGTTAAAATTCCAATACCAATATTGTCCTCATGGAACCATCAATTATTAGGGTGAGGTTTTATCACAAAGTGATATCAGGGTGTGGAATATATATATATATATATATATATATATATATATATAAATTGTATATTATTTTGTTCTATTTTAGATGTGAAACATTTCTCTAAGGGTAGCTTCGAGGCCAAAAAAGATTAAATTTCGATATGAAGGAGGTATACCTGTGAAAACTTACATACGAGACATTGTTGCTTTAGTTAATGTCGATACCCGCGTTAGAAATTAAGGGTTTTAAGAAGAAGGATCCAACACGTTCGTTTGACTCATCTTTCTATACGTGCCTGTTGGTGATTCATAATTATATATGTTTGGATGATCTCATATTTCTAGATTCAACATAAAGTCTTGGAATTTTAATCCATTAGAGATTGTTAAACTGATGATATGTTAAATCATAATCCAATGGGTCAAAAGTAAAATCGCGTGAGTTGGAAACCAAATAACTTGGTTGAAATATACAACGGTTGTAAAACTAATGTTTGAGAGAGAGAATAGAGGGAGGGCCGGCTAGAGAAAGAGAGAAGGAGAGATGGGCTTGAGGAATTGATCCTTGTGTAATTCATGTTGCTTAGTGCTTTTATTTATACTAGTTATGATGAGTTTTACTTGCTTTACAAGTAATACAAGTTAAACAAGAAAAGACTTTTTAACCAAAATGGTCATTAAGATTTGTATACCTCTTTACTTTTGTCTCTGAGATTTGAAATCAATACAAGTGGTCTCTGAGATTATTCACCATGAATCATTTTGGTCCTTCTGAAAATAGTTATGTTAAATAAAAATTAAAATGACATAACTACCCTCAATCTAATAAACAATAGGCCAAAATGATTTAACAAAAAATGAGGGTATTTTTATCATTTTATCTTATTTAATGAAGATTTTTCACGGAATGACTAGAATGATTGATGGTGGATAAACTTGAGGACCAATTCTATCAATTTCAAATCTCAGGGACCAAAATGAGAAGTTATGCAAATCTCAGGGACCATTTTAGATAAAAAGCCACAAGAAAATGATCTTCTAAATCCTATAAGATTCCTATTTCTAGTTTACACAATCACACTAATTAAAAAAAAAAAAATACTATTTACAACAAAAATCTTAACATAAGTTTACAAAGTTGTGGAAATGCTCTCCATTTTTCTCATGGTGAACTAAACATGAGGAAATATCTAATTGGACTTCGGACAAGTCAATTACCTACTCTAGCATAATATACTTTGCCATTGCAAACTTGAACGTTTTAAAATAATTAATTACGAAATATCCAAAAGAGAATGCCACTAGACCAACAAACAGGAGAAGACATAGATGTCACGTTTTAATACCTAATAATAGTAGGGAGAATACTTTTGGCACAACATTTTAATACCACTTGAAGTCAAGTAATACATGTAATTAATCTCCCATAAGATAAATCATTTCATACATAAAAAATATCATGTTAAATTCACATGTAACACAAAAATACGCAAAATCATTGTTTTATATCACTTCTCCATAAATCTTTCTTCTCATGTGACTTATATGTATGTGGTGAGTAAGAGAAGTGATACAAAACCGATTCGGAATGGTAGTCGACACTCTACACATACAACAAATAGGCAAAATCATTTAGAACATATATACTTCTAGACTTTTTTATTTTCTTTATGTAAACTGTTCTGTAAATAGTTTTAACTTCTTTGGAAAATACAGATATTATCTGTAATTCTTCTATATTTACTCAAAAAAATTAAGAGGATGTTTTCCATATAGTTTTATTAGTAAAGCGATGTTCGCGCTCCAACTTGCACATAAGCGTATGAACACATTATAAAGCGTCAAAAGCTCTCTCCTCACACAGTAAGATCCATGCATAGTTTGCACACACACGGACACCATGAAATAGTAAAACCGCGTCCAACTGTCATTTTGTATCTTTCTCTGCCCTCCCACCTCAATGTTACTCAACCCTTCTCATTCTTTCTTCATTCGCAATGGCCCGAATCAAATTCATCGGCATCCTGAAAGACAAAGCCTCAATCCTCAAAGCGACTCTATGCATCAACGGCCGAGTCTCCGTACACCTCGCTGTCCTCCGCGCCACCACCCATGACCCGTCAAGGCCGCCTTCAGAGACACGAATCGCCTCCGTGCTCGCCCTAGGGCTTTCCTCCCGCCTCACTGCATGCGCATGCATCGAGGCCCTCATGGACCGACTCCACGTCACTCGGAGCGCCTTTGTTGCCCTAAAATGCCTCCTCACAATTCATAACATTATATCAAGAGGGTCTTTTATTCTCAAAGACCAGCTTGCTTATTACCCTTGTTTTGGGGGATACAATTTTTTGAATCTCTCCATGTTTTGTGACAATTCCGATTTGTGCATGCTGGAATATTCATCTTGGGTCAGATGGTACGCCGGTGTGATCGAGCAGAATCTCATGGTGTCTAGAGCAATTGGGTATTATCTCAATTCGACAAAAACCGATGGTAATAAAAGAGACAAGGAAGAGAAGGCACTTGCTCTTTTGGACTCGGATTTGGCAATGGAGATTGAAGTGCTTGTGGAATTTGTGGTACGAATTTGCGACGCACCCGATTCATTAGAACTTCAGAAGAACAATTTGGTATACGAAGTGGTGAGAGCAGCGGGCGAAGATTACAGGTCGATTCAGCGTGAAATTGTTGTCCGAGTCAAGGAAGTTGGAGATAGAATCGACTCAGTCGAGGGTTTGAGTTCGGATGAGTTGACTCGGTTGATTGACGCATTGGAGAGGCTGGAGAGTTGCAAGGGGAAGTTGATGCTATTGTTTGTGAACAGGAAGAGGAATGATGGGTTGTGGGAGTTGGTGAAGGAGACGAAGGCTAGGCTTGTGGAGATGCAGGAGAAGCGAGAGGAGAAGAGAGTGGTGGTTTTTATGGGTAGGAACGAGTCAGCCGAGTCGACTCAATGTTGGAACCCATTTCTTGAACCAGGACAGTTGTTGCTGTTACCATCTGGTGGTGCGTGGGTAGGCTTGGGACCGACACCAATAGCCGTTTGAACAGCAGATTATCGTGTCTTGTCGGGTTTTTGTACAGTGGTATGCATCTAATTGTATGTGTGAATTATATTAGCATTTATACATAAGCGATTACCAACTGTTAATAATACATTATGGAATATAAATGTGAACCGATGACTCATCATCACGCATTGCCCTTGTAGGAGAATACGAGCACTAGCTACTCCGTATATATGTTTCTAGATTAAATTAACAAAAGAGTTATCTTTTCGTAATCAACAAAAACGAAAAAAGTGACTTTTGATCTTCAAACAATGTTCTTTGGTGTGAACACCTAAAATGGGTACTTTGACAACCCAATATTTGGTGTCACAATTCTTCCAACAATGCGGCTGTAACAGTGTGAATGTATTTTGACATGCCAAAAAGAATGGTTGAAAGAATTTTTTTATTTTTGGGACAACAACAGCAACGGTGTGGCATTATTGTTGTTAGACAAAAAATTGAATGGGGTCTGTTTTTCTTTGGAGAGAAATGGACAAAAGAGAGAATGAAATTCTAGCCAGGTTTGCATTATTAACCCAAAAAATGAAGTTTGATTTTTCTCATGGCCTGGCTTTTGATGGGGTTTTCCATGACGTGTTTGACGAAATGACAATAAGATAATTCTGATGTTGATTGTGTTCTTATCTTAATTTCTTTCTGTGTGTTGCTAACTATGTTCGGAACAATAAAATGCTGACTTTGGTTATATTGTTGCGTTTTCAAGGCACTGTATGCTGTATATGTACCCAAAACAAAGAAAAGAAAAAATTAGAGTAATTAATCTTCATCACTTCATCCTGCCCAGTCAACTATAGTAGGCCTTTCATAATTGTTCTCCTAAAAGAAGTGGATGGAAATAATTGATAAGAAACGCCATTAAGAGAGAGTATTGAATTAAGAGAGAGTATTGAAGGAGTGTTGTGAAATAGACAGATTATGAGAGTTGAGTTTTGTATGCTTCAACTTGAGAATGGGTGAATCACAACATCCCTTTAGGGGTTTCACAAAATAGAGCATATACAACACTTGAAAAAAAAAAAAACACCCTATAGAGCATTAAACATGCTTCAAAGAAAAAGTCTCACTTGACTTCGATTATATTCAATTATCTTAGACGCGAGTTCAATACCAAATTATAACTGACACAAAGCTAAATATATACGGCTTCACTCCAATTAAAAGGTTGTATAGAAACACAAAGGTCGTTATTTCACCACACTATTATTTCTCCATACTACTATTTCACCCACATGCAGGTATCCATATATTTACAACGAGTTCTCTTTACCTATTTGTTGGGAAAACGTTTAAGAACTACTCTGTGGTTAAGCTTTTGAATTCACAGGGATGGCCTAAAAACCAAAATGCTACATCAAAGAAAGTTGGTTTAAAGTAGCTCGAAATATTTATGCTCAAATCATTCTGTTTCCTTTTTTTTTTTTTCATGTATATTCAAGAAACTAGAGTAGCCTAATAAACTGCAGGTAGCATTTCATGTATATTGTTGCTCCTCTGTCTGATCATCTGGATTAGGAGTTGACCACTTATTTACACGCTGGCTGGCCTTCTGAGCCTGCAAAATTTGTCAACCAATATTATGCTCGTTTCAGCTTGGACATTTTTTTTTTTTTTTTTTGCTGAAAAGAAACAAGTGTACACGTAGCTTTTATTTTTGGTGAAATTAAAGAAATAAGTGGCTTTTTTATGATCGAATCTTATACCTCTTTTTCCCAATCACGTCGCGATGTCACGATGCCCAAAATCACTGTTTGGACAGCAGTTCCGCCAAGGATCATCCCACCCCATATGCCCTATTTTTATATGAAATTTTAACAACCATATATAATGAGATAATGTAGTAAACTGATGCTTGAAGAGTTTGTTAGAAGTACATATAATTATGGAGTCAAAACACACAATAACTAGGTTGTCCATTGAGATAGATGAAAGAGCAAAATGTACCGTAACACCCAAGTCAGCGACCCATCCCATTACAAATCCTAGAGGGAGCCCAATAATGTAGTAGCAGAAAAGATTTATGTATGCCACCCATGCCTGCCATCCTGAGCCAACAGCTACTCCTGTGATACAAGTAACGACCATCTTCTTTACAAAGGAACAAAACACTAACGTTTTAGGCATAAAAAAAGTACCATTGTTAATTTTAAAGAAGTGCTATCGTACGAAGGCAGTTGTTGGACACCTACATGCATCTATGACCAGAATTAGCGCAGGCATGCACAACTAACAATAACAAAACGATTACTTCTACCTTCGCGACACTAATATTAAATCTGGAAGTGTTGTTTAAGCTCTTGAGATAACTCAAATGATGATGTGCAAAGTTAGAATTAGGATAGTTCAATGATTTGATTCCCACTTATGTTACCCAAAGACAAAACACGACCATCGTAATCACTCCACAGGAATTGAATATCTAAGACATGTAGCTAACAATTTATGAAGGGGAAAAATTTAACCTGACAAGACGGGTTGAACACCGTTAAGTAGAATTGTGATACCCAGGATGTAAGACATTTGATTAACTCGTTGGATGACTTCACTGCTTGTTGTGAATATGTATCCAAAACTATCACGGAATGCAATAATAAGTATGCAGAAGAATAGGGCAATCAAGCTGGATTCTGCCACAGATACTTTTGCTGCAAATTTTGCTGCCTGACCATTTCCAGCACCCAGCTCATTCGATACTCTTACTCTGTGAGAGCCATGACAAATTCTTTTTAAATTTTTTACTTCAATCATAATGCAGACTCACAAAAGTAGTAACAGATAAGATAAAAAAATCATTTACCCAGTTCCAGCGAAGAAGGCTAAATGAATCATGAGCTCCCAAGCATTCATAGTCATGCTGCAATAAGAAAAAAGGTCAAAACTCACTGTTGATATGGTCATTTGCATTTTTATCTTTTCACTAAATTACCAATTGCAACCCAAATTCGAATATATGCTAAGCAATGTTGATAAAGGTCTAGTACCAAATTGATAAGGCATCCACAGAAAGAGTCGCGTTCTGTAAGTGTCCAGTCATCAATATCAAGATTCTGTAGTACCAAAATTCCAAGCTGCATAAGTGATTAACAACAACACTTGAGATCAAGGATGATTAATTTTAAAACACGCGATATTAAACTGTCCAATCAAACCCTTATTACATTTCTAATCATCGAACCATAACAACACCAACAATTAGGGAAAAATGATCACTGTAATAAAATGCTTACAAGAAAATATTGACTTGATCCTTTTTAGAAGTAAAATAACTCTCTCACAAGAAACTTTAAAATTCTATTAACTGCCGACATACTGTGCATCTGCTGAGCAGTCCGGTATGTTGCTTAAGTTGACATAAATATTTTTCGATAATTAAAACTTCTCACTTAATGTTGTATGGAAAAAATTAGTAAAGCAGGGACATGGTTAACATTTAAAAGAAAAAGATTTACCAACACTTCAAATTTTTATGATAGAAAAAAAAAACATGAAGAAGAAAGGAGAGATCTATACCAAAGCATGACCCCAGAAGCAGTAGATAGTTTGACAAATTCCCAAAGGCCAGAAAAGGCCTCCATAGAGAAACCAGTCCAACTGAGTGGACACCAACCACATGTCACATATCCTAGTAGCACGAAAAAGGAAACCCACCAAGAGATATCCAAAGCAATAGCAGCACCCACAACCCCAAAGTCTAAAACATACACAAAAAGCCAACTTATCAAGGCATGAAACACCAAAACCACCAAGGCAACCCACAAAGTCACAAAGTTCTTCAGCTGGCTCTGCAAGAACCTCTGCAATGGGAAAAGAAACGCATAGCTGAAGTGCATGGGTAAAAGCCACAAAGACACCACTCCCGACATCTCTGCAACGTCATCGGACTGTCCTAATAGTTTCAGAATCGGAGAGGCGAAAATGTATATAGGCAAGAGCAGAATGCAACATAGGAACAACACAATCCATGACCTTTGGAGGTATATCCCCAACATATGGTGCCTCTTGGCCCCAAAAGCCTGCCCACATAGTGTCTCTAGTGCGCTTGCCATGCCTAACTGGTTGATTGTGACAAAAAAACAAAACAAAAATACAATTATGTCAAGACGTAAACATATAATAGAGCCCAAAGCTATTTCAATTGGCTACGGGTACCACATCATTTGATTTACAAAATTTTGTTTAAAAATTTGGTATCTTTAGCATTTCCCTTGCTCTATAACAATGTTAACTTTGAATAAATTAAAAATTTATTATATTGAAGAATTGGAAAAACCAAAGCAAACCTAGCAGCCACACCGTGAAACCCAAGTCCCCCACCCCTGCCCACCCCACAGGCGGTTCGGCGAGTCTGCGACAGCCTGCCCTCCCCTCCCCTCCCCACCCCACCCCACCCCGGTTCAAGATCTGGTGTGGATTGAAAGTTCTGCAACGAATAAAATGCAAGTCCACATTAATCGTTAAAATCAATCCCCCTTCACCAAAATCACATTTTAGATAAACAGCACTCTTACTGAAATCAAACTCAAAAACAACAAATGGAAACCAAAAAGTTCAAATTGATCATAGACCCATTAACCCATAACTTCGAAAATCGAAAAATTGAAAGAAAGAAAAAAAAAGGATTGTTAGAGGAAAAAATTGTATACTGTAGACACAAAATAGATGGGGGCGGGGAGGAGAGAGAGAAAAGGTTGCAGCCGGCAGGGTGCGGTGGTCAGGGTGGGCGGGGTCATGGGATGGGATAGCTGCTAGGTTACAGGTTAACAATGTACCGTTAGAGTTGAGTGATTGGAAACGTGTCGATTAACGACAAAGGAGACAGAGAGGGACACGGAAATAGGGACACCAGACCTCTGGCCATTTACATTTCTAGTTTGGAATTGTGTACAATTTGAAAGTCGGAATAGCACGTCACACAGAAAAAATTATTATACAAACAGACTAAAATTTATCGTATTTTGATCATTACCAGGAGACCAAAAGTGAAGCCGACAATGACATTGTTGGCAATGGAAATGGAAGCGAGTTCAACCACACCAAGGTGTCCGGCAAAGGCTTGTGTTATGACGATCATGGAGAAGGCAGACAAACGGCCGATGATGGCGGGACCGACCACGCGCCATAGTTTCTTGGATTCTATCCAAACTCTTGACCAAAGGTGTGTATTTTGTTGATCATCATCGGTGGTAGTAGTAGTAGTGTTTTTGCTTGATGATTCTGCTAATAGAGATTGGTGAAGATGAACTTCTTCTTCTCTGTCAACGATTCCCATCGTACAAATAATTTCCGGCCCAGTGGGTTGGTTAGTTGGAAAAGTAAAACTAAAAGAGTCGTGACTTGAATAACAGATAATAGCTAGCTGACGATTAGAAGTCGTTGCAGAAACGTTGTTTAAAAAGGTAGATATTAGCAATCCAGCCAGGTTCCCACCCCACAATTATTTTTATGGAACGTCGTGTCTGACGTCCAGAAACCCATAAACAGAAAAAACAAATCAAGGCAAGTGATGAAGTACAACAAACATTGGGCATCATGTAATATTTAATCTCCTTTGACATGATTTTAAAGATAAATGTTGAGAATATTGCCTCCGTTAGAGAGAAAGAGGAAACAGTAAGTTGGTTCTTTAATGCAAAGGAAGGCTATGTAGGAATTATATCTAATAATAATTCTTATATTTTAATAATTTTAAAATGTGAAGAAAAATGTTTTTATATCCTTTTACATCAAATAATTTATATCTAAATTAAGTTGGTGTCATTCTTTTTGAAGTGGAACTAATGTTTGTATATGAATCTTTGCCAGCCGAAAAAAATAAAAAAATTTTAACGAAAAACTTCCGGTACTGTTCATTTTAATGAAAAATTATATTTTTACATTAAAAAGTCAACTATGGTACTATTCACGTTACCCTTTATTTTGTCATTTTCGTTAAAACTCAAAGTTTTCAAGCCATTTTTCATTAATTTTTCTTAAAAATAAAGAACTGATGGATATGCCCTTAGCCAAATGACCACTGCTTATAGATGTAAAGTTACATCTGTTTAACAAGCAGCATTTGGATTTTATATAAACCTATGAATTCTAGTTGTGTAATATAGAGAATTAGCGAGTCAAATCTTATTCTTGAGAAATAAAGTTTCTTCATTTTGTTTCTCTCATTATTTGTTGTTCAATTCCGAATCATATCTTGAGAGTACGAAATATATTGGGCTTGTTTTCGAATTATAGATTGTTGAAACTTAGGAGACGGTCTCCTACCGAACTACAAGCACAAGAGTAAGGAAGAAATTCTGTCTTGATAACATTGCATTTATGCAAGTCTCAATTTTCAAGTTTGTCAATATTTCTAATTTTTTTCTCTAATTGTTTAACTTTTTTCTATTTGAACATTTCGTCACACAGTGGGCAATCTGGTCATATTTTCTAAGAGTACCTATCTATAATATGAAAAGAAAAAAAACTTGAATTTTCAATTCTATTAGGTACCAATGCATCGTTCTCAGCCGGAGAAGAAAAAGTCATCCTTGAATTTTTAAATACTGATGATTGTAGTGTACGTAGAGAAAAGCCTATAAAAACAAGACCTAGCAGGTAAAAACCACCATTGTTTAAGATCTAGCAGTTCGAGGCCATCATTGTTTAAGATCTTAGCAGGTAAAAAACATCATTGCTTGACCACGTACGAATTTTACAGAAATTTAAATCCGATTATCCAAATATAACACAAAGTGGATTTATTCCATTTTATTTATGTTCCTCTAATTTATTGTCTCGGTTAGAAGTCGACCAGTTGTTCACACGCTGCATAGCCTTCTGAGCCTGCATATAATTGATCAAAACCATTGTTGGACTTGGATTACAACAGTGTAACTTTGACTTGTATACTTAAAGAAGAAGGATAAATAACCCGAAATTCTTATGTTTATTAAACCATACCTCCATTTCCCAATCATGTCTTAATGTCACGATGGCCAATATCGCTGTTTGCACAGCAGTTCCACCGAAGATCATCCCACCCCATATACCCTGTTTTCCATTTAAAATTTAATCAATTAGTTGATCCTTTGAGATTTTATTGTAAGTAGTAACACATGAATTGGAATTCAAACCGAGGCTATTCAGAAGGCATATCCTAGCCAGAGACTAAGAAAACCAAATGTGTAATTTTGACTGTCTAAATAGTAGTAACACATTTTTTACATTTTTCCGTACATTAAAATGATGAATGATGACGGTAACAATGGATCAAGATCCTTTCCTGATCTATGTATGGGGATCCTCATGACCAAGAAGTGTGGGCCGTTGAATGAAAATCCAACGGCTACAAACAGGGAGGTCCCTTTAAAGTTATAATAATTATAGCCGTTGGATTTTCATCCAACGGCCCACACTTCTTGGTCATGAGGATCCCCATACAAAGATCAGGAGAGGAACCTGATCCGGTAACAATGCACATTCTATAGGAAAAATCAGATCACTTTGTCTAATGACTTCTTTTCAATGTTGCAAAAAAATTTCGAATTCGAATATTTTCCACTGCTTGAGGATGTAAAAGAAATCATTCGAGGAGAGAACATTCTGTGTAACTTCGAGAATGAAACATACCGAAACGCCGAAGTGGAGAGCCGATCCCATTACAAATGCAAGTGGGAGCCCAAAAATGTAGTAGGAGAGAAGACTTATATATGCCACCCATGCTTGCCATCCTGACCCCACCACCACTCCTGTGAATATACAAAGATGGATTTGAAAGAAAAACAGAAGCACTACTGTATATAGAGAGTATAGAATAGACCATGTGATACCAGTATTAAGGTTAATTATTCTACCACCAATTTACTGTTAAAAACTTGATGAAGGATCAAAGTTAACCTGCCAAGACGGATTGAACACTGTTAAGTAGAACTGTTACGGCCAAGAGATACGACATTTGATCAACTGCTTCGATGACATCAGGACTCGATGTGAATACGTGGGCGAACTTGTGATGGAACATGATAACAAGTACACATAAGCACAGACCGATTGAAGCAGATTGTGCCATTGAAACCTGTTGTGCAAATTTAGCTGCCTTCCCATTTCCGGATCCCAGCTCATTTGCCACCCTAACTCTGTGAGTTTCATAACAAGAATTTCAGAAGACTCTTGAAGAATTACATGCTAGAAATGCATTACAGTGCGTAAGTAAATAATGTCACAACCAAGAATTACATGACTGAAAGAGATGATAAATATGGTACGTACGCCGTGCCAACCAAGAAAGCCAAATGAATCATGAGGTCCCATACATTTACAGTCGTGCTGCAAGATGTAATCAAACCAATAATCAGAATGGCAAACGACCAATTTAAGTCTGCTTTGTTAACAATTTAATTTTTAATTTTTGAGTTTTACATTTTGTGTTAGCGACAAAGGAAAAATATATGGAAGAAATGAGGATGAAGAAAAGTGGATGAAGGACTGGGAAATATGGGAAGATATACAAGGAAAGACATAATGAAAACCTAAAATTAAAAATCAAAAACTAAAGTTTTAATTTCAAGATTTTGCTTTCATTCATTTTTCCTTTTTTCTTCTCATGCATATCTCATCGTCCTTCTTCATCTCTAATTTCCTCTATATACTTCCTTTCATATCTGAAGCACAAAAGTAAAATGGTTATCAAATGGACAACTTTGTACTTTTCAGATAGATCCTTGTAATCTTGAGTTTTAAGGTCTAAGTCCTTATAAGGTTTTGATGTATTGAAGTCCCTGTAGTTAGGTTTCACTTTTGAACAAGTCTCATAATGTCTCACACACGCATCTTCTTGTTAACTATATTTGAAAAATTAGCGAATTGAAGAGAAAATCAGAAGAAAGATGAACACAGAGAGTTTGGAGAGAGAAATATGAGATTTGTGTTAATTAAAAAAGAAATATTACACAATTCTGTTTTTATAAGAGAAAACCTAACTACTCTAACCAAATACTAACAAACTTACTATATTGTTGACTTGTACAATCATTTAACTAATCATCTAACTAATGATGTGGAACCTTAATACACTTACCATATTGACAAGGCATCCACAGCAAGAGTTGCTTCCTCTAAGAACCCAGTCATCAGTATTAGGATTTTATAGCTCCAGAATTCCAAGCTTCAAACAAAAATAAGAACAAACAATAGTTGGCTAAAACGTGTCTGACTGTTAAGTATGGTACAAATGTATATGTGCAAGAAAAATAAAAATAAAAAGAGCAAATTAAGGAAGAAATTTAGTACCACAGCAGGACCCCAGAAGCAGCAGAATATTTGGCAAATTCCCAAATCCCAGAAAATGCTTGTATTGAGAAACCAACCCAACTCAATGGACAACCACCAGACACAACATACCAAAACAACCCCAAAACGCAAGCCCAGCATGAGATATCCAGAGCAATGGCAGCACCCACAATCCCAAAATCCAACACACTCACCAAAACCCAAGTTACAACTGAATGAAGCACCAAAACCGCCAACGAAATCCACAAGGTCACAAAGTTCTTGAGCTGGCACTGCAAGAACCTCTGCAATGGGAACTGAAATGCATAGCTGAAGTGCAAGGGTATGAGCCACAAAGCCACCGCCCCAGACTGCTCCGCCACCTCATCAGACTGTCCGACTAGTTTCAGAATCGGAGACGCGTATAGGTACACAGGCAACAGAAGAATGCAGCACGAAAACAGCACAATCCATGACCTTTGCATGTATATGCCCAGCATGTGGTACTTTTTGGCACCAAAAGTCTGCCCACATAGAGTGGCTAGAGCGCTTGCCATCCCCAACTAATTGATTGCCAAAACAAAAAATATATATAGTTTACAATTACGATTTTGTTCATGAGTTAGATCCTTACGAGTGAGGAGCTAATCCTTAATTTATGCAATTCACAAGATGACACGTCAACAAAAGGATAGTGATTTTACACTCTTATTTTCTCGTTCTGCACTAATCTCCTTATTTTTAGTCCCTTCTCCTGTGATTTATTGTATTCAAGGGATAGAAGGGGGGAAACAAACCGGGAGAAGTGCACGGGAAGAGAAGGGGAGTGTGGAAATCACATACCTACACAATACTGACTCATTACACATGCAATAACTTTTGTTGTTTTCTTTTGCTTATGTGTCATATGGAGGAAAAACTTCTTATAAGAAGCCAAATATTTTCCCTTTTGTTATCAATTTCGGCAAATTACCAAGTATTATGATTAAGGTTCCAAGAAACATTATTGAAATCAGACTAAAACAAATAGAAGAATGTAATTAACCCATATCATAATATATTTTATACATATATACATATAAATGTCAAGAGTAAAAAAAGCCAACTGTATATATTTACAATGTCTATCTGTGAAATAACCAACAAAATATATAAGAGAGTAAGTGTTTGATATGTATACCAAGAGACCATAACCAAAGCCAACAATGATATTGTTTGCGATGGAAATGGAAGCAAGTTCAACATCGCCAAGGTGGCCAGCAAAGGCTTGGGTGATGACAGTCATGGAGTAGCCAGCCAAGCGGTTAATGATATCAGGACCTACAATGTGCCATAGTTTCTTGGACTCTATCCACACTCTTGATAAAAAGTCGGTCACTATTTTCTTCATCTCAGAAGTACTTGATGATTCTATCTCCAATAGGGAATATTTTTGGCGGTCCATTACTTTTTCCTCGACACTTCCCTTCATCAAAACAGTTTCTTGTTAACTAATGGACTAGATGACAGGGTAGGTTGGTCTCTGATTAAAACTACGGTTAAATGAAGACAGCTTCAATTCTTGACTAAGTGTGGATGTCCACATTGAGGATTGTGAGTTCGGAGAAATGTTTTATGTTGATGCCCACACCTGTTATAATATAGATGGATGACATGGTTGATATTTGATAAATTACTTTTGTAATATATGCCTCAGTGCCTTTTTTCCCTTATCAAGCACAAATTTCAGATTAGAGAGGATTAATTCAGTAAAGAACTATAAAATCGGTTCTTTTTTCATCCATTTATAGAGACTCTATTCAAAAGTAAAGGAGATCGTAACCAAAAAAGAGATTAAGAGAATTACTGTTGAATGAACATCTAATTAATGAGTTAAACGGTGCAATAAGTTAATTATGTTTCGGATTCTTAAAGTCGAATGAATGGACGAGTAAGGAAAAAAAATTTATATCCTTTCTTCCTTAGTTGCAAGCGACCACGTACGTTAGTAAAAAATTTGTTGACAGTTTTACCTCGACAAATAAAATTGTCATAAAGGTTACACAAACTGAGGGATCAATAATGTAACGCTTGTAACTTAGAGGATCGTTTAATACAACTTTTATAAAGTAGAGGTCATTCAGTACTACGGTATAATGATGTTCTTCTTTATTTGTAGGTGAGAGGTTTTGGATTCGATTCTTGCCAAATGCTAAATTGAACCATATTATTGTTGGCCCATTTTAAAGTTAAGCTCGTCTTTCTCTTAGTGTAGACACTATCGTTTGCTCAAAAAAAAAAAAAAAAAGGGAGAAGAAACTATTACGAACCGCAAACTAAAGGGGTGCGGAGTATGTAAAGGACCAATATACTAATAACGGACAAAACGAATTGCAGTACATATATAATCAATTACAACGCAGCATCTCACTTATTTTTTTTTAATGGTTAAAAGTAAGCCACAAAGTTCAAAAAACAAAACTGAAAATATGTCTTTAGCTTCTAAAACTCAATTGTCTCTGCATAAAACTTGATATAGATTCCACATCAATAAATTCATTAATTATATTTGACTTTACACATTGAAAAGTTTTTTGATGCCTAAACTACCCCTATTTTAATATTTGATGTATACAATTAATTACATGCGGATTGTAAAGGAGAATTAATGATTTTGCAAAAATAAAAAAAAATAATGTTATAAATTCATTGCCTAATATGTAATAACAATAAAGCATGCCTAATATATGTAATAAGACATGCTTAATAAAGTCAATAAAAAAAATATTACACTAATTAATTTACCTATATGTAAATTTATGATTAGCAAATAACTTATATTTTGTAGGTAAATTAATATTGAATCAAATAACATTCCTTCATTTGTAGGCAATTTATTTTCCATGTACTATTATATATACATATATATATATGTATTTATATATATACATATATAATACATGTCACATCCCGACCTGGGGTGGATCACTTCCCGGGCCTGCTCCACCACCGTAACACGATATTATCCGCTTTGGGCTTACCATTCCCTCACGGTTTTGTTTTGGGGAACTCACGAGCAACTTCCCAGTGGGTCACCCAACATGGGATTGCTCTAGCCCCCTTCTTGCTTAACTTCGGAGTTCCTACGGAACCCGAAGCCAGTGAGCTCCCAAAAGGCCTCGTGCTAGGTAGGGATAGGAATATACAAATAATGATCACTCCCTTGGGCAATGTGGGATGTTACAATCCACCCCCCTTAGGGGCCCGACGTCCTCGTCGGCACACCACGGCCAGGGTTAGGCTCTGATACCAATTTGTCACATCCTGACCAGGGGTGGATCACTTCCCGGGCCCGCTCCACCACCATAGCACGATATTGTCCGCTTTGGACTTACCATTCCCTCACGGTTTTGTTTTTGGGAACTCACGAGCAACTTCCCAGTGGGTCACCCATCATGGGATTGCTCTAGCCCCCTTCTCGCTTAACTTCGGAGTTCCTACGGAACCTGAAGCCAGTGAACTCCCAAAAGGCCTCGTACTAGGTAGGGATGAGAATATACATATAATGATCACTCCCCTGGGCGATGTGGGATGTTACAATACTAATTTGTGGATAGATTTTCGATAAGATTTTCAACCAATCCCGATGCGCCATGTGTCAGTATTTGTTTACAATAATTTAGCCGAGATTTCGATCAGATTTTCAACCAATCTTGTCATGCCACATGTCATTATCCGAACGTACTATTTTGTGGATAGATTTCCAATTTGATTTTCAACCAATCTTGACACACCACGTGTCACTATCTGTTTACAATAATTTAGCCAAGATTTCGAAAAGATTTTTAACCAATCACGTAGTGCCATGTGGCATTGTCCAGAACCTCATCCTTCCTATTTCTTGTCCATATAAACCCTACATTCCTACATCCATCTTCATTCACACACCAAACTGAATCCTTTTTTTTAGCTCATAATTATTCTTCATTGTTTTTAAATCTTGAGTTCTTACAATGTGTTTGTCAAGGAGATTGTATGAGCAACAAAAAAAATTGTTGGCATAACAGGAAGAATTGTTTAATCTCAAGGAAGGTAGAGATGAGGCTTTCCCAATGGAAGAGGATGAGGATGCTGAACATACAAGGCAGAGGGCCTCACATTCCTTTCATGTCATGGAAACTATGGGTCAGATATCCAAACCCAGACGTGCTGCAAACTTGGATAAAAAGCGGGAAATACGAGGTAAAGATCTCTTGGAATATTATTTTATCCCCCCCAACAGTTTATGCCTTGATCATATTTTTAGACGTCGTTTTAGAATGCTATGAAGTTTGTTCGACAAAATCATTAGTGCTATTTGCAACCATGATCCATACTTTGTGCAAAAAAATTGATGCTTTTCATGTTCTAGGTCTTCTTCCTGAGTAAAAAATTATTGCTGCCTTACGGATGCTTGCATATGAAGTATCTGCAGATCAAGTGGATGAGAAAACGAGTATGGGATAATCAATAGTTCTAGAGTCCCTGATGCAGTTTTGCTCCACAATCGAAGCCCTCTACATCGATGAGTACCTCTAGAAACCCATGCCAAGGGACATGCGAAGGCTTCTAAAGAAGGGTGAGATGCGAGGCTTCCCTGGCATGATTGGAAGCATTGACTACAGGCACTAAACTTGGAAAAACTATCCAAGTGCGTGGCAAGGAGCTTATGGCGATAGAAAATGAGCCAAAAGTATCATTTTGGAAGCTGTGGCTTCATTTGATACATGAATTTGGCATGATTTTTTTGCTGTTCCAGGAGCTTAAAATGACCTCAATGTGCTTACCTAATCTCCAGTGTTCCATAAAGTGCTGCAAGTAAAAGCACCGAGAGTCACATATTCGGTCAATGGCCATAAATACGAAGGAGCATACTACCTAGTAGACGACATTTACCCAAGGTGGACAACGTTTTTCAAAACAATACCACATCCACAAAGTGAAAAAGAAAAACACTTTGCAAAATGTCAAGGGGGTGTAGGAAGGATGTGGAGCATTGTTTTGGTATCCTGCAAGCTCGTTGGGCGATTGTCAGGGTTGCTGCCAGAATGTTTGATGTTGAGGCTCTTCGATCTATCATGATGACATGTATTATTCTCCACAAAATGAGTATGGAAGATGAGTATGATTATGATGCCGTCGATGAATACAAACCGGACACGATGAACAACTCAAGAACATGTATCTATTATGCTCATGATCGCATTGAAGATCCCGTGCAACACGAGCCATTGGAACGGGATGGACGTTACAATCAATTGATCGTTGAGCGGTACACTTCAATGCAAGAGCCATACTGGCACTTAAGTCGTCAAAGTAACTTGATTGAGCACCAAATGGGATTGCAACAAGGTGAAGATAATTAAAATGAGCTTGTGGTGGAAAAATAAAGTTCTTAGTTTATTTAGTGTGTTTTTTTTTAAGTTTATTTGGTGAGTTTTTGTAATTTTATTTGGTGTTTTTTTTTAAGTTTATTTGGTGAGTTTATGTAATCTTATTTGGTTATTTTTTTTTTTTTTAAGTTTATTTGGTGAGTGTATGTAATCTTATTTGGTGTAATAAATAAGAAATTACATAAAGTACTACAAAAAAAAATAAGAAATTACATAAAGTACTAAAAATAAATAAGAAATTACATAAAGTACTACAAAAAATAAGAAATTAAATAAAGTAGTACAAAAAAAAAAAAAAAAAATTCTACAAAGTCTGAGGAGCTAGGATATGTGGTGCTAGGATCTGTGTAGCTAGAACCCTCTCGACTTGATTCCTCGTCTCTTGCACGCCTCCTTCACTATGGCGAGCAAGTTCGTCCATATATTTTGTGTAGTCATTTTTGGAAGAACTCCCTTTTTTCTTTGCCGCCTTTTTACCTTGAGGCCTTAGGAATCGACGAGTCGACTGGTCTCCAACACTTCTTTAGATGTCCCTTCCCGCTCTTCAAATGTGCCTTCTTCCTGTTCGGCTGTCACTACAAAAAAAAAAGGTCATTTGCGAGGGTCAAATGGCATCTAAAAAGGCATTTTGCAGTCGCAAATACTTTTTACGATGGGAAAAAGCCCTCACTGGGGGTCACAAATTGATCCATTAGAAATACTTTTTTTGCTTCATTTACGACGCTTTATGGCTTGTCGTTACTAGTTATCTTTTCGTCATAATTGATTTTTCAAAATGACAAATTATTTTATTTTTGACATGTCTGTGTGGTCGCAAATACTTGTATGGCCGTCAAATATACTTTCCAAACAACATCTATTTTTTGAAATGATTTTCTTACGACCAAAACATTATGTCAAAAAATGATTTTCCAACAATAAAATGTTGTTTACAAAAGCACACAATCGTCGCAATTACGATAACCGACAATTAAGAATTGTTGAAAATACGCACAAAAATATATTTGTGAGGGTCAAGAGTCATTGGAATTATACATTTCCGTTGATCCTACTTCGTCGGCAAAAATAAAAGGATACAAATACAATTTTTTTTAATTTAATAATATTTTCAATGCCAATTTTTATTGAAAGAATTGTTTTATATTAATAATCATATATTCAACTACATATACAAAAAAAAATCAATGTAAAAAATTTACAAGTACTTGTTACAATCCTATGATATGTCTTAAACGCTAGTTTTTCATGTCCACTTTAACCAACTGTCAAGGAGTTTGAATGTAGTGCTACGACCATTGATCCACAATTATTATCTTTATTCTGCAAAAAATTAGAATAAATAAATAAATTAAATTAAATTAAAAAAAAACTTATATCAAGCACAATATAGTTGTAAATTGATAAGAAACCCAAACAATGAAAATCAGAAAATAAACATAAACCCAAACAATATAATTGTCAATTGTCAAGGTGTGAGAATATATAGCAACCACCAATCTATACCATAAATAATGCAAGTGAGTAGTTGAAGTGAAAAGCAAAACTATATGCACAGTTTAACAATTCAAATGTTTCATAGTTTCGGGATTATAAGGACAACTATATCATATAAACTGAACCATAATCACAAGTTCACAGAGAAGTTAAAGTATATACCAAATCACAAGTTCACAAAGAAGTTAAACTGAACCACACACATGCTGAGATCCAAAACCAGCCACAAAGCTATCACAATACATACTTTAAACATTCTAATACTATAACCCACACACTGCATTACATATTCCAACATTCACGCAATCCAATTCAAACCCAATTCATAAATCTACCAAAAATCAAACCAAGAAATTGAATCGAGAAATTTGTTTATTACCTTCTATGAGCTTTGGCATGGAAAAGTTTGACCATCTCATTAGTAGACATGTCGAGAAGAGCATCTAAATCGACGCCCATGTACTCACTAGCGTTGTACTTTGAGCTTCCATAACTGAATACCATTATGTGACACGGTATAATTCTTTCATCCAAATGGCACATGCAAAACAATGTTTACATGGATCTGTAAACCAAGGAAAATCAGCACAGTGAAATTGGAATTATTACATTACTGTAGAAAAGAGAGACAGAGAAACAAAGATAGAGAGAGCGAGAGACAGAGAGACCTTTGTACAAACTGTTCTTTATTACATTGGAGCTTTTCCCTTAACATCTCAATCAGAACAAGACATGCTTATGCGCATACGTAAGAAGCAAAGTGGATCATCCCACTGATTTTTTTTTTTTTTATCACAATGGACATTTTCCAAATATATGGCTTACCAAGATTTATTCAAGCTTAAGTTATTTAATGAAATTGAGGGAAACATCTTTAATTTACTAACCATATGATGGCCCTTGAACTAGTTAAGTGGAGAATTGGTCTTTTGCGGCGCACAAAAAGTGCCGTAAATGGTTATACATGGCGTGAGCCCCAAAGCAATAAAAGCCCTGTCATAAAAGATGTTTTGTCTAATATGACGTTCTTTAGTAGCCATGAATCATTTTTATCCAATAGTACAAACTAAACTAAGTACAACACTACTACTATAACAGATTCACAGAGTACTAGGCTAACCAACAAAGTTAACAATTTAAGTACTAGTCTAAGCCCCAGTGTTATTCTACTACTACAACATGCTCAGATTATTTGGATTTTCAAAACAAATTATTTGGATTGCAGTATCACTATAAGTCTATAACATCTCCATCTCCTTTGCAAAAGTAGAACCTTGCTAAGTACCCCATGTGACCTGGAGGTTCGAGACATGCACACAAAGAAACCCAAGTCACTGTGCAATCCCAGCCAAATCAGACAGAGAAAGAGAGAGAGAGAGAGCAAAATTAACAAATCCCCAACACCATAATTAAAACTCCTTAGAGTTCTGAAATAGAACCAAGTCTGAAACTAAACATTAAAAGTTTGCACTATGATTCTAGAATTATCTATTCCTTATGATGACTTGTAAACTAAAAATCAAAAGTTGTGATTTTGTATTCGATGACAGATCGAAAACAAGCACTAAGTGGTTACTAATTGACAAATGGTCTTACTGTCAGCACCTGAAATAACAAAGCCTAATTTTGCACTCAAATTGCCTAAAATTAAACAAATTATAGTTAACATTTGATTCCAGAATTGACCAAATCCAAATTCAAATCACTAAAGCTAGAAAACCCCAATTTATTTCAATCTTAAATCCCTAACTGCATACCTTATTTAGAACATATATGGTGGTCAAGAGTCGAGACCATCAAGTGCAAGTGGTGGGAGAGTTGAGAGTTGACAAGAGATGATGGTGGTACCATGGTTGGAGACGAGAGATATCGTGGCCGCTGGGATTGGGAGATACCAATTTCTAAGCCATAAAGTGAGAAAGGCTAGCAAATGCAAACTACCCTGCAACCTAATCATCATCCACCATCATTCATAAAAGAGAATAAGCATAGGGGTGGTTTTTGAACAAGAAAAATATTACTGCGACAAATTATAGGTTGTGGAGTGCAGATGTGCAGGTGGATGGCTGTTAGAGGCAAGAATTTGCAAATTCAAAACCAAATTTATAAAGCAAAAAGATAAAAATATGAAAAACATTCAACCTTAGAACATTGGCTGAAAAACGGTGGTCTTGTGAGTCCAAGAGATGAAGATTAGGTATGGATTTGAGTTTTGTTGGAATGGATCTCTTGGGTTCTTGAATTTTCGACGGTGGGCAGCAAGCGACTTGGAAAAGAGGCCACGAATTGCGACCGAGTGATGGAGAGAGAGAAGCTGTGAGAGATTTTGAGAAATGAAGGATGTATGCTAGGGTTTTGTTTCTGAAAGAGGGAAAGTTTGTGAGAGAGAAATGAAAAGGAGGAGAGAGCGCTAAGGCGTTCTCTTTGGAAATACAGTTTAGTTTTTGGGCGCTATACCAAAATTTTGGCAGCCTGCCAAAAACACTTTTATGATTTAATTGCTAGATTAAATTCAACGGTAATGATTTAATCTTACATATATCTCACATATGTAAGATTAAATCTTATGGCTATTATTGTAGTTAAGATTTTAATTGTTTCTTAATTAATGTAGAAGTACAAAAAAATATACAAACGAAAATTCAAAAAACTAACATTCGGATACCACAAAATATTATGTTCTACTTAATGGAAGTATAAAATAAAATTGTTGAATCTATCGTTTTGAAGGAATACACATTCTACAAAACTAGTTTCAACGATCCAACCGTCAAAGTTGTTTGTATATGCTCCAAGATTGCATACGTAAAAAATCGCAAAAAATGGACATTCAGATATTAGGTAATGGGACAAAATCTTTCGATGGTTATAAACGAAAACTCACGATTTAACGGTTATTTTAACTCCGATTTTGATGATTGTTTACAAATACACTCCTCAACCCTATAAGAGTACGATGAATGAATTTAATCTTCAATTTAAAATATTTGCACTAGTGGATACCACAAATTATTATGTTCTACTTAATGGAATTATAAAATAAACTCCAAGTGTTTGTTGAATCTATCATTTTGAAGAGATACACATTCTACAAGACTAGTTTCAATGATCCAACCGTCAAACTTGCTTCTATATGCTTCAAAATCGCATACGTAAAAAATGGCAAAAAACAGACATTTAGATATTAGGTTGTAGGACAAAACCTTTCAACGGTTATAAACGAAAACTCACAGTTTAACAGTTATTTTAACTCCGATTCTGATATTTTACAAATATACTCCTCAACCCTATAAGAGTACGATGAACGAATTCGATCTTCAATTTAGAATATTTGAACTAGTGGATACCACAAATTATTATGTTCTACTTAATGGAAGTATAAAATAAACTCCAAGTATTTGTTGAATCTATTGTGTTGAAGAGATACACATTCTACAAAACTAGTTTCAACAATCCAACTATCAAACTTATTTGTATATGCCCAAGATCGCATACGTACAAAAAAAAAACGCAAAAAACAAACATTCATATATTAGGTAACGAGACGAAACTTTTCAATGGTTATAAACGAAAACTCACAATTTAGTTATGGAAGTGATGTGGTTATACTTTGTTCAATGTCCAAGACAAATGTTATGAGTTAACAAAGGCATGCAAATTATTTCTTTATTATAGAATACTACGTTAAGTTATACACCTTTTTGCATAACTGTTTTATTTTAAATTTATGGTCCAATCTTCTCCATATGTATTCTAAGTTATATGATCTATTTATTGTAGAATTTAAATTAAGCATCAAACTTATTTCAAGAATATTCCAATGACACTTGTGACCATTAGTAAATAATTGATTCCAACAAAACCATATGCCTTAAAAATTTATTCTGACAAAGAAAAAATTTTGTCGGAAAAATATGATTACTTCCTACAACAACTAAGCACCCTTGAAAATATAAAGGCATTACCAAGATGACTTTTTTTTTCCCTCAAAAATATAAAAACATTACCGAGAGCTTTTTTTTCCCTCGAAAATACTAAATCAATTTCGTTAACATGAGTAAACCTTCAGAAATAACCATTCTATTTCCGATAAGATCTTTGCTTGTCATTAATACAATTGGCGCCAATTCTTCCCGCCAAACAAAACTGCATTTCCGACCAAACTTGAGACTTTTTCCAAAGACATTATGTGCGTTGGTAATAAAAATTTGTTTCATGCCATGTTACCGATGACCCATATTTTATGGCCACAAAGTGTGCTTTTTACGACGGTTTTTTTGGGCCCTTGGAAAATCTTCGTCAGTAATGACTACTTTTTTTGCAGTGTGTGTCTACTTATGGCGAACTGTGTAGAGGGATGTCGTGCATGAAAAATTCTGGACTGGTTGGCACATGTTTGTATCTTGGACAATCTTTGACAACATCCCAACATTCTCATTTGGTGAAGGATTTCTTCTTGTTCTTCGCATTGTAGAATGCTTGTGCTTGTAGTGTCTAAAAAAATGTGGGATAAGACAATATTATAAATGCAGGTGTAACACAAATAAATAAATTAAAATATTGATGCAGGTGGAATACATATAAATAAATAAAAATATATCACTTGATCCGCTAAAGGATATGTTGAGTTTTGTCCAACGACCTTGAAGACCTTGACTACTTCTTGTGCGATCTCCAAGCCTATTGCATAACACTTCCCTAATTCTACTCCACATTTCTCGCAACTCCATCTTATTACCTGTAAGCGGGTCATGAGTAATTTGAACCCAACATTGATACAACGTGACGTCTTCAATGACCGTCCACGTAGCCATTTTTTCCACACAAAAAGTATACGAAAGCTTTGGTTGAAAGTGTTGAAAATACTAAAATGTGTTGTAAGGTGGAAGATGATGGTTAGGTATTATAGAAAAACATAATTTTTTTTTTATTTTTTTTGCATTTTTAAACAATTTTTATTAATTTAATTAATCTAGACCGTTGGATTTGAAAAAGATTCAAATCCAACAGCCAACAGTCATAATTCTGACCGTTTGGTTTTTGTTTTTTGTTTTTTGGACAAAAAGCGTAGACCGTTGAGCTTGGGATCGGATGGTCCAGAACGTGCCACGTCAACTAGCCGTTGGGTTCCAATTTCAATTTTTTTTAACCGTTGGAAATCTAACGGTCCATAACGAGCCACGTGGCCACTCACAGGTAGAAATTGGTGAGCTACAATGGTGGGCCCCACCGCCTTTTTTTGTTGGGGACGTGTGCCCATTCGTGCATGTTTCCCACATGCCTAACGCAAAAAAAAAAAAAATATATATATATATATATATTAATGGCCTGTGACATCATGCTGACGCAAGCCTGATGTCACATAGGCCGTCCCTTGGGTCAGCACATTCTAGGCTGTCTTGGAGACTGGCTTGGGCTGGGTGCTAGCCCATTAGGCTGGGCTGGAGCAAAAAAATGGGAGGCTGGCCTATTTTGTGTGCTTTGAGCCGGCCTACCCCAATGGGGTGGAGCTACTTTTACAAACAATGACCTCATACTAGCTCGACCATTGCTTCTTATTACACGCCATTCCAATTTTAGCAAGAGTATTTTTTTAAACAATAAAAAAATAGTAGGTGATTTTTTTTTTTTAATTGTTCTTATATTCTTCTTATAATTTGTTAAAAAGTTATAACACAGTTTGATGCCATGTGGATGTTGAGGGATATGAATCCTTTGCAAAGCCATCATTTGATTCATGCACCGGAACCTCAGAAGGAAAAGTACTAATACAGAACAAGTGGATTACTGGATATCCTATGATTATTCCGATACAAATATAATGTCCAAAACCTCATTGCTGTAATACAATAGTGGTTAAGTATATGTCTCTTTCATGTGATGCTTAATGACAACTACATATACTCAGAATTCGAGATTTCAGGTTGAGAAGAAGGTTACTTCAGATAGCCACCTTGAGTAATGAACATAATATCTCATGTATATAATTCTTAAGAGAAAGAGCTATACATCAAATTAAACAAAGATAACGATAATAATGTGTTAATAACCTATAAAATAAAATAAAAAGAATTGTTAAACTAAGTACGTGACATGTGAAGAAAGTTGAAGCTCCTTTATAAAATTAATTGGTAATATGTGGAGTAACTCAACTACTTATATACACAAGTAAGACTTCTCATTTTTCCGATATGAGATCCACTATCAACCACACCCTCTTATGTGTGGCAAATTTTGAAGCCTAACACATAGACAACACGACGTAGAGCACGTGTGATAGACTTGACACATAGGACAATCTGTTATGATAGCATAAAATAAAACTAATTAGATATATGGAGAGTAGCCCAACAGCTTTTTCAATATTTTGATCACAAAAGCAAGCTTTCCATGTTAATTATTATGGTTTAAGTACATTTTTTTAAGATCGCGATGGATAATGTTGGAATTTATTGGTTTATTTAGAAAATTAATTAGAGATTTGATTTTGTATGAGGGTCTATTTGGTATTTGATACTATATGTTTTTTAGGTTTAATTCTTTGTAAATATGACTTGTAATATAGTTTGAAAAGTAAGTCAGCTAAAATGTAGCTTTCAATTTGTAGTCATTTTAACATTCTTGTTCATTTAATTTCCGTTAATAATATTCATAGTATCATAGTTTGTTTATTCGTCTGTTTGATCCTCTAATTTTCAACTAATAATGGATTGGCAAAACTCTATATATAGACAAGGGCAATATTGTGTTCGATGATCCTCCATTTTGGATTGTTCACTTACTATACAGGATGATATATTTGGAGCGGTTCAGATTTGAGCTATAGAAATAAAAATACTTTTCTTCTTACGAGAGAATTAAACTAGGGATGTACTGACAAAAGATAAAGCTATAGTGATTCCAATATAAACTTTAATAAAAGTAAATTACATGTTGTAAATATTATTTAATATATATATATATATATATATATATATATATATGATTGGGTAAATCACGGTTAAATTGGATTTTAGCTTACTCATTATTCTTACTGATTCTTTTCTATTAGACAATTTCTCCTCTCCCTCCCTCCCTCCTTAAGGAAAACCACACAATCTTTAAGCGTTCTACAACCCCTCTCCACTCTCTCTCTCTTGCCGCATCCTCTTTATACCCTTTAGAAAATCGGCCACAATATTACGGACATAATTGGAAAATGGTAGCATGTATATGGGGAAGGAAGAATATGAAATACTTTGCTGGCGTCCTTAGATATGCGAAGTTTATGATGCGATATAAAAAATGACAACTTTTGTTGAAAGAATTATTTTTAAATGGAAGGCCGGAAAGGTTGCTACTTGCTACCTTGTTGCTATATATTTAACAGTTGGACTATTTTGTTTGCAATTTGCTTAGGGCTCATTTGAAAGTACTCTTAAAATTCTTAAAAGTACTTTTAGTGAAAATGTTTTTGGGTTTTAAAAGCACTTAAAGTGTTTCCTGCATGAAGCAGAGAACTGATGCTTCTTGCAGCAAAAACTTTATGTGCTTTTCGAGGATTCACTTGCATTTTACTAATGATTGGTTTTAAAAATATTTTCACCAAAAACATTTTGAATCATTTAAAAGTACTTCCAAACGATATCTTAATCTATGATCTAAAAAAGCACAAATGTATTTTTATAAAAGAGCAGTACAGCACTAGAATGCATAGAACAAAGTGATTATCGGCTCTGATGAGCTTGCAAAGTGGATAATTTTTTGCTAATTTCATCACGCGATTGTTTTGTTTATTACAAAATTTAGTTGAGCTTTTAGAATTTAGATAGAGACCCACCCAATAATGCATACGCTTGGAAAAACATCCTAGTGTTGTAGAAGCCTTCGTATTCAAAGGCCACTACTCTATATTTTATTTTTACATAATTAAGGACAACTAATTGTATAAACTTTAAAGAATAATTTCAATTATTATGTCACTTGCAAAAATGAAATTTTTTTTTTTGGGTAGACTTGGAAACTTGCAAGAGCTTCCTTCCTAGTTACTCCCATTACTAGTACAAATATGGCCTGCATGTCCATCCATTATATCCATCTCTCTGTCTAGCATTTGCTGAGGGAGATAGAGTGATAGGGAACTTGTTCAAACTCCCCATAACAAGGATATGGGTTACCCTTACTACTCTCCACCACCACCTTCACCTACTCTACCATGCCCTCCACGACCACCACCTCCTCCTCCGCCAGTACACCCTTCGGAGCCATACCCACCAAAAGCTTCACCACCAAAGCCGTACCCACCAAAAGCATCGCCACCAAAGCCTAGCCAACCTCCAGTACACCCTCCGAAGCCATACCCACCAAAAGCATACCCGCCAAAAGCATCACCGCCAAAGACTGGTAGTCAACCTCCTGTAGTGCAAACCCCAAAGCCATACCCTCCCAAATCATCACCACCAAAAGGCAGTCACCCACCAAACACGGCGCCACCAAAACCCGCATACCCACCAAAACCACCAAAGGGCGCGACACCACCTGCATTCCCTCCTGGTTATTACGGTCCACCGACTTATTACGGCAGCCCTCCTCCTCCTAATGCGGTACCACCCTCATTCGAAATCGTTGCACCGCCTCCGGGGAAAAACCACACCACCGTTATCGCGGTGTGCGTTTCCCTGGGTGGTGCATTCTTCCTTGCATTCCTCTTGGTCGGTCTCTTTTGTTTTGCTAAGAAGAAAAAGAAGAAAGTGATGATTCCCGCACCTGTTCCTTGTGTTGAGGAAGAAGAAGAACATGTCCAAGTTGCGGTAGTTAGAGGAGGACGATATGGTGCTGAGCCAACTCCAGTCGAAGTTCCCGTAGAGCAACATGGATATGGTGGTGGTGGTGGTGCAGCTGACATCAGACCTTCTTATGCTCCTCCTGGTCATCATCCAAGTTACTAATAAAGCCACGTCATTTTCGGTTGCATTCGTCTACGTTGGTGTGACTGCATTATTCCGTAGGGTTTGCAGTAAACTTTGGTCAACTTCAAGATTTTAATTTCTGCATTATTTTTTTGGAGGATAATACTAAGGTGATCAAATTTTTTAAACCAAATAATATATTACAAATAAAAAAATAGGCACGTTAATCGATACTTAATTAATCATCCAATCATCTACAACCACATCATTTGGTTTAAAAAATTTAGTCATCATTATCCTTTTTGAGATTTTATTTATTCGTGTTGTGTGCCTGTACATGGAGCATCAAAGAAAGAAATGTTAATGTTTGTGGCCCTGAAATTGTTTTGCAAGAAATCGAAGAAATGCACTGGTATTGCTGACAGAATTCGAAGAAGAAGGAGTTCGCTGCTCCTTGAATTCTATTACATAAGTGTGTGTTTTATAATAGGATTTTTACCACTTGCATAAAAGGGTTAAAAACATCAAAAAATGCTTATAAGAGAATAATGTTACCATAATATAAATGACTCCAACAAGATCATTTTCCGTAAAAATTAATGTAAATTATTAGTATTTAAAACAAATTCTTAGTTAATTATTTAAAACAAGTTTTAGAAAATACTTGAAAAGTTGAAATCGAAAGACAGAACAAGAAAACTAAAATAATTGAAATTAGATTTTTACAAAACGTGGCAGCAAAGAAGAAAAACACACTTTTTAAGAAAAATTAATTGAAAAAGGAACTAGTGTTTAGCACTCGTCATTAACAATCTTATGTAGTTCCTACCAATTACTTATGAAATTACCATATACATGCTTTCAAGGTTAGGTTTTTCTAATGCATATTCTTCTTATGATATTCAAGCAAATATGAACATGCACAACTCATTAAACTTTGTGAAAATATTTTGAAAACCCATGCAACCCCTAAGAGCGTGATATTTGCTTTAAGTGAAATTACAGTTATCAATCACGAGAAGCTCTAATCAATTTTCTAAGGTGATAGTCTAACAGAATTGCATCCAATTACTTGTCTAAATATCCTAATAGTGGCTAATGATCAAGACATGTAGATGGTTTAAACACATTAATTAATAATTCAAAGCAAATATGCATTAATCCATAAGCAAATTGATATAAACTACATATTCATGCTAATTCCTGACCTCGCCCTAAAAAAAAATATCAATTACACATATTAATGATTAAAAAGCAATATATCATTAAGAAGAAAAAGATGGAAACACCTTGCATTAAAGTCTGCAAATCTATCTATGCCGAGTTCTTTCTCAATGCGGCGTACAACCCAAAAAACCCCAAGGCACAGTTAAGCCTATTTATTCTACTACAATTAAATCATTCCTAACATGATCTTAGAATAGAACTCGGAAACTAAATAATACATTACGAATCAAACATGTAGAATTTGCCCACCTAGAAATCCTTCACGTTTCTGGCCCATCACAGCATCAAATCCAGCCCCAAAGATCCTTTTTTTATTTATTTATTTTTATTTGAAGGTTAGGACATCCTCTTCAAGTTCAAGAAGAGCCTAACTCCAGAAAACGCCATCTTCATGCCCCAAAAGTTGCAATTGAGCTTAATAAGTCAATCTACCATCACTGCACTTTGGGCCTTAATTAATTCACCATAATCCAACAATTTGGCATAAAAATATGGAACTTTGACACGAACAACTTAAAGGACTCACAAACCCGCTCCAATTGGAATTACTCCAAAATTCATTCATTTGGTCACTTTTTGCTCAAAGTAGACTCACATGTCCTATAATTGAAATATAACCCAAAGTATTTGCACATAATAGCCAATAAATTAATACCAAGAATAGAGTAAAAATATAAATTAATATCGACTCATTAATTTAAAAATGACAAAATGTGACCATTGTGACTCCATACGAGCCCCACGAGTCATCAGCGAAAACTACTTCATGTGAGCTGCATATGGTTCACTTAATGTAAAAACTAAATCAAATGAAAAATTTCCATAAAACTTGAACTCTAAGAAAATGATCTCTGCAACAAGCTTATTCATCAACGCTCCCTTCTAAGGTTGTTGCAAATTTGACTCTAAGCATACTCCTGAGAATATAGAATCTGTTTTTTGCCAAAACTTTTGTAAAGATGTCTGCCAATTGTTCTTCAGATTTGCAGAAAACAAGATTGATTATGATATTTTACAAAGCATTCCTGATGTAATGGTACATTCTGTGAATATGCTTTGATCTTAGATGAAGGACAAGGTTCTTTGTCATTGGTATAGCTGATTGGTTGTCACAGTACAGGGGAGTTACATCAGTTTGCAATTCTCTAAAGTCCTCAAGCACAAACCTTAGCCAAACTACTTGAGTTGTAGTCTCAGAGGCACTAACATACTCAACGTTAGTAGTTGACAATGCAACACTATGTTGCTTCAAAACTACCTGAGCAAAAATGCCACTGCCAAATGTAAAGACATAGCCTGATGTACTTTTCATGTCAGTTGCATCACCTCTCCAATCATTATCATAATAACCCACAAGCATTGTTGATTTCCCTTTAACATATTCAATCCCAAAGTCAATAGTTCATTGGATGTACTTGAGTACTTTCTTTGCAGTTTCAAGGTGCTTCTTGGTTGGATTGTGCATGAATCTTGATAATAGGCTTGTTGCAAGCATTATGTCAAGCCTTGTTGCAATGAGATATAACAAACTCTCAACAATTTCCTATACATTGCTTCATTTGCAAGCTAACTTCCATCATTCTTCTTAAGCTTCTCAATCATTGCTAAAGGAATGCTCACTGGCTTGCAGTCCTTCAAACCAAACTTTTCAAGAGGAGCCAGTGCATATTTCTTTTGGTTTATGAAGAGCCTATGCTCAATTTGAACAATTCACATTCCTAGAAAGTGGTATAGCAGTCCAATGTCTGTCATCTCATACTTTCTCATCATGTCATCCTTAAATTCATGATTAGCCTCATGCTGCTTCTAGTGTGAACAATATCATCAACATAGATTGAGACAATTAGTGATTCTCCTCCTTCTTTAGTTTTGATGTACAAAATAGCTTCACTAACTTCTTTATGAACCATATTCAAGCAAGTAATAGTTGTTCTCTTAATACTAAGCTCTACAAGCTTTTTTAAACCATATAAAGTTTTTCTAAGATTATACACTATCTTCAGAACATGAGACAATGAATCCCTCATGTTGATCCACATAAAACGTCTTCATTCAACATTATATTCAAGAAAACTGATTTAACATCAAGTTGAAACATTTTTTAGCTTTGCTAAGCTGCAAGTGCAATGAGTGTCCTTATAGTGTCCAATGTAGCAATATGAACAAAAGTCTTATTGTAATCCATTTATGGCTTTTGAGATTAACCCTTGGCAACCAACCTTACTTTATGCTTCTATACAATGTCATCTAGTATGACAACCCATCCCTAATTTTCCTTGTAATTTCTTTTCAGAGTTTGTAAAATAACAAAAATGCCCTTTTTGGATAAATGGGATCTTATGTAGACGTTTGAGCTTGGCACTTAATTCGTCTTTCTTTTATCATATTTAATACTAATCGACAATATGAAAACGTGAGGACGCATCCTAAACCCAAACCAGACTTGTAACAAAGAGAATACGCTCGTTTAAAGTTCGATAACAACTGGTAAATTTTGAGATTGTGTGAAACTCACACGTGTATTTTGTGATAAAAAAAAATGTCAGTGGACACTGTTTTGGATAGGGAGGAAATATGATTTTTTGGCTTTTGGAATTTATCCAATTGTGGACAAATTTCCCTTAAATCATGCCCCCACTCTTTAGGAAAGCCACACTTCTCCACCAATTCCACTCATTGTCTCTTTCTGTCGTCCAATCAGAGTGACCTTACCCTCTTTCTCTCTTCTTTCTCATTCTCTCACTCTGTCTCTTTCTTCCCTATATAGCCTAAAACAATTTCACTCGAACTAAACGGTAATAACTAAAGTATAGGTGTTGAATATTGATTGGTTAGAATGTAATAAGGAGAGGTGTAGAGGATTGCCACATAGGCAAATTAGTTAGGAATGTGGTGTTATAAAAGCTACTGTAAAAACGTTTGTTATTCATTCAATTCAGTTGGTCATCTCTTTTCCGCTGCTTATCTTCTTTCTCTCTCTAACTTTTCTTTCTCAAGCTTCTTGAATTCTTCGATCTTCATCTTCTAAGAGTTCTTGGAGTTATCATGGTATCAAGAGCCAGCGATCGTGCGTGGGTCTGTGCTCGTCAGAATCATTGATGGAAGCATGATGGTTTGCAGATTTGTCTGGTGATTTGGAGTATTTTTCTTGGCGATTTGGGGTTTTCTATATGCAATGAAGGTGGAATCTGCAGAAATTTCAGGTTCTGTGTTTACAGTGCTTCAATATATTGTCTTTTTTCTTGAAATGCTTTTGGGCAATTCTGGTATCTTTGAGTAGATTGTGTTCAGTAATTTTGTTTGATTTGCGAAGATAAAGTTCTGAAGGCCAAAGCCATTATTAGATAGTTGTTGAGCACTGGGTAGTTGAGAAGGCCAATACCATTACTTTGTGCTAAGAAGGAATCTAAAGGCCAATGCCATTGATTCAAGAAATTTGAGTTAGTCAGAAGTTTGTTTCAAGAAAATTGTTTTGTTTTTCTGAGAATTATTCGAAGAGTTGTTAAAAGGTTGATTCTTGAACTATATTAGGTATGGCTCCCTCTGTGAAAATTGAGTGATTGTTGGGCATGTTGACTATTCGACTTGGTAAGCACAATTACACCAAATGGTCCTTTCAATTCAAGTCTGTGTTAAAAGGGTACAAACTATTCGATCATTTTGATGGTTCAGCTCCTTGTCCATCGAAATTTGTGGTTAGTGCAGAAATTGGGGTTACCAAAGAACTGACTGCTGCCTTTCAAGATTGGGAGACCACAGATTTGTCACTATTAAGTTTGTTGATAGCAACGTTGATTGATGATGCTATAGAATATGTTATAGGGTGTAAGACTGCTGCTGAAGCTTGGACAAATCTTGAGGAAAGGTTTGCATCTGTGTCTAGGACAGGTGTTAATCACTTGAAAACGGAATTACATACAGTTCAGAAAAGTGGGGATTCAATGTATAAATATCTGTTAAGGATCAAGTCAATCAGGGATCAATTGATGGCTGCTGGGGAATATGTATCAGATAATGATGTGATGATTGCCGCTCTTGCTGGGTTACCCAAAGAATATGCAACTATTAGGACTGTTATACTTGCGAGAGACTCTAATGTCACTATGAAGGAATTTAGGGCATTATTAATTGGAGCTGAAAGAGAAAATGATGTGGTGATGAATTCATTGACTCAAAATATGGCTGCTTTGTATATGCAAGGAAATAGTGGTGGTTCAAGTTCTTCTCTGTATAATAATGGTGCATCCAGTTCCAATTCTTCTGCAAATGAACCATCTAGTACAGGAGGTGTTATTACTGCTACTCCACTACCACAACAAATGCCATTCTTTCCATAGTCTCAAATGGTGCAACCTGCTTATTTTCCTAATCAAAGTTCTTATGGCTCAGGTGGTGGTTATGTTGGTAACTTGGAGTAGCATCCACAAGACAACTCACGGCAACATCAATCTTCAGCACAGTTTAATGGAAATCAACAAAGGTTTTACAATGGATGACAGTCAAGAGGAAATAGTACTTATCGATCAGGATTCAAAGGTAAAGAGTCTAATTATAGGAACAATAATGGTTGGAATGGAAACATTGAGTCCATAACTACTTTACATCCAGAATGTCAAATCTGTCAGAGAAGAAGGCACATTACTCCAAACTGTTTTTATAGAACTGCTCAGAGTACTTCACCACATTTTAATACTGAATGTCAGATTTGTGGTAAAAGGGGACATAATGCACTGGAATGCTATCATAGGGGAAATTACTCCTACCAACCCTCTGAGCCTGCTGCTTCTCTTGCACCTACATTTCCTGGTCAATCTTAAGTGATCCCTCCATCATAGGGTTTTGTTCAACAGCCTCAGAATTTTGCTGCTCATTATTCATATTAGTTGCATCCACCTGTCATGCAAGGGATGAATGCTCAACAGAACATACATGCACCTGATCTTTCATATCAAGTACAACCTGCAATGCAAGGGATGAATGTTCAAGGTTCACCATCATATTCCAATGCTGCAAATTGGATTGTGGACACAGGAGCATCACACCCCATGACATCTGACCTTGTTAGGTTACACCAAGTTTCTCCTTTTGAAGGTTCCGAGAAAATTAAAATTGGCAATGGTCACAGTTTGCCAATTCAGAATACTGGTTCTGCAATTATTAAAACACCTTCTTATTCTATTATAATGAAAAATGTGCTACATGTTCCATCTCTTGCTGTGAATCTAATGTCTGTAAAGCAACTGTGTAAAGATAACAAATGCTGGTTTATCTATGATGACATAAATTTCTTTGTGCAAGACAAGGTGACAAAGGAGATCTTGTACAAAGGAAGGAGTAGACCTCAAGAGTTGTTTCAAATTCATGTGTCATCATGGACAGTTCCGAGTGCTTTTATTGGACAGTTGATAAAGTCTTCTCTCTGGCACCAACGGCTAGGGCATCATACAAATGAAGTCATGGCAGTTATGTTAGCTAAGTCTCATATTCCAGTCTTTATGGATAATAAGCATACCATGTGCACAGATTGTATTCATAGGAAGATTACTGGAAAACCTTTTGATAATGAGTCTTCTAGATGTATCTTACTTTTTGATAGAATCCATTCAGATGTTTGGGGACCCTCTTCAGTTAAGTCTATAGAAGGGTATAGATTCTATGTTGTATTTGTTGATGATTGTACAAGATGCATGTGGATTTTTCCACGAAATAATAAATCAGAAGTGTTTTCGATATTTGTCAAATTTTACAAGTATATTGCGGTTCAATTTGGAGCACAAATAAAGTGTTTACAATCAGACCGGGGTGGTGAGTTTGTCAGTAATTCATTCAAAGAATTTATGCAATGAAAATGAATGGTTCATAGAATTTCATGTTCATACACTCCACAACAAAATGGCTTGGTTGAAAGAAGACACAGGCAACTACAAACTTTGATGAATGTTGCTGGGTTATCACAGGAGTTTTGGTATCTGTCTTGTGCACATGCTGTGTATTTAATAAATAGAATGGCCTCTAAGTCATTACAAATGAATTCACCTTATTTCTGTTTATACGATAAGCATCCATCCTTGAAGGATTTGAAAATATATGGCTCGGCTGTGTTTCCATACTTGTGACATTATAATGACAGTAAATTTCAAGCTAGAACCTCAATGTGTATATTCTTAGGATATGCTTTGGGTTATAAAGGGGCTATTTGCTACAACTTGCAGACGCAGAAATTGATTTTATCTAGACATGTTGTACATGATGAGTCTCTGTTTCCTGCAAAGTGTAAACCCTCAGTGCTGTCGAGTAGTAGATTTGTACCACTCTCGGTCAATTCCACTCCAATTATAGTTCAATTAAGAGCTTCAAGTAAACATGACAGTATATCTATAGAGTAAGTTCAGTTTATGTCTGATCCTACTTCACAGTCTACACCACAAAGGCAGGAATCTGAGTCATTAAGCTCACATTAGTCTACTCCTATACAAGATCTCAATCAACCTTTGTCACCTGTTTTAGATCCAGCACACCTTTTGGTATTACTTCCTATCTCTGTGAGTGATTGGAATCAATCCTCTAGTTCTATTCCTGCTAATAATTCTAGAACATACTCTATGACAAGGAGACTTCAAACTGGAGCAATTGAGAGGAGAGATTATGCTGCTTTTTATGCTAGCTTACCTGAATTGCAGTCTTTGGAAATTGATGATGGTTCTCTATGCTATGATGGATTCTCTCTTCTGGCTGAAAGTGTTGATTATGAAGAACCAAAGAATTTTAAAGTAGCAACTACAAATTCAAATTGGCAACAAGCTATGCAAGATGAGTTTGATGCTCTTAAAGGGCAAGGGACTTGGGTTCTTGTACCTCCTCCTCATAACAGAACTATTATTGGGAGCAAATGGGTATACAAATTAAAGAAGAATCCTGATGGTAGTATATCTAGATACAAGACATGTTTGGTGGCTCAAGGTTATACACAAGAACATGGTCTGGATTACTCCGAGATGTTTAGTCCAGTGGTACGACACATTACAGTGCGGTTAATCCTTGCACTTGCTACAAGTTACAAATGGGAACTTCGACAACTTGACATCAAGAATGCATTCCTACATGGTGAGTTGCAGGAAGAATATATACATGAAGCAACCAAAGGGTTTTGTCGATTCCAGAGCACCAAACCATGTTTGCAAACTTGTTAAATCATTGTATGGCTTTACAGGCTCCAAGAGCCTAGAATGCTAAGTTCACAGGTGTGTTACCATCTCTGGGGTTCACAGTTTCTCAATCTGACACAAGCCTCTTTATTAAGACAGATGGCGAGGATATTATCATTCTACTCCTGTATGTAGATGATATAATACTTACATGTTCGAATATCACCAAAGTCCAAGTTGTGATTACTGTTCTCAGTGAGATATTTGATTTAAAGGACATAGGAAGGCTCACATACTTCTTAGGGCTGCACATTGAGTATAAAAGCAATGGAGATATGTATATTAGTTAGACCAAATATGCACAAGAGCTTATAAAAAAAAAAAGCAGGAATGGATAATTGTAGGCTTGCACCAACACCTTCAAAGCCTCATACTCATTTACTCATATCTGAGGGCCAACCTTTGTCTGATCCAATTGTCTACAGGAGTATTGTTGGAGCACTTCAATATCTGACCTTCACTAGGCCTAATATTGCTCACTCTGTCAATGTTGTGTGTCAATATATGACAAATCCAACTGATGCACACATGTTCTTAGTAAAACGGATACTAAGATATCTTCAAGGGACTCTAAAGTGTGGAATTACATATCATTCAGGTGCTGATATTCACATTTCCGCATATTCAGATGCTGATTGGGCTTCTGATATCAACACCAGGAGGTCAGTCACTAGATATGTAGTCTTTCTTAGTTCTAATCCTATTTTGTTGCAATCCAATAAGCAATCATTTGTGTCTCGAAGCTCAACAGAAGCTGAGTATAAAGCTCTAGCTAATTGTGCAGCTGATGTGTGTTGGATACGGCCCTTAATGAAAGATCTCAATCAGTTCTTACATGTTCCTCCTGATTTGCACTGTGATAATATCTCAGCATTGTCCCTTAGCACAAATCCTGTCTTCCATTCCAGAATTAAACACCTTGATATTGATTATCATTTCGTTCGTGAACGGGTGCAAAAGAAAGATATCGTGGTTCATTATATCTCCACAGATAATCAAGTTGCAGACATTCTTACTAAAGGACTTCACAGTTCTGTGTTTGTTAAGCACTGCATCAATCTCTGCCTTGGTGTTCCTAGCTACGATTGAAAGGGGGTAATAACTAAAGTACATGTGTTGAATATTAATTAGTTAGAATGTAATAAGGAGAGGTGTAGAGGATTGCCACATAGGCAAATTAGTTAGGAATGTGGTGTTATAAAAGCTACTGTAAAAACGTTTGCTATTCATTCAATTCAGTTGGTCATCTCTTTTCCGCTCCTTATCTTCATTCTCTCTCTAACTTTTCTTTCTCAAGCTTCTTGAATTCTTCGATCTTCATCTTCTAAGAGTCATTGGAGTTATCAAACAGATCCACGCCTAAACCATCACCATCATACTCCTCTTGTCACCACGAACCTGAACATATGCTTCATTTCAAAAACAATTAAACTTAGAGGCTCCAACTCGAATGAAAATTTCCCAATATTTTCCGTCCAAGTTACATCGTTCTAGAAAGGTTAGAAGCCACCACACAACTCCCCGATGTATCTGGGTCCAATTTGAAACAAACACAACTCGAAACCACACGGTTTCAAGGCGTCGAAAAAAGGGTTGAGACTTTAGAGCCATTTTCAGTCTATCTCCATTCATTTGTTGGACTCTCAAAAGTTTCCCAACCTTCTTTCCCAATTTCTGAGGAACCAAACGGCGACAGACGATGACGACGGCGGCGGCAACGGATGATGGCGTGGTGACCAAAAAAACCTAAGAAGATTAAGAATATTCTATTATGTTACATCTAACGGTATATTCTCACGGCATCAGGGGAAACTTATCCCAAGGAGTTTTGAGGTCAAGCAAGGTAAGGACGCTACAATCCAAGTATGTATTAGTAAATGGACTTTTGTTTTCAAGCATATTATATATTCTTATATTTTCCATAAATGCTTTGGTTAAAATATTATACACACATGCCATGCTTTATTTTATTTGTACAAGTGTTATTATATTGTTGAGAATTTTGAAACTATCAAGGCATGTTCATACATATTTTATCTGCTTATCATGTATGCCTACACCAGTGTTGTACTTGTCCTGTGATAGTACCAGTCTTTAGGTGTGTGTTCACATCGTATTGATACACTCATCTTGGATCCATTGTAGGTGTCTATCTTGTCTTAGGTTGCAATAGGCAACTAGGACTCACATATGATGCGCATAGTGCTAGTCTTCACATGATTATAATAGTAGAGCATAAATCTTAATTACACCCAGTCCTGTTTCATGTCAAAAATATCTCTGCTTGAACTTATGTGTCAACATATGTCGACGAGCATCTGATATTATATGTTATTGTTGAGATATTGTGAGTTATCGTACTTTTTTGAAATACTGTCATATAGAGTAATTGTTTTCATACTTATAAGTAGTATGACTCTTGGAAACTATACTTGTTTTATAGTGAAGGGTTAGTATATTATGAAAACAAAGGTTTTCTCATACTTTTGTTTTTGCCCACTTGTACTTTCTGTTCCCCACCCCCCAAAAAAAAGGACTTAGTTAGCTAGACTTCCTATGGCAAGTGAGGGATTGTTGGTGGTTCCACTCGAGTAAATGGAGAAGTTCGTTTCTTGTATTTTGTAATAATATCCTTCCTATCCATGATTGGCATTTTCTTCTTGTAGTTGCGCACACTCTCAATATTAGTTTAAATTTATTCTAAGCTTTGGTTTTAATTTATTCACATTTTTACACCATTTAAACTTTATAGGTATATCACCTTCTAGGTGTCGATCAGCACACCTTGACTCTTGTTGGTGTGTGTCATCTAGTTTCAACGTTGTCTTGAATACCCATTTGACACCAACAATAGACTTATGTTGGTCTATTAACCAACTCCTATGTTTCATTTTTCTCAATCATTTCAATTTCTAAATCCATGGCTTTCTTCTAAGCTTCATTAGTGACAACATTTTTATATTTTCGGTCCCAATGATATTGAGATTACACCATGCATATTATATCACTCAGTGATCTTAGTTTCACTAAATTGGTACTTGCAAAGCTGATTTCTCTAAATTCAGTCACTGAATCCTAAAAAATAGTCTTTTTTGGAATGCTCCTTTTCAACTGTGTTGATCCTACATTTATACTGCCTTCAACATTTTCAAAAGTCTTTTCCGATTTACTGGAAATGACATTAACTTCTCACTTTTAGTATTCCAACTCCATATAGCATTTTCATTAAATAGGACACTTCTGGAAAGTATAATCTTCTTAATGTCAGGAACAAACACTTTATATCCATTCTCATCCTTTCCATATCTCACAAAGATTTTCTTCATTGAGCATTCATCCAGTTTATGTCTCAGTTTACCAGGAAAGTGACTATAGCAAACACATTCAAAAACCTTGACAGGCTTGACTTTGGTTTTCTTCCACTGAAAGCCTCAAATGGAGTTTTCTCCTTCATTGCCTTTGCAAAACATCTATTAAGCAAATAGACTGTTGTATTGGCAGCTTTACCCCACAGGTAGTAAAGCAACTTCTTTTCGTGCAACATACTATTTGTCATTTCCACTATTGTCCTACTTTTCCTCTCAATAACATTATTTTGTTTTGGAGAATAGGCAACAATCAATTGTCTTCCAAGACTAATGTCTTTACAAAAACTGAGAAAATCATTTAACGTGTACTATCCTACCTCTATCACTCATTAGTTTCTGAAGTGCATATCTAGACTACATTTCAATCATTGCTTTGAATCGTTTGAGCTCCCCAAATATCTCAGACTTGCAAGTTAGGAAATAAACCCAATGCATTCTGGTGTAGACAACTATAAAGGTTAGGAAGCACGTATTGCCACCCATTGTAGTCACTTGCATTAGCCCACAAATATTAGAATCTATGAATTTTAATGGTTGTAAGCTCTCCAAACTTGTTCTCTACTGAAAGCCTCTCTATGTTGTTTCCTTGCAGTACATCCTGCATAAACTCCACCACAACCTTTCAATTTTGGTGGCCCATACATCATTTCTTTTTCATCCAACAATTGCAAGCTTTGAAAGTTCAAATGTCTCATTATTTTTGCCAATCCCACACTTTTTCTTCCATCACAGCCTTTCAAGCTACTACCTATAAATCATCCATGAGTAAAAACACTTGTTTCTAGCAGTGCTTTAAAAATCGGCTCAGGCGCTAGGCAGTAAAGGACCGAGGCGATTTAGTTTTAACTTTCCTAAATTCTCAATACAATTATATTTTTATTTTTTCAGTGTAAGTAGGCACTTATTTATATGTTATATAATAAATTTAATTAAATCCACTTAGGCCCCAGGCTGTTGCCTGACTAGCACCTAACATATTTTAGATCCTTGGTTTCTAGTCATTTGCACAATGGCCACATGATACTCAAGCTGCCTATCTTCAAACATTGCCACCATATCATTACCAAACAGCAAGAAATATCCATGTTGGATCATTTGGACAACATTGAGCAAGTTTTCATCAAGACCAGGAATCGACTTACTTCTTTAATGTACCTAGTACCATTTTTAGTCTCAATTATCAAAGACCATTTCCCTGTGGCTTGACCAATTTATTCATTACTCATCTTGATTCTGGTATTCACAATCCAATCAACATTGACAAGTAAGGACTCATGTGAAGTTGTGTGGTTACTACAACCATTATCAATAAACCAGACATGTTCATTTTTAGCCATAGTAGATGAGTTGCAAGCAAAAAAAAACGAAGTTTATTCCTCCACTTGTTTAGCATATAGAACTTGTTGAACCACATTGCTACAGCAATCCTTGGCAATATGCCTAAATTTCTCACACTTATGGCACTTTTGTTTTCCTTTGAACCAACATTCACTATAGTGTAGGTTTCCGTAAGTTTTAACTTCTTTTGTATTCTCCTTATTGCATCCAAACTTAGCTACTGTATTTGATTTGTCACCATACTTCACAACTCCTTTTCTCTCCTTATTCTTCCAAGGTTTCTTCCTTTTTGAATTTCCAGCATATGAGCTATTCTTGGACTGAATACTCAGGTTGCTAAATGCTCTTTCAGTAACATCACCATCCTCAACATGCTTAATAGGCCTTTTTTTTAAAACCCTTTCAGTGTAGCACCAACCTTAGTATGTCTATTTCACTAAGATTCTTAGTTTCCTCAATCACAAAGACAATATTATTATACATATAGGTAGGGCTAATAAGCAATTTCTTAACAATTCTGTTATTGGACAGTTCCTCAGCATACATCTTTATTTGATTTAGCAAGCCAAACAGTCTAGTCAAATAAGCAGATAATGATTCATCACTTTTCATTCTAACATATTCAAAGTCTCATCTAATACTTTGAAGTTTCATTGCTCGGACTTGAGAATCTCTTCTATACTTTTGCTTTAGTGTATTCCAAGTTGCCTTGGCAGTTTCTCGATTTGTAATCCTTGGGAAAATTTCATCTGAGACTGCACTCAGAATCAGTCCTAGAGCTTTAGCATCACAAGTAATCATGTCCTCAACAACGATGCGCTCTTCCTCAGTGAGTTCTTCATCTGAATCTAAAGGAAGATCATAACCTTCCTCTACAAATTTCTAGAGATTATGAGACTTAAATACTGTCTTCATGTTGATACACTAGAAATCATAGTTGACTCTAGTGAAGATCAGAGCTCAAAGCTCCGCTTTAGATCCAGCCATTTCAATCTATATTGCCTGAGTTCTTCCCTGAGAATTTGAGAAGCAATCCTTCACGGTTCACGCCCCTTGATTCATCTCAAACCAAAATGTGGGGCCAATAAGTACATGTCCTATATATTGTTTTATTAAATGTAAATGTTATACATACTCTCAATTTTTTATTTTATTTTTAACAAACGATATTATTTACATTGAGGGAGAGAGTGAGTTTAACCTCATAATGAACTAACAATAATGTGGTTCAAATTCATCTCTGACTCAAATCCCAATTAACTTCGCACTATGTATCATTACACCTACACCTACTAGGATGCCATGGGAAACATGTTAACTCGTCAAGCACTTTCTCTTTCATGCGCATGTGGTGGATTGGTATTGTAGATAGACTATTCTCTCTTCAACTCACGCTATTCTGAATTCAAACTTTAATATAATTTACAATAATAGTATTGTATGTAACAAAATCAAACATTTCTTTGTGTTTTATATTACCTTTTTCACATAGCACTAGTGTATATCACATTTAGGGTGTGTTTTGTAATGCCCGAAGTATTTCTAGAAAACTGCAGTTTTACAGCATTCAGCAAACTTGGAAATAGTTTAAGCGCTTCTTGAGAAAAATTTAAGAGGTGGATGTTTCCATTGGAAACACTTTCAATTTGAGTTTTTGATAAAGTTGTTATTTTCTTTTAATAAAAACACTTGAGTTTAACAAAATAGTTTTGAAAAACTGTTATTAACACTCTAAAATTTTCATTTTTCACTCTTCATAACTGTATTTTTCTTTTTTAATGTAAAAAAAAGTACAAAATAAAAAATTTTGAAGTCCGAATAACAATTTCCTGCTTCTAATGTAAATACTTCCAAGTTGGTCTAGAGGTAGCATAAATAAGATTGTGAGTAACCTTGTAGAATAAGACTATAAACAAAATTAAATTAACTTTGGAGGTATTGTGCTTTATAACCTTATCAACAATGAACTTTCTACCGCATGTCTTAGAGAAAAGACCAATTGAATATTATTGTAATTGCAGTACATGCACTCTTTTTATTTTCTTTTGAGCAAAGTGCTTATAGTCAACCAAAGTGGGAAAGAAAAAAAATAAAAAAATAAAAAAACTAGCGTAAGTGCTCCACTAATTAGAAAGGTATGATTGATCATGAATTCGTATCCCACACAAACACTTGAGATGGTGAGAAACTTAGACACGAAAAGAAAAAACAAAATAGGAAACAACAATATCAGGTTCTCGATAGTCCAAATACCACCTTATATCTAAAGGAGTGGTGAAAACATAATAGAAATCCAATCTGAGATCAAAAGAATCATAGTAGCACATAGGGATTAAAAAATAAATAAAGACACATATGCAAATGAAAGACATGCATTACTGGCATTTTGAAAACTACACAATCAGGCAATGGAGCACACACCAATGGATTGTCTGAGATGTTCATATCGATTATTATCCCGTGGTTTTGTGAAGATATCAGCAAGTTGTTTATCAGTGGGAATATATTCCAATGCAAGAAGATCATCTTCTACAAGATCACGAATAAAGTGATGCCTTATATCAATGTGTTTAGTGCGAGAGTACTCAACAGGATTCTTTGAGATATTAATTGCACTTTGGTTATCGCAAAAAATGATCAATTTTGCCTTGCACTATACCATAGTCACACAACATCTGCTTCATCCATAACAGTTGTGTGCAGCAGCTTCCAACAGCTATGTATTCAGCCTCAGCGGTGGAGAGTGAGACACACTTTTGTTTCTTACCATGCCAAGTGACTAAGTTGTTTCCCAGATAAAAAGCAACCTCCTGAAATGCTGTTTCTATCATCTATAATACCAGCCCAATCTGCATCCAAAAATCCTGCAATTTTCACATTTGAGTCAAATGAGTAATGAATTCCAAAGTGTAAAGTGCCACTTACATATCGTATTGTTCTTTTAACAACAGTCAAATGTGATTGTTTAGGACATGATTGAAATCTTGCACAAGGAAACAAACCCTCCACACAGGAAAGAAAAACCTCAAGGCACACAGCAAATTTCACTAGAAAACTTAAGGACTTATACAAGATTCAATTGATACTTTCTTACATCACAAAAGAAGCTTGATCAAATACTCTTGTCTTGTAGAACACGCCCTCTTCAGATTCTCTTGGATGAACACTGATTCATGCAGGTTGATGATCTTCTTCACAGGCAAAGCTCACACAAAGTTCCATGATGAATGAATGATGTGTTATGCTCTCAGACTATCACCTAGATAATCTAAGAACCCAACAGCCTTTTGAATTACCCATGCAACTTTGAATGTTAGGTTTTCCTTATACATATTCTACTTGTGGCATTCAAACTAGAACGTATATCAAACATACAATCCGTCTATGGCATTCAAATCAAATATAAACATTCATGACTCATTACGCTTTGTGTAAACCTTTTGAAAAACCATGCAACCCCTACGACATGGCGTTCGCCCTAGGTGAAATTACAACTATTAATCACAAGAAGCAATACTCAATTCCCCGATGGCATTCCGATCGAATTGCATCCAATTATTTATCTAGACATCGTAATGGTCACGAATCATTATGATACAAAGACAGTTTAAAGCATAGTGATTAATAATTCAAAGTATGCATGCATAATATCATAATCAATTAAATAAAAACTACATATTCATGCTAAGGCTCAAGGTATCGCCCTAACAAACGGAAATTAATTACAAACAACCATAACACAAAAGAATTTTATTAAAATAGAAAAATGATAGAAAACACCTTGAAATACAAAACATCAAAACCTAGCTAATTTCTCCAAATTGATGGCCTCCCTCACCCTAATGGCTAATGCGTCTTATTTATACTACTACAAAATAAAATCCTTACTAGAAGAAGTCTTCTAAAAACTAGAAAACATAATAGAATAAGATAACTAGGAAATAAAAGCTTTCCTATTTAAACTAAAATTTGGACTTCTCATAAAATCAGACTTTTGATCAACCAAATCAACTCCGATTTGGTCCCCAAAGGTCTCTTTTTAAAGCTTAAGTCGTCCCCAACAAATCTTCAAGAAGAATCTTCCTCAAAATATGTCATCTTGACCTTCAAAATACCCAAAACGTCCATAAATGTCAATCTGGGAAAGTTGCATGCTGAGCCTTCTTTTCATCACCATGGTCAAACAACTTAGTAGAGAAATCTAAAACTTTGATACAGTCATATTGAAAGAGCCACGAACATCCTCCAATTGGAATCACTCCAAAATTCATCCATTTGATCACTTTTTGCTCCAGATGAAATCGAATGTCCTACAGCAAAATATATAGTATATTATCGACTCATCAAATACCCCCAAACTTAGCTTTTTACTTGTCCTCAAGCAAAACAAAACTCAAAAACAAATATAAAAACTAACAAACTAGAAACTTAAACAAAACTAATTAAGACAGAACAATTTCATCTTCAAGTTGCAATCCATAGAAAACGTTAAAAATTAGAACATCTTTTCAAAAGTTCCAACTAATCCCACTATAGAGTCTAAGCCATTTAGAATCAATTAGAAAAGAATTCATAAGCTTCCTTTGGTGTAAAATGAACCAACACAGTTAAAGAAACTTGACTAAAAATCGTAACCACTCGTCCATTTATTCACACATACTAACTTCAAACATAACTATTTCTTTTTTCTTTTGCGAATGTTTCTTTTTTTTTTTTTTTTTTTTAGTAACAGTAGTGGTCGTACAATGCCAGTTCCCTTAAGCTTTCAATCCAACCCATGTAACAAGCTTTAGGTCAATGACTCACAAACCATAAGGCTTTACGGCTCTAGGTGTAGAACACCCCTAAGGACTTATTAACTCGAGCTGAAAGGGCTACGAAACCAACTAACCACCCTGCCACATGCCAAGACTCTACCGTTTGACGCGAAAATCACTACTGATCAGGTAGGACTAGCCCGGTTACTAAGCAAAGTCTTAGGTGGAACAATTATTACTTTATAACTTTACTTTACTTTGAACAAAAATTAAAATACACTCGGACGAAAAGTAAGTGTTTCCAATCTCACTCCCCACAAACCACGTTGATGTGAATGTGCAAATTTTCAAAGTATAACTCATGAATTAGTGTCTAAGCAACCATAAATAGAAAAGACTCTACTATAGAATTAACCTTGACCATGTCCATTTGTTCTAATGTTTAAAATAATCTATGGATATTAACTTAAAATTTGAAAATTTTTATTTGTCTCAAAAATTAAAAATCTAAAATTTTACTCTCCCACCCACAAACTTATTTCACACTTTGTCCTCAAGGTGTGGAAAGTAAATACAATATAAAAGACAACAAAAATAAAATAAAATACTAAAAAGAAACCTGAACTAAACATAACAAATAATCAAAAGACACAAAAGAAAAACAGCAAAAACACAAAGAAAGGGAACAAAATAAATAAATAAGTAAAGAAAAGAAAAGGGTGCAGTTTTAAAAATTTGGACTTGGCATTGGACATGGGGCCCTATGCAAAGAAACATGGAGCATGACTGGCAGCCCTGGGAACCAAAAGAAACTGGGCCCTGAAACGAGCCATACACCTTGTGTGAAAAACAGCCCACGCCTGGCACATGTGCAAGGCACATGTGTGACTGAAACCCTAGAGCTCCCCTATGTAACTTAAAACACAGCCATTTCCGTTACATTTCTAAGACCTAACTGTCAACCATCTCGAGACCAGAGCCGTGAGAGCTGTCTTCATTTCTCACATAACTGAAACCCTAGTTGCATCTCCATCAAGTCCTTCATCTCTCTTTGTCAAAAATCAGGAACCGAAACCTCCGTGGCTGCAGAATGTGAGAGATGCCTATCTCTCTGAAACCTCACACACAACGAAATTCGCCATGCCTGCAAAAGGGGTTGCAGCCCCTTACTCCGATCGAACGGGTAAACTGGAGATTCCAAAGATAAAACCCTCAAACTCCTTCGTGTTAGTCTCCATGGCTTTACCATAATACATGCATGCTCATGAATCTCTGCTTTGCGTTGTGCATGTCTCCTGATGATGAATGCCAAGGAAAATTCGTGCAAAAATCTGGATCTGAACTTAGCTTGAGTACTGGTCTCCTCTGTGCTACTCGGTCCACCCCCAAACTTGTATTGTAGTGTGTGTGTGTGTGTGTGTGTATTTTTATTTTTATTTTTTTTAATTGAAATGAGAGCGAATGAGTGGAGTGGGTCCAAGTAGTACAGAGTCTTCTTTGCAAACCCACTGTAACGTTTCTCGAACTCCAGTTAGCTTTCCTTTTGAATTTCTGCACCGTAATGTTGATGTTGAATGCAAAGCTGTGATGAATGGATGGTTGAATGCGTTCTGAGGTGAGTGGATGAATGCAGCTAAATGCATGATTCAGTCGATTCCCGTATTTGATTCAAATTCAACCTGCATAAAATCACAATATTAAAATTGCACTAGAATGAATTCCAAATAAAATACTTATTAACTAAAAAACAATTTGTGTTTTAAATTTTTTTATTTTTTTATTTTTTTTTTTGTGAAAAAATAATATAAGCAAGAAAATAAAATAAATGCAAATAAGAAGAAAAGAGTTAGAAAAATTGGATTGCCTCCCAATTAGCATTTTGGTTAACGACCATAGCTAGATGAATTTGAAAGAAACTGGTGATTACATAATTTGTTTTTTTAGAGTCGACCATTCTTTGACAGCATCAAAGACTAACAGTAGGTATGGAGTGACTAGATGGTTAACAACTGTGCATCTGAATTCATTGGTTGAGGCCTTGATGTCCACCTTGTGTGAAAGAATTTTTATATTCAAATAAGGCTGTTTACAAAGATGCTAATGTCTCCGCGGAACTGATTTAAATCGTGTATTTAACACCCACAATTTCTGCTTTGGTCAAAATTCTTGACGAAGAACTGGGTTGCCATTAAGCTTTTTCTTTGTTTCCATATGGATCATAGTCTGCTTGTGTGACTTGCACAGAATACCGTCAAGTATGATCGGCTGTGTTGGCGCACTGTCCAGTACAGCAACTAAAATTTTCCCATCAACCATTTGCCCTGCATCCAAATCGTTCAGCTGGCTGAAAAGTTGACCATGTAACATGCTTAATGCTGACTTTGTATTAACCTCCCCCAACACATTAACACTGATGTCTTCCTGCAGCCTTTGTGGAAAAGGTGTTGGTGGCACACAAAATTAGATAGCTATAGGTTCTGGTGGGATTTCAGGATCGGTAATTTCCTCCATTGTGCTAGAGTCATCGCCTGGTGATTTTTCAATTCTAACGTCCTCCTGCGTGTAGTCATAACTCGCTGCACATTGGGGTGTTTGAATTACACACCATTCCTTTGAATCTTGTGGCACGCTTGGCTGCTCAAAAGGTTGTTGAGTACCTACCTGCCCATCTAAAATTATGATGCTTTTTCAAATATGGAGCATAGTAATCAAAAGTGGGATCGTCCCAACGTCTTAGTGAGTCGTTCCTCGTAATAATATGCTCCTTCACATAGTTTGAAAAATATTTCCTATCAGGGCATTGCAAAATTTCATAGGTATTTGAACAACAAAGGGCACAAACTAAACTGTAGGTTTAAATTTATAGAAACCCTGTTTTGCGAAAAAAACTCATAAAGGTTGTCCTCCTGGTGGTAGGCCCCAGCCCATCATTGAATTGCTTCCAAAATCAACATATTGTAACAAGGTGTTTTCTTGTGAGAATCGAAACCAATCCCTTGCAGGTAATGACTCTCTCATGGGTCTGCCAGCTTCATGTATGAAGAAAGCCATCCTATCGCTGTTCACAAAGTCAAAACCCAGCAAGAAAAACGAAAATTAATAAAATATTAAAATTAAAATTTATATACACAAATAATCAACTAAGAATATGATAAACACAAATTATTTAAAACAATTCCAAGCAACGGCACCAATTTCGTGATAGGTTTTTATCATCTGCAAATTTACAAGGTCATCGTAGTATAGTAGCTCAAGCAAAGTCGTTTTCTGCAAGGATTGAATGAATAATTTATGTAAATACCAAATCTTAATTAATTATTTGAAAACAAAGTTTGGAAGAGGTTGATTTTATGACCTAGAATATTAAAAACGAATTTTAAATTCAAACAATTAAAGAAATTAGCAAAGTAAAGAAAACAAAAGAAAATGTTTAGAAAACCAAATTGTAAAAGCCTAGGGTTCCGCCGTCCCCTTAACAATTCTATGTAGATTTACTAATTACTTATGAATTACCCATGTAACTTTGAAGGTTAGGTTTTCCTTATACATATTCTACTTGTGGCATTCAAGTTAGAACGTATATTAAACATGCAATCCATCTGTGGCATTCAGATCAAATATAAACATGCAACACTCATTACGCTTTGTGAAAACCCTTTGAAAAACCATGCAACCCCTAAAACGTGGTGTTCACCCTAGGCGAAATTACAACTATCAATCAAAAGAAGCAATACTCAATTCCCCAGTGGCATTCCGACCGAATTGCATCCAATTACTTATCTAAACATCGTAATGGTCGCGAATCATTAAGACACAAAGACAGTTTAAAGTACAGTGATTAATAATTCAAAGTATGCATAATACAAAATAAAATCCTTACTAGAAAAAGTCTTCTAAAAACTAGGAAACATAATAGAATAAGATAACTAGGAAATAAAAGGTTTCCTATTTAAACTAAAATGCAGACTTCTCAGAAAATCAGACTTTTGACCAACCAAATCAACTCCGATTTGGTCCCAAAATGTCTCTTTTTAAATCTTAAGTCGTCCCCAACAAATCCTCAAGAGAAATCTTCCTCAAAATATGTCATCTTGACCTCCAAAATGTCCAGAAATGTCAATCTGGGAAAGCTATGCGTTGGGTCTTCTTTTCACCGCGATAATCAAATGGCTTGGTAGAAAAATCTGAAACTTGATACAATCATCTTGAAAGATTCACGAACATCCTCCAATTGGAATCACTCCAAATTTTATCCGTTTGATCACTTTTTGCTGCAGAGGAAGTTGAATGTTCTACATTGAAAATATATAATAAAGTATCAAAATTCTACTAAAATAACCAATAAACTATAATTAAGAATAAGGTAAAATATATAGTATATTATTGACTCATCATAAAACTCCCAGCACAACCCCTTATATACTAGGTTAACTCTTTTACCTAATAAACAAAGAGATTGGCCTTATTTAAATCTCTTCCTTATTTAAGATTGTATGCAGATTTGTATAGACTTCTAGAATCCCACACCAAATCAATCTTTAATAGGAAAAACAAATCATATATGAATGCAAATGATTCTTACCATAAACGAGTTTGGCGTGCAACATTAGTCAATCGTGCTCCTCATTTAACGTAAGCTCCAACCTTTGTATGTTACAATTAATCCTAAGACCAGGAATAACCAACTTACTGACTCTTTACATTTTCTAGGAAATAGCCAGCTTAATTACACTTTCAAAAAATGTTTCCCTCATTGAGCTATACATGTCTGTAAAATTTGGTAATTTTTGGAGTTGGTTGGAATTTGTGGTTTCTGTTCACTGGAAACCGCTGCATGCGACAGCGCATGGCCAGTGGTCCGGCGATGTCTTTTTAAGTTAATTTCAATATTTTAAAATTATATTTGATATTCGTTTGATGTGATTCGATTGTTTGAGTTTAATATCGTAAATGATTGCCATTTGAATATTTTAGAAAAACGGTTTAATTGACGGTGAACTACGAATGGCTTGATCCTATTTAAGGGTACATAGGCAGTCTAACAAGAAGGTTAGATGCAGCCATAAAATAACCAAATTAAATTTATTATGGTTTATAGAGTATTAATTAGCCATGACATTGTTTTTGGCCTACCACTGGATTTTGCTTCCAAATAATTTTTCTATAATTTTGGGTCGTTATAGTTTGCTTCTTCTCGAAACGCAACTTTCCCAGGGCAGAGCCTTCCACATATGCTAATTCTGGTAGCGCACTTCATGGCTTTTGCACGTTGGTTATCTGTGCAAGCTGGGAAAGGAAAGTCAACAATAAATGTCCGACTTGCTGGGCTTAACATGCATTTGATGCAATAATCTAGTTCAGTCCTAACTAAGAGAGTTGGCTTGCTAGGGAAAGGGATAAATTAGGCTAGTTCTCTCTCAACGATGTTTGCGTGAAATGCAAACGGTATGAGCTTGGATCTTTGGGCCCCAAGCAACCCAAAGTATTCCATGGTTGGATTAGTGTGTGATATTTTTGGGCCTCAACAATAACCAACCAAACTCGAAACAGTGTTGTTACCCCAAATAGAAGGTGCTTCTAGATGAAGATACTATCAGTTGCCAAGCTGAAGATATGTTGACAAGTTTGAAAGATCAAAACAATTTTGTGTGTTCAGTTTTTAAAATCCTTTCTGTGATATATATGTATTTATAGGCGTATCATCGATGATAACCGTGCCCAAACTCCTGCTATTTTTCTCTTGGACGATGGCTATTGGTTTAAACTTGTCGACTCATCATCTGACCATTGAATTATGCTTTTTTTTTTCTTTTTTTTTTTTTAAACAATAGCCTCACCAAGCATCAACATTACCACGCGCCACTTGTAATACATATCCACCCTATTTGGTGGTTTCGCTGTATCCACGAACCACTATGATCCCATCATCATCCCATTTTGTTTCCTCTTTATTCAATCAGTAGCCTCGCTGTAATAAAGTCTAACACGAAAATTCATAAATAAAGCCTACCTTGTGTAGTCTTTTCCATAGGCTTGTCTACCACCATCACTTTCCAAGACTCGAAATCATATCACATCACCTCATTATTGACTAAGATTATCATCCTTTCTTTTTGGGAGTTTTAATAAAAAAAAAAAAAAAAACTCATGCTACTGTTCATTTTAACGAAAAATCATATTTTTACATTAAAAAGTCAATTCTGTTACTATTTATTTTATCCTTATCATTAAAACTCAAAGTTTTCAAACTCTTTTCATTAGTATTCCTTTTCTTTTTTCGTCATCTTTCATCTCAGTCTCATATATTCTTTATTTTATCTGTTTTTTTATATAAAAAATTAATATAAGATGTTGTTGAGGTTTAAGCTTGACCATTCAAATAAGAAGAGAAGAAACGAAAAGAAAAAAAAAAAAAGAATCCGACTCTATCTTAATTTTTCTAAGCCATCCAAGTCTAGAGATTTATGCGTGACCGTTCGAAGAAGAAGAAGAAACGAAAAGAAAAAAAAAAAGAATCCGACTCTATCTTAATTTTTCTAAGCCATCCAAGTCTAGAGATTTATGCGTGACCGTTCGGAGGGGAGAATACGATTCAAAACGTTAGAATGATTAGGATAGGCCATGGTTAAATCCATGCAAAGCCACTCAGTCCGTTGAAGACCACGTGAAATAGGACTCCAATTGAACTCAATTTCTCCACGCCCATAAAATATTTCCACCAGATAATTACTACAAAAATTCAATAATGATATCTAAGAAAATATTAAAATTCAACGGCCTCAATTAAACAAGCAGATGGTGCAAAGTCAGGTACACACAATTCATTTTTGATAACTTTTGTTATTCATAAACAAGCACAAAAAGAGAATGTCTCGTCGGCCCAAAAAGCAGACGAATGATGGGTGGAGGTGCATCAACAACGACATGCAAATTAAGAAATCCAAATGGGACGCACATTATATGCTTGTGCATGACATATGGTCATTATTGTTAGTGACGGATCCAGAATTTTAGATTCGGGGAATTCCAATAATAAAGATAAAAAAAAATTATAATGAAAAATGTCCTATCCACTGCTCCTTGCACATCCATGGAGACAACAAGCCTTTTCATTTCACCCAATGGAAGATGCAGGATTTTAAGATTAGGTGGTCTCAATGTAAAAGTTCAAAAAAATATTAGACGAAAATATAAATTACAAAAACTAAATTTGTCCATAACGAAGTTTCATACTTGAAAATGTTTCATTATAGATTTATTGCAAACTAGAACGAAAATATCCAAAATATAATTGAAATTATCTAAAATTGGAATTGAACTACTTAGTTTGTGAAGACAGGGGAAGAGGCTGGGGTTGTGCTAGTCGGTGGGGAGGTGACTGGAGAATGGGATTAGCCAATTAGGAGTTAGATATGGAATTGGAAAAGTTCTGACTCTGTTTGAAAGTTGAACCATTTTGTTTAATAAAAAATTGCAAAAACTATATATTAAAGAACGTTGTATTGACGCACCGTTTTACTTAGAAGGTTTTTTCAAACCATACATCAAACGCACTGTTTTCCCAAGTCATTTGAATAAAAAGTAGTCTTCTTTCTGGTTTGCAGAATACCAGAACACTCTGCAGCTCCGCTGCTCTTCTCCACCACCATATATGCCCAGACTTGGGTGATCGTCGAAGGTCTTCACAAAAATTTATCCCAGCTTCCGGTGGTGCTAGGACCACTCAAGCCCCTTAACAAATCCGTCCTTCTACATTTGCCCAAATTGTTGGAGGGTCCTGAAGGTCGATCACAAGTGTTTCTTCAAGCTTTTGGAGGGTCCTAGGACCTCCCGGGTCCTTATATGGATCTGTCACTGATTATTGCAGAACATATATCCTATGGAGTGGTCGTCCTAAAAAAATTATTAGAGGAAATGAAAAGCCTTTGTTGAATTAGCTATCAGTAAGTGTCAATTAGTAATTTAAAAATTAATTTTGATATGAAATCTATTATAATTATTAATATCTTAATAGTTTGTGCATGACATTTTGATTTTATTATTGATGATACACTAACCTGATGAATAACATTGACGACATATTCAAGACGTGTTATGACACACCTCAATCCAGAATGTCCACCTTGACTCCGAATCGAGCTATGTTGACCGACACCATGAGAGTGACGAAGCCATAAAGTGTAGTGATGTGGATATGTAAGTAAATTTAAATCTAAAAGTGCCTAAATGTAAGAGTGCGCTTGTAAGCGGGAATGAACCTATTTTACACGTGATGTCAAAGCATAAGTAAAGTACAGTGAAATTAGAATAAGAACTATACCATCAGAAGTAGTCTTCAAAAGCAGCTTTTGCTAGAAAACCTCGTCCACACGAACACTACCACTAAATCCTCGAGGGGCGAAAAACAAGGGTGAGTGAGCCTAAAAGTAAAGCTTTGTAAAAACCTTTTCGAAAATATAATAACCCCACACTGTAAAACAAATATAGTTTCCTGAATATACATACTACATATAGTATGAAAATACTTACCATAGCCAACAGTATCACAAGAATGCAATACGTCACAAACTTTCACAAATAAACACATGACGTCAGTAATCAAATAATTTCACATAAGCAAACATATCATATCGAGTGCATATCGACATATGCTAACACACGAGTTCATGCAGAGGTATTCTGATATGAACAGGACTGGGTGTGATAATGATTTACACTCTAGTACTACAATCACGTGAAGATTAGCGTTATACGCATCACATACAAGTCCTAATTGTCTAGAGCATCTGGGACAAGATTGGCACCTAGCAATGGATCCAAAGTGAGCGTACAGTGCGATGTGAACATACACGTGAAAGACTGGCCCTGGCCCCGAGCGAGTACAAACACTGGTGTAACACATGATGAGCATATAACGTAAATATGAACATGTCATAGTAATTCGATAATTCTAGTCAACATAATATTATTCATAGTCGTAAATCTAATTAAGGAATCCCATAGGATTTATAATAATTTCCTAATTCTCATCGTTACGTCATTTCCTATAAACATTAATTTAATTATGGCATCATATAGAAAATTTGTTATTAGATTATATATGGAAACTAAACAAATATATATACTATATCAAAGAAAATACCCACTCACAAATCATGTCATTGGGTCAAACCTATCTTGTGGGTATCGAAGATCCTTGCGATGCATTTCACCTAGAAAGGAAACCATTTATGTAAATATATAATGTACTAACGTATATATGCGTTTTCATACAAAGTACGGCTAAAAAAAAAACTATTAAAATGGTCAATTTCGCAAAATAGACGGCGGATTCAGATCGGCACGTCGAGAAACCTAAGGAAAGACATTGGGTTCCTTCACGCGCCGTCACACGCCACCACAAGGTGGCTACACAAGCAACCACGCGCTGACCACCCTCACGTGTCCACACGTGCCCACATTCCCGTGAGTACACCTGTACTTGTCTTCCTTGCGAAGCACAAGTTCGGCCTGATTTCTGGGCTAACTTCCAGAGCTAATATCTAGCTCAATTCACCATCAAAATCGATAGTTCAAAAACTAATTTAAAGCTAGAAATGTAGGGAACAAAACCATACCAAAGTTGAGGCCCAACGGAGGTTGGAGATGGTCGGAAAAAGCATATGAAAGTGGCTCGATGGCCATGGTTCTTTCATTCCAAAATCTAGGGAAATCTTCTTCGACTTGTTTTCTACACTAAATCATCCCTAATCACGATTTTAAGGTTAAAAACATTAAGAATTCAAAGTAAGAATGTTTTTTTAGGTTGAGGGTGGTCCCCAAGCTCACCATGGTGGAGTTGTCACGAGATCGCCAGAAAATGGGCGATGGTGCTAGTTCCTAGATTCGAGGGACGTAGAGTGAGATGAGGAAGAGAAAATCATGGTAGTAGGTGACGTGAAATTACCAAAATGCCCTTCATGTTTGTAGTTTCGTAATATCTCCATCGTAACTCCAAATTTGAATCTGCTTGCGCCCACACATTCATACCATTGTGTAATTCGAGAACGATAAAATAATAGCTCATACGCGTCACGAAACGATGGTCAATGAAAGTCATCAATCTCGCATCCAGGGGCATTTTCATCAATTCACTCTTTTAAATCAATAAAACGGAAAATTAGGGACCGATTGTTACACGTTATGGGAGTGGAAGCATTACACTAACCAAGATGCACAAGCACCACAACAGTAGCTATTTTATTTAGCTGTTATGGACGAATAAAATATTTTCTTAGTATGTAAGCGGATTACAATAATATATTATTTAACAGTTATGGACGCCTAAAATAGGTTCTTAATTTGTATCCAGATTAAATATTTACTTTAAGAATTTATTTGCTTAATTTGATCTATCTTATATGGACGTTTTAAACATCATCTTTAAATATTTTCTTAGTATGTAAGCGGATTACAATAATATATTATTTAACAGTTATGGACGCTTTAAATATTTTCTTAATTTGTATCCGGATTAAATATTTACTTTAAGTATTTATTTGCTTAATTTGATCTACCTTATATGGACGTTTTAAATATCTTCTTTAAATATTTTATTTTCTTACTTTAATAAAAAAAAAAATAGTCAATAATTTTTATTTTTATTTTTTTAAATTACACAGATACACTCGACGAAGGTTGTTTGTCGCAGAAAGAGTCTTTATGCAACAAACTACCCATTTGTCACGCAAAGAGCCTTTACATATTGAACTACACATTTGTCTCGCAAAGCTTCTTTACGCGTCGAGCACTTTGACTGTCACATCCCGACCCGGGGCGGATCACTTCCCGGGCTCGCTTCCACTACCGTAGCACGATATTGTCCGCTTTGGGCTTACCATTCCCTCACGGTTTTGTTTTTGGGAACTCACGAGCAACTTCCCAGAGGGTCACCCATCCTGGGAGTGCTCTAGCCCTCTACTCGCTTAACTTTGGAGTTCCTACGGAACCCGAAGCCAGTGAGCTCCCAAAAGGCCTCGTGCTAGGTAGGATGGGAATATACATTTAAGGATCAGTCCCCTGGGCGATGTGGGATATTACAATCCACCCTCCTTAGGGGCCCGACGTCCTCGTCGGCACACACGCGACCAGGGTTAGGCTCTGATACCAATGTCACATCCCGACCCGGGGCGGATCACTTCCCGGGCTCGCTTCCACTACCGTAGCACGATATTGTCCGCTTTGGGCTTACCATTCCCTCACGGTTTTGTTTTTGGGAACTCACGAGCAACTTCCCAGAGGGTCACCCATCCTGGGAGTGCTCTAGCCCTCTACTCGCTTAACTTTGGAGTTCCTACGGAACCCGAAGCCAGTGAGCTCCCAAAAGGCCTCGTGCTAGGTAGGATGGGAATATACATTTAAGGATCAGTCCCCTGGGCGATGTGGGATATTACATCGACGCCTAAATGCAATTAGGGTTATGTTTGGTATAGTCGACGCCAATTACCTTAGGCAACAAAGGCTTCATCGCACAAAGGTTTCATGATTATAATCAGAATACCCATCCATGAGAGGCGAAATTGCAAGCTTCATACTTTGCAGCTGCTGTCTCTCCCAATCTTTCTCCATCTTCTTCATATGTGTTCATATCTCTGTTTCCATCTCCCTTTCTTTTTATCCCCTCTCCCTCTCACATCAAGTTTGTCCATCCCCATTTTCTTTAGGAATTTCAACTCCAACTCCATCTTCATCTCCATATCATCTCTTTATCTATCCCTCTCTATACTGCAAGCAATTTGATTGTGTAAATTATTATTGGGTAAATTATATTTTACCGCCTCAAATTTGGAATCAATTACAGCTTCATACACCTTTACAATATTTCAAATAATACATTTACTTATTATTTATTTCAAATTCATTACTTATTATTTATTTAAATTTCATATATATGTTAGAAAATTTGTTAAGTTAACTATTAAGTCGTGACGTGGAAAATATAGGATCTACATTTGTACTGATGTTAAGTCCAAGTCCAAACGATAGATGCACTAATATTCTGATCTGCCTTATTTTGGTTCAAGAAAATTCATGGTCCCAGTATCCGATTTCTTGATATTCTAACCAACCATAAGTTAATTTTAGCTGGCTGGACAGGGGATGAAGTTCTGAGCCGACATGATGTTCTTCCTTCAATCTTCGGACATTCAGTTGTTATCTCCAATTTAATGAGTTCGACACTTCTAAATGATCAAGCCATGTTGTACAGTAATAGTGCGTGGGATTTATGTCCTTTATCAAGACACATACTTCCTTTGTGGTTCATAAAGGTCAGGTCGACTCTCGGGCTTCTTTTGGGATACTTAGGCTATCTTCAACCAATGGCTGGCCAGAGGGCTCGTTTTAGCCCTCTGGCCCTTCAAGATTCTCCAAGATATTAATATTTTAATAAACAGTACAGGGCCATATTTGCCTCCGTCTCCAACCGAGGGCAAGAGGGCTCGTTTTAGCCCAGCCACAAAAAACCGTCTCCAACCGAGGCCTAAAGGGCCATAGGGCCAAACATAATTTATTATTTAAAAACTACAACTTAAATTCAAATCCAACGGCTAAGTGACGTTAGCATTACGTCAGCTAGTTGTTGGATTTGAATTTTTCTGTTGCTATAAATAGGGTGGATATTGGGCTATAATTCACACAACTTTGAATTCAATCTCTTTCAATTCAAGTTTGCAATGAATTCCAACTTTGGATCTTTTTTGGATTCCAACTGGGTCCTCATCCAATTCCAAATTGGAAGCAAAATGGGCGCAAACGAGACGAGAAGATGAGGAGTGTGATGAAGAAGTTCAAGTAAGGTGCAACAAACAAAACATGGTTGCGGCCATGGTGTATCAGCCTACTGAGGAACAACCTCAATGGGGTGGCTCTATTGCTAGTCGCTTTTACAAACCACGAAACAGAGCGATGTCGCATGCCAATCTGATGAACCACTACTTCAACCTCAACTCGGTGTACACAGAAGAGGATTTCAGACGTCGCTTCCGGATGTGGCGTCACGTCTTCGAGCGTTTACTTCGTGATATCCAGCAAGTCAATCCATACTTTCGACAGAAGCTAGACAGAGCAGGCCACCCTAGTTTCTCACCTCATCAGAAGGTTACTGTTGCACTTTGAATGATGGCTTATGGCTCCCCAGTTGATTCGATGGATGAAACCCATGGTATGTCTGAGTCTACATGCCTTGATACTCTTCAACAATTCTGTGACACAATTGTTCAAGTTCACAAAGACGAGTACCTCCACGAGCCAAATCAAGAAGATCTGAATCGGCTCATTCGCAAAGCTGAAGACCGTGGGTTTCAGGGCATGATAGGGTCATTAGACTGCATGCATTGGGATTGGAAGAACTATCCCACCAGATGGCAATGAGGCTTTAGCGGAAGGTCGAGAAAGCCAACTATTGTGTTAGAGGCGGTTGCCTCATATAACACATGGATTTGGCATCCTTTCTTTGGAGTCCCTGGATCCCAAAATGACATTACAGTTCTTAGGCATTCACCCATCTTCAATAACTTGATGGAAGGTAAAACACCTCAACTTCACTACTACATCAACAACCGTCAATACAATATAGGGTATTACTTGGCAGATGGCATCTACCCAAAGTGGGCGACACTTGTCCAAGCAATTCCAAACCCTAGGAATGATGCAGAAAAGTTGTTTACCTTACACCAAGAGGCATACCGGAAAGATGTTGAGAGAGCTTTCGGTATTCTACAAGCACGGTGGAAGATTATTAGCGAACCGGCAAAAGGGTGTAGTCGAGAAAATTTGGACTCCATCATGATGTCTTACATCATATTACACAATATGATAGTGAAGGATGAGCGAGATGAGTATATTGATGGAGAGTCCGATGACGACCAAGAAGATCCAAATAGGTTAAGAGGGGCTTGTGCAAAAATATATGACGGGCCTAATTTGCCCTTCAATCCAAGAACATGTAGTATCTCTATAAATGAGTACATGAGGCGCTATAGAATGATATGTTCTCGTGCCACAAACAAGTACTTACAACATGATCTTGTTGCACATCTTTGGGCCAAAAGAAGCATGGAGTAGGCGTTTAAGTTTTATGTTATTAAATGTTTTTTAAAATGTTGTTTAAGTTTCATGTTGTTAAATGTTTTTTTTTATGTTGTATAATTTGTATGTTGGTTAATGTTATTTAATGTTATTTCATATTGTTTAATGTTGTTTCATGTTACTTAATTTAATTTAATGTTGTATAATGGCTTAGGAAGTTATAGGAAAAAAATATAATTTATAAAAAAATATGAAACAAATTTTGTGAAATAGAAGTTATAGGATAAAAATAGAATTTAAAATAAAACAAAAGCAACTATGTGAAATAGAAGTTACAGGAAAAAATGGAATTTAAAAAAAAATGAAACAAATTTTGTAAAATAAAAGTTATAGGAAAAAATAGAATTTAAAAAAAATATTAAAAATAGAAGTTATAGGAAAAATTTTGTAAATAAAAAATAATAATTCAAATGCAACGGCTAGCTGACGTCAGCTAGCCATTGCATTTGAATTTTTTTCTTAAGCATTCATGTCGGTTATAACTGACAGGAAAATTGAATTTTCTGGCCAGCTCTCTAGCCCTCTCCGATTCCGTGGGGCCCTCTCAGATTCCAGAGCCTTTTGGCCTAGCTCTCGGTTAGAGACGGTTTTTGGGCTATTTTCGATCCTCTGGCCCTCTGGACCCTTCGCTTGGAGATGGCCTTAAGGCCATCTCCAACCGAGGGCTAGCACAGTACAGGCCATATTTGCCCCCGTCTTCAGCTTTATAAGAAAAAAAAAATAGAATTTTTAAGAATTTGAAAAAAAAAATTGGGCCAAAAAACCAAAAAAAAAAAAAATTTTGCCGTTGTATTCAAATTTTTTTTAAGCAATCCTGTCGGTTATAACCGACATGCAAGCTATATTTTCTGGCTAGCTGCTTGCAGCCAGCCTTCCAGCTCTCTATCCCTCTCCGATTCTGTGGGGCCCTCTCAGATTCCATAGCCCTCTGGCCTAGTCCTCGGTTGGAGACGGTTTTCGGGCTATTTTCGGCCCTCTGGCCCTCTGGACCCTTCAGTTGGAGATGGCCTAAGGCTGGTTTGGTTTTGCTGTGCTTTGAAAAAAAACTGCTTCTGCTATGCTGTGAGAATAAACAGCTGTGAAATAAAGCAGCAAAATGTTTGTTAATCTTTTTTGTAAATGTGATTTTGGAAAAAAAAAAAAAAAAAAAAAAAAAGCAGTATCATAGTATTTGGTAAACTTTTATGTAAAACAACGGTGACGGTGTAAAATGACTAAAAAAAATATAATATTATATGTACCATTATTTTAATTTTCTTAACAAATAAATGATAGGAAATATAATTCAATATCTAATATAACTTATTTTATTCATTTATAATTTTTTATTTTAATCTCTCTTTAGAATTCTAGAAGCATCAGACTCTCTGTTTATAATCTAACCCATCCTCTCCATCATTTTCACCATCCGATTCTCATGCAACCTCTGCTCCCTCAATGTCTCCGTCCTCACTTCCATTTTCTCCATCACCACCTCCACAACTGCCACCCAGTCGCCACAACCGCCTCAATTTCTCTCCTTGGTTTCTTTCATTTTACCATTCTGCTGTAAAAGATTGAAGATTTAAGATTTAAGATTGAAGCTTGAAGGTCTGAAGGGAGCTGAGCCCAATTTGCAGATAATCCATGCCTATAATTCAAACCCCCACACTGCCAAATAGAGCACGCCATTAACGGATTCAATACCCACCAGCCCAGTTGCACCAACCAATTCTGGGTAGCTCAGAATTTGCTCCGAGCTCCCTCCTCATCAATTTCGTCAATGGGGTGTGACTGGCTTGGGGTGGATGGGTGTGGCAGATGGGTGGAGGGGGCGATTCTCACTCGGATTCTGGACTGGTTATTGCTCGGATTCTAGGTTGATTCTCACTCGGATTCTAGGATTCGATCCAATTGCCAAATTTTCAAAAATGGTTTCTCAAAAAGATTGAATCTTTTTCTTATTTGTGTATTTGGAGGATCTGTAAGGAGAATAGGGATGAATGTTGGTGCAGTGGTGGTGGTCAGTGTTGGGCAAGGTAGAGAAATGTGACGCGAGGGGTGAGGGTAGGATCGCCATTTGAAAACTTTCATTAAAGTCACTGTTCACCCATGTTGCTGTGGTAAAAAGCCGGTTTTTGAAAGCGGCAAATAGCTGCTTCCACTTTCTAGCTGTTTTTCACTGCAATTTTGGAAATAAGTGTTTTGTTGCTGAGTTTCCAAACACAATATTGAGCTTAACCTTTTTTCATCTTAGCTTTTAAAACAATTTAAGCAATATCAAACCAGAACTTAGCCAACATGTAGTCTTCCAGATCTGGCCTTGTTAACTCCAAATAGCGGTAAGTTAACAAAGGACCTTGATGATTATTAACGTGTGAGATGAGTGAGATGGACAGTAAAATGAACACGGTGCTATTGCTTCCCCCTAATAGGGGGGGGGGGGGGAGAAGAATGATTGTGTAAGAAATTAAAAAAAATATGCATATGTTATAGGTATAATTTATTGAATAATTATGAAGGCTTTAAGGGGTGTAGTAATAGTAGAGAGAAAGAGAGAGATGTGTAATTGTGAGGTGTGTTCTATTCCGCTCCATTGTGTCTTTATTTATAATAGTAGGGAAGGTTAATTCCTTACTTTTTTAGGATTACAACTCTAATAGGATATTAACTACTAAATGGAATATTCAAAGATATCTTTAGATACACTAGGATTTACACAATTACGTTTCTATTCTAATAGGACTGCAACAGCATAAACTATTTCCCCTTATGCAACCATTTTTTTCTTTTATATGCATTTTTTAGGTGCTTTTAAGAGCATCTTCAAATGAGATGTTAAATTTTAAACTTCAAAAGATATAATTTAGTATTACGGTGTAGTGGTATACCTTTTCACTAGTAAATAAGAGATCTTAAATTTAATTCTCACCAAAAGCGAATTTAAACCACATTATATTTGATAGTTTATATGGCACTTTGACATTTTGTACAATTTTTTGCTCCACTCGATTGTTAAATAATAATGTCATCCTATAATTTTTTTCATCTCTTTATGTGGTCCAATTATGGAGACAACAAATCATATACTTGGAACACACAAGAACAATTATTATATATTGCGCCATATCTATTAAAAAAAATCTTTATTTGATAGTAAAAGACTTTGCCTTCAATTGTCTCAGTGTCACGTAAGAAACTGAAGACTCGGTTGGAGAGATTTTACTGCTATTTTTTACTGTTGTATGTCTATGTATCAGTTTTAACATATTATTTAGAAATGCTCTTAAAAAATTATGATGACACTGACCTCGAAGTTAATGCCTGACCTTATAATAACAAAAACTACTTGCTTCTAAGCACACCCATACATACATATGTTGCTAATATTATTAATAATAACAACAATCTTACGATCTATATATCTATCGTTATTTTTTATTATCTCAGCAATATTAATTACCGAGATAATTTACCACGTTGCATATATAGTGATTTAACTCTACATAGATGTGTAATTTGTCACCTTCCAGCTATCTTGTATTGTCTACCAAATGATCCGGAAAGTCATCTTGAATAGACACGCCTGACATTCCAAATTTTGCAATCTTATTCCATTTGAATACAAGTTGATCAAAGCCCATGATGCAGGTCGTTGTTATCTTTCATATATCTAATATAGCCAAACCAGGAGATCGTTATGGCTGCCTGCAATGAGATAAGGAAACAGGAAAAGAAAAATATAAGAAAATACAAAACAAAGAGGACTCATAAAAAAGAGGACTCAGAAGATGTCCCGTCATTATCACATCTCGTTCAATAATGTAATATTATAATAAATATTTTTTCATGTAACAATGAATCTGTTTCATGTAAATTGTTTTTTTGATTTTTGTGTAGTTGTTTTTATGCATTTAATTTAGTGATGTATCCAATCTTATTCATTTTAGAACGAAAATTTCTTAGTACTGAATATGCGTTCTAATGGTTAATTCGAGAACAATATGTGTAATATTAATTTTTTAGAACAAAAATTGTACTTAAGGGTAAGAGGCTACTTTCCGAAAGAAAAAAAAAAAAAGATGACAAGTTAGTTAATAACTATCCCACTTAATTCTGATTCTTTGTTTAATTGTATTTCTTTGTGCATGATTTACTTACTTTTCTTATGACCGAAAAGATGAGTAAATTATATTTTAACTCCTCAAGTTTAATTGCCATTGTAACTTTAAACAATATTTTTATTTCTCATTTTGCAAAAAACAAACATATATATATATATATATATATATATATGTAAGAGGCTACTTTCCAAAAAAAAATAGATGACAAGTTAGTTAATAACTATCCCACTTAATTCAGATTCTTTGTTTAATTGTATTTCTTTGTGCATGATTTACTTACTTTTCTTATGACCGAAAAGATGAGTAAATTATATTTTAACTCCTCAAGTTTAATTGCCATTGTAACTTTAAACAATATTTTTATTTCTCATTTTGCAAAAAAAAACATATATATATATATATATATATATGTAAGAGGCTACTTTCCAAAAAAAAATAGATGACAAGTTAGTTAATAACTATCCCACTTAATTCAGATTCTTTGTTTAATTGTATTTCTTTGTGCATGATTTACTTACTTTTCTTATGACCGAAAAGATGAGTAAATTATCTTTTAACTCCTCAAGTTTAATTGCCATTGTAATTTTAAACAATATTTTTATTTCTCACTTTGCAAAAAACAAACATATATATATATATATATATATATATATATGCGCTCTCGCGCAATACAAGAGATAAAGAGTGAGAAAAATGATTTTTAAACAAAAACTCGGACGAGCAAAAACACATCATTTATTGGAATAGATTCACACTGTGGTACTCGCCTGATTTGCTGACAAAGGAAGCTTTTCAATGTATGGAAGTGTGTGCAAAGATGATAATATCTAGATGAGACGATCTAAATCATCTAATTATATGTTCCTCTTGTACCGTATTTTGGTTGAAGTTGAGATGCTGCACATTGTCTTAATTGCTTACATTAGTCAGCAATGCATGACAACAACATACATCCAGAACAAATTGCAGAGAGTTTGAATATTCAGTAATCTCGTCCAATTTAAATATTACAATATACATCCATTGCTTTAACTCTTTCTTTTGTCACATCTATTAACTTTGTTATTTCAACAAAGACAGGCAAGCCGTTTGGTCTCTAGATAGCTGTAATATTCGATATTTTTATAAAAACATATCCATCATTGTAAGTCTCGTTTCTACATTTGACTCATGTATTTGTAAACCATTGAAAGATTTGGTAAGAACTGATATGCAGAAAGAGAAGAAGAAGATTGGGAGAGTTTAGAGAGAGAAGAAATCTTTGGAAATGTATTGATCTTTCTTGTTAGTTACAAATGTTTATTACAAGTTATATATAATAGCTATTGGAAATGTATTGATCTTTCTTGTTAGTTACAACTGTTTAGTACAAACTATATATAATAGCTATATTAGCTTGCACTCTAAGTTACAATCACAACAAACTTAACTAACTTCTTAATCTCCTGACACATGTCAATTTCATAGTCATAGGATCTTAATACTCCTAACATCCCCCCTCAAGCTTAGGAGCAGAGAAATTGAGCCTGAAATTGGCACAATGTGTCTGAAATAGTGGTGCAGAGAGTCATTTTGTAAGTATATTAGCAAATTGTTCATTCGAAGACATGAAATGCACCTGCAATTGCTGTTTTGCTACCCCTTCTTGAACAAAATGCACATTAATCTCAATGTGCTTAGTGCATTGATGTTGAATTGGATTGCAAGTAAGAGATATTGCAGATAAGTTATCACAAAAGAGGAGTGGTTTATCAGAAAATGGAACATGCAAAAAAAAACCAACAGTTGTTTGATCCAATTGATTTCAGCTGCTGTAGTTGACCAAGCCCGATATTTAGCTTCAGTTGATGATCGAGAAACACAACCATTCCATTGGTTGATCTTCTATCATTAGGGTCCCCTGCCCAATCTGCATCACTATATGCAGTGACATCCAGTGAACCTTTGAGATAATGATTACCACAACCTTGAGTAGTTCTTAAGTATATGAGAATTCTTTTAGCAGCCATGAAATGTGACTCCATAGGGTTTTGCATAAATTAACATACCTGATGCACTGTAAAAGCAATGTCAGGCTTAGTGAATGTTAAGTATTGGAGGGCATCAACCAAACTTCTATATAGTGCAGGGTTATTGTAAGGCTTTCCATCATCTTTGAGCAATATGTTGTAGGGCAAGCATGAAGTAGCACATGGTTTAGACATCAACATTTCAGACTTGGTTAACAAATATGTGACATGATTGTTTTGAGATGGGAATAAACCATCCTTCTTCTGCATAATTTGGATCCCTAAAAAGTAGTGAAGTGGTCCCAAGTCTTTTATATCAAATTCCTGAGTAAGAGATTGAATAACCTCAGTGATTGCTTGTGTTGCATTTCCTGTTATAATGATGCCATCAACATATAATAGCAAAATTACCACAGAACTGCAACAGTTTTCACAAACAATGATGAATATGCATATATGGATTTGAACCCCACAGATGGTAGAAAACTAGTGAATCTCTCATTCCAGACCCTTGGTGTTTGTTTCAATCCATATAAGGATTTATGTAATATGCAAACATAGTCTCCATGTTTGGTATCAACAAATCCAAGTGGTTGTGCCATGTACACCTCTTCTTGCAAGATGCCATGTAGAAAGACATTTTTCACATCCAGTTGTCTCAATGTCCAACCAAAGTGTGTAGATTAGGCTAGAACTAATCTCACAGTTGTAGGTTTAACAACTGGGATAAAAGTCTCTCCATAGTCAATACCTTCTTCTAGATTAAACCCTTTAGCCACCAATCTTGCTTTATATCTCCTAATCTAGATCTTAAAGACCCATTTACGACCTTCTAAATTCTTATGCTGTGGAAGAGCAACCAATGACCATGTATCTTGGTTATGTAAAGCTGAAATCTCATCTTTCATAGACTCATACCATATTGGGAATTTTAATGCAGACTTATATGTTGTAGGTTCAACTTGATTCAAATCAACTCCTCCATTTTCATGTATAGCAGCAAGTAGAGCAATTTTCTTTGAGATGCCACTTTCTGACCTTCTCTGCATAGGGTAAAGATTGATTGGAGTAATAGATAGAACCACTTGTAGTTAGAGTGTAAAAGACAAGGGCTGTGTTGTTGGTGCAGCAATGGATTGACTGGAACTTGAATCTTTTGAATTTGAACTTAAAACTATAACTGAAATTGAAGTGGAGTCTTATGAAGCTTGATTGATAACAGTATTTTCCATGGAACTAGGTATATGAGCTGAACCTAATTGTGTGGGACCTGGTGAGGAACTCAATGTGGAGTGATTTTGTGGTTTTGGCAAAACAAGGACATTATTGTGATCTGGTATTGGAATTGGTGTTTGTATGAGTGATGGTGGTGGTCTAGTAGTGACATAGTGATGTTTGGGAACCAAAAATTGGTAAGAAAACTCTATCTCATCAAATATTACATGTCTAGAGATATAAATTTTCTTTCTAGATACATCATAGCAGAGATACCCTTTATACTTGGATGCATACCGCAAAAAGACACACTTTGTTGTTCTGGGTTCTAATTTGGTGTTGTTGTATGGTCTTAACCAAGGGTAACAAGAACAACCAAATACTTTCAAATGTTGGATCTCAGGTATTGAATTATGTAGCAATTCAAATGGTGATTTATTGTCTAATATAGGGGATGACATTCTATTGATTAAGTATACTGAAGTTTGACAAGCAAAAGACCAAAACAAGGATGGTAATGAAGCAGATTGTAACAAAGTGATGGATGTTTCAATAATATGTCTATGTTTTCTCTTTGCTATCCCATTTTGTTTTGGTGTATGAGGACATGACATTTGATGGTTCGTTTCTTTATCAGAAAGAAAACTTTTGAAATGCTTTACTTATATATTCACCACCACCATCACTTTGGAGAGTTTTTATGGATGTATGAAACTGGTTTAAAATGAAATTGTAAAAGAAAACAAATGTTGCAGAAATATCACTTTTATTGCATATGGGGAAAATCCAACAATACTTGGTGCAATGATCAATGAAGGTCACATAGTATTTGAATCCTTCTAAAGACACAAAAGAAGTAAGGCCCCACACATCACTATGTACAATATCAAAAGGTTTTACACACTTTGCAACTGAAGGAGAAAATGGCGGTTTACTAAATTTACCCTTTAAACATATTTGACATAGTGAAGGTATACTATCAGCAACATATGAGACATTTGAAGTTCTTAAAACTTGAGAGACTATTGAATTAGAAGGATGATCTAGTCTCTTATGACAAATGTTGATTGTAACTTGTATCCCAAGAAAAGCTACAGGTTGCCCTTTATTGATGACTACATGAGATGATGATGTACAATCCATTGTTACACAGCCCTTTGTAGAATATTCTCCCTGTTGCCTTGTCTTAAATCCAAAACGAAAATGCATCGAAAATCAACCAATAGTTAATCCAAATAGATCCTATGCACTGACAATAGGCTTTGAGACAGTTTTGGTACATAAAGAATAGAATTAAGCTTAATATGTTTCATTGGAGTTGTGGGGAGAGATGAACCAATGTGAGAGATAGCTAAACCTTCACCATTAGCTATCTGGATTGTCTCATTTGATGGATATGGGGTTGCCAATGAAATATTACTCAATTCTGAAGTCATGTGACTATTGGCATCTGAATCAGTAAGCCAAATATTTTGCTGTGATGGTGCAGATGACATTGAGAATTGAGAGTAATGACCATTAGGTTGGCAGTATGCATAACATTCATTAGAGAAGTAGAAGTCTTCTGAAAACATGTTTCTACACTGTGATAGGGATTCCCACATATTTGACAACCTGAAGAAACATCTGTATTTCTGTATCTGCAAGTATCAGCAAGATGGTTGTTCTTGCCACAAATTTGATATCCCTACGATGATTTGTATTCCTAAATCGACAAGTAGAGGCTAGATGATTGTTTTTCCCACAAATTTGGCAAGTTTTAGTCTGAAAGTTGTAGTTTTGTTATCTTGGTGGTGATACCAAGAATTCCAGGAGCAGGATTTGACTGAAAATTTTTGTTGTTGCCAAATTTCGAATTGAAATTTGAATTGAACTGATTTCTGCCAGTGTTGCAGTTGTTGAAAGACTTGTATGCATTAGAGTTAGGACTAACATGGTTGCCACCAGAGTTGGAAAAAGATTGATTCTTGGAAGTAAAACCATTGTTTTATGCCATGAGTGCAGATAACACATGTGATTTAGTTACATTTTCAAGCAAAGTTTCTTTAGCAAGTAGTTGAGATCGAAAATCTTTCAATGATATAACAGTTTCACGACCCCTAATCACATATATTATTGTATTGAAGTCAGCATGCAAACTATTTAGTGTAAGAATCACAATATCATCATCCTCAAAGAATACACTAGTAGCAGTCAAGAAATTTCTTGCTTCTTTAATTTTCTGCAAATATAGTGTGATGGAATCATTGCCCTTCTTTATAGTCTAAAGCTTGAATTTGAGTTGAAAAATGCTTGTTCTTGTGATTGTAGAGAACTATTCTTTAAGCTGAGTCCACAAATCTTTGGAACTGGTACTGCCAATTGCACAAGAAATTGCAGCAGGAGACAAAGTTGCAGTGATTAACTGCATTAATGCTTGGTCATGCATCTTCCAAATCTTGTATTCATTTGATGGTACCCTTGTGGAGGAATCACCAGATAAGAGTGCAGAGTTATCAGAAGATTCTTGACTAAACTGGGCAGGACAGGGTGTTGAGCCATCAACAAACCCAATGATGCTATGACCTTCTAGAAGTAATTGCATCTGGAAATGCTAGGCCAAATAATTCATATCATCCAATTTCATGTTTACCAAGCTGGAAACAGATGAAATCATTGAAGTGATTGGAGATTAGAGAATCTATAATTGAGAAGTTGTCAACAGTGTTCCATATTGCGACGAAATCATGAAGTAATCTTGACATAGTACAAACCAAAAACGCTTGGTGTGTACACTTTGTAGAATGCAAAATCAAAAGAAAAGGTGAAGACGAAGCATCCAAATTTACCAGAAAGAATCACAATATTACAGAGGAAACTTGAGATGCAGTAAAAGTAGATGAAACCAAGATCGAAGAACCGTCAAGCTTCTATGTTTGTTCCAGCGATGATACCATGTAGAAAGAGAAGAAGAAGGATTTGGTAAGAACCGTTATGTAGAAAGAGAAGAAGAAGATTGAGAGCGTTTAGAGAGAGAAGAAATCTTTGAAAAGGTATTGATCTTTCTTGTTAGTTACAACTATTTATTACAAGCTATATATAATAGCTATAGTAGCTTGCACTCTAAGCTACAATCACAACAAACTTAACTAACTTCTTAACTCTTGACACATGTCAATTCCATAGCCATATGATCTTAATACTCTTAACAGTATTATCATCCTAAATATTTTACTTAGGTGAGGACTAGTCAAAAGGAAAAATTCATGGATTTGGATTCAAGATTCTCTTTGTAAGTCTCGTTCCTGATATTCTATCCATTCATCATACATTCTGCAGTCATAAATTATTTTGAATTTTTTATTTAAAATTAAACACAAATAGTACCTGACGAAAATTGGTCACATGATGTATGATGAACGGATAGGATGTGAAGATCCAATGAATCCTCATAAAGAGAATCCAAAGAGGATCTTCATCCAAAATTCACCACAGACATAAAATATTAGGGTTTTTTATGAACAAAATTACGACGAAAATCTCCTTAAATTTTCTAAAGATAGCTACAATCAATTAACACTTAACATTATAAGAGGGAAACGTTGAAGACAAAATTTTAGTGTTTGTGATCCAATGTTGACCCTTACTAGCAAGATTTTCTCATTTCTACACTAGGATATCAACCTAAATATTAGAGCTTGTTTAGGTGAGGACTAGTAGTCAAAAGCTAAATTACACAATATAGAATATTAGCTTTTTCTCCAACTAGAAGAAAAATATGTATACCAATAATTTCTTCCCATTTCTTTTGAAATTTTATAAAAGTATAAGGATTAGTCTACAATACCTTATAATAATAAGGCTTTTTAGCTAAAATGGTCCATGAGATTGGCATAACTTTTCACTTTGGTCCTTGAGATTTGAAATCGACAGAAGTAATCCTTGAGTTTGTCCACCATCAATCATTTTGGTCATTCCATGAAAAATCTCCATTAAATAACGATAAATGATAAAACTACTCTCATATTTTGTCAAATCATTTTGGCCCATTGTTTATTGAGTTAAGGGTATTTTTGTCATTATGGTCCTTATTTAACAAAATATTTCACAAAATGATCAAAATGATTAATGGTGGACAAACTCAAAGACAACCTTTATTGATTTCAAATCTTAGGGACCAAAGTGAGAAGTTATGCCAATCTCAAGACCATTTTGGCTAAAAAACCTAATAATAATAGGGTATCGGGACATTTTTTTTTTTTTTTTTGAACAAACAATGATATCCACACTAGTGGGTGGGGAAGTGGGTTAAGCCTCACAATAGTATAGCAATAATGTGGTTCAAATTTTCCTTTAGTAAGAATCGAATCTAAAACCTCTCGCTTACAAGTAAAGAGGAATACCACTAGACCATAGTACTAAGTGAATTTGATTTTGATGTAATGCAATCAAGGACGAACCTAGAGATTTGTATGGACTATGGATGGGTTCATCCTACATAAATATCAATGTTCTAAAAGACGCTAGGCGTTAGTCGGGCGGCAGGCTGGGGCCTAGCGCCTAGGCAGATGAGGCAGATTTACCTGAATCTAATATATTTCGTGTAATAAGTGTCTGTTTATACTTAAAATATATAAATTTCATCATAAACTACAAAATAAATGACATATATATTATGTAGTATTAGAGCATAATGAAAACATGGAGAACAAGCATATAATGTATGTTCTTTTAAGTATTTAACAAGTCTCTTACAATTTACTAAAAAAATAAAATGCAAAATGAAAGTTATCTATTTTCTGTCTAAGTGAGATGCTATCTAGGCGGGTGCCTAGGCAGGTTTGGGTGGGTTAGGCGGGTGCCTAGGCGGTCTAGCTGGGCGCCTCAACAAGTCTAGGCGCTTTTTTTTTTTTTTTCCAAACACCTAGGTAGTAATTGGGCCATGGCCAGCCACCTAACACCTAGGCAGCGCTACGTGGGGATTTTTAGAATACTGATATATATTAATCCCATTATAGGTTTTTCATACATGTTACAATACCACACGATGCGTTCTTATATTTTGAAAGCGTTACATGACAATTTCATAACCATTACCATCAAATACCTTTCTTTATAAAAAATAACCATGTTATCATTCATCCATTGATCATCCCATTTCTCACTTGATTCTTCGTAAATTTCATGACAAAAAAATGCTTTTTCAACGATGATAGTAACAACTGAAAGAGTTAATGCTATTGTTGTGTCTATCACGTGGGTTTGCATATGCAATATGTATATTTTTTCCAAATAAAAAAAACATTGTGAGGGCAAAGGTATTTCCGTGATTGAATGCACTTACGTACACGTATAATCTATATTATATCTACAATATAATTTGACGTTCACAATGTAAAGGTCAATTTTGTTATAGTAATATCAATATCATTGTGTGTAATTAATTATGCTATTACGATGCTGTGTAACTTTTGTAATTCACACGTTTAATCTGATATAACACTATTGTACGTTAATGCAAATAGATCATAAGTGAACTACGATCAGGATTTTAAGAATTAATTCCTTGTATCGTCTCAATTGCTCACACTTATAGTAAATAAAGGCTGGAAACCAAGATTGACCTTTATTTCCTAAGAATATTAGAAACGTCCACATTTTCATGATCCCAAATTAATGAGTCAAATACAAAATCTCTCTTTAACTTTGATAGTTAAAATTGAGTAATGAAAATTACACAAATGAGAACCAATTTTCAATACGATTGTTAAAGATGTATATGTATGCCATTGACTATTCAATAATCTTGTGGTATTCGAATTTCGTGAATGACAAATTCGATAACAAATTAGACTGTTCATTATGTGGTTTAATCAAACTCACCCTTCTTTTAATATAAAAATATTGTTGTATTAAAAAAAAATTAAATAAAAATAATCATAATCGTACGCCTCATGATGATGGCCACCTCCACTACCCTTGGTGTAAACGTTGCTAGACGCGGTCACACTCTCTGTGTCACTACCCATGGCATATTTGCTAATTGCTACTCTATTTTAAATGCAACTATGTCGATGTGTATAAAATCAAAACACTTCGTCTAACTCTTTCTTTTGTCGCAACCATCTACAATATATATAGATTACTCTTAACTCTTTGCGACCATCTACAATATATATAGATTACTCTAACTCTTTCTTTTGTCGCAACTATCTACGTTGTTATTTCACTACAAAGACAAACTAGCTAGCCGTTTGGTCTCCTAGATAGCTGTAATAGTCAATATCCTTATAAAAACGTACCCATCATTATATTATTGGATAAAGTACAAAAGACTACCTCAACTATTGGTGTCATGACATTTTCATATCTCATCTTTTAAAATTGACAATGTCATACCTTATCTTTAGAATTTAGTCCAATATTATACCTTTCGTTACTTGGCCGTTTACTTTTCAGTTAAATGCTGACGTGGCTTGATTCAGAACCCACTTTCTATTAAAAAATCATTAAAATATTATTAAAATAATAATTAAAAAAAAATAGCAACCCTCAGTTCGTCCCTCTCCCTCCCTCCCCCTCCTCTCTCTTCTCCCAATCTTCATCTTCTTCCCCCCACTTGCAACCCCCCAAAAAAAAAAAAAAAATCTAATTTGTCTTCCCCCCGCACCCAACCTCAGTTTGTCTCCCCCCCCCCCAACCCCTCTTCTCCCTCCTACAACCCAAAAAAAACCCCAGATCCCGTCGGCGAGAAGATGGGTGCGCCGAGAAGGTGGAGGATGGGTGCGGAAGAGGATGTGGAGAATGGATGTGGTGGATTTGGGGTTGGCAAGGGGTTGAGTTTGGGAGGGGGCACGGACTGGGTTCGCTTTGGATTTGTTTTTTTTTTTTTCTTTTTCTTCCCCTTCTCCTTCTTCTTTTTCTTTCTAGGTTGCACCCGCGGGGTGGGGGTGGACGAACTGGGTTGGGTTGGATTTTTTATTTTTTATTTTTTCTTCCTTTTCTTCTTCTTCCTCCTTCTCATTTTTTTCCTCTTATTCTTCTTCTTCCGCGGGGGGATTTTTGGGGGGGGGGGGGGGGGGGGGCGGGGGTAGGAAGGGACGAACGAGGGATTTTTTTAATATTTTTCTTTTCTTTATTATTTTAAAAAATATTAAATATTTTTTTTAGTTTTTAATACTATTTTATTAATTTTTTAATAAAAAGTGGGTCCCGAATCAAGCCACGTCAACATTTAACTGAAAAGCAAACGGCCAAGTAACGGAAGGTATAACATTGGACCAAATTCTAAAGATGAGGTATGACATTGTCAATTTTAAAAGATGAGGTATCAAAGTGTCGTGACACCAATAATTGAGGTAGTTTTTTGTACTTTACCTTATATTATTTTTGTAAGCCTCGTTTCTACATTAGACTCCAATATTACCAATCCAAACTTACTTAGGTGAGTACTGATCCAATAGCAAAATTCACCAATGACAAATTAAATTAAATATTTGGTGGTTTTTTTTTTTTTTTTTGAACAAAATTACAATGAAAATCTCCTTAAGATTTCTAAGGAGAGCTGTAATCAAAGTACACTCAACAATATCAAAGGGAAGTTTTGAAGACACATTTCTAGTGTTTGTCAAAGTCTTTATTATTCTTTTATTTTCTCATTAGTGAAAATCTTTAGTATATTTTTCTAGTTATGAATATGGTTTGTTAAAATTTCAAAGAGACGAGGTTCACATCGATATTGTTCTTAATTTACTTAATTACATGTGCAATCCAATATGTGTGTAGTTTCTTCACAGATTCACAGCCAATGATGCAATTAGAAGGGAAAACACTTGATACAAGTTGTAAATTTTGTTTTGAAGTCCCCATTATAAAATGTTTGAATTGTTGGGTGGATGTGTTGTTTTTGTTGTTATATTGTCCGCAAGTTTTAGGAAATGTTATAGTTTTAGGGGACGTTCTGCCAAATTTTCGGTAGAAAATAGAATTTGTCTAATGTTTGCTTTGTTTATTTGGTAGTTCAAAAAATAAAAAGTAAAAAAAAAAACCCAAGAGCCCACTCAGACTTCGAAAGATGTCATAGACCACTTGCACCACCACCATTATGTGGGATCCTCGACATCGTGCGGCTGCAACAAAGAAGCAGCACAGTGCATTGGGCAGCGACATTGGCTCGGTTATTAGGAATCATTGCCCCCTCCTATGGGAGTCATAGAAAGCTGTCCCACCAGAAGTCAAAGAAGTCATTCTTCATGAATTATCAGCAAGTATTTTAAACCTCAAATACTAATTTTTATTAAAGTATACAAATATAAAAAAATTTAACTACTATTTATTTGTTGAGTTTTGTAGCATCATTATGAGCTCACGAACCTCGATGCCAATCAAAACCAGTACATCAACGAGCTTTGCGCCAGTAGGTTCACTCAATGGAAGAGAGACCTCCACAAGTATTATGAGAAATATGATGGTGCAGAGGTCACTCTAGCAGTTGGGTGCCCTATAGAGTTGGTGGACCGCTAGGATGAATGGGAGTGGCTCTACAGCTATTTTTAATACGAGAAACACCTCATAAGTGTAATATATATTTCAATAATATTTAATCAAAATTTTTTATATTTTTTAATAATATTTTAATATTTTCATTAATTTGTTATAAATATCTAAACTAATATATTTTATTTTAATTTAGCAGAAAAAAGTGAAGGCAAACTCGATCAATCGGTCGAAGAAGAAACTTCTTCACCGCTCTGGCTCACGATGTTTCTCTTATAGGTTGGAGGAGCGACGTAAGGTAACCGTATATTTATTTTAAGTTTTGATTTTTTTACTCTCTATTACACAATTGCTAATCTATGTGTTAATATTTTTTTTATTTAGAGGGTCAAAGTTTCCTGAGATTGACATGTTCAAGGAGGTGTACGTTCAGCTCGAGCATGAGTTGACGGAGCAGCTTTGTGACATCCCACATTGCCCAGAGGTGTGATCCTTATATGTATATTCCCATCCCTACCTAGCACGAGGCCTTTTGGGAGCTCACTGGCTTTGGGTTCCGTAGGAACTTCGAAGTTAAGCGAGAAGGGGGCTAGAGCAATCCCATGATGGGTGACCCACTGGGAAGTTGCTCGTGAGTTCCCAAAAACAAAACCGTGAGGAAATGGTAAGCCCAAAGTGGACAATATCGTGCTACGATGGTGGAGTGGGCCCGGGAAGTGATCTGCCCCGAGTCCGGATGCGACAATTTGGTATCAGAGCCTAACCCTGATCGTGGTGTGCCGACGAGGACGTCGGGCCCCTATGGAGGGTGGATTATGACATCCCACATTGCCCAGTGATGTGATCCTTATATGTATATTCCCATCCCTACCTAGTATGAGGCATTTTGGGAGCTCACTGGCTTCGGGTTTCGTAGGAACTCCGAAGTTAAGCAAGAAGGGGGCTAGAGCAATCCCATGATGGGTGACCCACTGGGAAGTTGCTCGTGAGTTCCCAAAAACAAAACCGTGAGGGAATGGTAAGCCCAAAGCGGACAATATCGTGCTATGGTGGTGGAGCGGGCCCGGAAAGTGATCTGCCCCGACCCGGGATGTGATAAGCTTCATGTAAGTTATTTCAATTTTTTAATATTCAATTACTATTAATATTAATTACATGTATATTAAAATTAATTTGTTTGTTTTCATTTTTCTAGTCCACCATGGTGGAGAAAAGCCAGACCGTTCTAAAGGAGGTGGCTTCCTAACTTCCCCCAAAGACACTGATCGAGGAGGTGTTTCCCCCTAAGGAGGCGAGTTTTCAGATAATGACGGACACACTCAATCAGACCCTCAGTCGTAGGCAGAATAATGTTCACCGGGGGCTTGGGAAAGCCCACCCTTAGCACCCGTTTGCCTTATCCTTCAGGCAGAGAACAGAAGTGGTCGAATCACTGACATCTGAAGTGGTAGACCTAAAGGAGTAGATTGCCACTTAGCAGTCTCAGCTTGCGGCCCAAAGCAGTTTGATGAACCAAATTCGTCTCGCCCTTCAAATCTCTAACATTCGGTTCTCTGACGTTGAACCACTTCTAGCTCCCCCGCCGCAGCAGCTACGACCTCCCAGCTTCCCCAACGCAGCAGCAACACCACTAGCAGGCGATTGTGACGTAGACAACTACATATTCTAGTTTTTTTTTTAAATTATTTTTAAATAATAAAATATTTCTTTTCGTTGTATATACACTTTCAATAATTTTTTAATTCAATATTCTTCTTTACATTTGCTGTTTTTTATTTCATTAAATTAATTTATACATAAAACAATATTATCAACATTTAAAAGGAAATAATAAATAATAAATAAATAAATAAAAATTATTTAAAAAAATTAATTTTAAATCATATTGCGATGCCTTATTTCCGTCGCATAAGGTTTTAGAGGTCAAACCCTATTTTCGTCGCTCGAAGTATCATGTGCAACAACCACCAATTTCGTCGCACAACATTTATTTCGCACGACGAAGCACTTTCCTCCATCACGCAATGTCTGACGTCACACTAGTGCAAAAAATACTTTGGGTGATGTAGGTCCTTCGTCGCGCAAAGTCAAAAAAACGTCGCGCAAAAATTTGCGTGACGAACCTTCGTCGCGCTACAGGCGTCGCGCCACGCCTGTGAAAGAAGGTTTTGCGCGACGAAGAAGTTACATGCGTCACACAAAGTGTCTTTGCGTGACGTAGTAACATGCGTCACACAAAGTGTCTTTGCGTGACGTAGTAACATGCGTCACGCAAAGTGGGTTTGCGTGACGTAGGTGTGCGTCACGCAAAGTGGGCTTGCCAAGTAGTCTTCTAGGTTTGAAAACTACTGGGTATCGGGTAGGTGAGGTGGCTGGGAGGTCGAAGGTGGAGTAAGATCAGGTGCTGGCAGCTGGATTTGGAGACCGGACACCGCTAAGGCCTGTACAATCATACTCATCTGGGCCCTCATCTGTTCGTTCTCAGCTCTCATCTGCTCGTTCTCCGCCTTTATATGCTCACTCTGGGCCCTCATCTGCTCACTTTGGGCCTTTATCTGCTCGTCCTGGGCTGCAAGCTGACCTTTAAGGGTTGTCACTTCCTCCTTCAGGGCGTTGGCCTCTCCTGTGGTCGATTTGGAAGAAGAGGCACCCGTCTCACGAACCCGCGCCTTCCCTATACCCCGAACAACCTTGCCATGACGACGACCGTACTTTTGATCCAGGACCTCAGTCATGATCTGAAAACCTACATCCTCGGGTAAAGTGACGTCCTCCATCGGGGTTTCCAAGGGAAGTTGCGATGTTGCTTCTTGGAGAACAGCATCGCCCTTTTCCACCATAGTAGCCTGTAATAATAAAGAAAAAACGTATAATGGTTAATAACAAAATATAAATAATACTTGAACGATTCATAAATATAAGAATAATAACAATTACATCTACTTACATGAAGCTGCTCAGCGATCTCATTGCCAGGTCGAACGTAAACGTCCTTGAACACGTCGATCTCTGGGAACTTAGAACCCTCCTAAAAAAAAAAAACCATTAGGAAAATTTTATTAATCAATAATAAAAATTAAATTGTATAAAATTTCAAAATTAATATACTTTTACCTGACGTCGTGTCTCAAGGTTATACGAAAAGGGCTTCGAACCGGAATGGTGGAGAAGTGTCTTAGAGTCCCGAGCTATCTTGCCAGCAACAGATTTCTTCTGTTAAACACACAATATACATGTTAGTGCGACTATTTGAAAGAAATTATTTTAAAAAGCTTAAAAAAATAACTAAAACTTTAATGAATTATTATTAAAATATTAAGTACATACCACAAATTTTGAGTCCGTAAAATGGTTGCAGAGCCATTCCCAATCCTCTGGCCGATGCTCCAACTCGGATGGGCAACCCTCTAGGCGAGCAACCTCTGGATCATTAAATTTCTTAAAATGCGCATGAAGATCGCTCTTCCAATTTTTGTACCGATTTGCGAAGGTCTCGTCTAAGTAGGTGATGACCTCAGGGGATATGTCCTTAAAATCAAAATTGACCTACAAATAAAACAACAAAATAATAGTAAGAAATTTAATAATATTAAGATAATATACTTTGGTTTATAATATTTGTAAACATAATTAAAAAAATGATAAAAGGCCAAAAATTAATATACTAACCGACAACTTGTCTCGCACCAGTATCTTCGTCTCCTGAGGAATTTGTGCCCAAGTCTCCCACTGCATAGGACAACAATTCCAAATAACACAACCACAGCTAGTAGCGACGATGCTATGTTGCTGTGAGGTAGCCGCTCCACGATGTCGCGAGTCATATGCAATCTTGATCAAGGAGGCAGACAGACGTACATTCTGTGCCGTCTTCAGCATTCGATTAGGCCCCCTGGTTTTTTTTTTAGCTATCCAAAAAAACTTAAATGGTGAAAATCCTAAGCTTAAATTTCTATAGAAAATTTTGCAAAGCCTCCCCTAATAGTATATCATTTCCCAAAACCTTAAAAAAGTAAAATAACAGTAATTCACAACCCGCAACAAATTTTCACAATCATAAAAATAATAGTTTTAAAATGAAAAAAAAATACAACGTAGTGAGAATTAGGAAAAAAAAACTACCTGGCTGGGAGCCCCCATCCTCAACTCTGGATGATGAGGAAGTATGAACAGAAGGCTCCAAATCGCGGCGGTGCCGATGAGGCCGCCGCGCACTGAGCGACTGAACCGACACTGATGACGTCGATGATACAGGCACCTGGGATGCCGTAGCAGTAGCCTCAGTAAGGGGTGTAGTCTCCCCAATCAATGGAGCACTCACGGATGGAGCAGTAAATGGTGATAATGCGGGAGGCGCATTGGTCACACTCCTACGACGAGCGATCAACTTCGACATCTATACACTTTTTGAATAAAGCATTCAACTCAACATCATTTGACAGACAAACTTATTAGTAAGAAATTTAACAAAATAATAGAAAACAAAAGGCGAAAGCATAAATCTTTTCTCGCTAAAAAGAAGGTAAAAGGCTTAAAAGCATGCCACACAAAATGCTGAAAGAATACCTTTTCAGCTTTTATAATATTTGCTTAATGGAATATAGGATTTCAAGGTTCAACCACCAAGTTCTTGATGAGAAATACCGGCAAACCACCACAAATGGTAGAATCATATCATCTCCCTTTAGTTTTCTTTAAGCCAATAGCACAAACTAAACAGGAATTGGACCCACTCACCCTCAAACCTTATAAGGAGGTGGTGTTATCAGACCCAAAATATCACACATATCTTATTATCCTTGGTACTTACTGTTTTTAGATTGTCATGAATTTAGCACAAAAAGTTATCAGCTTGCGCCTCTTTTTCTATCACATACAAATAATGAGGGTATACAAGTATGAAATATTTGGTTCCACTTTAATCAACAACCAAATTAGGATTACAAAAGGTTAGAATATAAAGGTCAGACATCATATGTTCGTAAAAGCCAGGTTAAGCACCCATAAGTTCCTTTTACAATTGAATGATTTTATTGAAACAGTGCCTAAGGGGCACAACTGGTTAACTCAAGGCAAAAGATGATGCTTAACTTGTAAAGCTTATTGTCATCTGTTCGAGAGCAAATAAAGAGTCAACTAATGGATTGGGAAGTTGTAAAGCAGAATAGCTAGGCTCATAGCATGCAAAGGTCTAATTAAACCAATGTCATAACAATGGAACGAAAAGTTTCACATGCCGAAACTGAAACACACACTACACTGCTACAACTTAGAAATTAAAAAAATAATTTGCTTTTACCAATTGTGCAAAGATCTATATCATGAAATAATAAAATAAAAAATAAAAAAAAAAAAAGGTGCACGAATACCTTTCTCGGCTAGTGTTGAAGTGTTATTTTTCTTCTGGTTGGAAAAGTTGAATTGTTGTTAAGTCCAGAGGGATTGAAATGTCCTTCTCTCGACCTAGAACCTGAGGAAATAAAAAGTGAGATGTCAAAGTAATTCTTGTCAACCAAGAATGCCATATTTCAATGAAAAAAAACTATGCCTGCGCAAACAACAAGAATGAAATGAAAAGAATAAAGCATTACCTTAACTTCCCGGTAGTGGACGAGAACTATGTGTTGCAGAGCCCTGCAGCAATGACCAAGTAAGTCAGACGTGAAAAGAAAATTTCACAATAAATTACTTGAATCATTAGCATGTGAGACTAAATGTTAATTGCATTTGGGTTTTCTTTAATTTTATTAGACAGGTATTAAAATGAACAGGCAGCCGTGGGTGCCTGCTTGTACTTGCAAACACATCCACAAACACTGCTAAGGCTTTTGAACAAAAATCTTTGATAGATTTGTAGCATATAACTCACTCTTCAAGCATCCAATAACTGCGCCTTTGGAAATTTTCATTTTCTTCTCCATGTGCATAATAGCAGTGCAGCACATCAACGCTTCCAGCCTGAAAGGATGTTCAATTATTATTCAACCACTTTGATTGAAAACAAAGGCTTTGTCAACAAATTAACTCTTGACACAAGCCACAAAAACTTGAGAAATAAAGTTTGATTCTTTCTACTGCACAAAGGCACTTCACCCATAAAATTGTAAATTGAAAGATATCAGGAAACCGAAAAACCAATGTTTGAATTCATCCGTATCGAATCAGCGTAATAACAATTCCTCACCAACCCATCAACAATCGAGTGTGCGTGCAGCAAAATCACAAAGTGAAACCCTACACTGAACTGCAATTTCACCCTAATCCCTAAATAACAAAAACCCATCGCAAATCACAAACCCTTACCTTGATTTTGGGACTTGATTCCCGTTGGCTTCGACATTCGTGTGGCTACCCGTCGTTTAGAACGAGAAGGAAGAGAGAAGTCTATGGGAAAGAGAGAGGAAGACCGAGAGGAAGAGGATAAGAGGAAGAGGAAGAGGTCTGCAATTTAAGCAAAACCGAAAGTCTGCAATCTCCAACCAAAACCGAAAGTCTGCAATTTAAGCAAAACCGAGAGGAAGAGGATAAGAGGAAGAGGAAGAGGTCTGAAAAGAGGTCTACGGAAAGAAAAACCGAGAGGGAAAGAAGATAGGATATATGGTTGGAAAACTTGGAAAAATTGAAAAAAAGCGCCTATTTTTCGCTAAGGACCGCCAAAATTATCAATTTGCGCGACGCAAGTGCACGTACGTCGCGCAAAGATGTTTTGCGTGACGCCACATACGTCACACAAAGATGTTTTGCGCGACGTACGTGCACTTGCGTCGCGCAAAGCTGTTTTGCGCGACTCATGTAGCCCTGCGTCACGCAAAGTCAACAGAAAAAGCGGTAAACCTTACTTGGTTTAGCGCCAAAATCTTGCGGGACGCACAAAACGTTGCGCAAATGGCCTTTGCGCGACTGCACTTTGCGCGACGAAGATTGGCATCGCGCAATACCGTTTTGCGCGACGTAGGTACCCTTACGTCACGCAAAATGGTATTGCGCGACGCCAATCTTCGTCGCGCAAAGGCCATTTGCGCGACGTTTTTTGTTTAGCGTCACGCAAACATACTTTGCGCGACGCAATTAGCTGCGTCGCGCAAACATGTTTTTGTACTAGTGTCATCAGTTTTGCACAACAGAATTTGCCGACATCCTCTTCGCTGTCCAATATTTCCAGCAACCGTATTTGCCTTTGCGCGACGGTTGTCCTTTCGTCGCCCAAGCAATTATGCTTAGTAGTGAATACAACAAGTTAAAGATGTCTATGTATACCATTGACTATTAAATAATCTTACGCGTCTTGGTTGGCACCTCCACTACTCTTGATGTAAATGTTACTTGACGCCCTTTCTTTTGTCACACCCTCGGCGTCGCTATCGATTACTCCATTATTTCACTCTGACATAGCTGGTTCATTTCTTGCTCTCTCCTACCCTACAACACTTAACGTAACAGTGAAACACATATTCATTACCGGGCCGGTCCTGTGATTTCAGCATTTGTGTGAAAACCTCCCGTGGATGCAAATGGAAACCGATCATGCTGAAAAACGTAATGCTGCCATGAAAAAGCTCATTCTCATTATAAGCTGCATACTTTTATTTATAGGCACATGTGAAGGTCCATTGGTTATGCACCTCTACTTCATCCATGGAGGCAAACGTGTGTGGCTTTTGAGCTGGCTTGAAACTGGCAACTGGCCAATCATCTTCATCCTCTTAGTCATGGCTTATTACCACTATTGCAAGACTGAAGGCTTATTAACAAAAACATTTTCATGAAGCTCCCACTCTTTATAGCCTCTACCATCAATGGCATCCTCACCGCCCTGGATGACGAAAATTTGATTTCTATTCCAAGCCAAAATACTGATGCCACCACCATACTGTGTCATTAGACTTTTACCTTTCTTCACCATGCATAATACTTTATGCAGTTGAATGGTATTATGTATGACATTGAGAAATAATGATAATATTCAATAATTTAATAGAAAAGAAGATTTGCGACTAGCTTTGTTATTTAAGTCTCCATGCTTTTATCATGCTAACTAAACTACTAAGGTTGCTACAAAACTACATACAAGTCATCAGTTCAACCCCTTCTCGACCTTTGTGCATAATCAGTTGGTATAATTTTAGTAATCAGTTTGTACATTTTCAATAAAACTACATATGTTCCATCGGTCCAACCCGTTCTCGATCATTTTTGCAAAATTAGTGTCAAAAACATGTAGAATCAGTTTTGTATCCATTGTTTTCCTGGAAGCATGAAGTCCATCGTACTCGAGATGAGAGGGAAAAAAAGAGTAATTTAACATTGCCTGGTCTAAAGCCTGCCTACTTGCTAACTCGGATTCACAGATTCATCAAGAAGAACACTAAAACCTTGTTTCATTTTTTAATACTAGATGGCAGAAACATACATTTGATGCAAAAGATCAAACTAGCTTGGACTTGTGACGCAATTATAGACTTCTGAAACTAACTTAGACCATTCAAATGGGATGCGAGTAAGAGAAAAACGAAAATAATAAGAGAACGAATGACATTATCCCCCCACATTCACAACATTCAAATTGAGTTATTAAATTATGAACAGGTTATTGGTGGCTACAAATTAATGAGCTTTGAGTTGTCTCATAGAGTGAATAAGAGATAGGTTAATTTGTTGACTTAAACATCAGATTGGGGATTTCAAGAAGCCTTTTTTTTTTTTTTTTTACTCTTAATTAACAATTTAATATATTGTAAGATATAATAAAATTAAAATAAAATAAGAAACAGGTTGATATACATTTGAGAAAAAATGGCAAACATTGTATACAGATAAGAAAACTAGGTGTGTCGAATTTTGGGAACCCTAAAAGTTACGTTTCTAAAATTTCCTTACTTCCATTGCAAACTCAACGATGATCTCTTGCTTGTGGCTGCTCGGCTTTCTTCTGATCTCCCAAGACAAAAACTTGTTTCTCTGCCTAATCTTTCCTTTGTTCAGCCAACCGAATCTGGTGAATAAGGTATGAGTGTGAAAAGAGAAAGAAGGGAGCACAGTGTGAAAAGGCTTCACAACTATAAAGGGTATCTTCGTAACTTAAACTCCAGAAAAAAAGAAGGCAATGATGTCATCTTCCAGATGTATAATTTTATCCCTCCTTAAAATGTTTAAAAAGTGTTATCTCAATATAAAATTAAGTATTAAAAGTATACTCTAGTGTAATTTTTCCTTTTCCTTATGGATCCATTTCCTTACCTACTCTATGGTTAAGAATTTCAAATTAGTTGGACTGAAAAACCTTAATTGTTTACAATTTGGTTTTCTTTGAATTTAGACGATGGAGATAAGAATTTTGAATTTCCATGATTACATTGAATCCAGGCAATTAATGTAATATCCCACATCGCCCAAGGGAGTGGATCTTGTAAGCCTTATATGTATATTCCCATCTCTACTTACCACAAGGCCATTTGGGAGCTCACTAGCTTCGAGTTTCATAGGAACTCCGAAGTTAAGCAAGTTCGTGCGAGAGAAATCCCAGGATGGGTGACCCACTGGGAAGCTCTCGTGTGAGTTCCTAGAAACAAAACGGTGAGGGTGTGGTCAGGGCAAAGCAGACAATATCGTGCTACGGCGGAGTCGAGCCCAGGATGTGGTGGGGGCCCAAGCCAGGATGTGACAATTTGGTATCAAAGCCAATCCCTGGTTGGAAGTGTGCTGACGAGGACATTGGGCCCCTAAGGGGGGTGGATTGTAACATCCCACATCGCCCAGGGAACTGGATCTTGTAAGTCTTATAGGTATATTCCCATCTCTACCTAGCACGAGACTTTTTGGGAGCTCACTGGTTTCGGATTCCATAAAAACTCCGAAGTTAAGCGAGTTCACGCGAGAGCAATTCCAGGATGAGTGACCCACTAGGAAGTTCTCGTATGAGTTCCCATAAATAAAACCATGAGGGCGTGGTCGGGGCACAAAGCGGACAATATCGTACTACGGCGGAGTCGAGTCTGGGATGTGGTGGGGATCCGGGCCGGGATGTGACAATTAATATGCCAATTAAGTGAGAAAATTAATTATCTTGAAAGTTCAGCTTTTTTTATTTAAAAAAATGAAAAAATTGACATGGAAATCTATTAATACTAATTTATGAAAAGTTGAAAACCAATAAAATTTCAATCAAAGAATATTAGTGGCTACGAATCGCATCCAAAGTCTCCCCATAATATATTAGTTTTTTTCAAATAGAAAAACAAATATAAATTCCAGAAGTTCCAACCAAATGAATAATTTCTTCCTATTTCTTTTGAATTTTCATAAAAGTATAAGGATTAGTCTACAGTACCTTTTAATAACAATAGGGTAAAGGTCCATTTTGTCATAGTAATATCAACGTCATTATATAAGTAATTAATTATAATATATGCTATTGTGTAACCTTTAATTGTAAATTTGAAAAATTATAATACATATATTTTTGTAATTGATATGTTTAATTTTAACGTCATATTGTAATATCATTATACGTTAACATACATAAATCATAACTGAACTACAACTAAAATGTTAAGAATAATACTTTGTATCATCTCAATTGCTCACACTTCTAATAAATAAAGGCTGGAAACCAAGATTGACCTTTATTTCACAAGAACGTTAGAATCGTCCACATTTCCATGATCCCGAATTGATGGATCAAATACAAAATCTCTCTTTAACTTTCATAGTTAAAATTGAGGAAAAAAATTACACAAATGAGAACCAATTTTCAATACGACAAGTTAAAGATGTCTATGTATACCATTGACCATTCAATAATCTTACACTTCATGATTGGCACCTCCACTACTCTTGATGTAAACGTTGCTCGACGCCATTTCTTTTGTCATACCCTCGGTGTCGCTGTCCACTGCTCCATTATTTCACTCCGACACAGCCGGTTCATTTCTTGCTCTCTCCTGCCCTACGACACTTAACATCGCAGAGAAACACATATTCATTACCGGGCCGGTCCTGAGATTTCGGCCCTCACGTAGATACCAATGGAAACCGATCATGTTGAAAAACGTAACACTGCCATGAAAAAGCTCCTTCTCATTATAAGCTGCATACTTTTATCCATAGGCACAGCTGGAGGTCCATTGGTTATGCGCCTCTACTTCATCCATGGAGGCAAACGCGTCTGGCTTTCGAGCTGGCTCGAAACCGGGGGCTGGCCGATCATCTTCATCCCCTTAGTCATGGCTTATTACCGCCGCCGCAAGACTGAAGGGCCATCAACAAAAATCATCTTCATGAAGCTCCCACTCTTTATAGCCTCTGCCGTCATCGGCGTCCTCACCGGCCTGGATGACTACCTTTACGCCTACGGCGTTGCCCGACTTCCGGTCTCCACGTCAGCCCTAATCATCGCTGGCCAGCTAGCCTTCACTGCCCTTTTTGCCTTTATTCTTGTGAAGCAGAAGTTCACCTCATTCTCCATAAACGCCGTCGTGCTGTTGACTATTGGTGCGGCTGTTTTGGGGTTGAACACCAGCTCTGATCGACCAGAGGGGGAATCGAATAAGGAGTATATTGCCGGGTTTTTGATGACGGTGGCGGCGGCTGCTTTGTATGGATTTGTGCTGCCGTTGATAGAGTTGACATACAAGAAGGCCAAGCAGACCATTACATATGCTTTGGTTATGGAGATTCAATTGGTTATGTGTTTGTTTGCTACTCTGTTTTGCACTGTGGGAATGTTTATCGACAACGACTTCAAGGTTAGTTGTATCCGGCCTCTGCTTAATTATCATCATCCAATTCTACTTCACATGTTACTGGTATCTTGCTTGTTAATTAGTCACATATGCTTCTCTTGTGTGAGTTTTTAGACCCCAAATTTTCACAACAACCTACTTAACAGTCGTACAAATAGACAGTCTAACAAGAAATATTATTTTCGACCGAAAAAAAAAAAAAACAAGTGCTAATGTAATTTCCAGATATGGATAAAGAGTTGGCAGGTAACGTTTCTCTCTTCACTAGCTATCTGGACCCCGTTTATTTGGGGTAGATCACTCCTATGTGAGACCAACTTGTAACAAAACGATGATCAATACAATATAATAAGAAGAATGCTAGTTATTTTTGCGGAACCTAGTAGTTTAGGAATACAGTTGCGTAAATTATATTGTGTTTGAAATATCCTTGTAGTTTTTATCATATTTTTTAAATTAGATATTATCATATTAGAATTGTAATTTTATTAAAGATAAAGAATTTATTATAAATAAATGCAGATGTCACACATTTTATAATTACATGTCTCTCTTTGTCTCTACTGTTGTGCACATCTTCTCTCTTTGTTTTTATATTATTCAGTAAATCAAACATACTTTCTACTGATCTTTTCTTCATCTTTTATTTTTAAGATTCTACGTGATGATTTGAACTGCCTTCTTAGTCACTTTTGAATCTTTATCTTTAAAAAAAATTAGTTACACTTTCTGTAAAGATAAAGACTTGATGATTTGAACTGTCTATAAAAAGAGATCATCCGAGTAAAGTTGTAGAATCTTAAAAATGTAAAAGAAAAGCGACACGTATTAATTAGTTAATATATAAAGTGGCTTTTATTTAGAATTTCGAGGAGATAAACTTTGGCTGGCCAGCTTTCATGTTTATGAAGTCCAGAAAATCCACCAGGTTTTTTTACTTTTCCTAGGCCTATATCCTCAGTCGGTGTATTCAATTGGGGATTTTAAATTATTTTAATTTTTTTAATGAATTTAGATATATTTGATTAGAATTTTAACCAATTATTAAAATTTAATATGTATTCATTTAGAAGTTTAAGATAATTTATTAAAATTTTTAAAAATCAGGATGTATTCAATTAGGATAACATTTTATATGTATTCAATTAAAATTTGATTTTAAAGAATTTTAGAAAGTTAAGGAATTAGAAAGAATTTGAGAGATTTTATGTGTATTTTAAGTATCTACAAATCTCACATCTCTCTATAAGATTTCGAGGGAATTGAATCAAAATTTTATGTGAAGTCTCTCAAATTATTAATTGAATACACCCCTAAAGCTTGATCACTTCATGATTTGAATTAATCTAAAAAGTTACTGTACCAACTACCAACTAATATAATAAGTGTGACTTTATTCTACTTTATTGGTTCATATGTATTGATTTCGCACTAGATACCATATATTTTCAACGAACTGTAGCATCAGCCATGTCATAAAATTGTGAAATTTTGGTATTTTTAATTATTTTATCATTATTTATAAAAGATTTTTGTTGCACATGAGATCTTACTTACGTTTTTGTACAATTTAATCTCATAAAAAGAAAATTAATAAAGGGATGAATGAGCGTAGAAAATCAGTGGTATATAAAACAGATATTTGCTTGGTAAATGGTCTAATTTATTTACCACTTTTTTCAGGTTATTCCAAGAGAAGCAAGAAACTTCGGTCTGGGGGAAACCAGTTACTATGTGGTGCTGGTATTTAGTGCTATAGTGTGGCAAGGTTTTTTTCTGGGAGCCGTAGGAGTCATCTTCTGCGCCTCATCTTTGCTTTCTGGAATTATAATTGCCGTTTTGCTCCCCGTAACTGAGGTCCTAGCAGTTATTTTTTACCAAGAAAAATTCCAAGCAGTAAAGGGAGTCTCTCTTGCACTCTCTCTCTGGGGATTTGTCTCTTACTTCTATGGTGAGATAAAACACAGCAAGCAAGAGGAAAAGGGAAAGGAAGCCGAAATTTCAGAGAAAAAGAAAGACACACCAGAAGCAACACAGGTTCCTCATCAACTGGAACCCTAGCTTGAACCCTAGCTAGTCTGTAGTCACAAACCCTAGTTGGAGTTTGAGAACGCGGGAAAGGCCACCTCTGCCGTTTGGCATTTACAAATTCGCCTATATTTCGCTTTGTTTGAATCATTTTCCTACAGTGGTGTTTATATATTAGTTGATTGTAAATAAAACTGTTATTAGCATTCTAAAAATCTCATTATCTACTTTTTACAAGTATATTTTTCTTTCGAATTATAAAAAATTTAGAATGTAAAATAAGATTTTTAAAATACCAATAATAATTCTCATTATAAATTATAAATTATTAGTGAGCGTTGCATGCGTTAAAGAACATGGAAAACTGTCAACTTTTTAAGCTTTACTTATGTGTACAAGTTTTGATTAATTATGAAAAAAATATAAAAATTTTCTTTGCCGGCCGTATCCTCATTAATTTCTCAAAAGAGTAATGCCATGTTTCGATTCTTTATCTTTTTCATTTACTTTTCCTCTCTAATCTTACGATGACCGAGGTCAAGTCTTCAAATTGCTCAAGACATTTATTTAAGTTAGCTACCAAATCAGTAGTTAGTATTTTAGTTTAGTGATAACAATTTTATAAAAAAAATTTGACAAACGATAGGATGTACCACTAAATAGATCTGAAATAGGCCCTATATTCTAAGTTAAGATCCAGCCAGCTATAGTCGCTGAAGGATCACTTCTAGGTTTTAATATAACTAATACAAAAAGCATAGATCCCCATCTCCCATACAATAATGTATTAGTTCGGGCAAAGATTTCTCCGGAGATGGCTCCTCGGCACTCAACACAACTCCCTAAGGGATTGGCACTTTAGATGTGTAGTCGAGCTCTTGCCTACTAATGTGTTGCAAGAGGAGGACAAACTTATTTTTGAAAGGTGCCCTTGTGGGGCCTTAGGTGTAAGCCTTAAGACTCACAATCAAAACCAACTAAGTGCTAGGTATGCCACTACTATCTCAATATAGCAAATGTAGAACAAGATTGTGTTTAGTCGATCACTTGCGCCCCAAGTTACTCAGACTTCTTGTTATCAAAAGATTGTCGTGGATGAGTTAAGTCCACATTAAGTTCTTTTTCTTGTCTTGTGACCAAGGACTTTCAATTCATAGTCTTGTATATTCGAATGAGGGCAGTCCAAATCCCTTAAGTCATTTGTTTGGTTCTAGATTGGTTTTAAATGAAAGCATATCCATTAAACTGACCAGATCCCGATATAAATAAGACTTTTAAAGTAGGAAACAGGCAGATATGACTTGAATACATACTGTAGAATGAATTAAGTAATAGATCTACAAATTCAGAAAGCAAACAAAGAGCTTCGGGCAAGATTTCACCTTGTCTGGCAAGGTTGAACCTTTTGCAATCACTTCTCTTTGGGTTTATAGAGGTTTCTATGATAAAAATGGATGAATGGTAAACCAATTTACACAAGGGAATCGATACTACGCCACTAGGGGTGATAGCAGAGCTTTTAAACAAGACAAAAGATAGCTTTTGTGAGGGAGATATCCTGAAAAATGACTGAGATTTGGGCTGATTACAGCTTTTAGATGCAAATATGGCTTGAGAGTAAAGTTTGTATGTTTGTTTGTTTGATTGGTTGAGTGTCCTTGTCTTTGGGCCCTTTTCCTCCTTTTATAGGCAAATTAGCCCGACTGCAGTGACTTTACTCTTGCCCAAAAGCACTTGGAGGGTAGTGAGTCATCAGCTTTTTACTTGTATTGCCACTGAAAAGTACCTTTTGGCTGATTGTGAGTTAGTCCCCATCACTTGACATTTAAATCATAGGCATATGGCCTATGCATTAATGAGAAGGCGCCAATTTGTCTCTGGGCTTGATGCTTGGGCTTGAGACAAGTCTTTCTTTTAATTGGCATTTTTGGACTTCCACACACTTATAACTCAATGTTCAAATATTAACCCAAACAGTATTAATGCATACCAATACAACGCCAGAAAGGATTCAATCTCGTAATTTGAACCGTTCATTTTTCATATTAATGTTTGTCACTGTTGTCCAAGTATTAACGGTCAATGATACAATGATACATAGATATCTACAATGAGCACTAGTCTCTTTGTTTTTTCTCTCCGTGTTCTTTTTTTTTTCGGTCGAATAGGGAGGTTTGTCTAAAACATAAAACTGATTTTTTACAATGCCCTAAAGTTTAAGTGATGGGCGTCTTGCAAAGAGACTATTTCAAGTTTTAGTATCATTTTGTTGTGCATCTAGAAATGGCGTTTATGAGCATGTATTTCTTACATAAGCATTCCCAAACGGGTTCTTCGAAGCTACAATCAATGGCAAAATAAACACATGCACCACTCTTATTCAATAACTTTTTTTTTTGTCAAGGGCTCATATATACTGCCCGAACTTGTGTAAACGTATGTTAAACATTTAAAACAGGGCATATCGTTTTTCAATTATAGGTCATCAAAATATTTTGCAATATACATTTCCTTTACGTAAATCCTCAACAACTCCTTTACGTAATCCTCAACAACTCCAATTAACTTGTACGAACTTTCATCCTGCAAAAAGAGAAAGAAAAAGGAAAGAAAGCAAGTTAACGATCAACTTAACTGCTTTCATAATCACCCAGCCCAATCCGACCGTGAGCTCTCACTACGACGAAGATACTAAGTCGAAGCTAGCCTTTTTAACACGTTTTCACGACGTTGATGACACAAGTCACCAATACACCACTGCGAAAGTGGCTGACATGTCAGCCACAGAAAGCTGCTACACAAGTAGTAATAATAATGACTACAAATACTAATCTTCAGTAAACATGGAAACACTTCAACATCAATGAAAGTTCAACATATTTTAACCTGTAAGACCTATACGAACATATTTTAACCTGCATAATTGGCTAAAGGGAATTGGTAGGACAAAGAAGCACTTCAACAAATGGTGAAAGCATACATACCAGGGCCCGTTTGATAATGAAGACACCACCTAAGTAAATTACTTAGCCTCATTGGCATAGGAGAGACTGGTTCAAAAACCTAATTTTAAGCTAAGGGCCCATTTGATAACCATTTCGTTCATAGTTTTTGGTTTTCACTTTTTCTACTTGAGATATGGGGTAAGAAGAAGGGATGGACGAAGAATGATGGGAGAGAGGGGAAGAAAAAGGAAGAGTGAAAGAAAATAAATCAGTGAAAAGTAAGAACAACTTAAAATAGTTTTTGGTTTTTGATTTCTAGTGTTCGTTTTCTGTGCCTTTCCTTGTTCATTTCTTCTACATCTCTACCACCATCCTTTATTCCATTCTTCTTTATCCCTGCTTATCCCCATGTAGCTCCCCTCTATCACTAACACAAAAAGTGAAAACCAAAAACGAAATGGTTAACAAAAGGGCCTGAAGCTTACTACCAATATCAACACCAAAGTATCTTAAATGCTTGTTACCAATCTCAATAGCTCCTTATCTGGCTTGATAATTATCTAACCACTAATAAAAATGTTATATATACAATAAAAGTGACCACTAAAAGAAAAAAATTCAGTGTGAAGATTGAAAAGAAGTAAAGCCAATAATTAGACAACTAGAAGTAGCACTTCTATACAACCAATTGAGAAGTAAGATTAAAAAGGAAAGCAGTAAAAGGGTGGGGAATATATTTACTAGTCGTGAGAAGATTGGTACCTTTAATTAACAGAACTCTGAAGAATGGGAAAGACAGCATTCTCCATATCACTGTAAAGCGGTCTATGTGTCTCGATCAAAATTGCCTGGGGCCAGCATTCAGCCCATGGATTTGTTCAGCAACAAAAGGATCAATACGAATATCGAGAGTTGAAGCATTAACCTAGGCTCCGAAATACGTTCAAGGATTCTCTGAAACCTGTAAGTTCAACCAGTAGATAGCTGCTGATAAAGCCTGTTATCCAGTTAAAGATAATCATCATTATCAGAAAGTGACTAAAAGATTCACCAAGACTTAGCCCGTATTTCAGTTAATTGATGTATGCTCATTTGACTTCACCAAGCCGTTTTGAACATAAAATTCACATGTTGAGCATTTTACAATGCCTTCCACCAGTCACATTTAACGAACATGAATATAGGATTCCGATTGACACAAATTAAGGACATGAGGTTAAAATTCTTCATATTAGAGAAGCAGGAATTTTGAAACGGTTAAGAAACTAAGGGGGTGATAAGTGTATCTTACCCTAGAATCTTATACGTGGCTTAAACACTATCACATTACACAAGCAACCAAGTACTGTTATAGATGTTTATGTTTCTGAGAGGGAAAAAAAAGCATCACATAACAAGCATTTTATGAGTAAATGGCCTACCAATCTCTTTTGTTGGAATTGGAAGTACCATCTCCATCAATAATTTCCTCCTCCGCAAAGTCTTCTAATATAGCATTTTGCCGTTCGTTGATTTCACATTGTAAAAAATCTAAAAAAAGATGAATGGGATAAAAGCATTCTTGTAGCTCACAAATGTAGAACTAACTGCAATGTCAAAAAACCATTAAACCTAGAACCGCAGTTCGTTAAAGTACAGTAATATAGAACATGATATCAGTCTTAAAAGGTAATCATCATGCAACAATAGGGCTTCCTCTACATGTCTGTAAAGACTATGTATACAGCTGTGTAGAAATTAATCTAGAAGCCCTACGACAGCCAACACCAGGAAAAGAAATTGACTGAAAAACTGTGTACAAGTTCCAGTGAGGCCTTAGCCTGTGGGCCAGTAAGATTTTGAAATTAAAAACTTAAATTTGTAATATATCAGTTACAAGTTTAACCAAGAGTATGCTAGTCATTGACAAAAAAAAAGAGAGTATGCTAGTCAGTCGTCTCTATCAGATAATAACACAAATCATTCACAGAGCAAACCAGCGTTGGTTGTTAACTTTAGTTCAACTTAGGTTTCTGAGCACGGGGGTAAACCAGCAAGTAGAACAGTTTTCACTTGATCAGACCAACGCGCATTTTCATAATTTTAAACAGTTCTTTAGGGGAAAAAAAGGACAACTCCAAGTATAAACAAACACCAATTAAAACAAATGTTTGGTCTAAATGATCTAAAGGACTCAAGTAATAATCATATTACAATGTAATATGTGAGTAAACAGTGCCAAAAACAAATGTGCAAACAACAAAAAAGGAAAGTAGTAAGACATAAACGTATGATATACATAATTATAAAGACAGCTTACGTGGGAAATTGAACCCGGAATCGCACATATTGATCTCCATGCTTAACTAGAAAACCATGTTTTGGCAGTCCTGCAACAACCCTCTGGCTAAGCAAATTTCAATAAAAAAAGGGTACTAAATTTTAAGCATTAAAAAGAATGATATAGTTACCTTTGCCTCTGAGTACCAGATGTTGTCCAGGCTGAACCCCCTTTGGCATCTAACAGGTCCATAATTACAAGGAAGAGTCAATTCGATGTAGGATCAAGAAGAAAGTGGAACAGAGAGAAATATGAAGACAAGCAGAATTGAAAGAGAAAAGTACTCAATAGGCAAAACTGAAATCTAATCACAAGAAGGAGCCAATCTATATGGTAAGTCAGCTAATAAAGTCTTATTAGGAAGCACCAATAACTAACTCACTAAAATAAATATTCAGCCTAATTCACACTCAATCATCTGCCCTAAACAAATAAGAATGTCACCATAATGAACGTCATCATAGTGGGAACTGGGCGGTGGTAATATTAGGCAATGCATGGATGATCAGTTTCCCGATTTAACTACATTTGTTTCTTTTAACATACAGCATATTGAGTTTTACTCTCATTCTTTAGTATTTGTTTTAGTACTTCAATCCTCATATAAAATTCAATAAACGCCCCTACTGAAGAAGCAAAGAACATAAAAAGCTGCCGAGACTGACATACAACACATTAGATTCCTGACCTTAACAATATTTTATTTTATTTTCAAATCAGCAGGATGGAGAGACTTCAGCTATGCTGCACGGACACTCCGAAACCCCGAAGTGTCAGACACCCCAACATGGTCAAGACATGGCAGGGGTTTTTTTGTAAATGTCAAAAACATTTTCGGGCAGTTTTGTAAATATTGAAACTTCTAAAACCTAAAGTTTGCCGACCTCCTCTTCAGTCCTCTTTCTCTCCAATTAGAGGCCATGATCTTTAGTAATGACGACAATGAAGTTCACGAGAAAATTGAAGGAGAGACTTGAAGATCATTGAGACTTGAATCCTGTGTTGTTTAATTATTATGTTTGTGTTGTTTTAATTATTATGTTTGTGTTTTAATTATTATGTCTGGTGAATAAATTTGATGAACACAAGTACTTTGTTATCTATGAATTCGAAGCATTGTTTTTAATATATGTAATATTTTTACTATATTTTAATCGCCTTGTCCTAGCCATATCCGTTCCTTACTTTTTGAGATTTGCCAGGTCGCCGTATCCGTGTCCTTGTCTGTGCAACATAGGACTACAGAGCTATACTGCATCTTATACTTAGCTTATACCATATCGTACTTGATAAAGTAGTCAAGATCCCTGAACCCCAAACTCATGCCATGTAGTTGAGCGTACTTCATAAACTATGCAAGTTGCCTAACAGAACTAACAAAGACCACTTATTCGAGTGGCTACACAGAGAAGTATTCGCAACAAAGTTTCAAGTTAATTAGATACTGGAGGCTTAAAATAAAGAGAAAACTCTTACATTTACTTCTATCTTCCCAGATAAAGCTGGTACCTCAACCGTACCACCAAGAATAGCCTGAAATATTAAAACATTCACCATCAAAAGTAATATTTAATGCCTGTAAAAAAAAAATTATTTACACGGGACAACCGGACAACGAAATTTGCCTTCAATGCCTACTGGAAAATAACTTGCATCAGATACTTTATCCATTATTTTTTTTTGAAGTACAACTAAAATAATTAGAGCAAACATGGAAGTCCCCAAAAGAAACAGATAGTACTAAGTTTTAGAAAGACAAAAAGAAAACAATAATGAGGATGCTAAAAGAATGTTGGAAAAGATAAAGACAGAGATGATGTCATATGGTACAGAAAGGAAAGCACCAGACATTGCCAAAAGAAAATATCTCATGATGTAGAGTAGAAACAAGGTGGCTATTAGTCATATGAATGCAAGGAATCATCCTCACTTGTGTAAAGCTAATATTCGAGTCCACATAAAGATCTGCACTGTCTCTAGCAAAGATAGGATCTTCGTCAACCTACACCAAAGAGAAACAGAATTTGACAGGGCATATCAGGATACGCATTCACAACCATACTAGCTTCTATACAATGAGTCACTTGAATGCAATTGGGTCAAGTTTAAATTATCATATGCTGTGAAAAAATTCCAGAAGCTTGACACAATTCCAGTTTGTCCTCTTTTTAAGGGTGAGCAAAGGATTAAGTCCTCCACAACACTTAGATTATTAGAACATGCTATAAAAGAAAGAGTAAGTTGTGCCTTTAGTTTAATGTATAGCCAGCCTGCCACGCTTCCTCGTGCCCCACTATTCCCAACCTCTGGAACACTGATTGTATCTCCACACCTTTTGAGAGAGAGAGAGAGAGAACTAAGGTAAATAATGAAAGTTCAATTTGAAATCACAACATATGATAATATCTGAACAGTAAAGCGAGAGAAGCTTCTTGTAATGACTCGAAAGTACAATACATAAGGGCAAACAAGCATAGCAAAGTAGCTTCTTTCGTAAAAACTCTTGACAAGATTGTCATGTTTTCTGAACTTGTATTCAATTGACCTTTTAACTCTGTCTACCTATATAAATATACAATACAAGTTTTCTAGAGCCAAATTTTATTTATGTAACACAAATAGGAGAGTATACTGATCAGAAAACCCATTGTTCAACCCCCATTAATCAATTCAAACAATCTATTACCAACCTGCTGGTATGGAAACTTCAACTTGTCTAACACCTTCAATAATCCCTAATCCTCTGCATGACAAGCAATATTCCTGCAACAGGTAGATAAATTAAACACCAACAGTATTACTTGCATCCATCTATTAACCAAAATAGTTTTCTCATTGGGAATCAAGTTAAACCTTGATTATTTGGCCCGATCCTTTACACGTACTGCATGTTGATGTGAATGGAGGAACTGTAACCTGGTAGGAGATTAAAATTCAGAACAGACTATTGTAGTTAATAATTTGTCACACTTGTAGAATGACAAATATAAAATAACATAAAAATCATCTGCTCAAACTGACTCCTTTTGAGAAGAAATATTTCCATAATCATCATTAGCGTAGATCTTTAAGACTTACTCTCCCAATACCTCTGCAAGTAGGACAAACTTTGGTCTTGGCATTTAGTGGATACCCACGCCCATCTGCATTATGAAATATAAGGTACTAGAGAAATTACTTATAAAAGGGGACAAATTGTTACATGGAAATCATGAAAACGAACAATGCAAAATAATGAATCCAAAATGTGTGTAAACTTTTCGACAATAATCTTGTTTGAACTATTGTTTCTCATTGGGATTATAGAGTGGAGTTATTCATCACTCTCCTGACAGCAGGGTTTTGCTTAATGCCATCCAAATACAATTCTTTGTCATAATGGTTCTAATCTACAGTCATTTCTTCTTTCACTCATGTTCTTTTCTGTCCTAAGTGATAGCATGCTGCTAGCGTACTTTGTTTGGGAACTTATCAGATTTGTGATTTGGGGAGGGAACCTTAAAATGGATTCTAGAGTCCAAAATCTTGGTGTTAATCCGGAATCAAAGATAATAGAACTTCAAAAGCCAGAACCTTGAACTCTGACCAGACCCAACCTTGGACTCTGACCAGGCCCAAACAGTACTTCAGATACAAACCCCGACGTCCAGCCACAGACCCCTGAACTGGAACACATATTCTAAACCCCGTAACCTGGACCCTAACAAGAACGAGAAATTCCACAATTCCCAACGTGAAATATCATAGTCACACATAATGAAAAAATCAGAGTCCAAAAAGTGGTTCCTTATACGACTAACCAACAGAATTTATACTAAACATTAGTCATGATTCTTAATTTCTATACAACCAAATTATATAAAATAAAATAAAAAAAGAGTATAAAAAGAAATTCATTGTCATATAAAAGAGAAAATAAATAGATAGTCATCTATATTATGGTCAAAGGTTTCCAAAACACACAATAGTTTTAATTTTTTAGATATATGTTATATTTAAGAGATTTCCTATTAAAAACCACAATCGGATCTTCAAACATTTAATCTACTCACAGCACAAATCACAGGGAACATGTGAAATGACAGAGAGATGCTTTGTGCATCCTTTAGCAGCTTCAGTGAAAGAAAGTGATAACTCCACCTACGAAACACATTAAAAACATTAATCCTTTCAGCTTGGAAGTACAGAACACGAACCACATGATAAATGTAACCATAAGCGAACGAAGTTTACCTGGATATTTGATCCAGCTTGATCGAACTCATGTTCAAAGATCTGCAGTATCAGATGTCTATCAGAGTAAAGATTAAATTGATTAATGATTTCAACAAGCTGCAGTAACAAGCTGCGTTAAGTTTTATGATAGAACAGGCACTGAAATGCCTCTTGAAATATTTTATGAAATGAACTGGAAAAATTAGTTTCAAAACCATATCTAAACCCCCAGCACTACCGTGACTTTGATTCTCATTTCTAAACCCCTCTGCACCTCCAGCAGTATATCCTACATTTTCTGATCCACTTGAGCGCACCTTCATTGAACAAAAAGAACAACTGAGTCAGATTAAAAAACAGTATATGTGATTAAGGATTTTTGATTGCAAAGAAACTATTAAACTTTTGATGGCACAAGTAGAACATGCACACCACATTCTTCCAAGTAGAAGCAAAATAAAAAGTGAAAAAGGGAGTAATCACAACTGAGTACTTACCAAATAGATTCAACTTTTAAACTACAAAAACTAGCTAAAACAATGTGGAGGTGTTTGCGTGTGTACGAGAGAGAGAGAGAGAGAGAGTGAAACCGAGTTTTACCCTGTCATATTGTGCCCTCTTTTCAGGATCTTGCAAAGTCTGGAATTAACAAAGAAAAAAAAGAAGATTAACGCAAACCCTACACACCAAAATTTATGATTGCTTGGCGACAGCTCCCTTAAAATTCATACAGAAATAGAAGTTTGGTAAAATGTGACCCGGCCACAAGTCAAACCTCATAGGCATCTCTTATCTCTTGAAATTTTCTTCTAGAAGAAGGATTGTCCCTATTTGCATCTGGATGGTATTTCTTGGCAAGCTGCATTCATAACAGTGTCAAAAATTACCGTACTGTTTATTATGGAGAATCCCTCAACAAGTTACTCTATAATCAGATACGAGGGCAAAGAAACACGAATAGGGAAAGGACATGACCAGCATTATTGCACATTTCACATTCCAACTTAATACTTCCTACAATATTCATTCGCATTGAAAAAGTTCCTCTCACAGTCCACAACCAACCAGAAATTTTTCTTTCAAACAAGCAAACTCATTTTAAACTGAACCAGACGCTGAACCAACATATTAAGTTTCATTGTATATGGTGAATCCTATATGCAATGCAATAGCCTTAGCCACAACATTCTTTCTATACAAACTAGACCTCAAAATCACACCCAAAATCCTTCATACATGCAACTGAAAATCCGAAAACTGACCGTGCGAAAAGCATTTTTAATCTCTTCTCCGCTTGCATTTTTCGAAACACCGAGAGTCTCGTAATAATCTCGTTCAGGTGCGCGGCAAAACCCTGCAAAGATAAGAACTTTAAGCCATAAACCCACAAAATTCTGGTTGCCACCACTCCAGAGCTCGAACCAACAGACCTATAACGTGTGAAAACCTGAGGCATGGAAATAACGATTTCCCAATGAGGTAGCCAAACCAGCCACCGCACCGCCAGAGCTCGAACCTAAGTTCAAACACTATAGAAATTAAGAACGGTTCCAACTTCTCCTACAATACCTACAAAACAGTCAGGCACGAGCAGTGAAAGCAGCAGCAAATAAGCTCACCAGGTGTTGGATACAATGCCTTATTGAACGAGGAGAGGCCCCTATGCCAATCAGCTTGAACAATAGGCGACTCTGCCGCCACCGCCACCGATGACACCAAACGCCTCCGCAGCTGCATTCCAATACATAAATTCTATGAATAAAGCAAAATTCATGAAGAAAACAGAATCAGTCTTCGAGCTTCGCGTCGCTCACCAGGCCGAGGAAGCTCCATTTTCGCATGTTTTTTTACAGAGGTGTTTGATTCGGCTACTGTGATCGATGACGCTCCAGAAGTAGCAATCCGGTAATTTCACCGCCGCCGACTGGGTTTTGTTTCAGTACTTTGCGTGCCCCGGGGGTTTAAGTCTTTAACGAGCACAAACGGTGCCGTTTTAGTGTTACAATTCATTTCAGATATTCTGGGACTGGGACCCACCAGTTACACTACTGGATCTTCCTTAAATCCTGCTGTGAACTCCGCCGTCCTGGACTTCCATGGCTTGGCCGTGTACTCGTCGCCGGCCTGAGATGGTGGTCCCGCATTTCGCAAGCTCGGCAAGGCGGAGGCATCTGTCATCTCTCTGCTCTTGAAATGATGGTCGCAGGGACGACGAGCTTCAGAGCAAGGTTTTGGGGCTGAGAAAACGGGTTTGCAGCGCGACCACCGTAATTCAGAATTGGGTCGACGGAGGTCGCAAGGTCTGCGTTTTCTAACTCCGCGGCGTCTCCGTTCAGCTCTTGAAGTCTAAACGCTTCGGCCACGCTCTCCAGGTTTCAATTCTTGTTCTGTTTGCTCAAAAATGTTCTTAAAATTTGTAAATTAGGACATTCTGCAGAGTTTTTTTTTTTTAGATTAAAGTTCTCAATTTCAAATAAAAGTTTGGAAATTTAGTGAATTTAGAAAGAGAGGGGTAATAGATTGCTCATCTCCGTAATGCAATGGTTGATGGGGTTAGTTTTGAATTTGTAGATTGTTCTGTTGATATCAGGTGCTAACATGGATGGAAACCCGAAGCGATTTTTGAACATCGCCAGGTGATCATGCAATGAGGTTGCAGTCAACCATAAATGTGAATGGTATGTTGGAAGCTGAAGAGTATTTTGAGCAACTTTGCACTGCTTTAAAAAAAGCTGCTTGTCTCCCTCTTCGTTGTGGCTATGTTGTGGGGAGGGACACAGAGAAAGCTGAGGCGCTTATGCTGAAGCTTGGCGGTTTGGGGCTCATTGTGAACCCTAACTCGTATAATGAGATGATGAACCTGTATATGTCCACATCTGAATTTGGGAATGTGCCCCTTGTTGTACAGCAGATGAAGAAAAACAAGATACCCTTAACTGGTTTATCCTATAACCTTTGGATGAATGCGAATGCCAAGCTATCCTGGTTTGGTTTGGTTTGGTGGAGATGGTTTGTAAAGAAATGTTGAATGATAAGAATGTCAAGGTTGGATGGAGCACTTTGTCTACTTTAGCTGGTATCTATACGAAAGCAGGCCTTGTTGAGAAAGGCAGTTTCACCCTGAGAATTGCTGATAAAACCGTGTAATTGCATTCGCCTTGGTTGTTTTTTCCTCATTACACAATATGCGTCTGTAATGAGTAAAGAGGACATTCTGCGACTTTGGAAAGCTAGTAAAGCGGTTGCTGGGAGAATTCCGTATACCAATTACATGCAGATACTGTTGTGCTTGGCGAAGTTAGGTGATATTGTAGAAGCCGAGAGGATTTTTATGGAGTGGGAACCCAATTGCTTTAGGTATGATATTCGAGTCTCCAGTGTCCTTCTTGGTGCATATATGCGGAATGGAATGACTGAGAAAGCTGAGGCCTTGCATCTGCACACATTGGAGAAAGGCGGTCAACCAAATTATAAGACATGGGAGATCCTTATGGAAGGAAGGTTGAAAAGCAACATGGACAAAGCCGTTGAAGCGATGAAAAAAGGGTTTAGTGTGTTGCAAGATTGTCGTTGGAGGCCATCAGATGATACTGTAATCACCTTTGCTGGTTATTTCGAAAAGCATAGGAACATTGAGGATGCAAATTGGTATATCAGAGTTATCCATTTATTTGGTTTTGCAAGTTTGACATTATACAAATCACTGCTTAGAATGCGCCTTTCTGCTCAGAGATCAGCCTCTGACATCCTGAAGATGATGGAGGAGGACAAAGTCGAGATAGTTGAAGATACTTATGCCCTGGTTCAAGCCTTCAAGGTGTGACTAATTAATTGTAATTTTAATATTTATTGATTTAACGTATTCATTTATGTTATTTTATTCAAAAATATGGTAAAAATACGGGTAGAATGCATGAATTTTATATGTATTTTTGAAAAATGTTTGTAAATGGCGTGTTTTAAACATGAAAAGCATGTGCTTACCTGTATCGTACATTAGAGTTTTAAAAATTGTACAACTTAACGAATCATTAATACGTTTATGGAAGACGGCATTTTTTTTTTTTAATTCATACAAGTGCTTGTATAATACGCATAGTATACGCGATTTACTAACTATGGAACTGTTGTGCATGGTAACTTAGGCTTCCTATGAAGGCTCACAGGACAGGTTAATGCTTCTCTGACTGTTGGTTGGTGAATCAATGACTCGAAGGAGCAATTGTTCATGAAAGATATAGGTCCACTGATTCAGGGAAGTTGCTTCTTTGTTACTTAAAGTGGGAGAGAAATATTTATCCAATAGTCTCTCCTCCTCCAGTTTTCTAATCCATACAGTAAGGGACGCAGCACCTGTGTCAGTGTGTAGATTGTTATGGAAGATCGCTGCATCTTGGGTCATTTTCCTTCACTGCGACCGAGCAATCAACAGATGAAATGTTTGGTCATGATTTTTAAGGTATTATTTTCCCTGATATTATTTCTTTAAAGCGCTGCTGAAATGCAAACATTTTAATTGTATTTTACCAATTTATTGATCTATGATATCATGAATTGAGCTGATGCTCACTTTATTCCTCGTACACAACCATTTTTGTGAATAAAATGATGATAAAAATATGCAGGGACCATCGAGAGATGGCACCGAACACTTCAACTTGATGCTGCTGTCAAAATCTTGTGAAACCCTCTGTTGTGCTCCAGCAATTTATCTCGAGGGGGCACGCATTCTTTGAGAACAGGAGCCTCGAGAACTCTTCCAAACCAAGCGTTGAGCAGAGGCATGGTCTCGGCATCAGTCAGGTTTACGTCTGCTATCTCCTCGACGATTCTAGCCCACAATCCAATCAACCCAGCAGCTATGTCCACAAAGCCAACGGTTTCTCCTCCGAAGAAGTCCTTTCCCCCAAGTGCACTTTCCAACGTCTTAAGGTTCTCTCGCGCTTCTTTTGCCGCCTTCTCTTTCTCCTCCCCTTGGTTGGTGAATGCACTCATAATTGCCGGCACGCACTGAAACAAACAACAAAAAATGGTCCGTTTGAATGCTAATTCACCCAGTTGGTGCTTGTGAATATTATGAATGAAAGATTCCTTGATCAAGATAGCTCATTCGATTACCTTTTCATCGATGAATCTGGCCCAGAAGCGTGCCTGTGCCCTTTCGTAGGGATCTTGCGGCAGGATCGGATTGTGCTTCCACGTCTCATCGATGTATTCGAGTATAATGAGCGATTCTGCGACCGGCTTCCCGTCGTGCACAAGAACGGGTACTTTTTTGTGCACGGGGTTGTAACGGAGGAGCAAGGGGCTCTTGTTTGGGAGGTCCTCTTCAACATACTGGTACTCAATCTCCTTGATTTTCAAGGCCCATTTTACTCTGAGAGCGAAAGGACTTGCCCAGTACCCAAGCAATTTCACTGATTCTCCAGACATTGTTCGAGTTTTATGGCATCATTTTCCCAATTCCGCATGCCAATTTATAGACAGAATTCAATGATGACGTCATTGCTGATGTCACGGAAGCCAATGCTTGACTTTTCTTTATTGTTTTTTTTTTTATTTTTTACATTTTCCTTCTTTTTTGACCAGACGAATTTTCTTGCAGTTAGAACTTTGAGTTTGACCTGCAACGTTTGAGATGGAGACGGCTTTGACTTGTCGTAAGCGACTTTTGTCTTCTAGCTTCTTCTATTATGTTCTTCGGATATATTATTATTGCAGTGGTCCCGTTTATGTAGATAGATGTCTTTTGGTCGTTGGTTATTGTGGAATCAATGTTACATCAGTCAAAATTTTAGTATGATTGTTAGATGGTTGAATGAGTTGTATTCTTCTGTATGTAACGTAATTCAACTTATAAGTATAAGTTGTCGTTTTCCTTAAATTTACAGGACTTTCGTTTTTCCCAAAAAAAAATCTCTCTCTAGTTCTTCATTTTCCTCCATCTTGTCTGTTCTTTAATTCTTCTCAATGTAGTTAACAGTTCAATAGGGTAGTGATGTTTTAAATTTACTCACATATCATTGTGTTATTAAAGCAGGGCGCTACCATCGGAGTATATGCGGTCCATAAAAATCCTTGTTCTTTCAGATTTAATTTTACTTATTTGTCATTGTGTTATATAAAACACAATGATACAATAAAAGTATATGTGGTCCTTCAAAGTCCTCGTTCTTCCGGCTTTAATTTGAATGCCCCAACTCTCCTATGCAATTTTTCATACATGAGTCGTAGATTGGTTTCCCATGTAAGTCTAGCAGGTCAAGATATTCATTTTGAAAAGAAAAAAAAATTACTTATTTACTAATATATGGCATATGTTTAAAACTATTTTCACACTCCTTTATGTCCTGTTTCATTTTTTTTGTTTGTTATTGTCTCGATTCACCGTTGAATTGTATGATTTAATGGCTAAAAAAACAAGAGGATAAAGACGGAATATTCAAATCATTTTCCCATATGTTTAGAATTAGTGCTTTTTACGCATCATTTTTACCTTTCACGCATTCATTATTTACCTCTCACATGCTCTTATTAATTTTTTGTCGTTAATTATTTTTAATTCATTCAATCTGACAACAGAAAATTGATAGAAGTGTATAAAAGTAAAAATATGTACTTCAAAACTAAAGCAAGGGAACAAACGCAATTAATAGTTGATGCATCTACTTTAAATGACATTTCTATAAGAGGGAAGGGAGTAAGATGTATACCATTGGTGGAGAGCAACGCAACGTGGAAGTTGCAGATGTTGCCTGGAGTGTTTAATTTTAATTTTAATTTTTTTTATTTTATTTAGCATTGATCTTTTCATATTTCTTAAAATAAACATGGTTTTTAATAATTCAAAATGAAATATTTAACAGTAAAATAACGAAATTGACCACATTGGCTAACAGTAACACAAGGACAAATCTGCCAAATTGAAAACTTAGGAACTAAATTGACCAAACACGTAAAACACAAGGACCATTTTGACATTTAAGCCTTTGTTTTTGGACATTCTCTCTCAAATTGGATATGAACATGCTTATTTCTTTAGAAAAACTAACCAAAAGGGCTTCAAAATTTTAAATTTTAACCAAAAACCATATACAAACTTTATTTAACGATAAGGACGAAAAATAAAAAATAATCCAACCCAACCGCGCGTAAGCACGCGCCAACCAATTCAAATATCAAATCAAGCCTTTGCTGTAACTGTGAGTAGATAGAACTGATAAGAAGACTAACGTGCAGTGCAAAATAAGTAGTGGGAGTAGTACAATGAATGATGAGATGAAATGGATGAATGAAATAAATTATTTTTAAAACATTTCATTGGGAAGGAAAACGTGAGAGTGAAGCTTCAATGACTCTTTTTTCTTTTAGAGAGGGAGAGAGAAATCTGTTTATGTACAGAAAGAAAGAAAAGAAAAGTGGTAATTTTCAACAAAAAATCAACGGTGCAAAAGCAACACCCAAATTACTTTTTAAATATTTCATCGGGAAGGAAGAGAGGGAGTGTGTAAGGAACAACCAAATCCTTTCAAACTGACATCAACAAACTCTAAAAAAATTTAAAAAGAGATAGAAATTTGAGATAAAAAAATATATTGCTGACATCAATACATGACAGTAATTTGTAAGGAAATAGCTTAAAAAATAGTGATAGTGCTAGTGTTCGATTTTAAGAAATAGTCAGTGTTTAGTTTACGAAATAGTTAGCTTTTTGTTTAAGAAATAGTCAGTGCTTAGTTTACGAAATAGTGACAGTACTAGTTTACGAAACAGTGATAATACTAGTGTTTGGTTTGAAAAATAGTCAGTGTTTAGTTTACGAAATAGTGATAGTACTATTACTTGGTTTAATATATATATATATATATATATATAGTCTATTGTGTTCGGTTTAAGAAATAGTCAGTGTTTAGTTTACGAAATAGTAATAGTACTAGCGTTCAGTTTAAGAAATAGTCAGTATTCAGTTTACAAAATAGTCAGTGTTTAGTTCAAGAAGTAATGATAGTATTAGTGTTCCGTTTAAGATATAGTTAGTGTTTAGTTTAAGAAATACTGTTCAGTTTAAGAAGTAGTCAATGTTTAGTTTACAAAATAGTGTTTGGTTTAAGAAGTAGTCAATGTTCAGTTTAAGAAGTAGTCAATATTTTGTTTAAGAAATTGTCACAGTATTAATGTTCATAAACTAAATAATGAAATTTTTCTTTATTTTTAATTTTGTAATATTATTACTTACTTTGTTCTAAAACAATTGAAAGAATAATCAAATAAACAAATAATAAAATAAAAATAAAATGTTTATGGAGTGAGGTGAAAGGAAAGAGAAGAGTGGGGAGAGGTGAAAAAATAAAAAATAAAAGTGAAAAAGTTGATGTGGATGGATGAGGCGAAAGGAGAGAAAAAAATGGATGTGAACATACAAAGAGGGAGAGAGAGAACGAAGTTACATGGTTAAGTGGGTAAGAGAGTGTGTGTGTGATGTGACGCGCGATCCTGCGCATTAGTATATGTTTTTTTTTTTTTTTTCTGTTTTGTTGTTATGTAAAACTTTTGTCATTTTCATTAAAATTTGAGTCATTTTTATTAAAGTTTAAGTCTTTTTTATTAAATAAAGTTAGTATATGGTTTTTGGTTAATTAAAAGTTTTGAGAAGCATTTTTCATTAAAATTCCTTATTTCTTTCCCAAACTTGATATGAACACAAGTTTTATAGGCAATAAGTTCCTAATCCATCCATTTATAGGATTCATTTTTTGTTATTGAACAATGTACAGATGCATAACGTCAACTCTGTACGGTCAGAAAAACAAAGGTTAATTTGGTAGTGAAGACTAACGGATGAAATTTTAGAGAATAAAACATAAACTAGACCATAGCGTCCATAAAAAAGGGATCAACTTATATGGAACAGGTTCACCGTCACTTAGCATGCCGATCCAATAATACAATGTCATGTGTTAAAAATCTTACACCCATCATTGTTTTAAAAGTAAATAAAATTTCATATCCTTTCAAATAATAGTTATAAGCACACCATCAGGCATCTGCCGATGTAATGTGGTCTGATTACATTTGCACGCAAGCACACTTTAAGCAAAATGGCAGCTTAAAACGCTTTTGGCTTAATTATACCAAGTACCACCTAACCTGGTGTTGCATACAAGCCACTGTTTAAACACCTAACCTAGAGACAATATCCCAAAAACAGCACAACAAACTGCATTCCAATCATTTCGGATGCTTTCCTCTTTCCGGTGGAAAGGAAGGGTTAACTAAATTCCAGCATAAAATTTGTGCTTCACAGTACAAAGTTATCGAGTCAGAGATGACAGCGCCTGTGCAACATTGCGTGATATCCGATCATGTATTGGCTCCTGAATGAAAAAGCAGAAAATTATGTTACAACAATCTCTACACAATACTCTCAATATGTCAATGACGTATTTTTATCTCTAAGTCTTACCTCCGTGGAGGGCAGCTTGAATTTTGATTTTGTTATTGTCTCGTACAGGAAAATGTATCTGTCATCAAAGAATAATCTCAGTCCAAGTAGTGGTAGATACAAAAATCTTCAAACTTGGTCGCTTCTGTACGGATCTTATCAAACAATAACACGTTAAGGGCAAGGGTAGTTCTATTTAGATACATGGGGAAGCCAGATAGGGGAGAGGAGGGGGAGGGGGAACCCAGGAAAGCGAGGGAGGAGGGAATGAAGGATGAGTTGTCATCAGCGAAATATTCCTAATCACAATATGAACCGGGGGAAATGAAGGATGGAAAGACACATTAACATTGCATCTCCAGATACCCCATTCCCATGTTTTGCTTTAGACAGAATATCCTAACAAACCGCATCATAACCAAGGCGGTAAAGCCAGATGTCTTTCAAATATGATATTCCATCATAAAACGCACTACCAAGTACAAATTTCTAACAAGTCAATTAGCAGTTTATAATCAAGTATTTAGGTTTCGAGCAGCTCAAAATGCGCCTACGGTGACCCGCCCCTGACCTGCTGAGTCGGGTGGCCAGGTTAACACTCCTTGTTTACATCCATGAAGCATGTTGAAGGCATTATAATATAGTATACAATAAATTATGTAAGGCACAGTAAAGAAGTGGCATACCGCCAAGCTAGTTCACAAACGAGTTCCTCAGGAGCATCAGGGAGGACCTAACAGTTTTAAGCATCAGAGTGAGATTTGAAGTTTATACATGCTCAAACGCAAAAAAGAAAATATATTGAACTTCATGTGAACTACCTCATCTTTGTAAGGATTGCAGTGATCTTTGAACCACAACCTCAAGAACTCCTAAGAATTAAAGATATAAATGTCAGATAAAACGTAATTTGTCTATAAGATCATAAGATTAAAAGGGCGAAAAGAACATAACAGTATAAATGCATTGCATACTTTATCAACATTTTCGGGTTCAAGACCATTCTGAAATCGCTCCTCATAAGTATGTGCAATCCAATATCTGCTTGAATCAGGTGTATGCACCTGGAATGGAAAGGAGTGGAAATCAACTCTCATTACATTATTTGAAAAAGTGTATTATTATGAGTCAGAAAGAACTATTAAATTTTTACAGATGAGAATGCTAAACCTCATCAATCAAAAGAATGGAACCATCCTGGCCCTTTCCAAATTCATATTTTGTGTCTACCAATATCAAGCCATGTTCCAAAGCCACACACTGCAACATGAAAGAAATGGTAAAACTGGTAAGTTTGGGTGATGGTTACTATTTAAATAAGAAGTTGATTCGGTCAGTACCCGAACTCAAGTCAATTATGATAATCTCCCCACAAACATATACAGCTGGTTACGTTGGCAAATATATTTATTTGGATTGCTCAACTATGTATGCTCGATAAGCTTATACACACACAAATCCTTGGTCGTGTCCAGGTATACAAAGTTAATGTCCAAGATCAAAGCATTTGACACAGTTTTCAACCGTTCAAAAGAATTTGTTCAGGCTTTTCCAACTTTTCATCATTGTAGCCTTTCTTATATTCCACTTTTATGCTAAAATAGTAATCTCATTCAGAAGCCTATATATTTATCAAGTAGTCCCAATTTCCCAATATGTTTTCAGATAATTACATTTTAAAATGTTCATTGCAATAAGACAATAAGAATAAAGTCAAGTTACCTGTCCATACTCAAACAAGCTCAGTGCTTTCCTGCTTACTTCATCATACTCGGCTTGAGTCATTAGTCCACGTTCAATTATCTGCGAGAAAATTGCATGAAGCAATATTAATACATTCCAACCCACTAGGAAATCCAGCACAACGTAATGACCTAATTCCGTCTACAACACAGACTGATTATCGCTACCCTTTTCTCCTTCCCTATTTTTCCCCTGTTAGGTAGCAAATGACATCAAATTTAGCAAACCTCGTCTGGGGTAACAGGAACATCATGATCTGCAGCCTTAGTTGTTGGTGTGAGTATATTTGCAGGAAGCTTTTGGCTTTTTACCAAGCCTAGAACATGAATAGACCATTAGACAAAAATTGGTTTGACTTTTAAAAATGGTTTACAAAACCAACTTATTAATTAGAAAGCACACCATCTGGGAGTACATTGCCACAGTAATTTCGAACACCATTTTTGTAGACCGTCCATAATGATGTATCAGTGCTTCCCGTCACAAAACCTCTGACTACAAAATGAGCAGCAAAAGTAGCGTAAAGACTTTATACTTAATGAACTTATGAATGCTGCAAGTACCCTCATTCAAATAAACCATTATCTTCGAAGATAAAATTCCATCTTTTACAACAAGAAATACGATGGACAATGAAAATATTAAATACTGTGGACTATGAAATTTTTTTACTCAACAACTACTGACTTTCCGTGATCAGGAAAGAAAAGAGAGCAAGCCAATAAACTCATGAAAAGATGGATTGTAACATTAGGTTTCATAATTTACTCTGCCTTTCTGTCATACGCTTATTATGAAATCTTCATGGTTAAAATTTTATCTACAGTACCAGTTAATCTACTTTCCTTCATGAATATGAGAAGAAGAAAATAAAAAGATTTAAGCTATCATACTTTTCCTCCATGATTATGAGAAGAAAATATAGGATACCTCTCTATATAATTGTTTCCTCTCAAAACTTCCATTTGCATAATATACAGCTACGTTATCCTCTCAAAAGACCAGGTAGATGCATAAATATCTAATTTTTCTTAAACGAAGAAACAGTGTAGGTAACAGCAAAACAAGCTACCAAAACATAAATTCTTTAAGTAAAATGGAGGCTTCCAACGCCAAAATTCAGAAAATAAGAAAAATGTGGGTGAATAATTTCTTTTACAGAAAGTTGAATCCATGAACCAACGCCCCAAGTACAATGCTGGAACATTAAGCAATTGCTCGCTAGGATACAAAATGAATATATCAGAAAGTCCATCTTCCACCAGTTCTTTTTATTGTTTTCGACCATTGCGTTGATTATGAAAAAAAAAAAATTAAGACAAAAGTTATTTCTTTTACTAAACCTCGTAACATCTTCCCTTACTCAAAATTGAAAGATTATGAATTACAATGAAAACTCTAAGAAACATGAATCACATTGACAGTGAAATAACTCACTAGCCAGTTAAAGAAAAATGCTAAACACAATTAATGGAATCTCTTACCCACAAACTCAACGGGAAAAACAGAGCATTTCTTTGCAATTGTTACATTTTCATCCGGAGCCGAAACAACTGCATTTGAAGTTATATGTCGAGTTTTGTCAAACCACCATAAACTTGTCTCATTAAGGACCTAAATATCATAGAAACAATGATCATGATTTCAGATACTACTACTAATTATCCATCAACCATGTAATGAATACTGTATTTTTTCGATATCGTGATTTGTGACCGTTCTTTTTCTATTTTTAGTAAGAAATTCAACTAAACACAATACAGAAAACTGATATTAAGAAATTTACTTCCTTTGGGGTAAGAACTGAGGACAAACCTGGCCTTTGAAGGGAATAGACGCAAGAATTCTGTCAAATGCACTCTGCCTATCCGTCGTAACCATAACTAGATAATCCCCACTGTCGTAAACATCTCTAACCTGCAAAACACAGAAAATTGCAAGTCCTTCTCCAGTCAAATTAAAAACCCACAAGTGGTTTCTTGAGAAAAAAGCTCCAACTTGGTTGTCAATCAAAATTTACCAAACGTATTGGGAAAAAAAAATTAATTAAAACCCAAAATAATAACGTGTTCTTTTTTCATTTGGGTTTCATACCTTGCCTCTGGTTTTGGATTTGAGGCCAGGAACTGTCAGGTGGAGGTTGGTTTCGGAAAGGCAGTGCGACGACGAACTCTTGATAACTCCAAGCACCTCTTCTTTGCGATCACTGTTGATCAGAGCTTCCAAGGATGGCGGTTGCTGGTGGTGCTGCTGGTTTTGGGCCGCCGTGACCGAAATGGAGAATTTTGGGAAGTTTATGGATTTGGGTTTTGGGATTGTGAAGGTAGAGAATGAAGAGAACGAGGGATTAGGATTTGAGAGCTTGGGGATTAGGGTTTTGGGAGGGTTTAAGGTTGGTGTATACTGGGCCATTTGCGGCGGTTGAAATTGGAGCCTCACGGTGGCCGCTGATTCAGCTGTTGGCGCCTTTATATACTGTCGTTGGTTTTTTACTTTTTAATTGCGTGAAACATCAGCCGTTCGTATTCAACGGTTAGATTTGCATGTTTTGATCTAACGGATCAGAAAATTTGGAGGAAAAAACCGAATAAATTCCATTGAAAAAGCTTGCCACGTGGTGCAATCTGCATATCCACGAGGCACAATCTGGTGCATCCACATGACGCGATCTGGCACATTCAACTCTTATAATTTCCAAAATCAAATGTCATAATTAATACAACGATAAAAAAAATACCGAAACTAAAAATTACAAAGTCCTATAAATCGTTAACTATTTTCTTCATTCCTCAATCATCTTACAAAGTTCACATTAAACAAAATTTATAAAGTTCACCACTTAAACAATTTTACAAAGTTAACACACTAACAAACTTACAAAGTTCAACACGGTTAAAAAAAAATTGAAACACACTACAGAGCATACTTCAACATAATACGTATCTTTGTCATTTATTGAAAGCATAAGAATGAGCTTCAGTTATTTTGAGCAAGTTTCAACACCCACAATTGCTCAATCAAGTGACGGTGACGTTCTTTGTAGATGTAAGTCGAATGTACAGTCTACAGATGCCCCATAAGCGGCATCCACAAGGCAACCGTGATTTTTTGCTCATAGCATTCTCAACATCCTTCTTTTGAACAAAGTAATTATCACGATTTCAAATAACAAGATGATTTTATTGAACAAATGTCATCGCATTCTAAATCCTCTACGAAAATAATTTGCCGCGTACAAACTATATGGAATAAGGTGATCTTCCAATAGGACCTCACATTGGTTTCCCCTACGTAGTTTGAGGTTAGATGCACAACCGGTGCTTGAACCAACTTCTTCTTTGTTGTGTTGATTGATTGATGCAACCTCTTGCACCACTTGATGAATTGGTGCTTCTCTTCCTATGATGTTAGACACACCTCTTTCTTTGTTGTTCATCTTCTCACTCGTTTCTCGCCTTTCTTGTCCTTGCAATTGCGTCAGGTTATCCATTGTTGAAAGAACTTTCTTTTCTAAAAATATATGAATTGTAATGTGCAGGGAAGATGGAAGAGGCTTGGTGTGAGTAGATGTGGTGGTTTAAAGAGTTTTTTTATGGAGAAATATGAGGAAATCAGAAGATTGGATAAGGGCTCATGAAACTGCATGAATGGCTGCGAATCTTATAAAAATATGTGCATATATTATTAATCAATAATGACACGTGGTGCAATGAGAGTGGTTAAAAATTTCATCGAAAAGCTAAGGCGATAGTTATAATGGACGATAAGGGAATTGGATCCACTCCAGACCTTAGTGTCCGGAACCTAAAGATCAATCCATCTGGGTTGCTGATTGGTGTGTAAAAGAAATCAGAGTTGTTGGTTTGTGTGTGATGAACCAGGAAAATGAGTTTATGGAAACCGTTAGATTCAATTTGTGTGGCCCAGATTAATTGATCCTTAGGCTCCAGACACTAAAGTCCGAAGCAAATCCAATTCTGAGGATAAGGCCAAGAAAACATTAAAAAAAAAAAAGAAATTCAGATTTGTAAATAGTAATCGCCTTACTCTTCTTCTTTTCAAACGAGTAAACTTGCATATAGACAAGCACAATTTAGAGTTAACTAGTAAATTTTACCCGCATGTTGTTGCGGGAGCGAAAATATAACCATATATTATATTTTTGACATATAAATATGCAAAGAGTGAGATAAAATTAAGCAAAAAATGGAGCAAATATTTTTACAAAGCTATCTAAGTTTATATAACTTACGGAAAGACATTATCAAATGCCTTATCATTGATATACAAAAATGGGTAGCCTAGTATTCCCCTTGACAATCATCCTTGTCCTCCATTGGTATGGCTACTTGAACATAAAATATCCAAAAGAGCACATTGTTTATATACACAAAAAGAATGGGGAATTCATGTTAGGATCAACTATTTACATACACAAAATATTAACCAACACTTGTCTGTTTTGGATAACACATGACAACATCCCTTAACAAATGAGCAAAAGTTTTTTCCTTGAAGCAATTTGGATAATTAGAAAAAAAGAAGGAAGTTAAAACTGAAAGAAAATGTTAATACACTTGTAATAAATTTTGGAGATAAAAAGATTTATAGTATGGAATAACCAGTAATAAACCAGAGTTATCTATTTTTTTTTTTTTTGTCCGGAGCAAGGTCTATTTTTGAGCTGGTTAGCCAAGATTTTCTTTTCAACAACTGATCGAAACCTGATCAGGATCTTGTGTATCTGTTTCAAATATTTCTTCGCGTTCACTATGTCAAAGATATTAAAAACATTGAAAACATAAATTTAGATTAGATTGAGATCAATTTGTGATGGAATTAAAAATATTGTATACAAAGTACAACCTTTTTTTTTCAGATGGTATAAAAAGGGCTCTTCTAACTGATTCTCTCTTTCTTTTATGCGATTCCTTAGTTGTGTCAACAGGGGTAGTGGAAGATGAAACTGTTGTAGAAGAGACTGTAATTTCTCTATCAAAGATTGTGGAGTTGCTAGCTAAATAGTCAGGTCCTTAGAAACGTTGTGGATGAGAAAATCATTCGAGTTCAATGAATTTCTCTTGTTTCCAAATCGAAGGTTAAAATTTTTTTTTCTGCCCTATAAGCCTAAGAACTTGGCAACTGTTTTTGATCTGCTGATTTCTGATTGAAAACCAAGTCTTTAGGGGGCATGCCAAAAACTTTTTCACCTGATTTGCCAATAATGAGAGCATTGGTCTCGTTTGTTTCATCTTCAAGGACGAAGAACACTTTGTACCTTCATTTAAAAACATACTGCATAAATTAGAAACCACGAATTGTTTAATGAGTTTAAAGCTTGATTCGTATTAAATTTTTAAATGTTGTACTTTAATGTTAAGATTAATCATATGATAAAATTGAAGTATACTATGATTCTTTATTTCAGTGTCCTCATTATATCTAATTCTTTTTTACTACCTTTTCTTTCACGAAGGTATAATCATTACATTATTTTTTAACATAAAATGTACATCAAATAGACATTTAAAAAAGTTCTCATCTATGAAAGTGCCTGACAATACAATAATCCTTTAAACAATCACCATCTATCAAAGTAATAAACAACAGCGAATTATTTTCCAACATTGTATATATAAGAAAGTTTGGATTTAATATAATCTAAGCTTGGGAATATTCAAAAGACACATAATAATCCGTTAAACAAGCATCATCTATCGAAGTACTAAACAACAGCGAATAATTTTCTAACTTTGTGTTCCTAAAAAAGTTTGGATTTAATGCAATCTAAGCTTGCAAGGATTCAGAAGACACAAAAATTGAAACACATTGTTAGAGTTATTATCATGAAGTGGGAATCTGATTTGGATGCTTCTGGCAAATTAGTTTACCACTCGTTGGATCTTTGTATATTTGTTTTGTGCATGTAGGGCAAACGGTGTACCATCATTCATACCTCGTGTTATATTGCTTGATTGACACTTTGCACAAAAAACGTATCATTCTGCAAAATGTTTAAAAAAATTATATTTGCACAAAACCAATTATTAAATAAATAACTTTTATCAAATGAGTCAAAAACAATTGAAAGGGTTTTGTGGAACACAATAAAATAAAATAAAATAAAAAAGTATTGCATACGCCTTATATAAATAAAGGATCCAAATACCTTAACTCCTCAATTGTCACATTTTTTCCAGTTTGCAAAATCTCTTCCTCATTGGCTTGCTTGGAAGAAGGAAGTAGTGTTCTAATAGAATGAGGCCAGCCTGAAAACCTGTAATAATTTAGATTGAACATAGGTAAAATAGGTAGATAAAAATAATAGTTTTTAAAAAAATAAAATTACCACACGATGATTCTCATTCTATGAGAATGAATGGACTCACACTGATTTGTACGTATTCAATTCTAGAATGTCTAAATCTATTAAAAAAAGTGTTGAACCAGTGCTATTCAAGGTGATGTTGTTTGTGCATTAAACAAAAGTAAAGACAGAAAAATGTAAAAATGATGTATTAACTGACATTTCAAATAGTTTTCCATCTAGCCAAACAAAAATTGTAAATTGTAAATTATAGACTTTAGGATAGCTCTATAGATTTCAGATATTGTGCATCACAGTAAATGATATCTAATTCAAAAAGAACAGGATGAAAATTACGTTTCATGTATCAAAAACAACATGTGTAATATGTTTAGTATGACAATAACATCTTTTTTGTGAAGGTGATGTGGATTTCTCATAAGCTGTATTACTCTTTTATCTCAGAAACTACTTTTGATGATTATGATTAACTAAAATATATTTATTAATGTCTAGAAAAACTACTAATTTATACTTGTAATAATCTTCAAAAATGAAATTAATAGAAAATCAACAAATTAGATACACAAATGATAATTTGTGTTAATACAATATCATAAGATAACATTTTTTTTGTTGTTCATCGGTCTTAACACGAGTCATTAATGCAGTCAATGTTTTAACACATTTCTAGAAACACTTTAACATAAAATAAAATCACCTAACATCGTTTTGCAAGCGTAGAGAAACATAATAAAAGCCAATTTAATAGCTAAATAGATTAGAAAGAAAATAGAAAATGAATAAGTTTTTTTATTAAAGTAAATACCTGCAAACAATTTAACCCTCAAGCTTGTAAAAAAAATAATGATTGGCCGGGGAGGCTGTTCTAATGAGAGAGCAGAAAAGCCATGTATAACATCTGACCAGTGTAATCTGAGCCACTTTATTTCTGTAAAAAATCAAAAGCCCAAAAAAAAAAAAAAAATTTAAACTCATGAAAATCTTAATTTTTATTTAAAATTGTTCAAACTATTTTTAAGTAAAGAATATGACTATTAGACAACTCAGATGGAATTGAGATGCAAAAAAAATTTTAATTTTATTATAGAGATGAAATGACCTGATATTTTGTATGACCAAATCACATTTGTGATCAATTCTCTTATTGATCTGTATTGGTTTTAAAGGCTGGACCGCAACCAGGTGGCCAATGACATCTTTAAATTTGAAAAAAACAAATCGATAAGTTCATAGGAAAACGTTGAATAAAATAAGCATCAATGCATATTATTTTGCTTATTTATGTATATCAATACCTGTTAAGATATCAAGCTTGTTTAATCGAGGATACAATATGTTATAAGCTTGCAAGAAAAATGTTGTGCAATAGGCGGAAAGACACTTGCCAACTTCTTAAAAACTGTCTTGGAAGTAAACATGATGTGGGTGTCATGTAGAACAACTATGTATTGAGCTCTTGTCTTGTTTTAGTACAAAAATTCATGATTTCATATGAAGCAACCGCTTCAATCTTTGGAACTATTATTTCATAGTCCATTTCATCAAAAGACGCTTCAATAGCTTGTTGCTTGACAATTAAAGAGAAAAAAAAAAAAAAAAAAAATTGAAAATGTGACATCCCGTCCCGAAATTATCAAAAACGTATGTGTGAAATGACTATTTTGCCCTTAGTTCGTTTCGTTTACGTTAGTGGTTGTTTTGGTGTGGTGTTGGCATGTGTTGGGCCACACACACACTGTCACTCTCCCAGACCCCTGTCCCTTTCCCTGTCTCTCTCTCCCGAGTCCTTTTTCCTTCCTCTTCCTTCTGAAAACGTACGGACACACACAAACACACTCAAACCTTAGCAGATCGAAGGAACCAAGGACATTTTCGAGCTCGTGAGACTCGTGCGAGTGCAACCATACCATTTTCAGCTCGTAGGTGACTTGGTGAGGTCCCAAGGAACCTCGGAGTGCTTCGTTTGAAGAGTTTTGACGTCGGAATCACTACGTTTGGAGTTGACCGGAGTTGGGAGGTTTGGACAGGTGATACGTATCCCGAGGACGAGCGTGCTCACTCGAGGCAGGGGGGCTACAACCCCTCCACATACCAGTGAGTGGGCTTTTGATTTCCGTATATACCTATATACATATAATTCCCAGAAATTAATATAAATGCTTATTAGTTATATGCCATTCCTTTTATGTTATTGGTTGATATGCATGATTAGTGGCATATATGTTGCTTTACATATTCATTCATATGTTATATATATATATATATATTGGTGCTGTGGAGGCACAGGTAAGTGCCAGGTAAGCGTTATTTAACATTTGCATTAAATAGTGATTAGAGGTGCTTAGAGAGCTCATAACCTGCACCCCCGGTGTTAGTGCTCCCGCCCAGAGTAGGGCACAGTCCTTCAAGTGTTGTTCACCTCCCGCACCACACGCTCAGCTTGGATCCAAGTTAGGTGCGCAGTCCTATCGTACAGACCACTTTAGGTGGTTCCGACTTGTAGGTGACCCGCGATTATTCGCACAGCCTTCACGTGATCGTAGCACTAGAGCGTATATATATGTTACACCCAGGCCTGTCGTACAGACCACTTTAGGTGGTTCCGACTCGTGGGCAGGTTCAGTTATTTAGTTTGAGATTTGAGCTCTATATGCAGCCATACAGGTCACGTTAGGTGACTCCGGCTGCCAGATTATATGCTATTGATGTGATTTATACCTGAGCACTTGTAGTTCTTTGTGAGGCTTTGACATGGCATATCCTTGAGCATGATTGGCATATTTATTATATACGTACATATGTTTATTTTCTGGGAAGTATACAGGTTTTACGGCGAGGGGTTAGAATGTATTTTATTAAATGGTTTTCAAAGAGCTTTGTTTTTGCCCACTCACGCTTTTGTTTTGCGCCCCTCCAGGTTCTAGTTGCTTAGCAAGTTCGGTGGTTTTCCCAGAGGGCGTCCCGGCATTTTTGACAGACACTCACCAATGTAGGGTCACCTTCGGGTGTACTATTATCGAGTCACTTTATTTTGGACTGCTGTAGACTTATTCTCTGAATTTAGCGTCTCACATTCGCTAGCACTTTTTACTTTGACCTTTTGTATGCTAGTTTTTAATTATTCGTACTTTCATATTACTACTTTATTAGCTTTCGCACGGTGCACATGGCTACGTCACTTCCACGTGACGGCCAGCACGCCCTGATCTCGGTCGGGGTGTGTCAGAAAACACTGTGGATAAGTAAATCGCTAAGTTTTATAGTTGAAATAACATGAAAATAGGCATAGATGACAAATATTAAACAGCAACATGGATAGTAAATTAACAGATGTAACTAACAGTTTAAAGGAGATGGATACGTATAAAAAAAACTATGTAGTACACATAGTAAACGCAAAAACGAATGTATCATTTGACAACATAAAATTGGAGAATAAAGTGTCACATCCCGGCTCAGGCAGGACCACTTCCCGGGCCCGCTCCACCACCGTAGCACGATATTGTCCGCTTTGGGCTTACCATTTCCTCACGGTTTTGTTTTTGGGAACTCACGAGCAACTTCCCAGTGGGTCACCCATCATGAGATTGCTCTAGCCCCTTTCTCGCTTAACTTCGGAGTTCCTACGAAACCCGAAGCCAGTGAGCTCCCAAAAGACCTTGTGCTAGGTAAGGATGGGAATATACATTTAAGGATCACTCCCCTGGGCGATGTGGGATGTCACAATCCACCTCTCTTAGGGGCCCGATGTCCTCGTCGGCACACCACGGCCAGGGTTAGGCTCTGATACCAAATTGTCACATACCGGCCCGGGCAGGACCACTTCTCGGCCCCGCTCCACCACCGTAGCACGATATTGTCCGCTTTGGGCTTACCATTCCTTCACGGTTTTGTTTTTGGGAACTCACGAGCAACTTCCCAGTGGGTCACCCATCATGGGATTGCTCTAGCCCCTTTCTCGCTTAACTTCGGAGTTCCTACGGAACCCGAAGCCAGTGAGCTCCCAAAAGGCCTCGTGCTAGGTAAGGATGGAAATATGCATTTAAGGATCACTTCCCTGGGCGATGTGGGATGTCACATAAAGTGTTTAGAAATAAATTGTATACAATATTTACTATGGAGAGTATAAAAACTATGTCATGTGCATTAAAACAAATAACTCATTGTTAAGACAGAAGATCAAATGTTTATAAACTAATTTTATCAAAAAATGATCACTAATCTTTTCATCAACCAATATACAATGTAGGCCTGTATATTTATCGCCCATGCCTGGATACTTCGGTCTCCATATTCTACAAACACGCACTTTAATTTTGACAACTTTTTTATATGCCATCAATTGATCAAGTGGTGTTGGACCTTCATCTTCCATTTAATCTATACAAATGAAATACAAAATTTGTAAATTTATAAATGGCGCATAGAAAAAGCTTAAAATACCAACCACGCCATAATATCCATTTTCATGTTCCAATGCAAGTGAATATATTATGAATCCTTCGACAAATCAACAAGTTGATTTAAGAATTAGAAGCTTCGATAAAGCAACCATTTCAGTGTTTCTTCGACACTTTGCATAAGTAGGTTAGTTATATGTGCTAATTAATTTTTGTCTAAAACTTTTTCCTAATTTTAATATATTTGCAGGTTAGTTAGATGTGCTAATTAATTTTTTTTTCCTTCAGAATATGACTCAATTTGTGACCGTGGTCCACTACAGACGGAGAAGGGTTTATAGCCAATACACAAATGGTCAAGTGAAAGCAATGGTAGTGTCAACCAAAGTTACTCATCAAGATCTTATAAATGTCTTCGTATTAGTCCGAGTGAATTTAGAATCTCAACTAATTGTTGTTTTTTCATGGTTAAGAGCAATGGAGAATTTTTTGTCATTAAGGATATATTAATACTTTTACATCAAATTTTGGTTAGAATTATCATAAAACTAAAATGGTGGTTATAATTCTATATGGAGTATAAAATATGGTTACTTTTCCAAATTTCCCATTAAGAACCGGAGAGATAAAGGAAAGACTTGTTAGTTTTTCCTATAACCAAGTAACAACACCATTTAATTAGTAGATGGAATTCATTCATGTCATTAAAACCAAGATAAAATGTATTTTCACACTTTATAAACGAATTGGCAAAGGATACTAAATCTTATTAGCTTTGATCCAAGCAAACTAACAAACAAATTATAATTAAAAATTGATGACTCATAAGCTAAACTAATCCATGATTGCATCTAAGGAAACAATGATCATCAGTTGTCCCTAGTTTTATCTAGACACTTTAATTTACACCACACCAAATTTAACTACCACAGTAATATAGTCAGAGAGCCAACTAAAAAACCTACATGCCATATAACAATAGCAAAGATTGGAAAAAACAAAGATCAACAACACCAACAAATGTAAATATAGACAACCTAGTGAAATCTAAACCATAATTGATTTATCGATTATAGGACAAACTAAACTATGTGTTTATACAAAGAAGCAAAAGACAATTAGCCATCCCCATTAACCTACATTACACTCAATTAAACCACAACAACAATATAGCTACACACTCAATCATAGATTGGATCAAACATAACTGGACGCGAACAAACCAAACACAATTACTTGCCTCTGGTTTTATCTGAAGACTTTGAATTATGCTTTACATGACTTATCCACCACAACAACACAGCCACAAAATAAACATAAAAATGAATCCATGATACAATAATAGGAAATCTACAAATTTTCTAAAAAGGAAAGATCAAAACAAACAACCAAATTCGATAAAAAAAAAAAAAAGGCAAACAAAGAATAATCACCAATTTATCAATTGTAGAATAAATTAAAACCTCACTCACAAACCACAATTTCGACGTTAAAAGCAAGCAAATTGAGGTATGTTTACAACATATTGATTCTTAATCATAATAGTTATCATCGATGTAATTAATCTTTTACACAAAAAAATAAAAAAGAAAAAAAGCAAGTGCTTCCCAATCTAAAGAGTCAATGACAATAAAGCAGTAGATTAGCAAACAGTTAATTATGACTTCTTTTGAGCCCAAAGAAACCTTATCAATGATGGCGAATCAATATGAAAGTAGCTTTAGATTAGTCATGGTGATTTCAAAATGGATACTGAAAAGCCATTCATTGAATGAAGTAACTAATAAATTTGTTAAATTGCAGCAGGAGAAGCCTACTATACACTCTTAGTTTTTTTTACTACAAGAAATTGGAAAGTCCTCCTCAATAAAGTTAGTAGCATCAACATAATTAATTAAAGGATCCCTTAACACCCAAGGTTCTTTCCAAAGCTTGACACCATCACCTTTCCCAATTCTCCATTTCATTCCTTTGCGCAACAAGTCAGTTTCATAAAGAATTCCTTTCCAAGTGTAGAAGTAGTCAGACTTCTCATGTAATTTAGTATCCAAAATAGAGCTCCCTTGCAAGTATTTCGCCTCATAGATTTTTGCTCAAAGACCTGTATTCTTAGCATGAATTCTCAATCCAATTTTATACAACAAAGCTTGATTCATTTCTGCCGTTTTCTTAATCCTACACCTCCAACGCATTTAGGCCTGCAAACAAGGTTCCGTTGATATAAATGGATTTTTTTTTTCTGCTGAGAGTCCCTCTAAAAGAAGTTTCCGTTCAACTTATCCATATGCTCGCAAACACTAATTGGAAGCTTAGTAGTTTGCATAGCATACACCGGTATTGCAGAGGTGACTGCTTGGATTGAGGTGGCTCTTCCAGCGACTGAAAGGATAGTACTCTTCCAAGAAGAAGTCTACTCTGAACTTTATCAATCACACCCTTGTAAGTTGACTTAGAGACTCTACATTTGATCAATGGCATCCCCAAATAATTTCCAAGATTATCAGATAAAAGAGATCCACAAATAGCACTTGTTTTTCTAGCCTCATTTACACAAGTATTAGGAGAACAATACATCATAGATTTCTCAAAGTTAACTGGCTGGCCAGATGCTAAGCAGAATTTGTCAATACATCTCTTCATCACCCTAGCTTGTTTTGGTATTGCATCTGCAAAGAGCATAAGATCATCTGCGAAAAAGGTGAGAAACGTCGGGACCAAATTGAGAATCTTTAACAAGCTTTCTTTGACTAGAATTAACTTAATTAGTAATAATGTGAGATAGCTTTTAGAAAAGAGTAATGTATAGAAAATTTTAAGGTTTGTTTGGATGTGCTTTTAAAATGACTGAAAGTATGTTTCTAAAAAATTTTTTTGGATTCCAAAAGCACTTGAAGTGCTTTATACAAGAAGTACAAGTTATGTACTTTCTTCAGGAAGCATATTGAGTATTTTTTCAGGATTTACTTACATTTTTACCAAAAATTAGTTTTAAAAATATTTTCACTAAAAATATTTTCAATTTTTTTAAAAGCACGTATAAATGAGTTCTTAGTTCTTTGTCCTTAACTTTCTATGGACTTGCACAAGTAACATATACTGTTCAGGGCTACGACTACGCACCCATGGCAAACGACACATCACATCACATCACATCACATCACATGCGTCAAAAGTTCACTGCTAGTCTTTCCCAAAGTGTCGTCAAAGTCACACGGTGGCACCAAAGTTCCACCGCCTGATTTCCCAGCGTCCAACTCCATTTCGGGTTCCGAAATCAGTCGTATAGAAAGAGGACACGTGTTGATAAAAAATGAAAAAAAGAAAGAAAGAAAGAGGATACGTCGGCGGGTGAAAGGGCGCAAAACACTAAAACCCCGACCAAACCTTTCGACGTCAATAATTGTAAAATAAAACACAAATCAATCTTCTCTCTTCTTCTTATTTTGTTACCGTAATAAATAAAACAATTGGGAATTTTCCCTCATCAAATCTTGCAATCGGGGATTTCTAGGGTTTCTGGTTCGATCGAGTTCTCCATTTGCATTCGCGGGGGTTCGCTGCTACTCGTTGACGATCGCCGCTGGCTGTCTCCGATTTGTTGGTTTCGTTCCGATCTTGCTGTACAGCTCTGAAATGTGAGGGATATTGGGTGAGTTAACTCAAAGCTTCGTTCTTTTTCCCGATGGTTAAATTTTTTTCGATTTGTTGGTCATTTGATGAAAATCGTGGGTTCGGATTTTGGTTTATATGCTCGGAGTTTTTTGTTTTTTGTTTTTTTTTTTTTTGGCTTTGTGAATGAGGTTTATTTGTTGGATTTACTGGGTATGATGTAGTCGCGGAGTTTAGTGAGTTTTTTGTCTGATTTTTACTCGAAATTTGTTGCTAAGATAGTGGAATTCTTTAGCTGTTGGATTTCTTTTCTGGGTAGCCAAAAATTTTGTAATTTAGTTGATTGCACTGAATTTTGTATTGAGGAAAAAAAAATGGAATTTTGGTTCTGAAGGAACAAAACCTAAAGTGTGAATTGCCATTTCAATGTACTGATAGTGTGCTTCTGGATTAAAGTGGTTGGTTACTCTGAATTGATGAGGAAGAAGAGGAAAGGCGGTGAGGACCCGTGCCCAGATCTTCCAGAAGATGTGGCATCAAAGGCGTGCAATTCAAGATCATCGGCCCTTAAATCGCACTATTCGCTAGAGGATTTTACAAGGTTGAAGAAGCGGTGCAAAGAAGATGATACGAGCACCGAACCTGTGGTTTCGCATACAAGTAGGCTTGTTGGCATTGCCACTGCTCCGCCATGTGGGACTTCGTCTTTGGTTGCACCCGGAAGAGGTATCAAGAGGAAGATAGGTTGTATAGATGTTGCCACCCAGATGGGTAGGAAGAATAAGATTGAAGAAGATTATGCGTCGGGTGAAACACTTGGGCATGGAAAGTTTGGGTCGGTTTGGTTGTGTCAGTCCCGGGTTAGTGGCTCAGAGTATGCATGTAAGACTTTGAAGAAAGGAGAGGAGACTGTTCATAGGGAAGTGGAGATAATGCAGCATTTGTCTGGTCATCCAGGGGTTGTGACATTGCAGGCTGTGTATGAGGAGTCGAATTGTTTTCATCTTGTGATGGAGCTGTGCTCTGGAGGGCGCCTAATTGATCAAATGATTCAGGAGGTTCAGTATTCGGAGCAACGGGCTGCTAATATATTCAAGGAAGTGATGCTGGTTATCAAGTATTGTCATGATATGGGGGTTGTACACAGAGACATAAAGCCTGAGAACATACTACTCACAAAAGCAGGAAAGTTAAAGCTTGCAGATTTTGGGCTGGCCATGAGAATATCAAACGGTGAATACCTTACCCCTACTTTCAAGGATTTTATCTATGCTGTTACTACATGTTTTTTTTTTTTCCTTTCCTGTTTACTGATTGTAGAGCATCATGATTTTCTATAAAATGTTTTAAGTGCACTGTAGCATCAACAACTATCATGAGCACAGATTGTAAGGGTGTGAGGACAGATTAATCAAGGATCCTGTTCAATAGCAGTATGATCTCCAAGGAAGAGTAGTTACATTTAACATGACTCAATAATGAGATTAAATCAGCATATGTATCCTTCCCGAGGATAAACTAAACTTCAACCTTTATAATAAGTATCTATGCAAGATCCATAACTGTGCTTGAGCTGGCCATATGACTGTATCATGTTAGACAAAGAAGTTCTGTGAGACTTTTAGTGCTCTTATACAGGTTCTTATCTTCTGTTTTGTATATAGATTAGTTAATCAAAATGGTTTCTCGTGCTTTCTGCAGGTCAAAATCTGACTGGTTTGGCTGGCAGTCCAGCTTATGTTGCACCAGAAGTTTTGCTAGGAAAGTATACTGAGAAGGTGGATATCTGGAGTGCTGGTGTTCTCCTACATGCACTCTTGGTTGGTGTTCTTCCATTTCAAGGGGACTCCTTGGAAGCAGTTTTTGAGGCAATAAAAAACGTGAAACTTGATTTCCATTCAGGGATATGGGAGTCAATTTCGAAACCTGCGCGGGATCTTATTGGGAGAATGCTGACAAGGGATGTTTCTGTACGGATAACAGCAGATGAAGTACTAAGTAAGTTTCTGGTCCTGCCTAATAGGAGAACTGTTAACTATGTGCAACCTCTTTTATTAGGTGTATGCAACCCCTTTCACATGTTTGTAAAAAGTATCATCTTCATTCTCGGGGAGTTGCTTATATGTGATCTGTTTTGGTGTTGGAGAGAAAGTACAACTAATTAGCATGTCGATTGATGTTTACTTTTATAACTTGTCAACATCATCTTCTATATGATGCTTGTGCTCAGATATGCATTATTTTTGAAATATCTTATGATGCCTTTCTTTCCCACCTCTATTTTTCACAATCCCACACGTGCTGGTTGATCAGTTACAGTAGTACTTTTGGAGTTTTGAAGGAATGACCCTAGCAGACTGAAATGAAATAGTTTATGGCAATTTTTCATTATAAATATAGTTAGAAATCATTATATTACTTGTTATTACTATATTGATTGTGCCTATTTCTTCTCACTTGCAAAGTATTCATTGTTCATTTTGTTTAAATACTTCAATTCGGCAGCTTTTTTCACATTTTCTCGTGGACTAAAATTCTTATCAGTACGAGTGAAGGGACTAAACCCTGAAGTGTTAAGCCATCCCTGATTACTCAAGATGTCTATACTTTGTCATCACAGACAGTGTGCGCATACAGTTTTGTTTTTTCTGGTGATTTTAAGTTATGGGTTTCTTTTGCAGGTTTTATAGGTGCAACGAAATGACATATATGTGGCTTTTTTACAGGGCATCCATGGATATTGTTTTATACTGAGCGAACACTCAAGGCACTACCCATTAAATCAAGATTGAAGAACCAAGCAGGAGAACCATCTCGCCAGCTTGTCATTCCACCTAGACTTAAGGCGTGTCTAAACCAGTCAGAAGATGGCTCTCTCAGTGAAACTTCAGGTCTCCTTTCGTCTTCTGATAGCTGCAAGTCAGAAGATGATGACGATTCTGGTTTAGTGGACGCACTTGCCACTGCAGTTTCACATGTGAGAATTTCTGAACCTAAACGGAGCAGGGTATACGGTCCAACAGGTCGTCCAATCAAGCAGCAGTGTTCATCTAACATGAAAGCTAACAACCTCTGTAAAGCATTTTGATCCTGCTGACAAGCTGACACCTTCAATATCTTTACCTCCACTGTTTTTAAGCTGGGGAATTGAAACTAACCTCCCTGGTAATTTTCAGTGAGCAAAGATAACCACTTGACATATACCGGCTGGATCGAGATGGTAGTTTGGGTGTCGTTTACATATCGCCTGTGAAAATCTCGCCGCAACTCTTCGTTCTCTTTTCATATTTCTTTCCCTCAATCTAATAATGATTTTAACCCGATGAAGTGAGAGAATCCATGTACAGAATGAATTTGTAAATAGAATGCTGCTTTATATTCTTGGTGTTTGAAAGGGTGTGTTTTTCTTGAGCAATGGCCTTTCCACCCTGTGAATTGTTCACAGATTGTAGTTAAAAGATCTCATTTTCCTTATGTTATTATTAGTATGGAACGGGAATGCCAAGGTGGCGGTACAAGAAACCATTGATTTAATGCCACCAGGAAGATTAAATTGCAAGGCATGTTGTCATTGGTTCGGAAGGCCACGGTGGATCCCGGGGGTGTAGGTAATGATTTTCCCCTTCCATTAATGGTCATTTCCATTTTCTTTGAGATCTGGTGATGAAGTCACCCATTGTCTACCATCTTTCTTGTTTGTATAATCATTGATTTACATCATATTCCTATGGGTTTGTAGCATGTGAGGACATGATTGAGAAAGAATGAACATAAACTAAGGACATGACAATTTGGGTTAGCCAGGGTTAGAGCCCTTGTTCGAAAACTCCCTGCCTAGCGTCTAGGTGGTGGTCACCGCCCTATTAATTTCTAAACGTTTTAAAATTAAGAAAATGTGCCTAGACCTCCTTAGGCATCTATTAGCCTGCTAGGCTCCCGCTTAGCCCACTAGGCACCCGTTTAGGTCGGGACTTGCATTTAGGCAGAAAATTGATAATTTTTATTTTGGATTTTATTTTTGTTCAATAAAATTTAAGAGGAATGTTGAATATTTGGATGAACATTCATTATATGCTTGTTTCCCATATTTTAAATATGTTATATTCCTTTAATCTATAAATCATTTTATTTTCTAATTTATGTATCACACCACAATTATGTGTTTTTGTAAGCATAAATAGACATTTATTTATAAAATATCTAATAAACTTGCTTAAATCCGTCTAGTCTGCCTAGGCTCCCACCTAAGCTCTGTCTAACCGCATAGGTGCTAGACCTCAACTTACCACCAGACTAGCGGCTATAGCCTTTTATAACTTTAGGTAGAGCATTACGTTACATGTCATTCTTATGTACTTAAGTTTGAATTTCTCTCATGTAATTTAGATAGATTAATTAGACTATCGTTTTTGGGCTAGACAAGCGCTTTAGCCCTGATCACATCTTCTCAGCATTATCGTTGTACCAGAAAGAAAAACAAAAAATGTTTGTTGCAACAAAATTATGACCGGTGCCAATCAGTGGATGGAACATCCAAGTTGGAAAGATGTCGGGAACCTATGACAAAGGGTTTTGGAGACCAACTTTGGGAAAGGAGCACCTTACAGTCTACAGATTGATTACAACAATGCTTCAAAAGCAACGTGGACATGGCGGATTTCGTTAATTTCGTTCGGTCTAATTGATGAGAGTTTTTTGTTGTAGAAAAATAGTATAACCTACGTACGTACTCTTTATCAAGCCGGGTGATATATACACAGAACGCGGCATTAAAGCTTATTCTTTAATTCAAGACAAGTTTGTATGTTATTATGCGTATAAGAGCAGGATTATACATACTAACTTACAAGCTTGTCTTGAACCAAGACATGATAAATATACTCATTTTTAGCCGGAAATGTTATAAAACTACAAATTTACATCTTCAGGTGAGTACATTCAATTAAAGAGAGAAATAGAAACGTATAACTGAACCCCAAAGTTTACATTTCCTCCGTTTGAATAAACCTCCCATTTAATTACATTTTTTAGGAAATATAAATAAGATATAAATATAATGCTTCAACCAGAAAAAAAAAAAAGATGTAAATATAATGTAAATATAACTTTTACATCTTAAATTTGCATTTCTTCGTTTAATATGTTATTAAAGAGGAGATAAGTTGTGGGTGAAGTCGTCTTTTTGTTTTCGTCGGGAATATGGACATGTGAACATCAATGCAAAGTGCAAACCTAGTATTTGTCTGGCATTATATGACCATCTTGTGGGGCTTTAATCGACCAAAATTAAGTTTTGTGTAATTGGAGACGACAAAAATAGTTAGTTATGATGATCACACTAGGTTAGAGTAAGACTTGTCAAAGTTTTCAATGAATTTATCGTCACATATGCCCCAGCCATGATTCATCAATCATCAACTTACTTAACAGTGGTTATACAGATGACAAATTCTGCTGCTGCCAAGACGGTCCACAACTGGATCGGCTTCAACTTTATGCTGCCACTCATAGTGGCCGTTGTTATAGACCCCAGCTGGGATCGGTATCCGACCATCCTGGCCTCATATATTTCCCACGTTACGGCAAGTATATAAAAGTAGAATAGTGAATAGTGCTATTTGTATCATGTTCATTAACCACGTCTCTGATAGAGGTGTATATATGGGGTGATGCATACAAGGGCTCTAGAATATTGAATACTACGCCACTTAATTAGAGCATTTAGATCCAAAAAACTTAGGCCATCTGTAACAGAAAGCGCTAAATAGTCACGTCCAGAATTAGAGCCCTACAAAAAATTATTTTCAAATAAACAATGTTAAGTCATACTCATATACCATCTTGAACCAAAGAGGCTAAATATAGCCCTCTTAATAATTTATTAGTTTTAAGTTTATACTTTAAATTTAAGGAAAACTAATGAAAATGACTTGAAAACTGAGTTTTAACGATAAGGACAAAATAAAGGGTAAAGTAAATAGTACCAGGATTGACTTTTGGTGTAAAAATATGGTTTTTCGTTAAAGTGAACAGTACCAGAAGCTTTTCGTTAAAGTTCCCTTAAATTTATTGGTTATTTTGGTTAAACTACATTTGAATGTTTTCAAATCTAGCCATTGGATTTGAATCAATCATTGCAACTGAGAAGCTCGGCCAAAAAAAAAAAAGGCTAAGAGGGGGGCTACATTTGGTCAGTCTGGCGCCCCTTTGGCCAAATAATGGTCTGTGGGCTCCATAGAATTATAGCTCAGTCATCGGTTGAAGATGAATTTTTTGACAAAACAGACCATTTTTTGGCTTTTGGACCTTCAACCCTCTCCATTGAAGATGACTTCACACAAATGAAGTTTTTTCTCATGGCCTTGGTAGTGAGGTTCACCTATATATTATGCACTCCCCTAGCTATCTGTTCCCGATATTGACATTCTTCTTATGGGTTTGTTGGGCTTGGCCCCATAGTGTCACAGCTCAACAAATCGACTTAGGATACCGTGTACTGGAGTTGGCACCTTCTCCTTTAACTGGGCTGGGATTTCAGCTCATTGCACCTAGGTCTTCTGTTCTCAACACTGGCATTAGATTTGTTATGTTCATCTATGTCATTGTCCCTATTTATTACTGGAGGTTTAACACATTCAATGCTAGAAAATTCCCCATATTTTCCAACAATCTCTTCACCTCCAGTGCACAAAAATATGATATTGAACGGGTCTTGACACCCCAACATGACCTTAACATTGATGCCTACAATAGTTATTGAAAACTCTATCTTAGCCCTCTTTACACTTTATCCCTGTGAATATGATTTGAAAGATTCATAGAAACCCTTAGTCATATGGCACTATTTTATGGTGGATGTGTACTTTCAATTTTATGTAGCAATGGAACTTAAAATTTGAACTTACAAATTGAAACTAGGAGTAAATGTTCATACATGCTGACGAAGTGACATTGATTTTCTTGTCCTAGTGCTTTGTTAGTGCAAAGCAGATCGACAATGAAGAAAGTGAAAGTGAATATCCATTGAAAAACTAATTAAACATTATCAAAAAGTGGTGGTTTCTAGTTTTTTTTCAAAATAAAATCTTTTATTTTTATGGGTATATTATGGATAAAAAAAGCTGTGGCTTCTCATTAAAAAAAGGTTACATTTTACATAAAAAAATTGGTACATTTTCACATAAAAAAATAGGTAGATTTACCTTACATAAAAATATTGAACATTGTACAATTTGCATAAAAAGTTGGTACATTGAACATTTTACATTAAAAAAAAAATGGTATTGTACATTTTACTTAAAAAATTGGTACATTGATACTTTTTACAATAAAAATTGGTACATTGAACATTGGTACATTCACAAAAATAATGGTACATTATATTGTATATTGTGTATTTGTGCATTGTGAATTGTACATTGGTACATTGTACATTTACATAAAAAATTGGTTATCCATAAGACATATAAATATATTCGTAGAGTTGATATTCCACAAAATATAGCTATAGCCATAAAAATTGTAACTAATAATTATCTTGTTGGAAATGTTCTACTAATATGCACAATGTATCATTATACAATGTACAAAGTACAATGGTACAACTACACAATACAATGTACCAAATTTTTTTGTGTAAAATGTAAAATGCACCAACTTTTTATGTAAAACATGCAATGTACAATTTTGTTTATATGAAATGTACAACTTCGACATATATAAAATGTACCAAATTTTTTACGTGCATATTTTTTATGTGCAGTGTACCCATTTTTTTAATTTTAAATTTCTTCCCCTTTTTAATCTATAACTTACCCATATTTAAAAATAAAATAAATATATTTATTTTTAAAAAACAAAAGAAGTTATCTAGTTTCATACAATTGAAATTTGAGGAAAAAAAAACTAAAAATTCCTCTATCTTAGCCCTTTTTCTAGACCTGACAATTTTTTACACGACACGTAAACAACAAGAAAATAACGGGTTTCGGGTCAACACGATAACTAATCGGGTCACACGATAATAACCCTTTAATAACGGGTCCTTAACAGGTTTACACGAGAGTGACACACGGATAACCTGTTTCAACACGATATGAAAAAAATTATTTTGATGATTTTAATTTTTTAAACTACTAAAAAAAACTTACTATAAAATACAATAGATATAATGAATATGTATATATTGTTTATTAATTATTATTCTATATAAATTTTAAAATTTAAGTTTTATTTATTTATTTATTTTTATAGTATATTATAGGCAAAGATTGAGATTAAAAATCATAAAACACATTAAAAATAAAAATATCAAGTAATTAAAAAATACCAAACACCTTAAAAAAATTATAATAATTAATTTACATGTGCGAAAAATATGAAAAAAAATATGCAGTCGCTCGTAGTCGCATCCTCTACGCTTTGAGGATGGGTATATGATCGTTTGAATTTTTAAAACCGTACAAACTCTCATGAATAGTATTTTTAAGGGAGTTCAAAATAAACAAAATTCATAATCATTAATGTATAAGTCTGAAAAATGTGAAAGCATAATAAACATTCATAATTGCATCCTCAATGCTTAGACAATGGTTACATGGTCGTTTAGATTTTTAAAACCCTCCAAATCTCATGAACAGTGTTTTTTATTTGAGTGCAAAATTAACAAAATTAATAATAATTATTGTAGAAGTGTGAAAAATGTAATCACTCGTAATGAAAAACTTTACAACTTTCATGAAGGGGTCAACTCCGAAATTTAGTATTATGTTTTACATTTTTTAAGGTCAAATTATGTTTTTCATTTTCATTTTTATTGATTTAAAATATATTTTTCTTAACGGGTAATGGATTGAGTCATATTACCTGATAATATTAATGGGTTGATTTCGGGTTGGGTCATATTACCCGTTTACTTTAACGGGTATTACACGACACGACCCATTAAACTATCAGGTATGACACAAAAACGACACAAACACGAGAAATACGACACGAATGCCAGGTCTACCTTTTTCGCTTTATCCCTCGGAATAGGATTTGCATGATTCACATCAACCCTTAGTCACGTGGCACTATTTCATGACAAGTACGTACTTTAATTTTACATAGCAATGACACTTCAAATTTGAATTTACAAATTGAAAACTAGGAGTGAGTTACATATTGACAAAGTGATCATTGATTTTCTTTTCCTAGTGTTGTGTTAGCGCGAACCAGATAGACGATGAACAATGTGAAAGTGGATATCCATGAAAAACTAATGAAACGTTACCAAAAAATGACTTAGTGGTGGTTCCTCATTGTGTTTATAGTGAATGTTGCACTGTCTCTATTAATGGCTTTTATATGGAAAGATGCTATGTAGCTGCCTCAGTGGGGGATGCTATTAGGCTTTGCCTTGTCCTTCATTATCACCCTCCTAATTGGTGTCATTCTACCAACCATCAACCAAGTGTGCAGTTTTCTATCGTCTCAATTATTGTTTCTTCATCTTCATTTAGTACTTATGAGGGTGCACAACAATTTATTTGCAAAACAATATCATGCATTGTGGGAGTAGGATTCTCTCCCCTCCTATTTCCATCCCCTTCCCTCCCCTCCCCTCCCATCACACTTTGCCATTTGTCTTATTGTCTCTATAAAAATTAGTATGAGATGTTGATGTGGCTTAATCGTAACTGTTCAACTAGGAGGGGAGGGAAGGAGAGAGGGATTACGAGGGGAAAGAATCATCCTCCTGCATTTTGATGTTCGTACGTCCAAATTAATTTTATATCATGTTTCAAATTCTTATGGATTTTTTGTGTGCAGCAATATGGATTTGACATCATATTTCAATTCATTATGAGGTATATGCTACCAGGAAAACCCATTGTAAACATAGTTTTCAAATTCTATGGACGAATCACCATTGTCTAAGCTCTTTCTTTCTTAGCTAACCTTAAACTTGGGCACTACATGAAGATTCCACCTCGCTCCATGTTCACAGCTCAGGTTAGTTCACATATTATGTTATTATGTTAAACAAGATCTTTTTCCAGTGTAGTAAAACTAAACTAATGCATGCCGAATTCTTTAGCTTGTGGGAAGTTTGGTTGCCGGTACTATCAACCTTGCAATTGCATGGTGGATGATGGAGGGCATCATCCTAATAGCCTATGGACTTGCTCGAAACACAAATTCACCTTTAGTGTTTCTGTTCTATGGGGCCTTGTTGAAACAAGGTGACTGTTTGGACCTTGAGGATTGTACCAAAACTTGATACGGTTATTTCTTGTTGGAGCTATTTTGCTAGTTCCCATTTGGATATTGACCAAAAGATTTTAAGAAAAGAAGTGGATTTCATTGAAAAATATCCTGGTCATTACTTATGGTTGTGCTAAGATGCCGCTAGCTATTTCTACTAGCATAGCGAGCTAGCTTGTCATTGGAACCATCTTCAACTATTGTGTTCATATATCGTAAACGCTGGTGGCAAAAATACAACTATATTCTATCTGCAGCATAATCTAACAAGACAAATCCAATGCCAGTGTTGAATGTTTATTTTTATTTTTGAAGATGATTACATTAATTATAGATTTTAAAAAAACAACATAATCTATCAAGATAAATCCAATGCCAGTGTTGAATGTTTATTTTTATTTTTGAATATGAGTACATTAATTATAGATTTTTTTTAAAAAAAGTGGTGATTCCTCATTAAATCGATGGGTACATTTTACATTTAAAACTTGGTTCATTTTCACATAAAAAATAGGTAGATTTTACGTAGAATGACACATAAAAAATTGGTACATTTTATACGAAAAAATTGTACATTGTACAATTTGCATAAAAAGTTGGTATATTGTACATTTGGCATAAAAAAATTGGTACACATAAAATTAGTATACTTTTCGATAAAAAATTGGTACATTGGTACATTCATACAAAAAAATAAGATATATTATATTGTGTATTGTGTATTTGTCCATTGTGCAATGTACATTGGTACATTGTGCATTACATAAAAAATTGGTTATCCGTAAAATCTATAAGTATATTGGTTGGGTTGATATTCCACAATATATAGTTATAGCCATACAAATTGTAACTATTAATTATCTTATTGGAAATGTTCCGTTAATATGCACCAATGTACCAGGTTTTTATTATAAAATGTTTCAATTTCTTTTATGTACTAATATACCCTTTTTTTTATGTAAAATGTGCAACGTACCAAATTTTTATGTAAAATATACAATGTACAATTATATATATGAATGTACCACTTTGTTATATATGAAATGTACCAAAATTTTCAATGTACCCATGTTAAAAAATAAACTAAAATATTTATTTTTAAAACTTAAAAACTGTTATCAAATTTCATACAATTTAAATTTAAGAAAAAAAAATTAAAAAAATCTTATTTGCTAGTAATTTTGACATGATTTTAGGAAGGAATAATTAACTTCGATGTTGCCGCAGCCTTCATCTTCCTTGCTCAACTAGACTACCATGGTTACCACGAGAATCAAGTTTGCCACTTGTGTTTCAATTATATAACCATATAAGGCTAACATTAAATTGTGTAATTGTATTGAAATCACAAGTTAGATATATAGACAATATGTTGTAACAACCCGTTCCGTAATTTACAGAACGAAAGGGCGTTTTTGTAAATTCACTTAGTGTGGGATATTTTTCTTTTAAAAATTGTTTTTGGGTCTTAACGGGCATGCCAAGGGGCCCACCCTTGATTTCTTTGTCCCCCGGCCCAACATCTCTCTCTCCCTCACCTCTCCCGGTTCTCTCTCTCTCTCTTCCCCCGAGCACCAAACACACACACACACACACACACACACACACACACGTACCTTTACAGTCTTACACACAAGTAGCCATCACCACGATCACACCACCACCTACCACCTGGAATGGACCTTTCACTCCTCGTCATTATGCAAGCATCTTCCCGACGAGCTACCATTGTCTTCAACGAAGGTAAGTCGAACCACCCTTCAATCTTCCTTCTTAGTAGTCTAGAAGGCTTAGTGGTTATTAAAAATGGTTTTTGGTGAAGGTTTAAACATGAAAACTGCTCGGGGAGCTTTCTCCATATTTTCCGGCAAATATCCAGTGGCTTCAAGCCCTTTTTCGGCCAACTCCTGCCACGTTTATGGAAACCAAAGCTATGGTTTGATTCCTTATTTTTTGGGCTTCATTTTGGTATATGGAATGACATGTTTTGGTTGAGTTTTGAGTCCATCGAAGCTCTAGAATTTCCCGGCCAAAAACTGGCTTTCTTTCTCTTTAGTTCTGACGACCTATCTAATGAACGGGTCAAAAGCCGGCCCAAGTAGCCCAGCCCATTTGGGCAACCTAAGCCCTAGTTTAAACCCTTAAGACCCCAGGCCGTTAGGCCTTACTGACACGAGCCTTCGACCTATTAAACTACCCACAAGCCTTCAGCCCAACCCATCAACCCCAAAAACCCATTGGACCTAAACCGCAGCCCGTGACCCAAACCCTGGATCCGTTGACCCGCGTTGACCCAACCCGAGAGGAATATTATTGGAATATTCAATAAAGTTTTATAAAAACATTTTTGAAAGCGTTATAACCCTTTGCCGTAAAACAAGTATAGTTTCAAAAATATACTTACTATATATAGTGTGAAAATACCTACCGTAGCCTGTAGAATCACAAGATTGCCATATGTAGCAACATTACGTAAATGAAAATATAATAACCAATAACACATTATCTCGCTTAAGCAAACATATCATATTAAGTGCTCATCGACATATGCTAACACACGAGTTCATGCAGAGGTATTCTGACATGAACAGGACTAGGTGTAATAATAATAATATACACTCTAGTGATATAATCACACGAAGACTGGCGCTATTCGCGGTCAAATACGAGTAGAAATTGCCTATTGCAACATGTACGACAGGACTGGCACCTACTTGGATCCAAGGCGAGTGTGCGGTACGGATGTGAACATACACGTGAAAGACTGGCCCTGGCCCTGGGCTAGCACTAACACCGGGGTGCAGCAATGATAAGCAGACTACATAAATACAATCATGCCATAACGATTCAATAATTCTAATCAACATAGTAAACTTACATGCGCATCCTGTAGTATTAAGCATTTGGAAACTATAAAATATATAAATATATATCTGAAAAAAAATGCCCGCTCACCTTTGTGTTTTCACCCCTCTAGGTTTTAAAACTGAACTTTTGTATCGATGAAGATTCTTGGCAAATATGGTATTGGAGACTACCTCCGATGGTATAATTCTCAATCCACTCTACTGTACTTTACTTATACTCTAACATCACATGTGTTATGGGTTCATTCCCACTCACTAGCGCACTCTTATACTTAGGAACTTTTAGGTTTAAATTTATTCACATTTTCCACATCATTACACTTTATGGCTTCGTCACCTTTTAGGTGTCGGCCAACACGGCTCGATTTGGAGTCTTAGTGGACATTCCGGGTTGAGGTGTGTCAATATGATAATAGTATTGGGACCAAACTAATTTTATTACTAGAAAGAGGTTATTACCAAGTAGAGGGATAATTAAAAAATTATTTTTTGATTTATTATCCTTATGAAAGTTGTATGCATACAAGGAACAACATCATTAGTGGAGCATGTCAATGTCCAATAGCTAGTGCATGCGTATGTATGTAATTCTCTCTTTAAAGCCAAAAGTTTCTATACAAGAAGTTGCACCGAAACAATTTGGCTAAGCTTTAGCGGCAAGGTGTCCATATTGATGAGTTATTCCGTACTCGCAAGCTGAAAGACATGACATCAACTTTAAAGAATAAATCATTTCCTGAATAACTTTAGAGAAATATTTAATTTCATGTTAATGTTTTATTTTTTACCTTGCAACAACATCGACTCTACACCTAACCAACTTACTTAACACACATCTGCATATGCGAGATGATATTTTGGAATTGTGTGGGTGTACAAGTTAGAGACATTATTGGTTCCAGGAATATTATTAAAATGAAAAAAATTTCCTTAGACGAAAGGTTTCCTTAGGACAGAGCTGCTCTCCTAAGGTCCTCATTTTGAGGACCTTTTTTTATATGATTTCTTAGATTAATCTTATAGAAAATTAAGTTATTAACTTAAATAATCCCTGTTATACGGAAATAAAATACTAACTGATTAAAAAAAATTAAAAAAAAAGAAAAAGAGAAGAGGTTTCGCATCATGTCGAAACAAATCAAATTGTATAAAACCCTATAAGATTTACACATCCAATTCCATCCCATCTTTTATCAATAATAATTCAAACCCAGTTAGTTACAAAGCACCAAAAAAATTAAGATTGTGTGGTGTATAAAATTGGGATTTCTTTCTTCTTAGACGCGTGAACCCTTTTTTATATAAAACTTTTCGACAACGATGAAGATTTTGAAACATGTCACTTTCCCTTTTCCATACACGAAAAGAAAAAAAAAAATCAGAAGGAGAAAAGGAGAGTGAACAATCGAGAGAGAGAGAGAGAGAGAGAGAGAGAGAGAGAGAGAGTTGGAGAGAAGAAGGGGAAGTGGAGGAGAGAGATGGTAGGAAAAGAAGATGAAAGGTTTCATGCGATAATATTTTTTAATTTAATCATTTTACAGAAATATTGTGTTTCGATTGAACAAAAATTATTTAAATTGATAACTTAATTTACCATAAGATTAATCTTAAGACTCATTTAAAAAAGGACCTCACAGGTCCTTAGGATTATAAATTTGTTTCTTGAAATGAAAGATTGCGTAGGCATAAAACATCTTTTCTGAACAATGTTCACCTCTTTGTGGTGTCTAAAGAGTAAGCCAAAGTGGATCGTCCTATTATAAAGTTTTAGATTATGGCTAGGGAATTGTTCTATTTATAAATCTAGACTATGGTAGAGATATTGTCCTATTTATAAAATTGACTATGTGTTTAGGCCCAAAATGATATTATTGGGCCGAGTGTAGGTTTATGTTTGGCCCAAAGCTTTTCCAAATATACCATGGGCTGCTTGGTGGTCTTGGGCCGTTCAGTAAAGGTGGTTGAGTCCTATTGCAAGAAGGAGTAATTTGGATGAGCGGATGGGTCAAAGTCCCAATACGATAAGGGGTTCTAGTGCAATATGGATTCTCGGGCGGCAATGAATACGACCTGAAAAGGGGGGGTGAGTTCAAAGTCCTAATGGGAGTAAGACTAGTTGAGATAAAGTTGGATCAGAATAAGAAGTCCTATTCTGAATGTGGTTTCAACTTGATCTTAAGGAGGGTTTGATGCTATAAATAGAGAGCAGAACGCATCATTCAAGACTCTCCAATTCAACACACAAATTGCCCTGTGCAAACCTCTTAAACACTTTTTATTTTCTTTTTCTGGCAACACATCTTCAGTTTGGATAAACAGCACTGTGAAGGCAACCAGCGAACATCTTCAGTTTGGATAAACAGAATTGTTGCTATAGAATCAGCCAACCGAGGAGCACCTTCAGTTTAGATAAACAGCACTGCGACGAGGCCGACTGGTTACCTATCCAAGTCTCAGTCGAGAAAGGTTTTCAAATCCTTATTGGCAGAGGTCATCTCATTAGCCTTCTCGGCGAAGTGAGGTGTTACAAGTTACTACATTCGGCACATTGAAAGCCGAGTGATTTTATGATTGGATACTCACAAGTGAGTTTCAAAGTTTGGCATTCTGAAAGCTAAACCACATTTACCATCAAGACATACATCTCCTTTGAGTACTTGTGTCCATATAATCTGGTGTCGATTTGACGTGCTTATACTCTTACAAATATAATCACTGTGACCAAATTCAGCATCGACGATTCATGAACTTCGCAGAACTAGCAGCCTTGTCTTCAGGCTCGAGAATCCGAAGGCCGAGACTTGTTCCTTCCTCGACCGCAATCGCAAGATCAAGAAGTCAGCAACGCGCTCAACACAACATCAATAAATTGTACTCCTCGGCTAGGCTTGGCCGACGAGTTGGCATGCCCCGCATCAACCGAATGACGTAGTTAGCTCATTAGTTACTTGGCTTGCGCGCCACATAGCTTTGTAATTTTTAGGGTCAACATTTTGGCACGCCCGATAGGACCTTGTGCTAGACCTTCGGAGTTCATGACCATTGAGATACGGTCCGTAAAAAAGAAAACAATCATGGGAAAGTCAACAACCGACTTCCCAGTACAAGGCCCTGGACAAGATTTGTCACAGGTGCAAAATCCCTTCATTACTGTGCCACCCGAGGCTACAAGTGCGACACACCGAGAAAATGAAGTTTGCCTCGGCAGCCAGCCTTGCAGCGCAGAAATTCCCAACAAAACTACAGGCATTTTCATCTAAAGAATAGTGAAAGATTGCGACGAAGATGGTGGGGAAGGTTCTAATCCCCCGACTAGGTCATTTCTTCAAAGACGACTTGATAAGTAATCTCGGCAGGTCGAACAGTCGATTGGCCAGAAAATGAACAATTTACTTAAAGCAATACAAAGTAATGGTGATATGCATACCATATTGCTTGAACTATTGATCAGTAAAGCCTTCGAAGATGGTCACGTTGGCCAACCTTGACAACTTCCATTTAAGAATGTTCCAGTACAAGCTGAGATAGGATCCGTTCGACTCCAACCTAGCGACTTGGAAAAGAAAGGAAGATCAAGCAGTAGATCAGACGGACTCGACTAGGGAGTGGAAACAACATCTGTCAATATGACCGAGGTCCAAAGGATGATCGATTCGGCCTTAAAAAAGGGGCCGAAGTTCCCAAAGTTCATCCATCCGTACCCGGCTTATGTGGAGAAATTCGAATATCCTAAAGGCTTCAAAATCCAAAACTTCAGTCTTTTCGCTGGAGAATCGTCCTTATCTTCGTTATAACATGTGGCTCGGTTCACTGCGCAATGTGGAGACGTTAATAACAACTTCCATAAACTACGACTATTCAACTTCTCACTAACGGGTTCAACATTTGCTTGGTACATAAACCTCCCACCCAACTTCGTCCAAAGTTGGGAGGAATTGGTCAAAAAATTCCATGAACAATTCTATCGACCAAGGATGGAAATGTCAGTTTCATCATTAGCTAGGATGGCTCAAGCTTCAGACGAATCGCCAATGGAATATTTAACAAGGTTCAAGTCGCCCAGGAATTGGTGCCGAGTACTTCTCCCTGAAGTTGAAAACAGCCTCGACGTGGAATACAAAAAGAAATTCCTGGGGGCAAATATCCGAGATATGTACGAACTGGCTCAGCACGTTGAGCAATATGATTATTTGCTCCGAGAGGAAAAGATCTCAAAGTCTCTGTCCAGGGGAACGATATACAAGAATCCCACGGTTAGCTACGCATTGGCTGAAAGCGAGGATCCCCAATATGCCAGTGTGGATGCGGTCGAAATAGTAATAGACAAACCATACGTTTACAAGGCATTAGCTTAAATCAATTCTAAGGATGCCAAAACCTGCTCGGCCTTTGAAGAGATGAGTAAAACGTCAAAAGTTTACATTTTCGAATCACCAAGGCCGATGCAATTTTCGACCAGTTGGTGTTAGCAAAGATCATAAAACTTCGGCCAGGACACAACATTCCTAAGCCCGAAGAGTTGAAAAGCAAAATGTATTGCAAGTACCATAATTCGAACAAGCATGCCACCAATAATTGTGTCGTGTTCCGTGATGCGATTCAAAGTTAGATTGATAAAGGTAAGTTAAAATTTCCTGAGAAACAAATGGCTGTTGACGTTAATCCCTTCCCTTCGACTACAATTAGCATGGTAAACGCTCATCTAGCTAAAAACAAAAGGAAAGGGAAGGTTAAGTTCGTTTCAGTACAACATGTCCTTAAGTGGAACTCCTAGCCACGTCTCAAGACTGATTAATTCTCCAATGAACCACCCACGAAGTTTTCATGGCTAGCCATAGTCGAATCCATGTCAAGTTCCAGCTCTAAAAAAGCTGACGGACCAATGATTTTGTGCAACTGTAATAAGACACGCGTTGTCCTCATCGAACCAAAAGATAAAACACCTCAGGCTCCAACTTCATGACGACCGATCACGGCCGCAGCGACACCTCCGAAGGAACTCAGTGCCGACCAACGTCCGAAGGTGTTCGAGAGACTCGACCCTCAAGTACAACCGAATGCCCCAAGCTTAGTCAGACTACGTCTTGATTTTGACATGCCATTTTCTAATGAAGATTATTATTCGCATAACTCCAGCAGTTCGAGTTCATCAATGGGTCAAAAAACCTTTAAGCCACCTAAGCCACTCGACCAACATTGGTATAGTTACAATTCTCCTACCGGTATGTACACGACGTTATCCAAGTCTCAAAAACGTCACCGTTAGCGGATAGACTGCATGGCCCGACGACAGGAAGCATAAGCTAATTCGACCACCCGGTGGTAGCCAAAAGAGGCAGCAAGAAGCGGTGACGATCGACCTACCCCGACCACTATGGCCGAATTACTTCAAGAAAAAAAGACAGTTGATCGCGACTTTGAAACCACCATTAAAGAATCCGAAAAACGCATCAAACTCCCTCTTTGACCTAGAGAGATGAAAGCTCGCCTTGAGCATTTCAGACAAGAAGCCGAAAGCAGGCTTCCCCCGTTACCCCGACAAGAACCGTTAATAAAAGTCCAACGAAATCTACACCCTCCATTTCTCGATGAATCTTTGGAGTACATGCGAGAATTTCATAAGAAATATTCCGCGAACGACTTGTACGGACTGCCCAAGGTCTGTCAAGAAGCCCTCGACCTAACACTAACTTATCCTGATGCTAAACAGATTATTTAGAAAACCATCGATCCAACAATAAAAGCTAGGTTCCAGCATATACATGAAGCTCGAGTCCTCGACTTTGAGGTCGACCCATACAAAGATATAGACACCGCCGAGCTACATTTTTCCTTCCCTTTAGCACTTGCGATATCATTTCAAAGTTTTCTCGGCTATGTCTCTTTTCGGCCTTACGGCTGATGAGGAAGATCGTGTGGTGCTTTTAGATGCATACCTGGACATAAGGAACGCCCAAATCCCCTACGAAGAACGAGCCCGTAAAGCACTCCAAGAACAAAATCACTCTTTGGCAACAAACAAGTTCGAGGACGACGACCAGAATGAATAGGTTCAGTCAACGCGCCACAAGAGTAAGTACATAACAAAGTGAAAGATAATCCGGTTGAAAACACTCCAAAGACTGATACCACACTTGCTAACCTGGAAGATGACAACTAAGACCCGATAGGTCATTCGGTCCTCGAGCATATGGAAATCAACATGGTCTATATCCTACTGGCTGAATTTCAACCAACCACCCAGCAGTCAAATTTCTTGGATGGGTACGTGGTTGCTAAAGAAGCGACACAAGTTGATTTCATCATTACTTAGGAGGATGCGGAAATTAGTAAAGATGATAAACTTAAAGCAGCCATGGCCGAATTGTTTCCTTGCTCTCCTTCTGTTAATCTCCAACATCTAAAGTCGTTATACGTCACGGCTCATATTGAAGGATACCCCATTTCCAACGTGTTTGTCGATTGTGGAGCCACAGTCAACATCGTGCCGATTTCCATCGTGATGGCATTACACCGCTCCAATAACGAGCTCATACCGTCAGGAATAACGATGAACAGCTTCATCGGCGAGAAGTCCCAAACCAAAGGAGTGCTCCCGTTAGAAGTAAGTGTTGCAGGTCGCAACCACATGACTGCATTCTTTATAATTGACTCAAAGACTTAATATAATGGATTGCTTGGCCGCGACTGGATACATCAAACGAGTTGCACTCCATCGCTATACCAAGTTCTCATCTTTTGGGACGGTAAATCGGTGGTAGTCCATCCAGCTGATAATCAGCCGTTTAAGACCAACATGATTCGTGCTCGCTAGTATAACGATCATATCGGTTACATTACCCTACACGATTTTAACGAGGACAGACGACCGACTTGGATCTTAGTCCAGAAAGCCATCGAGGTAGGCGCTGAGACTGTACATCAGGATTCGGCAAGACTCAGCTTGGCAGACCTAATTATCAACACCGATGACTGACGTCGCCAAACGAGAAAGGCGCTGGGCCGTGATTTCATCCACCATAGAATGTTTACTGGCTCATTGGTATGCTATTTCCAAGCAATCACACTTGGGCATAAACTTGATCGAATTTTTGGCCGAGGAAGATAACGGCCCAATTTTATCGTTAGACAAGGTTCAGGTTATATCGGCCAAACTCGAAGATGATCGAGCCCCAATTCTGACGAAGAGCAGCATCTTCACTTTCATTCCATGCTGATGTTGGAAGTTTGATGAAGCTGGGGTGCTCTTGATGATGACACACTAAAAAATCATCGTCAGAGAGGACATTTAGGCCGAAAAGATATTTGAAGACTTTTTCGGCTTGGTGAGGAGGTACTGACCGGGATATCAACTGAAGGCCGAACGAGGTGGTGGGTTAGAAGTTGGAGATCTCTAACCAAAGTGTGGCGAAATAGACCTGTAGCCAGAGTTGAAAGACTTAGAGAGGACCATTCTAGTTTGGGTCAATTTTATCAACGGTCGCCTCGGCCAGGCAGCGAAGAAGATTAGCGAGAACGGCTGAGCTGAGCGCCAGGTTGTGACCACTAGCCAGGGCTTTGGCCACTAGCATATTTTCAATTTAACTTGGTACAACAAATAAATTTGTTGTACCAGTAAAATAAGAAGGCTTCGTGTTCTCCCTTCCGTAGACTCGCATCTCCTCAGCTAGGGAAGTGGAGGATGAGGGTGCTATAGTTAAAGAAATTCTTGTGTAGCTTCTGAACCTCTTCTTTTGAAGGTTCTTGACCGTCTCGACGGCTCGTTTGTCGAAAAGCGCCTTGAGGTCGAGATTCGACGGGCATCCAAAGAGGGCGGCATCTATCGGGATGCCAAAAAGAGAAGTCCCAAGAATAGCTGAAACGTCGAGGATGGTGGGGCCGAGAAGGCCAAAGGGAAGGATCATGGTGTTGGTGGCCGAACACCAGAGACTTAGCGATACCATAAGAAGTTCCTTGTCCATGATCAGCTCCATAGTCGATAGTCTAATGGCATCATAGAAACCAAGAGACTTCCATTCTTGACCAAAGAAATTTTCCATTCGGATGACCTAGGCTGCCCAATTGACGATGAACAGCTTCATCGGCGAGAAGTCCCAAACCAAAGGAGTGCTCCCGTTAGAAGTAAGTGTTGCAGGTCGCAACCACATGACTGCATTCTTTATAATTGACTCAAAGACTTAATATAATGGATTGCTTGGCCGCGACTGGATACATCAAACGAGTTGCACTCCATCGCTATACCAAGTTCTCATATTTTGGGACGGTAAATCGGTGGTAGTCCATCCAGCTGATAATCAGCCGTTTAAGACCAACATGATTCGTGCTCGCTAGTATAACGATCATATCGGTTACATTACCCTACACGATTTTAACGAGGACAGACGACCGACTTGGATCTTAGTCCAGAAAGCCATCGAGGTAGGCGCTGAGACTGTACATCAGGATTCGGCAAGACTCAGCTTGGCAGACCTAATTATCAACACCGATGACTGACGTCGCCAAACGAGAAAGGCGCTGGGCCGTGATTTCATCCACCATAGAATGTTTACTGGCTCATTGGTATGCTATTTCCAAGCAATCACACTTGGGCATAAACTTGATCGAATTTTTGGCCGAGGAAGATAACGGCCCAATTTTATCGTTAGACAAGGTTCAGGTTATATCGGCCAAACTCGAAGATGATCGAGCCCCAATTCTGACGAAGAGCAGCATCTTCACTTTCATTCCATGCTGATGTTGGAAGTTTGATGAAGCTGGGGTGCTCTTGATGATGACACACTAAAAAATCATCGTCAGAGAGGACATTTAGGCCGAAAAGATATTTGAAGACTTTTTCGGCTTGGTGAGGAGGTACTGACCGGGATATCAACTGAAGGCCGAACGAGGTGGTGGGTTAGAAGTTGGAGATCTCTAACCAAAGTGTGGCGAAATAGACCTATAGCCAGAGTTGAAAGACTTAGAGAGGACCATTCTAGTTTGGGTCAATTTTATCAACGGTCGCCTCGGCCAGGCAGCGAAGAAGATTAGCGAGAACGGCTGAGCTGAGCGCCAGGTTGTGACCACTAGCCAGGGCTTTGGCCACTAGCATATTTTCAATTTAACTTGGTACAACAAATAAATTTGTTGTACCAGTAAAATAAGAAGGCTTCGTGTTCTCCCTTCCGTAGACTCGCATCTCCTCAGCTAGGGAAGTGGAGGATGAAGGTGCTATAGTTAAAGAAATTCTTGTGTAGCTTCTGAACCTCTTCTTTTGAAGGTTCTTGACCGTCTCGACGGCTCGTTTGTCGAAAAGCGCCTTGAGGTCGAGATTCGACGGGCATCCAAAGAGGGCGGCATCTATCGGGATGCCAAAAAGAGAAGTCCCAAGAATAGCTGAAACGTCGAGGATGGTGGGGCCGAGAAGGCCAAAGGGAAGGATCATGGTGTTGGTGGCCGAACACCAGAGACTTAGCGATACCATAAGAAGTTCCTTGTCCATGATCAGCTCCATAGTCGATAGTCTAATGGCATCATAGAAACCAAGAGACTTCCATTCTTGACCAAAGAAATTTTCCATTCGGATGACCTAGGCTGCCCAATTGACGATGAACAGCTTCATCGGCGACAAGTCCCAAACCAAAGGAGTGCTCCCGTTAGAAGTAAGTGTTGCAGGTCGCAACCACATGACTGCATTCTTTATAATTGACTCAAAGTCTCTAGTGCTCGGCCACCAACACCATGATCCTTCCCCTTTGGCCCTCTTGGCCTCACCATCCTCGACGTTTCAGCTATTCTTGGGACTTCTCCTTCTGGCATCCCGATAGATGCCGCCCTCTTTGGATGCCCGTCGAATCTCGACCTCAAGGCACTTTTCGACTAACAAGCCGTCGAGACGGTCAAGAGCACCCCAGCTCCATCAGGCTTCCAACATCAGCATGGAGTGAAAGTGAAGATATTGTTCTTCGTTAGAATTGGGGCTCGATCGTCTTTGAGTTCGGCCGGTACGGCCTAAACCTTGTCTAACGATAAAACTGGGCCGTTATCTCCCTCGGTAAAAAATTTGATTAAGTTTATGCCTGAGTGTGATTACTTGGAAATAGCATACCAATGAGCCAGCAGACGTTTCATGGTGGATGAAATCGTGGCCTAGCGTCTTTCTCGTTTGGCAGCGTCAGTCATCGGTGTTGGTAATTAGGTCTGCCAAGCTGAGTCTCGCCGAATCTTGATGTACAGTCTCAGCGCCTACCTCAATGACTTTCTGGACTGAGATCCGAGTCAGCCGTCTGTCCTCGTTAAAACCCTGTAGAGTAATGTAGCCGATGTGATCGTCATAATAGCGAGCCTGAATCATGTTGGTCTCAAACGGCTGATTATCGGTTGAATGGACTACCACCGATTTGTCGTCCCAAAAGATAAGAACTTGGTATAGTGATGAAGGAGTGTAACTCGTTTGATGGATCGAGTCGCAGCCAAGAAATGCATTATAGTCGGTCTTTGAGTCAATTATAAAAAATGCAGTCATGTGGTTGCGACCTGCAATTACTTCTAACGGGAGCACTCCTTTGGTTTAGGACTTGTCGCCGATGAAGATGTTCATCGTCAATTGGACACGTCCCATCCATCTAACGCATTTATGAAGCACGATTGCACGATCTGAATTCCTCTGCACGTCTTGCCGCATGTCACTCCCTTGGTTAATATAGCAGCCCTCAATTATGACCCTCGAAAACATGCGCCAGCCGAAACATTTCTTCCACATTAATGCATTGATTCCGCCGCAACACACAATCATGCATCCTTAAACCACGAAAACTTTGATCCTATCCTTGGGATTCCCTCGGTTCCCAAGATATCCATAATGATTAGTGATTTTCGTTCAGTAAAGGTGGTCGAGTCCTATTGCAAGAATGAGTAATTTGGATGAGCGGATGGGTTAAAGTCCCAATACGATAAGGGGTTATAGTGCAATATGGATTCTCGACCGACAATAAATACGACCTGAAAATGGGGGGTGAGTTCAAAGTCTTAATGGGAGTAGGACTAGTTGAGATAAAGTTGGATCAGAATAAGAAGTCCTAATCCGAATGTGGTTTCAACTTGATCTTTAGGAGGGTTTGATGCTATAAATAGATAGCAGAACACATCTTTCAAGACTCTCCAATTTAACACACAAATTGTCCTTCGCAAACCTCTAAAACACTTGAGATTTTTTATTTTCTTTTTCTGCCAACACATCTTCAGTTTAGATAAACAGCATTGTGAAGGCAACCGGCAAACATCTTCAGTTTACATAAACAACACTATTGCCGTAGAATCAGTCGACCGAGAAGCACCTTCAATTTGGATAAACAACACTATATCGAGGCCGACTAGTTACCTACCTATCCAAGTCTCGGTCGAGAAGGGTTTTCGAATCCTTATTGGCAGAGGTTATCTCATTACCCTTCTTGGCGAAGTGAGGTGTTACAAGTTACTACATTCGGCACATCGAAAGCCGAGTGATTTTATGATTGGATACTCACAAGTAAGTTTCAGAGTTCGGCATTCTGACGGCCGAACCACATTTACCATCAAGACATACATCTCATTTGAGTACTTGTGTCCATATAGTCTGGTGTCGATTCGATGTGCTTATACTCTTACGAATATAATCACTATGACCGAATGTGGTGCCGACGATTTGTGAACTTCGCAGAACTAGCAGCCTTATCTTCAAGCTCGAGAATCCGAAGGCTGGGACTTGTTCCTATCTTGGCCGCAATCACAAGATCAAGAAGTCAGCAACGCGCTTAACGCAACATCAACAAATTGTACTCCTCGGCCAGGCTCGACCGATGAATTGGCACGCCCTGCATCAACTGAAGGATGTAGTTAGCTCATTAGTTACTCGGGCTGCGTGCCACGTAGGCTTTGTAATTTTTAGGGTCAACACTATGACACGGGTATTAACTATACATATAAATGAAATTGTACCAAATATTATTAGGATCTTGCTTATAAGTAAGTAAATTTTGTATTTTTACCTTTCAGTTGGTTGGATTAGATAAATTTTCTTCGTTAGATGTTTTCCTTATAGGTTATATGTATATTTATGTACTAGTGCTTTAGTTAGGTTGTGTATTTTTGCAAATTAACATATGGTAAAAATATTTTTATTTTATTAAAAGGTAAAGAATTGAAAGCTTTTTTTTTGAAAATATTTAGTAGATTGCAGATGTTTAAATATTCAAAATTTAAAAACAAAGGGTAAAATAGGTTTTAAAAATAGTTAATGCCCCTATATATAACTAAAGGCATATATGTTACATCTATCTAATTACAAAATATATCTTATGACTATTTGATTATTTTCGATTTTTTTTAGTACATCGATATTTTTACACTAAGAGAAAGGGGAGTTCAGCTAATCATATAATGGGCAACCTAGTTTAGTATCGAATTCGTCATCCACAATATTCAAACTTAAGACCTCTCACTTCTAAATGAAAAGGAATATTACCGTACCGTAGCACTGAGTGACTGATTATTTTCGATTAACGGTTCACAAAATAATGTGAACTCATGGTTTTAGGATTCTAGGGATACGTTTTTTTTGGTATAGCATTAGTGACCAAATAAACACCAAACGCACTTATCATTTTGAAAAAGTTAAAACACAAAATATTTTGAATCACTTAAATTGTAGGTATAATTTTATGTGATGTCTTTTTCACTTTAATTTGGACAGTTAGATTATAGTTTATGATTAATTAGACCAGAATTTGTAAATTCAGTTACAAACACATGGTGAACACTTAATTATCAAGAGAATTCGCGTCCACATAAACACAAAAACGCTTATCGGTTGAAAAATATAAACACCAAAAATGTTTTGGATCACTTAAATCGTAGATATGATTTTATGTGATATCTTGTTCACCTTGATTTGGACCGCTAGATCAATTATAACTTATAATTTGTTGGACAGGAATTTGTAAATTGGGGTATAAACACATGGTGAACACTCAAAACGATTGGGAGACTCCGCACCCGCTGATCACCGCGAAGTTCAAACTCCAACCACCGATGATGTCCCACTATCCAACAAGTTGCCATTAGCTATGGACTTGTCTTTCTCAATAGGCTAAACTAATCCTACAGGAATCACATGGAACTGATCCACATCACAACTAAGTTGAATGATTTGCTTTCGTTTTTATGGAAATCACTTGCCTATATTAATTTTTGATACTTAGACATTTTCCTTTTTTTGTTTTCGTTTTCAAAAGTTTTATTATTATTATTGGGAAAAGGGATAGAGTTCGAAACTATTATAATAATTTAAAGAAGAGGGGAGTTTTGAATCTGGAATACATGGTTGAAAACCCAACACCCTATCCACTAAAACATTAGGCCACATGCATGTTTATTATGTTTTCATGTTTATAACTTGAGATTTGTGTTTGTCGTTCAATCTCTGAACATACATAGGTGATCCCCTTTCCATTGATAATCTTAACTTGGGAATAAGGTATCGAGGCCTACCAAGCAGAAGGGTATTTTGAAATTGTAACCTACAAAAAATATGAAGTTTGGTACCGAACAAGCAGCATCACTAACCAGCTTGAGACCTGCATTAGGTTGGAGGCTGCCCAAAACCCCCATATCCGTTTCATTATTGCGCGACTCCATGTGACTGCTGAATTAGGCTTCTCACAGTTCGGCCTACAAATTGGGTTTGGAGAGGAGTCCAATCGGTTGTCCTCCAATCTCTAACATCATGGCAGCACGATATGGGCACATGCTTTAGTAGTTGGTGGTATTTCCAATCATACCAAAAAAATGGATAAAAAAAGTATCTTGTGTTGCAGTTTTATTAGATTAGGAATTTGATTGTGTAAATCTTAGTGTATTTAAGGATATCTTGGAATATTCTCTAGGGTTAGATATTATCCTATTAGAGTTGTAATCCTATTAGAGTAAGGAATTAACCTTCCCTACTACTATAAATAAAGGCACAATGGGATGAGATAACACACCTTACAATTACACATCTCTCTCTTTCTCTCTACTATTGCCGCACCCTCTCTCTGTCCTTTATATTATTTAGTAAATTAGGCTTACAACACGTTATCAGCACACTCTTGACGTTGTGCTAAAGAGAGTTTATTATTCAATTAGGGGAGTATTACGTTTCAATCATTCTTTTTTATGATTAATTTATTATTTTATTGAATCAATCTACATGCTATTGATTCAATTTAATTTTTCTGTGTTGAACGTGATACACACATTGGAGATACAATTCTGGCTTTCCGGGAAGGACCTTTTACAAATTCAAAGGCTTTTGTTGTTTTCTGTCTATCAGGTATGCTTAAAATAAAGGAAGATATTTGAAATGACCATGAAACATGAAACATTCCCCATGATATATGAACCCCCTACATTTGTATTTACCTTTCAAGATATATATATATATATATATATTGTATATGTTTCATGTATTTGTCATATACATATATATACACACACACATATATATACACACACACACACATATATATACATACATATATAAACATATATATATAGACGTTTATGCATTACAAATATTTTTTTGCTATGTGGAATTTGTGAGTCAAAGAAGCAATTAGGGTTTTTTAAACCCTAGCAAAAGTCGGAAAAAAAGGGATTTTTATAGCATAGGCCACGGCTCATCGCCACTAGCACCACCAAGCCGAGTCTCACTGTTGGCCTGCAATCTAGCCGCATGAAGGTCCTTGGGACAATGTCGTTTGACGTTTGGACCACACGACAGAAGCCCTTTGGGCTTTGTTGCGCATGCAAGACACACTAGGCCTTCGGCCTTTTAGGGTTTCCTTAGGCCTCCAGCCCAAGCCAGCCCAACTTTAAAGAGGCCTACAACTCTCTTAGATCTGTCCTACCGTGTCTGTGACCCAACAACCAACAGCCCTATGCTGTTGGGCTTTCGTTCTCAAACCTGCTTGCAGTAAGCTAGAAGCTTGTAGGGCTTCGCCCAAGCCTTTGGCCTAACTTGCCAGCAACCTATGTTGCTGAGCTTGCCTTCCCCACCCCTCCCCCCGGTCTAAAATTCAAAAGTCAGCTTCAACTGGGCTTCCCTTCACACCCAGGCCAGCCCTCTGCTAGGCCTCTACCCTCGTGCCTTGTTTTGGCCCAAACCAGCAGCCCATGCTGCTGGGCTTATCCCAACCCATGGCCCAAAGACTTGCAGCCTTCCCATGGCCCCTAAAGGCCTGTAGCCATGTTACAGGGCCTTGCCCCGTGCACTGCAACCAGCCCAATCAAGCTAGGATGCATTGTTTTTTCGACCCAATGCTAATTTTTGGCATCCTCTGCTTTTTAACCATACCCAAATATTTTGGGACGTTTTTGGTTAACGCTAATAAAGTTATAATTCACTTATCACTTGGTCCCCAACAATTGAAGCTAATATGACCCGCATGTCATTATTTTGCTTTCACAATCGACCCCAAATGGTCCCGATCTATTGAATTAATTAAAAGTGACCAGCAGTCCATTAATCTGACAAGACATCCAAAATTATTGACCTGGAGATCACTTTTGGACATTAACGATTCAATAATTTATTTCTCTTCTTTGAATCATTGACACCCTTCCGTACTCCCGAAGCGCTCACACTTGAGTTCCTGAAGCAACTCAAATCCAGTATACTTAAATCAGCATATTATATTATGTGTTCTTGCAAGAACTTCTTTTTTATGAACTAACCATTCATAAACTAAATTGAACTTATAGTTTTGAATTTAGTGCCTTTGAAACCCGAGGTTTTGCATAAAACAAATACATCCATGAAAACCCGACGTTTTTCATGAAAACCATGTCTTAGAACTCGAATGTTCTAACTTTGATGCTTATGGATGATTCATTCTTATAGCACCAATCACAATCTTGTTCCCTCCAATTCAGTGGATTGTCGAACCATCACAAGTTTAATCTCACTGATTTGGTTGTTTCTAAAAGAAATCACTTTATGTGGGTACAAGATGTGAATCTCCAATTGACTATCAAGAAGTTGAGAAACCATTGAAGCCAACAATGGCATGGAAGAGCTGAAGAATCCCTCACCATGTTCTTCATTTGAAGACTTATGCCCGAAGCATTACAAACGGAAGTAGCTCCCGAACGAGGATTTCATGGCTCTTTGGCTCACTCCTACGAACTGTCTATTCATGAAAGACATTGCCTAAAGCACACCATGATTACATCCATGAATAAGTACGATTCTGAAGTTATAAATCCGATCAAATTTTGACAGGAGAATATTTTTCTCGTCTTTCCATGTTTTTAACTCGCTTCTGAAGCAGCAATGTAGAAAACGGAAGTTTAACAAATTCTTGAATCTAATTACTACCACAAACGTGAGAAAAAGGTATAGACCCAGCTTCGGCTAGAGTCAATCGAACAGTATATATCCAGTTCAGCTGGAGTCTATCGAATGGATTAACCCAATTCGGTCAAAACCTATCAAATGGTGGTGCCCTGCTTTGGAAGGGATGCATCGAATGGTATTGCTCTGCTTCGGCAGAAGCCTAGCAAATAAACCCTTCATTCGGTTGGAGCTTACCGAATCCAATTTTGGGTTTGTCTCTCATAATCCAATTTCGAGTTTATTTTTACAACATATGGTAGAATCAGGGCCTGCCAAGGTAAGGCATCATGCCCGACACATGATCCTTGGCACCTAAGACCTAAAACTTCAAGAATAAGGGATAATGTTCCCGAACCTTTACCCTACAAAATCTACTTCCGTCTCGATGGAATAGATCATTGGTTATGCACCTGTTCGTGCCCTTACCATTGTTGTTGAGGAATACCATTTTAGTAGTCAATATGTGAAACTAATTTTGCTCCACCAAATATCGTTAGAAGAGTAGAATTTTGACATGGATAACCTTGTTGGCCGAATCCCCTTAGTAAACCATTTACTTTGTGAACATTTTTCCATGTTCTGGGATTCAAGTTTGGTGTTTGTTTTTCGTTATGGATAATCTTAGTGATATTGTCCTCGAATATGAGTTAATTGAATCATGTTTCTTGTATACATGTTACCGAATTCAATTAAACACGTGATTAGATACGAATGTGGGAAAGTTAGTTGTATGGATGAATGCGATACTACGCACACTAACTTTACACCTAAATCACATCTCTAGTAACAACTTCAGGTCTATCCAACTTGATTAAGAGCATTGGCACGCTCCTCGTTGTATGAATGGTACTAAATTACCATGTCAGAGATTGAGCAATTTACTTGCCTTGGCATGACCATTTAGGACACTTAGGTCGAACAATGAGGCTATGACGCAATGACGTATCTCCTTACCCGAAGTAAGGATTTAGTGCATACAAGCACACTTTGCCAAGCCTGCTCATTGGGGAAATTGATTTTCTAAATCATTCCTTGCAAAGATACGAAATCACCCTTTTTCACAATGGATTCAAGGGAATACATATGGACTAATCCAACCAAAATGCAGACTATATAAATACTTATGGTTTTGGTTAATGAATCTACAAACTGGTCACATGTTTGTCCATACACAATGGTGCTAAACCTCCTGGTCAATTTTAAGGGTTCACCACCCCACTTATCCCTTAAAGTCTGGAAGACTAGATAATGCCGGAGAGTTTATATCGACAATTTTCGATAAAGTATTGCATGTCTTTTGGGTTATAATGGAACATCGAATTCCCATGTTCACCCCAAGCCTCACATAGTGATCATAAAACGAAATTTAAATGATCGCCAGGACCTTGGTGAACGTACCAAGTTTTCAATTTCTGCCTAGGGCTATGCAATCTTATACGTAGTTAGTTGGTCTGCCTTGAGGCCTATTGCCACCCAACCTATTCAACATTACAGTTGGTTACTGGGTGCGAACCTGATGCTTCGTATTTACGCATTTGGGTGTGGATTCCATGTGCCAAGTTACACCGCCGCAATGTACCAATATAGGTTCTCAAAGAAGGATGTGAATCTTTGTCGATTACGATTCTCCTTCACACTAGTTCTCTTAGAGCCCTTGCATGCGATCTCTTTATTGCTCATTTGTAGGTTGTCGCTTCAATGAGATAGTCTTCCCATCGTTGTCTGAGTTCAACTTTGTGCTTCGTTGTATTTAGCTCATTGTATTAGACAGGACACCTCCTTCGCTGTTAATCTATTGGTAAAGATGCAGCACCGCTCCTACATGCAACCACTGAATTGGTATTAAAGATGTTTCCTGAAGGTACTACGGATTTAGGCTAATCCTACCGCATCTCGAGCAGATCCGACCCTTATGATCCTTGAAATGATGCGTACTTTATTGTTATGCTGACACTGGTTACTTATCAAACCCGCACAAGGTAAAATCCCCGAATGGTTATGTCTTTACCATTAGGGATATCGCAATATCTTGGAGGTCCACGATATGACCTTAGTTGTGAAATCTTTGAATCATTCCAACACTCACCTCACTTCACTACGCCACACATGAGACATAGTTAAGAGTTCTTGTTGAGTATATTCGAAGTACTTGCTGTGTTTTCATCCATTGTCAAGTCTCGATGACGATCCATGAAGATTATGCCGCATGTATCAACCTGACCAAGACATGATACATCAACGAAGTCAACACCAAGACATATTGTGTCAACATCTACATTAGCAATGCATCAGGAGATTAAAGTCATGCAAGTGGATCCCAGATAACCTTGTCGATCTCTACACGACGTCACTGCCGAAGTCAACCTTCCAAAAGCTTGTTCGAGGAATTGGTATGCCTAACTATTCATATGCAATACTTGTAGTTCTCATTTGGAAGTTCTGTCAAACTTAGAGAGAGTATCCAGAAGTGTACTTACTTGATCTTAATGTAGTTTTTTTCCTTACAATTAGGAGCATTTTTCCCACTGGGTTTCTGCTACCTAACTAGGTTTCGACGAGGCACCCATCTTGGGCTAATCATACCCTTGTGAGCTCTTCTACTTGCATCCAAAAGATGTATAGTTTTGACTTAATGCAACTTCTCACTTTTCTCCTTAGCCTATGGGTTTTTCTCCCACCTTGTGTTTTACCATAACGAGGTTTTATGAGTTTTACCTTTTATGCATTATTCCCGTTGTTTTGAGACTCGCATTTGCTCATTGTGTCGACAACTTCATCAACTGTACTTACTTCATCACTGAAGACCTGATGCGCCATTTGTTTGAGTATTTACACACTCAAGGGGGATTGTTGCAATCCTATTAGATTAGGAATGTGATTGTGTAAATCCTAGTGTATCAAGGATATCTTGGAATATTCTCTAGGGTTAGATATTATCCCATTAAAGTTATAATCCTATTAGGGTAAGGAATTAACCTTTCATACTACTATAAATAAAGGCACAATGAGGTGAGATAAACACACCTCACAATTACACATCTCTCTCTTTCTCTCTACTATTGCCGCACCCTCGGTCTCTCTCTATCCTTTATATGATTCAATAAATTAGGCCTACATCATTTTGATCATTGTGCGAGAATTTTTGTCCACTGACAGAAATAAATAAGATTTTATAATGGATCAAAACAAACACTACAATATTCAACATACATTTTTTTTTAAATCTATTGGTGACTTTATTGTGACAGTCTACTATTTTGAGAGCTGAAAATTTTACAAAGGTATTTCAACCTCCTCTAGGCATCATCGTGCGATTCACCAGAGTCAGAAATTGAACTAGGACGTGCTGCGTGAAATACAGACTTGAATTTCGTCCCCAACATATATGAGTTGACTCAATGAATTTGGATCCCTCTGCATGTTTTACCTAGAAGACTATACATCTTTATATATAAAGCCACACAACCCCTTTTGGGGTCACAAGCTTCACCAAAAAATAAGTGGACATAAATGCTCCTCAAACAAAAAACTTCAAAAGCAGCCCAAAATAATGCATCAAATGTGGCAGTGGTATTTTCGTTGTTTTAATAGTGTTTTTTTAATAATTAATTTTTTTGTACAACTTTATTATTATTATTATTTTTATTATAATTAGGACTTCACAATAGGCTAGCAGCAATGTAATTCAATCAGTTGTTCATTAAATATTAATTTCTCTATTTTTGAACATGTTCAAAACATCTTAAGAGGCGTGTAATGCCGGTTATAAAAAAAGGTCTTTCACATGCACATAATAATGTGATTAAATTAGTTGTCAAATGATTTTTTTTTTTTTAACAAACGATATTATCTACACTAAGGGGGAGAGGGTGGGCTTAGCTTTACAATAGGCTAACAATAATGTGATTCAATCAGTTGTTTATTAAATATTATTTTCTCTATTTTTAATGTAAATTCAATAGAGACCAATTTTATTATGTGAATTCAGCTGCTTTAATTGGTTTATGAGGGGTTTATTCTAGCATAATCTAAGATTATTCATTTACTTCGAATATTTGACTTTTCTTTTGTCAATTTACGCATAAAAATACATTTAAAACGTGTAAGTCGCGCATAGCATGCCGTGATTCAAAAAATGTCTTATGCACGCTCTTGAGCACGTGCTTGAAGGCTAGTGACTTATAATCCACACTGTCCAAAAGAATTGAAAGGTTATCAATGTGCAACGTATTTAATATTCCAAGTTTGATTCCCACCCCTCCTTCCTCATCTTTCCTCCATCCCTACTTCATGTATAGTTATTGAAGAAATTTAAGAGTCATCCATGGATAAATCAATCGCACAACCATGACGGAAAGTTCACAGTATTGTTAATTTGTTACCAAGCTGGGTCAATCACGTGGGTTTGAAGGATGAGGAGCGACGAGAATGGTGGTGTGAGTGATGACTGACGACAGAGGAGGGAAGAAGGGGTCGGTGGAGGCGGCGACAGCCATACGCGATCTTGTCACACCTCAGAGAAGCCAAGGGACTTGGGCTGGGAAAGGTTATCATTAAGAGTAGTGTTAGAGAGTCCAAATTTTTTAAACCAAATTTGCAAACTTAATGATGTGGTTGGAAATGATTGGATTATTAATTAAATGTCGATTAACGTGCTCGTTTCTTATTAGTAACACATTATTTTGTTTGCAATTTAGTTTAAAAAAATTTGGTCTTCCTAATTACTCTATCATTAAAGCTGAGAAAAAAAAAGTTATAAAACTGAAACACTAAATACGTGGCACATTTATAACCTTTGGATTATTTTAAACGATATGACAACTCGTGTATAGTCTTGTACGTAAAAAACATGCAGAGGATTCGAATCTCTCTCATTGCAAACTTATAATTTACACTATGGCTAATTGATTTGCCCTAGAAGTGTCATTTAATCTCACTTATATATCTGATAATAAAAAATTAAAAAAAAAAAAAAAATCTCACTTATATCTAAAATGGTTGTCTCACTTTGTACAATAAAATTGTCATTTTCGTCTCATGTAGTCTCAATTCACCCCATTTTATTTTGACACAATTTTTTGTCTCCAACTTACCTACTAAAACAATCTCAATTCCATTTTTGGTAACCCAAACCTCTATCTGTGTCTCTTGCGGATTGATGCGTAGCTGTACTTGCAGTCGTTGGATCAATGAGTGTGTTGAATTAGATTTTGAAACACAACCCATTAGTTATCGAAAATAGAATTGGGATTGTTTTAACAGAAAATTTGAAAGCAAAGAGTTGTGATACTACACTTTAACTTGACGTTTATTCATTCAATGAAATGGACGAGAGTTAAGTGAACTAAGACCAAATATGACAGATACGACAGTTTCATAGGGCAAAGCGGGAAAAAATCAATTTTATAGGATAAAATAAGGGAATTGTTACTGGCACTTCAAAAATCTCGCTCTCCACTCCAATTTTTTATAATTAGAAAGAACAATACACTTGTGAGAAGTGTAGGATAAAATTTTTGATATGCTAATAATAGTTCCCTAAAATAAAACTAAATGACAGTTTTAGAGACAAATTAATTACATTAAATCTTCTCTATTTAAAATGAGTGTGGCCTTTCTGTAGCTCGAATAAATTTTACATTATTGCCAACATAAAAAACCAGTGTCAGATTTTTATTTATTTTTTAAAAAGTATAAAAAAATAAAAATGATATCGCTATCATGGGCAATACCGACGCGACATTAGAGCAACTCCAGCGTTATAAAGTCCTCCTAAGGCAACTCACTATTGAATAGCCTCCAGTGAACAGTAACTGCCTTTTGCATCTCCACCCCTAAACTGAATAGCCATGGCAATAAGCAATAAAATATTAGTATTTTTTATTTTATAAAATAATAAAAAATAATTTTATTTGTAATTTCAGATATAATTTTTAATCGATATCATTATAGCACGTGTCATTAAATAAGAAATTACAACCCAAAGTATTTGAGAAAATATAAAATTATGGTGTAAGTTGGAAGATAATGATAACATATTTATAGAAAAATTTATTTAATTTTTAATTTTTTTTCGGATTTTTAATTAATTTTTTACTTTTTTTATTAATTTTTTACATTTTTTTTTATTAATATTTACATTTTTATTAATTTTATATTGTGGCTAACATCACTTTGTCGTCAGTCATTCATCACTTGGGCCTCAGGCTCTCGGGCGATGGATTCCAGCCTGGCCTATCCACCGGGCCTCCCCCGAGCCCCATTGCTTACATGGGCTGGAGCCAATTGTTGGGGCAATTGGGTGATTGGAATCACCGGTCCATCGGGCTAAAGAGCACGCTGGACTTGCTCTTATCCTGCACAAGAGTGAAGCCCCTAGTTTTTTACTAGTTTGTTAGACGCGTATCTTGTTTTGGATAACAACTCATGCCTAACGAATTTACTATTTTTGATCTAATAATAAGATGTTTGGATAACAGCTTATACGCAAGGAATTTACTATTTTTGATCTAATTATAAGGTGTCATATGAATAAAAAAACATACATATTATTGGTTTATTATTTGAATTGTATACCACTGAAATGACAATAACGATGAACTCGTTGAATGCCACTGCAACGGTGACGATGAACTCGTTCGATATAGTTGCTTTCATAATAAATGGATCACATGTACACGGACAAGATTTGTCCTAGTCGTTGGCTTTTTCTTTCCTCTCTCTGCTTTGCAGCTCAGCAGACCAATAATGTAGCTTTTATCTTTTTGCAAGAATTTCTACAAATACTATTGAAGTCTCTCTTTCCTGGAAACCACTTAGCTTTCCGTTCACATCACACTTGAATTCCTCGCTTTTGCTCGGAAAAACAAAGACTCTCACACAAGATATATATTCACACACACACACACACACACACACACACACACACATATATATATATAATTGGAATAAGAAGCTCAAGCATTCAAGGTTTCTCTCATATTCTTTCTTCTACCATTTCCTTCAGATTATTCTCTATTACCAGGTACGGACTAGAGGAGCAACGCTATTGTTTTTTTTTTATTTACATTTTTTTGATCACTTGGTTTTCTTACGATATCAAAACTTTGATTCAGTTTATGTTCATTTTGTATATTGTAACTTGGTGGTTCGGACTGGTGGATTATAATAAGACCTGTGTTTAATGAGCTTAATCAAAGTTTGAAATTTGGCTTGTGTTTTTATCATAAAACCCCATCAAACTGATTGAGCTTACAACAGCAACCAAGTCATATTGTACTAAGTGAGGTTGGCTGTATGAGTTCTATCACTTATTGCTTTGGTTAGACAATGGATTTCGAAACGAAGAATAATAGTTTTGCAGTTTCATATATTTTGTTGGTAATATTATGTAATCTATTATTTGTAATTGATGATTAAGCAATGTGTAAATCTTCGCTCTGTTTCTTTATTTTATTTTATTTTTTTTGTATTTTATTTTTTTCTCTTTCTATATAACTTGTTAAAATTTGATGTTTGTTCTGATGGAACTGGATCTTTTGACTCTAAGAAATATCAAGGGTAACATTTTGGTTGCCCAAACCGGTTTGGAAGATTTGTTTTCGGCTAAATGTATTCGGGTTTTCGTAGGATCTTCACACCATATGGTACCGTGTTTGTGTATTTGTACATGTTCACCTCTTTGTGGTGTCTAAAGAGTAAGTCAAAGTGGATCGTCCTTTTATAAAGTTTTAGATCATGGCCAGGGAATTGTTCTATTTATAAAATTTAGACTATGGCAGAGGTATTGTCCTATTATAAAACTGACTATGACACGGGCATCAACTATACATATAAATGAAATTGTACCAAGTATTATAAAGGTTGTTGGTTGTATGACCTGGGTATAATATGTGCATTAGTTCATTTGGGTTATGATCAGGTTATAGTGGGTTGATAAATCAGGTTGGGCATGGACAGACAACGGATCAATCCAACCCAATCCAATATATGACCGAGTTAAAGTTGGGTTGGGTTGGACTGCATTATAACTATATAAAAAAACCCGCTTGTTAGAATTTAAATTCAAGTTGGACATAGACAAATTCGGATTGACCTACCCTCTAGTCCAAACAAGCAAGAAAAGATTGTTTTAGTAAATATGTATATTCCATAAATAAAAAAAGTAAATACGTATTTCCTATGAGACTACAGTAAATAGTTTCCTAAAACAGGTTACTACTGGTGCGTTGTGGCCATTGAGAAATAAAAAAACATTAGTGCTAATTGTGCAATAAGCGTGTTAATCGTGCAGCTCACGCACTTTAATCCTGCTATATATGGACTTTGAACGTGTAATGACCCTGTGAAATTACATTATTTATTAACGTGGCCATGGCATTAATCCTACTTGGCAATGCACCCTGAAATTAGTCGTCCACATTTTGCCAGTCGGGACCATAAGCACGAGCAAGGCACTCGCATTTGTGCGCAGAGCCGCTCGACGGCAGTAATTGCCACATGCGCACTAAATTTGTACAGTTTTGTGCGTTTAAAAGCTGGCCGCCGCCACCACTTCTGTCACTGTCTGTTTTTGAAGAACCTAGTCGTCATGGATCCCGAGAAAATTGCTCATGGGACTTTGTCGGAACAAGAAGAAGAAGTTTGCCCAACCGCTATAGAAGAGGTGGCGTTGGTGGTGCCGGAAACTGACGACCCAACCCTACCGGTGATGACATTCCGGGCGGTTTTCCTCGGCATATCGACATGCACTCTATTGATCGTTCTCAACACATTCTTCTCATTCCGTACGCAGCCGCTGACCATTGCCCCCATCTTAATGCAAATCATCATTTTACCCTTGGGAAAGTTGATGGCTTCCACTCTCCCGACGCGGGAGTACAACCTCCCCCTCCTGAATTGGAAGTTCACCCTGAATCCTGGGCCGTTCAACATGAAGGAGCACGTAATCGCCACCATCTTCGCCAACTGCGGGTTTTCTCCCGGTGGAGGTGACGCCTATCCTATCGGAGCCATTACTGCTATGAAATTGTATTACAAGCAGAGCGTGACTTTTCTTTGCGCCCTCTTCATGGAATTAACCATAAAGGTTGTCTTCTGTGTGTGTATTTTTGTGCGTGCGTAAATATTACAAGGGTTTTCATCTATCTTAATTTCTGGATTTTCTCGATTTTAATTGCAGATATTGGGATATGGGTGGGCCGGAATACTTAGGAAGTACCTGGTTGACCCTATGGAGATGTGGTGGCCTTCCAACCTCGCTCAGGTTTCTCTGTTCAGGTATTTTGCTTTTAGTTCAGTTTAAGGTTTCCCATGTTGAGATTCTTGAAAATACATAAAAGTAATATATAGAAAATTTTATTCCAACCCATATTACGCATCTTTACATTTAATTCAGATTTTAATTGATTTTACTTTCTATGATATATACGTTGACGTTGAAAAAAAATGATATATATACATTGACATTTTTTGGTTAAAAAAATACACTCATGAAATTAGTCAAAACAATTCCAAACAAAAAGACAACAAATAACATTTCACTGCTCACTAGACTTTGTTTATCTAATTTTTTTTGTTCTTCTACGAATAAGTACATTTATTTTCCAACCAAATGGAGTGATTAATTCCGTCATAACGTATAATATGCTAACTATAATTATGGATTTTATGATTTTCTAAAATTGTTTGTTTGGTGTTCCAGAGCACTGCATGAAAAGGACCACGGATCCAAAGGCCTTACACGGATGAAGTTTTTCCTCATAGCCTTGGCAGCGAGCTTCACCTATTACGCACTCCCTGGTTATCTGTTCCGGATATTGACATTCTTCTCTTGGGTGTGTTGGGCTTGGCCGCACAATGTCACGGCTCAACAGATCGGCTCAGGTTACCATGGACTCGGAGTTGGCACCTTCTCCTTTGACTGGGCTGGGATTTCAGCTTATCACGGCAGCCCCCTCGTTGCACCTTGGTCTTCCATTCTCAACACTGGCATCGGATTTGTCTTGTTCATCTATGTCATTGTCCCTATTTGTTATTGGAGGTTTAACACATTCAATGCTAGAAAATTCCCCATATTTTCCAATGATCTCTTCACCTCCAGTGGACAAAAATATGATACTGAACGGGTACTAACACCCCAGTATGATCTTAACATTGATGCCTACAACAGTTATGGCAAGCTCTATCTTAGCCCTCTTTTCGCTTTATCCCTCGGAATAGGATTTGCAAGATTCACAGCAACCCTTAGTCATGTGGCACTGTTTCATGGCGGGTACATACTTTCAATTTTACATAGCAATGACACTTAAAATTTGAACCTACAAATTGAAAACGAGGAGTAAGTTACATGCTGACAAAGTGACCATTGATTTTCTTTTCCTAGTGCTGTGTTAGCACGAAGCAGATCAGCGATGAAGAATGTGAAAGTGGATATCCATGAAAAACTGATGAAACGTTACAAAAAAGTACCTCAGTGGTGGTTCCTCGTTTTGTTTATAGTGAGTGTTCCATTGTCCCTATTAACGGCTTTTATATGGAAAGACGTTGTGCAGCTGCCTTGGTGGGGGATGCTATTTGGCTTTGCCTTGTCTTTCATTATCACCCTCCCAATTGGTGTCATTCTAGCAACCACCAACCAAGTATGTAGTTTTCTATCTTCTCGATGGTTCTTTCATCTCCATTTGGTACTTGTGAGAGGGTGCACAACAATTTATTTACAAAACAATATCATGCATCGTGACGTTTGCATGTCTAAATTAATTTTACATCATATTTAAAATTCTTATGGCTTTTTTCTGTGCAGCAACCTGGATTTGACATCATATTTCAATTCATTATGGGGTATATGCTACCAGGAAAACCCATTGCAAACATAGTTTTCAAATTCTATGGACGAATCACCACCGTCCAAGCTCTATCTTTCTTAGCTGACCTTAAACTTGGGCATTACATGAAGATTCCACCTCGCTCCATGTTCATAGCTCAGGTTAGTTCACATTTTATCTATTATGTTAAACAAGGTCTTTTTCCAGTGTAGTAAAACTAAACTAATGCATGCGAATTCTCCAGCTAGTGGGAACTCTGGTTGCCGGTACTGTCAACCTTGCAGTTGCATGGTGGATGATGGAAGGTATCAAGAACATATGCGACATTGAAGGGCTTAATCCTAACAGCCCATGGACTTGCCCGAAACACAAATTCACCTTTAGTGTTTCTATTCTATGGGGCCTTATTGGACCAAGGCGACTATTTGGACCTGGAGGATTGTACAGAAACTTGTTATGGTTATTTCTTGTTGGAGCTATTTTGCCAGTTCCCATTTGGATATTGACCAAAAGATTCCCAGAAAAGAAGTGGATTTCATTGATAAATATCCCAGTCATTACTTATGGTTGTGCTGGGATGCCGCCAGCTACTCCCACTAATATAGCAAGTTGGCTTGTCACTGGAACCATCTTCAACTATTTCGTGTTCAGATATCGTAAACGCTGGTGGCAAAAGTACAATTATATTCTATCTGCAGCATTGGATGCTGGCACAGCTTTCATGGGTATCCTAATCTTTTTTGCCTTTGAGAATCGACACAAAAGTATTGACTGGTGGGGCTCTGAACTTGACCACTGTCCTCTTGCAACATGCCCTACTGCACCTGGTATTGTGGTTAAAGGATGTCCAGTTATTTGAAAATATAGCTAGTTTTGTATCATGTTTATGTTTCTGTTGTCTGTTAAGTTAGTAGTAGTAAAATATGATCATTTCTTTATTTAGGTATAATTTGGCAACTGTTAGCCTTTCCAATGTGTTGGTTTTGTCTATTGAGATTATGATTTGTTTATCACAACTAAATTTTAGTGTATTGCTTATCATCTCTTCTATAACATATTAAAAAATCACCATTATCCGATCTATGTTGTGACTTCAATTTAAGTAATTGATGTACAGTGGGGCTGCTCTTCTCGGCCAACCTCAATATGTTGGCAAAAACATAAAATTCTATTGCTCAGATGAAAAACTATTCTTCATGCGAGTTATTCATAGCCCTAATTTCGCTCCAACATTTTTTTCTTGGAATTAGAAGTGTACAACGGGTTGTGCTGGTCTGTACAGTATATGAGCACTGCTCATAAAGTAGGTGTTTGGGCTTATATTTGACACCAGGCTTTGTAACGATGGAGGCCCAAAAATACAAAGGCAAAGAAAAGACTGGGCTCGGATAAGTCGATAGGCCTGAGAGGGATTGGAAGTCATTTCAGCAAGGCATAGGCCACATGCCTATGTTTGAAGTGATGGGCAACAAAGGGCACCTCACCATTAGCAAAAAGCAGTTTTCAAGGGTATGGATGAATAAATAAGTGATGACTCACTGCCCTCCGAAAGCCATTAGCTAAAAGCAAAGCTTGGACAGTCAGGCCAAATTATTTATAAAAGTAGAGAGGGACACCAAAGACAAGGACACTCAACCAATCAATCAAAAGACATCCAAGCTTTGCTCTTAGACAAGTTCGTACCCAAAAAGTTGCATTTTGTCCAAATTTCCCCTTTAGTTGTAGATTCCTCATAGAAAGCCCTATTTGTCAAGTTTAGAAGCTTTTCTACCTTCTCCTGGTGTTGTAGTATCGATTCACTCTTGTAAAACCTATTTACTTTTCATTCCCCAATGACTACAACCTTTGTAAAACACAAAGAGAAGTGGTTGCAAGAAGTTGAACCTTGCCTGACAAGGTTATATTTGCTTGAGTCTCTTTTGTTTGTACTTACATATAGTAGATATGTTGTTTAATGCATTTTCCATCATGTTTTAAATTATTTTTGACTATTTCTCCACTCAAAAGTCTCGTTTGTAATCAAATTTGGATAAGTTAATGAACCTGTTTTCATTAAAGCAAACTTTGATTAAGGAAATAGTTGGAAGAGCCTTGAACTCCCTCCATTTTGGACATACAATATCATGACTAAAAGTCCTTGTTTACAAGGCAAGAAAAGAACCTTATACAGACTTAACCAATCTATGACAATCCATTAATAAACAAGAAGTCTAAGTAACTTGTGGTGCAAGTACTCAACTTAATTTACACTTGTACAACAATCTGTTATACAAAGATAACAGTGGCACGCTCAGATCTATGTTAGCTTTGATTGTGGCTCAAGGCCTAAATAAAAGCCCTACAAAGGCACCTTTCAAACTAACGGTAAACTTGTATTGCAGCATACCTTGCTCGACAGGCAAGAAAGAGCAAAAGCCCCGGAAAGCTGTGCGAGGGACCAGATCCAAGATCTAGCCCAAAGAGTAAGCCAAGCACGAAATGATGCAAATTGTAATAATAATGCAAACCAAAGTGCAATGTTGTAATCCCTTGACAAGTTATCCCGTATTTTAAGCTTTTGTAATTAAAGGCAGCCCTTATGCACATATTTTAGCCTTGTATCATTGTAACCGGCAAAGATAACTGAAAGAGTTTGAACCAATGTCCATATTGTCCAATGTCGTTAAAACATCAATCAGTCAAAAAACTTTTTTTTTTTTTAACAAGCAACGATAACATGGTATTTTATTAATCAACACAAACAATTACAAGAGTGTCATTGGGTACATAGCTCTATTGACTAATAAATTGATCTGGAGTGAATTTGCACAAACAGACAAATAAGAGTAAATCCCTAGTAAACTACCACAAGCACAAACACATAATCGCCAAGCGCACAAGTGCCACCAGTACAGATTTGTCACAATAAACGATAGATGCAACAGAGAAATATGGGCAACCACAATGGTCATCGCTGAATAGTGAGGCCACATATAGAATGAGACCACATCAAGTCATCGTTGATAGATGAGACTACATAACGCATTGCACAAAGGCGAAGACCAATCCAGCTAAAACAACAACGCCACCACGGTGCACGTAAGGCTAGTGAAACATAACTACACTACTCCAATAAGGGATTCGTTTGTCAACTCTTCATAATAGGGGATGAGGCACTTAGGCCAAGGCCACCTAATTGTTCATTGGACAATGAGGTACTGGCATCCACATTAAACACCATAAAAGCTAGCTACAATAGGCAGCGAAGCCGCCAGGTCTGAGACATACAAGCCGAGTTGCCAGATCTAAGTGTATATGTCAATGCAGCCGCCACAAGAACCAGGTGAGAAAGGTGGCACCACCATAGGAACGAGTTGGCGAAGGTGGATTCAACCCACCTGCAGCATGAATCCAACCCCACACCAAGATAAACGAGCTCCAAATCAAAAAAATCTTGAAAGGGCATGGCCCGGATCAGGGTATAAGGCATAAATTCATGGAAGCTGCTCACAAAATGGTGGAAGAGAAGCACGAGAGGGGAGATGAGGTAGGTAAAAGCCGGGAATAAGTGGTCGGCGTGAGGCTAAGAGGGAAGAAAGTTATGTATGGCGAGAGGAAAAAAGGTTAAGATAGCGAAGAAGGGAAAATACGAAGGGAGGAAAGGCTATGAGGAGAAAGGGAGAAGCTGCCATTGGGAACCAGCCATAGCTAGAGGCCGACGATGATGGAGGTAGCCGGCTAGGGTTTTGTTAAGATAGAGCTTTAGGATAGAGAAAGGAGAGAGAGATTTTTTTATGGGTGCCTTTGAGCTTTTTTCAGTCAATAAACTAGAAACATCAAGGTGGGTAAGCATTTTATAGGTCATAACTATTGCTTTGAAATCTTCATTTATAGACTCACTATTGGAGGATAAAATAATATACAGTTAATATATGGGAGATTCCACCCCTAATATCACCAAGACATTTGGTGATAAAATCCAACACCTAGTAATAGTTAATCAAATAAGACAATATCAGTGATGTTGGTGATGTACCATGATGGGCCTAAAAAAGTTTATCATGATATTATAGTAGGTTATTCTCTCAACATGTTCTGGCCCGACTTATTTAGCTTGAATCTGCTTCCTTAAGTTGGGTTTTCATAAAGATATGCTAGCTCCAACTTAAGGTATTGAATGAGGCTTTCGAAAATATTAGCGTTGGCTCTAGTGATTGAAAATACTGACAGACTAAGCTCTCAAAAAGATTGGTGTTAGATTCGATATAATAACTTGACCAATTCCCTGTGTGGGAATCCGTTTCCCTTATAATCCTATGTGAGGTCACTCATGAGGAGCGTGTTGGAGAATAGGATCCCACATCAGCCATATGTCAAAATATATAATTAATACACAGGCAATTCTACCACTAACATCATCAAAACCTTTTGTGATAAAACCCAACTAATATAAGTTGGAACAATTTCAACGATCTAATTGATGTTAGTGGTTGACCATGTTAAGCCTGAGACAATTTATCAACTCACAAGAAGTTTCGGGCAGTTCTTTGACTCAACCATTAAGTACAACCACATGATTGTATGCATCTCCACCATTGGCCCCAAATAATATAATGGTAATCATTTGTTGCTTGTCTTTCTATTTAAATATAAATCAACACCAAAATCTCAATCTCTAGATCCAATTGTTATTTAACTCCTCTAAATGTGCCCCTTTCTGGTCATTCGCTTTGAACACAAGAAAAGAAACCATGGAAGTGGAAAGCAAGCCCAAGCTATTAAACAAAAAGAAGAGCGTTTCTCACTCAACCGTTCTCATCGCCATTTGCATCTCTTCACTCTTTCTGATTCTTATCCTATATCTTGCACAACCCTCTCCTTCCTTCTCACCCGCCTTGAAACTCCGAAACTCGGTTAAATTTCTTCCTCTCAAAGACACAAGGTTTGCCAACACTGCAATGAAGGGAAACACTTGGTTTATGAGTTCCTTGAGCGACACATATGAAGAAAATGAATCCGAATACCTTTATTTCCCTTCGGAGGCGTCCAACGGAAGGCTATTGTGCATCAAAGGGAATGACATAAGCGACGGCACTAGAAACTCATATGCCTTGGCATATCCTGAAGGCCTACCAAACTCCACCACATTCTTGAAGGGTCTCGCGTTCGTGTCCGACACATTCTATGACTACGGAAACTTGTGGCACGGGTTAATGGCCATGATGCCTTTTGTCGGTTGGTCTATGAAAAACGGATGCGCAAAGCCGGCAAGGTTGGTGCTTTTCCATTGGGGAGAGCTTAGAGTTAGAGAGAACATGGGGCTGTGGATTCAGAACGTGATGCAAGCGAATTTCGGGCAAGTTCCGGTTGAAGAATTCAAGAAAGGAGAAGGACCTTATTGCTTCGAGAAGGCGGTTGTGATGAGGCATAATGTTGGGAAAATGGGGAAGCAGAAGAAGCTTCAAGTGTCTGACTTGTTGAGATGTAAAGCAAGACAGTATTGTGGCATTAACCCTAATGGCAGAGGCAGAGAGGTCAATCTGAGAGGGGAGCCAAGCATAACGTTGACCTTGCTAATGAGGAATGGATCAAGATCGTTCAAGAATCCGACGGCTGTGATTAATGTGTTCTCAAGGGAGTGTGCAATGGTGGATGGGTGCACATTAGAGGTGGTTCAGTCTGAAGATCTAAACTTCTGTGATCAGGTTTGCTTCCTTTTTTTTCTTTTTTTCTTTTCTTTATTCTGAAGAGCCGAAGTTCTAGGGTTAAACGTGTTTCGTTGGCAAGAATTAGGTGAACTTAGATGGGATAGATGACAGCTATTTCAAGATTAGGTTTGACTAAGATTACGTGTTGTAATTACATATACTGTTATAAGTGAGAATTCTATATTTCAAGTTAGAAGAGTGTTAGCGTCAACCAGTCGTGTAAGTGCATGACATGTTAAGAGAGCGACATTCGCCCATTTCCAATTCCACGCACTTCCTAGTCAAACTTTGTGGCTTAACGTACCAAACTTGGTGTTCTTGAACAGGTTAGACTGATGACAAACACCGATATCCTTGCATCCCCACATGGAGCGCAGCTAACAAACATGCTCTTCATGGATAGAAACAGTAGCGTAATGGAGTTCTTCCCCAAAGGATGGCTGGAGCTTGCAGGGGTAGGTCAGTATGCTCATCACTGGATGGCCGACCTGTCCGGTATGAAGTACCGGGGTGCTTGGTGGGATCCCTATGCCGAAAAAGAATGCCCGGACCCTAAAAAAGAACTGGAATGCTTTCTGTTTTACAAAGATGGGAAAGTCGGTCACAATGAAACCTTCTTTGCAGACTGGGCAAGAAATGTCCTCGAACAAGTACGAACAAGCAAGCTAAAACAAGACATTGAGAGTCCGCAGAGAAATTCAAATGTTTGCCAATGCTAGCTGGCTGAATCAGACAAATATTTACCAACAAACAAGCCGAAAGATTTCACTATTTTGTAACCATATAATCTGTAACAAACTTTTGACGAGAAGAATCGCATCGTTTCATTCTCCACACAAAAATTGAATATGGTATAGAGAGACCAAGATAAAAAACAAATGCCACATACTGCTTACATGATTAGTGGGGTTGTTGCACAATGACGCTCTAAGCACAATCCTTTGAGAAACTCGAACCAAGATTGTTAAGATGTTCAACTTGTTTAGTGAACATGAACACGACGATAGCTTTACAATGAAACAAGTATTTGTGTTGTCGATGAAACCTCTTTTAGCCTTAAAACACAGATGTCTGTAAGGCATGAAGTATCCGAAGTATCTGATCTTCATCTGAACAGTTTGGACCAAAAGTATACCACAAAGAAACAAAGTAGTCCAAAAGCCACTACGTGGACAACATGGTTTGATCCACTCCGGACGATGCTTCTGTTCAATCTCCTGACATTGTTCTTCAACCCTGCTTGACCTTTCAACAACGTCATATGCTGTAACAAAAGAGACAAAGATATGTTTCAGAAAGCTGTGCACGTACCACCCATCATACTGCCATTAGATTTCGTTATTATTCAGAAATTTTCTATCCATCCTCTAACTATAGATTTTCAAAGGTATGGATAGGGTCTTGTATGGGGGAAAAAGGGTTTTTCTCTTTTAAATTTTTAGTTGGTGTGACTTTGCATTTTCCTCGGCCATCTTTTTTAATTTGAAGAATCATGTAGCACTTTAAGCAGTGTATGATGTATAACCAGTGTAGATTGTAGTAGTAATCCATCTTATCCATCATCCCCCTGCAATTCAAAATAAAGTGAAATATGCAAGCAACAATGTCTAGAGTATGATGGCATACCAGCTGATCCAGAAATTCATTCTGGAATTTAGCTTCCGTACCAATAACTTGAGCTACCTGCGCCAAGATAAGAGAACATTTCTTTATTCTACGTAGATTTCTATTGCAATCGAACTGCTGAAATCAATTTTACAAGTCATGATGCACCACAATTAGGCTATAAGATGAATTATGAAACAAACAAATGTACAGAGGCCAAACATGAAGGCATTCGAATTTATGCAAAACTCATTTAGTTTAATCAGATGCCGATATTGAACAGGCTTCAACCACTAAATTAGATATCTATAACCAAGCAAAGAAGTAGATTACAAGCCCACCCCGCATGAAAACCATCCTCTCAAAATCAAAAAAGAGGACACAATACTATACACAATAGATACTTTAACAAGGTTCCTTAAATACTTCTATAATAATTTTAAGGCTGTCACAAATCTAACACCGGTCGCTGAAACCATAGACCAGATTCCAGATTGAGAAAAGGAATGCACTGCACTGAAGCCCTCCTCAGAGTAGAGGAATTATGTAATAAGCAATGTATTAAAAGCGTGAGGCGTGGACGAGGCGTCGGAGGCGAAGCCCGGCCTAGGCGTGAGGGTGAGGCGTGAGGTGAAGCCTTATAGGATTAAATTTTTTATATATATATGTTTTATATATTATACATATAAGTGTATAAAAAATAATACTATGTAAAATAAACATCCATTCTCAATTTTATCATTCAAATCCATAGTCATTCAAAAGATAATATCATCTAAATTCATCATTCAAAGGTAATATCATCCAAATTTAAAATTGGAAACCTTACTATAATTCTGAAACGAAAAGACCTATATCCCATTTTCCATTAAATAGGCAACCTCATTTGTCAGTTTCATCTCCTCTCCCTCATTAGACAACTTTCCAAACAAGTCCCGACTCGGGTCCCACATTCCAATATCAAACCCACATTAAATAGGTATCCTTCTCCCATCCCCTTGAGCCTTTAGCCTCCTCCCTCCTCTCTGTTTTTCTGCTTTCCCCAGAAAAGTTTATCGCCCAGATTTATTTCCTACTCCAGAAAAGCTTCCCCAGTCCACTGCTCCAGATTTATATCGCACCCAGCCCTATCCCAGAATGCTCCACAGTTCACACCAGTTAAAAAAATAAAAAAAAAAAAAAATCAAAAAATCAAATCCCTAACTTTTTCAGAATTTCAGAAACCTTAACCTTCAAAATTGGGGATTTGTGGGCTTGCTGACGGTGGCAGGGTGATGACGGCGGCGTGGCGACTGGGAAAGGACGATCGACTGGGGTGACAGTGGCTGTGTGTTCTGGCACACGGGAGAAGTGGGTGAAGAAGGCAGACGATCGAAGGTATGGTGGAATGTGGATTAAAAGTGGAATCTAGACTAAAAACCCTTACCCAAACGGCGTCATTTTGGATTGGGGTGGTTTTTTTTCTTTTTTAAAAAAAAGGGCAGACAAGGCGCCTGGGACGCCTTGAGACGCGCCTCCACCGCCTCGGCGTCTCTGGCGAAGCCTTTCGCCCACTCCAGTAAAACAGAGGCATTAGCCTTAGCGCCCAGCCTCAAAGGCGCCCTAGGCACGCCCCAAGGCTAGTTTTTTAAAACATTGATTCCAAATAAGTAAAAAAATCAATAACCAGGTCATTGGATCTACCATATCATAGCTATCATTCAGCAAGCACCAATTAATTTATGACCATGATAACAGGTGCAATGCAAGTGAATAATTACGACTAAAAATCCAAATGAGAAACATATGGCCCAACATTACATCCTTCAGCTAATAGCAACAAAGACTGAAAGTAAGAGCCAAACCGTGGTAAAAGGTTAAGTGCAAGTATTTAAATTCAGACCTGTCCTGGACCATTAGGAAAGATACATGAATCTGTTCCACATAGCAGGAATGCCAATATATAACAATGACGGGACCAAACCAATATATATTAACATTACCAAGGTGTACCAACATGAATTCAAATGCCCAAACAAAATACTCAAAAGTAAAAAGAAATTTGGAGTGCGTACATTTCTCAATCTTCTCACTTGGTTGTGGAGGCCGTTGATGTCTTCATCCAAGTCAGCATGCATTGGATCAATCCTCAATTGGATTTCGTCCATGTTAGCCGCTGGTCTTGGGTTAAGACCCTCCCTGAAGAATCATCATTAATACATTTACACTGAACAAATTCAGAAAAAATAGAAAACCTGTGTGAAATTAATACCTTGATCTGTAGGGGGCAGCATTTCCATAGCCTGCCATTAGAAACCCTAGAGTTTGTGTTTGGTGAGCTCGAGTAAGCAATCGTCTTTTATTTCAAATTCAATGGGTAAATATGTTTTCTTGATGATTGCCCACTGTTAGATTTTGAGTCTTCAATATCTGACACACAAGGATTTTTGTTATAAACCATAATTTTAGGAAGATGGACTGCCTCAAAATACATGTTACTTTCATCTTTAAGAGATTTATAATACGCCAAAAAAAGAATTTCCCCAAAATCTCTCTGATAATATCATGAACAATGAAGCTTCAACTACAAAATTGTAGATAAAATTCAAGAAGTATTTAAGTGTACATAAAAACCATGATGTGCATAGATCACAAGGTCCAGGTCAACCGGAATCCAGCCCGGAGTTTGCACCTAAATTCCATCATTAGAATTAATCTTTAAACAGGGTACCAATTTAAATTACCCAATAACAAAACCATTAGGTTAACAGGGAAGTCACATAATTTCCTATATAACATAATGATAATTTGACTGAACCAGAAAACCCCCAATTTGGATGACTGAACCCAATACCTCCACAACCAAATCTCCCATCGGAAACCCTAATCAGACTTATTACCCAAACAAAGGCTGATCAAAACCCCCAAAAAACTAGAGCTCTGTTTCAATCAAATCTCCCCCCCCCCGCCCCCAAAAAACAATTCCTAACCAAAATTACCACCGAAATTGCAACATAATTTGTAACTAATCACAAATGAAATTCAAATTGGGAAACTGGCAAAGGAATCTGATGGAGAAAGAAAAATAACATAATTTACAGAAGAAACGAAATAAAAGAGGCGAATGGCAGTACCTTCGTCGGCGATTAGACACGCCGGCGGCGAATGATGACAGCAAAGAGGTTCCTGGACAAGTTGGAGAGAAAAGGAGGAGCCAGAGAAATGGAAAAATCGGCAACCTCGCGTCGGACCAAGTATAGAAGCTGCTATTTCGAGGAACGAGTCTCGAAACCATTTGGGTGTTTCCATTTTTTTTTTTTATATTGGTAATAGCATTTTGAATAGGATTTGGATCCTCTCCAAATGGTCCGAATCCTCTTGACCAGATAACAAGGATCGTTTGATTTTGATCCAACGGTTACAAATAGAGAATTCTTTTAAAAGTTATAATAATTGTAGATGTTGAATCAAAATCTAATAGTCCATGTTATCTGCTCAAGAGAGGATCCAAATCCTTTCGAATTGAATAGTGTTTTGCTGCTTACGCATGTCTACAAATCACAACGTGACATGTGATTTAAATAATTAATTGGTGGCTTTGAAGTTCAAATAATTCATGAAATTGGCATAATTATTTACTTTAATCCTTAAATTTTGAAATTAATAGGAGTGGTCTCTGAGTTTGTTATCCTTTAATCATTTTGATCATTCATGAAAATCTCCATTAAATAAGGATAAAATAACAAAAAATACGTTAAACTTTTGTCAAATCATAGTTGATGATGGACAAACTTAGAGACCACTTATCAATTTCAAACTCAGGAACCAAAATGAAGAATTACCAATTTGATCGTTTGGCTAAAAAACCTTAACTGAAACAATAGTCTACAAATAGACCATAACAGATTAAAAGGACCTTAAAATACACTACATATCGTGGCAAAGACATGAACAAGGTTTGTAAAGATTTAACATGTGAATTCCCCAATATCGATTGTTGTGGTTCTAAACCTAGTGTTTGGGCTAATACGGCTGAGACTGACACGACCTTGTTGACCGACCGTGGTTTGCTAGATGGCTATTTTGAAGCCAACTTGGAACCTTTTTTGGTCCAACTTGTGGAGCCAACACGGTGCATTTTCTTGTCCAGATTTTGGAGGCAAACAAGCATGGCGTCTTTGTGGTCTCTCTTTCAGAGCCATCTTTGTGGTCCATCTCTTTTAGAGTCATCTTTGTAGACGTAAGCAGATGTAGACAGGAACTTGGGTGGTCTCAGGACCTTCCGGAGTTTGGAAAAAACGCTTGTGAGGATATTCTGGGAACCCTTTCATCGTTTGGAGAGGTTGGAAGTTATTGACTGCAGGAGATTTGTTTAAAGGTTCATTCCTGGAGCAGTTTTAGCCTAACTAAAATTTTGGTATATCCATGGAGGAGGCGTGCAGCGGCATAATCGGTTGAAACCTTTTTTATTTTTCTCAATACCTCGTTGTTGCTTGCTTTTACTAATGTTAAATGAAACTAGTGTTTTGGATGTTGGGGTTCTTCAAACCACATGGAATCATTTACTCTATCAAATTTAAAAGGATTAATCCCACTAAGCTCACCTTTTTTTTATTGGGAGTTTTAACGAAAAACCCGCAGTACTCTTCACTTTAACGAAAAATCATATTTTTACACTAAAAAGTCAATCCTGGTAATATTCACTTTACCCTTTATTTTGTCCTTATCGTTAAAACTCAAAATTTTCAAACTCTTTTCATTAATTTTTCTTTTTTTATTATTTTTTATTTACATAACTTGAACGTTATAGCCAAAAATTCAGAAAGTGCTCTTTTTTTTTTTTTTTTTTTTTTTGTCAAAAAGAAAGAACTCTTTTTATTCTATGTGGAATATAGAAAGCTTTCAACCCTTATAAATAAAAACTAATACAGGCAGAGGCTGTCATGCATTATAAACTTGCACACTTCAAGTCCCAACCCTAACCTCAAAGGGTTGTTTGGTGTTCCAAATTGGAAGACGAGCTCTAATATTTTGTCATTGTCTAGGGTTGTTTGGTGTTCCAAGAATATAATGTTGAAGAAAGTTGAGATTTCACCATAAAATTAATTGGCTAAATGAAAAGTGGCCAATCTCGTATAAGCACATGCAAGATCCTTTCTTTCCCAGATATGAGATTCATTTTCAAGCCTATCACGTGAACAACATAAATTGGATGACATGAATCACGTGTGATCCTTAAGTTTCACGCATGGGATAACTTGCTTTGATATCATGAAGAAAGTTGAGGTTCCACCATAAAATTAATTGGCAATATGGAGAGTAGCACAATCTTTCATAAGCACATGCAGTGTTCTTCCTCGATGGATCATTTGACGGGATTGCCAACATTGGACAACTATAGGGGTCAAATTGTAAAAATAAATTTTATTAAATGGGTACTTTAATAGAAATCCAACCAAATGTTAAGGACCAATTTATAATTTAAATCGATCCATTTTTTCAATGGCGCGCACATGGAGAGAAGAACACACGCGGGGTCAAAGCTTGCGTTCTCAAATTTCCCTGACGATGACGTCATCCCTCGCCTCAAACACCGTTATTCACATTGAACGAGGGAGAGCCCCACACGACGTCGTCAAGGCCAAACTCGCCCTCAAACCTGGACCTGTTAAATCCAACCAAATTCCACACGCGTTCCATCGCTCCTCCCACACTACCGGAGCTCCCGAGAAGAAGAAGAACAACCTCGTCGACCGATCGGAATATTCTTATTCTCCTTATTATCTCCGAAAAACAGGAGAAAAAGAGAACATGGGAAGCCAAGGAAGCGAAGGAGGCGGCGGCGGGTGTTCGAGGAAACCCAGGTTTCTGTGCCTCCATGGGTTCCGAACGAACGGAGAAATCATGAGGAAACAAGTGGGAAAGTGGCCGGAATCGGTGCTGGAGAATTTCGACATGGTTTATCTCGATGCGCCCTTTCCGGCCCAAGGTAAATCCGAAGTTGAAGGCATTTTCGATCCTCCTTATTACGAGTGGTTCCAATTCAACAAGGTAAAAAAACAAAAACAAAAACAAAAACAAAACCAAATCCCAGATTCTTGTTCTTGCTTTTTGGGTTTTTTTTTTTTTACTTTTTTGTGGACTGTATTTTTTTTTTCCACAGGAATTTACAGAGTACACAAACTTTGATAAGTGTCTGGAATACATAGAGGATTACATGATTAAACAGGGACCGTTCGATGGCCTTGTTGGTTTTTCCCAGGTATTTATTTCACCTTACCACTTTAATCCTCTGAACGGTCACAAAAATTTGTAACTATTGTAGTGAAATCTGAGATGTCATTTTCGTTTCGGAAATCCCATGAAATGGAGGTTTGCTTTACTTTTTGTTCCTTATGTGTTAGTAACACGTAGCATAACTAACGTTCTGCATTCTCGTTCTTTGTGAGTAAATATAACATTTTTTCGTGTTTTAATCAAAAGCAAAACGTTTTTAGCTGTTTGAGTTATAAGTCGCTTATAATTTACAATAATTTACTACAGAATATTTTTAACCACCTGATCTATAAGCAATTATAATTTCTTTTATCTTTTAATATGGTTTTGATGAATACAGGGAGCAATAATATCGGCGGGGCTGCCGGGGCTGCAAGCGAAGGTACAGAGAAAAGAGCAGATATTTCAAGTGTTTAGTATAATTTAATTTAATGAAATGAAAGGTGACGATGGAATTGAAGTGCGGTCGTTTCGGTTTGCTTGCAGGGTGTGGCATTGACCAAAGTTCCCAAAATTAAATTCTTGATAATAATTGGAGGAGCAAAATTCAAGTCACAGGCAGTGGCTGACGATGCTTATTCCTCTTCCATTCAGTGCCCCTCCCTTCACTTTTTAGGTATTTTTCGTTTCCCTTCTTTGGTCAATTTCCAAATGCACAAAATAACTTTGTTAGGTGCACAATCAATCGACGATTCAAAGTTGTTCAAGTCTTTTGGTTCAACGAGTTTTATATTGTAGGACATTAAGTATAGGTTTTTTAGTCAAAATGGTTCCTGAAATTGACCTAACGTCTTATTTTGGTCCCTAACAACGAAAATCAATAAATGTGGTCCCTGATTTTGAACGTTAAACATCAATTAGTCATTCTATTATGATTTCGTCACACCCACACCAAGTCACCAACTGAGTTCTTAATCATATAGAACCGGGTAGGTGTGTGGATTTGGAGTTGGAACTATATTCATTTGTCAATTCTTATATGTTATAGGACTCACTTCAATTAACGATTAACAGTCGTTCAAGTGTGGGTGATTGTCAATTCTTACATGTCATAATTCTGATAATTTAGAGCTCGGTTGTTGACTTAGTGTTACGCGTATTTCCTCACCTAACAATTAGCATGCGCAATCTGCAAGCTGCAAACTGCAAGCCATATTATTGCAATCCTGGTCAAATTTGTATTGTTATTAAATGGATTTAAGCATTTGGTTGGTCGCATTTTCCGTTTCCATTGTTTAGTCAAACTGCAAAAGGAGTAGATCTTTGCTTAATTGGTTCTACATAGGAGGACAATGACTTGTTCTAATCAACGATACAAAATCATCTATTAGTGTTGACGGTCTACCTTCCAGTCGAGAGTTCCGCATTGTTAAACCTTCTTAATATGTAGAATCATCTACGGCCTTGAGATGTTCGTTCGTGGATTACATATTTCACGACTCATTTCAGTTAGCAGTTCAGAATCGTTGGTGTTGGAGTGACTTTAAATTCATATCCCAATTAGGCATGTTATGCATTGGACTTGATTATTTACCAGTGTGTTATGTATGTGTTGCAGGAGAGATGGACTTCTTGAAGCCGTACGGGCTTGAACTGTTGGAACACTGTGCAGATGCTTCGGTGATTCATCATCCGAAAGGCCACACTGTTCCGAGACTTGACGAAAAGGGTTTAGAGACGATGATGAGCTTCATTGACAAGATTCAGAAGATATTGGCAGAGAAAGACCAACACTAGCGGATACGTGTTCAATTTAAACGACGTCGTATTTATTTTTGTTGATATTATAATATTGGCGCGATTTAAAAGCCAATTTAGTTTCTAAATTGTGTCAAATGTTTTTAACAAGAAAAATTAGTAGAGAATTGTATTATGTTTTGTCTCTATAATTAAGTTTGAACTCAATATTCATACAGAACTCAATTGAGGCTACAATCGCTGATACACTACAATTTTAATTACAAACTTACCAGCAATATGACACAATTCTTTAGCGACGGATGACCGAAATCCAACCAACCTGAAAATTTTATGCTCACAAACACTAAACCTCGGAAGTTGTGGATGTACCACATGTTGAATCTCACATCGGTTGTAATAAAAAGATAAGTAATAGTTTAAATATCCTAATTCCACTTTAACGAACAGTGAGACATTTTATGATAAAACTTCATACCTGAAGTATTGTGCATCTGATGATTGACAAGTTGATGATGATATTGGTGCTGTTGAAAAAGGACATTCGGCCCGTCTCTAAAAAATGCACTACTAGTCTGATAAATGCTTGGCACATAGTTTATCTAGTGTTTTTTTTTTTACTGGAAGTGTATCATTAGCGACAGTAGTTCTTCACTGTGTCACGTTCGGTTGACACTAATGTGAACTTTGCCTGCTACCCGATCTTTGCCAATCGTCACAACCTCACACACAACTCGAAGAAGAAGAAGAAGAAGAAGAAGAGGCGAATCTGTGATGCAAAGAAAGCAAGCTCTGCTCGCAGTCGCAGACCAATGTGGTCATTGGCACGAAAAACCAGAAAAATGACACGTCTCCTCATCCTGACCCAATCACTCTCTTCTAATCCCATTCCCAAACCCACCATTTCCAACGCTTACACCTCTTTCCACATCCCTCCCTCCAGTCTCTCTACCTCTGTAAGCTTCTAACTCTCTCTGTCTCTCTCCAACCAGAAATTCAGTGAATTTATATGTTGTATCGTTAAATTTCCAGGCATTTCTTCAACCAGTTCGGAGCCCTGCAATTCGTGCGTTTTGTTCGAACCCCAGCGGTGCAGCGGGAGTTGGGTCAGTAATCGCAGCACCCAGCATGCAGAATCCGGAGGATATATCGTACCTGACGCAGCGTGAAGCTGCTGAGATCGATGAGGTTCTCATGGGTCCTCTCGGCTTCAGCGTCGACCAGTTAATGGTCAGCCACTCTTCTTTTTCCTTTTTTTTTTCGTAATTTTTGTACGATGGGTTCGGTTAATAGTGAATTGTTGACGATCTCATTTCTGGGTTTTTGTTCAATTTTGTAGGAATTGGCTGGTTTGAGCGTCGCCACTTCCATTGCAGAGGTAAATGCTTTTCTCTTTCTTTACAGTTTGCTATGTATTGTGTGACCAATTGAATGAACTAATTGTTTTCGGGTTTCGGATATTCGCATCCCACTTGTCTTCTTGTTTATTACAATTTTTTGATTGTTGCTGTTCTTGACGATGATCATGCACATGTACTACCAATTGAATTGAACTCATTTTTTTTCGGATATAAGTATCCCACTTGTTTTTTTTTATTTCATTGACTATTTCGTGATGCTTCTAGGTGTTAAAAATGTTCATTTAGTGGAGTGCTGAGGAACTGCAGTCGGGTTACATGATGGTTTATATTTGTTTCTATATATTTTATTTGACAGGTCTATAAACCGAGTGAGTATAACCGTGTCCTCGCAATTTGTGGCCCTGGAAACAACGGTGGTGATGGTCTTGTGGCTGCTCGTCACCTGCATCACTTTGGATATAAGCCGTCTGTTTGTTATCCAAGGCGTACTGCCAAGCCTCTTTATGCTGGTCTTGTTACACAAGTATGGAATACAACTTAAAGTTGAAAACTCTTGAATGCGGGGTTATATTATACATACATATATATGGGGGCTGTTGGATTTGTCTCATAATCATTATTTTGGAAGATGTTCTTATATGATGGCATAATTTTGCAGCTGGAATCACTCTCAGTCCCTTTCATCTCAGTGGAAGATCTGCCATTGGACTTGTCAAAGGACTTTGACATTATTGTAGATGCAATGTTTGGTTTCTCATTCCATGGTAATTATTACTTATTTCGTTCTGGGCAAATCGATTTTTCTGTAATTAGAAAGCATGCCAATACAAATTTGTTGACACAATCATTCTGATTCTCCTTCAATTGTTGTCCCAAGTATAAGAAACTGACATGGTAAGTCGGAAATAATTTACATCCTAAACATTCTAAACATATGAATAGTGGCACCTAAGATAACTTTGCTCTGCTGTCTGTCAAAGGAATGTCTGGGTTGTTATTTCTCTCATAAAGTGTCAACATCAAATTTGCTCAACTGGATAGGAAGACTTAACAGACCTCATCCGGTAGGATAAACTATACTATTCTATGGCCGTTCAGCTTGATGGCATCTCAGTTATGTTGCTATTGGATCATTATATTGGAATCAAACATAAGTACTTTTCTCCGACCAAGAACAAAACAGAAGAAAAGACTAGGTCTTTTCTATGAATTTATTGGTCATAGTCAATTCCCACTTCTTTAGTTCATTCATGTTCAAATCACATGTTGCCACAATTATGACAACTTTATAAGAATTCAGTGCAAAAGTTAGTTGTGGTATTCATGATGGGGTCCATTAAAATTTCTGAAAATGTTAGGATTAAATCTGACTGCTCAATTTTCTCAGATAAGTTATAGGCCTTCAACAAAATCTTAACCCAACAATTGATTTATCAGTCTTTTCTCCTTTTTATATGTGCAGGACCCTGACATCAAACCACTTAATAATTATCATCCTGATTAGAGTTTCTTAACTTGTTGATGATTGTGGTTTATTTTTCGTTGGGTTATATGATATATCTAACTGCAATACTTTTGTAATACTTCAGGTTCCCCAAGGCCTCCTTTTGATAACCTGATCCAAAAGCTTGTTTGTGTAAATAAATATGACCAAACTTGCGAAAAGTCGTCTGTCATTGTTTCCATAGATATTCCATCTGGGTGGCATGTCGAAGGGGATGGTGGTGTTGAAGGCATTAAGCCTGACATGTTGGTATGTTGTAATAACTCTCAATGTAGTCTTGGCTACAAATAATTGCGCTTTGTGATTGGTTTTTTAAATTTACATCTATTTATATGTACATGTGTATTTCTTTATATACAATAAGCCATCCTGTTGATGCAAACTTGCTACTTTCCAGGTTTCTCTGACTGCTCCAAAGTTGTGTGCGAAGAAATTTTTTGGTCCACACCATTTTCTGGGTGGTAGATTTGTCCCACCATCTATTGCCGATAAATATAAGCTTCGCCTTCCACCATATCCAGGCACTTCTATGTGTGTCCGTATTGGAAGGCCTCCACAAGTTGATATATCAGCTCTAAGAGAGAACTATATTTCTCCTGAGTTTCTTGAGGAACAGGTGGAGGCTGACCCCTTTGATCAGGTACAGATTCAATGTCCAAGTCTAGCTGGTTTCAATTATGTCAAATTTAGTTGGAAAAGGTGTCCCTCATTTTTTACAGTAAGCCTTTAATTATTTTACAGTTCCGCAAATGGTTCGACGATGTAGTGGCTGCTGGTTTGAGGGAACCAAATGCTATGGCATTGTCAACGGCTGCCAAGAACGGAAAAATGTGATATCTGTTTCCTTTGTTACTAACTTACTATGTATCTTTTATCAACAGTAACTTATGTTTCATATGTTATTACATGTTGGACATGGCTATTTTATTGCTTTCATCATAGGTTCTTAAGTTTCGTTCTTTGCATTTTTCTTTTTGGATATTAAAATGATTTTTCTCATACATGTATTATAACCTGTTAATAGTTTACTCAACATAAATTAGTTTCTTCTACAGCTCGTCACGAATGGTATTGCTCAAAGGATTTGATAAGAACGGTTTTGTCTGGTTAGTATCCGACTGTTATTATTGAGGCTGTACACATATCAACAAGGAAGATATGATGTTATTAATGAAAATGCTTATAATATTCTCAATTCAATGGTATTAATTTGTACAGGTACACAAACTATGAAAGTCGAAAGGCACATGAATTGTCTGAAAATCCTCATGCATCTCTTCTTTTCTACTGGGATAGTCTTAATCGGCAGGTAAATTTTTTTTTTTTTTTTCACTTTGAGGCTAATGCTTTTAGAATTAGCCTATAGTGCTTGTGTGCCTAGGTTAACCTACTTTTTTTTGGCCGTACATTGGTTTGTACTTGGTGGCTTCCTAATAAATATTTTAGCTTCTGACATCAGAAAAACTGGATGGGGGCTTCTGTTTTGATGATCTTCATGTATGAAGATCGTCTCATAACATCATCTTTGGTTTATAGGTAAGAGTAGAAGGGTCTGTGCAGAAAGTTTCTGATGAGGAATCTGATCAATACTTCCATAGCCGTCCTCGAGGCAGTCAGATTGGAGCAATAGTTAGCAAGCAGGTTTGTTTCACCTCTATCTTCTCTTATATTTAATGAATTCACTACCCTTGATAGGACACACGTTCTTTCTCGATTGCCGCATAAATTTTGTATAGATTTTGAAGGCTCGCAAATTTTCCTCCAGAATCAGTGGAAGTTATATGTAATAAAGTTTAAACTGATAATATGGGAAGTAATTTCCTTGCACCTATTGTCACCCCCTGCATACCCTGTATATTTCTGGTCTTTGGATTGAATAGATTAAGGGTGAGTCAAGGGACAAAAATAAACATGGGTGTGCATAAGGAGAAAAGGGGTGTGAGGAAATAATTTTTTGATAAGTAACTTCTTTCACTGAGACTCTTCTGTAGGTTGCTTTCCATTTTCCAATATAAATTTACCTATATTATCAACCCAAATTAGTGTAACTGTATGGCCAGTGGTAGATTAGTTGTTTGGTGGAATCTTAAACTGCGAGCTAGACTAAATTGTAAAATCACTTGAAAGGTAGAAAAAGGTTATGCAATTTATGGGAAGTAAAAGGTGAAAAATTTACAGTTTGATTATCATTTGTGCTACTATTCCATTTTCTTTCTCTATTTTACCGATAGTATAAATTTTCTCTAAGGAATTTAAATAATTGGTATATTCTTACCCAGAGCACTGTTGTTCCCGGAAGGCATGTTCTGTATGACCAATACAAAGAACTAGAAGAAAAGTTCTCTGATGGGTAAGTAATATGGATATCTAAGAGCTTTATGCAAATATTCACAGATAATTGTCCTTGCCCCAATCCCTATAACCATCTTATATGCCGCATGGATCATAGGTGCAGCTGTTTGCAATAAGTTTACAGTCTTCTCCGAACAACCTTAAAATAGATTGGAAACTAACTTGCATTCTATTTATGTACTCTGAAATTAGATTCCGCTTGTTTTTTCTTGGTGCAGAAGTTTAATTCCAAAACCTAAAAACTGGGGAGGATACAGACTTAAGCCAGAGATGTTTGAATTTTGGCAAGGCCAAAAATCTCGTTTGCATGACAGGTGGTTTCTATCCCCTTTATGATGGCTCGTTCTTCCATTTCTTTTGCTTGAGTGTCGACAGATAGCCTGTAACAAATGCATGGAGCAGATATGGGCTGAAAAAGGAAAAATTAAAAAAAAATTGGTTCTGGATCCTGGACACGTATAACTGTTTAGAAATCTGTACTATTTTCCTTCCACTGGCTTGGATATGAACTTTAGCTCAGATATAAGTTTGGTTGACGGATTGACTTGGTACTAGCAACTATTGGTTTTTGAGTCTGTTAATAAAAGAATTTTTCTTAGTTGTGTTTTGAACAATGATGTGATGGAATAAGAGTTAACTATATGGATGTGCAACTGAAAGGAACATAACATATTTTGCTCAAACGTCACAACGTATTTTTTCTTGATAGGTTACGATATTCTCCTGAAGAGATCAATGGACAACAAGTGTGGAAAATTGAGCGGTTGGCGCCCTGACAAGTACTTTCAGCATCTTCATCGTGAAGTTCCATCATTCAGGGTATTGTATACTACATAATTACTTGCCCTGTTAGTTCATTATTGTTCTCCTTATATTGGCAACCAACATAAATGTTTGGCACACGGTGCATAGCTTGTCAGTTGTCACGTACGATTGGAAATCCACATGCAATTGAATCTTTTTGCACTGCAATACTGTGCTCTAGTATACCACTTTTTTTAGTGAAATACATTTGTTACGGGTCAATATGGAAAGTGATGTCAAAATCTGTGATATAATGGCATTGCTTTGGCAGGCAGGCAGTGTCAAAACAACCACCCGAACATTTGCAATCTTTCCTTGTAATAATGAATATTATTGGAAGAAACAGCTGAGTTTATGTTCTTCAGATAAACCCTTTTGTGCTAGGGTCGTAGTATTCCCTATATCTCCCAGTCGTAGCTAAAGTTCATGTTTCCTCTCCTGATATTCTTTCGTCTAGCGCCTTATTCAAAGCACTACATGTAAATTCTGGATCAGTTTAAGCCCCAGCTCAACTTTTTGTTCCTGTTATATGAAAATTAAAAGGGCGATCGTGGGATGGGATGTAGGAAGGGTATCTAAGTTCTGAATGGTTGGTAGACCCTTGTTTTTCAGATAAGGAGGCTGAAGGGGAAAGAGTAGGTTCGAGCTTAAGTGTAGGGTAAATTGTCGCTGTCATTGGAATTACCGGAACTGTAAGCTGTCTTATGTAGCAAATTTGTAGGATAAGGCGAGCATGCGCAGCGACGGAAACTGTGAGAGAGTTTCAACTTTTCTATTGTCTCCTCACGAAGGTTTGTCGAGGTTTAGATGTGGTGGCCATCATTGAACACTACCACCCTTCCTTCGGGCCGCAGTCGTGTAGTAGGAGTTCGAAGTGTGACACTTTGTCACATGCAAAGATAGAAATTGCTTTTGTTAGTGGATCAAAAAGTTGCACTGTTTTCATAATTGGCTAACAAATTTTCGTTTGATATTTACAAGTAGACTTTGGCAACGGATCATGTTTGTCTTGTTTGTCTCTTTTTTTGTGTCATATCCGTTATCTTAGCATATTGAGTCGTGTCAAATCCATTATCTTAATGGGTTCTTAATAGTGACTCGATAACGGCTCGACTTGTTAACTAGTTGACCCAGAACTGGTTAACGGGTCATGCAAAATATTGTCATGCCTAATATCTAGACCTGGTAAATGGGTCAAATCGTTTACGTTTCATACCATTATCTTAACGAGTCCTTAACGGAAGACCGGATAACGACCCGATTCGTTAACAAGTTGATCCAGAACCTATTATTTTCGTTTCATTTTGTGTTGGATTAACGGGTGAGGCAAGAAATTGTCAGGCCTATCCACAAGTAATAGTGCATAATAAGTTAATAAACTTGTTAATTTTAAAGCGCACACCTTTTTTATCACACACCTTTGTTTAATTATGTCCGTTGATTATGTATAATTTATTGAATCTGACAATAAAAATTAAATAAGGATAGTAAAAAATAATGTGAAAATCACCTCCCATTTTAATTTCTTTTTTTTTTAAATTATACCAAAAGAAAGTTGAGCTTCTTTTTGCTCAACCTGAAACTTCTTTTTTTTATAATGTTTATTTAATGCATGCTTCTTCTGAATTCTTTAATTACATTTATAATCATGCTTTTCTAAAGTTGGACACTTATTTGGCAAAAACTTTTTATTAGTTTGTGAAATAGTGGACAATGAATTATTGAGATTTCTCAAGCTTAAACACTTGAAAAATGCTTAAAAGCTTCCTACCTTTAATTTGTAGGTTTCTTTAACCCATGCTTCTCTTCATAATATAAATTAATTAATATTGCTTATAGATTTAATGATCACGATTCATGACCAAATCGGGTTCCACCATGAAAAATTTTCAAAAAAGAAACTCAAATTTCTTTCCATGGATCTTTTGACCAGCTGAAGAAAACTGAAGGCTGACACTTATTCATCTTTCGAGGGTCAATTTGATGGAAGATGACCACACCACTCACTTTAGCTTTTAAGAGGGTTGTGGATTTTCCTTCTCTATAATGTAGGGGACTGCATCGGAATTTCTGGTTGTTCGATTTTTATTCGTTAGATGTATTGGAATTTCCGATTGGTTAATTCTTATTCGTTAGATTTTACATTATAATTATTAATTGCTACGATACATGTCACAGATCGTAATATAGTAAAAGTTTTGCTATCATGTATATATTTATTGAATGGAAGAGTAAATCAAAGGGTGTATATACAAGTAGATATATCTGGACGACACAAAAGATTTCTCGTCCATGCGGCACGTTACCCATCGCCCGTATCAGAAAGATCCTAAAGAAGAAGTAGAGGTAGGGAAATATATTTAAAAAGAATTCTAGAGGAGTATTGATTTGAAGATTCCCTCCCTCCCTGTCTCTTACAAATCATGCATCTAAAAAGGCCTGTGTTCCTCGAGTTGGCAAATCTGTCTGATCAAACTCATCGAACGGCCCTTGAAAATTCTGATATGCTAGGATCTATTTGAAGGCCATTTGATCCCCTGAGGATGTCACTGTTTAGTGAACCCATGGGCAGGAATCAGGAGAGAAACTGTCATACAATTAATATGTTGTTCGAGTAGCACCACAGATGACACAGATGATTGACATGTATGTAAATAATACATACATCATTTGTTAAATAGTTGTTACGTGGTATCACCGATTATACGAGAAAATCACAAGCAAGATAGGAAAGCCATCTAGGTTGACCCGGTTGGTCCATTTGCAATGCCAGTGGCCTCGTCCTTAACTAGTTGATTGGAATTCGAATAGTGTGTAAGCAAGCACCTACGCGATATGGATAATCCCATTTTAGATAACTATAAGCTTCTTGGTGCCTTTTGGGATTATACCAAATTCTTTTAGGTCATGTTTGATTGAGGGAGATGGAAAATGACTTCCCATAAAAAAATTTCGCAGTACCAAATCCAACCATAAAGGAGATTAGAAATGAACTATATAATCAACACAAGACACGCACGATGATTTGTAATTAACTCATTTTAAGTAGTTATTTGTACATCTCTCTTACGTGTCTTTTGAATGCTCAAGAACTGCATTTTTTTTTATCTAATTTATCTAATATTTTGTTGTATATTTTTAAATCTCTCACTCAAACATAACCTTAGTGCGTTCTAAAAAGCATCTATATCTCATTTATAATTTTCAAATAAACTGTTGGCCAAATGAATATGTAAGCGCTTGAATTTTAAAGAGTCTTTCCTATATGCTTCTAACAAGACGTTATAAAACAAAAGTTAACCAATCAATATTGGGATGTTTGGGATTGTTTTTGGAAGAGCCAAAGTGTTTCCTGGCAATAAAACGTTTATGGCTACGTTTGGCAATAAAAGCTTAAATGTGCTTTTGGTCTTATAAGTGTTATTTTAAGAAGCACTTGGATTTTTATAAAAATTTCAACAAATTCCTAACAATAGAAATTCAAGTAGATGCAGAAGTTTGATAATTGGAGCCTTAAACACAAGGATAATAATATTCTCTTAAGTAACTCCCAACTAAGCATATTTCCATAACGATAATGGTTGGATAGGTTCAATCTTTTCGATCTAAGTGTCGCAAGCAAGGAGCTTAGGTCCGAGAAAGTCGGAGTAAGGGGTTTGTGTTGTTTTGTCTTTGAAAACCTAGTGTGCAGCCGCCGGTGTGTTCTAAGACCTTCTCCAACAATGACCTAAAACCTAAAATTTCCCTTCCCCCCCCTAACTGAGACTGAAACAGGGGCTGTGAAGCCCACTGCCCAGCTTCCAATCGCCCACATAGCAAAATCATCCCTGCACGTGCCAGAGAGGGAGATAAGCCGGGTCCACCCACGTGAGGTTGTCCCCCGAGTGTTAGCCAATTATGTAGCCCAACGGCTACTTTTTTCAATCCAACGGTTGGATTTAAATGGGCCATTGGTTAATCCAACTGTCCAGGTTCAAATTATTTTTTTTTAGTTTTATATTTATATATTTATTGAATCCAACCGCTTAGATCGAATATAATCAAATCTAATGTTAAAAAAAAAAAAAAAAAGATCTAACAGTCCAAATTTAAATCCAACAGCTAAAATAATTTAAAACAATTATTTAACTTAAAATTCAACCAAAAACTCTATAAATACCTATGTATTTGTTCAAACATTCACACAAAACTCACTTTTCTCCTACAATTCTTCCAATTTTTCTTTCTACCATTTCTTCTCATTTCCAAAATTTTCAAGATGGCAAAAGAGCATGTTAGAGGTCGTAATTGGACCTTTGATGAAGATATTGCTTTATGTTTGGCATGGATTTCTGTTAGTGAAGATGGTGCTGTCGACACGAACCAAAATAGAAAGGTTTTGTGGGGTAAAATCGTTGATAAGTTCCATGAAAACTCGAACGCCGGTCGAAGGGAAGTTGGTGGTGTTTATGATCGGTGGAAGATTATCAACAAAGCGTGCACTTTGTGGAAGGGAAACTTGGAGAGAGCCATGGTTGGCATGCCTAGTAGAAGGGGCGCCTCAGAAATTGTGAGTTTATTGGTTGATATTTTAGTTGTCATGTACATAATAGTATTTTGCAACTAATTGTTTTTATGTATTTGTTGCATAAGGTGACAAAGCAATGGCAATTTACAAGACAAGAACTACACCAAAAAAATCAAGCTTTTAAGTTGCATCATGCTTGGAACATCCTCAAGGATTGTCCGAGGTGGGGAACCGATGCGAACCAACAATGTGGAAGATTATTTCATAGTGAAGCCCCACCACCAAATGATGTCAATGAAGGTGTGAATTTTGATGACAATGAAGGTGTCAAACAAATGACCCCAACTTCTTCTTTTGCAAGGTCCTCGGGTAGAGATAAGCAAAAGGAAGCAAAGAGAAAAGGGAAGTCCCAAGATCCGACACGTGCACAATTTGCTAGCAAAATGGCAAGAATGAACGAAAACCAATGTCGTCGGCAAGAAGAATTGACCCAAATGCTTTTGGACATGAAGGAAGAAGGGGATAGGGAGCAAGAAAGGTACGAAACTAATTTGATAATGGAGGACCTTGACAAATCCAGAGAGGAAGAAATACTTACGTGGTAAGCAAATGTCACAAGGAGTATATTTCAAGATGATGATTCATCTCAAGACTATCACCCAAGTCCATCACCAAGTCGAGATGATGGATATCATTATTAAGTTTATGTAGTCTATGAGTTTTTGATTGTATTAAGTTTATGTGGTTTATTAATTGTCTTTTTTCTTTTTTCTTTTTTTTTTTTTAAGTTTATGTGGTTTATTAAATGTTGTTGGTATTAAGTTTATGTGGTTTATCATGATTTTCATGTATTGATTTAGTAATTTTTCAAAATTTATTGGAATTTAAATATTTTTAGGTTAAAATGTTCATAAAATTAATTTAGGATAGTCTACATAATTTTTTTTTTAAAGTTAATTTAAAAAAAAAATAGCCTTACTTCATTATTTGATAATGTGGGGCTAAAATTTTAGGTCAAAAGGGTTGGAGTAGAAAAGTTGTTTCTGGGTTAAATATTTTTAGGTTTTAAGGTCACCATTGGAGATGGTCTAAAGGGTTAGACTGTGTGGCGTTGGGCAGTAGTTTGATTGGGTTAGGGTTGCAGAACTATATCAGGTTTGCAAAATATGGAGAGTTTGGCATCGAGGTTTGGAAGTAGTCTTTCTTTATCAGAGAGGGAGAAGGGTGGGATCAAGATTGAAAAGAAGAGGGTGGAGGGAGCTTTGTTAAGGTTCTACTATAGTATTGTAGCAGAGGTTTTCTCACTGAAACCTGTCAACGAGAATGGATTCATTGATCAATTTACGAGCCTCTGGAGAGGAAGGGAATGGATATCCATTAGGGCTTTGGGTGGAGCGCGTTTCATAGCCCGGTTTGTTGGACGACACGATATGTGTCATGTGCTCGAGGCGAAGAAGCCTTGGTTATTCCGGGATGACTTGGTTTTGGTAGTCGATGGTGCTCACCATGGGCGGTGGGCTAATCCCCATTATTTGGCTACAATGTGGGTACAGGTGCATAATGTGCCGTCATTAAACATGACTGAAGCAGTGGCTAGGGCGATTGGTGGGTTACTTGGTTCAGTGGTTAAGGTGAATAAGGATGATGGAAGGGATTTCATTGGTCGATTCCTACGTGTGCGGATTTCTTTTGATGTATAGGAACCACTTATGCATGGAACAAATATGGATTTCCCTGATGATAGAACACTTTGGGTAGATTTTCGTTATGAGGGGGCTGCCTAGCTATTGTCTTATTTGCGGCAAGGTTGGATATATCACTCGTTGGCGTAAGGCGGAACTTCTCGGGGAAGGGGCTTCAGAGGTTAATACGGAATCGTTATTTGCTTTCAAAGGGCTTGATGTGGCGTATGATCTGAGAGGGAACTACCTCGCTGGTAGAGGAGATGGGTAGCGAGGATTGAGGGGACGGGATGTTACAACCTTTTTGTCTACTGGAAGGCGCCATGAATATTCAAATGTAGAAGATTTACGTGCACGGCGTGCTATGGAGGCGGCGGAAAAGGAGAGGCAACGGATGGAAAGGGAAAGAGCCTTTGATGCGGGGCTTATTAGGCTTGAAAGTTTCATTGCACCAGGGGCGAGATCAATAGAGTTAGTGAGCCACCCAGAGGAGATTAAGGGTAATGGGGAGAGTAATAAAGTGGTGCAGCCAAGTCGAGATATTGACCTTAATATGCCCTTTGTGGGAGACAACTGAGGAGGTGTTGGACAGTCTCCGTGGAAGGGACAATATAGATAGGGATGTAGATCATGGGGTATTATCTCAGGATTCTGATCCGTTTAACCTCCTCCCCATCATTGAGGCTGTTTCGAGAGGAGGGATGAAAAGAACTCGTGAAGAGGAAGGTGATGTAATGGCTGTGATAGAAGATGGTTTGAACCATGTGCACAAGACCCAACATTCTGTAATAGATCAAGCAGAGGCCATCTATGAGAGGTCATCGCGTTCACAATGAAAATCATATGTTGGAACTATCAGGGTATCGAGGGAGACCTGACAGTTGATGATTTGTTGGAGCAAAATCAGCTTCATTCCCTCGAAGTTGTGGCTCTTTTGGAAACTAAAAATAATAGTCGAAGGTATCGTTATTTGAAACGTAGGCTTGGCATGCCTTGTATGCATGCTATTGAGCCTCGAGGTATTACTGGTGGTATGTGTGTTTTTGGAATGATGCGAAGGACGTGGTGTCGATAAAATATGGTGATTTTTTCATTGAAGTTTTAATTAAGGATGGGCTGCGACATCTTAAGTGGCGACTGGTGGTCATTTATGCAAGTACGGATGAGGGTAAACGGGCACAACAATTTGAGGTATTGTTGACACGTATTACAGGTTACATTGAGCCGTGCTTGTTAATGGGTAATTTTAATGATTTATTATTGGAATCGGAGAAGGAGGGGGTAATGGAAGAACAGTTGCAAGTATGCGGTCTTTCCGAACGTTTGTGGCTCAAGTGAGACTATTGGATTTAGGTTTTGAAGGGTATCCTTATATGTGGGGGAATAGGCGATGAAGGGTTTATCCAAGAACGTTTGGATCGTGTGCTTGCTACACATAATTGGGTGAAAAAGTATCATCAAGCTATAGTGAAGCATGTTGTGTTGGAGGGGTCAGATCATGCCATGTTAGTGTTATCTACAGTTATCGATCAACCTAGAAAGACAAAGAGGTTTATGTATGACCCAAGGTGGAATTTGGATCCAAGCTGTGAAGAGGTTGTGTGTGACTGCTAGGGTGGTGCGCACGGGGTAATGCATGCACAACAATTAGTGTGTAATCTTCCTAAGGTTAAATATGGATTGTTGGCATGGCGGAAAAAAAAGGTGCTCAATGAACAAAGAGAGATTTGTCGATTGAAGGACGTGATTCGTGATTCGTGATGCGTATCAACAACCGATGTTTGATGGTCCTCGGATTAGAGGTTTAGAGAAGGAACTTATAAGAGCAGTTCGAAGGGAAGAAGTTTATTGGCGTACGAAGTCTCGCATCCAGTGGTTACGTGACGGGGATAAAAATACACGATTCTTCCATGCCCAAACTTTGAAACGAAGAAGAAGGAATGTTATTCGGGGACTTGAGGAGGATGATGGGACGTGGTGTACGAAGGAGACCAGAATCCACGACATTGCTGTGGATTATTTTATATCCTTATTCTCTACGGATCGACCTAATACTTTCTTGGAGATATTGCAGTGTGTGCCAAATCGAGTTGGGGATATGGATAATAATTTGTTAACTACTGCAGTGACGGATGTGGAAATTGAAATTGCTTTATTTCAGATGCATCCAATGAAGTCACCGCGTCCGGATGGATTTAATGCGAGATTTTTTCATCATCATTGGCAGAAGGTGGGAGGTGTGGTTATTGGTATGGTTAAATCTTTCTTTTGTTCAAAAAAAAAATGTTAAAAGAGTTAAACCATACAAATATTGTGCTTATTTCTAAAGTGGAGAATCCCACAAAAATGTCACAATTCAAACCAATTTCGCTTTGTAATGTGGTCTATAAAATTATTTCGAAAGTTCTCACGAAAAGATTGAAGAGAGTTCTTCCTAAGGTGATTAGTCAGAATCAATGTGGGAAGGCAAATTTCTGATAATATTTTACTGGTGCATGAACTCCTACATTCTATGCAGTATAGAAATGAGGATGGGGTTAACTTTATGGCAACGAAATTGGATATGGCAAAGCCTTATGATTGGGTTAAATGGTCTTTCCTGAATGCTATGTTACATAAGCTGGGATTCGCTGAAAATTTTTGTCAATGTGTGATGGAGTGTGTGCAAACGGTATCTTACAGCGTGGTGATTAATGGTGTGACCACGGGTAATATTATGCCTAGTAGAGGAATACAGCAAGGGGACCCCTTATCACCTTTTCTCTTCCTTATTTGTGCTAAGGGTTTTTCATCATTAATCCGTAATGAGGAGAGGTTTGGTTGGATTAGGGGTATGTTTGTTAATGCTTCTAATGTGTCTATTTCCCATGTCTTTTTTTTGTTTATGATTTAGTTTTATTTTGCCGGGCTATGGAGAGTGAGGCACAAAATGTTCTATATTTACTCCAACGGTATGCTGAAGGGTCTGGTCAGTTTATTAATTTGGATAAAAGCTCCGTACATTTTAGTGTGGGGTGTTCACAAGTGTGTAAGGCTCAATTATACCAAATTTTGGGGATACGACATCAGGAAGGATTTGGGAAGTATTTGGGATTCAATCGGATTTTGGGGTTTCGAAGAAAAAGGTGTTCGAGGAAGTATGGAATAGATTAGATAAGAGGATTAATGGATGGGCGGAGCAATTTCTGTCGGTTGTTGGAAAGGAAGTGTTGATTAAAAGTGTTGCCGCTGCCATTTCTATTTACATTATGTCATGCAATTGCCAATCCAATTGGCTAAGGAGAACGAGCAAGTTATAGCTCGATTTTGGTGGCAGGATCAGAAGACAAAGAAAGGCGTTCATTGGATTGCCTAGAATAAAGTTGCAAAACCAAGGGCTTCTGGTGGGCTCGGGTTCAAAGAGATTATCGATTTTAACTTAGCTTTGTTGGCTAAGGTGGGCTGGCGGCTCATATGTAATCCGGATTCACTTTTGGCTAAAGTCCTTCAGGCTAAATATTAACCTTCTTTGGTTTTTATGGATGAGCCGGTAGGCAGAAGTACTTCTTAGGGTTGGAAGGGGATATTGCAGGGTAGAAAAATATTGAAAGCTGGTTTACGTTGGCAGCTTGATGATAGGAGGAGTATTCAGATTAAGCAGGATCCTTGGTTGCCTACACCGCGGACGTTTCAACCTATGTCACAACGTGTGGAGATGCCCAGTATGGTTGGTCAGTGGAAGAGGGAGATTATTGAATCGTGCTTTAATACAGAGGAAGCTCGTACTATTTTAAGCATACCGCTGAGTCAGTTTGGTTGTTCGGATCATAGGATATGGCATTACACTCGCAATGGGATTTATTCGATGAAAACTGGGTACCTAGTGGCTCAAGAAATGAATCGAAATGAGGAGATTAGAAGGAAAGGATTGGGTCAAGCGAGTATGGCGTGATATATAGAGGTTGAAGGTCCAGCCAAAGTTGTGTTATTTTGTTTAGAATAGGTGTTGGAACATCCTTGTTGTGCGTACAAATTTGCAACGTCGGGGTATTTGAATTGAGAATTGTTGTCCGTTATGAGAAGGTGAAGTGGAAACACAAGTACACATTTTCTTTAGGTGCCTTTTGCTCGGGTTTTTTGGTTTGGTTCTCCACTTGAACTTGATGTTGCCTTGGTGGTGGGTGAGGATTTCTTGGCATATTGGAAGTGGTTATGTGCAAAATATGGAAGGGAAGGGAGACTAATGACCTTATGCGATGGGTAGTTTGTGGGTTGTGGAGGATTTGGAAGTGTCGTAATAGCTTGGTGTTTGAGAAGACTGCGGTAGAGCCTATAGTTGCTTTGCAATTATTAAGGCAACATTGGGCAGAGATGGCTTTGTGTGATGGGGAGCCACTGCAACAATTATCCCGTGGGTAGCAAAAGAGGCGGATGGAAATGTATGGGTGGTTACGGCTACCTTTTGGAACAATTAAAATTAATTGTGATGGAGCATAGTGTAACAGTACTGGTAGGGGTGGTTTTGGTTGGGTTGCACTGGATTTTGTGGGCATTTTTAAAGGGGCTAGAGGTATGGGCAATATCATGTGTGTTTCGAGTGTTATGGCAGAAGCGAAAGCAGTGGGGTTGGTGTTGATGTGGTGTATGGAAGGTGGTTTGGAGTCGGTGCAGCTGGAAACTGATTCTCAGGTTTTTATTGATATGATTCGTGGAAGTTTGCAGCTAGAGGCAGTTTTGGATGGTATTTTATGGGATATTGCTCTTCTTAAACAACAATTATGTGATGTGGAGTTTCTTTTTGCTCCTCGTGCCTGTAATGAGGCCGCGCATCTGGTGGCATCTTACGTCACGCGTGTAGGGGGTTCATTCTTAGGGTGATCTAGAACCAAAGTGGTTGCTTAATACTTTAGCATTTGATGTAAACATTTCGATTCGTCTTTAATAATATTAAACATTTCGACAAAAAAAAAGATAATGGTTGGATTACTACATATTTATGAGTTCATTTTTCTCACCCACTTCACAATAACGGGCTTTTTTGTCAAACAATAGATTTTTTAGATTACATGTTAGATTAGCCATCAACGAGGTTTAAACTAAGCCGTCATGCAAGAGCTCAACACTTTTCCACCACTGTGGTAAAGGGCCACTTGCACTTAACAATAATGGTTGGATTACTACATATTTATGAGTTCATTTGTCACACCCCAGACTCGAAGTCGGGTGGAAAAATATGACCCCGCGTCTGGTGTGCAAGAAAAAATAAAAATAAATACGAAAAAAAATCAAACTTCTCTTATAAAAATAACTCTAAAATCCTTACATGGTGTACAAATTAAATCAAATCCTTAAATCTCTTATATAGCACGACCTCAGCTCGTCTATCACCTATCTTGCCAAGTAACTCATCTGAAAAATAATAGGGTCAGGGGTAAGCAACAACCACCGTTGCTCAATGAGTAGAATATGTAATATATCAGTCAAGCGATGTTGTTTTACACTCTACAAAATACGATAGTAATATCAAAGCTTTAGCCACATAGTGCCATATCACATCGTCCCTTTATGTGTTCATTATATCCTTTATAAATTGTAACTCACTACGTGACCCCTGTTGGCCATCTTGCCTTAACGTCTCCGTGTGCAGTTTACATTTATCCCTCGGATTAATGCAACACCAAAGTTCTCTTGCTCCATGAACATCTCAAACAATTCACCAGTCATATATATAATAATTCTGAAAGTACTTTACAAAATCCAACATGCTTGACTTGAAAGAAAGAAATATTTAGAAGCACCTCAAAACCCATGATATCTCATAGTTTTCATTTATAAAAAAATAAGAATATTTTGAAACACATTACATGAACCACTTACCTTGATAAACTGAACCTTCGCAAGACAACTCATCTACTAATGCCCATGTATCAAACCCCAGCTCCCTTTCTATTTCTGTCTCTTTCTTTTTCCCTCTCTGCCAATTTGCATGCATTGCAAGCGAACCCTAGCATTCATCAGTGCACTCACTTTTGGAAAAATGATAAGGCACTACTCTTATTTATAGTGAAACAGAACGGCTCTAAGACTTGATCAATAAGTCAAGTACTAGTAAAATATATTATAAGCAAGAATAGGCTTAAAACTTGTTTGCAGGTGTCAAATGGAAGGCCAAAAAGAGAACAACAGTCAGCAGTTATAGTACTTAGGTGGAAGCCTACACTCACGAATGAGGATCCTCTTCGTATCTTCTTTATAAGGATCCCGATAATCTTCCAATTACATTCATTCATCGTACATTGTGCGGTTAGTTTTCGTCAGGTACTGTTTATATTTAATTTTAAATAAAAAGATTTACAATGATTTATGGCCGTACGATATATGATGAATGGATGTGATTGGAGAATCCCCGAGATCTTCACAAAGAGGATCCAAAGAGGATCCTCATTCTACACTCACTAAATACTGCCACCTCATAGTTGTAGCTTTACACTTCCTACTTGTAGCTTTACACCTCCAATTAACGACATCTACCTCAATGCCTATAGGTATCAATACTCACCAACTTAAAGTGCTTACAAGCACCTAAACAAGATAGCTACAAACCATATTATGCCACCACACAAATCATAGCTGCCAACACTCAGCAAATAGAGTATTCAAAAGAGATATGATATTCACACATCTCATTTTACTTCTCACACATCTTTTTAATTTTCTATCGTCGGATCGGATGAATTGAAGAAGATCAACATATAGAAATTATCAAAAGGTGTGTGAGAAGTAAAATGAAGTGTGTGGATAACACACCCCTATTCGAAAAGCAGCTTACTTCTTCCTCTAGTCCTAGAATATGCCACGTCCAGACTAAATCCACCTCATGCCAACCTAACCTCTACAATATGTATATATACATATACATATGTATAAAACACACATATACGTAATGTACAAAAGGGAAATCCGTAAAAACACTTCAAATACAATATATATATATATATATATATATATATATCTAAAATACAGGATCTCACATCATTTTCCTCACCCACTTAACTCAAGGTGATCATTACCCCTCTTTCACAATTATGCCACGTGTCAAAGGATCTCGGGGATCGATTTGTGAATTGTGTATGTTCATCGTATATCGTGCAGTCAGTTTTCCTTAGGTACTGTTTGTGTTCAATTTTAAATAATAAAATTTAAAATGATTTTTAACCACACAATGTATGATGAACATACAAGATAAACGGATTTCCGGGATCCTCACAAAGATGATCCTTGTTCATATTTAATTATTTCTTATGAAAAATTGAATAATTAAATAAAAAGAACTGTTATTTGCACTCCAAAAATCTTATTATGCACTTCTTACAAGTGTATTGTTCTTTCTAAATATAGAAAATTTGGAGTGCAAAATGAGAATTTTGAAGTACCGATAACAATTCTCTTCAATAAATTACCATTCGCAAAGCATAGATTAATCGATTCAATGGCATGTAATTAATCCAATGAGAAATGTTAAGGAGACTCTTTCAAAATGGGACTCTTCATGTACTCTCTACCACCTCATATTTTTTGGCACAATATTTTATAATATAGGCACAAAAATTTACTTTAAACTGTGAAAAGGCAGAAAATGAGAGTCTCACTTTCAAAAGTCTTTTTGACATTTCTCTAATCCAGTTATTACCCTATCCAATGGCTAATTCTCTCCTTATCCTTCTTCAATTCTCCAGCCAAAAGTTTTTTTCTTTTTCCAAAATCTTTTTGCCACAAGACAGCCTACAAATGTATAATCATCATAAGCAACAAGCCTTGTAGCATAAACATTTAGTGAAAGTTTTTTTTTTTTGTTTCAACTCCGTTACTTTCTCATGTGATATGAGTTCTTGATACTGATTAGCTAACACTTATTGTTCAACAGCAAACTCTGTGAAGCCAAACCCTTGTAAAATGACTTAATAAAAAACAATTGTTGATCTTCGTTTTTCCTTTATGCTATTTTTTTCCCTTCTTTTATGTTGGTGTAGCAAGAGAAGGAAAGCTCACGGTCACGTTCAGTTAGGGAAGAATGAGCAAAAGAGAACTCCGTATTTATACCAAATTTAAAACTTAGTAAGATTTTACTGTCGTAAAAAATTGTGAGAAGGAATGATTTTGATGATTAATATATGGAAAGCCAAATAGAATTGAGACGCATGGTAGTGGCCAATAGCTTAAATCATATGATCGTTGGGTTGTGGAATGTGGAACGTGTGGATTTCTAGAGCTTTCAAAGAGTTGAAACTTTTCCTTTCAAATACCTTTCTGAATGTACAAACAAGAAATCCAAAGTGGGGTTCAATCTTATCTCCTTATAATTTGGTGTCCCTCATCAAACACAAAACATAATATATAACATAGTATCATATATGGTTCTAGAATATATGAGAGACCGCCACGTACCCCGACCTTCTCCTCCCCAAAGGGGCACTTGTCTTGTGAAAAAGGCCCATATATATTGTGTACTTTCCTATGTATTATAGTTTGAAATTCTTTATAAATCTTTATGTTCAGAGTCTGCGAATTGAGATATTCAGACTATTTAAGAGAGAAAAAGAGAACCGGACCGTTCAAGTTTTTAAATTTTTGCGAGCTGTGCCAGTGAAATGGATTAATAAGGATCGTAAAGTTGAATTGGTTGGTCCGAATCTCTTGATCCACGGATTCCGACCACAGAAATCCGAAGTGGTTGTCAATCCATGTATTATGGCCTTTTTGATGAGCAGTATAGGAATATTAATAGTTAACAATTTGACTTGGCTTGGTCATTTTTTGGAATTTTAGTTAGGGCCAATGTGTACATTTGCTTGTGAATTATTGCAGGATGTCAATCCACTACTTTCTTTTTCTTCTTTTTTTTTTTTTTTTTTTTTCCTTTTTACTATATGATTCCACATTCTCTTTTGAGAGAAATATAACTGAGGTTTAACCCCTAATAGAGACTAGCCGCTTTGGTTTTTGGAAAATGCCAACTTAAATTTGGTGGTTGAACCTCCTTTAAAAGTACATTAATTTGTTGAGTATGAAAATCTACAAATGACTTATTAAGTGCGTATTTAGACCAATCAAATGGTTTAATAGACTCTTAAAATAGTTATGAACCACTTATTGGGTCAAAAATGCACTTAATGGTCGATGATAATGATATTTTATAGGTTTAATCGGATAAACGGTTCTTGTGGTGATAAGGTAATTAGAAGATAAGTCATATGGTTAAAAAATTAAGATTTAAACTCTCGTGGTGATACTTTATTAGTAAATTTAATCCAAAAATAATTTTTCTTTAAATGTCCGTTAAATACAGAATAAAAATGTAATTTGACCCGTACACCTTTCTCTTCCCTCTCTGTAATTTCACTTTCTTCCATCTCGGGATGCTGTATTTTGCATCTTGCATATCAGCAAGCACATGGATTTCTTCAATTGGACCAGCACATGGATCCCTTCATCGGAGTGGCCAAGCTCCGTCCTCACCAATCAAAACCCATCTACCCATTTCTCAGCAGAAAACTCACAATCAAACCTCATTTGAATCCCAGCTACCTAGTTCATCAAGAATCACAATTTCAAACTCCAAAACGTTGCTGGTGTTTGCGTCCAGCAAGGGCAAGTTGATCCACGCCGTCCACGACATGTTTCTGGGTGTGGGATTGGGGCTGCTATGCACGGTGATGAAGTGCCGCGACGTCATATGTAGAAGCACTAGTCCCCAAATCTGATGACTTGACGCTCATGGCCCCCGGTGCTGTTCTGGTTTTGGGCGCCCAATCGTATTTCTGGGCCACCCTCAGCGTGACTACATGGCTCTTTGACTTGTTTGTGGTAGCTTTTATTGAAAGGCTCTTCAGACCCACTTACAAAATGATACTTTAGTTGATTTTTGTTTAAATTATGGGTTTTTATTGAAATTCTGAAGTGGGTTTTGTGTTGATAGTTGTGGGTTTGCACTATATTTTGTTCTGGGGAAGAAGGTGTTGATAATGCAAAGTACAGCATCCCAAAATGGAAGACTGAAAATGCAAATTACAAACAGAGCAGAAAGAGAAGGAAGAAGAAGGTGTACACATGTTAAAGTACATTTTTATCCTTGCATTTAATGGACATTTAACGGAAAAATCATTTTTGAACTAAATTTGTTAACGGATTACCCCACAAAAGTTTAAATCCTAATTTTTTTTACCACGAAAACTATCTTCTGATTATCTTATTACCACAAAGACCATTTATCTGATTAGGCCTATTTTACATTAATGTAACGTAAAAAGAAGAATCTACGTACCTTCAACCTGATTCTCTTTTCATCAGTAACCCAAAAATATCCCTACAACCAACTTGATTGGTTTGTGAGTACAAATTTACGACATAAATTTACTTGCATAGAATCCCGCACAAGTTAAATTTATTAAGTAAATCTACTTTCTTTTTTTTCTTTAAAAAAATTTAAACCTATAATGTTTGAACTTACAGTTTGCTCTATGCTCATCTTTTATTTCAATACAAGTCATCCGTGCGGATTTTATTTTACGCAGTCTCTATCTAATTAGTAGTTAGCTCCTTATTTATATATTGAAGTGTTAGTATCAAAGTGTGCATATGCATGCATGGCTGCATGCAAATAATGCAACGTGTTCTAATTTGATAAAAAAAGGTTAAAGGGAAATTGTTATTAGCACACTAGCTAAAAATCTCAATTTGCACTTCAAACTTTTATAATTAGAAAGAAAAATACACTTGTGAGGAGTGTAAAATGAGATTTGTAGAGTGGTAAAAACAATTCCCATGATTAATTGCTTTCAAACCAAAAAAGTTACATTATATAATTAATCTATAAATCCAAGTGAAGACTGAAGACCTCAGCCAAAAATTAGGTTTACATCAAAACAAAAGGCTTTTTATATTAGCATCCCACAAAATGTTGAATGCAGCCTACATTAAAATTTAACATTAAATGATTTATTTACCCTACTATACAATAGCAATTTTGACCTTACTACGTTTTTTTTTTTTTTTTAATCTAAATACACCCCAAATCACCTTTAATGTATTATTTATCTTCTTCAACTATTAAAATCCCTCTGACCTTCCATTGTTGAACAAAACCTTAACCAATGAAACTACAAACATGTTGATTAAGAAAAATTATTTTTGACGAATGAAACACGAAATCGATATTTCGGAAGCTTCACATGAGGTAAGACTTCATATTCTTTATTGTTTTAGTGATTTTGACGACATTGATAATTATTTAATCTTGCTTTTGTTGCGTTATTCAAGCTTCTATGGTCATATTCCTAGGGATCACATGGATTATATGAAGAATTAAACACCTAAAATTACCACCAAATATTAAAAACAGACGACATGGGTTTTAATGGTGGAATTGAAAACAATCCACATATGCTTTAAATCTCAGGCATCATCTTTTGTCAGAATTACAGTCGACATTTTTTGTCCAAATTAAAAGCTTTATAAGATTTGAGAAATGTGGGGTGTATAAAAAATATGGGGTGCATGTAGAAAATATAAGGTGTATATTGAGAATGTGAGGTGTGAGGGTATTATGGGGAAATAAGTGGGGTGTATTAAGATAATTTTTCATTGAAAAAGCAAATGTGTGGTGTATTAAGTATGTGGAGTTTATTCAACAATTTATGGGGTGTTAATATAATAAGCCAAACAAAATTTGTTTGTATTTAATTGTTATGCCCACACAATTTTAAAGAGAATTGGTTAAACATCTATTCCTTAACTTGGAGTTTGAATTTGGCTCCCACTTCTTACTATTTAGCAGCAGCATATGCCATGTTTGGTTTGGCCGCTGTCTGCGTCTTACTGTCTTTACTAATTTGTTTTTGTTATATACACGTCGCAGGTGAATAAGGATTTGACAAACAAACCCTCTCCAATCCACCCTAATTTGTTTATCACTTGATTTATACCAAACCCCAATTTTACTTTCTTATAATAATATAAATATTAGTTTAATTGTCACTCAAAATTAATAAATAACCGAATTCTTTGTTCTGCCAAGATGTCGGCAAACGCACCGTTAAATGTCACAATTTAGAAAGACCATACCCTTTGTTAACATTATAAAAACTAGCATATGGACACACACAGTGTGTGAAAAAAAAAAATTTATTTTTGTTTTTGAAATAGAAGGAGAGAGAAAGAGAGTGATAAAGAATATGGGAGCGAGAAGTTTTTTATTTTTTTTCTTATTTTAATTAGAGATATGTTAGAATTATATGTATGTGAGACTTTGAAAGAAAAAAAAAAAATTGGTTGTGCGAAATTACATTTATGCCTCATATTTCTTATTCATGTTTTATTTTAATTAAAGGGTTAAACTGGTAATTTCATAAGATTTTGTTTGACATTGAGTGTTTTATTAATTAGTAGAGATTATGTAAAATAAATTACTCCACGATCGGATCCAGAGTTCAAGTCTTATTATATTGAATGCAATTTACAACTTGAAGTCTCTCGGAAAACTCGTCGTTGAATAGCTTATGTTGTCTTACTAAAACCCTAGCTAGCAGCAGACATGCCTGCTCAAAAATTATATTGACATACTTTTGTTTTTTAATAACAACATAATGACTCGTTTAGAAATTAAAAGTGATTTTAAAATGATTGAAAACATTTTTAGTGAAATATTTTTGGAACCTATCTTTGCTAAAAACGTAAGTAAATCCTAGAAAAACACTTAAACTGCTTCTTGAAATAAGCACATAATTGGTGCTTCTTCTAGGAAGCACTTCAAGTGCTTTTGGAGTCTAAAAATATTCTCTCTAAAATCGCTATTAGTCATTTTAAAATTAAGCACTAAATTAGTAAAATTTAGCTAATTCACATATGATTAAGTTGGTTAAGTAGCAACTCATTCAATTTATTGCAAAGTAGTAGTCGTATATTTGAGATAATACTCTGTTTGGTTTCATTTCTGTCCAATAATTTATATCAGCTAATGCACCGCATATATATTAGCAGTGTTGAGATTGCGGATTTCACATTAGAGAATTAGGAGACTTTACGTGCACTTAAAAAAGAGCTGGGCTGCTCTTCTTGTGCTTATCAATCTAAGCGTCGATGGTGTGTAAATGTAACCTCCATTGCACATATCACATGGGACCATATGTTTAAAGTTATTGATTATTTTTAAGAGATTCACTAATTAGGGTATCTAAGGGGTTCGATCAAGAAAAGCATGGTGTGGGCAAACTACAAAAAGTAAAATAGGATCTGTTACAAAGTATAGGGCAAAACTCAATCAAGTGGTGCAAATGCAAACATGAAATGAAACTTTAGTGGTTGACCTCGTGCTTAGTTCAGCCATGAATGTGCTTAACACAAATAAAGTTAAAATTTTAAAATTATCATAAAATTATAAAAATTAAAAACTAAGAAGAACCCTAATTCCTCTGGCTTCACCGACTTTTATTTTATTTTATTTTAAAGTTTTTCCATTACAAGAGCACACTCACTACCACTTGACACACTGGAATCAAACACCAGCCAATTACAGTTAGTTATTTTGTCCGTTAGCTTATCTCTGCTTCTCTGCCTTCCGACCACTCCTTTAACAACAATTAAATTATTGTTAGTAAATGCATGATTATATTAATAAGTTGTAACTTTTATTTATGGTTTAATTAAGGGAAATCAAATTCCTAAACCAAATTTTGTAAATCGAATGATGTGGACCTTGATAATTAGACTATTACTTAAATATTGATTAACTTGCCACTTAATAACTATGGTCTAGTGGTATTCTTCTTCACTTGTAAGTGAGAGTTCTTAGGTTCAATTCTAACCAAAGGCGAATTTGAACTACATTATTACTAGCCCATTTGAGGCTAAGCTCACCCTCTTTTCTCTTAGTGTAGATAATGGTATAAACGTCTCGTTTTTAAATGTCATAAACTAAACATCTATTCCTTTTGTAAATTTGGTTAAACATTTTCTCTACAATTTTGGTACTTTAATTTTATTTCATTAGAAATCTATTCACGTTAGCATTCCCTTTTTTCTTCCTATTTTATGCATCTCTTATTATGATGATTTAAGATTTTATTTTTTTATTTTTTATTAAAATATTTATTTTAGTAAATTAAATAGAATGTAACAAAACTCGTTGTTAGGTACGTTTGGTTATATCGGTACATTTGATTATAATGGTACATTTGAATTTTTGGTCTATTTGGCTTCTTGGTACATTTGAATTTTTGGTACATTTAGTTTTTGGTACATTTGAATTTTTGGTACTTTTGTTTTCAAAACATAAGTTTTATTACTTTTATCCTAATAATGAGGAATTACTTTAATTAATTATTTTTTTTATAGAAAGAGTTGTTAACAATGTAAAAGTTTAAATTACTTTAATTAATTTTTTTTTTTATCGAAAGAGTCATTAATCAACAGACAATAGCCTTTTTGTTAATTTAAAATTATATGATTTATCATTATTATTTATCATTATCTACAATAATAAGGATTTATCTCCGATCAACTAAACGTTGTTCCAAAGATTTATCTACCAAAAAACAAGACTATCTAGAGCAATATGTATGAATCAAACATATATTTAAACATATATACAAAAAAAAAAAAAAACAAAAAACATATTTTTAAACATTCCAAAAAGATGAATATTCATTTTAATATAGTTTATAATTAGGTACGTTTTAATTTGGGGTTGGTACATTTTCGTTTGACGTCGGTACGTTTTCATTTAATGTTGGTACGTTACCATTTGGCATGGGTGTACATTTAGATTTAAAAAGTTTTAATTTTTAGACTTAAATATAGTTGAAATTATTTAAAATATATAGCAGATATTTAAATGTAAATTAATTTCAATTAATCTGAAGTAGTTCAAGTCTGAATATCTTAATCAAATGTTTCAAAAGCATAATCAAAAACTCAAAAAACATAAATGTTTAGTCTGCTAAAGTCTAAAAATGAGGCATCTAATTCTAATTTTCTCTTATGTTATTTGTGACGTTTGAGGACGTATACATAACAATGTATTATTAATTCTAAAGGATACGTAACAATAAATCAATTTCATGTATGTCAAATCAGTTCCATGGGTGTCATTCTCTAAGCAGAGCTCTCAACTACAAAAGCTATTTATTTATGATTGTATATTAATAATGTGTGGGTGTGTTAAGTAAACAGTATAATGCATGTGCTAAGCAAATGGGGTTGTGTGCTTACTTGATCCGTGGCCATTTAATTTGGTGTAGTTTTGTATCTAGGGAAAAAATGATGCGGTTTGATGTGTGCAAGTAGGTGAGTTGGCTCAGTCACAAGTAGTGGTCGGCCTTCCTACACGCACGCGCCCGCCGGAATGCCCCCTTGGTTCTGGACAAAGCCAAGCCGATACATACGATAGGTGGAGGAAAGACCCCCATTTCATAGCGCCTGGGGAACGCAAGTTTGATCGAGGATTGGATAGGAGAGGTGGAAGAAAAGGCTCGGGATGGATTTAGGAGTCTTTGTGCGAGCCGTATGCGGTGAGAGTCGCACGTACGGTAACGAGGGGGGTTCGCGTCTATACGTGTAGTGTGGTGGTTGGGCCTACCCACCCTATTTGTTCCATGATCTATGGGTCTACTGGAGCTACCCACTTCGATCAATTAGCCAAAATTTTGACCGGATATGAAATCACTGGTGCTCGATCTAGTGGTATTTTTATGGGAATTCTATCTATCGCTGTAGGATTCCTATTCAAGATCACTGCAATTCCTTTTCGGGCGGCTGTAGGACGGACGGCCGCCTATAGGTGGTAGGGTAGGGTGGGTGGTACCGCTCAGATTGCGGCCAATCTTCCTAACCGCGTGCGGGCCGGGCTTAGAGCGCGTGAAACTCATCACTACCTCGTAAGGGCGTTGAGACCATAGCATGTTACACGAAAGCGCCGCTTTCTCTGGAGTGTTGTCACACAGCTGCCCACCTAGAAGAGCCACTCGCTCTGTAGTGTTGTCACACAAGATAAGCACGCCGCCCGCCTGCTGGCCGGGCGAATCGAAGTTATCTTCCGGTCAACTGTCCACCCAGTCAAGTGCAAAAAACACAGTAGAATCACGCAACGCACGCTGCTGGTGTGCTTCCTGCCCGCGAGGAAAGAAAGAAGAGCAACAAGGTTTAGTTCAGATTTGACTGTTTGCAGCATGGGAGCGGATTACCCAAAAAATCCCTGGGAACAATGAAAAAAAAGATATCTCGGTAACGAAAACTATAGGGGGCTGTATTGGCGAGATCCAACGGTGAACAGCTGCCCAAAAGAAAAACCGCCTGGAAGTCCGAGGACCTTTAGTACCGTACCCTACCCCCGAACCAGCAGCCTTCGCGCCAAGCAAGACCGCCCTTGTCCCTTTCCTTTCTCCATTCCGCCCCCTTCTTTCTTCCAATAGAGTCTAAGGCAAAGCAAAAGGGGTTCGTATGCCTACTTTACCTACTTGAGGGAACGAACTTTGTTTCGTTTCCGGACTTATGGATTGGATTCAGTCAGCGTCACGACATAGTCAAGAAGGAGTGGCGCTTTGGTTACCGGCGAACGCTTCCAAAGGCGACCCTCTCGAGTTTCCGGCTGTTTCCTAGATTGAAGTAGCCTTTCGTCGCCCTACCAAACGAAAGAAGTCACTATCAAACAGCCCCCCCAACTAGTCGTATGGGGTGAGGTGCTTGTGGTGACTCACAAGGGGTGATTTTATGTAATGAACGGCTGAGATTGATTGATGTGTCGCTCCTCGTCCTTGTATAAGGTCCCTATCAGTTTTTTTTTTTTTTTTTTTCTTCTTTTGGGTCATCATTTTTTCTCTGGGGACAAGGATGGCTGATGGAAAAAGAAAAAATAAAAGCAAACTTAGAATGAATGATACAATAAAAAAGAAAAGATTATCATTCATTCTTTGCCAGTGACTATTCCCACCAAAAGCATTGTGGATAAGCGCCCATATGTGACAGCCGCTTATCCGAAGCAATTAGACCCCAATTGACCCTCATTGATCGTCGCGATCGATAAGAATGACGACCCATGAGACCAGGGTAAAAAGCAGAGAGAGAGAGAAACCAATTGCCTTTTGTATGACCCTAAAATAGGTGAGAGTTCAGCTTCAAATGCCAACAAGCTTTACTTGGCATCACTTGTGATTTTAATTTTTATTATAAGTTTGTCCCTGATAGTCTGAACTACTCACTAATCTACCTTTTAAAAAATCTTTAACTTTTTAGACAATCTTCATTATTCCATGTTAAATGGAATAACAACAAAGAAGGCAGATAGAAGTTTTTTCTTTTTCTTTTTTTCTTTTAATTATGAGAAGGAGATAGAGAGAGGAGTTTGTGAAGTTATTAGAGTTGACCCCACTCTTAACTATTTACAGGTCAGAGAAAAACCTAATAATGCAAATTATGGATTCCACAGGCAATAGGAGCAAGTAAAAGCCAGTTTTACTCATACCGAACAAAGGACCTGAAATTCTGTGTAAGCACGGTAATTTTTATTGATTAGGGTTTTTCGTTTGCACCTCGGATATCAGGTCCAGGTTACTCATTTTCCGGCATCGACCGACCGGCGGTAGCTCATATCAACTCTATCTGGAGAGGGGTAGGGTTTTAGCCGGAAATTCCTGACACTACTGCAGCGACTTTCATCAATCCAGTCATTAAGGATTAATTTCACTGTCAATTGATCATTCTGTTGGAGGACAATTCAAAAATAAATAGAACTTGAAATTCTAATATTTTATTAACCAAAAATACTTGATGTGCAGAATGAAATTATACAATAAATACAGAAACTAATATAAGAATATCAATGACGCTAACTTGATCACAGAAGGTAGAGGCTAGCGTAAAAGCTATGTCCTTCGAACAGTATTTTCGTCCCACTCTTGTACTTGTGGTTCTACAACGTCTGCTCGACCAGAATTCAACTACCTAATTCTACAACCCGCACTGGATTCTAGAATACTAGCGAATTTTCTTTGTGTGCTTACTCTCTGGAAATTTCGTACGGAAGAAAAAGAGGAAGAAAAGATAACTCACTTGGATACTGTGATTGCAAATATATAGGTTGTTTCACACCCTTTCAAATACCTGAACAGGTATTTGAAAGTACACAAATCTTTCTAATAGCTGTGTCTTTTAATCAAAACGTTTTTTAATTAATAAATTAATTAAAAAACTTAATCCGAAAATTAAAATTAATGAATTTGATTAATTTTAAATTCCAAAGCCCCAAGGCCCAAGACCCTTGTCTTGATTAATTAATATTAATTGTATTTAGGCTATATTATCAACCATAAGGCCCAAGTCTTTAATCTATTTCCAAATAGTTCAAGTTCTAATTACTAAGAATAAGGAATAAGCCTATATAAAGGCTAGTGAAAAAATATTGTGCCCAATGTGAGACAAGAGGGTCTCAAACTCCTACACATTCTACATTAAGGAAAAAAGAATAGGCAAGGATATGGTCCCATGCATATTTATGCATTTATTAACCAGATGATCAACATTTGCTAACAATAACAATAATTTATTCAACAGTCAGGTGCTACAACAACACTCCTGAAAGAAACACGCACTTTGAATCTTATGAGAGAGAGAGGCGAGAGAGAGAGAAAGAGAATGAGATAAGACTGTATCAGTCTACAGCTTAAAAACTAAACTAACATTTGAATCGAAATAAGCAGACTAAGCTCTCTCTTCCTTTACTTCTCTACCGGCGGTGCGGGGGAGGAGCCTGTAAATTTAATCTTTCTGATCGTCCGCTTCAAGACCTATCTCCATTTCCTCAAAAGATAAATAATATGATCCATCTCAAGATGGATAGCTTGTCAGTCTCTAATCTGCTTGGGAACCCTCCCCCTGCCCCTCCCGCGGCCTTGGTTTATGATAAAATGAATATGGAAGCAAAAAGAAAATGAAATTTAGAAGCGTACCAATACGACATTTGGGTAATCCAATACCTGACCAACATTGAAACAGCCCCAGCATAAGACTGTAAGGCATCTCCAACTCAAGGTCCAAAGGGTTGAAAATAGTCCTAAAACTGTCTCCAACCGAAGGGCAGGCTAAAGGGCTTATCGATCTTATTGGACAAAAAAGGGCCAAAGGGCCAACCGGGCGGCCCAAATGAGCCAGCCAATTGGCCTCGGGCCGGGGTAAAAAATTTGAATCTCAACGGCTAGTTGACGTCAGCTAGCCGTTATTTTTTTTTTATTATTTTTTTTTACATTTTTTTTTGGCTAAAAATTTAAAAAGAATATTTAATTAAGACCCAGAAAGGTGATTAGTTCTATGTGGGGATGTTGTTTTTATAAGCATGTTTGACTGCTCAAACCTCTCCCACAGCCGATGTGGGACAAATATAATGGTGCCCCAAATATAAGCTTCCTATTAGAGATGGTAAATGTGCATTTATACATGTAACTATCTCAAACTAAGTTGTACTAGTAATTGGACACTTAAATTAAAAAATTAATTTAACATACAACTGTTAATCGCCGCAAGTAGACATGAAAGCGGCGCCAATTACTACGACGAAGTAAGTGTTTTTCACAATTTATTTTAAATATTTAATTATACTTAATTTAATTTAAGTTGTTGTAGTTTTTAAATTTAAATAATAAATTATGTTTGGTCCTTAGTTAGAGATGGTTTTTTTACGAAATGGCTAAAACGAGCCCTATGACCATTTGGCCCTCAGTTGAAGATGGTAAGAAATATAGCCCTGCATTGTTCATTAAAATATTAATTTCTTGAAGGGCCAAAGGGCAAAACGAGCCATCTGGCCAGCCTTCGGTTGGAGATGGCCTAAGTTTGGCGGAGCTACACCCACGGCTACAGTGGGCTGTAGCCTAGGGAGGATTTTAACAAACTGCAATTATAATAGTTTATATATGAGCTTGTTGTTGCTTGTTGTAGGTATAATACCCCACCCAAATCCTGCCAAAACTAATAGTTAATGTATTTCTTAATTTATAAATAATAGTTTTATTACCTTATATATATTTTATTATTTTTAGGCTAAAAGTAAAAATGGTAAATTACTACATAATTAGGTTTCTCCTACTCCCCATGCTTTTTACCCTATTCGTTCAAAAGAAAAAAAAAAAAAAAAAGAAAAAAAAAAAGAGGAAAAGAAAGAACCCCCTACCCTATTCCACAAAGCTGCGTTGCTTTCCCAAGAAAATAAAAACTATGAATCACCATCAAATTATTTTCTAATGAAATTCAACACTAGGTATGTTCTTCATCTCATCATTTAACTTATTTCTTGATTCAATTGTTAGGTTTTTTTTTTTTTTTAGTCCTTGAATTTGTCTATTAGGGTTAAAGATTTTGGGAATAGTCCATATTTCATGGTCCTTGTATTTATATTGCTTTTTTGTATGCATGTTTTATTTGTGTAAAAATTAGCTGGAAAGTAATTAATAAACTCGTTTGGATTAGGACTTCATTTTCTTACTTTTATGTAGATTATTATATAATTTTATGTAGAAAAAATATCATATTATTACATGCTAATAATTTTAGCTAGCTCACCCAAAAAATAATTTCTGGCTCTGCTATTGGTAAATTGTTTACTCATTTTCGTTCAAATAATCAAAAGCCACTGCAGGAGCATCTCGCGGGTAATATAAAACTGATCGTACGCCATTTGTACTATTATCCCATTTTCTCTTTCTCTATTTTACTTATAGTATTAATTTTCTCTAAGGAATATAATAATTGGTATATTCTTATTCCAGAGCACTGTAGTTCCCGGAAGGCAAGTCCTGTATGACCAATACAAGGAACTAGAAGAAAAATCATCTGATGGGTAAGTGATATAGATATCTAAAAGCTTTATGCAAATATTCACACATAATTGTCCTTGCCACGATCCCTATCACCATCTTATATGCCGGATAAGATCATAGGTGAAGCTGTTTGCATTAAGTTTACAGTTCTCCGAGCAACCTTAACATAGATTGGAAACTAACCTGCATGGTGCAGTCCAAAACCTAAAAAATGGAGGATACAGACTTAAGCCAGAGCTGTTTTAGTTTTGGCAAGGCCAAAAATCTCGTTTGCATGACAGGTGGTTTCTATCCCCCTTATGATGGCTTGTTCTTCTCTTCCATTTCTTTTGCTTGAGTGTCGACAGCTAGCCTGTAACAAATGCATGGAGCAGATATGGGCTATAACTCAAATAATTGTGGTTCTGGATCCTGGATACTTATAACTGTGCGGAAATCTGTACTTTTTTTTCCTGCCACTGGCTTGGATATATGAACTGTAACTCAGATACAAGTCTGGTTGACGGATTTAGTTGATTCTAGCGACTATTGGCTTTTAAAATTGTTAATAAAATAAATTTTCTTGTGTTTTGATCAACGATGTGATAGAGTAAGAGTTAACTATATGGATGTGCTACTGAAAGGAACATAACATATTTTGCTCAAACGTTTCAACGTGTTTTTTTCCTTGATAGGCTGCGATATTCTGCTGAAGAAATCACAATGGACAACATGTGTGGAAAATTGAGCGGTTGGCGCCCTGACAAGTAATTTAAAGGAGAATTGTTGGGTTGGAGAATTGTTTGCACGCGGAGCATAGTGTTGGAAGATTATTAATAAATTCGGAAGGACATGTGTACCTTTTATGCAGAAACTTGAATGTCGAGACTCTCCTACAAACATGAATAGCTGTTCTGACCCTCCGTGCACGTCTAGAACCTCGCAGGTCGTCAGGTTCGCTACAATATGTCAAGTTGCCTCTTGGTTTTTGCCTACCAAGACCTAGGGCCTAAAGTGATAGTCCTAAAGACCTAACTAGAATATTTGAACTGTGAAAAAGCTTGTGTTTCTTATGTTTTCTCTATTCCCCAAAGCCTCCTTATATAGTGGTTGGGATGAGTGTAAAGATTGAAATGGCCATGAAAATCCCAAGTATATTCTAATATGAATATCTCTTGATTTTCATCTAATTATCACGTAGATAATTAGCAGGTTAATATCCTCATGTGAGTGGAATATCCTTTTATTTATTTATCCCATAAGATAAATCCTACATCTCCCACTCACCCACATAGGGTGCGGCATAATCTCAATCAACACACTTAGTTCACACCCATTCTAGTCTATCTCCTTATACAGGAAATGGGACGCACGACCTCGCAAGAAAGAACTTACATAACCAAGAGCACTACCATTAAGCTATCACTAAACTAACAACAATGCATCACTTGGAAGTTCATCGCTTTATACCCAAGATTGTTCGTCACACACCAGACTGGACATTCTTTATCCCTCATTATGAAATAATGAACAATGATATGTCTCAAAAGTATCATGTATCCATGTCTTATATTTGATAACAAATATCAAAAGATGTCGCGTAGCTAATGAATCACATGACATGGTGTTATCTTCGAACTGTCTTCCTTAAGCTCTCATGTCAGTTTAATTTGGTTTAACTACTTGCCTAGAAACACCTCTTGGGACAGTAGCTAACATGACTGTCTTAGATAAACGTGCTAAAGTAGCGATCATCAAACCTCTTCTGTCTGACATAGGCTTTAGTTTAAAGGGCATAAGGGTGGAATCGTATAGAGTCATTGTGGTTAACACAGTGATTGAAGCAGGGATCAATTCATCACTCCCACTATCAGTCGGTTATAACACATATATATGATTTGTATCCTATGGTGTATCCTTATTTCAATGAGTGTGCCACATGTCCATTGGTAGGGGTGGGCACGGTTTGGTTCGGTGTGGTTTTGAAGCCAAAACCAAAATAAAACCAAACTGTTTGGTTTGGTTCAGTGTGGTTTCAAATGGTTTCGGTTTGGTTTTTAAGAAAAAATGTACAATTTGCAATTTAACATATTAATAAGCATTTCCTAGTAGCAATAGGAAAACATTTGTTATGTAAACAATTAGCATCTTGAATGCAGTTGTGATGTTAAAACATGCTTGTGCAACAAAAGGGTGTCCCGTACAAGGTATAACATAAAACAAGTTGAATAACTTTGAATTCATTAAAGGTGAGTATAACTTTCATACTAGAATATGTGATATCATGCTTCAAATGAGTGGAATTCATTAGATGATTGTTCGACACTTGATAACAAGATTATCCAACCTTGTATATATATGTGTGTGTGTGGTGTGATGGTATAAAATAACAAAGGTCCTTCAAGTTAATGAACGAAGGAAAGTGATGAATGACGATATTCTAGTGTGGTTGAGTCCATACTAAGTGTATAGATTCTAACAAACAACCTATTAAAACATAAAATCTAATATGGACATTTAATTAAATGTTTATTAATATTTGCGGTGCGGTTCGGCTTCGGTGCGGTTTTCAAAAGCCAAAACCGAAACCAAATTGTTTTCTATATTGCGGTTTGGTTTCAAAACCGAAACCGTTTCAAAACCGCAAAACCAAACCATTCAGTGCGGTTCGATTTGGTTCATATTTCGATTTCGGTTTTCGGTTCTAAGTGCCCACCCCTATCCATTGGACATACACCACATGGGTCTTAGTCTAGTCACTACACAAGCGCCTAACCTGAGTCTTCTAGCCTAGTTGACTTCTCAACGCCCACATAGATACTCATATCCAGCTTTACAAGCTTAAACATGAAACAAATTTCCTGTTCGACTTCTGTTAAGTCTCATCTTAGACATTTCTAAGTTGATGTTTATCTTGTGCATATTAGTACGTTTAACATACACGTGTCCGGTCTCGCAGTCCAATGCGTTGAGGAGACAATTGTCTCATCATGCTCGCTATCTCAACGTCATGGTGAAATGTTCATGTGAAAAATCGATTCTATCTTGGTGTCACTCGTAAAGATGTGTAAACAATCATTTCAAAAATAAATAATATGAAATGAAAAACTTCAATGCCTTTTTATTTAATAATAATGTCAAATACAAAGAAAAACACATCAAACCCTACATAAACCTATATTCTTTACATGAGTCAGAAATGACTTTCTAATTATGAGCTTAGTCATGGGATCAGCAAGCATATTGTTGGTCGAGATATGTTTAACATTACTTCATCCTTGGTAACCTTGTTCATAAAGAAATGATATCATCTATGTGCTTAGATTTTCCATGATACTTAGGATCTTTAGTGTATGCTAAGGTCAAAGTACTATCATAATAGACAAGTACAGCTTCTTGAGCATAAGTCATAACTCTCATTTGTCATAGAAACCTCCTAAGCCAAACAGCTTCTTGAACAGCTGATCCAAGGGTAGCATATTCTGACTTCATTGTGGACAAAGCAATACAAGTTTGTTTCTTGCTACACTAAGAAACAATTCCACCTCCAAGAACAAAAGCCTAACCTGAGGTGGACTTGCGTTCATTTATATCGTTTACCCAGTCTGCATCATTATATCCTCTCAACTTCAGATCCCTTCCTTGGTAACGTAGGGCTAAGTCTTTTGTTCCTTGCAGGTATCTCATAATCCTCTTGACGACTTGCCATTGAGCTTGTCCAGGATTACTTTGATAGCGACTTACCATACCCACGACATGGCAAATATCCAGATGTGTGCAAAGCATCGCGTACATTAGACTTCCTACTGCATAGGCATAGGGAACAATTGCCATTTTTTCCTTCTCTTTCTTAGTCTTTGGACATTGTTCTAAGGACACTATCGCGCATCTTTCCATATGAGTGTCTACGGGTTTGGAGTTCTCCATCTTAAATCGTTCAAGTACTTTCTTAATGTAAGTCTCTTGAGACAAACTTTGAAGTTTCCTTGAGCAGTCTCACGTGATCTTAATTCCAAGCACTAGTACCCATATCTGTCATATCAAAATGGGATGACAACCATGCTATTGTGGTTTTTATGGAGGTTTTGTCATTTCCCAATATTAGGATGTCGTCAACATACAGAGAAAGTGTGAGAATACTTTTTCCAGATTTCTTAAGAGACGCACAATGGTCTTCCTCAATCATCTCAAAACCAAATGAAGTGATTGAATTATGGAATCTAATGTTCCACTGTCTAGACTTTTGCTTGAGGCCATATATAGAACGTTTTAGGCGGCTAACTTTGTACTCTTGTCCCTTGGCCTCGAAGCCTAAAGGTTGATCCATGTATATCTCATCTTCTAGTTCTCCATTGAGAAATGCTATCTTAACATCCATTTGGTAAAGTTCCAAATCTAGTGAAGCAACAATAGCTAAAATGAGGCGAATAAAGGCAAACCTTACCACAGGGGATAATGTCTCTTCATAGTTCATACCCAATCGCTGAATGTATTATTTCGCCACAAGGCTTGCCTTATATTTGTCAATTGAACCATCCTCTTTGCGTTTGATTTTTAAAACCCACTTGTTTCCAATGGTTTACGCCTAGGCGAAAGGTCAACTAACTCCCACACAGTATTTTTGTCCATGAAGCTCATTTCTTCCTTCATTGTAGCTATCCATTTTTCTTTGGCAGTTGAAGACAACGCTTCTTTGTAAATGTAGGCCTCCCCATCAACCTCAAAATGACGTTTAAGAATGTGGCCTTTATTGCTCATTCAAACAGTGTGACCTTGAGTTTTAGAAGGTATGCTTCCATCATTGTACGTATTATCTTGAGTGTCCATGGGTATATTACTCTCACTAGGCTGTGCACTCCCACTCGGATCAAGTCCTCCTACATCATTTTCAGTGACCATTGGATTGAAAATTAATTACCCTTCTTTGCTTGAAGATGTTGCAAGTTCTTCATCTTTCTCCAACTCATGGAGATCAAGGTTTTTTGACAGTATCGCCAAGGTTTGGAAAGTCATTCTCTATGAATTCCACATCACGTGATTCAATCTCAGTTCTCCCTCTATCTAGATGTTCACCATACATCACATAACCTTTCGAGTTTTCACAATATCTTATAGAGATATTTATTCGCTATAGGATCCAACTTTCCAAATTTATATGATTGATTATGAACAAATCTAGCACAACCCTAAGGACGCAAATTATCCAAATTGGGTTTTACATCATTCCAAAGTTCGTATGGGGTTGAGGGAACCATTTTTGAAGACACACGGTTAAGTATATACGTCGCAGTCAACAATGCATCATCCCAGAAAGATATGGGGAGATTTGCCTGCACCATCATATACTTGACCATGTCTAATAAAGTTATGTTTCTCCTTTCAGCCACACCATTTTGTTGTGGCTTGTAAAGAACAAAAATTTGTATGCGTATCCCTTTACTTTCACAAAGAACCTTGAATTGGTCAGACAAATACTTACGTCCACAATCAGTGCGAAGAGCTTTTACAGTTTTCCCTTTTTTATTCTCAACCTCAGCTACGAAGCATTTAAAACAATCCAAAGCTTCAAAACGATGAGCAATCAAGTACACATAACCATATCGCGTGTAATCGTTAATCAAAGTCAGAAAATAAGAGGCGCCATGACGGGCCTTCACACTCGTTAGTCCATAGATGTCAGAGTGGATCAACTCTAACAGTTGATTAGCTCGAACGACATTTCCAAAAGGCTTTTAACCATTTTGCCAGCTGAACAAGGCTCACATACAGGCAAATTGACATCAGTGAGTGACCCCAACATGCATTCTCTAACTAAACTTGTCATTTTATCTTACCCTATATGCTCTACTCTAGCATGTCATGTTTTAGAATTAACATGTTTAATAACGGTTACTAAAGAAGTAGATGAACAAGAATCAATTAAATCCAAGCAAACAAAATCGTTCTTTATTGAACCGTATCCAATTTCAGCTTGATCCAAATAGATCACAAGTCTAGACGGGCTTTAGTAAAAACAATATCCTTCATATAAAAGTGCAGTAACTAAAATTAAATTAAATTGCATCCCAGGGGTAAACTACATCCCAAGGGCATGCAAGGCATCATGTAGAAGTAGTTGGCATCCAGTGCTTAGTTAAAGTTGATAAGAACCAACTCCCAAAGCTTCTGTACGACTTCCTTCACCCACGTACACATAGTGTGACTTTGTTGGAAAACGTTGATAATTTTTTAACGCCTTTTTATCTCGCATCACATGTTTGGTTGCTCTAGTGTCTACAATCCAATTATCGGATGTGTGAGCAACATATATATGCGAACATGCATAAACAATGACAGAGTAGGGGTGAGGGATTACCTTTCTATTCGGCTTAGTGCAATTACGAGCGAAGTGTCCCTTTTTTTTTTTTTTTTTACAGTTAAAGCACGTTGACTTGGATTCGTCTTTCTTGCCACATTTACTTATGTATGCCTTGATCTTATTAGAATTAGAAGCAAGCTTTGCATCTTTTTTACCATACTTGGTCTTGCCCTTTCTTGTGAACTAGTTACCTTTTTTGGACTCACCTTGAGTTAAAAAGGCAGTACTCTGGATCACTACTTGGCGTTTACCTTCCAGTTCAACATGATGCAAGATGTCATGAAAGTTCTTAATCTGATCATTGTGCGCCATGATCTATTTAAGGGCATCCCACAAGTTCGGAAATGACCTAATCACAGCTTGGACTTGTTGTTCATTAGTGCTGATACTCCCATCAGCTTTCAAATCTCATATAATGGTGGACATCTACCTAAGATGTTCAGATACAGAGTGCTTGGGATCCATCCTGTAAACCTCAAACTTCAGCACTAGACTTCTCAGCCTAGTAGTTGAGGTTCCACCGAAAGCAAATTTCAGTTGGTCATACATCTTCTTGGCGATCGAGTACCCTTCATACTCACCAATTAAGATCATCATGCATACTACTTAACATAGTAAAGCGCGCAGTTCAATCTTTCTTGAACCAAGATTCATGAAACCTTACTCTAGCCGTATGCTGAGCCGCAGTGGTTCCATCTCTCTCAAGATCAGGCTCATTCATAGAAGCCTCCAAAGGCTCTAAGAGCTCTTATTCATTAAGAAGATATTGGATCTTCCTATGCCAAATACCATAGTTGGTTCCAACTAGTTTTTCTCCTTTGGTCAAATCAGCAAAAACATTTTTGGCAGCCATTTCTTTCTACAAGGGTGAAATAATTTTGACATTATTAATTACACATCTTACATTTATTTATTTCAAAAACTCATTAGAAAATATATCACTTTTTCTACTAGGTGAAAATTGAAAAATTCGCTAAGTCGCTCGTAATTACCATTTAATTCTAAGAGCCAAGATCATATTTTCCAATTTTATTTGAAATAAATCTTTTTTAAACATGATTATGTTTTAAGCTTGTCCATTTTTCATGCAACATCCAATTGAGTGCAAAATAAATAGGGTTTTTAGACAGTGGGCTTGACAGGTGGGCCTCCGTAAGTGCGACCAGGTCAATCCATGAGGGATGGCAACACTAAGCTTTTAAAAACCAAACCTCTTTGACACCCAAAGTGTCTCCTTAAATTTTTTTCCTAGAAACCACATCAAATAAGAGGTGACCAACCCTAGTCCAATTTTTTTTTTTATTAATTAGGTAAACATTTTTAAACACTCTCCTAAAGAATATTTCCTTCTAATTTAAAATGCTCAATCAACATGAGCAAATTTGATCGAAATTATCTCATTTTGATTTTCCTAAAATCTTGGCATGTGTTGGACGTTTTTAAAGGTTAATTAAGAATGTTTCCTTAATTTTAGTAAATTAAAAACTTCTCTTATACCAAAACTAAATATACACCTATGTAGGTCAGTGAACCACGATGATCTGCTCACCAGTCGTGTCCCAAAAACACAGCCCATGCGCCACCCAAGGCAGCAGTGCAAAATTAAAACTTTTTTAAAAAAAATTTAATTTTAATTAATTTAATATTGTGCAAACCCATTCGCCTTGCCGTAGGTGGCGTGTGATACACATATGTAGCCTTGCGGCAGTCTGATGCCCTTGTTTTGACCTCCGTTCAATTGAGCTCCCTGAGATTAATCCAACAGTGCTAACATCCCTAAAAGCCTAGCGTTGTACTCATACTCGCTCAGGCCGAGGGGGGAAGAGATGAACCATTGTTCATCTTCCTCCTCCAAGAAATCTGGAATTTCCAAATTTTACACTCTCGCGAGGCCTGTTTACGGAGGCCATAACTTAGCCAATATTCATCTGTTTTATGCGTGTTTTATGTCGTTAGAAAGATCAGATACGATCTACAATTAAGTTTTCTTTGGCGAATTCCAAAAACAATTGTAAATGCACGAAAAAAGGATAGCAAAAACCTTGAAAAAAAATTGTTTTTCATGCTATTACGAAACTAGGGTTTCAATTATCTCTCCAACCACTTGGTTTTTCTTTACCAAATTTTAAACATAATCTCATACGAATATAAAGAACATAACCCAAATATTAAACCCAGAAAAAATAAGCATGGTAAAAACAAAAATTTTAAGGACAAGCTTTCATGGCTTATTCATATATATCTCATGCTTTCATTTTCATTCTTTCATACATGGCATACTCATATATATATATATATATATATATTTATATCATGCTTTCGTGCGAGGAGTGTGTGAGTGGCTCTGATACCATTGTTGGAAGACTATTAATAAATTTGGAAGGACGTGTGTACCTTTTTAGTGGAAGCTTGATTCTTGACATGCTCCTACAACACGAACAACTGCTCTGACCCTCCATGCACGTCTAGAACCTCACAGGTCGTTGGATTCGCTATAGTATGTCAAGTTGCTCCTTAGTTTAAGCCTCCCAAAACCTAGGGCCAAAAGTGATAGCCCTAAAAACCTAACTAGAATATTTGAACTATAGAAAAGCTTGTGTTTCTTGTGGTTTCTCTCTTCCCCAAAGCCTCCTTATATAGTGGGAGCATACAAATACTGAAATGCCCATGAAAATCCCAAGTATATTCTAATATGAATATCTCTTGATTTTCATCTAATTATCACATGGATAATTAGGAGGTTAATATCCTCATATGGGTGGAATATCCTTTTATTTATTTATCCCATAAGATAAGTCCTACACATAGCAAGTCAGTTGCCACGTACAATTCAAAATCCATGTGCAATTGAATCTTCTTGCATTGTAATACTATGCTCTAGTATACCACTTCCATTGATAGTGAAATACATTTGTTACGGGTCTTTGATACAAGGGAACTTTAATGAAAAACTTCTGGAACTGTAATACTATGCTCAAAGTTTTCAAACCATTTTCATTAGTTTTCCTTTGATATATTGTCATTGTTTTGGTAGGCAGTTAGAGTCAAAACTGCCACCCGAACAATTGGAAGGCACAACTCAGTTTATGTTCTTCAGATATATCCTAAATCTCCCAACCATAGCTAAAGTTCATATTTCCTCTCCTCATAGTCTTTCGTCGCGCCTTACTCAAAGCACGATTTTTAAACTATGGATCAGTTTAAGCTGTAGCTCAACTTTTTGTTCCTTTCATATGAAAATTAAAGGGGCGATTAATAGGGATTTTACCACCTGCAAAAGTAGGGATAAAAACACTAAAAAATACTTGCAAGAGTACAAGGTTGTCGTAGTATAGCGGCTCAAGTAAGATCGTTCTCCATAGGGATTGAATGAATGATTTATGTTTAAAACCAACTCTTAATTAATTATTGAAAACAAAGTTTGGAAAATGTTGATTTTATGACCTATAATATTAAAAACTAATTTTAAATCAAACAAATAAATAAATTGACAAAGTAAAGAAAACAAAAGAAAATGTTTTGAAAACCAAAATGTAAAAGCCTAGGGTTCCGCCATCCCCTTAACAATCATACGTAGTTCTTCTAATTCCTTATGAATTACACATGCATATTTTGAAGGTTAGGTTTTCCTAAAGTATGCCCTACTTGGAACCCCCAACATAAAATGTATATCTAACATGCAACCTGTCCGTGGCGTCCAAATCGAATGTGAACATGCAAGACTCATTAAGTTTGGTGAAAAGCTTTTGAAAAATCATGTAACTCCTAAGACGTGTCATCAACCCTAAGTAGTTACACATGTTAACCACAAGAAGCCTTAGTCAATTTTAGGGACAGCCCTCTGCCAAAATTACATCAAATTACTTTTCTAAATATCCTAATGGTCGCGAATCACTAAGACAAATAGATAGTTTAAAGCACAGTGATTAACAATCCAAAACTTGCATGCATAAATTCATAAGAAATTAAACAAAAACTACGTATTCATACTAAGGCTCAAGGCATCACCCTAGCAAACGAAACTATTTATGAACAACCATAAAACAAAATATTATTAAGATAGAAAAAGGATAGAAAACACCTTGAAAATACAAAGCGTCAAAGCCTAGCTAAATTCTCCACGTACTTTCTCCTCCCAATGTTGCGTAGAACACCCGAATGGCTAACAAGCCTTATTTATACTACTAGAAAATAAAACCCTACCTTGAAAAGGTCTTAGAATAAAACTAGGAAACATAATTAAACGATAAAACAGAAAATAAAAGGTTTCCTATTTAAACTAGAATTCGGAGTTCTCAGAAAATCACACTTTTGACCAACCAAATTAACTCTGATTTGGTTCCAAAATGTCTCTTTTGAAAGCTGAAGAATTCTCCTACAAATCCTCAGAAGGAATCTTCCTCAAAATACGCCATCTTGACCTCCAAAATATTCAAAACGTCCAGAAACGTCAATCTGGGAAAGCTGTGTGCTGGGCCTTAAGTTCATCGTCACGGTCAAACGGCTTGGTAGAAAAATCTGGAATTTTGACACAATCATCTTTAAAGGCACACGAACATCCTCCAATTGGAATTACTGCAAAATTCGTCTGCTTGATCACTTTTTGCTCCAGAGGAAGTCGAATGTCCTACATTAGAAATACATTACAAAGTATCAAAATTCTACCAAAATAACCAATAAATTAATACTAAGAATATGGTAAAATATATAGTAAAATATCGACTCATCAACGATCCTGGGCTGGAATGCAGGAAGAGTATCTGAATTCTGAATGGTTGGTAGACCCTTTTTTAAAATATAAAGAAGGCCAAGAGGGAAAGAGGAGGTTCGAGTTTTAAGCGTAGGGTAAATTGTCGCTGTTATTGGAGTTACCGGAACTGTAAGCTGTCTTATGTAGCAAATTCTAGGATAAGGCGAGCATGGGCAGCTTCGGAAACAGTGGGAGAGTTTCAACTTTTCTATTGTCCCCTCACGAGGATTGTTGAGGTTTAAATGTGGTGGCCATCATTGGACACGGCCACCCTTCATGCGTGCTTGGCCGCAGTTGTGTATTAGGGAGTTCGAAGTGTGACAGTTTGTCACATGCAAAGATAAGATAGAAATTGCTTTTGTTAGTGGATCAAAAAGTTGTACTGTTTTCATAATTGGCTAACAAGTATTTCTCTTTTGCATATCCACAAGTAAACTTAGCAAACAGGTCATGTTTGTCATATTTATATTATTTGTGTCATACCGTTATCTTAACAAATTGTGCCGTATCAAAATCTGTTATGTTAACGAATTTTTATCAGTTGACCTGATAACGACCTAACTCCGTAATAAGTTAGTCCGGTGCCTGTTATTTTTGTGTCGAATTAATGGATCATCCAAAATATTGCCATACCTAATGTTTGGACCTAGCAAGCGGGTAGTTTACGTGTCATACCATTCTTAACAAATGGCTTGATAACGACTTGACTCCTTAACGAGTTGACCCATAACTTGTTATTTTCGTGTCATTTTGTGTTGGATTAACGGTTCATGCAATAAATTGACAAACTTACACACAAAGTTTTGATCAAATTTGAGTCTAATCTTTCTAGCTTCAACTTTGCACATTGGTACTGCATAATAAGTTAATAAAATTGTTAATTTTAAATGCATGCTTTTTCTAGTCACACTTTTGTTTAATCATGTCCGTTAGTTTTGTTTAATTTATTTAATTTAACGTCAAAAAATAATTAAAAAGTGTGAAAATCACCTTCCATTTTAAAATCATACCAAAAGAAAGTTGAGCTTCTTTTTGCTCTTCAGAAATTTTAAAGTACTTCTTAAAATCCTGAAACTTTTTTTTTTTTTTAATATTTGTTTAATACATGCTTCTTCTAAATTCTCAATTACATTAGAATCATGCTTTTGGAGACTTATTTGGCATAAACTTTTAAAGTGTACATGATAGTTTGTAAAATAGTGGACAATGAATTATTGAGATTTTCAAGGCTTAAACACTTGAAAAATGCCTTTAAAGTTTAAGGAGCTTCCTGCCTTTAATTTGCGGGTTTCTTTAATCCATGCTTCTCTTCATAATATAATATTAACTAGTATTTGCTTAGATTTAAAGATCATGATTCATGGCCAAATTGGGCTCCACCATGAAAAAATTTCAAAAAACAAACTCAAATTTCTTTCCATGGATCTTTTGACCAGCTGAAGAAAACTGAAGGCTGACACTTATTTATCTTTCAAGTGCCAATTTGATGGAAGATGACCACCCCACTCACTTTTGCTTTTAAGAGGGTTTTGGTTGTGGATTTTCCTTCTCTATAATGTAGGAGAGCATGCATCGAATTTCTAGTTGTGCGATGACCACCCCACTCGTTAAATCTTGTACTGCACATTTAACTACCAATTGCTACGATGCATATGTCATACGCTGAAGTATAGTATAATTATTTATGCTATATATATATATATATATTAATTGAATGGAAGAGTATATGTTCAAAGGTGTTTGTGACTCTCGAGGCAATCTGCCCCTAGTCCAACAAAAAGAGAAAAGAGAAAAGAGAAACTACGTTGCAATTAGTTGTATATACAAAAAGATATATCTCAACAATGTAAAAAGATTTTAGGTCCATGTGGCATGTTACACATCACTCAGATCAGAGTGATCCCAAAGAAGTAGAGGTAGGGAAATATTTAAAAAGAATTCTAGAGGAGAAATGATTAGAATATTCCCTCCTCTCTTTCAAATCATGCATCCAAAAAGGCCCGGGCCTCATGTTATATGTTCCACAAGTTGGCAAATCTGTGTTTTCATCGAACGGCCCTTAAAAATTCTTATATGCTAGGAGACATTTGATCCCCCCCGGGGGAGGATGGCACTGTTTAATCCCTTAGGTACCGTCAGCATTCAATACGTTGTCAGCCTAGCATCACTGAGGACATAGATAATTATCATGTATTTATATAATACATGTTCATCCGTTAAATAGTTGTCAATTTAAATCACCTATTGCAAGAGAAAATCATAGGCAGGATAAAGGGAGCCATTTAGATTGACCCATTTGGTCAATTTGCTACGCGAGTGGCCACGTCCTTGACTAGTTGATTGGAGTTCGAATTGTGTGTAAGCAAGCACCTATGGGTATGGACAAATCCCATTTTTATGTAGTTTTATGAAGCGTTTATAGATAACTTTAAGCATTTTTCAGTGCCTTTTGGGATACCTAAATTCTTTTAGGTCATGTTTGATTGAGGGAGATAGAAAAATATGCAACAAGTCATGTGTGTGTGTTAACGGTCATGTTGAGTCAAGGGAGATTAAGCAAAAATGAACTCCGTATTTATACCAAATTTAAAACTTAGTAAGATTTTACCGTCGTAAAAATTTGTGAGAAGGAATGGTTTTGATGATTAATATATGGAAAGCCAAATAGAATTGAGACGGATGGTAGTGGCCTGCTTAAATCATGATTGTTGAGTTGTGGAATGTGTGGATTTCTTGAGCTTTCAAAGAGTTGAACCTTTTCCTTTCAAATACCCTTCTGAATGTACAACAAGACATCCAAAGTGGGGTTCAATCTTATCTCCAATGCCAAATTATATTTTGGTGTCCCTCGTCAAACACAAAACAAAAGAACTGAAGAGGGGGGAAATATAAGGAGGACCAACACCCACCCCACCAAAACAAACATAATATATAATCTATATAAAAATATACATACATACATATATATATATATATATAATATGTTGTTTAGTTTCAGATGTATTATGCTATGTATCCTGGATTGAGATTCATTCTAGATATCTATGTTTAGAGTCCGAGGATCGATATATTCGGACTGCTCAAGAGAGGGAGAAAGAGATCTAGGCCGTTCAAGTTTTTAAATTTTAGTGAAGTTTGCCAATGAGATGAGTTAATGAAAACCGCATGATGGAACTTGAGTGGTCCGAATCTCTCAGTCTGCGGACTCCGGACACAGATATCTAGAGTAAATCTCAATCCATCCATGTACTATGACCTTTTTTATGAGCAGCATAGGAATATTAGTAGTTAACAATTTGACCTGGCTTGTTCTTTTTTGGAATTTTAATTAGTGCCAATGTGTACATTTGCTTGTGAATTATTGCAGGATGTCAATCCACTTTCTTTCTTTTCATTTTCTTCTTTTTTACTATATGATTCCACAATCTTTTTTGAGAGAAATATAACTGAAGTTTAACCCGTAATAGAGATTAACCCTTTTGCTTTTTGGAAAATGCCAACTTTAAATTTGGTGCTTCAACCTCCTTCAAAAGTACATTAACCTATTGAGTACGAAAAATTTACAAATGACTTATCAAATGCGTATTTATACCATCAAATAATTTAGTACTCTTTAGATAGTTATGCACCACTTTATTGGGTCAAAAATGCAATTAATGGGCGATGGAAATGATATTTTTTGTTCATATATTCAATAGGTTAATGTCCCGCAGAGACGACAAAAAAAAAAAAAAAAAAACAAATAAAAAAGAGGGAAAACCGATCTATATACCTTGGACTCGAGTCTCTTGTCCTCGGTAACCCCAAAAAAACTCTCTACAACCAACTTCATTGGTCTCTTAATACAAATTCATGAGATAAATTTACTTGCATAGAATCGCACACAAGTTAAATTTAGTGTAAATTAGTATCCGGTCTCTTGTTACTAATGTTCTTAATTGGGACCTTATTAGTTTTCAGATTTTAAACGAAATCCCTAGTATTAATGTATTAATGAAGTTATATTTAAGTTACATAACTTTTTAAATAAAAATTAGTAATTGATTTATGTTTTAATACTCACACCCTTATTAAGCTCCTAATTAATTTTTCAATTCAAAACACTCCTAAATAAACTAGAGACCGCATCCAAAGTTCCTTCAATTTATTAGGTAAATCTATATTTTTTCTTTTAAAAAAAAAATTAAACCTATAACGTTTGAACTTAACGTTCTCTATTGTCATCTTTTTTTTTTATTTCATTAAATCATCCGTGCGGATTTTTTTATGTAGTCTCTATCTAATTAGTAGCTAGCTTCTTATTCGCATATTGAAGTTTTAGTATCTAAATGTGCATGCATGCATGGCTGCATCCAAGTACTGCAATATGTTCTGATAATTACATATGGATTGACACTCAAATATGAGTATAAATTCCTAATCAAACTTTTCGTGTTCGAATTATAGAGCTTTGTGTTTATCATCATCACAACCGTTTATCTTATGAATCACTCTGTAAAGATCATGTTTGTAAAAAATAAATTAAAACTAAGGTAGTTTAGTCAATCTATTGTAACAAATACATTGACGGTTCGTAATACTTTTACAAATTTTATTCAATTGTTTCTATATAGTTCGATAACTAAACCACATCAGCCAAAAATTAGGTTTACATCAAAACATAGATTTGTTTGTATTTGATTGATATGCTCACACAAGCTCACACAATTTCAAAGAGGATTGGTTAAACATCTATTCCTTCACTTGGACTTTGGATTTGGCTTCCACCTCTTACTATTTATTTAGCAGCAGCATATGCCATGTTTGGTTCGGCCGCTGTCTGCGTCTTACTGGCTTTACTAATTTAATTTTGTTACATAACACGTTGCATGTGAAAAGGGATTTGCCAAACAAACCCTCACCGATCCACCCTAATTTGTTTATCACTTAATTTTATACCAAACCCCAATTTTAAGATTTTAATACAATTTAGTTGTCATTCAAAAGCAATAAATAATCGAGTTTTAGTTCATCAGCTAAGATGTCGGCAAACGCAACGTTAAATATTAAAATTTAAAAAGACCATACCCTTTAATATTATAAAAATGTTATATAAAAATTAAATTATCAACCCCATGATTGGATCCAAAGTTCAAGTTTAATTATATTGAAAGTAATTTACAACTTGAAGCCTCTCGGAAAACTCATAGCTGAATAGCTTAAGGTTATCTTACTAATTAAAACCCTAGCCGTAGCAGACATGCCTGATCAAAAAGGAGGCAGATCCCTTCTGTTTGGATACCCTTACCATCCTTTTTTATTTGTACGGTCATAGTTAAGTCACGTCAATATTTTATATTCCTATAGCTTTTTGTCTTATTATCTTTATAAAAAAATCAATATAAAATGTTGACGTGACTTAACTGTGACCGCACAAAATAGGAGGGAATGAGAAGGGCACCAAATAGGAAGGCAGACAATCTGCCTCCGTTCAAAAATTATATTGCCATACTTTAGATCTTTAATAAGAACATATATTAATCACAAAATTAGCTAACTCACGTTTGATCAGTGTTTAAGCTATTCACGAAATTTTTGATATTTTTGTCCAAATATTCGAAAAATTAAGAATCGATATGGAAGGGATGAAATGCAAACTTCACTTTATATCGGTGAGATATAGGAAAATCAATGAATATTTATGAATTCACCAATTCACTACAAAAATTTTGCCAAAACCTATCTTAGATTTCAAATTTTTTATTTATTTTTTATTTTTTTATTTTTTTGGAAAATTGTTTCTATGATTTTGACTAAATCTGAAGGAGTTGATATAGCCACCTTATTGCAAATTCCATAATTTCCATCGAATGTAGCTTATATCTATATTGATATATCCATGATTATATAATTTACATTTTGATATTTCCACCTATACCGATATTTTAAACACGTCTGATAAATTTGGTTAAGTAGAAACTCATTCATGTTATTACGAAATTAGGAGTCGGATATTTGAGATAATACTCAATTTGGTTTCAGATTGTGTCCTATAATTTCTATCAACCAATGCACCACATATATCTAGTATCCATATTAATAGTGTTGAGATTGCGGATTTCACATTAGAGAATTAGCAGACCTTATATGCACTAAAAAAAGAGTCGAGTTGCTCTTCCTGTGCTTACCAAACGAAGTGTCTGACGACGGTGTGTACTGTAATCTCCATAGCACATATCATACGATCATGGGACCAAATGTTTAAACTTATTGATTATTCTTAAGAGATTCACTAATTAGGGTGACGGAAGAGGTTCAATCAAGAAAAGCATGGTGGGCAAACTACAAAAGCAAAAAAATAAAATAAGATTTGTCACAAATAAAGTTTAGTGGTTGACCTCGTGCTTAGTTCAGCCATGAATGTGCTTAACACAAATAAAGTTAAAATTATAAAATTAAATAAAAATAATTATAAAAAATTAAAAACTAAGAAAAACCCTAATTCCTTTGGCTTCACCGACTTTTATTTTATTTTATTTTATTTTAATTTTTAATTTTTCCATCAGAAGAGAACAAGAGCACACCCCACTACCACTTGACACACTGGATTCAAACACCAGCCAATTACATATTAGTTGTTTTGTCCGTTAGGCTTCTCTGCTTCTCTGCCTTCCGACCACTCCTTTAAATGCATGATTATATTAATAGGTTGTAACCTTCATTATTTATGTGTTTAATTAATTGGTTAAATAATAATAAATGGTATTCCAGCAAGCTCTTATGCCATACACGTGACCACATACTTAATCACCAGTTTTGTGGGTCACCCTTTTGATCTACGCATCCCTCCACCAGTCAGTTCCGAAGAAGGGAGAATAACTTATATGTTACTGTCATTGTGCTGTTTGTGGCGTTCAATGTCGTATATATAGCAATGTATGATTAATTCAAAACATTACTTATCGATAAATCAGTTTTATGTATGTCATTCTCTAAAAAAGCGGAGCTTCCCACTGCAACCACATATTAATAATGTGCGGGTGTGTTAAGCAAACAGTATAATGCATGTGCTAAGCAAATGGGGTTGTGTTCGAGGGCCATTTAATTTGGTGAAGTTTTGTATTTAGATAAAAATGAGGGGGTTTGATGTGTGCAAGTAGGTGAGTCGGCTCAATCACAAGGGGTCATTTTATGTAATGAACGGCTAAGATTGATTGATATGTCGCTCATCGTCCTTGTGTAAGGTCTCTATCAGGCTTTTTTTTTTTTTTTTTTTTTTTTTTTTGGGGGTCTTCACTTTTTCTCTGGGGACAAGGATGGTTGATGGAAAAAAGGAAAAATAAAAGCAAACTTAGAAGGAATGATACAATCAAAAAGCAAAGGTTATCATCCTTTCATTCTTTGTCAGCGACTATGCCCACCATATGCATTGTGGATAAGCGCCCATACATGACACCCGCTTATCCGAAGCAATTAGACCCCCCAATCCACCCTCATGGATTGTCCGTCGTCTATCAGAATGACCACGATTCATGAGACCAGGTTAAAAAGCAGAGAGGGAAACCACTTGCCTTTTGTTATAGGTTTGTCTTAGGAAATCCCGCTACCAAATAATCCGTCTTTTCAAACAATCTTCGCGATACCATATTGCTTGATGGAAACAACAAAGAGGGCAGATAAATTTTTTTTTTTTTTTCTTTTAAATTTTTTTTTTTTTCTTTTAATTATGAGATGGGGAGAGAAGGAGGAGTTTGTGAAGTCATTAGAGTTGGCTGCTTTGTAACGCAATCACGGGGGTGTGACAAGTCATCAGATGAAGGGCCCCACTCTTAACTATATACAGGTTTTACTCGTACCCAAAAATGGACCTGAAAACTTTTGTAAGCACAGCAATTTTTATTGATTAGGGTTTTTCCCCTGCACCTGAGGTCTCAGGACCAGGTTGCTCATTCTGCGGTATCCACCGACCGGCGGTAGCTGATATCAACTCGTATCTTTTGTGGCGGGTTTCTTGAATCCAGAAAATCATTAAGGATTTATTTCAGTGCCAATTGATCATTCCAGAGCCCAAGGAAAAAAATAGGCAAGGATATGGTCCCATGCATATTTATGCATTTATTAACCAGATGATCAACATTTGCTAATAATAACAATAATAAATTCAAGAGTCAGATACTACAACAACACATCTGAAAGAAACAAACACTTTGAAACTGCAGAGAGAGAGAGAGAGAGAGAGAGAGAGAATGAGATAAGATTGTATCAGTCTACAGCTTAAAAAATAAACTACCATTTGAATCAAAATAAACAGACTAAGCTCTCTCTTCCTTTACTTCTCTACCGGCGGCGCAGGGGAGGAGCGTGTAAATTTAATCTGTCCGGTCGTCCGCTTCAAGACCTATCTTCCATTTCCCCGATTCCTCTGAAGATGCGATAGCTTGTGAGTCTCTAATCAACCCTCCCTTCACCCCCTCCGGTAGCCTTTGTTTATGATCAAATGAATATGGAAGCAAAAACAAACATGAAATTTAGAAGCGTACCAATACAACATTTGGGTAATCCAATACATTGCAGAGCCATTGATCCACAGCATCTGCACACCTCCTCTGAGTCTGGGAAGAACCAAAGCCGAGAAGAAATGCAGTCAGATAGTGCTGTGAATGCCATTGCAATTGTGGCACCTGATCGTCATTGCAACAGCCCCAGCACAGGACTGTAAGTTGTTTACTCACCTTCGTTCAAAGAATCAAAAGCCACTGCAGGAACCATCTCACGGGTTATATAAAAGTCACCCGCAGAACGTTTTTCCCCCAACAAACAAGTGTTTAACGTGCTCAGATGCCACCACAGTAAGAGATGAAACATCTTCAAGCTAAATGCCAGGTCTCAGGATTTCAACAAATTGCGGAATATCATCCCTGGGACCCTCAAGGGATCGGTACATGTATAGCGTATCAAAATTATCACCCTCTTCCTCCCCTTCATTACTCTTCATCACTTCCACCACGAGGCGAGGCAGTTCTCGAGCAATCGCCCAACAACCTTGGCGTGTTAGTGAACACGAAGACATCCAAAGGAATCTCATATTGTAATAGTGGTGCAAACCAGAACACAATGCTGTATCCCCAAATGGGCTGTCCCTTATTTCAAGCTTTTGCAATTTATGGCAGCCCTCAAGCACGTATTTAAGCCCTAAGTCACTATCACCGGCAAAGGCAACTGAAAGGGTTCGAACCAACTTTCCATATTTTCCAATGTAGCTGAATGCTCGATCAGTCAATAAGCCCGACACAGCAAGGCGGGTGAGCTTCTTACAGTTCATAACTATTGCTCCGAAACCTTCATCCATAGGTTCACCAGTAACATGGTCAGGCCGGCGGCGCCCCATTATACAAAGACGAAACACCACAAGCTCTGAGCAATTCTTTGACATTGCTATTACAGCTGCATTTGTCATTCGCTGACAGAAGTATAAAATAGACCGCAGTTTTCTACAACCCTCAGAAATTGCTTCGAAGCCCACCTCAGAAACAGGGCCCTCCGCATCCTCCTGAGCATTAACAGGAAAAACCCGAAGCTCACGCAGTTCCTTGCAAGTTGTAGCCACTGCCTTAAGTCCTTCATCACATATTGAATCGAGTACCTGCACAAAGATATCCATATTAAGCTTCAAAAGTCAATTATCTCCAGTGTTTACGCATTAATCCACAGAACACATACCCAAAAAGACTGGAGTTTGTGGCATTGGGATATGGCTGGTTTAAGTTGTTCCGCAGTGATGTTCGCATAGCTCAAGTTCAAAGAGGTAAGATTACTACAGACAGGGTAAATTGCAGGAATGTAATCCAGCAAGATCTCCCGGAACCCAGAGAGACAAACTAAGGATTTGCAAGCAGCAAAAGCAGAGACATAATCCAGTTCTTGATCACCCTGAGCCATGCCCTCAGATAAATTGAACGAGCCCGTTCCTAAGTGCGTCAGTTGAGGAGCTCGGACCATCAGGCGGTATAGCTGCCCAATTGAAACATGGCGGTTCAACCTCAGTTTCTTCAGGGAAGGTGACCTAGCCACTAGCTTCTCCAATGCCTCGAAATTTATGTGGCATTCCACACAATCGAACATCAGAGATTCGAGAAACGTTTGACTCTCTGGAAAACAACATATCCAATCCACATCATCGTCCATAACTTCGGTTTCGGTCAGATCAAGCACTCTAAGCTGTCTGCAGAATACACACACACATACACACATTAACCCCACTATTCGATTCCCCACTGCAAATTCACATCATCTAGGCACTTCATTGATTCAAATGCTTCATATGGAAAAAAGACAAAGCAGTTTATCCAAACAAACCCAGAAGCCCGAAATAGATCTAAAAACACTAATCAGATCCAAACAATAATACCCATTAAAGCTTCAACCTTTCTACTCAAACCCCAATTAAAATCCATTTCACGGAACTAACCCACCATTGTTTACACTAATAAAAACTTAATTAAGAAATTGATATGAAACTAATAACGAAATTAGCAAAAGTACCTGCACTTGCTAACGACGACGGCGAGCCCACTGGTCCCGAACCCATCGCAGCAAACCAGGACGAGCTCCTTGAACCCAGCAAACGACTCAGCCAAGAGGGCAAGATCGTCATCCGTCACGGACATCCGCTTCAGGCAGAGCTTCTCGAGCCACGGGTACGCCTTGGCCATGGAGGACACCCACGGCGCCAAGTGGGCCCCCCAATTGGCCGGCATGAGGTTGAAATCGGCGAACCGGGGCTTGCCCTTGATGGTCACGGCCAGGACCCGGGTGAACCGGGCCGTGGCCCGGCGGGGAGAGACGGCGTAGCAGTTGCCGATGAAGAGCTCGGATCGGGTGAGGGCTTCCGCGCGGTACCAGGACTTGCAGACCAATGAGGCGGCGCTGCGGTCGCGGCGGGAGGTGAGGAAGCAGAGGACGTTTTCGAGAACATTCTCAAGGACTTGGTCCGGATAGGGGACGGTGTACTCGACGGAGGTGCCGCCGCCGGACACAGAAACTCCGGAGCAGTTGCGGGACTTGGTGGAGGGGATTGGACCGTCGATGAGATCCAAGGACGGAGATCGGTCGTCATCCTCGGACATTTGGGATGAGGAGGATGAAGGGATTGATGGGTCCTCAACCATAAAAGCCCTTCCTTGTCACTTCTCTCTCCTCTCTCCTCTCTCTCCTCTCTCTCTCTTAACAATCTCTGAAACTGGGATGGTGATTTGAGTTGTGGGTTTTTGATCAACTAAAAATATCAAAAATCGAATCTTTTTTGGTGAATTTTTAAATCAGATCACGTTATGGGGCTCTGATGGAGGAGTGAATTGGATTTGGGGGTTTTGATTTGATGAGAGAAAGAGGAGAGAGAGAGAGAGAGAAGGATAGAGAGGTGGGTGTGAGTGATCTGCAGAGAAATGGAGATGATGGGTTGGGATTAATTTAACAATTAATTGGTCACAGGGGGAGAGTGAACAGTAGGGCTATGGCTATGCTGTCTGTGTCTCAGTGTCTCTCTGAGCATTGGGATTCTCCATGCTTTCTCTCTCTTGTTTCTCTCTCTTTTATCTGTACTATCCATCCCATCCAATGGCTCTCCACACTTCTCCTCCTCCATTATTTGGGGTTTTTGCCCTTTACAATCCTTGTCTTTTTTCTCTCCTTTTCTTTTTCTTCTAGGATTAGTATCTCCTTCTTTCTTTCCTCTTCCTTTTTCTTTTGCTATTTTCTCCCTAACATTTCGTGTAAATTTGTGGACAACCCCCTTTTGGTCAGTAAATTTGTGGACAACTCCCTTTTGGTCAGTAAATTTGTGTACTGTTCCTTTCTCACTGCTTACTTTTACTTACATTGGTAGTAGGTTTAAGCTTGGTTTATATTACGATTTACTAATATTTTAATTCAAGAAGTTTTAGATTTGATTTTCGTCAACGGTGAATTTTAAATACATTTATATTAATATTTTTTATAAAATGTTAGAAAAAGTGAGTGTGACACCAATATTTTGAACTCATATAAAAATCACAATTTTATAGTAAGTCAGAAAATTTAAATGTAATATCAATATTAAACTCAGGCTGCCTGACTTCTATACATAAGTATTACACTTAATCAAACTACTATAAAAGACAAGAAGTAGATGAATAAATTACTTCCGACTCGTCAACCCTAAGCTGAATAAATTGGTTTGACTTCCCTTGCATATAGATTGAAGAGTTAAAATATTGTAGCTCCCACATTATAATATGTAATTCGATACTTAAAAATAAATAACTTAAACATGAATTGATTTTACCAACCATATGAAAGGAAAAGGATTCCATGATTATGGTTGTTCATCGTACATCATGCGGTCAATTTTCGTTAGGTATTATTTATATTTAATTTTAAATTTCAAATAATTTCTGACCGTACGATGTATAATGAACGGATATAATCACGGGATCCCTCAAATCCCTAGGAAAAGGATCGGATCCTTTTCCCATATGAAAAAGCTAAAGGAAACAACAAATAAGCAACAAGAAGAAATAATTGGTTTTAACTTGTGGTTTATATAACCTTTAAAACAAGTGCGAATTAACTTGAACTTGGTGACAATCAACAAGTGGGAGTTAACTTAGCCTGACGTTATTAAAACTGATTGAATATTTATCGAATTAGATCCTTTCCTGAGCACAAGCTCATGATCCTCCTGACCAACACGTGAGCTATTGAATTTTGATCCAACGGCTGCAAATAAGGGATTCATCTAAAAGTTACAATAATTGTAACCGATCCAATGGCTCACGTGGGCTGGTCAGCAGGATCCTAAGCTTGTGCTCAGGAGAGGATCCAATTCCAATATTTATATATGTCTCTCGTTAACTAAAATCCGTTAAACCAGTTAGTAAAATTACCAAGAAAATCCCAACGATAAACTAATTATAAGTGATCAAAGTTGAAAGCTGAAACAATCACACTAGTCAACACTAATTAGAGACCAAAGTTTCATGTACAAATGAGAATAAACTGGAGTAGCAAACGCCTCGAGAAAAATTAGCTTTCCCGCTCGCAAAGAGATATTAAACTGGAGTATCTAAAGGAATACTTCAAATTATCGCATTTATTTGTCAATGAAAGTAAGCAAGTTACTAAGACTTTATTTTATTATCTTTTGCAAAAAAAAAAAAAAGTACTTATAATTGGAACCATTCATATCATTTTATAAAAATCTTTGAAAAAAAGCTGAATCAAAACTAAGGTCGTTAAGTGAATCAATTGTAGCAAATAGATAGATAATTCGTAATACTTTTACATTTCTATCCCAAGAAGATCTATGGATAAAATACGAAAAATTTTGAGTAGGAGGGCTCGTCTAGTCAAGTATCATTCTTCATAATATAGAACTATAGGACAAAAGAAAAATCTTATTAAGATAAGAAATTTTACATGAGTTACATCCACAATTAGAAAAAGAAAAGGTTTCTGTCAGTACGTACGCTTTCTCTAAGAAAGTGAAGGCACGGTCCAATCAAAAAGGAGTGAACAGTTGTATTTCCCTGGAGCTCCTTCAGGGGCTGCTTTTGAGAAAAGGCTGACGAAACGAAAGGTAGAAAATACAACTGTTTGGCGTTATATGCACGCGCAGTATATTCGCGTCAGTAAACTGCCAACTCTCTTTACTCTCTTATTTTTTTTTTTAAGAAAACTAATGAAAATGATTTGAAAATTTTGAGTTTTAACAAAAAAGATAAAAATATGTTGTAAGTGAATAATACCAGGATTAAATTTTTAGAGTAAAAATATAATTTTTCATTAAAGTAAACAGTATCAGGAATTTTTCGTTAAAGTTTCATTTCATTTATTCTATTTTCCTTCGTAGCAAAATATTATAAAAATTAACTAATAAAAAAAGTGGATGGAATTGCAAGTGAATTCTATCAGTCTCTTTCTTTTTCGGAGTAGGATTATCTCCTCTTTTTTTTTTTTTTCCCTCCCTTTCTGTTTGAATGATCACGGTTAAGATGCGTTAACATCTTATATTAATTATTTTATAGAAAGAAAAAGACAAAATAAAGAATGTGAGAAGAGAAGATGAAAATAGATGAAAAGAGGAAATGAGAGAATTGTAATCTTTATTTTTATTAAGCTTGAAATACGGTTTTTTTTTTTTTTTGGTAAAGGAAGTACAGTTGCTTAGGTTGCGACTATCATTTGTCCCTTTAACTCTTGTCTTATGTGTAACATCTTTGTCTTTTTATTTATTTAATTATTTGTGATTTTTTTGGAAAAATAACATTTTACCGCATTAATTTTAGTTCACATAGTAAATTCATATTTCACCTTTTAAATATTATAATGTCATATATCAATTTACGGATTTAATATAATGTCATACATCAACTTATAGATTCGATATAATGTCAAACATTCGTCTCTGTTAGTTAAGTTAAAGGTTACTGCAGAGATTATAGGCCTTTTTTCTTTTAGAGGCCTTTTAATGATCCTAATTGCTGTTGAGCCAAACACTTTATTAGCATGTTTTTTAGTTACAAACTTCACTAAAAAAGTAGATTACGTTAATGATATATTTTTTTTTTTGGAGAACTGATTTGGTATTAATAATCACATCTTAAAGTGTTGGACAACTTGTCAATTGTTGATAATGTCGTAACAAGTGAGGATACTTGCTGGATCCTATTTTTGAGGATTCTGGGATCTTCAATTAATATCTGTTTATCGTATATCGTGGGTCAAAATCATTGTAATTTTTTTTTATATTTAAAATTGAATATAAACAGTACCTGACAAAATTTGACTGCACAATGTATAATGAATGGATGTGATTGAATGATCCCTAGAATCCTCACAAAAAGAATTCGACGAGGATCCTCTCTCATGTAGTAACATTAGGTAATGTACTTTGTAAAGTCAAGTGGAGACCTATTTAAATCAACATAGTTCTTTATATACGGTCACAAAGATACGTAGGTCGCAAGAGGATTTCTAACTTGTTTAAGACTGGGCACTGCTCTACATGGTTGTTCCTACTGGAAGAGTTGTTGGATCATAAAGTTTGGATCTTCTTTGGTGAACATTGGGACTTATTTAAGTGCTCATACATTGGGACAACATGGTGATCCCTCCATACTGAGTGCATACTTAAAAATTGAATGTATAAAATGTCGTTTGATTCTTTAAATTATTGAGTCAGTTGAATTGATCATCTGAGCGATTTTTAGTAAATTGACCCTTGAACTATTTTAAATCAGCTAATTAACCCCTTACTATTAGATTTGAGAAAATTTCATCCACTTTCCCGTTAGATTTGACGGTAAATTCGTCATCTTATCTGTTGGACCAAGAATGAAGATTTTGGAAAGAAAAAAACACCCAGGGTTGTGGCTCATGGATTGCCTATGCTGCAGGTGGAGGAAAGTTTGAAATTAGACATCTAAGAGTGGCAGATTATGTAGTTGATTTGAACAAACACACATGTTCTTGCCGAAAATGGGATCTATGTGGTTTACCTTGCGGCCACTTCATGTCTGCAGAAACATCATTCACCAATGCACTATGTCAACCCTGCATGGAATAGCTTATGGCAACTTCACCTCTCCGATGTCCAGCCAAGAAATGTGGTTCAAAACTGGTCATGGCCCATTAAGCCTCGTAAATTTGTTGACTTTTTATAATTAGTCAATTTTTTCTTTTGAACTTTTATAATTGGTTAATTTTTTCTTGAAATTTAATTTCAGCCGATTACCCCCTAAACTTTATAACGGGCCAATTTCTTCCATGAACTTTAATTTCATAATTGACAAGTTTCTAGTAATGAACTTGTTGGGGTGAGTAATTATTTTTCGTATTTGAATTTGGAGCTTGAATTGAAATAGGTGAACCGAGGTGGTCATGTGAACTAAGTCATAAGGAAGGTTAATGAAATGACATCACAATCCCAACATGTTACTGAAAAAGTAAGACCATAGAGAAGATTCATAGCATGAGAGATAATTTCAAACAAAAAATACACAGGAATGGAGTGAACTAGCGGAAGAAAAAGAAAAAGATACGTTGCCTTGTTAGGATAAAATTACCTTTTCGGCCATGACTTGTCAAGATTTGGGCCTATTGACTATTTGACTACAAAATGGACTGTGCAAATTCCCCTCTTTACAAACTGTCCAAATCCAAAATCCAAAATCCAAAATTCAAAATTCAAAATCCAAAATCCCAAATTAATCTCTTCGCACCAGTTGTCTTCTCGCAGACTCCGCCGCCGAACAAGCCGTTTGAATTCCCAAACACGACAAAGTTTTCATTGTCCCAATCACTACAAAATGACCGACCACAAGGTGGCAGCAGCACCGCCTGCACCTGATCACCCGCCACCGCCATCTCACTCCGAACACTACGCTCCATACCCTAAGGTCGATCTCAACGACGTCGCTCCGCCTCCCTACTCCGAAACTTGGACCTCCGTCTCCATCGCCTCCGAAACGCCTCCGCCCCCGAAGTCGGAGGGCCCGCCGGTGCAGCCCCCTGTTCCGCCACCGGTGGTTCAAGCCGAGGCTCGCGCTCCGATCCCCGGCGACGCCGCCACCTCCATGCCGGCGGAGTCCAATCCCTACGTCGCCACTCCTGCGCCGCCTCCCCCCTCCTCCGTCAAGAGTGAGTAACCAACCAACACTTGTGCGTTCAATTCTTTGATAAGTTAGGGTTTTTGCTGTTGAAATGATGAATTTGTGAATGTTGTTGTGTCGTATTGTTTGTTGTGGGTATTAGAATCGATGGATTCAGTGAAAGATGCTCTCGGAAAATGGGGAAAGAAGGCTGCGGAGGCCACCAAGAAGGCCGAGGATCTTGCTGGCAACATGTGGCAACACTGTAAGTATTCAATTCTGGTTATTTTGAACGTTTTGAATGTGAATTCGCAATGACAATTGTCTTGTGCATGCTCTAGAATTCTGTATTAGCCGATGTAATTCATTGCCACGAGCAAATGTTATGTCTAGTATGCTGTTAATGGCGGTCTTTGTGTTGTTCCAACATGGTTAAGCAATTGCATGACATTGCTATGCGAAGCATTCCTGTTTGGTAGAAGGATTGGTGTCAATTTTGCGTGTTGGGAGTTGGGAATCAGGAATGGGTTCAATATGTGTGCTTTTAGTTGGAGTATCGTTGGAGTTAGGATTTTGCCTCTGGATTGTTTTTGCTACCGACTTCATCATTGGCATCATCATCATGTACTGAATTCATAGTAAACTTTCTGCTGTTGTATTTGTGAGACATAATGCATGTACTGCTGCTTTCCTGAACTAGTGAAAACGGGACCCAGTTTTGCTGATGCCGCTGTGACAAGAATTGCTCAGAGCACAAAAGTACTTGCAGAAGGTGGTTATGAGAAGATCTTTCGACACAATTTTGAGACTGTCCCAGAGGAGCAACTTCTAAAGACATTTGCTTGCTACCTATCCACATCAGCTGGCCCGGTAATGGGAATTTTATATTTGTCATCAGCTAAGCTTGCATTTTGCAGTGACGATCCCCTTTCATACACAGTTGGTGACCGGACTGAGTGGAGCTATTATAAGGTATATTGGATTACTTCTGTTTGCCTATGCTTTTGAACCAATTGTCGCCTTTTTGGAGTTATGACTTAGGAGCCGTTTATGCTTCCAAATGGTGATAGTGCAGTTTGAATTTCTCTCAGATTTTTAACTTTCATATTACATGATTTGATATTTATAAAATAGAGTAAGTTACCTAACCTCTTGAGGTTAGTAACTTCCGCTCAATTTTAGAAATTAGACTCTTCTCTTGTGTTTTGGTAGGTCTAAGACTCTGAAATAAAATTTACTGCTGAGACAGTTTGAATGCTGAGGTAGGTTTTAATTGAAAATAGAGATTTCACTTCCATGGTGCGTTTAATCTGAGATTCTGAAAGATAGGTCATGATAAAAATATGAGGGATCAGCTTTTTTCGTAGATTAATTTAATTTCTCAAAAGTAGGAGGGCGGTTTCTGTAATTCCACTTAACCTCAGGGATAGGTACATGTAATCTATAGGTTTCTTGTTATATTGTAGTAGTAATTGCCTCCAATTATGTATTCCAGTTATGGGCTAGTTGAGTCAAAAGAAGGAAAACATAAACAAAGAACTTTGTAGTTTTCGAATTTTGTGGTGATTTGGCTCAACCATTGACATCACCCTCTTTTGAAGGCCAATTGACCGAATGGTGGAAGGCGATGTGTCAGAATTGATTTCAAGTTGAGTGACTTGGGTTGACCAAATGTTACACACAAGTAGGTAGTGTGGCATATACTAATTTATATAGCCAGGCCACCACCCCCCAACCCAACCCCACCCCCACCCACCCCAACACCCCCACCCCCCCCCCCCCCCCCCCCCCCCCCCCCCCCCCCAACCATAATTTAGCTTAGTGCTTGTGTAACTTTGACCTTGTGAGCAATATATCCCCAGTTCTGAGTTTAATCTTTGCTAAAATGGTTTTACTTATTATGTCTATCACAATACATATGGTCAGGTTGTATACTACTATCATTTCCTTATGATGATTTCTGGTCATTAAAAGCCTGATTGCATTTATTCTTTTGGAAACTATTAGTGGGTTGGTAATGAATGATTCTTTTGAGATACGTAGCTATTGTTTGAAGGTTTTGGTGTGGTGCTGACTTTAATGGGTCAATCTCGGTGAGGGGATTCAAATATTTGAACTTGGTATTATAGGAACTATAACTTTAGTTTGGGAGTATGATATGTTGGTTGATCTTTATTTTTTATATACATTAACAATTTAGTCGTGAGGTACCTAGTTATATTTTGATATACTTGAATGCAGAAATTTTTGACATGACAAGGCTGTCGTTAAGAATGATGTGACAAAGAACACGCAATAGGAAGAATACAGCTAAAATGATCCTTCCTCTAGGTTATACTCGAGTGATATTAGTAGGTGGAAAGGCTTAAAGACTTTAAAGATTGTTACCTTCCTCAACATTGAACAGAGGATGAAAGGATTTATATATTAATTGAAATTTGAAAGTGTTGGCCAAGCAAGGTAATGGGTAAATAGAAGATCTTGAAAATCTTGTATTGAGAACGATCCTATATTTTGATTTCTTCCCTTTAATTGTCTAATTGCTGCTGAACCCATGCTTGTTTTGTAACAACCAAATCCTGGTTATTGTCGTCGTTAATGTAGATGGTGCACTTTGACAATCCTTTTAAGAGAGAAGATCTGTTTTTTTTTTTGACACAAAATCTTTTTCCAAATATACTTTTAACAAGCCAGCTATTTCTTTGACACATATTTTTTTGCATGTCCATGTCCTATCTATATATCATTATAAAGCCAAACCGTCTGATTGGTGAAGCATTTTAAATACGTAAAATGCCGTGGTTTCTTATTTAAGTGTTACAACCTACAAGTAGTGAAACCGAAACTCTATATTTTATTATTTATTCATCATTTTAAAGACTATTATGATCCCACTAATTGCTCTATTTTTTTTCTTTCATCCGGTTAGTTTTCAGTAGTTGAGTTACTGTTTATACGTTAAAATGTCTCTGTTAGCTATCAACATAATCTGGTTTGATTCCTTGTCATATGTAGGTGATTATTCCATTACATCAGCTGAAGGCAGTCAATCCATCAACGAGCAAAGTGAAAGCAGCTGAAAAGTACATCCAGGTCGTCTCTGTTGACAACCATGAGTTTTGGTTCATGAGCTTTGTGCACTACGATAGTGCTGTGAAACATCTTCAAGAAGCGCTGCAGCCGCATCCTCATCCCCACAGCGTATGAGTGTAAGCAACAGGAAATCATGTTGGCAAAACATGTACGGAGATGAATTATCCTTAGGAATATGGAATCCATGAGCTATAATGTGGATGGTGTATGTATTTTTGTTCGGTTGGTGGAATTGCTGTGCTATATTTCTTGTCGGAACCCACAGATTGCAACTTTACTTTTCCGTTGTAGCGATTGATGGTATTTGGGACGTCGGAGGTTTTAGTGGAGTCTATATTTGTTGTAAATGACATTTGTGACTGTATACATGATATTTTCAGACTATAACTTTGTTGCGAATGTGGTGTCAATCAACGAGAAAACTTGCATATTCCGAATGTGAGCAATTTTGTTTTCTATAAAATTACCAAGCGAGGAAGAAGATTGTTACTTAGTACTACGGTTTAGTGATATTCTTTTTCACTTATAAGTGAGAGTTAAGGTTCGGTTTTCGCCAAAGGAGAATTTGAATCACTTTATTATAGTTCATTATGAGGTTAAGGCTACCCCTTCTTCGATTTTTGCCAAAGGAGAATTTGAATCATTTTATTACAGTTCATTATGAGGTTAAGGCTACCCCTTCTTTTTTGGTGTAGATAATATCTTTTGTTGAAAAGAAAATTAAAAAAAAGAGTATAGCTTTAGAATATAGGGCCTAGTCTGGACTGGTCCATTAGGTCGATTTTTCCAAAAAACTACATCATGTATTGACCCAGGCCTACTCCTGCACCTGCAAGACGTACACCTACACTTGGGCTCAAGCTCTAGCCCATAGCTTGATCAGAAAGAATTTGAAGATGGACCAATGTAGCTTGTAAGGGTCCATTATTTGCCCAATCAGGGGACTTTCATGGTGCGGGTACACCATCACGATGACGTTTTATGTCAAAGATATAATACCACATATAAGTTTCTGCTTACATGGTGTTGTGTCATTAGCATGGATCACGCGGTGATAGAGAACCTGTGTCATATAAGCTGCTCTCTAATATAAGAACTTACCTACGATGGTTTATAATTTACATAATCTAGTATATTCTTTTTTAAGTAATGCTATAATTATCACATATTTGTATCATCTATTTAATAAAAATAGATTCCACCAATATATGTGGGAGATAGTACAAATACAGAAATCAGTAATACTAATTGGAGATCAAATAATCAGACAGGACAATGATTTCACCTCATACACACCCCTCCAATTTGGTAACAGTTAGATTTAACAATTAAAAAAAAATTAACCGTCAAGAATATCAGAAGATATGCTCAAAGTAAAAAAAAAGGCGTGTTGACATCACTACCCATAAGTAATATCTTTCCACAATTGTATAAACTGCTCTGATTCTCTGAAGACAGAGGCATTGTAGAATTGTGGTTATGGAATGAGCAACCACAATTGAGGCCTTTAGAAATGCACAAGAAAACAACAGGCTTGTAATTTAAGGGGTTATCATTATTTATCTTTACCATGTTCAAATTTCAGTTCGCATCTTTTGGGAAGACATGTGTATATAGCCTGTTACATGTAGGTGCGATTCAATTTGGATAATGTGTATGTAAGCTACATTATCATTGATCACTTAAAAAACTGCTTCAATTATGTTTTTAGAATAATTAACTATAAAATAAAGCAATTAGGTGTTTGGTAAACTGTATTTTGCAAAATTATACGAGTATGAATAGCAATGTAAAAGCATAATAGAAGCAGAGGTGAGTATAGGGGTTATAGCAACAACAACAATGACAATAGTGGTGGTGATGATAGTGGCAAAAGCAATACCAAACAACGCTTAAGTTTGATGTTCTCCAAGAAATCAAGAAATTACTTGATTGAAAATATAAGTCATTTCTTAAGGTAAAATGGAACCTTATAAAACTCATTTTTCGGTTGCACCCGAATAATTTATAGCCATTAATTCATGCACAGTCTCATAATTGAGCGTACATGTATCAAAAATCAGGAATCAGTAATGTGTGGATGCGCACTTTAGTTATTGGAAAATTATCCTTCTTTTACTACAAACAAAAATACGTACAATGATGTTACTCATCTATATTTACAACCGATATAAACAGATAAGGTGAACTGCCAATCTAGTCCTTGAATTATTACCTCAGTGAAAATTAGGTTCCTAAACTATTTTTCAGAAAAATCAGTCATTGAGTTATAAAAATCTACCAATTACGTCCCTAATATTATATTCGAAGCTACTATATTCAATTTTTCGTCAATTTAATTTATGTTACTTGCATGTGATACACATTGGAGGGCAAATTGGTAGTTTTTCATCACGAAATAGTGTAAGTTAACTTTGGAGGGTAAATTAGATGTTAGATTCACAACCTATATGAAATGTTAAGGGCTTATAGGTGAGAAAATAATGGTATTACACTCTAAAGTATGTCAAGTGACTTAAGTTGACAAAAAATTGGATAAAATAGCTTTGAATATAATAGTAGAGGTGGAATTAGCAATTTTTAATGATTTTAAGGACTTATTTTACCGAAAAAATAATTCAAGGACCTAATTTTTATTGAGGTGATAGTTTAAGGACTAAATCGGCACTTCACTCACACAAATATATTAGTTGTAATGTCAGTCCCATTTGTATTTTGTGATCAGATCCTTGGATAGAGAGGCCACCTGTTTAGAATAAAGCAGCAGCAACACGAGCTTACATAATTTTTCCAACACCTTCAATCCTCCACTCCACTAATTACGTAACTATTTCTTTTCCATGTATCTTCACCATTACCATTACCACTCCATTAATTGTGTAGTAAATTAAAGATATATATTATTAGTGTTTTGTCGAGGATGTGATTTTACGTTCTAAATCATTTATTTTTTAGATACAACTTCAAAAGATATTTCAATATATAAACAATTCTTCTACGTTCTAATGAAGAACATTTGCAGACACAATATCTACAACATATATATCAACAGTCATATCCATCACATATTGACAATTTTAAGTTCGTAGTATTAACAATACCAACGAGATTGCCCACATTTCAAAAAATGTCATACTTATTTGTCAACTAAACTACCGATGTATATCTTATTTAAAGGTACATATATGTATAGTTTTGAATTATTATTTTTCAAGATTGTTCAATATATATATATGCTATATTGTGACTCTGATCTAATGATTATGCTGGCTCTTGAGGATGGTGATGCCGTAAATGAAGCTTACATAGATAGTACTCTCTTTAGTTAAGCACTATAAACTGGAGTCACTCAGTACTACGGTCTGGTAGTATTCATTTTATAAGTGAGAGGTTTTAGGTTTGAATCTTGTGGATAACAAATTCGATACTAAATTAGGCTGCCCATTGTATGATTTAGCTGAACTTCCCTTCTTTCTAGTGTAAAAATATCGAAGAACTCAAAAAAAAAAAAAAAAAAAAGGTACTACAAACTGGAAGATAGTAGTTTGCTACTGTCAAGAAATTGACCAATTATTTAAGAAGATCAAATGCTAGCTACGATAATCGAAATTTATTACAGTAATATAGGACGTGTAATTGTTTATGTAACTCTCCTATAGGATGTGTAATTTTTGTAGAGGGACAAGCGGGAGTTTTCTGAGTGTAATGATCTTCACTTTTTCGAAAAAGGGTAAGTGCTTCCCATGCGACCATGGTAGGGAATGTACTTGTTCAGTTGTTCATGCAACTTAATTTCGTCGACCAGATTCTTGGTTATCGTGAACAAATCAATTAGGAACTTGAGATTGAATTGCTAAAATTAATCAGAGAAAACATAAAATACATGTTAAGATAATCATCCATCCATCATATATTCCATAGCCTCTGAGGCTTTCCACGAGCATCCATTAATGTTGTTCCATGCGAAACGATTAACCCTTTCTTCTATTTGGTAAAGAAATAGTTATTTTTCCTCTTAAAGTAAAAACCAAAAAATTTATGGATCATTTCCTCAAATTTTATTTTTATCAATGTGGGTGGGGTTATTTAAACTACATATTTCTTCTCACAATGTAAAGGAAATTATTACTAGACCAATAATTAGTTGATGTGTATTTTATCCAATTGATTAAAATCGTACGGGCGTAGTGCAAGACTTGTGAAAATGAAACCCCTTTTTTCTAGGTTACTAGCGACGAGGATTTTGATCATTATTAATTGAGACAAATTAAGAGTATGAAAATCCTCTTAGTACAAACGATTTTTTACACTATACACTGATTCACACATAAGAATTAATATTGTCTTCTCACAAATAAATAAATTTATTCATCATTCATAACTAGGGAAAAAAAAGAAAGAGATTATAACACTACGCGTAAAAGATAAGCTAAACAAAACAACAAACATACACGACCAAGTAGAACAAAAATGTGGTCCAATACGCGTGTTATAGAAATGAAGACTTACATATACACACCACGTCGCAGCATACTACATCATGTGGCCGTTACATGCTTATAATTAGTTTTTCGAAAATAGGAAAGCACCAAAGGAATTTCCTTTTCTTTTTCAAAAAGAAAGTAGATAAATGAAAACAAATCCAGTTGATGAGATCACATGTGTCCGGTAAGCTCAAAAATAGGTGAAATTTTATCATCTTGTTTCAGTTTTGAGATGGAAGTGTCCACAGACTAATGCAATATGAAGGTTGAGCCAAAATTAATATGAGAGATAGAGAGAGGGTCAAGCTAAGATAAGGCGGTGATCATGGAAGAAAATAAGGATAAGATTGACAAATGTGGATGAACTTCCAAAAACCCAAAACGCAGAAAGTAATCCAGAATAATAAATTAAATTAATAAACAAAACAAAGTGAGAGCAGTTTTCAGCTTTGCTTTGCATGCTTATTACACGTTTCGATTAGAGTTTATGAAATTTTCTGGGTCTTTAATCATGTGATTAGTGGGAACTAACTAATTAATTAGTTAATTAATCAGAACCCGGTTTAGTTTAAATGATCATAAGCTTTCCCTCTTCTATTGGTTTTCTCCATTTTTCTATTTTTACTCGAAATAGAAAAACTGCCCTAAAACGCAATTCCAGTTGAAAGAAACAGCATTCCAGTTTTGGGTTTTTAGGGCAAACGTTATATCTCAGTGAGAACAAGCTGCAATGAGCAAAACATGTCAAAAAATTAATGTGGTCTTAATCAGTTTATATGTTAACTAATTAGCACCCAGATGTTAATCACACAAATTAATCAGAAGAAGGAAATTTAGATGAAAACCTATTTTTGTTAAAATCGAGTGATGAAACCCTATCTAATTAACTAAGCTTAGCAAGTTAATTAAATCATCATTAATTAACACTAGATTAAGAAAAATCATCATTGTACTTGCATGATCATGAGTTAAGGGTGCTAAAGCTAAAGATTAATCATAACACGAACATAATTTGATTAATTAACTGGGTAATTAGAACACTGCAACATTTCTTTCTCGCTGAGCTAGCTACTTAGCCAAGCCAAGTAGGCATTAAATCAAATAAAATTTGGTTAATTAGGGCACTAATTTCTTACCAAGAGTGTGCTTGTTGTTGTGCATCCAAACCTTGAGCACATGGCGCTTCACTCCAGTCTCTCCGCAAAACTCCTCAATCGCCGCCTCGTCGTGTTTCTGAATCCTCCACCCAACTTTCTCCGCAAACTCCAACATCTTCTCCTTCTGCTCCTGCGTGAACTTTGTCCGGTGTCTCTTCTTACTCATCCCAAATCCTCCTCCGCCTCCACCGCCACTCGAACTTGGATTCGACACGTCCTCTCCCTCTTCCCTACTATGAGACCCTCCGCCGCCGCCGATGGATGCCGCAGGCAAGGCTAGTGTAGGCCTTGCGTGCGGCGAGGTGATCAGGTAGCCAGAAGGCGGTGGCGGTGGGCGACAGTAGCCTGAGGAGAATTGATGCTGATGGTGGTGGTGGTGAAGCTGGTGGGACCCACCGGCACCCTGGTGGTGATGAATTAACTCGCCCTCGGACTCCTTGCGGTGGAAGTTGCGGTGGCAGTTGCAGGCGGCACATTTTAGGGCGTCGATGGTGCCCTCATCCCCCGCAGAGAGAAACTCGCCACAGCCGTCGAGGGCGTGACCGCCGATGCTGACGGCGTGGTTCTTGAGGCATTCCCTGTACCTGACCATGGTGGCTAGGGTAGTGGTGGTGGTGGAATTGGGTGCTGCGGCAGTCCCCCTTTTTCGAGAACTGGAGACGGTCTCCTCGCCGGCGGGCCCCATTTTGGGCCTGGAACTCTCTGCAACAGAGGCGTAACCCGGTGGCGCCGCCTGCATCTCCATCTCCTCGTCTTGCTCTTCGTGCTCATCAAATTCCATTCTCTCTCTCCCTCCCTCTCTCTTCTCTGAATTCTTAAGGAGAAGTGAAGATCTACATGGTTGCTGGTGAACCCAATGAACTAATAAAGATGACGATCAACACCAACAATAAAGCTTCCTCAACCGGAGACAGACAAATGTAAATGACTACTGCTAAATGTTGGTTTGTATTACATCCAAGTGTTATGTATTACATAATAGTAATTAATATTATTTAGATTTTTTTTATTTCAAATACTGTTAATTTTCTTTTACTTTTTTGTTATCTTGTCATGGGTACTTTTTTTATGGAGAAGAAGATAAGAGGCTGGAGAATGTGGCCATCAATTCCCCAGTCCTCCTCCAAATATTTCCCTTTCATTCACATTTCTTGTTTTGTTTTTTTCTGTTTACAAACAATGGAAGAATATATTAAATTTATTTAAATTATAAAAACTGAATTGAGTTAGATGCAGAGAAAACACACTACTTTAGCCAACTTGACGAAACTTAAGTTTGCCTCCTTCATTTACTTTAAGTTACTTTCGTTTGATTATTATATGTAAGAATTAGACATCCTGTTTAGGCAAAGATTTCTTTGGAAAGGGTCTATGGACCTCAGTACAGCTTCCCAAGGGATTGGCACTTTGGATGTGTATGTTTGGTAGTCTGGCTCTTGCTTGTCTTGTGTGCTGCAATAAGAGTTTGAAGTTAGTTCTGAAAGGTGCATTTGTGGGCCGTTAGGTGTAGGCCTTAAGACTTGCAATCAAACTAACAAAATGCTTAGGCGTGCCACTGCTATTTCAGTATAGCAGATGTAGAATAAGTGTGTTTTAAATTGATTACTTGCGCCCCAAGTTACTTAAACTTCTTGTTATCAAAGGATTGTCGCAGGTGGGTTAAGTTTGCATTAAGTTCTTTTTCTTTTCTTGTGACCAAGGATTTTTAGTTCATGATCTTGTATGTTCGAATGGAGGGAATCCAGTGCCCTTTAAGTCATTTGTTTGGTTCTAAGTTATTCTTAATGAAAAAAGATCCATTAAGTCAACCAGATCTAGATGTAAATGGGACTCTTAAAGTAGAAAATAGGTGGAAATGACTTGAATACATGCTGAATAGTGCATTAAGCAATAGATCTATTAATTTCTAGGACAAACAAAGAGACTCGGGCAAGATTTCCCCTTATTTGGCAAGGTTGAACCTCTTGCAGCCATTTCTCTTTGAGTTTACAGGGACTGTATGCTAAAAAGGATGGATGGTAAACAAGTTTACATGAGGGAATCAATACTACTACACTGGGGTGGTAGCAGAGCTTTTATATTAGACAAAGATAGCTTTTCTAAATAGACTATCGCTAAAAGGACTGAATCTGGGTAGATTTTAGTTTTTTGGATGCAAATCTGGCTTGAAAGCAGAGTTTGTATGTTTTTTTGTTTGATTGGTTGAGAGTCCTTGTCTCTGTTGTCTCTTCTTCCTTTTATAGGCGATTCGGCCCGAGGGTCAGGGCTTTGCTCTTGCCCGAAAGCTCTTGAAGGGTAGTGAGTCATTAGCTTTTTAATTATAGTGCCATTGGAAAATACTTTTTGGCTGATAGTAAGTCAGTCTCCATCACTTGTCATCTCAGTTATAGACACGTGGCTTGTGTCTTGGCTAAGAAAGCTTCAGTTTGTCTATGGGCTTGATGCTGGGCTTCGGGAAAGTCTTCATTTAATTTGGCATCCTTGGGCTTTCCTTCATTCAAGCCCAATATTCAAATATTAACCCAAACAGTGCCCCCTTTAATTATTGTTGAGTCTGCAATATGAGGCGTCAATGATGATTAAAATGAACATCATGCCTTTACTCTGGACTTGCGCCACTTAAACAGCCATTGTTAACTAAAACTTTGCACTAACCCACGATTTTTAATGTTCACTAACTGTTTACTATATAAACTTCACTTAAACCTCTCGGTCAAATTACTTTAGCAATTCCAATCCTTCTAATTTCCAAAATCCTCAGATTTCTCAGAACTCTCTTGCTCAATGTTCTTTCTCGCTTCCTGACTTCAATTTTTCCCCCATTTTCTTCAAAATCAACCAATGACCCCCAAAACTACTCATCCTGCATATGAATCCGGCGAAGGCATTGTCAACATGCGTCGTCTCCTTAATGGCCTTCATCGCCCTCGGGCTGGCCTGAACACTTCAATTTTCTTTGAAGAGGGATGAATACACTCTTTGGGACTTACCTGGACTTCAAGGGTCCTAATTTCTATGGAGAACAACATGCCTAAGACCAATTGGTTCACCTACAACCCGTATTCGACCAAAGCTGACATCTCATCTTCCAAGTGGTCTACCCATCGAAGAGGCTTCCCTCTGATGAAGGATGAGGCTTGGGCACAATGGGTAAATGAGCTTAAACCCATTTTTAAGAAGAAGTGGATAAATAATGGGATCTACGAGCTCATCATGCTCTCAAAAGTCACGGTGGTCGCCAAGCCCGAGCTTTTGACCATAGCTCTTCTGTTCTGGAACACCGGACCAACACATTCGATTTCAGGATGGGTCCCATGACCCCAAACTTTCTCGAAATTGCTTAAGTCTTTGGGCTAAGGCCCTCGGGCAGAGTCATGGATATTACCCATAATTGGTCCTCTTTATCTCGCTCGACTGCTGAAACCTCGGACGTCTCCGACTCTATCATCCGATTGTAGTATGATTCTTCAACCTTCAAGAGCTATGAGACCTCATTCAAAGGTTTCATCCCACTTGCCAAGAACGTCTTTAGCCCCTTTTCTACCACAGCAAATAGGGATCAAGAGCACATATACTTCCTCTTGTACTGGCTCAACAAGCATATCTTCCCTAACAAATCCAAGGGAGTAAAACTGGAGTGGGTTCCCTTGGTGGAGGCCTTGCATTCATTTAACGATGTAGCTACATGGCCATTTCTTCTTGCCCATCTTTATCACCTTTTCTTCAAGATGACGAGGGGTGAACCTTTCGAAACTAACCTCAATCGGTCAACCTGGATGGTCCAGTTGTGGTTGCAATGGTACTTCCCTGAACTTTGAGCACTTAACCTCTAGTTTCCTGAAGGAGTGGCTCCTGCTCGTATTCTGGCCAAGGCATCACCAACCAACCATTCCACATTCTCCTACTTCTACTTCTTAAGAGTTTACCGAACTCAGGCAGATTTGTAGTGGGGAGCTTCAATACTCAGGAGGTATCCTTGGTTCTTAGACCAAGCCTTCCAAGATGCTTTTGGGGAAGATGCCAGCCAACTTTGCAAGGAGAAATTTATCAGCTGCCTCAAGCAAAAAAACTTGGCTTAGGGAGTACATAGTGACCGTGGCTATGAACGCGGGCTAGAAATCTACCACCCGAACTTCTGTGGTAGGCAATTAGGCTTCAGGCAAGCTATTCCAGTGCCTTTTTTTTTTTTTACTCCACGCATTGTGGCACTTTTTATTGCCTTCACTCTCCCTAAGAAGTCACTTTTCGGGCAACTCGACATAGCCTAGAAGTAATGAGCAAGGTTGCTTGAAAGCCTATGATGCTAAATTTTGAATGTACTCCCTTATTCTCTACTTGGTGGGAGACCAAGTAGGCCAAGAAGTATAGATGGGATCTCAGGGAATCTCATGACCATCTCTTTGGGAAGCTCTCAATCAAATCCTATACTAAGCCGAGTGAGCTTGAAAGCTGGAAGGAGATGGTGCACCAAACGAACCAGCTTCTTCTCATAGGTACTTTTTATTCTCCTAACTTGTATTTTATGATATTTTATAATCTGTCTCCCACTGACCCTTCTTTTGCTTACTTTGAACTTGCAGCCCAAGGCAACATTGAAATAATGGATGTCGGACCAGAAGAAGAGGTTGTAGATGCGCTTGTTCTCCAAGAGGTTGCTGCCTAGGTTGCGAGGTAAGGCGCTAGGTCTAGTCACGCAATGGGAAAGGCTAGGGATATCTCTGAATTATTTGGAGACTTCGAGGGAGAGGCCGAGCCCGAAGTGAAGATTTGTGGCACCCAGGTGGGCAAGGGCAATCGTGGTGGAAACTTCAGAATCTAAGCTCGAAGAACAGCCTGAGCTCCAACCTGTCTTGCCTGTCCCATGGGTAACTCCAACTAAGAAGAAGACAAGGGCTTATGTCTATAAAGCTTTCAAAGCTCTTTCTGTCTCCACTGTCTCTACTGCTTCCCCAGTCGAGGTTGACAGAAAAAAACAGAAGGCTTCTAGTAAGTGATCTTTCTTTTTCTTAGTTGCCATTTCACTTCATCTTGGAATATGAACTAACAATTATATTTTTTCTTGTAACTAGGGCCCCAAGCAACCAAAAGGCATACTCTTATTTCCATAGATGAACCATTGGGCGCAACAATCCACTAAAGGGACCAGAAGTTTGTTGACACCATTCTCGAAGCACTGGAGGTATAAACCCTATTCTTTTAAGTACCCAACTCTTATTCATAATTATCTCCCTAAACACTTGCACTAATTCCTAACTTTTGTTTTGAAATAGGACACAGGAGGTGAAGGAACCATTCAGCCCAGACCTTTTTCTCCTCCTGCCCGAGCAGTGCATACTTCCCCTTCTCGAGCTAAGCTTTCAAAGGTATACCTCATTTTCACTCTTGGCTTTAAACTTGTATTTTTACCACTTTTGAAGCTAATGATTGACTTCCATTCTTTTGTAGGCCAAAGTTGGAGAAGCCACATCTTCAGTCAGGCAGAGCTCTGCTCTTATTCCCTCGACTTTTCCTCCTACACTGGTGATGACTCTAACTTCCAAGTTCAATCCAAAGATTGGGGAGATATTGCACTTCGTGGAGGATGTTAGTAACTCGGTGAAAAACCTTAGCTTGAGCTCTTTATGCTTAAAGTTTTCTCTATTTATACTTATACTTTGTTCTTTTCAGTCCTTCCCCGCACAATAGACCACTAAACCACCAACCACTTCATTTGGAAAGCCAATAGTCCTTAAGATCCTAATGGTCTCAGAGGTAACTAGCCCGTGGGCTTCCTAGGCCGATGTCGTAACAGAAATGCCTCACCAGTCATCTCAAGTCATATCTCAGGCATACCAGTACTTAGACTTTTGTTTTCTGTTTTGTACATACTAAATCACTAACACTTGTCATTTCTCTTGATGTTTATAAGCCTCTGGTGAGGGCTCGGGCATCATTCATTCCTCTTCAACAAGTGAGAATGATCCCCTTCAGCCACCAAGGGAAATAACTTCTCATCAACCTCCTTCCAAGGCTCCAGGCTCAATTGAGGTATATTAACTCCCTTCTTTAAATTTCTTTACCTTTATTCGAGGGCCACCTTCTTGACTTATTTTTCCTTAGTTTGCAACAAGGTCCTGGAGAGGGTTCAGGCCAATCTCCTCCACCTTTGGTAAGCAAAACGGCTCTTCTGAGGCCTCCTTTGGCGTCTGGGGTTACGGGGATCCCTATCCCTCAGCCTAAGAAGAGAGCCAAAATTGCTGCTACCTTTACTCCTCGGGCTTCTCTTCCTGTTGAAACTACTTCTACCGCTGCAACCTCTGAAAGAGCTGGAATGATGCCCTCACCTCTTGCACCCATCTCTATAACAGCGTCCTTGCCCGAGCTTTTTAAAGAGTGCGAGCAACTTAAGATGACGCTAAGGTCTTCAAGGCATCCCTCTGAGCCTCAAGGCTTTCAAGATCAATGTCAAATCTTCCAAGAGTGGGCTAGAAGGGACTTCTCAGCTTCCTTTAGTCTCAAGGCTCTCCACGATGTAGAGAAAGTTATTACTAAATTACACAAAGCTAATCAATTATCAAAGGTTCAGTACGAGTCTTTCTTCTCTTATTTTAAGAACTTGAGGGCTCTGAGGGATCAACATCAGCGGGTTGATAAGCAAGCCAATCAAGTGAGGTGCTTCAAGGAGAAACAATCCAAAACTTCGACGTATATTCAACAATTGGTGGATGAAGGTTTAGCCACGGAAGATAGGATCAAGGTGGCGACTTCTAAAAACCAGAAGTTAGAGGAGCAACTTGATGTGATGAAGGTTGAACAAGTGACTCTTCTCAGTAAACTTCATCAACAAGTTGAAGAAGTGAAGAAGGAAAATCTGGAGATGGAGGATGCTGAGTCTCAACTTTCCAATAATAATACTGTCTTAGTCGAGCCTACCAAAATCTTTACAATTATGCTAACTTATTATTCTAGAATAATCACAAGATGTAAATTTGTTAGGTTATGGTCATTGTAACTTCTCCTTTTATGAAATGAAATAAATCCCTTCTTTACTTTTACTTGTCTTACTTTATTTTATAAACTATCTTCAACTTTTCGTAATCTGCTTGAATCTCCTCGATATAACAATCTCTTGCATCCCATAAAGTTGATGGTATTTCTTTAAAAACTTAGCATTGATTGGATGCCTTTGCAAGTTCCATTCTAATTTGCCAAGTAATATCCTCCCTTATCTAGTACCTGGTTGATAGTGAAGGGGCCTTCCTAAGTAGGACTTCACTTCTCAAAGCCTCTAACTTGAGCTCCCAAGGGCAAAATTGATTTCCACAGTAATTCCCCTTCTTTGAAGGCTTTTATCTTTACCCTCTTGTTATAACCTTAGGCAACAACTTTCTTTCTTTCTTGAATTTTGTTTAAAGCTTCAATTCGGGTTACATCCTGATCTTCAACTCTTTGACACATAGCTTGAATGTATTCTTCACTGTGTAACCCAAACTGGTTTTGAATTCTAACAAAGCTTACATTAATTTCCATATGGGGTAAAACATCTTGCCCGAAGGTTAAGGAATAAGGAGTAGATCCAGTTTTTACCCTTTTAGAAGTTCTGTATGCCCACAGAGTGTTTCCCAACTTCTCATTCCATTTTTTTGGACTATCTGCCACCATTTTTTTTAATAATACTCACCAAGACCTTATTGCTAGCTTCTGCTTTACCATTTGATTGGGGGTAGTAAGGACTAGACTGGATCATCTTTATCTTGAACTTGCTTGCAAATTCCTCTACTTCTTTTGAAATAAAAGATGGCTTGTGGTCTATAACAATTGTCTTGGGCACCCTATATATGTGTAAGATCTTGGTTTCAATGAACTTCTTAACAACAGTTGAAGTGATAGTCTTCACAGATAAAGCTTCTACCCACTTGGTAAAGTAATCTGTTGCCATAATTATGAAAGTGTGCCATTTGGTAGAAGCTGGGTAAATTTGCCCGATAAAGTCCATAGCCCATCCTCTGAAAGGCCAAGGCTTGACCACAGGATTCAAGGGTACTAAGGGCACATATTGGAGAGGTTCATGCCTTTTACATTCTTCATACCCTCTGGCATAAGCTTTGCAATTCTTCTCCATTTCGGGCCAGAAATAACCATATCTTCTGAGTAACCATCTCATCTTAGTTCCAAGTTGATGAGCCCCACAGATTCCTTCATGTACATCAGCATAACTCTCATTGATTCTTCTTGGCTAAGGCATTTAAACAACAATCCATCTGGAGTCTTCCTTAGCATAGACTTGTCCCATATGACATACTTAGTTGCTTGTAGTCTATTCTTTTTACTTGTGGGGAAAAAAGGATCTTTCAAGTATTGAATAAGAGGTGTTCTCCAGTCTTCTATTTTTATTTTTTCAGTCATTACATCTAGGCTGAATCCTCTTTCAAAAATAGAAGGAAGTTTCTCCTTTGAACTTCCACATCTACTTCGAACTTTCTTTCTTGGATTTGTGCTCCAGAAGCTACCTGTACATTCTCATTGCAATGGAATTTGATTCTTTGGGGATATGGTTGATTGATATTTCAGTGCCCCAATAGCTTAATAGATGTGTTGATGCTAAATAGTAACCAGCCATAATGATGTGTCTACACTTGTATTCCCCATTTAGCTGATTGATCACCAACTCTGAATCACCAAACAATTTAACTTCAGTTACCCCCACTCTATCAAGATTTCTAGGCCAATTATCAATGCCTCATACTTTGCTCGATTGTTGGTAGTATCTTGATAACTAGGAAGAAGGAATAACAATGGTGAACACCCTTGGGATCAATAATGACCATCCTAGCTCCAACAACATTTTGAGTATAGGACCCATCAAAATACAACCTCCGAGGAGTGATCCAGAGGTTAGTTATCCTTTTTATCTTTTGTTGAATCCATTCCACTTTGCCCGAAAGAGCTTTGCTTGGTGAAATCCAAAGACTGGCCACCTTTAGAGTTCTTGGGATGTTGACTAATTCATCATGTGGTTCTTGGCGCTTGGCTAGGAAGCCTGCAATTGCTTGCCCTTTTATTACTCTTTGAGGCACATATTGAAAGCTGAACTCTGACAATGTTAGAATCTATTTTCCAATTCTCCCAACTAGCATTGGTTTTGACAGCATGTATTTGATTACATCTGTCTTGGCAATAATGTGGATATGGCAAGTCAACATATAATACCTTAGCTTGCAGGTAGTGAAGTACAGAGCTAAACACAACTTCTCCACTAGGGTGTATCTTGTCTCAACCTTAATAAGGATTCTACTGAGGTGTATATTGCTTGCTCTTTCCCACATTCATTGTTTTGGGCCAACAAGCTTCCTATTGACTTTTCAAAGGTAGAAATATAAAGCTTTAAAGGCTTCCCTCGCTAAGGTGGCATGAGCACTGGTGGAGAAGCTAAGTAAGTCTTTATTCTGTCAAGGGCCTCTTGGTGTGGTGGGCCTCACTCGAACTTTTCTTTATCCTTCAATATCAACAGAGGAGTTAACGGCTAAATCTTGCCTGCCAAGTTAGCTATGAATCTCCTTAGGAAGTTGATTTTCCCCAGTAGCCTTTGCAGTTGTACTTTATTAGTGGGAAAAGGTGATTCCATTATTGCCCGAGCCTTATTTTTGTCGACCTCTACCTCTATTTGATGAACAAGGAACCCCAAAAAGTTGCATGATCTTACCCCAAAAGCACATTTCTTAGGATTCATTTTCAACTTATGAGTCCTTATTCTTGTTAAGGCTTGTCTGAGGTCTACTAGGTGTTGTTCTTCAGTTTTAGACTTCACTAAGATGTCATCCATGTATACTTCCATGTTATGGCCAATCAAGTCATGAAAAATAGCATTCATTGCTTTTTGATAAGTTGTACCAGCATTTTTTAGTTTGAATGACATTACCAAGTATTCATATGCTTTGACATGTCCTGGGCGTTTTATGTATATCTTCTTTAGCCATTTTTATCTGATTATAACCAACATTCCCATCCATGAAAGATAGAACTTTGTGTTTTGCAACTGCATCTATAGATAGGTTAGCCATGGGCATGTGGTATTCATCTTTAGGCATGGCTTCATTAATGTTTCTATAGTTAACATAACACCGAACTGCATTAGTTATATCCTTCCTTAATAGGCATTTTGTGCTCTACTAAGGTTGAATCTAAACCTGACATTTCAGTGTAATGCCAAGCAAAACAGTATTTAAACTCGTGCATAAGGCTAACTATTTTTGCCCGATCTTCAGGTCCCAATATGCTAATGATCTGTATAGGCCTTGTATCATCCTTAGTCTCCAAATCAATGGTTTCTAAGGGGTCTTGTACCTCTAGTGCTAGCTTGTTAAGTTTTGTACACAAAATCCACGTCATACATTCAACCATGTGTATGACTGCCTCTATCTCTTTCTCAAAAAACTCTTCTCCTCTTGTGTTATAGCTACTTGAAGCTTCTTTCTTAGCTGAGTTCTCATTTTCTTGCTTTCTTTCTCTCCCATACACCAACAGTCTCTTGATTAAGGACTTGACTGTAACTACTTGGTTCTTTCTTCTTTGTTCTTACATTACTGGCATTAGGAAGTTGGGACGATATGGGGTCTATCCCATTCTTCCCTAGTGAGAAACAATCATTGTTCCAATAACTTTTGGGCTGTCATCTTAGTTAGGCGGCCGTTCTTATCAGCTTCTAAGCACTGCAGAATCCTAAACATTAGGATTATAAAAGCTGGCTTCTGCAACATTAGCTGTAGGGAGAAATGGCCGTGATTTGGCCTCTACCATCTCCCAAAATCCCGGTCCCATGACCCCTGCCTTTTGGTAAACAGCTACTTGTTGATGCAGGGTGGATGGCACAGAGAGACTTTGGTGAATCCAATCTCTGCCAAGCAAGGCTCCATAAGTGGAACTACTGTCCACCACGAAGAAGTATGATTTGCTTGGAACCCACGTTAACTTCCAAGGGCACTATCCCATGCGTTCTGATGATGGTTCCAAAGAAACAGGAAACTGTTAGGTTAGTAGGAATAAGATCTTCCTCACTTCTTCCCAATTTCTTTATCTATTTCAATGGTATCACATTCACCGCAGCTCATCTATCAATCAAAATCCTCTTGAAGTGTACTCCTTCCAGATCAGCAGTTATGTATATGGGCTTAAGATGGTTACCTAGGGACATACTCCGGCGGTTGAAGACCAATCTATCAGAATACACTCTCTTGGGCTCCCTCCTTAAGAGTTCGAGCAAACCTGTTTGGCTGGATTCTCCTTTTCCTGTTTCTTCAACACTAACATGTGCCATCATAGGTTCTATCGCCAAGTAATCACCCTCCATTGTGGCAAGCTGATCAGGTTCGGCGCAAAACATGGCAGATAGTACCTATGTCATGTTTACGTGGAAGTTGCTAGGTCCAGGTAAATCCTCTTTCTTTCCTGTAATATGGTCTGTAAACTTATCTAACCAGGCATATGCTTTTTTTGGCAACATTAGTTCAGGTAATTCTTCCTCCTTAGTTATACCAAAGTTTGGCACTTGCCCTGGAATCTCACAAAGGGTTTCAAACAACAAAGGTGAGAGTATTCCTCTCTCAGGTGAAATAGTCCCAAAACATATTGGTTCTGGACTCCATTTTAGGGTTGGCATCATTATCATATCTTCTTGAGCTCTCCTCAAGATTCTATACTTTCCAGGATGAGGGTTTTGTGGCACATGATTTCCTTCTGCCTTAGTCTTGTTATTGGCCATTTTCCACCTCTTTTTTGCTTTTCCATTGAAGTTGATTTCTCCCCCCATAAGGTACTTTTTCAAACTTCACGTTTTCAGAGGTTTCTGATGTAGCAGGGACTTTTAATGGTTTCATATGGGCTTTATGTTGCCTCTCTCCTAATCATAGAAGTTCCCATTTCCTTTAGTGGTTTTCCATCCTTCCTTACTGCATACCATTTTCGCCCGAGTCGGCATAATCTCTCTTAGTGACTGGGGATACTAGGTTTTTTGTTCATCCATTTACTCTGACATCACCACCCTTATAACTCGGCTGGGAAGGCCTTGCATCCATCCATTTTGGAATTTTAGCCACTCTATCCTTCACTTCTTTTGAGGCTTCATAATTTCTGAATACCTCGGACAAACCTTTTGGTTCAGAGTCCCTTCCTAACCTTTGGAAGACATTTATGGATATCTTTTTCTCAGCTGCCCGCATGATGTTTCTGCGGGCTTCTTGCTCTTCTTTCTATCTTCTTCTGATCAACTCTTGATCAATAATAGCTCTTGATACTAGCACTTCTAGCTCACATTCACATGGGCACTTGTTACAAAACACCAGCCCTTTAACTATGGTTGTTTTGGGTCTCTCGAGCAATTTGATAGCTCATTTTGTAGGTCTGTTAACTTGCCTCCTTTCTACTTTCACTTCCTAAATGGCTTTTTTTTCCCTTTCTCAGCCCAAGTCAGGTTGATCATGTTTATTGAGGCATCTGGGAAGGGATTTATGTCAATCATCATATTGGCCTGGGGTTTCTCCAAGTGCAACTTTCCCTTGACTATGAGGTTTTGTGTCTAGTCCCTGAACTGGACACAATTGGTTATGGAATGGTTGAAGGTATAGTGCAGTTTGCAATACATCTTTCCTCTTAATTCTTTGGGCTTAGGCATCTTTTTGGTGTTGTCGGGCACAATCACTCTTGCCCGCACCAACTCTTCATAGATTTCTAAGGCTTTGGTTAAATAAAAAGAATAACTTTGGTATTTAGGGGGCTTCATAGGGACAAATCCACCATCTTTCATCACCACTTTCTGATCCTTGACTGGCTAGACTAACCTCTTTACCATTAAAAGTTTAAAAGGAGTAGTCATCTCTACTGCACACATTTCAATTCCCTCTTCTCTATGACCATTACTTTCTTCTGGCTCTGCTCGTTTAGACTCTACTTGGTGAATTGCAGCTTTATTCTTATAGAAAGTAGGCACCTTGGATGAATGCTTCACTTATTATTCCTCAATCAACAACTTCTCATATTTTGTGGCAGCAATTACTAGTTCTTGTAGCTCATTAAATTGTACATCATAAAACTTCTTTCTCAAAGGTAGTCTTAATACCTTTTGAGCAATGGATATAAGTTAGGCATGGTTGATAGGAAATTGGTACCTTATCCTTGTCCTCCTAAATCTCATCATGAAGTCATTTATGGACTTATGCTCATTTTGCTTCTCCTCAACTAGATCGTTGATAATCATCTTGGGCTACACCCTATAAAACCGTTCATGGAAAGCTATCTCCATTTTCCCCTAGTTAGCAATAGAATTATGGGGCAACAGAAAGTACCACTGAGATGCTAAGCCAACTAATAAGTTCCCAAATAATCTTAACTTATAGTTTGGATTGTCTTCAAACGCCACATAGTAATTGGAAAACTTGAAGATGTGATCTTTAGATGACATACTGCCATCTTCCCTACTAAAAGTTAGGAACGTGGGCATCTTGAAGTTGAGGGGAAAATGATTTTGCTCATCAATATACTCCGGGGTAGGGTTTTTGGTAGGTGATCCTGAACAACGGGCGAGCCTGAGGTTGAGCATTCTAGACCACCATCATTCTTAACTTGGCTAATTCATCTTTGAGTTGCTGGTTGGTTGTATAATTATGTGGATATATGAAGGTTCTCACTTCGAGCTATGATCATTGCTTGAGAAAGTCTTATTCTTTGGTTCAGATTGTCTTCATCTGGTCCCTCCACCTTTATTAGCCAATGGTGATGGCCTATAAGGGAGAGACTTGCCTGCAGTTGTGGACACAACTTTTCAACTGGATTCTCTAACTTGTTGGTTCATTCTGTACTTCTTCTTGTCTTGCTTTGCCTGCCTCCTACTATCTAGGGATAATAGCAGTAGGTCAGGTAAATCTGTTTCCAGGATCTCTTCTAATATTGGTTGGCTGGCTCCAGGCCCTACTTTCTACTTTCCTATTTCCTTCCCTTCCTCGAGTAAAGGAAATAGAGGAATAACTGGTTCATTCCCAGGGCTTGCCTCTCTCATTATCTCTCTAGCATAACCATCTTTTGGGGTAGAGTACTCCATATCTAGTCTTCTCTGCAAACTTCCTATTAAGGAACAAAGTCTACTCACCTCTGGTTTCCAAAGAGATATTCTCTATACTTTTGAACACTTGCACCATGATGGCTTGTAATTCTTCATTGGTCATCTTTCATCCCGACTTCTTAGATAAAGTCAGGATTCCCAGAATAGTTGGTCCTCGTAGGGGGGGAAATCTTCTGGATGATCTGTCATTTCTAATCTTGGTAGACACTAAGGTGGCCGATATTTTGTGTTCCACTTGAAGGTTCGCTCATTCCTCTTCCTTCTGGGCATACAAGATTAACAAGTATGTTCCACTGGGCATGCCAAAACTATGTTTGGGCAAAGATTTCTTTGGAGAGGGTCTCTCGACCTCATCACAGCTCCCCAAGAGATTGGCACTTTGAATGTGTATGTTTGGTAGTCGGGCTTTTGCTTGTCTTGTGTGATGTAATAAGAGCTTGAAGTTAGTTCTGAAATGTGCCTTTGTGGGGCCTTAGGTGTAGGCTTTGAGACTTGCAATGAAAACTAACTAAATGCTTAGCAGATGTAGAACAAGTGTGTTTTAAGTTGATTACTTGCACCCCAAGTTACTCAAACTTCTTGTTATCAAATGATTGTCGCAGATGAGTTAAGTTTGCATTAAGTTCTTTTTCTTGCCTTGTGACCAAGGACTTTTAGTTCATGATCTTGTATGTTCGAATGAAGGGAGTCCGGAGCCCTTTAAGTCATTTGTTTGGTTCCAAGTTATTCTTAATGAAAACAGATCTACTAAGTCAACCAAATCCAAATGTAAATGGGACTTTTAATGTAGAAAATAGGTGGAAATGACTTGAATACATGCTGAAGAGTGCATTAAGCATTAGATCTACTAATTTATAGGATTATCTGGCAATATTGAACCTCTTGCAGCCATTTCTCTTTGAGTTTACAACGATTGTATGCTAAAAGGGATGGATGGTAAACAAGTTTACATGAGGGAATCAATACTACAACACTGGGGTGGTAGCAGAGCTTTTATACTAGACAAAGATAGGTTTTCTAAGGAGACTATTGCTAAAAAGACTGAATCTGGGTAGATTTCAGCTTTTTCGATGCAAATCTGGCTTGAGAGCAGAGTTTGTATGTTTGTATGTTTGATTGGTTGAGTGTCATTGTCTTTATTGTCTCTTCTTCCTTTTATAGACAATTTGGCCCAAGGGTCAGTTTGTCTCTGGGCTCGATGACAGGCTTCGGGCAAGTCTTCATTTAATTTGGCATCCTTGGGTTTTCCTTCATTTAAGCCCAATATTCAAATATTAACCCAAACACATCCTGTGTTTAATTTATGCAACATTATTGTTATAATGACATGAGTTGATAGATTTGAGACCTATATATTAATTGTGGGATCCTTTTTTTTTTCTTTCTCTTTTATGTTTGTTTGTTTCTTTTCTATCTCTCAAATACGTGGTCATTTGTAGTTTAGAAATCACACCTATGTGTTCAATATGTTGAACCAAAAAACATGACTCACTTTGGTTGTACTTATAATTTTTATCTGTAGTAAGAGTATAATTCCTATATTATTGACATCACATTCAATTTTTCGACCACTGTAAAAGGCCTTAATTTTTTAAACCTCTCTACTGGTTTATTTTCTTTCCATGTTTTTTTTTAGCTCCCCTAACTTTCTTCTTGTCATTTCCTTGGCTAATTGCATTGGTAAGAGCATGCAATTTGATTTGTTGTTTTGTGTTTTAGCATTTTCCTTTTATGTGGAAACGGTTTTTTTTTTTTTTTTTTGTTTATTTTTGTTTATTTTTTTTTGTTTTTTCAGATTATGAATTCCACATCGGGGAAAGAAGAAAATATGTATGTGTTTATATGTAATTAGACTACTTTTCAAACGGCCAATTGATTTTATGATGAAACCGTAATTTTGTTCAATTTGTTCATTTATTTTTGTGGTAAAAGTGAGATTGGGAATCAATTTCTCAGAAATAGCGTGAAAACAGAAAAAGGATTGGCAGAGAGTGGGGAATAACCGCTAATCTCAGGCGAAAATAAGTATATATGTGAGGTACTAATGTTGCAAGGTTGATGTTTGGAAACAACGATAAGGTACTTTTTATTTTTTATAAAGTAACGATAGTAGTATTGCATTCAAAAAGTTGTGAGTTACAAGAAAGCCAAATTATGGCTGGGGAGCCTCCTCTAGTCAAGGATGAACACCCGTGGGAATTCAACCCAATTACAGTGATGAGAAAGCGAAAGACATAGTAGAGCTTAGGCCGGGATTGCAATTTGAAGGGATTCAATGCAAATTTGCTCGATAATGACTATTTGATATAATCACCCTCATGACATTTCTCTCCACTATTTTGGAAGGTATTGAGTTTATAAGTTTAATGAATAAAAATAACATGTTCTAATCACGGTGTCTAGAAGACACAAGGATGCCACGTGCTGGACGACATTTGAGGGGTGACGCAAGCCATTCTGTCATGTTTATGCTGAGAACATGTAAACATGCATGCAAATTTGCCCCAAATATAATAATCATGAATAAAATACATATTATAAAAAGTGAAGGAATATCCCATAACAGCGTTGGCATATTCCATTACGCCAGGTATATTCCATTAACATCAGGCATATTCCGTAACCATACCTGATTAACAATGATAGAATATTCTGTCCCAAGACAAAATATTACATGCGGTGCGTGACCAGTTAACATCGATCGTTGACTTTTTTACCGAATTGACTTTAGGATCTCTATCTCGACGCGTTGACTCTAAATTCACAGTTCGTTTCTCCATATTCAATTGTTTTAATAGAGTTTTGCTAATGGGTTCTTTTATATGCTTATGTATGATTGTTATTGATGACCCTGTCCTTTCTAATTTGAGCGGCTTTTCATGGATGGTGTATCTGTGAGTGGACCCTTTTCATAAATGCATGATTTTATAAAATTAGTACTAGAGATGCATACATGAAGAGCATGGTTTAAGGATTTTACGTTTTATGAAACAATTATGAACTATGGTGACCTTTTGAGCTAGAAAGCTCCAATGTTTTTATGATATGACGTGTCAAGCTACTGAGCTCCTATGCTATGATATGAAAGGAATATGTTTATGTTTTTGGTCCTTACTTAGTCGGTAATCATATACACAGCACGAGTATGTACCTGTTTATGGCCATATGACCCAGTTTTATGCGTATCAAGGTACTTTACGATATACTCCCAGCTTCATTAGCTAAACCAGTGTTAGACAACTTCACAATTCAAGGCTAAAGTCGGTGTGATATGTTTTCCTCACTGGCACAAACCATTGTCGTACATCTACACCTTCGAGTGATGAGGCCCACCACGTTTTCTTCACTAGCTCAACCAATGTTGTACAGCTTTGCCTTTGGTAATGAGTCTTTTCAAGATTATGTACTACTAAGAAGTACACTATGATATAAGATATACGAATGTTTTATGGCATGCTAGGGTTTTTAGAAAAAGCTACTACATATTATACTATTTGAGTTCTCCAAAAAGGGGTTAGTACATCAAAAAGAAAAGTGGTTTTACTTATTACGTGATAAACTCTAGCACACTTACCTTTGTTTTGCGACCCCTTTAAGACATAGAAATGAGGCATACGACCCTGACATTTAGGCATTCCCATATTGTTAGCTCTGAGTCCTCCCTCCTATGTAGGACCTTTTCTTATGTGATCACAATTTTAAATAAGATTCATTCCTCTTGTAATCTTGATTAATAGTATGCTTTTAAGGCTTGATCTTGAATTGGGCTGAAAGTTTTCTTCAAGAGCCGTTGAGGCTTGTTCTTGAACTTTGTTTGAAATTTCTTCAAGGGCCGTCGAGGCTTGATCTTGAATGAAATTGAACCACAAGGAGCTTCACGTGGTAGATCTTTGTGCTTGTTGACTTCACAACTTTGATCTTGAACAGGGTTGAAGGATTTTTTGGTTTCCTCCAATCGTTGACTTTCCACAGGCTCATTCTTGAACTGGGCTAGGGGTTTTTTCTGCTAGAGTTGCACCAAATGTCTGAATTTACTCCTTTTAGCTGGAGCTGAACTTGATTCAAGGGTGATGGACATTTGATCTTGAACAGGACTTGTGATTTCTTCAAGGGCCGTCGAGGCTTGTTCTTAAATGGAATTGGACCATGAGCCATCTCACGATTCAGACACATGGCAAGCAAGTGCGAGGTGGAGGTGATGGCCTGTTTCTTTGTTCAATCTTTCCAATTCATATTGAAGAGGGTTAGGAGATGAATCAGCACGTGTTTTTTTGTGCTTGTCTCCACATGCTTCAATGTATCATTTTCACTTGCCTCATTTGTTCTCCTGGCAGATGTGGTATCTTCTGCTGCCTTGTCTATTTCCCCAGCAGAGGGATGCTAGGTAAGCAATTAAGGAAGGGTTCTAGGCAGTCAGTTCCTGACTGGAAGTTTGACTTCAAGTTCCGAATGACTGCTCTCTTTCTCTTTATCTTGCAGGTAAAAACAAGGACAAAGAAGGACAAAGAAAATGACAAGGAAAAAACATGATATGATACTCTTGCTTTCGAAGAAGTGGTGGTGATTTGACAGCGTTGCACAACGAGGCTTTGCTCTTCAGCGATGGTGCCAGCGAAAGGTTGTTGAAGCTTTTCGAGCTCTTTGATTAAAGCAACGATGCCGAGCTTGGTTTTGACTTAAACTCCTCCATCTACATTATGCCATTCTGCAGGGAATGGCGTCATGCTATAGTGATCTGTTCCAGCTTATCATTGATCCTTATGCTTCAATCTCTTACCGTATTTTTTCCTGATGCAGGAGTTGAATGCAACCTTTGCATTTAAATGGTGCTTCAGAACATTACTTCTCAGCGACAATGAATACTCGAGAACAATGCAAGGTAAGCAACCAGGCAAACGTTCCAGGCAATCAATTCCAGGTCGGAAGTTTGATTTCAAGTTCCGATTGATTACTGGCTTTCCCCTTGTCCTACAGGTAAGAGCAAGGGCAAGAAAGGGAAAAAGCATAATATGAGATATTTTTTCTTTCAACCCTGATGATATTTGATACTTTTGCTTTGGTGTCATTTGTGTGCAAGGGTATTCCCAGAGAGGAAGAAAACTGAGCATTTCGAGAGGCTCTGCTGGGAGTGTATTCTTAAAGGTGATGAAGGGTTGGGCATTTTTTTTTTGTTTTGCAGTCTGCCTTGCTGTGGAGGACGAAGATCAACATATATAGGAATTTCCCAACAGCCAGTAGTGGCGCTATTCCTTTACTCTTGTCGGCAACCGTTGGGTAATTGAAATAGTAAGATTCACGCGTTTTCAACTTTGTCTGAAATCTTTGACAAAGTTGCTCGTGATTTCTGCAAAGCTGAGGTTGCGTGTGGAAGGTGATGACAAATCCGGAAAAGCTGGTATTTTGAAATTCGGAGATCGGTGCCTTTTCGATCTCTGAACAAGTGGCCTTGTTGCCTTTTCGATTTCTAAACAAGTGGCCTTATTGCCTCTTCGATTTCCGAACAAGCGGCCCGACTTTTGGAGAGGTGCCTCTTTGATTTTTGAATAACCATGCTGCCTCCTCGATTTCTGAACAGGCCTTGTTGCCTCTTCTTTTTTATAGAGGCATTAATCGTGTTCCAAAAACACACTTAGAGAGTTGCTACCTATAGGAATTTCCCTCATTTTGTATTTCTAAGAACTCGATTTACACGACCTCTTCCTCCTTCATCATTCCTGCAAATGGCTTGCCCATCTGACCGTTGTTTTGATTTGAATGTTGAGGAAGACGCTGACACGTCTTCTCAAGACAACATATGGCACCCATCCTTCTTATCCCCTAGCGGTCCTCTAACAATTGGGGACTCTGTGATGAAGAACGATGATGCGAACTAAGTAAGCACACAAATTAAAACCCTCTTGTGACAATTGTAGTAAAGATGCAAGTAGGGATCGTTCTAGACCGGAGATTAGGAGGGATTACTAAATCACTTGGAAACTGACTCAAAAACGTAAAACAAACGTTAAAAACACTAAACTAGACTCAAAGAATGTAAAACTAAACAATAAAATACTAAAACAAATCAAAAGACTCAAAGAATACAAAAGGCTTATAAACACAAACTAAGACAATTTCTAACTAAATTGGACACTAAAGTAAAGGGGGATTGAGGTGTTGACGAAATTAAACTAAATGCAATGATTGTAATTTAAAGGCAGAATGTAAATATGAATGTGATGAAAATATGGATGAATGCTAGCTAGAAGGTTCTTCTTCACACATGTCACACTTGCATACACTTTGATTTTCAGTTGGTCTTTCGATAAATTATGAAACTCAACACCCCAGGTTAATTAGGTCCGCTTAAATTAACCTTCAAATTTCCCTAGAATCATTGAATTGGATGAATATGCATCGCAAACAAATTATTCCTAACAAGTTCTCTATATGAACAGCATGATAAAGATACAAGTTAGAATCATTACGTTCTTTGGAAATTATAAGCATCGACAAGGCATTTGTAACTATGAAAAGCATGATACTCTTGCCAGGAATTCAATTAACGCGATTGTTTATAAGCAACCTCCACTACTTGTGAATATAAGTTCATAACTATTAGGTGAAACTCACTTATATTCTAGCGTCAAATTCATGCATGAACATTAAGCGTGCACTCTCAATAAACATACACAAACAAGTTATCAATCAAACAGTTAAATGAATTGAATCCAACATTCATGAAATTCCAACCAAAAGTAATCAATTCATATTGCAAATATAACCATGGTTTCGAATCACCCCCTAGCTAACTAGGGGGGCTTAGCCTCTCATATTCGCAAAAAGAGAAATACAATTGAATTTAAACATAAAGAACAAAGGATTGATTACACCTAGAACGCACGATGAATCCACTTGAATTTCTGCGCGTCTAAGCCCTCCTTCTTCTTCTCCTTGCTGCGACAGTGAAAGTCTAGGTTTATTTGGGTGATTTTTCTGACTTTGGGATGGATTTAGGGTGTTAAAGTGGGCGGCAATGGTGGTGGAATGGTGTGGGAAAATTGCGGCTGTGAAGGGGAGTGGTGGAGATGGCACGGCTGGACAGAATGTGGGATGGTATTTGCGGCTGGAATGGAAGAAAGATGGCACGGGACTAATGGGAAAAAATGCGGCTGGATGAATTATGGAAGTGCTGCACGGTTTTTGGAATGAATGTTGCGGCTGTGATGGAAAAAGTGCTGAATGGCTGCCCCCGTTTTTGGGACAAAATGCACGGCCTTTATGGTGAAAATATCCGGCTGTTGGTTGTTGAAAATGGGAGAGAATATAAAATGTGGCTGCGGCTGTGATTGTGAATAAAATTAAATGGGAACAATTAGGGTGCGGCTGTTTAGTTTTTAGGTTATGGAATGCACGCCCATAATGGGAAATTGGCTGCAATAATATATATGGGAAAGAATGGAGTCATAGGCTTAGGTCAGAAAATAAATGGGATGAATGGCAGAATTGCGGCTAGGTTTGGAGAAAAAGGGTTTTAAATATGTTTGGTTCCTAGCTTATTTTTATAAACGAAAATAAATTCAAAGGCTTCTAGAATTAGGAAATAAAATCAGAAATTAAAGATGCGGCTAGGAAGGGAAATAGGGCTAGGGCCTTGGTTTTGTGTCCTAAAATGCATACGAGGCCTATAAAGTGGCTAGAAAATATGGACGTTTAGAATTAGGAAAGGTTACCAAAACGGGAAACTTAGGGTCAACTTTCCTAAAATAGGAAGCCTTGCTTGAGTAGGATTCTTCGTTTTGGTAAGAATTCATCGTTGGCGTAGGAATTCGTCGTTTCTTCAAGTCTTCAACTCATTCATTCCTCTTTCGCTCCAAAAGACTCCAATTTGCATCTTCTTGCACACTTTGGCCTTATAATCTGAAAATACACAAAAGTGGCCTTAAACACTAAAACAACTAAGTAAACACAACATAAATGCACGAGAACAAGCTAATTAAGTCGCATGAATATGCTCCTATCAAACGACATAACCGCCACGGTGGTTCCTAGAAATCTTCTCACCCCAAAAGATAACAGGATCCTTTCCAAACGGTCTGATGAGCTGGCTATTCAAGACTCTTTGGCTTTCAGTGTTCAGTGTGCGAGCTCTGTATCGAACATGGGCCAACGCCTTCTTGCTCGAACTCACCAGGTTGAATCTTTGATGGCTGAGGTGGCGAGCCTTAAGCAAGAGATTAGAAGGCTCCGGCAAAAGAATAGAGAGTTGCACATGCTTGCCAATAAATACTCAACAAGCATGAAGAGAAAGCTTGACCAGCTTCAGGAATCCGAAAGTCGGATTCAGAGTGACCATCAGATGTTTGTGGCTTTACTCCAGAGGCACCTATTGTCTTCGACCTCTGGACTCTTATCGAGTGTTAAGGCTCCAAACAATCAACCTCCGGTGCCTCTTTTTTCCTGAAGTTCTGCTGAGTGATGATGCTCCACCTAATCAATGAAGGCTTTTTATTTTTATTTTTAATTATTATTTATTTTATTTTATTTTTTATTTTTTAACTCATGTACATCCACATTTCTGTAATTTTTTTCAAAGATATCAGTAAATGAGCTTTTATTTGACCCAGTGTACATTTTTTTTCTTTATTTATTTATTTATTTATTTTTAATTATTTTTTTAATTTTTTTAATTTTTTTTGGTTATGTAAATTCTAGATTTGTTGTGAAAATGGATGGTGAATGGATGGTAAATAAATGCCCACTATGTAGTGGATGTTGTAGGTGAAGTAAGTGGATGATGTAGGTGAAATGAATGGGGATTGTAGGTGAAGTACGTGGATGTTGTGGGTGAAATGAGTGGAGGTTGTAGGTGAAGTAAGTGGATGTTGTAGGTGAAATGAGTGGAGATTGTAGGTGAAGTAAGTGGATGATGTGGATGTTGTGGGTGAAATGAGTGGAGGTTGTAGGTGAAGTAAGTGGATGTTGTAGGTGAAATGAGTGGAGATTGTAGGTGAAGTAAGTGGATGATGTAGGTGAAATGAGTGGAGATTGTAGGTGAAGTAAGTGGATGATGTAGTTGAAATAAGTGGAGATTGTAGGTGAAGTAAGTGGATGTTGTGGGTCAAATGAGTGGAGATTGTAGGTGAAGTAAGTGGATGATGTAGGTGAAATGAGTGGATGTTGTGGGTGAAATGAGTGGAGATTGTAAGTGAAGCAAGTGGATGATGTAGGTGAAATGAGTGGATGTTGTAGGTGAAATGAGTGGAGGTGGTAGGTGAATTAAGTGGAGGTTTTTGATTTGTCATTTTGCATCTTCATTTTCCTATATAAGAAAGACCAAATGTATGAGGAATTGTACATCTTCTACATATATCCCTTTCTTGTTGTGCACATTGTCCTTGCTGCCGCCACCGTGAGTCTTGGTGCTTGGAGCTTGTTACTGTGCGTCACTTTTACCGTGTGGGGTTGTGCAAAAGACTGCAGTGAGTTTATGCCATGTAGTGCCTTTTGGTCATAACTTTCCTCGGTGGTGACGTTGCCGTGCACATTGACTTTACTGCTTGTCGTGGGCTCTTTGCCGCTGCTACTTGAAGCTTGTTCCAGTGCGTCACTTTTATCGTGTGGGGTTGTGCAAAAGACTGCATCAAGTTTATGCTGTGTAGTGCCTTTTGGTCACAACTTTCCTCGGTGGTGATGTTGCCATGCACATTGACCTTGCTGCTTGTCATGGGCTCTTTGCCGTTGTTGCTTAGAGCTTGTTCCAGTGCGTCACTTTTATCGTGTGGGGTTGTGCAAAAGACTGCAACAATTTTATGCTGTGTAATGCCTTTTGGTCACAACTTTCCTCGGTGGTGACGTTGCCATGCACATTGACTTTGCTGCTTGCCGTGGGCTCTTTGCCATTGCTGCTTGGAGCTTGTTCCAGTGCGTCACTTTTATCGTGTGGGGTTGTGCAAAAGACTGCAGCAATTTTATGCTGTGTAGTGCCTTTTGGTCACAACTTTCCTCGGTGGTGATGTTGCCGTGCACATTGACCTTGCTGCTTACCGTGGGCTCTTTGTCGCTGCTGCTTGGAGCTCGTTCCAGTGCGTCACTTTTACCGTGTTGGGTTGTGCAAAAGACTGCAGCGAGTTTATGCTGTGTAGTGTCTTTTGGTCACAACTTTCCTCGGTAGTGACGTTGCCGTGCACATTGACCTTGTTGCTTGCCGTGGGCTCTTTGTCGCTGCTGCTTGGAGCTTGTTCCAGTGCGTCACTTTTACCGTGTGGGGTTGTGCAAAAGACTGCAGCGAGTTTATGCTGTGTAGTGCCTTTTTACTTTCAGTGGTCCATTTGTGTTAACTTCTAAGATTGCTTGGCGCTTCATCCTTGAAGGAATAGAGCTTCGAACGTCATCTTTTTCTGCCAAACCATTGAGCTTTTCTTATTTTGGCGTTGTTTTTCTTTTTCCGGAAAGCTTCTTGGTTTCTTCAAGTCTTTCCAAAACGGATCGTCGCGGAAGAGAGCTAGCCGTGTTGCATTATTTCTTAGGCTTTGACAACCTTTCGAAAATAGAGCTTTGGGATGTTGGTGTATTAAGCCTCTTGAAGACAGAGGTTCGGTCTTGACCACCAATGTGATTAAGTGCCGAAATTCTTGGTTTTGAACAATTCATCCTATCGAAGACTGACGTCCAATAGGTGGGTTTAGGCTTCTCTTGATCTTGTTCAATGGTTACGCTAATGTGTTGAGCGCTAGCATTCTTTGCTTTGCTTGAAATCTTCATGGGTGCATTCAGTGTGAAGCCAAGCCAAGCTTTGTTGTTGTCAACTTCGTAACCATGCTCCTTCAACTTCTTTTGAGTCTCGGTGAGGTTACGTTCTTTGTCATTGATGATGTTTGCAACCTTCTTTCCAGGATTTGAAGAGGAAGCGAAGCTGTACCCAGCCTTCGACATGAGTTTGTAGGCGTTTGGATCAAAACCTTCTTCGGTCCTCGTGGTTGGGAGAAAGCTTGGTTCTACCCCATTTGGCAGAGCTTTTATGAAGCTTTGTGGTGGTCTTGCAACCTTAGCATCACTTAGTTGTGTCAGAGGCAAAACTACATTTGTTTTGACATCACTTTTGTGCCGCTGTGTCTCGGCTTTGCTTGCTCCAGTTTCGAATGGGGATTGCCATTCTTTCTTCTTGATATAGGGATGTATCAGAATATGGGCATGTTTGGTCATTTTGAAGGCGTCCTACTCCCTTTGGTCGTTGCAGGTTTAGCGGGCTCGTTATCGTTTTTGCTTGAAGATGGCACAACTTGCCTTTCTTGCTTTTTGGTCATGGCTTGCAACTCTTGTTTTTTAGGTTCTGCTTTGCCCGTGGATTTGATCTCTTCTGGAAGAGCTTCGAGCACCATGTCTTCATCCATGTAGAACTTGGCATCTGCAAGGTGTGATTCGGCTTCGGTGAATGGCTTGGTATCACCTTGGATCACCTTTACTCATTCCCGGTAGAATTTTAAGCATTGGTGGAGGGTGGATGGCACCACTCCATTTCCGTGGATCCAAGGCCTTCCTAGGAGCAAGCTGTAGGAAGTTTTTGCATCAATTACGTGGAATATCGTGCTTGATTTAAGTTCACCTATGGTCATCTTCACTTGGATCATGCCTATCACCCTTTGTCCTCCTTGGTTAAAACCCTAGATCAGCAGACGGCTTAGGGACAGTTCATCCACCTTGATGCCGATTGCGGTCATTGTTGACTTTGGCATGATGTTTATGGCCAATCCACCATTTACAAGCATGCGGTTGACTTTGTGCTCCCTTACGTACCCCGAGGCGAAGAGAGGACGGTTGTGAGGCTTTGATCCCATTAATAAGTATTCGTCAGTGCAGTTGATTACATCATGGGCGGCACAACATGTGGCATACTCACGTGGATGAAGCTTCAAGCTTTCGTCGTTGCTTTCTTGTACTTCATAGTCGTCAGGACTTGCCAAGACCGCTGCTAGTGCTATTCACATCTTCTTTGGCAATCGTAGCGCTTCCTTGATGCTAAAGTGCGTTAATAGACCTTCTTTGTGTGTGATGGTCTTTTCTTCCTCAACGGCGATGGCTTTGCCTTTTAAGGTGATGTGATATATAATAGCACACAAATTAAACCCTCTTTTTGACAATTGTAGTATAGATATAAGTAGGGATCGTTCTAGGCCGAGGATTAGAAGGGATTGCTAATCTAATGAAAACTGACTCAAAGATACAAAAATATGCTTCAAAACACTTAAACAAACTCAAAATACTCTTAACTAAACTTATATGACTCAAAACAAACTTAAAAGACTCAAAACAACACAAAACAATCAAAAAGACTCAAACTAGACTCTAGGACTCAATTTGGACGAAAATAGAATTGGTTTTGACTCAAAACACTCAAAAACACTAATTAGGACAGATTTGACACAACTAAATAAAGGGGATTGGGTTTTTGACGAATTTAAGATAAAAACAAGTAACTAAAAGACTTAAATAGGATTTGGACGAATTTGGGAACAACGATGGATGATTAGATAGCTAGAGGATACTTTTCCACACATGATACATTCGAACACAAATTGATTTCCAGTTGCTTTTTCGATAAACCTTGAACCTCAACACCCCAGATTAACCGTGACATCACTAATTAACCCTCAGATTTTCCTTTAGTTATTGGATTGGATGACATCATACGACAACCCAAAGCATTCTTCAAAAGTTCCCTACATGACATCATAATAGAGATACAATCAAAGATCATTACGTTCTATGAAAATCATAAGCATTGACAAAGCACTTGTAACTATGACATCGTGATACTCATGCTAGGAATTTACTTAACATGATTGTGAAAACAACCTTAACTACTTGTGAATATAATTTTGTAACGATTATGTGAAACTCCCTTATATTCTAGCACCAAATTCAAGCATGCAAATTAAGTCTGCACCCTTAATCAACAAACAAGAATAAGCTATCCATCAAACGGTTAAGTAATTACATTCACAATTTATGAAATCACAACTGAAATTAATCAATTCATATTGCAAATATAATCATGGTTTCAAAGTCTCCTCTAGCCAAAACAAAATTAGTTCCTCATGTTTACAACAAAACAAAGAGAATATAAATTAAACATTGAAAACAAAGATTGAATACACCTAGAAACGCTCCAACAATCCAAGTTTGAATGGCCAAAACGTCCAAGGCTCCTCCTCTCTTCTTTCTCCTTCTTTGTTGCGGCACAAGGGTGTTTGGGTATGAATTATGGTGATGGATGGATAGGTTGGATGGTGGTAGAGGGTGGATGATGGCTGAATGAATGGGGAGAATGAGGAATAATTCGAATGGATGTGTATGGATGTCTAGAGAGCCTAATATGTGCGGCAGATTGTGTATATATAGAGGGAGAAAGGTTAAGGCCTTAATTAATTAATTTGGGAAGGTTTTAAGACTCCAAATCCTCCAAGAAAAGGGTCTAAATCAGAATCCCAATTGAAAAAGGGAAGGAAAAGGTGTGGCACAACTTTGAGAAAAGGGGAAAGAAGATATATGGCAGATTTTGGAAGAAAAGGGTAAGGATATATGTGGCAAAGACTAGGATAGTGCAAGAGATCTTTGGTTTGTGTCCTAAAATACATAAGGTACCTTCAAAGTTGCTAGAACTTAGGGATATTTAGGATTAGGAAAGGTTAAAACAAAATAGGAAACCTTGGCTTAACTTTCCTACTTTGATTAGGAATCCTTCTTTGATTAGGAATCCTACTTTGATTAGGAATCCTAACATCTTTAAGTCTTCAATTTCGTCCATTCCTTTTGCTCCAAGCATATGCTATCCATTCCAAGCCCAATTTTCTCCAAAATGCTCCAAAATGCACCTTTTTGCTTCCTTAGCCATATGAACCTAAAAACACACGAAAATAGCTTAAACTACTAACATAACTATGAACTAACAACATAAATGTACGAAAACAAGCCAACTAAGTCGCCTAAATATGCTCCTATCATGAGGGTTCTTCCATTTCCACTTCGACCATGTGACTTACAGCGACAGTGCACTGTTGGAAGAAGTCCTCCGAGAAGTACTCGTGCAAGGATATAGGAATGTGTGGCTCTTGTTCTATAGGTTCCCTAACATATGTTGGCTTAGCAGCTTTTATATTTCTTTTAGGTTTGTTGCGGTGGCGGTGTTTTCTCCCTTGCTCCCCCTTTGGCCTTGTGGCTTGTGATCTTGGCTTCTTTATCTTTTTGTAGGTTACCAATGTCCATCCTTCTTCATCATTGGCATGTGCATCTTGGTCACTTGCCCCCAGTGAGGGTCGTGCAGAAGGTGCCGTGCAGCTTAAGCATTGACGAGAATGGTCAGATGTCACTTGGAGAGGCACGGGATCGAACGATCTAAACGCAATCGTAGTGGTATGCGTTGCGACCGTGTCTTCAAGGTCGAGCTCAATTGGCCCTTGTTGTGCTAGCTTCATGATAAGCTCTTTAAAGATGAAGCACTTGCCAACAGGATGGCTCAAAATACGATGGTACTTGCAGTACCTAGGATCGTTTATGCGATTCATGTCTTCAGGATGCTTGCATTCGGGTAGCTCGATCACCTTCTTTTCCAGCAGGTCGTCCAACATTGCAGCCATGTTAGAGTCAAGAAAAGGGTACGTCTTTTGCTCCAGTTCCCTCATGGTGTTTTTGTACCTGTCATGGGTATGAGAAGGCTCACCTTGCTTTATCTCATTCGCTTTGTTCTTGGAAGAGATCTTGATGGGTGCAGATGAGGTCTTGATAGGCGTAGTGTTGACGGTGAAAGCTTCCTTGGGGGGCTTCTTACTAGTCTTGTCCATATTTGGGGCAAACACCTTATCCTTCTTAAACTCGGTGATTGGCTCCTTCTTCCCATGATTGGCAATACTCAGCTCCATGTTATGTGAATGAGTTGCCAGCTCCTCAAATGTTCTTGGTTTTATGCCTTGGAGGATATAATGTAACCCCTAGTGCATGCCTTGAATGCACATCTCAATGGCGGAGGTTTCAGAAAGCCAATCTTTGCAATCCAAACTTAATGAACGCCATCTATTAATGTAGTCGACGAAAGTTTCATCCTTCCACTGTTTCGTACTGGTTAGCTCCAGCATGTTTACAGTGCAACGAGTATTGTAAAAGTGGTTGAGAAATTCCCTTTCTAGCTGATCCCAACTATTCATAGACTCAGGCTTGAGGTCGGTGTACCAGTCAAAGGCGTTACCTTTCAGCGAGCGCACAAATTATTTGACGAGGTAGTCTCCTTCCGTCCCAGCATTGTTGCAAGTTTCAATGAAATGGGTGACATGTTGCTTTGGGTTTCCCTTCCCATTGAACTGCATGAATTTTGGCGGTTGATAACCTCTCGGCATCTTCAAGGCGTCAATCTTCTTGAAGTAGGGCTTCGAGTGCAACATAGAGGTGTGTGAGCTCCCTTCGTACTGTGCCTTGATGGTGTCGGTGATCATTTCCTGCAGCTGATGGATAGAAAGAGATCCTATGAGTGTTGCCACTTGGTCTGGCTCCTGCTCTTCTTTGACTTTCTCCACCGGAGGCTTTTTTCTTCATTGGCTCATCCCTTCAGTGGATTAACCTTTAGGTCGAGTTTCTCGTCATTCTGCGTCTCTAGTCGGTTGACGAGTGCAGTGATTTGCAAGTCTTTTTCTTCCTCCTTACCTGTTAGCCTTGCGATCGCTTCATTCATTCGAGCCAGCTGCTCATCGATTGAAGTTGCTCCGGTGGTCATGACTTGCATGGCTGAGCTACCGTTTGAGTCGGCATCAGAAGGCATGGACTTGGAGTCATTCCTTGAACTTTCCTCCCTTGGCGCCCTTAGCGAGGCCAGGGTGATCACAGGCTTGTGCCGCCTTGCTTTGGGTTGTGATGCCCGAAATATCACCATTTGCAGCGAGGATGTTTTTGTTCTTTGCTTTGATTGCGGGAACAACTTGATCCTTTCTTGATGCCATTTGCGCTTTTTGGGGATTTGAGGATAAAGATGAGCGGTAGAGATTGTCCCACTGGGCATGCCAAATTTGTGAACACGAATTTTCTTGACGACGAACAAGACAAGAACACATGTACAAAGTAATATTTTGTATTAATGATTTTGGGGTTACAATCCCTTTGTAATTTGGTCCTCTGATTCAATCTCCGTAAGAAGTTGGTTTGTTGACGTGTTGTTGATCCAAGGGCTGTCGAGGCTTAATCTTGGATGAACAGTTGGAAGTTTCTTCAAGGGCCATCGGGGTTTGGTCTTGAAGAACAGGGATGAATAGATCGTCGAGGGCTTTTGGACTTGATCTTGAAGTTGTTGATCCAAAGGGCCGTTGGGGCTTGATCTTTGAATAATAGTTATGTGGATTTCTTCAAGGGTCGTCGGGGCTTGATCTTGAGTTGGTGGAAGTTCTTCAAGGGGCGTCGGGGCTTGATCTTGAAGGAGGATTTGACGAAGAACAAAGAGGGATTTCTTGATCCTTTGGGATTTACTTGAGAACTTTAGAGTTTCAAAGCTTCAAGGTTTTGGTGTAATGTGAATTGGTGAAATGAAATGAATGAAATTGGCTTCTATTTATAGAAAATTTCAAGGCCTAATTTTGAATATAATATTCAGATGAAATAAATCATTTCTGCCAGGTGTTGCCACATGTCTTATTTGATGACTTTTCCGATTCATTTCGATTTTTCGTTGAGTCACATGCTACGTGTAAAATTTATGTGACACGTGAGCGTTGAAATTTTATTTATTGGTCAACATTCATTTCACCGAAATTTCGATGTCTACATTGACTTTTTGGTTGGATTCCTTGCTTGGTTGAAGATTTTGTTAATTACCTATTTGATTAGGAATTGGATTTTCTACCAATTAGGATTCTCATTGTAACTTGACTCTTGTTCACTATAAATAGGACCTAAGGGTTAATTTATATTGTATGCCAACACTGTGGAGCCAAAAATAATCACAAGGCAACACGTGGATTTTTGGTAAAAATGACAAAGTCACCCCTGAGACACACCGGTTGTCCTACGCGCAAACAGTGGACAATCAGCCAAGAGTGTCCAAAATAGGTAACAAATTCCAAATTATCTCATCCATCCTCATCTTAGGTAATTACTTCATAACCTACAAATTATTCCATATAAATGGAGATTAATTGGCTAATTAATGGATTAATTCCTAATTAATCCATTAATCACCAATTAAATCACCAATTTTCACACAAAAAACCTCTAAGGGCCGGCCACCTCCATTCCCTATATATATGACCTTATTTTCTCTAAAAGGTTAGGTCTTCACTCTTGCTAAAATTCTCCAAAAACTCTCAAAACACTTTTCTCTTTAAATTCTAACTTTGGCATCGGAGGTTCTTCGGCCAATATGCCAAAGGCCACCCCTTCTCCCAAATTCATCGTGGGTGCGTGAGACTCTTGACCTTGACCTGTTCAAGATCAAGGAGGAAGAAATTTGCATCCACAAATTGGTGCTTTCATTGAGAGTTGAAATTCACACTTGTAGAAGACTCTCGCATAAGAAGGTTTTTTCTCTATTTTCTAGTCCACTTGTATTTTTCGTACGTACTTATTATTAGAATTTTTTATTTGCAAAGATTTTTTGATAAAACGTTAAAGAGAAATACAATGGCTAGAAATTTAGAAAACTCCATGAGTGAAAATTCCAATATTCAAGAAATGGGACCGCGGCGATCCACGAGACTAAATGTGATCCTAGGAGGAGCGGCATCACCACCACAAGGTTCCACCATGGGAACCACAGCGGTGGACACCCTCGACGAGGTCCATGGCACCACTACCACGGCCTGAGCCGTGCCATCCAAGGCTCATGGCACCAAGGCCATGACCCAAGCCATGTCATTCCAAGCCCAACGCATTGCCAAGCCGAGCCTTAGCCTCGTACCCACGTGTGCCACATGTCGAGCAACCCACTTCAGTGGCCCAACCTGTTCCCACCGAGCAGCCTGCTCTTGTGGCCTAACCTGTTCCCGCTGAGCAGTCTGCTCTCGTGGCCCAGCCTGCTCCCGTGGTCCAGCCTGTTGCCATCGAGCAACCTGCTCTCGCAGCCCAGTCTGCTCCCGTGGCTTTCCAAGCAGCCCGAATCGGTCCAAGACCAGTTCAAACGTCTCAGCTCCAAATTTCCAGACCAATGATCAAACCATGAGTATTTTTACCATATTTTTCTGCGGATTTGACATTTCCCAACTTAAATCTGACGCCAGGAGTCTACCACACTTCCGTTGCTCAAAGAGAAACATTTTTTCCCAAGCTTTTTCAATCCAAATGGCGATCAACACTTGTCTCGACAAGTCATAGAGTTGACGAACACCCTAGCACAGTAAACGACCTTGGTGAACCAGTTCTTGCAGCGCACCAAGATGCAACGTGTTCCAAACGAGGTGTCCCGAAGAAGGACAAAGGCAAACGAAGAACCTCTCCAGCAGCGTCCTGACAAGCAGCCACTCGACCAGCCACGAACCGAGAGTTTGGGCAGAGTACACTCCCGATTAGGCCTCTGAGATAGCGTATACTCCCACCTTAGCGCGTGGAGGAACGTGCATTCTCGACTAGTTCCACGGACAAGCATACACTCACGGTTGGGGCCACACTCCGATAATCAACATGAGCAACCTTCCAAGCGAAGTGTTCATTCGCAGCTAGGTCTGCAAGGAGCATCATCCACATCACATCGGAGTAGGCAGCACAACGAACAGAGAGAAGCAGTCACTCAATCCGACTCAAGTTCAACCAGCAGCCTGCGAAATCCCTCACCTGTTAGAAATCAACCACATGCACCGCTGCCGCGACATAGACGAGCCGAGCACGTAGAAGAGCAGCCTAAACCAGTAGGTCAAGATTGGGGGCAGCCGAGAGCTCCGCTACACTAACAAAGGCAAATTCAAGAAGAAGAGGCTCATAAATAAGCGATCGTGTGATTTCCAACGCAATGAAGTAGCCGTCGAGGCTCTACGACGGGACATGACCAACATAGGCAGGTCACCCTTCACGGACAAAATCAAGCAGGCAGAGCCTCCACACGAGTTCAGCATGCCACATTTCACATCTTTCAAAAGGGATGGAGACCCGAAGAAACATTTAAAGCATTATCAAAGCACAATGATCCTCTATCGAAACAATGATGATCTCATGTGCAAGATATTCGCCACCACTCTACAAGGCAAAGTGCAAGATTGGTTCTATAACCTGCCGCCACAATCTATCCGAAGTTTCGACAAACTTTTTTAGGTTTTTACCAAAGAATATTCATCCTATCACTCGATCAAAAAGAAGTCCGACCATTTGTTCAATGTTAAGAAGAACCCAAAAGAGTCGCTTCATGACTATGCGAAGAGGTTCAAAGCAGAGAAGGCAAGGATAGTCGGATACAATGACTCGATAACTAGAGCAGCCTTCCAAAAAGGACTTCCAGTAAACCATCCGCTATTCAGAAAATTGATCATGAAAGAAGATATAAGTCTAGCAGACTCTTTCGTTCTAGCAGAGAAGCATGCATTTTAGGACGAGGCACGCCAATGCACATTCAAGGACTTGAAGAAGTACCCGACATCACTTCCATACTATCTAAATCGGAAGCAGAAGAGGACTGATTCACATGTTTGACGGTATCTGAAGTAGCAATAAGCTTTACCATCATACGATAAGAGCTAGAGGCCCGACTACCTGTATTTCATAGTTCAAAAGCTAACTTTGGCGATAGTTGTTGCAATTTGAAAGCTTAAGTTTTACCTTCAAACGAACGCAGTCATCCTCATGACGTATTATTCCGCCCAATCCAAACTCATGATGATAAAAGGTGTAGACCCTGGCGGATGCAAAGTTTTCTGACGAACCCAAAAACTAGGCCCCAAAGACACACCAAGGGCAGACGAACACTGGAAGGACACACTTAGAAGCAAGTTTTGTCCTCGTCGCCCTAAAAGATTCTACATAGAAGCAACATGTACCGGCAGTTGTGCACTACTTCCTGCTGCGTGTCACACGACCCTAGCCGACCCTTGCTCCATAATTTAACTTTAGAATGGTCAAATACCAGCAGTTGAGCATCTCCTGCTACGTGTAACATGGCCCCAGCTCCACGACTCCCTACCATGCACCAAGATGCTAAGAAGTTAGTACAAAAGTGCGACTGTTGTCATCGCTATAAGTCGATACCTGCACTGTTTGCCAGCGAGCTACACCCGCATATGAGTCCTTGGCTGTTCATGTAGTGGGCAATCGACTTGGTAGGACTTATGCCGCCTGCTTTTGGGGGTAGAGGCATGATGATCATGGCAACCGACTACTTCACCAAATGGGTAGAACCAGAGCCCAAGACGACCAGGACTCAAATGGACATAGAGCACTTCATATGGAAGAACATCATTGGCCAATTTGGCATCCCACAGTCCATCATCACTGACAACGGCCCGCAATTCGTAGGCAAATGTATGGTGAAGTTCTTCCTAAACTATGGCATCAAGCAGGACATGTAGACACTGAGATATCCTTAAGGCAATAGGCGGGCCGAAACATCCAACAAGATGATCCTCGACTGCCTCAAGAAATCCCTCACCAACAAGAAGGGAAAATGGCCAGATGAACTCCCCAGATGTCTATGGGCATAACACACCACCAAAAGACGAGCAACTGGTAAAACTCCTTTTTCTTTGGCATTTGGCTCAGAAGCAATCATTCATCCCAATGTCATCAAGTCAAGTATCACCGCTCTACTACCAAGCATTGAGTTGAACAGTAAGGAGATGGCCACAAGCTTAAATTTGGCAGAGAAGAAGCGCGAATAGACCATCATCCGCATCGCAACCTAACAACAGAAGCTCATCTCCAACTATAATAAAAGGGCCAAGATCCGGCAGTTCCAGCCCGAAGATCTAGTCCTAAGAAAAGCCTTCATCATTGCCCATAGAGAAGGCTCCAAAAAGATGGATCTCATCTAGGAAGGTCCGTACAAGATCAGTAGAGTAGGCGGCAAGAGTAATTACACCCTCGCCACCATGAAAAGACAAAAAGATCGAAAAACAGTGGAACACCTACAATCTAAGGAAGTACCATGTATGACCTCCCACTACATCAAAGCTCGAAGACTCAAGCAACTCGACAGGGACCACCTCACAAGCTGAAGACTATCCAGTTGTTATGCAGTTCCTACCTTACAACTAAGTTCTCGTTCGTTTCACTCGTTTTTCAATGAGGAATTCAGAAGTAATCACAACTTCTGCTTACAACAACTGGTCACTCCTCCACTTCAAAAGAAGACCGCACCCTTCTTAAGGACTCATCGCAGGAATTGTGCCCCCCGAGTGACCAACCATGCTCTCCAGTACAAGAGGGTAAACCAATTCCCTGACACCCACATGGGTCAGCTCTTCAAGACGGGAAGATAAACTTTACACTTCGAATATCCAAACGTGGATAAGCCTGGCTGCCCTAGTATAACTAGATGCACGATGACTTACGCCGGGATTCCTAGAAGTAGCCACAATGGTCTTTTTCAATGCTTAGCTAACTGAAGGATTTGGGTCTCTTAGCCTAATCCATGGGGAACCGGGCCCTAGAGAAGAAGGGGGCACATTACGCAATACATCCAATGGACGATTGCCCTGGAACCCTAAAACTGCTACCAAGTGCACTAAGGTAGCCTACGGTCCAGAAGACTGTGTACGGCTTGCCTTTCGAGCAGTAAAGCCATGCTAGACTTATACAACCGCATATTCTTGTGAAAGGTTAAACAAGTTAGCATATATATATAAAGCTTTATCCACTGCCGACATGCTACGTAGTCGATAAGCTTCACCTCTGCTAAGCGCGGAACAATTTACACCAAGTCCTAAAGTGTTGTGATACTTGTTATGCAACCTACGGAATTGGAGAAAGCCAAAATTAACAGCCTAGTGGTTACGTGGATTTGTTTGCTTATGTAAGTAAGGCATTCAACTGCCAACAATATGACTAACAACTTTGCAAAGTTCTATACCAACATCTACGACTGCATAGACTATGCGAGCCTGTCTGCTTATAGAAAAGTAGCACGCCTGCCACTGGTCTATAAAGTTTAAAGGTTAGAGTATGAACAAAAGAAGTGAAGATGAAGAAAGCGAAGGAAAGATGTTTATAAACAACTTGAAAAGGCCAAAAGAGTTCAAGAAAAACAAAAGCTATAAGGAAAAACAAAGAAAATCCTAAAGGTTACCTAAAAGACTACACTCCAGCAGCTTGGACATCCCACGATTACTCGGTCACCACACCTTCAGTAGTAGTGACGCTCTTAATAGCGGCATCATCCAGCATTTCACCCCTGGCTGCCCTAGCCTGGGCACCAACTTCTTCAACTACTTCATCAATGGAAGCCGCAAAAGTAAAAGCAAGCAAGTCTTCCAGAGAAATAGAGAAGGTCTCGAAACCTCGAGCCCATCATTCTCACCCTTTAGCAGCTTATTCTCCTCGAGTAGACCAACACGGACGCGCTGCAGCTCATCCACTTCCTTCTTCAAACTTTCATTAATCTTCAGTACACCTTGAAGTTCCAACACTTGGGGTTCAAGCTTATCGACGATTCTCTTAAAGTGGATCACTTGATTATAAGTAGCAATCAACTCTTCATCATTTGCATAAGCAGCGAAATGAAGCTTAGAAAGTGCAAACTTAAGATCTTGAATCTGAGGTATGTAACATCTAATCTCCTTCTCTGCACTTTCATACTTGACTTGGATCGCGTTAAGCCTAGTCTTCAAGACAATAATCTCTTGGCAAACGGTCTCAAGCTACAAAGAAGTGGGGGCAGAAATATTAGACCCATTCAAAGCAACGAGCGTAGAGTCCAACATCTTGATCTCCTCGAAAAATGAATAAGCTTCAGCTACCATAGTCTTCACCATCTCTTTGGCAACCTTGCTATATATGCATCATAGGAAGCAGAGTAGTTTTTCTATATTGGGTTGTATGCTTCACAAAGGAACTTGGGCAAACAAACATTTCTAACGCCATCAACAAACTTGGCACAAGTGTACATGTCTTTAAGCAGATTTGGTTTCAAGAGCACACATATCTCAGTAGCCTATCTAGAAGCAGATTTAATGGATTTCTCATAGCTGCCCACGCGAGCAGTCTCCTCTTTCCCAACAGGCGAATCAGTTTCAGCAGCAGAAGGAGTGGGCCTTAGCACCACTTTAGCAGCAGAGTCCACCGTATTGCTCTTCATAATAGCAAGCCTTTCCGAATGAAAACCGGACTTAGCTCCCAACGGACGTCTTGGCATAGACCTCGGCATTAGGCGCATAACAAGACCTCTACACTAAGCAATACTATCAACAATCGAATTAGCCATTCTCGACATAACAGGCGCCACAGGCTCAAATCTAGCAGCCTCATTTTTCTTCCCATTGGAAAAAGTCATGTCAATCACAGGCCTCTCGACAGCAGGTGGACCCTCACGAGCAGCGGATGAAGTCTTTAGTTTTTTCTTAACGAACATCTCTTGAGTAGACGGGGAAGATCTCTTCTTTCCACCTTCACTCACAGTAGGCTCCACAACAGCAATCAGACGAGCCAAAGTATTCATCTTGATCCTCTTTACCTTTTTTCAAGAGAGCAACGCACATTTCTCCCGGTGAAGAGAACTAAGCAGCCAACGATATTCACGGTACTCAACATGGGAAATCAACCCATACTGGCTTTTTCCTCATTTTTTTTCTCTCAGACCAGTAGGCAGAAGGCCTGCATGCCCAACATTTCAGTAGCCCATGAGGCCCTCGACCTCCTCATCTCTCTCAATTGTCGGCATGGCCCGTGTCAGGTCCAAGAGCCCAAAGGACATGAGCCATGCGACTCGCCTAGCATTGCGCCCCAACGCCACAATTTGCGACCACATCCGCATAAGCTGCCCATTGCTCTAGCCAAGCCGAGCAGCCTAAAACAGTGGTCCCTACCACAACCCCTCCTCTGCCCATGTTGAGCCGACTCCTGGCCCCTGCCAGTCAACGTGCTGCACCACCTCGACGGCTGCCCTATGACAGCACTATCCAAGAAGAAGACTAGAAGAAATTAAGTTTTTATTACATTGGTGCAGCATGGAGAAGATGAAGAAAGCAACGAAAGACGGTCCTTTGCACAGGCAAGATGTAGAAGATTGCTAGATGAGGGGGAACAAATATCCTCTAAGCTTTCTCTCTCTTGTATGGTAGAATAAATCACTCTCCAAAGTTGATTTAATAACCCACCTAAGGTGGACTTAAATAGGCTTTGAGAGAAATTTATTTCCCTTTCCTAAAAGGATCTAATTTCATATTAACTAGGGAATCTACATCAAAACAGGAAGCAATCCTAAGTTTCCTAGAGCAAGAAGATCTCTACACCTGCTGCCCTTTCCTAAAAGCAGCCCAGCAGGTGTGGGGGCATTTGTGGAGCCAAAAATATTCACAAAGCGACACGTGGATTTTTGGTAAAAAGGACAAAGTCACCCCTGAGACACACCGGTTGTCCTACGCACGAGCAGTGGACAATCAGCCAAGAGTGTCCAAAATAGGTAACAAATTCCAAATTATCTCATCCATCCTCATCTTAGGTAATTACTTCATAACCTACAAATTATTCCATATAAATGGAGATTAATTGGCTAATTAATGGATTAATTCCTAATTAATCCATTAATCACCAATTAAATCACCCATTTTCACACAAAAAACCTCTAAGGGCCGGCCACCTCCATTTCCTATATATATGATCCTATTTTCTCTAAAAAGCTAGGTCTTCACTCTTGTTAAAATTCTCCAAAAACTCTCAAACACTTTTCTCTTTAAATTCTAACTTTGGCATCGGAGGTTCTTTGGCCAAACCAACTCCCCCCCCCCCCCCCACTTTCATCGTAGGCGCGTGAGGCTCTTGGCCTTGACCTAAGGTGTTATTTGTTTTGTAGGTGCAATTTTGTCCAAGATCAAGGAAGAAGAAATTTGCATCCACAAACACCATCAGTTTAGAGAATTTTCTTTTATTGGGTTATATGGGTGGATGTCACCGTTTGGAGTCATATGTGTGTGGCAAATTTATGGCTTTTTCAGTCGGCAATTTGGTGAGAGTCAATTTGTGAGTTTTGTGAGTTAGAGAGCAATTTGAGAGAATCTTCTCCATTTGTTTTGGGTTCTCTGCTCGTTTGGTTTAGGGTTTGTAATTTATGGGATTTGGGTTATAAGAGTTTAAACACTCTTTTGTAATCTCTGTTTGTTTAGTGAAATTCCTCACCTTACTTCGCTCGTGGACGTAGGCTTTTATGGCGAACCACGCAACTCTCTTGTGTTATTTTGAGATTGTTTGTTTTAGTTTTTCCCTACGACGTTGATATTTGGTACTTTGTTCGAATTCACTTCCGTTTGCGCATAAAAGTACAACATTTTCCACCTATTCAGCTAGGCTTCTGACAGTGAAGTCACGTTTTTGCGGTCGAGGATAGCACTTTTTTTATGTTTATAAGGGTCGAGCATCCCATTCAGACCTCAGTTATCCCATCATGTCCCACCGAGCATTGTTCCAACCATCTTTATGTCCCATCCTAGGCCTTTGATGTTGACTGCAAGTCGTCACATAGTCTGAATGATATTTGAGTAGATCTACCTTTGAAGACTTGTGCCATAAAGCTATCAGTCTACCAACATGTTTCTAGCGGTCGAGTGGCTCCTTTTTCATCTCGGTCGGCTTGAGCGCTTTGGACATCATCCTTTAAACTCCTTGGGCCTTGGGCTCATTAGCTCTCTTGGGCCTGCCGTAGTTTAGTGGGCCTAAAAGTGCCAATATTAACACACTTCCAAACATATCTAAATACTAATTTTTTTCATAAACCTTTTTATGTTAATTAAGAATATACCCTTAGCTTAAGTTAATGACATCCTTCTTAGGTCTACCACATGACAAAATTCAACAACCAAATTTGTATATATTAGACCATGACTCAAGAGTCATTCTTACAAAAAATCATTTACAACAAAAAATATTGTTTTTAGTCAACCACATCCAAAAATGTCTAGTCATCTAAAACGTACAAAAATCATGGTTTGCTTGAAAACTTGAAATGAAAATGCAGAAAATCAAACCACACAATTTCCGGTTTAGCCAAAGTTTTATATGTATAATCCTCAGGGCCGGACAAAAGCTCAAGGCGAGCAAGTCCTGATACTTAACCACTTTGTCAAAAAATGCAACAAATTATCACATACCAAAAGGCCCGAAAGGTCAATGTAAAGTAGCTTCACATAAACTAGCAAAGGCCACACATTCTAGATAATTTTTTATTTTTATTTTTCCAAATAATTTTTTTTTTGTTTTTTATTTTTTTTTTCTGTTTTAATGAGGTTGGCAGGCATCCGAAAAAAAGGAGTTGCAAGTTAAGGAGAGGACAAAATAGTGGGAGAAAATGTGGAGTTTTTCTCCTCTTTTTAAATTGAGAAAATTGTAGCAATGATCTCTCAACTTTAACTTAATTGGAGTAATGGTCTCTTAACTAAAAATTCATAATCATTGGTCCCTTAACTCATCAAAATGTACAACTATGGTCCTTTTATACTACTCCGTTAGAATTCCGTCAAAACAAGTTATGTTGGAAGGATCATTGCTACAATTGAGTTAAAGTTGAGGGACCATTGCTCCAATTAGGTTAAAGTTGAGAGACCATTTCTTGCTACAATTTTTCTCATTTGGTTTTCCATATTTGCCCCTTTATTTAGCCTTATATGCGTTGCACGTGACTCATATTGACAGAATTTCTAACATAGTTGATGAAAATGACCATAACTGCACGTTTTGATGAGTCAAAGGGACCTATGATCATGGATTTTTAGTTAAGGGACCATTATTCCAATTGAGTTAAAGTTAAGGAACCATTACTACAATTTCCTCTTTTAAATTTTATTTTACTGATAATTACTGTTTTATCCTCATCTTATTCTCATTTTATTAGTTTGTGTTTTCTTTATATTAATGTAAATAAGGACAATTTTGGAAAAGAGGTTAATAATAGTATAGATAATACAAATTAGCATATGCCTACACACTTTGTATTTTTGTTTTTAAAATGGGAGGGACATCAGGAGGAGAGAATGTAGGTGGGAATGGTAATGGGAGTGGGAGATTTTTGGGGTTTTTTTTTTTAAAAAAAAAAATATTAAGATATATCTTAATTAACATTTCTTGTAGGTGAGGTTTCAACAATAAATAGTAAAATTTGGATTTGTGACATTACTTTATTTTCCATCATTTTTTTGTGTGGCAGAAGACTAAATAGTCTTTTCACCATCTTTTGATTGATAAAAAAAATGTTCTATTAATAGGTAGTTTAGATAAAATGAATGATGTTCTAGTCATGTGATTAATGACTATATGCCCACCAAATAATCTTCCCTTTTCTCTTAATGAATTAGTTGGGGTTGATTAATGTCCATAAAGGACATGCATGTCAAATGCAACTAAGGTTACACATACTAAAAGAAAAACCATAATTTTCCAATTATAAAATCATAAAAAATACACTAAATAACCTCAACCACGAAAGACCCACGTCTAATCAATATGAAAAATAATACTTACAATAACTAATGTTGTTGATTATAATTCATAGGTTGAATAATTTTACTAATTTTTAAAAAAAAATACGATATTTTATTTATTAAAAAAAAATCATATAGGGGCAGAGCATGGAAGAGACCAACATTGGCCATGGCCTTGCAAATTTCTCAAATGCTCGTAAAAAGAAAAGAGTAGTGCTAGGTAGACCAATTTTTTAGACCACATTTGTTGCCACATCCCGACCCCGCCTCGGCTGTAGCATGATATTGTGCGCTTTGGGCCCCGACCACGCCCTCACAGTTTTGTTTCTAGGAACTTACGCGATAAGAACTTCTTAGTAGGTCACCCATCCTGGGAATGCTCTTGCGAAAACTCGCTTAACTTCAGAGTTTTGATGAAACCCGAAGCTAGTGAATTCCCAAAAGGCCTCATGCTATATGGAGGTGAGCATGTACATGGCACATCACCCACTCTTCGTTGGTCGATGTGGGATGTTGCAATCCACCCCCCTTAGGGGCCCAACGTCCTCATCGGCACACTTGCACCACATGGCAGAGTGGCTCTGATACCAAATTGTCACATCCCAACCCAAGCTCCACCACATCCCAGGCTCGACTCTGCAGTAGCACAATATTGTTAACTTTGGGCCTCAACAACACCCCCACGGTTTTGTTTCTAAGAACTTACACAAGAACTTCCCAGTGGGTCACCCACCCTAGGATTGCTCTCGCCCAAACTCACTTAACTTTGGAGTTCCAATGGAATCCAATGCCAGTAAGTTCCCAAAAGGCTTTGTGCTATAGGGAGGAGAGTATGTACATATAAGGCACATCACCCCCTTTTTGTTGGTCGATGTGAGATGTTACAATGAGAACTTCCCAGGGAGGAGACTCTGCCGTAGCACGATATTGTCCGCTTTGGGCCCCGACCACGCCCTCACGGTTTTGTTTCTAGGAACTCACATGAGAACTTCCCAGTGGGTCACCCATCTTGGGATTGCTTTCGTCCGAACTTTCTTAACTTCGGAGTTCCGATGGAATCCGAAGCCAGTGAGTTCCCAAAAGGCCTCGTGCTATAGGGAGGAGAACATGTACATATAAGGCACATCACCCCCTCTTTGTTGGTCGACTTAAGGGGAACCCGGCGTCCTCGCTGGCATATCTGCACCGAATGACAGAGTGGCTTTGATACCATTCTGTCACATCCTAGTCTCGCCTCCGCTGTAGCATGATATTATCCGCTTTGGGCCCCGACCACGCCCTCACCGTTTTGTTTCTGGGAACTTACGCGAGAAGAACTTCCCAGTGGGTCATCCATCCTGGGAATGCTCTCACGCAAACTCGCTTAACGTCAGAGTTCCGATGGAACCCGAAGCCAGTGAGTTCCCAAAAGGCCTCGTGCTATATGGAGGTGGGCATGTACATATAAGGCACATCACCCCCTCTCCGTTGGTCGATGTAGGATGTAACATTTGTAATCATGTAATGTGTCACCAATAAAAAATAAACATGTTAACCAACATTTAGCTAATTATCCAATCATAAAAGCCACGTCATATGATTTACACTCAATATGGTTTAAATAAAAGGAAAACTAATGAAAATGGTTTGAAAATTTTGAGTTTTAACAATAAAGACAAAATAAAGGGTAAAGTGAATAGTACCATGATTGACTTTTTAGTGTAAAAATGTGGTTTTTCGTTAAAGTGAACAATACTGTGAGCTTTTCGTTAAAATTTCCTTAAATAAATGATCTTTCTAACATTACCCTTAAAAGGAATCAAAAGAATGGAAAGAAACACATACATGACCCACCAAAGTATAAGAAAATAGATTTGTTCCATGGAGTAGGATTCTCTCCCTTTGTTTTTCCCCTCCCCTTCCCTCCCCTTTTATTTGAACGATTACGATTAAATCATATCAACATCTTATATTAATTTTTTATAACAAAAGAAAAACAAAACAAAAGAATGCAAGAAAAGGGAATGAAAGATGATGGAAAGAGGGGAGGAGATAATGATAGTCCTTGCTCCATAGACAAAGGCAATTTGACTACTGAGTTAAGCTTGGGCTTTCATCCTCCTTTTTTTTTTTTGTTAATTTTAGGGTTAATTTCCTCCAAATTCAAAGCGTATGGACTGTAGCTGAATAGATTTTCCAACAACCGTTGTAGAGGTTGAGTCATACTAGTGTTTTTCCTTTCGTAATTCTCCCCCCCCCCCCCCCCCCCCACGCCAAAAAAAAAACAAAAAAAATTCCTATAGTACCTTTATATTCTCCCCCCCCCCACGCCAAAAAAAAACAAAAGAAATTCCTATCGTACCTTTATATTCCCCCCCCCCCCCCCCCCCAACCCCCCTCCCAAAAAAAAAAAAAAAAAAAAAGACCTCCTATCCTACCTCAACTTTTGATTACGGATACGCATTTACTAACTCATTGAACTCAAACCAAATGCAATAACATCCATTTACTCATATTATCAGAAGTCTACAAATAAGATTGGCTAGTCATATATTAACACTCATATGTAAGATTCGAACTTATGCACTTCTTTTATGAGTTTCTTTTTTTATTTTTATAAAAAAATATTGTGAAATATTTAACTTAGAGTGCAGATTGCTAAAAAATGCGTATTAATCTCACTGTCCATTAGATTTTCTGCAAATGACAAAATAATTCACTGTACTACATATCTTCTGTTTCCTCTCCCTCTCTCATATAGTTATTTGGCATTCCTTCAAGATCAAAGAACACTCTTTATGGGATAAACAATCTCACGAAACTTTCACACCGATCCTGAGTTTCCAACTCAACAAAAACAAAAAACCTTTCAGCCTATCATATTATGGAATGAGTTGATGTTACTCATGCGCATGCAATGCACCCTACATGTGTATGAATATAATTCAAGATGTCGGTAAATTAAAAACCTTGTCATTGTGCAATTTAGCAGGATGGAGTTTGAATAATTGGATTGGATTGGTTTCTGCAGGATTGGACTCTTCGACTGGCCGTTGCACTTACTCTTGGCATAGGGTTGATGTGGACTTGTCCTCGATAGTGGGCACCCGCTCTACTCTACTAATAGTCTTACACGTGACACAAACATTTTTTGAGGGGTCCATACACATCTGAGAATAAAAACGAATACTACATTGATTTATGAAGTTATTAAGCTTAAACATTTTAGGTTAAATAACTCGGAAAGTAAAAAATTACTAACAGCAGGTCTAACAGTTGGTAAAGAATAAGAGTAAGGATTAAAACTTTAAAATACAATTAAGTAACTCATTATTTATGAGAATCGAACTTGACCGACGATAACAACAGAATTAAATGTAAATAAGATGAATTCCTAACTTTAAGTGACGCAATCCAAGCGTCATGTGATTCCCTCCCGGCCCCCTGAAATCCAAAACCAAAGCTTGATTTGTTAGTTGCTAATTTCTTGTGCATATCTGATGCAATGCTTGTCAGCCACCTGGAAACACCCTCCAACACCTTTCACCACTGTTCAACTTTTAGACACTTTAGAGAGAGAGAGAGAGAGAGAGAGAGAGAGAGAGAGTCTTAGTAACACAAAACATTGGTGAATATGTGTCATGGAGAAGAGAACGCTAGTCATGAGCATGTGTCTATTATGTAGTCGTTGATGCATGTAAACCTTAATCTGATTTTCGTTAGAAATTAATGGTGTGTGTGGATGTGACTGACCGTAGCAACTTTTTATTTGAATGTTATCTTGTTGTAGACTCAATAACAAAGCGATTCATAATTTCAAACTCAGTGTAAAAAGATGTGATAGGATGTAGTTCACAACCATTTTACAGTGTAACAACGTATCAATGTTGTCCACGCACATGATTCTCTCTTCCTTTTCAGAAGTTAAGTTGAGGTTTGAGCCTACGGTAAATTCTTTTTGAAATTGGTGTAACTGTGCGAGTGGTAGGTGGATGAGAGATATTTGAGTACATAAAGAGAATGGGGGAGAGCTTTTTACTGTTAGATCGTTAGTTAAGATTCAATGATAAAAAAATTAAGGGTCAAAATTTCAGTGTATATGATATAATGTAGCATATAGTAAAATATTGAGAGGTATATAAAGGACTTGAGGGACAGTGATAATGACACTATAGATTAAAGGAGTGGAGGGTTAGGGCCTTCATTTCCAATTCCAGACTTTTGACAGCCTTTTGCATATTTATCCAAACATTGCCACATCTTTTCTATTCCCATTAATTATTAAATGTCACTCACAAACCCCTCTCCTCCCTCAATTCTCACACACCTCTCTCTTCTAAAATGTTATTCTTACTATTTATTTGTATCATCATTTATATCATCTCACTAATAGAGATAGAATTCACATGTGATAGTGAGCTCTACCTTTATTAGAAAAATAGTATAAATAAATAAGTATAACATTACTTTGTTAATCGGGTAGCATCGTCTAAAACCAGTCCCTTCATAAAATACTCCCGAGTGCACCAAAATATCTGTCATTTTAGGTATTTAGACTGTTAGATCTTTATTTGTATATTTTTAAATAAAAATTTAATAATTAAAACACATAAAGTATCGAACACTCTGGAGCATCCCAAAAATAGCCTGTCCTTTCAGTACTCCTACGTTTTTGTATGCAAATGACGACAACTAGCAGAAACATGTTCTTACCACAAAAGATCCTAGCAAAAATTTGTCTCGGATATGTTGTAACCTAATTAATCAGCCTTAATGAGGTGATTAAATTTTTAAGAACTTTAACAAAAAGTTTTCAATACTGTTTATTTTAACAAAAAAATCATATTTTTACACTAAAAAATCAATCCTGGTGCTATTTACTTTACTCTTTATTTTATCATTATTGTTAAAGCTCAAAGTTTTCAAACTTTTTTCATTAATTTTTCTTAAATTTTTTCATAAAAAACAAAAGATCGCCAATGCATAGGTGAGAGTATCATAATTATTGGTTGACTTTCATATCCAATGAATCAAAATAAACTGACATGATTGCATAGGACAAAAAACTGACATGATAGCATAAGACAATAATGCACTAAACTCTAAAGTTTGGGTCAAGCATTTTCTCGTGGGGTTCGTAATAGTTTTAGTCACGTTCTTCTAGACTCAATAGTCTTCAGAACATTGTGACCACTTTAGAGCCTAAAATAATCCCAAAAATTTTAAAGGGGACACGTAGATTTTTGCTGAAGAGAAACAATATTGCCCTCATTAAATGGGCAGGCTTCTCAGATGCTTCCACGCGCAGCTCACATCCTTGAAGGTCTCAGCAGCTGAATACAATTGCCCACAGCTCACCTGCCCTTGATAAGGAAAAGTCAAAGCATTAAAGATAATAATTAATTACCCAAATCCTATCTTTAATATATTCCTAATTAAATATTGACCCCAATCAAGTAAGTAATCTCAATTTAAATCAATTAGGGATAATTACTCTATTATCTCAATATATTATTTTCTATTTAATATCTTGATAATATTTCTTCATAATCTTGGCCAATAGGATGCCGCCACATGTAGGGTAAAACCTTAACATTGTGGCCGGCCCTATCCCTATAAATACCCCATATTCTACCAAAATTTCAAGAGCTTTTGCTACCCTAAAAAAACCCTAAACACTTTATTCTTCTCAGAGAAACTAACTGAGGCATTGAAGATCCATTGGCCTAACCCCCCACACCTCGTGGTCGCCTGAGGCTTAGGTCCTTGATCAAAGGTGTTAATTGTTTTGCAGGTGCATTTTCGTCAAAACTAAAGACGACAGAAATTTGCATTGACAAATTGGTGTTTTCATTGAGAGCTGATTCAAATACTCAAAGAAGTCTCTTGCATTTGGTTTCTAGAATTTTCTATTACATTGAATTTCTCACATGTCGTATCAATTAATTTTTCCTAGAAAAGTTTCTTGATCAATCCCTGGAGAAAGGATGCAATAGTAGGAAATTTAGAAACCACGACGAACAAAACCACGTACGTACTAGGATTTGGACCAGAGAGTGGAAACGAGGACATAGCCCCACGATGGCGATCTTCAAGTCTCAACGCAACGGCAGGAGAAGCCAAACCGTAGCGGAGCCAAGCCATTGCGACCTGGTAGCCACCGTAGGGCCACCAGGCCATGGCCCAGATGCAACCATTGCTACCCTTAGAGCGCCACCACTTTCAAAACCCTGGGCAGGAGGCCCAGATCCACTTCTTGGTTCACGGGCAGGAGCCCCAAGACCTCCAAGCCGCAAGTCGAGCCCAAGAGGCCCAAGCCGCAACAACTCAAGCCACCAGCCAGGCAGCCCAAGCCGTAGCAGCCCAGGCCCAACTCAATGCTAAGGCAACTCGAGCCCACTTAGCTGCCAACCGAGCCCAGGCCCGCAATGAGCCAGCGCCGGCCCAGCACGCAGGATAGCCCCAAGGCCAGCTGCCACACGTGCGAGCCTAGCACACCTACATATACGGCCTGACCACCTAGCCACCCACAACCCGCTCTGGCGACCTGGCCCGTGGCCCAATCTAATCTGAGGCCACCTCTGGCAATCCATATTCTGACTATCGATCCCGTGATCAACCCAAGGTTATTTTCACCCCACTTTTCTAAAGGAATGCTCACTCCGGGCTCAAGCTTTATACCTGCAGTCCACTACACTTCCACCACACATGGAGACGCCCATTATCTAGACTTTTCTAATCCAAATGGCGAGCACCACCTGCCCCAGCAGGTTGCCAATTTGACGAGTGCCCTAGCCCAGCAGACCATCTTGGTGAACCAGCTCCTTGAGCTTATCAAGAAGCAACACACCCTAGATGAGGTGTCCTGAAGCAGGACAAGGGTGAAAGAACATGACTCATTCCAATAACATCTCGGCAAAGAGCTGCTCAACCTACCACTAACCATGTGTTCGGGTAGTGTGCACTCTCGTTGGGGCCCTTGGGAGAACGTCTTCTCCCGTCTAGATGCGCAGAGAAGCATTCATTCCCGACTAGTCTCACGAGTCAGTATGCATTCGAGGTTGGGTCCACACTCCGACGAACACTTATGACATTCTAAGCGAAGCGTTCACACGAGGCTAAGCCCACAAGGAGATCCTTCTACGAGGCACTGGAGTAGGCAGCCACATGGTGGACCAAGGAGAGCACGTGAGCAGTCCAGCTCAAGTTCCATTGGTAGTCTTTGTGAAGCGCGATGACGAGCAACACAGAACGAACCACATGCATCGCGATTGCAGCACAGACGAGTAGGACATGCCAAAGAGCAACATGGACCAGTAAGTCAACATCGGGGGCAGCTGAAGGCTCCGCTGCCCCCACCAAGCGTGAATCTAAGAGAAAGTACAAAGGCTCGTAGCAGAGCAGCTAGGCGGATTCCAGCACATTGACCAACATGAGCAGGTCACCGTTTACAAACAAGGTCAAGCAAATAGAGCCACCAGTAGAAGTTCAACCCGCCACATTTCATCTTGCACAAAGGAGATGAAAATTTGGATAGATACTTAATGCACTACCGGAGCGCCATGATTCTCTACTGCAGTAATGACGTTCTCATAGGCAAAATATTTGCCACGACGCTCCAAGACGAAGCTCAAGATTGGTTCCACACCCTGGCGTCGCGTTCAATTCGGAACTTCAATGAACTTTCCTTAGTTTTCACTAAGGAATATTTGTCTTACCGCTCGATTAAGAAAAAGTTTGACCACCTCTTCAACATGAAGAAAGACCTGAATGAGTTACTCAGCACATATGTCAAGAGGTTCAAGGTGGAGAAGGCGAGGATCGTTGGATGCGATGACAACATTGCAAGCTCAGCCTTCTGGAAGGGTTTCCCAGCAGATCACCCATTTTTCAAAGAACTGATCATCGGACAGAACTTGACCCTAGCAGATTCCTATGCTTTGGCAAAAAATCACTCCCTCTAAGATGAGGCCAAACGCTCCTAGAAGCTACCTGAGCAGCCACGCAAGGACGCAGATCCAACTCAAAAGAAGGCGGACGATAAACCACTTAGTGAAAAAAAAAAAAAAACAAAAAAGAAAGCCAGGAAGTAGACTTAAGGACTGATCCCTAACAAAAGAAGGCAAGACACCCAAGACGTACACCAAGTTTTTAAGAAGTCGAAGAAGAAGTCTTTCGCCCCAGCGGTAGCAGCTAAAGTGCAGAAAGACGATTCTACTTCCACCAAATAGCAACCACAGCAGACGAGTCAAGAAGATGGCGTCAAGGATGGAAACTCGAAGACAACGCCGAGCACATCTCCTTTGACCTTAAGCAGTGGTCAGACCATGCAAAACGCACATCTAAAGAAGATATGAGCGATCCTGGATATGAAGTCCCCCGTCACTCTGAATGAGATCCAAAGTTTGACTAGACGAGTAGCTACACTTAATCGTGTCTTCTCGCGGTCCACCGACCGATCCAAGCCCTTCTTTAACGCAATCAAGAGGGCGCAGAGAGATAAATAGGAGAAGTGCGAGAAAGCACTGAGATCTACCCTCATATGAGAAGAGTTGAGGGGCCCGACCACCTGTATTCCACAATTCAAAAGCTCTCTTCTATGTGGAAACCTCTACCCGAAAATCAAAAATTTGATTCTGGCGCTAGTTGTTGCAACTCAAACGCTCAAGCCATACCTTCAAACATACGCAGTAATCATCATGACATGATATTCTGCATAATCCAGACGCACAACGTTAAAGAAACATACATTAGCGAACATTCTGACGAACGCGACAACTTAGCCCAAAGCCATGCTGGAGGCAGATGAGCACTAGAAAGACGCATCAGCCTAACTTGCAGGAGAGTTCTTCCAACTATCAGGGATCGAAAACATGCTTAGTCCTCATTACCTAGACGGTTTCATAAATGGAGCAGCCCAGCGCTAGCAGTTGAGCATTGTCTCCCACTACACTCAATACCGGCAGTTGAGCACCACCTCCTACCCTGTGTAACATTGCCCTAGCCGACCTCAGCTATATGGTTCCCAACTGTGCCAAACTCGTCATGCGGCTCCCCACCGTGTCGACCCATATTATCTAGTGCGAGAAGGTAAACCAATCCCTCAATACACATCTAGGTATACACTTCCATGCTTTCCAGTGTGAGATGGTAAACTAATCCTCCGACACCCATATGGGTATGTTCTCCAGTGCAAAAGGGTAAATTAATCCTCCGACATCCATTTGGGTAAGCTCTCAAGCGCGATAGAGTAACTAATCCCTCGACACCCATATGGGTATGCTTTCCAGCGCGAGAGAGTAAACTAATCCCCCAACACCCATCTTGGTAAGCTCTCCAGTGCGAAGGGGTAAACTAATTCCCCGACACCTATCTGGGTCTACTTTCTAGCGCAAGAGGCTAAACTGCTCAAGAATATCCAGACGTGGATAGGTTATATGACTACTCAGTTCCCCCTGAATGTATAAACTACATGCGCCGGAAGACTCCCATAATTGGCCAAGATAGTTTTTTTCTTAAAATAGACTTAGTTGACTGAATTATTCAATTCTGCAAGATCCCGGGTCGCTAACCGGAAAAGACACGGAGTACAGGATTCCTGCCCATGAAAGAATTTATGTGACTAGATGGTCCTTCTTGGATGTGGAAGACTTCATAAAGTAGCTTTGTTTAAAGTGTTGCAATACTAATTAAGCGACCTGCAGAATCAAGTTACAACTCGGAAGGATATGGCCTCTGAGGTGCGATTTTGCCTACACCTTACGCCTAAAATGCCTTTAAGAGCCAGAGATGACGCCTGAAGTGGTCACGCGAGTCGTCTGCTTTTATAAGTAAAACGCCCAGCAAACGACCCAACGGCGTACAGCCCAAGGCAATTCGTAAGCTGAGATTTACACCTGCTATGACTTCGTTGACTCATCTGCTTATTTAAAAGTAGCGTTTTAGGCCGATGGTATATGGTTTAAGTTTTGCATGAGCTAAAATCGAAGTACGACTATAGCAGCTACGTGGATTTCCTCTATTTTCTACTAGAAGCATGTGTCTGGCCGCTGGCTTTATAAATTAAAAACTTCGCAAACATGCCCCGGAATGGCTAAAGCTCGAAAAGCCACTAAAGCTGAAGTACGACTAAAGCAACTATGCGGACTTCCTCTACTTTATATGACAAGCAAGTGTCTGATCGCCAGCTCTATAAGCTAAAAACTTCGCAACACGTCCTGGAAGGGTCGAAGCTCATGAAGCCATTAAAGCCGAGATTCACGACTATAGTAGCTACGCAAACTAGCCTACTTCCGGCAACAAGTTCGGCTGCCGACTCTATAAGTTAAAAGTCTCGCACCTTTTTCCTCTTGCAGGTAAAACTCTAAAAGCCCCAAAGCCAGGACTAAAGCTTAAAGTGATGACGTGGGAGTGATTGCTCCATCGAAGTAGCCGACATAACCGCCTGTCCTACGGTAAAGTTTTGCAAGTCGCTTCAAGCAAGCAAGGCTCCCGAAGCCCCAAAGTCAAAACTAAAACCTAAGTGATGACGTGGGATTGACTATTTCGTTAAAGCAGCTCACCTAGTCGTCCGTACTATGGTAAAGTTTCGCAAAAGACATGGTGAAATACAAGGATTGAAGCACAGCAAGAAATGCAATTTATTAAATTTCTAGCAAATTGATAAACCAGCTTGAAGGCCAACAAAGTTCGAATAAAGTATAATGAAAAGGAAAAGAAGAAAATTCCTAAGTCCAAGCAAAAAGACTACTCATCGGCAGCCTGTGCAATCATTGGTCCCTCGACTGCCACGTCTTCAGCAACTACATCGCTTTTAGCCACCAAAGCTTTTATCAGCTCATCCTCAGCCTGTCTCTGCCTGGACTACCTGACCCTCAGCTAATCCACCAAAGGAAGCTTCAAATGAGAAATCAAGCAGATCAATTGGAGAAATAAAGAAAGTCTTGAAGTCCTTTTCGGAAAACTCATAATCCAACGGCCTGCCCCGAAGATGGTCTACATAGCCAAGCTTGTAGAAATCTACCTAACAAGAAACAAGCTCCACTTTGTGACTAGCTTTCTCATTCTTCAGCTGCACATTCTGCTCGACAAGCCCAGTGTAAGCCCCATGCAGCTTATCCAGTTCCTTTTTCAGGTTCTCGCTAGTAGACAACGCACCTTGCAGATCCACTTCCTTAGACTCAAGCTTACTAGGAACATCCTTGAGATGAGACACTTCAGTATGCATGAAGACAAGCTCCTCATCCTTGGCAAAACAAGTTGATCATAGCTCTGAATTGGCACGTTTAAAGACCTTGACCATCGGAGAAACACGACTGACTTCCTTCTCTGCAGCTTCCAACATCGCCTGAGTCATACTAAGCTTAGCCTTCAAATGGGCAACCTCCTGATGAGTGGTCTCCAGCTGCATAAAAGAGGGACCCTTCAAACTGGCGAGTTCAAATTCGAGCTTCTCGATCTTTTCAGCAACCGAGCGAAGCTAAGCCATCAATGCCACTTCAACCTCATTAGCACACTTGACAACATCCTGATCAATGTGCATAGACTCAGTTGCAAGAATCAAAGTCTTATGCATTGTGGGAATCAGGGATGACCTAATCACGTAGGCAGAATGCTTCACAAAAAAGTCTGAGCGTATGACAACTTTTCCAACATTATCAACGAACTTCGTGCATGCATCAACGTCCTCAAGCAGGTCAGCCTTCAGCAGTGTACAAACCTCGAGAAACTTTCCAGCCTCAGACTCGGTGGATCTCTTATAACTACCCGTGTAGATTTCCTTTTCTCAAAAGACGAGTCAGTCGCAACAGAAGGAAGAATAGGCCCAAGCGCCACCTTAGCAGTAAAATTCACCTTACCGCTCTTTATAATGGCGAGCATCTCAAAAGCCGAACCGGACTTAGCCCCCGACGGGTGCTTCGACACAAACCCGGACACCAAGGGCACCACCGAACCGTTTTGCCGGGTAATCCTCTCAGCAATAGACGTGGCCACCTTGGAAGCAGCAAGTTTCACAAGCTCAGGCTCCACGGACTTTTTTGTCCTCTTGGGTGAATTCAGATTAATGACAAGTTTCTCAGCAGCAGACGTGCCCCCACAAACAGCGGAAGAAGTCATTAGCTTCTTCTCTGGCGAAGCCTCATAAGCAGGTGAGGAAAATCTCTTCTTCCCACCTTCATTGGCAGAAGGCTCTACAACAGTGATCAGATGAGCAAACAATTCATCCTTTATCTGCTTTATCTCTGTTTTCGGAGACAGCCCGTTTTTCTCTCAACAAAGAGGATTGAGCAGCCAGCGCCACTCTAGATACTCAGTAGGAATGCCCAAGGCGATGTGCATTTTCTTCATATCAGCCGAAGTTCTTGGAATTGAGCCAAATTTCGAATCTACATAAAGTAAGAAGGACGATCAGTAAACTGAAGTCATGGAGTAGCTCAACAAAAATTCAAGCAGGCTAAGAATGAAACAGTTCACTTACCACTGATAAAGACAGTCAGAACACGCAACCCAAGAGATGAGTCAAACTCTCTCTCTCTCTCTCCCCCTTTCGCTCACCATGGTAAGCCTGAGCCCACTCCTCCATGCTTAACACGCGCCAAGCTCCAGCCTAGATGGGCTAGAGCCTCACAGCTTACCCAGCCACATGGCTTCCCTGCCGTGTGTCACCCACTCATTTGGCCCCCGCCGAGCCAATTTTTCAAGTCCCAAGACTACCAAAAAATTCAAGAGGAAGAAAATTCAAACTTTTCTTACCTTGGTGCGACATGGAGAAGAAGAACAACAACGAAAGACAACTCTTTGTAAGGGCAAGAAAAGAAGAAAGCTAGGGGAAGGGGAAAATTTTCCTCTGGCTTTTCTCTTCCTTATTGGAATGATGATTTTTCTTCAAATTTATTTTATCCCCTACTTAAGGCAGAATTAAATAGGTATTAGGGGCAATTGGTTTCCTTTTCCTGGAAGAAGTCTATCTCCAAATCAAGAAAGAATATCAAATTCAATTGGGAAACAACTTGACAAGCCCAAGTAGCTTGGGATTTCTACACCGACTAGCTTTTCTTGCATGTAGCCTAGTAGGTGTCGGGGTATTTGTGGACCCTAAAATAATCCCAAAAATTCTAAAGGCGACACGTGGACTTTTGCTCAAGAAAGACAAGATTGCCCTCATCAAATGGGCAGGCTTCTCAGATGCTCGCATGCATAGCTCACACCCTTGAAGGTCTTAGCAGCTGAATACAACTGCCTATAACTCACCTGCCCTTGGCAAGGAAAAGTCAAAGCATTAAAGATAAGGATTAATTACCCAAATCCTATCTTTAATACATTCACAATTGAAGATTAACTCCAATTAAGTAAGTAATCCCAATTTAAATCAATTAGGGATAATTACTCCATTATCTCAAGATATTATTTCCTATTTAATATCTTGAGAATATTTCTCCATAAACCTTGGCCAATAGGATGCCACCACATGTAGGGTAAAACCCTAACACTATAGCCTGCCCTATCCCTTAAATACCTCATATTCTACCAAATTTCTAGAGCTTTTGCTACTCTAAAAATGCCCTAAACACTTTATTCTCCTCAGATAAACTAACTTAGGCATCAAAAATCCATTGGCCTAATCCCTCTCCCCCCCCCACCCCCCCCCCCCACCTCATGGGTGCGTGAGGCTTAGGTCCTTGATCAAAGGTGTTAATTGTTTTGCAGATGCATTTTTGTCAAGACTGAAGATAGCGGAAATTTGCATCGACAATCACTATATTTGATTTTAATTTAACAACGAAACAGGAAATACAATAATAAAAATTTAATAACTATCTATCGTTAATTGAACAATGAATGACTATAATTTTCTTATACTATGATATTAAACATCAATGATATGTTATTTTCCTATGTTTTTGGACTTTTTGTTTTCGAAATTAAGATTCTTTAGCCTGTACCCGTTTCCTTTTTGTCTATGATTTTGAGTAAATGCTCAGCACATTTTTCTTTTTAACGTTTTGGACATTTCGTATGTAAAATAAGTTTTTTATGCTTTTATAAGATGGTTATATATATATGAGCGCCATATTAAATTACTAATTGATTAGCTATTGTGTGTGTGTGTGTGTATTATAGTTGACATTATTTGATAGTTGAGATTAAATATCAAGGATCTTTTGGAGTTCTATTGACATAATAATTTTACAATAACTAGTAGAAGAGAGAACAATGTAGATCCTTGATGTTGAATGAGAATTAGTTTGTTTATCATGTCTCTTTGCTTGCGCTTGTGTAATACATGTTAAATTTTGAATTCTCAAGCATGAATTGTCCTATGAGATGGATAGATTTTTTTGAAAAGAAAATTTTGAGAATGAGTTTCAGTTCACGTATCAGGACATCATAAGTATAGCGGCTTGAGTGTCAATTTATGATAATTTCTCATAACATGAACACATTAAAGTACAACACATTGCTAGGCCTAACATAGGTTATCTTCCTAAGTTATTCTTCGTACGCTCAAATTTTGTCTTTGAACACTCCTCAATTTATTTAAAAGAAAAGGACTCTTATACCTGTAAAGAAAATTACCATGAAGGACTTAGTAATTTCTTAAGAACAATAATTATTTTCTATGGACACCCATATGGTTAAAAAAAAAATGTAGTATGCCTATTTAACTAAGCTATTATAAGGGAATAGAGAGGTGGAAGTTGGCGGCAACAAGAGAGAAAAGAAAGATTTAATTGTTAGGTGTGTGTTATATCATCCCATTGTGCATTTATTTATAGTAGTAGAATAAGTTAAATCATTACCCTTTTAAGATTACAACTCTAATAGGACATTAACGACTAAAGAGAATATTCAAAGATATCCCTAGATATTCTAGAATTTACGCAATCACATTCTTATTCTAAATATATATGCAACAAAATCATTATTTTTAAAACAAGAAAAAATGATTTCCAAGCTCTTCCTTCTTCCCTGATCGTCACCGCTGTATCTCCCTAACCAAAGTTGTGATAATCTAAAATATCCAGTACCCATCCACCCACTTAAATCAAAATTCACGGCTTTGGCAACTCCTCGAAGGTTTAATCGGAGGTTGGCGCTGTAACGAGGCCGTCTTTGACTCGAGAGGTTGCAGAGCTTTGACCTTCAGAACCACCGCGTGGGTCTGGTAGCTCCTTCCGACATTGTCGATTCCGGTAGCAGACTGACCTCCATGTTCTTTGCATTTCGGTAAGCCAAAGTTGAGGCTTGGAACTCGCATCCACGAAGATGCCTTGGTATTCACATACACGAAGAAGGCTTGTATATGCAAGCAAAGTGGAAGGAATACGATCACTCCACATTCGAATTGCCAAATGGGTTTATTAGAAACCAAATCCAGCTTTGACCCTAAAAATTATAAAGCCTACGTAACGCGCAAGTCAAGTAGCGTGGAGCTAATTGCGATCTTCGGTAACTTAAATGTTGATGCAGTAGGTCGAATAACTTGAATGTGATGATATGGTGGAATGCATTGCTGACTTCAAAATCGAGCGAGTTCGGACGAGAAATAAACACCCTCGGTCTTCACTTTAAAACATGAAGAAAATGTTGTGCAACTCACTGCGAAGTTCTAGATCTTGTACACTAGATTCAATAGCCTTAACTAAATTGGTAAAAATATAGGCCCGTCAAGTAGGTACCAAATTATATGGCAAAGATATTCAAAGAAGAATAATGTTTTAATCGTAAAAATAGTTCGACTATCTGTATGCCGAACTCTAAATGTGACCTGAGAGTAAACAATCATAAAACACCTCACTTTTCCAAGGAGGCTGATGAAGTGACATCTTTTAGTGAAAGAATTAAAGACTCTTGAATCTTCATCTATACAGTTGGTTGAGACTCCTAAGACAAACTGACTCTAAAGCTCTAGCCTCATCTATCCAGTCGGTCGCCTTTACTAGTTGCCTCTGGAAAATTTTGTCTATCTAGTCGGTCATCATCTGTGGGATGCTAGTCGGTCATCATCTGTGGGATGCCAACCCAAACCTGTACCAAGTCGAAATTTGTGCTAACAGTTAGTGAATCAGTTAGTTTTTACAAAAGGGTTTCGCATAGAACATTAATTTGTGTGTTGAGTTAGAAGTCATTTTATTGTTACCAATAGTCTTGTATTTATAACACATTACTTGATGTTCAAGTTGTAAAGTTTTAATAGTATTGCAACTCCTCGGCATATTATCTGAATACACTCAAAATTATCTTCACAAATTCTTCTTAAACTTTATCACTACCGACCCTCTCCTTCTCTGACTCGAAACAAGATTTTGAACCTAGTTCTATTATGTGATCAATTTAGAATTTATCCAGAAATGAGTCTTGATCCTTAGGCAATTACTCCAAACCTTATCACAAAACGACTCTAATCCTCAAATAGTCCTATTTCGTCTAGGACTCGGCCACGCTACCAGCAATACATTACTGGCCTAGATTTACAGCCTCATTTCTAGGTTGTCAACCAACTCAGCACTAACCCAGGTAATTTTAGAAAAAAATTGTCTCATGGACTTTGGTCCTACCAAAGGGAATTTTCTGGTTCATTCTTGTATATATGAAAATTAGGAGATCGATGTCTGACGAGGAGGTGGAGATTATCAGCAATTTTTTGGAATTTTATTTATGTAATGTTTTTTTTTTATTAATTTTGGTGAGTGCTAATGAGATTCCTGAGTCTCTAGACCAAAACCAGGTCTAGCCTGAGGCTCCTGGCGAGTCGTTGAACGGTGAGGCCGAGAATGTGGTGCTGGTGGTCGAAACTCAATGGCAAAATGGGTGTCCAGAGAAACATAAATTCATAATAGTAAAAGAAGGTATTCTTGTATGCTTAGTAAATTATTTTGGATGTCCAAAGAGATGTGTGAGAATAAACTAAGTGTTCAGGGACGAAATTTGGATGTACATAGAACAACTTTGCACGTTTGTCAACCCATTCTCCTTCCAATTCTACCTTATTATTGGGCCTTGCTATTGGATTTAAATGTTCTGTTCATGTAAAAGTTGAGGTATTAATTTTTTTTTATTTTTATGTTTTTTTTTATTATAAGTGATATTATTATTCTAAATTACACAAATGACAGATAAAGAATTTGAATTTGAAATAGTAGATTAAAAAGAAATACCATATCCAGAAAAATTTAACACCTACATCAGAGCATTATTTAATCATTGTAATGGGAGTAAGTACGTACAAGACCAAATGAAATTTCTCTTTTACCCTAAAAAAAAGGAGTTTGGGGTTTTGCCCATGCAGACTTTTTTAGCACCCCCAGTTCTGCATAACCTAAAGCTTTGACCTCGACAATTATTGAGAATCCTTAAAGGCCACAATATGACGGCAGTCTCATCCTGTCACCCAGTTTTGGTCAGTCAGTCCCAGTTAAGAGTTCACATTTTATGACAAATATCAATGCCTTTTCTATTTCAATGTCTACACTACACTGACTGAGCTGCTCAAATAAAGGCAACTAGACTCAACTCCATTCATAATATACAACCCTGTCTAAAGTAGACATTTCGTTGGAGTTCATCGATCGTGTATTTCTCCATGTCAGTAAATGATTATTTATCCTGTGCATGTAATAATCAAGTAGACATTTCGTGCTTCAAATCACATATAATTCTGTGCATATAATAATCAATCGTAAGGGATAAGAAGGATTATTTATCCTGGCTTGCACAACCTGAAATAACTTCAACAGAAGAACCGCAAACTCACGGAAAGAAATACCAAGGCATGTGTGATGGAAATGTATCCCCACTCCCTAAGGAAGATAAAGAAATTAATGGTGTGGTGTGGGGAAGTTTTTAAGATTAGGACGGGCTCGAGACTTTAGATACAACAAGATATACTCGCATAAAATTTCATTAACTGGATAAAGAGCGGCACATAAACATATGAACTATTCAACCCCAAAATGGTCTTAGATTTAAAAAAATATTACAATGAAGCATGACTAATTGCAAAGCAATAAGCAGACTTCAAGCACTTTGTTGAAAATTGAGCTTACCAGAGACTACAAGATTACAAAGATCAGTACGATTCCCACATGTCTAACCACATCACCTAATCACCGCCATGACCTCATGAAGTAGATGCATCAAATCAGACAGCTCCACCCCTTCACACATAGTTTTGAACTAAAAAATTAAAAAGAAAAAATCTCCTAAGAGAGAAATCAAAACCGGAAAACTCCTAGCAAGAATGTGAAATTATTAAACATAATCAAAATTGTGTCACCTCTCCACATCCTCTTGGTATCCTAAAGAGAATCATAGCACCTTACCTGCTAAACCCATAGTGTCATAACCCTAACCCAATGCAAATTTGACAAATTCCATGCCCTGCGGCTCCAAACTCATATCGAAGGTGCAAATTGGAGTCAAAACCTTGTGATGTTGTGTGTGTTGGCCACATGATGACGACTATCTAGAGACTAGAATCCCCAATAATTCGACACAAAACAAAAGTAAGCGAATGGGATGAGAAGGAAGAGACCAAAAAGAATTTTTAAGAAGGGTTGTCGCTGACCCTAAGGCCAAAAGCAGGGTAGGGCCACTGACAGGATGATTTTTTTTGCTTTTCTCACTAGACGACTAGAATTTTCTTAACAGAGATTCATTACCCTAACAATATACTCACTTAAGTTAAAAGTTTTATGATGTATATGTTGTAGATACAATAAGATATATTCATGCTTGTAGGATAAATTCGATCTTAAAGTGATGTCTTGATGAAATGTATGATGAAATTAATAATGTACTAAATGAATGTGCACCAAAAGAAACCCTACATTTCGTCATTTTCTTTTGTTTATTTGGTTAGAAAGACATGAGTTATAAAGGACGGAGAAGAAATATTGTTTGGGCCCAAAATATTATTGGGCCAAGCGTAGGTTCGGCCCAAAGCTTTTCCGAGTGCAATATGTGGGCTGCCTGGTGGTCTCGGGCCGTTCGGCAAGGGCGGTCGAATCCTATCGCAAGAAGGATTAACTCAAATTAGCAGAAGGGTTGAAGAAGTCCTAATGCAATTTGGATTCTCGACCAGTAATGAATATGGTCTTAAAAAAGGGTGAGTTCAAAGTCCTAATAGGAGTAGGATTGGTCAAGGTAGAGTTGGAACAGAACAAGAAGTCCTAGTCCAAATATGGATTCAACTTGACCTTGAGGAGGTTTTGTGGCTATAAATAGAGAGCAAAGTGCATCATTCAAGCTCCTGGAATTCAGCACACAATTGCCCTACGCAAACCTCTCAAACAACTTGAGATTTTTTCATTTTCTTTTTCCGCCAAAACATCTTCAGTTTGGATAAACAGCACTGTGAAGGCAACCGGCAAACATCTTCGGGTTTGGATAAACAACATTGTTGCCATAGAATCAACCGACCAAGGAGCACCTTCAATTTGGATAAACAGCACTACGTCGAGGCCGACTGGTTACCTATCCAAGTCTTGATCGAGAAGGGTTTTTGAATCCTTATTGGCAGAGGTCATCTTATTAGCCTTCGCAGCGAAGTAAGGTGTTACGAGTTACGACATTCGGCGCATTGAACGCTGAATGGTTTTATGATTGGATACTCCCAAGTGAGTTTCAGAGTTCGGCATTCTGACAGCCGAACCACATTTACCATCAAGACATACATCACTTTTGAATACTTGTGTCTGTATAGTCTGGTATCGATTCGACGTGCTTATACTCTCACGAATATAATCACTGTGACTGAATCTGGTGCCGACGATTCGTGAACTTCGCAGAACTAGCAACCTTGTCTTCAAGCTCAAGAATCCAAAGGCAGAGATTTGTTCCTTTCTCGGCCGCAATCGTAAGATAAAGAACTCAACAACGCGCTCAACGCAACATCAACAAATTTTACTCCTCGGCTGAGCTTAGCCAACGAGTTGGCACGTCCTGCATTCAACCGAAGAATGTAGTTAGCTTATTAGTTACTCGGCCTGCACACCACGTAGGTTTTGTGATTTTAGGGTCAACATTTTGGCACACCCAGTGAAACATTGTGCTAGACCTTCGGAGCTCATGACCATTGAGACACGGTCTGTAAAGAAGAAAACAATCATGGGAAAGTCAACAACCGACTTACCAGTACAAGACCCTGGACAAGATTTGTCTCAGGTACAAAATCCCCTCATTGTTATGCCGCCCGAGGTTACAAGTGCGACACACCGAGAGAAGGAAATTTGTCTCGGCGGACAGCCTCGCAACCCAGAAATTCCCAACCAAACAGCAAGCATTTCCATCGAAGGAATAATGGAAGATTGTGACGAAGAGGTGGGGAAGGTTCTAATCCGCCAACTAGGTCTTTTCTTTGAAAACGACTTAATGAATAATCTCCACAGGTCGAGCAGTCAATTGGCCAGAAAATGAATGATTTGCTTGACGCAATACGAAGCAATAGTGATACACAGACCAGGATGCTTGAACTATTGGTCAGTAAAGCCTTCGAAGATGGCCACGTCGGCCAACCTCGACAGCCTCCCTTTAAGAATGTTCCATTACAAGCCGAGAAATGATCCACTCGGCTCCAACCAATTGACTTGGAAAAATGAGATGGATCAAGCAGTAGATCTGATGGGCCTGACCAGGGAGTAGAAGCAGCATCCGTCAATATGACCGCAGTCCAAAGAATGATCGACTTGGCCTTAAAAAAAAGGCCGAAGTTCCCAAAGTTCATCCACCCATACCCGGCTTATGGGGAAAAGTTCGAATACCCTAAAGGCTTCAAGATCCCCGATTTCAGTCTTTTCACTTGAGAGTCATCCTTATCTTCATTAGAACATGTAGCTCGGTTCACCGCGTAATGTGGAGACGTTAATAGCGACTTCCATAAACTACGGCTATTCAACTTTTCACTAACAGGTTCAGCCTTTGCTTGGTACATCAACCTCTCACCAAACTCCTTCTAGAGTTGGGAGAAATTGGTTGAGAAATTCCATGAACAATTTTATCGACCAAGGATGGAAATGTTCGTTTCATCATTGGCTAGGATGGCTCAAGCTTCAGACGAATCGCCAATGGAACACTTAACAAGGTTCAAGTAGGCCAAGAATTGGTGCCGAGTACCTCTTCTAAAGTTGAATTCGTCAAAACTGCTTTAAACGGCCTGGACGTGGAATACAAAAAGAAATTCCTAAGGGCAAATATCCGAGATATGTACGAACTTGCTCAGCACGTTGAGCAGTATGATTATTTGCTCCGAGAGGAAAAAAATATCAAACTCCCCATCCCGAGGAACGATATACAAGAATCCCACGGTCAGCTACGCATTAGCTGAAAGCGAGGATCCCCAATACGCCAGTGTGGACGCGGCTGAAATAATGATAGACAAACCATACGTTTGCAAGGCATTAGCTCAAATCAATCCCAAAGATGCCAAAACCTACTCGGCCTATGAAGAGATGATTAAAACATCAAAAGTTTACACTTTCGATATCACCAAGGCCGATGCAATTTTCAACTAATTGTTGGTAGCAAAGATCATAAAACTTCGGCCAAGACACAAGATTCCTAAGGTCGAAGAATTGAAAGGCAAAACATATTGCAAGTACCATAATTCAAATAAGCATGCTACCAATAATTGCGTCATGTTTTGTCATGCGATTCAAAGTTGGATTGAGAAGGGTAAGTTAAAATTTCTTCAGAAACAAATGGCGATTGACGTCAATCCCTTCCCCTCGACAACAATTGGTAAGGTGGATGCTCATCTCCCTAAAAACAAAGGAAAAGGGAAGGCCAAATTCGTCCCCGTATAGCATATCCATAAGCAGGGTGGTCAGTCGAGACTCAAGATTGATTTATTTTCAAATGCACCACCCACTGCGTCTTCAGGGCCGGCCATCGTTGAACCCATATCAGGTTCTAGTTCCGAAGAAATTAATGAATCAATGGTTTTGTGCGGCCGCTGTAAAACACGAATTGAACTTAAAGAGAGAACACCTCCGGCTCCAACTTCATGTTTGCTGTCTACGGCCGCAGTAAAACCGCTGAAGGAACTCGGTGCCGGCCAACAACGGCAAGTGTTCGAGAGACTCAACCCACAAGTACAAGCAAAAGACTCAACCCCAATCAGACAACATCTTAACTTTGACACGCCATTCTATAATGAGGATTATTACTCACGTAACTCCAGCAATTCGACTTTATCGATGGGTCGAAAAACCTTCAAGTCACCTGAGCCACGTGACCAACGTTAGTATAGTTACAATTCTCCAATTGGCCTATATACGGCGTTATTTAAGTCTCAAAAACGTCGTCGCCAGTGGCTAAATTGCATGGCTCGATGACAAGAATCACAAGCTAATTCGACTACCCAGTGGCAGCCAAAAGAGGCAACAGGATGCGGCGACGACCGACCTACACCAACCATTATGGCCGAATTACTTTAAGAGAGAAAGGCAGTTGACCGCGACTTTGAAACCACCATTGAAGAGTCCGAAAAACGCATCAAGCTCCTTCTTCGGCCCGAAGAGATGAAAGCTCATCTAAAGCATTTCAGAAAAAAGGCTAAAAGTAAGCTTTCTCCATTACCACCGCAGGAATCGTTAATACAAGTACGGTGCAGTCTGTACCCTCCATTTCTCGGTGAATCCTGAATCCTTAGAGTATATGCGACAATTTCATAAGAAGTATTCCGCCAATGACTTGTACGGACTGCCCAAGGCGTATCAGGAAGCCTTCGACCTAGCACTAACTTGTCTTGATGCTGAACAGATTATTCAAAAAACCACCGATTCGGCAATAAAAGCTAAGTTCCAACATATACATGAGGCTCGAGTCCTCGGCTTTGAGGTCGACCCATACACAGATATAGACATTGTCGAACTTCCTTTTTCACTCGAAGACCTTCAGCATCTGCGGTATCATTTCGAAGTCTTCTCGACCGCGTCTCTTTTCGGCCTTACAACCGATGAGGAGAATTGTGTGGCGCGTTTAGATGCATACTTGGACACAAGGAATGCCCAAATCGCTTACGAAGAATGAGCACGTAAAGCATTATAAGAACAAAATCACTCTTCGGCAATAAACAGGCTCGAGGATAAAAACCAGAATGAAGTAGGTTCAGTCAACAAACGCCAAGAGCAGGTACATAACAAGGCGAAAGATAATACGGTTGAAGACACTCCAAAGATTGATACCACACCCATTAATTTGGAAGATGACAACCAAGACCCAATGGGTCATTTGGTCCTCAAGCACATGGAAATCAGCATGGTTTGTTGTTATTGTGCCTCAGCCCAGAGGAAGCTGCCCAAGTAATGGCCGAAGTACACGAAGGGATTTGTGGAGCTCACCAATCTGGACGTAAAATGCGTTGGTTGCTCCAACGACACGGCTACTTCTGGCTGAGTATATTGAAGGATTGCATTGAATATGCACGGAGATGTATACAGTGTCAAATTTACAGACCTATACAAAAAGCCCCGGTCGAATTACTCCACTCAGTTACCAAACCATGGCCATTCAGATGATGGGCAATGGACGTAATCGGCAAAATCACGCCGTCTTCTAGGGCGGCAAAACACGCGTGGATATTAGTGGCTATTGACTACTTCATTAAGTGGGTCGAGGCAAAATCATACACCGAGTTAACAACCAAAGAAGTTTACAATTTTGTAAAGGAAAATATTGTGACCAGATTCGGCGTGCCAGAAACGATCATAACCGACAATGGCACAATCTTCACAACCGACAGGTTTAAGGATACACAGTGAATCTGAATATTCGACTTGAGCAGTCTACGCTATATTACCAACAGGCGAATGGGCAGCCCGAAGCAAGCAATAAGGTATTGATCGGCATTCTTGAAAAAAACGGTAAGAGAGGCCTGGGATGTGGCATTTAAAGCTAAATGAAGTATTATGGGCCTACTGAACTTCACACCGATCCGCCACCGGAACAACTCCTTACGCGTTAACTTATAGACACGACGCTATGTTACCAGTCGAGCTAAGTATAAACTCATTACGAGTAATCGAGCAATGTAGTTTGTTCAATGTCGAATACGGTCAAGCCATAAGACAAAAGTTAGAGGACTTGGAAGAAATTCAGCTTAACACTTATAATTTATTAGTAGCACAAAAGAAAATTGCCGAACGGTTTTATAATCAGCGCGTCAAACAAAAAACGTTCGGCGAGGGAGAGTTGGTTTGGCAAATTGTGTTACCCGTAGGGATTAAGGACCCCAGGTTCGGCAAATGGTCGCCAAATTGGGAAGGACCGTTCATCGTCCACAAAGTTCTCGGCAAGGGTCATACCACCTTAAAGACCGAACTGGTTTAGTTCACAAATTACCAATCAATGGGAAATTTTTAAAGAAGTATTATCCGGTCATGTGGGAGATGGGATAATAAAGTTTATTTTATTAATAAGCTCGCAAAAACGAGTATATAAATACAAATGGTCAATTCATTTACAGCTAAATATCCCTAAGGTGAGGAGGGAATGGGAGTTTCAAGGACAGCCTTTAATTCCACCCATCGTGACCTCGGCTTACCGATTCCTCTTATCCATCTTCAGCTGGTCGACCTACCGCACACTAGTCGCGTATTCGGTTAGGCAGGATTTGCTGCACGACTCGAAATCTCTTGCAAGCTCGGAAGCAACTGCCGACCTCCGGCTCTGAAGTTCGACGATTTGACGATCAAGGTTGGCCAGCACTTCTTTCTTTGTCTTTAGCATGTCAACCCGCGAACGCAGGGCCTCTTGAACGACCATCGCAGCTTTCAAGTCGTCTTCGGCCCAAAGAGCTCTCTCAAAAATACCGAAATATTCTCGAGTTCGTTCCAGAGTAGAAGATGCTCGAGTGATGGCTTCGTTGCTCAACTAACCATCAGCTGCAAGATCGTTCAGATATGCCCCCACGAAGTCGAGGCCCTAGCATTCAAGAATTTGTAACGCCAAAAGGGACAGCAGTTCCTGCAGCTTGACAAGGGTATCCGGTTTGGTCGTTGACACAGAGGGTTTGGTTACGGTCGTTGAAGAGTCAGCCGCTCCCGACGTAGTCGGGATAAAGGCGTCAAACTCGACCTCCCACGAAGGCTATATATAAAAAATAAATAATAAATAAAAAATCAATTATAAGCAGAAGAAAATTATATGGAATGCATAAGGGAATTTGCTTTAAACCTGTTGAGATGAGACTTTGGCCATGTCCCCTGGTTCATTGCTCGAACCCAGAAAGCTCAATGGCCGAGCCCAATATTTAAGGTTGCTCCTCAATTCACAGGGCTGATGAAGGTTATCCACGTTCGACGGCCATTGAGATGGCCAGGAAATATAGATAACACCCATCGGCGCGTAGAACTGTCGGTGAAATGAATGATCGGGCACCTGACATTTAATATTGTCTGGGTTCAGATTTGTCATAGTAAAATTAAACAGATAAGGGGATCGAGCCTTACAAAAGTTGAAGTGACCTCTTGGGGAGGAATGTTGAGGTTTTGAACCTACGGATAGATAGGTGTCTTTACCGTCGTTTTAGGCTCGACAAGCGACCTTTTTCTGTAGTCCGTTGCAGGAGGATCAACTGGGTCGGCCGCCTCAACCACATGAGGGGGATTTACAATAGGGGTTTTGGTTGGTCGAAGGCAGCTTGTCAAAGGGACTTTATCGTTTTCGTCATCCTAAAATAAAAGCCGTCAATACTTGCGAATTCGATGAAACGAAGGGAGTTACCAACAACAAAATCATACCTTTTCCAAAATGATCGTCAGTCATTTGTTAGGAATTGTCTCAATGGGTGTGGCCATCTTCTCCAAGACAGGCCCAACGACCGGCTCCGAAGCTGCAGATGGAGCGACAGTTGATTCGGCCACAACCCCAGGGATTGGTTCTGCAGGTTGGTAGGACGGTGTTGGCCGTTGTTCCATCAAGACCTGGACAACCGGAACGGGAGGAGAGTCACCAGGATCGGTCGCTCCCGTGGTCTGGCTGGAAATGACGTGAATCTCCCGTTCCTCCTTTTTCGCCAATTTCTTGACACGTTTTGGAGGTCGAGGAGCTTCACCTCCCATTTCGGCGTCCTAGCGGGGTCATTTGCTTGACGGGGTTTACGCGGCAGTTTTAGTTTTCTTAGAGGATGAGGCCAATTTTTTCTTGGCCACACTCGTGACAACCACGTCTGCTTGTTTCAATACGCGACCACCTGAGAAAGCGAAATCAAGTTAGTAAAATTGAGCAAGTAATCGAAATATAAAAGGAGAAATGATAATATACGTTAGGCCATTTCTTTGGATTGGGGAGCAGGAGCTTTTTTGGGTCGATCGCTGAAGATTTTATTGACCACGTTTTCAACCGAGACACCAAAAAAGTCGCGGGTATACTCGTCCCACCAGTCCCCAAAGGTGTCAGTACCAAGAGATTCAAGAACAGTCGATCGGAGTCGAAATTTTTTACATCTTTCCTAAAACTTTTTTTCTGTATCTCTACACTCTCTTTCTAAGGAACCAGAAAGGTGTCCTCGACTTAAGAGAGATCGAGAAGTAAGTAGGGGCACTGGGCAACCTTGGAGGTAGCCAAGCTGCCGGGTAGCAAAGTGGGGGTAATAAACCTCCCAACTGGCTTAGCGAGCATCACAGCTGAAGGGAAGGTCGCATGTTAACACGAACGACCCCCAGTGTTGACGGAGATCAGCATCTTCAATCTCATCCCATGCTGATTTTGGAAGCCTAATCGAGGTGGGGTATTCTTGACGCCAACATATTAAGAATTCATCATCAGAAATGACGTCTAGGCCGAATAAGTGTTTAAAGACTTCGTCGGCCCGGTGAGGAGGCGTTGGTCGAGAAGCCAATTGAAGGTTGAGCGCTGCAGTAGACTGTAAGACGGGAACCTCTGGCCGAAGTGTGGAAAAATAGACCTGCAGCCAGATTTGGAATACCAGAGGGGTCCGTTCTGGTGCAAGTCAATCTTGTTGATGGTTGTCTCAGCCAGACAACGAAGGAGATTGGCAAAGATAGCTGGACTGAGTGTCAGGGAGTGAACACTAGCTAGAGTTTAAGCCATCGGCATATTTTTGACCAAGCACTTATTTGACTTGGTACAACAGATAAACTTGTCGTACCAGTAAAATAGAAAGGCTTCGTGCTCATTTTTCCGTAAACTAGCCTTCCCTTGGCCAGCAAAATGGAGGATGAAGGTGTTGTAATTGAAAAGGTTCTTGTGCAACTTTTGAACTTCTTTTTTTTAAGATTCCTGACCTTCTTGACTGAGCGTCTCGACGGCCCGGTCATCGAATAGTGCTTTGAGGTCGAGATTCAACGGGCACCCAGAAAGGGCAGCATCTATTGGGAGGCCAGATAGGGAAGTCTTAAGGATAGCTGAGATATCAAGGATGGTGGGGCTGAGATGACCGAAAGGAAGGACCATGGTGTTGATGGCCGAGCACCAAAAACTCAGAGCCGCCATAAGAAGTTCTTTATCTATAGCGATCTCCATAGTCGAGAGTTTGATGGCGTCGTAAATACCAAGAACCTCCCATTCTTTGCCGAAAAATTTTTCCATTCGTTTGACCCAGGCTGGCCAGGTTGCATTGGTCGAGGGCCAAGCTCCTTAGGGCCTTACCAAGCACCACTTCAACCAATCAAACCCTTACAGCAAAGGTGTCAAGCATTGGTCTTTGAGGAGGTTGGTGATGCACAACAACATTGCGTCTTTGAAAAGTGGCCTCAGGATTTGATGAATGGTGTTTAAATCACTCTCGAAGTGCAATGTTTCGATGGTGTTCTGGTCAATAAAATCCTTGCATTTGCTGTACTCATCAGAGAGCTTTGAGATGAAGGAAGCCATCGATGAAAATTCGAAGATTCTTTTGGGTCGAAAGAAGGTTTTTTGAGATGAGAGCTTGAGACTTTTTGGTTTTGAAAAAGCAGAAAAGGCGAGAGAAGATTCAGAGTTTCTGAAGGCGTAAAATTCAAATGAAGGGGACTCAGGTATTTATAGGCATTTCAAAAGGAAGATCAAACATTTGATCTTCAAAAGCGTTTGATTTTCAAATTTTAGGGCAAAATTGACCGGGAAATCCCTAATCATTTTGGATATTTTGGGACTCTCCAAGGAAAGAATCGAGGTTTTCGTGGTTCAAGGACGCACGATTACGTGTTACGGCTGATTTAATGCGAATAGGACGTTTCGACCGGCGCATGTTTTTTAGGGTCATAATTAAAAACTGCTAGGTTAGCCAAGGGGTTGACACGCGGCAAGACGTGTGGAAAATTCGGATCGTGTGATCGTGTGTCATAAATGCGCTTGACAATTGGGATGTGTGAGGCTCTTCATTATCTCATAGTTATCTTCTGGGGTTCACTTCTTCAAGGTTGAAAATCGGCCAAGGGATTCAGGGCTGAAGACCTCAGAAGTGAGGAGGCAATGTTTGGGCCCAAAATGTTATTAGGCCAAGCATAGGTTTGGCTCAAAGCTTTTCCGAGTGTATTATGTGGGCTACCTGGTGGTCCCGGGCCGTTCGACAAGGGTGGTCGAATCCTATCGCAAGAAGGAATAGGTTAAATGAGCATAAGGGTTGAAGAAATCCTAATATGATATAGGGTCCTAATGCAATTTGGATTCTCGACCAACAATGAATATGGTCTAAAAAAGAGGTGAGTTCAAAGTCCTAATAGGAGTAGGATTGGTCGAGGTAAAGTTGGAATAGAATAAGAAGTCCTAGTCCGAATACGGGTTCAACTTGACCTTGAGGAGGTTTTGTGTGGCTATAAATAGAAAGCAAAGTGCATCATTCAAGCTCCTGGAATTCAACACACAATTGTCGTGCGCAAACCTCTCAAACAACTTGAGATTTTTTCATTTTCTTTTTTCGCCAACACATCTTCAGTTTGGATAAACAGCACTGTGAAAGCAACCGGCAAACATCTTCAGTTTGGATAAACAGCACTATTGCAGTAGAAGCAACCGACCAAGGAGCACATTCAGTTTGGATAAACAGCACTGCGTCGAGGCCGACTGGTTACCTCTCCAAGTCTCAGTCGAGAAGGGTTTTCGAATCCTTATTGGCAGAGGTCATCTTATTAGCCTTCGCGGCGAAGTAAAGTGTTACGAGTTACAACATTCGGCACATTGAACGCTGAGTGGTTTTATGATTGGATACTCCCAAGTGAGTTTCAGAGTTCGGCATTTTGACGGCTGAACCACATTTATTATCAAGACATACATCACCTTTGAATACTTGTGTCCGTATAGTCTGGTGTCGATTCGACGTGCTTATACTCTCACGAATATAATCACTGTGACCGAATCTAACGCCGATGATTCGTGAACTTTACAAAACTAGCAACCTTGTCTTCAGGCTCAAGAATCCAAAGGCCAAGATTTGTACCTTCCTCGGCCACAATCGCAAGATAAAGAAGTCAGCAACGCGTTCAACGCAACATCAACAAATTTTACTCCTCGGCCGACGAGTTGGCTCGTCCCGCATTCAACTGAAGGTCGTAGTTAACTTATTAGTTACTCGACCTGCACGTCACGTAGATTTTATGATTTTTAGGATCAACAAATACATAAACTGATTTACCAAACCGGCGTTAACAAGTATCCAAATCGGGAGAAGAAGCATTAATGCGATGAAATCTTAGACACGGGCAATGCATTGAATAGTTTATGGAGTGGAGGCACCGCCATACGTAGATGTGACCTTTGCTTGCGTTTGCATGCGTGATGCGGTCGATGGATTAGTCGTATCAACCATTTGGCAAGTGACGACGGAGTAGCCAAACGGATGATCGAAGTAAGCACAAATCGGGAAAACTTTGAAACTATTGCAATTTGCAACTATATAAAATGCCTGGTTTTCCGCTTTCAGAGACCGACCTACTCCAGTTACCAAACAGACAATCTTTCTTGGTTCGACAAATGCTGCTATCAGCTGGCTGATTTACGCATACGATGCATGGGCCTATGTATGCTCAAGGTTCGCACTCGGATCTGGGATTGTAACATGATTTCAATATAAAAGTTTTAAAAATAAAATTAGACGAAAAATAATATTAAAAAATTAAATGATAAACTACAAATTTTTATTTATAATAAATTTATTGTCAAATTTGAGAAACATTTTTTATTTTTGTGTGGAAAATACTACGCAAAAATATGGTTTAACTTTATTTTTGATTTTATAAATGTACAATATTTATTAATAAGATGGTATCCGTACAAGAGAGAATATCGTGAATAGGGTGGGCTCATTAAACCATAGTTGGAGATTTGAATTCAGTTGAAAGAAAAAAAAGTACAACACCAATACTGTAACTAAACTACTTACAACTATAACTAAACTAAACTGTTTTCTCATGCATAAATATATATAGACACACACACACACACACACATATATATATATATATATATACACAACTCACATTAAATTCAAGTTTGACAAACCAGTTAACATTTTAGTACAAATCTTTGATTTTTCATGTCCACACATGCATCATCTTCAACAAATTCCATCACATGAATTTTCTCCATTTTTCTCATATCGAAACATTCAATATTTTAGAGCGGGTAATGCTAGAAAACTAAATTTTATAAATTAAATAATGTGGTTATTGATGATTAGATTGTTATTTAAGTGTTGATTAACATGTATTTTTCATTGATCACACATCATTCGATTTGCAAATTTGGTTTAAAATTTCACTCTCTCTAACATTATTTTTTTGTAGCACCATAAAATTTCATGAAATCCTAATACAAAAATGCAATAATTTTTTTTTAAAAAAAATGCTATTCTTACGATCTACTTGTACTATCATTTGTATCATCTCTCTAATAGAGATGAGATCCGCATGCTTTGATGGACCATACCTCTACTAGAGAGATGGTACAAGTGATTTTTTTTTTTTTTTTTTTTTTTTTGGTCAAACGAGAGATTTTGTCAGATTAGAGATTAGTCACCAACGATATTTGATTCGAAACCGTCGTATAAGAGCTTAACACATTTTCACTACTGTAATAAAAGATCACTTATGAATTGTACAAGTGATAATACAAATATATAATAAATGTGACATAATTCTAATTATTTTCCTCGATCATAATAAGGTACAAACATATAATCTAAAATTAATTCAACTAGTCAGATAGAAACCAGTGGTTTTGGAGCATTTTCTTGTCAGATTTCTCACTTCTATCCAAGCTAATCATCCATTTTGACATATCCAGTTCCACCGAATCACCCTCCCTCACTCCAAATTCAAACACAAACCCTCTTTTCTGATGACACACCACCCTCTGACTACTCAAATTCAACACCCCCGTTGACCTCGACTTGTTCAACGTCACCACTGACGGCGCCACCCTCATAGCCACCCCTCGTCCTGCTCCCTTCCGCACCTCATTCCCTCCCCCGGCTGCTTTAATCTCATTCACCGAGCCAATTGACTTTGACCTCCGCACGCGCCCACCAATCATCACCTCGCTCTCACCCTCGCACTCTGCGCCCATCACACTCGCTACCTTCGCGTTCAACCTCCTCCTACTCCCTCCTCTCACGCTCTTCACGTTTACAACCTCTTCGTACTCGGGTTGGTGAATCTGATGATGATTGTTTTTATCCTCCACGCTCTTCGTGTTCACGCGCCGTTTGAAGCTGCTCCAGATCGGCGTTGCGTGAATTTTCTTCCTCGCGAGCTTCAGACGCTCGACGACCTCAGCCATTGTGGGCCGCCTCTCGGCCGACGACCGCACGCACTTCGCGGCCAACACCGCCACACAGCGGATCGCGGCGTGGTCCGACGGCCGTCCGATTCTCGGGTCCAGAATCCCGGCGATGTCTCCGTGCTTTATGATCGGCACGGCCCAGTCCACCACCGACGGCGGACTGTAATTCACGTCGATGGCGTTTCTCCCGCTTAAAATCTCCAACATGAGTATTCCGAAGCTGAAGACGTCGCTCTTGGCGCTTAGATCCCCCGGCGCAAGATAGCCAGGGTCGAGATACCCTAACGTCCCCGCCGGCGGCGTACACTTAACTCGAACGTCCTCCACGTGTCCCCTTAACGCCAGCCCTAAGTCGCCGAGCCGCGCGTTCCAGTCCTTGTCGATTAATACGTTGGACGACTTAATGTCGCGGTGGATGACAGGAGGGTTCGACGAGTGGAGCGCCTGAACCGCTTTCGCCACGTGCAAACCGAACTGGACCCGCCGGGTCCAACCGGGAGGTCGGGAGTTTAAGTGGAGGAGGTCGTAGAGGGAGCCGTTGGGCATGTACTCGACGACGAGCAATTTATTGTTGTTTCTTCCATCAGCGCTGAACCCGATTAGATTGACGAGCCTGGGGTGGTGGACTCTCGAGAGGATCTCGACCTCGTTCTCCGCATTGTGAAGACTGGCCGACGAGGACGGCGCCGTTTGCGATGGCTTCGTGGTTTTCGTTTTCTTAACGGCGGCGACGAGGCTCCCGCCGTCGAGAATGGCCTTGTAGACGCTTCCGTGGCTTCCTTTGCCCAGAAATCTGTCGGCGGCGAACCGATTGGTGGCGGCGACGAGGTCGTCGTAGTAAAAGTGTCTGATCTTGATGGGCTTGTTATTGGGTTTGGGTTTGCGGGTTCTGGGTTTTCTCTTGCGGTCCCAGTTGCAGGGATCGCAGGTGGCGATTGCCGACTCTGCTTTGCACAAGAAGTAACCCATGCTGTTAAATCTTTCAGTGGATTTTTCGAGGAAGTGAGGAGGAGGAGGATGAGAGGGAGGTGATAAGGGTGAAGGTGGGAGGGGAGGGAGGAGGCGGTGGTGTGGAGCTGCAAAAGTCACTAATAATATTCACGTATTCATTTTTACTCCACATTATTTCTTTAATTTTAAATTTTAACAATTAATATTTTTCAATTTATTTGATGTAATCGTTATAAATTAAGAAAAGTATTAAAAATAAAAATAAATGTGTGAGTAATATTATATAATGCAACGAGAGAGGGGAGTGGTGCTGTGAGGGGTTAGAGCACAAGAGTAATATTTAGCTCTAAATTACAAAATTTAATTTTTAATGAGATATATTTCGTTTAGATTAAAATAGTTCAGGACTTTTTCAGGCCCCACAGCTCTTACCCACGACTCTTGAAGGATCAATTTAGAAGGAAACTCATAGCCAATAGAAGCTAGCCATCTAACAAACTTTTTTCCTTAACCTCTCACACTATTAGAAAAACAAAAATTTAAAGAGCTAAATTTCATGAATAAATAAAGCCTCTACCCCGTAGCACTTGCCCTTCCCATTAAAAATATGATATTCACACATTCTATTTTACTTCTCACACATCTTTTAATAATTTTTATCCGTTGATCTTCTTCAATTCATCCGATTCGACGGTCGAAAATTAAAAAGGTCTGTGAGAAGTAAAAAATAAGGTGTGTAGATATCACACCCCTTATACTAAACTTGCTCCTAAAGTCTTTGAATATAGTAATGTGTTGCACAGCTTTTGGTTTTGGGGTAAAGAAAGGGGAAGATGTGAAAAAAATTCGAAAGAAGTGTGCTGCAAATTTTGAACTTTGGCAAAGGTAGGTTTGTATTATTTCTAATGTCTTTTACATGCAAAAGTATGCAGCTGTGAGAGGAATTTCTTGGGGTTGTTGGTCTTTAAGTATTTAAAAGGTAATACTAAGTAGATCAAGTTTTTAAATTTAATTTTTAAATCAAATGATTTATTACTAATAAAAAAAAGTTTAAATTTAATTTTCAAATCAAATGATGTATTATCAATAAAAAATAAACACATTAATCAATACTTAAATAATAATTCATCATCAATCATCACGTCATTTGATTTATGAAATTTGATTAAAAATTTGTTCTACCATAATACCCTTTAAAGAGAGAAGTTGGGGCCTTGTGGGACATGAATTTTTGCTTCATCTATTTTTCTTAAAGACACCTAATGATGAACTCAAATTTTATGCCTAATTATTGCCATTGTACATGTAAGTTGATCTTGGTCTCAATTCCCTTCAAATTCAATTGGTTTCATTTTCTTACAGGATTCAATTTTCGTTTCATATTATTTGGATTTTACCTTTTCTATTAAATTTTCTTAGGTAGCAATAATATAGTAAGCACAGCAACAGGTAGGTCTCACTCATGCTACATAAGCAAAATTAACAAATATTTAACGAACTTGACATAATCTAAACAATATGGAAAGAAAATTAAGTTTTAGAGAGAAAGTGGAACAAATTTAGTTTTACTAAGAGAATGAGACCAAAATAAAGTTTCCGGTCTTTCCAAGAAAGAAAGAAAAAATTCGAATTATAGGAAGCATTGCAAAATATAAGACTAATTTTGGCCTAATGTGAATTCAAATTTCATAGACAATAATTGCTAAATAAAAAAGAGAAAACACATTGAAATGCATTTTTTTAGCTTATATTGAATTATAACTTTCTATGATTCAACAAATAATTTTTGTTTTTCTTTTTAAAAGGGGGACAATTGATGGCAAACCATGGTTATTCACTCCTTCCGGAGACCGGAAAACTTACAGAGGCATTTCAGCTTTCTCCTGGCCACAAGTTTGGGTTCCACACCAACAACGAGTTTCAAACCCAAGACCTCCAGTTTTTAATTTGAAGAAAGCCTTGTAATCCACCTTTTACCACTGAGCCACCAGCTCGTGGTTGATTCAACAAATAATTTGATTAATAATCCATCTTACACCATTTTTTTTTTTGCTATATTTTCTTAAACCACCACTCAGAAAAATTCAAGGTTCGAACAAATGCAGCTATCACTTCCATTTCAGCATCTTAATTACTCAATTTGGTTTCATTATCTGCTTTTGTTTGATATACGTGATAGCGTTATAGGCAGCAGTCACGGTCAGTTAAACATAGGCCACAACAGTTTATAACCCTCCCCCTTGAGTGTGTAAATATTTAAGTCGATTCAACATCATGTAGAGTTAAAGAAGTCGACTCGTCGGCACTAATTCTAGGATCAAGCTATTCTCAAATAAGGTAGGAACTTGCATAAGGAAGTAAGTCTAACAAGAAACCTTAAGGCTATGGCAAAAACCCGAGTAGGGACAAAATCCTTAGTCTAAGAAAAAATGCATGAGTAATGCAAAGTCAAATGAAACGTCTACGAGAATCATCAGGGATATGATCAATCCAAGGTGGGTGCCTCGTCAAAACCTCATTAGGTAGCAAAAACTCAGTGGGAAAAATGCCCCTAATCGTAGGGAAAAAGAGTACATTTCAAGCAAGTATACTTCAGGATACTCCCTCTGACTTTGACATAATTCCAAAGAGAACTAGCAATGTTACAACTCAGAAAGTTTACGCATACCACTTCCTTGAACAAGCTTCTAAAACGTCACCTTCAATAGTGATTTGGTGAATAGGTCATCCAGATTGTCTTGTGAACGAATTTGAGTGACTTCAATCTTCTGATGCTCTTGTTATTGATGTGAGAAGAAGAACTTCGGCGCAATATGCTTGGTGTTATCTCCTTTGATATAACCCTTCTTGAGTTGTTTGATGCATGCTCCGTTGTCTTCATAGATCGTCGTCAGGACATCAACGATGGGGTAAAGATCACAGAACTTCGAATATGGCCCATAATTGCTCTCAGCCAAAAACATTCCTGAATTGTTTCGTGTAAGGCAAGAATTTCAGCATGGTTAGATGAAGTGGTAACTAAGGTCTGTTTAGTTGACCTCCAAAAGATTGTGGTGCCTACAACGGTAAAGACATAACCAGTTTGAGAGCGAACCTTGTACGGATCAAATAACTTGCGTCGGCATAACCAACAAGGCGAGAATCAACTTGAGATAAGAAGCTGCGACATCACTCAAGGATCCGTAGGGATAGAACAAGCCCAGATCTGTAGTACCCTTAAGGTAATGGAAGATGTCTTTAACACTAGTTCAATGTCTCCATGTTGGTGCATTACTGCATCTTGCCAAAAGATTAACAGCAAAGGAGATATCGGGTCTTGTGTATTGAGCTAAGTACAATAAAGCACCTATCGCACTTAGATAAAGAACTTCAAGCTCCAAAATCTCTTCATCATCTTCCTTCGAACGGAAATGATCTCTTTTTGCATCTAACGATCATCATAGGAGTATTCAAAGGCTTCACTTTATCCTCGTTAAAGCGGTGCAACACCTTCTGGGTGTAGTTCAATTAATGTACTAAGATTTCATCCAAACAGTGCTCTATCTCAAGAACGAGACAATAGTGAGTCTTTCCTAGATCTTTCATCTCAAATTCCGACTTGAGGTGCACAGCAGTTCTCACGAGCTCTTCAAGAGTTCCGATGAGATTCATGTCGTCGACATAAACTGCAACCATCGCAAAACCAAAATGTGACTTCTTAATGAACACACAAGGGCAAAGTTCATTGGTCACATATCCTTGACTAGTCAAATACTCACTTAGACGGTTATACCACATTCTTCCAAATTGCTTCAAACTGTAGAGTGAATGCCTAAGCCGAATTGAGAGCGTGTTCTGGGGTTTGGAAATATTTGATCTAGTCAAAGTAAGTCCTTCGGGAACTTTCATATAAATTTCCATATTAAGATCCCTATAGAGATACGTAGTTATTACGTCCATCAGCTGCATACTCAGTTTTTCGAAAACTACCAAACTAATAAGGTAGCAAAAAGTAATCATATCGATAACAGGTGAATAAGTTTTGTTATAGTCAATCCCGGTGCGTTTTGAGAAGCCTTGCACAACAAGACGAGCTTTGTAACACACAATTTCGTTCTTCTCATTACGCTTCCGAATGAAAACCCACGGGTAGCCAACGAGCTTCACATGTGGAGAAGTATGAGCTATAGGTCTAAACACTTTATGTTTCTCAAGCAAATCGAGTTCGACTTGGATTGCTTGTTCACAATTTGACCAATTGATTCTACATTGACATTCATCAACGGAATGAGGTTCAATGTCATCGCTCAACATGATCTCAGTAGCTACCGCATATGCTAATGCCTCGTCGACAATCATCTCATTTCTACACCAAACATAATCCAAGCTAGCATAATGGACTGAAATCTCATGATTCTTGGGAAGTGGTTTTGTCTCTTCAAATACGCTTCCGCAATCTAGAATTTCCTCATGAGTTGGATAAAATAAGTAGGCAACAGTCGGGATTCATGGTAGGCTCTTCAGGTGCTTATGTCGTGGGTTTCCTCTTCCAGAGGTGTGAATCCTTTGAACCAAGTGGTACGCTACGTTTATGTGTAAGGGCAGAGGATTGGCTAACCGCTAATGTACGTGGATCGACTAAAGTGGGGTCCCAGGCCTCCAGGAGGGAAGTATGTCGTACATTTGGTACATCCATCTTTGCAAGCATATTCGCAGCTGGAATATGTGATCTTGTCACTCGCGCTAGATCGGTGAAAGCATTTGGCATGCTTTGAGCTACGCTCTGAAGATCTAATATGTAATGCACTTCAGTCTCAGACTGAGCGGTGCAACGATCTCAATGAGACAAAGTAGGAGTCATCCACGATAATTCATGTCGTTCTTCAGGAACGTTGACATTCTTATCTCTCCCTAACGACGGAAGACTGTCTCATAGAAGTGACAATTTGTGAATCGAACGGTAAACAGATCGCTTATCAAAGGTTCTGAGTAACGAATAATCGAAGGATAATCATATCCGACATAGATTCCCATCCTTCGTTGAGGCCCTATTTTTGTACATAAGGGCGGCGAAATCAGCACATAGATCACACAACCAAAAATACACAGATGCGATATGTCGGGTTCGTATCTGGTAACCAACTGAAGGGCGTTATATGGTTGGGTCGCAACAGGTTTCATGCAAACCAACATGGCTGCGTGCATTATTCCATGGCCCTAAGCAACGATCAGGAGCTTAGTACGTATGACCAATGAATGAGCAATCATTTGTAAGCGCTTAATTAATGCCTCTATCAAACCGTTGTGGGTATGAACATAGGGTACTGGATGTTCAACTTCAACCCCAACCGACATGCACTAGTCATCAAAATTTTTAGATGTGAATTCTCCAACATTAGCCAATCAAATGGATTTGATTGGATAATCAAGGCGGTGAGCCCTACGCTTGTTAATCTGAGCCATCAGTGTGGAGAAGGCCGCATTTCTTATGGACAACAAGCACACGTGTGACCAACGTGTGGGAGTGTTAACAATACCATAGAATAGAGGATTTGAGCAAATCTTGTCATAAGAAGGTTTAATAATAAGTTTTCTTATAGAATAGGTTTGACATGCGATTCCTTGAATCAAACCTAAACTTTAGGTTAGGTGTGAAGATTTAAAGATATGGTGCATCGCTGTTCATCTAGAGTGTCCTAAACAATCATGCCAAAGTGTAATTTCGTGCACGGTCTCTAGAGGTAGGGCCATCCACATAGTGGCTTTCAATAGGGCGTACAATCGTAGTATACAGACCACTCGGAATACGCTCCATCTTCTCAATAATACGCTTCTAGCCATATTCGTAGGAAGTTATGCACATAAATTTAACTCTATTTTCTACATAGGTTTCAGCATGGTAATTATTGTCTAATTATTGTCTCAAATATCTTTAATGCCCAACAACGTTTTTCCAGAACGTGGAGAATAAAGTGCCCCTTGAATGGTCAAAATAGTACCATTAGACAACATTATAAAGTGCCCCTTCAATGAGATTCGAATAAATCTCGTTCAAAAAACCCATTGGGGGGGGGGGGGACGATCTTCAGGTCGTCGCGACGAAGACCTAAGGTCAAGATTGGGTTGCAAGCCCACCTGCGATGGTGGAAACGTCATGGAAGGTGTCGGATTTTCTGGGTTTCAGGTTGGGAGCCCATGGCTTCGACTTCATGGTCTTGCAGCTCAGTTAGCCATACAGGTTGCAGGCCTGGGGCTAGCGGCTCATCGGCTTGGCAGCTTGCCAGCCGTAGCTCACATGATGGAGGGTTTAGAACGAAACCCTAATCCATATTTTAATATTTTTTTTCAATTTCCAGATTAATTCAATGCATATTCAAATATAATTTAATGCATGAGTAGATATTTGATGCAATTCATGGGAATATCAAATTCATATAATTCAACAATTATGGATATAATGCATATACAATTTATGTAGAATCTAAAATTCGAAAAACGTAAAGTTAGGTCATGCATCATAATATCAGGGCTGCAAAAATATCAAGATAAAAACCATTGTTTTGAAAGAACCTAATTACGTGATGATATTGGTGAATTAGTTTGATGCAGAAAACTTCCACGTCAGATTCCTAAACGCAGGGGTAGGAGTGTGCTGATAATTTATTATGGCCTATATTTAACTGACAATGAGAGGGGGCCGGCAACACAGAGAAAATATAGAGAGATGTGTTTGTAGGGTTGTGTAGATGATGTGTTATTCCCCCTACATAGTGCCTTTATTTATTGTAACAAGAGAGAGAAGAAATCCTTCTCCTCCAAGGAATACAAGTCCTCATAAGAAAGAATAACTAGAATCAAATCTAATCTTGGATTTACACAATCACACTTAAATAAGAAGTTTATAACAAAAACAAATATGTTGTGATAATGCTACTATTTCTATCAGGGTGGTGTTATCCTCACACATTTTTATATTCCACACACTCTTCTCAATTTTCAAATGTCGGATGAATGAATTGAAGAATATCCAATGACAGAAATTAACAAGAGGTGTATAGAAAGTAAAAATGGATATGTGGATAGCACCACCCTTTTCAAAATTAATTAAACTTCCAAACAAATTTGTAATGCTACTATTACTCTATTTCCATCCGATGAGCTATGATCGGAGAGATTTTTTTAGTGTGCCAGGAAAACGGCTCGTACACAAAGTATAGTAATACAAGTGGTTAAATACTTGAAAATATTTGTTTCTACTACTCGTATTATGACACTCAATATACCAAGCCGTTTTTCCGACAATTAAAAATTTTCTTCAAGAATAGATAGATGAACAGTGGGCCCCAGATGTTTGTAGTGCATAATTGGTGAGACAAACGCATTGTGATAAAAATTGTTTGTGGATTTTGAACATGATATGCATGATAGCATGAGTGGAGGGTGAAGGGCATAAGTTAGGGTGAGGGACAAAACAAGGTAATTAGCTCACTAACCATGTTTCATGATATGCATGATAGCATGAGTGGAGGGTGTAGGGAATAAGTTAGGGTGAGGGACAAAACAAGGTAATTAGCTCACTAACCATGTTTTAAATGCACAATCTATGTATGAGTAGCTCATCAATCACCTAATCTTACGGACCAACGAGTTTAAAAGTGTAGTTCTATTATGAGATACCTTTTTCTTTAGAGAGTTCTAATGAAACACTCCCGGTACTGTTCACTTTTAACGAAAATGACATTTTTACTCTAAAAAGTTACTCCTGGTACTATTCACTTACAACACATTTTTGTCCTTTTGATTAAAACTCAAAGTTTTCAAACTCTTTTCATTAGTTTCCTTTTTTCTTTAAGGTATCTAATAATTTGTAGGTATGCTTTAATGATGTAGTTTTAAATAAATAAAATTCACAGTGAGCTGTACTATAAACAAATGAATTGATATAACAAAAAGCTCACGATACTATTTATTTTAACAAAAAAAAGTGAACAGTGCCGAGAGCTTTTTGTTAAAGCTCCCTATTTCAAAACGTGAGTATCATATATTTAGAGCAATTTGGAATTGCTACGTTTTTTTAATAAATTGTTTTTGTTGTGCTTTGAGAATAGTTAGCTACAAAATAAAGCAGTTGAGTGTTTGATAAGCTGTATTTTTAGAAGTGTTGTGAGAATGAAAAGCAGTGTAAAAGAAGTGTTGAGAAAGATAAATAATGTCATTGTTCAAAATTAATTAGCTTATTACAAGAATTAAAAATATTCTAAAAGTTCAACTCCGCATTTTATTAAAGTAGCTTTTAATAGCAACCTAAAGTTGCTTTTAAGTCATTGCTTTTAAAATAAGCCGTATATTTTATTTTTACCAAATACCTTTTTATTGCTTAACTTTAAAGTGAAACAATTTTTGGCAAAAAAAAAAAACATTAACAAACTAGGCCTTAATCAACCAAAATGAGCGTTCATATGTAATAATATGCCAATGCCAAATGAATCGAATTAAATTATTTGTAAATATGAATGAATTAGGAGTCGTTTAATAACAATTTTGTTTGAAAACTTAAAAACTAAAAACTTATTTGGTAACTACTTTCAGTTTTCTAAAAAAAAAAAAAAAAAAAAGAAAAAAAAAACTTAAAACTGTTACAGTCATATTTAGAATAGGAATGTGATTGTATAAATCCTAGTAGATATAGGAATGTATCTTACATTCCTATTAGGAGTTGATTACCTATTAAATATTGTAATCCTAAAGGGAAAGGTTTTTACCTATCCTACTACTATAAATAAAGGCACAATGGGGTGATACAAACACACCTTACAATTAAATCACTATCTCCTCTCTCTAATTGTCGCTGGCCCCCTCTCTTTCTAAACCCTAAAGATCGTTCAATCAAATAGGCCTACATCACGTTATTAGCACGTTCTTGCCAGAAGCTGAGGAATTGACAGATCATATGAGGAGGCTATCATCCACAAAATTCAAAGGCTTATATTTGTTTTCTGCTAATCAGGTACACTTAAAATAAAAGAAGATATTTGAAACATCCACGAAGCATGAAAATATTCCCCATGATGCATGAACCCGTCTATGTTTATATTTTCCCTTACGATATATATATTGTATATGTTCATATATTTGTCAATATATATATATATATATATATATATTTGTTTTATGCATTACGCAATTATATTTGCTATGTGGAATTTGTGAGTCAATGTATATAAAATAAATTAGAAGCAAATCTAGGGTTTGTAAAACCTTACCTATGTCAAAAAAAAAATTTTTAATTCTTGGGCACCATATAGCACCAGCGCCGCAACACCCACCGTGACATCATGGACCACCGCTGGCCTGAAGCCCAAACAAGTGGACCATATGGCAACACCTTTTAGGTTTACTGTGCTGACCTAGACAACCCAAGCATTCGGCCTACTTAGATCTGTAGGGCCCGATGTCCCTTAAACCTATCCAAGAAAACCTGCAGCCTTTTCTTGGCCTGTTGTCCCATGGTTTGAGCCTGCTTGTAGCAGCCCGTAGCCTATTGGGCTGTGTCATGCACCCCAGCCTGCTCCCTGCAGCTTTGTCTGCTGGGTTGAAGCCTGCCCCAACCAAGACCCAGCCTCGGCTGGGCTCCCCATGCAAACCCGAGGCTAGCATTTTGTTGGGCCTACTCCTGTGCCCAACTCCCTGGCCCAAACCCCAATAGTCGTTGTTATTAGGCTCCTAAACTTGGTCCGTGGCCTAAACACCACCCCAAGGGCTACTTTTGCAGCTGTACCCAACCCGAGCCCTTTTGCTTACATCACCAAGCCCAAATTTTTAGGCTATGTTATTTTCGACCCAATGCCATTATTTTAGTCTTATTTTGCTTCTACCATCAACCTTGTTTGGTCCCAATCTATTGAATTAATTAAAAGTGACCTACAATCTATTAATCTGATAATAAATCCAAAATTACTAACCTGAAGATGACTTTTGGACATTAATGATTCAATAATTTATTTTTATACTTTAAACCATTGACATGCTTTCGTTGTAACGAAGCTCTCACACTTGAGTTTCCAAAGAAACTCAAACCCACTATATTTAAATTAGTATATTGCATTTTGTGTTTCTTGCAGGAACCTCTCCTTGTGAACTAATTGTTCATAAAAACTAAATTGAACCTGTAGTTTCAAATTTAGTGCCTTTGAAACCTGAAGTTTTAATTCAAAACATACCAAATGAAACGTGCAGTTTTCATGCACAAATTAAACCAATACATGTCTATAGAACCTGTACGTTCTACGATATATGTCTATGGCTTACCATATGACTGATCACGTTTTTTTTTCCTCCGTTTAGGGACATGTCAAACTTGAAGAAGCTCAATTTCTCCGCTCTAGAAGTCTCCGGAAGAAACTATCTGAAGTGGGTTCAAGACATGAAACTTCATCTGACTGCAAATGGTATTAAAGCCACCATTAAAGCACCTATCGACAACAAACATGTTGACGAAGCTCAGAATGTTACTGCAATGATCTTCATTTGAAGACACATCCATGATGCACTACATACCGAGTACCTTGCTAAGAAGGACCCACACACCCTCTGGCTTACTCTAGCTAACCATTTCGATCACCAGAAAGACATATACTTGCCTGAAGCAAGACACGATTGACAGCACGTTAGCTTCTAGGACTTTAAGCCAGTGAATGAATACAACTATGAAGTTTGTAGAATCCATTCACTGTTGAAATTCTGCAAAGTGGAACTAACTAAATCAGATCTCCTGGAGAAAACCTATTCGACCTTTCATGCCACTAATATTATCCTACAGCAGCAATATAGGGCATAAAAATTCACCAAGTTTTCGGATTTGATCTCTGTTTTACTTCTCACTGAAAAGCAGAACCAGCTTTTGATGAATAATCATCAAGCTCAACCCACTAGCTCGAACACCACGCCTGAAGTGTATGCAACCAATTCTAGCAGCCACAAACGATGAAAGAACCGTCGTGGCTATGGTAATAGGCGACAAGCCCAACCATCGGTCTAAGGTCAACAAAGTGCTGCACCCAAGAGAGGAAATGTGACCCAGCAACGTCCACCACTTGCCCCTAAAGCCCCAAACTTCAAGAATAAAGGCAAAGCTCCCGTTCAACCTGCTTCTACTGAATTGGACATGTACTACCACTGTGGGTCAAGGGATTATTGGTCACACATATGCCGAGCTTCCCCCGAGGCTATTGCGAAGTATCATCATGTTGTGAGTCTAACTTTGCCCATATGGATCATCTGGAAGATGCTACTACATCAATGGAAATATCAGATTTTCAGGAGGCGTCAACCCCTATGGATGAATAAATTAGACCTGTTTTTAGGGTGTTTACCCCTAGTGGCCGAACCCACTAGGAGTGGTTGGTCCTTACCCTTCCCTCCCTATTTTTCTAGGTTTATTATTTAATTTTGAACATTTTTTCTAAGTATTTGGAATAATTTGTTTGGTTTTGGTTTGTTTTGAATTATGGATTGTTATTTTGAATGGATATTATTTTCTCAAATTGCTTAATTGAATGAATGGACTTATATTTATGCATGTGACCAATTCAATCAATTTATTTCTAGGTATGTCTAGTGGGGAAGTTAGTTGTCTGGCAGATAGTGCAATCACGCACACCATCTTGCGTGAATGACACTATTTTACTAACTTAATACCCAAGAAAGCTCATTTAACAACTCTCTCAGGCCCATCCAACCTAATTGAAGGATACAGAAAGGCCAGTATCATGTCGTCCAATGGTACTATCTTAACCATTAAGGAAACACTCTATTCTCCATGTTTCAGAAGAACGTTGCTGAGTTTTAGAGATATTCGAGATAATCAATATCATATTGAAACCACTTAAGATAATGGTTCTCAATTTCTTTGTATCAATTCTTACAAATATGACCAGAAACGTATTCATGAGAAGTTGGAACGTCTGCCGAGTAGGTTGTACATTACAACCATTCGACACATAGAAGCCCACAGTATGGCCGGCCCTATACCTAAGTTCCATGACACTTTGTTGCTTTGGCATGACCGTTTGGGACATCCTAGATTTAACATGATGCACCATATCCTCAAATCATCTTATAAGCATCAATTACCTCCCTATGTTGGACTCCCGCCATGCAAAGCGTGTTCTTTAGGGAAGTTGAATACTCAACCCTCACAGACAAAGATTATTCACGACCCCCCTAAGTTTCTTCAGAGATTTAAGGGGACATTTGTGGACCTATCTAAACACATGCAGACCATTAAGATACTTTATGGTGTTAGTTGATGCATCGACACGATGGTCACATGTTTACCTGTTGTCCACACATAATGTTGCGTTTGCTAAACTCCTAGCTCAAATCATTAGGCTAAAGGTTCACCACCCTGATTATCCGATTAAGTCGATACAATTGGATAACACTAGAGAGTTTACATCACAGACTTTTGACGATTATTGCATGTCAATAGAGATTGATGTGGAACATCATGTACCCCATGTTCACACACAAAACGGTTTGGCAAAAGATTTCATAAAGTGCCTTCAATTGATAGCTCGGACTTTGGTTGTGAGAACCAAAATGCGGGTATTTGTTTGGGGCTATGCAATATTGTATGCAGCTATGTTGATCCGCCTAAGGCCCACTACTACTCAACCACATTCACCGTTATAGTTGGTCACTAGATACAAGCTTGACGTCTCACATTTACGGGTGTTTGGGTTCGCCATTTATGTGCCAATAGCATCACCACTACGTGGTCCTCAGAGAAAAATGGGAATCTATGTCGGTTATGATTCACCATCAATTGTTCGCTACTTAGAACCTTTGAGATAAAATCTCTTTACTGCACATTTTGTGAATTGTCACTTTAATGAGATAGTCTTCTCGTCGTTAAGGGGAGATAAGCATGCTAACATTCATGTAGAACATCGCGAATTGTCGTGGTATGCCCCCGCTATATCTCATTTAGATCCCTACACTACCCAGTCTAAAACTGAGGTGTGACGAATTATAGATCTTCAGAGCATTGCTCAAAGCATGCTAGATGCTTTTAATGATCTAGCAAAGGTGAGAAGATCACATATACCCGCTGGAAATGCACCTGCAAGGATAGATGTACCCTGCGTACGTCCACAACCTGTAAGGAAGGCCGGACCGTCTCCAAAGGTGGAGAGGCCGCACCTTCCACGCGGCAAGGTACATTAGCAATTATCCAACCATCTGCTCTAACCCTGAAGAGTGGTAAACCCTTTGGTTCAAAGGATTCAAAACCCCGGAAAAGGAAAACGACACTAACTAGTGACCCTAGTTTGAATTCGACCATCACTTACTCATCTTTTCCAACGCATGAGGTTATTCTAGATTACGATGATGCTTTAGATGAAACATATCGACCTCCCGAGAATCGTAAGATTTTGATCCACTACGCAGTATTAGATAAGGTTTGGAATAGGAATGAGATGATCGTCGACGATGCATTTGCATACTCAGTAGCTACTAACACCATGCTTAGCGATGACATTGAACCACATTCTGTCGATGAATGCCGAAGTAGAACCAATTGGTCAAACTGGAAACAAGCAATCCATGTTGAACTTGATTTGTTCGCGAAACGTAAAATGTTTGAACCTATCGTTCCTACACCACTACGCGTGAAGCCCGTTGGATACAAGTGGGTTTTTGTGAGGAATCGTAATGAGAAGAATGAAATAGTGCAATACAAAGCACACCTCGTAGTACAAGGCTTCTCTCAACGACTGGGATTTATTATGAGGATACGTATTCCCCCATAATGGACGTTATAACGTTCCACTACCTAACCAGTTTGGTAGTTCCGAAAAACTAAATATGCAGCTTATGGACATGGTAACCGCATATCTTTATAGGGATCTAGATACAGAAATATACATGAAAGTTCCAAAAGGACTTCCATTGACTGGTTCAAATGGTTCTAGACCACGAAACACTTTCTCAATTAAGTTAAGGAGATCACTCTATGGATTGAAACAATCTGGGTGGATGTGGTATAACCGTCTGAGTGAATATTTGACAAGTCAGGGTTATGTGAACAACGAATTATGCCAATGTGTGTTCATAAAGAAGTCACATTTCGGATTTGCAATCGTTGCAGTTTATGTCGATAAAATGAACCTCATCGAGATTCCCGCAGAGCTTGAGGAAATTGTTGCACACTTGAAATCAAAATTTGAGATGAAGGATCTTAGGAAAACTAGATATTGTCTCGGCCTAGAGATCGAGCATTGTTCTGATGGAATCCTAGTACATCAATCGAACTGCACCCAAAAGGTGTTGTGACGTTTTAATGAGATAAAGCAAAGCCTTCGAGTACACCCATGGTCGTTCGGACTCTAAATACTACATGAGATCCCTTCAGTCCAAAGGAGGATGAGGAAGAGATTTTGGAACCTAAAGTTAAGTGATATTGGGGCTTTACTGTACTTGGCTCAATGCATTAAACCCGACATCTCTTTCGCTATTAATCTTTTGGTAAAATACAACAATGCGCCCACACGCAGGCACTGGAATGGTGTTAAAGACATTTTCTGCTACCTCAAGGGTACGACAGATTTGGGCTTGTTCTATTCCTATGAATCTTTGAGTGTTGCTGCCCCCTATGGTCCTCGGATTGATTCTTGCCTTGTTGGTTACGCAGATGCTGGATATCTGTTTGACCCATATAGGGCACATTCTCAAACGGGTTATGTCTTTACCATTGGAGATACCGTTATATCTTGAAGGTCTATTAAGCAAACGCTAATTGCGACTTCGTCGAACCATGATGAGATTCTCGTGCATCGTGTGAATGCTTTTGGCTGAGATAAGTTATGGAACATATTCGAAGTACTAGTGGCCTTACATCAGTCGTTGACCTTCCTACAACGATCTTTGAAGACAATGCAACATGTATCGAGCAGTTAAAGAAGGGATACATCAAGGGAGACAACACCAAGCACATAGCGTCGAAGTTCTTTTACTCACACCAGCAGCAACAGCATCAGAACATTGAAGTCAAGCAAATCCGTTCCCAGGACAACCTGGCCGATCTCTTCACCAAGTCATTGCCCAAGCCTACTTTTCAAAAGCTCATCTAAGGAATCGGTATGCGTAAATTATCTGAGTTGAATTGCTTTTGTTCTCTTATTTAGAAGTTATGTCTAACTCAGGGGGAGTATCTAGAAGCATACTCACTTGATCTTGATGTACTCTTTTTCCTACGATTAGAAGCATTTTTCCCACTAGGTTTTTACTACCTAACGAGGTTTTAATGAGTAACCCATCCTGGGATGATCATACTCCGTTGAGTTTACTATTTTCATGTTTCATGTTTGTTTTAAACATTATGCATACTTCTTACTTTTCTCCTTAGTCTATAGGTTTTCCTCATACCCTTGGGTTTTACCATAGCAAGGTTTCGTGAGTTTTACTACAAATGCATACTTTCTTAAATTTGAGACTTGCGTTCACCCGTTGTGTCGATGACTTCATCAACTATTCTACCTTATCTGCTGAAGATCTGATGCAATGGTTTGTTGAGTGTTTACACACTCGAAGGAGAGTGTTGCAGTCATATTTAGAATAGGAATGTGATTGTGTAAATCCTAGTAGATATGAGAATGTATCTTATATTCCTATTAGGAGTTGATTACCTATTAAATGTAATCCTAAAGGAAAAGGGTTTTACCTATCCTACTACTATAAATAAAGGCACAATAGGGTGATACAAACACACCTCACAATTAAATCACTCTCTCCTCTCTCTAATTGCCGCCGGACCCCTCTCTCTCTAAACCCTAAAGATTGTTCAATCAAATAGGCCTACAACAAAAACTACTTTTTAAGTTTTCAAATTTTCGCTTTGAGTTTTCACTTTTTGATTCCCAGTTCTCCTTTTTTTTAAAAAAAAAAACTAAAAATTAAAAGTAATTACCAAACAAGATCTAGTTTTCTAAAAGTGAAAACTAAAACAAAAAAAATCAAAAACTGAAAACGAAATGGTTATTAAACGGCTCCTTAAGTACTCAAACAATAATTCACAGGAGTAATCGTGCATTTGACATTCTAACGATATAGTGTAACAAATTATCTGATAAAAAACGCAGCCATCAAATTGCTCAATGTATATGTTCTGGTATAGCTAATAACTTTGGTTGCTTCTGCCAACCCAAATTTTTATGGCATGCAGTAACGTTTTTCTACCCGATTTTAACAGAATATACTAAAGGAGAAGTAATAAGTGAACTCCATTTTGATTAGAAATTGGATATTTTCAAAGAAACATAAGCGTGATGGGAAGGCATGATGTAGTTGGCTTTAACGGCACTCCAAAACGTGGGATAAAACACTTTGCGTTGATAGGACCTGGGAGTGGAGCCTTCTGCGTTTTGACCATGAATGCCATTTGAATTTCTCCAACCAAACAACACTCGGTTGGAATTCCAGTCCCGTCCAAACAACAACAGTATGTTTAATGCTTTATTTATTCGATTCATGTCATACGTTGGAGCATATCAGATTTGATTTTGTATATTCTAGAAGATTTGATGGCGGGGGCCATGACATGCACCTTAGACCAAATGGAAAATGCCATGCCATTCTTTTGTTCAATTTCAACTTTGTCCACTTCAAAGTATTCCACTAGAATGATATTGCTTTGCTTGATTGATTCGCACTTGTAAATCATGATGATTTCACCTAGACCATATTTTCCTCCCAATAATGTTCAAATGATTTTGAGGTTTGATCTTATCATGTGAAAAAAATTGCATCAAGTGTCAACTTCAGAATCAAAATATGCCTACAAAAGTAAACAAATGATAGCAAAAATAAAGAAAAAAATTTGAGAACTTTAAAAGAAAAAGGTCAGGGTCTTTATGAGATTTATCATATATTGTACAGTCAAAAAAGAGAAAACCCTAAATCATGTAGCACGATTTTTCTAATATGAAATCATCTGATGAGAGATATATATAAAATAAAATAAAATAAATAAATAAATAAAAATAAAAAAAACTAGTTGATATTTAACTTTTTCTTCTATTTCGTCGCTTAATTCGTAATGTCATATATATTTCCACATTTATAGAGTTGTATGTTAAAATTTGTCAACCCAAGTACCATGCTTGGACTGCTGATTTACCCTAACGTGTTTGTTCTATTGAGATTAAAGATAAAAGATCTAAATAGTTGTGAAAATCAAATTTTAACAGCTAAAACATATGTAGCACTAAATGCTACGGACCATTGAAGCCACAACCTAACTTGTACTATAAACACAACATCAATCGAATGGATACATAATATATGAGCCAGGAAGAATAATAACTTTCATTGTGTTTGAGAGTTTAATGTAAAACATTTTCAAAAAAACTATAAATACATTTTTTTCTAGTCTCTCACACACTTCTATTTAATAATATTTTTTATTTTTATTTAATTTATTTAATTCAAAGACTAAAAACACAAAAGAGTGTAAAACTAGAGTGAAAATCTCCTTCCAATTCAAAATTGTGTTCACATTCACCCAGGTAAATATGACCGAAATATTAAGAAAAGCTCGGTGGACGAATTTAATTAGAGCAGCAAACATTTTAAAAAAAATCAAATGCATGATGGCCCATGCTTATCTACCACATTTACTCTCAGCCTGTGCTTTTTTTTTTTTAATTTAAAAATCTATATTTTACGGTCTCTACCACACAGTCAGATTACAAAGATCAATACATTGAAAACAAATTTTGTCAGTCTCTTGTTTTTCATTGGGTAAATAAATAGTGGGAAGTCTTTCACCCAACTCAGTTCCTCTCCTGGGGCAGTTATTGTAGAAAATGTTCTGTCCATACAGATAGAAGTCTATGTGTTTAGGGTTTAATTGTTTTGTTTATTCCTCTTTCTAGGAGGCATATATATAATTGTACAAGAGGTCCTATAGTTTAGGAAATAAGAATCCCAAGTATAAAATGAATCAATCATGTGATCCTATTCTGATTACATTCCTAAAACATATGGTTGGTTCATGCCAACACTCCCCCTCAAGTTGGTGCGTAGATGTCTCCTAAGCCCAACTTGTCAAGTGAGTCTTGGAAGACCTTTGCTGACACTGCATGAGTTAACACATCAGCTAATTGTTCTTCAGACCTCACATACGGAATGTCAATCAACTTAACATCCAACTTCTCCTTAATGAAATGTCTATCCACTTCCACATGTTTTGTACGATCATATTGGACTGGATTGCTAGCTATCTCTCTTGCTGCTTGATTATCACAGTATAACACCATAGCTTCCCGAAGCTTGAATCCTATTTCAATAAGAAGAATCTGGATCCATAATAATTCACAAATCCCATGTGGCATACCTCGATATTGCGCCTCAGCTGTGGATCTGGCCACCACGTTTTGTTTTCTGCTTCTCCAAGTTACAAGATTCCCTACCACAACTGTAAAGTAGCCTGATGTGGAGCGACGATCAATGATGTTCCCAGCCCAGTCAGCGTCAGTATATCCGTTTATCTCCATATGCCCATGTTTTCTAAAAATCAATCATTTCCCAGGTGCACCTTTTAGATAACTCAATATACGCATTACAGCTGCCATATGATCCTCACTAGGAGAATACATAAACTGACTTACAACACTAACTGCATATGCAATATCCGGCCTTGTAAGCGATAAGTAAATTAGCCTTCCTACTAACCTTTGGTACCTCTCTTTGTTAGTAAGGACTTGATCCAAGTATATTGCCATGTGATGATTTTGCACAATAGGGGTCTCTGCTGGTTTACATGCCAACATCCCAGTTTCAGATAGAAGATCTAGCACATACTTCCATTGAGACAAGTAAATACCATCACAAGAATGAGCAACTTCGATTCCCATAAAGTATTTCAAGCCCCCTAGATCCTTCATCTCAAATTCTGAGGAAAGATAATTTTGTAGCCTTTTTATCTCTTCTATATCATCACTGGTGACTACCACATCATCCATATAGATCATCAACAAAGTGACTTTACCTCCCATGTGTTTGATGAATAGTGTATTGTCCGCATTCCCTTGTTTGTAACCATAGCTCTTCATTGCTTGGGTGAACCTTCCGAACCATGCTCTATGTGATTGTTTGAGTCCATAGAGAGCCTTTCGAAGTCTACACACTTTTCCTACACCATTTGGCACTTTGTACCTAGGTGGAAAATCCATGTACACTTCTTCTTCCAAATCTCCATGTAAGAAAGCATTTTTCACATCAAACTGTTTCAAAGGCCAATCAAGGTTAGCAGCTAAGGACAGAAGTACTCGAATAGTATTCATTTTTGCAACTGGAGTAAATGTTTCCTGATAATCAACTCCAAATGTCTGTGTGTACCCTTTAGCTACTAATCTTGCCTTGTATCTATCTATGGATCCGTCTGCCTTGTGCTTTATGGTGAATACCTATTTACATCCCACCGATCTCTTCCCACGTGGTAGAGGTACCACGTTCCATGTTCCATTTCTTTGTAGGGCCTCCATCTCGACCTCCATAGCTTCTGTCAAACAAAGGTCTTGCAAGGCCTCTTCCACTTTGGTTGGGATCTTGATTCCCGCCATTTGATTCACCAAAGCTTAATACTTAGGTGATAATCGATGTGTTGACACACATTATGCAATTGCATATTTCACTTTTGCATCTGGAGAAAACCTATCAGGTGGTTTCCCACGGTTTTGTCTAGGAGGTAAGACATTAAAATTTCCAATAATATCCGAACTAGGAGAATGTACCTCTAGGATATCCTCGGGGACATGAGCATGTACTGACAGAGGTAGACAAGGGTTATTATTAGCTGGAATTGCTACTTCGGTGATGTCAATGTGTCTGCTTTCTGACCCAAACAATTCAGGCTCATTATTCGTCCGAGTCCGAGATTCCTCTCTTGGTCCAACGCTACCTTCTGCAGCCTGCTCATCTTGGTCAGCTTGATCAGCTAAGGGTTCAACACAATCAGTGATTGGGCTACTGCAAAGTGGATCGGTATAGGGGCTGCTGCTAAATGGGTTCGCAGCAAGCTGATCAGCTCCAGTGGTATATCAAACCACCTATATTCATCCTGGATATTACCCAACTCCCCTTGACGAGTAGAGTGTGTTTGATCGATAATGAATAACATCTCGGTTTCGGAGAAGGTGACATCCATGGTGATGTATAAACGCTTAGTCGGTGGATGATAACACCGGTATCCCTTTTGTTGGCTATTAAATCCCAAAAACACACAACGAACCACACATGGGTCCAATTTACTGCATTGATTTTTTTGAAGATGCACATACGCCACACATCCAAAAATGCGAAGTGATAATGTGAGAGAAGATGGAAGTGAGACATGATTTGTCAAGACTTCATAGGTGTGCAAAAACTATGAATCCTGGAAGGGATTCAGTTAAGGAGATAAACGGAATAGGTAATAGCATCCGCCCAATATGTGTGAGGAACTTGAGCTCTAATAAGAAGTGCTCGAGTGGTTTCCAAGATATGCATGTTTTTTCGCTTTGCCACACAGTTTTGTTGCGAAGTTTGAGGGCAAGTTGTCTCATGGAGAATGCCATGCTCTGTGGAAAAAAAAAAAGAGTTCTGAATTAAGATATTCTCCACCATTGTCCGACCAGAGGACCTTAATAGGGAGGGAGAACTGATTTCTAATGATACGGTAAAATTGTTGGAATATTTGACCAACATCACTTTTCTGTTTCATTGTATAGAGCCATGTCATTCGAGTGTAATCATCCACAAAAATAACGAACCAACGAATACCATGTTGAGTAGCTATTGGTGAAGGACCCCACACATCAGAGTGAACTAATTCAAAAGGCATTATTCTTTTATTCAAACTCAAATGGTACGAGGTTCGATGACTCTTCGTGAGAGTGCAATCAGTACAATGAAAATCAGATTATGAAACACCGCTAAATAAAGACAGAAGTAATTTTTTCAAATAACCAAAAGATGCATGTCCTAGTCGACGATGCCATAACCAAATTGTCTTGGTCTTATTACTGTAACTGCTACGCACTTGATTGACTCGGCCTGGCACCACATTATCCACATAGTATAACCCCCTCCTCTTAGTACCACGCCCAAGATCACCTATGTCTGGATATCCTGAAGTAAGCAAAAAGTAGGAAACATCAATACTACACAATCCAACTATTCTGTAACTTGACCAACAGAAAGTAAATGATTTGATAATGATGGAACAAGTAGTGTATTGTGCAAAGATAGAGAAGGAGCAAGGGCTATTGAGCCAGCGCCCGTAACAGGAACAACTTCACCATTGGCTGTGATAACATTCTCTTTTGGTAAGGAAGTCATGTGGTGAAACAAAGATTCGTTGTATGTCGTATAGTCAGTAGCGTCGAAGTCTATTATCCAACCAGAATCTCATTTAGTGGATGTCATGAGTGTAGTATCGATTTTACCTAGATCCCCATTTGAAATTTGCTTAATTAAAAATAGCATCCGGTCCTTTTCTTCTTGAGGCACTGTATGCTATAACCTTTTTTCAAGGCCTTGACCCCATTTTCCTTCCATGTCGTGGACATTAACATTTGACTTGGGCCCAAGACAACTTGCTGCAACAGCAACTTTCCCAACATCATAATTGGGCCTTGCTTAGCCTGCTACCACAACAGCCCCTCCAACTCCAGACTCGGCCAGTTTGGCCTGACCCGTGCATCTCCCATTTGCCTTTAATTCCTTTTTTCTTTCCCAGTACCATTCTGGGTACCCGTGGATCTCAAAACAAGTTTCTTCAGTGTGCCTCTTTCCATTGCAGTGATTGCAATGAAGCTTGTCCTTGTCAATTGCTCCGATGGTTGATGGACGTAGGAATGATAACGGGGACTTGGTGACCATTGCCATAGAAGAGCTTGATGTGGTGGCTTTTGTTCCAAGCATGGTGGTCTGTCTTTGTGCTTCACGTCTAACCAAACTGAAGCACTCTTCAATCCCAAGAATAGGTTTCATTCTTAGGATCTCACTCCGGACTTGGTCGAAGCCATTATCTAATCCGGCAAGGAAATCATACACCCTGTCCTTTGATAGTTCTTCCTTGCGGATCCGAAGGTCAGTCGCACACACCATCTTGATAGGACGCCTTTTATCAAGATCTTGCCACACTCCCTTTCAGTTCTATAAAATACAAATTTACCGAACCACCGTCTTGTCTAGTCCGTGTAGCCTTGCATCTCACTAAGACTCGTCGGATCCATCATAGAACATCTGGCTTGCATTTTCGCAGATGTCCTTGGCTGTCGGCAAATCGATGAATAGACTTAACAGGTGCAGTTCCACGGTTTTCAATAGCCACCCTCGCACAATAGCATCTTCGGTGACCCACTTGGCGTATCCCGAAGAGTCTTCCGCAATAACTGGGAGTTTTCCAGTCAAATACCCCTGCTTTCCGAGGCCTGAAGCATGGACCTCCATCATCTTCGACCACACTTTCCAGTTTGTGTCATTCAATCTGTATCCAAACGAAATGCCGCTGATGTTGGTAGACTCATTCAGAATGGACACGGATTGGATGGTAACCAACTCACCAGTTTTTCTTTCTTCAGTCATCGAACCAAATTGGTTTTTAATTTAATAAGGTTGAATTTGATGCAGCCTTGATGATCACAACACCACAGAGATTTTGGATTCCTGGGTTCAAATTTTAAGAACACCAACAGTTGTTTCTGATGCAACCTTGGTTGCGGTTTGCACGTTTGCCTGGTTTTAGGGTTTGGTTTGGGAAGAGACAAGCCCTACTCTGATGCCAATATAAAAGTCTATGTGTTTAGGGATTAATCGTTCTGTTATTCCTCTCTCTAGGAGGCATATATATAATTGTACAAGAGGTCCTTTACTTTTAGGAAATAAGAATCCCAAGTACACAATGAATCAATCATGTGATCCTATTCTGATTACATTCCTAAAACATATAGTTGACTCACGCCAACACATACAATAATTTAGTTGATCAACTGTCAATTCTAACAAGGGCACTGCTATTTACACACCTTATTTTTCCTTTCACACATTTTTTTTACTTTTCGGGCGTAAGAGTGAATGAATTGAAGAATATCAAAAGACATAAATTAATAAGAGGTGTATGAAAAATAAAAGAAAAATGTGTGTGGATAACATCACCCTTCTGAAAAATAAAAGAAAAATGTGTGTGGATAACATCACCCTTCTGACAATATATAAGGGATATCCAAGATTTCAAACAAACCCCTTTTAACTCCATGATTCACCTTTGATAAAATGTTTAAGGGACGGAGACGCCAGAATAAGTCACGAGTGCATGCACGACTGATAAGGAATCAACTCACATACGTTTGCGCGAAAGGTCCTAATATTTCCCTTCAATTTTTAGTGCCTTTGTTTTGAATTTGCTAGGTTACATTTGTGAAACACCTCAACAAAGCCTAATGATAAATGGCCGCTCGCTCCTTATCCGGCCCATTTTTGCAATCCTGGGCTATGAGTCGTGACACTTTCCTCTCCTAAAACCCAAGTGGAGATTTTGGATAAGGAAATCAAACTCTTTTGACCAAAAAATAATCTAGTGCAAAATGACTGATTGATTAAACGGCACTCATTCTCCATTTTATTAAAAAATACTTTGAATTCAAATTTCATGAACGATACTTATTAATAAAACGTAAAAAATCTAATGTACCATGAATATGTGTAATGTTTCATTAAAAAGAGTAAATACCATGTCACAAATATGCGTATAAAAGTTGGCATCTTCATAGAAGAGTAAGTCAGAGCAAAATTGGGAGAGGTCTTGGGCTATGACAACTGTAATGTACATGGTCTCAAATTGTTTTGCATATTGAATATTGCGGGCCTTGGTTGGCCCAAGTGCTAGATTTAAGGCCAACAATACTGTTATATTAAGTTTACCAATGTAACTGTTTTGATTTTTGTTTTGTTTATTTTTTTGCGTTTGGGTTTATGGTAGAGAGATTCTTTGTACATGACGTCATGTCTTTCCTAAAGACAGCATGCATGGGCAGTAGGAATTGAGTAAACCTCACTTTTACTTAGTTTATCATCAACTATGCTCTCATTTATTGACATGTTTTATTATTTGAGGTATATAATGGTCATTTAAAGCTTCAATTTAAGGTTTTAAGTAATTAGCCACTTAGTATTACGGTTTAGTATTATTTCTCTTTATATGTAAGTGAGATATCTTATATTCGATTCTCGTTAAAGACGAATTCGAACCAAATTATTATCGCAAGTCCATTGTAAGTATTCATTTATCCATTAGTATAGATAATATCGAATGTATTATAAATAAAGTCAAATTAATGCCCAAACTTTGAGACATAAAAGCTATAATTGAAGGGATTCACGAATCCAAGACTTAAAAAACCTAAAGTCTAAGACCAAAATGATTTGAGATTTTTCAGTTTGTTGGAATACGAGGCAGGATACCATATGTTATTATACAAGTGAGGGGGATTTCTTTATATAAATGTTTCTCTATTTGTATATGACATATAACGTATGAGCCTGTGTTCCGAGCACATTAAAAAAATCTCAGCAAAATGACGATTATATACCGTGATACAATTAACCATAACAGTAATTGAGATTAAAGTTGAAGAAAAGTAGGGAGTAATATTTTCTCAGTGCCTTCTGTTTATTTCTTGCACATAGACAATTGCTATGGTTTAGCTTTTAAACTTTACATAAAAAGTAATTAACCGCCAGCTGAGAACAAATGAATTTTTTTAACATAAAAACAAATTGGTTTTTTTAAAGAACCAAATTATTCTTTCAAATTCCTAACTCATATTTACGTAATTTCTCATATTATTTTTACTTATTCACATTTTCTCATTCACTTCACTTTAGTGTTCGTTATCAACCTACATGTGTCATCATTTGCCAAAAAACTTGAGCTAAACTCTTTCAACATATTTAATATAAAGTTCGATTGAAAATTTTCTTTCAGGACAAAAATACAATATCATAAAAACGGAAGAACTATTGAAGTTGTGCGAAACTGTCACAACCTGGCTCCAAGTTCCTTATAGCTCAAGTTTTGTATTAAAAATCGGCAAATTGAAAGTATATATAGAACGGTTTTCCAATCACAGATTATGTTCCACGCCTTTTCCCAAGTCAACTTATTCCAAAGATATTTCACCTTACCTTTTGAGGATTATATTATATACTTACAAATAGATAGCCAGAAGAACTGATTACATATTATTTTCCAACGTGCAAGCATTCTGATCTTTCTCCGACGGAATCTGTCAAACTTTTCCAATTAAATCCGGAGAGTTCGATATGTTCCTTGTAACTTAGCAATTTGGAATCTATAGACAAGCAGGTATCCCATTTTGAGTATAAAAGTGTTATTTTCCTTTTTTATTGAAAGAGACATTGAGAAATGTAGCTAGGTTTAGGTCTACCTATTAATTTGTTCGTTAACAAATTTTTATTTATTTTACGTAGTTGGGAGTTCTAAATTTAGATATTTTTTTACCACATTAGAATATTATATAAAGTGACAAATGATGCATACAATTAATATTCAATGAGATAAATTCATTAATTGGCACGACAAGTGCACATCACTTGACAGATCACACATTAATGGTGGACAGGGAGAGGCTGACATACCTCTATAAGTCTTCCCGACCCTTAAAATAGTGGACTGTTGTGGCTTCGTCACTAGATGATCTCATTCTTTTTTTGAAAAAGACACATTTTGTAGTATAAAAAATAAAAAATAAAGACACATCATATGGTACTAATGTGGTACAAAAATGTAATATCCCTACCATTTTCCATTAATTAATCAAAAAATGTTAAAGAGACTATCTTTTTAAACTACATTTTGTCGCAATAAAGTAAGACTTCATGATTTAAAGAATTTAAATAAATAAATAAATAAGACCAACCATCAACACTCATATCATGTACTTTACAAAACGTGGTTTAAATAATAGTTTCTCATAGCAAGTAAATCTGTGAGTAACCTTCTAACTTTTGAAAAAGAACCAACTCTTTATCAAGGGTTGAAGTCAGATATGGTTGCTTTCTTAGGGTTTTTATTTTCATCTTCCTATAGGTGAACGAAGCTTCAATTTATTTTTTTGGCCAGAACTTGTGTTGTGCCATTGTTCTTCTCTTCATAATTGATGACGTTGTCTCTGGTCCAAGTGATTTTCGGCGGATCGTGATCTAGCTTGCTTGTTCGAGGTGAAGGTACATGGTTACGGTGTTTCGTCCTTAAGTTTTGGCATGCCTCACGGTAGCAAGTGGTGTTCTTACTATGCTTGTGGTTTTTTCCTTATAATAATTTCAAAAACGTAGATTTAGTTGTCTGTGTTATATAATTTTGTTTTGATCGAGTATGAGTTCTTAAGTGTGCTCTCAGTATAAATTTGTTATGTTATGCCGATTTGCAACTGTATTTATAGCCATTATCATATTGGTAGCTGAATAAGAAGGTTTTATTTCTCTCTCTAAATCATACCAGCTCTTATGTTGAAATTGGTCGCTAAAACTATTTAAACATATTTGACATCGAATCTATAATCTTTGATTTTCAATAATATTATATTGTTTCTCTATTTTTATGGTCGATGTATTGTTTCTTCAAAAGAGAAAAAATAAACACACTTATCTAGGCTTGTAACGGTCTGATCCTAGAGAGCTTGGAGTTTGGAGTATTCTGTCGAGTATTCTTTATTCACATAAAGCTCTTTCATCGCGTGATAACGAGAGAAATAAACATAACCAAATATATGTTTCTTAACTAAATCGGCAATATTTTTCTCATCACTTTTAAGTGATGGTGATGCTCATCATTTTATTTATTAATGTAAGATGAGTTTAAATTTCGAAATCTGTGTAGTAAATAGATACAAATATCAAAATTTAAACTCATTCAATAATAATAAGTATGATGGTGAGCAGTATCACTACTTGAGGTTTGTGAGTAAAAATGGATCCAACTTAAAAAGAACTCAATTATACACATTTGGTTCACAAAGTTAATCTTATTAGGGTTTTAAGCCAAAATGGTCTCTAAGATTGGTATAACTTATCACTTTGGTTCTTGATATTTAAAATCTATTGAACTGGTTTCTGAGTTTGTGCACCATCAATTATTTTAATCATTCCATAAAAAAATTTCATTAAATAAGAATAAAATGATACAAATATCCTTAATTTTGTTAAATATTTTTTATCGTTTATTAAGCTAGGAGTATTTTTATCATTTAGTCCTAATTTAACAAAGATTTCTTTAGAAAAGAACCAAAATGATTGACGGTGGACAAACTCAAACATAACTTTTGTTGATTCTAAATCTTAAGAAGCAAAATAAAGAATTATATCAATTTCTTTAACCATTTTAACTGAAATGCCCTTCTTATTATTTTTCTACCTTAATTGAAAATTACGATATGCTAAAACTAGCCTTGTCCATCACATGTAGGTTATGTACATAGACCAAATTTTATCTGTATTTATATTACATACAAAAGAAAAACAAAAATTGGAATATATAGCTGGTTGTAGTCAACAAGTCATTGACTTGAAACTTCATCCAGAAGCTTGTATCTTCTGACCTTGTTCCTGAAGACTTGCCTTGTGATCCCAATAGTACTAGTGTTGTTTGTGTTTGATATGTCCTCTGACCTTGTCCTCTTGATCCTCTCAGCCTCCTTTTCCCCTTTTGTGATGATCCTCTTTCTGGTAACAACTGGTGCAGATTTTGGAGATGGTGAAGGTGATGGAGATACTGCTGATGAATGACGAGGAAGATGATGAAGATCAAGTGATCTCTGTTTCTTGATGGGCCCACTAGGTTGCAGCTGCATAGTGCCCCTCAGACACCCACCAAATGAATTATTACTATTTTTTGATGGATTATTCTTTTTCTTAGTGATCTTGGTAATTGGATGGTCTTGATCTTGGGTTTCCTTTTTGCATGAAGAGGAAGAATTTGAGGAGTTTTGGGACTTCTCCTTTGTGTCCTCCTTCTGGGTGAGGCACCAATTGCAGATTCTGTAGGACTCAGCGTTTGGGTAAAGATTGCTGCAGTACCTGCACATATGGAATTTTGATTAGGTCATAACCCAGAAATTGAAGGATGAAATTGAATATGTGTATCTAATGAAAAATATAAAAAGAGTAGATGGTTTTGTTGAATTGGGGACCTGTGCTGAGATCTGAATTGGCAAACCTTGCAAAGGAAGAGCTCATAGGAGAAGCCAAAATCCCCACACATGCAGCACTCACGGCTGCCTGCTGCTTCCACTTGGACTACTGATGGTGTGGTAGTGGTGTTTCCTTTGCTGCTTGTTGTCATATTGTTGTTGTTGCAGAGGAGGGAGGGGGAGAGAGAGAGAGAGAGAGAGAAGGGGATGAGGGATTTTTTTTTTTTTTTTGGGTTGGCCGACGGCCACACAACAAAAAGCCACAAGACGTGTAGAGTGTTTTATTGTGATATATAATTAAATAAAATATACACATCATTTTCATTTTGCTATGGCCGTGTGTAAAACGTATTAGAAAGATGATTTCCACGCGCCTCTCACGCTCTTTTTTGGTACGGCAATGAAGAAAAATAAAAATGTTTATGTTGCAGTCATATCGGATTAAGAATGTGATTGTGTAAATCTTAATATATCTAAAAGTATATTGTAATTAATAGAAGCAATCCTATAAGGGTAAGGATTCTACCATTCCTACTACTATAAATAAAGATATAAGGGGGGTGATACAACATACACCTCAGAATTAAATCTCTCTTTCTCTCTTGTTGCCGCTAGCCCCCTCTCTCTTTATGCCTTAGCTCACTCAGTTAATTAGGCCTACAACACGTTATCAGCACGCTCTTACCAGAAGCTGAGGAATTGACGCATTGTAGGAGGAGACTATCTTCTACAAATTCATAGGTTTTCAATCGTTTTCTGCCAATCAGGTTCTTCTAAAATAAATTAAAATATTTGAAAAAACCTTGAAGTATGAAAACATTCTCCATGATGCATGAATCCCCTATATTTATATTTATATTTTCCTGCCAATTATATATATCGTATATATGTTCATATATTTTGTCAATGTATATAATTGTTCATGCATTACACATATATGCTATGCGAAATTGTGAGTCAAAAAATCGAAATTAATTTAGAAGCACTTAGGGTTTTCAACCCTAGAATTCGAAAAAACAAAAAATAAAAAAATAAAAAGGAAAATTTTGGGTTTTTTTTTGTGGCACCGCCGCACCACCACAAGGACCACCGCCCTGGCTTGAAGCCCAACCGCGGGATAGACCCCCTCAAGACGACGTCGTTCAACGTCTTGGACCTTTGCCGAAGCCTTTGGGCTTCGTTGCATACTGTTGACACCAGGTCGTAAGCCTAGTTTGGTTTCGCACCACGGGCTTGAAGCCCCAACCCGAGCCAGTGCAAGCTGGGGTGGTCCCTCGTCTCGGCCCACACCAACAGTTGTGTTGTTAGGCTTAGCCACGGCCCACATTCCAATCAACCAACCCACGAGGCTGGCCCTTGCGGCCCAAAATTGAAACCCAGCCTCGGCTGGGGTTTCCTCACCAAACTCGTAAGCGAGCTTTTGGGCTGGGCTTGTTCCCGTGCTGGTCTTGGTCCAAATGTCAAGAGCTTTGCTACTGGGCTTTTTTTTTCCTCAACCTGTGGGCTACTCCTGTAGCTAACCCTAGCCCAAAATGCCTATAAGGCCGTGCCCTACTCACAGCACCCATGCCTACCTTGTTTGGGCTCCGGATTTTCGAATCCAATGCTATTTTTTGGCATTCCAAATAATTTTAACCCAAATGTTATCAATATTTTTTCTTCTACGATCGACCCCGAATGGTCTCAATCTATTAAACTAATTAAAGTGACCAGCAGTCCACTAATATGACAATTAATCCAAAATTATTGGCCTAAAGCTCACTTTTTGGCATTAACGATTCAATAAATTATTTCGTCTCTTTGAACCATTGACTCTCTTTCGTAGTCCCGAAGCACTCACACTTGGGTTCCTGAAGCAATCCATAAATCCACTATACTTTATTTTATATTGTATTCTATGTTCTTGCAGGTACCCCTGTATATGAACTAAACGTTCATAACTAAACCGACCATATAGTTTCGAATTTAGTGCATTTGAAACCCGAACTTTTCATTCAAAACTTACCACATGAAACATGTAGCTTTCATGCATAAATTAAACCAATACATGTCTATAGAACCTGAATGTTCTACAATGTATGTCTATGGTTTTCCATATAACTAACCACGTTTTGTTGTACCCTCTGTTTAGGGACATGTCGAACTTGAACAAGCTCGATTTCACCGCTCTGGAAGTCTCCGAAAGAAACTACCTGAAGTGGGTTCAAGACGTGAAGCTCCACCCCACTGCAAAGAGTCTTAGAGCTACCATCGAGGAACCAATCGATGATGCACTTGTCGACGAAGCTCAGAAAGTTACTGCTATGATCTTCATTCGAAGACACATCCATAATGCACTGTAGACAGAGTACCTCGCAGATGAGGATCCCCGTACCCTCTAGCTCGCTCTGGCGGATCGTTTTGATCACCAGAAAGACATCTTCTTGCCTAAAGTAAGACACAACTGGCAACATTTATGCTTCCAAGACTTTAAGTCTATGAATGAATACAACTCTGAAGTTTGTAGAATCCGATCACTACTTAAGTTCTGTAACAAGGACTTAACGAACAGGATCTTCTGGAGAAAACCTATTCGACCTTAAATGCCACTAATATTGTCCTGCATCAACAATATAAGGCATAGAAGTTCACAAAATTTTCGAATTTGATATATGTTCTACTTCTTGCTGAAAAGCAAAACTAGCTTTTGATGAAGAATCATCAAGCTCAACCTACTGACTCGAACACTGCGCCTGAAACGCACGCGACAACTTCGAACAGTCACAACCGACAGAGATCTCATCGTGGCCATGGGAAAGGGCGGCAAGCCCCATCACAGGCCCAAGGTCCACCGAACAAAGGCCTATCCAAGGGAGGAAACTTGACCCATAAGTGCCAACCCCTTGCCTCGAAAGCCCCAAACTTCAAGAACAAGGGAAAAGCTACCGTTCAATCGGATTCCACTGAACTAGACATGTGCTACCGCTGTGAATCAAGGAATAATTGGTCACGCGTATGCCGAGCTACCCCCGAGGCTATTACCAAGTATCATTCCCATTGTGAGTCCAACTTTGAGCATGTAGAAATCCTCGAAGCGGCTACTACATCTCTGGAGGTTTCAGATTTTCAGGAGACATTCTCTCCTATGGAAGAATAAATTTAGACATGTTTTTTAGGGCGTTTAATCCCTAGTGGCCGAACCCCTCCCCCCTTTAATTTCTAGGTTTATCGTTTAATTTTGAACAATTTTTCTATGTCCTTGGAATTATTTGTTTGATTTAGTTTGTTTTGAACTTTGGATATTATTTCTTGAATTGATTAATTAAATGAATGGAATTATATTTACAACTCAATTAATTTATTTCCAGGTATGATTAGTGGGGAAGTTAGTTATATGGCTGATTGTGCAACCAAGCACACTTATATGGCTGATTGTGCAACCAAGCACACCATATTATTGAGAAACACTACTTTACTAACTTCGTACCTAAGAATGCACATCTGACAACCCTCTCAGGCCCATCCAACATGATAGAAAGATACGACAAGGCCCGTATAAAGTTGTCCAATTGTATTGAATTAACTATTAAAGATGCACTCTATTCTTCACGTTCTGGAAGAAAGTTGCTGAGTTTTAGAGACATTCGAGATAATCAATATCATGTGGAAACCACTGAAGAGAATGGTTCTGAATTTCTTTATATCACTTCTTACAAATATGGCCGAAAGCGTATTCATGAGAAGCTGGAACGTCTCCTGAGTGGGTTGTACATAACAACCATTCGAGCCGTAGAGATACACCATGTGGCCAGCCCTAATGCTGGGTTTCAGGACAATGTACTGCTTTGGCATGATCGAATGAGACACCCCGGACAAGATATGATGCACCATATCCTCAAAGCATCTCATAGGCACATCTGACAGCCCTCTCAGGCCCATCCAACATGATAGAATGATACGACAAGGCCCGTATAAAGTTGTCCAATTGTATTGAATTAACTATTAAAGATGCACTCTATTCTTCACGTTCTGGAAGAAAGTTGCTGAGTTTTAGAGACATTCGAGATAATCAATATCATGTGGAAACCACTGAAGAGAATGGTTCTGAATTTCTTTATATCACTTCTTACAAATATGGCCGAAAGCGTATTCATGAGAAGCTGGAACGTCTCCTGAGTGGGTTGTACATAACAACCATTCGAGCCGTAGAGATACACCATGTGGCCAGCCCTAATGCTGGGTTTCAGGACAATGTACTGCTTTGGCATGATCGAATGAGACACCCCGGACAAGATATGATGCACCATATCCTCAAAGCATCTCATAGGCATCACTTGAAATCTTATCCCGACAATCCGTTTTTGCAAAGCATATTCCTTGGGGAAATTTAACATGCAACCCTCAATTACAAAGATTATTCACGACCTCCCTAAGTTTCTTCTGAAGATTCAAGGCAATATTTGTGGACCTATCCAACCAACGTGTTTTTAGATACTTCATGGCGTTGGTTGATGCATCGACACAATGGTCACATGTCTACTTATTGTCCACACGCAATGCTACATTTGTGAAACTACTAGCACAAATTATTAAGCTTAGGGCTCACCACCCTGATTATCCAATCAAGTCAATTCAACTGGATAATGCTGGAGAGTTTACGTTACAGACTTTTGATGATTATTGCATGTCTGTTGGGATTGAAGTTAAACATCATGTACCCCATGTTCACAGCCAAAACGACCTGGCAAAAGCTTTCATAAAGCGCCTTCAAAAGATAGCTCGAACTTTCATTATGAGAACCAATTTGCCGATATCTGCCTAGGGTCATGCAATATTGCACACAGCTATGTTGGTCTGCCTAAGGCCCACCGGTACCTAACTTCATTTACCGTTACAGTTGGTTACTGGATACGAGCCTGACGTTTTGCATTTATGTGTATTTGGGTGTGCAGTCTATGTGCCAATAGCACCGCCACTACATACCAAAATTGGTCCTCAGAGAAAAATCTATGTCGGTTATGATTCACCATCGATTATACACTACTTAGAACCATTGACAGGAGATCTATTTACCGCACATTTTACATATTATCACTTCGACAGACGGTCTTCCCGTCATTAGAGGGAGATAAGATCCTTAACGTTCCTGTAAAACGTCGTGAATTGTCATGGATTACTCCCACTATGTCTCATTTAGATCCCTGCACTCCTCAATTTGAAACTAAAGTACGACACATTCTAGATCTTCAGAGCATGCTTAAAGCATGCCGAATGCTTTTACTAATCTAACAAAGGTGACGATATCACATATACCCGCTGCAAACGCACCTGTAATGATGGATGTACCGATCGTACGTCGTAACACCGCCGTGGAAGGTTAAACCATCCCCGAGGGTGGGGTGGCCGCACCTCCCACATAACAAGGTACAATGACAACTAGTCAATCACCTACTCTTACCCTAAAGCATGGCAAGCCTCCTGGTTCAAATGATTCACAACCCCGAAAGAGGAAAACGGCATAAACTAGTGAACCTAGTCTGAATCTGACCATTGCTTACTCATTCGTTCCAACGCATAAGGTTATTCTAGATTACGGTATTGCTTCAAATGAAACATGTTAGCCTTTTGAGAATCATGAGATTTCGGTCCATTACACCGTATTGGATAAGGTTTGGAATCAGAATAATGTGATAGTCGATGATGCATTCATGTATACCGTTGCTTCCAATATCATGCTTAGCAATGACATTGAACCACAATCTGGTGATGAATGTCGACATAGAACGGATTGGTCAAACTGGAAACAAGCAATCCAAGTCGAACGCGATTAGCTCACGAAACGAAAGGTGTTTGGGCTCGTAGCTCCTACTCCACCATATGTGATGCCCATGGGCTATAAATGGGTTTTCATGAGGAATCGTAATGAAAAGAATGAAATAGACGATACAAAGCACACCTCGTAACGCAAGGCTTCTCTCAACGCTCTGTAATTGATTACGAGGAGATGTATTCCCCCGTAATGGACGTCATAATGTTCTGCTACCTTATCAGTTTGGTAGTTTTCGAAAAACTGAATATGCAGCTTATGGACGTGGTAACAGCGTATCTTTATAGGGATCTAGATACAAAAATGTACATGAAAGTTCCAGAATGACTTCCATTGTCTAGTTCAAATAGTTTTAGACCACGAATCACTCACTAGATTAGATTGAGGAGGTCACTCTATGGATTGGACGGATGTGGTATAACCGTCTGAGTGAATATTTGACAAGTCAAGGTTATGTGAACAACGAACTATGCCCATGCGTGTTCATTAAGAAGTCACATTCCGGATTTGTGATCGTTGCAGTTTATGTCGACAATATGAACCTTATTGGAACTCCCGTAGAGCATGAGGAAATTGCCACGCACTTGAAATCAGAATTTGAGATGAAAGATTTTAGAAAAACTACATATTGTCTCGGCCTAGAGATCGAGCATTATTCGGATGGAATCCTAGAACATCAATCGAACTACACCTATAAGGTGTTGCGATGTTTTAACAAGGATAAAGAGAAACCTTCGAGTACTCCTATGGTCGTTCGGACTCTAGATGCTAAACGAGATCCCTTCCGTCCGAAGGAGGATGAGGAAGAGATTTTGGAGCCTGAAGTTCCAAACCTAAGTGCAATTAGTGCTTTATTGTACTTGGCTCAATGCACTAGACCCGACATCTCCTTTGTTGTTATTCTTGTGGCTAGATACAGCAATGCACCTACACACAGACACTGGAATGGTGTTAAAGACATTTTTCACTACCTCAAAGGTACGATGAATTTGGGCTTGTTCTACACCCACCCATTACCTCAAAGGTACACAAATACTAGTTATCTGTTTGACCCTCATAGGGCACGTTCCCAAACAGGTTATGTCTTTACCATTGGAGACACCGCTATATCTTGGAGGACTACTAAGCAAACGCTAGTTGCAATTTCTTCGAACCACCCTGAGATTCTCGCCCAACATGAAGCCTCGCAAGAGTGCTTTTGGCTGAAAGCAGTTATGGAACATATTCGAAGCACTAGTGGTCTTTCTTCCGCCATTGATCTTCCTACGACGATCTTTGAAGACAATGTAGCATGTATCAAGCAATTAAAAAAGAGATACATCAAGGAAGACAACACCAAGCACATAGCGCCGAAGTTCTTTTACTCTCACCAGCAACAACAACATCAAAACATTAAAGTCAAGCAAATCCGTTCCCAAGACAACCTGACCGACCTTTTCACGAAGTCACTGCCCAAGTCTACTTTTCAGAAGCTCATCCACGGAAACAGTATGTATAAATTATCTGAATTGAATTGCTTGTAGTCTTATTTGTAAGTTATGTCTAACTCAGGGGGAGTATCCTGAAGCATACTCACTTAATTTTAATGTACTCTTTTTCCTACGATTAGGAGCATTTTTCCCACTGGGTTTTTGCTACCTAACTAGGTTTTAACGAGGCACCTATCCTGGGATGATCATACTCCCTTGAGTTCACTACTTTCGTCCTATTTGACGTTTGTTTTAGACATTATGCATACTTCTCACCTTTTCTTCTTAGTCTATTGGTTTTCCCCATGCCTTGGGTTTTACCATAGCAAGGTTTTATGAGTTTTACTACCAATGCATACTTACGTTACTTGTGTTTAAGACTCACACTCACCCTTTATGCCGACAACTTCATCAATTGTTCTACCTCATCTGCTGAAGACCTAATGCAACATTTTGTTTGAGTATTTACACACTCAAAAGGGAGTGTTGCAATCCTATCAGATTAAGAATGTGATTGTGTAAATCCTAGTATATCTAGGAGTATCTTGTAATTACCTATTAAGAGATGTAATCATATAAGGGTAAGGATTCTACCCCAACTATTATAAATAAAGGCATAAAGGATGATACAACACACACCTCAGAATTAAATCTCTCTTTTTCTCTCTTGTTGCCGCCGACCCCCTCTCTCTATTCCTTAGATAGGTCAGTTAATTAAGCCTACAACAATTTATATATTTTTATACGGATTTGATCTTCATTAATTATTATTATTATTATTTGAATAATTAATTATTTAATTCATTCACGATATCGCTCTTCTCAAAAGAGTATTATTTTGCTCAAGAAAAAAGTTTGACCTTTTACAAGGCTGTCACAAAGGAGGGAAAAACCAATAATTGTCCCTTTTTTATTGCGCCTGAAATTTATCAATTACTTGTGTCCACAGTAGAAAACAAGCCTCTGCAGGCGTCGGTTACATTCGATGAATTAACACGGTTTTTCATAATTCTTTTTTATTTCGTCACAAAGAAGGATGATAATTCTAGATTTTCTGGTTCGTCATACATGCCATTTGGACGATATATCTATATCTCTGCTAATTAATAAAACACTTATTGTCAATCAAAATCTTATGAAATTATCAGTTTAACCCTCTAATCAAAACAAAATATGAATAAGAAATATGGGGTAAAAATATAATTTTACACAACCAAATTTTGCTTTTTTTTTTTTTTCACTTACATGTAATCCTAACATATCTCTAATTAAAAAAATTTTAAAAATACCCACTCCCACATTCTCTATCACTCTTTTCCTCTCTCCTTCTATTTCAAAAACAAAAATAAAAAATTTTCTCACACACTTTGTGTATGCCCATATGCTAGTATTTATTAAATAAATCACAATATTTAGTCCACTCAAATAAGGATATTTGATTGTGAAAATATCTCAATTATTTTTTGTTATAATTAAAGAAAATTGGGAAAAATCCCTAAGAAATATTCTCAAGATTTTTGGGGCATATCCATCATTCTACTCTCTCCCCAACTGCTAGTTAAGGAGGGTTTGGAGAAGGAAGAAGACACTAAAAAAAAAAAAAAAAAACATTATGCCAGTATTAGACAAGAGAGATAAAGCTCTCTACTCTTATAGTTCTTTTTTTTTTTTAAGTTTAATTTCTAAGGTTATCATCTCAACCCAAGGGCTTAGGAGGCGAAAATTCTAAAAGACAACTCCTTTTCGTAGCCAACTTGACGATCTGCGAGGTTTTGGACTTGCAAGAAAGATCATTGCTTGTGATAGGTGCATTATTTCTCATATTACCATATCAATTATCTTTAGGTTTTGTTATGAAAATTTAATTAAAAGAGCCTTATTACTTTGTTTTCTATCTTTTCAACAAATATGCACACTTAATTGACTTTCCGTAATGGTTTTGATGCAAGACCAATTGAAGGAGATATCTAAGAGGTTGAAGACCGTTGTATCTAAATTTCTTAATTTTCTATGAGCCAAACATTCCAGTTTTGCAAGTCAATCAGGCGAAAGTTGCATTCCCCTCAGAATTACATAGGTATAAAAGAATGGATATTTGAAGCCGTTCCTGATTTGATCAAATAATGTGATATATTTATGGAAAACTAAGACATAGATCTACAAGTTTCATACCTTCCAGAATTTTCTAAAAGCTGGAACAATCTCAAATTTGGCGTGCAAAGTGGCTAATGTGTTTCCCAAGTCAAAAGGAGTTCTTTCCTAGTTTGTTCTCAAGTCCTTAGGATTTTGTTTTGTTTTAGGAGAATTTTCCTAGACTTTTTTTAGTAGATTTTTTGTTATTCTCTACCATATAAGCATGCCCAAGCTCTCTCTGCATTACCATATCCCATATTCAATACACAATGCTCATGGAAGAAGAGTTTTGGACATGCATCACCATGGATTCTGGATTTTATCTTTCTTTTACTTTTAGTTGGAACTAATTTATTTTGTTAGGGCTTAGATGAAGCCAATATGAATGTACCTTAATTTTAACTGGTGGCCTCTTGAGTTTTCATCTATTGTTAAATTCTTAAGCATCGTTTTATAAATTCATTTGCATGATCTTCGGAGCTTAGTAAGTAGATAAATCAATAGGATTGCAGTTACTTAGTATTATAATCTAGTGGTATTCCTCTTCACTTGCAAGTGAGAGATCTTAAGTTCAATTCTCACCAAAGGCAAATTTGAACCACATTATTGCTAGCCCATTGTAAGGTTAAGCCCACCCCCTCCTCCTTAGTGTGGATAATATCGATTGATCAAAAAATCGATACGATTGCATGAGGCTTGACCAAAGAACAGATGTTTTCCATAGTGCTGTAAGTGATTATGCAGATTTAGGATACATAAATGCTCAAAAAAGGTGGATATTCTTCTCCTTACCATCTAACTAAACACCCATCGATTTTTAGAACATTGTGTGAAATATCATGAATTTTTTTTAATTTGACATTGTGTGTCATTATTTTCTTTTAAGGAATTCCATAGGTCTAGTAGAGATCTTATCACAGCTTGAACTTCTTGTTCATTGGTGATACTCCTGGTGGATTTCAAATTTGGTACCATCCTAGACATCTTTCTCAAATGTTCAAGGATAGAGTGCCAAGGTCCTTCCTATAAACCTTAAATTTGAGCATTAGACTTCGCAGTCTAGTGGTGAAGGTGCCACTGAAAACAAATTTCAATTGGTCCCACATTTCCTTGGCAATTGAGTAACTTTCATACTCACCAATCAAATCATCATGAATGCTACTTAACATAATAAAGCGCGCATTACAATTTTTCTTGAACCAATCCAACCAAGCATGTTAAGCAGCTTACCTCAATGTTAGGTTGCATTAGTTTCATCCTCCATGTCAAGCTAAACCATTGAACCGTTAAGAACTTGACGAAGAAATCTACATGGATCAACTTGTCGGGTTTAAGGTAATTGAAGAGGATCACTGTGGTATCTTAAGAAATCTAGCCAGGCGTTCATCTCATTTCGTGATGATGGGTATGGGTGAAGCACATTATGTACTTAAAGTTGAAATCACAAGGGACTGTTCAAACAAACTTCTAAGTTTGTCTCAAGAGACTTACATTAAGAAGGTACTCAAACGGCTTCAAATGTTGAAAATGCAAACCCATAGATAGCCCTATGAGAAAAGGGTACCTAATGTCATTAGACCAGTGTCCTAAGACAAGGAAAAAAATGACAAACGTACCATATGCCTCTGTGATAGTGTATGCAATGTTTTGCACGCGTTTGTACATTTGCCATGTTGTGGACATGGTAAGCTACTATCAAAATAATCTTGGAAATGCTCACTGGCAAGCTATCAAAAGAACTTTATTTATTTGCCTTCTCGTACAAGTGGCACAAACTTTTTAGATCAACAAAATATGTTGAAATTGCCTTATGGATGGGAATACCAAAACCATGCAAGTGATCTTCCATTCCTCCTATTATATTCATCATTTACCAAAACTAGTGGTGATACAAAAATGTAGTTTGAATGATGTAAAGCGCAATACAAATAGAATGTAATGAATTCGATCTGGAAGCCCGGAACCACTCAACAATGTCCAGTTGCAATAAAACATATACAATTCATATTAAAGTCCTCCTTCCTACTCCTAGGGATCGTTTGATGGGCTGAATAAGATTGAATCTTGGAGATAGAATTGGATTGGCAGAGATGAGTTACATAACTTATGTGTGTGGTTGGGTTACATAACCCACCATATTTTCTTTTATTTCGGATGTGTAGTCAATCCGGTATGTGCTATAATTTTTCTCACCAAATATTGGCTTGGCTACAAATCCAATTTAATTAGAAATAACTCATCACATCTTGCCCATCAAACAGGGCATGGATGACTCAGCTGCCTAAACCTTAAAATAAAAGGAAAGCTGACTTTTTGCCAAAAGTCTAAAAAAAAAAAAAAAATTATCAAAAATGACAAATGACAAATAAATGTGTAGTGAATAATATCAGGAAAATGTAAAAATATGGTTTTTCATTAAAAGTGAACAATACCGAAAGTGTTTCGTTAAAACTCCCTAAAATAAATGGGGAAACTAACCATTATTATTATCTTAACTGTCCAAACCAAACGGTCGGCTCAAGTACTACCCACTCATGAAATAAACAATTGAGTGAGTTATAAATTGATAATTAAAGACCAAATCTAGATTCAAACAATTGAACTCTCCTTCATTCTTGCGGTTGAAGAAAGCATGATTCAAATTTCAGCAACCCTAATTTTCAACTTGTTAAGGTCAACTACACTAAATTTCTTCCCCACGAATTATAATGCCCAACCCTAATTCACAAAATTCAGTCTAATGGCAATGTTAGAATCTCTCGTGCTTTTTTGTTTTGGGAACAATCTATAACATTATATAGGTAATAGACACGAGGAGATGAAACTTGAAGAAAAATATTCAATAAATTAAAAATACATAAACGTAAAGATAAAAGATTTTTTGTATGCGCATGCTCAAACAACGTTATTTACACTTCCACAACTATAACACTATCTCCAAAAGAAATATCAAAATTTAAACATAAAATTTAAATTTGAAAGCTTATGTGGCACTTTGATCTTCTTCCTTTTTTTTTTTTCTTTTTTTTTTTTCCAATCGATATGTCAAATTTAACGTATTATTTATATTATTTACTTTTCATAATTGTAATAGGTATTTTTGCAAATGACCCACTACCATAGTGATGGAGATGAGTGTTGCCCTTGCACTACAGCCTGAGTTCGAATCTTGTCGGCTCCCTAATCTAACATTTAATCTAACAAATCTATCATTGGACAAAAACAAAAAAATTGTAATAGGTATTTATAAAACAGAAAATCATTTATTAATCACTAGAAATAGATTTAAAGTTTGACAGCAACACCTTTGCTACCAATCCACACATACCACATAAGAATTAATATTTCGGTTGAAGATCACTAATGCTATGTTTTTTTTTTGCTATTATTATTGATATGGACTTTTTGACTTCTCTTTTAGAAATGCTCTGATACATCCTTTCTGACTTCCAAAATAATTGAAAGAAATATTTTATTTGGACAATAAATGTAGCACATTGGGCGAGGGTGAATTACATGACCACATGCTTTGGGTAATGGTAGAACATAAACCCTTGATAGACGGTGCAGTTGGGAACTTGGGATGCATATTTTATCTTCTTGGAATCTCAAGCCACTTCAAATAGTTATTCTCCTCCTGGTCCTCCTTGTCATAATGTTTCACTTGTACATCCAACGATTATGTTGTTTTGGTTCTCGAAAAATGGAGTAGGATTTTCTCTCTTTCTAGTTTTCATTCTTTTTTTTTTTTTCTATTTGAACGGTTACGATTAAATCACGTTAATATTTTGTGTTAAATTTTTAATAATCAAAAGAAAATAAAAAATAATATGTGAGAGAATAAGAGAGAATGGGATGAAAATAAAAGGGAGAGAATCCTATTCTTGGTAGAATGAAAACATAACACACCGGACCAGTATTCTCTCCTAATTTAGGAGAGGATCCTCATGACCAAGAGATATGGGTCGTTGGATGAAAATTCAACGGCTACAAACAAGGGGTCTCTTTAAAGTTATAATAATTATAACCATTGAATTTTCATCCAACAGCGCACATCCCTTGATCATGAGGATCATCATCCTTAGATTAGGGGAGGATCCTGATCCTAACACACCGACAAGTGAGCAGTAATCATCTGTCTGTCAGGTTGTACACGTGTTTCTGCTATCAGGCAGGTAGGTGCCTAGTTATTGAATCGGGTAGGTAGGTAGGTAGGTATCCGATTCAAGGTGGTGTTGGGGCACCGGGTATGTAACACGCCATTTTGAATCGGTAGGTAGGTATCCGGTTTGGTTACGATTTAGGAGCAAAACCAATTGAATTTGGATTAGGGGTTATTTTTAGTCGGCTTGGTTCAGAAACAAGGTTTTCAATTTCTATTCCAAGATTTCGAGTCGGATCAAATTTTTTGGATTATTCGAAATCCATATATTTTACAAGTTTTGGAATTCTTGAACTTTTTGTGTATTGAAATGTGGTATTATACTAGTATATTTATCATTTTATTAATTTTGGAGTATACTTGTATATATGTTTATGTATAAATTCTATTAATTTTGGAGTATACTAGTATATTTATCATTTTAATACATAAGTATATAATTAAATACAAATACTATGGACAATGGACTTAATAAAAACATGAAAGTTGATACATAACTATAATTAAAAAAAATTTGAATATTTTAGATTTTTGTCGGAATTAGTTTGGAACATTTTGGAAGAAATTTGAATAAAAATTTCAGAAGTTCGGGTATTTGAATTTTTATCCAATAGTTTTAGAAATTTTTAGATCTGGAACGAAAATTTTAACGGTAAAATTATAAATTTCAATTCAACCTGCACCCTTAATTCTACTCACTCTGTAACATTACAATAATCAAATGGAGAAAATTAAAACATTGGTTCCTAAACTTTGACTCAAATAGGTCTTTGGTCTACAAAAATATGTATCGATGCATACACTTGTCACAATGTGTAGCAATCGTACTTACTTTTAGGCAACTCTGTTACAAATTTTACCAAAGTAAAGGATTTTAAGGGGTAAATAAAAAGAGGAGTTTTAACAGAGTTATCCAAAAAAAACCATTGCTCTACATTATAATAACTTCAAGGGCTAATACTTACGAATTTTTAGTTAATGACCCAAAACTCCAATAGCGTAAAAACCAATGACCAAACCATTTCTAATGAAATGCAGTTTTGGAGACGGAGGTAACATTAGGCACCCGTGGCTACATAAACTAACAAGCAACACAACGGAAGGTAACCCCATCAACTTTCGTTTTCTTCAACTTTCGAACTTGGGTAAAAGAGACGGATACATTGCCCTAAGTAAGTAGCCTAAGCAACGTCGAATTTAAGCTACCATTGTTGTCGTGCGTATATTGCTTTTAGGGATTAAATAACACAGAATCAACAAAGCAGTGAACTGGAACTGGACATTAAAACCCAACCTACTGGTTTTCTTTCATTTGTAAGTGAGGTTTTGAATTTAACTCCCATAGAAGGCGAGTTTGATTCCACGTTATACGTCGAAGCTATTGTCGGATTTAACCTAAACCCTCCACAATCGTTGCATCCAAAAAAGCCCTTAAAAAATGCAATGACAGAAACATCAAATGTCACATGGAAACAGGTACAGCCAATGTAGGAGCTTTCACTTTCTTAATTCTGTACATGAAACAGGAAAGCAAGTGAATACACAAAAATAAAATGAAGGCTCATTCCTCAACTTTAGAGAGTCACGAAAACAAAACGAAGACGGGATAAACAGAAAATTTCAACTGGAAAAACTTTACAGTTGAAAACCGGATAATAACATCTCTATGTTTTCAACAAATTTAGGGATACGATAATCCTTCTCTATAACCTACAAGATTTCTACCAACACCAATATCGGTTGTATCGGATCAACTTCTGGCATCACAGAAAACAAAAACCTGATTGCCCTTCGTTTAAAATCCCTACCATAACGCATCTGTAATAACAAAGAAAGATCAGAACCAGTCATACGTACCATGTCATGAAATCAGCAACTTCCTCCTCCATTGTCCAAAACAAAAACATCGCAAACTTCAGTCTCTATTAGCATCCAAGTGTAGGTCTAGAAGGACACATACCACAACCTGCACAGTCCTGAAGCAACCACGAAGTATGACGAGAGCGTAGTCTGTATATCCATAACATTTTGCTTATTAAAGAATTGACCGTCAGCGTTAAAATATTGTAGATGTATGCCTTGTAAGTTTAATTTAAAAATTGAGGCAAGCCATACAGACGATTGTCCTATACTTGCATTAAAATTCTACATGGAAGTTTTAGCGAAAAACTTGGATTTACATTTAAGATTTTTGTATTCAAATATGACAGAACCGTAGATGTATGCCTTGTAAGTTTAATTCAAAAATTTTGGAAGTAGTTTTATCGATTTACGTTAATATGTCTTGTTCCTGTGGAGACACACGTGAGTCCCAGGATACCAAATCCAAAATATTCTACACTCAAAAGAAAACTGTGACAACATGAAGCCAAAGACACTGCACGGAAATTTTAATTCACAATTATCAAATGCTCAATCATGTAAATGGAGTCCGGGAAGAACAAGAAACAAAGAGGTTTGACGTAAGACATGATCGTTACCTCCATTACATCCACTAGACCTTGTCAGCTCTGAGCGCACTCAAATGGGTGCAAGCTTCCTTCAGCAAACTCGTGCATTCGAAAATGCTCCAAAATTTCAGAATGGCTGTACCCAAGATAAACGGCATTAGTCACTCGAAGAAGAGAGGATGCAAAGCCACAAAATCAACAATGCATATATAATCTAAAATGAAACCATGAATTAGACTAGTAAGAAGATCTAAAATGCCATATGCACAATCATGAATTCATTTTTCCCACCACATGCTTGTATTAATTTCAGTATTTAATGCATCATGTTGAGACTACGTTTGTTAAAATTAAATATAGTTGTCACTAAAGCATGTTTTGCAACAAATGGGATAATCATATAGAGTCAGGGATTTTCACGTCTTACAGGATAGTCTCGCGATCATGGCTTAATGTGCGCTGATTGGATTCCATGACTACCAAAACGTCAGCATTTTCTGGTCCTGCTGCTCCACCAGCTACAATAGATGGGACTGAGGCACTTGGCGTCCAAATCTAGAATAATGAACCATAACAAATTAAATATAATACTGTAATCCCCCACCCCAACCCACCCAAAAAAGAAAGAAAATAGAGTTGACTTCATAATACCCACTTTTATTGTGTTGTCAATTCCACTAGTTGCCACAACACAATCAAATGGATGGCACTGTATACAGTTCACAACTGCAGAGTGAGACAAAAAGATGTTACTAAATCATGCTACTATGGGAAGTTGGTAACCTCATTATTTTCCGTGGCAGGGGAAAACAATACCGGCTTCATCTCCTTGAAGCATTTTTATCAGTCTACCAGTTCGCTTCTCCCAGACAAACCATCTGCCATCATCACTTCCACTAGCAACATATTCTCCTGCAAATCAATAGAGATAACAACATGACCATGAAACCAGTCTTTTTGAAACTCAAGCTCGTCCTTTTAGTTAAGATAAATGGACCAACTGTTAAGTGCACACATATGTTTCACTAAAATAAATAAAATCGCCCATCATGCATGACAATGTCTGTATGCAGGGCATCATGCATGGCAATGTCGGTAGAAACACAAACTTTTATCCTTTAAATCAAGATGAATTATAAGAAAGACATGAAGAGCCATTTATACTCAACAAATAAGCCAGAATTTTTTCTAGCTCATGACTAAGCTCCAATAAAAAAAGTACAAATTAAATTGAAGGGACTGTCACTAGAATGCACAAGGAGAAAGTAATAAAAAGTCCATCCATTAGTCGAAATCATGCAAAGACTGAAAGATATAACAAAACAGGTATAAAGGATAGGACTCTGTATCAACACCTTAGGCCGGCTTGATAACCAGTTCATTTTTCGTTTTAGTTTTACAGGAGTGGAGGAACAATGGTAGGAGAGATGTAGAGGAAATGTCCCAAGGAAAGACAAAAATAAAAACTAAAATCTATATAAGTTGTTTTACTTCAGATTTTGCTTTAGTTCATTCTTTATTTCTTCTCCCCTCCTCCCATCACCCTTCTTGACAACGCCCCCCCCCCCCCCCCACACCCCCCACACACCCCCCCCCCCCCCGCCCCCCGAGCAAAACCCCCCAACCCGCCCCCACACCACCCCCCAAACACCATACTTTCTTCATATCTCAAGCACAAAAAGTGAACTAAACACTACAAATGAAATGGTTACCATACTTGACACTTGAGACCTACAAACCACCCTGTCAAGCAACAAAAATGAAACTGAATAATATTGATGTGACTAAGATCAAATTCAATACATTTGAGGATGCCATGTAGCATTTGTATGACGAGCCATTGAGGTAACTCTGCTATGTAGATTCATCTAAGGGAAGTAACCACACACTACCACAGCTCATGAATATAGAAAAAAGGATAACATTCCACAAAAAGATGCAGATTTTTTACCTGTGATACTATCATTCGATACCAACAAGGACCGAGTACTAATAATTTCACCACTCAATAGCATCGTACTCTTAAGTAATATCAACACCAAACCAAATTACCTCGCTGCCCAAGAAAGCTGGCCTGTTTTATGTCCGTTCCAACATTACAATGGCCAACATATCTCTGTTTCATATCAATCGCTGCCTCAGGCTGAAATGTAAATTTGAGAAGAAAACAAGAACGTATTAAATTAAAGAAATTATTTTATTGACACTAAAGAAAAAACAAAAGGATCGAATTTGGAGCTGATCCAGCACAAAGTTAATGCTATTCAACCAATAAAATAAAAGAATCAGTGCATAAAAATTGGACTTTTCCGAATGGTGATGTAAAATTAAGAACAGAGAAAATTAAGATAGAACTAAAATTAAACTAAGAACAACTTCCACTCCAATCTTTATACTGGCAATCTCATATCCAACATTTTCTCCTATAATAGAAAGGCAATCTCATATACCAACATGTCCTTATATAACAGGAAACCTAAATTAAATAGTAAGAAGCCAAGTTATCATAATTACATTTAAACATATAGTTAACCTCTACATTAATTTTCTAAGCTGGTGCTTAAGCCATAAAAAACAAATTTTCTTCTTGCTTCATTAAAGGATTTATGAAGACTTATCACAGAAAAGGGCATAGAAAGAATCAGTGGCTGAGCAATGAATACCTAGAATGAGGAATAAATTATAGAACAGATCACATAGAAGTCAACAACGTTTTTATACCATCCAACAAAGTGAACCTATACTTGGACCAATTTCACAAACAATCAAAAAAGAAATCATAATCAATCCTCAACAAGTAAACAAAGAAGGAATGCAACAAGATAAAAATCAGCACAATGGCATATAAGATAAGGCTGACAACAGCATTGCATGTCATCAATCTGAAAACACCAGAGTCGCATCAGAAGTATGAAAGCAACCTGATATGTTAGTCTTTCATTTTGAGACGACGAAGAAGGGGATCCAGATGAGCAGTTTGCACCACCAACTTCTCTAGCAGAATCACTTCTTCGATGAATTCTCAAGTTTAAGCTTCCTTGTAGAATATTGGGCTCGATGTCATGCTCTTCATCACCTGAGATCGACGTTTCAAAGTCCAACTCCAATTCCTCATCATAATCAGAATCTTCTCTTTCAGATCGTGGACCATCTTGTGAAACATCACTATTACCCTCTGATCGGTAGAGTATTTCACTCAGTGATAGTACTCTTTCGCCTCGAGGTTCAGACCTGGGTGCTCCATCATTTGGCTTACCATTTCTTTCAGATTCAGCTAGACATTAAAACAAACAATTAGAACTGCACAATAAAGAATCAATACAAAAGATGCCATAAATATTACTTTACAAATCATGTCAATTTACAACGCATTCATTTTATAGGATGATTGGCAATTGGCTCAGCAATCCAACTACCATCAGCGAAGTACATTGAATCTCATAGTCACTAATTTCTGGCCCTTAATTCTTCTTTGATTAGTTAAATTAATGGCTAGAAATCAATCCCCAATTCACATTATTCATTTAGAAGAAATGAAGGTGTTGAACTGTTAAAGATTTAGATAGAAAACTACAACAGTTCTTATATTGTCAATTATTTTAATTTTTCCAAATATGGTTTTCCCCAAGTAACAACAAAAAATGCCTTTGTGCAGATGAAAAAGGAAAGAAAAAAAAAAAAAAAAAGTAAAAACATCGAGATTTTGGAAGTTGGCATGTCTACAACCCATGTATGCATCCCCAAATTATACAACATATCGAATTATTAAAAAATATTGTTGTCATTCCAGTATGCTGTAGTTATTCAAAAAACAGGAACAATAGGTTAAGAGGGAAACACCAAATGTTTTAGTTCTAGTCTACTTAAAATGGTCAAGCCAAAACTACTGTACTGAATAAAATTAGAAGCTGATCAATTGAAAAACTATTTGGGGACCAAAGGATTGCACAAGGCAAAAACACTGAAAGTCACAAACCTGCAGCAAGATCCCTTTTTACATGCTCCAATCGTTCTGCTACTTGAAAATTTGATGGAGCCAAAGATTGGGCTGCGATAGCAAATTCCAGAGCTTCTTTATGTTTAGCCAACTGCAAGGAAACAGAAATTACCAACCAATAAGTCACAAACACAAACAAAAAGACAGGTACAAGCTCATCGCATTTCCTTGTTTCAGTCATAAACTAACAAACAGTTTCTCAGCATTATAGGAGTAAAATTTAGGCCCTCAAGAGAACAACATAAATGAATGGTCTACAATAACTTTCATAAGTAAATTATAAACCCACGCCGACAAAGGTTTACAGTCTAAGAACCATGCCAATTATACCCCTTTTATGTTAAACATGTATGATCATAGATTTCTTTTCAAAGAAAGTATAACCACAGATTTAAAAACCAAGGTTAATATAATATTTTATAATAATTACGCTCAACTTCTATCTACCAATTTCTCTCTTCCCTGCCCTATTTTTTTTCTCCTGTGCAACTTTCAATATATTGCAGTAACTCCCATCACTGGAGTGACATAACCTAGTGTATATAAATTGCACTTGTTGTCAAAGTATATTGGGGACCAATAATTTATAGGTGATACATAAACAAGCAACAGAAACTGGTGTACACACCCATAAATTTGAAAATCAGATTTACAATCCTAGCAAGGATATCACGACTATATAGGAAAAGGCAACAAGTTTAAACACATTCCAATAAATAAAAAAAAGGTTGTATTGCAATATTGCAACTTCTGTAACACACGTTAACCTGGTAAAAATTTGATCCTCTTAATCTCAATCCGTCCTGTCCTACAGAAGACTATATAGTGACATGAAATAATTTGTAGAACATTACAATGACTCAACCTAACAAAAGGAGAAAAAAAAAATGTAAAATGGCCAATTGGGAAAATCAAGATGACTGCAGAGATGATTGTAATAAAGGCTTGATTAGTAATCAGTCAACTGCAGGAAGCACCACAAAATTTACCTGCGATAAAGCTTCAGACATATAGTAATGAGCACTGAAAGAGGAGCTATTGAGCCTCCTAGCATTATAACAATCTCTTATAGCCATATGAACATCATTTTTCCACTTGCGCTGGAAAAGGAAAAAAAAAAGGGAAAATCAAGCGCCAGAAAACTTCAACTAATGAATATGTTTTCAACCAAGTAACTTCACACAGTAAAAAATTACCTTAAGCAACAATCCCGCACGAATACAAAGGCAATCATGCTTCACTGTAGGCCAAATACCACAACTGTTTCCATCCAACACCTCATTGCATACTTCAATGCCATAAATATAATCTGTCCAGTCCAAGGATCTTTCAGCAATTTGAATTAGATTCCTGCACTTCTCAAACTGAAACAACTATATTATATTAGATAAGCCACAAATGGATTTGCAAGAGAATACCAGCTACTACCAATTCCCTTCAGCCAAAATAAAAATGATAAGGATGCAACAACTAAATAAGAAAAGACGCACACCCTAGCAGCAATGTTGCCCCTTTTAGGAACATCATTTCCGAACATATTGGATGCTGGTTGATGCAGTTCGACACCATTGAGTAGAGAACTGAAGCTCGTTAGTTTCGAAACATCTCCAGGAGTATACTGCATAACACTCTCACCAGCTGGAATTGCAAAACCAATCTATATTTTTTAGCTGGAATTTACTAATATGATACAACCAGATGAAGACAAAACTGACGAATAACGGAATAAGAAAGTGAAATCTAAGATTTTTGTTGTCACACTCTGTGTAAAAAAAAAAAAATATATATATATATATATATATATATTTGTTGTCATAAATAGTCCAATCATAATTGGATCTTCATCTGAATCAATGATAAATTAACCAACAATATTTTCATCCTAAAATAAACTACACCTTTGCTATGTAAATCACAACATTTAACTGCATAAGCAAAATGGTTTGAAGGATAATTAACATACCATGATTTACATTCATCAAATATACATGCTCCCCACTATAACTAAGTAGAACCTCTTCTCCATCTGGACTAAATGCAACATGAGTCAAATGCAAGCTAGCACGTCCCTGAAAAAATATACAAGTTTCTTCAATATATATGTGATAAACCAACTGGTTATACATTAAAATCAGGCATACTAATCAAACATCCAAAACTTCCATCAACAACTTCTTCTTGCCTGCCCTAGAAGAGGTTGTATGTGGAGGGAAGATAATTAGGATAGCATGAAAGAGTTTATCCATTATAAGGTAAAAGGATAAATAACAACTAAAAGAGTAAAAATGTTCTGGGGTCAGAGAAAAGAAGTTACAATTGAAAGAAAATGATGCTCCAAAGCATATCCACAAAAACCTGAGCAAGATTTACATAAATTTTCCTGCTAAACACTGTAACATCTCTGACTTAAAACTGTAATCCATAAAAGAAAGAACAAAACGTCCAAACATTGTATCAAATAGTTTGATGCAAGCACAACCAGCATACATTTTACCAAACAAAAACTAGAATTTGAGTTCTTATGAAGACAGGATGCAATTGAGTATTAAGAACTTTGAACTAACACGGTCAGAGAGATGCATTGGACAAAAATAGTTAACACAAGGAGGTGGCGCTGTCCGTTTCCGACAGGATGTCAGTGGTGGCAGCATCCTTCTATCATATAAACGTGCAAATGCATCACTGCAAACATTCAAGACGAGATTCAGTTGAAATTGAAGAGCAGAAGGAAGTTATATAAACTCATTGCATTAAGAACCAACAACAGCAAAGTACCTCCCGCCAACTAGGAGTAAATGAGGTCTAGTGGAACTGATATCACAAGATTTTAAAGAAAAATTTTGTTTGGGGGGATCAGCCAGTGACTTCTTTGCTCCACACCGCAAGTCAAGCTGCCATTACGAATATATTTGTAAACAATGATTTCCAAAGAATTAGGAGAGAGGGAAATAGAAAGCACCCAACGGTCCAGGCTGCAAAAGAATGGTTAACTATCAAATCTACACAAGTTTTTTTGCTAAAGCAAATTTTTAATGCGACTCAATGGAGAAAGTTCATCAATACTGTATTGTAAATACATTTTGAGAGTATTAGAGAGAAGAAAAGAAATATTCACTGAGATGAAGATTTTAAATAGAAGTTCATCAACCTAGACAAATTACCAGTCAATCATGGACATGGCACATTTGAGAAACAAACTCCCAATTAAAAGAAAGATTACACATCTAAGTTCCTACCCTGGTGCCAGGTAAAGATTGCTACTACCATGTATTGAAAATATGGAAATAAAATTTAGTTTTTACACAAATATACACAGAATACTAGGTACAAGGACACATCAGGAGTTTATACATATCTATTCCTCGTAAATTGTAATACATAGTAGTCTAGATAAAGTTGGATTCTACAGCTTGCCAATGGCTTTATTTACTGGTCGAGTATCAATTCAAGATGAAATCCCTTAAGAACATTAATCTTCATTATTATAACTTCCTTCTCTGTGGCTGCTTGACAAGATGTAACAAATAATTTACAAGAAGTTTGATGAAATTGTCACAAAATAATGAAGTGCCATATTTCCTTGACAACATTAGCTAGATATCCATTCTCAAGAAATCATCACTACAGGAAAATGTTATATGGACTATGGAGCATGATCAATTAACACGAACATAAAACTAATGATTTTTATTCCTTATAAAATAAAAAGAAAAAAGTTAATGAGTTTTATATTAGGGAGAATGACAAGTCATCCAATACAGTTACTGTTAAATAGTTTATTAAAGCTAAATGTAATTAGTTCTGTTAGTAACTGTAATTAGTTAAGGTAGTTGAGGGTATTCTTGTAACTAGCCTAAGGCAGCTAAGGCTTCATTCAATACAATTGGAAAACTTACAGAGGAAGGTTTCTGTTTCTATATTTTACATCACGGAATGACTTTTTAATAAATTTAATTTGTTAATCCAGTCGTTGGATTTAATTTTTCGAAGTCGAATTTCAAGCAATTTGATGTAGACTTATTCCAGTAAGAAGGTTTGATTTCTAAGATAGAAAAGTCAAAAACTCCTAATGCTAATATAATATAGAAGGAATGTTAGTGATTAGAATGACCAAAAATTTGGCATATGTAGTGAGCATGAAGCGTTAATCTAACTGTTGAAATTCAATAAAAAAAAGTCCTATAAAACCCTATTGAGGGCACAAAAAATATATGCATGCGTTCTAAACTATCATAGAAAACCAATAGTTTCATCTCCAAATTTTTCCATATTCCTTTATGCTTTCCACATCTGTCCTGCTACTCACACTTTTGACTTGCTATTAGTTTTTTTTATCCATCAAAATAAACCCCAGTTTAACATTCCCTGATCCCCTTCAGAGTTCCATCTAATTTTAACTACCCGAGTTTATAACCTGAGTTTATACCTGAGTTTACAACATGACAAATTGATGTTTTCATGTTATATTAAATGAAGTATAAGATCTAATTAACGTAAGTACTTACCAAAACATTGCGACATTCTTGATTAGTGGATCCAGCAGGTGGGCAAGAAGTACCCTCTCGGAAGTCATGCTGTCTCAAAGTTCCATCTTCACTTGCACTCCATACCACATTGGGATTTCCAACTTCAACCTGCAACAAGTAGCAGGCAGAAACTATGAGACATGTTTGATACTCATAAAACCGAGAACAACCCCACAAAACATAATTTTCTTCTCGAGTCATTAAAGATACCACACAAACATTTGACGTGAAATTTCTCTACAATCTGGAATCTTACAGCTAACTTTTTTACTCTTCTAGTGTGGCATTGATACACAGCTGATGGAGAAATAGCATTATCATCAGTTCCTCTCCCATTTAAACCAGACAAATTAAATAATCGAACCTGTGAAAAGATAAGTTTAACTTATGTTTAGTATTTAAGTGTAAGCATAGGGTGTTCCATTCACAATTTATAAATGTTTAAACATTACTTCTGCATCTCCAGCTCCAGAGACCACGAGCTCATCAGAAGTTTCAGGGACAAATTTTGTACAAAATATGTTCGCACAATGCCCAGTCTCTATAGAATGCAAAAGCCTCCGACTAGAGTAGTTCCAGATATTTATCTGCAAAATACGGAGGCATTAATAACATGGTCACAATGCAGTACATATACAGCTGCATTTCACAAATATACATCTTCACTTTCCCTTTACGAAGCATTACCAAGCTTTTGACTGCGACAACAAAAGACTATTCCAACGGAAAAGAATGCTTAACTTCTGTTCAAGCACCATCTATCCCATCCATATTTCTTCATCTTTGCAGAAGTAGTGACTTAGGGAGCAGTGTAATGCAATGTGAAAACAATTCTCGATGAAGAAATATATGTGATCCATGAGATATATAATTTCAATAAAATTCAACACATGTATCCAAGTCAATAGGATGGTTCTGAAAGTGTCTGCATCTTAACCATGTAGAATAACATTGCACACACCACGAAAATATCATATTATGTAAAATTTTACAATCCCCCTTACTTCATGTATCGTTCTTCTATTTCTGTGCTAACTATGAATCACTTGGGAAATGTTATAAATTTATAAGTAATATCATGGAATTAAGTAATTAACAAACCCGTGTGTCATCTGATCCAGATATTAAAAGCGAGCCATTCGAATTCCAAGCAATGGAATTAACACAACCTTGATGCCCCTAGAGAGAGAGAGAGAGAGAGAAAGAGAGAGAGAATCATAAAATGATAATTATAGAAATGTAAACATATATATATATATATATATATATAAAACTTCCACAATTTTGAACTCAGTGGAATTTTTTTTTTTTTCCATAATCACGTCCAAAGAAGAAAAGTAAACATAGGAAATGAGCTAAAACATAAGACTATGACATGTCTCTTCAAATTGATTATGCAACAGCCAAATTTCATATTTCCAAACCATACCTCCGCACCGGAAGCTCAACAATAGAAATCATATTAGTTTGATGTACCAAATAAATTTGAGTACCAATCAGATTTTCACACTTGTTCATGCACATAAAAGCAAAGAATGAAGTGTCATTACAGTCTGAACCTCAGTAAGAAAATTAGGTGCCCTGAATCGTAGAAACTAAAAAAATCACGACTTCAGCCCCATGTGCAGAAGTTTGACTGTCAGTTGTTCCCCCACTATGTTGAAAGGTAACTCGGCTAGGGTTTAGAAATATGAAGTCTGGGAATCAACTTTGAATAATTCTCATTCACTTACAATTGAGTACAAGACTTATATAATACAAGACTTATATAATACAAGGAAGTCTATTCTAGGAAGGAAACAAAGATGATTTACATTGATTCATACGGATCAAATCTACTCCTAATATCAAGGGGACGATATTGTCGTCCAATACTCCCCCTCAAGGTGGAGTGTGAATGTCAAGAACACCCATCTTGCCAAGTAGAGAACGGAATGCTGACTGTCCAAGTGGCTTGGTGAATATATCGGCAAGCTGCTGTCCAGTAGGTACATAGGTTGTCGAAATAACCCCAGAGCGCAGTCGTTCACGAACAACATGGCAGTCGATCTCTATGTGTTTGGTGCGTTCGTGAAAAACGGGATTGGCAGCTATGTGGAGTGCAGCTTGGTTGTCACAGTGTAACTTTGCCGGACCCTTGTGATCAATTTGCAGATCAGCCAATAGGTACTTCATCCACGTAAGCTCACATGTAGCTGAAGCCATGGCACGATACTCCGCTTCAGCTGAGGATCTCGAAACGGTAGATTGTTTCTTGGTTTTCCAAGAAACTAGTGCTCCTCCAAGAAAAATACAATAGCCTGTGACAGATCTTCTTGTAAGTGGACAGCGAGCCCAATCGGCGTCGCAATATCCCTTCAACGTCAAACTCCCATTTGAAGGAAAAAGAAGTCCTTGTCCAGGTGACCCCTTTAAGTATCGTAGAAGACGATGCACCGCGTCTAGATGAGGCTTTCTTGGTTGTTGCATAAATTGGCTGAGTATATGGACCGAGTATGAAATCTCCGGCCTCGTGATTGTGAGATAAATAAGTTTCCCAACAAGCCTCCTGTATTGCGAGGCATTATGGAGAAGTTGCCCTTCCGTTGGAGATAATCTCAAGTTTTCTTCCATTGGGAACTTTGCAGGCTTTGCACCAAGTAAGCCGGCCTCATCAATAATGTCAAGTGTATATTTACGTTGTGAGATGGCAATTCCTTGAGAAGACCGAGCCACCTCCACACCAAGGAAGTACTTTAAGTGTCCAAGGTCCTTAATGCGAAAATGGGATTGAAGAAATTGCTTGAGGTCATGGATGGCAACCTCATCGTTGCCTGTGATAATCATGTCGTCAACATAAAGCAAGACGGCTGTAAACGAATTTCCACGCACCTTAGTGAATAGGGAGTAGTCGGCCATTGACTGCTGGTAGCCGGCTTGACTTATGGCAGTGGAAAATTTATGGAACCAGCTGCGAGAGGCTTGCTTAAGGCCATAAAGGGACTTGTTGAGTCGGCATACATTATGCTCCCCCTGCCGACGAAGTCCAGGAGGCAGCTGCATATAAACTTCCTCACAAAGGTCACCATGAAGGAAGGCATTATGGACATCCATTTGATGTAAGGACCAATGACGAACCGAAGCAACGGCTAACAAACAACGGACGGTGATGAGTTTGGCAACAGGAGCAAAAGTTTCCTTGTAATCGATACCTTCGCGTTGAGTAAAACCTTTGGCCACAAGACGAGCTTTATAACGCTCGACGGTACCGTCAGAGTTGTACTTGATTTTGTAGACCCATTTGCAACCGATTGCGCGATGACCAGGAGGTAAGGTAGTGAGAGTCCATGTGTTGTTTTGTTCAAGGGCCAGAAGCTCAGAGTCCATGGCAGCACGCCATTGAGGATCACCGTTAGCCTGTGCAAAAGTGGTGGGTTCGACAAGAGTCGAAATAGCACAAGCAAAAGAGCGATGCGATGGTGAAAGATGAGCATAAGATACATAGGGAGATAAGGGATAGCGAGTACCTGACATGGAGGAGGACGTGGCGCTGGGAGCAAGAGATTGCACATGATATAAATGGTATCCCTGAAGCCTGACAGAGGGCTTGAGGGCGCGGCCAGATTGGCGAGGGGCAGGTGGGGCAGGTGTGGTGGAGAGAGAGGGTTCGATGGGAGTAAGAGGAGCAGTTTCTGTCGGTGTGAATAAAAGGGTGTCGGTCGGTGTGGATAAAAGGGTGTCAGGCGGTGGCGGTGTGGGATTAGGATGAGATGGAGAATCGGTGGGAAGAGGATGAGATGGAGAGTCGGTGGGAATAGGTAGGATAGGTGGAGCAGGGTGATGGTCAAGTGGTTGAGAGGAAAAAGGGAACATAGTTTCATGGAAGATCACGTCACGAGTGGAAAAAATTTTGTGTGTGGTAAGGTCATAAACACGATAGCCCTTCTGACCTAATGGATACCCAACAAAAATACATCTTTGAGCACGTTGGTCAAACTTATGGTGAGGATGGAGGTTGGTAGCATAACACAAACAACCGAAAACCCGAAGATGCGAAAAATCGGGAGTTTGACAATGCAAAAGCTCATAAGGAGTTTTATGACCAAGAAGAGGTGTAGGTAAACGATTAATTAAATAACACGCTGTTTGTATGCTTTCCCCCCAAAAATGTTGTGGTAAATTGGCTTGAAACCGTAGAGCTCGACCAACATTGAGGAGATGACGGTGTTTCCGTTCAACAACCCCATTTTGTTGAGGCGTGGACGGACAAGAAGTTTGGAATATGATACCCTTGTCATCAAAAAAGGAACGTAAAGAGGTAAATTCACCACCATTATCAGCCCTAAGTGTTTTAAGCATGCAATGAAATTGTGTTTGGACCCAAGCAATAAAGGAACGTAACAATCCTTGTGTTTCGGATTTAAAACGCATGAGATGTATCCAAGTATAGCGAGAATAATCATCAACAATCGTTAAAAAATACCGAGCCCCTGAATGGGAATTGACTCGGTGAGGTCCCCAAATATCACAATGTATCAAATCAAAAGGTGCTTTAGAAGAAATAAAACTGGACGGAAAAGATAACCGAGTTTGTTTAGCAAGAGGACAAACGTCACATGTATGACTGGAATCAAATACTATTGATGGAACTTGTTTGGTTAAAGTTTGCAGAGGACCGGTAGAAGGGTGCCCTAATCGTTGGTGCCAGAGGGTGGAGTTGCGGCTAATGTGATGAGCAAGGCGAAGGTTGTGTTCTGGCGCCAAGTAGTAAAGCCCATTATATCGCTTGCCCAGGCCAATCGTCCTCCTCGTATCCATGTCCTGTATCACACAGAAATCAGGGAAGAAAATCACTATGCATCGTAATGCTTCAGTAAGTTTGCTAACAGATAATAAGTGAACTCGGAAGTTAGGCACATGGAGCACGCCATCAAGTTTAATGTGTGGGGTAACTTGTATAGAACCAATCGAGTCTATTAAGGCATGTCCTCCATTCGGCAATTGTACAGAATCCAGCATGGATAATGACTTCTTGTCAAGCAAATGAGGAGAAGGAGATACATGGTCTGTTGCCCCACTATCAATGATCCAATATAAAGTTTTCTCTGACAAGTCAGAAGAAGGTGTGATTGTACCTGTTGCATTTGCAAAATGCTGCGGATTACCATCAATGTTGCTCTTCTTGAGCATTGCCATAAGTTGATTATATTCTTCTGTGGTGAACTTTGGACCGTCACTGGACGTCGCCTTGTGTCGTGAGTCTACACCCTTGGTGGTCTCGGTCTCCACCGTGACTTGGTTTGCCGCAGGTTTTCTTTTATTTGGTGGCTTGACTGATTTGCCATGATACTTATGGCCAGGCGGGAAACCATACAGGTAAAAGCATCGATCCACGGTATGGTATTTTTGATCACAATATGAGCATTGAATGGTGTTTCCTTTTGATGCAGCAGTCTCCCTGTTACGGGTTATATTCATAGCATGCATATTTATATTGTTACGATTTAGAGATACCTCTACTTGCTTCTCTTGTTGGAGAACAAGGGAATATGCCCTCCGAGTGTCTGGTAGTGGCTGCATCAATAGTATCTGTCCACGTACTGCTGCATAAGAGTCGTTCAAACCCATCAGGAACTGCATCACCCTTTCTTTCTCATCTCGATCATTCATCTTCTTCAATCCCCCACAGGTGCAAGTCGGAGTTTCATTGTAGGATGCCAGTTCATCCCACAACGCTTTCAGTTTCGTGTAGTAAACCTGGATCGATTGTTGTTCCTGTCTGTGTTCAACGATCTCTCTCCTGATTTGATAAATACGTGAGTCGTTTCCTTGTGAGAAACGATCTCGCAGGTCAGCCCAAACATCGGCTGCTGTTGTGTAATAAGAAACGCTGCTCGCAATGTCGTCGTGGACTGAGTTGAGAATCCAGGCAAGGACCATATCATTGCATCTTTGCCATGATGCAAATTGTTTGTCAGTCTCTGATGGAGGGTTAATGGTGCCATCAACCATGCCAAGTTTATTTTTCGCGCTCAAGCTAATTCGCATAGCACGACTCCAGGTATTGTAGTTGTCTCCTTGAAGTGTTTTGGAGACCAAGATATTCCCAGGTTGATCCGAGGGATGTATAATAAAAGGATTCGAGACATCTGTGAATGTCTCCATAGGTTTTTGGGTGTCAATGGACGCCTTAGGTATTGGATCGCCCATGGTGGTTTAGGTGATGTTGTGTCTGTTAGGATTTGCGGAAGCTGTGTGGGTATTCAGAGTCACCAGAAACGGTGCTCTGATACCATGTTGAAAGGTAACTCGGCTAGGGTTTAGAAATATGAAGTCTGGGAATCAACTTTGAATAATTCTCATTCACTTACAATTGAGTACAAGACTTATATAATACAAGACTTATATAATACAAGGAAGTCTATTCTAGGAAGGAAACAAAGATGATTTACATTGATTCATACGGATCAAATCTACTCCTAATATCAAGGGGACGATATTGTCGTCCAATACACTACACTAAAAGTTCACTGAGCTGCCCGACTAGTGTCATTACAGTCTCAAACTCATATTCAAAAAGAAGAGTACAATTGCGGTAGTGTTTCGCCCAATCAGCAATTTAGTTCAACATAGTCCATAAATTAAAATCCTGAAAAAACAACTTGATCATATTTCAAATGAAGTGCCGATACAATTTTTTAACTCATAAGTCAATAGTAGCATCATCAAGAACCTAGTTTCCAGTCGAACCGCGTTCCCTCTAACCCTAAACACACAATTAACAACTGAAGAACCAGATGGATAATTCAACTAACAAATTTCCAACTGCCATTGATTATCACATTTTCCACCTCACATCACATGAATTCGCATTTACTACATTAACTGGAAGCGAAATGAAATGCTGGAACTGAAATCGAAACCAACCAACCTCCAATTCCCTTTCCTGCGAAAGCCTTCGCACCAACGACGAGTGTATCTGCAACCTGTGATTGGCATCCTGTAAACAGAAAGCAAAATTAGTCACCCAATCCTCACAAAAACACGAAAATCCATGCCGAATTGCGTTCCAAAATTTCCAAAACTCAACAGAGGGAAGGACGAAGAACATACGTGCCGAACGTCGACGTATCGTCTCTCAATCAAGTCGTGGATGTTGCCGTCGTGAAAAGGCACACCCTTCATTGAAGACGGAAGAGCCGAAAACCCGAAACCGAAACGCGATCGAGTGTACCGGTCCGATAATCTTCAGTAAGCTACTTGCAGAAGAAGAAAAGCTTCTCGATTCTCCTCCTTGTCCAATTTTCAGGAACACGAACACCGGTCTTTTCCTTTACGATTTTAATTTATTTTTTTTAACAAATTTATTTATTTATTTCTACTTTCTACTATCAAGTGAGATCGACGGCTGTGAGACGTCCGCGTGGTGTTTAACCACCGTTGATCACTTTTTTGGCGGTGATTAGTATGGTTGAGCCGTGGGTCACGTTGTATCGTCATCAGGAATACGGCATGTCGTTTTCGTAAGTCATGGTTTATGGACTCTACGACAAGGCTTGAGCTGCGTTTGAAACTCAGAGGATGGGCCGTTCTCTCTTGCGGGCTAAAGTGAACTTGGGCTCCAATTTCCATTACAAAGAAAATTTGTCTTCACATGAGATTTGGAATACTTTAGTGAGGAGTGGTTTTAATTTAAGTACCTGTTTTTGGACACCTTTGTTGATTTGGACACTCCAATTTACTCTTGGATCCCCTAATGCGTGTCTCCTAATACGTAGACACGCCTCACTAAAATATTCCAAATCACACGTGGCTTAATCCAAAACATGTGGCGTCCTACCTGTACGCACCCTCACTTGTTTTAAGGATGACTCCCTACCTTCATTTTGAGGATCTTTGGATATATTCATTTTTCTAAAAATCAATAACGGCAATAGATTAAATTGTTAGTTGTTAGAGAAGAGGAAGGTCCGTGGGATTTGAACTCGTACTCTAGTGCATAGACATGTTCGCTTTCCACCACTGCGGTAAAACATCATCTACGCATTCTAGACTTTTGGTTATAATAAAACAATTACATCATAGTCATCGTTTATAATAATTTCCCTTTAACTTACCCCTGCCCTTCACGCACGTATATTTCCTCTCCCTAACAATGCAAACCCAGTGGTCCCTCCCCCGCAAACGCACGCTCGTCCCGCTCAATTACATAACTGAATGCAAGAAAATATTTCTAATTTCGGAGACAAAACAACATCTCATACAACAAAAACCAAGGGGAATCACAATCACATGATTCACGACACACAAATATTGAAACACACATCGCTGTCTCGTATCATAAATGCTTGCACGCGACGTAAGACGTAAGTACATAGACATCAGGACAACAGTAACTCCTAACACACGTAATTTACATCCCCCTCCCCCAAAAACCACACTGAAATTAACCACAGTAATAACATCACTAGAGTCTAAAACACAACTTCGATAGGCGAGAGGTGTAAGCACCGCGAGGTGTGAAGCGATCTCGTGCTAAACTAACTGAAACAAATTCAAACCAATTGCGGTCAGTCTCTTTAGTTGCCGCAACGTAACCCCGTCTTCTCATGGGGTAAATCTGTCATTTCGCCATCGAGTAACAGTAAACAGTAACTACTCCTTACTCGCTGAAAACCCCATGTGGGTTTCCCTCTGCTCACTTGGCTGTCATGGATTGCATCTTTTGTTTCTGCACAACACAGGATGGTTGGTTTTGGGACCCCTTGTGGCAAGCTGGCAGCATGATGGAGCTGGAGAAGGCCTTCTTGCCGTGCAAAGCTGTACACCGAGAGAGAGATAACAAGTAAACACAAAAAGTGAGAGGAAAGTCAAGTGTTGGGACCTAAAAAACACAAGGGGCGTGCACTCTTCTCCTCTTTTGGTGGGGCCCCTCCCCTTCTTCTCTTTGAATTCACCCCGTCCCCATGCCAACGCATGCCATGCTCTCCTTCTTTCTCCCCCAGGTGCGCTTGTCACTTTCTCTTAACCCTATAAACAAATCGTTCACCACTTCAATCATTGAACAAATGCTTCATCAAGAGGGGTTTTGAGCTCGATTCTTCCTCTCCCGGGCCGCTCCCGCTTTCGCCACCCTAGCCGGAACCTGTTTCACGTCGTACGGCATCCGCAAGCAGCACATGTACACAGGACTTATTCTCCATAATCACTTTTAACTATATTACTAATTGACAAGAACTGATGATGAGTGATACAAAGTGCTTACTAGAAGCACTGCTGGAAGCGAGTGACGTATTGAAGCTCAGAGAGAGTCGAGTCCCAAAGCCTTGGCTTTGAGCTTCAACGATTTTAAGTAGTGGATTGCTTCATCCAGCACCACCATCGCATCCTTTCCCTTACCATCGGGAATTATGTTCTGCAGAATGTTAATGGTTTCGCGGATTTTTTCCTTTCTCATCTTCTTGTTGCTGGTAAAGGAATCCACTTCTCTTAATCCAGAACTTCTGTTGCAGGCACAACTGGATTCGGCATCATCCTCCAACTCCAGAGGTCGGTTGTGTTTCTTGGAACTCGCAGTGTCCATGACGGATCGTACATGATCATAAACTTCATCAAATAGCTTCCGCTTTTTATTCATTCCATCAGAACTAGCAACTTCTTCAAACCAATTTTGCTTGTCATGAACTGTCATTGTACTAGGGGAATGGCCTGTGCTAGTAACTTCATCGTCCTCGGTATAATCGCTATCACCATCTGAGTAGAGCAAGGCATTCAGTTCTTCGGTGTCTTCATGCATCTCACTTTCAGCACCATTTTCATCGTTTCCTTTGAATTCATCGGTCAAAACTGCTCCCGATAAATTTTTAAAATCTCTATCATTTCGAGGATCATCCCCATCCAAATAATAAGCTCCTTGTTGGAACGGATTCCAAGAAGTACGGCACCGCATGGGATTCACTATCCCAGAACTAAAGATCAAAGTTGCCTGATCCCCACAAGGATTGTTAACAAGGAGTCCCTTCTGTTCAAAGGCACTGTCTGCATTCGGCACAAATGTCTCCCCAGGAATTCCGTGATGGGCAGAAGAAACTCTATCTTTGAGACCATTGTCGGTGGCAGGCATGAAGGCCTGTCTGATACGGGGTAAGCAATAGAACGAGCCGTGAGGTTCATTTGGTCTGCCGACTTGTGGATGAGGCAACTCGGAAGATGCATATGGTGGCATAGTATTAGTGCCTAGTTTCCCATATGCAGAAACGAAGTTTTGTTGCCCCGAGCCAAGTGGAGCAACAATGGCATTCGGATCGGGTGGTTGCCCGCCAAGATGCTGCTGACGAATCCAGGTTCCAAAATTTTCACCCATCCAACCAAAACAACCACCTACAAGTCCAATCACAAATATATAAACTTCTAAAAACTCAAGAGAAATCCGAAAATACAAACCAAAGACAATAAACTACAATCCATCAAATCGGAAATATAAAACGTACCAGAAGGACGTATGTACAAACAGAAATAGTTGATTTATGTCTCACTTTCAGCAAGAATGAAATAAACTAAAATATCCAGCTCAACTTGAACACAATATACAGCAATCTTCCTACGTTACGGGTTTCAGCAAATGTCGAAAATATTCAGCCTGGAAAATACCCAACAATCATATATTAGGCACCATCAACCATTATCAAGCGCAAAAAACAGAACGAATAAACCCGAATTAACCCTTCAAATGACAGTTTTGGGATAACAAATAGCAAATTATGCTTGAGATTGACTAACCTGGCAATCCTGTAGAGGTTGAAAGCATGCTATTACTCTAACAATTATGGTGGCGCTCCCATCAATCCCATTTTCGTGTTTCAATGCCCGAAATCTTGTTTGGCTCGCTGCTTGGCACACCATAACTAAACAACTTCCCGGCACTTCAATTTTTTTAAAATGACAACTTCCAAACAACAACTATTGCAACAAACAGTAATACACTAAATCCCAAATCGAATCTGAGAAACTCTGAGCTGATTGACTGACACAAAAGTGAACCCGAAAATCGAAAGAGTGAAGGCTGATCAACTAGAACCAAACGGAGAAAACAAGAAAAGAGTAGATGAACTTAAGCTAAATTAACCAAATACAAGCAAATGAGAGGGAATTTAAACAGAATTTCAGCTAAAGATTTAGGCTTTTCGGATTCAAATCAACTGATCTGACGAACATAACAAGGAACGACGATGAAAAAAGTGGATCCCATGGAAAATATTCAGATAAATAGTAAGAAAATTGAAGGGTTTTCAGGAATTTGAATTTTCACTGCTCAGTAAAACGAAGAATTACAGAATTACTCTGCAGTAAAGGTTCAAAGAGATGACTTTACGAACAATATCAACAGAGAGACTCAACCACCACCGCATGCTGTTCTGGCTTTACCCACAGTACAAGTCTACGGATCTCCAACACCTTTTCCTTAATCCCCTGCAATGGAAAACGAAGCGACAGACAAAAAAATGTTAGCCTTTTCATCCCGGAAATTTTCCAGTTCATTTTCTCGGGAAACAAACAGAAAGTCGAGATCCAAAAACATGAATAAATCGACCAATCCGCCATCAAAAGCTGTGAAATCGAAGAGAAAACTTACAGCGCAGAAAACCCAATTCGAAAGCGAGATTGCTTAAGGGAACGAGATTGAATTACAGCGCTCCGGAAGCTTTCACAACAAGCAGGTGGGAGAGAGAGGGAGAAAATAAAGATTGCAGGCACAGTCGAAGGCTAAAACGTGAGGAGGGCACGGAGGCTGGGATTATATAGAAACGGAGTTTCCAGAAATGTCCCTGCTTGGGGGATCGAATTCTTTGCCCTTCTCTTTTTGCTTTTTCTATAATGGGGTGACCCCGTCCCGTCACCGACTCGTGGTTTTATCATCACCCCAACTGAGCGTGCCATTGGAGTCAGGTCAAATAGTCAACGACATTATTTGCGGTGTGTTAAAGACGTCGTTGGGTTCGAACGAAGCCGCGCCAGTAACTCTGGTTGGCTAGTCTCAGAGTCGGGACGCTTCTTCTGCATTGCACACGTGTCATGCTACTATACATTCGAAATTACCAAGATACCCTCCTGATTTTATTTTTATTAGAGCTTTGCCCTTCTCATTTTCATTTTCATAAGCTTTTTAGCGTGCTTGCCATTTTTAGTATAATTTTAAGTTTTCTTTTTTCTAAATAATAGATGTCTCAATAAAAAAACATCATAGGATAGTATAAAAGACAATTAAAAATGTTAATCAAAATCGGACGTGAATATCAAGAATAAAAATTGCATCTTACAAAAGATATAATGTCAGATAAATATCACACAGAAAACAAAATATAAATTGTGAGCCTTCGTAAAAGACCTTCGTCAAGAAAATCTCAAATGCTGAGAAAATAAACAATGAGTTTGATGTTAAATAATAATAGGGAATGGAAGAAATTGCATACACCATGTTAGAAAATAATTATGCGTTATGATTTATAGTATTTCATCCTTAATCATATAACCATAACTCAAGTTACAAAAAAAAAATTTATGATCTTTTTTTTTTTAACAAACGATACTATCTACACTAAAGAATGTGAGGGAGAAAATTTCAACATAACCTTATATCATCATTTGGAACAAGGTTTAGGACTCAAACTATAACACCGTGTAGTTATAATGTCATCCCTTAAATGTTGAGCTTTGAAAATCCTCATTTCTAAGAGCAAGTCCCGTTTTATGGTGGGGTAAGGGCAAGGGCAAAGCAATGAAATTGCCCTCATAAGTCCACTCGTTTGGAAAGAGGAAGAGTAAGGGCAATTTCCTCTTCGTCTCCCTCTCACTCTCCTCTCTTCCATCTTGCTACAAAACAATTGTCTTCACGGTTAGCACCAATAACTTTATAATTAGGCGTTTCTTTAATGTTAGCGTACTTAACATGAAATTTAAATACATCAACAACGAATAATTACTAAATATATGTTACACACGTGTAAAATTTGCTACATTTTTACTATTAAAAACCAATAAAATCGAGTTTATTTTGACCACGCATCATGAGAGTGAGAACCACTTCCTATTTTAGATAGCAACACGAATTCAAAATTAGGTGCTCCTCACTTTTATGTTACAAACCGTGGAAATGATGCAGAAAGAGCAAAAGGGATAGTAAAACTAAAAGAAGAACGAAAGGGAAAATTAGGCAAATGTATATACATGATTTATAAGGTAAAAAGGAGTTGGTATCCAATGTTTCACATGAACCCCAATTATTTGGAGCTTGACCATTCAAACCATACTCCACCTGACAATTGTATCTCATTTGCTAGTATTATCATCAATGGCCTACTCATTTAGGGTTGGCAGGTTAAGATGGCAATAGGTCTAGGGATACCCCGCCGTATATAGGGTACAAGAATACTTTTGGTTGATGTGACATATGGATATGTCTCGACCTTGAAAGTAGCCATCAATGGTTGGCCAGAACCAAGAGTGTATTCAGGTGCATTTGATTAAGCTTAATCAGCAAATGATTTAGAAGATGGTTGTTTTCGTAAAGGGATCATTTCCGAATCCCTTTCATCAAATTTATCAAATTAGTGGATTTTGAATCATTAAAATTTGATCAAATGGTCAAAGTTATTATAACTTTTAAAATGGGCCGGTGTTTGTAGTTATTGGATCAAATTTTAATGGTCTGAATCTCTTGATTTAGTGGATTTGATTGAAGGGATTCGGAGAGAATCAATTTCCGATATTTTCAAGTATGTGGTGCCATCTATGTTTGTTTTTTTTTTTTTTCATACACTATGTTAATTTTCATCGTTAGATTTTCTGCAATTTATTCAATTCAACAATAAAAACCTAAGAGAAGCGTGTGGAAGGTAAAAAAGGTTTTTGGATACCATAACCATTCCAAGTATTATCTCATCTTCAAATTATTTATAAAATAAAAAATAAAAATCTTGTTTGTTTATTTTTCTAACACTGAATAAAAAAATAAAAAATAAATAAATAAAAAAAAAAAAAACATAGGACCTCCCACATTTTTTGTTTATTGGTGAGCCACAGTTCGCATCCTTACCACTGGGCCACTTACTGTGATTGTGAAATCACTAACTTAAGATATATGTTTCTCTTCTTTGATCAGGTAGGAAAGTGAATTTCAAAATTGGAACCTTTTTGTTGTCATTTATTAGAAAATTTGATTTTATTCATTCATAAAAGATGGTTACAAACTACAAAGCGCTAGATGCAAGTGTGCCCTCGTTAAAAATTTCTCAATAAAAAAAGAGAACTATTATTGGCACTCCAAAAATCTCATTCTACACTTCTTACAAGTGTTTTTTTCTTTCTAAAAATAGAAAGTTTGGAGTGCCAATAACAATTCCTTAAAAAAAAACCCTCAAAGTAAAATTTAAACAAAAAAAAAAAATTCCTATAAAGAAAAAGAGTATAACAACACACACATACAACTATAAACCCATAAGCAAAGAATAAAAATGGAAATGCTACCATCCTCGAGAGACAACTTATGTAAAATAAATTTATCATCACGTGATGTCTCGATGAAATAATAAAATATCATGTGTTGAAGAACTTACACTCGTCATTATTTTCTTTATTTTATTAAAACAAAACACCATAATAAAAAGATATAAACTGTTTAAAAAGTTTAGCCACTCTAACTAGCAAAAAGAAATTCAGAAATCTTGTGACATGCTCTCCAGATTCTTCACTATTACCCATCCATCCCATTGCACTTCCCATTAGCATTCATCGGTGCCACCATATCAACTGCATCAAGTTCAAGGATTATCTCCTAAAACCCAAATAGCCGCAATCTAAAATTCTTAGGTCTCGTTTGACAGCTCGTATAAAGAGTTGAATACAATTTAATAATATGAACCTAGTTTATTTAGTGTATTTTTGTACTAAATAGCCAATACATAATGACATATCAAATGAGGCCTTACAAACAGCAATAAGCTTTCGTCTACCATGAATTGTACAAGCTATGGATTTGTTTGGCACTATCCGCCATAAAACAACAGTAATAAGGTAAGATTATATTTGCAAGTGCTGAATTGTTTTGGTGATTAGGGCCTTGTTCTTTAGCACACTGCATCTCGAGCTCAACCCCTTGCTCTTCCCTTATGTAGTTTATCGCTTGTATTAAAAAAAATTATAAATCGATATTATTTATATTTAGGGATATGAGAATTTTGGCTAACTCTCACAATATACTAGTTATAATAATTTGGTATTGATCTTGTCATCAATGAAATCCGAACTTAAAACTTTATTCTTACAAGCGAAGAATAATATTACTATACCACCATAATATTAAATGACAATAAGATTATATTGATCCTCTCATAAGAATATATTCTCATGATTGATATAATAATATTGTGCTAAACTATAAACCCTAATATACACGTTTGCATATTCTCGCTCTCACACTTATTTTCTCGTTTTGGGGTAACTTCTATCGCATCCTCTAGCATTAGTACAACAAAAGCACATCAACTCAAAAAAATTGTGATCATAAAACAGGATTTTGCTTTACTTGTTAAATAAAATGCTCGAGACAACCGGACAAATAATAAATCAAAGTATTGCCTTATTTAATAAAATGCAAATTTTTCATAGGATTCTAATTTGATATGCGACTCGCTTTATACAACCAGACCAGGGCCTGCAGTTAAAAAACATGTAGGAAAAAAGAAGTGGAGCAATCAAAGAGAACTTGTGCCCTAGACTCTAGTGCCGACTGTGGAGAGCCAGGCATGGCATTTGGTCGTATCAAAAATATAATTATAAATGGTAGACCCATGACTTGATCACTCGAAAGAGATCTAAAGCACGGGTAAGAAGATCCGTATTACCTAAGTATATATGTATTAAGCTTATTTAACTGTCAATTATATACAGGCTTTCACGCCCTCTTGTTTGGAGTGGAGGGAACAAATGGCCACGCCCAATCAAGTCCTTCCCTCCCCCTCCAATCTCATCGGGTCGACCCTTTTTAGTGGCACTCAAACACTCTCCCATGTACAAATTACAACATGAGATGTAAAGCAAACCTTAATTAAATAATAAATATATAAGGAAAAGCAAGGTTTCTTTTGTCCCGTGTTCATCTAAAATAACAAGAATGTCGAGTCTGATAACGTGAATTTGTTATTAAATTTGGTATTAAAGTGATTGATTAATGATAGGGTTTAAATTCAGTGGGTATTAGTACTTGATATTTATTCTCAAAGGAATAGTATGTGAGGGTACATTAAACACGTCCTAAGCTTTCAAGTCAATAGAGCACCCCACTCGGCTATGAGCAGCTAGTTAACAACACAACGGAGAATGTACAAGTATTTTTTTTAAAGAAGAAGAAATATTTGCTTTCCTCCGCACGTCTTAAAGCTTTATAATCTTTTAAGAATAAAAATGTTGAATGGTCGAATTAAAATGTAACAATGTGTCAATGACAAAGAATAATTGTTGTGGATTGACCACTTGACTAAAGTCTCTTGCAACACAAATTGTTTTCCTTTTCCTTTTCTTTTTCTTTTTATTTCGTTTTTTAAATTCAAGCTTATACGGATGATTCTTCAATATTTCAGCTCAGTCATCACTGATAGTGGACCCTCCATATTCTATGGATGTTCATCATGTTTTTCTCCCTTTTTTCCAAAAACACATCTCTTATCCTGTATATATTATCTTGATCAAGTATATATTCTGTGAACTTTTCTAAAGTTATTCAGCTAAAGAGCTCACGGGTGAACACCAAGCAGAATCATGCATCTTTGAATGTTAATTGGTCAAATATACCTTTTTCGTTTTTCTAAAGTATACATGCTAGGATGAACATTTGAGTTTGATAAGGTGAGTTCAATTGTTGAGTTTAATATGAGTTTGATTTTTATCTGAGTATAACGCTAAAAACTATGAAACGACATCACTACAAAAACAATGTTTTAAGGATAAAACTCAGATAGTCTGATTTTTATATACATAAATCAGACTTGCAAAAACTAGTGTAAAATACCTTAACGTCTTGTTTATGTTCGTTTAAGTGCTTGTCGCGTTCAAAATTAACACCCAATGAGATGAAAATGAGCAAATATACGGAGGGATTTGAGTGTAAAGGTCTTGATTAACAGTCTAATAAAAATATTTTTTTTGTTATAACTAATATGTAAAGGTAGTGTTGGTGTACATGGTTTTATGATTGACATGAATGATTTGTTTCAACAGTTAATCATATGCATATACTTTTAGGTTTAACTTGCCTTCAAATCATATATAGCACAAATCTCATAGTTATGGTGAAAGCAAGATGAGTGCTGTCAAGCATGATAGATCTTGAACTGTTTTTGGTTCATGTATCAATTGTGGAGCAAGTTACAATATCTTTTTTCGATATGCACCGATGGATCGTCAAATTTCGGAGTAATTAAGTTCATTGATCACGTGGAATCATATTTGACTATGCAATATTGATTTAGTTTGACAGCATAACATTTTAGATTGCTTCATATATATAATTTTACAGTATTATATATTAAGGACATGTATATAAATGCTTTTAAAATAACCACAAACGCTTCTAATAGTGTTTGGCCGAAAAAAATTAAAAGTGCATATGCTTTAAAAAAAAATGCTTTCATAAATCATTTCGAGTGATTTTTCAAGAAGTACTTGCATTTCTTCAAAAAAATTATGTTATTCTAATAGCGGCGCTACTTATATATTGACAACTTGAAAAATAAAACTTTCCTCTGACACGTGATACGTATACCATCTATATTTCGGGCACAATAAAAAAAATTCTGAGATGGAGAGTTTCTTTTGATGACCATTAATTGGCAGATTAACATAATAAGCTATATTTGAGTCCGGTGGGGAAGCGTGGGACATAAGACCATGGAGCCATTTGGTTGTGCATTCTCCAACAAACACATCCACGCTTGGAAAGCAAAAACAATACTCTCTCCACCAGCCCGCACTCAAAGAATCATATGCTCTTCTTTTTGTTAAAAATAAGAACCCAAAACCCACAACAAAAAAATAAAGGAAGAACAAAAGGAGGGAATCCATGCCAATTGCTAATTTGCTGTTGCCCTCCCCTCCTCCTCCTCCCATATTCTATGGCAACATACCACCCACTTTCTTAGACTTTTTCCACTCTCACTTTAGATGAATGCACTAATTATATACTTTACCAAAAAGAAATGTCCCATTATTTAGAAAGTGTCAACCCTCTCCATCTCTTTGTTTAAGTTGGTGTTTTTATAAGTTAATATAAGTATTAGTAGTTCGAGATCGCACGATTGAATTTTTAGTAGGTGTGGTTAGTCTTGAAATTTACATCATCAAACACGTGCAGCCAAGCACGCTTCCATCACAAAAAAAAATAAAAAATATTATGATGGGCAAGTTTCAATTGTCTTCTTCCAAACCCTAATTATTGGGTCCTTCTGATGTAAGCTTTGATGCTTATAAGTCATGTTTTCATACCTAATTATTAATCATTTGTAGTTAAGTGACGTTTTTATGAGAAGCATATATAAAAACTCTCATTAAAAATTCAAGCTTGAGATATTTTTTATTTTTTATTTATCCATGGCACTAATAAACACTTGAAAACAAGACAAAAAGTCATAGTTTAGATGTGATTGTTACGTTCTATCGTTACTAATTCACGTATTATAATATAAATAGATTAAAAACTATGCATGTCAGTGCAACAATCGCATTAAACATTTTTATTCAAGACATACAATATAAGTATTTTTATTTAATTAACAGAATTTCGCAATAAGATATTTGCTTGAACTATCAAGCATGGTTTGAAATATCTTGTTGAACGTCTATGTTCCTTCGATGGCAAGAAAATAGAAACTTTCGCATTAGAGTCTTATAGATAGGGATAGGCAACGGTTATGACGGGCGGGTAACCGCGATTATTTACCCATAACCGTTTAAGATTTTACCCGCATAACCGTTTATCCGTTGGGTATTTACATAAACAGGTATACCCATACCCATAACCGTTTATAAACGATTAACCATACCCATAACCGCATACCCATTTACCCATAACCGCGTACCCGTTTACCCCGTTTACTTTTTTTTGTTACCCGTCTACCTATTTTTTTAACAACTTGAAAATTAAAAAAAAATTGTCATAATTTTTTTTTTTTAACTATTAAATACCGTTATAAGTACATTTAACATGTATTTTTATATTAACGGTAATATTATTTATAAATATATGCGATGTCTCCCAATTATTTGATGGTCAATCTATTACAAGAATCATGCATGGTTGTAGGTTAATTAATATTCTTATATACACATATATATATATGTATGTATGTATGTAAGTACAAATCAGTCTGCTAATAAGTTAATTTGATAAATATTTAGATTTTTATTTAGAAACATATGTTCATCTATCCAAACCATTTAATCGATTTCTAATTTTGGGGTCATATATAAATGTATATATATATGTACGCATCATTTGATAATAACGTGTTTCTAAATGTTCAAGGTAATCATTATCTTGAATTTGTCAAAGCTCCAAAAGACTCCAAAACAAAACTGTCGAACACTCTAATGTTTTAGCACATTCAATCACATATATTAAACATTAGCCCGTTCTATCAACTATATTTTTTTTCTCAAGTGAGGTATATACATACATTCATATATTATATGGCCCTTTATAACCAAATATATCTCGGGATACTAAACCTAGTTAGAAACTTTTTTTTTTTTTTTTTTTTTAAGTTTTACAAATATTAAAATAAACGGTTAAATGGGTACCCGTTTATAACCGCGGATAATACCCATAACCGCTTATTTAAATTTCACGGGTAAACGGTTATACCCATAACCGTTTATTTATCTAAATGATTACCTATAACCGTAACTGTCAAATTTAAATGGGTGGATAACCTGATTACCCATAACCAATGGGTATTTGTCCATCCCTTCTTATAGATGTGATGATGAAGAGATAAACTTATCATCCACCCACTAGCTAGAGCTAAGTGTTCAAATGGAGAGAATTGTTGGTGCCCGTTTAGGCAGCACTACTCTCTACTTATATGGTATTTGAAATTTCAGAACCAGCGAGTGAAGTATTCCTGGACCCAACACACCACAAATCCCTTGAGCATTAGGTATCTCGAGTCAAAAATAAAACAGTAACTCCATATATGGCCATGGATGAACCAAATAGGGATGGTTGCAAACTTCGATTTTATGTAGTAGAGCATCATGACATGGTTTAGGGCTTAGGGTAACTAACATGTTTTTTTTGGTGTTTTTGGAAAATATAATTGAAAACTCATTTGATAATTATTTCTAGTTTTAATTTTTTGAAAACTAAAAATTGAAAGCCAAATTTTGAAAACTCAAGAAAGTCGTTTTCATTTTCTGATTTTCAATTTTCTTAAGAATCCTAATCCTTTAAGGGTTGGGATCCCCATTTTTTTAAATGGGGATCGTTGTGGACCCACACCACATCGAATTTTAACAATTCGAACCGTCTATTTTTCAAGTTGCACCTCTTAGATCATTCCTGAAAAATATTATCCAAATTGAAAATATTTGAGGCGTCTAATTGAGTTAAAAGAAATTGACGAATACTTTGTTTTATAAGAAACAATGAAATTTCATTATGATAATTAAATAGGCAAATGGTTTCAAATTGAATTAAATTTTTGCAAGGATGATTAATGAATTGAAGCTTACAAAATATACGGTTCAGATTGTTGCAATTTGATCTAAAGTGAGTCTCACAACTAATCCCTTTTTTTTTTTTTTAAATGGATCCATTCCCTTAAAGGGCCTATATATATATATAGTTAGGTTTTTTTTTTTAGGACAAACGAAATTATTTATGCTAAGGGGGAGGGGTGGACTTAGCATCACAATGGGTTAGCAATAATATGATTCAAATTCGTCTTTGACGATAATCGAATCTAAGACCTCTCACTTACAAGTGAAGAGTAATATCACTAGATCGTACTACCAAGTAGCATTTCTACAGTTAGTTGATAAAGTGCGATTCATTGTGGTTTCTTGTAAGGTAGTAATATTAAGCAATCTAGTGGGAAACTTTTCTTTTGTGGACAAAGGGGAAGGCATTATAGACTAGTAGCGCACTGATTACTAATTACCGCTAATTAAGTTGTAATGAATTGCACCGTGCGTGCATTTCTAAGTAATAATTAGGGTAACACCAATGTGACATATATGGCTCATGCTTCCACATAACTTGTATGCTAAGGTTGAAAATTGGTTCACGAGACATGATTTGGCTGTTTAGGGTTCACATGTTTTCGCCCAGGTAATTGTAAAATTCCACATCTGGGTTACTTTCTGTTAATTAGGTTCGGACCACTAAGTCAAGGTAATCCACCCGTAGTAGTGCTGTAATTATCATAAATTTGACCCATCAAAGTAAACACCTATTAGGCTAATCCCCATTCAGACACAATAATACATACATGCATAATGTATGAAGAATGTAAAGGGTGAAAAAAGGAGGAAGAGAAATGTAGATTGTGCGTTTATTTAGAAATATTTTTAAAATGATTGAAAATGTTTTTTATGAGAATATTTTTTAAATTAATTTTTAGTAAAAGTGCAAATGAATTTTGAAAAAACACTTAAAGTGTCTTCTACTGCAAAAAGTATATAACTGGTGATTCTTGTAGGAAACTAAAATGTTTTTGGAACCCACAAAACACTTCTACTAGTTACGTTTTCGATTATTTTAAAAATATTTCCAAATGAGCTTTACGTAGAAGTGACAGTGACAGTCGGATGGTCTATGTGGGAGTGGCAGTGACAGTCCGATGGGTGAAATAATTATTATATTGAGTTTCATTAATTTGTGATTTTCACCAAGGGTAGCCACACATATGATCTAAGTCCAAGCTCATCCTACAAATGAGCCGAGCCAAGCCAACAAAAAGCTAAAGTTCGATTTCAAATGAGTTGAGTCAAGACTGAGCAAGGAAATTTTTAGTTGAGCGGGACGTGAATTTAGAACTGGTTTGATATAGAAATGTTTTTATAAAAAGAATAAGTATAAAAAAAAAATAAAAAAAAGCCTAAGCTCAAAATAGTATTTGATAAACATTTAAAATAGCTTATTTTCACAATTTTTGATGAAAAAAAAGCTAAAAACGTGAAACAACAAAAATAAATTTATTCTTACAGCATAATAAAAACAATTTTTTTTTTCAAAATACGACAATACCAAATCAACCCTTGGCTTCACTCTGCTCATTTACACACGTATATCATTTACTTGGGTCGTTAAAGGGCTTTTGTTTTTGAAAGAGACGGCAGTGTTTTGTTGACGCCTCAAATCAAGCTTTAATTGTAATAGTATACGCTTTTTTCTTATTGATAAGAAACTTCCTTAATAAATATAATAATAAACTAAATAATAAACATGGGATTAAGGACAATATAGTAAAATTAAAATATACTTTAACCAAGTTAACAGCTTCAACACATGCTCCATTCTATTGTGATAAAAAAAAACACATGCTCCATTCTAGAATTTTCTTCTTACTTTAATGCCCAGTAAAAACAACAAGTAGTGCATTACACTAATGGTTAGATTTTTTTTTTTTTCAACTCATTTCAATATCGTGTTCAAACTTTCTTATCTTATAAAATGCAATGATTTTATCTTAAAAATACCCTATATCAAAAAGGAAACTAATGAAAATAATTTGAAATTTTTGAGATTTAACGAAAATAAAAAAATAAAAGGTAAAGTGAATAGTATCAGGATTGACTTTTTAGTGTAAAAATATGATTTTTCATTAAAATGAACAGTACGGCAAGTTTTTCGTTAAAGTTCTTATATTAAAAAATGAAGGGTAAAAATGTAACTAGAACTTGTCCAAATAGTAAAATAAGATTAATCACTGACCTTGCAAGCAAATACGCCAAAAGATTGGAAGATTTTGAGAAGATTAAAATAGGAGAGATGAATTTAAAAAGGGCAGAAAATCTAAATGCCAGACAACCAAATCTCCGTACAGCAACAAAACAGCAGACTTTATAGGAAAAAGCTAGTCACGCGACTCCCAAACTTTAATTAACAAGCCGTCTTATCTCCCCCCACCAGTGTTGCTCATTGCTGCCACCATTTTATGTACTGTTCTCAACTTAACTGCCTACGTGGCAGATTTAGGACTGGTTTGGTATTGGTGTGTTTTGAAAAAAAACTGTTTTTACTGTGCCATAAGAATAAACAGTTCTGAAATAAAGCAGCAGAGTGTTTGGTAAACTTTTTTGTAAAAGTGCTTTTGAAAAAAAAGAGCAATATTATAGTGTTTGGTAAACTTTTATGTAAAACCGATGCAAAAAAAACCAGTTTTTCAAAGTTAGGTTTTGCAACTTCTTGTTTTTAGCTTTTTTTCATCCAAAACTGTGAAAAAAAACTGAAGCTGAATGTTTACCAAACACAAAAACAGCTCCCAGCTTTTTTTTATACCAGCTTTTTTCAAAATCACCACAGTACCAAATCAGGCCTTAGGAGGGTCACGTACGCTCGAAGGAGCTCCCAAGTCTCAACCCGTAACACTACATGACATACATTTATTAAATATTCGAAGCAAACTTTTAGCATGTAAGAAGCATTCATTAGACTGATAACGCCACCAAAATTATACGTCGGTTATAAGAGATAATCTCTCGTTACGCTTGAGAGCAACTTACATGACACGCCACATCTTGTACGTATGAAAATAAAACCAGTCATGGAAATAGTAACTTTTATAACACAAAGTTACTGCTGCTACATCATTTTGTATCAATGACATAATGTCATATCATGTGAAATCAGCATGATAATGTATTGTTTATACACAACGTCATAGTGGATCTGTATCTGTTTCATAAAAAAAAGTTCACCATGTAGATTTCCTTTTTGGGCCTTTTATGAGTTTTTCTTGGCATATTTTATCAGCTTGATCCCTAAAATAGGCAACGACCAACATTATCCCTAAATTTTACTACCGCAAATCAATGTAATCCATGTCGTTTAATCCTTGAAGTAATAGATCCCACATGTAAATCTTGTTGTGTGGGGTCACTTGTGAGGAGACGTGTTGGAGAATAAAATCATATATTACCATATGACATAATAATACACAATTAATATATGTGATATTTTACTTGTAATGTCATCGATATTTTTTATGATAAAATTCGACATCAAACGATAATTGGTTAAGTTGAAAATATCACTGGTGATGGACTATGGTAAACCTTAAATGTCCATCATGTGTACCACATAACGCTGTATCCGTGACACAGTCCGCACAGTAGCAATGCTTATACCGAAAAAATCCTTCTCGTCACGCCCGGATAAAGACGTTACAGGTGGGTGAGGATTAAGGTGACAGCGAGAGGAAATGATGAGCGTGAAAAGCAAGAGGGTGCTGTACGATACGCACCGTATCAGCGTCGGGATCTAGTCGCATTGGGCGCATGGGGAGAAGAAAATTAAATAGGCGCATGCTTTGGGCTCGTGGTTCCACAACAAGGGGAGGAGGGTTTTTTGGTCAAACCATAGTTAAATGGGCTTTTCAGGCAAGCCTCTGCTCTGCCGTCTGTTTTTTTATGTTCGGCAGGGGGCCCGCATGGGGAGTTGGTCAGATGCCCGCCACGTGGCGTAGAGAATGGGATTATCGGAAACGGGGCCCACCGCATCAGCGGGAATTATTGCGGACGCGTTAGCCGCCAGTTAAGCGTGCTTTCTAGCGTGTGAGATTCTACCCTCTTTGCATGTTTTGCGGTAATTTTTTATTATTTTTGGGTTTAGTGCCTTGTGTTTTGGAATTTCGCGTTTTGACCCCTGGTCTGCTTTTTTTTGGGATTTTTCATTTTCACCCCTAACAGCTCCTAGGTTTTCTGTATTTTCACCCAACACGGTTTCCAAATTAATGTCCTTTCTACAAACACCATGATTTTTATTGAACGTTCTTCACGGATCTAAACATTTAAGTGATTCACTATCTATGGTTCGTAGTAATTGCACATACGATGCATGCATAATTTATCTTACGACTTCGTATGTACGGAAAAGTAATTCTAAACTATCTTCATCAGAAAAAAAAACAAAAAAACAAAAACTAGTAAACAACTATAACATATATCACAAAACTAAATTCTAGTACATCTTCTCCTAAACCCTTTTTTAATCTTCATCAAAAGCCAAAATTTACCTAAATCAAAATACTTTTAGGTCAAAAGTTTTAACTATATTTTAAAAATTCCTAATGACTAGTTGTTGCCAAATTGTTAGAATATAGTACACCCAGGCTTTATAGTTAAGTAGCTCGACATATTCACATTCCTTAGGCCACGTGTTCATATTAGGCACGCATGCATGTTTAATTCATGAATCTGTGAACCCAAACAAACTAATTAGGTACTTGTTATTGACTTTTTTTTTTTTTTTACATATTTTGTTCTTTTTCTCCCACTAAGCTTGATGATTGTTTGTCAGGTACCATATCTATGCAATGCCAAACCCTAATTATAACATGAAAAATGAGATCAACCTTGAAAGTGAAACTGCAATTTTATATAAATATACCAACAAGTCATTCCATTGACAACTGCAATTCAACTTCTCTACCACATTAATATCTTACATCCTGGTTCGCAGTTAACAAAAATTTTTTAGTCAAAATGGTCTCTAAAATTAACATAATTTTTATTTTGGTCACTAAGATTTAGAATTGATAGAACTGATTCTTAAGTTTGTCCTTCATCAATCATTTTGGTCAATCAGTTAAATAAGGATAAAATAACAAAAATACCATCAATTTTTGTTGTATCATTTTGGCCCATTGCTTATTAAGTTGAGAGTATTTTTATCATTTTGGTCCATATTTAATAGAGATTTTTCATGGAATGATCAAAATAATTGATGATTGACAAACTCAAGGATTACTTCTATCGATTTCGAATCTCAAGAACTAAAATGAGAAGTTATACCTTATGACCCATTTTGGATAAAAAAAAATTTTCAAAAGTACAAATAAAAAAAAAAAAAAAAAAAAAAAAAAAAAAAAAGCTTTAACAAAATTGTTCTCTCAGTCACTAAGTGATCAAAAAATGTATGATCACTTATCCTTATATTTGATAGGAAGGATGACGAATAAATAAATGTACTTTTAATGTTTCATTTTCAACTATTAATACGAAACTAAATAATGTGTAATTATGAGCCTTTGATCATCAAATGATCAAGAAAACGAGACTTATACGGTTAAACCAAAATAAAAGGATTGGGAAAATCGAGTACAAAGCCCACCAATATTTATGGTTGAAAAGAATAATGGTTAAGTGCCAGGGCATGAGTGAATAAATAGACAAAAATAATGAGCTTTAAATGAAAAGGGTAAATTGCGCATGGGGTCAACCCATCCAAGTCAGAAGAGAAGAACCTAAAAGTACCACTACGTGGTGAGTAATAGTGATCAAGTGCTTTATTAACCGTGATGCATGATGCATCAGATTCTACTGGATCCTCCACCTCAGTATTTTACACTGGTCCCAACAACCGAGTTCAACACATGAGAGGCTTTGGATTTAATGTTTCGCTAGTGAGTCTGTTTAACTGTGGTTACCGTTAGAATAAAAAATTTTGTAACCTCTTTTGAGTCCGAAAAGAGTAAATAATAGTAACTTTAACTTGCCATCAATTGTTTTTCGTTTTTGTTTTTTAATACACCAGAGTTCAATAACCTGTTCAATTTTGCTTTATTTTTTATTTTTTATTTTTTGCTTGGAGACATATAAAATGTTGTCATTTGAAATTTTTTTTTTGGACGAAATGGTAACAATTTTAATCATATTTTTTTTCTTTTAGTGTAATGATATATTTTACAATAAGAAATTTTAACATTAAAAATTAATACAAATATTAAAGTTAATATTTGAAATAACATTCAAAAGGTCCTTAATGTAAAAAAAAATTAAGAAAACATAAAAGGGCAACTTAATCAAACTAGTTATCATCGCACTGGTAGATTTCAGGGCAAGACAGACGTGAGAAGAAACAACAACAAATGCATCTAAGTTATGAAATCATAATGTGGTCAATTGATTCCATAAATAAATAATGGATTGTTGTGGTAGTTAAAGTTTTTTTCTTCAACGCATTGCTTATTGTGTTCAAACGTTCTTAATTTTCTCAATCTATCTTATAATAGTAATATAAATTATAATAGGAAAAAAATTGATACCCATAGGAAAATATGTTTTACTTACGAGAAATGATAAACACGTTATTTTGGCCTCTCACATATCTTTGTTTAATTCAGATCGTTATTTTCATTTGACTATTTAATCTGATAACTAAAACATATAAACAAAACACATGAAAGGCTTATAAAGGTGTGTGGACATCATTTCCCTCTGTTTTTGTATCGAGACGTCAAACTCCACTCTATTACAGATTTGCAAGCATGGAATAATATTTTGAAGAAGAAAAAGGCAAAGAAGGCCAATGGAAAGAAAATTATGTGGTTTCGTGGTCCATTGGTGTCACATTGTGGTGTTAACTTGTTTGATTGTCCGTTGTGGAATTCTAATTACCTTTCCATCTCTAAATTATGGATCAATTAGACCCATCAAGATAAAGTTTGTGGGCCGTTTCGAGACATGCCATTCGATTCGTTCGAGTCGGTAATAGGGACTTGCCAAAACACAAAAGGCAACTTTCGGTAAATTCGGCTTTCTAGTTTCTAAATTTTACTATTCATTTATCAGATTTTAAATTCGACCCGTATTTGATTTTTTTTTTAATTATAATTACTTAGTTTTGAGAAACAATGAAGTTGAGAGCGTTTATGTGTTTCTAGTATCAGTTTCTGGCCAAAATGGGCCGTTTTCTCAGTTATGAGATGCGTTTTCCTCATTGAGCTTAATTACCTTTGTCGAACTCAGGGAAAGTCTCCTGAAATCTAATTATTTGACCTAAATGTATTTTTTTTTTAATAGATTAGGAGCATTTTTTCCACCGGGTTTTTATTAACTTGATGAGATTTTGACGAGGCACTTATTTTGAGTTGGTCATAGCCTTGTGTGCATTTTCTACTACTTATGTCCTGAAGATGTTAAGTATCAACATGGTGCATTAACTCACCATTTTCTACCTTGTCTATGAGTTTGTCCCATTGGGTTTTACTATAGCCAGGCTTGGGTGAGACTTTCTTCTACATGCTATCCCCATTAGAGACTCGCGTTTGCCATTGTGTCAACGATAAAAGACGACTTCGTCAACTACTTTTACATTTGCCTGAAGATTTGATGCACCGACTACATCTTTCTTACTAAACTTTATATTTCTTGTAGACAAATAAATCTGCTATATTTACTATAAATACAGACACAAAACATGAAGAATCATATCATAAAATTCCTCAATTCTCTCTCTCTCTCTCTCTCTCTCTCGATTCTGTTGTCTATAAAATGGGTCTACAACAGTCGTGAGATTGTACCAAAACACATTTGGACCTGATGGGCTCGAGACCCTGGATTTGATAAGGTATATAAAGAATGATGGGCTTCAGCCCAAAACTAGGCCCTAAGGTGGTGCCACGCTAAAACTTGGGCCAAGTAACGAAGTTAATAAATTTATGGACCCAATAGCAGGGACACAATAGTAATTTAAGCAGCCAGATCAGCATCAGAAGGTCCCTTGAAATCAAACGACAACCAGGCCCGCCTTTTCTTTCGCTATATATTCGTGGTTCGCGGTTAACAAATTTTTTTTAATCAAAATGGTCTCTAAAATTAACATAATTTTCATTTTGGTCACTAAGATTTAGAATTGATTGAACTGATTTCTAAGTTTGTCAGTCATCAATCATTTTGGTCAATCCGTGAAAAATATCAGTTAAATAAGGATAAAATAACAAAAATACCATCAATTTTTTTTGTATCATTTTGGCCATTGTTTATTAAGTTAAGACTATTTTTTATCATTTTGGTCCATATTTAATAGAGATTTTTCATAGAATAACCAAAATGATCAATAGTTGACAAACTCGGGGACCACTTCTATCGATTTCGAATTTCAAAAACCAAAGTGAGGAGTTATACCAATTTTAGGAACCATTTTGGATTAAAAATATTAATAATAAATATAAAATTGAAAAAAAAAAAAAAAAAAACCTTCACAAAATTATTCTCTCAGTCACCAAATGATCAAAAAATGTATGGTTACTGATCCTTAGATTTGATATGAAGGATGACGAATAAATAAAGAGCAAAATGTCCATTTACCCCTTGAACTTTCACTTAACTTTCGATTTCCCCCCTAACTTTTCTATTGGAAAATTAAGGACTCAAACTAATTTTTTTAGCCGATTTGCCCCATACCGCTAGTTTTTCATATATTCCATTCATATTTTTGTTAAGTGAGATAATGTGCACAACATGTGAGGGTAGTTTTTCACTCTTAAAAATGTTTAAAAAAGTGAAAATAAATAAAAAAACGAAACATTCCCTCTATTTTTTCCCGCTAATTCCTATCCTCAATTTTACTTTTCCCTCTCATTCCTATGCATGAGAAATGACATATGGTGTTATTGTCTTCTTAAGTAGCTAAGTTAGTCTTTTTCTTGAAGCATGTACTACCATTTTTATTTTCTCTAACTGAATGTTTGTGCTCTTGTTTTGATAACTAAAACCTTATTTTGCTTGTGTTTGGTTAAGTGGAATGCCCATATTTTGTAATCGAGATTCTATGGGTTATATACCTTATGGATGGTAAAATCTCTTATGTTTTCCAACTTTTTAAAGATCATTTTGTGGAATTGTATTAGGATTTTTATGACATTATGAAAAGTATGTAATTATCTTGAGCATTTTTTAAGAGTATTATGAACATGTTTCTTATATTAATGCATTGCTTTGAAGAAAATAACACCATGAGCATTTGTCAAATTATTAATTTGTTAGAGAAAATAAAAATGGTAGCACATGCTTCAAGAAAAAGACTAACTTAGCTACTTATGAAGACAATAACACCATATGTCATTACTCATGCATAGGAATGAGAGGGAAAAATAAAATTTTGGATAGGAATTAACGGGAAAAAATAAAGGGAAAGTTTTGTTTTGTTTTGTTTTGTGTTTTTTAGTTTTTTAATCATTTTTAAGAGTGAAATGAGTTAACTATCCTCACATGTTGTGCACATGGTCTCACTTAATGAAAATATGGATGGAATATATGAAAAACTAACGGTAGGGGGCAAATCGGCTAAAAAAATTAGTTTGAGTCCTTAATTTTCCAATAAAAAAGTTAAGGGGGGAAATCAAAAGCTAAGTGAAAGTTCAGGAGGTAAATCGACAGTTTACTCAATAAATAAATTTATTATAATGTTTCATTTTCAACTATTGATATCAAACTGAATAGTGAGTAACTGTGAATCTTTGGTCATCAGGTGATCAAGAAAACAAGACTTATATGGTTAAACCAAAATAAAAGGACTGGGAAAATGGACTGCAAAGCCCACCAATATTTATGGTTGAAAAGAATAATGGTGAAGTGCAAGGGCATGAGTGAATAAATAGACAAAAATAATGAGCTTTAAAAGAAAAGGATAAATTGCGCATGGGGTTAACCCATCCAAGTCAGAAGAGATGTACCTAAAAGTACCACTACGTACAATGATGGGGTGATAGTCATCGGAAAAGGATCCTCTCCGGAACATTTTCCTCAGGATCCTCGCCGGACCATTTTCCTAAGGATCATAGGGATTTGGTGATCATAACAATTTATTGTATTTTGTGCAGTCAAAAATCATTTCAAAATTTAAATTTTAAAATTAAATATAAATAATACCTAACGAAAACTGACCGAAGATGTTAAGTATCATCATGTTGTATTAACTCACCATTTTCTACAACTTACGTCTTGAAGATGTTAAGTATCAACATATTGTATTAACTCACCGTTTTCTCCAATGTCTATAAGCTTGTCCCACTAGGTTTTACTATACCCAGGTTTGGGTGAGACTTTCTTCTACATGCAATCCCCATTAAAAACTCGCATTTGCCACTTGTGGCGATTAGACAATACAACTTCTTCAACTGCTTTTACATTTGCTTGAAGATTTGATGCACTGACTGCATCTTTCTTACTGAACTTTATATTACTTGTAGATAAGTAAGTCTGCTATTTACAATACATACAGACACAAAACATGAAGAATCATATCACAAAATTCCTCGATTACCTTCTCTCTCTCTCTCTCTCTCCCCCCTCTGTCGTTTCTCTCGATTCTATTGTCTATAAAATGGGTCTACAACACTCGTGAGATTGTACCAAAACAAATTTGGACCTGATGGGCTCGTGACCTTGGTTAATGAATGATAGGATTCAGCCCAAAACTAGGCCCAATGGTGGTGCCACACCAAAACTTGGGCCAAGTAACCAAGTTAATAAATTCATGGACCCAATAACAGGGACATAATAGTAATTTAAGCAGCCAGATCAGCATCAGAAGGTCTCTTGAAATCAAACCATAACCAGTCCCGCCTTTTCTTACGCTTACAAGTTCCATCGCCAATTCCAGCTCACATCCAGCCTTGAGCCCCGCCGCGCGAGAGAGGGAGAGAGAGAGAGAGAGAGAGAGAGAGAGAGAGAGAGAGATCGGCGGGAGCTTCTTCTTTGATCGACGACGAAGGTCAGTATGCAGTTTAAGTTCATCGGATTTGATTTACTATATGAATCAAACTAATGGATAATCAATTTTCAATTTAATCGAAACTTTCGTTCCAGGAAAATCAAATCAGGAAAACAAAATTGATGCGAGCATGGTATGTGTATTCAGGTTCATCGGATTTGGTACTTAATTCAAGTGATAGGAAAATCAAATTTTAATGTTTTGTTCTTGCAAATAATCTATCTTTTGTGATCTATCCATTAATTACATGTAAAGGGATGTCCTACATGTTTATTCTTAGGGCCCAAAACATAATATGTGTAGTGTAGGCCGAAAGATGTTAAGAGCCCCAAGCTATTTTTTACAATAGGGAGATGCTAGAATCAAGCGCATGAGTGTTAGGGTTGATCCTAACCATTCGTCATCCACACGCTCATTCGCTACTAATCCCATCACTTACCCTTTCACAATGTACTTTTTTTCCATTAAGTATGTCTTTAACTTGCTTTTACATGGATAAATTGTTGATAGCAAATTAAATTATTTCGAAATTGATGTAAAAACTGTTCATGTGCTATAATCATAAGATTCAGTTGTTTTGCCTCTCAAAATCAGATAGAATTGGTTTAGTTTAGGGTTACTGTCACGCTCTCCTCTCTACTGGTTTAACCCTTTTGGTAAATATATTATCAGAAATAATTCTTTGTGCCAATTCACCTTCCTATACACTTTTCTTGTATCGTCAATATTTATAGACAGTTGAGTTTTTGTCACTTCAGGCTCAGTTCAGGCAACTTAAAACTATTCAATGACCCATTGTCCACATGTGCTATGTGGTATGTCCTCTCTCTCTCTCTCTCTCTCTCTCTCTAGATTTTAACTCTTTGGCTGTTTGGAACATGATTTGTGAGATGTATAAAAGGAGAATACTCGTACCGTATTAGTAACAACCTTTTCTTCCAAGAAGAACTCACAAGTTGATCCGGTTTGAAGGTCTGATAGTGGAGATGAATTTCCATGTCTCGGAGCCTATACCCCTCTCTCTACCTCTCGTTTTACATGTGTCACAAAAAGTTACCTCTTTTTTTTCTGTATCTCTCCTCACATGACCATCTCTTTGCTCCCATGACTTATCATAGGCAATCTACTTTCCTAATAGGATGCCTTTTCACCACTACTAGAAGCCCCATCACCCTTCTCAGCCTGCTCTTTTATGTGATAGTTTCGTGGAAGCGACAATTCAGCCCGCTCCTTCATTTTCTTGACAAATGACCGACTCACCAGCCCCTTGCATGATCATGACACTGGGAAAATGAGAATGTTTTTTCACTCTCACTTGGGTTGGGACCTTAGGTTAATTTTCTCATTCGTCTAGCCTACCACTTTGGTTGGTAGGGTAAGCAATAATGTGAAGGTTTAGGATAACTCATTTTTTCTTTAAACCAATGCCTTTTTCTCAGCGAGAAGTTTCTCCCAGAAATGTTCCAAAATTGACATCAGATTTTGATGGTTCTGCATCACTTCGAACTGTCTTTTCGTCTGAAATAGTTGTCTAAGCCATGGGCCCATCCCAATGTGAAGGACCTACTTACGCTTTCAGTACACCATCGAGACATTCCAAACCTATCACACGTCACATGTATTAATTACTTCACATAATGTTGCATGATTGGTATGGAACACCACCATCTTGATATCTCGGTATCATATAAGTCTTTCTCGTATCATGTAAGTCATTCTCGATTTCATCGTTCAAACGGTTTGGCATTGGTCATTGGTTTAGAGTGTGGCTGTTGACAATAGCTTTTAGGGTTTTAGGGTTTGGTTTAGAGGGACGGTTCATTTACAGTTTCATGGCTCATGTCCTTCGTTTCATATATTTATCTATTTCCTTGCACATTTTCATTTTGCAGGATTCTGTGGTATTAGTGTTGTAAAAGATTCTCTAAATAAATAAATAAAAAAATCGAGATTACTAGTGGATAACAAATGTCTCTGCTTACATAATTGATCGAAATTAATTGATTCGATTACCCCCATCTCGTTTAATTGGAAGTTTGGAACCCTAGCCGGCTGCCCATGTACAATTTATTCTCTAGGGAGAATATATTCCACATTACAATTTCCTTAGTAAAATTTGATGTTCCTTTCAGGATTGTCGGTAATATTAACTTTGTAAAATCTGAATGCACGACATTATTCCTGCAGTTTTTGTTACTGCTCTAATAAACAAGCTGACCACTTGTTGATAAAGCATTCTGTTGTTGTTATCAACTATTCCTTTGGGAGTTTTCGCTTCTCACCTATGTAAAAATTCAGAAATTTACCCAAGTCTAATTGTCGTCGAGAAAATCTAATGCGACAACACGCGATAAGTGTTGTGGATACAAAAGAATTCAACTTCGGTTGTAGACTGATTATCAATACATGTTTCAGATAATTTTTAAAAGGAATGAGAGGTTGATGGCTTTTTCTTGTATACATACTTATTCCTACTCGTTTGAGGACCAGTGCTTTTGAGTCACACGATCATTCCTGAAAGTGGCCAAGCTTAGTCTCATTTGCATATAGGGCACCTTTATCTATCTTTACACTAGAAAAATGTTAAGAATACATCGTATATTTAGGCGACTATCAACTGTTGATGCATGTAAAATACATTGTAGAGCTACCGTTATATTTAGCTGACAATTGCTAATTGTCACCGACTTAACCCCCAACACAAAATACGAAAAAAATGAGCAGGAAGAACGATATAAGATGAATGGTGTAAATTCACGTTACATGTTAGTTTTTTTTCCCCAAACACCCAATTTCTTTCTTCTAACATCGAAACAAACTAAAAAACCTCCAACTTAGAGCTTAAGAGATGCTAATTACATAGTGATTCTTAGTTATTTCCGGTTGCATATCCCCATAACCACGTGGCGAGAAACACAAACGAAGAAAACATACAACCAAGACATATTTCTCTTGCATTTAGGGCTTGAACAGACGTTAGTGTTTGCTTTTGTAGCATGTTGACTCCCCAAGTAGATGGACAAAAATGGTGTAGGTGGAGAAATAAAATAGGTGCTTCTGTTTGTTCTGACAAAGATATCACCATCTCTTCTGTTAAATTTCTCATGGTAGGTTGTTGGGGGCAGAATTAAGAATTCAATATTGTCTTCCCAAAGTTCCCTGCCCATATCATCAAAGCAAAACTGCAGATACCCATCACCCCCACGGTCCAATTCGACAAACAGTCAAACACAAACAGGTCACTAGATAAAGTTACCCCAGTACCCCTGACAGATTATTAGACTAACCTTACATATAATCAAGGTTTTAAATGCGCTAGACGATAATCGGACAACGAATAAAAACCTAGGCTGCTTTTTAGAACAGTAGATAATAATCATAATTAATTGAGACTGCCAGAGAAACATATGAACATATATAAAAATTCCAGCAATCATATATTACTTTTCAAATTTATGTTTTTCTTTTTTGTAACCAATAAATAGACAAAACTCCAAACCCTAACACAAACTGTACCTCACAAAACCGAACACGGGATAGAGTGCGAAAATCGCTACCCTATTCTCAGTTTCTCTGCTTGGGAGGCTCTGGCTGCTAAGAAGTCTAATATTTAACAGCTGGAGAGGTTTCTATTTTCCTCATGCCAAAAGCATGATGCATATTGAGTCCATGACCTAACTTATCATCCCACTCCCATCCCTCTCCCATTCTCTGTCCTCATTTTTCCACCCTGTTTTTTTCTTTGAATAACTTCAGAAAACACACCAAAATCCTACTTATGTAACAAAATGACATATTTGGGTCTCTACAACCCCACCTCACAGGGTCTGTTTAGCTTCCTTCTTTTAGAATCTGAGCCACTGTGGAAGGAATTTACACATGACCCAACTGTGGTTTCATCACTTTTGTAGCTGAAGCATCCAGCATCCAACACCCCTATTGGACTCAGGGGCACACTCTGGGCTGACCCACTAGCTTCATTCATGGGGGTCCCACTCTGGGCTGACCCACTAGCTTCCTTCATGGGTGTCCCACCCATTAATGTCATATCATGAATCAAATTTACACACTTTGCCACTCTCTCCTGCATAACCAAACCAAACCAAACCATAAACAAAAGTCAATAAAATTATAACATGTCTAGTTAATCTTACACATTTGTATTGCATTGTATGTAGAATAGTATCAGGAGTTTCTATTGACACTTTAAACGTCCGCCATTTATTCTCTCTCTTATATTTTCGGAATGCATGATGACCTTTTTGAAGTGTTAATCGCATTTCGCAATTGTAATTTACAATCAACTCAAAATGATAAGAGCAAAAGCTAAAAATCATCATCATCATTTATGTCTCTCTCTCTTTTGGGACTTGGACCACCAAAGAAACCAAATTATGATATACCTTTACTAAGTGTACATGTTGACTGAGCATAGAGATTGCTTTCTCATTGTCTAATGTTTTGGCCTCTCCTGCCACAGAAATTGCTACTGCTGCTGCCACCTCTGAGGGCCTGTATTCCAACAAGTCAATTCCTGCATTCAATTCCCACCAAACATCAGCTGCTTTTTCACCATGATTGGTACAATTTGAGACACAAATTATGACTTGTAGCACCAGATTAGTACCCTTGGCAGCGGTCACAATCAGGTGGGATGATCTCAAGATTGAAGTTTTGAGATTGGTTTGATCATCATTGATCATGAGAAGGAAAGAGTCTATGAATGTGAAAGGGGTGACCGCTTGCATTCTCCATCTTAATGTGCTTAACACCAAAAGCTCCATCCTTTGAATTGTTCTTGCCTCAAACACAAATTTTGACTCTACCACCTGTATCAAAAAGCTCACATCTTTAGGACAATCTAGATGCGCGTCTGCCCTCTTGCACCCAAGTTCGAATTCCCGTCACAGAAAATTCAAGAATGATCAAATTAACAAGACTTAAAAGAGTATAGAGGGTGTAAATGGTTTGATCATAACCTGTAAATCTAGAGAGATAGGGACATCGATCTCCTCCATTTTTGCAGCAAGGGACAAGCATGCCACAGCCAACAATTGCATAGTCCAAGCTTTGCCATTCTGCAGATGGTTTATGGATAGGTAAAATCAGCAATGGACTTGGATTGCAATTAAACACACAATATGTAAGTCCTGTTTTCAATTTCAATTTCGATTTATTGATCAAGACTTACAGGTAATTCATAGGCAGAAAGGAATCGATCCAAGTAGTTTATGGATAGGTATTGACATAGAGGTCCAAAACTGAAATGTGCATTTGCCTGATTAGCCAAAAAACACAACGTTAGTGTTTTCCAAAAAAAAAAAAAAAAAAAAAAAAAAAAAAAAAACCCACTATGATAGCAATAATCATTAAGAACTTAATTAATCAGAGAAAATATAAATCCAATTTCTGGGTTGGTCTCTTTGGCATTTTCAGCTTAGAACAGGGGAAAGTGTAGAAACATAAATCCAATTTCTGTTTCCCAAATAGCAAACCAGGAAATATTCTCCACCAAACCAAACCGAATCAAACCAAATCAAACCAAACCAAAGACAACCCCAAACCCATTTTTTTTATCAAACTCCCCAAACATAAAGTTTGTGTCTGAATCCATTAACCAAATGAAAAGAATAGCTCTTTCTGATTGGGGAAATGCAACAACCATCAAATTAAAAAGAACCCCAAAACAAAGAAAAACTGAATAAAAAAAAGAAAAAAAAAAAAAAAAAAGGACAGAGAGAGTAACGAAATGACCTTTCCAATCCAATCAACAGCCTGTTGTCTAGCAGCAAGGTCCAAGTCCCCACTTTGCAACCTCATCAAGTAATCAGAAGCAGGCAAGTGGTGAAATTCCTTTTCTACCATTGAACCCAAATACTCATCACTCTGACCCTGCAATGGCAGCCCTTCTTCTCCATCATCACAAAACGCTCCCTTCTGACTGTCGTTTCGATGATTTCTAGGAGCCTCCTCAGACCCAAAATCGTCAATATCAAAAATGTTTTCTTCTGCGCATAGCAGGCTTGAAACCGCACAGTCAAAACTGGGTGCCATTCTCTCTCTCTCTCTCTCTCTCCCCTCACTTTCTCTCACTAGGGATACCCAAATTTCATCAACTATGAAACAAAATGAATAAAGACTGGAACTTGGGTTTTTGGTTTTATATATTTAGTGCGTGTATTTCATTTATCTACGTTTTTTTTCCAGATATATTGGGGACGAAGAAGATTGAGATTAGAAATCAAAGAACAGAAGATGAAGAACAGAAGAAGAATAAATATGATGAAAGAAAATAAAATGAATAGTGTATTTGGAGTGAAGTCTCTCTCTCCCGCTCTCTCAAGGGTTGGCTGAAAAGACTGACGCTTAAGGGGAGCTTATGAAGGAATGAGGGGAGCTTTCTAGGGTAGAGAGAGAGAGAGAGAGAGAGAGAGAAAGGGCACCAATAGGGAATCAGAAGAAAACGAAATTGAGAAAATATACACAGCTGGAGACCAGAAGGGTAATTGCCAGATTTTGTGTAGGGGAGAGAGAGAGAGAGAGGGTGAAAATTATGTTAAGGGCGTGCAATGTGCATGGCAAGAACATTTACTAGAATTTTAATTTTGGATATTTTCCATGTCAATGAGAAATCGATTAGTAAATTCGCTTAACCACCATATGCCATGGCTACCTACTCATTTTTATTTCCTTGTCAATTTTTTTTTTTTAATCATTCCATTTTTCTTAAAATCATCTCCAACTCTTTGAGAATAAAGCTTAAAAATTTAAATCAAACAATTTTAAATCATAACCCAGAAATTGTTTTTCTTCTCTACTCTTTGTGGCTTAAAATTTTACCTCAAAATTATTAAAATAAAGATTTTAACCTTTATTTTTGTCAATAACTTTAAATATATATATATATATGTAGATTATCCTAATTTATTTTTATGAACATTTAATCTAAAAATATTTAAATTTCAATAAGTAATTAAAAATCATATATACAGTTTTAAGTTAAATTTGATTTAAATAAATTTCTTAAATTATTTTAGACGTTAGATTTAATTTTGGGCCGTCAAATCTTTTTATTTATTTATTTTTAACATTAGATTTGATCTCTTTTGATCGTAGTCGTTAGATTTAGGTAACAAACAAAAAAATAAGGTTTGAAATATGACAGTTTTGGTGGGTCTGGAATAATTTAAGCCAGAGTTAAATCCTTAGGGGAATTCAACCACTTGTATAATGACATTTAGTGCACTAGGCTGTATTTTCACCATACTGAAAAATTTCTTCATGGAACAATCAAGCAATCAAACCCTAGACCCAAGAAAAAATAGCGACAAGAGAATCAAAACCTTCCCTATAATGTTACTCATGGGGCATTACAACTTCTTTTAATCCTTTGGTGCTTCCGATTGTACTTCATGTATTTCTTTTTCTTTATTTTCTTGTAAAAGAAGAATTTTTTTAAACACATTGTACCAAAATATTGTTCTTCTTATTTTAGGTTTTCAAATTGAAAAAAAAAATTCTAAATCATGTAGATTTTCCAAATTTCTTTATATACTTCTTATTTACATTGCACCAATTGTTTATGTATTTTCTAATATTTGTTTGGTAGGTAACGTTCCAATATGAAACAATGTTGCAGTACGAGATACTCGTGTTGTTATATTATAAATTTAGACCAAATATTTAGATAAAAAGCAATTTAATTAATGATCAATATGCACATCCTGACAACATACCATGTTATACTGTTAGACTGTTGACAATGCACGAGTTATGCCGGTTTGGTTATTTTTCGTTTACAAAATTATTTTTTTCTTGAAAAAAGCCATCTTGCTTTTTGGGAGGTGAAGCAGCGGTTGGAACTTGGAAGCCTCTGGGATTATTGATTCATTGAACGTAATTCTGTGGATCAATTAACTTAGGAAATTCACCAAAAGACAATTAAGACGTACTTGTGCTAGTAATATGGCTCAAACAAGAAGGATAAAAAGGTAATTGTGTATGTTGGAGACCCGAGAGGGGAACAATGGGCCATGGAGGATGTCTTTTTGCTCTCATGCTGACGCGTGTACCCTTGTGCAAGCAGCTGACTGATGACCTGTAATGAAAAAGCATTTTTAAAAGATAAATGCTACGGATTAGTTTGACCAAACAAAAAAAGAGAAATGCTACGGATTCTCATAGTGGAGAGATTTTTAATGTACGGAATGATAAATTACGTGTTATTATCGAATTTATGAAATATTTGATTTAAAAAATTAAGTACTTAAAAAATAAAGCTTTTCTTCGCTTATATGATGACACGTGATGTGTTATATGTGTTCCGGTTACAAATAAAAAAATTTCTCCTCAAAGTGAAACTCTCCATAAACTCTATGACAACTCAAAGTTTAGAGTTAATTCTCGTGTTAACATTATAAAACATTGTGCCAAAAATATGAAGTGGCAGAGAGTCCAATGAGAGTATTACTTTTGAGGCAATCTCTTTAGCATTTCTCATTCTAAAATGGGTATTTTTGTTCATCATTCTCAAGTGATGATGATTCTCAACACTCTATTTATTACTGTTAGATAAGTTTAAATTTCAAGATCTGTATAGTAAATAGACACAAAACTTAAAATTTAAATTCATCCAATTATAATAAGTAGGATAGTGATTATCAAAATCACTTAAGAGATGAGCAAAAATACTCTCTCTATTTTTTTTTTTTTTTTTTTTTGGAAACTGCAAAAATATTCTCTTTTAAAACACGACTGTATGTTGGAAAGAAATCATAATATCTTACAATCAGGGAATAGAATAGGCATGTATATTGTAAATGTTTGACTTATTTTATGTCCCTTTACTGTATAGTTGTAGAGAAATTAGCTCCTAATTTATAAGCTTTTTGCTGTCTATAACTATTTCATTACTAATAGTATTTAGGGTTAGCGTGGGATTGTTGTGTTTTATTTTTTTTAAATATTAGCTGTAAACTAAAGCAGTTACAATTTGTATTTTAAAAAATGTTGTGAGTAAGAAAGTGTAAAAGCGTTTGATAAATTAATCACACAGTAAATGAATATGATATGATAAAAACTAAAGTGTTTCGCTCAAATAAATCTCAGTCTAACTCTCAATGCTAGATGTTTTTCACGCTCAACACTCTTATGATGCAAAGCTGTATATCTAGGTCTAGAGATGATCTAAAAGAGTAGGGTTATGGAGATTAAGAAGAACAAGCGAACGCACGATGAAATCTGAAGAAGTTGATGTTAAACGTGGGACTCAATTTGGAGACAAAATATACATTAGCGGGAAGGTTTAATTAGATTTTAGTGCTCTATCAAGTCAAAAGTACGATATTTATTAAGAAGGAATAATACGTACAAAATTGAGGATAGGATGCATAATGAACCTTGATAGGTATACATAGATTAATATTCTTCTTTTTCTTTTTCTATTTTGATAAAAGTTCTTAACTAATTGGCTGCTCATGCTTATCCCATTGGGATTAAACTCAAGCAATAAATTTCATTGCGCAAGAGGTGGTTAAGTTGGGATTATATCGATGTTGGTGGTGGTGGACCATGCTGGTGCTAAAAAGTTTATAATAGTATCAAAGCAAACTATTCTCTTAGCACATCCTGGGCTCGAGTTACTAGACTCGAATCTGCTTCCTTAAGTTGGGCTTTTCGAAAAGTTGCGTGAGCTCCAACTTAATATATTGAATGATTAGGGCTTCGAAAAGATTGGTGTTGGCTCCAATGGCTGAATACTGACTAGGCCTTTGAAAAGATTGGTGTTGGCTCCATTTGACTGAATACCGACCGATCGTGTTCTCAAAAGATTGGCGTTAGCTCTGGGATAAAGAGTTGACCAGTTCCCAATATGGGAATTGGTTTCCTGTGTGACCCCATGTGGGGCCACTTGCCACTTGTGAGGGGCGTGTTGGAGAATAGGATCTCATATCGAGCATATGAAAAAATATTAATATACGAGAGATTCCACCCCTAATAACACCGATGTCTTTTGTGATAAAATCTATTACTTAACAATAAGTGCTTAAATTGTACAATACCGGCCGGTCATGTTGGTGATAAGCCATTTTAGGCCAAAAAAATTTATCAGAAGGTTCATCATTATTTGGCGTAACTTATTAACGATAATAGATGTGGTATTGTATTTTACCATCTTATTATTCTCCTGCCATATGAGATTACTTTATATGTAAATCCAGTTCTTCAACCTATCTAAATATTTAAGTTTAAATTTATTCAGATATCTAAATTAGTGTTGTGTTTATCGATTTTATGTGCATGTTTGCCTGAAAAAAGCGAGGCTGGCCGCTGAGGTAAGGAGCTTTATCTCTAATATGCTTGAGAAACATCAGCCTCTTTTGTGTCCCTGAGGTGTTTCTGATTGAGCATTTACCAGAGTTATACCGAAACGTTAGTTCTCGTGCCAAATCTACTAAAAAATTAACCAAAATCTAAAAATTCTTTCTACATGTTTATGTCGTGTTATCATTTCTACATGATTTTACCATTGGTGAATGACAAGAACAATATATGACTGAACTTACCATATTTATTGGCTTCATTTTTCAAATTAAAAAAAAACTAAAATAACAATAATTATCTTGGCAATGCTAGCTAGCCAAGTTACTCTTATCATGTAATCTCCCAAAACCCTAAGTAAAACCAGGCTGCTATAGAGAAAAACATATTGTCGCCGAACCCCACCTTTGAGTAGGGTAGTGTGGCGTCCTCTTTACTTAATTCAAATGGTTTTCTTACGTAGAATATTTTTTTTTAAAGAAAAGCAAATTAGTTTGTAGCTTTGTCAAGACAGTATACTTTTTCGAGGAGATGCATTTAAGTCTCCCTCTCTCCATCATTGTGTGATTCATTAGCATCAAGAATCGAACTCAAGATGTGCTGTGTAAAATATGACCTGAAATTCTTCCATAATCACTGAACCACTCCAAGGTGGTTATATAGAATAGTTTGATTGAAATAAATCAAACCATTTGTTGTCATTTGAAAAGTAATGGTACATTATGGAAGAGCTTTTTTTTTTTCTCTTACCATGTGGTATATACGTAGACCAGTATATGATATCACTAAGTTTCCTCCCTATTTTCTCTTTTAAATGGTGGAAGACTGTCTCGAAGGTTCTTAATATTTTATGTAATGATCATTAACTATGAAGTTCAAAGTTTCTAATTGATATAAACCTTGGCACTACCACTAGAATAAAATAGAATATCACATCTCAAATATAATATATGGTGCCCACTGAGAACTGCCAAACCCTTTTTTTTGGTAGAAACACATTGCTACCAAACTTACATATCCTGACCAAAAATACATAAAAACAAGATTAATTATGTAATTATGAATAATGTTAGGGAGACTATGCTTTAGCTAAAGTGAGAATAAACGGATGAAAAATAAGTGTTAGGATTAAATCTTACAAGGCATAGAATTTTCTTATTGTGGTGTGGTTATAATTCCATAATTTACGTATCAACATCATATATAGAAATGAATAACAAATTTACGTTTTGACGCATATTTTTAATAAATAAAATATGTACTAAAAATATATATAAATTAATAATATTACATAACAATGCTACGAATCATTTCTAACCAGCAAGAGAATTTGCATGTATATTCACCATTAGTAGCCAACTTATTCAGCCCAAACCGTACTGTAAACCAGCAAAGAATACATGCGTGTTTCCTATTCCTCCTTTTACTTGCATGCAAATCATGCCCATCGATACTGTAAGCACCAGAAGCTATGTTGGAAAAAAAATAAATAAAGGTTATCTTTTTAGTGACCAAAAAAATCCCCAAAGGAGCTGTGCTTTTGCTTTTTTCCCCACTTCTAGGAGCGTTATTACTTTTTGGAATGTGTCAAAAGTGTGGATTATCTATAAGTACAAATTTTCCATAACATTCAGCAACTACGACTGCTAATCCTGCCAGATTAGGACACTTAATTAGGAAATTACCATGTAATTCAATGAGTGCATGCATACTTACAAATTTAGATAACGGAATTTAGATTCGATTGAGTCAATGAGGCTATACGAAGTTATCAAATATGCTGTTAACCCCTCAGTCAATGGAACATTATATCTTTCTCCTTGATAATGCTGTTGATTTATTTACTTGGATTAAAACTTTGGGGACATGAATCATGAAAATTTAAAACTTTAGGGTTAAAAAGCTGGTCTATTTTTTATGGTCCTTCACTCAGATGCTTCTCGACTAGGTCTTGATATTGAATTTGTGCAGAATGCATGGTTTTAGTTACTGCAGCATGGTTGAAACTTGAAATTCAAGCTTTCAGTTTCTTCGGGTAGAATTCAAAGTACTGCCTAGGGAAGTGATTTATACGCGTATTTCTCTCCTCCTATACACTTAAGTTTATTTTTTACATCTGCATTGAAGAAGTCAAAAGAATGAAGGGTCATAATTTGTAAGAGGAGAAAAAATAGTGTACGGAAATTACTTCCCATTATCTATTACAAGTCATTGAATTGACAAAGTTTTGAGTGGTACACGTATTGTCGTATGATGTTACTAGTCACATGCTATTACTTTGGTGGATGATAGATTTATTTAGAGTAGAGTAATTATATACACTATAATTAATGCAAATGACACTTTATTATAGTGACGGAAAACAATCATATTTATGCATTCTGATGTGAGTTTGATTCCTACTGACTCTTCTTCCTAACAATTAACTATTTAATTCACTATCACTATTGTTCTACTAATATATATATATATATATATATATATGTATATGTATATGTGTGTGTGTGTATGTTAGTATCCACTAAAATTTTCTCGTTAAATTGATAGTACGTGGTGGTACAAATTATGCTTAAGAAATTATAGCTTTCAGTCAAACTATTTGTTATGTACTTTGTCAGTGCATCGCATAAATTTTTGAACTTAATTGGTTGAATTTTTATCAACCATTGATTCCAAGGGACAAGGCCAAGACACATAATTATGACAAATCTTATGTGATGCGATGCGATGCAAGTCCATAAACTATCATTTCACGACTTGAAATATTATTACTTAAATGGGTTCCCATCTGTTTGATTAATTTGACCATGACCATCGAATTCAAAACACATTGGTAAAATTCTAATTAGGGTTTTGGACCACTGATTAGGATAACTAAATATGTCTTTTAACCTTGGATACTTATTCCTTGGATTCAATATTAACGCATGCTTATATATACTATACATCCAAAAGAGACTTTAGGGACACAAATTTCTAACCCTTTTCTTCCTTATGCCTTCTTTGAAATGCTCCTTTTTCTGCTCTTTGCAATTCACCTTTTCCTCTTTCACAGCTTCACACTCAATTTGTTTTTTCTGTCTTTTTTATTTTTATTTTTTTATTAAGCCCTAATATTAATCACTTGTTCCATGTCAGATCTTTTGCTAATTTCAAAGACTATCTGTCTTTATATCAATAAGAGATGAGTACTCAGTTCCAAGTGAGTGAGGAGTGAGGAGTGAGGAGTGAGGAAGAAGGTCTAATATTCGGAGAGGGGATCAAGTGGCTCATACGGTCTACACACAAAAGTTATCTTTTACTCCACTCTCTTGATATTGTCATGTTACTCGGTCTCATCTTGTGTCGAGAAAATTAGAACAATGATTCTTTAATTTTAATTTAATTGAAGAAATAATCTTTTAATTAAAAATTCATGATCAATGATCCCTTAACTTTTTAAAATGTGCAAGTATAGTCCTTTTCGTGAACTCCTTCAAAACTTCCGTCAAAACGAGTCATGTTGGAAGAATCATTGCTACAATTGAGTTAAAATTGAGGGACCATGCTTCCAATTGGGTTAAAGTTGAGGGACAATTTCTGCAATTTTTTCATTTAGTTTTCCATATTTTCCCCTTGATTCTGACCTCACGTGTGTGGCATGTGACTCATTTTGACAGAAGTTTTAACGGAGTTGATGAAAATGACCATAGCTACATGTTTTGATGAGTTAAGAGCATCTCCAGTGGAGTTCCTAAATAGGGGCAACCATCATATAAAATGGGTATAAAACAAATATAAGGATAAATGAATCTCTAATGGGTCGAAAAGTGAGTCCTTAAAGTATGAAGACTCACCGGATACATATTGTATGTCCTCAAATATAAGGACTATATAAGGATAACCTTGAGTGGAAAACGGAGCCCACATTCTTGATTGAAGCTTTTAATGTTTTAATGCTTTTAATTAATTACAAATGGCTAACATAAACAAAAAAAATGTGCACCTGGAGGGGAAAACAGGATCCACAATCTTGATTGAAGATTTTAAGCTTTTAATTTTAATGCTTTTAATTGATTAGAAAAAAGTTAACATAAACAAAAAATGTGCACCTAATCAAATTATCACATAAAATCATAAAATTTTCAAATTTAGGGATTCTACTATAAGGACTCTACCATTAGAGGCTATATTCTTTTAGGAACACAAAGATTCCCTTTAAGTTCCTAAATAAGTACTTAAAAGTTAAAAGTGGTGGTGAGAGTCTCTAAATAGGGACTTCCATTGGACATGCTCTAAAGACCAAGGGTCATGAATTTTTAGTTGAAGGACATTGCTACAATTTTCTTTTTTGTGTTTCACCCAGGGTCTGAAAATATCGATGGATATATTGCATGTCGATATTGGTTGCCTTCGATGGAAATAATGGAAATTCAAAATTAAACTTTAGGGATTGTCAAACACTGGTTTGGACGAAATATAAGAATTTCTTTGATATTTAACTGATATGTCAGAAAATATCGACGAAACTTATCGATTTTAGCTTAAACTTAAATGTTTCTACCCTCTATTTCCATATTTTTCTTTAAATTTTTAGATATTTTCATAAAAATTTCGACTGTATCGAAGAAATTTCAAACACTGGACTCACCATGCTCCTACCCCACCTTACGCTCATAACCCACCTTATCCGGTGGTCTCACCCATGGCCCCATTTTGTGTGCCACACCCTTCCTCCTCCTAAGACTTTTTGTTTTGGCACTTCTGAATCTGAGAGAGAGAGAGAGAGAGAGAGAGATAGAGAGAGTCTTCTTCTTGTTTGAGATCCGAGCTATACAGAGTGTCACTCACACCCACTGTATTTTTTAACTCATCCATTCGGTATATATTGTTATTCTTTTTCACTGCTAGAAGTTCATGGGAAGTGATGGAGATCGAGTCATTGTTTATAATTAATAGAATTCATGTTCCTTCTTAATTAATACAATTGAGAATCTACTTGTATATTATTTTGTATCTTATGCGACAAGAGATAATCAAGAGATAATTAAAAATCTTTAATAATACTCCGATTACTAATTAGCTTGATCTCGTGACAATCAGCCTTGTAAACAAGTTGTGTATCTATTTATGTCTTGCATGAAGATAGACACAAATAGATATACAATTTACAACCGAAAATAATAGTAGTCTTCTAATAAACTTGGCTTAAAATTGCATTTACTAGGGATAGTTCTATCCACACGTTATTTTTTTTCTTCCATACACCCCTCTTAATTTGTGGCAATTGTATTGACTCGAATAAATTGACAAAATGTGTGAGGAAAGTTAAAATGAATGTGTAGTCTTCTAATAAACTTGGCTTAAAATTACATTTACTAGGGATAGTTCTATCCACACGTTATTTTTTACCTTCTATACATCTCTCTTAATTTGTGGCAATTGTATTTAATCAATAAATTGACTGAATGTGTGAGGAAAGTTAAAATGAATATGTGAAGAGGTGCTAGACGTTGAAAACCAAAGACCTTGAGATTCACCATTTCATTAATTAATTTAACTTATAAGCAACATCCTTTGACTGACAAAACCAACTGGAAAGAGTATTCTAACAAGACCTAAGTGAGAAAGTAAGTTGAAAATTATTAATTAAAATGTAAGAGCATCTCTAAAGGAGATGTCAAATTTAAACGACAAACTTCAATTTGATGGTTGATTTGGCAATTTGATATATTTTCAATATTTTCCTTCCACCGAATGTGCCAAAATTTATTGCTTCATTAATGTTTTTTTTTCAAACAAAAATAATAAAAGTTGAGTTGTTATTGGTTTAAAAATAATAAAATAATACTTAAATATGCTAGCATTTAAGGTAAGGCAAGTGAAATGCCTTTGGAAATAGCAAAAATGATATTTGAAGACAATTTCAAATTTGATGTCTCTTTGTCCATGTCAGCTTAGTCTTCTTTTCCATATCAGTTTTGACATCTCGGTTGGAATAAATAGTACGTCATTTATTATTGTTATGCGTCTATGTGGCATTTTTTACATTTCTTTTAATTTTGGTCATTTATTACTATTATTTGTTATTGCTACAAGAACAAAAAAAATAAGAAGAAACAAAGCTAAAAAACCAAAAAGAGTGACATTGAGTCTATAACCTATTGATTTTGGTCGTGTGAATCCAAGCACTGTGCTGCTGCAGCAGCAACGCCGTGGTCCGCCATCGATCGAAACCAGAACATCCGCCGCGTCTTATGTGTCTCCACTACAAGCCCACAGCCATCGATCAAAAATAAGAAGTCCACGTGGCACAATATTGGGGTCCACACGTCCTCCCTTTTCGTGCCTCTCGTGCAATGAATCAGGATCCTCTCCTGAGCTTAGGCCTTTTAAGTAAATCACACGGCTCGTTGGATCAAAATCTAACGGCTACAATTATTATAATTTTTAGAGGGACCTCTTATTTATAATCTTTAAATTTTGATCTAACGATCCGTGTGATTTATTTAAAGAACTCTACCTTCTAAGCTCAGGAGAGGATTTTGATCCCAATTTCATATCATTAGAAAATCTCATTTGGTCTCTTGCTCCTAGCAATAATAAATTATTTTCTAAACTAGATTGAGATGGCATGCAAGGCCCACTCTATCTTTATCATACTTAATTCTCAAATATTAGAAAACTCATATGGGCTTTGAACTTTGGATAAATACTTAAGAGCAATTACATTATTCACCTGATTAACTGATCGCACAGTGCAATAGTTGAGACATGCACAATATGGCGTTGAATACGCATTTGAGAGATATACATGGTTTTCTTAAGTAAGTCTGAAAATTTGGAGGTCGTTCAGAACTCAAATTTTCGAAGCATCGTTGAGTTTCCAACGACTACTGCATTATGCTAATGCCAGTAGCTATTGGATTTGAATTATTTGGGCCTGCCCGGGGCTGGCTGGCTGGCTCATTTGGACCGGCCCGGGGCTGGTTGGCTTATTTGGGCCCATGGGGCCCATGAGCCCTTTGGCCTAACCCTTGGTTAGAGACTGTTTTCGTGTCATTTCGGATTATTTTTAGCCCTATAAACCTCTGGCCGGATCGGTTAGGGATGGCCTTATATATGCTTTTGGGATTCTGTTTTCCAGCCATATGTTTGGGAATGGGGAAATTTGTTAAATATTGAGAATTCCAGTCCATGATTTGTGTTAGGTAAATCAAGTGCACTCTCACTGCCAAAATTTGGAGATGCCAAAAACCATTTAACAAAATGTCAAAGCATGCCACAAAATGTTGCACTTCAAATTGATGCTCCTAGCTAGGATCAGTTTAATCGCAATTTGTAGTATTCACACTTGTTTATTCAGTCATGTCTTTGCTTGGTTTGTAATCACATCTTTTCGTTTCTAATCGGTTTTATATATAATATTTTTAATATGATTTTACTAGTTGTTTATTAATTAGATTGCGTATTATCATTTCAAATTATCATGTTAGTAGTGGCTCGATGAGTAATTAAACATAAGGGAATTGGATGATGTATGTAAAACACAACTTAACAATACTCTATGTCAGAACTAACTGCTATTACTTTGCTAATCAACAAGCACTTTGGAAATGATTTTACTAAGGGTTGAAGAGTTTAACTTTTATGGAAAGAGATTGCGAGCTTGTGAAATATGCACTATAGAACTCCAACGAAAGAGATGCAAATAGAATTAGGATCAGTATCTTCAATCTTATATTCAGATAGGCTTGAATTAGGAATTGGTGATCAATGTTTTTGCATCAAACAACAATATTGCCTACCATTAGTTTCTCCCAATACCTCAAATAAAAGGATTTACAATTAATGCAAGTGGTGGATTGCTACGGTGATTAGTGTCTTCCTCCACTGTATTATGTGTTCAAACTGCCCCTCTTAAATGTAATTTAGAGTATGAATGTCGCTCGTATTAAAAACAAATTTGCTATTACTAATAGAATCATTATGCTTTCAGTGCAAATATTATGTTTTTTTTGCAAGAGACTTGAAGATCCTTAAAAGATACTCTTTCATCCTAAACATATGCTAAATGGTCATCGTATTCTTACCTGCATGCATGACTCTCATACAAATGTAATGAAAATAAACCCAATGCAAGGGGCTGGTGGAACCCTCCACAGCCCAATAGAAAGCTGTACCTGTGCCTGTTTCTTACAGAAGGTAAAGCAGAGTTGTTGAGAAGAAACATGAAATCTCAGGCATGACCCAAAATATGCTTAATTCATTCTATTGAACAAATTGGCTTCCTACATCTCATATCTGATAGAAATTGTAAACTAATAGGATCGGAAACCGACGTCGTGAGACTGTCGATCACAACGTAGTGTGGAAGAAAGTTGTACTACAAATAGATTAATCAAAAGATCAACAAAACTGGTGCTTTTACAACTTTGATTACAGTATCATTCTAAACCACTCGAACTTCAAAGATAGATCCTTGTGAATGAGAAAAATCTACATCTTAGGGAAATTCAACCTCGCATGTGTTCGAACCCTGATGAAACATCAAAAACTTCTTGTATAATTCCTTCCTTGTACGCAAAATACCACGACAGGTATGTATTGTCATTCTTTTCAACACCTTTCCATTTTCTAGCAAAAATTTTGCCACTTCCACCTCATGCGGCCTTCCCATTAATCCTGTTATACAGATAGTGCAAACAACTAGGCACAAAATCTGGCGGATTCCATCGAACCCTTGGCAACTTGAATTGAAAATGTGGGTATTCTCGTACCAGCTCAGATTCAAAACCACAACTACGGAAGACCTGACAGTGATTTAAAAGAATGAATGAAATGAGAATCATTAAGGCTATGTTTGGATAAGAGTTTTCCAAGTCCCAACAGATTGATGTCAACTTATGAAGTAGTGGATCATAAAATGTTAATCGGAGGGGATTAGAAAAGCCTTCCTTGAGCATTACAAGGCATGTGAGAGAGGTTTGTAGATGACACCTCCCAAGTAGGGATTAGCAAATCCCTCTCATATGCCTATGTAATGATCATGGAGGTTTTTCTAATCCCTTCTATGTTGCATTTTGTGGTCCATTCTTTAATAACTTGACATCAATCCCTTGGAACTAGGAAAACCCTCATCCAAAAACTCAGCCTAAGAGCTGCAAGTTGGTGTTACGTAGCATAAATCTATATGTCTTACATTAAAGTCTACGACAAGATATTCCAGAACAGGTGATCTCTGGAGGAACTCTGCCCACCAAGAACAGCAAGCATTAAGAACTAGCTTCAGTTGGCTCAAATTAGCAAAAGCAGGCAGCTGACAGACCTTCATAAAAAATAGAGTATTAGAAACTAGAGTAGTAGTTAAAACATATACTAATGCATCTATACAATTTCTAACTATAAGGGCAACCCCAAGCCAACAAGGCTCGTCTTGTATGCAGCCTTACCCTTACTTTGCAAAGAGACTGTTTCCATGACTTGAACCCGTGACCTTTCGGTCACAAAGGAGCAACTTTTCTGTTGCACCAAGGCCTCACAATTTCCAACTATAAATGAACAAAGTAGAGGGCTGCAAGTTACAAAAACCATGGCTAGTGTGAAGAAAAAATGATAAGAATTATCAATAGGGCAAGTAGAATGGATGATGAAAGGATGCAATCATGTGTCAATCCCTTGTGTAGTTTAGGATATCATGGAAGAAAAGATGCAAAAACTTTTCCTCATTGGGTCTTGAGTGAAAAAGGGTACAATAATCTTCACAATTACAAAACTGCTTAAGTTCAACCTATCCAATTTGAAGGAAATGAAAGTCATAGACCCTTCCTTCTTTGCAGAAAATATGCAGCATCTATATTTTCTTGCCCCTTTGTCAACCACCCTCTTCTTTCCTTATCAAATATAATCCTCTCTACCAAACATATTGTAAGAAACAAGAGCACACTTACCTCCAAACAATGTGCCGCAAGAGACAGACATTTAACGTTACAAATTTGTAGCAGAAGAGTAGTTACGCGGCTAGCATGGACAGGACATTCACAAGCAAAATGTTCATCGAAATGAATAGTGGCTTTGACCAGGGATTTTGCATTCTCCAATACACAATTTGACAAGAAAATCTGCTTGTAATCAAAGTTTTCAAGCTTTGGTGCATCAATGCACTCGTTATTCATAGCCAAATCACAAACATCTCCTCAATCAGGGGCAGTTTCCAAATCTATTCTTAAGGTCTTCAGTCCAACTGCAGAGATATTGAAATTCCAAACTTCATGTTCTCCAACAACTCCATTATAGCTAAATCTTCAACTGCACGGCAGCGAGACAAAAACTTTTCTATCAGGTCGTTATCAGGATACCTAACTGTAACAGAAAGGCTTTTGAGACTTGGTAAGCATCATGACGTAGGCGTATTGGTAACAAAACTTGCCATCAACTTCAGAACCCTCAGTGTTTTGCACACGAAAAGGCCTTTAGGCAACTCAAAAATATTCTGCTCAAGTGGTTAAACACAAAGATCAAGTTCAGCAACATTACGCATAATGGCTGTGCGAATCCAAGCATCAATACGAGGGAAATCCCCCATACAGTGACAATCAAGATGAAAATTTTCAATGTCGGATGAGCCACGGAAGAGAAGTACACGATCAACAAACATCGTAAAACCATGATAGTTGGGAAAATCCTCATTGTCCAAATCTATATTGGGAACAGCGGCCCACATGTTCTTCCATCTTGTAGACAAAACACTAGTCCTCACAGAATATTTTGTTGGAACAAAGGAAAGTATGTGACAAAGAACTGAATCCGGTAAGTCGCTGATCCTATCTTTAAGTCTTGAAGCACGCTTGGACTTCGAACCCATTTATAATTTTGATATCTTCAGACACTTCTCTACCTAAAATTTCATATGTTTTCTGTTTTAGTTACATGAAACAGAAGCATGGCAAAATATAAGTCTCACCACATTTGAATCGAAAACTAAATGGTAAACAAAAACTCCTAGACTCTGTTTGGTTACAGAGAAAATTAAAGACAATATACGAAATCCAAATGTATTCTCCAAATACTTCATTTCATAATTTTCCAAGGAATTGCCAACAGTATTATTTTCCCCTTTATCAATAAAATTCTTGAAACCCCTGTTCAAAATGAAGAGAAGTTTACAGAAATTATTACTTGCTGCAGACCTAGACAAAGATAAAGCTCCAATTTTCTATCTATATTTTTGCCTCTGACAGTTTTCTTGGTAACCAAACAGATGGTAAGGGATTCAAAGGTGGGAAGAAGTACCTGGAAACTGATAGGAGCTTCTGAGGTGACCCGAAAAGATGCTAGTCTAACCAGTGAATAGTTGTAAGACCTAATTGGTTGCCGAGAAACGGAGGGAAAATGGTATGAAATGGGTAGAAGGATAAAGAGCACTCCCCAAACGGCGCAGCTGCAACTCTCAAATGGAAAACCGAAGTCTGAACCTTTCCCACGCTTCTCCTTTTCGTCCTTGGTGTATAATTTCAAGAAGAGAGAAAATAAACCAATTTAAGCCGCTTAATACTAGTATTCCTTTCATTCACTTGTAAATAAGAGATTTTAGTTTTGATTCTCGTCAAACGCGAAATTAAACCACAATATTATGGTAAGTTCATTGTAAGGATTACCCCACTTTCTCATCCTTTTAGTGTACATACTACCGTTTGTTCAAAAAAAAAATACTATCATCTTGTAGTATTCCTCTTTACTTATAAGTTAGAAGTCTTAAATTCGATTATCGTCAAAGCAAAATTTGAATCTCATTATTGATAGTCCATTATGAGACTAAGTTCACTCCTCTAATTTAATGTAGATAATATTCTTGTTAAAAAAAAAAAAAACCTAATTTCTACATGCTAGGCGCAATTGACAAAAAAAAAATGCTAGGCCCAAATGTAATCTGTTTCCTTACGGCCCAGTTTAAATACAATTGGGCCCTGTGGCCCAAATCTAAGAAGGATAACCGCCTCTCTCAAGGGAAAATTAGAATTGCTTGGCTGTTGGGATTATGTTATCCCGGGTTAGAGCATCAAGTAACGAATCCCAAACAGGCTTAATGATGACGCCCAACAAAAGTATACATACCCGCCAGCTGCTCCTCCACAAATGGCTTCTACACTCTGCTGCAGAGCCGACGCCCTTCGAACCATCTCCTCCTCCGCCACAATTCGACGCCGTCTCCCCCTGGTGGGAGCATTCTGCGTATTCACCTTGGGCATCTCCAACCTCCTTCCCACTCTCTCCTTCTCCGCCTTCAGAACGGGCACCGCTCAGTCTCTCCCTTTTGCCCCTCTCTTGAGGTACGCCACGGCCACCTTCTTCTCCTTCGGTCTCTGATGCCGAAAGGGTTTTTTATTTAATTTCACTGTTTACTGTGTTGTGGGTTTATAGATCAAAGTTTGGGAGCCAATCAGAAGGCGTTGGTTCTGTGAGAATGGAAGGGAGTAGCGATACTACTGTTCCAAGCATTGTTGTTTATGTGACTGTGCCCAGCAGAGAAGTAGGTTAGTATTTATTGATCAAAATGATTAATGGGTTTTCTTTGTTTTGCATTTTTTGATATGGGTTTTGTTTTGTTTTCGAAAAGATTATGATTTTCGTCATTGGGTGCTTAATTATTGAGAAACATGATGAGTATATGGTTGAATTTTTGTGTGAAATTATGATGATTTGACTGTAGTCTGCGTGGATACTTTGTCTTGAGCGTTCTTTGGCAAATAGGCGATTTTCGTGGCGTTTCTAGTGAATGGATATCTGCAAGTTAGGGGAAAATATGGCAGTATCTTCCACGGGAAAGCACATAAAAATTGGATGCACCAATGTGATTCAGTGTTTTGAACCATCCTGCTAACTTTGCAATGTGCGAATATTAGGTCACTAGAATTTAACTCGGACGTGTTATAATGCTTACAAGCAAGGGTTCAGTAATTGGATTTATGAAGAAAGCATTCTGATTTGTCTTCCAAGTATTGTGATATATTTAGTTGACACTCCAATAATAAACAATTCACATGGGTTACACCTGCAGTCTCATTTTTTTCCTTGAGACATACAGTAGGTTTGGTTAGCCCTCTACTCAATTTTATGTGTTGCATGCTTTTCTCATAGCTTCAAAATTTCACAACTACCAAGCTTTCGTTTAAGGTTTGGAAGACTGAAGCTAAAGCTACTTTACTTATTTTATCTTTTATGACATACTATGTTTCTGCAGGAAAGAAGTTGGCTGAAAGCTTAGTCAGAGAAAAACTTGCAGCCTGTGTTAACCTAGTGCCAGGTATGTGCTTCATATTAATCCTTACATTGTGCTTGTATATTGTTTTGCCTACTGCTTTTGTTGCAGACCAATTCATCTCATCTGTATATATTCTAAAGAGCATGGGCTGTTAAGTTTACATATGCTTGTTCCAATGATATTACTGACCTCTTTTTCTGGGAAAGCTAAATAATGATGGAAAGACTGAACACAAATTTTGCAAGTTGATAATTTAGTTTTTTTATATGTCTAAATAATCATAATTTTCGGGTCAACACCAACCATCTGACTTGGAGTAAGCCAAAGTGCCAAACATTTTATTTCTTGTACCATCTGCTAAAACATGGTTGTGGAACTTAGTTCGTACTTAGATTGTGTACCTTATTTATCAACCCCCCTCCCCCGGGGAACCCTTTTTTGTTTCTCGCCTATGGTTTTTTTGTTACTGCTAGATCATGATTACAATGTGCGGACTACTTAAGTTTTGATTGCCTTGGTTAATTGCTTAGTATGGAAGGAACATCGATGTTTGCTTGGATTGGCCAAGCTATGTACTTGTTAACATGCGTGCTATCTACTTGAACTGTTATTTGTGTCCTTTAAAAATAAGATTCTCGTGTCCTCCCTTCTATTGATATTGACATTTGCATTGTAATCTTTGAATTGACAACTGAACTTATGAATTTTTTCATTAACATTCTTGCATACAACTTGCATCAAGCTCGTATTTCTTGTCTGATTCATGTTGAATATTGTGAATGCAGGCATTGAGTCCATCTATGAGTGGAAAGGAGAGGTACAGATCATAGAGAAGGGTGCAGAGATACCCTTAATAACCCTTCCAATTTGGATTGTTCACAAGCTATTTGTTGCTTTGAAATTTGTACAGTTTCATAAGTAAAGCACGAGATATGGAAAATATGTGTGTACTTATTTCACCTTTTCTTTTTCATGGATAGGTCCAGACAGATTCTGAAGAACTTCTTATAATCAAGACAAGGCAATCCCTTTTTGAAGCTTTGACCGCGCATGTCAAGGCAAACCATCCATACGAGTAAGCTCAAAGCTTCTGCAGAATAAATTTCTTATAATTGTTATAACTTAGTTGCAAGCTGAAAATTCCAAATAATTGGAAGATTGTGGCAGCCACAATGCTCTACGTAACTTATAGACCAGACCCTATGCCTAGTCCCTTCAGCCAGAACCGTTGCCACAAATCCTACCTTGTAGATTCAGAATGTTTCTGCACCCTGTAATCCCCCTCTGCTAAGACTGACCTCTCTCTCTTTTCTTGTTTTCTCGTTTATCAGTGTTCCGGAAGTTATTGCCTTACCTATCAACGCAGGCAGTCTCCCGTACCTAGAATGGATCAAAAACAGCACAAGGGACTGACTCAAAGCTTCTTATAACGGATCGAGTACATAGAACCGTTGGAGTGTTTCTTGAAGGAGGCAAGCAGATGGTTCGAATGGTGTTTATCTATGTGTAAGTATGTGTGCAAATAAAACAAGCTGCATGATGTTTTCATAGTGGTACAGTTGAAACCAGGAATTACTTATCGCTGTCGGGTTTCCTGTCGGTTTTTCTAAGATGATATATGGACTTTATATCAGTTAAATGTACCCCTCCATGGCATTGTGCGTCTCCTCATCGTCTTTTTTAGAAAGAACCAACAAGAGTCGAGCGGCCTAATCTAAGTCAAAGGGTTTTAGATATTGAATTTTGAGATGGGTGCGATGCCTGTTTTGTGACATGGAATTGGTGAATGATAAAAAGGGTGTGAAAACGAAAGCGAAAACTGAAATCGATTTTGAAAACAGTTTCATCTTTCTGAAAATCGAAAATTGAAATCAGTTACCAACTTACCAAACAACATTTTGGTGAAAACTTAAAACAAAATGGTTAAAAAACCGTCCACGTTACTTTTCCTAATGCAAGAAAAGTTACTAATCCATGTAACGAGGTATCGAGGTATCCGATGGTCTATCAAAATATCGATTAATCCAATGAAAATAAAATTTTCTATCTTGTCATCCTTGATTATCTCACCCCGTAATCCAAACTTAGATTAAAAAAAGCTGGTTGCTGTCAACATCAAATTCTATCCATCACAAATCACTTAAAAGACAAATTTGAAAACAAGTTCAGTATCAACGTTGCGGAACAATGTACAAATTAACACACTTTCTTCCAATCAGCACAGGAAAACGGCATTCAATGCCCACCGGCGCTCCTCCAGAGGATGAATGTGGAGGCTCCTCCAGAGGACGAATGTGGCCTTTCCGCCTTTCGCTGCCCTCTATGGCTCGTCCAACTGGTCCTGCATAAACACAACATATAAAATAACATATAAAACAGATCATCATCAATCTTGAGAGGGGGAGAGAGAGGAGTGAAGGCGGGGCTAACCGAAGCATCAGAAGTCCAAAGAGTGAGGTTGTCCCTTAGAAGTTGCATGATTAGAGTGCTGTCCTTGTATGATTCTTCTCCCAGAGTGTCTAGCTCAGCAATAGCTTCCTCAAATGCCTAATTATTCACAATACAAAGCATCTTAGAAGATAAATAGACCACTTCAAAAGGAAGGCACACAGCTACAACCACACATCTCAAGTACACAAAAACTTAGCAAGACGAAGTTTTAATCTTCAAGCTTTTTAAATGCATGAATGTCAGGAAGCAAGCATGTATTTTCCATCGTGACTTACCGTGGCATGTCTTACAGAAAATGTTTCATTTCATCATCTGCTGAAAGTTGGGTAATGAAACGGATTGGTATGCAGGCGATACAATATAAAATTTAAGTAATCTACCAACTAGCTCTTGGTTTAGTCTTACCTCTCTTCCCAACGTTGGAAGAGGTCCCAAGTTTGATTCCCCAATGGATTACCAACAAAAAAAAAAAAAAAAAAAAAAAAACTAATATGAAGCAAACCATTCAAGTTTCATCAAAGGATATAACAAATTTGCAATTTGACAAAACAACTCGACAGACACGTATAAAATAGCACCAATCCAACAAGATTTTCAAGACACTGCCCACTGCCAAACACATGGGGATAAGTTCTTTTAATAATAAACAATGATCACCTCAATAATTCATCTAACTTTCCGTACAGCAAGCATGGAAATAACAACTAGCACACACAAAATATCAAAGAGCAACTATGTTAAGTATCACCAAAACTTTTATGAGAGATTTTAAAGTCCTCTCCCCACAAAGTAAACAACCTAAACCCATTTCATATCGTGAATTATTCAGATTTGGTGCCTATAAATAGAACATACAGAAACTAATTCATACAAGCTTTGCTTAAGTAAATATTAAATAACAAAGTTGATATCATATAAAACACTTACGCAGCGAGACAACACTGTAACACATCCTAACGAAATTCACTAAAATAGTACAAAGAAAGAAAGAAAAGCAACATCGCAAAATCGTAATGGGCCCGTTTGGGAGTCGTTCTGGGAAGGCCAGAATCACTTTTCGCGGAGAAGCACACCCATAAAATCACTTACCAAATCATTCAAGAGATGGAGAAACACCTCCAACGTGCTTCTACATAACTCAATTATGGTTTAAGAGAGAAGCACATACCTCAGAAGTGATTATGGCTTTCCCAGAAGCACTTCCAAGATTCTAACAAGATTATAGTGAGATAGGAAAGTTACCTGTTTGGCCATGCTGCAAGCTTTATCAGACTGATTGAGAATCTCATAGTAGAACACTGAGAAATTCAGTGCCAGACCCAATCTTATTGGGTGAGTTGGTGACAGATCCGCAAGCGCTATGTCCTTCACACACCAAATTAAACCTCAAAATTTTATCTTTCAAAATCTAACCAATTCCAATTACCAATCTCCTCAAAAGATAGAAAATTAACATAATTCACATTTTGGGGTTTTTTTTTTTTCTCTTTAATTTCAGTAGCAAACCCAGAAATTAAAAAATTACGTAAATAATTAAAAATGTCAACGCTGACTGAGAGCCTCAAAACCCTCAAATTGTAAATACCCAGATGTTCAAAAGGTCAAAACTTTATGACAATCGAGACGACGACGTTACCTGGGCAGCCTTGTAAGCAAGCATGGTGTCCTCAGCAGCAGTCTTTCTCTCCTCGGCGGACTTGAACTCCGCCATGTAGCGGTGGTAGTCGCCCTTCATCTTCAGATAGAAGACCTTGGACTCACTGGCCGACGCCGACGGCACGAGATTGGAGTCCAAGAGCTTCAATATGCTAGCGCAGACATCAGAGAGCTCGGACTCGACCTTGGATCTGTATTCCTTGACGAGCGCCACGTGTTCCTCGTTCTTCCGGCCCTCCTCCTTCTGCTCGATCGACGACACGATGCGCCAGGCGGCACGGAGCGAGCCGATCACGTTCTTGTACGCGACGGAGAGAAGGTTGCGCTCCTCGACGGTCAGCTCGGCGGCCGGAGTCGAACCAACGACCAGCTTCTCCATGAACTGGACCATCTCCTCATAGCGCTCCGCTTGCTCGGAGAGCTTCGCCAGGTACACGTACTGCTCCCTGGTGAGGTTATCGGGGACAACGGAAGCCATCGGAACGGGTGTTGGAAGACGAGCTCGGCGATTGCGCGTGAGGTGTTTGTGAAAATGTCTGAGAGAAAGAAAGGGGGAGAAGGCGGGGATTAAAAGAAGCGGAAGGGGGCCCCAAAGGGATTCGAGAGTTGGTGCTGGCACAAAGTTACAGATAAGCTCAAGGTGGTTATTACGGAAATGGAAATGCCAGTCATCATTTTTCAATTTTTTTTTAAGTTTTTTTTTTTTTTTTAAATACATGACGGTAAACTACCGATATTCATTCCTTTTGAGTCTGAACTCTGGATAGGTTATGATTTTACCCTACTTGTGACCACGGTCAATTAAACTCACCAACTCAGAGCACCGAATCTAATATCTCATTTTTTTGTTTATTAAAAAACCATAATTTGCGTCCTTATCAAATTTTTTAATTTTTCACTTTCCTAAATTAACTTTTTATTTTTTTATTTTTTTATTTTTTTTAATTTTAGGTTATCGTTGGGAACAATGTCGTTTTGCCTTTTTCTCTATGCCGTCAATGCCTGCCATTAACTATCTGCTTTGTCACGCTTTGGAAATTTGTTGGACATTTGTTGGAACTTTAGTGACTTGAGACTAAATAGGTATGAAGTAGGTGGCATGACAAAACAAAAGATAACAAAGTTTATAGAGTTTGGCCGGTGCGAGAAATTCTCTTGCAACTAATATAGCGTTCAAGTAATCTTAATGGTTGTTCACAAGAAAAATTTAAGAGTATTATCGTTGTGATATATGATTAACAAACGGTCCAATTGATAATTACCACGTAATGTTAGTAATTAGTTCAATTTTAAGAGAAATGGAAAACAAAAGATCGAAACCTAGTTTAAGGTTAGAGCTTGGACATTTTATAAGGAGAAAATAGACAGATGAAAACCTAGTTTACACCAACTAACACAAATACCACCCCAAGAAGATTTTTGACAATCTATCATCCAACTCCATTTTATTTTTATATTTTTTTAAGTTGAGCTACATCAGTGAATTTGCGTTATATATTTCGTCAAGTTCATTTACTTACTAATTTTTCTCTTTTCATTTTCAAAACCCATAGGAGCAATACCACTCGTTGGATTAATCATGGTCGTTGATTTCTATATTCATTAGAAATCAGGAGCATCGGATTGCGCCACGTAACACAATAATCAAATTTTCAATTTTTTTTACGGTTGAAAATCCAACTGTTCAAATCCTCAACTCGTTGGAAAGTCGTTGGACTATGTCTTACCTTGTGGTCGCAGGACCCGTCGACTCACTTTTGACATCACGCTGATGTCGTCTAATGCTTGCTGGCGCAAGTCCTGACAACTGAAGGCCAGGCATTCCAACAGGCTTGGTAGAGCCCAGCAATTGCCTACCATGTTTTGAGCCGCTAGGGCCACTTTGGTGGATTTTGGGCAATACAATTGTCCTTGCCCTAGCCTTGCCTTTTTAAGATTTGGGGCCACTTTAGTGTATGATTTATTAAAATATAAAATATCTTACAAGATCAGCGGGTTAAAACAATCTTTTGATCCTCTTTCGGTTAAAGATAACCTAACGTCTTGGTAGACCCCAGCAATTGCCTGCCGTGTTATGAGCCGCTGGGGCCACTTTGGCGGATTTTGGGCAATTCAATTGCCCTTGCCCTTTGCCTTTTTTGGATGGATGGAAATGCTCTAAATAACTTGGGGTAAAAATTGGGTTTACCGTTTACCCTAACTCATGCAACGTAAGCTAAATAGAGCCCCCGCAATTTTGTTGTTAATGTTGTGCCGAAAATTGTCCTTTTGTGTATTCGCGTGTTGTTGTTTAGGCGAAATTTTTAAGATAGAGATAAAAGTGGTCCATTCACATTAAAAGTGAAAATTGGATGTGTGGTAAATCATCAAAAACGTTTATTCGGATATATTTATGTGTAACAGGGGACGTCTCAAAATTAATTTTAAAGAACTATAATTTGTTACTAATAATACGAGTATCACAAACACTTGAGCGGAATAACATAGTAATATTTGGATGGAGTGCTTCCCGAATCTAGGAATTTCGATGACGTTTATAAGGCAAAGTTGTCTATTATTCCAAGAATTGGATAAGAATGAAAGAAGGAAAACAATTTCAAATAATTCATTTTTAAATTTATTGTTTTCTAATTTTTTTTTTATTAGAACATTTTGGTCAATCCAAATAAATTTGTTCTTCATAGTTAAGACTACAGTTCTCCAAGAAAAAATTGGGATTACTGTGCACATCAATAGCTTACAATAAACCTTGAAAGATGGACGGTCACTAATTTAGTAATATTCTTCTTTACTTAGAAGTGAAAGATCTTATATTCGATTATTATCGAAAACATTATATTACCTTAGTGTAAATAATATCGTTTGTTAAAAAAAATAAGAGCTATTCAATTTGAATCTCGTAGATGACCATCTAATATGGCAAAACTTTTAGATGAAAGCATGATGTCTCCATCTCAATCATGGCTATTTTCATAAACAAATTATTTTATTTTATCCTTTAATCAGTGCACTCAATGATATAAAGAATGGAAATTTTAAGATTTTATTTTCATGTTAGGTGGCGGATCAAATGTTTGTGTATAGAGTTTCTAAAGGGGAGAGACTTATCAATACTTTCGATTTTCATTTTTTTTTTATGAGTTATGTGCAATTAGTTATGAGTTTTCTTTTAAAATATGTAAATTTACTTTAAACTGCCGGCCAGTTAATTTTTGAGAACTTTAACGAAAAACTTCAGGTACTGTTCATTTTAACGAAAAATTACATTTTTACACTAAAAAATCAATCATGGTATTATTTAATTTATCCTTAATTTTGTCTTTATCGTTAAAAGTTAAAGTTTTAAAACCCTTTTCATTAGTTTTCCTTTAATTTTTCCATCAAATTTGACACTTTTTTTTATTAGGTTGCTTTTCACTTGAAAGAATCAAAGATTACCCTTAATTTGACGGAAATATTAACAAATAGACGGTCTAAGGCAAATTGAGATATTTTTTTTTTAACAAACAATATTATATACACTAAAGGAGAGTGGGTGGACTTAACATCACAATAGACTAGCAATAATGTTGTTTAAACTCGCTAAAAATCACCTTTGGCGAAAATTGAATCTAAAATATTTTACTTACAAGTGAAGAGGAATACTACTAGATTGTGGTTCTAAGTGGCAAATTGACACATTTTAAAGACAACTTTAACGAAAAGCTCCCGATATTGTTCACTTTAACGAAAAACCACATTTTTACACTAAAAAATCAATCTTGGTACTATTTATTTTATCTTTATTGTTAAAACTCAAAACCTCATGTCATTTTCATTAGTTTTCCTCATTTTAAATCACCAAAGGGCTCAAAGGGCATTGGATTGAAGAATTTTCCTTAAAAATAAGAAAGAAAGATGGGCGTATGCAAGTTTGGGCTTTTTCTTGGGCCGAAATCACACACATAAACGAAGAAATAGAAACCCCACAGACACGACGTGGCGTTTTTGATTTGGTGCGCCTTCTTCCTTGAGAGCGGAAGCTGCCCTTCACCTCCGCCCTGCAACTCAAGTTAACAGCTAGATTTTGGTTACAGAAAGTGTTGGCTTTTCACATTAATCCTCCAGGTAAGTCTTTCCAGGCATTGCAAATTTGCAATTGTGTTTTTAATCCAATTTTTTTATTTGTTTGTACGAATTTCCGTTGATTTGCAAGGAATTTTGAAGGAAAAATAAATAATTAAAGACAACGGAATTGAAATTTGGAACATTTTCTGCCCATTAATCAGTCCATTTGAGTATTTGAATTTTGAATTTATGGGGAATGTGGTTGGTTGATTTTTCAGAGAGTAGGTTAGTGGATTCAAGTTCAGATTTAAGGTTTCCCAAACCCACAAAAACCCTTCACTTTTTCATCATTTGTGAAATAATTGAATGTCGAATGACAAACTGGATGGAAAAACAAGTTTCTTGAGAAGATTGCGTGATAATTAGGCGTTACGGCCTCTCAATCCTCAATTTGTAAGAGGAATTATATAGAAATTTAATACATATCACAAGCAGGTGCACCTACTTGATTGCTAAAAACCCAATTCAGTAGATGCACTGGCTTGCGGCATAATTCGTGTTACTGATTGAGGATTGAGAGCCTGCAACGCCTAATTCTCGTGCACTCTGTTCAAGAACTTGTTTTTCCTTCCAGTCTGTCATTTGGCGTTCAATTGTTTCCAAGATGATGCACAATGAACTGTTTTTGTGGGTTTGGTGGATGATTCAAGTGAAATAGCTATTGTCTAGAGAGCTAGGGTGTTACAGGGACAAGAGTAAGTTCATTTACATTGGATATCAAGGCAGAAAGATGCTTGATTTCCGAATCTGCTTGCTTTCTGTTCTCTTTTGGTTGATGCCTTCTGTGTCTAAAGACATCCTTCCTAGATTAGCCAATATGATTCCAAAGAGTCTCCTCATCAGCTCGTTACATGTGCCGTGTGTCTGTTTATATTATTGTTTGAAATTAATTTTGATTAGAAATTTAAAATGGAATTTTATGCATGTTTTACAAAAACATAATCTCGTTTTTTTTGCTCAATTTGCAATTCCTTAAGATGAATCCTGTTTTATATAGTTTTGTCATCACGTTATTGTTAACGTTGCCACATCCTGTACCAAGTTGTTTTCAGTTTTTAGCAATGGCTTTACACTTTTTCTTTAAAACAGCTGACATGCATAAGTATTTAAGATCCTCATATTCTTCAGATGACCGGGCCCTAACAAGACAGCAGCAGTTTTCATGAATGCTATGAGAGTGAATAAAAGTCAGTGCCGTTGGTTCTCATCCTCTCCTTCGACACTCTCATCGTCACTTCCATGGATCTCTCCTCTTCACTTTTCAAGAGTTAAACTTCACAAACCAGACCCCCCACCCGAAACCACAGGCACCCAGACAGAAACGAGGAGGAAAGGCAAATATATTTCTCACGAATCTGCCATCAACTTAATCAAACGTGGGAGAGATCCACAGCATGCCTTGGAAATATTTAACATGGTATCTGAACAAAAGGGTTTTAATCACAACAATGCCACCTATGGAACCATCCTCCAGAAGCTTGCTCAGTCCAAGAAGTTCAAGGCTATCGATGCAATTCTTCATCAAATGACCTATGAGACCTGCAAATTTCATGAGGGTATATTCCTTAATCTCATGAGCCATTTTTCAAAATCCTCTATGCATGAAAGAGTGCTTGAAATGTTCTATGCTATCCAGCCAATAGTTCGAGAAAAACCGTCTCTCAAATCCATCAGTACTTGTCTCAATTTACTGATTGAAGCAAATCAGGTTGATTTGGCCCGACAATTTCTCACGCATTTGAAAAAGAACTTTAGCTTCAAGCCAAATACATGCATTGTCAACATCTTGGTTAAGCACCATTGCAAGAATGGGGATCTTGATTCTGCTTTTGAGGTTCTGAAGGAAATGAAAAGGTCCAAAATTTCTTACCCTAATTTGATTACATATTCAACTCTCTTGGGTGGTCTCTGTGAAAGTGGAAGACTCGCAGAAGCAATGGAGTTGTTTGAAGAAATGATCTCAAAGGACCAAATCTTGCCTGATGCCCTAACTTACAACATTTTGATTAATGGGTTTTGCCATGGTGGCAAAGTCGACAGGGCTAGGAAGATATTGGAGTTTATGAAGAGCAATGGATGCAACCCAAATGTATTCAATTATACCACTCTGATGAATGGTTTATGTAAAGAGAAGAGATTGAAGGAGGCCAGGGAAGTTTTCCATGAAATGATGAGCTTCGGTATAAAGCCTGATACGGTTGGATACACTGGTTTGATTAATTGCTGCTGTAGGACTGGGAAAGTGAATGAAGCTATAGAGTTGCTCAAAGAGATGAAAGAGAGAGAGTGCAAAGCTGATACTGTGACTTTCAATGTGATACTTGGAGGGTTGTGCAGAGAAGGCAGAATTGAGGATGCTCTTGAGATGCTGGAGAAACTTCCTTACGAGGGTGTCTATCTCAACAAGGCAAGCTACAGGATTGTGTTGAATCTCTTGTGTCAAAAAGGTGAATTGAAGAAGGCGACTGCGTTGTTGGGGTTAATGATGGGTAGGGGGTTCATACCACATTATGCAACTTCAAATGAGTTGCTGGTTCGCATTTCTGAGGCTGGAATGGCAGAAGAGGCGTCCATGGCTTTGTTTGGATTAATGGAGATGGGGTTTAAGCCACTGCCTGATTCCTGGGCTGTTTTGGTTGAATCAATCTGCAGAGAAAGAAAGCTTCTGTCTGCATTTGAACTTCTCGATGAGTTGGTTGTTGGAGAGCAGGATTAAGCCCTGAGACGGATTTCAGATGCAAGAGAAAAGTTACATCCTAGGCTTGAAAACCCCAAGGTGATGAAGATGCTGGCAATTCAACATAGAGTAATGGGATTAAGAAAACCTTCTGATCTGATTTGCAGTTGCAGTCTAGGTCGTCTTTCTGGCAAGAGGAAATGGATCATCTTTCGACTTTCATGATACTATGAGGTAGGGAAAGCTCAACCCTTAACGTGAAAGTGGAATTTGAAAGATAATGGCACTGGATCTTTGTTCTGCAATGCTGATGAACTTCATTAACATTATGCCGGAGGAAAGCTTATAAATCAAAGGGTTTGAAACCAGGTTAGTAAGGTCCAATGTAGCTTGATGTTGTAGTATTTAAACAAGGTGGAGAATTAGAAAATTTTGCAGTACCGTGCACAGCCGGTCTCGTTCTAGGGCACCTCTACTTGCAAGGAAGCATCTCAGTTATGACACATTGTTTTCTGTACAGTTGAATCATTAGCCACCTCTACTTGCAAGGCATGCTAGGGTTTCGAGAGCTTCCGGTCATCTTCTGGTTTCAAGCACTAATTGAACAAGGTCTGTGCAGCTATGCCCAATAGAACCTGTAGGTAGAACTTGCCTATAAAAACCGGCTTCGGCTTGTATACAAAAAGGATACGAACCGTCCAAGAAATTTAGTTTTTCGTTCTGCGACTGTTGGATTCTAACATACCATCACGCTTCCTACTGCATCCTTGTTGGTTCGTTATGTCCACATTAACACTAGCTCGATGGTAAATCTTTCCTTCGAAACAGCTTCGTGAAGATTAGGAGAGATTGTCTTTTGCAACCAATGCATAATCTCAATGATGTCACTCATCTATTAAATGTTTGTCATGGGTTTAAATATTACCCAAACTATCCAATAAAAGTTTTTCATGCGACGTAAGTAGTTGCATGAGAGTATCTCTTCAAGACTAGGCCTAGTTACGTGGTACAATCAGGCTTTGATATCAACTGTTATGATATTACCGAGAACTCGTCACAAACCACGCCAAGACATGCTATTTTAATTTCAACATGGGGCAATTGGGTCCTAACATTCCCACATGTGCATGAAAGACTATCAACCGTTGATGCAAGTAGATACCACCAAAACACATAAGGATTAAAGGCCACTCGTTCACCAAATAAAAAGGGCCGCTCAAGCATGAGTTGGAGCGACTGTCCTAGCACGGCATCCACCAAAACTAGAACACACAGATTTCCAACGGAATAAGAATTCTAACGGATCAAAAAGCAAAACCACAAGAACCATAAAAAAAGCAGTAACAAGCTTCAATGTGCTCTCAAATGTCACCCACGTACATTATCAGTTCCCAAAACAAACAAAAAGGGTTTGTCCCGGGTCGAGCATCGAATGATTCCATAATTATTGGATAGGCATTGGGGGCAAGTAGATTATTATACAAATACAACTCTACAAGAAAGAGGTGACATCTAACATGGGCAGGTAGGCAAAAGACATCACGACAGAAAGTGATATCCTTTGTTCCTCTATTTTATACACGTGCACATGATAATAGTAACCTCCAAATAGAACCAAGGACACAGATCATTGTTTTCCCTTACTATGCCACTTGAAGTGTCAGCAAATATGTGCCTTGCACGTTGTAAAGATTTTCCCGACTTTAACGAAAAGGATTTCTGTGCAGGTTGTTTTGTCTTACCAAATTGAAGTCCTCATCCCCAGGCCACTGCACGTCAATATAAGACCCTTGTAGCGGTTTAGATACTCCTGCAGTCAACAAACTATACGTTAGAAGGAAGAAAACCACGGAAGGAAACTGTAGATGCAGGAAAAAGAAACGTATCTTGATGGTACAAACGAGGGAATTCTTACAGTTATATTATAGTCGTAGACATAAAGCATCCCTTTCTTGTCATATTCTACTCTCTTCACTGGATCACTCAAAACTGTTCAACGAAATTGAAACACCTTCGTTAGATTAAAAAACAAAACCGAAATACAGTCCTCAGTCATGCCTAGAAGAAAATCAGCCAATTAACACAAGTCTTCTAAGTGCCAGCCACAGAGACACCTTTTGGCTTTTCTTAGCACTCACACTTCATGCATTAGTTAGAATAAAGCAACAACATTCAAATTACTGGGTTACCATTTAAACTAGACTATCAAAATGGATATATGTCTAAAGTTTTCTAAGGCCAATAACATACGTAATGCATGCACATATTCGTTTTGTCGGAAATAACACTCCAAGGCTGCATTTAAGTAGGAGGAACTAATCCAAATGACTACTGCCTCAATCATGCTTGTTCTGAAATCAGGTTAATTTAATGTACGACAGGCACAAATTATGGGTGCAGAAAGCCAACCTATATGCATCCTCCCAAGTCCCATCTAATCTTTTAGGAAACCAACAAAAATCGAAATAAGTAGCTCAAATCTGAATATGTCAATACAAATCAGAGGATTTAAGGAAACACATATAGCCTATAATCAAGCAGCATAGTCTATATGTTACCTTTGTGAAGCATGCCTCCCGAAGGTTAGCAAACCCATAGCTAACAGAAAACTTATATCTATATAATATTTTGCAGATACCTTTTCGTCATGTTGGGAAATTAAATGGATGAACATTATTGGCCATGAGAGACGCATGACTTATAAAACGATTCCCATTAACAAAGAAGAACAAGTTGGAAAAATCGTCTTTGCAAAAATTTGCTGTCCCTGCTGTATTACTTCGCAAGCCTATCCAGGTTTTCCCATATATTGAGCTTGATGGTTTGCCATTCCGGAGTCATTTCTAATTTTGAAGTAATCTAAGGAGCCAGTAATTTCAATGCCCAATACCAATTTCATACTCCTTCACCTTTCTAAAAACTCTAGCTATACTCCTGTACTCGATAATAAAACAATCATGCACCAAGTCATTATTTTCCCAAAAAAGTGCTCCCTGATACATGTTTTGAACTATATCACCAAGGGGCTCAAAAACTACTTTCATACAGCCTCTGTCGGTTTGGTGAGCCATGGATAATTGATCACACACCAACGTCTTCGACTAAACGGATATAAGAAATTAAGAATAGGCCAGTAACAGCTACCTAAATGTTCGATTGTTAGGTAGCTGTAGCAATTCAGCAACAAGAGATTCTTATACTCCACAAACCTCTTCGCCAACACAGTCCTTTAAAAATACTAAACCAAGAACACTGCCCACACTTGCTAGCAAAAACTATTTAACCCCACATAGCCATATCTAATAACGAAGTGTCTGATTATCAAACTAGAGTGCCATTGGGCACACACGGTCCTAAAGTACACACAAATTACCCACATCAAATTGGGTGCTCTTAGTAATAGCTCAAATTCTTGCAACAAACCCATTGTTCCTGGGAGTCCGAAAACTCTAAGCAACCAACGCTAGCTCGAAAGTATAAGCAAAATGCATATTGGGCAAGAACGTAAAAAGGCACCTTGATAGGCCTCGTTTATCTCTTGAAACCTAGAGGTGGCACTATCCTGGTCCTTGTGCTTATCCGGATGCCATTTCTGCACCAACAAATCACAAAGAAGCAAAATTTAAAGCAGTTCAGTAAGCAACAAACGAACCCGAAAATTAAAATGTTAAAAAAAAACTAAAAAATGTGTAAAAAAATCGAAAATTACAAACCAAGGCGAGGCGGATGTAGTTGGAGCGAATAGCATCGTCGTTGGCATCATAATCCACTTCCAGTATCTTATAGTAATCCTAAATACACAAAACTCATGTAATTGAGTAAACTAACGGCTAAAAAGATGGAAAACAAATGATTAAAAACCCTAATTGTGCGGGCGAAAGAACAAGACCTTGGGCTTGGAGAGGTCGGAGAAGAAATCGAAATTGAGGTGGGAATCCTGGTCGGATTGTTGTTGCTGTTGTTGTTGGTCGGTGTCGGAGAAAATGGTGTCGCCCCACTCGTCCCACATCATGCTTGTGTTGTCGGCGTCGGTGAAATGAGAAATATCACAGAGAAAGCTAGATAGAGAGAGGGAGAGATTTGGGTTGGGATTTTGGGAGACGGGAGAAATGGGGGAGAATAATGGTAGGAACTCTGTGGGGGTGCGATTGCTTTTACTCTATCTCATCCATTTCCTTGTTTTTATTTTTATTTTTAATTTTATATATGAAAACCAAAAACATAAAAAATTGTAAAAATATTTTTTTATAAACGACGACGTTAGTGATTAAACAATCGGTGAAAATCGAATTCACACTACCATACATATACACAATTGTTTTTCGCCAGTATTTGACCAAACACAAAAATGAGAATCGAATTACAACTACTAGGATCCTTACTTTGACTTCGTTCGACAAAAAAACCTTTTAACACTATTTTGGGTGTTCATAATATCTAATTGAAAGATAAATTGACTTTTTTTGTTGGGTTGTAAATTTCTAATTTTAGAACCAGGAAAAGCTAAATGTGGATTTTTTTCTACTCATTGAGAAATATCTTCAAAGTAATATATATATATATATATATTTTTTTTTTTTTTTTGACATAACTATTTTCCTTTGTTTGTCCATGTTTCTTGTCAAACTTAGAACCAAAAATATTTGGAGGAAAACACTCATTCCACGAAGATGGAAAAGAAAATATCTAATTTTATTTTAAATTAGGCAACATTTTATTTAAACTTTTGAGGAATACTGCCAATGAGAGAGCAACACCAAAATTTCTTTTAGGCCATCTCCAATCGAAAGAGAGCCAGATGGCTCGTTTTAGCCATCTAGCCATTTAAGAAATTAATATTTTAATGAACAGTGCAGGGTCATATTTCTTACTATCTCTAACCGAGGGTCAAATGGTCATAGGGCCAAACATAGCCTTGTGACAAAAAATAATCTCCAACCGAGGGCCAAAGGATCATAGGGTCAAACATAATTTATTATTTAAATATAAAAATTACAACAGTTTAAATTTAAAACCTACAACTTATATTTAAAAACTACAACTTAAATTTAAAAATTACAAATTAAATTTAAAAACTACAACTTAAATTTATAGGAACAAAATGAGAACTTTTTAATATTTAAAAAAAAAAAAAATTGGCAAAGCAATTCCTTAGCAGATGAGGTATTACTTGACAGATGGCATCTACCCAAAGTGGGCAACACTTATCCAAGCAATTCCAAACCCTATGAATGACGTCGAAAAGTGGTTTACCTTACAACAAGAGGCATACCGGAAAGATGTTGAGAGAGCTTTGGTATTCTACAAGCACGGTGGAAGATCATCAAGGAACCTGCAAGAGGGTGGAGTCAAGAAAATTTGGACTCCATCATGATGTCTTGCATCATATTACACAACATGATTGTGGAGGATGAGCGAGATGAGTATATTGATGGAGAGACTGATGACGACCAAGAAGATCCAAATAGGTCAATAAGAGCTCGTGCAAAAATATATGATGATCCTAATTTACCTTTGAATGCAAGAACTGGTAGTAACTTTTTAAATGAGTACATGAGGCGCTATAAGATGATACATTCCCGCGCCACAAACAAGTACTTACAACAGGATCTTGTTGCACATCTTTGGGCCAAAAGAAGCATGGAGTAAGCATTTAAGTTTTACGTTGTTAAATGTTTTTTTTTAATGTTGTTTAATGTTATGTTACATCCCACATCGCTCAGGGGAGTGGATCATATAAGCCTTATATGTATATTCTCATCTCTACCTAGCACAAGGCATATTGGGAGCTCACTGGCTTCGGATTCCATCGGAACTCCGAAGATAAGTGAGTTCGCACGAGAGCAATCCCAGGATGGGTGACCCACTGGGAAGTTCTCGTGTGAGTTCCCAGAAACAAAACCGTGAGGGCGTGGTCGGAGCCCAAATTGGACAATATCGTGCTACAGTGGAGTCGAGTCTGGAATGTGGTGGGGGCTCAGGCAAGGATGTGACATGTTAGGGCAAATTACATTTTACACCCTTAGATTTAAGGTTGATTTCAATTTCTTACAATATTTTTAAAACATTTCACTTTCATACCTCACGTACTATTTTATTTCAATTTCATACAACCGTTAAAAAATCTGTTAAGTTAACCATTAAGTGATGACGTGGCAAATATGAGATCCTCATTTGTGCTGACGTGACTACCACATTTATACCATGTGGCTAAACACTTAATAAAAAAATTTAAAATATTAAAATAATTAATTAAAGAAAAGTTTTTTTTAAAAAAAAAAAAACCCCAGAACCCCCCCTTCATCTTCCGCACCTGACACCCCTCCACCCCCTCCATGGCTCCACCCCTCAATTCCAAACCCTATGAATGACGCCAAAAAATGGTTTACCTTACAACAAGAGGCATACCAAAAGATGTTGAGAGAGCTTTCGGTATTCTACAAGCACGGTGGAAGATCATCAAGGAACCTGCAAGAGGGTGGAGTCGAGAAAATTTGGACTCCATCATGATGTCTTGCATCATATTACACAACATGATTGTGGAGGATGAGTGAGATGAGTATATTGATGGAGAGTCCGATGACGATAAAAAAAGAAAGAATTTTAAAATTAAAAAAAAATTGTAAAAAAAAAGAAAAAGCGTTTAAAAAAAAATTCAAATATGACAGCTAGCTGACGTTAGCAACTAGTCTGCATTCAAATTGTGGCTCGCCCCACATCATTCTAATAGAACGTGTCATTTTAGTTGAACACAAGTCACGTTACTGCCAAATATCTGGTTGATAAGTGAAAATGTGTTAGTGTGCTAGTCTATATTGGTGGTACATTAAATGTTAGGTGAAGAAAACCCACAACTAAGGGGTTCATTGAGGCCCATATAAAGGGATGAGAGCCTTATGTATGGAGGTGGGACAACTGAGGAGAGATAATTGATGCATTAGCAAAGCACTATTTTTAGTCATGCAATCAATAGAATTTGAGCAACACATTGGATGTAATCCACTTTTAAAGGGTGAACTACTTAAATCTTTGTGTTTATTTCATTTTAACCCATATTCCAAACCAGTCAAGAGTTTAATATTTTAATTTGTTAACTTGCAAATTTTAAGCCATAACACATAAGTACAAGTCGGCCAAAAAAAAAATGGTGTGAATCTTGGTTGATATCATGTGGGAATTAAATAATTAGGTTTTTAACCAAAATGGTCCATGAGATTGCATAACTCCTCACTTTGGTTATTGAAATTTGAAATCAATAGAAATAATCTTTGAGTTTGTATTTAATCATTTTGGTATTTTTGTAAAAAATTTTGTTAAATAAGAACTGACATGACAACAAATACTCTTCATTTAATAAACAATAGATCAAAATAATTTGACAAAATTGAAAATATTTTTATCATTATTCTTGTTAATGGAAAGGACCAAAATAATTGAGGTTCAACAACTCGGAAATCAAAAGCCAATAATCACGGCAATAACGCCGGTCGATGGCTTTTGACCAAATTGACCTTTCAAGACATCGGGTAGCCAAATCCGTGCGCCGGCTAATGACGAGGCACACAGAAGACCGCGATAGACAGAAAACGCAAGAATATTCGTGGGCATTCCCGTAATTGCACCACCAACGGAGGATATTCCGTCAACGAGATAATAAACTACCAACCAATCAATGTGTGAACCATGTGAAATGCCGGCCGCCCATACCAAAAATAGAGAGAGAGATACAAAAGCCAAAAGCCATACGCATTTCCCAACTCCAACTCCCAGGCACGCATCCATGGTGTGACGGTGTGTGAGAGCAACAAAATCCTTGAAAATTCCTCAATCGGCGATTCCAATGGCTTCAATCTCCGGCATTTACTCTGCTTCTCCGACGATCAAGCGCCAGCTGAAACCGGCGAGTTCGCTGCGGAAGGACTTCGTATCGGTTTCGGTTGCGTTTCCGGCTCGGGTCAAATCGGCGGATCGGGGCTTTGCTCTATCCGTGGCCAGGGATGTCTCGGCGGAGTTAGCGAAGACCGATGGGGCTCCGAGTAAGAAGAAGGAGCTGGTGAAGGACCCGCATGCACTGTGGCGGAGGTACGTTGACTGGTTGTACCAGCACAAGGAGCTCGGGTTGTTTCTGGATGTGAGTCGGGTCGGGTTCACCGACGAGTTCGTTTCCGAAATGGAGCCCCGGTTCCAGGCGGCGTTCAAGGCTATGGAGGAGCTGGAGAAAGGCGCGATTGCTAATCCCGATGAGGGCCGCATGGTCGGCCATTACTGGCTCCGTAATCCTAAGCTTGCCCCCAACTCTTTCCTCAGGTTGCAGATTGAGAACACACTCGAGGCGCTGCTTAAGTTCTCATACGACGTCGTCAGCGGTAAGGTCAGATTTTTGTCTTTCAATGTCCGTTTGTTAATTGGTGTTAAATCTGATTAGTTACTGATAATTTGATAAATAGAGATGTTTGTCTGTGTAATTTGATAATTTGAAGAAATGGGGTTTGTTTGAAATTGCAGATTAAGCCGCCATCTTCGCCGGAAGGGCGGTTTACTCAGGTGCTTTCAGTTGGAATTGGTGGTTCAGCACTTGGACCACAGTTCGTTGCTGAGGCATTAGCTCCTGATAACCCTCCTCTTAAGGTACATTTACAAGTGCATTGTACTTTCTACCTACACGCAACCTTTTCCGTGACATTATAGACTTCCCCCATCTTCGCCGGAAGGGCGGTTTACTCAGGTGCTTTCAGTTGGAATTGGAAGAATTGTATGAAATATGGGTGTAGTTCAGTGCCAATCACTTTATCCCTCCTATTTTGATTCTTTATCAATGTGCAAATGATTTTTTTTTTTTGTCGAGTTGGCAGATAAGATTTATTGACAATACCGATCCAGCAGGAATTGATCATCAGATTGCACAGCTTGGTCCTGAGTTGGCTTCTACACTCGTCATTGTGATTTCAAAGGTTTGAATACAAAATATCTTTGCCTTTTATTCTGTTATTATACGTTAATTGTACTACATAAAGTGACTCCCATCAGTCCCTCGAATAGATGTGATGATACGGTTTAAAACACATCTCCTTTATGCTATAACGAACAATTTTACTTCATCCCCACTTTCCTGGCAAAGCCACATGGACTGCACTTTTTTTTTCCAATTAGTTTCTAGCAGCCCCAGATTTCAGAAAAATAAGTCCTTTTGGTACCACAAAGGTGAGAAAACTAATTTAAGATGAGACACAATGCATGCATTCAGTGTACATTTCCATCTAGTTTTTGTATTCTAAAATCCTTGTTCTTAATTATGTCATAATGCAAAGATGCTGATATGAATTCAATATTTTTTTCCTTCAGAGTGGAGGTACTCCTGAAACGAGAAATGGGTTACTGGAAGTACAGAAGGCCTTCCGTGAGGCTGGCCTGAATTTTGCAAAACAGGTTTTGATCTCAGGTTTTTCTTTCTGCTTTATTAATATTCTGCTGCGGAACTTATCGATAAAAGTTCTCTTCGTTATAGAAAAATAGAAATCCATGGTGTCTCTATTGGAGCTAGAGTTGTGTGGTACAATATTAGGTTTATTAGCTGGCTGGATGTGGTTTGGCATTCCTTTACTCGTGTAATTACTCATTCTTGCATCTACAAGTGGATGTTAAGCTCTATTTTATTTTCTATTATCATTTATGGTGTCCAACACTGTGACTGACGAACATGCCACGTGCATGAAGAAATTGCATTCGCCATCTTTCTTTTCCATGATTTAAGCCCCGGATCTCTTATTTTGATGAGTGCCTTGTGCCTATTAATCAAAAGATCTTAGTTGTCTACCCCACCCTTTGATATTTAATTTCAATTAATTTTTACAGCTGGCTTACTTTTCATAATTTACGAGGAGTTTTAGCGCTATTTGGATTTCTCTGTTTGTCTGCATCGTATTCCCTATTTTGAATGCAAAATAGAACCTCATTGACTGGACCTTTTGCCTCTTATTTAATCTTGGGCAGTGCTATATCTTGATGTAACTTATAGTTCCATTGTTGCCTGTACTCTTGATGCAGGTCCGTCTCCTCTTATTGTAATCGCCAACTTGTCATTTATTTGTGTGTGTAGGGTGTTGCTATAACTCAAGAAAATTCATTATTGGACAACACCGCCAGAATTGAAGGATGGTTAGCTAGATTCCCCATGTTTGACTGGGTTGGTGGCAGAACATCTGAAATGTCTGCAGTTGGTCTTCTTCCGGCAGCACTGCAGGTTGTAGACCTTAAATTCAGGTTCTGATATGAGCACCATTCATTTTTAACATGGGTAATCTTATATAACTGATCCTCTTCAGGGAATTGATATTAAAGAAATGCTTGCTGGCGGACACTTGATGGATGTGGCAAACAGAACCACTGTGGTGAGCATCAATTTGCTACCTCTGTTTTTTATGGTTGATTGGATATAGTGCTGCCTGTTTGGTCAGAGGGAATTTTCTGAATCACAATGTCAGTCAGGTTGTATATGAGAGTTTACTTTACGTCTGAAGAAAACCATTTTGTCTGTAGTGATGGATAATTTTGTTGTTTTCCAATCATTTAACTTTTCACCACTGGCTCCTCAAATTTGATAGCTCTTTTTGGAGAAGTCACTGACTTACCTGCTCTGTTACTGTTGTATTCTGTTACTCTCATTTCTTCTTTTTAGTTTTTGGTCATACAGTTGGTCGTTTTTCCCAACGGTGAATGATTTTCCAGTCTGACCTCAAGTTTAAACCATGAGATTAAAATTGCATAACTAAATGGGAAGTAATAAGTAATGACTAGTTATGTTGTTTGGCTAGTACGTCCCCTAATCAAAATAGCAGTGGAAAACAAATGACAAATGTATTTCATGCTTTTTTGTTCAGCTTAGGAATAACCCGGCTGCGTTGCTTGCTTTATGCTGGTATTGGGCTTCTGACGGTGTGGGATCAAAGGTACTTTTTATTCTTCTATTCTACTCCCTAAATACTATGAAATTTTAGTCTGATCTTTTGATGGTGGGTTTTTTTCATTCCAAAGTTTCTGAATGTTAGCTCTTCGCATTTCGTCAGGATATGGTTGTTCTTCCTTACAAGGACAGCCTCTTATTATTTAGTCGGTATTTGCAACAGCTGGTCATGGAATCTATTGGGAAGGAATTTGACCTTGATGGTAATCGGGTATGTGTAGCAATCGGTATACCATTCTTTTGTTCATTTACTTTGATTTTGAGTGGGTAAAAGTTGATCGTCCTGAAAACATTTAGTTCAGTTTTCAATATAGACTTGGATTTTGCGATATTTTTAGATGTTACCCTCTGCATTGTAGGTATTTGCACTAATAAATAGAAGTCTGGTTTAGTTTTGACTTCTGTACCATGTTTTCAGCCAGATAAAAACAGACATTCGTACCATATTTTTGCCCTTGTATAAGTTCCCAAGGCAACCATGCTCCAATGCTTCATCACTTAGACCAGTTGGCATATGTGATGAGTTTAGGGCTAGTGTGGAATAATATGAGATTTAAATGTGTACGTAGCGTCGCAGATAGTGTCGAGCTTTTATTAAGTTCTGCAAGTCCTGATCTTTGAATTTTGATCCCCTTCGTAATGTGTTTAGCTCCATTAGTTGTCACTTAGGGATTTAGCATAGAATGCGTTCTGAACCTTCTTGATTTGATGACCAAGCATAGTAGGTTATTTAAGTCTGTTCGTGCCTAATTAGTAGTATCCATAATAGATGCTTCAACGGTGGTTGTCAGTATTTTGTAATTGATAGTTTCAGAATGAGCTCTCCTTTTGCTTTCACAGGTGAATCAAGGACTTACTGTCTACGGAAATAAAGGGAGCACGGATCAGCATGCGTAAGTTTTCAGTTTTTATTACTAATTTGATCCATAATTTGGTGTAAGCTACTTGTGAGCCTGATGCACCTGTTTCGACAGCTACATTCAACAACTGAGAGATGGTGTGCACAATTTCTTTGTGACATTTATTGAAGTCCTACGTGATAGGCCCCCTGGTCATGATTGGGAGCTTGAACCCGGCGTAACATGTGGTGACTACCTGTTTGGAATGCTACAGGTTAGATCCATTATAAGAGCCAATAATAAGTGACTACCTGTTGGGTGTCACTTCATGTTTTATTGTTTTCATAGCTGATACTGGTTTTTTATGTTTTTATATCCTCCGCATACCTGCATCTATGTAAAGATTCTAAACTGAGGTTTTACAGGGAACAAGGTCGGCTCTTTATTCAAACAACCGGGAGTCAATTACAGTTACAGTGGAAGAAGTGACACCGAGATCTGTCGGCGCTCTCATTGCACTATATGAAAGAGCAGTCGGGATATATGCTTCACTTGTCAACATTAACGCCTACCATCAACCTGGTAAATAATATGTTTTGACCATCCTTGGGTCTGAAAGTGAATGAATGAGAGTGAAAGATTTTTTTTGTTTATTTTGTTTTAGTGCATTATGCATTTGCCCTGGGTATTAAAACTGAGAACGTTCATTTATTATTGATACATAATTTTTCTTCTTTTCATCTGCCTTTGTTAAATCCCCTGCATTTAATTGTTGTCTCAGGTGTTGAAGCTGGGAAAAAAGCAGCGGGAGAAGTATTAGCCCTTCAGAAGCGGGTTTTAGCAGTACTCAATGAGGCCAGGTATGCTGTCAAATTATTAGCAATCAAGCTCATTTTTGCATAGGTTCTGAAATGAAGAGACTTTCGCAATTCTATGTTTATCGTCCTGGCGTATGATTTTATATTTTTACAAAATTAAAGGGAAAAGGGAAATTTCTTACAACAGATCATTTCCCAAAAGAAACAAAATTTTCGGCAAGTGTGGCAAGAGGATCATTATTCGGAAAGATGAGCACACAGAATCCGGATTTTGTATTTTTAACGGAATAAAAAGGAAAAAGACAATTTTCTATGGAACACATTTGGTGTCACATCCCGGTGTTGAAATGCCGAATTTTGAATTTGAAGGCCTCTCAAATGTGGAAAGAAATATGTGGAAGGTCTTATCTGTTATACTATTACGAATATGACAACCTTGTCATTGTTTGGAAAGAAACAAAATCCGAATGAAGGACCACTTCTACCATATGTCACCAAAAATGCAACCGGGGTTGTCGCTGTTTGTTTCTGATTCTCACTGTCACTATCTTTCCGTTTCAGCTGCAAGGATCCTGTTGAACCGTTGACGCTTGAAGAAGTAGCTGACCGGTGCCATGCTACTGAAGATGTATTACCAGTTTCCCCTTTGATAGTTATCTCTCGTTAACAAAAACTAATTTCAAGTAGTTCATTTCTTTTGCTAACGTTCTTACCCAACTCCTCCAGATTGAAATGATCTACAAGATCGTTGCTCACATGGCTGCCAACGACAGAGCAATCATCGCTGAAGGCAACTGCGGTTCACCACGAAGCATCAAAATTTTCCTCGGAGAGTGCAACGTGGATGCCTTGTACGGTTAATTTCATCCTTCCTTTATTATGCATGTATTTGAATTTACGCATCTGGAAAGTTTCATCTTCTTCCCTCTGTATCTTGTCCTTGGATTTGGAATTGCGAATCTGGTCGAGTTAACCCAGAAATAAAAATCCACTTACGAGACTTTTTCGTTATGAGCGTTTGTAACGATGTAATTAGGGATGATAAATAAGCTGGTTTATGAGAATATTATACATGAAATCATCCTCCTTTGTCAACATTTTCTGCACAGTATCGACATTGTCAGCCTAATTTGATATGTTTTATTCTAATTTGGATTTAATTATAGTTAAATAATTGCATACATTCCGATAACCCAAAAGAGCATATGAAAGTTTTGTCGATGGAATGACCGATTTTTCAAATTTCAAATGATTTTGTCCCGGACTGCAAATTGACAAACCAAATGGTCCAGGAAGCAAAAGAAAAGACAAGTAATGGATGATTGTCTTGGGGTGAGATTCAATTCAAATATCCAATTTGTCCATATCAGTCATGGTCCCTCTCCAACGGTTGCCTGCTATTTTCCAACGAAAAAAAAAAACAGCACTAGAATTTGAACTATCTGTGGAGTCTGAGTGAAACTGCGGATTTTTAGTACTGTTTTTAAAAAGGCGCTAACTCATTTAGTACTACGGTTAGTAGTATTCTTATTTATGGGTAAATGAGAGATTTCTTTATCAATTTAATGGTTATTTGGAAAAGTAAAATGATTTTCGCACTTTATTTTTCATGTTTTGTTTTGAAATCGACGTATATGGAAATAAGAGGAAGAATCCAATTTATCTAGAAAGAGAAGGAAAGTGTGAAAGTTACAATTCTATAACAAAAAAAATTAAGCAACACATTACTTGCACTCTATAAACATGTAGGGATTAGGAATTTAGGACGGAAAATGCCTTACTAATAGTCATTTTGTGTGTTTTGCTTGTGTGCTATGGCCTAAGATAATTGTTACTTAATCTAATCCAAACTTTAATGGTTGGTGTATTGGAAAGCGAGATAAACTTTAGAAATCCAATTAAGTTGAAACTCTCACAGATCATTTATTGGGATCATAGCTCTGCTTTTGTGTATTGTTTGACCCGGACACTAATAGTATGTTGCTGTCTCATGTGGTACTAGAACTGCATGAAGAAAGAGATAAGTCTATCATCAATATATCTTTTATATATAATAATAATAATAATAATAATAATACATACATACATACATACATACATACATACATAAAAAAGTAAGGTAACATTTTATTCATGTATATTGTATTGTATTCTCGTATCCATATTTGTGTTTCACTTGTATAAAGATGGTGCGGTAGCGAGTTTAAGGGTTACGCAAGATGTACACAGTTCGCGTGCGTCCAATGTTTGGTTGGCGGTATGAGCCGCATGTGACCGGTGGCTCACACCCCTTGCACAAATAACACGTAGCCTGAGGGCTAAGGCATAAGCCACATCGAATCTGTTATTTAATTATCACACTCAAAAGTAAATTGAAAAAGACAAGGAAACATAGTAATTTAAACTCATTAAACAAATGGGTTGGTCCATTCCGATTCCAATCTCAAGTGGAAGTACAAAGTGAACATTATTTATTTTTCAAATTAAAGTGTGCCCAAACTCGTACCCAAAACAAACTAAATCAAGTAGATTATCTGCTTGTTTGAATGTGATTTTAAATTATTGAAAATACTTTTAGAAAACAAGCTTTTCTGTTCCAAAAACATTTAAAGTGCTTCATACAAGAAGCACCAATTAATGCGTTTCTTGCAGGAAGCACTTTAAGTGTTTTTCTAGGATTTACGTACATTTTTACAAAGAATTGGTTTGAAAACTATTTTACCAAAAACGCTTTCAACCATTCTAAAACAACTTCCAAATGAGCAATATATTAACACTACAAATTACATGGTTTTTACAATATAAGGGATATCTATATGAAACGTATTTAAATAACAAGAAGAAAGATTCGAGCATGATTACAAAAATGATAGAACACTATTGTAGTTAATTTATATTTTGTCAAATAGTTAAGTGGGGTTTTGAAGGAGAAGAGGGTGAGAAAGTCTAGAATCGGGGGTGAGGAGGCCCACAAGAATTCTTGACTTACCCTCCTTACCCAATTATACTCAACTTGACTAAACTTACGTTAACTATTGTTATAATTTCTGTTTAGCCGCAAAATCCCAATGCATGTATAAACAAAAAAGTATATTAAAATAAATACCCTAAAAAAGTATATTGTCATACATATTAACGAACCCTAAACCTCAATCCAAGAAAGTAAACAAAATAATTTCTCATGAATGTCGAAAATAAATACTCGAAGTTGTTTGAATCCACCGAATCTAACATATTCTTATACCCATTTAGTTATGCTGCAATGAGCTGCTCGAATATAAACCTTAAATTCGTACCATATAGGCTTGCATGCCCTCCTATCCTATCATCACAAGATGAAATTTGTTGATTAACGGACCGAAGTCCGATTATGATTTTATGATGAGAGTTGAGGGAAGAAGAGCATCCACCTGCAATTCTTACTGATGTGCTAATACAATTGCACGATTGTGCTTTGTGACGATTTATTAGTTTTTTACTATTTTGTGCTTTTCGATGATAATAGTTAACTATAAGTTTGTTAGTGCTGGAAACATTTTTCTTTCGACCAGGTTGAAATCTCCGACAAAATTTTTATCGAGACCTATTATGCATGGTATCTTCATCCTGATTTGTACATTTTCTTTTTCATCGATGAATATCGTACCTACTCTCAAAAATTTCACCATGACATATAACAGTATAAATAATTGTTGGAGTGAGGGAATATAAAACGTCAAAATATGATAAGAGTAAATATGGCAAATTAATGAGCAATGTGGCATTTATAACAATAAATGTTGTAGCAAGAAAACATTATAGGAATTAATATAGGGTGCTTTTATTAACACCCCATTCTCTTGTTTTTTGGTTTTGTTTTTATAAATTGATATGCATCAATTCTCTTGTTTTTTGGTTTTGTTTTTTTGTTTTTTATCTAATTTAAATTAGGGTTGAAAAGGAAATTCAGACCAAAAAACAAAAGAAAATAAAATGGAGTGTATTTATAACATTGTGGGGTCCCAATAAAAAAAGGCCATTAATATATGGATGCAAATTTAACTATTGTTTGATTTTAATTTTAATTTTGGTGTGCTACCTTTTTTTTTTTAGTCGAGAAATAGTGTTAGTAAGTTAAATGTTATATTAGTCACCGAAGAAATTCGAACTCAAGCCATCATGTAAAGACACAACATATTTTCACTACTGTGATAAAGAGCTACTTGTTGTGCTACCTTTTCTAAATGTACGTGTGAACGGTGGGGGAGAAATCAAATTATACATATGATTCTCATTGGATAACTTATTTATGGATTTTAGGGTTTAGTTGAAAATATGTTACACTATGATTGGATAAAAAAAATTTAAGATTACTAAAATTTTAAAATGACAGAAATTGAAATGATGAGATTTTATTTTCTAGAATTTGTGAATTTTCTTGTTTGGCTAACCTAAAAGAGCAAATGAAATTGAATACGGAATTTGTTATTTTTAAATACTCAACCATAAAAATTAGGAAATGATACATATTTACATGAAATTTAAACCTAGGAATTGGAGGTCCCAAATTATAATTTTTTTTCTACAGGAAATTCTAAATTTCTATGTTTATGAATCCAAACAAGAGAATTTGTGCATGTTAATTTATAAATTCTGATTTTTACCCAAATTCTAAGTTTATTTCTCATCCAAACATAGCGTTAGAGTTTGTTTGAATGTGTTTTTAAAATGATTGAAAACATTTTTGGTGAAAATATTTTTAGAAACAATTCTTAATAAAAATGTTAGTAAATCTTGAAAAAGCATTTAAAATGCTTTCTAAAAGAAGCACATAATTGGTGCTTATTGTAGAAATCACTTCAAGTGATTTTGGAACCCAAAAATATTTTCTCTAAAAGTTATTTTAAAAGCACATCCAAACAAGCCATTAAACTATTTACATATTACATATTGACCAAAAATGAACAATCACATAATATTATTGACAATATTAAAGTTTGATTTCTTGCCTGAAAAGGTGTTTTTAGTGAGATCAAATTTTTCCCACCCAAAATTGTGTGGATATGGCTCTAATTATTAACTAACACGTCTTTTTTCAAACTTTCTGTAATTTTTTTTTGTTAGAATTTAATATGTGTCAGTTAATAATTAGAATTACAAAAACACCGGAACGATTTTGATTTTAATTGCAGAAGATATGATCTCATTTTCCGTTGCCAAATAAGTTACAAAAGAAGAAAAGTACGGCATGTGGGACCCCACTACAACACCAATCCATGTTTGTGGAAATCTTGTTTAAGCGCGAAATCAGACCAAATAGTGTGTCCCCACCCACTACAACGTTCGGAATTTAGGAAATTATTATAATTCTTCTCACTTGAGATAAATAATTCAAAAATGCTAAAAACAAAAACTTCGAGCTCTGCTTTGCAAGGTTGATGAGAGATTTTTAAGTGTATTTAGAACACGAAAACATACGTTATTTATTATAAACTTAGAAATTTTTTTTATTTATTTAAATAATAACATATGATTTATCACTTGACATATTAAAAAATTTCTCTACGTTGACTATAGCACGACGGATACAGCGGCCTTTTTATTTTCGGAATATAATTTATCAAATAATCTAGTCGGAACTTTTAATTCATTCAACTTATCTCCACACCCTTCTACGTCGCCGTTTGGGCTTTCAAATCCAAAATATTCCTACGGAGTCACCAACCACGTACAAGATTTGTTGGGAATTTTGAAAATCTATAGCAATGATAACATTGAAAAGTAAAGCAGAAAAAAAATCCAAAAATTAATTAAGAGAAGAAAGTAGAAAGAAATAAGTCAGAATATAGTTCAGAGTGTGTGAGTGACGGATTTCCACACCCCGAAGAAACAGAGAGATCATTAAACAAGCTCATCTTCCACAATAGCTTTTTGCAGAAGCACTTTTTCTCTTCCAAAATCTCGCTGATTTTACTTTTTCTCTGAAATCCCTCTCTCTATCTGGCTTTCTGCCTTGCCATATGTAAGTTGTCTGCGGGAAGATTCTGGTGAAAAAAAAGAGTTCTTTTTTTTTTTTTTGAATTTTTGATTGTGGGTTTTGATTTTTTGATTTTTATACTTTTTGTGCAGGTAAAGGAAGACGAAGAACCCAGAAGAAATATGTTCACTGAAGGACTTGATAGGAGTGCCCTTCGTTGGGTTAGAGAGGTTTGTGAAGAAAAATCATTACCCTCTTTCCTTTTTTGAATTTACTAAAATATAAATAAATAAGGAAGGGTTTAATTTTTGCTGTTGGTTGAGTGAATGCTGCTTCTTATTCTGGTGTTTTTAGGAATTTAGGGTCTGGGTTTGTGTTAATTTTGCATGTGTGCTTCAAAGTTCAAAACTTTGTTCTGAATTCTGAAATTTGGTTTTATGGGTTTTGTTTCTTAATCAGAAGGAGGAAGTTCCATTTTCGGGTTCTAATTTGAGGAGTAGAATTGATCCGATTACGCGCATTCGCAGTGGTAGTGGCGGCAGGGGGTTTGGACTCCCCCCTCCGTCTAAATTTAGAAGCGGGCACTTGCCCTCCAATGCCATACCGGTTCAGACAATTCCGGTTGATGGGGATGAGAGTGGGTCTGCTTCTGACAATGATAGAACCACTGATTCGGAAGATGGAATATATGGAGGCAGGTACTCGCTGGATTCATCACCGCAAGATGAGAGGGTTCCTAGTGCTGCTGCTTGTAGGTATGGGAAGCCGTCGCAAGGGCAGCCCAATTATGGCAGTGATTATACTTACTCAGACGTCAGTTCCTCGATGGACACTGTTGTGGGGAGACATAAACATGTGGCAGAGAGGTTGGTGAAGGGAGCGAGGAAGTATCCAGTTGCGCAGAATGGTTATTCTGAGGATGAGTCATCTGATTCGGCTGCAAGCTCAGAGTTTTCTACTTCACAAGCAGGAGGAAGCATCAAGAGTGGGTTGTCACATAATAAAGCTTATGCTTCTGAGGGATATGCCTCAAGCGTGCCTTCACGTAGGAACTTGGAAAGTGCTGCTGAAAAGGTTTGTGAATTTATATCCTTAATAGTACCTGGCTTGTTGTTTGATATCCAATAATCCAAGACAGCATGCTATCACACTCCTACTTGAGACTTCTACAGTTATGCTGGCTAAATCAATGTTAGCTAATAACTATTGGATACCATTTCCATTTATTTATCGGTAAAACTAAAATTGATAAGATACAAAAGTTTTGTACATGTATCAAGGGAATTTCTATCTGACAGGCCAGCATTGCAGCATAATAACATCTGCGGTATCTAAACAATGGTGTACTACCGTACTAATACTCTTTCTGAACCTGTCCATTTTGCAGAATTTGGATTCCAGAAACCTGCAGAGTAAAATGTTTTCCGATGACGAGGTTCCCAGTGCACCACCCTTTTGTGGTGTAACTCAGGAAATTAAACAGGATGATGCAAAAAGTCCAACTAGAGTGCATAGGACACCGCATGCTACCTCTTCATCTGAATTCAGAACAACCACTGGTAAAATGCAGGACGGCGTTACTGGAAATGGGAATCTTGAACAGTTCGCAAGGTATGCATGTTACTACAGTCCTCTTTGGGAAAAATGGCATGTGTCTGTGCTTATGTTGGAAAGAGACATGAAACTTTTGGTTTCACAAACTTAAGTACTTGAACCATGCATGCTGCTATAACTTTGATGTTTCTCAGTCACAGTCATACATTTTGTCACATATGTATGAATTTAGTTTCGGTAAATGGACCAACTTATTGTCAATCTCTGTTAACAGAACTACAACTAGTTCTGAAGCTGCCACGCCATCTTGTCCAGCTCGCCTCCCAACATTTTATGCAAGGTATCTCTAACCAATGCCGTAATTGTACTTGGATTTTAAATTTAACCCTTGTTTCTGCCATCTAAAATTTATAGACTTTATGTGCTGTAAACCAATATCAGTGCTCTAGGGCCATGGCATGGTTTCATTGCATATGAAGCATGTGTGCGTTTGTGCCTTCATGCTTGGGCTATGGAATGCATGGAAGCTCCCATGTTCTTGGAAAATGAATGTGCTCTTCTACGAGATGCATTTAGGTGAGTCCATGCTTTTTATCACCTTATTCTTCTATCGTACTCTTAATTTATACGGATTTTCGATACATTCTTATTGAACCCTGTATAATTATATATCTGTCGCCAGTTTTGTGTTTGAATCCTTGCATGAATTCCTTGTCTAATCAATGTTATGCAATGTAACAAATTAAGTAACTGTGTTTTTTTGTGCAACTTTATAGTTTGACGACTATGCCAGAAGTGAGTTAGGTTACAATGGGTTTTGAGATTAAAGTTTGAACGGACTTCATTGATGTTGACAATTTCTTTTATCAGAAGAATTAGTAGAATATTTAGTGTTGAAAGCTTAAAATAGTACAGTGCATGATGTGAAAAACTACAATTTTATCTTTTCCAGTATCACTACTAATCTTGTTCAAACCTTATTGTCAAACTGTAGTTTACGACAAGTGCTTTTACAATCAGAGGAAGAACTGTTGGCAAAGCAGACTTCAGAGCTTGCAAGTGAGAAAGCTGCTCCAAAACCAAAGAAAATTGTTGGCAAGATGAAAGTGCAAGGTAGCATCTAACTCCTGTTTTTAAATTCTTACTAGTCAGGTGCTTGGTTATGAGGTTGTCCTGAATTCTTTTCATTGTGCAGTGCGTAGAATTAAAATGGGCCTGGACCCACCTACTGGCTGCAGTATTTCTGCTCTAAGGCCACCAGTAATCAAACTGGAAACAATTCGTTATCATCTCTCCAGCTTCCAGTCTACACTTGCTTCTGGATGGCAAGCCCTTAGAAATATTCGAGTTGCACCTCGTGTACCGTCAAATGGTTCTTTTTCACGTCAAAGCTTGGCGTATGTGCATGCTGGTACTCGGTATATAAAACAGGTGTCTGGACTCCTGAAAACTGGTGTAACAAGTCTACGCGACAGTTCGTCCTCATATGAAGTTGTGCATGGTATGAGCATGGAAAATTCATTGCTCTCTCTCTCTCTTTTTCTCTGCATGTTATTTTGAAATTCCCCTTGTACCACAAAGATTGATGATAGAAGTTCATTCATATAACCTGCACCATCTCTTTCACTATTCTCAATATCCCACTTCACCGGAACAGATCTATTGTCTCCAAGAGTATAATTGATAGTGTGCAACCTTTCATACAACTTAGATGAAGGAAACTGATAGATATAGATATAGAAATATGCAAATAATTTCCACGCGCTAATAGATATAGAAAATGTGCTTATGCTATCATTAAATCCTAGATTTATTTAGTTAGTATTTGCTTTTCAACTGTGACTAGCATATTCTTGTATCAGAAATTTATGGCCACTAATTAGGCTGCCTCATTTTGTTTTTGCATGATACAATTTTCGGATAATCTACTACTGTGTTTGTACTTTGTAGTGTATATAACATAATTCTCTTCAAGTGTCTTTCATTAGTTACTGGAATGTTAATCATCACTTTTAAATGGAATCAGAAACGTACTCTTGTTTGTTAAGACTGAAAAGTTCAACTGAAGAAGATGCGGTCAAGATGCAACCTGGATCCAGTGAAACTCATGTCTTGTATGTTCTCTTGTTCTTGTTTTTTCTAAACTAAATCTGCTTGAGAAAGTTGAGAAAGGTACTGACATGTCTTACAGCTTTCCAGATAGTTTGGGAGATGATCTAATAGTCGAAGTCCTTGATTCGAAGGGAAAGCATTTTGGTAGAGTCATTGTTCAAGTGGCAACTATTGTTGATGACCCAGTAATGCCTTCTTAATCTTTATGGTAGCTTTAGGGTAAATTAATATTATAATGGTTCCAGCGGAAAGGCTCATCTTATTGTTGATTGCAGGCTGACAAGCAACGCTGGTTCTCTGTCTATAGTGAACCAGAACACGAACTTGTGGGAAAGATGCAGCTATCTACATATTATTCAACAAGTTCAGATGACAACCCCAAGGTGTATATTTGTTACTTTGATATCCTTTAATATATATTTTTGAGAAGAAAAATATATTTTAGCCTTGTTTATTAAGAGTTTCTCCATTTTTTGTTTCATTAATGAATTATATTTTTGGAATCTAATTCAATGGTAATCCTTCAGAAAGGGAAAAAAAAAAAAAAAAAAAAATCTTATTTTAATTATCATACAAGGTTGCAAGCACACTTTTATCTTGACGGTTCAAGACATAGATGTAAAAATGATCTTCTCATTACTTTTTCGTTATCAGGGGTTAGGATCTGTAGGTATAGAGTATATATGTAGGCATGACAGACAGGAAGCATCTCTTTGTTTTTTGTTTTAACTGGTGGTTAACAGTATTTAGCTCAAGGTTGTACAAATTAATGTATACCCTCGTTAAATATTGTGCTGGTCTTCTAAAGATGGTGGAGTGATAAGAGTTGAATCTTTCCTTCAGCGATTTCTCGTATTATTCTTCAGCAATATATGTTACCCACCACGTCCCAGTCCTGGGCCATAAAAGGATAGGGGAAAAAAAACAAGAAAAGGGAAGAAAGCATATAGTTTTGTTTATAATTATTTTGACTTTTAATATTGTAAAAAAAAAAAAAGATCATTAATCCATTAGCTGATTGTAAAAACATGGATACTTCCATTATATACAATGTATTGCAAAATGGCTTTTGTGATTGTTTTTGCATTTCTGGTTCAGTGTGGCTCTGTTGCAGAAACAGTTGCATATGACCTTGTTTTAGAAGCTGCTATGAAGGTTCAGCATTTTCAACAAAGGAATCTAGTGTTGCATGGTCCATGGAAATGGCTTTTAACTGAGTTTGCAACATATTACGGTGTTTCCGATGTATACGTTAAGCTGAGGTAATGGAATGTTGTTGGATTGATTGCTTGATTCTGTTAAAATGATTTGACCATGTGAATCATTGTTATAAACCGCTTCGTCTTGTTCACTGATTTCATATCCGAGTCATGCTCTCGATAGGTATCTCTCTTATGTTATGGATGTAGCTACACCAACAGCTGATTGCCTCAACTTGGTGTACGATTTGCTAAGGCCTGTTTTGATGAAAGGCGACAACAAGAGCATGTTGAGTCACCAAGAGGTACTTGTGAAGCATGTATCATTGTTTTTTCTTTTGATGTTAACTTTTATGTTTTGACTAACTTTATTGTTTTGGAATGGGGTTTTAGTATTGCATTCTACTTGTCATTTCTCTTCTAACAATACTTTCTATTATCACAGAACCGAATCTTAGGAGAAACTAAAGATCAAATTCAACAAACTCTTGCCTTACTTTTTGAGAATTACAAGTCCTTGGATGAGTCATCGCTTTCAGGAATTATGGAGGTCTTTCAACCTGCAACTGGGCGTGCTGCACCTGCATTGGAGCCTGCTGTCAAACTTTACACGCTTCTTCATGATATCTTGTCTCCCGAGGCGCAAACTGCTTTATGCCACCATTTCCAGGTTTGAGAAACTTCCAGTTTATTTAACAATGATTTGCATAGGTGGTATATCTATTCTTTTCTCTAAGGATTATGTGACTGGCCAGGTTGCTGCAAGAAAGAGATCACGGAGGCACTTAGCTGAGACTGATGAATATATTACCAGCAACAGTGATGGAATTTTGATTGATACTTTAAGTATGGCGACTGCTTACCAGAAAATGAAATCTCTGTGCCTTAACATTAGAAATGAAATCTGCACTGATATTGAGATCCATAATCAGCATATACTCCCCAGGTATACACCTTAAACCATCAAGTGACACTCTCAAATCTGATTTCAATATTTTGAAAAATATTTTTCCATTTGATGCACTATCTTCTTTTGTATGCTTCTTTAGATTTTTAAACAGTTGATTTGTTTTATTGTTAGGAAAATTATGATAAAATGCTATTATTTGCGGTTACAGTATTGTAAGCCTATGGCAAGTGATATTTTGACATAGGATGTTGAATCTTGTGTTGAGATTTGATGTCTTATGTATGTATAATCCTGTTCCTGTCAAATTATCTTTAATGAATATAATTATTCTGCGTGCATGTATACTCTGAGATGAAGTGCTAACTGCTATACTGAATGGCTCGAAATAGATGAACACTTCCCCTATCTCTGGTCAATGGATCTTGTTATGGAATGTGAGGGGATGCCCCTTGAAAATTAAGGCCCTAGGTGAAAAGAAAACTAGAAATTGGCCTTTTCGATAATTATATCTAATATTAATAGTGTCAACTAAGTCTCTATATTATTAAGATTTTTAATTAATCATTTCCCTCGCATTCTGAGATGCAATAACCACTGATTTCAGTCTTTGTTATCATTTTATTATCATTTAACTATATTCTTGCATAATTAATTTAGTTTGTTTAATATTTCTTGTGAGATGGTTGATCATGTTAAGAGATTAATTTGTCTTTCTTTATGTTTGTGAAAATATAAAAAAGTTGTTTCTTTTATTTGAACCACTGCAGTCACGAAAGACTAAGATAATCTCCCCATATGTAGTTATCCATTCTTTCAGGTCATACTTTATGTTTCCACACTGCTTATCTGCATAGTTTTCTCTTGGTAGTTTGTCTGGCTGTTTGATGTTGTACAGATAAAATTCTGACGCTTTATCATTCATTGCACAGTTTCGTAGACCTCCCACATCTGTCATCATCAATATACAGCACAGAGCTCTGCAGTAGATTGCGTGCTTTCCTCATTGCTTGCCCCCCAACGGGTCCTTCATCCCCCGTAGGAGACCTTGTTATAGCCACAGCAGATTTCCAAAGAGACCTTTCCAGTTGGAACATTGGGTAATGTTACTACTATTACTACTACGACTACTGTTAACACTTGATTATATTTCTTGGTTTGCATCGTTCTAACTCATTTTCTTTGTTATCTCAGTCATATTAAAGGTGGAGTTGATGCAAAAGAATTGTTCCACCTCTATATTATGCTATGGATTCAAAATAAGCGCGGGTCGTTGCTCGAAGCATGCAAATTAGACAAGGTACTTATGAGTCCATATCATATTTTGTGGTTTATCAACAAATTTTGTAGTGGAATTTTTGGAGGGCAATGTTAAAGGATGCTTCTAAAGATATCCTCATTTATGTAAATTGGTGACGCTTTAACATTCCAGTTCAATAAGGTGTCTAAAAGTTATACATTTGCAGGTAAAGTGGTCAGGAGTTAGGACACAGCATTCCACGACTCCTTTTGTGGATGAAATGTATGATCATCTGAGAGGAACTTTGAGTGACTATGAGATCATCATTTCCAGATGGCCTGAATATGCGTGCGTTCTAGAGAATGTAAGTTGGGTTCCTTGTGTCTCAAAGTCTTTTGTCAACTTTGTGTTTCTTGTCACCATCGTTCATTATGAACATATCCCAACAATTTATGCTGGGTTTAGACATATGTAACCCATCCATGAATGTACGATCCACATTATGAACGGCTCATTTCCATGCAATTAATGCAGATATGTTCATACTGCAAACAGTGCACACACCTTAACTTTTAGTGATTTGTGAACCTTCTCCATTCATTTGCTTATTTAATCTAATCTTTTTTGCTACATGATGATTAAAGAATAAAATACAGAGCTACTCATTCCTAGGAAATTGTACTTGTGTATTATCATATTGGAGATAGAAATAAATGTACATATATTAAGCTTGTTTGATAATTTCAACTCTTTTCAATACATAGGCTATTGCTGATATTGAGAAGGCGATCATAGAATCCCTAGACAAGCAGTATGCCGACGTCCTGTCACCATTAAAGGAAAATTTAGCCCCAAAGAAATTTGGCCTCAAGTATGTTCAGAAACTGGCCAAAAGGTCTGTGAGCGCCTATAAGGTCCCTGAAGAGGTTAGTTGACTTTTCCAAAGTTTTGGGGTATCTCGAAGTATTGTAAATTTCTTATTTTATTTTATTTTTTATTTTTATTTTTTTATAAAGAATTTGATATTTGCATTTCAGTTGGGAATTCTGTTGAATTCCTTAAAAAGAATGCTTGATGTCCTTCGTCCCCAAGTCGAAGTTCAGTTCAAATCATGGGGTTCCTGCATTCCGGGTGGTGGGAACACAGTTCCTGGAGAGCGTCTCAGTGAAGTCACTGTAATGTTGAGAGCCAAGTTAAAATATTACCTACAGGCAGTTGTTGAAAAACTCGCGGAGAATGTGAGTATTATTGTGGTTTTCACCTTTCTGTTTGAATTAGTTGTGTTAAAAGAAAAAGAAAATTGCTCGGGAGATGATCCAAGTATAGATAAGATGAATAAAAAGGTTAACGTGTTAATTGCCAATCTGTTACATTGTACAAAATGCCTTTTAAATGCAAATGACCATCGAAGAAAAAAGCGTGTCTTAATGCATGTTCTATGTATGCTACATCTGAGACTGGATTCTGGTGCATAAAGATCTGAATTACTGGTATATTTGTGCAACGATCTGAATTACTTGGCCAATAAAAAGAATTACTCGCCTTCTGCACATGTTTGCAGTAAGCAAGCACTGTCTTCTTCCATTCTGTATACTGTATGGACGCTTAAATTATGTAGTGACTTTTGTAAGTGTAACTGATTTTTGACTTTTATTCCAGTCAAAGTTGCAGAGTGCTACAAAACTGAAGAAGATTCTCCAAGATTCGAAAGAAACCGTGGTAGAATCTGATGTGAGAAGTAGAATGCAGCTTCTGAAAGACCAGCTGACAACCACAGTTAATCACCTGCATACTGTGTTCGGGACTCAAGTCTTCATTGCAATTTGTCGAGGTTATTGGGACCGAATGGGACAGGTAAATTCATCCATCTAACATTTCAAGAATCTGGTGCTCTGAGCTGATGCTTTTGCTTATCTAATGTGGCTCTTTTCCTGTCGCAGGATGTTCTGAGTTTCTTAGAGAACCGAAAAGAAAACAAATCATGGTATAAGGGTTCGCGTATTGCTGTCTCTGTAAGTAGTGATTGAACTCCGAACCTCCCCACTTTTTCTTTCTTCTGTGTATGGCAGTTTCCCTTATAACGTTCGCTCATTCCCAATTACAGATTCTGGATGATACATTTGCATCACAGATGCAGCAGTTGTTGGGAAATGCATTGCAGGAGAAAGACCTGGAGCCTCCTAGATCAATCATGGAAGTCCGGTCGATGCTTTGCAAGGATGCGGCTAATAACAAGGACAATACCTATTACTTTTAGGTATTGTATCAAACACGTCGAATCTGAACAAGTTGGGGAGACAGGTTGCGTTTTCGTATTGAAGTCCATAAGCCGGGCGCTGCATATTTTTGTAGAGGGAGCAAGCAACTCGGCTGCTCTAGAGATAGCAAATGACAATTTTGTCATTCGTCTTCTGGCCGTCTACTCTTGACAGAGTATTAGTCGTTAATTCCTCGGTTAAAAGTAACAAGCAATCCTGTAACTGTTGTTCATCGGTTAGCTTGAAAGCATCGGCATGAAAAATGCCCGGTGTACCAGTGCGGATATGGCATTTTTTTGTACGCTGAATACAAGATTCAGAATCAAATTTGAATATTAGCGGTGAAAGCGATTACTACATGACTTGAACAAAGCCGTACCATCACAGTGAATTCAAACTTTCATGACAACTCTGACATACAAATTCCATTGAACTTCTGAACGTCAAGATACATAAACCGCAAAATCCAAGCCGCACTTACCTTACCTCGTATCTCACCTTGTCAAATAGGCTCAAGGAGCAAATATAACAACAGGATTCAGACACTAGACATTACTGTAACTAACTCCTTCACCACGTACAACCTCACCAATGCGGTAAGCTTTATTAGCTTCATTTGCATCCTCAAGTATTCTGTGAGCTGCCTCTCGACTCACAACAAGAACCATCCCAACACCCATGTTAAATGTTCGCATCATCTCGGCCTCTTCTATTCTTCCAGCCTAGTGATAGAAATAAGAAAAAAATCATAAACAATAGAGTTCATAGTTTCAAGATGCCAGCTCAAAGAGATATATCTAATAAAAGTTTGAAAACCAAAGTTGGGTTCCTAGATGTCGTATATTTATACCTCTTGGATCCATTTGAAAACAGCCGGGACTTCCCAAGAACCATTATAGATGACAGCGCCGAGGCCTTTAGGAAACACTCGAGGTATGTTGTCTGTGAAACCACCCCCTGTTATGTGGGCTATCCCCTTTACACCTCCCTTGCTGATTATGTCAAGGACCTGTTTTTGGTCCATCGAGAAAAAGAGGAGAGCATTTTCAGCAACTAGCAAAACACCAGACGATAAGCACAGATACAAAATAATTGGAAGCAGGTTTTAGTGTTCACCTGCTTAACGTATATCACAGTTGGGGCCATCAAAGCTTCACCTAATGTAATATCTTCTCCGGGTAGCTGATCCTTCAGAGAAAGACCGCTGTGAGCCAGAACCCTGTAAAGATATACCAGATAAAATTCTTCAGGTTAATTGCGTCTATTACATTTAGCACATGAAAACCAGCAAGAACTAATTTTATTTGACTGCACCAACCTTCTTACAAGAGAAAAACCATTAGAATGAACCCCACTGGAGGGTAGGCCAACGAGAACATCTCCAGCCACAATGTTTTTCCCATCAATCACTGCATCTTTTTCCACTACTCCAACAGCAAAACCACTGAGGTCATACTCACCATCTGCGTAAAATCCTGGCATCTCTGCAGTCTGAAAACATATGCAATTCATTGATGCCCTACCTTATCCAAAATATGTATAACATGCGTGCAAAAATAAGAACAAACACCATACACAGACAAATTAACCGCAATTATATATGCTCGGTACAAGCAATTCAGCGAGCCCCTACCTTATCAAAGTATTAACATGTGTGTGGGACAAAAATGCTATATATCCAAATAAACAGCAAAAAAATATGCTTGATATACATATTAACATACGAACTGATTATTAATCATACGTACCTCTCCACCTAAAAGAACACAGTCAGATTGCTGGCAACCATCGACAATACCTTTTACAACCTAGAAAAGGTAAAACAAACACAAAACTTGAGTAAGCTTCAATTAGTGATATGTATTTACACAACCCAAGCAACTCAGACATTGTGAGCTCTACCTTTTCAGCAAGATCAACATTGAGGCGGCTTGTAGCATAGTAATCAAGGAAAAATAACGGCTTAGCACCAGAAGTAACAATATCATTGACGCTCATAGCAACCTGCGAATCGAGATTGATTAGCACAGAAGTAACTAGTCGATGACAATTGTGTACCACATGACAATTCACTTGAAAACAAAATCAGCATTACCAGATCAATACCAATGGTATCGTGAATTCCAGTTTCGAAAGCAAGCTTAAGCTTCGTCCCGACGCCATCCGTGCCGGCAACCAGGTATTTATCATCTGCAATCACCACAAAAGTTCATCATCCCAAAGTAATCCAAAATTCAAACAAACAGAGCACATATCACCCCAAGTAATAAAAAACTCAAACAGCTAGAATAATAATATTCGTACCGAAAGGGAAAAGACCCCCAAAACCTCCAATCCCGGGAGCCATTTTTTTAATTCGCCGAACAAGTTCCGCGCCGGCGTCAATATCAACACCGGCGCCCTTATACGTCAGAGAGTCATACCCGCTGTCACTTCCTCCGGATTCGTTTTTGGAGGCTGAAAGCACGTGGGTTTTCCGGGAAGTTTCGGGGGAGGAAGACATGGACAGGGAGGAGAAGGCGGCGGAGTGAGACCCAGGTAGGAGTGTGCATAGTTGAGTTTGGGCGGAGTCGGGGTTGGAGAAAGGGGGTCTGGGCGAAGTGGGTAAGCAGCGAGAGAGCTGAGTGTTTGGTTTCAAGGAGGAGACCATGGTAACTGAGTGACTAGCTGGGTTTATGCCGAAAGCGACGGAGCTCACAAAGAGAGAGTGGCGGGAATAAAACGCGAGCTGAGGCAATGGCTAGGGTTGTTGTTTCGTAAATTTACATCTCAACCAAAAAATAAAAAGAATAAAAAAAAAAGGAAATTTTATGAAACACTTCCGTTACTGTTATTTTTAATAAAAATGACATATTTGTTGTAGGTATAATTTATTGAATAATTATGGAGGCCATATAGAGAGAGAAGCTGCGACATAGAGAGAAAAAGAGAGATGTGTAATTGTGAGGTGTGTTTTATTCCATCTCATTGTGCATTTATTTATAGTAGTAGGGAATGTTAATTCCTTACCCTTTTAGGATTACAACTCTTAATAGGTAATCAACTCCTAATAGGAATATAAGAGATATTCCAAGATATGCTAGGATTTACACAATCACATTCTTAATCTAAAAGGACAACAACACTCTCCATTGAGTGTGTAAATACACAACTAAATGGTGCATCAGGTCTTCAGTGATGAAGCAAGTACAGTTGATGAAGTCGTCGGCACAATGAGCAAATGTGAGTCTCAGATCAACAGAAGAATGTATAAAAAGTAAAACTCACAAAACCTTGCTATGGTAAAACCCAAGGTGGGAGAAAAACCCATAGGCTAAGGAGAAAAGTGAGAAGTTCCAGTAAGTCAAAACTATACGTCTTTTGGACGCAAGTAGAAGAGCTCACAAGGCTATGATCAGCCCAGGATGGGTGCCTCGTTAAAACCTAGTTAGGTAACAAAAACCCAATGGGAAAAATGCTCCTAATCGTAGGGAAAAATAGTACATTAAAATCAAGTGAGTATACTTCTGGATACTCCCCCTGAGTTTGACATAACTTCCAAATGAGAACTACAAGCATTGCATATGATAGTTAGACATACCAATTCCTCGGACTAGCTTCTGGAATGTTGACTTCGGTAGTGACGTTGTATAGAGGTTGGCAAGGTTGTCTGGGATCGGCTTGCATGACTTCAATCTCCTGATACTTTGCTTATGTAGACGCAATATGTCTTGGCGTTGACTTCGTTAATGTATTATGTCTTGGTTGGGTAGATACATATGGCATAATCTTCATGGATCGTCGTTAGGACTCAACGATAGATGAAAAATAGCAAGTACTTCGAAATGCTCAACAAGAACTTCTAACCATGTCTCACTTGTGGCGTAGTGAAGTAAGGTAAGTCTTGGAACGATTCGAAGGTTTCGCCACTAATGGTCATATCATGGACCTTCAAGATATTGCGATATCCCTAACAGTAAAGACATAATCATTCGGGGATTTTGCCTTGTGTGGGTTTGATAAGTAACCAACATTAGCATAACAACAAGGAAAGCATCATCCGAGGATCAGGTGGGTTGGATCCGCTCGAGATGCATTGGGATTTGCCCTCGTAGTACCTTCAGGGTATATCTTTAATAGCAACTCAGTGGTTGTGTGTAGGTGCATTGCTGCATCTTTACCAACAGATCAACAACAAAAGAGATATCCTGTCTAAAAACAATGAGCTAAGTACAACGAAGAGAAAAGTTGAACTTAGATATGGAATTTCGGATTCTATAACCTCTTAAGGGTTTCATTTGCATATAACGTATGGATAATCAAAGGTATACTCAAGGGTGACACCTTCGAGGTGTAGTTCAACTGGTAGACCAAAATATCATTAGAATAACGCTTCAACTTCAGGTTAAGGTATAAACGAGTTTTCCTAAGATCATTAATCTCAAATTCCATCTTCAGGTGCGAGGCAGTTTTCTCAAACTCTTATGGAGTCTTGTGAGATTCATATCAACGACATAAACTGTAACTTTAGCAATTCGGAATAAGACTTCATAGTTTAACACGCAAGGAAATAATTTATATCCCTGAATGATTAAATAATCACTTAGACGGGTATACCGCATTTGTCGGATTGTAAGTGAACGCCTTAAACAAGTTAAGAGGGTGTTCCATGGTTTTGGAATTATTTGAACCAGTCCATATAATTATTCAGGAACTTACATATAAATCTCTGTATCTATATCCCATGGAGAAACACTAACCATATTTCATAATGCTGCTATCAATCATATGACGTTTTGAGAGAAACCTTGCGCCGTAAGGCGTGCATCATATCGCACTATTTTATTCATCTCATAACTCTTCCTTTCCATCTTGTAACACAATAGGATTACCTTGGGTAGTGTAGGAACGACAGGGGCGAACACACTTTGGTAAGAAATTTGACCTGGATTGTAATTTCGGTTGTCCAATCAGTTCTATGTTGTCACTTAATCAATAGAACACGGTTCGATATCGTCACTTTTCATTTATGTCAGTAGCTACCATATAAGTGAAAATATCATCGATGGTAATCTCATTTCAATTCCATTTAGCTCATCCAAACTAGTATACTGGATTAAGAACTTCAAGTCTCGCGAGTAATCCGGATTAATCTCATGAGATGGAAATGATTTGAGACAGCGATCAAGTATGGATTCATTGTTATGTCGGGTCTTACTCTTCTAGGGAAGTGAATCCTATGAGCCGAGTGATCTGTCATGCTCCAAGCCAAGACAAATTGATCGGCTATCCGTCGGTGTACCGGATTGTCTAACATGGGCCTCCAAACCATCCAACAGGGGCGGCACACCCTCCAGGGATGTTAACTCGACGTCTGTTAAGTATGTCCATCCTTACATGCATGTTTGCAGTTGGTATATGATCTCATCACTTTAGCTAGATCAGAAGAATGCGTCTAGAGCAACATTTTGAAAACTAGAATTCATTGCACTTACTTATCACATTTGTGCGATATGGGGATCGAGATGAGACATAATGGGCAACGTCCACATAACTTCGCGCCGTTTTACAGGAACGTTGACATTCTTATCTCCCCTTAACAGCAGGAAGATTGTCTTATTAAAGTGACAACCCGAAAATGATCAATAAAAAAATTGCATGCAAGGGCTCTAAGAGAGCTAGTGTGAAGGAGAATCATGATCAACAACAGATACACATCCTTCTTTGAGGACCCATGGTGCTACATTGTAGCGGCGCAACTTAGCACATGGAATGCACACCCAAATGCGTAAATATGAAAATCATTAGGTTCGTACCTAGTAACCAACTGTAACGTCATATAGTTTGGGTGGCAATGGGCCTTAAGGTAGACCAACTAACTGCGTACAAGAATTGCATAGCCCTAGGTAGAAACCGAAAACTTGGTATGTTTACCAAAATTCGGGCAATCATTTAAATTGCGCTTTATGATCACTAGGCGAGGCTATTTGGGGTGAATCATGGTGAAAAAACCTCTCGACCTTTCCCGTATCCCTTCCTAATGCTATTTTGAAATGGTCACTTGCATTATAAATTTTAATACATATGATAATAATATCCTAATGGTGATAAGTCCCCACCCCCCAACATTATTATGAGAACTATAATGACACTAGTACAAAAAACACTTTGCGTGACGCAGGTCCTTCGTTGCGCAAAGTCAAAAAATGTCGCGCAAAATTTTGCCCAACAAACCTTCGTTACGCGCAAACCGTCATGGCAAAGCAGTGACAGAAGGCTTTGCACGACGCATGGAACCCCTTCGTCGCACAAATCCACTTTGTGCGACTCAGCCTATGTCGCACAAAGTGGCTTTGAGGCAGTAACCCCATCATCGCGCAAGATCTTTGCGCGACGTAGACTGCGGTCGCGCAACGCATGTTTCTAAGTTGTGCAAAGATACTTTGCGCGATGCAGTCTACGTCATGCAAAGTGGATTTTTCGTTTTGGTAAAAAATATTATTTTCTTAATTTTTAATAATATTGTAATTAAATTCTAAATAATAATTAATTAATCAAAGAAAAGTATTTAATTATAAAATATATGAAAATATACAAACAAGATGTCCGAATAAAAAAGAAAAAACTACAAGTAGTCTTCTAGGTGAAGTGGCTACTGGGTATCGGTAGGGTGAAGTGACTCGGAGGTTGAAGGTGTAGCAAGATCAGGTACTGGTAGTAAGATTTGGAGGCCGGTCATCTGTATGGCTCGTATAAGGTCTTTCATCTGCCCGGCATAAGCCTGCAGCTGCTCACCTTGGGCCCTCATTTGCTCGCCCTGGACCTCAAGCTGACCATTTAAGGTTGTCACTTCCTCTTTCAATGAATCGACCTCTTTGGTGTTCGATCTGGAAGAAGAGGCACTAGTCTCACGAAGTCATGCGTTCCCCATGCACCAAACAACCTTGCCGTGATGATGACCGAAGTTCTGATCCAGGACATCAGTCAGGATTTGAAAACCTGCATCCTCGGGTACCGTGACGTCCTCAATTGGGGTCTCCGGGGGAAGCTGTGATGTTGTTTCTTGGAGAACAGCAGTGCACTTTTCCACCATAATATCATGTAATAATAAAGAAAAAAAATATATATAAATAATATTTGAACGATTCATACATATAAGAATAATAACAATTACATATACTTACATGAAGCTGCCCAGCGGTCGCATCTCCAGGTCGAATGTAAACGTCCTCGAACATGTCGATCTCTGGGAATTTAGAACCCTCCTAGAGAAAAAAAAAACATTAAGAAAATTTTATTAATCAATAATAATAAATAAATTGTATAAAATTTCTAAATTAATATACTTTTACCTGATGTCGTGCCTTAAGCCTATATGAAAAGGGCTTCGAACCGGAATGGTGGAGAAGTGTCTTTGACTCCCGAGCTATCTTGCCAGCAACATATTACTTCTGTTAAACACACAATATACATGTTAGTGCGACTATTTGAAATAAATTAATAAAAAAAGCTTTAAAAAATAACTAAAACAATAATAAACTATTATTTAAATATTATGTACATACCACAAATTTTGGGTCCGTAAAATGTTTGCAGAGCCACTCCCAAACCTCTGGCCGGTCGTTCAACTCGCTTAGGCAACCATGTAGGCGAGCAATCTCCGGAGTATCCCATAGCTTAAAATGCGTGTGAAGATAGTTCTTCCAATGTTTGTACCGGGTTGCTAAGGTCTCATCTAAGTAGGCCTTGACCTCGAGGGATATATCATCAAGATCAAAAATGACCTACGAATATGAAAAACAATAAAATAATAGTAAGAAATATAATAATATTAAAATAATATATTTTGGTTTTTAATATTTGTAAACAAAACTAAAAAAATGATATTGAATCCGAATTTGTTTATTTAGATGAAGAAAAGAATGCAAGAATCGGAAAAATAATTTATGAACCCAATGACATTCATGAACAAGCAACTCAGACATGGCATAAAGTACAAGATTATAATAAACAAGAATCGATAAGATTAGCTTATGAATTTGAAAAAGAAACAGAAGAGTTAATTTCAAAAATTGATGAAATAGATCAAAATGAATTAAATAACCAGATAAAAGAGTTGAATGATTTAATTTCATTGCCAGATTAGATACATACCTAAGTAATCCAGTAAGTCAAAATGAATATACAGAACATCAAGAAGAACAATATTTTTATGCAGAACCAAGTCTTTCGTCCTATCGGGAATTTCTGTCCACATCTCCCATTGCATAGGACAATTTTGTTTAATAACAACACCATAGCTACTAGCGACGATGCTATGCTGCTGTGTTGTAGCCGCTCTATGATGTAGTGGGTCATACTCAATCTTGATCTTGGAGCCAGTCAGATGTACACTTTGTGCCGGCTTCAACATTCGACTAGGCCCCCTAATTTTTTTTTTTTAGCTGGCCAAAAATACTTAAATGGTGAAAACCCTAAGCTTCAATTTGCACAGAAAATTCGACACAACTTCGCCTAATAGTATAGCATTTCCCAAAACCTTAAAACAATAAAATAACAATAATTCACAACCCACAACACATTTTCACAATCCAGCAAATTTTCAGCATCATAAAAAAAATAATTTTAAAATGAAAAAAAAAATATAACGTAGTGATCAAGAATTAGAAAAAAACTACCTGGCTGGGAGGCCTCACCCTCGATTCTGGACGTCGCCGAAGTGTGATCAGAAGGGTTCGGCTCGCAGCAGCGCCTGTGAGGCCGCCGTGCACTAAATGGGTGAACGGACACTGATGACGTTGATGAGATAGGCACCTGGGATGCCGTAGGAGTAGCCTCAGTAAGGGGTGTAGGCTCCCCATTCAAATGGAGCACTCACGCCTGGAGCAGTAGATGCTGATAATGTGGGAGGCGCATTGGTCACACTCCGACAACGAGTGATCAAATGCGACATCTATACACTTTTTGAATCATAAAATTAGAACATTAGAAACTAATCAATTAGCAACCAAAGTAATAAGCAGGTTACCAACATTCTTCATTTCAAAACAAGTATGGACAATGTATATTTAGATTGAGCAAGTAACAAATTATATGCAACAACCTTATGAACAACCCTGATCACAAAAAATTATTGTATGTGCTTATGTATATGTGTGTGGATCAACAATTAGATACACAAAATAAATGTGACTGTTGTATGGCTGATATGATTCATTTGCAATTTGCCAGTATCTGGTGATTCACTTCTTGTCAGCTACTGTCCAGAGATATCACTGGCAAGCATCAACTTTTACTTGTCCTAGAGTTGATACTTTATTTTATCACTACTACAATATATGCTATCACCGGCGGAGAACAAACCGACGAGAAATCAAATTTCTGTCGAAAATTTGGCACAAATCCGACATTAAACAATGTAATGTCGCTTTTCAATAGCGACACTATTGCTAGCGTCGCGAAAGGGCTTCAGTGTCGCTTTTTGAGCTTAATCCGCCACTACACAGTGTCGCTTTAAAGCGACACTAACTTTAACGTCGGTTTAAAGCGACGCATACTTACACGTGCATCAGCTATTTAATTATAAAGTATGCAGTCTACTGTCGCTTTAAAGCGACATTATATTAAAATTAAATAAATAAAATATTCCTTAAACCGACGTTAGATAACAATTAAATAAATAAAATATAAAATCTAGTAACGGTCTTAACCGACACTATATTTGTTAATAATAATAAAAATAGATGGACAACTGCATGCAATTTTAATTAATTCCAACTAAAGTAAATTATATAATCAAAATTATAAATTTTAAGATCTAAATAAACATTAATGAAAATAAATAACAAAAACAATAGTGCCAAACTGTACATCTAACATTTCACATAAAATCCAAAAAGTCGTCCGTCGTAACAAACATTAAATCCGACATTACAAACATAACATAAAAAAACAAAAAGATAGACCAATTATACTGTCGTATTTAACCGACAAGAAAAAGAACCAATTAAACTACCCAACCGAATCTGCGCCTGAACGTCGTCCAGATTCTTCTGCTTGAGAACCTTCTCCTTGAGATCCTCCTCCTTGAGATCCTCCATATGATCCAAAAATCCTCGACAAGTCCACATCAAATCCAACACCTGCAAGCATTCCAGAAAACCCCCCAACTGGAACTTCAGGAAAAGATCCACTAGGAGCAGCCATCTCAGGTCGATATACTGGCACTTGATAAGGCGGCTGCTGCATGTATGGCATGGGCTGCGCAGGCATCGGATACACAGGATATGGAGGTTGCTGATTATGGCCAGTATACAGATATGCAGGGGGAGGCTGACTTTGGCCCGACTGTTGAGGAGGTTGACTGTGGCCTGATTGTTGGGTTCCCGGGCTATACGGTGGTTGTGGCTGAAATCTTTGAAAAAACCATGCAAACAACTGATTTTGCTTGTTCTCTAGGTCCGAAATCCGTTTATTATTATTTTTGTCCCTCATTTTCAACTCATTATTTTGAGTCATCAGCAACGCCATTGAACTCTTAGATGATCTCTTGGAGGAAATTGATGTAGAAGATGAAGAAGATGCATAAGACACCATATCAGGAGTCACACCATGACCGTATCCTCTGACTCTATTATACCTCTCAGGACCCATAGTATCAACATAAACTTGGGTCCTAAGATCTTCATTATCGTCTTGGCCCGACTCAATCAATGTTTGCAGGTTGCTCTCCATTGTTGACTTGCATTACAATTTTTAAAAACAAAAATTCAATCGTAAAACAGAAAAATAAGATATAGATAATAAATACTAATAAAATCAAATACTAACACGAAAAAATCAATTACCCCTGTACGCTCCGATGTTTCATCAATCGATGTTTTATCTTTTCGTGTATGACATTCACGAAAAAAGGTTACAGGATCTGCTTCTTTCCCATGCTTCTTCCGCTTTATCAAAAATAAAATTTCATACAAACAAATTAAGCAAACCTCATACTAAAAATAAATATAATTATTTAAAATTAATCATCTCTTCAAAATGTACAATCCATACATATTCTTCCCGCACTCTTGCAAAGGATTTTGTACCAGTAGTATGGTTCATTGATTTCAATCCCCGATTAATCTTATTTTTTTCAGCAACCTCCTGAAAAAAAACGAACGAAAAAAAAAAGATTATATTAGGCAACTTTAAAGTTATAACGAAATAAATCGTGTAAGGTTTACCTTTGTTTTGTCTCTATTCCAAGATGCCAACAAATCATCCCATTGGGCAGGAATCACATCAGGAGGAGGCTCGCTGCGCACCTCTTCTGCTCTTTTAGTATAATACTTTTTTTTTAACTTATTTCTAAACTCTTTGTGCGCATGCTCTGCAATCTTAAGCGTCATATGACGGATCAAAGACATTTTTACTATATCTGCATCTTCAAAAAAAATATTTCCCTACATACATAAAAACAAAAAACAAAAAAAATCACGCTAGTGAAATATTATTACAATCATTGACCTATTCTTCTATTTTCAACTAAAAATAAAAACATCTATATATACCTTTATTTTATTCCAGAAAGCTTCCTTATCTTCTTCCGTAACCTTACGCCAATCTTTCTCCAACGGCAGATTTCTATAGTCCCTAACCTCCGCTACTACATGTTTTGAAAAAGCACTAGCATTATCACTAATGCATTTTCCAGACGAATCAAACGAACAAAGCTGTTTTGTCCATTTAGGAATTGAGGGTCCACGCCTCCGTTGAGATGTACCTTGTTAATACAAACACACAATTAAAAACCAGGAAACAAATGTATATTTTCAGTTTAGCAATAATAATAGTTCAAACACACACACAAAAAAATAAAAATAAAAACTGAGATTAATAACAATTCAAAAAAGAACCAGCATCACCCTCGTCTTCTTCCAAGTGACGTTCTTCAGAACGTTGATCTTCACGAGAACTATCCATAGCAAAATTTAATGGAAGGAGAAGGAATATGGCTGAAATGGGGGAAAGAGACGAGAGACAGAAGTGGAAGGAATATGGCTGAAGTGGGGGATAGAGATGAGAGACAGAAGTGGGGAAGTGGGGGATAGAGAGGAGAGACAGAAGTGGGAGGAGAGACAGAAGTGGGAGGAGAGACAGAAGTGGGGAAGTGGGGGATAGAGACGAGAGACAGAAGTGGGGAAGCAGGTGGGGAAGTGGGGGATAGAGACGAGATAGGAAATCAAGAAGATTAAATGTGGATAATTGCATAGCGTCGAAATATGAACACTTTGCGTCGGTTAAAACCGACACAAGGTCTGACTTTGACAGAAAGCCTACACAGACCTGACATACTTTGGGCAGAAAGCTACAGACTTGACATACTTTGGGCTTGACATACTTTGGGCAGAAAGCCTGACATAATTTTCAGACCATTGCGTCGGTTAAAACCGACGTTATATGGCATAGTGTCGAAATAAGGACCCATTGCGTCGAAATAAGGACCCATTGTGTCGCTTAAAACCGACACTATGTCTTATAGCTTTTGACTGAGGACAGTGCCGTCTGACTCAACCATCATTATAGGCTGACATACTATGTCAGTAGCGTCGAAATTAGGCCACATTGCGTCGGTTAAAACCGACGTTAGACTGACAGATTTTTATAACATCGAAATAAGAACAAGTTTGTGTCCAAATAAGATAAAATTTGCGTCGAAATAAGAACAAATTTGTGTAGTGTCTCTGACAGAAAATCCATTGTAGCAGATACTCTCGAAATTGTATAATTTTGCATCGGTTAAAGCCACTATAAGCATAATTTGATATGATAATGACTGACAAAGTCTTCCAACCCATTCCCCCGTGCAAAAAAACCAGGAAAATTCCCGCCCAACATAAAAAAAAAAGTTTTAAGTTACAAAAAAAAAGAGAACAAGGATAAAAATAGAAACAAAAAAATTAAAAAATTTTAATCCAAAATTAAAAAGTAATCAGTTATGTTATCTCATATAATATTTTAATAAATAAATTTATTAAGTTGAATCAATTTTTTTTGCACTGTAATTGTTATTTTAATTTGTTTTTATTTTGATAATTTTTTGTTGTTATTTACTAGAATGGATTAGATGAACATAATTTGAGTTGTTTTGAGAAAATGGAATGAATAATATTTATAAGCATTTATGTTAAATTAACAATATTAAATATAACATAAACTTATAATATTTAGTAATATAACATTTGGTAACATTTCTCAAAAGTTTAACTTTGATAACATTTGGTTGTTATTTACTATAATGGATTAGATGACTTTGATAACATTTAATTTGTTGTTATTTTGATAACTTTGATAACATTTGGTTGTTATTTACTATAATGGATTAGATGAGCATTTCTCAAAAGTTTAAACCTTGCCAATGTAACTCAAAGCTTGCATTTTATTCTTTTTACAAAATCATCAATTTTCATTGATCATCACACTTTCATTAAGTATAACGTAAGATTTTATGGTATCCACTAGTATAAATATTTTAATTTGAAGATCGAATTCATTCATTGTATTCATATAGGTTCAAGGAGTGTAGCTGCAAAAAATCATCAAAATCGGACTTAAAATAACCGTTAAATCGTCATTTTTCGTTGATAACCGTCGAAATTTTTTGTCCCGTTACTTCATCCCAGAATGTTTTTTTTTTGCGATTTTTTTCGTATACGATCTCGAATTATATACAAACATGTTTGACGGTTGGATCGTTGAAATTAGTTTCGTAGAATGCGTATCCCATCAAAACGATAGATTCACTAAGACTTAAGAGTTTATTCACACTTTCATTAAGTATAACGTAAGATTTTGTGGTATCCACTAGTATAAATATTTTAATTTGAAGATCGAATTCATTCATTGTATTCATATAGGTTCAAGGAGTGTAGCTGCAAAAAATCATCAAAATCGGACTTAAAATAACCGTTAAATCGTCATTTTTCGTTGATAACCGTCGAAATCTTTTGTCCCGTTACTTCATCCCAGAATGTTTGTTTTTTGCGATTTTTTTCGTATACGATCTCGAATTATATACAAACATGTTTGACGGTTGGATCGTTGAAATTAGTTTCGTAGAATGCGTATCCCATCAAAACGATAGATTCACTAAGACTTAAGAGTTTATTCACACTTTCATTAAGTATAACGTAAGATTTTGTGGTATCCACTAGTATAAATATTTTAATTTGAAGATCGAATTCATTCATTGTATTCATATAGGTTCAAGGAGTGTAGCTGCAAAAAATCATCAAAATCGGACTTAAAATAACCGTTAAATCGTCATTTTTCGTTGATAACCGTCGAAATTTTTTGTCCCGTTACTTTATCCCAGAATGTTTGTTTTTTGCGATTTTTTTCGTATACGATCTCAAATTATATACAAACATGTTTGACGGTTGGATCGTTGAAATTAGTTTCGTAGAATTCGTATAATAATTATATATATAATTATTATAATTTTTAGGGGTGTAAAACTGTTAAATTAATATATAATTATATATAATTATTATAGTTTTTAAATTAATATATATAATTATATAAAACTGTTAAATTAATATATAATTATTATAGTTTTTAAATTAATATATATAATTATATATAATAATAATTATAATTATTATAGTCTTTAGGGGTGTAAAACTGTTAAATTAATATATAATTATTATAGTTTTTAAGTTAATATATATAATTATTATAGTTTTTAAAACTGTTAAATTATATATAATTATTACATATGATTCACAACATTGCGTCGAAATATGATAATAATGCGTCGCATAAAACCGACGTAAGATTAACGTTGCGTCGGTTTAGGCTAAGGTTGCGTCGGTTAAAACCGACGCTAAGTCTGACACACATGACATTTGCCGTCGGTTAAAAGCGACAAGAAACAAGAAAAAAAAAAAACAGAAATATAATTTTATGATAGGATATCATAGAATACAAAATGAAACAAAGTCTAATTAATACAAAAAATAATTAATATATTTATTCCCTGTTATCATCTGTTAACTCATCGTCGGTATTTGCATGATTAACGAACTCGGTAGGCAACGCTAATGATTCAAGAAAGGGAGTCTCTTCCACGCCAACCCTTGTATGGAAATTTTCATTATCAAGAATTCGATCATCCAAGTTCGGCATGGCATAATCATCAATAGCATCACTATCCTCTAACACGTCAAATAAATCTCTTGGCTGAGTTCGAACAACTACGTGCCAACCTTTTTCAATCGTGTCCTCCACGTAAAATGCCTGTAATGCTTGTGATGCTAGTATGAAAGGATCCTCTTTAAATCCCAATTGATTGAAATTCACCATAGTAAATCCATATTGATCAGTCTTCATTCCTCGTGGACTTTCACTATTAACCCATTCGCACTTAAATAACATCACAGCTCGACCCCTATCTCCTGCTTCAGTAGGACCACAATATTTGACCTCGAACATATCTACAACTCTGCCATAACAATTCACTTGCCCAATTGCTCCAGGAACATTTGCAGGTACAAAGACACCACAATTTTGATTCTTATGCTTATCATCCACAGATTTTATACGAAATCTAAATCCATGAACAATGTGACTTTTGTATCTACTCACAACCCTACTAGGATAATTAGCTAGCCAATGCAAGTCTTGAGATATCAATGTGTCATTAGCATCATATCTTGAATTCATCTGTAATAAGCATTAAGATAAAAATTGACACAATAACTATAAACATGTTATAATTAAAATGCAAAACAATAAATAAATAATATGATTGTTATATCAACTCACATGTTGCATGAACCATTCTGGAAATTCTTTCTTGCTTAGCTCCTTAATTTGTCGCATAGTTAACCTTTCTCGACGATGTTTAGTTTTCAAGAATTCTTCATGTTGCCTACACAATTATGTCCAATTTAGATAATTATTTTTTCAAAGTTAAGAAAACCAATAAAACATTAAGACGTATGATTAAACGTTCTTACCTTCTAAATGGGCTAACCTCATCACAATTATTTAGAATGTATCTATGGCACTGATCAAGAACATTTAGATCGAGCTCCACATTTTCTCCTGAACCCATATAACATCCTTTCGAGTCAAAAATTGATAACCTACTAGATACTCCACGTCCAATACCATCTTCATTTCGGCCTCTACGGGTACGACGAGACTCAACGTCTCTAAGATACATGGAACAAAATGACAAGCACTCATCCACCAAATATGCTTCAGCAATAGAACCTTCAGGACGACCTTTATTACGAACATAGCGCTTAAGTGTTTGCAAATACCTACAATTATAAAACGAAATACAAATTATTATAATTATTAATTAAAGTTATGACTACAATTGTAAAAAAATTATAAAAATTTATTCATTACCGTTCAATTGGATACATTCATCTATATTGAATAGCCCTGCAAGAGCTGCTTCATCTGCCAAGTGAACTGGGAGGTGCACCATTATATCAAAAAATGCAGGAGGGAATATTTTCTCAAGTTGACATAATGTCAAGGCAATTCTTGAATTCAGTTGCTTAAATCATTCCTCAGACTCCTTCTTACTACATAACTGTCTGAAAATTGCACTCAACTCTAATAAAACCATAGTAACAGCTTTAGGCAAAACCGGACGTATTGCAAGCGGGAGTAACTGCTGCATTAAAACATGGCAATCATGACTTTTCAACCCATGTATTTTTCGTTCATTCACGTGCACACATCGCGACAGATTTGATGAATATTCATCTGGGACCCGAATAGTAGACAATACTTTACAAAACGCAGTTTTTTCTTCTCTTTTCAATGTGAACAATGCTGGAGGTCGAAATGTTCTATTTCCTTCTCTACGTGGGTGTTGACTATGTCTTATGTTCAAGAATTCAAGATCTGCACGTGCCGCCAATCCATCTTTAGACTTTTCTATATCTAGCAATGTTCCCACCACACTGTCACATATATTCTTCTCGATATGCATAACATCAAGATTGTGTCTAATCAACAGATGCCTCCAATAAGGTAGTTCATAAAAAATCGATTTCTTCTTCCACTGACTGTTACTACTTGTACTGCTCGAAGCTCTTCTTCTGCGTTGCCCAACTGAAGCATCCTTGTTTGGTTTTCCAAAAGTAAATCTCAATGTAGAAAGTTCTTCGAGACATTGTAAACCAGTCCACTGCCTTGGTGCACTACGATGCTCTCGACGACCATTAAAAGTGATGGTTTACCTTCGAAACCTATGATTATCTTCAAGAAAACGTTGATGCCCCATATAACAAATCTTGCGACTCGCTGGCAAGTAAATAGATTCTTTATCATGCATGCAATGTGGACAAGCTTTATAACCATGTGTACTCCATCCTGACAACATTCCATAAGCCGGAAAATCACTTATAGTCCATAACATGATAGCCTTCATCGTAAAACTTTGGTTGGAATACGCATCATAAGTGGGAATGCCCACCTCCCACAACTCATTCAGCTCGTCAATCAATGGACGCATGTATACATCAATCTCTTTACCAGGACTGCGCGGTCCTGGTATTAACAAAGACAATAACAAATTTGGTTGCTTCATGCACATCCAAGGTGGCAAATTATAAACAGAAAGCACCACAGGCCATGTGCTATGATCATTCCTCATTTTCCCAAAAGGATTAAATCCATCACTGGCTAACCCTAATCGCACATTTCGAATTTCTGACGCAAAATGCGGATATAAATTATCCAAATGCTTCCATGCGGGAGAATCTGAAGGATGTCTCATAAACTCATCCTTAGGACATTCAGTTGCATGCCATCTCATATGTTCAGCCATATGCTTCGACATAAAAAATCGTTGCAATCGTGGTTTTAAAGGAAAATACCACATAACCTTTGCTGCGACCTTTTTCCTCGAGCTATCCTCTGCATTGGTAATTTTATATCTTGATTTACCACAAACTGAGCACACGGTCAAATCTGAAGTATCTTTCCAATAAATCATGCAATCATTGGGACATGCATCAATTTTCACATACGACAACCCCAAGTCATTTATAAGTTTTTTTGCCTTATAACAGGATTCAGGCAAACAATCCCCTTCAGGCAACATTCTTTTAATTAACTCCAGTAAAGTGGTGAAGATCTCATCAGGCATTCCCGCTAAACACTTGATCTGATACAATCTTACAACTGCTTCCAATTTCTTAAACTCCTTACAACCTGGCCACAAATCTTGATCTGCCTCTTCAAGCAACTTAAAAAAAGTCTGCACCTCTTCTGGACGCCCTTCCCCAATAGGGGGCTCAGTAGATGGCCCAACACCTTCTTCTGTTAATGGTTGGACAAATACATCATTAAGAAAATCATGCATGCTAATCACCTCATCTTCTGTTTCTTCTTCTCCAATTCCCACATTTTGCTCTCCAATGTTTTGCTCGCCATGATGTCGCCAACAAGCGTTTTTATAATCTTTATCCATATCATACAATATGAGATGTTCAACAATGGTGTTCCTAACAAAAGTATATCGATTACAACATCTTTTGCAAGGACATCTAAACTTATCAGGAGCAACACCATTTGCAACTGCTTGATCCAAAAACAAATTAATTCCAGTTGTATACGCTTCAAAATTTCGGGGTATTGTCAACCAACTCTTGTCCATATTTTACCACTTTACGAAGGTAAAATATTACGTTGACACTAAGATGCCTACAATCTTTCAATCCCTATCATGTAGGCATAACTATCAAAATTTTCAATTTCTATCTTTCACCCCTCGAACTCTATCACGATTGCAATCTTTTAATTTTCAACACCTATTATAGTAAAAACAAATTAAAATAACAACAAAAAGTTATCAAAATTATGCTCATCTAATCCATTCTAATAAATAACAACCAAAAGTTATCAAACTTATCAAAATAACAACAAATTCAAATAACAATTAGAGTGCAAAAAAAATTAATTAATATATTCTTATATTCCTAATTATTATAAGTTTAGGTTATATTCTTATATGAAAGGTTATATTCTTATATGAAAGGATATTCTTATATTATAAGTTTAGGTTATATTCTTATATTCTTATATTCCTAAATATTATAAGTTTAGGTTATATTCTTATATGAAAGGTTATATTCTTATATGAAAGGATATTCTTATATTATAAGTTTAGGTTATATTCTTATATTCTTATATTCCTAAATATTATAAGTTTAGGTTATATTCTTATTAGAGTGCAAAAAAAAAAAATTAACATAATATATTCTTATATTACTCAATATTATAAATTTATGTTATATTTAATATTGTTAATTTAACATAAATGCTTATAAATATTATTCATTCCATTTTCTCATAACAATTCAAATTATGTTCATCTAATCCATTCTAGTAAATAACAACAAAAAATTATCAAAATAACAACAAATTAAAATAACAATTAGAGTGCAAAAAAAAAAAAAACATAATATATTCTTATATTACTCAATATTATAAGTTTATGTTATATTTAATATTGTTAATTTAACATAAATGCTTATAAATATTATTCATTCCATTTTCTCATAACAATTCAAATTATGTTCATCTAATCCATTCTAGTAAATAACAACAAAAAATTATCAAAATAACAACAAATTAAAATAACAATTAGAATGCAAAAAAAAAAATTAACATAATATATTCTTATATTACTCAATATTATAAGTTTATGTTATATTTAATATTGTTAATTTAACATAAATGCTTATAAATATTATTCATTCCATTTTCTCATAACAATTCAAATTATGTTCATCTAATCCATTCTAGTAAATAACAACAAAAAATTATCAAAATAACAACAAATTAAAATAACAATTAGAGTGCAAAAAAAAAAAAAAAACATAATATATTCTTATATTACTCAATATTATAAGTTTATGTTATATTTAATATTGTTAATTTAACATAAATGCTTATAAATATTATTCATTCCATTTTCTCATAACAATTCAAATTATGTTCATCTAATCCATTCTAGTAAATAACAACAAAAAATTATCAAAATAACAACAAATTAAAATAACAATTAGAGTGCAAAAAAAAAAAAAATAACATAATATATTCTTATATTACTCAATATTATAAGTTTATGTTATATTTAATATTGTTAATTTAACATAAATGCTTATAAATATTATTCATTCCATTTTCTCATAACAATTCAAATTATGTTCATCTAATCCATTCTAGTAAATAACAACAAAAAATTATCAAAATAACAACAAATTAAAATAACAATTAGAGTGCAAAACAAAAAAAAAACATAATATATTCTTATATTACTCAATATTATAAGTTTATGTTATATTTAATATTGTTAATTTAACATAAATGCTTATAAATATTATTCATTCCATTTTCTCATAACAATTCAAATTATGTTCATCTAATCCATTCTAGTAAATAACAACAAAAAATTATCAAAATAACAACAAATTAAAATAACAATTAGAGTGCAAAAAAAAAAAATTAACATAATATATTCTTATATTACTCAATATTATAAGTTTATGTTATATTTAATATTGTTAATTTAACATAAATGCTTATAAATATTATTCATTCCATTTTCTCATAACAATTCAAATTATGTTCATCTAATCCATTCTAGTAAATAACAACAAAAAATTATCAAAATAACAACAAATTAAAATAACAATTAGAGTGCAAAAAAAAAAAAAAATAACATAATATATTCTTATATTACTCAATATTATAAGTTTATGTTATATTTAATATTGTTAATTTAACATAAATGCTTATAAATATTATTCATTCCATTTTCTCATAACAATTCAAATTATGTTCATCTAATCCATTCTAGTAAATAACAACAAAAAATTATCAAAATAACAACAAATTAAAATAACAATTAGAGTGCAAAAAAAAAAAAAAACATAATATATTCTTATATTACTCAATATTATAAGTTTATGTTATATTTAATATTGTTAATTTAACATAAATGCTTATAAATATTATTCATTCCATTTTCTCATAACAATTCAAATTATGTTCATCTAATCCATTCTAGTAAATAACAACAAAAAATTATCAAAATAACAACAAATTAAAATAACAATTAGAGTGCAAAAAAAAAAATTAACATAATATATTCTTATATTACTCAATATTATAAGTTTATGTTATATTTAATATTGTTAATTTAACATAAATGCTTATAAATATTATTCATTCCATTTTCTCATAACAATTCAAATTATGTTCATCTAATCCATTCTAGTAAATAACAACAAAAAATTATCAAAATAACAACAAATTAAAATAACAATTAGAGTGACAAAATTAATTAATTCGACTAAATTTTTATTAATTTAACAAAAATAGTAGAATTTTATCTAAGTGCTTAAATTATAATTTTTGAATAAATAAACTTGTGTATTATACAATTTAAAAATTAAAGAAGTTAGTGATACAAACCTGATTTGTTGAAGAATTTCGACGTCAACAATTCTTTATGTACTCAACCAACTCAAATAAATTTCCTACAAAAATAAATTGTAACTAAAAATTAAACATAAGAGGAGAAAATAAAAATATTATAAGCAAGAAAAACTTACTGTTGTGAAGAGGAACAAATGAAGTTTGAAAACCAAAGGAGAAAGCTGAAAGAGAGAGAACACGGGAGACTTTGTAAAAATTGGAAGAACGAATAAGAAAAGTGAAAGAGAAGAAAAAGAAAACACGGGGGAGAGGATATAAAGACGATCAATGTGTCGCTTACAACCGACACTGGTTTTCAAAATATATGGCGCTCAAAACCGACGCAGGATTTAAAATATTAAAAACAAGAATTAGGGTCGCCTAAAACCGACACCCATAGTTTATGTCGCTTAAAAGCGACACTATTTTATTTAAAGCAACGCCAGTACTTAAAAATATTAAAATATATGTCGGTTATAAGCGACACTAAATTTTTATGTCGGTTTAAAAGCGACATAGAAATTTTATGACGCTTATAAGCGACAGTAAATACGACGTCATCTTCAGTGAGTGTCGCAAATCTCTTTTTCGCCACTATATAATATTAAACCGACGCAACAACTGACACTATTAGGTCCTTTTGTAGTAGTGTATTTCAAGGAAAAAGGTGATACAAAAAGAGGATGACGACAAAGAAGAAACAATATCTTCGCCAATATAAAGAATCAGAACGAAAAGCTAAAGCACATAAGTTTACCTTATTACAGATGACATTAATCAACAGAAGAAGGTCAAATTTAAGTCATTTTTCGGTACGTGGGATGAAGACTCAAATTCAAGTCTTATTTTCGGTGATCTAGTTATGTAGTTAAGAACTTTGATATCAAGCAAAGTAGGAAACCCATTAATCCATTTAAAAATCAGAACTTAAATTACTGATATGGTTAAATTAATCAAACTATAATAAAAATTAAAACAGAATAAGAAATGGAAATTCCAAATTGCAGTGGCAAACATTTTGCAATCCATCATCCAACCAACTAATCTCCCAATTATTTGCATATACACACACATATATATATATATATATATATATATATGCTTGGAATATGTATTTAATTATTGCAGAGAAGCAAAATAGAGAAACGAGAAAATTAAAGGGAAAAGGAAAAAGGGAGAAGAGAAAGAGAACTGAGACTCAAATTTAAGTCATTTTTCGGTACGAGATGAAGACTCAAATTCAATTCATATTTTCGGTGATCTAGTTATGTAATTAAGAACTTTAGAGCATAATTTGAGCATTGTTGAAATGAATCTGCAGTATTCACCAGTAGAATTACAGTTCATGCTTATATGTCTTTAAGAGTTATCATGTCTAAAAATGAGATGTGGAGAAAGAAGAAGCGGGGGAAAAAAGGTAACATAGCTGAGCATATGATAAATTTTGAAATAAGTGTAAAAAGTAGAAAAATTTACATCTAATAAGAACACTAACTGTAGTTGTTCCCCTACAGCGACCAGACAATTACTTTGAAGGATTGCACTGGGACACTAGAGACACGACAACCAGTAAAAAAAATATTAGAACAAAACGAGCCAACTTGAGATTGTGATGCTATGTACATTTCAGTTTCAGAATATTAATATGTCAGGCAATTGGTAAAAGTTACAGATGCATTACAATTCACATAAATAAATGGAATGCAAGCAGAATTCAAGGCTAGAGATCACAGATCACCCACAAGTTCTGACTTCCTATGTATGGTATATTCCAACTATAACAGTTTGTACAGGTCATTGCAAGCTTTTATTTATTCAACAAGAACTTGGTGCAAATCAAAGTTTGCTACATCCCCCCGTGAGGAATTAAGATGCGAAATAGGAATTCGGTAGAACTTGTAAGTTTGAGAGACTTTCAGCGTAATTAGACAACTTGTGCTATCAAGGTTTACGTTAGTTAATGTTATAACTTAATCAGGTCCACAACCATCAGATAGCAAAGTTTACTACACGAACAGTTGCACTGGAAACTTATGTTGTAATTTTACATGTCTTCTCTCCCCTCTTAACTTGTAGATCCAAGGTCCTAAATATATCTTCACCTAATATCCTCTATATAAACAAACAGGGGAAATTGCACAAAGGCTTTGACTTTCAAAAAGTCTTCGTTGGGATAACGACAATTGGATTGAAAGCATTATAATACTGCAGATTCATTTCAGCAATGCTCAAATCATATCACTAAAAAAGCAATTTGACAAAAACCCAACATGCAATTTGAGCCTAAACCCTAAATAACAAAAACCCATCGAAAATCAGAAACCTTCACCTTGATTTTGGGACTTGATTTGCATCGGCTTCGAGTTTCGCGTCGCTACCCATCGTTTAGAACAAGAGGGAAAGAGACAATTGACGGAGAAGTGGTGGTGGGAACGAGAGGGAGAGAGATGTGTACGGGAAAGAAAGGGATTTGAGATTGTGAAGAGGAAAGCTTGTGAACGAGAGGGAGAGAGATGAGTATTAAAAACCAAATTTGGATTCAATATATGGGAAAGAGAGGGAAAAAGGGAAAAAGAAGTGAGAATCACAAGCTAAAGTTAACCATAGCTTGTGAAGAACCAGTTGCACCTTGTACGGGAAAGAGAGAAGGTCAGATGAGCAACAGGGTTTATATGGGAAAGAAGGTGTATTAATTATATGGGAAAGAGGGAAAGAGGGAAGAGGTCCAAACTTAGGAAAATTGAAAAAAAAAGGCCTATTTTTTACTATTGTACCACCAAAATTATCATAACTTGCGCGATGTAGGCATACAATTTGACGTCGCACAAAGTGCTTTTGCGCGATGACCATGTTAAGGCGTCACGCAAGGTAAATTTTTTTTTTTTCAATTATTATAAAAATTATTGAAAATGTGACTTTACTCCTTTCAAATTCAAATTTTTTTTACATAAACCCCACAATAATATATTTTTCTAATAAAAACCCACAATAATTTTTTTTTTACATATATATTAATCAATTTCTTAAGTGTTAGAAGTACTAAATAAATGAATTAAAATCAACTTAGTAAATATATATATCATTGAACTTGATGAGAAACGTATTGTACGAAACTAGTTTCAACGATCTAACCGTCAAACTTATTTGTATATGCTTCGAGATCGTGTACGCCAAAAATTGCAAAAAAACAAACATTCAGAGATCAAGTAACTGGACAAACCTTTTCGATGGCAATAAACGAAAAATCACGATTTAACGGTTAATTTAACTCCAATTTTATAGATTTTTTACAGCTACACTCTTTAACCCTATATGAATACAATGAATTAATTCGATCGTCAATTTAAAACATTTACACAAGTGGATACCAGAGACGTCCGTGCTATGCTTATAGTGATACTGTGTGTTTCAATCTTGTTCCAAATCCACCCCCCCCGGCGCCGGTATAGTTATGATCGAGATCAAAAATTTATTCGTTTCGTTTTGACAATTTCGATTATAATTTAGGGTCGATCATCATTTTTTTTGGCGAATTATGGGTTATGTGGGATCGTTTAGGTTTGTGCATGTTGTTTAATTAGTTCTTAATTTGTTTCGGGTTTTGAATTTGCATCGATTTTATCTGGGCATCAGTTGCTTTGATTGAATATTTACTTGAAATGGTTCAAATTGTTTTACCCAGCTTGAATTGTGGATTTGTTGCTTCAAAAGCACTCGATTTGCATCTTTTTTTTTTGAGAATTTTCTTATTACTTTTGTTGCTCTCGATTCAGACTTGAGCGCTATCGAGTAGAAGAATTTGTGGAAGAATGTTCATGTAGTCCACTCAACTTACTTAGAATTAGGCAACTTAAAAGAGACAAGCAAGATTTTTGTGATGAGTTGATGCAATGTACTTGTTAACTGGTTTCCTTCAATTTTTCTTAGTTATACTAGCTAGTGTGCAACCCAGAGGTCCTTTATATGGTGTTGTAGATTTTTGATCAAATTATGGTAGAAAGTGTAATTCTTACTATTTTGGAAGTAGGCAACGTTCCTGATGTATGTTAATGTTTTGGGTTCGTCGTGGATATAGTAGTTTTTAGAGTCAGAAAGAGTGGACTAAATAAATAAATAGAGATCCTACATGTGGAAAGTCAAAAAACACTTTGCGCAAAAAACAAACATTCAAATATCACGTAACGAGACAAACCTTTTCGATGGTTATAAACAAAAAATCACGATTTAACGATTATTTTAACTTTGATTTTGATGATTTTTTAGAGCTACACTCTTTAACCCTATATATATATAAACTAATTCGATCGTTAATTTAAAACATTTACACAAGTGGATACCACAAAATCTTATGTTATACTTAATGAAAGTATAAATAAACTCCAAGAGTTAGTGAATCTAATGTTTTGATGGAATACAACGATCCAACCGTCAAACTTGTTTGTATATGCTTCGAGATCGCATATGCCAAAAATCTTAAAAAAAAACACATGCAGAAATCAAGTAACGGGACAAAACATTTCGACGGTTATAAACGAAAAAGTACGATTTAACGGTTATTTTAACTCCGATTTTGATGATTTTTTACAACTACACTCCTTGATCTTATATGAATACAATAAACTCATTTGATCGTCAATTTAAAATATTTACACAAGTGGATACCACAAAATCTTATGTTATACTTCATGAAAGTATAAATAAATTCCAAGTGTTAGTGAATCTAATGTTTTGATGGGATACGCATTGTACGAAACTAATTTCAAAGGTCCAATTGTCAAACTTGTTTGTATATGCTTCGAGATCACATACGCCAAAAATCGCAAAAAACAAACATGTAGAGATTAAGTAACGGGACAAATCTCTTCGACGGTTATAAACGAAAAATCACAATTTAATGATTATATTAACTCCGATTTTGATGATTTTTTGCAGCTCTCCTTGACCCTATATAAATACAACGAACTGATTCAATCATTGATTTAAAATATTTACACAAGTGGATACCACAAAATCTTATGTTATACTTAATGAAAGTATAAATAAACTCCAAGTGTTAGTGAATCTAACGTTTTGATGGGATACGCATTGTACGAAACTAGTTTCAACGATCTAACCATCAAACTTGTTTGTATATGCTTCGAGATTGCATATGCCAAAAATCGCAAAAAACAAACGTGTAGAGATCAAATAACGGGACAAATCTTTTCGACTGCTATAAACAAAAAATCACGATTTAACGGTTATTTTAACTTCGATTTTGATGATTTTTTTACAGCTATACTATATAACCCTATATGAATACAATGAACTGATTCGATCGTCAATTTAAAACATTTACACAAGTGGATACCACAAAAGAAAAAGGCAATGCAAGAACCCCAAAATAAAAGGAAAAGGGAAAAAAAGAAAAAAAGGGGGGGACTTTGCGCGACATAGGTACAACTGCGTCGCGCAAAGTCCCCCCTTTTTTTTTTTGCCCTTTTTCTTATAAGTATAAAACAAATAAATTAAAATATACTTAGTAAATACATATACCATTGAATTTGATGGGAAACGCATTATACGAAATTAGTTTCAACGATCCAACCGTCAAACTTGTTTGTATATACTTCGAGATCGCATACGCCAAAAATCGCAAAAAACAAACATTCAGAGATCAAGCAATGGGACAAAAAATTCGTCGCGCAAAGTGCTGTCGTGCAAAGGCCGTTTGTGCGACGTTTTGTGTTTTTGGTTGCGCAAACATACTTTGCGTGATGAAATTTGCTCCGTCACCCAAAATTCAGTCGCGCAAACATGTTTTTCTACTAGTGCAAAAAGCTCCCGATACTGTTCACTTTAACGAAAAACCACATTTTTACACTAAAAAGTCAATCTTATTACTATTCACTTTACCCTTTATTTCGTCATTTTCGTTAAAACTCAAAGTTTTCAAACATTTTTCATTAGTTTTCCTCATTATACATTTCTGCTCATTACGCATATTGATTTGATAAGCGTAGAATTAGAAATAATACGTAAACCAAACGTAGAGGGAGTAACACATAGATATACTACAAGTAGCTAGGATGTTACGATGAGGTGATGTATGTAGTATGTCGCAAACCGAAGAATGGAATGAGCCACTCAAACTTCTTGCTATATACTAAAACAAAATAAAATTGAGGGTGAATTTTTGAAAGACAAAATAAATTGATCCAGTCCAGCTGTTTATTACTCTCTAGATCTCTTTCTTTCTCTCTTTATACTACAAGCAGCTAGGATGTTACGATGATGTCGTGTATGTATAGTATGTTGCAAATTAAAGAATGGAATGAGGCACTCAAACTCGTGACGCGTGACGCTTGCTATATACTAAAACAAAAACGAAAAATTGAGTGAAATTTTTTGAAAGACATAAAACTGATCCAGCCCAGCTGATCATTAATTATCTCTCTATCTCTCTATAGTTACGATGTAGTATGTAGCAAATTGAAAAATGGAATGAGCCACTCAAACTCGTGACACTTGCTATATACTAAAACAAAAACGAAAAATTGATATAAAATTGGGGTTTTTTGAAATAGGTCCAAAGTAACTAAAAATTAGACCTATTTCAAAAGTCAAAAGTCACTAAAAATTGGACCTATTTCAAAAGGTAGTCTATAAAATTGGATCTATTTCAAATTTTCCCTATAAAATTTTTGAAAGACAAAATAAAATCGATCAAATCTAACTGTTCATTACTCTCTCTCTCTCTCTCTCTCTTATTCCCTTGTTTTTAAGGTTTTGATTGTGCTGACACATGACATATATGTGGCAGCCATGTGGCAGATATATATGTGGCTGCCACGTCAGCACTTAACGGATCAATGAATAAAAAATGTAACGGATGTATTATTTTGAAATAAAATAGTACTTAAGATATGAAAATGAAATGTTTTGAAGATGTTGTAAGGAATTGAAATAAACCCCAAACCTTAAGCATGAAAATGTGATTTACCCAAATAAAATTAATATAAAGTTTTTGAAAGACAAAATAAAATCGATCCAATCTAACTGTTCATTACTCTCTCTCTCTCTGTCTCTTATTCCCTTGTTTTTTAAGGTTTTGATTATGCTGACACGTGGCACTGTTCATTACTCTCTCTCTCTCTGTCTCTCTTATTCCCTTGTTTTTTAAGGTTTTGATTATGCTGACACGTGGCACTGTTCATTACTCTCTCTCTCTCTGTCTCTCTTATTCCCTTGTTTTTTAAGGTTTTGATTATGCTGAATTCACGTCCTTACAGCATGGCCAAGGATCCCTCCAACACCCCCACCCCCATGCCCCTCTCCCCCCTTCCGCCCCTCTCGCCTTCCTGCCTATAAATACACTTTGGTGTGGAAACAAAATTGCACACCAGAGATCTTCGATTAGCTGCTAATTACGGTATGATATCTTTTTAGACTACGCTTGTGTGTGTATAGCTGTTCTTGAATTAGAGGAAGGAAACATGATGCTTTAGCTTTTATTTTTTTCTCTTCCCTTCTCATTTTTCCTTAGTTTCTGGGTGCCTCGGACATCAAAGATCCTACCTTTAAGCAATAAAGCTAGGGTTTTATGATTTTTTTTTTCCAAAAATATGTTACTTTATTTCCTTGAGGCTAGTGATTTTGCTCAAAAATGGCGTTAGCTTTTATTAGAGCAATGAAACTTTGTGTTGTTTGATTTTTCTCATTTTAGTTTCTAGGTGCTTCGGACATCAAAGATTCCAGCTTTAAGCAATAAAGCTGGGGTTTATGGTTCTCTTTGAAAAAATAATACACAAAAATATCTTAGTTTATTTCCTTGAGGCTATGCTTTTGCTCACAAATCTCTAAAGGCTTTAGCTTTTATTATAGCAATGAAGCTTGGTGTTTTCGTTTGATTTTTCTTATTTTTCCTTAGTTTCTAGGTGTTTTTGGACAACAAAGATCCTAGCTTTAAGCAATAAAACTAGGATTTATGATAATTTTTTCCAAAATAATACAAAAGCATAATTGTTTATTTCCCTGAGGGTAGTTATTTTGCTAAAAAATCTTTAAAGGCGTTAGCTTTTATCAGAGCACTGAAGCTTGTTGTTTTGGTTTTATTTTTTCCTAATTTTCCTTAGTTTCTAGGTGCTCTCTGGACATCAAAGATCCTAGCTTTAAATAATAAAGTTAGGATTTATAATTCTTTTCCAAAATAATACAAAAATATCATTGTTATTTCCTTGAGGCTAGTAATTTTGCTCAAAAATCTTTAAAAGGCTTTAGCTTTTATCAGAGCAATGAAGCTTGGTATTGGTTTTATTTTTTCTTATTTTCCTTAGTTTCTAGTTGCTCTGGACATCAAAGATCCTAGCTTTCAAGAATACAGCTAGGGTTAATGATTTTTTTTTCCCCCAAAAATGACACAAAAATATATTAGTTCATTTCCTTCAGGGTAGTGATTGTGTTCAAAAAAATTTTAAGGGCTTTAGCTTTTATTAGAGCAGTGGAAGCTTGGTATATTGGTTGAATTTTTTCTTATTTTTCCTTAGTTTCTAGGTGCTTTGGACATCAAAGATCCTGGCTTTAGACAATCAAGCTAGGGTTTATGATTTTTTCCCCTTGAAGTAATACAAAAATATCTTAGTTCATTTCCTTGAGGCTAGTGATTTTGCTCAAAAATATTTAAAGGCTTTAGCTTTTGTTAGAGCAATGAAGCTTGGTGTTTTGGTTTGATTTTTTCTATTTTTCCTTAGTTTTCTAGGTGCTTTGGACATCAAAGACCCTAGCTTTAAACAATAAAACTACGACTTATCATTTTTTTCCAAAAATAATACAAAATATCTCAGTTTATTTCCTTGAGGCTAGTGATTTTGTTCAATGATCTTTATTATAAGGCTTTAGTTTTTCTCAGAGCAATGAAGCTTGGTGTTTTGGTTTGATTCTTTCTTATTTTTCCTTAGTTTCTAGGCACTTTGAACATCAGAGATCCTAGCTTTAAACAATAAAGCAGGGATTTATGATTTTTTTTCCAAAATAATACAAAAATATCAATGTTTATTTCCTTGTGGCTAGTGATTTTACTAAAAAATCTTCAGGCTTTAGCTTTTATTAGAGCAATGAAACTTGGTACATTGGTTTGATTTTTTTTCTCATTTTTCCTGTTTCTAGGTGCTTTGGACATCAAGGATCCTAGCTTTAAAGATTAAGCTAGGATTTATGATTTTTTCCTAAAAATAATACAGAAATATCTTAGTTTATTTCCTTGAGGCTAGTGATTTTTGATGGGATTTTTACCATCTGCAAAAGTAGAGATAAAAACATTTAAAAATACTTGCAAGAGTACAAATTAGTTGTAGTATAGCAGCTCAAGCAATGTCGTTCTCCACAGGGATTGAATGAATAATTTATGTAAATACCAAATCTTAATTAATTATTTGAAAACAAAGTTTGAAGGAGGTTGATTTTATTACCTAAAATATTAAAAACGAATTTAATTAAAAATAATTAAATAAACTAACAAAGTAAAGAGAACGAAAGAAAATAGTTTTGAAAATAGATTTGAGCACTAGGTTCCACCGTCACCTTAACAATTCAATGTAGTTCTTCCAATTACTTACGATTTACGCATGCATATTTGAAGGTTAGGTTTTCCTAAAATATATCCTACTTGGAACCTCCAACATAGAACGTATATCTAACATGTAACCTGTCCGTGGCGTCCAGATTGAATGTGAACATGCAAGACTCATTAAGTTATGTGAAAACCTTTTGAAAAACCATATAACCCTTAAGATGTGTCGTCCATTCTAAGAAGTGACACATATTAACCACAAGAAGCCAGCGTCAATTTCAGGACATCCCTCTGCCAAAATTGCATCAAATTACTTTTCTAAATATCCTAATGGTGGCCAATCATCAAGACAATTAGATAGTTTAAACCGATGATTAATAATTCAAAACTTGCATGCATAATATCATAAGCAAATTGAAAAGAAACTACATATTCTTGCTATGGCTCTTGACCTTGCCCAAGCAAACGAAACTAGTTTTGAACAATCATAAAATATTATTATTAACATGGATAGAAAACACCTTGAAAACAAACTTGAAAAGCTCTCAAGAGCAGTGCGTGCTTTCTCCTTTTTCGTCTCCTCCGTCATTTTTAACCCTAATGGCTAAAAAGCCTTATTTGCTGCATTTTGTCTAGATTGTCTTACAAAAATGTCAGTGATTAAGTGGATAGGCTTCTGATATTTGCATGCCTAAACTCCATCGACTTACTACCCATTACTATATTAGTTAGCAGTGTTGGATGGCTAAGTTACCAAATTTATTGTAAATGTAGACGCCAAAATGAATGAATTGTGTTTTACTTGGTTTTTCAATTGTTTGTTTAGATGGCTGCTAAAATGATGTCTGCGGTCGGATTCGAAGGAATTCATTCTGGTATTGGGCACAATGGCAGGGTGGCACTGCCAAAGCAAGTCAATGTTCCAATGAAAGTGACAATGCAGCAGTCACTTCGGTCTCAGTTGGTCGTCAAGAAGCACAATTTGGAGGTGAAAGCCACCAATAACATTGGCACACAGACAAATGATGAGAATCCAGATGTTACCATCACATACAAGGTAGCTGTTTTGGGGGATCTCTCAAGAGTTGTGGGCGGAGCTTTGATTGATAGTGTTAGCATTGCGGGCGCTGACATATCAATCTGTAAAGATGACTTCAAGGAGGCTGAGCTTGGTGGCAATGTGGAGGAGTTAAAGAGGTGTTTACAAGGTGCCAAAATGGTGATAGTGGCAGCAGGCATTTCCAGAAATGCTATGAAGTTCACTTATGATCAGATGCTAGCATTCAATTCTCCCATTATCGATCGTACGATCAATGCCATCGCCCTTCATTGTGCTGATGCTTTCATATGCTTCCTGACCCAACCAATAGAGCATGCAATGAGGTCCACGGCAAAAGCCTTGAAGTCAAATATAGGATTTGATCCATTAAAGCTCCATGGTTTCTGCGTTACTGATCTGTCCCAGTTTAGTTTTAAGATAGAGGAGTATTACTATAAGTCCAAGACAAATATTCAAGTGCCAGTAGGTATGGAGGGTTATGCGTTGGAGTGCATAGAGCAAAGCGAGATCAGCAAGTTTGGTCGCGGAACGGGAACGCTTTGGCTGGAAATTTCTGTTGCGAAATATATCACAGATTGCATCCGGAAGCTGATGCTTGATAACAAGCCCTGATAAGGGAGAAGGTTTCATTTGGTCGATGGGAAGGTCGTCTGCTTTTGCTTCTGCTGGACTTTCTAGGTTGTAATGCTTTTCATTATGTTATGTTGTATGTTGTACGGTGGCAACGATGTCCTTTGACACGTCGGTTTTAGGGCATGTTTAGTACCACTTTCCTTGATAATATTAGCAAAATCTTAGGTAAGTAGTCTAATTGCAACTGAGATTTGAACGAACGAACAAACGAGACCAACAGTTGCATTGCGTCCGATTCGTTCCCCTAAACCAGTGGTCCGATTTCATCGTCATCAGATTGACTTCTATCTAATAGACGAATGAAATATCCTTCATGTTTCGAGTAAATAATATTAACCGACTATTAAGAACTGAGAGCCATGAAACCTCAAGGCAATATGACTGTGCTGCTTTGAGTTTCATCTGGTCACCATGGACTGCGAACCGTTCGCCTGAAAGTTTACAGCTGCAGCCAGATTGTTGGTTGGCAACCATCGCAAGTGCCTTACATAACCTAAGAAGAAGAAGAACGAACAAACGAAACAAACGAGACCAATAGTTGCACCGCATCTGATTCCTCATTCTAAACCTGCTGCTCGAATTAAACGTCATGGGATTGACTTCTGTCTAAAAGCCCAAGGAAACAACAACATTCATTATTAGAATCCATAAATTCTCTGCTTAAATTTGTATAGGGGTCCGTCAATCCCAAGATAGAGTCACAAAGTTAACATTCATGATACAGTCACAAGTTAAATTGACCTAAAATCAACTATACATAAATCACTCCTTCATGACTGCTTACAACCTCAACGATGCGGTATACTTTATAAGCAGCTCCATTCCCATCCTCTTCAAGTATCCTGTGGGATGCCTCCGGACTCACAACAAGAACCATTCCAATTCCCATGTTAAAAGTCCGTCTCATCTCAGCCTCTTCTACTCTTCCAGCCTTCTGGATCCATTTGAAAACTGGTGGGACTTCCCATGAGTCTTTATAAATGACCGCTCCTAGGCCCTTCGGGAACACTCGGGGTATATTTTCTGTGAAACCACCCCCTGTGATATGAGCTACTCCTTTGACACCTCCCTTGCTTATTAAGTCAAGGACCTGCATGTTTTAGTGCAAGGCAATAATAAGTTAACAAAAAGCTCAATGACGGGAGCATTTTCATTTTGATTGTCAGCAGCTAGTTATTTAGTCCTGCAGAAATATGCATCTGCAGAGCATGATAATGGGAAGCGGAAGTAGGGTTTGATCGATGTCGACCCTACCTGATTAACATATATCACAGTCGGGACCATCAAAGCTTCGCCAAATGTAACACCTTCTCCCCCAGGCAGTTGGTCCTTGAGAGAAACCCCAGTATCAGCAAGAACCCTGTAAAGATATGGATGCAACAGTACTAAGGTAGGGATATTTTTCCATGAGTAGTCGAGTCAACCAACCCGCCGGCGAGACAGAATTTAATCGCATACTCAAGCTACGTGCTATAGACTACATACTATCGTATGAAAAGAGCTAACGAAAACTGAACGTTAATTTTTTAAATATGTAAGAAGCTGAATCGCCAACCTTCTCACAAGAGAGAAACCATTGGAATGAACCCCGCTGGACGGCAGGCCAATGATGACATCTCCGGGAGCAATGTTTTTCCCATCAATGATCGAATCCTTTTTCACAGCTCCAACAGCAGAGCCGCCCAGGTCATACTCGCCGTCTTTGTAAAAACCCGGCATCTCTGCAGTCTGAAATCGTACGCAATTATCAGCAACACATGTATAACTTACAAAAAAGTTCGTATAAATTGAGGCAAACATTAAGATTTATTCCCCATGTTGGGAAAGATTTATTCTCCAGCTTACAGAGTCACAGGGCAATTATTAATGGCACAATTCAAAATAACTAGTTAGTCGCGAATACCTCTCCGCCTGAAAGTTTACAGCTGCAGCCAGATTGTTGGCAACCATCGCGAATACCTTGTATAACCTAAGAAGAAGAAGAAGAAGAAGAAGAAGAAGAAGAAGAACAGTGCAGTTATTGGGCATGATAATGTACTTATGCAATCCAAGAGCTTAGGCATTGTGCGTGCGTGAAGTCTACCTTGACAGCGATATCTGTTGGATTGGTGGCCAAATTGTGGTGGTCCACTTATTGACCCAATTGCCCGTTAAGTTGTTTTGTTTATTTGGTCCATGTGAAAGCCACGGGGTGGTTTTCTTATTGTTTTAATTGGCAGCAACTGCTGCATTTGTTAAAGAAGCCGAAAGCAAGAAATAAGAAAATGATGAAGGAACATCATGATGAGGAAGCATCATGTTGTTTGTTGAATGTTTGTTCCTTTGTTTGGCTATAGGTGGTGCTTTCGGCTTCTCTTTGAAACTTGGCACCCCATGTGCTTTGGCAGAGAGCAGTGGGCAGAAAGCATAAAGAAGCATCCAAGGGGAGAGCATTCGGCTCTCCCATGGGAAAAAGTTGAACATTTTATATTAAGGCATTTTGTTATGCCTTATGGTAAAAGGGAGGGTGCGGGGGGGGGGGGGGGGGGGTGCAGCGGAGCGGAGGATAGCCAGGGAAAGCATTCGGTTCTCCCATTTGAAGCTCTTCTCCTCCTTTGTTAGTAATCACTCAATCAAAGATATTTGTGCTACATTTTGTGGCTTTTGGGGGAGAAGGAATTTGGTATATGTTTCCATCTTCTCCATTTGTTCTTTGTGAGAGTGAGAGCTATTGGGTGTATGTGGGCTATTGGGTTTGAGAGTTAAAACTCTATTTGTAATCTCTTTTTGACATTAGTGGAATTTCCTCGCAGTCTCGGAACTGGATGTAGGCTTACGCCGAACCAGTATAAATCCTTGTGCCCTTTTTTTTGGATTATTTGTCTTGTCATATTTTGCCGTATTAGCTTTGGTTTCATATTTGAAGCTTCCGCACAACAAGTTGTATCAGAGCTCTGGGTTTTGACTTGGGGCTTTGTACAAGTATGTCTATGAAACCATCGAATATGTCGGTGAAATATGATATTGAAAAATTCAATGGGAGGAATGATTTTAGCCTTTGGCGGGTTAAGATGCGAGTTGTGCTAGTTCAACAAGGGTTGCTTAAGGCGCTACAGGGTGTGGAAGCCTTGCCACAAGATTGGTCTGCTGAAGAAAAAGAAAGAGAATTTGGTGTTGTGGGTACTCTTAAATCTCTCCACTACATATGGAGATTTAAGAGTTTGTAAGGATTCCTTGTTATGATTTGAGAAAGTTGCTTAGTAGCCTCTATGTATGTTTGTGTTATGTCAGTTGCTCTTCATCGGTGTTTTTTATTGTTTTAGATATTGGTATGGTTTTGCTTTTTTTTGGTAAAGTTGAATTCAGTGAGGGCCAATTTGTTGAGTTCTGCAAGTTTGGATAGTGAGGCACCACACTATTTTGGATACACCACATGCACTGCAGAACATTTGTGTGGAACCCTCGTGTAGAAGGCAAGTTATATGCTTTCTAACTTTGTTTGGGCTATGGACATTTGGTTGGATTTGTTTGCCACTGCTATTTGGTTTGTTGGTCTCCATCATCTGCAATTAGTTTTCTTGAAGACTCCAGTTGAGGTATGGTTTTGGATCTCCTACTGATTATTTGAATTTGAAATTTTGGTTGTCCTGTTGGTGCTCATGTGATGATGGTAAACTTGAGTGAAGGGCATATTTTCGTATATGGTATGTGAGACTTTGTTGCCAAATTTGTAATCAGTTTTGACTTGGAGAATGTGCCATGCTATGTGAATGAGTCTATTGGTGTAGTTTAAGACCATGGTGTTTGTGAGCAGGTGGAGTTCATTGTGTGTCCAACTTTGGTATGGTGTACTTGATCTTTTGTTGGTGATATTGAAGAATCACAGTTCTTCGTTTGATTCACTTTTTGTTTTGATCAAGGCACTTATGGTTTGCAAAATTGGAGAAGACGGTAGAGAAATGGTCTACTTTTGTTGGCTTTGGTACAGTTTGAGTCGAGGTGGAAATTGTTATGAGCACTGGTAAGTTTGGGGAATTTGATTTAGTTCCCGTTGTCTTTAGTGTGTACTTTGGGTGCTTATGGTGATTGTTGATTCGACTCTTTGTGATGCTGTGTGGAAATTTCCCAAAGGTGGAGATTGTTGGATTTTGTGGTTTGGCTCATCATGACGCTTTCGGAATTTGGCCAAGGTGGAGATTGTTGGATTGGTGGCCAAATTGTGGCGGTCCACTTATTGACCCAATTGCCCGTTAAGTTGTTTTGTTTATTTGGTCCATGTGAAAGCCACGGGGTGGTTTTCCTATTGTTTTAATTGGCAGCAACTGCTGCATTTGTTAAAGAAGCCGAAAGCAAGAAATAAGAAAATGATGAAGGAACATCATGATGAGGAAGCATCATGTTGTTTGTTGAATGTTTGTTCCTTTGTTTGGCTATAGGTGGTGCTTTCGGCTTCTCTTTGAAACTTGGCACCCCATGTGCTTTGGCAGAGAGCAGTGGGCAGAAAGCATAAAGAAGCATCCAAGGGGAGAGCATTCGGCTCTCCCATGGGAAAAAGTTGAACATTTTATATTAAGGCATTTTGTTATGCCTTATGGTAAAAGGGAGGGTGCGGGGGGGTGCAGCGGAGCGGAGGATAGCCAGGGAAAGCATTCGGTTCTCCCATTTGAAGCTCTTCCCCTCCTTTGTTAGTAATCACTCAATCAAAGATATTTGTGCTACATTTTGTGGCTTTTGGGAGAGAAGGAATTTGTTATATGTTTCCATCTTCTCCATTTGTTCTTTGTGAGAGTGAGAGCTATTGGGTGTATGTGGGCTATTGGGTTTGAGAGTTAAAACTCTATTTGTAATCTCCTTTTGACATTAGTGGAATTTCCTCGCCGTCTCGGAACTGGATGTAAGCTTACGCCGAACCAGTATAAATCCTTGTGCCCTTTTTTTTGGATTATTTGTCTTGTCATATTTTGCCGTATTAGCTTTGGTTTCATATTTGAAGCTTCCGCACAACAATATCAACATCAAGGCGGCCTGTAGCAAAGTAATCCTGGAAAGATAATGGCTTCGCCCCACAAGTAACGATATCATTGACATTCATGGCAACCTGGGAGTTGAACGAACGAACGAACAAACAAACGATAGAACGAATATAGTCTGGGCATTGGAAAAGCAATTATCCAAAGAAAATAATATGTATATAAGAAACGGAGGTGGAAGATTACCAAATCAATGCCAATGGTATCATGAATTCCAGTCTCAAATGCAAGCTTAAGTTTAGTTCCAACGCCATCCGTCCCGTGAACAAGGCATAGGTCATCTGTTGTTGAGGAATTATCACCATACAACAAAATTCAAACATTAATTAATTAATTAATTAATTGATTATATACGTAAATTAATCATACGTACCGCCGAGTATCTCATCATGGACAATACCCCCAAAGGATCCAATTTCAGGAGCCATGGCTTTAATTTTATCAACAAGCGCCGTTCCAGCATCTATATCTACACCAGCATCCTTGTACGTCAGACCTCCTCCTCCGGAGGCCTCCTGCTCCGAAGACAACACGCGCCGGCGCTGCGAAATTTTACCAGCTGATGATGATGGTGAAGACAGAGAGAGAAACCCAACTGATGATGATGATGGCGGCAGTCTGCATGGATGGGCTCCGGAGTAAGAGGATCTTAGCCAAGACGCTTGGAAGGCCGTGATTATGCCGTAGGCAGCCATTGTAAATTTGCAACAGGGAGGCCGACGGTTGTCTGCGACGGAGGGAGCTGGAGCGGGAGCGGGATTGGAGGGAGCGCTCACCTGATATCACACGAATGACAAACCCTAACCCTAACACGCACGCCTAAGTTGAGTTCGACTAGCTGGCAATTTCCGAACTCCCAAATCAGACCAGTCCCATTCGTAGGGTCCCCGACACGACACAAACTAACTTCGACTTTTGGGCAATGGGCCGAATTCAATTTCTTTTGGCAGGAATCCGGATTGTGGACGGATTTTTTTTTATGGGAATTTTAGGAATTGAAATCGTATATTGTGCGATTAAAATTTATTTTAAATATTTTTCTTTAAAATTAAATTTGAAATGTATTTAACAAAAATTAACTGTATAATATACAATAAACTAATACAATTTATAAATCTCTATTATCCTCACCAAAAGATCCGGAAATCATCATGTTGACTTTTGCAGTGCTTTATACACATTAGAAAACAACGGTCTATACAAAGAGACAAAAACAATACTGTTAAAAATCATTTCTTTTTCCTTTATTTTGTTTTTCACCTTAAGTTGTGTGTGTATATATATATTTTAACAAATAATATTATCTACATTAAAAATGTGGAAAGTCAATAATGTAATTCGAATTTACTTTTAGCGATAATCAAATTTAAGATCTTTCACTTACAAGTAAAAAGGAATACTACTAAACCGTAATACTGAACGACATCTCTTACCTTATGTTTTTATGACTAAATACTTCTATGATTAGGGATGAGTGCGGATTGATTTGGTTTGATTTAGCCTAAGAAGGTGTAGTCAAATTAGAATTTGATAGGATTGGATAGTATTTTAATAGATTTTAAAATCCAGGTTTAGTCACTTATAATTTTAAAAGACCTTAAAATCATGATGTAGTCAAATTAGGATTTAAGAGGATTTTAAATAATACATCTAAATCCAAATATGCTACGATTGTAATAGGAGATGGATTTTGATGGATTTAAGGGTAGAGGTATAAATAACAAGGGAAATTTTAAGAAAACTATCTCAAAAGTAGGATTCTCCATGGACTATTTGTCACCTCATGTTTTTGATACAATATTTTATAATATTGATACAAAAATTAATGTTAAATTGTGAGGTGTCAGAGAATCCATAGAGATTCTCACTTTGAGAAAGTCCATAGGGAGTCTTACTTTGAGAGAATCTTAGCATTTTCCAAATAACAAATAAACAATACAACCTTCAGGATTTCATGACTAATTAGTTTTCTTTCCCTTAAACTTACATAAACATACACACACAAAAAGGAATAATACTTGCATTCCCTCCCTAGGAATGAACTCATTCTTCCATTTGCACATAACGTATTTTAGCCATAGAAGTTTCATAATCATAACAGTCTAGTTTTTAATCTTTATTTGAAGATTGTCCTTACAAAAAATTATTCAAATTAGAGATCGTTAAGTCACCCAATTATATCAAATATATCAACGATGTAGCTATCAAGTAGCATATTCATTCTCCCGTTTGCAAATAACATATCTTTGCCATAGAAGTTTCATAACCAGAACCATTCAATTTTCTAATCTTCATTTGAAGATCACCCCTCATTAAAATCAAAGATCGTTAGGTCACCCAAATGTATCATCAAATATATCAATGGTGAGCTACTAAGAAACATAATTATGATGAACCGTTCAATTTTTTAATCTTCATGAAGATCTTCATTACAAAACAATAATTTAAATAAAAGATCGCTCGGTTACCCAAATGTATCAAATATATTAACGGTGTATCTACCAAGTAACATATTCATAATGAACTATTGATTAAACTCATACATTCGATATTATCTGCACTAAGGGGTAAAGAGTAGACTAAACCTCACAATAGGCTAGCCATAACAATTTGATTCAAATTCGGTGAGAATCGAACTTAAGACCTTTAACTTACATGTGACGAGCAATACCACTAGACTCAAGAGCATTTGCAAAGGAGCTAGCAAAAATTTTCTTTAAAAGTGTACCATGCTAACCCTTTTGGCAGTTTTATGCTACTTTAAAAAGTTTGTCACTCCAACCCACTCTTCAACAACGCTTCAAATTTTATCTCACTTTAAAATATTAATATTTTAACTTTTTTTTATCTTGCGGGGCTCATATTTCATTTTAATTATGTTGCGAGACACGATTTGCTAACATGAAAAAAGTATTTACAAGGTCAGTTGCTAATTCTTTAATTTACTAATTGAGTTGCTACCTCCATTATAGATGCGTTTTTCCTATGTGACATAACAGATCTAATTTTGCTGCCCAACTGCTAGCTCCCCGAGCGAGCAATGTTTATGTTCAGTAGGTAGCTACGTAACAATGAAACTGAAAATAAGATTGCCTCTTTTGGTTCCATCATTCTTTTGCCCACGTAAGATTGGTGGACAAAGATTTGTCCAAATTGCTTGAACAAGAGAAATCCCTAACCAAACACCAACAAGTTCGGAGAAACATACATTCACGACATTAGATGCTTTATGTTATGAGGCTTCACTTAAAAGTCATCTCTTTGCTTTATTTCTTCAACATCCAACATAGAAAGCAATACATTTTGAATTTTTCCTACATAAAACGCCTACCTAACGCGATCGAAGACATCTTTCCTGACTTCGTGCAGCAGTAAGGAAATATCTAAAATGTCCAACACGCGTTCAGTGCTATGTTACATAAATTTGAACCGCACTCTTCAACCAGAAACAAATATTTACAGGATCAAATTTCATCAAGGAATCAACACATCCGTATCATGAAACGAACGCCAGTAACGTTACAGACTTGTAGAACACGAGGCTGCGTTGGAAGTACACAAAGTACTGAATAAAACAAGCAAATCTTGAACGCTAAATCCCCTTCCCCCAGCAGTAGAGACAAATTAGAGAAACTTTGATAGAACTTGGCAAGATGTCCAGAAGGCTTTTGTGGCAACCCTTATGATTACAGGGTTTTGGTATATCCTGTAAATAACGAAAAAAAGGGAGGTCAAAGAAGAGATTTAAATTAGGAACGAGACACCGATTGCTGTCTAAAGTTGCACTAGTAAAAGTTCAGTAAGTAAAAATCGTTAAATTATGAGAGTAATCCAGAACATGCTGCATTATGAGAGTAAGTACCTACCCAATGGCAGTTGCCCCCCACGATGCTACATTATAAATAACTTTACTTCCGTCCCATGCCTTACGAAGCTTTCCCTTCTTATTTTTCACTGAGAATGTTTTGCTAAGGGCTACACAAGAATAGGACATCTAAGATTCCATTTGTAAAATGCGGACACCAAATCTAATCAAATAAAGCACAAAATGTATATAGTACTACAAGATTTGAAGCTAGATTTTTCTATATCCGTGTAAACTTACGAAGTAATTTAAAAACAGGTTTTAGACTAACCTTTCTGAAGTTGATTAGGGGTCAATTCCTGCAAATCAGACAACAACCAATTAAAAAGAGTGGATACCTCCATCCAATCCAATTTGGTGTATGAAACATGCTCAAATGACCACAAAAGGCTACATATGCACAATTAAAAAAAATCTGCCGAAGGTATTGACATGTCAACAAGTTAAAAATTCTAACACTAGAGCTAATGCGTAATAGTTCATTAATTATGAATTCAAGGGTTTGAACCTCTTAATCTACTTGCATTGATCCACACGGTAAATGATACATGTAAGTACTAGCAGCGACAAAAGATGGAAACTACAAACGGAGTGAAAGCTAAATTTTTTAGGGTCTGTCATGGTCTAATGATCATTAGGTCATACATCACACACCAACCTGCTTTTTAAAAGACTACCAGATAGACTAAAACAAAAAGACCATGAAATGTCACTAAGTAAACTATTCTTTATGGTACTCCTAAAAGAGATTAAAAAAACATGCTTTTACATAACGATGATGGGCTTTAAAGCAAAAGCAAGAGTTAAATATCCACCTAACAGAGATGAGATGTCAAGATGAAATGATAGGCATAATCAGAAAGGATCAATTTAGAAACCTAATTGGTATAGACAGATTGAGAGTGGAAGCAAATAAGTGCAAATAACAAGAAGCTACGACTATGTATTAGCATCTTATCCATGTCAAGATGGTATAATGCTAAGGTGTCTGACGAGTGAGGAAAATATAAATTTAAAAACTATGTAGGGAAACATTGGGAGTGGCATCTATGAGTAATAACTGATAAGATACAAGGAAAATAGGCTACCGCATAGATGACCCCTAACAAAAAGGAAGAATAGTAGTAAATGTAAAAGATCAAAAGGCCAACCAACACTATCATAGATCAAGTAGTACAAAAATTTTAGGACATATGCATGCCCATATATTCACCATACAGGTCAAAGCCAAATACTAGACTAGGATGAAACTAGGACCAAAAGTGGGGCCAAAATTTTCAATTAGCATTATGCTTGTTTAACCCTAGCATGTCCAGAAAGCAGGATAAATAATCAATCTCCATTTTTCTTTTCTTCATTCTCTTCGTAAAACGAAGATGGATACGGCTTGCACACACTACCGTCATATAGGTGGAACTTTCTCAGTATACGTTAATCATGGTGTTTTTTGCTTTTTTTGCATCTGCGTCAATCATAGTTGTGGTAGTAAAACGAAAAAATCAAATGAAGTTATGCTCAGCAGACTTTCAAGATACCTTAGTCTGTTTAAGGGACAACAGGTATGCAGCCATAAAGCATGCAATACCCTCTACTATATCTTCTTGCCTAACAAGAACGTAGTCTTCTTCACCAAATTTGCTATCCTCATCTTCCCATAGATCATTCTCACTAACCAGATCCCACGTATTACCTTCTTCTGCTGCCATACAAGAACAGTTCAGCAAGTACACATATAGAGAACTCGATGTCTAAAATGCAATTATCTTTGGATTACCAGGTATATTTTGCGGAACTGATGCTTGTGCACTTTCTAGCTTTTGAAGGAAGTCGGGGCATTCAACTCTAGATTTAAGAAGGTTGCATAACTGCATCAAGATGAACATGGTATCTATGTTAGAATATGGAAAGCTTTCATAATGAAGAGTACACCATCCCTTACTAGGAAATAAAAAAATTAACAGCAAAAGCAATACTAGTGATACGAGGTTTCAGTTTGGACTAGACAACTTTTGAAGATAACACCAATTTCTTCAGTGAAGATATCATAACACGAAAAAAAGATAATATGAGGTTAGCATAGAGGAATCAGACGTCCACTGCGTAGTGCCAGATTACATATTGGTTGGCAGATATATTGTTTTACAGAGCCAATCAAAGCAACATAGTTATCAAATTCGAGAAAGTCGATCATGAAAAGCTACATCCTCTAACCTTATAAGAAATAACGGTCCACACTCGACAAAGTTATCAAACTCGACATCGCCATTAACCATAGTAATCAAGTATGAAGCTCACAATTAACTACCATTCACCATAGATTGAACCGGGAGCAGCTCGATTGCTATTTAATTCAATATCTATGCCAAATAGTCTTAAAATCTAAAGAATCACCTGAATCCCAATTTCAAACTCCAAACCAAAATTATCAAATTTCAAGCTATGTGCATATAATTCACCTCCAAAAGGCCACAAATTCAACCCAAATCAAGCCCAAAACCTCCCAATTCCCACACAGAACCCTAAATTCATCAAAATCATCAACAATCCATACCTCGTCGGCTTCGCAGTCAGCCAGCGAACTCGTCGATCCCCTTCCCTGTCGGCGGTCGTCGTCAACGGCGGCACCACGAGAACTGTTATCGTCGTCATCTTCGTCATCATACCCATCATCCTCCTCGTCAGCACCCCCAGTTGTACCGAGCGACTCGAGCGCCCTCTGGCACTGCTCGAGCACCGCCTGCAGAGTCTTCCTCTTCACGCGGAGCTGATCCTTGTGCTGCGAATCCACTCTCCTCAATTTCGCGTCGGCCGAGGGCTTCGTGCCGGAGACCTCGACCTCGACCTCCATGGCTCTGAGCTTCGTAATAATTTAGAGTCAGTTGCAGTTGTTGGATCGGTGAGGAGGTTGGAAGGAAGAAGATTTTGGGGGGTTTCGGTTCGAAGATACTTGTCGGGCGCGGCAGTTAGTGTTGCAATGCAACAACATGATTGATTAAAAATGTACTAATGGTGCTTTTATTTTTGTTTAAAAAATAGCTTTATTATTGTACTTGTTTTTGTGGGATTTGGTTTTCGAAGCCGTAGAGGAGAATATACCAATACCTCATATTTGTACCTCAAAGGCTCAATGAACCAATTGTCACGTTTACAAATATTTTTTTTTATTATTAATAATACGACTACTTAATTATACAAAAGATAAATCATCAAAATTTCGAATCAACGATGCACAAACAAGTAAATTCTTAATCATGTTTTTACTTGCAGTTAGTGTTGCAAGTAAATACTTAATTTTGACAGTGTTCACTTTTTTGGGGGTCGGAAAGACTCAAAAAAGCATTTCAGCCTTTCCTTGGTCATTATTGTGCGATTCACTAGTACCAAAAATCAAATACAGGAGTGTTGTGTGGTTACGTGCCTGAAATTTGTCCCTAACCATTAAGCTACTAGGGGTGATTAAATATATTTGCTTGTTAAATTAGTTTATATAAATTTGGACTACATAGGATAGGATGACAAATGCTAAAGTCTGTGTTTGGTTCCGTGGAAGGGAACACATCCCACTCACATGGAAATACGGAATGGTTCATTTGTTTTGTAAAATAATGATTCTCTCTTTGTGATGAGCTGAGCGGGCATATTTTTGGTGATTGAATTATTGTATAGTTTGATCTAGACAACTAAACAAATGTTAGGCAAATCCTATTGTCTAACGACAACATTAACTAATCATAATCAAACTTCATATTAGGATTCACTGTTCTTCTTAATGTAAATATATCGTTACATAAATTTTTTTTATAATTTAATATGGAGTACATCATAGTATATTAGGAATTTCATAGGTGGGACCACCTAAATCAAGGTCAATTGTGCAAACCAAACTGAATAAATGTGTAAAGCATCCATTCTTTAGATCGGTATCGATCACAATATGAGAGCGAGAGCAACTAGATTTGCCTGAAAACGGTCGATGCGGCTTGGAAACGGCAAAAGAATGGATTGAAATCATCGGTGCAGCTTGGATGGCAAAGATTGCAGCGGAGAGTGGAAGAAGAAGGGAAAAAGAAATTAAAAGCCCTAAATCATAAACCACGTCATTTTGGTTGTTTTGGTTTGGTCCAACTACTGAAATGAAACAATTTGTTTTGGTCCAATAGCTTCTTTTTTAAGACCCAGTGAGCCTTTGTTTATAGGATTAGAAAACAAGACCCCAAAATTAGTAAAACTTTTGGGCCTAAAAACATTACAAAACACCTGTAAGTGCTATAAAAGAGGCTAATTATATGAGTAGACCTAACATTCGTATCATATCCGATATCTTAACGGATCGTATCGTTTAACACCCGTTAAAGTAAATGGGTAATATGATCTGATCCGAAATTGACTCGTTAATATTATCAGGTAATATGACCCGACCTGTTATCTGTTAAGGAAAATACTTACACAAGTGGATACCACAAAATCTTATGTTATACTTAATGAAAGTATAAATAAACTCTAAGTGTTAGTCAATCTATCATTTTGATAGGATACGAATTCTCCAAAACTAATTTCAACGATCCAAACCGTCAAACTTGTTTGTATATGCTTGGAGATCACATCAGCAAAAAATCACAAAAAAAAAAAAACATTCAAAGATCAAGTAACAGGACAAAGCTTTTCAACGGTTATAAACAAAAAATCAAGATTTAACGGTTATTTTAACTCCGATTTTGATGAATTTTTACAGCTACACTCCTTGAACCTCTATGAATACAATGAATGAATTCGATCTTCAATTTAAAATATTTACACAAGTGGATACCACAAAATCTTATGTTATACTTAATGAAAGTATAAATAAACTCTAAGTGTTAGTCAATCTATCGTTTTGATGGGATACGAATTCTCCAAAACTAATTTCAACAATCCAAACCGTCAAAATTGTTTATATATGCTTGGAGATCACATCAGCAAAAAATCACAAAAAAAAAAAAAACATTCAGAGATCAAGTAACGGGATAAAGCTTTTCGACGATTATAAACGAAAAATCAAGATTTAACGGTTATTTTAACTATGATTTTGATGAATTTTTACAGCTACACTCCTTGACCCTATATGAATACAAAGAATAAATTTGATCTTCAATTTAAAATATGGATGTGGATATCACAAAATCTTATGTTATAATTTATATACTTAATAAAAGTATGAATCAACTATAATATTAATAATTATATACATTAATATAACAATTTTATATCCCTAAAAAGTAAAAACTATAATAATTATATAATATAATTATATATATTAAATTAAATTTAAAAATTGATGACCATTGGATCGGCTGAGATTAAATCTCAACCGTCCATTTCATAATTATATATATATTTTTTTTTATTAAAATACTGCAGTGAATTCAGTGCCTATTCATCAAACAGAATCTGTAGATGTTATCTTTGAGGTAACCTAAGTTTGTTTTTATTTACTTTATATATTTGTAGATTGTAGTATTAGTACTATAATAAGTTTTAAAATTATATTTGAAATTGACATGATGCATGATTTTTTATGATGTAGGATTTTGATAATAATTATGATGGTTCAAGTTCGATTGAAAAAAATGAATTGCAGAAGTATTTGGAGGATAAAAGAATAGATAGAAAAGTAGACATAGATGTTCTTTCTTGGTGGCAAATGGAGCGTTTTCATTATCCGATACTTTCTCAGTTAGCACGAGATGTGTTAACGACTCTCATTTCAATTGTTGCATCAGAATTTGCATTTAGTATTGGGGGTAGAGTACTAGATCAGTATCGTAGTTCATTGTTACCAGAAATGGCTCAAGCTTTGTTGTGCACACGAGATTGGTTATTTGGAAAAGGAGGTAATATATTTTTATATGGTATAGTATTATTATTTTATTTCTTTTCATAATTATTTTGGTAAACTTTTCATAATTTGAATGATTTTTAATGTTTGGTTTTTCTATACTTAGTTTATGCGAAAGAGAGTTCTGACGTGGAAAACCTTATTGAAAACATCTTCAACATAACTCTTAAAGGCAATAGATCAAGCCAAAGTTCCAATACAATTTCATGATGATCGATGTAAATTGAAGATTTTGTAAATGGAGGTGTAAACTTTTGAGAAAGACTTACAATCTTAAAAACAAAAATTCTTTATCCTTGCACATTTAATATTTGTAATAGATTAGTAGTGTATGTATTATTTTTTTATTAGGCTTTTATTTTCGAGTGTAGTTATAGTACTTGAACGAGAAATGTTTTAATGTTTTGAAGTAATATTTATGTGGCAATGTGTGGTATGTGCAAATTTTAAAAAAATATTTTTTTTCTTAACGGGTCATAACGGGTCGGGTCACTTTACCCGTTCGGTAAAGTGACACGACCTGTTAAGGACCCGTTAAGATAACGGGTGTGACACGACACGACCCGTTTAGATAACAGGTGTTACACGAAAACGACATGAACACGATAGACACGACCCGTTTGCCAGACCTAATCTTATGCAACAGAGAATGAACACATCAGACTTAGAGAGAGAAAGAGAGAGAGAGAGAGAGAGAGAGAGAGAGAGAGAGTTCTTAGAGAAGAAGTAATCTGTTTTGTATTGATTTTTTCCTTAACTATTTACATTAACATATATTAACACTTCACAAATTGTAAATAAACCCCACATACTTAATACACCCACATTTGCTTTTTCATTGAAAAATTATCTTAATACACCCCACATACTTTCCCATAATACCCCTACACCCCACATTCTCAATATACACCTTATATTTTCTATACATCCCACATTTTCTATACACCTCATATTGTCCAACTTGCCTCTCAAACTGTAAACAATATTGTTCAATGCTTCCGATGAATGCATCTCATCAAGCAAGTCATGTAGAGCGCCACCTCCAAAAATCGATTAAGACTCGCCTCCGCAACATTAACAAGACCGAGCGATGCATTTGTGTGCATAAATTTCATGATGACGAGTCCAGCTAGAAGTTGCTGATCTGCCTTCACAAGCTCTGATATAAAACAGGGGAAGAGTATTCTTCTGAAAACAACGGCCATTTCTCGTTTTGCACTTCGGCTGCTTGAAACTTGCAGGATATGTTCCCAACCAAATAGTAGCTATAAATGAAGATGTTTCTCAATCAACATGTTTGTAGTTTCATTGGTTAGGGTTTTGTTCAACAATGGATGGTGTGAGGGTTTTGATAGTTGAGAAGATAAATAATATGCTAAAAGTGATTTGGGGTGTATTTAGAATTTTTTTTTTTTAAAAAAGCCTAATAAGGTCAAAATTATCATTGCATAGTAAGGTAAATAAGTCATTTAATATTAAATTTAATGTGAGTTGCATTCAACATTTTGTGGGATGCTAATATAAAAAGCCTTATAGTATTTATACAACTAAGGTAGCTATTTAACAAACTCCTAACTACTTGTCTAATCTTATGACACTGGTCAAGAGTATAACCCTTAGATTGATTACTCCTTACAAACCGGAGTTTGAGGCAGCCAATCTGATTAACAGTACTATTCAATATTGTGAACTTCATCAAGTCACAAGAAATGAAGCAAAACAGTGTGCCACCTCGTTAGAGTCGATGATTGACTTTGCCACCTCCACGTTAGGAAAAAACTGTTCGAGCAATCGCAGCAGAGGTGGAAAAAATAGAGCTGAAGTACTTAATAACTCCTGGAGTGAAGGAGCTGCCAGGCAACAAATTCACTGTGTGTCATAAGGTGACCTATGTGCATGCCGTCTTCTACTGCCATGCAGTTGAAAAGATAAAGACTTATATGGTGGCTCTGCAAGGAGTTGATGGGACAAAAGCTAAAGCAGTGGCAGCCTGCCATGAAGACACATTCGGATGGGCCCTTAATCATTATGCCATCAAAGAGCTCAATGTTGAGCCAGGAACCGTTCCCATCTGCCATTTTCTTAAAGTCGAGGATGTCACTTGGGTTCCAGACTAAAAACCCACTTGATTGGATCCGTCAATCGATCGGTTCTTGTACATGATCCATCACTTAGCCCATACAAGTTTTGGGTTTTGTATATCCTCCAGTAATAAAATGAACTTTATAAGACTGATCAGTTGGTTGTTTATGTCCGAGACTACTTACTGCCCACACACACACACACACACACACACACACACACATGTACATACATACATATACACACACACACACACACACATATATTTATATATATTCATTTGCAACGCAAAATTCTTCTTATAATATGAATACGAAAAAGAAAACAATAGAGTTGAGATAAATTAAACTGGAAATGATTTTCAATAAGCAAGGGACTGTGATAAGAACAAGTATAGGAGAGATGCTTTGAAAAAACCAACGAAGCTAACCTAGAGAGGCAATGATAACAACCTTACACCATTAGCATTCTAAAAGCAAACAAATCCGACGAGAAAAGTGGCCAGCAGCTATTATCTCATGATTTGAAAAACCAAGACCTTCTTACAATGTTGTTTACTTACTTTATTTGCTAACTAGAAATTGTTGTCCGCACATTGCTACGAAATTAAAAATTCTATGGAAGATCTGTTGTAAGTCCGATATCTCTCTCTATCTCTCTCTTTTTATTTGATATTAATTTGTATGAATTGTTAGGATAGTGAATTATGTGAGTTTTTTGTATTTTTTGTTGTGATTATGGGGGTGGGGGATGGTGTACGGTGGTGGGGTGGGGGGGGGGGAGGATAAGGTGGGTGGGTGGTAGGGTATGGTTGTGGGGGCGGGGTTGTACTTATTTATTTGTTTTTAACAAATGATATTATCTACACTAAAGGAAAGAAGAGTGGGTGAAGCCTCACAATGGGTTAACAATAATGTATATTAGGTGTTCATAGGTGAAGGTTTCCGGGTAGTTATTTTAGGTTGTAAAATTATGAAAGTTTTAGGTGGTAAAATTGTGAATTTTTTTTGTGTAATTGTGAAATTTATGAAAATTTGTAGGAAAATATGAAAATTTCGTAAAATTGTAGAAATTTGTGAAAATTTGTAGGAAAATATGAAGATTTAGTAAAATTGTATACATTTGAGAAATTGTAGGAAATTTGTGGAATTGTGATTTTTTTTCCAACCATCGCACTTGATCACCAGTAGCCTCCGCTTCTAGTTAAAGTGAGTGGTCGGCCCCCAGTGCCACCTAGGTGGCCAGCAGGGCCCAGGCAGCCCGTGTTGAGTCGGCAGCAGGTAGGTCCGACTCTGAGAATTTGGGGACCCTAAGTGAAATTTTGAAGTGGGGCCCTAAAGTTTTCTGGCCTTTGACTCTTTGTGCATTGATATGTATGAAAAAGAATTCGCTAATTGCATAAAAAGTTTATTTCTACATTAAATATCATTAAAATTAATATCAAAATAAAAATGATATACATACTTAATATTACACGCTTTACGTTTTTAGGCACAAATGTACTAAGTGTTTGCAGTCAAGAGTCTAAGATTGAGAGTGTTTTTTTTTTTGTTATTTATTTTTCGAGGGTACTTTCAAAAGCAAATGAGAAAAAAATGTACTATGTGTTTGTAGTCAAGAGTCTAAGATTGATAGTGTTTTTTTTTTTTTTTTGTTATTTATTTTTCGAGGGTACTTTCAAAAGCAATCAAGAAAAAAAATGCATTTGAAAGGATTGGGGAGCCTCCACGATGTTTCGAACTATCCACCTCAACAAAAACAGAGGGGACCATTTCCACTGCACTAACAACTCAATTGTGAAATTTTTTTTACGTTTATATATTTATATGTTATACAGGATATATAAAAAAATTGGGCGCCCCCGGAAGCTTGGGGGCCTAGGTGACCGCTTTCCCCGGCTACCCTTAAGGCTGGCCCTGACAACATGTTTTAGTAGTTCAGCACCATTGGAGTAGGTGGCGCAATTTTCCAAGCGCCCTTACAGCCATAGACGCCACAAGCATGTAGCCTCATCCTATCCCACCTTACTTATGGCAGTCACAGCGCGTACGCCAATTTGGTGATCGTGCATCATGCAGGGGATAGAGAGCTCCTGCCAGACCGAAGAGTAAAGTTCAAGGGATCTATAAAGGTTGGCGAGCAACGGGATCACCCGGGTAACATATAAGCGAATCTGTGTTGATTACTTCCCGAGTCACAGTGAACGAGTGATAAGGTCAACAATTTGTTCACCCACAACATAGGTGCCGTCATCTACACCAAGTACCCCATGGTCGCTGATTTTTGGAAGACATGCATTCCCCAAGTCCATGTCGAGATGATTAGACAGCTTTTAGTAAGTATACAACTTTCTTAATTTATTAATTTTTTTCCTTATTTAATGTAGTTTTAAACCTTTTTTTATATTATTTTTTGTTGAATTTTAGGCCAACTTTGAGTGGAACACGGAGGAGAAAACTGGGTGTGGATGGAGCGGTATAAGGAGTAGAAGTACAAGCTCCACTGCTACTACATGACTTGTCGGTTTCCTGATGTAACTCTTAACGATCCATTGGAGGAGTTTCAAGAAAGGATAAACGAGTGGCAGCAGTTGTGCACTCATTTCCCGAGCGAAATTTTTTAGTAAGTTTTATTTCTATTTTAATTTTTAGTTTAATTTTTTTTTAAATGTTATGTTTAATTAACTTTTTGTAATTTAAAGCCTAAATCAGCGGCAAATAAAGGTAAATGGGAGAAGAAGCCGTACCTTCATCACTCTAGTTCTCGTTCCCTATCTTACCAGGTCGAGGAATAGGGGGAGAGTGGGCATTTCTCCGAAGTGGAGGTTTGGGGGTAGACGCATGCCAATTATGGCAACAAGGTCACAAACGACATTTTATTTAACTATTCCGTTCTACTTTTAAATTTAAATTTCATACAATAAAAAATGTTTAAATTATGATCGATAATCTTAATTAGTTTCTCTTTTTGTTTTAGGTTTCTATGACTCAGAAGAAGGACGTACCTTGCCAACCTCTCCAGTAGCAATTGGATGTGCATATGGATGAGCTAACATCTGATCTAGAGGTGTATCGATAGTTGTTGATGGATGGGGTTGGGCGACAGAAAGGCAACGAATTTCGCAACCTTGGAGGTGGTCAGGTTTCTAATGTTGGGGGTTCTTCTTCTTTGTCGAGCTCTCATCCTTCGGCTAACATGTCTTCCAGACTTTAGCAGGTGAAGATAGAGCTAGCGCGCCAAAGAGAAGAATTTAAGCACCTGAAAGAAGAAGTTCTTCAACAGCGAAAAACTAATGCGCACAACTGAGAAGCAATGTGCCTCTACATTGTTGGGGTAGCCCAATCTTATCAGCTTCTGGCATTCGCCTTCCCGAGCCCTCGAGCGACTTTCAGGTGCTATTCCTTTTTAAAACGAAAATTTTAAATTAGTATAATTAGAATTAAATAAATTATTATCTAAATATTGTTTTTAAAACGAACTTTTAAAAATAAAAAAAATTTAGCCCGATGAATATTTTTGTCGAGCAAACTTTATATTATTTTTTTACTTTGGTTTTAAACAGTTGGGCTGATGTCATTTTTGTCGGGTCAAGTTTTTAACATTATTTAATTTGTTGCAGGGCAACAAAACCTCATAGTCGGGCAAGATAGTCAATGCATGTTTACTTGACGAATCTATTCATCAGGCAAACCCTGTTTCATCTTACAAAAGTCTATTTTTGTCGGTTAAGGCTTTAAGCTATGGGTTTTGAGCGACCAGTCTTTCTCGATGAACTTCCATCGGCTAACTTTTATGGTGACAAAAACCACTTACCGGGCTAGATTTTAATGAGGCACGTATCCTAGGCTGGTCATATTATATGTGTTCTACTTTCTTCCCGAAGATGTTTAGGTTTGACTTGATTTAAGTTCTCACATTTCTCCTTAGACTATGGGTTTTTTCTTACCTTGGTTTTACTGTAGCAAGGTTTTGTGAATTTTACCGTTCATGCATTTCCTTCTGGTTTGTCTTGAAACTCACATTTGTTTATTAAGCCGACGACTTCATCAGCTGCTTTTTCATTATCAATGAAGATATAAAGCGACGACTACTTGAGTATTTACACACGCAAGGGAAGTGTTGTGACATAAATTCTAGTACAAGTGTGATTGTGTAAATCCTTAGTAGATTTGGTTTACTCTTTATGCTAGTGATTATTTCCTATTAGGATTTGTATTACTTGGAGATGAAGTTTCTCTCCCTCTTGATTTTACTATAAATAAAGGCACACGCAAAGGGAAATCAATATCCCTGAAATTCCTCAATTCTCTTTCTATCTATTCTTGTCGCACCCTCTGGAGAAAATAGGCCATAACAAATTTGAATTTTTTTTTCGCATCTTTTTTGGAAGCCCCGCCAATCAAAGAGAGAAAAATAAATGAAATTCCAAATTTAGTTGAATAATAACTGCATTCATTTTCCCACTTGCAAATAACGTATCTTCATCGTAGAAATTTATTAATTCTAAACATTCAATGTCTTAATCTTCATTCAAAGATTATCCTTGCGGAAAATTGTTCGAACCAGAGATCATTTAGTCGAATATATCGAATAAATGGACAGTTCACCATTAACATGTTACTTGGTACCCACGCTACTATTGATTTATTTAACACATTTGAAAAACTAAATGCTCTCTAGTTTCAATATATTTTTTTTTTTTTAGGGATGATCTTCAAATGACAACAGTTCCGAATATGAATTCTACGATGAAGATAGGGGAATGAGCTCATCAACAAAGTAAGAATCCAAAAATTATTCATTCTCTATTTTTCCCATATAAATGAAACTTGAAAAGAAGAAAATTTTCAGGCAAAAAGAGTTATACTACATTCACATTTTTCATTATTTGAACCAGCTTTTTAATAAAAATAGGGTCCACCAACACATGTGGATTTCATCTTTCTTAGAGAGGTGGTATGAATGTGATATAAAAAATATGGTAAGAATAACACTTTTAAGAAAAAATACAACTTAAATTAAAGGGGTAATATGCTAGAGAGAACTTTTAAACTAAATTTTATAAACTATATGACATGATTGTTGATGATTGTATTATTACTTAAGTGTTAATTAACATGCTTATTTCCTATTGGTGACACATCATATGATTTGTAAATTTAGTCTAAAAATTTAGTTTACATAGCAATTTAAGAGTAATGCTAGGGAGACTAAATTTGGAGACTAAAATTGTAAACTAAATGATATGTCATCAATAGAAATAAGCATGTCTATCAACGTTGAAGTAATAAACCAATCATCAACTAATCATTTAGTTTTCCAAATTTAATCTCCCTAATATTACTCTTAATTTAATGCACTTAATTCCACTCTCCATTTTCCCCACAAAAATACAAATACCTTATCTTCAAAAGAAGAAAAGCGCAGGCCACTGCAACTGCATCTGCATGCATGCTCTACGTTGCTGTTGCTGGAGAAACTTTACACGGGGCAATGGAAGAGGCTACATGTTTACACCTAATCCCGACAATTTCACTCCTCCATTTCTTATTCCCCCTATAAACACAGAAACCATCTCTGCTACTGTCCTACCATCCATCTCTTTGAGTTTTCTCTTCCGTTGCAAAATTTGTAGATTCCTTAATCTTCATGATGGGGTTCCTCCTCTCCATATTCTTTGTTTTTCTTACTGTAAGTGAGCTCTGAAGTTTTAATTTTCGATATGATTTTACTTTGATAAATCTCGTATTTAATTACTAATTACACTTTCTTTATATTGCTCTTAGACTCTTTACTAAGGATAGCTCAGATTTTGCATGCAGCTCACACTAGCGGGAAGCCATGCTGCTGCCTTACCTGTTCCACCACCTCAACTTTACTGGAACTCCGTCCTGCCAAACACACCAATGCCCAAATTTCTCAGCCAACTCGTCAAGCCCGGTTAGTACGACTCATATGTACTCATAGAGAGAGATCTTCCACCATTTTACATAATAATCTTCATCGTTGCGGTTTACATGAATTTTCATTTTCGGCCTTGCTTTGAACTTTCATAGTTCAATTTTGTTCGACTTTAGTATGTCAAGCAAGTTGGTATGCATTTCCATTCATTTTCGCGCACACCTTTTCGTTTGAAAATTTCAATCTTCGTAAATTTTTTTTCTTCTTAAAAAGAACTTAGGGTAAAGTTTGGAAAATGTCTGATTCCCTGCTAAAATATCTTAGTTGTTTTCGATTTATGTTTGAGAACATTTCTGCAGACTTCATTAGTGTTGGGAAAGGGGGAGTTATCCTTCACAACCAAGTTCAAAAGGATGGGAATTGGGTTTATCCAAAAGATGCAGATGAGAAGTACATTTTTGATTACGGAGGTACATATGAGAACGCTCCCTTTTTTTATGTTATTAACAAACGATATTATTTACACTAAAGGGGAGAAGATGAGCTTAGCCTCACAATGAGCTAGTAATAATGTAGTTTAAATTTGCCATTGGTGCGAACGCTCCATTTAAATGCTGAAATATTTGATACCTTTGAAAATGGTGTTGCAGAAGAATTCCCAGATGATGCCTCTGAAAATATAGTCGACCCAACCGGAACAATTTTCTTCTTGGAGAAGGACCTTCATCCTGGCACGACAATGAATTACCGCTTAGCAGGAAATTCTGCAATTACCACACCTTTCCTTTCCCGCAAAACTGTTGAGTCGATCCCCTTCGAATCAAGCAAACTGCCAGAAATTCTCAACAAATTCTCAGTGAAACCGGAGTCCACGGCAGCCAATCTGATTAACAGTACTATTCAAGAATGTGAACATCAAGTCGCGAGAAATGAAGCAAAACAGTGTGCCACCTCGTTAGAATCGATGATTGACTTTGCAACTGCCATATTAGGAAAAAATGTTCGAGCAATCGCGACGGAGGTGGAAAAAAATGGAGCTGCCCCGATACAGAAGTACACAATAACTCCTGGAGTGAAGGAGCTGGCAGGCAACAAATTCACGGTGTGCCATAAGGTGGCCTATGTGTATGCCGTCTTCTACTGCCATGCAATTGAAAAAACAAGGACTTATATGGTGCCTCTGCAAGGAGCTGATGGGACAAAAGCTAAAGCAGTGGCAGCCTGCCATGAAGACACATCTGGATGGGTTCCTAATCATTATGCCTTCAAGGAGCTCAAAGTTGAGCCAGGAACCGTTCCCATCTGCCATTTTCTTAAAGTCAAGGAAGTCACTTGGGTTCCAAACCAAAAACCTAATTGAGTTGAATCCGTCAATCGTTCTTGTACCTGATCCATCACTTAGCCCATACAAGTTCTGGGTTTTGTATGTACTCCAGTAATAAAAGTAACACCATATTACTGACCAGTTAGTTGTTTATGTCCGAGACTACTGATTTTTTTTTTTTTTCCTGAACAAACGATATTATCTACACTAAAAGGTGGAATAGTGAGGGAGTGAGCTATTTACATGGAAGTGTTCTAATTTTCGTATAACATTTGTAAATAAGGAAATTGGAAGAGCTAATTAATATGATGTGCAATTAAGAATTATATAATATGGACTGGTTATAATCTAAACATTATCTTATTTACGTCCTCAGGTCTACATGTCCCAATTATAATTATAGAGTATATATAAAATAAAATAGTTTAGGCTTGTTGAAAAGGAAAAATATATGAGTTTTGTTTATGTCCATCCACTAATCGGTGATGAATAGGTCATTGATAGCACAATTTTTGTTTTCCAGTCGAAAGCCCAATTCTTGAATTTGCCCAATTTCATATTTGAGTCAAATATGCAAATAAGAGCCCAACTAATTCATTTAAGCAACATGAATTGAATCAATTCATTTTGAGTTTCAAGCTTACTTAACTTTACAAATTTTCTAAGTCAAGAAACAACAAAAACCAAGCCCAATTAGATCCACGAACTTGTGTCTCACTATGAGTTCACATCTTTGATCCAAGCTCACAGAAGTTCACATCTTTGGTCCAAGCTCACAGAAGTTCACATCTTAGTCACCAAATAGAAGCTTGAAGTTTTCTTGTAAAACAAACCTTTAGTTTGGTTATTTTACGTCCATTTTGATTAAATCTAAAGTTTTAATTTACTTCCTTTACTGTAGAAAGGATGTTAAACTTGAACAAGTTGGACATCACTCCTCTCAATATTTTTGACACTAAAGTAGGCCCAAGATATCAAGATGCACCTCAAGGCGAGAAAGTTATTTGATGCCATCCTAGATGATGCTACCAATGAGTCCCATAAAGTTAAGGTCCTTATTTTCATTCGAAAGCACATGGCGAAGGCCCTGCAAACTAAATTTCTAACTGAGAAGGACCCGAAGTCCTTATGATAAGCTTGAGTAGACCGCTTTGATCCCCAGAAGCTGATTACTAAGTAAATTTGTTTTAAAAGTTAGACAGGTGTCTAAAGAGGAGATATTGGATCAAATTTCAAATGTCCGGATTTGTACAGCCCTGCCAATTAATTTCGGAATTTACCCTTAGTGGTAGACCAAAAATGTCATAGTTACCCTTTATGTTAATAATCGTTCTATCATTTCTTTCTTTGACGATTTTCCACTAAAATTTAATCTCATTTATTTTATGGTTGCATCTAACTTCTCGTTAGACTACTTATGTACCCTTTGGAGGGATCAAGCCATTCATAGTTCCCTAACATACCTCATGTTATTACAAAGTCTGATAAGAATTCCATCTCATATCAAAGCAAGCCATAATCACACCAAAAGACATCCAACAAAAGCATTAATTCAATTACCATTCATGTAATCCAATTATGTACACAAGTAATCAACCAATAAGATAAATGATAAGGTAACATTCCACAAAGTTTAGTATAATCAAACTCCAAAAATGTCTGTCGTATTTCCTCTACCTGGATTCCTAAGCATTGCTCTCAGTTACTAATACATGGATCCACCAACATGGCTAAATCCATTTTGACAATATAAGACATTACTAAATGCATGACATGAACTTAATCCTAGTCAAAGTACTTGGAATACTAATTTAACAGCCCCCAATTCATATGCCATTTTGGTTGATTTCATCATTACCAATACGTTTGAATGGAAATAATTCTGGACTATAAGTGATTATGTGTTTCAATAGGCGTAGTAAGTGTATCAATACATTAAGTCATTGAGCTTATAATAGTATAAGAAAATGGTTCTTTGAAACCCAATACATACCATATAAAGTGATTTAATAAACTCAATATCGATAAGTAAATTAGAATTAAAATTTAGAGAAGAACGAACATTGCAAAGGAGCAACCTCTTCTCCACAAAAACTGTAGAAAAGCTGTTTTAGTCAACCAAGATTAACCTGATTTTGAACACTCATAACTATACCGGTTGATGCAAACTTACATGAGTTTCGAGGCTTGTTTTGTGTACTTCAAAAGCATAGAAGATTTGTAGAAAAACGGGAGGTTTCTAAGTTGAAAGTTATGCAAGTTTCAAAATAGAGTCTCGAAACTGGAAACCCAGTATTTGCTGCTGTCTGGCAGCTTTGGGACTCAAGTTTGAATGTGATTCTGACATATCAATACTCAATGGAATTAAGTGAAATCAGGTGGGTTGTGATCATGGACATGTCTAGTTTTAAACCACATAATATTGGCTCAAAGGAAATCCATAAGGACATAGAAATCAAAAGCCAAAATAGGCTACTTGAAACATAGTTTTTCTGTGAAGATTTAATAATTTCCTGCAATTTAGAACCTATACTCTTATAATCCAAATTACATATTCAGAATGTTTCCACACAATTCAGAATTCATGTTTATAACTTCGATTTCATGTTTATACTCCACAATTAACAAGACTTGACCTTTTAATCCAAACCCTAGAACAAGATATTTGATCATAACACCCAATGTATAAAATTGAAAATAATAAGAAAGATTGATACAAAGCAGCTATGTAAGGAATAAAGAGAGATGGGAATCGTTACCTATGCTGCGTTCTACAAAAGCAATCATATTTCTGTTATGATTCAAACGACATGGTTGTACCCCTTTCTCTCAGTTTCCAGTAACATCTTAATTCCTTATTTCTCTTTGCTTCTCCTGGTGCCTTCTATATTTCCTTCGACTTCTCTCAAATATTCATACATAGTTTATATCCTTGTCCCCCTTTCTTTTTTCCGTTCTCTCCCCCCTTTTCTGCTTCCTTGTTTCGGGACAGTGGGATTCCTTGTAAGGCCATGTCCGACCGAGGGCTGACCAGAGGGCACGTTTTAGCCATCTGACCCTCTAAGATATTAATATTTTAATGAACAATATAGGGCCATAGAGCTCGTTTTGGCATTGTCACAAAAAACCGTCTTCAAACGAGGCCCAAAAGATCATAGGGTCAAACATAATTTATTATTTAAAAACTACAACTTAAATTCAAATCCAACAACTAAGTGACATCAACTAGTCATTGGTAGCTGACATCATGTTGACATCAGATAGCCGTTGGATTTGAAATTTTTTTTTTTTTTTTTTTTTTTTTGCTATAAATAGGGTGGATATTGGACTATAATTCACACAACTTTGAATTCAATCTCTTTCAATTCAATTTTGCAATGAATTCCAACTTTGAATCTTCTTCTAATTCCAACCGGGGGTCCTCATCCAATTCAAGAAAAACGGGCGCAAATGAGACGAGAAGATGAGGAGTCTGATGAAGAAGTTTAAGTAAGGCGCAACAAACAAAACAGAACAGCAACCATGGCTACGGTCATGGTGTGTCAGCCAACTGAGGGCCAACCTCAATGAGGTGGCTCTGTTGCTATTTGCTCTTACAAACCACGAAACAGGGCGATGATGCATGCCAATCTGATGAACAACTACTTCAACCCTAACTTGATGTACACAGAAGAGGATTTCAGATGTCGCTTCCAAATGAGGCGTCATGTCTTCGAGCGTTTACTTCGTGATGTCCAGTAGGTCAATCTATGCTTTCGACAAAAAGGGGACATAACAGGGCGCCCTGGTTTCTCACCTCATCAGAAGGTTACTGTTGCACTCTGAATGATGGCCTATGACTCTTCAGCTGATTCGATGGATGAAACCCATGGTATGTCTGAGTCTACATGCCTTGATACTCTTGAACAATTCTGTGACACAATTGTTCAGGTTTACAAAGATGAGTACCTTCGTGAGCCAAATCAAGAAGATCTGATTCGGCTCATTCGCAAAGATGAAGACTGTGGGTTTCCGGGCATGATAGGGTCATTAGACTGCATGCATTGGGATTGGAAGAACTGTCCCACCAGATGGCAAAGAGGCTTTAGCAGAAGGTCGAGAAAGCCAACTGTTGTGTTAGAGGAGGTTGCCTCATATGACATATGGATCTGGCATGCTTTCTTTGGAGTCCCTGGATCCTAAAATGACATTACAGTTCTTGGGCGTTTACCCCTCTTCAATCGCCTGACGGAAGGTCAAGCATCTCAACTTGACTACTACATCAACGGCCGTCAATATGGGGTATTACTTGGCAGATGGCATACACCCAAAGTGGGCGACACTTGTCCAAGCAATTCCAAACCCTAGGAATGACGCGGAAAAGTTGTTCACCTTACATCAAGAGGTATACCAGAAGATGTTGAGAGAGCTTTTGGTATTCTACAAGCACGGTGGAAGATCGTCAGTGAACCGGTAAAAGGGTGGAGTCGAGATAGTTTGGACTCCATCATGATGTCTTGCATCATATTACACAATATGATAGTGGAGGATGAGCCAGATGGGTATATTGATGGAGAGTCCGATGACGACCAAGAAGATCCAAATAGGTCAAGAAGGGCTCGTGCAAAAATATATGATGAGCCTAATTTGCCTTTCAATCCAAGAATTGGTAGTATCTCTATAAATAAGTACATGAGGTGCTATAGAATGATACATTTTCATGCCACAAACAAGTACCTACAACAGGATCTTGTTGCACATCGTTGGGGCAAAAGAAGCATGGAGTAGGCGTGTAAGTTTTATGTTGTTAAATGTTTTTAAAAATGTTGTTTAAGTTTCATGTTGTTAAATGTTATTTTAATGTTGTATAATTTTTATGTTGGTTAATGTTATTTAATGTTGTTTTATATTGTTTAATATTGTTTCATGTTACTTAATTTAATTTAATGTTGTATAATAGCTTAGGAAGTTATAGGAAAAAAATAGAATTAAAAAATATATAAAACAAATTTTGTAAAATAGGAGTTATAGGAAAAAAATAGAATTAAAAAAAATATGAAACAAATTTTGTGAAATAGAAGTTATGGGAAACAAATAGGAAACAAATTTTTAAAATAGAAGTTATAGGAAAAAAATAGAATTGAAAAAAAATATGAAACAAATTTTGTAAAATAGAAGTTATAGCAAAAAAATGGAATTAAAAAAAATGAAGTTATAGGAAAAAAAATGAAGTAAAAAAAAAAAAATTCAAAAATAACGGCTAGCTGACGTCAGCTAGTCGTTATAATCAAAATTTTCCATGTTATTTGTGTCGATTATAACCGACACTATTTCTTTTATTTATATCGGTTATAATTGATAGCAAAACTGATAGTATTAAAAAAAATTCCAGCCAGCCCTTTGGCCCTTTCAAATATCATGGGGCCCATGAGCCTTCTCGCCTAGCCCTCGGTTGGAGACGATTTTCGACCCTCTAGCCCTCTGTACCCTTCGGTTAGAGATGGCCTAAGTTGTAACCCCCCCTCCGCCAATGCCATCTCCCCACTTTTTTTTTTTCCTCTTTTCATCCCAGCCACACACGTGGCACATCTCTTTTCACGAATGGTTTTCACCTAGGCGCTCATAAGGTCGTCCTCTATCCAAATAAAGATAAAATATGTCCTCATCTAATTACGCTAAACCAACTAGGGCATTTTTATCTTTTTCTCTTATCGATAAATTTTATGACGTAAATTATAATAATTTCTAGTAACAAAATTCTAAAATTTCTCTAATCAAATTTTCATAATCATAAATCTATTTATTCTCGATTTACTCCACATATTTATACATTTTAAATTTTAAAGGTATTACAGGATTAATTAATTAGGTGGCTCAGGTTTGGTGGATATGGAGAGAATTCAGTTCCCTTATCATTATGTACTATGTGTACTCCCAATTTGGGGTCACTTTTTGAATGATGATGCCTGAACTACTTTATGTGCCAATTGATTACAAATTTACCACCACAAGCAGAAAGGGGACAATGATGGTGGAATTGGATCTGCTCCAGATCTTAGTGTCTGGAATCTAAAGATCAATTTATCTAGGCCACATAAATTGAATTCAACGGTCTCCATTGACTTATTTATTTGGCCTACCACACACAAACCAATAGTCATGATTTCTTTTACACACCAATCAACGGCTCTATAGATTTATCCTTAGGCTTCGGACACTAAAGTGCTGAGGGGGAACGGGGTGGGCTTATCCTTACAATAGGCTAGCAATAATATGGTTCAAATTCACCTTTGTCAATAATCGAACATAAGACCTCTCACTTACAAGTGAAGAGGAATATCACTAAACCGTAGTACTAACTACTAAGTGACTATTATATCGCCTTTTTTATAATTAATATGTTATCAATATTTGTAGTAAAATCATTTTTGTTTTTTAACAATATAAGAAGAGATGTTAAATTTGAATCTTTGATAAAAAAAAAAGAAAAGAAAAGAAAACTAATGAAAATGACTTGAAAATTTGAGTTTTAACATTAAAGACAAAATAAAAGGTAAATTAAATAGTATCATGATTGACTTTTTAATGTAAAAATATAATTTTTCATTAAAATGAACCGTACTAGAAATTTTTTATTAAAGTTCTTTATTAAAAAAAGGCACACAGTGGATTTTGCTTCATATCGTGGTGATGTGGTTTTACTTTTACGCTCACAAGGGCCCTTTTATTCGGGGTGGCATCAGCATCATGGGCAATCGCCAAAATCAGCGCAAACAATTATTTGTCTTCCAAAAGTTGCGCGGATTGGCGCCTTTAATTCGGAGTCATATTTGGCTCCTACAAAAGCTGTGGCTCAAATGCTCTCTCAACTCGACAAATACACTCATATAAACGTGGACTCTGTGGATTAGTACTTTGGTATAAATACATCGTTTACATAAAAAAGAATGTGTATTTTTTTGACAAACGATAGAATCTAAATTTTATTATAAAGAGAAAAATTTAAACACGAAACATTAATCAATTGAACTACAAACCACTTAAAAAAAAAATGTTTTCTTAAATGTTTGTTGTGTAAAAATACTTGTTTTCTTAAACGTGTATTTTTTATAGTTAAAAAAGAGACTTTTTTTCTTTTCTAAATATAATCTTGTAAGGAAAATAACGCTTTGTTGCAGTAGAACTGTGGGAAAAAATAATTATGTATATTCATTCTTGTAAGGGTTCGATTCTCACTAATTTTCATTCCCTTAATCACTAATTATTTAACCTACAAACCTTACCGGTTTACTACAATTAAATGTATAAATATACTGTATATGATGATATATGTCAACCAAATAAAGTGATTAGCCTAAATAATGTGGAGTCATTGTATAAAATTTTAACCAAATTTATCAATTAACTCAACTGGCCCTATCTTTCAAATGAAAACTAATGAAAATGGCTTGAAAACTTTGAGTTTCAACCAAAAATACAAAAATGTGTTATAAGTGCATAGTATCAGGAATGACTTTTTAGACTAAAAATATATTTTTTGTTAAAAGTGAACAGTAACAAAAATGTTTCGTTAAAACTCCAATCTTTCAAATGTTGCTTAGTTACATTCCAGTGCCGTCCGTACATGTTGGGCATCTTTCAATCTAGACAAGAATTGTATGCCCTCCCACTTTCGGTGCCCTCCCGTACCCTCCTGTTTTGTGTGGTCACGGTTAAGGCACATAAACATTTTTTTATAGAAATAATAAGATAAAAATAAATAGTAATATAAAATGTTGACGTGGCTTAACCGTAACTACACAAACAAAGAGCACGGGAAGGCCGACAATCCTTGTCCTTTCAATCTTATCCAGTTTGTCCGTACAGGTTAGTTGTGTTGGTGCCTGGTGTTCAAAGGCAGGTATGGGTGGGCTTGGATGCCTGAATGGATCAACCGCAGCATTACTTAAAAGAGAGATCTTTCGAAGCAGTTTTCTAAAAAATTTGCAAGATGATGCTAACAACTCTCTTACTTGAACTTTTCATCTTATATTATTGACTCTTCTTTTTATATGTAATGTTATTTGATGAACATAATCTGCATATTTGCTATAATCCATCACCGTTTAAAGATTAAATTAATTATGCTAAAAGTCAGTCAAATCAGATACCGTTTAACCGTTTGATTAACAATGTCCAAATGTTAAGAAATACAATTAGAGCAACAATGTGTTAAGTTATCCAGTTGGCCATGTCTTAAGGACGTGATCAAGGGGAAGTAAGGCCACGTGTCAGCACAATCGAAACCTTTTAAAAAAAAAAAACCGAGGGGAGCCCTGCACGTTTTTCCCTCCAACACGTTCGAAGGAAAGACTGACCAAGAATAGGTGTACGGAGGGCCCGTTCTCTTTGGGGTCCTGCTTGACCAACCACCACACCCACACCCACACCCCCCCTGCTTTCTTTCTCTCTCTGTTCTGTGTCTGTTCCTGTTGGTGACAACAACACGACAATTTCTCCCTCCCTCTGTCTCTAATCTGTCAGCAAAAACAAAATAAATTTAAAAGAAAAAGAAAGGGATCCCATCATCGCCTTTCTCTTTCCAATCCAACAACAACAACCCACGTTTCGATTTCTATACAAGGTACATTTTTTGTGATTTTTGGGAGTTGGGTTTTTTCTTATTTGAAAAATGGATTCTGGGTTTGATTGCTCGATGAGAAATGTTGTTGCTTTTGTGGGTTTGTGTTGAATTTGGTTTCTGGGTTTGATGGTTTGAATTACATTGTTGAGTTTTTTACCAATGTAGGAACCGGTTGGTGCTGATCCGTGTCGAATATGATTCTGTAACTCTGGAATCCATCAAAGGATGACTAACCGAATCACCAATGCGCCTCAGGTATATAAGTTTTGGTTTCATTACAAATGCTGCTTTCCTTTTTCTAATAGCTTTGATCTATATGTATCCACATAAATATTGCACATGCATTTTAATTGTTAGGCAAATTGAAAAGGAAATTTATCGGATTGTTTTGTGTTTCAGGGAGAAGGCGATGCTCCTCCTCCTCCGCCTCCTCCTCCCCCATCTGGTAGCCCTGGCCCACCTGAATCTCAGCCTTCTCGTGGTGGCAACACGGTAATGTCATTTTTATTCAATCATAACATCAGCGTGGATGAAAATGTTTACATTTATACTATCCCTGGTTCGCATTAACCTGTTATCGGTGTGCTCATCAAAATCTAATTTTCATTTTTATCATTCACCATTACTGTGATCGGCTCATATGGAAACTTAGTCCTGTGCTTGGCAGAACCTGTGATGTTACCTCGTGTGCATATATTTCTTGCAGCTAAAATTTCAAGGACAAAGTTTTGTAAAAAGGATTAACAACATATGATTGCAATGCCACAGAATTGTAGTTTTTATCTTGTTGCACAGTCTAAGCTTTTCAACTGACCATTCTAATAGACCTATACCATTTGTGAAAAGACAAGAGCATTCGAGACTAAGTGCTCGTGGATAATTTAGATGCAAGAGGGTGAAATAATATCCTATGCTATTCATTGTCGTGTAATATCTTTTTCTTTCTTTTTTTTTATCTCTTGGTTAACCAAAGTAAAACTATGCCCTCTGAAGTTAAGCTGTTTTGCAGATATTCAAGAGTGGACCGTTATTTATATCATCCAAAGGAATTGGGTGGACGTCCTGGAAGAAAAGATGGTTTATCCTAACTCGCACATCACTCGTTTTCTTCAGAAGTGATCCAGTAAGTAATTCTTTGTCCGGTAATAGTGTGTGCATGTGCTTGCATCTGTTCTTCTTGTAGACATTATTACTCTCTCTCTCTCTCTCTCTCTCTCTCTCTCCTTCCTAATGTTTCATTTACCATAATTCTACGTTGCCAGAGTGCTGCTCTAAAGGGGAGTGAAGTGAACTTGACCCTGGGTGGTATTGACCTCAACAATTCAGGCAGGTTGGCTTGTAATTCTGAATTGTATTTATCTGCTGTTCTGCTCTTGTATTACTGCTAACCTCGCGTCTTTTAATTGTACAATTTTTCTAGTGTGGTTGTCAAAGCAGACAAGAAACTCTTGACCGTGCTCTTTCCAGATGGCCGTGATGGACGAGCCTTCACACTTAAGGTGTGCTTTCCCTTTTATCCCTATTATTTCGCTTGGTTGAATTTTTAGATTTACAACTACTTTTTTATAAATAAGAAAGTTAATTTGCGCAAGTCACAACAGTTTCTACTGATAACATCCACATAAAAGAATATATTCAACTGACTCGGAAAACAAATTCCTCACATAAATCTGTTCGCTTATGGATAAAGATTTTCTGTCAGTAAAATCTTCTGTGTTCAAAGTCCTGTATTCTATGCATGATAAAATTGTCATCCTATAAGGATGATGATTAATTGTTTCGATGATAATCTGAGTACATTTTTTTCCATATTCCTTTTAAAGAAGGTAAATGTTTGTTGATTATTTGACTTTAGGTCTTATTTGGTGTTATCATATCCTATCATAACCACATTTCAAGCTTGTTGGGACACTACATTAGTTGTGTGGCCAAGTTAGGACTTCAAGGAGGCACTACTTGTTGGGGACACAGCATTGTGGGGCTGAATTCCTTTAACCATTTCATAGAAGTTCATTGAGATATTCTTTTGTAAAGAAAAATGCATAACACTCTATTTTTGTGGAAAACGTTGAGAAGTTGGTTAAAAAAAGTTGACTTGTGAAATCCTTTTGGCCAAAAGTTAGGTATGGAGGTGAAGTTGATCTTGCTATCTTCTGCTGATTTGTTGTGTATTACCTCTTCTGCAGGCTGAAACATTGGAAGATTTACATGAGTGGAAGACTGCACTTGAAAATGCGTTGGCGCAAGCCCCAAGTGGTGGTGGTCATGCTATGGGGCAAAATGGAACGTTAGGGAATGATAAGACTGAGGCTGTTGATGGTTCTGCGGACCAGTGTATGCTCTTCTTATAGTGACTCTCCTTACATACCGTTTACTACTGCACATGTTTATGCCATCTGGTGTACATTTTTCTTTCAGCTGTTTGCATAGTCTCATTGAACCAGTATTTGGTGTTAAATCGTACATTACCTGACAGTCTATTATATCAACTTTATGTGGTATACCAGAAATGAAATTTCGTACGTTTTAAGAAAAATGGAGAAAACTTCAAGTATATTTATTTAACTTAGAGTTCAAGCGCAAACAATATGGTAAGATAGCAAAAGTAGTCAAGTATTGAAATAACTTCAAGCCACTATACAAATTCAATTAGACAGCTGAATACAAAGAGTCGACTTGTGTTTTTATATGTAGAATGTTTTGCCACATGATATTTAGTGTTGTGGTACTCAGTCTGCATCATGGCTACCCAACCGAGTATAAAATCCTGTCAGATTGTTTAGCTAGTATCTTCAGATACGGATTTTCTTACGATCGGGCCTTGCATTGGATTTTTTTTTAAAACTTTTTCTTGCTATCCTTGTACCACCTCACTGAAATATTGTTGTTGTCTGTATTTCTTTTACAGCAAAGGATAAGAAGCCAGTGAAATCTACAGTCGTTGGAGTGCCTGTTCTACTGGCCTTGGAAGATGTTGATGGAGCTCCATCTTTCTTGGAAAAAGCCTTTAGGTTCGTAGAAGAATATGGTGGGTTCTCCATATCTCACTATCAGATGTCATTTCAACTTACCTTGGTGGTTTAATAACATACATATATACAGTCGAGTGCACCGACCCCCAGTTCTTGTAGTATATTGAACATTGTTAATGCCTGCACCGTCTGAGAAGCCTTAATTGGAAGCTAGTCTTTTGATTTGGATGTATTCTTTTAATGCATATCCGTTGCATATGATAGGTATTAATGTCTAAGACCTAATAATTTTACATACTTATACTGAAGGCTCTTAAGGGGAAGCTGTCAACTGATGGTACTTGTAATTTGACTATGAGCAATCTTAAGTCTGTGTGACCTCGGCCATCACTGGTTTCGAAATAGATTAATTTCTTTTCTTGTTTGAAATATGTGTCTGATCATTTGATATAATTAGGAGTCAAAGTAGAAGGGATCTTACGACAAGCTGCAGATGTTGAAGATGTTCAAAGTAGAATAAGAGAGTATGAACAGGGTTAGTGTTTCTTTCCCTTTTAATAATATTTGGTGTTTATCAACATTTTTTTTTTAAGTTATACATTTATTGTTCAATGGAGCTGTTATGAACTATATACATACATACATACATACATACATTCATACGTATATATATATATATACACACACACCATTTATATATACTGTCCCTTCTATTGAAGGATCCCTCAAATAAGGTTATGGATTATATATCTTCGTATTTTTTTCAACAATCCAAACTGTATATTTTTATTCAGGATTGGCTGTTTTAATTGAAACTCTAGAATCTAAATTCAATTTATCACTTGTGGTTTGTGGAGTTGTATTAGTGGAAAAAAATTCTAAATAATGATCCTTTTTGATATCTGAGATATTTTTGGGTTGTGTTTTTATGCATCAGGGAAAACTGAGTTTTCTCCTCAGGAGGACGCACATGTTATTGCTGATTGTGTCAAGGTACCTATTTTTCTCAATTAAATGTTGATTTCTTCGTGTAGATTATAGAATGTTCTGAAGGTTATATATTTTCTTTCTTGATGCAAATTTCCAGTATGTCCTCCGGGAGTTGCCATCTCCCCCTGTCCCTGCATCTTGCTGTAATGCACTGTTAGAAGCCTTTCGTAAATCTGGTATGGTACATTTGATTTAAACTATATCATCTGTTACTTTGTACTTTTTCGATTAGTTATGATATTTATTGTGTCGTAAAGTCTGGCTAAGAAACTCTCACATAGAACTGCTAATTCTTTTAACAGTCTCTTAATATCATTTTATAATATGCATCAGTCTTGTCATTCATATTAGGGCCAACCCAAATGAAGCCTCATTTAGCCTAGCTACATTCTTTCTTGGCCTGAAGTCAATCATTAGAGTTTCTATATTCTAACAAGGAAAACAAAGAAAAGAGTAATCGAGCTTCAAGATGTTGGCTCAAAACCCAGGTTACTAAATGGCAATAACGGGGATGGGAGGTTTCCTGGATCTTTTTTGTTTATGTTTTTTGAAATTGGAGTGGAAAGAAAATTATTTGAAGCATAGTGGTTGGAAACTAATACTATAAAGCTCAGTTCGGTATTTTGTTATTACTAAATCTTACTTGCTCAGGGAATGTCCATTTTCCCACGTCTCAAAGTTATAGACAGATCTTTTTCTAGTTAGACTTGTGTCAAGAACCATCCCTTCCTATTTGGTTGTCGTGTCAGATAGAGAACGATAAATTGGAGTTTGTTGTTTACACAAAAGTTCCCGGAGTTTGACTTATGCCTAAATGTCAATGGGTGTTTCCTGAGAGGGGAAGTTTTATATTGTCAAGCGCTTCAATTTGGCCTTTGGGTCTATGTGTGTCTGTCTTCTACGCAACATTTGAGTGTTAAATTAATGTTACTGTTGTTCTAATTCCTTAATACAAATTTCCCAATGATTAGTTAATGATCGTGGTGGTAGAGTCAATGCTATGCGCACGACAATATGTGATACATTCCCAGAGCCAAATCGCCGTTTACTGCAAAGGTTAGTTTTATGTTACTTCGTTATCTGAGTTTTGGTTTAGTTCCGTTTTGTGTACGAGTGTGTTTTGCACATGCAGTTGAGTATCTAACGCTAGGATATCTTCTTTTTTTTCCGTGTTTGATTGAATAGATTATTGCTTTCGTTTGTTAATTATTTGACATTTAGATTGTTTTCCTCGTTTCTTTAAGTATCAAGCGCCTCCTGTAAAGAAGTTTTAACATGCTTGTGCAGTGCGAATTATAGTGCTAGAGAAGGTTACTAGAAATAATTTTCTTTTAGCGAGACTCCTTAGCTGTAGTTAAGCCATTTGCTTGCATAAACTTCAGTTATCTCCTACTTGGACACCAGTTTTGGGAGATTTCCTTTTTGTTCCCTGCGTTATCTCTCTTTCTTTACTATCTTGCATTCACATAATGCCCGGTTATACTTTGTCAAAATTTAATTTGTATCCTTTTCCGGTTCAGAATTCTTTTGATGATGCAAAGTGTGGCTGCTCAGAAAGCTGTGAACCGAATGAGCTGCTCTGCTGTGGCAGCTTGTATGGCTCCTTTACTTCTTCGTCCACTCTTAGCTGGGGATTGTGAAGTTGACAATGATTTTGATGTGGGGGGTGATGGTTCTGTTCAACTATTGCAAGCTGCTGCTGCCGCTAATCATGCTCAAGCAATTGTTATAACTTTGTTGGAGGAGTATAATCACATATTTGGGGTACACTCGAACAATCCTTTTACCTTTTACCATTACTTTAACGATAACACTTTCTACTTTGTGCTGGTTTTGAGCTGCGAGTATATTCTATTCAGTGTTGTTTTTCATAGAAGTTTATCGACTAGCTCACTCTAGAATTATTTCACATCAATAGTTTGGACTCCGGATTTCTGTTTAGTTATGATGTTGAGAATATTTCATAATTAGGAAGTTGAACCGAGTTGGTTCTTTCTCCATGTATTTGCAGGAAGGTGGTCCCTTGTCCCCGGAACTATACAGTGACACAGAAGATAGTGAAAGTGAGACTGAGGGGGCAACTGATGATGATGATGATTACTATGAAGATGATGAAACTGATGCAGGAACAGAGGATGAAGATGTTGAAAGTGTTTCTGATGGAGATGGAACATTTAGTGAGAGTGGTGAATCTGAAGACAATGATCTGCATGATAATAAGGCTTGTTACATATTTAGTCCTTCAATATATTTTAGTGCCAGACCTTGTGGTTGAGATTTGGTGCTTTCAAGTTGGTTAAATTATTAGTGCCAGACATTAGCGTTAGCATTCTGCTTTTTGTTCTTGTCTTACTGTTTGTTCCTAGTCTGTTGCCAGAAAAACTTGGAGATTCGTGTATAACATATTCACTCTTTGCAGGATGGTGACGGTTTAAGACCAGGCATGAAGTCTCCTCATGGAGGCAACGATGGTAAAGCTCACAAGAAGTTGTCATCAAGCTCAACTAAAATATTGCAGCCTCAACCTGCTTTAGAGAGCAGTGAGAATAAACTGAGTTCAAGCAAAACTAATGCGCCAGAGCAGGCTAGTGAGTCTGCCGTAGTAGAAGAGGTTTCTAGAGAAATAAGTTCACGGCAACAGCCACCCGATCATGTTCTTCCATCCCCATCTATTCAAAAATCTTCATCTATATCCAATGGATCTGGGCATGTTAGGAATCGTACTGGTTGGGGACGTATGGCTGTAAGTCTATGTTTACTGGACTGGTGATACAGTCTTTTGCTTATTTGGCCTTTCATCATTATCTATACCTTCCTAGATTATGTTATCTGGGAAGGGACTTGCAATTTTCCCATAAACCGTCTCCAATTCAGAGAGTTTTTGTTAATTGAGTTTCGTTTTTTCCTTTGGCGGGTGGGGGGATTTCTGGTTCAGGCAAGGAAGAACCTTTCCATGGAATCCATTGATTACAGCCTTGCGGAAGAGTAAGTGATGCAAATTCCATCTCTGAAGAGTTTCTTTCCCTCATAGAGATTTGCCTATAATCTTTTTCATTGTCAGTGGATGCCCTGCATTGCACACTTCATACATACAGGCTCACGCGTGCACGCACATGAGCATGCATCAGTAGTACATTTTTTCCAAAGTGTGTCAGTGTTTTACTTTCTCAAGATGATCCATTAGTGTTAACATTTAGGATGCAGTGAACTTCTAATTTTTGAAGCTTCTCTTCGCGTCATTGGTTTTGTTCTAACATCTAATTTTTCCTCCTGTATAAAGGGCTGAAATCCAGAATCTCGAGAGGACTAAATCTGAGTTAGAAAACAGAATTGCAGAAGAGGTATCTCACTATCCAATTACACCGTATCAAGTTGTTTGGAATTGTTAAGTTAGTTGTCAGTTTCCTTTACAGGTTGAAGGGAATGCTGCTCTACAAGCAAGTCTGGAGAGAGAGAAGACGGCCTTGCGTGAGCGTCGCCTAGCTCTCAAGCAAGATGTAAATTCCATACTGAGAGAACAATTTTTCTTATTTATCTAAACACGCTTCTGCATCCGTAGAATATAATGCTAGTTCGATTATTATTAATGGTTATTAAGTGATTAACCAAGATGAATGAAGTTAATACTGATATTGGGCATTAAACGTCCTTGTAGGTGGCGAGACTACAGGAACAGTTACAGAAGGAGAAGGATTTAACAGCAGCTCTTGAAGCAGGACTAAAAATGTCGGGGGGACGTGTGCCCAATTTAGCCACAGTTGATGAAAAAGTTAGTATTGTGCCCTTAAATTGTTATGGCATAAGAGCTTTTATCATGCAACAAAATATTAACTTGCATATGTGCTATATAGACAAGGGCAGATCTTATTGAAATAGCTCAGGCAGAAGAGAATGTTTCCAACTTGAAGAAGAAGGTTGATGATCTAGGCGTGCAGCTTAATCAACAACGTGAAAGAAACCGTGGCTCTATGTCTGATGCTTCCATTCCATCCCGAAATAGTGGTGATCATCAAGCAAAACAGTGAGATCTTTTGTTATTTCATGATGCTTTCTTGTTAGATCATTCTTCTATGTTTGTCAAAGAGAGTTCGTGATATGTGGTTATAACAATTAATGCTTACAAGTCTTCGAATGCAAGTTACATGAATGCAGACATAGTTTTCCTGTGATGACTCAATGGCACTTTCTTTGTCCCCTTTTCTGTCATTTTTAGGCACACAACAGATAGACAGAAGGACAGTGAAAACATAGTCCCTTCCCATTTCGAATCGTCAAGAAGCAAGGTACATTTATTTTGACATTTGAGATATCGACATGAATAGATGTCGTGGTTAACTTATTTTTTGTATTATTTTGGTCTTGCAACCGGTCCAATTATGTTTTAGCTAAACTGAGCCTTTAGAAGCAGATATGGGCGTAGTCACATTGGCTAGAGCAGATGTGTTCCCACCTATGCACCCGAGTCCGAATTTCCTCTCTTCACTTTAAATGAGTTCAAAGTAGAATAGAAAAGGAAATTAAGCCTTTATAAAACTTGTAGGATGAACTTAGCGAGCAGTTTGTGCTAAAGTGGATTCGTTAAAGGAATAACTATGTTTGAACTAATATTAGGGTATGTTCAACAGGATACTCATCAAGATGGAACGGAAAATGTGAATGGAAAGAAAACAGATGCAGCAAACAAAAGCAACTCTCGGTCTGTTGCGCCGCCAGTTGATTCTTCTGCAGTAGAGACAGTGGTAGCCAAGCCTACAGCTTCAACCAACTCCAAGAAAGGCGGTGGGGTTGAGGTAAGATCGGTCATATTAGTTCTGGTTCAATAAAATTTTAACCAGATTACCATTAAAATGAAGATTCGCTTTCCACATTGCACATATGCATTCTGTCTTTCGTTTTGATGATGTCGATTACTATTATGGATTGCAACTTGGAATAATGGGGGGAGGATTACAACGCGGATTGAAAGGACTAGAAAACGTCTATGTTTCTACTTGTTGCTTTGTATTTTTACTAATGCTTGCTTGCTGAGCTGATTTATTTGTGTGATTAGATAGAAGGGTAGAAATAGTTACATACCTCTTTGTCTGTGGCATAACAGGGAGGTAATTCCGCAACTTCAGCAATAACAAAGTTGACATCACGACTGAATTTATTGAAGGAGCGGCGGAGCCAAATAGCAAATGAGATTCAAGGCCGCGGTCCTGCTCAAAGTTTGGATAAAAGTCAGTCGCTCCAATACGACAAGAGTTATGAAACCTCGGAAAAGCCAGAGAAACTTAGGAAGGCGGAGAGTCATTCAGAGAGAGGAGGAAAGAGATCAGAAAGCCAACAGCAGCAGCATAACCTGGGCAGAGGAAAATCAGAAAGCCATTTATCTGTATCCGTGGAGAAGGGTCGACTTGTAGAGGGTAGTAAACTGAAAACTTCTCCGAGGACGGACAGCAGATGATAACAAAAGTTTATTTGTTCCGTGAAGGACGAGAGGGATGTGTGTACAGATGAAGCATTTCCTTGTTGTAAAACTGATTTATTTGCAACCCCAAACTGTTCATTTATGCTGGCAGGCACACCCAAATTGCTCAGTTATTTGCGGGCGTTGCATCTGTATGGATGAATGAATATGCAATTTTTGTTCCAGTTGCTTAGGATATATGCTCATAAATTTTGAACACAAGTTGAAGTTTCTGGGTCTCAGTGTTGAACTTGATATCAAATGATTTTACAAAGTAAGTTCGTTATCCATATTCCAAAAAAGTCATCATGCAATCGCCCATTGCTGAAATATCGTCATGACTCATATTAGGGTGAGAGGAGAGAGTTCGAAACTATTACAATAATTTAGAGAGAGAGTTTCAAACCCAGAACACCAGATAGGACCTTAACATCCAATCTATATATTGGAACTATTTTTTTTTTAATATTGGAACTATTTTAACATCATATATAAGTGAAACTTCAATAAAAAAAAATAAAATTTAGACCTGTGAAATTACATTATTAGTTATTACCCATCATTTTTGTTTGTGTGTTAGAAAACTAATTAATCGTTTCCCCCTCATTTGATTGATAAAGAAGATTTCATTAATTAATAAAGATAATTCTCATAGTCGAAAAAGGAAAAATAATAATAATATTCATGGTGATTATTTTTCATCATCGTCATTGGTCGGATCCCAACTCTCAATAGTCCTTGAGCACCTTCCTGATCTGCTCAAGCGTCACAAACAGCACCACAGTGAATGGCCCCTGCCTCGAAATCGTAGGGATGAAGCCCTTGTAAAGGGCCATGGGCCCCTCCGCCCTCACAGTCTTTAGGGCACAGTCCAGGGCCCCAGTGTACGGCGGGTCCCGCCCGGCTTCCACCTTCATGTTCATAACCCTAGTCTTAATCACGTCGATCGGATTCGAGGCCACGGAGGCCACAAACCCCGCCGCGAAACTCGCGGTCACGTGCGTCCCGAGGCCGTCCTTCATCAAGTGCCTATCGAGAATGGCCTCCTTGAACTGGTCGTACGACGCCAGCTGCGACGCCGTCACGATCATCGCGCGGTTTACCGTAAGGCTGGACCCGCGCCACAGGCTAAGAACCCCTTCGCTCCTCGCCATCTTCGTAATCGCGTCGATCACGTTCTTGTAGTCACGGCCGCCAGCCTGCATCCGGACCATGGCCACGTCGGCGGGGTTTCCGACGGCAGCACCAACTCCACCGGCGACGAGTCCGGCAAGAATTTTTCGGGGCAGGGGCAGGTTCCCGGAGTTCGAGTCTGCCCATCTGACTTTCAAAATTTCGTAAAGGCCCATTCGGGTGGTGGAGTAGAGAGTCTGGCGGAGGACGGTGGCGGAGACTCCAGAGAACAACGCCTTAACGCCTTCGGTCTGAAAAATTTTGACTCCGACCGAGATTGGACCGGCACGTGCGGCGGCGGCCGGCGGAGGCGGGGCAACCAGGGTGGCAGAATGGGAATGAAAAGCAAAAGCAGGGCGGAGATTGTGGATGCGCTGGGGGGCGGCGGCCCGGGCGGGGTTGTTCTCGCCCTGGAGCTGCATACGGACCTTGATAAGATCCAGCGGGTGGGTGGAGCAGCCGGCGACAATGGAAGCGACGCCTCCCTCGACAAATCCTTTGATACCCATTTGCTCAAATAAATCAAAGGTCGAATCTTGGGGGGTTTTTTCCCTTTTTTTGGGATCGTCCGTTAGAAAAAGAATGAAAGAATTGAAAAAATTGGATCAAAACTAAATTGGGGGGAAAGGGGTTTTCAGGAGGACCAATTAGGGTTCATGTCACTGGTGATCAAGAGGTGGGAGTGGAGGGCAAAGGCAATGGACGAGGAGTGAGGGACGTTGGGCCTCTGAGACATATGCTGTATGTATCTGCCAATGTACTGTGTTCGAATGGTTGAGTTGGAGGCTGAGGGAGTAGAGGCTGTACTTATATAGTGGGAATTGGAGAGTAGCAACAACTGCGAGGAAAGAAAGTGGGAAGGAGGGGGCAACGAGGATGCGAGATGCGCCGCGGGCCGCGCCTAGTAAACATTGGTGAGAGTCATACGACGCGGTTATAGGTTGATTGATTGCTGGGACCCTTTGCCTTAGATCTAGCGGCCTCTAATTTTCCGCTTATTATCTTAATACCCCCACAATGATAGGGACTTACCCGCTGAGCTACAACCGTCTAGAGCAATTTTACAGCTTAATTGCTCCGACTTTTCCTCATACGCTGTCTCCTTCCCTCGACTTTGTCTATTGACTCGTTAATTTTGTACTATGGGATACTCGATTTTTCGTTCGTATGTTATTAATATTTGGTATATTGGTACCGTTCATTTAATCTATATATAAATTGTGGTTACTTATTGTTCGATTTTAATGCAATAGTATGTGGTTTAAACTTTTGTTGTACTTTGTCCTCAGCCGTTGAATTAAGATAGAATAGTGGGTGATCAAAATCAATGTTTGAAATATTCTGGATATCCAAAAATTTAGTAAACAATATGGAAAGAGGGGGAACTTTACCCCCATATCCACGATATTTTCAAAAAATATCTACTGTTTACAGACAATTTGCAAAAAGTTTTCAGGAAATATCCATGAGCCTATGCGTTCTTTATTTTTTTTAATTTCTTTCTTTATGGTATTAGTTTACTTCAATAAAACTTGTGCAGCTTTCATGACGAAAATTTCAATTAAATTATGTATAATTTATTCTTTCTAGTGAAATGCTTTGTTTTATTACTTGTCATTATAAGCAAGTTTTTCTTCTCACATATCACATACTTATTGTTTACACAGTATATAATCATTAATTTTTTTATTCATACGTGTGTTGTGGCTTCATATGACATTCCTTAAAAAATAATTTTAAATATCTGTGGTTTTGAGCAAATTTCCATAATTTCCATCGAAGACAATCGATATCGATATCGATATACAATATATCCATTGATATTTCCACAAATCTACCTATCGATATTTCCACCGATATTTTAAACACTGATCACAATTTCTATGGAGCCTGGAGTCTAGGAGAACAAGACTCTTGATATATTATTTCAATATCATGAATACTACATTTGCGTTACCTCTCTAATAAAAATGAAGGCCCGCCAATACAGATAGGTCGTCATGCCAATTGGAGAGGTAGTGTAAATGTAATATAGAAAATGTAGGTTTTTTTTTTTTTTAGTACATTATATTTTTACACTAAGGGCAGGAGGAGTTCGGCTAAGCCACACAATGGGCAGCCTAGACATCCCACTTCCAAGTGAAGAGGAATACCACCAAACCGTAGTTCTGAATAAGGGTGCAACTCGGGCGGGTTGGGCGAGTTGAAAGGTCAACCTTATCCTAACCCAACTTTTACAATTAGGGATCGGGTTTGGGTTGGGTTTTAATCGGATTCATTTGGGTTCAGGTTTAATTGGGTTCGGGTTTACTTGGGTTGGGTTCGGGTTGCCCAACTTTTTCAAGTTTTAATCGAGTTCATGCAAAGTTTGAATTAAAATACAAGAAATACCAAAGCAAGTACCCAACTCAAGTCTTTTCCTTTGAAAGTCAATATAATAGGAATTCCTATTAAATATGAAAATTGTTATTAGCACTCCTAAAATCTCATTTGACACTCCAAACTTTATATAATTAGAAAGAAAAATATACTTGTGAGAAGTGTAGAATGAGATTTTTAGAGTAATAATAACAGTTTCCTTAAATATAGAACAAAACAAAATAGTTACATGCTAGCATGCTGCTGATCTCACTTCAGCCTTTGTGATTCCATACATATCTTATTTTCTCTGTACTGGTGATGTGTGCTTATACTTGGTTCTGAATTTTGTACCTTGTCACGGCTAACGGTTGTAAGAACATGACAAACGTTCCTCGGGAAATATGGGAGATTGAAGCAGTAATGGCAGGGGCGCCATGGCCACTTGATAAATGACTTTGATGTGCTCTCCAAGAGCTTTGAATTCTGCAATTTATCACAGAAAGAAGAAGAAGATACTTATATATGATATATAATCACAGAAGCACATAATAATTGATATGGGCTATTGTCGGGTTTGGTTAATCGGATTGGATTGGATTCGGAATGGACAGACAAATGATCAACCCAATCAATGAACGAGTTCAAATTGAATTGGGTTCGGACGGGTTATAACTAAAAAAAAAAAAAAATCTATTTGTTTAAGTTTAAAATCAAGTTGGACATGGACGGGTTCGGATGGTCCAACCAAGTTGCACCTGAGTAGCTAGAAAATGTAGTTGGCGTGACAAAAATATTGACAATGAAGAGATGTGAGATAGAGAGAGAAAGTCTTGGTAGAGTGATAGTATTGCAAAATTGGGGGGGTATATTGATTGATAATTTCCACAGGGTTGTTGGGGCATTTAGTTACTTAAGCCCTAACTTTCTTCTCTTAAAGGAATTTTATTGGGTATCTAATAAGCCGGCTTGACTTCCAAGCATGGCAACGCGTCAAACCAAACGTTAACCCTATGGCAGCCGTCAGGAGTAAGTCTGTCCCAGCAACCTTTTAGGGCTCGGTCTTTCAACCTCTGACAATTTCACTCGTTATTTTTAATTTCAAAACTCAGAATACTCCTCGTCTTCTGGACGAGTTTTCAAAGCATCTACCCGCCGCGATAGACTCGTAGTAATTGAAACCACGTAATATTGCGTATTATATTATGCGTACATATATATTTTAAAGAATTATAAGTATGTCGACCCAACTTCGATTCATTTTTCATTTTCTCACTTTACTATTTTCAAGTATTATATAGGAAGGTTCGACAAAAAAAGAAGTATTATATAGGAAGATATTACCTTCAAGTATCATGAATTTTGCACTTTATTACTTTTAGTTTTTCTCGTCTCAGTTTCATATCTAAACTTTGATTTTCTGACACTTTAATACTTATGTTGGGCTTTCCGTCAAGTTATTCCTTAAGTGATGTCATGACATAATTTTTGGTCCACCATGTCTTCCAAGAATTAGCGCTCAGACACCATGGCTTGAATTTACAAGAGAATCTCTCATTTAAATGGCAAATATGGTCGGCCAACGTTATGTCACGTCATCATTTAGTGGAGAATTTGACGGAAAGCCTAATGAAAGTATTAAAGTGTCAGAAAAAAATAAAGTTTAGGTATGAAACTATGACGAAAAGAACTAAAAATAGTAAAGTGAGAATTTCACAATACTTGATGGAAGTGAATGAGAATTTCCCAATAAAAAAAAGTCCCCCTTCACAGATAATGGTTTATTGCGGTAGTGGAAAATAATCATGTTTAAGCACCTTTATGCGGGTTCAATCGTCATCCATCCCATTTTCTACTAACGTTATCGTTTGTCAAAAGAAAAAAGTCTTCCTTCAAAATCTCAACCTTGTAAAAAGCCAATCAAATTGGAGACATTTAATTAGTTTGAATTTCATGACGGTTATTTCAATTTTCATTCATAACATATCGTATTCAATTTTTGTAAGAACACATCATAATCTTTTTAGTCAGAATCAAATGAATGCAAGTATGATCCTTTAATTGAATGATTCAAATAGTGAGATTGTAGCCTCATATATTACTGTTTAATTTACTGTTTGAAGGATTGGAGAGTTGTTGATAATTGTAATGTCAGTGAAAGGGAGTCAATTTGAGGTCCTAAAGTAGCTCAAAAGGGCAACAAATTTTCATTTGGTAGTTTTCCATTCTAATGTTTTATTTCTTAAACAATCATTTTCGAATTAAAATACTAGAAGCACTATAATAAACCTGCAAAATTCTTTTTGTTTTATATTCTATATAATATGCCAATAATTTATTTTATAAAACATTACCAGACAGAACATTTACAATAAAAGTGACTTTCAAAAATAGTTGCTCTTCTTGGACAACCAAAATTGTGTTGGTTTGATTGGTGGAGTCTAACTTAGCATTGATATCACTCAATACTACGTTTTAGTAAGAACTGTAATATTCTTTTTTACTTGTAAGTAAGAGGTCTTAGATTTGATTTTCACCAATTCGTTGATAGAAATCGTGACCATCACATTCAGCGTGCAACTCTCTTTAATGTAGATAATATCGTTTGATAAAAATATGGGAAGTGTTATTGGCACTTCAAAAATCTCATTCTACACTCCTCGCAAGTGTTTTTTTTCTTTCCAAATATAAAAAGTTTGGAATGTAGAATAAGATTTTTGGAGTGCCAATAACAATTCCTAAATATATATATATATATATATATATATATATATCTTAACATTGATAAACTACATAACTGGTATAATATTTGAATAATACGTAAGTTAATATTGGATAACTTTGCTAAAAATTTACTTTGAAAAATTCAGCAACTTTTTTTAATTATTAAATTTATATATATTCAAAATATGTTGAAAATACGTTAATTTTATATATACTAGAAGGAGAGAGGAAAAGAGTGATAGAGAATGTGGGAGTGTGAAGTTTTATTTAATTATTTTTTAATTTTTTAAATTAGAGATATCTTAGGATTACATGTAGGTAAGGCTTTGGAAAAGAAATAGCAAAATTTGGTTGTGTGAAATTACATTTCTGCCCCATATTTCTTATTCATGTTCTGTTTTAATTAGAGGGTTTTGGTTGACAATGAGTGCTTTATTAATTAGTAGAGATTATTATTTTTATTTTAAGTTTATATGTATTATTGAAAATGTGTGAAATAACATGTATTAAATGTAAAAAGTACTCACGTATGTGTTTAATACATGTATTAAAATACGTGGTACACATATTATATGTAAATACATGTATAATACGTAAATTTACTAGAGCATACTCTTAATGTCAAATATTGGGACTGTTTGGCCCATTTGAGTTTGAAAATTGTGGGAAATCATTTGGTTTGGACAAAATAATTCATGTCTCTAAGAAGTATTTGGTGTGAAGTTGAACAAATGATCCCTATAGTTCACATTAGATTCGATCAACCATTGACATCACAAAGAAGTTGAAACTCTATCAACTCGTTCATCTTTAGCTAGTTACTATTTTTAGTTTTATTCTTATTTGACTTTATGAGAAAAGTTGACCTTCCACCATAAGCTCGAAATTATCTAGATTAATAGGCAAGACTTCTCTTCCCTTCTCCACTCGATACATAATTCATACTCACAAGTCTCAACGCTTAATATATGTTTTTTCTTTTTACCCTAACCTCCTCCATATGTGAAGCATCTTGCACAGCAGCCTCAGGTTATACATAAAGCATGGGTCCCCAAGCACTCATGGTCGCATACTCAGTCGTGTGGCTGCCACAAAATAATGGAGGGGATCCAGAATAAGAACCTAACCTGACCTCCACGAAAGTGAAGTTTCATGCATTCATCATCACCCAACACTTTCGGTAGTTTTCTTTATGTGCATTCCTACTTGAGAGAATATTACACACATGTTCAGACCGATAACAATATCAGCATTAAACAAGGTTTGAGTTCTTTTTTTTTTTTAAATAAAAAAAAACAAATGATATTATATACACTAAAGGGGTGGGGGAGTGAGCTAAGTCTCACAATGAGTTAGCAATAATTTGATTCAAATTCGCCTTTGGTAAGAAACAAATCTACGACCTCTCACTTCCAAGTGAAGAGAAATACCACTTAACCGTAGTACTAAATGGCAAAAACGTTTGAGTTTTTATCATAAAATTAATTGGCAAGATGAATAGTAGTCTGACTGCTTATAAACAAATGCGATGTCTGTTCTCCGATGTGGGACTCATGATACTCTCAAAACGTCTCCTTACGTGTAACGAATTTTCAAACCTATCACGTGACAATGGAATTCGGGTGACGTGAGCACCTATAACCGTTGAGTTTCACACATGAGAAATGAGACAATATGCTCTAATACCATGAAAAAAAATTAAGGTTCCATAAAAAAACCTCTTCGCTTTTAAATCACCAATTACTAATTATTTTTCAATTTAATTACACTAACAATAAAACCATCGAAGGTTAAACTGAAACTGTGAAAATCACTACTCATATAACTCTTACGTTTCATCACTTGACCAACTGGATTCCCAGACTAAAGTTTTGAGGTCATCCATTTGGCGTGCTTGATAAATAGAGAGGAACGAGTAACCGATGGGCAAATGACATCCACCCAAAAAAGATATCTAAGGATTTCAATTTCCGTGGTCAACCACTTAACAGGGAATAAAATCTCACTAGAATTTCGGTGGACGTAATTGAAGCTTCATATCATTTGGGAAAGAAAGTTGGCAGGGGAGGTAACAACTGAGGGAGGAAGGAGCTTATCTAAAAGGTTAAGCACTAATTCAGGATCTAATTTGGGATTTACCAGTAAATTGTTCAATAAAAAGTTGCTTCCGCTCTTCTCTTTAACCTTCTGCACTCCACTAATTTATTCAGTCTATTGGTTTTCATTTTAACTTTTTTGTTTTAGCAATTTGTGTATAACATGGCATACCGTCATGGTAGTATTTCGTATTATTAGTACAAGATTATGTGGAGAGTAACAAACATATTCTTTATATTATTATACGGGATGTCATGGTGCATTCGATGCCATATAAGTCATTCTACTTTGTTTTGGGGTTATAATATTCACTTGGAGAGATTAGGGGTGTTTTTCGAAAGGACCGGATTGAAAACCAAATTTTCAATTTTCGGTCTGAAATTTCGAAATTGGATAGGAACACAATTTTCAAGTTTGGAATTTTCGGAAATTTTAGAAGCGGAGTAATCTAAAAAATTTAGGAACATAATTGAAAATTCATATGTTTTTAAAAGTTTTTGAATATTCTCTGTCTTTTTATTACATGTAATTTATTAAATGTAAGTTATTTGGTGGTATATTAATATAACTATCTATTTTATCATATTTTGTTCACTAAGTGTTTGCCTTATCTATTTGAACATATAGAAGTATGTTTAATACAAACAAAAATTAACAAAATATATCTAAAACTAACATTAAAATACAAAAGTTAATAACAAAATACAAAATTTGAGTATATAAGAATTCAGAATATTTTAAAGTTTATTTATCGAAATAAGTTTGGAACACTTCGAAAAAATTCAGATGTATCAAAATTGTTAATGCATTACGAGTCTCGTTGCAATCTTTTCTTAAATATATTCAAATTTAAAAATTTTGAGTTCAAATTCGGAAGACGAAGGGGGAAGAAAGAGGAATCAACTTTTCAATTTTTTATTTCAAGTTTTAAACGTGGTTAATAATTTTGTTGTTATTAATTATTTATTAAACTCTTACTACAGCTATTATATTATTATTTTTCTTTTAAAAGATGGATAATTGGTGGCAAGTTTGTGGGGCCAAGCAACCGTTAGATTATTATTATTATTATTATTTAAAATAGACAATTGATGACAAATCACAATTATTCACTCCTTTTAAATATAAAAAAAACTCATAGAAGTATTTCAGTATTTTCTAACCACAAGTCTGTGGGGACAAGCAGTCGAACAAAACGATAAATTAGCATATATTTTCATTCCGTGGGCCCAACCAGAGGAAAAAAACAAAGTAAGAAAAAAATAAAAAAAGAGACGACGCCTGAGAGATTCGAACTCTCGCGGGGAAACCCCATGTACTTAGCAGGCACACGCCTTAACCACTCGGCCAAAGCGTCGCTTGTTGACAAAGAGTGCTGCCTATTTATTTATGGTTATTTTGATTCATGTGGGCCTTTAATCACAACACAAATCATTTATGTGGGCCTTTAGATGAAAAATCCCAACACAAAGAATTCATGTGGGCCTTTGAAAGAGGCCTCAACGCCCAGTCTGAAGAAGACTTTCGTTACCTCAATTTCCAAGCCAATTGTTTACATCCCCACATAACAAAGTTTTATTTTCTATTATGGGGACCATTTTGATCGAAAGGCGTTATGACCTTTTAAAAGTAAATGATATCCTTTTTCTAAAAGGTTGGTCTAGTGGAAAGCGAGAAAAGGTTTTGAAACAAAACTTGAGTTTGAACTCCTTGCATTTATTAGGGCCATCGGCTTTGCTTTGATGTACCATTTGACTTGGGGATCAAAGGTACAATACCATCTCATGTGTTACAAGTCCTGAATGAGAGGGAATTAGTTTATCATCCGTGTATAATGAGACACCTCACATATTAAAAAATAATAATCTATTTTAATCTGGTATTAAACTTGTCATCCATCCTTTATTGTTGCTCAAATGGGTTTGACACTCCTGAATATGTTTAAATCGTTGCTATACACTTATATCACATAAGTTTTCTTCGTCGTTTCGAATGATCCTCTTGTTAAGTATTGATGCGTAATATTATGAGGGGTATATTTAACTTATCCATCTCAGGTTTATTATTCTTTTGTCTTTATCTCTTTTATTATGTACCGTATCACAAAAGAATTAACATACATAGACAAAAAAATGTCAAACCATAAAAAAAATAAAAACTAAAAGTCTTTCAACTCGCCTTATGATTGAGAAAGAGAGAAAGAATGCATGCACCTGTTTCATCATGAGGTACGTTATTGACTACATTAGATTTAGTAAGTCCACTATAAATTTTTTTAATTTTTTAAGGGACTTGCAAGCATTGTCGCAACAATTCATTCTTTCGGAGGTTAGGATGACTCATATATGCATTTCAATTTTTTCCTGACCCCTATCGTGTAATTCACCAATGACAGGAATCGAATTCAGTACGTGTCATGTAGAATACGGACTTAGAATTCATTCTCAACCATTAAACCATCGTGTGATGGTTGTAAGTCCACTATAATTAAGTGTGTGAAAGCAGGATTATCGATCTATGACTAAGTAATGTCAATCCATTCAAGTCAATATAAGTAGTTAATTTCCACTTGCCATGGATAACATCAATTTATAGGCAAATATGGATCCAATCAACTGCGGCCGACGACCCAACAAACTCGGCAACTTGGGTTTAGTTGGTCTCATTCATCTCATAGACTTGTCTTTTGAGCAATCACTCCGCTGGAATTTGTATTTTATGAATTAAGCCTTTCTTAATTAACGCGGTTTTTATAATTTAATCATGTAGGCAACCGAATTCTTTAAAGGTAAAGCAAGTGGTTTGTAACTCAGTTAATTAAGACCAATATTTGTTCTTGTATCCGAAATTATGTGTTCAAATCTCCCTCAACGTAGTTTAATGTAGATTTTCTTATCGTTTGTCCTTAAAAAAAATATTCTTCAAAATGAAAGTTTCTTATGGTGTATGCATATGACTATTAGATAACAACGTATGCTCTAGAATATTTGTTCTTTTAGTTAGGGAACACATCCAGTCATGAAAGTCAATAGTTTTAGTTTAAAGTCATGGAAAATATATTTACCTATAGTGCAGGTCATAGAAAACAAGAAAATGTATTGTGTTGATATTGTCTATAAGGAAATATTTTACTTATAGTGAAGGTGATAGAAAACAAGAAAATATACCTAGGTGAATAGGATTTTTATTGAACAATAGATATTATCTACACTAAGGGGTTGAGTATAGCTTTACAATGGGCTAACAATAATGTAGTTCATATTTATATTTGGCGAGAATCGAACCTGAGACCTCTCACTTACAAGTAAGGATGAATGTTATTATACTGTAGTACATGAATAGGATTAGAAACTAATGAATTCATGCAAATGTAATATATATACCTACTACATATATGACCTCGATCAAATTTTACAATTCATAAGGCTTCAATCACACAATACTGAAAGTTAGGGGAGAATATTTTTGCTCACTACCTTTAAGTGATGGTGATACACACTACTCTATTTATCAATGTTAGATGAGTTTAAATTTAGAGTTATGTATAGCAGATATACACAAATCTCAAAATATAAAGTCACCCAATAATAATAAGTAGATGGTGAGCACAAATGCACCCGAATTAGGGATAGGAACCAAATTTGTCCTAAAAATAATTATTACAATTTGAAAACAAATGGAAAAATTCTACAGAAGATATAACAAAGTAATCCTACTTTAGAAAATATAACAAAATAATATACAATCTATAGGGTAATGCTAGAAAATATAACAAAATAATATACAATCTATAGGATAATGCTAGAGAGACCAACTTTTTAAATAAAATTTTGTAAACTATATGACATGGTTATTTATGATTAGATTATTACTTAAATGTTGATTAACGTACTTATTTTCTATTGGTGACTCATCGTGTGACTTGTAAATTTGGTTTAAAGAGTTGGTCGCATTACTCCAATATATATAAAGGGGACTGCACTCCTGATTAATATCACTAAGGGCTATCGGGGCAATATTAGTTTTAGCCATACCGAACCTAAAAGTTTATCATTAATTAATATTAAATAAAATTATATAGACGTATTATTTTGTAAGGATACCTCCAGTATGGCCTTCTTCCATTGCCAACTCTGGCCTAGCATCACCATCATCGTCATCACCACCATTACCATCAGTAGTCAAAGTTAGATACGCTTGAAGAACCAATCTCATGCCCGAAAATGGAAATTTAATATTGGCTTTTAGCCAAAATGGTCCATGAGATTTGGATAATTCCTTACTTTGGTCTCTGAGATTTGAAATCGATAGAATTGGTCCCTGAGTTTGTCCACAATCAAACATTTTGGTCATTCAATGAAAAAATCTCCATAAAATAAGGATAAAATGACAAAAATACCCTTAATTTTTGTCAAATCATTTTGGCATATTGTTTATTGTATTCACTACTATGCTTAATTGACACATTAATAACTTGTAACGAAACACAGCCTTCCTGACTAAAATAGTTTTTGGAAATTGAAATTGGTATTTGAATTTTAGATTTATTGACTAACAAATCTATCTTAGTTGACTAGCGGGTTTGGTTAGTCAGTCTAGTAGATTATAATTTTTATATACAAGATATTCCACCTGATACCAATTTCAGAAGAAATTGTAGTCAGCAGCTCAATACTCTTTGATGGTTGAACTGTGCATGGAACAAATGTGAGTCTCATCAATTTAATGAGGACATTATCGTTAATAATAAATAAAATACTATGTGTCAGTTGTAGAATTTTCTAAATTATTTTTAGCTCCACAGCACTCATATCGTTCAATTGAACTCACATTGTAGAAGCATCATGTATATATTTATGTGAGTTTTTGGCAGCAGAAAAAGAAAAAAAAAAAAAAAAAATTTGGTGTGAATAAATTAGATCTATGCGTACGATTATGAGAGAATAATGTATGCGTTAGAATATTTATTCTTGTAGGGTGGGCAACACATCTAGACATGAAAGTCAATATTTTCATTTAAAAGCTTGAACATTAAACAATAGGCAAACTGAAATAATCATAACAAAATAAGAAGCCAAAATGGAAAAATATATGCTTAGGATCTAGTGAACATTATAGTCAAAAGATACTTTAGATGAAAATGAAGGAATTGTTCAAGAGACTGATACGTGGCTACCACTTACGTATTGTAATGTGTTAGAAGAACCATAATAATATAATCATTTAATAGTTTCATACGTACTCTGTAGTCAGAATTCTTAATAGTCATCGATGTTCCACTACTTACTTCTACAGTTTAGTGATATTCCTCTTAATTTGTAAGATATTTTAAGTTTAAATCTAGTGAATAGCGAGTTTAGAAGTATTTTTATTATCATCCCTTAATGTAAATATATCGTTGTATAGTTAAACAAAAATAAAAACAACCATCGATAGCTTAAGGAAAATAGTGAAAGTTTATGATAGTGCATAACAGTTTTATTTTTGTGAATCCATCTAGTGAATAAAGAAAAGAAAAGACATACAAATTCTTTTTGAAAGTTCCTTTTATAGCCTTACGGGAGATTTTTTTTTTTTTTCCTTTTATAGCCTTATGGGAGAACAAAATTAACTTACCTATAAAATATATGGTATTTGCTCACCATAAATTAACTAGTATAATATTTTTGAATGTGTATGTAGTACTATATATGTGCATATATATTATATATATTGGGGGTATAATATGTTCATATTATATGTTAGGGGTAAATATTTCATAATAAGAGGTCAAATTACTTTCCTATTGGCAATTTTTCATTAATTTGGGTTTTATTAAAGAATAATGCTAGAGAGATTAACTTTGTAGACTAAAATTGCAAATTCAATGACGTGTCACTAAGAAATAAGTCATTAATCAACACTTAAGTTATGATCCAATCATCAACTTCCATGTCATTTAGTTTAAAAATTTTAGTTTCCCTAGCATTATCTTTTATTAAAATTGAGTGAATTTTTTTGTCTAGAAAATAAGACTTGTAAAAGTCTATCTTTAAACAACCTTTATATCTGGTGCTCAAATGTAAAAGAGTTTGAAGTCAAAGATTAATCAGGTAGACTGCCAAGTTGATGAACTATTTGTTAGTCAAACAGATTATGGAAATGATGATCGAGTTGAGAAACGATGGGTAAGATGACTACGTAATCTAATCAAGCAAAGTCAAACCCAGAAACTCCTATATTTCCGTGTCAACTCAATCTAGCTTGGTGTGATTAGTATAGAACATCAAGTAGACATGTGCGGGTTTGTTATACCTAGAGATTAACAGAATTCCATGGTAGAGCAAATTGTTTCAGAAGTGAGTAAAGCAGTCTAAACTACTAATTAGATTGAAGCATGCAGCGCAGCAGCTGTATTTGTTCTCTGACTTTGTCATGCAACCCAACTTGTTAAACTAGATATATATAATCTGAGAAATCACATGCTTAACTATGGAACTGGTTTTCAATCAAAGGAGTCGGTGTTGTATCTTATTTATGAAATAGCAAGTGACTAATAACTAGCTTGAAGACTTTGTCGTTCAACTCTCCAAAATCAAGGGTTGGTCCCTTCTGTTAGGCCATCTCCAACCGAAGGGTCCAAAGGATCAGAGGGCCGTAAATAGTTCAAAAACCGTCTCCAACCGAAGGCTAAGCCAGAGGGCTCTGGAATCCGAGAGGGCCCCACGGAATCCCAAAGGGCTAGAGGGCTAGCCACTTTCTGCCAGCCAGCCAGCCTCGGGCTGGCCATTTTTTTTTTTTGCTTATGTTGGATTTCCTGTCGGTTATAACCGACAGAAATACATTTGTATTATTTAGTATAAATGTATTACTGTCGGTTAACTAGTCTAACTTGTTTACCCTAGTTAGGGCTGGTTTGGTATTGCTGTGCTTTGAAAAAAAGCTGTTTCTGCTGTACTGTGAAAATAAGCAGCTGTGAAATAAAGCAGCAGAGTGTTTGGTAAACTTTTTTGTAAAAGTGCTTTTGAAAAAATAAAAAGCAGTATTATAGTGTTTGGTAAACTTTTATGTAAAACAGATGTAAAAAAAAGTCGGTTTTTCAAAGCTGGATTTTGCAGCTTCTTGTTTTTGGCTTTTTTTCACCCAAAACTGTGAAAAAAAACTGAAATTGAATGTTTACCAAATACAAAAATAGCTCCCAACTTTTTTAATACCAGCTTTTTTAAAATCATCTTAGTACCAAATCAGGCCTTAGGCTAGTTTACCTTAATTTCTTAAAGAACGGAGTATGCCTCTGATCCAAATTCCGATGCTTGATTATATCATATAATAATAATTTTTTTTTTTTTTTGGAAGAACTCATATAATAATAATTTTGGTAGGTGAAATACCTTTAAAAATTCTCCTCCCTTGAAGAGATGGTAGTTGAAATATCTTTAAAAATGGTAGGCGAAATATCTCTTAAAAATATTCTCGTTTTGAAATGAATAATTTACTCATTTTACAATTTTCCTTTTAATTATATATAGGGCATGATTTTAAAAAGCACAAGGCGCTAGTTGGACGGCAAGAAGGGGCCTAGCCTACCTAGACGGTTTGTTTAATTTTAAATAAATTTATTATATAACATGTAAATAAATGTTTACTTATGCTTAAAAAATACATAAATTACCAAACATATAATGAATGTTCATCAAAGTATCCAATAAGTCTAAGTCTCTTACAATTTATTGAAAAAAAAATTGCAAAATAAAAATCATCAATTTTCTAAGTGAGAATCATAATCTATGCAGTCTAGACAAGTGCCTAGGGGTATTAACAGGTTGTCACCATTTCTTATTTTTTTAAACGCTTATGGATTAATCATGATAGTCGCCTAACGCCTATACGGGTCTAGACAGTGTTAAGCGAAGATTTTTATAACACCGTAGGGTACTTAATTTCGTCAACTTTTTGTGTGTATATATGTATGTAATATGTATTGGGGATCTATGTCTTCTGGTGCGCGCCCAAACATCATGCACGTCGTGTACGTTGACTATACGCATGGATGCGGCGGCCCTAACGCGTTCTTCTCTAAACTTAGGGTTATGCCATCCATCTCTAATCCTCATCACCTAATAACTTCCAAATACCTTTTATTTTTCAATTAAGCCACTCTTAATATCCTTTGGAATATTAGACTACGTAAGGTTGGAACATGGCCTGCTATGTCACCGACACTAAAAATGATTAAATTGAATACGTCCACTTGTGTACATGGTGTTTTAATATATATATTCCGTTTAGGCACCAAATGCCAATTGACCCCAACGTCGACAAATGACATATGACAGGACAGTGGAGCGACACAAACGACTCGTCCAGGAATATATCTATTACTAGTATATCGTTAAATAAACCAATAGCATCAAAGGAAAAATCTTGTTTCTACACTATTTAACGAGGTAATCACGTTAGAACAACATTTGCCTATTCAAAGATAGGAACTCCTACCAAAAAATTTACATGTTCGAATCATAGAGTTTTGTGCTAATTATCACAACTGTTCATATTATAAATTATTGTATAAAGATCATCTCTGCAAAAAAATAAAATAAAATAAAATAAAAATTAAAACTAAGATCTTTTAGTCAATCTATTGTAAAAAAGACATAGACGGTTCGTAATGTTATTACCAATTACGATCAACTGTTTTTATACAGTTTGATGACTAACGACCTTAGTTTTAATTGATTTTTTGCAGATGTGATATTTATAAAGTGATTTATAATATGAATGGTTGATCATATACACGAAGTTCTATAAATCGGCAACGAAAAATTTTAAGTAGGAACTCTTAGTCATTCTTTAAGTAGTCCAATATTATTCATAACATTAGTCAATGTTTCAATTTACTCTGCTCGTAATAATTGATATTGATATGAAAGTAAAAAAAAAAAAAAAAAAAAATATATATATATATATATATAGTTACGCCTCGTAAGAATAAAGATAAACCGTTTCTCGTTATTGCCATGGGGGAATAACACCCATTTTCTAAGCAATCTTAGTTATTTCTTATTGGTGGGGGTTCGGCACGTTAGCTGGTATTTATTTAGTCATTCAGATAGTAACTGGCCTTTTTTTCAGCTATGCATCACACACCTCATGTGGATCTAGCTTTCAACAGCATAGAATCAAGATTCTAGAAGATGTTAGGCATTAGACGGGCAGTGGATTAGGGCCTAGCGGTTAGACGGCTAGGCGTGGCCTAGGCGGACTAGGTGGACTTAATTAAATGTATTATATTTCGTGTAAATAAGTGTGTGTCTATACTTAAAAAAAAAATATATATATATAATTTTATCATAAACTACAAAATAGAATGACATATACATTATGAAGTATAATAAAATCTAACATGCACATTCGTATTCTATATTGATTAATATATATGTGACAGCTGCTGTAGCCTCCATTCTTCCTCGTCAATATATCAATATAGTGTATATCCATCTGAATTGTGAAGACTGGAGCACTCTTAATCTGGACATAAAATCGTGCACGTTTACTTCTCGACAATCTATACCAACTTTATATTCTCTAAAATAATAGTCAAATTCCTGATCATATTATATATAGATGTACACCCCGTGACCTTATTACACACTAATTCCTCAAACCTCTCCATTGTGGCAATGGCTTCTAAGTTCTTTCATCTTGTGAAAGTTTCATCATTTCTCATAATCTTCCATTTCCTCAGCTCTCGATCTCTAGCAGATGTCCCTCTAAACACTCCTCTCCCACCAGAAACCATTTGCAAGTCCACCCCACATCCTTCTTACTGCACATCTGTCCTTCCCCACAACAACGAAAGTGTCTATGACTTTGGCAGGTTTTCAGTCCAACGTGCACTTTCCGAATCCCATAAGCTCTTAGATTTGTATGAAAAATATCTTCAAAAGGGTTCAAGTTTAACAAATCCTGCAATCCAAGCACTTGAGGACTGCAAGCAGCTTGCATTGTTAAACATTGATTTCTTATCGAGCTCCCTCGAAACTGTTAACAAAGCGAGTGATGTTCTTCCTATCTTGGATGCCGATGATGTCCAAACATTGCTTAGCGCAATTCTAACCAACCATCAAACTTGTTCCGATGGGATTGCATCTCTGCCTTCTTCAGCTGGGAGTGTCCTAGGTGATCTATCAGTTCCACTCTCTAACAACACAAAATTGTATAGTACCTCTTTGGCTCTCTTTACCAAGGGTTGGGTGCCTAAGGACAAAAATGGGGTGCCAAAGCAACCCAAGAGGCAGTTCAAATTCGGGAAGGGACGTTTGAACTTGAAAATGTCAACCCATGCTCGTGCAATTTATGACTCCGCTATCAATCATCGGGGAAGAAGGCTACTTCAGGTGGGAGACGAAGAAGTTTTGGTGAAGGACATTGTGGTTGTGAGTCAAGATGGAAGTGGAAACTTCACCACCATCAATCAAGCCATTGCCGTTGCACCAAATAACTCTGTTGCTAGTGGTGGGTACTTCATGATATATATCACTGCCGGTGTTTATAAAGAGTACGTGTCAATTATATCACAAAAGAAGTATTTGTTGTTCGTCGGAGATGGTATCAATCAGACTATCATCACAGGAAATAACAGCGTAGGAGATGGATCGACAACTTTCAATTCTGCTACTTTAGGTGAGGTTCAAAATTTAATAAACAAGCTGACAACGTAACATATATACATATATATATATGATTGTCTGACAAAATATATGTGTGTGTGAGAATTAAAAATCTATACAATATGTTACAATTGCAAATATTTTAAAGATGATTGATATAAGCTATATAATTTGCTTCGTGATCACCATTGCAGCTGTGGTGGCACAAGGGTTTATGGCAGTAAACATCACTGTACGTAACACAGCTGGACCAAGCAAAGGACAAGCAGTTGCACTTCGAAGCGGAGCGGATTTTTCAGTGTTCTATAGTTGCAGCTTTGAAGGGTACCAAGATACCTTGTACACACATTCCCTTAGACAATTCTACAGAGAATGTGATATCTATGGAACAGTTGATTTCATATTCGGCAATGCTGCTGTTGTTCTACAAAATTGCAATATCTACCCTCGTCAGCCTAATCAAGGGCAATCCAATCCCATCACAGCTCAAGGTAGAACGGACCCGAATCAGAACACAGGAACTTCAATCCACAATTGCACTATTACACCTACACCTGATTTGGCTTCGAGTAATTATACTGTCCAGACCTATCTAGGGAGGCCATGGAAGGAGTATTCAAGAACAGTTTACATGCAAACTTTCATGGGAAGTTTAATTGATCCTGCTGGATGGCTTGCTTGGAGTGGAGACTTTGCACTGAGTACATTGTATTATGCTGAGTACAATAACACTGGTCCTGGATCAAACACTACAAATAGAGTTACATGGCCCGGTTACCATGTGATCAATGCAACTGTTGCTGCTAATTTTACAGTCTCCAACTTCTTGCTGGGGGATAATTGGTTGCCTGACACTGGAGTCCCTTACACTGGTGGTTTGGTTTGAGCAACTTGTTAAAATTGTTGTATTGTTTATTTCATTTGATGTGCTTTTATGATAAACATTCTTATTGTGAAATGGTGAAAGCTATATTTATAATTTGAAAGTGTATGGTTTCTAATTTATAATTAAAACAAAATGCTTCAAGCTAGCTAGCAATGCCATAGAATTTTTCTTTTCTTTTCTTTTCGGAGTCATATCTACTGTTACTGTTAGTTTGAATAAAACTGGGAGAGGCCGTTGAAGGTGGGCTGAGGCTCTTTGAGGGAGGTGTGTGGGTCCTTTTTATACATATGCTCAAGATAGAAGCATATTGTTAAAGAAAATACTAAAGAGACCAAATTTTGAGAGATCACGTTGTACCACCTCTTTAATAAGACCTAGCATTGCTCTACTTCAAATTGGAATAAAATTAGGTGTATTATCTCAACGGAGCAGGCATGTTTTGTATTATCTTTCTATGTAGCAATATATATAATTATTGCTTATCTATCTAACGGTGTATATACCCCTATCCGAGATAATAAATGATCAGTTAAGATGGTACAAATAGAAGTACTTGTTTCCAATTATAGATGGTTTCGGAACCTATTCGGTAGACATTCTAATAGTATACATCCACTGCGCGTGGTTCACAAGCCACCCAACCAATATGTTAGCAAAATGTTACCTATATCAATGATTCTAAGTGAAGCAATGCATATATGCCACCCTGAAGTCGCTGTGTATGTTACAACCAATTACGCTTAATTATAGCAGTTTGATAGGAAAAATTACAATCCATGCATACATGCACGAATATGCATGAAGGACGAAGCAACGGCCAAACTCGATTCTCGTTGCACCGGCCATTTCTTTCTCACAGCAAAATTTAGCTCTGTCCGTGTTTTAAGACCTCCCCCTTCTCTCTCCCTTTCAAAACCTGTCTGTAAAGCGTCCCGTGTATATAAATATATATTCTTCCTCTCTCCCATTCCCACCACCCCATCGCCCAATTGTACATATCATTTTCCTCTAGACCAAACAAACAAAAAAAAAAAAAAAGAAACAACAACGCCTTTCTCTGCAGTCCTCCCTCCATGAATCTCTGATCGGGGTGTAATGTGGTTTTCGCGCACAATGTCTCGCTAATTTACACATGCATCGTACAAGTTATGATGATGACGACGAGCAAATAAAGTGTAGCAATTGGCGGAGACTCACATTAAACACACCGATCTGGGTAAAAAAATCAAGAGGAATGGAGGTGCAGAGGATGAGGCAGTTGATGTTATTATGGTCTAGAATGCAAAGCGCTCGTGTGGCCCTCGTGGGTGGGAATCACACCGCCGCCCGGTTTTGTACTCGCTAAATTATTTTCGCTCTTCGTGTGGCCCTCTCCCTCTCTGTCCCAAAACAATCATTCATCTGCTCTCTTTTTTTTTTTTTTTTTCTCACAATTCAATCTTTTACCTGTCCGACCGAATTATTAGTCTAGAAATTCTCAAATTTGCACACAGTAATAATACCCAAATTTTTTCGCAACTATGGCGATCAATTTGATCCAAGGCTTCCGTACCAAATGCCACCCGAAGCATGCTGCTCCAATCGGATTGTATCCAGATGCCAAGTATTTGGTTATTCGGGTTCCCAATTCCAGAGCCTTGATCCTCGTTGCTCGTTCTTTGATCTTGGCTTTGTGCATCGCCTCACTCCCGTGGTTGAACTCACTCCTTCCCACAGCAACCACTTCTCTGCCTGAAATAATGAGCTCATCCGACGTGGTTAATCTGGAGCTTCTGCCCTTGATCTTCCGCGACTTGGCCAACGAAGGTCTATACAAGAAAGGCACACATAAAGCTGTTTACGTAAGCAACGGAGATGAAGAAGCTATCAAAGCATCTCAGATCCTCGATAACGATGATATTAATGAAATCGAGCTCATCAACTCCGACAAACAAAGCTCAACCCCTGAAAACTCAATCGACTTTGCCTTCGTCTCTGCCTTCCCTGATGCCTCAAAGTTTATCGAAAGGACCCTTAAAATCAGTGGGATTGTCGTGCTTCCGCTCAGCAATGACGCCTCCAACAGCTTCAAGAAGCCTAACAACTACAAGATGGTGTACCTGAGGCGATTTGAGACGACCATTTTGGCAATGAGGAAGACCAGCACCCATGCAACCGAAACTTCATCCTCTACCACCACCTCTCCCACAAGGAGAAGGCTCTTGGCTGAGGAGGCAAAGAAGGAGGCGCTGAAGAAGCTTGAAGATGTGCTTCTAGAGCCCCCGAGAGCCTCATCTGGGAAATCGAGGCGTTACTTGAAGCGAACGAGGTACCTCCCAGACTTGATGGGTGACTCGCTTGAGAGCTACCCTAGAAGGGTTTTCATTGACGTAGGGTTGCCAGAAAAGGAAGGCGGAAGTGGGACGAGCTGGTTCGCGAAGAACTACCCTACCCGGGACAAGAACTTTGAGATGTACAAGATCGAGACAGTGACAGAGGATAGTTCCGGGAAGGAGGTGGTTCAGACCGGAATATCGGAGTGGCTGAACAAGAATGTGAAGGATGAGGAGTACGTGGTGATGAAGGCTGAGGCCGAGGTGGTGGAGGAGATGGTGAAGAGTAAAGCGATTCATTTGGTGGATGAGCTTTTCTTGGAGTGCAAGCCACAGGGACATAATCGAAAAATTAATGTTAGGAGCCGCAGGGCATATTGGCAGTGCTTGGCATTGTACGGACAGCTTCGGGACGAAGGTGTTGCGGTGCATCAATGGTGGGGTTAGACAGAAAAAAGTTTCCGAGGCATAGAGACAGAGAGAGAGAGAGCAGAGGGAGTTTCATGATTTCAGAGAGAGAGAGAGAGATGGAGAGAGAGAGGTAACAATATAGCAAGCAAAAATTGTCGTTGTTTTGTTAATGTTTTTTCTTTTTTGTTTTCTTTTTTCGATTGCGTTTGTTGTGTTGGTGTGTACTACCTTGTATGTATGGGCTTAGAGTTTATATAATTCGTCGTCATGAAGAAGAAGCTCTCTGAAGATCAATTGACCATAAAAGAAGATGAAGCGTTTGTGACACGAGGAATGGTTTCAATTGAAAGTTGGAGGGGTGTTATGTTATTAAACAAAAAAATCAAAACAAACAAAGAAATACAGAGAGAGATATATATATATATATATATATATATATATAGAGTGTGCTGCTGCTAATTCTTTCATTGATTTTTGGTACTTGTATCATTTAGTCATGATTCAAAGCTAAGCTGCCCAGATGTGTATGAATTGAGATCATGGTTTTACAGGCTAGTGAGAAATGTTGGAAGCCAAACAGTTTCCAGCAACAAGAAGAAGCCAACGGCTAGTTTTGTTTAAAAGACCAACAGCTAGTTCTCAAGCAAAGTCCAAAGAGACAAATGGAGGGGTGAGATTCAAACTGGGTTGTATGGTTAAGATTAGAACAGTACAAGGTTAGGTAGAGTCCTTTATCTTCTTTCTCAATGGAGGTAAGATTGACGACTGTAAAAGGGACCAGAAACCTACCAATTTGATGATGCATATATGAATGTAAAGCTGCAATGTTGGGGAGCCATGCCTTCCTTTCATTCACATTCTCTCTGCTTTGATTTCTTACCGAAACACTGAAACTCCCTTTGATTCAAATACACAAATACAATACATTAACATGGTATCAGAGCCTAGAAAGCGATTCAAGAACTGATAGGAAGTCTGGATTAAGCAGCAGTGAGCTTAGAGCTCATATTTTCAACGGAGAGAACTATGAGAAGGATTAGGATGACCACCATCTTCAAGTCACAAGACCACTGGAAAATGGTTCAATTAAGGGTATGAAATTCCAGAGTCTGATGATGAGTTAGAGGATGATGAGGAACTCTGTGATTTGAAAAATATATTGAGAGATAATGAGATGAGAGATGCTAAAGCTCTGGGAACAATACAAGGGGCAGTTTCAGATGCCATTTCCCCCCGAATATCACATGAAGAGACGGCCATGAGAGGTCCTGCAAAGAGAATACAGAGGTGACAAGAAGATAACCCAAGTAGAACTTCAATCTCTTAGACGTGATTCTGATATACACGCACGAGAGAGGGTGAACCTCTTAATAGATTGTTTGATGCTGTGAACCAAATGACAACTCTTGGGGAAGAACTACCCAAGGAAAGACTTGTACAGAATTACTAATCAGTTTGACAAGACCCTATGATTCTATAGTAAAGTTATAGAGTAGGCTAAGGACATCGACACATGCACAAGTTATGGCTTCTTTGAAAGCTTTTGAGCAAAGGCTAGAAAGGCATGCTGGTGCGCCCATAGAAAGGACTTTTTAGTCCTTTAGTGTTAATCCTAGAGAGGGGATTCAACTGGTCATATAACAACTTCAAGCAACAAAAGAAAACATGGAAAGGGAAAAGTAAAAAATGGGAAGGAAAACCAAGCTTGCCTGTGAGAAATAATAGTGCATAAGGCCCAAAGCCGCTCTGCAAAATCTGTGATAATGATCATCTCGGTGTTTGTTGGTTCAAGGGGAAACCCAAATGTCACAAATGTAAAACGTTTGGTCATTTGTCCGAGGACTGTGGTTCTAAAGGAAATCAACTGTAAAATATGCACACAAAGTTGAAGAGGAGACAAATTTGTTCTATGCTTGCAATGTCACTACCATTGAGAAGAATAAATGTGTATGGTACATTGACAATGGGTGCAGCAACCGTATGACTGCACATAAGTCTTTACTCATCAACATTGACAGGGAATTTACTGGAAGAGTTAAAATGGGCAACGGACAACTTGTGAAAGCCACTGGTAGAAGCACTTTGGTGATATATTGAAACAAAACAAGGAAGAAGATATATCAAAGAAGTCTTGTTGGTACCTGGGCTTGATAAGAATTTGTTAAGTGTAGGCCAGATGATACTACATGCTATTTTCTATTTTTGGTGACTCAATGGTAGAAATCTTTGATGACAGAGGCTTGGAGAACTTGGTTACCAGGGTTTAAATGACAGTAAACAGAAGCTTTCCATTGTTACTAAGCTACCGTCAGTCTATCTCACTGAGAACAAGTGTCACAAAGACTACTTGGCTATGGTATAAGAGATATAGCCACTTGAATTTTCAAAGTTTGAGAGACTTGCGGAAACTGGAAATGGTCCTAGGACTACCTGAGCTGCAAGAAGGAAATGAAACCTGTGGAGGATGTGTCTTAGCAAGCATCATAGAGATAGTTTTGAGACATGCAAGACTTGGAGAGCTACACAATCTGTGGAAATTATCCACATAGATGTTTGTGGTTCAATGCAAACTGCAAAAGTGAGTAAGAACAAAAAAAATTTAACCTTCATAGATGATCATACTAGGATGTGTTGGGCATATTTCATGAGGTATAAGTCTGAGGTGTTCAACATATTCACGAAGTTCAAAATGATGGTTGAGTTCAAAAGACCAACGGCTAGTTCTCTAGCCAAGTCCGAATAGACAAATGGAGGGCAGATTAAGCCCCAGTTTGGGGTTGAGGTGATTTTTTAAAAAGCTGCCATGAAAAAAAGCTGATAAGGATTTTGGTGTTTGGTAAACATCCCAAAACAGCTTTATTTCAAAGTTTCACATGAAAAAAAGCCAAAAAGTGGAAGCTGCATTTTGCAGCTTCCAGAAGCGGCTTATTTTTCCAAAACGCGGAGCTACAGTACCCAATTAATGAATTTTTTCAATTTACCAAAACTGCCCCCTCCTTTCTCCTTTCTCCTTCTCCCGATCCTACACTCTGCACTCTCTCCTTCTCTGTTGCAAAAAACTCCCGCCGCTGCACTCTACACCCCTCTTCCCTCCCGCCGCTGCACCTCTTCCTCCTCCTCCTTTTCGTTTCTCTCCGTCACTCTCAACGCCACACCGCCGTCGCCTTCCAGGTACCAACTACTCGACTTGCTTTCAATTTTTGCTATAATTAATTAATTAAATTTTTAGATTAGGGTTTGGCTGCTCTTTTCTTTTGCTGCGTTGCAATTCTTCTTATCCCAGATTTTGTTTCTCGTAAAATTTCATACCCTTATTTTGGTTTTTCCATTTTTTCGATTTTGCCCTTTTCTCGCCTGTGTTCTCCTCTTCGTTTCCCTGTTCTCCTCTTCCTTCTTCGCTTTCAAATCTTTTTCGTATACAATCTTCCATACCTCAATTTCTAGAGAGAGAAACAAAACAAAATCGAAAAAAAAGGTTCGAAAAAGGGGCCGAAATTTTTCTCTTCCGCTTTGTTCGCTTCCCATTATCGTCTTCTCCAGCGCCAATTCAAATTTGTTTATCTGAATTGCGGCTGAAAGTCCAAAGCTTGCGGTCCGGTTCGCTCCGATCTGACTCGCCGAGTCAGTTGGTGTTTGGCTCGGTTCCGTGTCGGATGTCATAGCGGAGGAGATCGTTCGGTGAAATCGATATGGTAACTTGAAAGAAATATGTGAAATGGTTTATTAGTTTGATTTATATGATTAGCTTAGCTGAAGTCTGATTATGCAAGTTTAATTTTGATTTAGTTTTTTGGTTAGCGAAATTGTTGGTTAGCTTAATTAGCTGAAGTTCGATTAGCCGAGGCTCCGGATTGATTGGATGGTTTTTAGTTTTGTAGCTCAAGTCATGTAGGAATTGCAAAGACAATAAATTTGCAACAATCAGGCACAAAAGATGTTTAATTTTTTGTTTGTCAACTTTTATTGGTTGTGATGCGAGAAGGGTTTGCGAAATTCAAATTCCATCGATATGCATCGGTAGCTATGGCTGCTACAAGAGGAACGAGTAAAAGAGATGAAACGGATTATTGTTGGGATTTAGATGCTAATGGCGTTAAGATTGTCTAGTAGAGGCATTGTGGTTCAAACAATCCAATTTTACTTGATAGATTCTATTGAGTTTAGTCATATGGGTAATCGCGTGATATGTGAAGTAGATATTCTGTCACAGTTACAGGACCTCAACGACTTTCTTCTGGAGGAAAACACTTGAAAGCTGTTGACGTCAACATGAACAACATGCCAGATGTTGCCATGACTCTTGCTGTAGTTGCTCTTTTTGCTGATGGACCAACTGCCATAAGAGATGGTATGGTCTAGTCTTTTTCCTGTGAATGGCTTGTGCTCACTATTTTCGTTGTTAGTAGACAATAAAGGAATAGGGTGGGTGGAGTCCGCATAGGTGTTTAGAACTGGTAAATAGACAAGTAACAAATCAATCTCGTGGTTAATGGATCCATGCTAAAAATCCTTTTCTTAACAGTTAGAAGTGAGGATGAATATTTTCCGGGTTGAGGCCTTTGCTGATACATTTATCATTCAAGATTAATCTTTTTGCGTATCTGAGCAGAATGCTTATGGTTTTAAAAGTAGTTCATATTATTCAAAAATAACATGTGAAAACAATCACAAAGGCCTGCTTTGACTTCTTGAGTTCTTATCATCAGTGGCAAGTTGGAGAGTGAAGGAGACAGAAAGGATGATCGCCATATGCACTGAACTAAGAAAGGTTCGTTTTAGTTGGCTGCCCTCACACTTGATAGTCCCACACTTTCATATGCTTATTACTTCTCTAACATTTTTCGGACCTAAATTTCAGCTGGGAGCAACTGTTGAAGAGGGACCAGATTACTGCATAATCACACCGCCAGAAAAATTAAACGTGACAGCAATAGACACGTATGATGACCACCGAATGGCCATGGCTTTCTCTCTTGCTGCCTGTGGAGACGTTCCAGTTACTATCAAGGATCCCGGTTGTACCAGAAAAACATTCCCCGATTACTTTGAAGTCCTTAGGAAGTTTACCAAGCATTGAACAGCGGTTATAAGATATATTTATCTGTAGATAGGGAGAGAGAGGGATCGTCCTTGTGCCTCTACAGCCAAAGCAGTGCAGATGGAAGCCACACTTGTTTCAGTTTCTCTTTATTCCCCTGTAATTTTGGATGATTTGTATTTGCGAGTTGAGCTCGTTATTGTTTCTAATATTTGTGATCTGATTCTACTCAATAATAGTGATTCATGATTTGATTCATGATTTGGCACTGCACATGATACAAGGGTTTTTCTATCCGTGCTACGGAATCCAAATTTAAGTACATTAACAATATTGTACTAATGAATTTTAACTATTCATTCTAAAATATTTCAATTGAAGTAGTTTGTCATACTAATTAATATTTAAGATAAAGTTTATAAATATGTTTGTTTTACAAATAAAGTATATTTAGTAATTCACCTTTATTGGTTAAGAAAATTAAATTAATGGCACATCTAGTATTATACCCTTTTTGGTCATTTTACAGTCACAGCTGTTTTACATAAAAGTTTACCAAACACTATCATACTGCTTTTTTTTCCAAAAGCACTTTCACAAAAAAACTTACCAAACACTCTGCTGGCTTTTTTTTACAGCCGCTTTTTTTCACAGCACAACAGAAGCAGCTTTTTTTTAAAGCACAGCAATACCAAACCAGCCCTAAAACTGGGTTGTATGGTTAAGATTAGAACACTACAAGGTTAGGTAGAGTCCTTTGTCTTCTTTCTTAATGGAGATAAGACTGATGACCGTAAATGGGACCAAAAACCTTACCATTTTGATGATATGTGTGTGTGTGTGTGTGTGTGTGTGTGTGTAAAGCTGCAATGTTGAGCAGCCGTCACTTCCCTTCATTCTCATTTTCTCTGCTCTGATTTCTTACCAAAACACTGAAATTCCTTTTGATTCAAATACACAAAAGACAAAACATTAACAAGTAATCTCACAGTTTTCTCATAAATGAGGCATCTAAATTCATCTTCTTTTCATAATATTATATATGCATTTTATTAAGTTTATTAAGTTTTTATCAAGTTTATTATGTTTTATCTTGTGTGGATTTGTTCTCTAGTTTCACCAACCGTGTGTTTAAAATGTTCTATCTTGCCTTTGATAAAGAAAGGTTTGAGTAGGGCTGGCTTTCTTGCACAACCTATTAACTCGACAAGAAATGACATGAAAATAACAGATTTGGGGTCAATACGAATTAGGTCGTTAAAGGGTCACATGTTAAAAACCAGTTAAAAAAACGGGTATGACACGTAAACGACACGAACACTACCGTTTGTCACGTCTTGACATTATGCATGACAATTTCTTGTATGACCTATTAACTTGGCACGAAACGACACGACTTGTTAAAGAGTCGTGCAGGTCGTTATTGGGTCACTTGTTACGAACCCGTTAAGATAACGGCTTTAACACGACACGATCTATTATGATTATAAGTATGACATAAAAATGACGTGAATATGACAAACACGGCCCATTTACTAAGTCTAAATTTGAGACTCTAAGCCACTTTGGAGTTAGCCCAGTAATGAAAGTGGCGGGTCGATGGGAGTCATTGTTCCAAACTCTTATAACCCAATAATTGTCAAGAATTTGCCTGCGGGTCATAGACTCACAAGTCATAATGGATATTTGCATTTTTGTTGAATTACTCAACGCCTTATTCTTGAGGCAAAAAAATTTAGTTACCTTCAATTGCTTGAGTCGTAATCAATTAGGGGAATCAACTGCAAGAGTAAATGTGAGTTGTATGTCAGTTGTTGTTTAACATTTTTAAATATTTGGCCTCTGCACTACCTTGTTTGTTTTTGTTACGTTTTATGGTTTGGATCACTAAAATTGTTGGGACGAAGTTTGTAGTCGAAAATTTGGACAATTAAGTGTTTGACAATATCAGACGCTTATGGCTTAGAACAGGTGACAAAGAAATTAAGACCTAGGATTTAACAAAAAGGGATAATTAAGCGAGTTCTTTTAGCTAAAGTTGCTTCTTTCTACTAATGAAATTTCTCAAGGTGATCACAAGAACGAAAACATAAATTACTAACCTCGTTAAATTCTTGTGTTCTTTTAATCTAAACGGCTACTGTTATAGTTATGTGAACTCCAAAATTAGTTCATTTCAAAGCTCATCAAGTCACAATCAGAGATTCAGAATAAAAACTCCAATAATTAAGTTCTCTTCCCAGTAATTATTAACAGCTTACACACCATCTCCAAATTCAACACCAGCAGGGCTTATCCTGCATTTTTATTTGTCACAAGCCATCACCTATATATATTGCATTGCGACAATTTAAATACAACACAAAGAGACAAAACACCAGAAACCCGACGTAACTAGTTAATTACAACTCTCACGAGCAATGCCAACGACAGAGTTGGCAACGTCAAACAAAATTCTAAGGTTCTGCTGCTGCAAATTGGCTATCACGTTCAACACCGAGTTCGCATTATTGGGAGCTGCCGCCATCGCTAAGCAAGCCAGTGAGCCTGAGCTGCTGTGAATCAAGCTGTTCTCCAATGGCAGTGTCAACTTCAACCCCGTGAATTGAAACGTAATGGCTGGGGCCACAACTTCATTGGTGGCAGAAAAACAAGTGTCAAAGGCTCCCAATGACGAAAATGTTCCATTCACTTGTTTTCTAAATTCGTCGCGGAGTGCCGTGTAGACGGGTGGCACGAATCGAGTTATGACTGTGCCCGAGTCTATGATTGTTCCCGCCCCGGTGTTAGGGTTGAATGCTAGAAGCTCTGGGGAAATCGGTACGAGAACCCGGCCCACACTGATTCCGGTCAGGTTGACATAGTACAGTGACGGACGGCGTGGGTTTCTTAGAAGTGGGGTGGTCCGGATTGCCTTGGGCTGGCCTGGCGGGCCAAGCTTGAGTGACCCCGAAAAGTAGTATGATTTGAAACTTGGTAAACAATACGAAAACACACCCGAGTAGAGCGACCCGGATTGTGAGGGTAACGACATGGATCCGCGACCCAGGCCTAATAACCCTTGAGAAGGGACGGACCCACCCGAGATGGAATTGATGCAACCAAAAGAGTATTTGGGAATGACATCTTTACCTAATCTCAAAGCATCTTGCACTAAGGTGGCAGAAAATGATGAATCTCCACCGTACGATTGGTTAAAGAAGCAAACATTGGCCCCAGTAGACCCAGTGGCCGGGCACGAGAGTCCGCGAGCTTGAGCACATTCGGGCACAGAGCATTCAAGTGACCCATATGTGCTCGATGAGTTGGGTGAGAAGGTGGTAGAGGAGCACCCCGTGCAGCCGGAACATGGCGCCCAAGTAATGTCGTTGCTAGTGTCTAGGACCATGTTCATGAGTTGACCCGGGGTACCGAGCTTGAGCTGGACCACGTAGTTGGCAATGTTGAGGACCTGCTGGCCTGAAGCAATCGGAGCAGAGGTGGTCTTTTGGGCCACTAGGGTTGACAAGTAGTTAACCCTAGCTGGATCTTTGGAGGCCATGTTGAGGACAGTGGTGACCAAAGAGTCTGTTTTGGGTGGGGAGAAGGGAGAGCATTTGCTGTAGGTGGGAATGATGGAGATGTCATCGGAGCCGTCAGATTGGGAGACACAAGAAGGATCAAGGGCTTTGGTAACAGAGATCAATAGGGCAAAGAAGAAAAATGGGGAAGTATTCTTCAAGTCCATGACTTTGGAGTCGAGATAAGCTGAGGAAAGAAAGCTTGTAGTGTGCGTCAAGGGTTATGAGAGCCAAGATATATATATAAAGTTTGGTGGAGTTAAATTATTGCAAGCAATGCATCCCAAGAATTACTGCGAATTTATAAGTTAATATCCTATAAAATCATGTGAAAATTATGGGGACCATTGGTGAGAATACACCCAAAAATGATGAGTTTGGAGGATGTGCAGCTTATGACAACTGATCAGTTCATATGCAGGATCCCAAAACAGCAAAGCTCTTTGATTGGTCCAAAAGAAGAATGTCGTTATTTAGCAGAGTTCAAACCCTAAACTTCAACCTCCATATCTATCTGCCTGAGAAAATAGAGGGGTGCTACTGCTACTTGGTGAATTTCAAATTTCTGAGTGAATCTCAAATATTGCGTCGTGTGACCTAGGATGTGTTATAAGTACTGCACAAAACATCAAATTACATTAGTCAAACTAAGCGAGGAAGTTAGACTTTAGGTTTAGGGTTCCTGATGACATTATTTCTTTTTAACTTATTTTCTTTTTCGGAAATAAAGAATACCTAACGCCTGTTCGAGGTCCTAAGGTGAAATTTGAGTGGATACAATCACTTGAAAACCATACGTATGAGGTAAAGTCGAATGTTTTCACTTCTGTGTGAATGTTTGAATCTAAAACGTCTGAGTTTACAGTTCGTTTCATGTTCAATTTAGGTCGAGTAAGTTTTCCATTAACTTTTAACTAATGAATTGTTGATCTACTTCATTAGGTATGAAGTCATGGTATTTTATGAACCCATTTTGACATCCAGCTCATTAGCAATTCAATAGCTCATTAGCAATTCAAGTCGTATGATTTTACATTTTTAAGTGTGCAATGGATATAAGAAGACACCATTGGAGGGGTTTTGCATAGCAGCAGTGGATGACAGCACCATCTTTGCTTACTGTCCTTACTTGGGCCGATGCCGAGATGCGGTCGGTCACGGGGTTAAGAAACTTTTCGCCATGGCCCAGCACCGGCTCCACTAACATGTTCGTGATCGCCCAATTAGTGTTAGTGTCTTCTAATTTTGAAAATTTAGAAAAATAGTCAAAAATTGGATCATTCTAGCCAACTATTACAAATTATTATAAATCTAACCAAAACTTAATATGAAAATACTACTATACCCATCCTTAACTAAAATATTTGCAAACCTATATCTTTTCTATCTATACTTTGCTTTAGTCAAGAACAGTCATAGGGCAGGCAGTCATGCTCTAAGCAGCAGATGACCAGAACACAATTATAGGCTTGGGGCGGCTCACATCATCGTAGACGATTGGAGGTTTTACTCATCGAGATCCATATGATTGCACCTACCCATTGGCGGTAAAGGAAAAGCACGACAATTGCTCTCCAAAGTACTCAACCCTATCGTTCGTCTGATAGAATTAACACCTGTAGACCTAACGGACTGGATAATTATTCTCTTTCTAATCTCAGCAGAAGCTGATTAAGGTAGGCATATTATTTCCAAAGACCCATTTATATTTTGACACTCAGTTAAATGGAAAATGCATTCTTTCTGCATAAGAGACTCCCTCAGCTTAAAGGGAGAACATAATTTTTAATTGACAGGTAATATAATCAGGACATCAATGTCGAGCTCTTCCTCAAGTTTAACAACCTTGTTAATTTCCTCCTTGATGGCTTTGACATATTCCTCCTCAGAAATCCTGTGAAAAAAAAAAAGAAAAAAAAAACAGAAGGGAGTTTTGATACATAGTCAAAATTTGGACCATGAATAGATGGAGATGATATATTTTTGTAATTAATTTAGTTTAAGAAGGGTATTGATGTACTTTCATGTCAAATTTTGATTAGAATTATAAAAGATAATAATGGTTGGTTAAAATTCAGTTCATAGTCAAAATTTTGTTTATTTTTCCAAATTTCCCTTTTAATTTTGAATTTTCTGACAGATGGGGAGATGGGGGCAACAACATGCACGTGATCGCCCAATTAGTGTGAGTCTCTTTTATTTATTTATTTATTTTTATTTAAAACATTCAATCTAAATACAAAAAATAAATTAAAATACGGAAAAGGACAAAAAGATTATGCAGAAATCATTATCCAACTCTAAAAATGTGAATATGTCTTCCTACAATTTCTAAAAAGATTTAAAAAAAAACAAAACAAAACAAAACAAAAAAAAAACTAGATATATATAGGTAACGAGTTGTTGTAGCGTCAGTCAATAGTTTGCACTTGATGCTATCACAATCGTTGCTAATTCATGGCTCGCAAACATTATATGTTAATGATTGTTCACTCACAATTGATACTATTCCAATATCTAGAATGGTTAAGGGAAAACGATCATAAATGTCAGAAATATATTTTCAATGTTCCTATTTCACTCTTCGTATAATCAATCACATGAGAAGCAAGAAAGAAATATTGAAAGACATACCCCGATTACATATAAGTTACACTTAATTAATTTCGAGTTCCATAAGGAATCTCACAATACTCACAAAGGTTAGATTCGAAAGAACTTTTCGTGGCTGTGGTTTTATCACTTAGTTTGTAGTTTGGCACATTACCCCACCATACTCCCGTGATTACACTGTTAATCTCAATTACTTGGATGTCACAACAATTGTTTTCATCTTCAATGGAGAGGGTTAAAAGGTCAAAATATGACAGGATTTGAAGTAAAAAAAAAAACCCATCACTAAATGAAGATTGGGTTAAAATTTAATTAATGGAGCTCACCAAGTCAAAACATGACCAAAAAGGCATCGGGTTGGCCAAGTTTGGTCTGATACCCAGCCCGTTTACTTGGGGTCACCAATAGCAGATGCATATCTAACTGTCAAATGTTGAAACAAAACCCAATCCACGGCGCGTGCTATTACTGAATTGAATCATTGTTCATGCTCGCTGATTGTTCTTCATCTCACAAATTGAGACAAAATTTCCAAAGTTTAAACTTCTGGAGTTTCATTGATCACATTAGCCGAATCAAACACCTCAAGAAAAAAAATGCTAAAATAGAGCTTCCTCGGCCTAGTGAGAGACACGAAGCTCGACGACTGGTCCTCTTTTTTTTTCGTGAATTTTGGTTCAATTGTTTCAAAAAGAGCAGGCTATGCTTATCTCATTCGATTAGAGATAGTAGATGAATATAGTCTGACACTATTCATCAAAAAGTAATTTCTTGCAAGGCTATAAATCTGAACAGAATTATATTTAGTCCATTCAATTAGAGACGGCCATAGAAGCCAAAACCAAAGAAAAAAAACATAAAATTGCGAATAGGCTCCAAAACCACAACTTTGAGATGCTACAAATACAATCCAAATAATAACAAATGCACAATGATTTGGATATTTTTTAGAAGATGCTCAAGTCAATTATAAATTTCATCAGTACTCGCTCACGAGACCCTTGTCTATTACTTTTCTACAAACGCCACAGAAGGTACAAAGCATACGGCAGCCAAGGTTGCATGCAGTGTCGCACACTTCACACATGATATGAATCATGAATTATGAAACGATGTGACTAAAATTTTTACTATATACTCTGGTGTATAATATTTTTCAGAAGAATGAAGAGTTAGATGTATAGTTAAATATCTAACAGGTAAGAGTTTAACAGTCACAAATATCGATAAATAGTACACACCGGTGCATACTAGAAAATTCGTGAATTAACTTTTGTGATCAATACATGTAGGTCCAATTTTATGTCTATGATTGAAAGAATGCAATCTCTAATGGAAGGGTGCATATGTTACGCCTTGATCTTGACATACGTCTATAGGATCAACACGTGGCGCTCAGGTGCATGGGTGCAAGGAAATAAAAATAAGAAATACTGAACTGAAATTCACAATATTTACAACAAAATGTAACTAACGCTCACTAGGGTGACATGCCCTTAGGCTCCCAAAAAGACAGTCCAAAATAAATACCAAGGTTCTAAAAATCGTTAGGTGCTAGTCGGGCAGCGGGCAGGGGCCTAACGCCTAGGTGGTCTAAGCGAATTTATGTAAATTTATTATATATCTTGTAAATAAGTGTGTGACAGCCCGTCCCGAATTATTCGTACCTAGGTGTTAATTGACGTTTTTGCCCTTGGTGGGTATTTGTTATTTTGGGTGGTTGTTGTGTTGTTTGGATGGTTGCATCTGGACCACACACTTACCCTCATCCTTATCTCCTTCCCCCGTGTACCTTCTCTGTCTCGAACAATCTCTCTCTCTCTACTTCTCCATTTGTACGGACAAGACCCAAAACCCTTGTAAACGTTGCAGATCAAGGTGGAAAATTATACCTTTGTGTTCGTGAAGACCATAGGAGTTCAACCATACCAATTTCAGGTAAGGAATCCTTCGATTTCACGTCGAACCAAGAATCTCCGTTTTGGTCACTGTTCATGCACACGTGAAATGTTGTTTTTCAGAGAATTTGAAGCTTATAGGAAGCTTAATGAGGTCCTTAGGAAACTCGGGGTGGTTCGTTGGAAGGATTTGGACGTCAGGATCGTGAGTTGCAAATTTGGCTGATTTTCCTCGAATTTCTCCGGCGAGATCCTGTGATCTTTGAGGTTTCAAACAGGTATAACGTTGTTCTACTCATCTCCAACTTTCCATTGGTGCAAATTTCATAGAAATTGGTGAAAAAATGAGTGAGAAACGAAGATTTGAAAATTTTCCAGTTTTCCAGCGACCGACGATTCGCCGGAGAAGAAGACGGAATATTCCGTCAGTTTGGATAGAATATTCTGACGCCGTCAGTCAGTTTTAACGGAATCTGTTAGGGTTTAACAGAATATTCCTGACGGTGTTAACTAATGCCGTCAGTGTGCCTGGCACGTGGCCACGCGTGGGAGGCGCGTAGGGCCGTGCCCTCGCAGGCGCGTGGAGCCTCGAAAAATTATTTTAAAATTATGGGGATGTTTGTGAGGTTGAGTAGATCACGTTGGTGTATTCACACACCCCATTTGAGCATTGTATGAGAAGTTATTACGTAGTTTTGGTTATGTGCTTTAATTGACGTTTTTATAGTTGTTTTGCATATAGGTGAAACCTATCCCGAGGACGAGCGCAGTCACTCGAGGCAAGGGGGTTACGACCCTTCCACATATCAGTGAGTGGGCTTTTGGTTTTCCATATATACCTATATACTTGTGGTTTTTCCCAGAAAATGAAATGAAATGTTTATATGTTTTAAATGCCATGCATAACGTTTGCATATTTATTTATGCATTAGTAGTTGCATATATGTATGTTTGGTGTTGCGGACACACAGGTAAGTGACAGGTAAGTTTATGGTTTATGGTTATGAATTAGTGGTTATGTGAGATGCATAGAGAGCTCATAACTTGCATCCCCAGTGTTAGTGCTCCTGCCCAGAGTAGGCCACAGTCCTTTACGTGATGTTCACCTCCCGCACCACACGCTCATCTTGGATCCAAGTTAGGTGCACAGTCATGTCGTACAGACCACTATAGGTGGTTCCGACTCATAGGTGACCCGCGATTATTTGCCCAGTCTTCATGTGATCGTAGCACTTGAGCTTATTTATTTACACCCAGTCCTGTCGTACAGACCACTTTAGGTGGTTCCGACTCGTGTGCAGGTATAGTTAGTGAGTTGCGGATTTGAGCTCTAGATTCAGCCATACAGGCCACGTTAGGTGACTCCGGCTGACATGTTACATTGCATTGATTGACATTACCTGGGTTACTTATATTTTATGTGGAGGCATTCGACATGGCATATTTTTGAACATGTTTTTGATATATGTGTGTATTTTATTTCTGGGAAATTATACAGGTTTTATGGCGAAGGGTTAGAACTTTTGATAATGAAATGATTTTGAAAAGCTTTGTTTTTGCCCACTCACACTTTCTGTTTTGCGCCCCTCCAGGTTCTAGTTTGGTTTGCTCTTTTGGTGGCTTACGAGGAATCCACGGCATATCTGACAGATTATCACCAGTGTAGGACCACATCTGGGTGTGTTTAGCTAGTGTTTGTTCCTCTGGACTGCAATAGGCTTTCCGTGCTCTGAATATTGTTTGTTACACTTACACTTGCACTTGTAAGTTAACTACATTGTTTAGTAGTTTGGTTTTTATTTATTCGTACTTTTATTTTTATATTTTGCTTCTGCACTGTGCACATGGCTAAGCCACCCTCACGTGACGGCTAGCATGCCTTGATTTCGGTCGGGATGTGTCAAGTGTCTATTTACACCTAAAAAAATTTATACTTGTATGGATAATAAAAGAATGATAAAATGCAAAAATAGAAGTAGAATAATACACAAATTATATACATCCAAAAAGTTCAATATTTAAAAAACAGTAAACATATAATCATAATAAGGAGGATTTGGATGATAGACTAAATTCTTCTTGTTCATGAATCATGATCCTTGTATTGGATTAGACATACACTAAATTATTTAACCTTGTTGTATCTAGTTTATTTCTTTTCTTTGTATGTATCCCCTCAAAAGTGCTCCAATTCGTTTCACTATTGGATGAACTTGTAGTAAATCCATCATTTGCAAATTAGGTACACCATTTCCATAAGTATACTACCATGAAACCAAAAAAGAAAAAAGCCCACAATTAATAAAAAAATATAAATATATATATATAAAAAAAACTGCCTAGGCCCGCCTAGCCCGCCTAGGCACCACCTAGCTTCGAACTGATTTTTCCAAATGCCTCGCCTAAAATCAGGGCTGGGCTCCACCGCCCAGCGCCTAGGCCGATTTTTAGAACAGTGATAAATACAAGGAAAGATATAGGGGTAACCTAATCATTCCAAGCTCTCTGTTTGCTATCCCAAGAGCTCCTCATATCTACTAACACATGTCACCTGCACAATCGCCCCTACTATGTGGGAATGGTGCACCGGGCAAAGCAACAATCCAAATAAAGTACGAAACTTGTGTGGGTGACAATAAGTCAACATATGTGAAATCATAAAACAAGTACATCCATCTCAATTTATAAACAGTACCTTGTCCTTTTAGACTAGTTCGTAATTACCAAAGCCTCTCCACGGTAGGACAAAAATATTCACTTCTTGTTCATCGACTACATCTTTCATTCCGGCCCTTCGCCTTCCTGCGATTTCCAGACACACATATCTACCTTTGCGTCATCCCTTGTGTTTTCTTGCATCAAATTTAATGTCTTGTTACTGCACGGATTATTGACAAGCTTGCAACGGTTCAAAGGTATTCAGTAATTCTGTTATGCTTTTGTCAGTACACGACGCAAACTCAATGAAAGATGGTAAAAGATAGATGGTAATACACCCGTGTTGTTACTTATACCTTATTGCTGCTATACACTATTCATTTTACATCTGCAGAAACTTTCTCCACCAGAAGAATACTATGTATCTTAACTGTAATTTCTTCCAAATATTTACAAAGCTTGATGTTCAGTTATGAATACATTTATGTACCTAGATGAAGACTATATATCTTAACTTTAATTTCCTATGTTATCATCGATGCTCACATATAATCGTTGAATGTCATTACTAACATGTTTCACTTAATAGGGTGATTGTACTAAGTACATGAATCATGAATTTATTCTAGCCAAGTCCGTAAGGTTGAGGAGGAGATAACATGAAAATTAGATGAATCTCATTTTTTAACAAGAAGACTGTATTTTAAGTGGACCATGTGTAGGGGCAATTGTGTAGGTGACAAGTGTTAGGGCTGGTTTGGTATTGATGTGCTTTGAAAAAAAACTGCTTCTACTGTGCTGTGAAAATAAGCAGTTGTGAAATAAAGCAGCAGAGTGTTTGGTAAACATTTTTGTAAAAGTGCTTTTCAAAGAAAAAAAAAAAAAAAAAAAAGCAGTATTATAGTGTTTGATAAACTTTTATGTAAAACAGATGTGAAAAAAAGCTAGTTTTTGAAAGCTGGGTTTTGCAGCTTTGTGTTTTTGGCTTTTTTTCATCCAAAACTGTGAAAAAAAAAAGATGAAGCTGAATGTTTACCAAACATAAAAAAGCTCCCAACTTTTTTTTATAGCCACTTTTTTTTCAGAATTACCTCAGTACCAAACTAGAGCTTAGTAGATACGAGTAGTTCTTGGGGTAGTTGACAGAGGTCAGAGATTTTGAAGTGATTAGGTTACCTCGATATCTTTTCTTGTATTTCTTTTGGACTTTCTTTTGGGAGCCTGTGGGCATTGTCCCTAGTGAGGGTTGGTTGCTTTTGTTGAACAGTTGGAAATATTGTGAATTTTAGTATCAGTATTCTATTGTGTATCTTGTCACTCAAATTCAAAAGGACATAAATAGCTCATAATTCAGTCTGTGCGCCATGTAGATTGTGTAATTTTTAAGAACAACATTAGTCATCTTACCAATAATAGTCTTATTCTTTACTTATGACAATTCTTTTATACCTTGTTTATTTTAGGCAATAAAAAGAATTAGAGTTTCTCATAAAATTTCTTTTTATTTCTCGTTCTTTGATTTGTTAATATAAGTGAAAAGAAAAGAGGTTGAGAATGATGCATATTGTGCAAGCACGACATAAATGTGAGTATAATTTTATAAATGTTTAAATATTGTTTAGTCCATTATGGTTGTATAATTGTATTTATTAACGATAATTTGTCAAGCATTTGCCTACCCAACGTTAGCATTGTCCTCTAGCAAACTTGCATGATTTTTTAGTTTTATTCTGGACCCAATTAGGCAAGTGTGCCAATTTTTATCATGTGCTAAAAGTACCACTTGTGTTAACTTATTTTGAAAAATGCCAAAATGGTTTAGACTTTTACTTTATATGCAGAAGGTAATTTTTTTTATTGTTTTATTTTATATGCAGAATGTAGTATTTTTTTTTCCTTCGAACAAATGATATTATCTACACTAAGTGGGTGAGAGAGTAGGTGACACGCCTTGACCCTGATATTCCCAAATACCAAGATGGGCACGTGCTGGCCGACACCCAAGGGTGACGAAACCATTTTAACATGCATGCGAGTTATAAAGGAAGAACGAAGGTAAATAAAATAAGTAAACTTAAATTTAATGAAAATGTGCGGATGTTGGAACGTGTTCAGGGCATACAATTAATCAAGAATAGTGTGAAACGAATATTACGAAATAAATGCGATTACAAAGAAAGTGGGTCCTACACCGAGAGGACTTGAAGATACCAATGCGGAAGTGCCATAACGCTAGGATTGTACGCCTCGATTCTAAGTCCTGAAGGGAGCGCAAAACAAAATGTGAGTGGACCAAAGTTTATAATAATAATACTAAGTAAAACCGTTTTCTTTTTGAACATATTAGCCCTTTATTTTGAAAATAATATAATACTACAAAATAGGTTTTTTTTTCTAGAAACTCTAACATGCCAAAAATGTTTGTATACAATAAATTCATCTCTAAAAGTGATATCGAAAGCACCCGCAGACAAATCCATAAAAGCTCATAAATCAACCGCTAATGTACCCAAATAGACGTATCATGTTTTTCGTGTACGCAACCTTAGCATTTAAAATCATGCATTCTAAGAAGGGGTCTACTCACAAATATTTTGTCACTGAATAGCCTTGCAAACTAGAAAGGATGGGGTCGCCACAAATAAATGTACCTAAGCACATAAAAAGATCAATTAGAAAAACCCTACTAAAACGATTGAATTTGGGAAAACGGATGCCGAATTTGGATTTGAGATGTCTAAAAACCTAAGGAGGGACCTTGGGTTCCCCCACGTGGCGCCACGGGACGATGGCTTGGGAAGCCACGCGCCACCGCACGTGCCGAGTTGGGTCGCCGAAAAGTTGGCCGGAAAAGTCATTGGCCCCGCCGTGGTTGTCGTCGTCGATAACGATAGAGCACAGTACCTTCAGGGAGGCATGTGTGCTCCACGCACCGAGTACGACAATCACACGCTTAGCCTCACACGTCGCCTTCCTCGCGAGGTCTGAAACTAGCCTAATTCTGGGGAAATTTTCCAGAGCTCCGTTTGAGCTCATTTCTTCACCATTTTTACATTCTAGCTATGGAAATGAAGCTTGGAATGAGGAGAAGGGATTCGTACCAAAAAGAGGCCGACTGGTGGCCGGAAAATGCTTGTAAAAAGGATGTCTTCGTCGGAAAACTAGAAATTGGCTTCCCAAGTTGTTTCTACATCTAACACGCGATTAACACTTAATAACTACTCTAATCTAACCTTAAAACACGATCTAGAGGTTTCTAGGGGCTTACCTGCATCGGAGACGATGACAACTCACATGAGGGACTTTTTGCAAATTGACGGTTACTGTGCAGCGATGGGATGAGAAGTTTAAGGAATTTTCCTCCTTTCCTTGGGTCCAAAGGTCTCGCAGAGGACGTGGGGGGTGGTGAGGGTGTTGTCTTTGTGGTTGTTGTGTGGGTGAGAGCTCGGGGAGAGAGAATTGTAGAGAGATGAAAGGAGAGAAAGGAAGATAGAGAGGTTCACAAGAAGAAGGAAGAAATGAGAGAAAAAATGGATGGGCTGAAGAACAAAGAAGACAGGGGTAGGCCCCACTGGCTCACCAAACAAGACATGAAAAGACGAAACAGAAAAATATCCCGTGAGACACAAAATTACCAATATACCCCCAACGTTTTGACTTTCGTAAAATCCTCAGTCTAGCTCCAATTTTAATTCTGCGTGCATTCACCCGTTCATAGCGACGAGTACTACAAAGATATACTAAGGAAACATGGCATGACAAAACGGTCAACATTTTTCGCCTCGAAGGGTTCTTTGGTAAAATCACACTTCTAAAATTATAAAAACCGTAAAGTTAGGGACGGATCGTTACAATAGGCTAAGTCTCACAATAGACTAGCAATAATGTGGTTCAAATTCACCTTTGGTAAGAATTAAACCTAAGACCTCTCACTTACAAGTAAAGAGAAATATACTAGACCGTAGTATTAAATGGTTGTGCATAATATAGTTATTATCCATTTCTTTACATACAAATGCATATTTTAAATGGATGGGTCTAAAGAAATATACTAGACCATAGTATTAAATGGTTGCGCATAATATAGTTATTATCCATTTCTTTACATACAAATGCATATTTTAAATGGATGGGTCTAAATTTTAGTTGTTAAATTTGCTAAGGAAAAAGGAAATTCTCATTCAAGCATCATCATGTGGCCATAATCAGTAATGCAGAAGCTTGAAATGTGAATGCTAGTCAAAACATAATGGTTATGTAAAATGACATACCTCGACCCACATATTCAAGTAGACACCGGAATTCGAGGGATATTGGCGAATACTTGCATTTGGAAGGTGAAGAAGTCATAATATGCAAGTGATGTGCAAAAATATGAATAAATTAAAACCAAAGTCGAGAGCTAAATTAAAACTAAGAGTGAGAGTGCAATGCGGATGAATCCTTATTACAATGCATGAGTATTAGAGAATAGATATTGTGTAGTAAAAGTAAGGATATTCTTATCCTGTGTAAGATAGATATTGTACAAATTACAGGAAATAAATTCCCTACATTAATTGGAGTGTCAGAACCCTAATAATCCCTCACTCGCCACAGAAACCAACTACAAAGTCGTGGAGGGTCACAAAATAGAAAGTGTGAGTGGGCAAAAATAGCGATTTACTAAAAACCTTTGATTTTTCACAACATAATAACTTCTCGCTGTAAAACCAGTATAGTTTCCAAAATCATATTACGTGTAAGTATGAAAAATAAAGTATCAGTGTAAAACAATTAATTTAAGGGTACACGTAAACCACAATATCCTAACAACAATATATATATATATATATGCTCATCAAATTATGCAGCACACAAGAGTCCCATGCAGAAAGTAGCCACATGAACAGGGTGGGTGTAATGATTTACGCTCAAGTACTACATATACGTGAAGCTAGTACTAAGCGCATCATATACGAATTCTAGATGCAAAAGCAACTAGTACAGGTTAACACCTATAATGGATCCAAAGTGAGTGCAACGGTACAACGTGAACATACACTTGAAGCTAATCATGGCCCTAACGAGTACTAAATTCACCGATGTAAGCATGCATGATGAGCAAATAAAATATGTAGGATCAATGCCGTCATAATTTCATAAATCTCAACAATATAAAATTTCTCATTAAAAGTGGCATGTTGCAAAACAATCGTCAAAGCGATCATGAAAACTATATACTTAAAATAGATTGAAAATAAAGTCGTAGCCGTGCCTTGCTTGGCCCTTGTAATTCATGGGATAAGTCTCTCTTATATGGAAAACCACTACACTAATCTTTAAACTACTTCGTAAATACTAAGGAAAAGACTTGAAATTCTCGTTTGCTCAAAACAGAGGTTGAAAGTGATTAAAAGTATATTTCAGGTGTCATGCGCCGAGGTGGTTTATTCCATCAATGTTGCCGAAATCTTCTAGATTCCGGTCACGCAATGAAATAAGGAAATTTTAATGAAACACTTCCGATACTGTTCACTTTAACGAAAAATGACATTTTTACTCTAAAAAGTAACTCCTGGTACTATTCACTTACAACACATTTTTGTCCTTTTAATTAAAACTCAAAGTTTTTAAATCTTTTTCATTAGTTTTCCTATGAAATAATCCATTGACATCAAAGAATATACTTGTTGTTAGCAGAATATGTCGGCGCCGTTAAATGTTCATACAACGCGTGTGGGCACAGTTCATACAGGTTAGGTTTTGATCTAAGGGAAAGTTAAAAAATAACAATCTTAAACCGCAATAAAGAGTTTATAGTTCAAGTGATAAACAGCATTTAGCACAACAATTGCTCATTTTCACCATGTTGGAACCCGATTCGGGTCAGCAATCAAGAAAGCTGTTTGACAAACCAAGGAAAGAGATCCTCTCTAGATCTCTTCTACTAAGGTCACCGGATCAAGTGATCCAGGCCTTTAAAATTTCATCCAACGGCCCACCTATTTTGACCTCTTTAAAGTTATAATAATTTTTGACCGTTGGATGAAGTGGTATTGGTGGAAAAGATCCGGAGAGGATCTCTTTCCGACAAACCAAGCATCAGTAAGCAACCCAGAAAAACGATTGGCCGTGAAGTACATAAAAATTGACGCATCAAAACCAAATGCCAAGTAACGTCACGTCGAGATAAAAGTCAATAAAACAGCCCATTACTTCGTCTCTCTTCCGAGTATATTCTGCCTTTCGATCTATATTCTTCTTCCAAGCAAACATCCTGAACTGTGTTCACGTTCCGAAACTTAATGTGGTAAAATGTAATTTATCAGGCAAAATATTAAACAAAAACAAAGAAAAACCTTGCATGCTTTGATAACCATGATGTTTTAGCATACAAAACCCCACCTCTCAAAGTTTATAGGTCCAAAATTTAAGCCTCTAAATATGAAAATCCAAACGATCGGGATAGCTTAATCGAGAACAAAAACAAAACAGAAAGCACTGTAATCAAAATGCTGCTAAATAACTATGCTTCTTTTGTAGATGTTTAAGCGCGAAGCCCCTTGTTTAGACTGACCATGCGACTTGAAGTATCCTGAGAACCCCTGGCGGACCTCCCTGATCCCGCATATGCACCATCTTGATAACGGGTGTTTTGCCCTGTCCCTCTGTATTGGCCTGTGCGGTCCCTATTATAGCCACCTCCAGCATTTTGGTTGAATTGTCTCCCTCCAGTGTTGTATCCTGTGCGCCCAGCACCACCACCTTGCCTTTGATTGAAGGACATGTTATCTTGCCATCTACCGCCACTCCCAGCAACTGATCCAGCACCGTAGTCCTGGTTGTCTCTGCGCCTTTGAGGTAGATCTAATCCACCACCGCCACCAATTCTTGCTTCTGTTGCCCTTTCATTACTTTCTGCAAGGATTGACAGCTTCTCAGTCAACTGGAATGCTAGCGCCTGCAGCCTAGTCTGCTCAATGTCATGGAAAACAATGCAACATGTTGGCTGGTCCCAACTGGCAAGGAGCTCTTCGTTGATCATCATCTTGCTAACAATGCTGTGTGTCTGGGCCTCTGTAAGGTCAAACAACATGCTGAGTTGTTCCAAGCTCAGAGTCTTGTAGGATGAGGAGAAGGTAAAAAGATAGGTCCTGAGAGCTTCTTCCTTGATCTTAGCCTTGAGCATCTCAAGGACATGCTCACGGTTCCTCAGGAGCTTCCAAATATCAAGAGAATTGATGACATCAATGGCCTTCTGGAAGTCACCTTTGACAAGGGCCCTGGAAGCTGCCATTACGTGGTCCCTAACATTTTCTGGAGGACCAGTGAATGTTTGCTTCTCACTGACCTCAAGCAACCGTCGGAATGTCTTGCTGACCAGTCTGCGCTTCGCATCATGGGTGTTAGCTGCCATATTAGGCACTTCCAGCAGCATGGCACATATCAAATGCACTGCCTCCAGGAGTTCAGGGTTGATATGCATATGGTAAGGCATTTGTCGTCTCCTCTCCAGCCTTTCCTGAAAAAGGAAAAAAAATAAAACAATTATATAGAATAGAGGCATGATATCAAAGTGTACTCAGAGCAGTACTATTGTAGAGTCTGGTTACAACAATTTCCCATAACATGTGGCTACACCATACTCTATTACAAGTTTCAGCTTTTCCGAATGAGAATCATCTGTTGTTCCTACCTAACTTACTCAAGTGATCATTTTGTTCTATCAATTAGGCAAACAGCGCACCTGCAGCAATTTCAGAGTAGTAATACAGGGCCAAAAATAAAATGAATTTAATAACTCCACAGAATCAGTATCTTTGGCGAAAAACCACTCTAGATGAGCAATAAGAACGTTAAGAGTAAAGATTTTGACACCTTAAATGTTCACAAACATCTTAAATGATTTAATAATATAACTCTAACAAGTCCTAGTTTAAACTTTCGACATATTATTGCAACGTGCAGGTATAAATTTAAAGCATATAATATGCTTGTCAGGACTTTATCGAATTCACAAAAAATAGTTTTTACAGATAATGTAATTCTTAAATAATAAATCATTTCAGCACTGTTATAAAGGAAAGATTTCATACAAGTTTTATTTGGTTGTTGAAACCAACAGCTAGTTCTAAAAAAAGACACTAAAGTTTTAAACTTGTGGATTTCTTTTTGCGAACAAAACAATGACTTCAAATAATATAGAAGAATGATGCTATATGACCCTGCTCTTCCCCAATTTTTGCCCCAATTCTCACATAGGTTTGGTCCCACTATATTATGGGATCTTGCTCCCTGTGAGGGACTTTGGAAGAAGAAATTCTTGGGATACGAGTTGGGTGGCGATACACAAATAAAGCGATAATAAAATGAACAAGAACATGTAAAAATATAACAGAGGCACTTGCACACCTGTTCGGGAGTTTTTTCATGATATCTACTTTGTGAGACACCTTGGGCAAGCAACTCTTTCACTCTTCCACCAGAATACAGTTCAGAAAGGCAGCTATGTGCTTCAGTAATTAATCCATTACGAAATGCACACAGACCAAGTTGGGCCATGGCCCTGTTATAAAGTATCTGGGTCGAAATGTCCATCTGCTGAACATTATCTTGCAGGTGACTCATAAGCAGCAAGTCACGGGAGGTGGAAAACTGATCCAGTAGAGCATGGTGGTAAATATCACAAAGCATTGCACGAGCTTTAGTCCTCTCATCCCCATACTTGTATATAAGGGAAACCAATATATCCATCATAGTCCTGCTACTCTCAGAGAAGGTGGGTTTTCGAGGAACGAGCTCGGGAACTACAATAAATGAAGATGGAGCACGACTTTCCTCAGCAGCTTTAGGTTCTTCACCATAATCACTATCTCCTGTATGTTCAGCCAATTTTCGCATGGCATCATAAACTTCTTGTGGTTTATAATAAATAAGTTCAACCCGCCTTAGGGCTACCTTCGCAGCAGCTTTGTAATTTTCAACCTGTTCTAAATACTCTTGAACATTTTGAGCTAGAACCAAAAACATAGGCTCATCCCTGAGTCTTTCAATGTACTCACGAGTGTGGGGATCAATGCATTGCAAGCTCTTGAAGAATTCAGTATCTATCCTTTCCAAGAAGGCCACCAAGTTTCCCCAAACCCTAATTGTCCCATCATAATCTGGTCCCTTCTGGGATTCATTTTCATCAGGCTCTACCATGTCATCCACCGCAATATTAGGATACTTCACAAGAATATCAAGTATAACTTGCATATTCTGCACACATTTCTTCCACACATTTATAGGCATGTGCCCGTTGAGACCAGGATTCACATCAAACTGAGCAGAAACAACACTGAAAAATATCTCCAGCTTCTGTGCAGGGGTCTTAGCAACCTTTGTCAAGAACGTAAGCTGCTCGACCTGCTCAAACCTTCCAGTTCCCTTCCTGCCCCGAGCAGCCACAACCTCTTTAAATTTCTTGTTAACACTATCCCATGTGATCTCACTAGGGTCCTTACTGAATTGCTTATCCATGAGCTTATCTTTCTTACTCATCTTCTTCTGCCAACCTTCTTCAGTTGGCTCGTCCTCTTCTGGGTCGTCCTCATCCGGTTGTTCGTTATCTGAAGACACAATATCATTAGGATCAATTACAGATTCTGTTCCATCGCTATCATCCGATTCCTCTTCCGGAGGCTTATCATCTTCACTCTGCTCAGGATTCTCCCTATAATTATTAATTAAGTCCTCATATTGCTTATTGTTCTTCTTCAGTTTCTGTTTCATTGAGTTCAAGGCCTTGGCATTGCTACTACTCATCTTCTTCTTAGCATCTTTGTTTGCTAAAGCCTGAGCCAGAAAGTCTTCCAACAATACAAGAGCTTTTATGTAAAGAGTAGGTACTTTTACAGCCTCGGTAACACGCATGACCTTCTCAAGCTGCTTATTTATCTTGTCAAAGCTCTCCTGCAAGCTAACCCAGTCATTGATATTCATGGCATTCTTCATTTGATGAACAGTAGCAGACAATTCATCAAAGCGCTTGTCCTTCGCTGATCTAACGACTCGCTTCTGGTCATCAGAATCTTCGCTATCACTTGCATTAGCCTGAAGGTAAGGGTTTAGGCCTGGTTCAGTGGTAGTCTCACCACCTGTAGGTTCAACCTCCTCTTCATAGTCGCTCTCCTCTTCCTCAGAATCGCTCCCAGGCTAAATTAACACAAAATAACAAATTAGGAAACACTATCTAACAGAAACACACAAGCCAGAAGTATTTATAAACAAAACCCTAATCATATCACAAATTAAAGTAAATACCTGAGTCCAAAATCGAGATGCCATCCTTTCGTACAAGAAAACCGCAACAAGTCAAAGAAAAATCACAAGAATCTGCATTCAAAACATACACAAAAAGATCTTATCGTAAGAGAACTAACAGAACAGGCAAAAATTAAAATACCCAATTTCACAGCATAAACATACAAAAAAAAAAAAAAAATTCCGGTCATGAAAAAAATAAAATCTATGTTTGGTTTCCGAGAAACGGTAAGAAAATTCAGCCTAGAGCTCGTCTTCCTGTTCGTCAGAAAATCAGCATGAAACATATTCTCCGATTCAAAACTCTTTCACAGATTATATGTCTTGCAACAAAACCCTAAGCGAAAGCGAGAAAATTTACAAAATTGGCTACATATGAATAAATAGATTTCAGAATCGATTCAATTTGTGATGAAACTCTGCAGAAAACGAATTCAAACATACGCATATGAAGAGAGAGAGAGAGAGAGAGAGAGAGAGAGTGGAGATAAGGACTTACAGTGTTCGAACGAAGCTTTGCGGAAGATTTGGAGGCAGAGCTTCAAATGCAGAGAAGGTGAGGGGAAATCTCAGAGAAGTCCGGTTGCGGCTTGAAGGAGAGTTTTTAACTGTTGCTCAGTTGGGGAGAAAGAGAATCAATATTAGGGCTGATTCACTCACACTCGTATGTTTATATTTTTCTTTTTGGGCCGGGCCCATGTTATTAGTTCTTCAAAGTCCAGACCCAACAATATTTTTGCAGTTTTTAACTTCCAATTTTATCCTTGTGACCAATCTTTCTTTTTTTTTTTTTTTTTTTTTTTTTTTTTTTTTAGAAATAAAACTAAAAAAGAAAGTTTTTGTTTATTCCTTTGGGGTGCGTTTGTTGCACTAAACTAACTTCAAGGACTAAGTCCGACTAGCTTAGACTAGACTAAGCTTGATTGACATAGTGAAACGTTTGGTACAATGTCGGATTAAGAAGTATAATAATAAAAATTAATTCTTTTTTTTTCTTTTTCTTTTACTTTTTTCTAGAATTCTCGAATGCTTTCCCTTTTCCTGCTCTTTTGTTCCTTTTTTTCTTCTGGAAAAGTTGCTCTACAACTGATGCAAAGCTTCAAAGCATTGGGGTATTCGAACTTTTTCTTGCTCTTTTTTGTTTCTTGAAAAGGCTCTATAGGTGGTGCAAAGCTTCAAAGGATTGGAGTTATTGCAGAGCTCCAAAGAATTGGAGTTATGCAATTCGAATCGAAGGTTCTGCATCAGAGCTTCCAAACAATGACCCTCTTTCCTTATGGATCTCGCCGGGCGATTTTCAAGTGGTCTCTTCGATTTGGGTTTTTGTTTTGGGTTTCTTCAAACGGCGAGAAATTGAGATGCCCACAACGGGAGGGGTGAAGTGAGGAAGAACTAGTTTTGGTTTGGGTTTCTCTAAACGGCGAGAAGTCGAGATGCGCACAGCGGCTAAGCAAAGGGACGAAGTAGATAGGAAGGGCGAAGCTGCATAGAGTTCTTAGCAATCCTCCCAATTTTTTTGGTTGGGGAGGGGGGGCGCTCGCTAGGATCAGTTAGTGAAGCTTTTAGTGTAGGCTGAGTCCCCCTTAGTCTCATTAAACCTAGGCCATGCTGCTAGCAAACACCAAACTGGACTAACCCTTAGTTCAATCGAGTCCAGTGAACTTTAGTGAGGGAAAACAAACACCTCCTTAAAGTTGTATGATTTTAATTTTTCATCTGAACTTTTATTTTATCCAATTACACGCTTAACAATTTATATATGCTCAACATCAGATTTTAAATTTTGCATTTATTATTTTGTATGATTTGTCGCGTGAACAATCCGTGAGCCATTTAAGGGAGTATATGGCTTCTTTACCCTAACTAAATCCCGTCCTGTTTCAAATTAAAGGTAGAGTGAAATTTTTTTTATAACTTATAAAATTAATCACTTACCATTTATTCAAATTAATTTTAACTCAGCACATAATGTGAATTCATTTTATAATAATTTCACTTTTTAGTTTTTACATTTATGCTATGCATGAAATATAGAAAAAGTATTACACAATGTTTGGATGAAGAAAATAAATTGAAATTTTGACAAAAGTCAAAATTTATAACTTAACATGTATCAATTCCCTTATTTAAATTCATAAACATAGAAATTTAGAATTTTCGCATGGAAAAAAAATCTTGGGATTTGAGACCTTCAATTCCAATTTTAAAATCCATGTAAATAAGTGTCATTTCTAAGTTTCCATGAGTGAGTATAAAAATAACGAATTCCGTATTAAAATTTCATTGTTTTTTAGGTTAGCCAAACAAGAAAACTCACAAATTTTAGAAAATAAAATTATGTCTTTTTAAAATTCCATAGTAATTGTTTGTACCATACTTGACCAATCCCGAAACTACTAAGCACCGGTCAACAGCATACCGTCAAGGACCCACAAGACTTTTCCTCCAACCAGGAGGCCAATCACAACACGACACATGTCAGTATCAGAAGCCAATCACAGCGTGACACGTGTCGATATCATAGGCTACTCACAACACGACACGTGTCAATGTCAGAACAAAGCTAGAAACTCTCTTCTATAAAAGGGGATCATTCTCCCACCATAATTCCTAATGCCATTTGTACTAAACTATTCACTAGAACTCACTAAAAGAGAGCTTGAACCTATGTATTTGTGTAAACTCTTCACAACGAATAAGAACTCCTCTACTTCGTGGACGTAGCCAATCTGGGTGAATCACGTACGTCTTATGTTGTTTGCTTCCTTGTCTCTATTCATTTACATACTTATCCACACTAATGACCAGAGCAACCTAGCGAAGGTCACAAACTTCACACTTTCTCTTGTACCAAAGTCCTTGCCGATTTTGTGCATCAACAGTAATCTTAAATTTACTCATCCAAACAGAGTATTAGAGAAATGAGAAAACAGGAAGGGTGGTGGGAGGAAATGAAGAGAATCACTGAAAACAACATTTTAAGAGTGAAAACAAATTTAAAATTATTTTTTATTCTTAATTTTTATTTTGTGTACCTTTTTATTTTATAATTTTATTTTTATTGTAAATACCGTTAATTATGTGGTTGTTCACTTGGGGCTGGTATGTAATATCCAACCAGCATGAAACCCTTCTTTTTTTTTTTTTTTTTTTTTTTTTTGTCTTTTTTGGGAAATATATGGGAGAGAGAGAAAAGTTGAATAGAAAACAACCCCCTACCTTTTGAAAAAACAAAAAAACACCATCTATATTTTATATTTATGTGATTTGCCTATGGGCGATTGCATTTGATTCAATACTTTCTACACAAGCAACACGAATTTTCCTCATTAAGTTTTATGTTGAGATATATCCATTAGCTTTGCTCTTTTGACTTGTTTAATTCTTTTTTTAGCACTTTCATCATGTTGATTTCAATTTTATTTATTTCGCCAGTTTCTAATCTAGTATTTGTTGATGATTGTCTGATTTTCAGTAAAGCCTCTACTAAAGTTGCTAGAGGAATCTTGAGTCTTCTAAATTAGTTCTCTACTGTCTCAGGTCATAATATCAACTTTCACATATTTAACTTTTGTTTTTCGAGTAATACAATTGAAAAATGATATTGTTAAGTATTTTTCAAATTCAACACAAGACTAACATAGGGAAGCATTTAGGAATACATAACATTATTTTTTTGGAAAGATCCTTTTTGATAGTGTGAGAGGGCAACTATAATAAGAGATGATGATGGTTAAAAGATGAGAGAAACAAATGGGGTGGGGGTGAGAGGGAATAGACCTTAAAGGGATTTCCACTGGCCCTAAGGACAAAGTAAGGGTCAACAATGATGAGTTCATTACCTTTTTTTTCCTTTCTTTCTTGCGACTATGATTTCCTCTCCATGGTTATACGAGGGAAGAGACCTTGAGGGTTTTCCACCAGCCCCAAGGACAAAAGTAGGGGTCAACAATGATGAGTTCGTTATCTTTTTTTTTTTTCTTTCTTGCAACTATGGTTTTCTCTCTTTAATTATACGAGGTACAAATAAGAATTGATTTTGATAACGACTTACAGAACTAATGTTACGTAAGCTTACACTCTGCAATCATAGATTTAAAAAAAAAAAAAAAATCAAAACTAAGTATACGTTGTGGAAAAAAACTAAGATGACTTATAGGTGGTGACTTTCACAGAACTTTGCAAATTTTTAATATTTGTTTGCTCTTTGTTCAAGGCCTACCTATAAGTTAAAAGACAAAGGGATAGAAGAGCAACAAATATTTAAAAAGTGTGCAAAAATTATCAATCATAACTTATATGTTTTTATATAGTGAATTTCTATTGTGTGTGACTTGTTGGCATAATATTTTAGAGACAGAAAATATATGTGCTCACACTTGTCATATATGACAAATGCTATTCCGAGGTGATGTTTTATTAGGAGATTTCATTTTTGTTAATTTTGATGAACAACAACTGTCGTCTAACAATTAATAAAATAAAAATAAAATGCCACTTGACTAGTTTGGGGTTGGTATGTTGTGAAAAAATATGTTGTTTTCAGAAGTAAGGGTAGAGTTGCTTCTGCTTTCTGCTGCTTTGGATCCTTAATTTTAGAAAAAAACACTTTTTTTTTTCATTTACCAAACACAATTTTAACCTCAACTTTTTTCAAAAAACTGTTTTTTAAAAAATTTCAACAATACCAAACTAGATAATCACTTGCCATTAGACATGAATAGTAAACCTATGACTTTGGGAATATAATTTAATTGAGAATCAATATGATTTGTGTGAGTATGTGTCAAATAAGTCCCACCCAATTCATATCATATAATTTTTTTAATCTAAAATTAACATCCTTACACTTAGTACTACGGTCTAATAGTATTCATCTTCATTTGTAAGTGAGACGTCTTAGGTTCAATTATCGCCCAAGCCCATTGTGAAAGCATCTCCAATGGTAAAATTCGAGTTCCTAAAAAAATAGTCTACAATGAAAATTCCTTACAATATAATCCCTAAATATAAGGACTAAAATATTAAAAAATTATTATTCATTTCATTGAAATATTATAACCATAGATAAAAATAAAAAAATTATCTCTACCATTGATTTTTCAAGAATTAAAATAAAAATTAAAAAAAAAAAAAAAAAAAAAGGGCAAATGAGAAGTTGCCCCACTTGGATGGGTTCAAAAAACAAGGGAAAAAACATAAAGAGCAGCACCATTCCCCCTCAAAATTAATATGAAGTCCACTATTTGAGTCCCTATATGTAGTCCTCATAGTTGAGAATTTTTTTGAGGTATCTGGTGAGTCCATGTGTATTGTGGCACTTTGAGGAGTTTAATTCCAGCTCATTGGAAGTCATTTGTCCCCATATTTAGGGACTTTACGGTTGTAAGGACTTCATTTAGGGTCTCCATTGAAGATGCTCTGAGGCTTAGTCTGACAATCTGTTCCGAATTATAATATATTTTATCCTCGATAATGTGGAAATGACTTTTATGCCCTTGAACATTGAGTGTGTTGTTTAAATGAGCTTAGGGCTTGGGACCAATTCTTTTCCTTCCTAAATATTTGGACCCAATTGGAAGTTAAGATTTTTGTTTGTTTTGTTTGGTTGCCAACCTGGACCACACACACACCCGTTCACCATTTTTCTCTCTCCCTCTTGGATTTTTCTTCTATTTCGTACAACTGTACGAACAACCTTTCAACCAACTTCATCACTCATAGATCGAAGTTGTGGAAGTCGTTTTCATGTTCCTTGCAAGCTCAAGAGTCGAGCTATAGTTTTGATTGGACGTGAGGACTTGTAGAACTCAAGTTATCCGATCTCATCGCGAAGGTTTCAGGTAGTTTTGAGACTTAAGAAGGTTCTATTCTTGCTTTTCTAGCACTTTGGATCAATTTTAGAATAGTTTTGATGTAGGAACACTTGGGTTTATCGAGTTGCAGGGTTTGGCCGGTTTTCATGAATTTTTCCAGCGAGATTCCGTCAGTTTTAAGTCCTAAAAGTGGTAAGGATGTGTTCCCTTCGTCCTAAGCTTCATTTGGTACAAATTTCATGAATTTTAGTTAAGAAATGGATGAAATATTAAGGTTTGAAATTTTCCCAGAATCCGGCGATAGCAGCGGTGGCGGGCATCGGACTCCGACGAACCAAGGAAGAAGGAAGAGAATATTCTGTCAAAGTTGACAGAATATGCTAACGACGTCAGGTATATTTAATGGTATATTCCATTATTTAACGGAATATTTCCTAACGCCGTTAAGGATTCCGTCCAAGGTGGCAAACACGTGCCTACGCGTGTGTCCATACCTTGGCCGGCACGTGGGACATCGAAATTTTTTTTCTAAAATATTAGGATGTTCGTGGGGTTGAGTAGATCATGTTGGTATATTTAAACACCCCAATTGAGCAACGTCTGAGAAGTTATTACTTAGTTTTGTTTATGTGCTTAAAAATAACGTTAAAATAGTTGTTTCGCATATAGGTGAGACTTTTCCAGAAGACGAGTGCAGTCAAGCGAAACTCGGGATACGACCCTTCCACATATCAGTGAGTGGGCTTTTGGTTTTCAGTATATATATATATATATATATATATATATATATATATATATATATATATATATATATATATATGCTTGGTATTTTCCCAGAAAACGTGTTTAAATGGACTTGTGTTTTAAAATGCCATGCCAAATGTTTTATATTTAGAATATGCATTTAGTAGTTGCACATATTTATGTTTGACGTTGCGGACGCTCAGGTAAGTTCCAGGTGAGTTTATAGCTTGTGGATGTGAGTTGCATGATTATGATGAGATGTATCTACAACTTATAACCTGCACCCTGATGTTAGTGCTCCCGCCCGTGGTCAGGGCACAGTCTTTCATGTGATGTTTACCTTTCACACCATACGCTCACCTTGGATTCAAGTTAGGTGCATAGTCTTGTCGTACAAACCACTATAGGTGGTTCCTACTCGTAGGTGACCCACCATCATTTGTACAGTCTTCACGTGATCATAGCACTTGAGCATATTTATTTACACCCAGTCCTGTCATATAGACCACTTTAGGTGGTTCCGACTGGTGTGCAGACATACTTGTTGAGCTATTGGTTGAGCCATACATGTCACATTAGGTGACTCTGGCTGGATGGATAAGCTATAGACTCAACCATACAGGTCATGTTAGGTGACTCCGGCTGATATGTTACTTGTCATTGACTTACTTCACCCAGTTTATCTAATTCGTTATACTGAGATTTTTGGCATGGTATACCTATGGATTTTGCTATTCTGAGCATGGTTGTGATATAGATATGTAATCTAATTTCTGGGAAATTATACAGGTTTTACGGCAATGGGTTACTACCTTTGATAATTTAAATGGTTTTGAAAAGCTTTGTTTTTGCCCACTTACATTTTCTGTTTTGCGCCCCTCCAGGTTTTAGGTAAGAGTGCTTGTTGGTGGCTTACGAGGAATTGACGGCGGTTCTGACAGATTATCACTAATGTTGGACCACCTCTGGCATTCTATAATTGGTACGTGTCCTGTTGGAATGCACTTAGGCTACCTATACTCTGATTATGGTGTATCACACTTAAATATCGGGATTTGCACTTACATTTGCTTAGTGTAAATTAGCTAGCTTGGTTCTTAGTTACTCGCATTTCTTTTTATCAATATCATTTCCGCACTGCGCATATGGCTACGTCACTCTCACGTGATGGCCAGCATGCCTTGATTTTGGTCGAGGTGTGTCACTTAGCCCATGTGAAATCCCATCCCCAGAATTTCATTATTTAATTTACATATTTCGTATCTATTAGATTTATTAACTATATTTTTGTTAATATTATAATTTTAATTATTTAGTTACAAAGTTTGGTTTTTCATAATTAGTAAAAAAAAAAAAAAAAAGAGACTGGAATCTGCCATATAGCAGTGGGAAATAGGGAGAAAAGGAGAGAAATGAGGGAGAAAAGGGCACCAAACAGAAGGAGGAAATGAGGGGAAATGAGGGAAGGGAGAATAAGTGAATCGACCAACCCGGTTTCTCCACCCGACCCGGTTTCTTGACTCGGTTCTATCTCTTTCGTCCGATGTCCTTTCGAGGTGGTTTTGATGTCTATGGAAAGCTCTTGGCAAGCCCAATGTCTCTGTGGTGTTAGATTTCTAAATTCCTAACCGAATTTTACAAATCGAAGCCATAAAATTATGGTTTGTCCAGCTAGTTTTTCCCTTTTCCAGTGATTCCAACAACGATTGCCATCGATCACCACCACCAATAGACTCCCCTCAACCCCAAGAGTAAGGCCCAAGCATTGGATGAGGCGTCAGAGTTCGTTTTGGCGATGAATCGAGAACATCCATTTTTAAGGTTTCCGACAGATCGAGGTGGTTTTCAGGTTGTATTGGACTTCGGCCCAAGTATGAAAATTATTCCCCTAGATGTACTCTACATTTTTGTAAAACTTGGTAATTTTTTGAGTTAGTTGGAAAATTGGGTTTCCGTTCGCCGGAAACCGCTGCATGTGGTGGCGCGTGGCCAATGGGCCAAATTTGTCTTTCTAGGATAAATTCGATATTCTAAATCTAATTTTGATAGTTTTTTGATGTTATTTCGTTGTTTGAGCCTAGTTTCGTAGATTGCTGCCCCTTGACCTTTCTAGTGAATGATAAACCGATCGTTAGATCGTCACCAAATTTTAGTAAGGATTTGTACGTATTATTTGAGGACCTTAGTAACTTACGGATTGGAAATCTAGTGAGCAGATCTTCCTAATTGATTTACTAGGGTTGATTTTGGTCAAAATGTTCTTATTCGTTCTTAAATACTAAAACTAGTATTACTAGAGACTATGTAGGGCTTAGTGGGCCTGTATTGGTTATTGAGTTATCCCATATATAATATACCTCGGTTTACATGTATGGGACACCTTATTGTGATAGATATATATATATATGTGTGTGTGTGTGTGTGTGTTTGTGTGTGTGTGTGTGTGTGTGTGTGTGCGCATGTGTGCGTGTGTGTGTATTTATCTTTTTGATAATATGAATGATATGTATAATAACTGTTATGACAATGTGAGTCTAGAATCCTATTAGAAGTATTTCTGTAGAACTTTTATGCTTGTGTGACATGTTAGTTAGTGGCCATGAGAAGTTCATAGTGCAGTAACTCATAGGGGTTGAGGTTGAGGTAGGTTGTGTGTTGAACTTACTACACCATGTAGCAATGGTACATGGATGGTCCTGCTTAGTATATCCACGATAGGGGACCATACGTATTACAGAGGTGATCATGCTTGGTATATCCACGATGGGTGATCACCACCTACACGATTAAATTATGCTTATGGTTATGCTTGGTATATCAGCAATGGAGGACCATACGCATTCTAGGATTGATCATGCTTAGTATATTCGCAATGGGTGATCACTACCTAGAGCTATAGGATACAATCCTGCTTGGTATATACGCGATGAAGGATTGTTAGGGGTGACAATGCTTGATATATCCGCGATGGGTGATCACTGCCTACGTTATAAGACGATGCCTATGGTTCTGCTTGGTTTATCCGCAATGGGGGACCGTATGCATTTCAGGGGTGATCATGTTTGGTATATCCGCGATGGGTGATCACTGTCTGCACGCTTAGATTATGCATATGGTTCTGCTTGGTATTTCCGCAATGGAGGACCATACACATACTAGGGGTGATGAGGATTAGTTGTACTTGGTACATTTCGGTAGGCGACCATATTTTAGTTCGATTCCGTTGAGTGGTCTGGAATCATTACTCTTGCTTATTTCCATAAAGTTGGACTGGAACCCTAGATTCGAATGAATGAGAATTACCCACAGTAGACGTTGTGAATATAAATTAGATTTCCCATGTTATTATTTATAATCCAAGTAGGGAACTGTGTAGAGTTTTTTTATTAAATTTTGTGAAATGATATGTGATCTTGTTGATTGATTAACATAGTTAAATGTTAATATCTTGCATCTTTGATTCATGGAATTGGTTAATTGAAGTGATTATGGAATGATGTTGGATATGATTGTTATTAGTATGATTAGATTAGTTGATCAATGTGACTAGAGAATAATACTAATGTGCTTTGTTGATTCTTTGATATGTTACATGCTATGGATTGCGGTATATGTTGAAAACATAATGATTTATATGATTGATGGAATGGAAATCTTGATTGTCATGCAGGTTCGTTATGTAGCCTGAATCAAATAATTCATGCTTGTCAAGTCCCAATAATTGATTGAGGAATACTATGTCTTTCTGTTAGAACGTACTGGGATAAACATCGGAGTGCAGTGAAGGGTGAATTACAAAAGGCTTGATCCCTTCTTAGGGTACGTAGGCGGTCTAACGCTAATATTAGATGCAGCCATGAAATATAAAAAAATGATTGCGTGGTTGAATCATTGATTGTGTTTTGGTTGTTCTGGAGGCAAGACATGATGGATAAACAGAGATGTGGTGATGTCACGTGTCGATCTTGGATGTATATCGGTATTGGGGTGTGACAGCCCACCCCTTCTGCTTAGTGTAAATAATATTGTTTGTTAAAAAAAAAAAATATTTACACCCTATTAAAAACACATTGAATTTCACATCTTAGACCAATTGCTTAAACTTTGAAACCACAACAATTCTTTGCTTGTAATATGTGGACTAGGATTCTTCTTTTTCATGTGCTCTTGTCTTTTCAGCAAAACGTTTTGCTACAAAGAAAAGACACCCGTTATGAGGAAAAACTACCATACCAAAAGAAAAAAGGGGACATCCTACTCATTCGTCAAAATATGTTGGTTGGTTTATCATCATCTTTGTACTTCATGCTTTCCGTCTTTTGACTGACCGGCACACAAGTCCATCCATTTTTCTATATTTCCAATGGCCCATATTATTATTATTATTATTATTATTATTATTATATCAGAGCCAAACAGTAATTGCATTAGCATCTATCTGATCTATTTCTGATTCATACATTCTTATATTCTATCTGCATTTCTTAATCGTCGGTCCTCAGTTCTTCTTTCTTCCAGCCAAACAGTAAGGCGTGGTCCAAACATTAAGTCCCAGGAGAGGCATGAGCGGGGGAAGAGTCTAGACATACGAGGAAGGTGAATCTTTTAAGTCTTGCATATAGCATATTTGTTTTTGTGTGCATCATGAGTAGATTATTTAGATCTAATTCAATAGCCAGCACTAGCTCTAGATCCAACTTAGGAACTATACCTGACATTGTCAATGAAGAACAAAAACTTGATTTTCAAACAGATGAAAGTATTGATTTTTCTGACTGGAACCTTCCAAAAGTTTCAACCCAAAATATTTACAAGAAAAAATGGTCTTTGACTTCTTTTAAATCAGAACATCACGTCAAAACAGTTGAGAAGGCTTATGCTCTTAGCAAAGAACATGAGACTTGTCAATTATTTTCTCCGGAACAAATCAAAGCGCATCGCAAAAATGGTCATAACTATCTTCATATTGGTTTAGTTCAAATCGCAATTAAACCATTAACACGAAAAGGTCTCAACACTTCTATCCTTTTATGTTTACGCGACGCTAGATTTACTGATTTCAACGATAATATACTCGGAATGATCGAATCTAGTCTTTACAACGGACCTATCCATTTTGATTGTTTTCCAGATCTCACAATAAGTCTTTCAGACCCACATGTTTTAAAAGCTCTTACTCTCAATATCAAAACCTCCGCGTACCAAGTCCTGGAAGGAACACAACCTTTGGCACTCATTTTTAGAATTTATTACAAAGTCACTGGCACAAACATGAATTTTCAAGCTTTGAACAAAAGTCCTCATGACCACACTCTTTTGATCCAAACAACCCAAGAAGGCGCAAACATAAGAGTACCAAGAACCATTAGGTGGTCAGACATCAGTCTCCCTTCAGATTGGTGTTTAATCAACGAAAGTAAACCGGTTTCCGTCCAAAACAGTCTTGTTAATCTTGATAACATTAAACAATATTTTGACGGCACTGTAAAAATCAATTTTGATAGACCAGCAAGAAAATCTTGTGAATCAATACATTCACATAAATCCTTTACTCCAAGCAGACAGTCTTTTTCTGGATCCACGTCAACCGATAGACTGGGTCGAGATCAAGATTTAATCATATCTTTAGTAAACAAAAAGTTAAAAGAGCAGGAAGCTGCACAACAAGATTTAATCAATGATTTGCTCAAATTAAAGTCTGTCGACACTTCTTCACAAGTTGCACGTCCTGTTTATCATCCTCCAAACCAAGAAGAACCCACTTCTCCAACTGCTTCTGATTTTGAAACAACATCGGTGAATCACCAATTACTTGTTTTAAACAAACCACATAAAATCCGATGGAGGAAGCTTAAAGCAGACATCGCTTCTAAGGAAAATATTCCCAGAAGAAATATTTTTAGAAAAAAGTATTGTGATGAAGAAAAGCTAGCCATATATGCCGAATGGAAAGCTTTTGTGGAACAATACCAATTTGAAATATCTTTCTTTGATTTTATTGAAAAACATTATGAAACCAAAAATAAAGTTACGGTTGTTACCAAAGAAAATTGGGTTAAGGAAGACAAAACCTTGGTTTCCTCTAGTCATCCTCCCAAAGAAACTATTTTAATTTCTACTGGTAATACCAACATTCCCGCAACCCCTTTCAAAATTCCAAAAGAGGATTCTGGGGTTAAACCTGTCATCGAGCAGAATAATTTTACAAACCAAAGTCTTCACACTATTGGAAAACAGTTAGATAAAATTAAAACAAAAATTGACAAATTGTCTCAACCAAAATCTTCTCAAAAAGAAAAACCTTTAGTAAATTTTACTGATACTGCCTCAAGTTCCACTGCTTTAAAATCTATGACTACTTTACAAAAAATTGATCATATGCTCACTGAGCTCAAAAAAGAGAAAGTTGTTAATGTTTTGCAAAACAATGATGTTTCCATTGAAGAAGACAACACATCTGGTCTAGATTCTTCTCAGGACATGGAAACTAGTTCTGCTATTCAAAATATTGAAAATGTTTTTCAAAACATTGATCTTCAGCCAACTTTTGATTTAAAACGCATTCGTACTCATCCTGTCAACCCTACTTCTCTTACAAAAAACTGGTATCCCAGGCCAACTCCCCCTGATCTTCAGTTTGAAGAAAGAAATATCCAAAATCAATTTTCAGTCTCTGCTGACAAACTCTATGAATGGAATATAGATGGATTGTCGGAACAAGAACTTTTGAACAAACTTCAACATATGTCCATGGTTGCTAATAGCTACATTTCAAATCACAATTTTACACAAACACAAATCGTTGATCTTCTCGTCACTGGTTTCACTGGAATGCTTCATTCTTGGTGGGAGAAGCACTTAACTTCTCAGTCCAGAGATGAAATACGTTTTGCGGTAAAAAAAGATGAGGAAGGACTTCCCATCTTTGATGAAACGATAGGACAAGGAATACTCGACGGAGTAAATACTTTACTTTATCCGATTATAGAACACTTTATAGGAACACCCAGCAACGTCACTACTCGTATTCACGACCAACTGAGTAATTTAAGGTGTCCAACCTTAAGTGATTTCAGATGGTATAAAGGTGTTCTCATATCCAGAGTTATGCTTAGAGAAGATAGTAATCAACCATTTTGGAAAGAAAAATTTATCAATGGTTTACCAAATCTTTTTGCTCACAAAATCCGAAATGTTTTAGTAAACGAAGAAGGTGTCATACCTTATCATACCCTTACTTATGGTAACATAGTTAATGTTATACAAAAGGAAGGATTGAAAATGTGTATTGACATGAAGATTTCAAAACAAGTTAATAAGGATAAATCTGTTGCTAAATACGAACTTGGAACATTTTGTGAACAATATGGTTTACCTCCGATTGCTCCTTCGAATAGAAAGAAAAAAGCCCAACAAACCAGCAGATTTTCCAAATATCAATCCAGATTTTATAAAAACAAAAAATCTTCCAACAAACCTTTTCAAACAAATAAATTTTATGAAAAACCATCTCCAAGCAAAAAACCTTTCCGAAAGCCTAAAAAGGATTTTCAAAATAAAAAAGGGAAAATGCTACAAGTGTGGCAAATTTGGTAATTATGCAAATGAATGTAGAGTTAAAAAGGTTATTAACCAACTAAAAATCTCTGAAGAAGAGAAGGTTCAACTTATTCAGGCTTTAGAAATTAGAAATACCGACTCTAGTCAATCTGATAAAAATTCCGATTTTTCCGTCTCTGACTCTAGCAGTTCTAGCGACGTCTCCTCGCCAAATATTAAGTTTGGGTGCACGGACACTTGTTGTAATAAAATTTCAGTGCTTAATAAGCAAGAAGAACAAGAAGAGTTTTTAATGGAATTAATTAGTAAAGTCGATGACCCTGATTTAAAATCTTTTTATTTGAAAAAACTCAAAAATTTGATTTCTTCTCATGAACCTGGCATTAGTCAAACTTCTTCTCAAAAGATTTCTCTCAGCACCACTTTGGAACGGTTTAATAAACCAAAAAAGGATTTAACCATCAAGGATTTACAAAAAGAAATTAACCAAATTAAATCAGAAATTAAATTTTTAAAATCTGAAAATACAGAAATTCGTTCACAACTCAGTAGAGCTCGTACACAAGCGCTTTTAGAAGAACAAGGTAATTCTTCCTCAAACTCTGATTCCGACACTCACTCAAAAAAATCTTCTTCTTCAAAGGACCTTGTTTTAAGTCTTTTAGACAAAATTAGAATTAGAAAATGGTATTCTAAAATCAAAATAATAATTGACGATTTTTCTTTAGAAACTATCGCTTTAATTGATTCAGGCGCAGATTTAAATTGCATTCAAGAAGGGTTAATACCTACAAAGTATTATCACAAATCAACTGAGGTACTTAGCGCTGCTAATCAATCCCCAATGAATTTAAAATATGAGATCCCCAAAGCCCATGTTTGTCAACAAAATGTTTGTTTTAAAACTCCATTTGTTTTAATTAAAAATATTTCTGATCCAGTTATTTTGGGACTTCCTTTCATTGCATTAATTTATCCTTTTAAAGTTCATCACAACTGTATTTCAACAAAGGTTTTTGGCCAAAAGATTACTTTTGAATTTTGCGTAGAAACAGATCTTAAAAAGTTAAAACAACTACAAAAGGATAATGTTTCAAAAACTCTCAACCAGATTACTGCAAAATCCCAACAAATTGCTTTTTTACAGGAGGAAATTCTTCACAAAAGAATTGAATAACAGTTAACAAACAAATCTTTATTAGACTCTATTCCCCACTTTTCTGATAAGCTTACCAAAGAAATTTGTTCAGATCTTCCAAATGCTTTTTGGCATAGAAAACAACATATTGTTAAACTCCCTTATATTAAAGATTTTGTTGAATCAAAAATCCCCACCAAAGCACGACCGATTCAAATGAACCAAGAAGTTTTAGAGTTTTGTAAAACTGAAATTAATCAACTTTTAGAAAAAGTAATTATCCGTAAAAGCAAATCTCCATGGTCTTGCCCTGCTTTTTATGTCCAGAAAAATGCAGAATTAGAACGCGGCGTTCCACGATTAGTTATTAACTACAAACCTTTGAATGATGTTTTAGAATGGATCCGATATCCAATCCCCAACAAAAGAGATTTGATAAAAAGACTTTCTCAAGCAACTGTTTTTTCCAAATTTGACATGAAATCAGGCTTTTGGCAAATTCAAATTCATGAATCTGATAAGTACAAAACTGCTTTTGTAACTCCTTTCGGACACTATGAATGGAATGTAATGCCTTTCGGTTTGAAAAACGCACCAAGTGAATTTCAAAATATTATGAATGAGATTTTTAATCAATACAGCCATTTTTCGATTGTTTATATTGATGATGTATTAATTTTCTCAAAATCAATAGGTGAGCATTGGAAACATTTGCATGCATTTGTTAGGATCATTAGGTCTAATGGGTTAGTCGTCTCGGCATCTAAGATTAAGTTATTTCAAACCAAAGTTAGATTTTTAGGTTACCATATTTACAGGTCTACCATTCAGCCAATTGATCGAGTCATCCATTTTGCTGATAAATTTCCAGATCAAATTATTGATAAAACCCAGCTTCAGAGATTCCTTGGTTCTTTCAATTATGTTTCAGAATTTTATCCTCATCTTCGTCAACAATGTAAACCTTTGTTTGATCGTCTCAAGGAGAATCCTCCATCATGGTCTCAAAATCATACTTACATTGTTAAACAGATAAAAAATCATGTCAAGACTTTACCTTGCCTTGGCATTCCAACTCCCGACTCTCTCAAAATAGTCGAGACCGATGCTTCTGATATCGGTTATAGAGGTATCCTCAAACAAAAAACTTCTTCCGAATCTCCTGAAAAATTGTTCGTTTCCATTCAGGAATTTGGAATCCGGCTCAAAGTAACTATAGTACTATTAAAAAAGAGATTTTATCAATTGTATTATGCATTAGGAAATTCCAAGATGATTTATTAAATCAAAAATTTTTAGTTCGTGTTGATTGCAAATCTGCAAAACATGTTTTACAAAAGGATGTTCAAAATATTGCATCAAAACAAATTTTTGCACGGTGGCAAGCCATATTAAGTATTTTTGATTTTGACATTGAATACATTAAAGGCAGCCAGAATTGCATACCAGATTTTCTGACCAGAGAATTTTTGCAGGGGAAGAATGGGTTCCAATCCTAATCAAAGAAGGCTTCCAGCCACTCTCACCCAAACCCCAGCACCAGTAAAACAAGAGTCTATTCCCGACTCTTCATCGGCCCTCGCCATTACAAACAGATTTACTCCCTTTGGATCAACAGTAGGAAATATCCGACCAAACTACCAAACGGCTTTAGCCACCCCTTATGATCCCTACTCTTCAGTTCGTTCTCCAGCTCCTTCACAGCCTAAAACACCTAGCTATGCTAAAACATCCCCATATGTCCAAAATCCCAATTCAGAAAAGCTTTTTAGCATCCCTCTTCACATTGACAAAAACCAACCCCCAGAGCGCATTGCCAAATTACTCCTTCCACCAAATTTTCATTTCTTACCAACTGAATCCTATAAAAGCCTAAAATATTACCAGGCTATCCTTTCAGAAACAGAAAGCATTGCTATTAAGCCAATTTACAGTACCACTCATCAAAACAAAATATTGTATCATTCACTGCATATTGGAAAATTCCTTACCGAACTCGAATGGGGAATTCCCCTTTATCACACAAAACCCCTTCATACTCAGCATGTCCTCATCCCAAACAATCATTACAATTACTATGATTATATCCAAGCATGGACCAACATTTTTCTCCACCAGACAGAAGACTTTAGCCATTCATGGTTCATAACCTTTGATAAAAGTTTCAGATTACGGTTTCCTGCATGGTTTCCAGATTGGTGGGCTTCCCATGGCCCAAGCTCTTCTATCATTCCGGATGACCTTCGTCATGTACTCACAAACAATTTCCAGCCCATTTTTGACAGAAGTCGTTTCGACAACAGAGTTACTATTTTTTCACTGCTCATGGCCAAGTATAAGATTCCATGGATTCTCAAATGGAACTTTGAAGTAGACACTGGTGGTATTTACAGATCCCGATGGGTAAAATGGTGGGATAAATTCAACTACCAAAAAATTATTGATCTTGTAAAAATGGAATTTCCCCAGGTATCTTCTCAGGCACTACCAATCAAAGTTTCAACTTCGTCCTCACAAGCTTTGCCAGTTCATCAACAATTTCCTGAATTGTTAAAAACCCAGGAGCCAATTCAATCCCTATCAGACATTAGTCCGTCATCTTCCCTCAAAGGAAAACCTGCTAAGTCCTCTAGTTCGAAGAAAGAAAAATCTACAAAGTCTACCCAGCTTCTGGATATGGCCCAACTGCTCATGGCTGAAGCAGCAATGCTACAAAAAAGAAAAGGTTCAGATTCGGACTCTGACGCATCTGATGCCTCATCTCAACTTCCCTCCAAATGGGCAGATCAAACAGAACTTCAAGATGCCCATGACCCATTTGATTATTAACCTACAGTATTTGCCCATGTGATTGTGCCAGCCAAACAACATCATCAGCAGTAGCTGCTATCATCTCTTCCGTAAAAGACAAACCATTATTCTCCAATAGTGAAAAACAAAAAGGTCACTATTCATCCAGCTTTTGTAAAAGAATCAAAGCGTCTTTACTATTCATTTAACTTTTGTAAAAGAATTAAAGCATCTTCACTATTCATTCAACTTTTGAAGAAGAAACAACGTGATTACACAGCTTTGTCAGCCTTCTTCAGAAGACAGCGGGATTCCTGGATCCATTTGGCAAGCCTCATTCAGTCTCCTCGCTCTATATAAGGAGGACTCATCTTCAGAGGACGGATATAGTTTTTTAAACACTCTCTGCGTATTCAAAAGAACAGAGAATATTTCCAAACACTTGTAATACATATTATTCAGGATGCCTGCGAGCTCCACCTTGTTTACTTATTTCATTTGCCATTAGGCAATACCTGTTTGTAATCTGCATTGCAGTAAGTTTTCAATAAAACTTATTTTCAAAAATATATTTGCATCATTACATTTAATTCATTATTTTCTTTATATGTTTTACTTCCGCACTCTGAATTATATCGAAGGCTATGCCTCCTGCTGTTCTTTTTAATTCAATATATTGATATGTTTATTTGTTTTTATATGTTTTACTTCCGCACTCTTAATTATATGGAAGGCTATGCCTCCTACCAGATACCAAATGGGGCGGAACTAGTGGTAGGAGGCATAGCCTTCCATATAATTAAGAGTGCGGAAGTAAAGCATATAAAAACAAATAAACATATCAATATATTGAATTAAAAAGAACAGCAGGAGGCATAACCTTCCATATAATTCAGAGTGCGGAAGTAAAGCATATAAAAAAAATAATGAATTAAATGTAATGATGCAAATATATTTTTGAAAATAAGTTTTATTGAAAACTTACTGCAATGCAGATTTCAAACAGGTATTTCCTAATGGCAGATGAAATAAGTAAACAAGGTGGAGCTCGCAGGCATCCTGAATAATATGTATTACAAGTGTTTGGAAATATTCTCTGTTCTTTTGAATACGCAGAGAGTGTTTAAAAAACTATATCCTTCTTCTGAAGATGAGTTCTTCTTTTATAGAGGGAGAAGAATGATTGAAGGATGCCATTTTGATCCGGGAATCCCGCTGGCTGACTGATGAACCTCTACTGTGGAGTCACGTTGTTACTTTTACAAAAGCTGAATGAATAGTGAAGATGCTTTGATTCTTTTACAAAAGTTAAATGAATAGTGACCTTTTTGTTTTTCACTATTGTGAATAGTGACCTTTTTGTTTTTCACTATTGAAGAATAATGCCTTGTCTTTTGTGAAAGGGATGATAGCAGCTACTGCTGATGATGTTGTTGGGCTAACATAATCACATGGGCAAAAAATGCAGTTCAATAATCAAACGGATCTTGTGCGTCTTGAAGGCCCACTTGATCAGCCTAATTGGCGGGAGGTTGAGATCCTGCATCAGAAGCGTCAGAGTCCAAATCGGAACCTTTCTTTTTCTGGAGCATTGCTGCTTCAGCCATGAGCTGATGGGCCATATCCAGAAGCTGGGTAGTCTTTGCAGATTTTTCTTTCTTTGAGCTAGAGGATTTGGCTGACTTGGACTTTTCTTTGAGGGAGAAGGATGGACTAATGTCTGATAGAGACTGAACTGGTTCTTGAGCTCTCGGGAGCTCAGGAAATTGCTGAGTGTCTGGCAAGGCCTGCGAGGGAGATGCAGCAATTGCTGGGGTTGAACTTTGGGGAAAATCTGCACGAACTAGATCAAGAATCTTCTGGTGATTGAATTTGTCCCACCATTTTACCCACCGGGCCCTGAAGATTCCTCCATTGTCTAACTGGAAATTCCATTTTAAGATCCATGGAACTCTGTATTTGGCCATGAATAGAGAGAATAGGGAAACCCTGCTGTCAAAACGGCTACGGTCAAAACCAGTCTTGAAACTATTGTTTAGTGCTTAACGAAGATCATCAGGAACAAGGGAAATATTTGGGCCATGAGTAGCCCACCAGTCTGGAAACCATGCTGGGAATCTCATTCTGAAACTTTTATCAAAAGTCACGAACCATGAATGACTAAAATCTTCCGTCTGATGAAGAAAAATATTAATCCAAACTTGAATGTAATCATAATAATTATAATTGTTGTTTGGTATGAGAACATGCTGGGTGTGAAGGGGTTTGGTATGATAAAGTGGGAGACCCCAATCTTGCTCAATGAGAAATTTTCCAATATGAAGTGAATGGTATAAAATTTTATTTTGGTTAGTGGTGCTATAGATTGGCTTAATAGCAATGCTTTCGGTCTCAGAGAGAATGGCCTGGTAGTATTTGAGGCTTTTGTATGGTGCTGCTGGGAGATAATGAGAATTTGGGGGCAGAAGCAATTTAGCAATGCGTTCTGGAGGTTGATTTTTATCAATGTCAAGAGGTATGCAAAAAAGCTTTTCAGTAGTGGGGTTTTGGATATATGGAGAGGTTTTAGCATAGCTAGGTGTTTTGGGTTGTGAAGGTGTTGGAGAACGTACTGAAGAGTAAGGATCAAAAGGAGTAGCTAAAGCTGTTTGGTAATTTGGTCGGATATTTCCTAGTGTGGATCCTAATGGAGTGAATCTGTTTGTAATGGCGAAGGCCAAAGAAGAGTCGGGAATAGACTCTTGTTTTACTGGTGCTGGGGTTTGGGTGAGAGTGGCTGGAAGCCTTCTTTGATTAGGATTGGAACCCATTCTTCCCCTGCAAAAATTCTCTGGTCAGAAAATCTGGTATGCAATTCTGGCTGCCTTTAATGTATTCAATTTCGAAATCAAAAATACTTAATATGGCTTGCCAGCGTGCAAAAATTTGTTTTGATGCAATATTTTGAACATCCTTTTGTAAAACATGTTTTGCAGATTTGCAATCAACACGAACTAAAAATTTTTGATTTAATAAATCATCTTGGAATTTGCTAATGCATAATACAATTGATAAAATTTCTTTTTTAATAGTACTATAGTTACTTTGAGCCGGATTCCAAATTCCTGAATGGAAACGAACAATTTGTTCAGGAGATTTGGAAGAAGTTTTTTGTTTGAGGATACCTCCATAACCGATATCAGAAGCATCGGTCTCGACTATTTTGAGAGAGCCGGGAGTTTGAATGCCAAGGCAAGGTAAAGTCTTGACATGATTCTTTATCTGTTTAACAATGGAAGTATGATTTTGAGTCCATGATGGAGGATTCTCCTTGAGACGATCAAACAAAGGTTTACATTGTTGACGAAGATGAGGATAAAATTCTGAAACATAATTGAGAGATCCAAGGAATCGCTGAAGCTGGGTTTTGTCCATAATTTGGTCTGGAAACTTATCAGCAAACTGGATGACTCGATCAATTGGTTGAATGGTAGACCTATAAATATGGTAACCTAAAAATCTAACTTTGGTCTGAAATAACTTAATCTTAGATGCCGAGACGACTAACCCATTAGACCTAATGATCCTAACAAATGCATGCAAATGTTTCCAATGCTCATCTATTGATTTTGAGAAAATTAATACATCATCAATATAAACAATCGAAAAATGGCTGTATTGATTAATTTCGGTTTTACAAAACTCTAAAACTTCTTGGTTCATTTGAATCGGTCGTGCCTTGGTAGGGATTTTTGATTCAACAAAATCTTTAATATAAGGGAGTTTAACAATATGTTGTTTTCTATGCCAAAAAGCATTTGGAAGATCTGAACAAATTTCTTTGGTAAGCTTATCAGAAAAGTGGCGAATAGAATCTAATAAAGATTTGTTTGTTAACTGTTCTTCAATTCTTTTGTGAAGAATTTCTTCCTGTAAAAAAGCAATTTGTTGGGATTTTGCAGTAATCTGGTTGAGAGTTTTTGAAACACTATCCTTTTGTAGTTGTTTTAACTTTTTAAGATCTGTTTCTATGCAAAATTCAAAAGTAAGAATTTGGCCAAAAACCTTTGTCGAAATACAGTTGTGATGAACTTTAAAAGGATAAATTAATGCAATGAAAGGGAATCCCAAAATAACTGGATCAGAAATATTTTTAATTAAAACGAATGGAGTTTTAAAACAAACATTTTGTTGACAAACATGAGCTTTGGGGATCTCATATTTTAAATTCATTGGGGATTGATTAGCAGCGCTAAGTACCTCAGTTGATTTGTGATAATACTTTGTAGGTATTAACCCTTCTTGAATGCAATTTAAATCTGCACCTGAATCGATTAAAGCGATGGTTTCTAAGGAAAAATCGTGAATTATTATTTTGATTTTAGAATACCATTTTCTAATTCTAATTTTGTCTAAAAGACTTAAAACAAGATCCTTTGAAGAAGAAGATTTTTTTGAGTGAGCGTCGGAATCGGAGTTTGAGGAAGAATTACCTGTTTCTTCTACAAGTGCTTGTGTACGTGTTCTACTGAGTTGTGAACGAATTTCGGTATTTTCCGATTTTAAAAACTTAATTTCTGATTTAATTTGATTAATTTCTTTTTGTAAATCCTGGATGGTTAAATCCTTTTTTGGTTTATTAAACCGTTCCAAAGTGGTGCTGAGAGAAATCTTTTGAGAAGAGGTCTGACTAGTGCCAGGTTCATGAGAAGAAATCAAATTTTTGAGTTTTTTCAGATAAAAAGATTTTAAATCAGGGTCATCAACTTTACTAATTAATTCCATTAAAAACTCTTCTTGTTCTTCTTGCTTATTAAGCACTGAAATTTTATTACAACAAGTGTCCGTGCACCCAAACTTAATGTTTGGCGAGGAGACGTCGCTAGAACTGCTAGAGTCAGAGACGGAAAAATCGGGATTTTTATCAGATTGACTAGAGTCGGTATTTCTAATTTCTAAAGCCTGAATAAGTTGAACCTTCTCCTCTTCAGAGATTTTTAGTTGGTTAATAACCTTTTTAACTTTACATTCATTTGCAAAATGACCAAACTTGCCACATTTGTAACATTTTCCCTTTTTATTTTGAAAATCCTTTTTAGGCTTTCTAAAAGGTTTTTTGTTTGGAGATGGTTTTTCATAAAATTTATTTGTTTGAAAAGGTTTGTTGGAAGATCTTTTGTTTTTATAAAATCTGGATTGATATTTAGAAAACTTGCTGGTTTGTTGGGTTTTTTTCTTTTTACTCGAAGGAGCAATTAGAGGTAAACCGTATTGTTCACAAAACGTTCCAAGTTCGTATTTAGCAATAGATTTATCTTTATTAACTTGTTTTGAAATCTTCATGTCGATACACATTTTCAATCCTTCCTTTTGTATAACATTGACTATGTTACCATAAGTAAGGATATGATAAGGTATGACACCTTCTTCGTTTACTAAAACATTTCGAATTTTGTGAGCAAAAAGGTTTGGTAAACCATTAATAAATTTTTCTTTCCAAAAAGGTTGATTACTATCTTCCCGAAGCATAACTCTGGATATAAAAACATCTTTATACCATCTGAAATCACTTAAGGTTGGACACCTTAAATTACTCAGTTGGTCGTGAATACGTGTAGTAACGTTGCTAGGTGTTCCTATAAAGTGTTCTATAATCGTATAAAGTAAAGTATTTACTCCGTCGGGTATTCCCTGTCCTATCGTTTCATCAAAGATGGGAAGTCCTTCCTCATCTTTTTTGACCGCAAAACGTATTTCATCTCTGGACTGAGAAGTTAAGTGCTTTTCCCACCAAGAATGAAGCATTCCAATGAAACCAGTGACGAGAAGATCAACGATTTGTGTTTGTGTAAAATTGTGATTTGAAATGTAGCTATTGGCGACCATGGACATATGTTGGAGTTTGTTCAAAAGTTCTTGTTCTGACAATCCATCTATATTCCAATCATAAAGTTTGTCAGCAGAGACTGAAAATTGATTTTGGATATTTCTTTCTTCAAACTGAAGATCAGGGGGAGTTGGCTTGGGATACCAGTTTTTTGTATGAGAAGTAGGGTTGACAGGACGAGTATGAATGCGTTTCAAATCAAAAGTTGGCTGAAGATCAATGTTTTGAAAAGCATTTTCAATATTTTGGATAGCAGAACTAGTTTCCTTGTCCTGAGAAGAATCTGGGCTAGATGTGTTTTCTTCTTCAACAGAAACATTATTGTTTTGCAAAACATTGACAATTTTCTCTTTTTTGAGCTCAGTGAGCATATGATCAATTTTTTGTAAAGTAGTCATAGATTTTAAAGCAGTAGAGCTTGAAGAAGTATTAGTAAAGTTTACTAAAGGTTTTTCTTTTGGAGAAGAAATTGGTTGAGACAAATTGTCGATTTTGGTTTCAATTTTGTCTAACTGTTTTCCAATGGTGTGAAGACTTTGGTTTGTAAAATTGTTCTGTTCGATGACAGGTTTAATACCAGAATCTTCTTTTGGAATTTTGAAAGGAGTTGCGGGGATGTTGGTATTACCAGTGGAAATTAAAATAGTTTCTTTGGGAGGATGACTAGAGGAAACCAAAGTTTTGTCTTCCTTAACCCAATTTTCTTTGGTAACAACCGTAACTTTATTTTTGGTCTCATAATGTTTTTCAATGAAATCAAAGAAAGATATTTCAAATTGGTATTGTTCTACAAAAGCTTTCCACTCGGCATAAATGGCTAGCTTTTCATCATCACAATACTTTTTTCTAAAAATATTTCTTCTGGGAATATTTTCCTTAGAAGCGATGTCTGCTTTAAGCTTACTCCATCGGATTTTATGTGGTTTGTTTAAAACAAGTAATTGGTGATTCACCGATGTTGTTTCAAAATCAGAAGCAGTTGGAGAAGTGGGTTCTTCTTGGTTTGGAGGATGATAAACAGGACGTGCAACTTGTGAAGAAGTGTCGACAGACTTTAATTTGAGCAAATCATTGATTAAATCTTGTTGTGCAGCTTCCTGCTCTTTTAACTTTTTGTTTACTAAAGATATGATTAAATCTTGATCTCGACCCAGTCTATCGGTTGATGTGGATCCAGAAAAAGACTATCTGCTTGGAGTAAAAGATTTATGTGAATGTATTGATTCACAAGATTTTCTTGCTGGTCTATCAAAATTGATTTTTACAGTGCCGTTAAAATATTGTTCAATGTTGTCAAGATTAACAAGACTGTTTTGGACGGAAACCGGTTTACTTTCGTTGATTAAACACCAATCTGAAGGGAGACTGATGTCTGACCACCTAATGGTTCTTGGTACTCTTATGTTTGCGCCTTCTTGGGTTGTTTGGATCAAAAGAGTGTGGTCACGAGGACTTTTGTTCAAAGCTTGAAATTCATGTTTGTGCCAGTGACTTTGTAATAAATTCTAAAAATGAGTGCCAAAGGTTGTGCTCCTTCCAGGACTTGGTACCCGGAGGTTTTGATATTGAGAGTAAGAGCTTTTAAAACATGTGGGTCTGAAAGACTTATTGTGAGATCTGGAAAACAATCAAAATGGATAGGTCCGTTGTAAAGACTAGATTCGATCATTCCGAGTATACTATCGTTGAAATCAGTAAATCTAGCGTCGTGTAAACATAAAAGGATAGAAGTGTTGAGACCTTTTCGTGTTAATGGTTTAACTGCGATTTGAACTAAACCAATATGAAGATAGTTATGACCATTTTTGCGATGCGCTTTAATTTGTTTCGGAGAAAATAATTGACAAGTCTTATGTTCTTTGCTAAGAGCATAAGTCTTCTCAACTGTTTTGACGTGATGTTCTGATTTAAAAGAAGTCAAAGACCATTTTTTCTTGTAAATATTTTGGTTGAAACTTTTGAAAGGTTCCAGTCAGAAAAATCAATACTTTCATCTGTTTGAAAATCAAGTTTTTGTTCCTCATTGACAATGTCAGGTATAGTTCCTAAGTTGGATCTAGAGTTAGTGCTGGCTATTGAATTAGATCTAAATAATCTACTCATGATGCACACAAAAACAAATATGCTATATGCAAGACTTAAAAGATTCACCTTCCTCGTATGTCTAGACTCTTCCCCTGCTCATGCCTCTCCTGAGACTTAATGTTTGGACCACGCCTTACTGTTTGGCTGGAAGAAAGAAGAACTGAGGACCGACGATTAAGAAATGCAGATAGAATATAAGAATGTATGAATCAGAAATAGATCAGATAGATGCTAATGCAATTACCAACCACTAGGCTCTGATACCAAATGGGGCGGAACTAACAGCAGCAGGCGGCAAAGCCGTCCATAGAATGTAAAGTGCGGAAGTAAAATATAAAATAGAAGCAGGAGGCATAGCCTTACATTTAATTCATTACATTCTTTATATGCTTTACTTCCGCACTCTGAATTATATGGAAGGCTATGCCTCCTGCTTCCATTTTATGTGAATGTATTGTTTACTAAAGATATTATTATTATTATTATTATTGTTATTATTATTATTATTATTATTATTATTATTATTATTATTATTATTATTATTATTATTATTACATCAAAATTGAAATGGCTTTAAAATCCGAAATGGAAATGGCTTCTCAATGTCATCAAAAGACTATAAAAAGTAAATGTCTACTGAGTGCATCAATTTTTGACCAAGAATAGCGACTTTTAATTCTATTTTTCTTGTTAAACATCGATTTATAAACGATTTACGTGTTTTTTCAGTGACGAAGAAAATCTCACCATTTAATCTTTCATCAAGTATACTAATAAAACTCATATACGTAATATCAGTTGCAGATCACACATATCATATAAAACCAAGCATTTTACACATACGAAAGTTCTAATTTAGCTAAAGTAGCGTTTGCTTTTACAATTTAACATACTTAGGGTAATTTTTTTGGGAATATTTATGGTCATTTAAGTAAAGTGCTATTCACATACTTATTTTTACCTCCCGCACATGCTTGATATTTTTTTCTTATCCATCTTCTTCAATTCATTCAATATCACCGTCGAAAATCGAACCTAACTTACACCATGTACTGCCAATTTCAACCAACGTATACCTAAGGAAAGACAACTACCATTGAATTGCCTAATCCCTAGTGGATTCCTACTCACTATATACAGGCAAACATCCAAAATGGTGAGGGAACCATCATCCTCCAGCGGCCAATCAATCACCACCGTTGGATCTCCTCCCGATCACTTGCCCCACGCTCGCACTACCTTTGAGTCTCTGACTCTCCACACGCATGAGACACCATGCAACCGTCCAATTCCGTATCCGTCAAATCAAATCAAACCGGAAATTGAACCGGACCGGCGGTCGAACCGAATATTATTAGAGCGAAGAATTCACGCTTCTCGATGCCCTGCTGCAAAATTCCTTACCCCCGACCTTCAATTTTCCGAATTTAATATTTTTCTGTTTCCAACCGAATTAAATATTTTCTCAACGTACAAAACAAAATTAAAAAAATTAAATAGAAAATTATATTCTTTGAATTGTAATTTAATTTAATTTACTTTTTCCCCGAATATTTCTCACAACTCTATTTCTGGCTCCCTTACGAACGAGCCCTAAAAGTAAAATCTGAACCGATTTTTCCCCCAGTTTATTGTCCGAATGAAAAAAAAAACCGTCGCTAAAAATCCCAAAATTCACACTGTCTCCAAGCAACCAAACGCGTTCTCCTTTCCCACCTGAATTCCCATTTCCTCGCAGTTTCGTTTCATCTCTCCGATTTCCGCCATCGTTAGCAACCGTCGGTTTCGCCCGTGGCCCAATTTGGACGGCTGTGATCGTCCGTCTCTTCAATCACCACCACAACCGCCGCCGCAGGCGTTGCCGTTGGTAATTACTAAATCTATGTTTTTGGGTCTGCTTGGAAGCGTGAGTTTTTGGGAGGGGGATAAATGCATGTGGCTGGGGATCTAGGGTTTCGGAGCCTCGTGCTGGTGGCTTGTTTTCTGGCGCCGGTGATCGGATTCTTCGTGGTTCGGAGAAAATGGCGCCTCGCTAACGCCAGGAGGGAGGAGATCAGGAGACTTTTGGTCTTGGCCAAGGAGGAAGCTGCTAGAGCTGAGTTCGAGGTCACGGCTGGGTACGGCGCCGCTTCGGTGGCTGAGATTAAGGGTCCTTATTGCGTTGTTTGTTACTGCCCCACCACCACGCGCTGCGCCCGCTGCAAAGCGGTTCGCTACTGGTAAGTTTTCTGATATATTATATTGAAATTTAATTCTATTTTCTGTGATTTTGTTTCCAAATTGTGCGTTTTGGGTGGTAATTTGTGATTGTTGATTACATTGCATGTTGAGTATATTAAGTATTTTTTTTGGGAAATTTCAATGTGAATCCCAGTCAATTAATTATTTAGGTGGGTGTATTTAATTGGAAATTTGAGAGATTTTAATGGATTTATAAATCTATGGATGTTTATGGAGTTTAACTGATTTGTAAAGATTTTATGAAAAATTTTGATTCAATTCCCTTGAAATCTCATGGGGAGAGGTGAGATCTGTGGATGCTTAAAATACACTACAAAATCTCTCCACTTCCTTCTAATTCCTCAGCTTTTCCAAATTCTTTAAATTCTAATTCTAATTGAATACACCTGGAATGTTATAAATATCTTTAAAATTCTAATTGAATATTTCTAAGGATTTTAATAAACTATCTTAAAAATTCTGATTGAATACACATTGAATGTCAATGAATCACTTAAAATCCTGATTGAATACCCCTAAATTCATTAAAAGAATTAAAATCCCTCAAAATCCCAATTGAATACACCCCCTCTTATTTTCCCTTTTGCTGATCAGGGGTGGTTTTTTTTGGTAATTAATCTGATTTTATTTCCTGAATATGTTGAAGAAGCTAACACTTGAAAACCTGTATTTGACGCAGACAGGGGAACGAATTTGATGATTTTTATGTTGTTTTTGATGTTACAGAATCTCCCGTGAGTATTTACAAATGTTATGGGAATTGTTTGTTAAGATGTTACGACATCTGCGAACTAACGATGATTAACAGCCATTTGTAGATCGTTTTTTGTTGTTTTTGTATATGCTTATTTTCAAGAAGTACCACATGGCATAACTGAGATTGTGCTACTTGTCTGAAAGGAAAAATGGTAAAAGATTGGCTAAATGCCATAGTTAGTTTGTTAAAATTTTAAATAGCTGTTGCCACTATAATATGTTTGATAATGCTGAATGATGAAATAAAAATCCTTGTAGGTGGCTGTAGCCAACCCCTATAAACTTTGATAAGAAATTAAAAACTTTGTGGAATTATAGTTTTATTCATTTAAATGCGGGCATCTGTAATTGGTATGGTATTTATTTTCATGGACATTACATCTAATTAAATGTTTCAGTTCTGGGAAGTGTCAAATTGTTCACTGGCGACAAGGTCACAAGGAAGAGTGCCGTCCTTTTACCATAGTTCACCAGAATATTGATGTGGGAAGTGATTCTGGTGTGAAGGTAACCAAAGAAGACCTTGAAATTAATACCGACAAGTTTCAAAGTAGGCAGTCTGTTGAAAAATCTTCTGGGGAACCTGCATTGCCTAATCCTCATTGCTTTCCCGATGTTGAATGTATAAGGGATGATGATAGTGAAGATGAATTTCTTGCCGAGAGGAAAGGAACAAATTGTACGTCTGACTCAGCAGCTACCTCGTTTTCTGGATTTTCTACTTCTGCCAGCAGTACTGAATCTTCGGACGATGTTTCTGTCAGTGGGAGTGTTAGTTCATTTGAACCTGACAGATCAGATGGACAACCATCTGCTAATGATGCCTTTGACATCCAGCAGATTCCCTTTAATGTTAACAACATCGATCAATCTAAGCCATCATCTCCAAAGTTTGCTAGCTTGGTTGATTCTGTTGATGGTTTTGCTAAGTTAAGTAAGTTGAATCAGGTTAAACCTAGTATAAATGATGAAGAAAATGTGCAGAGATCAAATTTTTCTTCAGGTTTGAACGACAGTGGCATGAGTGAGTGTCCAGTTGCCGAGTCTTGTACACCTTCTTCTGATTTCTGGGGGAACACTCTTGATTCCATAGGGTCCAAGAGTGATGCCCAAGTGTCCAATTCCAGTGTAGCCAGTAATACAAAGATATCTGATTCTGGAGATTCCTTACATTTTTCATTCAACTTGTCTGGAAGTACTGCACCTCCCCTTCATAGGCTAGGCTCCAAGTCAAGGGGCACGAGGTTAGGTGATGATCTTCTAGATTCTTCAGAGCTCAGTAAGTCTACTCATGGAGCAGATTTATCAGAAAAGATTAGTGGAGATGCTGTTAAGGTCAAGAATTCCCCATCACGGAACAGTAAAGGGTTGAAAAAAGAGGATAATGAATCTAGCAGTAATTCACATGCCTTGAAGTTCAGAGAAATTAAGTCTATGTCATCCTCCTCGCCTTCAGTTCAAAGATCTCTTGGCACTGAAAGAGTTTCAAAAAGCACAGATGCTCTGAACTCTAGTAGAGTGCTATCCACAAGTTCAGAAAGGTCAGGTCATGCTGTTAAGAACTGCAGCAGAACTTCTGATGTTTTAAAGTCTAGGGAAGCTGGAACTCCACCACCCAGTGTTTCTGATGCTCGCCTTGCATCTGCTGTTGGAGGTGCACTTCCACGTGTAAAATCTGGAAAAGTGGACTGTGTTGAGGCTAGTGATACTGTTTCATCTCAAGCCACAAATCTTTCAAATGATAGGAATGGCTTGAAAACCTCTGTATTTAAGGTTTTCGATCAGTTTCGAGGATCCAAAATACCAAAGCACTATCCTTTGGGAGTTGGGAGTGAGATTGCAGGAAAATATAGCGAGAAGGTTTGACCTTTTACTGTTTTGTAGTGCCTATTTCTTAAGATTTTAACTGGCTAGAAATAATTGTAAATTGATCATCTGTATTTGTTTCAGCAGGAACTCTTTTCTTATGAATTATTCGTCAAGCTTTACAATTGGAACAAGGTGGAATTGCGCCCTTCTGGCCTTATAAATTGCGGTAACAGGTAACATCATGTGGTACCTGTTCATGTGGTCGTTTTTGGAAGAAAAATAATTGCATAGAATCAATTAGTCATGTGAATCGGATTAGATCTTCAGAAAGTCTTGCAGCTGTAACCTTGCTTTTAGTTACTATGTCTTCTTGGTAAGGTGAACTTGCATGTTGCTACTTGTTGCTTTACATAGTCAGTATTACCCAGTTCCACATATATGGTGCAATTCCATATTTCAGTCTTCTAAACCAGAAATGGAAAATGACCTTGATGTGAGGACACGATTATTACACTGTTTAACTGAATTTGCTTCAATTATTATGTGCATAAAACTTTATTATATGTTTTTGCTCGTTTCATTTTATAACAGATTTGATGGATCAAGCTTTGAGTTTTTTTATCAGAAGTGTGGTCATTCTGTTTTTAACATATTCTCTATTTTTATTCTGCAGCTGTTATGCCAATGCAGTGCTACAGTGCTTGTCATTTACTCCACCTCTGACTGCTTATTTGCTTCAAGGACTTCATTCTAAAGCTTGTAAGCTTTCGAACATGCTCTCCCCTTTGGATTCCTAGCAAGTACTTGTTTGGTACAGTCAGTAGGTCTTGTATTCTGCACAGTTTATTGATGAGATTTTAATGGGTCAGGTGTAAAGAAGGGATGGTGTTTCATGTGTGAGTTTGAAAGTCTAGTTTTGATGGCAAAGGAAGGGAACTCTCCTCTGCCTCCTATGGGAATCCTTTCCCAGTTAAGAAAAATTGGAAGTCAACTTGGTAATGGGAGAGAAGAAGATGCCCATGAATTTCTAAGGTGTGCCAACTCTGTACATCTCTGGAGCCTAACATACTATTCTATGCATTAGTAACAGTATTACTGTTCTTCTGGAAAAACCTTTTATTGACTTGATAAGTTAAATTGACAGGTATGCAATTGACATGATGCAATCTGTTTGCCTTACGGAAACTGGGGTTAATTCTTCGCGCTCTTTGAACGAAGAAACAACTTTAATAGGCCTTACATTTGGAGGCTACCTTCGATCAAAGGTATGTATTACTGTTATTATAAGTTTTATACAACCAAGTTTGTGTTATCTTGTCTGAGCTTGGATAATAATTTTCCTAATAGAATGTATAAATTTGATTTTGTGTTGCAGATAAAATGCACAAAGTGCCAAGGCAAGTCTGAGCGGCAGGAAAGAATGATGGATCTTACTGTAGAGATTGAGGGTGATATAGGAACCCTGGAAGAGGCTCTTCGTCGATTTACGGGTACTGAGACCTTGGATGGGGAGAACAAATACCAATGTAGCAGGTTAGTTGTCCTTTTTTTCCCTTTTCTTCTATAAATATGTTTGAACATCTATTAATTCTGGTTACAGCAAACATTATGTTTTCTTAATCAACCTTTAGGGCAATGAATTATAACTTGGTGAACCATTTTGGCAATGCGATGAATACTATATTAATTTCACATTCTGAGTAGATATTATGGGCTATAGGGCATCAAACTAGGGCTTCAAACTCTCTGTTCTATATACAAAATTGAATCATACTATTATTTTCTTCGCTTTGGCTTGATTATTCGCCAAGGTTTGGTTTAGAGTGAAGGGTACACGAAAAATGAAGTTCTTATTACAATTTTAGTTCTGGACCTTACCAAGGTTAGTTTTTTTGTCCGATTGTTATCAAATTATACTGGATGTAGTTTTTTTTTTTCTGGAGTTATTGTATTCCCCCTCTTTTCCCCCTTTTGTAGTCTGCTTATGGATGGTTACTCATTGATCTGCCCTCAGAGTTTGAACAACTATAAACAAAAAATAAATACATTTAAGTTTTTCTAATTTTATGGAATTGTTGGCTAAGATGCACTAATTTTGTTGGTGCATTTCAATATCATGTCAATCAGTTGCAAATCTTATGAGAAGGCCAAAAAGAAGTTGACAATACTGGAAGCTCCAAATATCCTTACAATTGCACTAAAGCGTTTTCAGGTAATTGAGTTATTGAAGGACGTGTTTTCAGTCTCGGGTTTTTGTAGATTCCTTTTCTTTTATCTGATGTGTTCTCCTGTAAACAGTCTGGTAAGTTTGGGAAGATCAATAAGCCTATCCGGTTTCCTGAGATCCTGGACTTGGCACCTTTTATGAGTGGTACAAGTGATAAATCGCCTATATACAGACTTTACGGGGTGGTTGTGCACTTAGATATCATGAATGCAGCATTTTCTGGTCACTACGTGTGCTATGTCAGGAATTCCCACAACAAGTGGTTCAAGGTTGATGACAGCACGGTATGTTTTTTACGAAGTTATTTCTTTAATATGGGTTGCAACTTTACTCTTTACTTTGTTGTTATTTAGCTTTTGCTTTTAGCTATCTAGTGTCTACTGTAAGTCAATGGGTTACCTGAAGGAAAATACAACGCAATGAACAAGGTTTCTCCTTCAAACTTCATTTAGTCTACATGTAAAACAAGAAACCGTAGCCCACAAGGATGACAAAAAATGAACTGTCCCACAAATGGTCAACCTCCTTCCACGTCACCCGAAGATTTGGTTCTCTACAACTACAGGGATTTATATTAACTATGTTTGTCACCGATGAAATTTTGTTTTACCTCCAATTGTGATGATATGATGCATTATTAGGTAGCATCCAACCCTTTTAAGAATTACAACTTGAATTTCTATACTGGACCTTTCAGCGATGTCTTATCTTTTAGTCTCCAGTGTCTTGCTTATTTATTTTCATGCATAACCAGAATGTTGTTGTAATTTCATATCCTAGGACTTTTTAACTGATAATGTGTTGGCTTTGGTTGGGCAGGTAACCCCTGTGGAACTTGAAAAGGTCTTGACGAAAGGCGCTTACATGCTTCTTTATTCAAGGTGATGGATCTCTTCTGTTTTGTTTGCTCTTCTCTCTCCTATCTTTCTCTCGTATAGTTCCTTTCGTCGCTGTTTTTTGGGCTTTTGACTGAACTACCTTGCAGATGTTTGCCAAGGGCCCCGAGATTGATAAGGAACAGAATTATATCTAATGATCCCAAACATCGAGCCATTCCTTCTTGGATCGGTGGAAAGGCTACCAACTTGAAACCCAAATCTGTCTCCAGACTCTCCACACATTCGGGTGTTGACCATTCTGTACCCAATGCATATCCACCAGAGGAGCTGCGAAGGATTTTGGAAGAGGACTCATCAAGTGACAATTCTTCCCTTATCAGCAACAACTCCGACGAAAGTTCTTATAGTACTGGTAGTACTCGTTGCTCTACCAGCACCGATGACTTGTCCGATTACATATTTGGTCATTCCGGGCGTGGTTGGAGTAGATCCTGGAGAAATTTTTCGGATTCTGACACTTCTTCCACATCCTCTTCCTCACCCTCCAGTACTAAGCATTCACCCCTCTCTGATTCGAACAGGTATGCTTCAGTTTCCCCTGAAACTATTGGGAGTAGCAAGCCAGTAGATTCGTTTGGCGCAGCGACGGTTACTTTTTTGCACTCTGACACCACTAAACAATGTAGAAAGTTAGCAAGTAGTAGTAGTAGAAATAGGGAAACCGGCACGGAGAGATTAGGACCCGACTCTTTAGGGGATGTAAAATTTAGAAAATCAATAGTAGAGAAAGAACGGTAAACATTTGATTCTCGTATATTTTATGTTTGAAAGCGGTAAATAAAAGAGATGGAGGCCGTGGCCTTTTTTCCGGTTACCCTGTTCAAGTCTAATATTATTAACACAACCATCTTAAAGCTTCGACGAAGATATGGTGCGTGAGTGTGAACTTTTAGCCGTTGATGCAAATGAGTTTCACAATGTTTAATTGTGCGTAGGCGACTACAGGTAGAGAAGTAGAAGTCATTGCTTCGTTCATGTCGTAATTTTAGTTTATGGGGATCAAAATTTGTGTTGAAGTTAACAAAAGATGGCGGAATTCGTTCAGCGTTTGAGTAAAAGCCTCTCTTGTAATGCAAATAGGAAATAGTGCAACCGGACGAAAACTAAATAGAAGATTTCAAGGTCTGATTTTCGTTTATGGAGAGTTTGATACCTAAATATGACTAACTCATCATATGTCACATGACACATGATAACAACATACGACATCAAACAAAAACAAGGCGGGTACAAGTAGGGGTGGGTCAAGTACAATTATCGTCCTAAAAATCTCGTACCAATTTTTGTATCAAACTTTCAGTATACCGAAGTTCGGTATTACCAAATAATTTGGTTGACATGGTATGATAATAGTAATTGTCACTTTGTTTTGGGACAAAATCTAATTTTGTTTTTGTAACTCACTTCAAGGGAAAAACTTTTTTTTCTTTTTTTTTTTCTTATACCTTTATCTCATACATTGTAGCCTAAATTCATTTATTATTCATCATTCACAATTCACGCACACAATAATTCAAATGATATGCATCAAGATTCATGATGAAAATTAAGCCTACAATCCAAATAGAAGTTATGAACCAAAACAAATAGAAGTTAACAATCCAAATAGAAGCTAAAGTTTCAAACCAAATGAAATTGGAACTAAACTTCAAAAAGTAAAATTCATTCATCAATCCTTCAAGCTTGAGATGCCAAAGCTTTTGGAGAAGGCATTGAATTTGTAGAAGATTGAGCTTGTGTCAAGACTACATTACAAGCAAGGAAAACATATTAGTAGCAAGAAGAATTAAAGTTGAAAACCATTTAATGACAAATTTACCAAAAAAATTAAAACATATCATACTTGTTTCCACTTCTCCCATTTCTTTGTAAAATTGACGCATATCTCTCGTTGGTTCCTTGTAGAAGTTTACTTCATCCGTCCTAAGCCAATCACTAGTACACACTAGTGTTTCTACCATTTTAGGAGTCAATGATGCCCTAAAAGGGTCCACAACCCTTCTCCCTAGGCTAAATGCATTTTCACTAGCAACAGTAATAGTGGGGGTTGCAAAGATATCCTTAGCTATTTGTGAAAGAATTGGGAACTTTATTGTGTTTGATTTCCACCAACTCAAGAGATCAAAGTCACCAACACCAATGCTAATAAGTAGGGTTTTATTTTCAAATTATTGGAATATTATAAATATATATATTATAAATATGTGTTATATAATTATATATTATATAATTTATAAATTATATATTATATTATATTTTACGGTACTATAATACCATGGTAATGGTATCCATTACTAATACCGTATCAAGAAATTTCAGTACGATACAATATCGTACCATTACCAATTGACATAAAAAATTTGGCATAAAAGCGGTATGACATGGTTGATACGCCAATTTGGCAAAAAAATCCACCCCTAGGTAATGAGTATAACCTTGGAAGAAAAACTTCGGGTGGGACTTTTGTGGCAAATATTATCTAGTTAAAATAGAACATGTGTTACAAAGTGTGAATGTTCCCAAACAAACATTCGTAGTGCGAACGTCACCCCGAAAAAAAGGCTTATCTGCAATTGAGTCAAGATTGAAGGCGAACCAAAAATAGAAAGAAAAAAAAAAGTAGTCAAGAGTGAAGGCCAACCAAAAATAGAAAAAGAAAGTGGAGGCTGTCGGATTTTAGTAAAAGTGAGAAGTTGGGGCATATAAATGTTGACCGGAAAGTCAACTATTACTCACGGCACGTGATCGTTGGCGGGGAATTTGAACGTTGAAGGAAGACAAACCGAATCGAATCACTCCAAATAAACGGCCCACACGTTACAGACCTAGCCCATATATGCATACTTACAGACCTTGGTCCACATCATCCTCTCCAAGTTGAGATTCAGAATAACTTATACGGCAAGGATAACATCTCACGTGATATTTCGTGTCAATAAAATTGAAATAATGAACGAAAACTTACATAAGTTTTATTTTACTTGCACAAAATGATACTGTGATATAACAATATACCGATGTCATATAAGTTCTTTCTTCTTTAAGTTTCAAATTCAAAGATCAAACCAAAAGCGCTGTCAGCACCAATGATGACAGCCTTTAGACCCTCATGCCAAGTTGCACCAAACCCATGCCCTATTCCCATCCACTTGTTTGGGTGGACCCCGTCGTCTTGAATTTGGCCTACGTTTAAGCCACTTGGATTTGGTGGTTTTTGGTTGGGGATAGATAAGAGTGGAATCATCCAAATTCTTTTGTCAAGTTGAAATTAATGTGTGCTCATCGGCTTGAACTTAGTTCCCAGTTGAACATGGATAGGTGTGTTTTATTATTTTCTACATAGTTTGGAGTACTACTCTCGGTTCTTTAAAAGCATAAAATATCAAATCGATCGCATTACTAATTCTCTCGGCAAAGAGTTGCTTGATTTTATTTAGGACGCTCTTTAGGCAATAACAAGATCTAAGTCTTAATGTTGTTAGACTATTAATTACTATGCAGTAATATCAAGGGATAAATAGCAGACCAAAGGGAATAAGAGGAATAGATTTCACATTTGAATGATTTGTCTGGAGGAATGAACTATACTTTTATAGATACTCTTTGCTGAGAGTTGTGAGATTTTTTTAAATGGTCTATCTTTTCATGATAAGACCAAGGACGGAGCTAGGATTTTTTTTCTTCGGTGGTCTAGCTGAAATTAGTACCATAAAATCATATCTTCATTTTTCTGCCTATATAAATATAATAATCAACATGAAACAACAACAGTAGAATATATATAAACTATTCTCAAAATCGTAACCCTAACTGACTAGATAAATAATTAACCTACTAATTAAACCAAGAATAAGTAAATAAAGAGATTAAGATCATACCAAAGGTGGCACTTATTGAAAAATCTCAATAGAAAGTAAGGAAATTGCAGAGATATGAATTTAATGGTGGATTCAAACAATTAAAGCATGCGTTCACAAAAATCCTTCCCGGACTACGCCCCTACAACCCACCTTAGTCATAAATCTTATCACACCCGTTGATTATACGTATATCCATATACCAATCTTATAATGCGCCTCTGTACATTAAATACACATATAGTAAAACCAACATCATCATAATTATATTCCAACAATTTAGTGACTTTTGTATTTCAGCTTGATTTTGAATTCCATTTGCCTTTTTTTTTCCAGAAACAAAGTACGTACGAGTGGATATAAAGTCCCGATCGATATTTGATAATTTGATACTGGGCGGTATATATGTTGGAAGAATCAATCTAATTAATTACATATAAATTACTTGAGAAGGGTATTGTTTGTTAATATCCAGCTAAAAAAGAATTCAGTTGAAGAGTCATGCATGCAACCAAATTTCATGGGCAAAGCATATAGCAAGCATCCATGCATGCATGCAGGCACCGCGCCTGAATATATGTGGATATGTACACGGTTTAGCTTTTCCACGGAAACTGAAAGTCATGAAAAAAGTTAGACAGCCGTACACACCGCAAGTATCCCTTGTGTTACGGCGATGTCCAAGAAAGCAGCAACAATGTTCTCATTTTTCTTTTCGGCTGAAAGATTGCTGTCCGACGATCTCTTTCCGTATGCTAGCTCATGCTTTTCATCAACCTCGCCACGCATTGCATCTCTTGAGAGTTAATGTATCTCTCGTTGATGGAATGAAAGGCCTTATATGAATTTATAAGTTGAGTTGCTTTTTAATTAGTTTTATAGTAGAATTTCAACTATTTTTATGACATCAGAACATGTTGTCCCGCGTGTGAAGCCTAACGTCTACATGTGCTCCACGTCATCCAATTTATAATGTTTACGTGTTAGACTTGAAAATTAGCTATATGTGAGGGGGAATGCTGAAAATAAATCTCACATAAATGAAAGGAATGATCTTGCATGAACTTAAAAATAAGTTAAAGCACTCACTCTATTACCGTTTAATTTTAGGAAAAATTAGTATTTGGTTCCTAGTTTCTAATGTTCATTGATTGAGACGTTATCACTTTTTAGATTTTGATCAAAGTTCCTAGTATTAATGTATCAATGAATTACATGTCAGTTACATAATTTTTTAAAATAAAAATTAGTAATTGATTTAGGGTTTTAATACTCACATCTTTATTAAACTCCTAATTAATTTTCAAAATATAAAAAAATAAAATTAGAATAAATTTTTGCACATTAGTTTTTTTTTTAATTTCAAAATTTCATAAAAAAAAAATTCAATTTTTTAATCTTATGTGTACCCATTCATATACCAAATTGTTATCTGTAAAATGTACCTTTTTTAATATAAATTGAACCTATTTGTTCATATAAAATTCATTCAATCTTTTTTCTATTCCATTTTTTAAACTTATATGGATACATTCTATTTGGTTGATTTGAGAATGTATCCATGCCAAGTTTAATAGAAGAAATTTAATAATGTTATTAAGCCTAATATATATATATATATATATATATATATTGTGAAAAATGTACCCATGTTTTGGTGCAATAATTTTTTGTTTAGTTTTGATGAACGTATCCATGTATATGTATAATCTATTGGAGAGTATAATTTATCTATAATATTTTTTTTATCCCATAAATTGTGGATTTTATTTAAAAAATCTCATTAATATAAATAACTAAAAAAAAATATTAATTTAAAATTATAATAACTTACATAGAAATACATTATTACATTAATGTCAAGAATTTTGATCAAAACTGAAATCCACAAAAATTTCAATAAAAAAATATTATTAATTAAGGACCGTCAAAGGCATAATTTATGAATAAAATATTATCCCAATTTTATAATAAAAGATTAACTTCTTTATGAATCCATTCAACGACTCATTTTTCTTTTTCTTTGAGAAGGCCAGTCAAAGGCATAATTTATTATCCCATTCATAGTAGGGTCACCCTTTGACCCGTGTTTATGTATGCCCCTGACCCGATGAGCAATTTGAATATACATATTGAAGTACAATGACTAAAATACCACGTGCATATTATATTGTCGGTGCCGCGGAATGTGGAATTTATATTTATTTGAACGAAGTGCCGATTTAATATTTGAATTATCATTTTAGTAAAAATTAGATCTTTGATTTATTTTTTCAGTAAAATAAGTTCTTAAAGTCATTAAAAATTACTAATATCATCCATATTATTATATTTAATGCTATTCTATCAATTTTTTTATCAACTTAAGTCACTTGATATACTTTAGTGTGTAATACCGCTATTTTTTCGCTTATAAACCCTTAACATTTCATTAGGTTGCGAATCTAACATCTAATTTACCTTCCATTTTTTACACTATTTCTTATGAAAAACTATCAATTTACCCTCCAAAGTTAATTCCATACACTATTTCTTTATGAAAAACTACCAATCTATCCTCCGTGTGTATCACATGCAAGTAATGTGACTTAAATTAATGGGAAATTGAATATAGTAGCTTTGAATATAATATTAGAGATGTAATTGGCATATTTTTTTTAATTTAAGGATTGATTTTTTCTAAAAAAGTAATTTAAAGACCTAATTTTCACTAAAGTGATAATTTAGTAACTAAATTAACCGTTTGCGCTATTCATTTTATTATGAATTAACAACAATATAATACATTCTCTGCAATAAGAAAATGAAATTTTTAATACATTCTTTGTAATAAATAAATTTTTTTAATAAATTCTATGTAATAAGATGGAATTATATATGATGCCACGTGTACCAAGTTACATTTTTTAACAATTGTTGGAACTGCATGCACTGTGGTAACCCAATCAAATAAGTCCTAATCAGCTAAAAAAAATTAAAATACAAGTAGCAAAAAGAAATAGATCAACATCTTTTACTCAGGCTAGTCGCCACATTTTATTTTTATTTCATTGCAAAATTTGGTTTGTTATAACTAAAATAAAAAGGATGACTAAGCAACTAGAAAAAAAATGCAAAAGAAAAAGAAATAATGGGCTTGGACCCAAACTGACCGAACTAAACATGATTTGGTTTCATTAGAGGTTTTAGAGCATTTTCAAACGAGTTAGCAAATTTTTTTTTTTTAATTGTTATTTGTTAACTTATTTGACGCTTTTAGACTATCTTAAAAATTTGTCACCCAAACTACTTTAAAATATTAATCTAATAACTTTCTCTTATCTTTTGAAACCCAAATTTTAATATTCAAAATCTTTACCAAACAAATTTTTTCAATAAAATATATTGCGGAACTCAACTTGTTAACTTGAACAAGTGGCATTTGGCCTTGTAATATACAAGGTCAATTTCTAATTTTTCAATTTGCTAATTGGGTTGCTACTTTTGTTGGAGATACGTTTTTTCTTAGTACCATAACAAATTTAACTTTACTATCCAACTACTACCTCGCTTGGAGATGCTCTTAGGTAAAACTAACAAACCAATTTGTTTCCCATTTACTACAAAAAAAGTGCAATAGTCACCAATAGACAATATTGGAAAATAATTGCAACGAGTAAAAAAAATTTGAGTTTGTGTAGAAAGTGTCATTTTGGCGCTGTTTGTGTTAACAGTGACAACAAATAGTAGCAACCATTCAGCACTACTGTCTGATAGTATTCCTCTTCACTTGAAAGTGAGAGGTCTTAGGTTCGAATCTCGTGGATGGTGAATTCGATATCAAATTAGATTTCCCATTGTGTGACTTAGCCGAACTTCTCTTTCTCTTAGTGTAAAAATGTCGATATACTAAATATAAATACAAAATAGTAGTAAAGGGTCCCTTTTTACACCAACGCCCACATCTTTTACGCTTTGCCACTACTAACACTATTCTTACTTCAACAATAACTACCATGAATTACTAATTGCTATTTTTGTTAGTGGTAGGGCTTAATACTTTATGAACTGAACAATGAAATCGAATTGAATCAAACTTCTGAAACCAAAAATTACCGAATTGAAATTTATTATATTAAATATATTTTAGTGTATTTGGTTGAGATTAATCTCAACCATTGATTCCTAAAGCCAAATTTATTAAGTCATTCTTTCTCTTCTATCTCGACTCACCCTCTCCCTATCTCTCAACTCACTCTCTCTCTCCCCCTCCCTCTTGACTCATTCTCTCTCTCATTCCTCTCGACATCATCAGCGCTCAGCAACGACTCACCTTAGTCTCACTCTCAGTCTATCTCCTTTAGCTTAAGTCAAGGTAAAATTCTTGTAATCTCTTTGTAATTGCAAGTTGCTTTCTATTTCAGGTTTCAACTTGAACTTAAACTTTGGTGTTATGCCATTTAAATTTTGAAGTTAAGATAAAATTTGGCACTCAACTTCGAACCCTCAAATTCTCATAAAAATTACACCAAAATTTGTACTCAAAGTCACTTATATATGGGCTAAAAATGGGAGATCCGAAAACAGTTGGTCTAACAAACAAAGCTTGATCCAATTTTTCAGTTTACCAAACCAAAAGGAAACCAATCCAATTTTTCGGGTTACCGAAAATTTCAATTTCATTTGTTTTTGGTTTGACATTTTCGGTTTCCGAAAAATTGGATACGGCTTAATTATTCAACATCGGTGATCTCGTTAATTTTATTGTTCATATGAATCTAGAAAATACAATGTTCCACACATCAATTTCATCACTCAATAATCTAGAATTAGGGACACAATTAATCACGTTTTACAAAATGCATTTGTATATTACAGACTTCGAGTTCAAGGCAACAATAGAGACCCAAAGCCAGAAAAAAAAAAAAAAACGAAAAAAAACAAAACTAAAAACAAAAAAGTCCACAGATAAAAGAAAGTCAAGTAGAAATGAACACACTGAGTCCATCGATTAGCTTTAGCACCGAAAAAATGAACACAGTGAGTCCATCGATTGTTGGCTGCTGATCATAACGATCGCAGAAATCATTAAGATCATTAATCAAAAGTTAAGTTGGCAGGAAAACATGATTAATTCTTAGAATAAACAAGAGGGTTTGAAATTAAGGGAATAAAAGACTACTAATAGTCAAGAAAATTGGGCGCCTGCACGGCTAGTTAATTATATATATGATGACTTATATGCAAATTAACATAATCTTAGATAGCTTTATTCTCTACTAATCCATCCAAGTCCAACGCAATGGAAACAGAATAGTTATAAATAAAAGAAAATTTGGGTTTTGGCAAAATAATTCTCCAAAATTTGGTGGGATTAGACGAAAAATTGATCACTTGTCCTTGCTGATATTAGGTGAAATTGTTGAAATGTGGACATTGGTTGTCTCTATGAGAAAAGAAGAGTTTAAATATCATAACCTCATGTCAATTAATACCAAGGTTTTTTTGTAATTTATTAATTAGGGACAATATTGATATTGTTGGAACCCTTGGTTTGTACTATGTCTAGACAATACTTGCATTTAATCTTTATCATTGATTTTTTAATAACTGAATTGTTCATTTAAATATGTTACTTAGTACCAACAACATTATTGTTTAATTTCATGATCATCTTTCAAGATCATTTCTACAAAAAATAATCAAAACATAAATCATTTAATTATCATGTATGTATCAAATAATTGAATTGTTTATTTAAATATGTTACTTAGTACCAACACCATCTATAACATCCCACATCGTCAAGGGAATGGATCATGTAAGCCTTATATGTATATTCTCATCTCTACCTAGCACGAGGTCTTTTGGGAGCTCACTGGCTTCGAATTCTGTAAGAACTCCGAAGTTAAGCGAGTTCACGCGAGAGTAATCCCAGGATGGGTGATCCCCTGGAAAGTTCTCATATGAGTTCCCATAAACAAAACCGTGACGGCATGGTCGGGGCCCAAAGCTGACAATATCGTGCTATGGTGAAGTAGAGCCCGGAATGTGATGGAGGCCCGGACCGGGATGTGTCACCATCTATTTGTTCAACCAATATAAATAATTATCAAGAAATGACAATATTCTGATTATAAAAGTTGAAAAAAATGAATAAGTAGAAATATGATATTAATTGCAAGGGGTGAGTAAGGTGGTGCGCCCCATGAGATGTATGCAAATATTTTCCTATCATAAATTTCATATTTGACAATTGAAATCTTTGTAAACGAATTCAAATTTCAATGCACTTGCAATATCATCACGGCGAGTCGACGAGTATGAATCAACATAGTGACATGATACAACAATTTCACCTTAAGTTATTTTTCAAATTTCAATACTACTACGGGTTCGTTTGAAATACTTGGAGCGCTTTTAGATATAATATTTTTTGTTTTAAAAGCACTTTAAATGCTTATTTTTAGAATTCACTTACGTTTTTACTAAAAATTGGTTTCAAAAATATTTTTACAAAAAACGTTTTGATCATTTTAAAATCACTTTCACATGAATGCATATGGCCGTAGGCCATAGTCAACAGATTGCATGAAAGCAATTGTCCAACACACTATAGTTTTTTTATTAAGCTTTATTATTCAAAGCTTTAAAGTTGGAACTCCTACTAGCTATAAAATACTACAAATTTTACAAATTATTATTACTAATAATCTTTTTGGTTTTTGACCCATTAATTTTTGTTGTAGTTGGACCGTTATAAATTATGACACTAAGATGCCATAATCCCTAATACACCACCTAAAAAACTCACACATAATTCAATTATATTGGAACACATATAGCCGTTAAGTTTGAGCACGACACATGTTCTCATATTGTGATAAAGTTTACTCTGAAATGAGCCCTTAATGTACTTTTAGTACATCCAATTTCTTATCACTTGCACATTCGGCATCAAATCCATCCACATTACCTACACATTCGGTATCAAATGGATCCACATTAGCCATATCTAACTCTCCAATATAATAAACTGTAAGCCAAAAATCAATTTATTTCATATAAATAACATTAAATCAGAAAAATGATGGTAGACAAAAATAAAAAAATAAAAAAAAATTATAAATGGTAATTGCCGCTTGCTACTCAAACTCTCTCAAGTTCTTTTTTTCTCTCTAGTAACCAATTTCTTGACATGAAATGTTTTTGAAATCATAACATCTAAAGTCAATCATGATAAAAAAAAACCAACATTTAATTAACTATTAGTTTAACGAGATTTCTCTTCTCATTGTTAGAAAAATCTATAGAAGAGATTTCAAAAGAAATCTCCCGATTCAGTTCTGTGAAACTCGAGCACAAATCGACTGGCTTTTTCCTAATTGGAATTGCCAATGTATAATTTGTGAATACAAACATTTCAAGACACACATAAATGTTGGATATATGTCAACAATATGTGATAAACTTAAATATGCTAATAATAAATGTGAATAAATATATTACATAGAATAAACAAAATGAAATAATATTTAAGCAGATAAACAGAAGATCGAGGCTTGCGTACCACAAGGTCCTTGAAACAGAAATTTTGTCCCTACTCAATGCTTGTAGTTCTATGGACGTTTGCTTCACTAGGATTCAACGATCTAAGTTAGAATTCCTGCACCGGAAAACTAGACTTCTAGCGAATTTCTTTGTGGTACTCTCAGTATGCTTGGTATATAAAGATTAATGATTTTCAGTGAATTGAATGATATGTAGATGCATGTATTTATAGTGAGCATATGTCTGTTCGCAATAGACATGTTTTTGGGAGGCGACTGTTCAACGCAAAGGGTGTGTTGCTCCATCTGTTTCTCAAATATTTTCATACGTTCTCAGACTTCATCTGAAAAGATGAGTCTGTTCATATAAAAAATAATTTAATTAAATTCAAAAATAATTAAAAATAATTAATTAAAGAATTTAAGCTTCAGAGCCCCAAGCCTATCTTTTGATAATTAATTATATATGTTAATTATTAATTAATTATCAATTAATTAGTACACCCCAAAGCCTAACTCCAAGGTTAAACTCAATTTCTTTCTCTATGGTCCTTCACTCCAATCACTATCTATAAAGGACAAAGCCTTGTAAAGTGAGGAATCCTTTTGGGAATGAGTGCATTTTTGCTCACCACCCAATTTATTACCATTAGATGATTTTGAATTTTGAGATTTGTACTTATCTACTACACGAATCTTGAAATTCAAACTCATCTAACGGTGATGAATAAGGTGGTGAGCATACACCGCACTAAATGATGGTGAGCAAAAATGCTCATTTTGACAATGACCAATGTGAAATAATAAAATTTCTGTTCAAAATTTCTAATAATACCCCACATTTGAATTGAAATTTCATTCAAAATCCAACAATAAAAACGTCATGGACAATATGAGTCGCCCACGTTCAATTATTTCATGTGATCAGTTCAAGCAGAAAGTATTGAAGATTCCACACTGATTTGCACTTTTGCAACAGCTGCAAAACATGACATGAAATAAAGTGGTTCTAACTTCTGTTTTCTTCTTCTTCTTCTTCCAAGAATGAAGAAACATAAAAGAAAACGTGAAATATTATGGTTTTTGTGAGGCTCGGGAAGAGCCAGCATGCTTTGGCTTTCATTATGTTGCTTTTTCCCATCAAGGAAAGGATGGGGAGCACAGTAAAATGGTGACAAACCACAAAGTACGCACACATATTTGACTGAAAAAAAAAACCAATATGGAGAAAATATAAAGTCATAGGAGAAGGCACTATTTCATATGGTATGTCTTCAATTTGAATTTTGATGTTGATGAATTGCAAGATAATGGATAGAGAGGTTGAAATGCTTTTATGGATATATCAAACCTTAAAAAAGATGGATTATCGTGGCAAAACTACCAGCTGATCTCATTTTCTTAAGAAAAAATCACTCATAAATAATTAGATATAATCCTTAAATATAATTACAACACATCTGATCGTGAATCGATAATTATACTAATTCATGACGTAGTGACCAAGTTCTACAAGTTCATGGCACAGTAGATTTAATCATCGTGTCGTCTTGTGTCAATATAAATTTTTGTAAAGAAAAATTTGTACAAATTGTTCTATAGGTGATACGGAACATCACAATAGGTTATGTTCTTCTTTTAAGAGTTCTCTTTAAACAGAATAACTCCTAAACGTATGCAACGTTTCTTTGAGATTCACTATTAACATGGTCTTATACTATTCATGAAGAGACCATTTAAGTAACGGAAGCATTTTTCCTCATCACTATAACTATAATGTAAGCTCATTATACATCTCGTTACGATGAGATGTGTGATGGTGAGAAAAATGCTCCTTTAAGTAGCTGTTGGATAAAAGAAAGTGCGTGTATGAAAAGGAACCGACTGGACTGGCAAATGACAAACCCTAAGCCACGTTTCATCACTGTCATACACTCTATCCAAATCCAGAATCTAGAAAAATTCAAAGAAAAAAAAAATCAGGCATTATCTTTGATGAGCCAGTGGTGCTTCTGCTTCTGCAGAAAGCCAGAGCAGAAAACAGCTAAGCATCGGAATCAAATAGTGTACTCCCACCCATAGGAAACTCATCCTTCCCATCAAGCCATTGAGCAATCAGCTCTAAACTTCAAGCAATCAAAAGCCACAAACCGCCAATACCTCTCCCTCTCTCTCTCCAAAACCAATCAAAAGCCAAAAAGAACAGCACTTTTGAATTTCGACTTCGACTTTTGACATCGCCCAAGAGGCAAGAGGCAAAGAGCCGGTCCAGACCCCATTAAAGACCACCAACAACCCGCCGTCCCCCCCCCCCCCCCCCCCCCCCAAAGGCTCAAAGCAGCTGAAAACTTATAACTTACATTTGACCGTAACATAACTGCCACATTCATTAACTACCATACTGAAAACACTAGTGTATTGCACTCTAAAACAGTCATCGAAAAATATTAACACTCTAAAATAGTCATGTTTTACGTTTTCCGTTTCAGTTTTCATTTGAAAACTACAAGAGAAGCATGAAGGATAATTATTTTAGAGTGTCAACAACCACTCACTAATTTATAACTTACATTTGACAAAATTACAGAACCAAATAGTAATTAATTAATAACAAAAACAGCTTCAAAATTCACATAAAATTCCTGCATGGTTTGATATCCCCCTTCAAAATTTAAATCAAACACTAACAGATAATCATCTAAACAATAACTAAAATCACATAGAATAACAAGAGTAATTAGCACTCTAAAATAGTTATAAATAACTGTAATTAACACTTTACAATAATCATGCTTCAGGTTTCACGTTTCAAATTAGGAGAGAAGCGCGAACAATGACTAATGATCAGTGTCAATAACAGCTCCTTAACTATTTCTATTATAAACAGGTGACAAAATAAGAGTACCAAATGATAATTAATTAATAGGAAAAACAGCTTTCTAAATTCTAACGTCACATTAAAATCCTGCATGAAAACACACAACCAAAATCGCATAGAATACCAACGGTAATTCACATAGAAATTAAACAAGAAATTTAAAATGTAAAGTACCCAAAGTTACAAAAAAAAACAATAAAAGTAGCTTCTCGTTTCTTAATTCACAGTAACTAGAGACAGAATACAAAAAAGGCGAATAAGAGAGACATCAAGGTTCTCAGTAAGGCGGTGGAGGCGGTGGTTGCCTTGCAGTTGGAACCCATATTACATCAGTAGGCAAGTGACCGCTGTACATGGTCATCCCACACGTTTGTGACGGCTGCGGCGCGTGTCCCCCACTCTCTGCTGCACCCGCAGAAACCTGCGGCGAATGACCCTCACCCTCACCCGAGTTCCTGACCACCTCGTCTTCCACGGGGAGCCGATGGTAAGAAGGATTGGTAAACGACGCGGCGACTAGGTAAACGGTTCCTGCGGCTATTAGGGCTCCGGCCACGAGGCCCCCGACGATCTGGCCCTGCGGGCCCGCCAGAGAGATGGTGAAGCCGCTGGGGTTGGAGACGGGGCAAGACGGCAACGATTGGGAGAGGAAAGTAGCGGATATGGAGAGGATGTCGAAACGGCCGTGAAAAGTTACGGTGGCGCCTGGCGTAGTTGACGGCTGGCGAAGGGTGACGTTTGCCACGGTTCCGGAGCCGGTGAGAACGCAGAGCCCAATATTTTTGCTAGAGCAGAAGCGGGAGACTGCTTCGACGACGTCGTTTCCGGAGTGCACTTCGAGAATGTAGGGGCTCATTGGAGGCTCAGAATCGCGAGTTATGATGACGGGGGGCTTGGGTTTGTTTTTGGAGCCAGGTGGGCGGCCTCGGGGCCGTCGGATGACTTCAATGGTGGCGCCATCGGCAGATGGGTTGTTGATGTTGTTGGGGTCGGAGGAGGAGTTGGGGTGGGGATTGTGGGGAGATGGGTTGGTGGTGGTGATGGTGGCTGTGCCGCTGCTGGTTCGGCTGGTGTCTTCTTCTTCGGAGGTTTGGGATTCGCGGAGGGGGATGACTTGGAAGGGGCTGGAGAATTGGTGGGCGTGGTGGTGTAAGTGTTGGTGGTGGGGGTTTTGTTGGTTTGGGTGGTGAAGCTTGGAGAAGATGTTTTGGGAGTCACTCTTGCTGTCAACATACTCACCTCTCATATTTGTTTATCCTTCCTCTCTCTTTCTTTTTTATTTTTGGGATTTATTGGGTTTTTGGGGAGAGAAATGAATAAAATAAAGAGGAAGGAGAGGGAGGATTTAGGGGGTTATGAAGTTGATGGGGAGGGGGCAGGAGGAGGAGGAAGTGGAAGAGAGATGGGGTGAGGTGGTGTTTGGATTTATTTATAATAAATATATGGGATGAGGATGAAATGTTATGATATGGATATGGCTATGCATGCAGTGCAGACTGTAGAGACTAGAGAGAGCGAGAGAGAGAGAGAGAGGAGAGAGGAGAGAGAGAGAGAGGGGGTGGTGGGTGAGCTTGGAAACCAAGTAAAGACCAATGGTGCCGCTGTTTGGGTAGGGTCCACACATCACAGAGAGAGAGAGAGAGAGAGAGAGAGAGAGAGAGAGAGAGCAGTCATTCAGGAAAATGAAAAGAGAATGGGTATTGGTTTAGCTCAAGGTGTCTGGCACCGCCTTACTATTCTTTTGTTCAAAGTTAGAGAGAGAGAGTGAGAGAGAGAGAGAGGAGTGATTGAGGGCCTTCCTTCCCGACCGAACGGATTGAAAGCGACTGGCGTTGATGCTTATGGTTTTGGGCAATGGGGGATGCCTTTCAGTCTCTCTCTCTCTCTCACTAGTTACGTTACAATTAGCATTAGCCAACTTCCTACTAGGTTGTTTTTCTCATGCTCAGTAATTTTCAACACTGACTATTATTCGTTATCTTTTGAAAATCGGATTAAATAACAAAAACAACAAACTTAATTAAACAAAATTCGTATATTTTTTTCTTTAAAATATTACTATATAATGAAAGATAAGACATAATTTTCCTTGTGAAAAGAGATACCAGCGTTATATGGAATAACGTATAGTTGTGCATATTTGATTTTAAATTTTATTATTTATCAAAAAAGATTAACATATGAATCATCACATGACATGAGGTCATGAGCAGTTTAAGAATAAAAAATACGGCGGATTGTGATTCAATTTTTTAAAATATTATTTTTTACATTTAACCTCAACTATTTCTTTTCCATCTCTTCTAGTACAAGGTTGTACAATAATAGTTACTGTATTTAGAAAGTGCAGGAAGATAGAAGAAGCCTAACGGAACCTCTACAAAAACCTTTGTTAGATAAGAAGTCAACGAGAAGGCTACTTATAGCCGTTCTGTTGACTAGGATATACCCCTCTACTTGAATTGCACATTTGCGGGATAAAATGGCTTACAATTTTGGCCTGGAGATGGCTTGACACATAGTTGTAGAGATCGTCGTGTAAAATAGACACACATAAAGTAACCATATAACATGATACATGGCCATGTACAAATAGAAATAAATAAGAAATAATCCGCCATTATGGGATAATATTTTGGATGAAAATAATATCGTTATTAAGAAAAATCCTTCCAGAAGAATGACACGTTTTAAATCTCTCTCAATTCACTTACTTTGACTCCAAGATTTCTTCACCCTAAAGCACACAAAGATTGAAAATTAAGAAAGAGATGACATGAGACTCAAAGTTCATGTCATGACATGAGACTCAAAGTTCATGTGCTAAATTGGAGCTTCAAAGGGATGGAAGCATGCTTTAAGCCTTGATCAAATTGGAACTTTGGATTTGTCACTTTCCCAAATCAGAAAAGATTGGTGTTACTTTTTTCGCCAATTTTAAATACAATTCGAATGTATAAGCAAAACAACAAATTAGGTCGACCACACTGCCTCTGTCATGGGCCAAGACTTGTCCTTCCTATCCTATTTTGGAATATAAATTAGTTGTCTTCCGAATTATTGGATATTTTGCTTAATTAAATACTTGTATTTATTTTCTTTGGAAGAAAAATGTATGGACCATGGAGAACATTCTCGTGTCCATCGCCATCAAGGTTTAATATCTAACACCATCTCGCTTGACATTATTTTGCTTATATAAAACCTAAATCTTGTTTAGACTGCTCACACAACGAGAGAATAATTTGTATTTTTTTCATCACCAGAAATTGAATCCATTGCTAAGAAGGCATTTACCCCAGCTCTTACCAAACTCTTACACAATCGACAAGTTGCTAGCTTCAACTCGGTTGAATAAGAATTAATGATTACCTTACCTATGTTGTTCATTTCTTATTCATTCAGGACGCTCGGATGAAAAACCGGTAAATGTATACCATCATAGTAACATTTTATGTCGAGACATGTGATACAAAGATATATGTTAGTTCCTCTCTTCTCATGTCTTTGTATTCTTAAAACATAATAACACTATAGCGGTGTCGTACTATATAAATTGTTCCCTACGACAACCAGCGACCAGCATACCTTTTTCTTTAATTTATTTGCTTGTTTGCTGGATAGTGGGGGTTGGGGAGTTGGGGTGTGGTTCAGACGACAAAGATTTGCTGCTAAACTTGCAAGTCGGTGCACCATTTTAGAAGAGCATCCGTATCGGCATGCAGTAGTTGCACATGAAGACAACCGACAAACATATACCAATGGCATTCCTTTGCTCGCAAGCTTTTACATATGCACACCAGCTGCCATTGCTATTTGGCATGCTCACCATGGACTCAAACTAAAGCAACACTACTGCCATCTTTGGTTTTTAATTTGGGTAAATTACACAAAACTACCTCAACTATGGGTCAAACGACATTTTCATACCTCATCTTTTAAAAATGACAATGTCATACCTAATCTTACGAATTTGGTCCAATGTCAAACCTCCGTCAGTTTTTCTGTTAAGTGCTGACGTGGTTAGAGAGGGAACCCACTCACTAATCCAACTGGATTAAAAATTAATTAAATATATTTTTTATAATTAAATATTAAAAATTTAAAAATAAAATTATTTTTTTATCTAAAATTGTGGGATCCACCCTCTCTCTCTCTCCCCCCTCTCTCTCACCTCTCTCTTCTCTCTCTCCTCCTCTCTCTGGGCACCTGCATCCCCAAAATCCCAAAACCCAGAAACCTTTCCCACCCATTTCCCCCAACCTTCCTTCACCACCAAAATCAGAACCCACTTTTCCACCGCCATCCTCACTTGCCAATCACCCTCTTCGATGCCAAGGAGGTCGACGATGGCTTCACCCGCAACTCCTCCAGCTGGTCCCTGTTCATGTACACCAAAAAAAAAAAAGACCAGTTCGTCTTCCCCACCCCCTTTTCCCCACCTGAGCCCACTCCCAAATCAGACACACACCATCTCCCCACCCCCATCTCCTCACCCGAGCCCACCCCCAAATCAGACACATTCCTTATCTCTCTCTAATCCTTAGCCCCAAATCAGAGACATTCATTCTCTTTTTCTCTCTCTCTCTCTCTCTCTCTCTCTCTAATCTCTACGATTATTTGGAGAGGTAACGCCATGGCTCACGGTGGCTACAGCAAGCGACGAGTGAACCCCGTTGAACGTCGGTCCAAGTCGACCTTGGGCCGAGAGAAGAAGCCCAAGTTTGCCACCCTCAAAAACCAGATACGCTCCATCGAGTGCATGCCCCGTAAGGTACTCCCTCACTCTTTCTTCCCAATCTCCAGCTCCTTATCTGTTATTCCATTTCGGCCTTGCTTCAATTGTGGTCGATTTTGGGGTTAGGGTTTGTGTGGTTTGTGGGTATCAATCACCTAGTTCTTCGCTAGCACCTAGTTCTTAGCTAGCCCTATTGTGTGTATATATAGAGAAAGTGTGTACAGTTGAATTTCTGAGGAATTTGAAGGAATTGGAAAATGTCCGACCTAATACCGCTTGAATTAGTATTCATTTTGTAAGATTAGAAATTTGTAGTAGGGAACTTTGTAGTGTGAAACGCGAAATGGATATTTAATGATGGATTGGGAATGCATGTTGCCTAGAGAAAGAGAGAAGAGAGAGAGGCGAGAGAGAGAGAGAGGAGAAAGAGAGGGTAGGTGGTGGAGGAAGGTTGGGGGGTGGGTGGGAAGGGTTTCTGGGTTTTGGGGATGCAGGTTGCAGGGAGAGAAAAGAGAGAGGCGAGAGAGAGAAAGAGAGAGAGAAAGGAGAAAGAGAGGGTTGGTGGTGGAGGAATGTTGGGGGGGGCGGGTGGGAAGGGTTTCTGGGTTTTGGGGATGCAGGTTGCAAGGAGAGAAAAAAGAGAGGCGAGAGAGAGAGAGAGAGAGAGAGAGAGAGAAAGGATAGATAGAGGGTGGTGGAGGTAGGTTGGGGGACCGGTGGGGAAGGATTTGTAGAGGTGGATCCCACAATTTTATACAAAAAATAATTTTATTTTTTATTTTTTATTATTTAATTATTAAAGATATATTTAATTAATTTTTAATCCAGTTGGATTAGTAAGTGGGTCCCGTCTCTAGCCACGTCAGCACTTAACAGAGAAATTAACAGAAAAACTGACGGAGGTCTAACATTGGACTAAATTCGTCAGATTAGGTACGACATTGTCATTTTTAAAAAATGAGGTATGAAAGTATTGTTCGACCCATAGTTGAGGTCGTTTTTTGTCATTTACCCTTTTAATTTCCTTTTTTGTTTTTGTTTAGAATTTGTCAACAAAAGAACCTCGATGTCAAACCCTAATTTGGTTTTTAAACAAACAATATTCAGAAAAAATGAGAAAGATCTAGGTTGTAGTTTATACACATGATTATAAACAACTAAACACAGTGAATAATGAATATGTCACTGTATAGTACTATTCATTCCAAATTCTTAAAAAATATTCAAAGAACATGTTGTATTATAATCTACATGTCATAATATGAATATACAATGATTTTATAATTTTAGCACAACGTGCTTTTCATTATATATAATCTCTCTCTTAGCCTCACTTTTCGTTTTTATTAGGATGGGGTTTAGTGGTGCATTTTAATTCTACCACTTTTTCACTACATCCAGCAACAAGCTAAGTGTCAAATCTTTTGGCTCAATTCAGGATGTCTATCGACACTTAAAACTTCGTCCGAGAAACCTCTAAATTTACTCTTAATTTCTTTGTTAGAGAATTGTAACCTTTCTAATAATTAATTGGATTTTCTTGACTCAAGTACATTGAGATGCGCCCGAAAAGGGGTATGTTATTACATCCCGGTCCGGGACGGATCACTTTCTGGGCCCGCTCTACCACCATAACACGATATTGTCCTCTTTGGGCTTACCATTCCCTCACGGTTTTGTTTTTGGAAACTCATGAGCAACTTCCCAGTGGGTCACCCATCATGGGATTGCTCTCACACGCTACTCACTTAACTTCGGAGTTCTTACGGAACCCAAAGCCAGTGAGCTCCCAAAAGGCCTCGTGCTAGGTAGAGATGGGAATATACATATAAGGATCACTCTCCTGGGCGATGTGGGATGTTACAATCCACCCCCCTTAGGGGCCCGACGCCCTCGTCAACACACCACGGCCAGGGTTAGGCTCTGATACCATATTGTCACATCCCGGCTCCGGGGAGAACCACTTCCCGGACTCGCTCCACCACCGTAGCACGATATTGTCCGCTTTGGGCTTACCATGATATTGTTCGCTTTGGGCTTACCATTCCCTCACGGTTTTGTTTTTGGGAACTCACGAGCAACTTCCCAGTGGGTCACCCATCATGGGATTGCTCTAACGCGCTACTCGCTTAACTTCGGAGTTCCTACGGAATCCGAAGCCAATGAGCTCCCAAAAGGCCTCGTGCTAGGTAGAGATGGAAATATACATATAAAGATCACCCCCTGGACGATGTGGGATGTTACATATGTTTTATTGATGGCATGGCTCCTTTCAATTGCTCTAAGCAGAGTAAGACGTAGGTCGTTTTTGGCAGCCACGATCTGACTCTTGATGTGCAGTCGGGCTCTCCTAATATTTTAGGAATACAAGGATTCAGACAAAAAATGAAAATAAAATTCCAACTTGCTTTATATCACCATACCACACGCTGAACATCCATTGCACGACATCCTTCAGAGTCAGAAGAAGATGATGTTTTTTGGGTCAATAAGAAACAGTTGTTTGTACTACTAGACTGCTAGTTGATGAGGATTTGAATTCAACAGGCATCCTTTTGGATTGTTTAATTGTTTACGTTGACTGGTTGAATTGATAAGAGTCTAGTCTCTTCGATCGCCAGTTGCAGCCAGAAGAAGCCGGTACATCCAAAATCGCCATTTAATTTGTACTTCTTTGTCTTCTTCATAAACCCTTGACAGTGTACAAGCTTTGGCTCCAACGAGACTGTCAGTTAGATCGATCCCTGATTTTTTAACTTAAGAAAAGATTCCCAACCCATTTGCAACTCCTTATGTATTGTTTCGTTTTGCAAGCGATATTGAGAGAAGGGGAACTGAACGCGTAGTCAACTAAGCTGCAAGTTATTTACACAACTCTACATTGTTTTACAGGATAAAATTAAATTCGTTACTGTGTTCTTGAGTGGCAATCCAAATCGAACCTATTCATCTCACCCTTGATAATTCTAAACGCCAATATTTTCCTCCCACTTATAAGTTTATAAGTTTATAGAAACAAAAAAAAACATCACAGCCCAAGACAATCAAAACAAAACTTCTTTAATTATGTGATTTGCTAAGATGCTCATCGTTGACTCTCGAACCTTGCGGTCGGCTCTAGACTCTGCAGACTATATATTGTTAATAGGCGCCCTCTCAACTTAATTCATTACAATCCCTCTCAAATAATTCATCACAATAATAGAAGGGTATGTGATGCCATCACTCTTATTTTTAACAAACACTATTATCTACATTAAGGGAGTGAGAGAGTGGGCTAAGCCTCCTAGCAGGTTAGCAATAATGTGGTTCAAATTTATCTTTGGCAAGAATCGAACCTAAAACCTCTCACTCTTATGAATATTTTTTTTTCAAAAAAACATTTAGGGGAGGGGAGGCTACCCTATCCTAGGGCACTATAAGTCTTACCACTTAGTACTCCTGTCTAGTGATATTCTTCTTCACTGGTAAGTGAGATGTCTTAGGTTTGATTCTCGCGAAAGGCGAATTTGAACCACATTATTGTTAACTCATTATGAGACTTAGCTTACTCCCCCACCCCTTTAGTGTAGATAATATCGTTTGTTCAATAAAAAAATAAAGGAATCTTAGCCCCTTCTTTAGTTTTACAGATCGCTCATCAAAAAAATTTATTGATAATGAAATTCAAAACTAAACTTTAACCTTTAGTGTAGATAATATTGTTTGTTCCATAAAAAAATAAAGGAGTCTTAGCCCCTTCTTTAGTTTTACAGATCGCTCATCAAAAAAATTTATTGATAATGAAATTCGAATCTAGACTTTAATCTTTAATATAGATAATATCATTTGTTTCATAAAAAAATAAAGGAGTCCTAGCCCCTTCTTTAGTTTTACAGATCGCTCATCAATGAAATTCGAATCTGAACTTTAACCTAACAAAGAAAACGATATCTAGCAACTCAATAGACCCTTGTTGGCACTCTTAAAAAACATTATTGAATACATGATGATCACGATAGTGACACTGTCCCATTGTAGCAAAAATTATTTACTAGATTAAAGTTGGTCCAAGTTAGCGGGTAAGAATATTTCCGTTCATTTTTTTCAAGCTAAAAGGACACAACTTAAATCAAACGTAAATATTTCAAAAGATGACTCCTCCTAGAAAGCTATCCTGTCCTATCCTACTAAGCCGCCTCCTAGTTCAAGGTCTATTGAGTTGGATGGGGATTCTCTTATCTCCCTTTTTCTCTCCCTTCTCTTCCCTGCTCTCACAGTTTTTTATTCTTCTCTCTTTACAAAGATAAATTCATGAACATTCAAATAGAAAGGGAGAAAAAAACAGAGAAATAATCCTTGTCCCCTTGGAAAAGAGTCGAATTTTAAAGGGTCATAAAGGTTAAAGTGGGGGCTGCTTGATTTTTGACGTAGATTACTTGCCTTAAGTAAAAAAGCAAAAGTAAAATTTAGAAGAGTCGCAAGCATCTAATCCATCAGTGTTAAAACAAGTTAATTGCACCTGCCAAATTCTAAGTTAATTCGGTGTTATCGACACATTTATTTGTATTTTATGAAATTTTTTAATTTTCAGCTGTCAGATTGAATGAATTAAAAAAGATCAACCCTTTTAAATTATGGCTTCTTTGCTTTTTCTTTAATTTTACTTGAATCATTACATAACTTTTTATAGTTTGTTAGGAATGATGGATTCCCGTATTTACCGCCTACAGTCCTAGGTACGTGAGAGATTTTCTCTTACATGCATAGTTCTAGTGGCGTCAAAGTTCTCCTTGTACAATTCTTTGAAATCTTGTTGGTTATAGAAAATCTTAACCCCCAAGTGATTCTTTTCTCTCAATGACAAAAGGAGCCACAAGAGAAAGGTGTAAGTGAGCATGCCAGTGTTGGATGCTACCAACATACAGAGAAAGTGAGTGCTGATATATGTTGCGAATTTAATTAACTTCTAAACCAAACAATTGCGCCATAAGCAGATCGATGGCTCTCTCAACGTCTCAATTTGTTGAGAGAGTTGAAGATCCTTTTTATGAGCTCTCCTATGACTTACATTGGGTGAGAAGAGGAACCTTGTTTGTTTTTTGCTTTCATAGATTGGCTGTAAATTGGCACAACGAAGCTCAACTCGTATTCTTAAGAAGAAATAGAAATTATTTGGCCCTAAACAAGCCTAATTTTCATTGCTAGCCCAAACACACCTCTCCCACAATTCTTCAACTCTTCCACATCCCTCACCTGCGAGAGCAACTTACATGGAACGAATTCATTACCACGTAGTATCCCGATTCAATAATATAGTGTCATGTGTTGAAAAACTTACACATATCATGGTTTTTGGAAACGGGACACTACGGTAGCAGTGAACTCATTCCATATGTCTTTCTCCTCATATATTTTCCTCACTACCACTAACACAAAAGATGAAAACTAGAAACCAAAAACTAAAAACAAAACCTCTGTCAACCATGGGCTAAATTATCTACAGTGGCACCTTGAATATACAGCCATGGGTTGGGTTCACGGTATAACTGTTCATCTGTGCAGGGAAACAAATAAGACAGTTTTGTTAGTTTTCATCTATTCATCTTCTTCAGTTTACTGGATCAGACGGACAAAATTGAGAAGGATGTAAGAGAAGTAAAAATAAGTGTACGAATAACACTACTCAACAAATATTGCTGCGACGGCCTACTGTAATACCATCACGTCTACATTTTACGGCTATAAGTTCAACATTTCGATATAATATCAGATGAAAACAAAAGCACTGCTGTTTATCCACCGTCGACTGTTTTTTTGGTTGTTAAGCAGACTGGAGGTTGGTGCATATAACAGACAGATACGGCAGAAGTTCATACGAAACTTACATTGTCATCACTCCCAAATGTTCTGGGCAGAATTTTCTTAAAAACAACATACTCAGACCCGGGAAAATATAAATCAAAAGTAACAAAAACTCTTACTGGTTGCAATTTGAGTGCATTTGTACAGTTAATAAACAGCCAATCCACAAGGAGCAATTCAATGAATGAATAGTCCAGCTCAAAAAAATTCAGTGATACAACCTAAATGTTCGTCGAGAAATGAAATCACTGAAATCCGAACCCACCGAAAAAACAATAGAGAGAGAGAGGGTTTCATTAGACATCTTACAACAGCTAGAACCGTTTGCTTTCCAAATCCAATTCCTCCACCGCGAAATGGCATAACAGATGAGGTTTCCTCATATCATATCCGAGCAACGTATGAATTGGCGAGAGTAACATATCTTACCCACCTATATGGATTATAAGTCCCAGATTTCTTTGCTATCTGCAAGTACTTTACCTGCATCAGAGAAAAAACATTTAACTCAGCATATTCATAGGCAAAAATTGGAGATAAATAACAGAGCTTAGCTATCCAATCTTCAACACATAAACCAACATGTTGATGTACTGTCGACACATCCCCTATAAAATGGCCTTAGTATTTTATTATACTCTATTTAAAAGCTGAAAAAAGACCGGGGGGACAACATTGTTAAATGGCGGGGGCCAGTAATGTTAAAAGGTAGTGATAACTCTGCATCTCAGGCATACTTAGCAGGGAAAATCCATTCGCCTCACTGCGCAAGACAACAGAGGATGAAGAGCTTTGTATAGGATGAGAGCTAGGTATTAGACAAATTAATGACGACCTCTCTGAGGCACCAGGGCTGATGCCTCCCTGGCCCGGAAGAATCACTAAAGCTGTACATATCAGCCTCAAACGAGTCGTTGGGAACATTTTTATCGCACACGAACAAAGCTGACCTCTTCTATTGCACAATGCATATGCTTCATCAGAAATGACATTGTAACCTAGGGGTTTTTCAGAAAATGATCCACCTTTATAGCTTCATTCGAAAACCAATCCTCATTATAAGATTTAGAAAAGAAACTTGTTTTAGACTATGTCAAGGACTCAAGGCCTTGCCATAGTCGAGTCGAGATTTAGTTGGGATAGGGATCCAAAATCTGGAGCTACATTCAACTCACATATTCGACCCATAATGTCCCCTTCAAGTCCAACACAAATCAGCAACAGCATGAAAAGAAAGGATTTAACATGATCCATGATGAGTATTTTAACCATAATCAACATCCGTTGCATGGTTTTAACGAGGTAAGAATGAAAGTAATGACAATGGCTTACCTGAAGTCTTGAAGAATTATACATAGGTATTGTAAATGTCATGCTAACTGGACCAGATTCTTTTGTTATGTTTCCTGCATTGAGTATGTGACGCATGAATATGTATATATAATGAGATTAACATTAAATATGCATCATTTTGAAAGTAATCAAGGAGATACTAAACCCAATCAATGAAGGTCATACCATGTACTTCAGGGGAAAATGTGAGTCTGGCACGTAGCGTATGTTCAGATCCACCGACAATCTGTTGTTTGAACTTGTCAATATAGTATATGCAATAATGGGACAAAGTTTAACACTGCTAAAATCACTACTCAAAACTCAATAACGTGAACAAATGAGATCATGGATGAGAAATTCTTGCCTTCTTTAATCCCCACTCAAGTCTCTTATTGGCATCCTTGAAGTCTGTTGTTTGTCCAACTGCTCCTGGTTCCAACTCAAAACTGGCTCTGAAATAACATATATTATTGTTTAAGCAGTGGTTAGTACATATAGACACTATCATGCAATTTTTAGCAAGGTCCGCCAGTTTGACTCCTCCTGTGAATACTATGAAGCCTTGTCTACACCTTTTTCATACACTGGAAGTTAAAGGTCCTCTTATTTATAGAATGTCCTTGCAATTACTCAAAGACAACCACCATGTTTTGCTGTATATTTTAGTTGGTTTTAATAACTGCTGCCTTTACAAGTTCACAACAACCTGCTGAAGTCTAATCAGTCTTTCTAGTTACCTCCCTTTTTGCTTATTTGTTATGTCTGCAATTATAGTAAGAGAATGATAGCGATGGGTACCCTACCCAGCAAACAACACCCCCCCTTTCCTTCTCCTCTTTCCTCTCCCCTCCAATGTACTGTGAGAAAGGGGTAAAAAAATATCCTAGCAAGACTTGTTAAAATGAAACCCAAGTGAACAAAGTTTTCTATCATATTGAGACTGACATTTGTATTTTGAACAAACTTTAGAACCAAGAACAATGACAAATTAAAAACAATGGCAAATTAAAGTACCCAGAAAATCTTATATGGAAATTGATCATCAATTAATAGACATGCAAAAACGTTGCCCTTTCACTATATCAATTGTTACAAGGATGACATGGAACAATACCTAATATTCTCTTAGCAATCGAAAATTAAGTGAACAGTTACCTGATAGTATATTTAGGTAGCGGCATTTGTACAGCAACTGTGTTGGAAGTAATGTTCGAGGGGAACTCGGCATATATTTTCAGAATCACTTCAGCCTACAATGGCAATTCCAAACTGTAATTTTCTACCATAACTACATGATAATTTTCTACCTCAATTACATGACCTTTAAATGATATGAATTATACAAAGTCAGCATCATAGTGTAAGCCAAATGCCTCATTCTCTTGTTCAAAATCTGATTCTTTATCTTCCTAAATAATTTTTTTTTAGTTAATTTCACAATCTTAAAACATTGAATAAAATTTATGAAACAGTGATCACCTTATGAGCTCCTGCTTCTTCAATCAACGCATTAATACGAAAAGGGGGCTTGAACTCCTGAGTCATACGGTAGTTCATGACAGGAAATTCACCGTCAGGGGGCACCTAAAATTAGTACCACAGAGCAGCCATATAATCATTCAACAAAAGATATCACATTACTTGAGTATCATTTAAATTGAAAAAAGAATAATCTGATCTGACTCATTTTCACTTACCAGGGTCAGAGTTTTGTCTACTTCAAAATTATCAAGACGTACAGATTCATGAAAATTGCAATCATCAAGTACCACTGCTCCTGATCCAAATGAACTCCTATAGTCTGCAAGAGAAAGCAGCATTTGAGATTGTGAAAGGACAAGATACAAGCTTGACAAAATGACTTGGCATTTAGTGAACGAATTAAAGCTATGTTGAGGCATTGTAGTTGATGATTGTAGGCACTAATATCATACAGTTGAAAACATGAAAAAGAAACAGGGACTTTCTTTAGAATAGAGGGCATACTGCATGTATCTGACGGTTCTGACCTCAAAATTTTAGTTTATTAATCTAAAAACTAGATATTTTCTAGGGAACATAAAACTACAAATTTTAAAATTAGATCATCCACTTGACCATACTACCACAAACAACTCCATGACACCATAATATGAAAAGATTTATTTTCAAAAGATAGTTGTGAACTTGTAAAACATAACAATCCGGTGGCATGTCAGATAAGTACCATAGCCCGACCCTCCGCCTCTTCCTATGCCCAGATCCTCATTGAGGGCTAATCGGATTTCTGGATTTCCAGAGAGATAGCTTTTCATTTGAATGGTTCCATCAATCTCAGAAGTCAATATGTAACCCTGTATAGCAACATAAGATTACCTGATAAGAATAGACTAGCACTGCAGAGCTAATTGACTATATTACTGTTTCCACATATACTGAATAAATATAGTTAAGTTTAGGAAAAGTCAAGAATTAAGTCAAAAGAATGTGCATTGCAGTAAAGTTTATGTACTACATCCATTTTATCCATTCTAAAATTTTGAGGCTAAAGTTACGAGCGCTAGAACCTCAAAGGAGTTTTTGGGTCTAGACACAAGTGTTCAAGATGACTTACAAGAATTTTAGGCCTCATTTGGTATGAAGGATTGGAGTGGAATGGAAAAGGCAATTATTTTCAAGGTATGTTGAAAGAAGAAATAAAATTTGTGATAAACTTGGAGGTAGGAGATGGATTACTCAAGAAGAAAAGTTATCCATTCCAATTCTCCCCAAAATGGTAGGATTTAGAAGGGAGAAGTTTTCTTCATACCTAATCCTTTTCTAATCCCCTCAAAATGAAGAATCATTCTCCATTGCCTTCAAAATACCTTGAATTTAGAGAGTTGTCCCTTCCAATCCAATCCATTATACCAAAGGAGGCCTTAGCATTCATTTGAAACCCTAAAACCTATATGTTCATCCACAATTCTAATCCTTCAAACAACCCTTCAGAAAGTTCGAAAAATCCTAAAATTAGTTACTGCTGGACACCTAATTTCTTCATAACAAACCCCCCATTGTGCATGATATAAAATTAATTATAAAGAACCAAATAAGCTGAATTTCAGGTGCCATAGAGACGCTGTCACGGTGTCACCTTATTCATAAGAACCACTGAATATACCACTATGATATCAAAAGAGATGGGAGTGCAAGATTTCTATATCAAACCCAAGAAGTTCATGATAACACTTGGGTAAGATTGGCATCAAATTTTGCTTGTTAGAAACTGTAACTTATTATTGTGTCTGTACTATTGTTCTTATATTTTAATGCCTGTATAACAGTGAGGAAAAAGTGGTTAAATCTAATAGTAAGAAAAATATACTCACACTAGAGCTGAAAGTCACACTAATCTTCTCGATTATATCCACAAAAATTTCCTCCCTCTTCCTACCACCAGGCTCATTTGCAACAACTGATTTTGTGACAGCTGTTCCAGGCATTCTCTTTGTCCCTTGCTGCATGCATCAATTTTGGGAGTCAATAACTAAAATGCCAATAAGACCACAATAGAAACGATATTCCATCTAAGTTCCATTAATTTTCTGAAATTCGTAATCATTAGATAACACCTTACCATAAAAAGGCCAGTAGGGCCAATAGATGATAAACGTGTAGATTCGAGAACAATTGGCTCATTAAATATATAAGACTTCAACAATTCAGTTGATGTTGTTTGCACAAAGCCAAAATCCTGTAATGAATATACAAAATCAAGTCACAAGCAAGTTAATAATTTCCATGGATCAAATATATCACAACGTATTTTTTACATAAACAAGTTTATCAAGATATATATAGTTTCAAAATGAAACACAAACTGTTATTGGATAAAAATGAAATTTGCAACACGGGACAAGGAGTTCTTCGCTAAATGCCACCCATCAAAATGTATATCAAAAAGGAAAACCAGTTGAAAACAAATTTAAAAATAAAAAAAAATAAAAAAATAAAAAATAAAAAAACTATTTAAAACAGCAGTACAGTCAAAATAAATAGCATGAAAACCAGTCCTTAAATTCTAAAGAAACCGAAAGCCCACAAGGAAGTCCAAACTCAAACTGCATCTCGCTAATGAACCATATCCCTTTCCCTAGCACCCTTGAAAGTTCTCTTGTTCATCTCCATCCAAACAACACAAATTATTGCCAATACAACATAACTTCCTAGCACCAAACCCTTTTCCTCCCTCCCAAAACCTTAACTTTCGAACAGTAAAGCATCACAAGAAGCAGGAATTGCCCAACTCCAGCTGGCCTTGTACATCCTTAGCACTATTTACGAATAATACACAGCTGGACAACACACCATTGAGGAGAAAGATACATTCAGCATTACTTTCGCCGATTCAAATAATCCAGTTAATATCTGAACTTTGGTTGGAAAAAATACTAAGTAAAGCTGTCCTTTAAAAGAGCTAGTCATTTAAATAACTGTAGGAATAAAACACAAAGGAGGGGGAGCAATAATCAGGGACAAGAAATAGTTACAAAATTATCAACAAGATAACATCAATTCGAGATTTACTGAAAAGGGTAACTAGCAAATCACATTTTAAATTTTCAATCAAATAGAGAAACTATCTTAGCACATTACGATGATAAGAAGCATGAATTCATATATGCTCAGGAAAGATACAACCAAATAAGTTAAGAAATATAAGAGGAGCTTACAATGACTTCATCAAGCAACTCGTACACAAGCACAAAATTCTTCCTTATAGAATCTTCATTGAGAACCCCAACATAATCTTTGATGACACGGGCAATTCTTTGTAGAAGTTCCAAGACAAGAGATGGTGATACATTAGCTCTTGTGGTTGCGACAAACAATAGTCCAACAACCTTCACATGAAAGTAGTTGACACCATCCACGTTCTATTGATTGAGTACAGAAAAAGTCAGCATAAGATACCGTATATGCAGACTGAATCAAATGAAAATAGTTGACACTGCCAAACACTCCTCAGTAAGATAATACCTACAAAGACAGGGGGTGCTTCCTCTTGCCCATCTTCTTTCCAAAACTTCACTTTCCGGAAAAATATCTCTGCGCTTCCTTTTGGCACTTCACCGCGATCTGCATGAACAAAATCACGCATCAAGTACACCATCTTTCAGCACTAGATCCAATAAGAACAGATCTCCCGAATGCTTATTCATCCTTTCTTGTAGAACAAAAAAAAGTGTTCACTTGCACTTGTTTCTCTATTTCTCACCATACCCATTTCCGAAATGGTCATAATAGTACTAACTTCTTCAAAATCGAGCTCAAATTGCTTATTCATGAACGAAAATTAATTGGGAAAAACTACGGTATGCATGTACGATCTAGGAAACACCCACTGGAGATTAGAGCTGAATTAATAACTGTTCTTGGAGATCTCTACCAAATAACTATGTTAGAGATAATTTCAAATAGTATAAGCAACAATTGATCTAAACGAAGATCGAACTACACAACAACTGAGTTGCTGAACAATTCAGATCGGAAGTTAAAATCTGAGCGAGTGAAATTAGTAAGGAATTAGAGATTGGATCAGTAAAGAGAGAGAGGGAGAGAGACTGACAGTCGCGGAAGACGATATTGTCGCCACGCTGCGAGAGCAGGAAGAACTGCGAGATCATGGCTGCCTTTGCCTTCCGTCTTCTGTGTGTGTCCGAAATGCGATAGTTCCTCAAAGCTCAGCTTATGAGGTCCCCCGATTGCATTTTCTTTGTTTTATTTAGTCCCGGCTTTACTCGACTTAAATCAAGTTTTACTTTCATTCACTTTCTCTTAATTTTGTGGAGGCCTATTCGGTTTTACAGTTTTAATTAGCAAATGATTTTTTTTTTTTTTCCTTTTTGTTTTGGGTTTTAATCTGAGTAGAACAATTTTGGTTACTATGCACCTGTCAGAAATGGGTGTACCCTACTAATCTTAGGGTTCGAGGCGTGCTTTAATATCAAGAGGATACCTTGATACAGGAGGTGGATCGAGGTACGCCACACAATATGTATTTAATCCAATAAAAATATAATACACTATCATCATCCATGTCAAAAGGATTACTACTAGAGTGTATTACTAGTCAGTTCACAAAATGATTTGAATAATTGTTTGCAAAAAAAAAAAAAAATGACAAATAAATTTGTAATATGTGATTCGGCTGCCTTAAACTTCACGGCTTTGCTTAGTTTTAGCTGGGATGCTTTACAATCTTCTCTATGTGAATCTTTCGCTCGTAAGCGTTTTCCTCTTGCGCCCTACAAAAAACAAGATATCTATTTACGGTCTTCAGTGTGGCATGGTTTTGAAACGGGCTTTGCATATTCTGAATAATAATAGTCGTTGGATTATTGGTGATGGAATGTCAGCCTCTTTTTGGTTCAACAAATGGTTGGATGGCCCGATTATTGACCATTCATTATCTTCAGTCATTTCACCCACAGTTCTTCCTCAGGTTTCATATGCTATTGAAGCTCAAAGATGGTCTTTACCAGATTATTTTGGAGATTTATTCCCTTCTGTAGTTCAACAGATTCTTCGTTTACCTTTGCCTTAAAGGTAGAGAATGACAAATTAATCTGGGAGCCTTCATCAACTGGGAAATTTTCATTTTCTTCTAGTTATTATCTTATTCGGAAAAAACATAGCAATTGTGGTTGGGCCAAGGTTATTTGACGACATTTTATCCCACCTCGACTGTCTATTTTGGCTTGACGGCTTTTTCATGACAAACTTCCTACCGAAGGTGTACTACAACAACATGGTATTTCTCCGGCATCCATTTGTTGTTTATGTCATAACTTTAAGGAATCTACTTTTCATCTTTTTTTTCGAGTTTCGGATATCTAGGCAGCTTTGGAGGTGGTTAGCATGTCAATTTGGTACCTCTTTGCCTTTTTCAAATTCCGTGGTTGTTTTTTGGGATGCCTACGTATGTAATCCCTTTTCCTAACAATTGCACAATCTCTGGATTTTTGTGGGTCCTTAGACATTTCGGCTATTTGGAAAGCTCAAAATAAGTTAATTTTCGAGGGCCACCCAATCTATTTTTATCATCTTTGTCTATCTATCAATTATGGGATCGTTCATGGTGGGAAGTTTATTCCTAGTTATTCTCAGGGTTTTGATGTTCGTATCATTTCTTCTTTAGGGATCCCACCTATCTCTCGTAAGGCGCCAACTATTCTTCCTATGCCTTGGACTTCTCTTTGGTTTCCTTGGATTAAACTTAATACAAATGGTTTGTCTAAAGGAAATCCTGGTCCTGTTGCTTGTGGAGGAGTTTTTCGTGATTGTCACGATCAGTTTCTTGGAAGTTTCTGCCAAGAGATTGGTCATTGCAATTCTTTTTTTTTTTTTTTTTTTTTTTTTTTTGTAGAATTATCAGCAATTATTATTGGTATAGAGTTTGCATATCAATGGGGTTGACATTGTCTTTGGCTAGAAAGTGACTCTTCTAGTGTTTTATTCTGCCCTCCACTCGCCTAATTTTGATCCTCCTTGGTCTCTTTGTATGCAATGGTCTATTTGTTTAGACCGTATTCGGAAGGTGATTTTTTATGCCTTTCACATATATTGGGAAGGCAATATAGAACGGACAATTTTGCTAATATAAGCTTGTCTTCTCCAACTTTGATATGGCATGATTCTCCTCCAATGATGGTTCGTGCTGCTTTGTTTTTAGACAATGTTGGCTTGCCTGGCTTCCCCTTCTCAAATTAATGTGCATCTCAACTTTCTTGTTAACCTCGTGATGTTGCTTGTTCTATTTTGCAGATTTAGACCTTTAGGTTCGGCTTTAGATGAGTTAGGTTTCATGTCCCCCCTCTTTTCCTTGTATCTTTGTTGTTTTTGTTTCTAGAAGGGTAAGGTTTATGTGTCCCCTTCTTTGTGAGGCTAAGTCCACCCCTTCCCCTTTAATGTGGACAATATCATTTTGTTAAAAAAAAATTGAGAAAAACAATAAATTTGTTCTTGGTAATGATGTTTTTGTATTGAAAATAAAATAAATTAGACAGATAAAAGAAAAACAAAAGGGCAGTTGATGGAGAAAATAAGACAGTACTATTCTCATCAGGTAGCCTATTTATAGGCTTAGGGTTTTTCCAATAAAAAACTACAATATTAAGCTATTACATAATGCCTCCAAGTGAATAACCACACAATTAATAGTAGTTGTCTTGATAAAATCTTGCCTGAAAAACTCAGGGACAAAAAATGAAATAAGATAACTTCAGGGGACAATTTGGAATATGAATAAATTTTTCTTGTTGCTTGTGTACGCCTTCAAAGTTGAAGCCCACCTAGCCTAGCATTTACAATGTGGAGAATGAACATTCTTTCAATGGAAGAACCAAGAAATTCAGCGCCAAAGTGCTTCGTCTTTGATCAAGTATCTGCCTCCTACAAAGCTGCTGCTGCCATTTATATCAAGGCTCCATTTCTCAAATGTACAACTCGAAAAATCGTAATATCCTCCATGTAGACAGATCAACTCTTTCTTTGCTTTGTTTTCTATCCACGGGTATGTCCGAAGATTCACCAATGAACGATTGATCGATTCCTGCACTAGAACGAAAACTTATTATACCTCAAGAATTATCTCATTTTAGAGGCTTGATCTGTATTCTTTTATCATTAGTACGTTTAACAAATCGTAATCAGTCACTTCCATTCGTTTGCACAAGACAATTAGTATCTGTTTTATCATATCACCATGAGTTAAGAACAATCTGTTTTCGATCATTTCGGAGATATTTTAGAAATTAATCACAAACAAACAAGCTTAAGAAGAGTAGGACGAGGAAAATTGAGTATAACCTTCTCACAGTGCCTGCACTGTTGTTCAAAGCTGAGGTGCTGTGCAATAGATTTTGTTCTTAGTTTAGCGATTTTCGCGTTGTTAACCCAACTTTGAGTAAAGCTACTGAAAGCAAAATCACACAAAGAATATTTAGAGGGAATTCATGAACTGAATGAAAACAAAAGATAGAAATGAATTGTTAACGAGCCTTGAATCACCGTCATCTTGCATTCTCAATAGGGTCTGAATTCCTGCACAGCTACTGTGGCCAATGACTAATATGTTTTCAACCTGAAGTCAGCCACAAACAATTTTGCTTCTCAAGGAAAGTAAACAGAAAAGTACTCGTGTGAGAAGATGCAAGAAGTGGAATGGGGGTCACTAATTTTTAACCTTTTTTTCGCTCCCAAACCTATTTGCAAATGTATCGGTAATTTGGTATAGAAACGAACAATTTTTGGCCTTTCCTTTTAGAAGATACGATAATGTGTTGAGACGAAATTAAGAAGAATTTCAGTTTTTGGAAAGAACATCTTGGATTGACGAATCTCCCTTCATACGACATTTGTAATAAACCATGGTCAAGATATAAATATACATAGATGGAGGGACTAGAGAGAGCAAGACGACCTACTTGAAGAGTATTTACTGCAAACTCAAGGGCGGCATTAGTTTCTGATGTTCCATACTGCAAAAGAGACAAGGTTGATCCGAAGAATTCGATTGTGTATGTGTTTAGATTCGAGATAATAAATAAGGACAGACGAAAGATGAGCCAAATACCTCAAATGGGGGAACAAGGTTTGCTACATTTCTAACCATGAAAGCTTCCCCTGGTTGAAACCCTAGGATATTAGACGGACAAACCCTAGAGTCTGCACAAGCAATCACCATGAACTGTTTTCGAACAATTTTAAGTTTATATATGGAAATATCCCAATTCCTTTGTAAATAATCAAACAAAAGCAGAATGCATATAATTAAACAAGATTAAGAGAAAATATAATTACCTTGGGTGCTTGTACTTGAGCTAGGGTTTGGAAATGCTCTGACTCTTTCCTGTTCAATATTATATTTACCTTACAGTTACAGACCACCACCAATGTGTATGTGCAAGTAACTTCTGTAAGCACTTTTAACTGCTACTTACAAAAATTTGTGCTTTTTAAAACTCAGAAACCTCTCTTTCATCGCTACAAACGAGTCCATCCCGTCCTTAGCTTTCGATACGTTTTCTACTTTAAATTTTGTAAATTCACCAGCGAGATCCTCGGAATCATTTGATGCCTCCGGCCTCAGAACCAGGTTGCTTCTAAAAATAGAAAAAGCTCATCGTACATAGCACTTATAGTGGGAAGCTCTTAGTAACACAATTTTAGGTCTAAAACATATAAAATTACAGTACAAAGTTTGGACTGCAAGTCAAGGGGATCAGATGATCAATGTTCATTAATCTTTTTATGCTTACTTGATCGAAGGCGGAAATTGGACGGGGATGCCTTCAACTTGTGCAGAATTTGTCTAAGAAATTTTCATAAATGCAAGTAACAAAATCTGGTACGATCAGTAAGGAATACATTTTTGAGAAAAGGGATGAATGCATGATTCATGAGAGGCTGAAAGTAGGACCTTGTTTGGAACAGATGATTTTCTGTGAATTTGAGCCAGAGAGGAATTGGTTAAACCAGAAACGAGTGAGCAGCAGCCAAACGAGTCTCTACAAACCAGTGTTGGAATCATCCGACGAGCTAATTTTGAGGCTGTATTAATTGAGAGAAAAGAATTATTTGCAGCCAAACAGAGACTAATGAAATAAACAGGTGAAGCTGGTTGAGATGATGAAACTTACGGATTGGCCACACCATCTCTCTTCCCGCCTTCAGCATTTGTTGGAAGCTCCAAAAGATGAGTTTGGCAAACAAGTATTTCAAGAAACGATTTATTTGATAAATAAATAAACGTGAATACAATAAAGAAAAAGGCATTAATCTTATCCAATGCCACCTGTCAGTGATTCAGTAGTAGTCATCCACAGTGGGAATAATGGTGCCCACTTGGAAAGAGAACATGAAAATTACAAACGATTTTTTCTTGACATGTACAAGTATGTACTCTCTCTCTCTCTCTCTCGTAGGGCTGGCAAATTGATCCCAACCCGTTAATTCAACCGCATTTACTGGTAAAAAAGTCAATACCTTGGTGAATATTTAACGGATCATGTTGATAACGATTGAAGCCGTTAACAAACTCGTTAGCTCACGGTTGGTTTTAAGTTAAACAGCAAAGAACGTTAGCCACTTGTTAGTTAAAGGTTGGTATTGAGTTTAAATTAAGGATATATATTATAATATTTTCTTATTAGGAATAAAATGTGATTTTCTATTCTACGTGTATATTACAAACATATGTAATTACATACAATTTTATTTTGTCTCATCCATTAAAAAATCACCTCTAAATGGAACAATCAAATTCTGTGTTGTTCCATCTAGTCCTATCACTTGGGAAAAGCTTTGTTCTTTGGCCTTAATTAGTCTTTAGTTTTCTCAATGCATCCAGAAATACCGTCAATTTTTTTAAGTATTCTTTTCGATGTACCTGAAAAAAGTCTATTGTGTTTGGATTCCACTTAACAATATGGTTAATACTCTAAAAGTGGGATATATCAACTACATCGTTCATTTCATTATAACACGTGAAATAATACATCACGTGACTTGTGTTCTCAATAGTTATAAAAGTTTATCGTAAAGGTCGAGAATAGAGAGAGAAGCAATAACCCCGTGCTTCAATTTCACCAACTGGTTTCAGACTTGGTATGCACAAAAAAGAAACTTAAACACAATTCAGTAGATTTTGCAACCACCCTCCAAAAACAAAATGAGAGCAAAAACCAACTAGCCAAGACCATTTAGGCTTACTTTGTCAGGTGGCCTTACAACATAAGCCTATGCATCTACAGTGCAATTCTTACATCAAAAGCTAGCAGCTTGCATCAGGCAGCCCCAAACGGGAAAAACAGGTTGAGTCCGAATGGTTCATGTGCCGAATTTGAAGTCTCTTAATGGTACAATGTTATCATACAGCTGCAAAGGACCAAAAAAATCTTACCATTTTTGACAGATGATCGACACCATGACAAACAAAATTGTAATACCTTAAGTAAGAGACTCAAATCAGTCCATTGTTGTGGAATGAAGATCCCGAGGGCGCAATCAGGCCAAGCTGTTGCATCACTCTCAATCTCCGGGCACTCACTTCTTTGGACTTTGATACCACTTCTGCCCCACTTTGCTTGGAAGCTTTTCCATTTGCATTTCCAACCCTTGGTGCAAGTAGAGTCTTCTGCTCCACCTTACTTTGTGGTATAACGACATTCCGCTTTCTTGGAGAAACCCTTACCTAACAGAAGATTTACATGGATAATGCCAAAGAATATGAAACTGCAACCCATGAAGATAAATATGTAACGACAGACCAGCTAAAGAAACTCACAGAAAATTCCGTTCTCTGAGCAACAGCATTCTGCAACCAAGTACCCGTACGTGATATCAAGGAAATAGAATTTTACAAAATAAGGACCGTTGAGAATCAGAAGAACTTACCAAGTTTGAAGAATCTGTTTGTGGATTTTCCCTTGCGTGATTATGACTGGACTTACGCCTGGAAAGATCAACTGCTACGTTTTCTGCTCGACAATATAAACATTTTGACCAGTACGAGAGTCTCAGTTTCTAAGAAACAATAGAAACCTTTCCATTTAGGTCATTCTGAACATAATGATTTCATCAACATAAGATAATAAATTGTGTCAATGACCTTGATAGATAAAGACTTCAGCTCAGTTGTGACCTCTACTCACAGACAAACAGGGGTATATTGGTGGACATGGAAAGCCACAAGAACGAAACACCAAAAAGAGTAACACACTTTCATAACAATTTAGGTTCTAACATAAATTCCGCACCCAGGAGAGGAAGATCGCTTATTCTGATGAGTTCTCGCTAGTTTCTTAAATTACCATGAATTTAATAACTTTTATAAGGTTTGCATGGGTACCTAAAGCATTACTGGTTATATTAGGGTTTCTAAAACCATACAAAATGTTCACACTTAGAGTGGATTCCCATTGTTTTTAGAAATATCAAAATGTTTAGCGTAGGCTGGCGTTACTCCTAGGATCTTCTCAGCCCATTTCACAAACTCATTCCCTTACATGGGCACAAACAAGTCTCCCATGAGCAAAGGCGCATACTGATGTTCTCTTGAAAGGCAAGTTGAGTCACTCTAATAATTCTCAAGTGAGGGATCATCTAGTATTTCCATAGTGAATGGTGGCTCAATCGGTCAACCAATGCTTCCACATATACCACGTATTTTCCCCTTTTAGTTCAATTCCTCAATCCTCTAATTTACTTCTCAACCTTAAATTCAAATGAATAGTGCTTTAAAATAAGTTTGTTACAGCACAAAAAACCTTTCCCATTCTAATTTGTTCGTCGAGATGATTTCTATTACACCATTCAGCTGTAAATTCTGAAATTAAATCCTCTCAACTTGGATAACAATAATTTATGTTTAACTGATAAATGTTATGCAATACATTTTTACAGGGATTTTGAGTTGGCTAACCTTTAGACTTGGATCCTTGCTTCTTTGATATGTCGGATTTTGGGCTAGAAACCTACAGCCATATTAGATGACGTACGAGATACCATCAACTTCAACCACAAGATTTCATTCCTGCCTAAAAGGAGCAATTATCAAAGAAAGAATAGTTACCTGCTCCAGAGCTTTTAGGAGTATTTCCCTATAACAACCGTTGTTCTGCTTGAGTATCTGAAAGTTCAGCAATTCAGTCAATATGATCAGGTATGGGGCATGTCTACTATAATCCGGTGGAAATTAGTATTCAAATTTCGAATGCTTAGGCAGAATTCAAGGAGATTCAACAGTGCATTCAAAACATACCATGTCGAAATCAGAATGACATTTTACCGGGTCCACATACAAGCTGCAAGAAAATATGCTCAGAAGTTCTATACAATCAGAAGACAAATGAGGACAAAACACCTGATCGTGGAAGACTTACTACTTGTAGCTTCCATAGAGCCGAACAAGAACCTTCTCTGCCGATCTTTTACTTGGCTTGTTCTTGTTACTCACGTTGTTATCATCAACAACCTACGAATTAAACAAGAAGATAACGAAATGGATCCTTTGGCACATCTAAGTAATATCAAATAGAATCTGTGCAATTAAAAATCTCGATTATTGAATGTTACAAAACAATCAGAAAATACAGCATTTCAAATACCTGTGCTGGCCACCATGAGCCTCCACTGATCTTTACCCATATGAGATCAGCCAACTTGACCTCCCCTTCCAATTGATTAGCAGCAACAACCTCTCCATCTTCCAGTTTAACATTATGTTTCCCAGTTGAAGGATGATCGCATTCCATTATCTGCATTTGCAGTTGGAAATACCGAAGAAAGGGAAAACATAAGTATTTCTTGGGCTGTAAACCTCTACAGATAAAATTGCCGCAATCGAATCAAACATCTCCGTTTCAAACGATTATACACAAACTATTGTCTCATTCTCTGTCTGATTAGAAGTTTAACATAATCAAGCTTTAGCCTTTTCTATGTTGCTCGTCTACTTTGGAGTTTTATGCCTACACTTTTGAACAAAATTTAACATACAGTCAGGTGTAGACAGTAAACAGAAACATTTTTCTATGTGCTTTACAAATTTACCATAACCAACTAAGTAGGTATACAGAATTACTATTATGTCAGGTCCAGCAGAACGATATTGTAGAGGTGACCTTAAAATGTTGGGCAACGGACCAGTGGTTGTAACTCTAAATCAACACCGAGATTGTCACTAACTTAGTCACCTAAACCAATGGTGTATGAGAAAGCCTAATGAACCTATGGGGTGTGGGGTGTGGGGTTTAAACTCAAAAAGCTTTGATGCTTTTAGACTATCAGTAGTGGATCACCCATGTTGTATATTGTACATTGTTTGTCTTCCATGTTCCATCCAACGGGAATAATCTCCGTTCTCACCTGTCCCACCTAATCCCAACAAGAAAACCACTGCAAGGAACATGTAAGGCATGGCGAGAAGGAGAACTGTGGCAGTCCCAAGGTGGATCAAGTAGCATGACAGTGAAATGTTTACGCAGGACAGACTACGCCACAAGACAGAAGACTCTTGCATTGTAGAATCGCCATGCTGTTCACATAATAACTATAAACAACGAGTCTGTGACAATCGATATCGTGAAAAGTTCCTCATATGCTTCCCAAGATCCTAACATGTTAAATACTAGATTGGAGTTTGCTTTGATCACAATCATAAACAATAACATAATGCTAACCAAATGAGGTCGTCTCGTTAAATAATATAGATTATGCAGAAACAATTATATGCTTAGATTACTTTGTTAAAAATTAAGTAGTTGTATTTATATTACACAATCAAACTTGAACCTCGTCCACAAAACTTCGAAATTTAATCGCGTATTTTTGTTTTCTCGTTAACATTTTGTGAACAACCATGCTTAGATTATCTTCCCAAAACGAAAAATGTTCATGCGTGAAAGTAGTGTGAACATTTTACATCACATTGTCAAAATTTGAACCACACTTCGAAAGCTTAAACTTGATCATTTTTCATGTTCTTAACTTGGTTTCACCCACATTTTCCCGGCAAACAAACAGCACGAATTGAACCCATGTGAAAAAACAAACCCACATTGCAGGAAACAGGTAGTGTGTTTAAGAAACAAACAAACAGAGTACAAAAACAAAAATTAAAAATAAAAAAGGGCAGAAAAAGAGGAGGAGATTTGGGTTCTTACAGTTCACCAGAGCAGAGTAGAGAGACAGCAACAGATTGAGATTGAGACCGAGAGATAGCAGTTCGGATGACTGTGCCGTATATGGGCTAAATGGTGGGTGGAGAAGGACGTGTCTTGGAAGTTGGAACGACGAAACAGCAGCTTTATTGGGTTCCCTTCTCTTCTGTCAGGCTGGTTTAGTAAGACGGGGATAATTTGCACGTTTTGTCACTTCTGTAATTATTTTGCGGGGCCTGCTGCATACACCTTTTTTTTTTCTTTTTTACACAAGGGACTGCATATACTTGGAGAAAATAGGAAGAGAAAATTCATCAATCAAAAGATCTGAACTCTTAAAATTTGATTTAATGATTAAAATTATTATAATTTTTAAAGAGATTTTCTGCTTGTTGCTGTTGAATCAAATTTTAAAAACCCAAATTAATTGATTGGTAGGTTTTGATAGAGAGATCCAGATGAGATCTCTTTCTAGAGAAAATAGAGGGTCTACTTGGATGCAAAATTCATATATATATATATATTATCAAACAATAAATTTTGTTATATTGTACTAAATTAACCATCAACAGAATTCAAACACATATCATTATGCAAATGGTTAATATTTTTCTACCACAACTAAAGAGCCACTTGCCTTTTACTTTACTATGTGAATTTGAGATCTTATAAAATGTAAATTTAAGTTTTTGTTGGGTTTTTATTATATGGATGGGCAAACGGGTCCTGGACTTGTAGGTCGGGCCGGATCCTCACTATTCGGGATAGGTTCGGCGCAGAGGAATTGAAGAAGAAACGGGGTGGGCCGGAGGATTGATGGGGCGGGGCGGATCCAAATATTACGAGGAACGGGCCCCGACCCGAACCATTTCTAACGTGGGATATTGGATGAATTTAATGATTATTCCCACCTCCACTCTCCACCGTTCGATTGAATCTTTTTCCTCACCCAGTCTCATCTTATTCCTCTACCCCTCACAGCAGCCGTCGCCAATTCTCTGTCTCTGTCGCCCTCTCTATGGCGACTTGCGAGGTGCGACCACCATCACCAACCACCATCACCACCTTCTCTTCCCAATCGCGACTACCCCATCACCGCCCTCTAGAACACCACCATGACCATGCGAATCGAAATCGACCACCTTCATCTCATCTCCTCCCAAATTAAGGTACTATAATTTCTTAAATCTTAACTCTTTGGAGTCTCTACATTCTGCAATCTCTGATTAATTTTTTAGATTTAGGGATTTAGGGTTTTCTAGATATATGCCCTTTCTGACTCTGCAATCTCTGACTCTCTGCATTCTGTAATCATATGGGATTTCATGAAAACCCCAAACCCAATCCATAAATTTGCCTTATATGAATTGGAAGGGGTTCATAAATTTGCCTTCATAGGATTACCAAATGAAAGCCGCACATGCTTGATGCTGTGATTAACATTAACCAAAATTGTTGTGTTGATGGTGCACTAGATTTAGGGATTTTGTTGGGTTCTTGAATCTTGACCTCTGTTATGTTCCAATTTCAAATCTTTTGTTGAATTGAATATGAATATATATATATATATATGTCCTGTGATAGTTTCATACTTGTATATATTTGAATCTTCTGTTTCAGATTTGGGTATTTTTAATTAGATTATGTTTGGTTGATTGGTGGAACGTTTCTGTAAATCCAAGTAATGTAATTAGATAATTGTTGGTTGATGAGAAAATTTAGTGGAGAATTTTGTAATTCCAGTCAATTAAGTTACACAGCTGCATTTAGTTTCATTGTGGACCAACAATCTTTGATAATATGCAAGTCCACTTGATTCATGTTCTGAAATTTAATCAATTCGAAATCCCCAATTTGACGTTGAGATGCAATATGTGATTGCAGTCTGTAGAGTATCACGTATGCAAGCCCAGCAAGTTGACACCAAATATGATCAGGATGAGGTATTCAAAATCCCCCTTTAAGTTTTAACCATGACCATTTCATGCACATTGGATTTGAATTTAAACTCATCTTTACAAGCTTTTATTTGTAACTATTGGCAGGGAAAGATGTATTCACCCCTCTGAGAACTGGGAGAAGGCTGCGAACGCCTTGTACTGACAGCATAGCCTTTCTCATTGTTTTCTATTGAGCTATTCTATATACAAAATCCAAATAACCTGTTCTAAAAAAAATTAAAAAAAAAAAAAGAAGTAATTTGGACCTGTGGACTCGGCCCAAATCAGCCCGTTTAAAACGGGCCGGGTTAGGTTCGGTTTCAAATCTCAAAATTCATACACCCGGTCGGGCCCGTCCCGTTGCATTTTAAACGGGTCGAGTCCGGTTCCTACAAATTTGGGTCCGGCCCGTGCCCACCCCTAGGTTTTTTATTAGCACCTTTTTTCTTGTTGAATAGTTGGCTTCAACGCCTACTTATACAATATACAATATAGAATATACATTTAAATAGTTGTTTGTGGTGAAGAAGATGAGTTTGATGTGGAGTTTAAGTGGTGATGGGGGTGTATGTATAAAGTGTGGAGCATGAGAGTAGTGTTGGAATGTATCTAGACTGTATTAAAATAAACTATAATTTAAAAGTAAATGTGGCGTGTATTAAGTATGTGAGGTGTAATCAAATGCATTTTTGTTTATATTTTCCGGTAGGGGTGGGCATGGTTTGGTTCGGTGCGGTTTTAAATGAAACCGAAATTGAAACGGAATTTTTTTTTAGTTTGGTTATGCGCAGTTTCAAACGGTTTCGATTCGGTTTTTAAGAAAGAAATGTACATTTTAAAATATACACCTATTTGCACATAAGACGATCTTATTTTCTACACAATGCATAATGAATGAACGCATGTTATCAATGAGCACATTGAGTGACGATGTTTTGATAATCCATTTCCATCTAAAATTGGACAATATATGCACAAACAAACCTACAACAACTATATATGCAGCAAGCAAACTTGATGTAAGCAAACATGCAGCAAATGATGAATGATGATATTCTAGTGTGGTTGAGTAGATACTAAATGTATAGAACTCTAACAAACAACCAAATGATGACTGATGATATTCGGTGTGGTTTTCAAAAGCCAAAATCGAAATCAAATCGTTCCTTACAATGTAGTTTGGTTTCAAAACCAAAACCGTTCGGTGCAATCCAATTTGGTTCGTGTTTCGGTTTCAGTTTTCGGTTCCAATTGCCCATCCCTATTTTCCGATCAAGAAGGATATTTTACATCTCTCTATTGAAGAGTATTCCGGCCAATAAAAAAAATGTGAAATACTTATTTCAAGATATTATTTTTTCAACTGTCTAGTATTCAGGTGTGTCATAAAATAGGAGAGAATGAAATATCATTTTCTCTACTTATATTATGACTTGTGAAGTACTGCTTGGAAACCTGGTACTTGGAAAAATCTCTCATACTCACCCCTTCGGTTGATCATTGCCCGGGCTATTGCAATTGGCAATTATTGCCTTATTGAACAGTAATTGCTCGAGTACATCTTCATCTCGTAAATGAATTGTCGGGTCAATTGGCATTAAAAAAATTAATATTATATTCAATTTCAAATTCTCTTAATTTTAATTTTTTTCCCCATTTTCGGTATTCTTTTATAACTTTTTCTAAATGAATAATAGAGACCATTGGATTGCATTTTTTTTGCAATCCAACTGCCTAGATTGTACCACATGGGCTCCGACTATTTTTTTCATAATTTTCATTTTTATTATTTCTTCTAAATTAAAAAGCCAAATTAATGTGGACCGTCAAATTTGAGAAATCCAACGGCCCACGTGCGCAGAAGTTGAGTGCGCTTGTAGCGCAGCTCCTACCGCCACCTTTTGGTTTGCTCACTTTCCCTCACTCGAACGTGAAGCCTATGTGATTGACTTAAAAAAATTTATACGTGGCTGATGTCAGATCCGCTCAAGCGGACAAGCAGATAGGTGGCACAACAATGGCTTGATTGCTAGGTCTTGGGGTTTGGGCCCCTCGAATAGCCCTACTGATTTAGATGGGCTAGAGCTGTTTTTGTTGGGTTTAGGTGATCGAATCACGCAATTGCAAAGGCAATTGGATGGGGTGGACTTGCTCTTAGATATGCTCTTACCCTTCCACATGGAGGGATGCTCGAAGCCACATGACAAACATCTATTGGATAATCAAAGTAGCAAGTAGATTACTCTAATGATTAATGTTTTCCTCTTCAACCCACTGTATTCCTCAAACATTCGCCCATCTCCTTTAGTGTATATTGGTATAGAATGTCGTATTAGAATATCCACTATAGTCTAAAATTTTAGGTAATTTAGAACAGTTGCCAAGCATTTAATGGATTGGCGTTGTCACTGAAATTATGCATTAATTTCTAGAGAAAATCCCTCCACCACATCCACATCGTTGTAGTTATATCCTGTGTAGGAGATTGTAGCTTAGTTGATTACAAGTGTTATCTTTAACGAGAGAAGTCTCATGTAGTGTTTCATTGTACCTAAGATCCGTTATGTTTCATTGTATGTAGCTTGGTAAAATTAATTTTGACTTTTTCTTTGAGACAGTCATGAAGTAGTACATTTGATGGCAAGAAATGAGTATCATTCTTATTCATGTGTTTACTAACCACTAAAAAAAAAAAAGAGAAAAACGGTTCCATTGATTTTGAGTATAGCATTCTTGAAAGTGAAGATATGGGATAACCAAAGAAGGTATTGACTTATCCTATAGTTGTTCTTTAGTAATACGTTACATGATGGTGATGCTCACCATCCCATTTATTACCATTATATGAGTTTAAATTTTGAGATTTGATGAACATTACCATCACTTAAAGGTGGTAAACAAAAATACCCCCGTCGTTCTTTGTTATCTCCATTTCTCCTCGTACGCACACCAAGTAAAAACATGCTGTAAATGTTTAGCATTTCAAAAAGCTACATATAATGTTTGAAAAGATCTCAAATTGGAAGTACTCACACACTCCAATTGATTAAGAAAATCATATTATTTGTACCACACTTGTGGTAGCTGCTTATCTTTTGATTTCTACTCACTCTCACACATCTCTCTCTTTATTTCTAATCATGTAAGAGGAAAAAAAGAACGTACGTTTATCATTTCTCTTTTCCAAATCTGAATGTGTGGAATTGGAATTGGATATTGAGTGGTTGAATTCAAACTCTGGAGCTTGACGACCACTCCGTTTACGATTTTGCGCTGCACATTTTCTTTTCCGGTTGAAAGGCTGCGCTGGAAAGTGTCTTGACGGAAGAACGAGTACGAGGAGAGTATATACGTACTTGGAATAACTATTACATGCCAACTACGACGCAGAGGCGACAATATTCTCAACCAATCATGCAATGTCATGCAGGCCAGTTAAGGCACGAGGGTGGGTGGCGGTGTCAGATAGGTTTGAGATATAGCCACCTCGGCTTAGAGGTGTCTTATATTCATATTGTAGTTGCTGGTATTTTGCACCTTCCTGCTTACCCAGTAACTTTACAAAAGGACCACCAAATGCAGACCCACAAAAGAAGAAGAAGAAAACGAAAAGAAAACAACGATGCAAACGGAAATTCTATCAAACCATATGTGCATACTTGGGGCAATGTTCTACTTTATAAAATAACATGAATTGATCTACAAAGACGGAAATTAATACTGATACGCACGACGCTAAGAATGGGAAAAAAAAATATAATGACAATGATGTTACTATCAAAATACCGTCTCAATCAAGGAAAGGCAGATTCACATCAAATCTATCCTAACAAACTCTCCCCAAAAAGGCAAAACCACTAAAGTTTACGCATCTATATGAGCTGCAAATTACGCAATGGCTTGCAGCCATACAGGTACCAAGAAGTAGATAACATTGCTTCAACCGTTAACCTCCTCCTGTTTTTTGGAACCGACTAGTATATGTCTTCCACATTCGGTGGGAGTATGGTGTTCAACCTTTATAGCTTACTGGTTGCCGGTCAAGCCTCTTAGATGTTCAAAATAAAGCTGAACTTAGAAAATCATTTTCACAATATTACCACACAACAGTGCTTCGTATTGTTAACTAGCATACTTCGGCAGCTGCAGCAGAAGCAGTTGCTCAACTAATTCATAACAAAGGATGCAGTAGCTGCTATCACGCAGCCGCTGCAACTACAGAAGTAATAATACAAAGTATGGAGTTAGAGATTATTCCTAGAAGTACACCGACAAGGAAGATGTGGACATGGAAACGGAAAAACAATCAGTCGGTTATTGACTGGCTGCACTGCTTAGAATTGTAAGCCCAACTGAAAGAGGATTTAAGAAGTACTTGCAATTCAAGGTAGACACATTTTTGGTCACTGCGTTGGTACAAAATCACAACTGTCATTGTTCTAGTTTTTCAGTAGGTGTCAAAGGGATTCTCTGTTAGCAATTAAGTCCAATTTATAAATTCCATTAATTGAAATATATATCATTTTACCTAATGGGTTGAATACTAATTGACATATGATCTGATGCGAAGCGACACCTAGAGCATCTCCATCCGTATCTTCGATTCAAAGTTATGACTTTAAAGTTCTTTCCTTTCTAGTTGAATGTTTTAATTTGTTAATCTTATATTCTATTTTCAAATTCAACAGACATAAGTTCAAAGTTGAACATACATTGCTAACGGAGTCAATTACAATGACAAAATTGGTAACAACAAAACAAAAATGATCATGCGTGATTCCGGCCATAACAATGTGACCAAAATTATGTTTTAACCTATTTATCTCCCTGTTTTCCTGTCACCCTCTGCATTCTTTTACCTTATTGAATACCAACCAATAAGTGCCCTAGCAAAAGAACAATTACAAACATTTTCGTCACCAGAAAACCATGCAACTCAAGCGTTAAAGAGCAAGATGTTAGTTCTGTTCATAGAAGTGAACTGAAAAACCGGTATAAACTACAACCCCTAAGATGGTTCATCTAATCGATCACACATGTCCCCACAGAATGTATATGTGCATGCATTCAATATCTAACCGAACACACCAACAAGAACAAAAAGATAGGTTGAAATGCATTCAATATATAACCAAACACGCCAACAAGAACAAGAGGGCCCAGGATAGGTTGAAAACACTTAATGAAACGACATTGGCCTAAATACAGAAGGGATTACTGATTACACAACAACTACAAAATCTACAAATGCAGTCAGTTTCATAACTTAAGAGGCGAACATCGGAACATCTACAACCAACAATTGCAATCTAAAGCAAAATCAACAACAGCAAAAGCAAAGACCGTAAAGAGTTACCTTCCGAGTTTTCGAAACTCAGCAGCTTCAAAAAAACCAACCTAAAAATTTCTCTCTGCCAGTCCTAAAGCATTCCATTACAAAGAGTATTCTTCTGCTTTGCATCACCAGCCAAATCAGTACTTCTTGGGTCGTCCTCTCTTCTTCTGAGTCGGATTAGGCCTCAATTCCGGGGTCCCATCCGAAACATCCACCACTCCCCCCGAATTCGGCACCACGGGCACCGAGGTAGTCACCGGAGTTTTACTCTGCGGGGTTGTAAAGACAGGTGGCATCCAGTTGGGAAAGGCGGCAGTGGCTGCGGCGGTGGACTTACCCTTCGCGCCGCTGCCGCCAACAAATCCCATCGGGAAAAACCCCCAACAGCAGTAGTAAGCGTCTTGTCCCTGCACCATTGGCGGCAAATTCGGAACAACCACCGCCTCGAACCCTCGCTTACAATTCTGACACCTCAAACAGCAACTCTCATAAACCCTAGGGTACTCGTACAGCACGTAACAGTACGGGCACGTCGTCCAGAAAGTCGACAATCTCGACCTCGGTTGCTGCTGGCCGTCGTTTCCCACACCGGCGTCGTTTCGGCCCCGGCTGTCTCGCCGCACCGGCAATTTGTTCGAATTCGACGCGCCGAGATCGATCCGGCTGAACGGCCCCAGCTCGTTGTCGTAAATTTGCTTCTTGGCCGGATCGGACAGAACGGCCCATGCATCGGCGACGAGCTTGAACGCGTGCTCCGCATAGGCGTACTTGTTCTTGTCCGGGTGGAGGAGCAACGCCAGCCGTCTGTAAGATTTCTTGACGAGTTCGAAGTCGTCGGATCGGCGATCGGACTGGAGAACAGCGTACCAGTCAGGGTGGTTGTTGACGCGTTTGTCGGCGGCTAAGAGCACATCGACGACGGCCAAGATCTGATCTGAGCCGTCCAGCAGCGGCTCGGTCTCCTGAGCTAGAATTGCGAAGTCGCGGCAGCTGCTCAGATCCCGGCTCTGTAGAAGTTTCTCGGCGATTCCGAGCAATCGCTCGGCTTCCGCCCTGTTTGGATCCATGGATTCCCTGGTTTTGGAATTCAGGGAAAAATAAATGCCAAATATCGGAATGGGAAAGTTAGAAATATAAAATTTTCTACTTTCACTTGCACAGTGTTTTTTCTTTGGGGTTATTTATTGAGTTAGATTGTTACAATTTGTCCTTAATTTTTAAATTAATGTTAGCAAAATCAGTTTATTTTAAATTAAATGGTATGTCATAAAAAAAAAAATAAACACATTAATTGATATTTAATTGATAATTCAATTTTATCCTGAAATGATCAAAATATTTTTAAAGGCGAAAGCTGGCTCTTATTGACCTTTGAGGTATTTTTAAAGGGAACCAGATCCTAATAAACTGAGTTTAAGGATTATTTAATCCGAATTGTTAAAATTTAATTTAACGATTACAATTATTATAATTTTTAAAAGATTCTCTGTTTATAACCGTTGTTTTAAATTTTAACGGTCCGAAATTATTTAATCATTAAGCTCAAATTATTAGGATCCGAAGAGAATCTGATTCCTTGTTTTAGTATATTTTTATTATACTCATGGTGACAAACACGTGGTGGTTGCAGACGGAGTATTAACGAAGAGGATGGGCTTGTTTTAAGATTAAGAAAAGAAAAACCAAAATGAAGCCGCTGCCCTGCTGTTTACACTTTACAGTCCCGTGGCTGCTGCTTCTCTTCCTCCTCACTCCTTCTGCGCTCTTCTACATTTCAAAATTTCAATTGACCATAACATTCTCAAGGCAACGAAATCGTGTAAGGTCAGAGGCTTTGGATTCGTCCCGAAGCCCTCTTAGATTTGACACCATACACGCACGTTGAACCAAGCATACACACTCACAGATATCGAAACCGGGAAGTTTGGACGTTTTCCGACGATTTTTCGCCGCTTCCGGCCAATATCGCCCGAGAGCTAAAAACACTCCTCTCTTCACGGGCTTTCAGAATATGTAAGTAGATCTTCCTAATTCCAAGTTTCATTTTCGAACAGTTTGAGATTCATGTGTCTAACTCGAGTTTCCGGGGTTCTTGTCGAAGATTCGTGGTGGTTGAGTTGATCTTGAGCTTGGATGAGCTAAATGGACTAATTGGAGACATAATTGAGACCTTGGGTAAGTTCCTATTCTCTTTGGCACAAGCCCTTAAAGAATTGGTTCTCTTAGCTTGGGGTTTTTGTTAATTGAGTGATTAATCCGAAATTATATGCCAACGTATATGTAGCATGTGTTCAAATTCTCTTACGGTGAACCAAATTCGATTGCTTCGGATATGTTCGTGTTCGTATTTTTTGAGCTCTTCCAGATCGACGAAGGGCAAGGCTCCTCGATATTGAGCAAGCGTTGGTAACTGTGAGTGGACTTTGTTTTTTCATAAAATGGTTTACTTGTACATCCATATACTTTCAAATGATTTCTAATGATTTTGACCTACTTGTGATCATGCGGTTTACTGTCGATTATTGTTGATACTTGATACTTGAGAATTGTGGTTTAGTTTTGCAAACTGTTGTGGAGATTTGATGTTATTATTGACATTCATTTGGTGTGATATTGGTCTTATGAGATAATGGTTTCACTAATAGGCACGATCATGCATCTTCGAACTCATTGAATTGATGATCTTCGACACCACTTGGTATGCTTGCACTCATGTCATGGTACCCTTTTCTGCGGCAGTAGAGTAAATTATTGCCATGACATTCATTATGGGTTAAGGTCTCAGGGTTGGGTTAGAGTCCCAACTCCTTTCTTATTTTGGGTTCGAGTCGCAACTCATTTCTTGGGTTCAAATCCCAGCGTTTTGAGTTAGAGTCCCGGCTAAGTACATATAAATGGGTTCGAGTTGCGACATAGGCATATGTGTTTGCTTTTCCATTGGGGGACTTATTGTGATTTGAAATCCATGGTTATTTATACAGTTTTGAGATTTATCTATGTATCTATATGTAGTATGGATTTTACACTACGGATTTTCAGCAAGGGGGTTAGTATGTTAAAAAAGAGAAATTTTTTGAAAACTTTCCTTTTGTCCGCTCACACTCTTCTTGTTTTGCGCCCCCTTCAGGACCTAGTAGCGGTGATTGTATCGGTGATTGTATCGATGGATAGAACATCTAGACTTTCTTTTGAGAATTTTGGCTTCCGCATGCACATTAGTACTACTTATGAATTGAACTATGAACATGCTTGTAGTGGAGGGTCTCCGACCCATTAGATGTGGCCATTCAGGATGTTCTGTTGTTAAACAATTGTGAACTTTATGCAGGTTGGTTTTAATCACTTTTTACGGCAAAATATGCCAATTTTTAGTAATGCCATACCTTGAATTTATAGTTTCACATCATTTGTGCTTGTTTTGGCTTGCGTCACCTTACAAGTGTCGGCCAACATGATATGATCTAGGTTTTCATTTGAATATCTGGGTTGGGGTGTGTCATAAGTTATACTAGCATTTGCCTACACACTTTGTGTGTATGAACACATTTTTTTAGAAAATGAGAAGGAGAGAGGGAGAGAGAGAACGTGGGGGAGTGAGAGGTTTTTGTTTATTGTTTTTTATTTTTATTTATTTTTAATATCTGAGGTATTTTAACATCACATGTAGGTGAGGTTTTAATAAAAACAGTAAAATTTGGATCTGTGAAATTACATTATTGTCTATCATTTTTTTTGTGTGATAGAAGATTAAGTAGTCTTTTCATCATCTTTTGGTTGACAAAGAGAGTTTCATTAATTAAGGGTGTGCTATCCACACATCCAATTTTATTTCTCACACACCCCTTGATAATTTATGTTCATTGATCTTCTTTAATTCATCCGATCCAACGGTCGAAAATTAAAAAGGTGTGTGAGAAGTAAAATGAGGTGTGTGGATATCACACCCCTTAATTAATAGAGATATGCTATAATGTATAGTCCATTAACACTAGTTTTGAGGGGAGTTGAGCAAATGTGGTGTCATTAACTAATGGAAAATTGTCTGCAACAAGTGTAGGTTCTTAACATTGTTCAACGTTTTCAAGTGCTGATGTCAAATTGTGGATCTACTTACAATGGGGAAGTCAACCTTTTCAAGGTTGTTTTGGCCGTTTAGCAGTATTGTTCGTTAATCTTTGCTTATCAAATTTCGAGCATAAAATAATATTTTGAAAACTTGGCCCTTTTTTTTAATTTTAAAATTTAATTGTTTTTAATATTAAGTATTCCGTATATATATAGAAAATATAATTGTTCTTAGTACAAGAAAATGTAAATTTTATATATTATTAATTATATATGTAGGTAATGTGCATTAAATGTTAAAATATGTACGTGCGTGTATTGTATCTTGGGAGTTTTAAAAAAGGGAACTGTTATTGTCATTTCAAAAATCTCATTTTACACTCCAAATTTTCTATATTTGGGAAGAAAAATACACGTGTGAAGAAGTGTAGAATGAGATTTTTGGAGTGTCAATAACACTTCTCTTAAAAAATTCATGTGATTTAATGACTAATTAAGTCGTGTACGGATAATAATAGTATTTTTAAGAAGGGAAATGTTATTGACATTCCAAAAATCTCATTCTACACTCTTCACAAGTGTATTTTTCTTTTTACACTTTACACAAATGTATTTTTCTTTCCAAATATAGAAAGTGTGGAGTGTAGAATGAGATTTTTGAAATGCAAATAACAATTGCTTTTAAGAAATATGTACTTATTGTATTCGGATTTTGCTAACTATGGTAGCAAAAGCATTGACAAGTCTAGGATTGGTAATCAATGCACCCACCAAAAAAGTGGCCATAGGGAATATAACAATTAAAAGCATATTTGCAATGATTCCAAGTTGATGTGAGCACTGACTTAAACATTTTATCCTACTTTTTCGGGTTGACGATCCTATTCGGATTTTCTCTCACATTAAGGTCGTTCATCGTAAATCGTATGATCAGTTTTTGTTAAGTATTTTTTGTGTTTAATTTTAAATAAATAAATTCAAAATGATTTCTAATCGCACGATGTACGATAAACGGCTAGGATGTAAGAATCTTTAGAATTCCCACAACTTGGATCCGGATGGGATCCAAACCCACTTTTTTGGTTAACTTGATAGTCCCAACGTTGGTTTTGCCTTTATGTTGTTGTGTATCCTCAGTGAGAAATGCCAAGGGGGAAAGTGAAATTATTCATGGATTATCTGGCATCTCACAGTTTAACGTTAATTTTCGTGTTAACATTATAAAACATTGTGTAAAAAACATGAGATATCAGAGAATCTAAGAGAGTTCCACTTTTTAAAGAGTCATCTTAGCATTTCTCGTCCTAGTTGAAGATCTCATGTACAATATTCCAGCTTGACATTTTGATCTGGGTAACCAGACCAAGCAATTAATAGGCCTCCAGAAAGCTTTGCCCTAATGTTTTGGGCTTTTTGGCTAGTTGGTTTGCAACAGAACCAAATATATCCAAAGCGAGACTGTTGTGGCTGGTTAATCTTGATGAATTATCTCCAAATCTGGATTACTTGGTTCTAGTTTTGTTTTCTTGTTGGTAAATTAGTTATTCTGCATTTCACTGTGTATGTTTTTGTCCTTTTGTTTTTGGGGTACTTTATTCTAAATGGATATGTTAGGGTGGCTAAATTTTTAAACCAAATTTTGCAAACCAAATAATGTGTCAACGTTAGCTTATTTGTTACAATTTATAAATTAAAAAAAATTATGATTTTTACATCTCTTTTTTGGTTATTGTTAATTTTGGATGGATAAATGCACAATAGTAAATAAAAATTAAGCGACATATTAAATTTTTTTAATGATCATAAGGATTTAAAATTTCTCGTGTCATATACCACAGAAAAAAAAAAAAATACAGTCAAACCTCTTTATAGTAATACTCCATAATAAAATAACTTCCTTAAAGTCATAAAAAATTCCGATCCCAACTTGGGACCAATTATGTATTCGAATAAACTTCACATTGTAATAAATTATAATTTCTTGGTCTCATTTTAAGGAAACACGCCTTCACATAATTATAATTGTCAATGAGTGCAAAAAATACAAGAAATAAAATACTTGGCGACCAAGAAATCCTATTTAGGAAATACAACATTCATTAAGGATAAATAAGTTAATAAATAATATTTCAAATAGGTATTGAAATAAACTCCATATTATAATAAGTTATAATTTTTCTTGGTCCTATCTTAAGGAAACATGTCTCCACATCATTATAATTGTCAACGAGTACAAAAATATGCAAGAAAAAAAATACTTGGCACCCAAAGAATCGTATTTAGGAAATACAACATTCATAATAAGTCAATAAATAAACTTTTTAATTACAACTCTATTAAGTAATAACCTCCCTGGAGTTATAAAAATTGGTTTGGTCCCAACTATATAATTTAGGATAGCTGGTTTTTCCATCATCCATTGATAAGCCGCATAAATGACTAGAACTTGTTCCCTTCTCTAAGTTGCATTTGGTCTACCGCCTTAGGCTTTTCTTCTTATTGTGGGAAGTTCAGCTCTTCATCTTAGTTGCTCCCGAAGCCTAGAAATCAAAACCAAGCCAAGATGATACAGGTCTACTCCTTCTTCTTGCGCCAAAAGGTTTAAGTCTAGAATTAAATCATAGTACCTAAATGGAAAATGAATAACCTAACTGTAAAAATCAAAAGTGAAAGAAAAAACTAGGTATCCTTTAGGATAGAGAAGCACATTGTGAGGCAAGACGTATTATTGTGCAATGATCCGGAAGATTTGTTGTTTAATTAGTCATTGTTTAAATATCATTCTTGCAAAGGATAAGACAAATGTATTAATTCTGTTCATTACGAAATTTTTATTAGCACTTCATAATAGTAATGCTTCATAATAGTAATACGAAATTTTTATAAGACAATTTGAATGTAGACTTGACCTTTTCTTTGTGGTTGTAAAGAATGTAGACTTGATCCAAGTATTTTCCGTACTTTAATTAGGTCATTTACGGAAGACATTTTGGTTCATATGTCTATACAGCAAAATCTAATTCCAAATTTCCATTTTTTCAAGAAGAAAGGATTATGAGTGAGATTGTGGCACTTGCTAAAAAGGTTTGTGGTTTAAATACATGATTGTTGTATGTGTCTATATATGGAATGATCACAAATACATACAATAGTCAATAATTTCCCGAAAAGAAAATAATAAACATAAAATAAATTATTAATGAATTTTTGCTTTGTTGTCCTCTTCCATTCACTGATTATACATGCAGGGAGCTGGGCTTATAGAAGTTAACAAGCAACTGAGACAGAGGGTAAGCAACTACCACCATCTATATTTCTTCTTTTTTTTTTTTTTTTTTTTTTTTTTTTTAAGGAGAAATTAGGCTACCATCCTTTTTTTTATTCCTTCTCCATTGATTAAAACTTTATTCCTTTTCAACTTTTGATCAAGTTCCTTAGGTTTTAATGAATGTCATTATTTCAATAATAAAATATTTACATGTCAAGATAATTAAATTTTATTACTAAATATGTTCATGTAGTGTTAGAAACATTACATTTGGTATATTTATATTTATGACTAAACTTTGTATCATATATTTCTATTTTTAATTTGTACCCAATTTTAATTTGCAACCCTTTTTTTTTAATTTGTATCATTTTTCTTTATAGTTTTAAATTGTAATCATATATTAATTTTTTTGTTCCCATATTTTAAAATTTTTTTATTTGTACTCATAATATTTTTTCCCATTTTATTTGTGCCTATAATTTATTTATAATGTACCCATGTATCTTTAAAAATGTACCACTTGTTATATGTAAAATTTACCAATTTTTTAATGTAAATCTATTTATTTTTTTAATCTATAATGTGTCCATTGTTGTTTATATAAAATGTACCCATTTTTTTAATATAAAACTTCCCCATTTTTTGTATAAAATGAACCCATATTTTTTAAATTTATAATTACGTGCACCACTGTACTCATATAATTATATGGGTACATTTTTTTTAAACATTTTTATGGGTTACATATTAACACATTTTACTTTTGCAACAATGTCGGAATTGTACCCCCATAGATATTTATATATGGTGAATGTACGAGTACATTCTTTTGACATGTGACAACCATTTTATCATTCATAACAATGTTTTCTTTTGGTCAAATTCTTAACAATTTGGATACATTCTTTTGGCACTTTTTTAACACTGTTTCCAATTGATTGATACATATATATATAGATATGCGAACATGTACTTAACATCTATTAATATACATTTTCAAAAGGAATTATATTGTTATATTGATTTTTTATTCAATCAAAATTTTGAAAAAATTTCCATATTTTTTGTTGGCCCTTTTTTTCTATAGCTCATTAGATCTGAGATTTTAAATACCATAAAATCTCAAGTTTTATTGTTGACATGAAAATATATTAATATGTTGAGGTGTACAAAGTTAAAGGATTTTGATAAAAAATTGAAAACCACTAAGATTTTAATCAATGAGTATTAGTGACTAAGACTGCATCCAAAGTCTTTTATTTAATGAAAAATAGACACTCTTAATTAAAAAATTAAATCTGGACGATTTCTTTCTTTTTGGTTTTTTGCATGGCAGATGGTGATGCTATCGCCGGAGGAGATATCAGACCTGCGGCGATCGTGGAGTAGGAAAACCTGAATGTTGGAGAAGAAGGCGTGACATCTGAATCAGCCACAAATGTGACCACCTGCTCCAGCCGTGCTCTCTCTTGAAAATGACTGCTACGACTTCTTTTTTCTCAAACTGGGGTGAGGTTCTTAACTCGCTAATATATATGCTATTTGTTTTTGAGTTTTAGCTTTTGCTTTTGCTTTTTGCTTTTTGCTTATTTGATGGTGTGATTGCAAAGAATAAAGTTAGTAAAATACTCGGGAACTGTGTAAATAAGAGATATTTTGCTGTCGTCGTGCGGAGGGTTTGCTTACTTATCATTGGGGGGTGGTTATTCTCTCAAGCTGATTCATTTCAACATGATAAGGTCGAATTTCACACAATACCAATTTGAAAAACTTCAATTTTCTTTTCTTTTAAGAACATTTAGGGAAGGTCTTAATAAAATTCAAATTAATAGTTGCAACTTTTAACTCATTATAAATAGTCACATACTTTTTAAAGAGATCTCTCAATTATTATATATAGGGGAACCCCTATAGTCACTAAATAACTCTTCATTGTTTATATAATCATACATAGAGTGTACTAAATATTAGAGTTTTATTGAGTTCATATGAGAGAATTTTCAACACAATCACGGTTTATCGGAGCCTTGTGATTTGGAATGTTGGTTTTACAAAGATGTGGTCGTTGTATCCCGTTAGATGAACGCCGATTAACCATGAGCACCGTAGTAAAGCGTTAACTTATCTTAAAATGTCAAATATTTGCTTCAACCGGTTTTTAGGTTTTTCTAATCTATTATGTTGTGTTCATTAAACTTTAGTTGACCATGTGCATGATTTAAATTGTTTATTTACTTGCATATTACTTTATGAATTTTATATGTGATTAAAATAGCAATTAGACCCTAACTTTCCAACAATTTTAAGACAAACTTATTGGTTTTTGGTTTATTTGCTATACGTGATTCAAAAACTTCTTAATTTAAGAAACTAAGTTTCGTTTCTTTATGACAATCAGTTGTGTGTGTGTGTGTGTGTGTGTGTGTGTGTATGTATTCATTTAGTAGATGAATGAATTGCCATTTACTTTGATTGAAAAGTTACACTGTTTAGTTACATGAGTGCGACTTTGCATGCATTTGATGAGTTTGCATAGTGTGCAATATACGTATGTCTTACAATAGTTTGGATTGATGTTTTTGACATAGTTTTGAACCGATGAATATTTGTTCAAAAAACTGATTCAGAGGGTTTCATCATAACTCATTCATTTTGACAATGGATCATTTGTTTTTGCATGTTTTGGAACTTAATAAACTGTCAAGGTTTTAACTTTTGGTTTAAAGTTTGATCAAATCATTCATATAGAAAGGCAGGATCGCTTTGTATGGATCGTTCGGCCCTTTTCCAGGCTGTAACTATTCGGTTACAGAGATGGTGTTGTTCGGGAAGAACTCTGTTGTTTCAGGGTTCTGTGAACATCCACTAGGGCTAGTAGGGCAATTCAATAATGCAATGATGCATTCCTTACGAATGCTTGAAAAGTCATCAATATGATGTTTGTTGCATAAATAGCAAAGACTTCCACAAATGCTTGAAGAGGTGCTTCATGCATATAGTTGTTCTGATGTAACAGACAAGGCAATCAGAATTATGACAATAGAGTGTCTTGTCGTTGTATATATATGTTAGCTATGGGAAAGTCAATGAATGGACTTCGCGTTGTGGCAACATAAATAGGTGCAGTTCTTAGTCAAATAAAGATTTGAACTCACTTTAGATGAGTTCTTAGTCAATGCCTACGTTGAAAGAATTAAGCAATCTAAAGCAAGGCGCTACCCATGAGACTTATAAAGTTAAAAGTGCTAAGAACCATGAAGGTAGGCTAAAAGACTAGGCACAAGTGAAGGTAGAGAACCTATCTGTCACATCTTCTTGCTTCTAAAAGTATGATAGTGAACTATTGATGGTTTCAAAGCAACCATAGTGGAAGGGGATTGTGGGGTAACTAGCTATCTTTATGAGTTGATATATACTTTTTTTTGGTCAAACGATACATTTTGTTAGATTAAATGTTAAATTTGTAATGAGTACTGTTTAAGGTAATGAAAGAGACTTTCCAATAAATACTTCAAATGTGGGGGAGTTACCCAAGTGTTAGCAAATTACTTAGTAATTAAGTTCCAATACATGTTTGAAGGCCTTAACCTTAGAAAACAACAACTCTCAAACAAAATTTATTTCCACACATGAATGAGTTTTGTGATGGGCATATAGTATGAGTAGTCAACCAAATGGTGTACCAATTACTAAAATGTGGACTAGAGAGCAAGTTGTATCATTGAGAGAATGGGTTAAAAGCTCTTAATTAGAGTAGTCATAGTGGAAATCCAACCTAATTTACTGGAGATCCCAATATAGGTTCAAAAGGGACAAGTAAATTATGACAACTTAGAGTAGCACTATATATAATACTCTTGCACCCAATCTCGCAATGATAACAATGTTGTTTGCAATCGAGATCAAGTTAAACTTTATGCTTTCAATGATTCTTATAGCTTGGAAGACTTAGAAGTCCAAGTAGGGTATTGCATGATACTATTAATGACAAGTCACCTATCTTGAGTGAGAAATGGGGCTGAAAAGAACTTAATTCTCTAGAGCACTCATGATAAACTAGGATTTTTTTCATGGACGAAATATCACAATAGAGCAACCTCGAGGGCGTTTGGAAGGGTATTGTGTGATTATTATTGTCTTGTTTTGCACAAATGACAGAGCTGTTGAAGACATCACATTTACTGATTAGCTAAGTAAATTCGATAGTTATTCACAACGGAAGGTTCAAGGCTAAAAACTACCTATCCCGATGCAATACTTTTCCTACTGAATCCATCCCTAGTGTTGCATAATGTTGAGTCAATTTCTATTAATGTGGGGGATGGTGGGGGATAGTGGAAAATAATAATAATAATAATATTATTATTATTATTATTATTATTATTATTACTATTGTTATTATTATAATATTAAGTTTATTAATTGAATGGAAACTAGAAGTGGTGTATTATGTGGAATTATGTTTCTATCTAATATGAATTCAAATGAATAGTTACAACTTTTGACTTTTCATGAATAATCAAATGCTTTCCAAAGAGACATCTCAACTTCTATAAATAGGGAAGTCCCTTGTAGTCACTAAACAACTTTTCATTGTTTACATAATATACATAGAATGCACTAAACTTTACAAAGTCTCATTGAGTTTATATTAGAGGGTTTTCAACACAACCGTGTTGATTCGAGTTTTGTAATTTGGAGTGCATTTATTGAAAATATTACTTACTAATTTTTTTTAATACACCAAAAAGTAAAAAAAAAAATAAAACAAAAAGAAAAGAAACAACTAATGACAGACATGAAAGGCGTTTATTCCAAATTTGAATATTGTGAGAATAATTATTAAAGTATTTAACTTGAACACTTATATGTATAAAAATGAATGAAAAATCCACAAATTGAGGATTCACAGTAAACGTTTCCTTCCCCCATGGAAAAAAGAATAAGAGTTCAGCAAAGTTAAAAAAAAAAAAAAAAAAAGGTAATGCTAGAGTGATTAAATTTGTAAATAAAGTTTTGAAAGCTAATGGACATGGAAGTTGATGATTGATTTATTATTTATACATTGATAAATGTGCTTATTTTTATTGGTGATATATCATTTAGTTTGCAAATTTACTCTATAAATTTGGTCTTTACTCAAAAAAAAAAAAAAAAAATCTAATTTAAGTCAATGCATATAATGACATGGCATGTGGTCAAAGGAGTAAAGTCAAGTTTTAATCTTACGTAAGGCATTAATTGAAAAATAATATTTTATTAAGAATTAGGGTAAAGTTTGAGTGAGGATGATCTTCTTTGTCAGGATTCTGAGGATCTTCAAATTACATTCTTTTATCGTGCATCGTGCGGTCAGAAATTATTGTAAATTCTTTTATTTAAAATTGAATATAAACAGTACTTGACGAAAACTAACCGCACGACGTACGATGAACGGATATGATTGGAGGATCCTCGGATGCTCACAAAGAGGATCCGACGAGGATCCTCTCTCGTAGAGTTTTATGTACAAATATGCATGCAGCTACAGGGTTGGCCTCTTGGGTTAAATATGTGCAAGTACTTGTTGAGTAATGACTCCACTTACAGTTCAACTTCCATTGAAGTGCTAAGTTTTCATGTGACAGATTAGATTAATTAGTTGGAGAAAGAAAACAAGATCAGGCCGAGTAAGGAACTCGAGGATAACACCGCAAGTTGATCAGGTAATTATAATTGATCGACTTGTGAGTTGGTGGAAGCAAAGACTTGGCCGTGCGAATTGATTCTGCGATCCCTCGGATAAAGGAGCACATAGATTCCGAGGCTTAATGCGTATTATTGTGCAATGATCCGGCAGATACGTGACGATCACCGTTTTTAATTTAGTAAATAAAGTCGAGTTATTGGAAGACATTTCTGGGTGCTCTAGAACAACCATTTCTGTAATTCCTTCAAACAAAGTTGAACGCATTACATTCACAGCCTGGAATTGACACGTGTCGCTGTGATAAAACATAACATCACTCGACTTTAATTTTGTCCAATGATAAATTAACACATATTTTATTGTTTTAAAAAATAATGAACATTTTATTAATTTTTCTGAAGTTTTAAAATGCAAGGGACATTATATATTTTTTTTATCGAACCATATCAGAAAATGAATACATAAAATACTCACTAACAAGTACTTAATTATTATCCTTAAAACAAACCAACGCCTAAACAAAATCAACATTCAGTCGCATGAAGAGATTTCAGAGAAGAGGAAGGGAGGAATAGAAGTACCGACCATAATTTATTTATTTATTATAAATAAATAAATAAATAAAAGCATATGAAGAGATTGCACTGCAGGGAAGACGAGAGGGCCGGCCGGGATGGCAACGGTGGAAGAGGGTTTGGCCGACGGTGGATGGCCGGTGTTGCAGCGATTGCTGCTACCGCTGCTCTTTAGGATAAAGAAGTGAGAGAGACGAGGTGGATGTGACGACACCTAAAAAGAAATAAACCGAGAATCCCCACTCAGTTAGATATGAACAAATCTAAGAGATTCCATATTTTTACTGTCGTCCATTCCACATATATTATGAACGGTGGTGATCGCATTCATCACTCATCACGCCAACTGATTTGCGTTCCACGTTTCTTACCTTAAAAATATCCAAAAATAGGAAAGAGAAACAAACAGTTGATATTAAAGCGAGATATATCTTATTTTTCTATAAATAGGAAATTTAATTCGCCAACCTATCCTTTCTAGAACAACCGGCAGCACCCGAACTCTCTCTCTCCTCTCTGTTCTTCTCTTTCCAAAATATCTTTGGTTTCCTTTCACTGCTCTGCAAATTTCCCAAAACTTCAGACCTGAAACTCCCCGACGAAGGTAAACAAATAACAACGGAAAACCCAGTAAATAATTTATGTATGGTTTTTTTTTTTCTTCTTCTCTTCGATTGGTGGTAAATACAAAATACTTTAGGCTTGTTGGGCAGTTGTTTGTGGTTGGTTGGTTTTTCTGGGTTTTGATTTTCTTATTTAGATCTGAGATGCTAGGGTTTGAGGTCAATATCTTTAAACTTATAAAAATACCCAGAAAATATACGGTAGTTTTTGAGTTTGTGAACAGTTATATATGTGAAAAGTGCATGGTTGGTTTATTTTTATTTATTTGAATTAATTGTTTTTGAAGGGGTAGGAAGAAATGGTGAAAATAAGGAAAGAGAAGATCAAGATCAGGAGGATCGACTACTTGCCGGCAAGGCAGGTGACCTTCTCAAAGAGGAGAAGAGGGATTTTCAAGAAAGCTGAAGAGCTGTCGATTCTGTGTGAATCTGAAGTTGCTGTTATCATCTTTTCTCAAACTGGCAAGCTCTTTGATTTCTCAAGCTCCAGGTACCGATACTACTGTACAACATCCCACCGCCTTCTAAATTCGTTTGTAATTTTCCTAGCTTGAACGAATCTAACCAAGTACATGACTTGACTTCTATCTGAGTGGGAGAGATTCACCAGGGTCAAACAATTGGGGAGAAAAATGTGTCACGGATTCGTCGACTATATATTTTGTAGTGATATCCACACTTATTTTTACCTCTCAACACTCTCTCAAATTTCGGCTTTTAGTTCGAACGAATTGAAGAAAGATCAATGATAAAAAATTAATAAAAATGTGAAAAGTAAGAATGAATGTGCGAATAACACTTTATATATAAAAGGAGGAGAGTGCTAACTAGCTTGATAGATAATCCACGCATGTAAACAAAGACACATAATTTATGGTGTCAGCTTGATAAGGCACAGAAGAAGGGTTAGAAAATCCAAAATCTTTCACAGAGAGAGTGAGAGTTTTAACTGGTACGTACGAGGATATACCTATATATCTAGAATATCCAGTTCAAGAAAGTGAGGTATACTTTTGATTGAGACATCAAGTTGTCCAAGTTTGAGAAACATTTTATTAGTTTTACATGTTTTCAATCTTTGAAGTTGTGGGGATTATTTGTACGTTACTTGGTGATGCTGATCTCTTTGCTTATGCTACATGCAATCGTGTCTGCCATGCAGAACTTTGTATATATAAGAGCCACTTGTTTAATTATGTAATCTTATTACGATTGTGCAGTTTAATGGTTACAAAATGCTAGGAAAAGTATATTTTTAGATCATATTTTTTTGCCACATGTGACGGTTGATGATCGGATAATAATATACAAAATTAGTTGGGGTTTATGAAATGAAAAATATATATATCCTTTTAAATGTGTGTACACCGTTTTCCTTTTTAGACAGGCAATATATTATTTTCTTAGATTAGACCATCATTGTTACTGAAATTTAGATAATCAATTTTAAATAAATAATACAACATAAAATGATAGATAAAATACTCTTATCTAGTAAAAGAGTGTATCACTCTCTACATACGATATACATATCAATATGTATATGTATGCATATCTATATCCGTGCCAACTTCAACACATGATGTTGTGTTATGTTCCAAAAGTAGTCCTTCATTCTCCCCTCCTAAAGTAAAATGCCTGTAAATAATGAATACGGATAATTTGTAAGGACTTAAAAATACAAAAATTCAATTATATATGCTTTGGATTTTTCTTACTAGGAGTAAAGTGATATGATGAAAACTTGGGAATTCATCATAGAAGCCTTGAAGATCCTTTGAGAAGGAATATGTATGCATGCGTCAAGTAGGGCAATGAGTGGTTCAGCTATGGCCATATATAACCTGTTTTTCATATGCATTCATGAAATAATGAACAAACTTGAGTAGTTGCAAAGATCAAAACCTACTTAAATAATGTGCATGAGAGGAAGGGAGAGATTGATATGTAGAAATGTGATTGTGGAATAAGAATTTAGATAAAGTTGTTCTTTGTTTATGTTAGGGAAAAAAAATGTCGCTCCACATAGTAAGCGATGATGTCATTTTATTAATAAAACTGAAATATAAGACTAAACACCACTTCTCAAGTGATCGTTTTAACCTGAGATATAAGATTTAGTATATCAATTTGTCATTTGAAATCAACGTGTATATAAAAATTGCCCTTATTGTATGCTGGTGTCTTTTAACTCATCTATTGTGCTGATGAAAATTCTTCTGAAGCTAGATTCTAAGAGGCCAATACATCTTGTTGGTAGAGAGTGAATTAGCGCTTTGTCATCTAGATCTTTCTACTTTTACTATTTATTCTTTACCTATACTCTCTCCAAGCCGAATACATCAATAAGGAATCGTCGCGTATTAGGGCCGACGTACTCCCACATATAGAGGGGCCCTTCTATGCGACCAAAGAATGCATACCATCGGCAGTTCGAGTTGACCTCATTGCCTTGTTTGACTATGACGAACAACTGGAAGAGTGACATCGTCCATGTCAACTTGACTAAGTTGTGGTCATCCCCACCTGATAACCAAGGTGAGTTGACCTCGTTCCCTCTGTTTGGAATTGGACAGGCCATAGGAAGTGAGAAGCTGATCATCATGTCAGCTCGACTAAGTTGGGTCGCCCCCGAGAGACCTGAGCGGAGTTGCTCTCGTTGTTGATTAGTCCTGCAACGAAAGGTCAAAGCTTTTGTTTTCCTAACCATAAAGCCCTTACACCCCATCACCATTTGAGATGCCAGATGTCGATTAGATATGGTCTGGTATTGAAGAAATTATTAAGTAGTACTGTACTACGAATGAGGATCTTTTCTGGATTCTTTTTGTGAGGATCCTGGAGATCTTCAAATGGTATCCGTTCATTGTACATAGTGCGGTTAAAAATTATTTTAAATTAAAGATGAATAGTATTTGATGAAAACTAATCGCATGATATACGATGAACATACATGATTTGAGAATCCGGAGATGATCCTTCTGGTTGTACTACCATGCCATTTGTGAGACTCCTATTCAAAATTTGACATGCGAACCACTTTATTCGCAGTTGGACTTTATATTTTATTTTAAGAATTAAAAATAAATTAAATACTTGAAAAAGAAAATACCTAGTGACCGGCCTCCGTTTCCCACAAATATCAATTGCAGTTCTCCACCTCCACGACTCCATTCCCACTTGTTCACCATTAGTTTCCATGGCTATCGACCCTCCTTTTTTTCCCTTCCACTCGATACAACTCCCAATTGATGAGAGATTAATAGTGAATGTTAACGCTCAAATTTGGAGAGTTTAACAAAGATCAGTATGGTCGGCTTTTAGTGGGCTTAAGGTTGAAATGATAAGAACTAAACAACAAGATTTAAATGGTTCACCTCTATAAACTGGATTACGTCTACTGGGGTGCTCAGACAAGGTTACAAATAGGCTCGAAGTAATCTAGTAGTCTTTTTTTTCTCTCTTTTTGTTCGACCTGTTCTCAATGGCATTCATCTCTCTTATATAGACCCTTAATGAGCCTTAAGTCTTTGGGTTTGAGTCTTCCACCTCTTCACATTTAATGCACTGAATATGTAGACATGACCTACTAGTTGTCCATCTGCCCTTTAGTCAACATGTGGTGGTGATGTGACACCCGTTCAGGTCCATTTGCATGTTTTCTAGGGACAACGCATACCAAGCACCTGCTCGGCACTGGGGTTTGTGAGGACCTTACACTTGTGCTTGACCTATAAGCCTTTATGTCCTTTCATAGGCTTTCTCTTTTGTCAATAGCCATCCCCGTGGCTTGGAGTTGATGACCGAGTAGGTTCGACCCTTGGACTTCGTGCTATAAAGTTGTCAGGATGTCAACTCGCCATCAGCGATCGAAAACTACTTTTATGAGGAAACGCTTGGCTTTGTTGCCGGCAGGACTAGATCGCCGACCGATAGTCTGCAGCACTCGGGATCGTCCTTCTTGCTTTTGTTGGGCCTTGGTCTTCCTTCCTTTGGGTCTTTGTCTTCCTTTCTTCACTTGGTTTCTCTTCCTTGGGCCTGTTTTCCTTTGGCCTTCTAGGGGTCGGAATTCACTCAGCCAGTGAACTTCCTATCGATTAATCATTTATGGTGCTTTTGTGGGTGTCAGTGGTTTAATGGGTTTTGATTATTTCAGAAGAATTTTGTTGATGGGGAACTAAAATTCTAATTTTATTTGATAATGGAGGCACTGAAATTGGGTAAATCTATTGGCTTTATGTTGTTTATGGATGGCGTGGTAGTACGATATTACCGAATAATTCTTTAGATAAAATGTAATGTTAGGAAGACCAAAATTTTAAAACAAATTTGTAAACCAAATAATGTGTTTGTTAATGATTAGATTATCACTTAAGCTTTGATTAACGTGTTTATTTTCTATTGGTGACATATCATTTGGTTTAAATTTTTGGTCTTCCTATCATTACCCTTAGATAAATGTGGTGTATCCATACTCCATCATTTTTGTGCCAACAGCTGATGTCAACCAAAATGGTGCCTCAAGGCTGGCAAAGCTATTGTTGACCAAGTAACGTTGTACTTATCAAATTTTTATATCACATTTGTGCCACATCTCTAATAAAAGAAAATCTACCAATACATGTGGGTTTCACTTCTATTAAAAAAACAGTACAAATATAGTATAAAAATATGATAATAATAACATTTTTGTTGCTGACTTCTTATGTTTTCAAGGTTCTAAAAGAAGTTAGGCGCTAGTCGGGCGACGGGCTGGGGCCCAGCGTCTAGGCGGCTAGGTAGGGTTTAGGCGGGTGCTTAGGCGGATTAGGCGGATTTAAGTAAATCCATTATATTTTGTGTAAAGAAGTGTTTATACTTAATATATATATAATTTCATTATAAACTACAAAATAGAATGACATGTATTATAAAGTATTGGAACATAATGAAAACATGAGGAATAAGCATATGCCCATTTAAGTATTCAACAAGTCTCTTATAATTTATTTAAAAAAATTAAATGCAAATTGAAAGTTATCTATTTTCTGTCTAAGTGAGTCGCAATCTAAGTAGGTGAGTCTGGATAGGCTAGGCGGCCACCTTAGCTGGTTTGGACGGGTTAGGCAGGTGCCTAGGTGGGCACCCCAGTTGGTCTAGGCGCCCTTTCTTAATTTTCAACCACCTAAGCATTAATCGGGGTAGTGACCAGCCGCCTAGTGTCGCCTCGGCGCTAGGTGGGGATTTTTAGAACGAGAGATTTTTCAGTGTGACTGTCACACAAGGTGGCACACCGCGTGTCTCTATGTAAATGGTGAGTTATGTGTGTTAAAAGGTTAATAACTTAAAATTTTCCACTACTTGCATAAAAACACGTGATGTATCATCTGTGTTCCCATCACAACTAAAAATTTCTCTTTTAGAACAGTGGTTTTCACTATTCATCACCTGGATTGAGCCACATGTCAACCGGCTGAGGGTTTCCCATGGATATATAAAGCAGCCAGCCACCTCCAAACTGTAGGTTAGGCTTACTTCCTCTCGAACCAATCTCCACTTCTCTCACCTCTCCTATTCTTCTTGTAAAAAGTCTCCTACGTCTAAGAGATTTCCAAGTGGTATACACTTGTCAAATAACTAAACACAACACGAAGTGGATATCGCCCATCTAAGGCGAACCATGTTGGCCTTTCAAAAACACACGTCTATAAACATTATCTAAACCAACAAAGGAACGAATTGGAAATGCTTTTGTTAATTAAGAAAGAACAAAAAGCTACTTTTGGAGCATGGAAGTCCAAATCCATTATTTATAGCTTTTCCATGATGGGAAGAGAAAGTGATACTTTTTGGCGTTCTTTTAGGCATTGAAAATGAGATATGACTAAAGATATACTATCTAATGTTCTTTTACGCATTGAAAATGAAGTATGTATTCTTTCATTTATAAAATATAAGAAGATTCAAATACTCATTGAAAACAAGTAGTTTTCGACGCCTTTTTCCTCACCATAAATACTTTCTTTTTTTTTGTTTTTCTTTTTAGCACCTCTTTTTACTCACCAGATATAGACACTGGCTCAACCTCTATATCTTAGACGTCTACTAAGGGGATATTGGTGCAGCAAGCATTTCCTATTACTTCAACTGTAGGCGTGGAGGAGGACTTCTCCTAGCTGCAAGAAATATATCCACAACCATAACTATTATATTTTCCTCCATAACCTCAAGTTTTTAAGCTCTCTTGAATAATAAGAATAATCATAATAAAATAGTAATAGCTAGTAAAATAATATAATAATAATGATAATAATAATAATTTTTAATTAAAAATACACTGTTTCAAACAAAATGTGTGCCTCGACGGTCTTGCATCAACAGATAGTGAAGACTTGACAATTGTGGAATCAATGATACAAAAAATAACTTTCCTAACTCCTAAGTTAAGATATATTAGACCAATAATAAAGTGTGCTTAGATTAATCTTGCAACAAGGAAATATAATTCATTTACTTATAATACTAAGGTTGTATTCAGGAAACAACTCATAGGGATCTTTCACCTCTTGGAAAATATAGAAGGAAAACTGTTAGTCTATTAATTCTCATATCCCCAAGATGATCCCTCCAAAGTGCATTATGTTTAGATCTTTTCCAGTAAAGTTGGATGGCTCTAGCTAGATGAACTTGGTAAATCTGAGTAAATCATCAAATCAGTCATTACTTGCAAGTAGAGTTATTTTAATGAGTTGATTAGATGTATGTGATTCTCTCTTTTTATCCTCATTTTTTTTTTTTGGTAAGGCAATGGATGAGATTAAAATTACAAAGTAGAAACTTGAAAACTTTGTCAAGAAAAATAACTGGTCAAAAGTTAGCAAGAATTGTTTGTTTTTATTTTTATTTTTTTTTATTGCATCGAAAACCTCTTAAAAATATAGTTGATCATTGACCAATTCAGGGTCAAAAAAAGACCAATTAAGCAAACAAATGGTATCGCTTAAGTACTCACTAGTATATTATCTTTTTGATTTGGCTCAATTAAAAGATGTCGTGTACTCATTGTTTTTGAAACTTAAGAAAAATTAAGTAACATGGCTTATTATTTTTTTTAAATAATAATACATGTGTTCAAATATTATTGGGTCAAAACCAAAAAGTTATTATACGATATATGATGAACGAATGCGATTAAAAGATTTCCAAGATCCTCACAAAGAGGATCCGGCAGGGATGCTCCTGGCTTAAGTATTATCCTAAATACAGTGGTGACAGAAAATACAACAATTAAAGATATTTGCAATGATGCCCCAGTTGATGTGAAACTGACTTAGACTTTTTAGCCGTACTTTTAGTTAACATGATAGTCCCATCGTTGGTTTTGCCCTTTTTTGTTGTGTTTCCTCAGTTTGGTGACCTCATATATATATGTATAAATTCCGACTTGACATTTTGATCTGGGTAACCAGACCAAGCAATAAGGCCTCCAAAATAGCTTTGCCGGTTGGTTTGCAACAGAACCAGATATCTCTAAAGTGATGGTTGTTTTGGCTGGTTAATCTTGAATGAATTATCTACAAATCTATATTAATTGGTTCTTCTGATTTCTTGTTTTCTGGTTGGTAAATTAGTTCTTCGGCATTTCACTGTGCATGATTTGTTTTTGGGGAAGAGAAAAAAGGGAGGGGGGGGGTGTATTTTATGCTAGATGTTATTCTGTTTGCATGCATTTTGAAGTGGTTGTTTTGTAAAAAAAAAATTTAAACCAGAAAAGAACAGAGTAAACAACAATCTCTTGCAAAGCCAAATCCAGCATGCATGTACCAATTTATTGGGCTTATTGAAAAGTGTTTTCAAACCAGAAGCATGGAAATTGGGTAACATGTGGTTTTTTTTTCTTGTATTGATTTTTTATCTATGCTGACTGCTTAGTCACACGTATTAATTTAATTTTATGTGCCTTTTAAATTTTTTCTTGTTTAATTTTTTCTGTCTAAACCTTTATAAAATAATAATGAAGCATGCTAACTATTTTTTTAATCCTTTTATGTTGTGAAGTACCAAGGATGTGATTGCAAGGTACAAATCACATATTGGGGAAAAATCGAATCAACCGATGCTTGATCAGCTGCAGGTAATTCAGTTCAATATGGGTTTTTTTTTTTTTAATTTTTAATTTTTATTTTTTTTTTAATTTTTTTTTAATTTTTATTATTTTTAATTTTATCATCTTTGGTCTAAAACTTACATTTTTAATCGTACAACAATTAATTGTGTCAAGTGAATGTAACATTTTTTGTGATCAACACTTGGAGCTTCGAAATATTTTTTTGCAGCATTTGAACGATCGTATATTACTTTAACATAAATAAAATTATTACATGTTAGACTTCTATATGTGCATGCAGCAGGGTTGGCCGCTAAGACTAAATATGTGCAAGTAACTGGGGTTGAGTAATGACTCCAAGTTAGAGTTTTAACAATGGATGTTTTTGGGCCTGATGTTTATAAGCTTTTCATGTGACAGATTAGTCTATATAAATGACGGTATAAATATATTTCCCATTTAATTAGTTGGAGAAAGAAAACACGATCAGGCTCAGTAAGGAACTTGAGGATAAGACCCGCAAGCTGAGGTAATTATAATTTATCGATCTGTTTGTAAGATATATGGTGGTTAATTAGCTGGATGATCGTTTGATGAGAGTCTGCCGAAATTGGTTTGGCATGCAACAGGCAGTTGAAGGGCGAGGACCTTCATGACTTGGACCTGGATGAACTGCAGAAGTTAGAAAAATTGGTGGAAGCAAGCCATGGCCGTGTGAAGGAAACTAAGGTCTGTTCTAGCTAGCTAACTAATTTATTCTGTTACAAATGAATTCAGGTGTCCCATGGCTTCTAAAATTTAGGTATCCTCAGATAGAGGAGCACATTGTGAGGCTTATTAATTAAGCTATAAAAATCTTCCGGATCATTGCACAATAATAATCTTGCAAAGAGTACGACAAATGTCTTAATTTTGTTCAAATAGGAAATTTGTTAATAGCATTCTATAAAAGTAAGTGCATTTCTTTCTCTAATTTTTTGCACCATGCATGAGTGAGCCATGACTGAGCTTAATCAAATAAATAGATCGACACGTTGTGCCTCGTACACACTGTTTTAAATCACTGTGTTTAATCAAAAGGTCAATAGGTTTCCGATTGACTATCCTTTGCATGTCTATCTTTCAAATTTATACTTCGGTCAAATTGAATGTAGACTTGACCTTTTTTTCTTGGTTATAAAGAATGTAGAGTTGATCCAAGTATTTTCGGTACTTTAATTAGGTTATTTTACGAAAGAAATATTTTGGATTATATGCACATACAGCACCGTCTAATTCCAAATTTTCCATTTATTTCAGGAAAAAAAGATTATGAGTGAGATTATGGCACTTGCGAAAAAGGTTTATAGTTAAATAGATGATTGTTGTCTGTGTCTATTATGGAATAACCACAAATATATTTACAATAGTCAAGAATTTCCTGAAAAGAAAAAAATAAACATTAATTAAATTATTAATGAATTTTTGCTTTGTGGTCCTCTTCCTTGTACTGATTATAAATGCAGGGAGATGAGCTTGTAGAAGCTAACAACCAGCTAAAGCAGAGGGTAAGCAACTACGTACCACCATCTATATTTGGTCTTCTATTTTTTTTTATTTAATGAAAAAAACAATAACTCTTAATTAAAAAAAATTAAATCTGGGCGATCTTTTTTCTTTGTTGTCTTTGCATGGCAGATGGTGATGTTATCTGCCCGAGGAGATATCGGACCGACGGCGATCAAGGAGTTGGAAAACCTGAATAATGGTGGAGAAGAAGGCGTGACATCTGAATCAGCTACAAATGTCACCATCTGCTCCAACAGTCCTCTTTCTCTTGAAGATGACTGCTCCGACATCTTGTCTCTCAAACTGGGGTGAGCCGCCTTAACTTGCTAATATATGCTATTTGCTTGTCTTTTGCTTTTGACTTTTTGCTTGTGCTTATTTGATGCTACGACGAAGAATAAAGTTAGTAAAATACTAGGGGGCTGAGTAGATAAGGGATATTTTGCTGTCCTCGTGGAGGGTTCATCTCAAGCATGATCAGGTCTAATTTTACACGTTACCAATTTTAAAACTCTAATTTTCTTTTCTTTAATTTAAGTAAAAAAAGCCATTTAGGGAATGAGCTTATCTCCTTCGTGGGGCAAGCTTGTGTTCAAAGATACCAATGGGATTGCCACGCCCTTCTTTGACGTTGATGTAGGTCTTTTTTTTGTTTCTGTGATTAGCTCAAGTGCTTATCTGGGCTTTGCTGTTTTTTCCTTTTTTCTGTACCTCATGTTTCTTTTGCCGTTTGGCTCCTCTCCTCACTGTATCACAAATTCATGATGTTTGTCAAGTATAATTGTACTGCTAGGATGCTTTTATTCTTCAACATTTAGAATGAAATTGCTAATCGTTTTTTGTATTCGGTATTTTCAGGCTACCATAGGAAGTTGCACTTCCTTATAATTTTTAAATAAAGTCGAGTTATTGTAAGATATGAGTGATTTGTGTGTCTAAACTCGGAAACAAATTGGAAGGCTTTTTTTTTTTTTTGGCCGCGGGCGCCCCTGCCCCCCCGGGGGGTGGGGGTGGGTGTAGGGGGTGAGTGTTGTGACTGTGTTAGATGTAAAACTATATTTGTATTGGTCGAATATAAATTGTATAGTATCTAAAGCTTTATATAAATGCAGGCCTATGAATCTCTAGTTCAGTTCTATGTTTTGTTTTTTGTCCTGTTCAGTTCTGTGTTGTGTTGTGGATTTATGCGATGGCAGGTTAAAAATTCTGAGGGTTTTTTATTTTTTATTTTTATTTTTTTAATTATGCTTAAATATTCATTTCTCTCCTAAAACAAAACTTGAGTCTCATTTTCGGTCGATACTTAACATCCCCGAGGTTTACATATGTGTTTTTCTCAACACCATCCAAGATCAGTCAATTGTGTAACTGATAGGGTTATTAGTTGAGATGTTGACCGAGTTGTCTATGTGATCTTTTGGCCGCGCCCTGAAAAGTTGGTACTTTAACCTCCTCCGAGGTTTATACATGTGTTTCATTTTGCCTTGTTTTGCTCAACATCATCCAAGATCAATCAATAACGTACGTGATAGGGTTAGAATTTGACCATGTTGTACGTGTGGTCTTGTTGACTGCGCTTTGAAAAGTTCATACTTACCTCCCCCAGGGTTTATACGTGTGTTTCATTTTGCCTTGTTTTTCTCAACATCATCCAAGATCAGTCAATAGCTTCCATGATAGGGGTATTAGTTAAGATTTTGACTATGTTGTATATGTGGTCTTTTATATTGAGTTCATCTTTCTTGTTGCGAAAAGAATTATTCTAGGAATATGATTGTAGAAACGTAAAGTAGAATCTAATAAAATTTAGAAGCTTTTTATTCTATTATGACATTTATTACTTGAAATAAAGTATAACCGTACCTATGATTAATATAAGGGAAATTTTTTGAATTGTCATATGAGCTTGTATACACTTTTTAATTTGTCATATAAATTGGAACTTTAAGCAATTTGTCATATCAACTTTTTGAAATCATTAATTAGTCATCTCACCCTAATTCCATTGTGTTTTCCATCTAATAGAAGTCATGTGTGAGGCACATGACTTGTGTTTAGGGCTATTTTAGTCATTTTAGCATCTTTTTCACAAGGTATTTTTTTATTTTTCCTTAGTACAAACACTTAAATTTTGTGTTTGAGAGTATTCACGGGGATCAATGTGAACAAAATCTCTGAGAACAAGTATAATGTAGCAGCAGCCCCTTATGTAGCTTTAGAAACCCTAGAGTTTTTTGTCGAATCCAACTTAATAAAAGGGAAGTGAAGTGTTAGAATAACCCAAATAACTCTAAACATAAGTCATGTGTGAGGCACATGTCATACATGACTTATATTGGATGGAAAACTCAATGGAGTTAGGGTAAGATGACAAACTAATGATTTCGGAAAGTTGGTATGACAAATTGCCTAAAATTTAGTTTATATGACAAATTGAAAATTGTGTACAAGTTCATATGACATTTCAAAAATTTTCCCTTAATATAAATAAAGGTACAAAGCTGAGTGAAAACGCACATCACACAAAAGAATGAAGCTGTTACTAGGTATAAGATATTGACGTGATTTAATCGTGACCGTTCAAATAAAAGGAAAAAAGAGAGTTGAGAGAATCCTACTCCTTACTTAAATCCACTGGCGGAGCCAAAATGCTCTTAGTTTAATTATATAAAATTATATTATACAATATACAAACAATCTCTTTTTCTTACATCATTTTTCTTATCACTTCTTGTACATATATATTTTAAGTTCGAATTTGTTTGGATTTTAACACGTACTTATTTAATAACGAAAAATTGTGGATCACCTTGTGAAACTTTTCATAAGCTAACTGATATTGTGAAAAATACATTATCAATTCTTTATTCATAAAGATTTAAATCTTTAACCAAGCCCACCCGATGAAAAATTACTAACTCTGCCCTTATGTAAATCCCCAAAATAACCTGGCTACTCGCATTGCACTTATAGGGCGACCACAATGAGTAAAGATGAATGATGTTTTCATCACATTATTTGTTCTTTTTATATTAAAAAAGAAGAAAGAGTTAAGCACCTAATACTCCCGACCATTTGATTTAGTCCAAATTTTTTACTGTTTAAACCGCATTATTTTAAATTTTTTTTTTTTAGTACATTAATATTTTTACGCTACTAAAAAAAAGGAGTTCGACTAAACCGCATCATTTTAGAGAATTGCCTTTAAGTTTTGTTTACTTTTTATACGTGACATAGTTAGTGCCATTCCTTTCGGCAAAAAAGAAACCAGGATTATAATATTTCATAGAATCCTGACATGATTTAATATTATATTTTGTAATTATAGTTTTTTAATTAAGTACACACTATCAAATAAATAAACACACTATCTTTCCTTTTCACATTTCAAGCTTCAACACATATACAATGTATGTCACATCCCGGCCCGGGCGGCACCACTTCCCGAGCCCGCTCCACCATCGTAGCACAATATTGTCTGCTTTGGGCCCGACCACGCCCTCACGGTTTTGTTTCTGGGAACTCACACGAGAACTTCCCGATGGGTCACCCATCCTGGGAATGCTCTCGCGCGCTACTCGCTTAACTTCGGAGTTCTCATGGAACCCGAAGCCAGTGAGCTCCCAAAAGGCCTCGTGCTAGGTAGAGATGGGAATATACATATAAGGAGCACTTCCCTGGGCGATGTGGGATGTCACAATCCACCTCCCTTAGGGGCCCGACGTCCTCGTCGGCACACCACGACCAGGGTTAGGCTCTGATACCAAATTGTCACATCCTGGCCCGGGCGGCACCACTTCCCGAGCCCGCTCCACCACCGTAGCACGATATTGTCCGCTTTGGTCCCGACCACGCCCTCACGGTTTTGTTTCTGGGAACTCACACGAGAACTTCCCGATGGGTCACCTATCCTGAGAATGCTCTCGCGCGCTACTCGCTTAACTTCAGAGTTCCCATGGAACCCGAAGCCAGTGAGCTCCCAAAAGGCCTCGTGCTAGGTAGAGATGGGAATATACATATAAGGATCACTCCCCTGGGCGATGTGGGATGTCACAATGTACAAAAAAAATAAGATATTATAAAAACTTACTAAAATACAAGTGTTAATGTTGAGCACTTTTAGGGCCACATAATGGTGTCGGCCGAGAAAGAAGCCATGAAAAGCCTAAGAAAATTGAGAAGCCCAAGGCCCATGGGTCTTAGAAGAGGATACCCCGAGCGTTATAGTCGACCGTCTATAAGCTTAGCCCAACCAGGATATGTACGAGGGGTAGGTGGGGAGACTGATAGCTTTATGGCACAAACTTGAAATTCGACACCAGCTTGAAATTTGAGTTATCTGATTGTCCATCGAAGAGCAAACGACGTTGCACCGTAGGTGCACCATTCACAGGCTCTGAGACTTCTCTGGTGGTTTTCACTGCCTTTCAACCACTTTTTGGAAGTCGGCCTAGCTATAAAAATCTTTCCCTTGTCTTGTTCTACGTCTATGTGGTTTTGTGATGTTTGGAGTTTGTTGGAAATTTCAGTTTACGTTAGCCAGAAATCACCGCGTGTGGTGGCGCGTTTGGTGGCACGTGGGAAACTCAGGCTATCTGGATTTTCAATAGCGATACTTCCTTGATGTTCGGAGCCTATATCCAAGGTTCATTTTTGTTGAAACTTGATATGATGGTTTGGTTATTCGAATTATGGGTATTGACTCTTGATTTTTGTAGTTGACGCCAACCCAACCGTTGGATCGTTGGCAAGTTTAATGAGCACGCTATTCATCGATTGATGGACCTTAAGAAATTGTGAAACGGAAATCCAGCGGTCAGGTCTTTTGGTTGAAGAATCTTGGATTATTGACATTTGTAGTAGACAAAGATCTGATCATTGGATCGTCTCAAAATTATAGTATATGGTTGTACGCATATTTAAGGATCTTAGGAATTTGAAAATCGATTGTGCATATCTTCCAGATTAGACTACGTTGGGTTGTTGACCCTACCATTAACCATGTTTGTCGATGCAAATTTTCGTTATCTCTAGCTTTGATAAAAATGCACTTGCAAAACAATTAACACCTTTGATTAAGGACCTAAGCCTCACGCACCCACGAGGTAGGGGGTTAGGTCAATAGATCTCCGATGCCTAAGTTAGTTTCTCTAAGAATAATAAAGTGTTTAGGGCTTTTAGGGGTAACAAAAGCTTACCAAAATTTGGTAGAATATGTGGTATATATAGGGAAGTGGCCGGCCATGGTGTTAGGGTTTTAACCTACACATGGCGGCATCCTATTGGCCAAGGTTTTATTGAGAAATATTCTCAAGATATTAAATAGGAAATAATATTTTAAGATAATGGAGTAATTATCCCTAATTGATTTAAATAGGGATTACTTACTTGAATGGAGTTAATCTTCAATTGGGAATGTATTAAAGATAGGATTTGGGTAATTAATCCTTATCTTTAATGCCTTGATTTTTCCTTGCCAAGGGTAGGTGAGTTGTGGGCAATCGTATTCAGCTGCTGGGACTTTCAAGGAGGGGGGGTGAGCTGCGCGTGGGAGATCTGAGGAGCTTGCCCATTTAATGAGGGCAATCTTGTCTTTCTTGAACAAAAGTCCACATGTCGCTTATAGAATATTTGGGATTATTTTAGACTCCACAAATGCCCCCACATCTACTGGGCTGCTTGTAGGAAAATGGCAGTAGGTGTAGAAATCCTAAGCTGCATGGGCTTGTAGAGTTGTTTCCCAATTTGAACTAGATCTCCTTTCTTGATTTCGAGATAGATTTCTTCTAGGAAAAGGAAACTAATTGCCCTTAATACCTATTTAATTCTACCTTAAGCTGGGGATTAAATAAATCTGGAAAACAATCATAATTCCAACAAGGAAGAGAGAAGCTAGAGGAAATTTGTTCCTTTTCCCCCAGCTTTCTTCTTCTTGTGCCCTTGCAAAGAGTTGTCTCTCGTTGTTTTTCTTCTTCTCCATGCCGCTCCAAGGTAAGAAAAATTTGAATTTTTCCTTCTTGATTTTTTGGGAGTCTTGGGGCTTGAAAAATTGGCTCGACAAAGTCGAGGTGGTGTGAGGGACATGGCAAAGGTGCCACGGGGCTGTTGTGCATAGGTGGTGTGGTGGTGGAGCTCGGCTGGTGTAGGCCAAGTGCTCAGCTCGAGCAGAGGTGATAGACGCGCTAGGCGCGAGAAGGCCAGCTCGGGCTGGACCTTCATAGCTGCTGGGTACAAGCTCGTGCAGAAGAGAGGAGAGAGAGTAGGAAAGACAGGCGTGGGCCGACTCTCCGGTTCTTGTGACCTAGGCCGAGAAGCCTGAGCTTGCTTGGAGCGTGTTGGGCACGAAGGAGGAAAGGGGAAGGTGGTGCGGGCTTCCTTCCGTGTTGGGCTAAGTTACATAGCCGCATGCATGAGGGACTAGGGGACTTTGGGCCATGTTGCATGAGAGAGAGGGTTGGGCCATAGGGTGCTGGGCTCTGCGGTCCTCCTAATTTTTTTTCTTCTTTTCTTGCGAGCTGCCTTTTAAATATTTTTCTTCGTACTTTTGGCAAGGATTTTTAGATGTCTCTATTTGATCGTAAAAGTGACGAATAACCTCTACCTTTGTGCCGTCAAGGTGGTTCTTCCGACAAGGTAGGCTACTTCAAGGCTGCATATGTCAAGATCAATTCTGATGAGCTGTTTCGAGAATTTCTTGAGATGTACAAGCATGCGATTCCGTCAGGGGTTTGTGTCAAATGGGTGAAAAATGATAGTGGCCATGAACTGTGCGATGAGGATGCCACTACTAGGAAAAAGGCTATCAAATTCCATCCATATTACTTTGTGTTGGGATTTACTTTTCCTATGCGACATTTTTTTCAGGAGGTGGTCTGCTTCATGAAATGCGCGCCTGCTCAGTGTTCCCCGAATGCAGTTCGTGCGATGATGGGGTTCTTGAACTTGAACAGGTTCTTTGATCTTGGCTTGACCATAAATAAGTTATGGTACTTCTTTGAAATCAGCCATAATGAAGGCGTGGGGCAGCTGAGGTCTCACCATAAACTGCATGATTGTTCATGCAAAGGTGATCATGAGTGGGCGAGAGATACCTTGCAGGTAAGTAGAGAGTGAGAGTTCGACTCCTCTCCTAAGCTGCATGTTCTGACTATCTTTATTAATGGTAAGTGAACTGCTTCATTCCTGGCCTGCTTGATCTTTCTTATTTTGTGTAGATTTGAAATTTGGCTCAACTCCAAAAACTTTAGCAGATATAAAGAAACTACAGATCACCTTGGGCATTCTTACTGAGTACCGTGAGTGGCGCTGACTGCTCATTCCTTTTTGTCGAGAGAAAAGCGGGTTGCCTCCAAAGGAAGAGATAAAGCGGATAAAGGATGAGGCACTTGCTTGCCTAATCATTGCTATGGAGCCTGCTACCAATGAGGGTGGAAAGAAGAGATATTCTTCATCTTCTTGTGAGCTTTAGACCGAGAAGAAGCCAATGACTTCTTGACTTCTTCTGCTTCTTGTAGGGGATCGTCTGCTGTTGAAGCTTGTCATCGACCTGACCCCTCCCAAGGGGACGAAAAAAATCGTTGAGCTTGAGCTTATGAAACCTGATGCCCCTAAGATTGTGAAATCCCGTTCCCGGATTTCACTGTTATAATTACGTATTTGTATTATTGAGATTTTATATTAATTTATTTGAAATTAGATTTCAATTAAACTAGTAACGAGAAGTGAAGTTTGGAAAAAAATTATATTTCAATTAAACTAGTAACGAGAAATGAAGTTTGGAAAATTATTATTTACTATTGACCTTTTGAAGTCACAAGTAACGTTGTCGAATAGATCTCGAACCCATGAACACACAGGCGAAAGCCGTTTTCAAGTCCGAATTATAATGGTATAGTTACGGATGTTTGAAATTGTGAACTATAGATTATGGGAAATATTTAATTCCCACATGTGGGTTAAAGGTTAAGTTAGTTCGATAAAAAGGGAACCAATCAGATTTTTAAGGAGGGGAGGAGTGACCAATGGGGGGAAGGAGAAAGGAGGGGAAATGAGAGACCCGAAATGGGTCATTTTTGACCCGCGAACCACCATTTTTGACCTGGCCATATCTCTTCCATCCAACTTCCGTTTTGGGTGATCTTGGTGTCCATGGAAAGCTCTTGATGAGCCCTACACCTTTGTATGTTATATTTCCCAATTTCTTTCCCATTTTTCCAGTTCGAAGCCACAAACCTACGGGTGTTCCGGAGGCTTTATTCCTTTTTCCGGCGGCTTTATCCCTTTTTCCGGTGGCTTCGGCAAGTTTCACCGTCCATGACCACCATCAAAAGACTTCTCTCAACCCCAGGAAAAAAGTCCAAGAGGTGTTGGAGGCGTCGGAGTTCGATTGGAAGCCGAATTCGAAGCACACCCACCTTAGGGTTCCGGCTGTTCGTGGCCAGTTTGGGGTGTTTTTCGGCCAAATTGGCCTTAGCATCAGGTATAAAATTTACTCTACTCATTGAGATCTTCATTCCTGTAAATTTTGGTAATTTTTTGAAATAGTTGGATTTTTCCGGCAAATCGGGGCGGCCGACCGCCACCCACGGTGGCTCGTGGCAAGGGGGCCGTCGATGTCATTCTTAGGCTAAATTAGATGCCTTGAGCTCAGTTTTGGTAATTGTATGATATAAGTTGATGGTTGGAACCTAAATTCTCGACGATACGTTAATTGGTAAAAGTATGAATCGACAATCCGACCGTTGGATCGTCACCAAACCTTAATGCGTGATAGAACATAATATTTGTGGGTCATAGAAACTTACGGATCGGGAATCCGACGTACGGATCTTCCCTAATTGGATTTATAAGTTTGTAAAATAAAATGTCGACTGCCACTAGAATTGGTGATTGGCGAAGATTCGACCGTTGGATCGCGATGAAATTTTAGTATGTTGTTCTAGGAACATAATGTGGACTGTGGGAAGTTATTGATCCAAAATCCGATGTAGGGACCTTCAGGATCAAATTACGCGGAGTTGTGGACCTTATTGTTGACTGAGAGTTAACTTGTGGTCAACCCGTCTCGGAGCGTTCTAAATATTAAAATTAGTACTACAGGACTAATTGAAAGCTAGTGGGTCTATATTGGTAAGATACCGACTTGAATATATGAAATATGATTATTATCTTAATTTCTTATATTAGTATCATTTGTGAATATGAATTAGTCTTATAAATTTGATTTCTATTGAAATGTGAAATTTATATATTTAACCATAGACCTATGCTAATTAAATATGATTTGGCTTGTGTAGTGATGATGTTTGTGATATATATGTGTTTAATTAACTTTTTAATAATGTGAATGATAATTATGATGAATGTTATGACAATTATGGGATCTAAATATTGTTTGATAATTATTTGGATATGATTGCCAACTAAATACCTATTTGAACTTGGCACCATTACCTAGCATGAGATGGAGATGAAAGTCAGGAGATGAGTTAGGTACTTTAGTAGATCTTTAGTAGAAATAGTAATTGAGGGAATTCCTTGTGTTGTGCTCCATATGACTAGATGCTGGTTGATATGTGGAATCAATAGCAGTTATACGTATAATTATGTTTAATGTGTAATGATGAGATTGCACCACGTAGTTGTGGTACATGGATGGTCCTGCTGGGTATATCCGTGATGGGGGACCATATGTATTCAGGGGTGATCATGCTTGGTATCTCCGCTATAGTTGATCACTGCCTGCACGACGAGTTTAAGCCTATGGTCTTGCTTGGTTTATCTGTGATGGGGGACTATACGCATTCTAGAGGTGATGACGATTGGTTGTACATGGTACATTTTTAGGCGATCATATTTAGTTTGGTTCCGTTGAGTGGTCTGAAACCCGAGGTTGTTGAATTTCGTGGGGTGGCCAAAAATTCCATTGTTTGGAGAAGTAGGCTTGGCCTAATTATGTAACTCTAGCCTTAGTTATATATATATTTGTGTCAATGATTTCGAGAGTCTTGTAATTGAGTTAGAAAAGATGTTGGACGTTTGAGTGACTCCTTCGGGATTTTGATGATTTGATTATGATTTCATAAGGTATGAATTTAGAAGATATGAGAATGATTGTTTTACTTTGATCAAATTAATTAATTAATGCGGCTAGAGGATGGTTTTGTGTTAGTCGGCTCTTAAATATGATGTGCATTGTGAATTGCGATGTCATGATGAGACATAATGATTTATATGTTGAATGGGAGAGATATCATGTTTTCATGGGGATTGGTTATGTAGCTGAGTCCAGGAATTACATGTTGTCAGGTTATATTGAATGATTGAGGAATGCTATGCTTTTCTGCTTGAACTTAGTGGGATAAATGTCTGATTTTGTGACTAGTGAACTACGAATGACTTGATCCTTATTGAGGGTACGTAGGCAGTCTAACAAGAAGGTTACATGCAGCCTTAAAGTAAACGAAAGATTTCTTTGCAATTTGATTCTCGAATTGTGATTGCCATATTCCTAAAATGGGGTACGTGAGTTATACGAGTTTTTGGGTGACGTCACGTGTCGATCCTAGACGTATGTCGGGATCGGGGATTGACAAAGATAACCATGACCATTGTTGAAATGAATGCCCAGCAGCAAGGTTTAGTGGTGCCCTTGGTGTCTGGGTTTGTGTTGAAGCGTGAGTTGAGAGCTAAGTCCAATTTGGCTTCTAAGAGGCTCACCGCTATGAAGAGCAGTAATGTGGATTATGCTACTAAGGTGGTGCCTGAGCCTATTCTTCCTTCTGCGGCGACCAATTCGTCTGCTGAGAAAGAAAAGTCTGCTCGTATGGGCAGTTGTGAGAGATCCACCGAGTTTGAATGCTGATCGGCTTGAGGACGTCAATGTATGTGCCAGGTTTGTTGATAGTGTTGGGAAAGTTGTTGCCCACTCAGACTCTTTTCTGAAGCGTCCTGCCTACTGGAAGATGTCTTCCCTGATTACTACAATGCATAAGGCTTTGATCCTGGCAACTGAGTCTATGCGCATTAATCAGGATGTCGAAATGGCGTTGACGACTTAACTTTGCTTGGCTACTGAAAAGATTGAGAAGCTCGAAATTGAACTCATCATTTTGAAGGGATCTAATATCTCTGCCCCTACTTATATGCAGCTGGAGACCGTTCATCAGGAGGTCATCCATTTGGAAGCTAAGCTTAGTGCGACTCAAGCGATGTTGGAAGTTATAGAAAATGAAGTCAGTCGTGTTGCACTAGTGGTCAATGACCTTGAGTGTGTCAATTCGGAGCTACAATCTGCTTGTTTCGCTAAGGACGAGGAGCTTGTCTTCATGCATGCTGAAGTGTCTCGTCTCAAGGATGTTGCCAGTAAGCTTGTCTGCTAGCGAGAACCTGAAAAAGGAAATGGGTAAGTTGCATGTTGCTCACACTGAGCTTATTGAAAAGAATGTGCAGCTAAAAAATGAGAGGGTCAGTCACGAAGTGGTGCTTGCTTCTTATCAAGCCGATTTCTACAAGCTTGGCTGTGTAGACCATCTTCAGGGTAGATCGTCTGATTATGAGTTTTCTAAGAAGGATTGCGAGACTTTCTCTATTTCTCCAGTTGATTTGCTTGAGAGTAGCTCTACCAGAGCTGATAACCCGATGGACTGGCTATCAAACAGTGCCAAAACACCCGAGCAAAAAGCTCAAACCCAAGCTAGCAATTGAGCCCAAGGAAGAGGTCCGATGAGAGTAATTGGCCTGAGAACCCGATGGCCAAGTGACGCAAGACTGAAGTCAAGGCGACGTCATCCACGTTTTCTCTCTTTTTTGTGTCAGGCTTTTGCATTTCAAGCGTGCGTCGTCCGATAATGTTTTAGACGTGGGGCCTGCGACGCTTTTCTGAAATGTTATTGCTGGGGAGGCCACGTGGCTTCCCCACGTCCGTTGGATTTCAACAGCAACATTTTATGGACCGTTGGATTTCCAATGGTAATTTTTTTTAAAACCTTATTTAATTTCAGCCGTTGGATCTGAAATTAACGGTGCACGTTATTCGCTTTTGTAAATTAAAAAAAAAGAAGAAAAAACAGTTTAAAATTATGAAATCTTATCGTTGTGCCACGTGGCACAATCTGGAGTGTTAGAATTCAAATTTTTTTTAATCCAACGACAGAGATTAATTATGTGAATAAAAATAAAAAAAAAAGGTAAAAAGTTAATAAAAATCCGAAAAAAAAATTTGCAAAATTAAAAAAAAAAAATTGATTTTACTTTTCTATAAATACCTTTTCATTATCTTCTACCTTACACCACAATTTCATATTTTCTCAACTACTTTCAACGACATTCCTATCTTTCTCTCAAAGTTTCAATCCAATTTTTTTCCAACAAAATGACTAATGATGCAGGTACGAATTAGACGCTTATTGAAGATGTTACGTTGTGTACTAACTGGGTTGAAGTTACTCATGATCTGATTACGGGTAATGAGATGCAGTTGCGAGAAATGTGGAGTCTTATTCATACCAATTATCTTGAGAAAATTGGTGGGAAATGAAGCAAAGAATCGATGTCCAGTCGTTGGAGAATACTTAGCCAATCGTTTAGTATGTGTAGAAATAACTTGGCATAAGCTAGTAGTAATCTTCGAAGTTGGAAAATTTAGCAAATCAGGTAACAATATATTATTTATTTGTTTGTACTATACCCAAATTTACATTAGCTAATTTGATTATAATTATTTCTTTTCCCGCATTGTGTAGACACTTCAAGCACAAGCTTGGAATAATGACAAATCCAAAAACTAAAAGCAATCATTCACCTGGTGAGAATGTTGGAATATTGTCAAAGACTGTCCTAAATTCAAAGTGTGCCTATCGGTCTAGAAGTTGTCATGAACAACACCCCTTTACACTTTACGCCCGATCATGCCTCGCATGTTCATGAAGATGATGCAAAACAAGTGTCGGAAACGCCCCCCTGAACAAGTGTCGAGGTCGACCTGTTATCCAATTAGGCCTCAAGGTAAGAAGGCTTCAAAGAGAAAAGGGAGTGCTTCCATGAATGATTATGCAAAGTATATGGAAGAACTTGCTCGCCAAGGTGAATTGACTTTGGCACGGGAAATGGCTAAATTTGAGGTTGATAAGGTTAAAGAGGAGGCAAAAGTTGCAGCTGTTGAGAGATAAAGAGAACTACTTAGGCAAGAAAGGGAAGAGATTAGAGAAGAAATAAGGGCTTAACGAGATCGTGACATTATGAACACGTCTTTAGAAGGGAAGTCTCCGAATTCTAAATATTTTTGGAATTCAGAGAAAGCGGACGTGGTGCGAAGGAGGCGTGCAAGAGAAGCGAGAGTAAGAGGAGATGGTCCTAGCACCACAAGAGAGAATGATCCTAGCACCACAAATTGGTTAGGTGATGATTTTCCATTCACGAGGCCATAATTTTCCAATTGTTTGTAATCGGAGCCCATAATTTTTCAATCACACTGGGTTGTAATTTCTTATTTATTGAATAGAGTACTTTATTTAAACCAAGAGTATATTTATTTAATTTGGTATTCTATTTAAACTAAGACAATCTTTATTCAAAGGACATAAACACACCAAATAAAATTACGTAAACATACCAAATAATAAAAAACTCACTAAATGAACTTAAAAAACACACCAAATACAATTACATAAACATACCAAATAATAAAAAACACACCAAATAAAAACAAACACACTAAATGAACTTAAGTATCTTGAGCTTGTTTCAATTCCTACTGGTGCTCTATCAAGCCAATTTGTCGGGCATTGTGCATATATGGCTCCTGAAGTGTAGTATATCGTTGAATGAGCATTTCATTGTAACGTTCATCCCTTTCTAATGTATCGTTGAATGAGCATTTCATTGTAAATCACTTGTCTTGCCAAATAACTCATCTGTAAAATAATAGGTAGGGGTGAGCAACAACCAATGTCGCTCAGTAGGGACATAACCTTATCACAGTAATTGACAATACTAAATTAAGTGTCATAAAATCATGTAATCAAGTACCAAATCATTATCAATAATAATGCATGAGTGCAATGCAATGCTCTTCATCTCTACCCGTTAATTCATATAATAAAACACGCGGACCTGCACGTCCCATACCATGCATTTTACCTCTGCAGTGGTGGTTCGAATGTTTTAATATACAAATTAACCCCCTGTAACTCAATCATCCCAATTTCCCCTTTTGTTAGTCATCTTGCCTAAACTCTTCTTCGCCAGTCCCGAATTACCCATAAAGAATCTGTGCACTGTGGGCTCACCTAAGACTTGGTACCTGCTAAAAGTTTGGCTCAACCATTCAAAAGATCATTTCCAACTATCCTCATTTCCAGAATTCCTTCCTCAACACCAAAACTCCAACCTCACTACCAATTATGAATGATTCACATATACCACAATATATTTTCAACTAATAGCATTTCATCAATAATTCCATAACCAATAACAAGTAAACACGCAAGGGCAATATTTATCCAATTAGCAAGCCAGATCACATTAATCAACCAAGAAGATCGATAATAATAATATAATGCTTCACGAAATTTAATAAAGCCAATCTCCGTAAAGGTCTGCCGTATTTCCCCTACCTGGATTCCAAAGCATTGCTCCAAGATAATAACACAAGAAACCACAACTATGATAAGCTCCTATTCACAAGTATAAGAAAATCACTATATGCAAGACAAGAACTTTAATCCCAGTCAAAGCACTTGAGATTACTAACTTAACAACACCCATTTCAAATGCCCTTTTGGTTGATCTAAAATAATAACGTGGTCATAACAGAACGTTTGAATGAGTACAACTTGCAGAACAAGGGACATGTGAAATACAAATATAAATATGCATGCTGTCTTCTTGGTGTATAAGCTTGGAACATAACTTTAGCCAATAATTAAATAAAGTCTTTCATATGATTAATGAATAAGTATATTAGACCACATATATAAGCAAATTACCAAATGCATGACATGAACTCTAATCCTAATTAACATATTTAAGTTTAGCGATTCCGCAATACTAATTCACCAGTTACTATATGTTGATCAACTCCACACTCATGCTTTACTTGATACAGTTGAAACTGTACCTATGAACATATGCAGATGGTTCCATGCCGAGAAAGCTGGCTTGGTTTACTCAGGCTTGTGCAAAGTTATATGCATGAATACCAGCATATACATATATAGTTTCTCTCAAACCAATAAGAAAGATATATGTTCGAATTAATAAGCTCAAGCCCTCTTTTATACAACAACCTCTAATAAAGGTAAGAGATCATATTTAGCATGTGATAATTATGTATAGGTTCAGTCCTATCACTTTTGTGTAGGTAAGATGATCTCCAATTGTAAAGTCTGATAGCCAAACGTCTATGCAGATATACATACATATGTAATACAAACTAATAGAGATGAAACACGACTGAGTCCTACAATATATAGAGCTATGGAAAGACTAAAGAAAATATGAGAATCATTACCCATATTTATCCTGCTACAGATTTAACACCGCTGATTAAGAAGCACCTCAGCTTCTGGTTTCTCTCTCTCTCTCTCGCTCTCGCTCTTCCCCATAAGATACTAATGTCTAAAATGAAATGCAGGTGCAGCTCCCTATTTATAGTCGGAGAAGGCAGCAGCTTCTTAGAGTGCTGAACAAGTACTTAAAATATAATATATTATACTAGCATATGGGATATTAGATGCTAGAGAGCAGGAGCTGTCAATCAAATGGAGAAACAAAAATGAGAAGGCCTCAGACCTTTACACCTGGTCGTGGAGATAAGAAGAGAATAAATAAGAAGTTAAGAAGAAGAATTGGAAGCGGCTGACATTAGTAAGGTTAACTAACTGTTGGTAAGGGTAAATAATTGGGCTTAAATTAATGTGATGAAATTGGATACCAAGGTCACTTCTGAAAATCCATTTAGAGTATAAAACACTGTATAAAGTAATTTATAAATTACCAATGGAAAATATCTAAACAATTTATAATACAAAGTTCAATGAAACTAACCACAATAATTAACACGTAATTATTATATAAGTATTTTTTAAAAATACAGGTCCTCACACTACTTTCATGTGAAGGAAAACAAACTGGATCCACGAGCCAAGAAAGTTGTCTTTATAGGATTCAATAGTGGTGTGAAAGGTTTCAGACTTTGGTTTCCCAAGCTAAACAAGATTATAGTAAGTAGAGATGTGACATTCGATGAAAGTCACATGAAATTGAAGGAAGATGGTTAGATGGTGGAGCTTGGTGAACAAGTAATTGTGAATTCACAACCAAGTAAGGAAGCTGTGGAAGAAGAAAGACAAGGTGATCAACTTGAACATGAAGAAAGTGATCACGAAGAAGAAACATCATCATAAGAACTAAAGATACAAGATGATTGCATAGCCAAAAGGAAGGGAAAAAGAGACATATCCTGCTTGCGAGATATAAAGATTGCATGGCCTGCATGGTATATGCATTGCTAGTAATTGAGGTTGAAATTCCCACTAATTTTGAAGAAGAGAGTAAATGGCATGATGCAATGGACGATGAAATGCTCTCCATTTACAAGAATAAGACTTGGCAATTGGTGGAGCTGCCTAAAGGAAGGAAAGCAATTGGCTGCAAATGGATTTATGCAAAGAAGGATGGAGTGGATGACAAGAGCTTGGTAAGATTTAAAGCTAGGCTAGTGGCTAAAGGATATGCTTAGAAGGAGGGAATATATTACAATGAGATTTTTCCTTCTATGGTTAAGCACTCCTCCATTCGAATATTGCTTGCCCTAGTTGCATAATTCAACCTTGAATTGGTAGAACTAGACATGAAGACTGCATTCCTTCATGGTAATTTGGATGAAGAGATTTATATGAGACAACCCGAGGGGTATCAAGTGAAGGGCAAAGAAAGATTGGTTTTGTAAGCTCAGAAAATCTCTTTATGGTTTGAAGCAGTCGCCCAGGCAGTGGTATTTAAGATTTGACAAGTTTATGAAGGGTTAAGACTATACAAGAAGTCACTATGGTCACTGTGTTTATCACAAGAAGTTGAAAGATGGTTAGTTTGTATACTTGTTAATCTATATGGACGACATGCTCATAGCCTCAAGCAATATTTTAGAGATCGAAAAGTTGAAGGAGCAAATGAGAAGGGAGTTTGAAATGAAGGATCTCGGTGAAGCTAAGAAAATGTTGGGAATGGAGACCACAAAGGATAGACAAAGAGGTTTGGTGTGTTTGTCTCAGAAGCAATATCTTGAGAAGTTATTACAAAAGTTTGGAGTAACAAAAGACACTAAGCCTGTAAGAACTCCATTAGGTGCTCACTTCAAGTTGAGCAGTCAACAATGTCCCAAAACTGATGAAGAAAAGATGAAGATGGATGGTATTACATTTGCTAATTTGGTTGGAGGATTAATGTATGCTATGGTGTGTAGTCATCATGATATAGCACACGCAGCTAGAATTGTTAGTAGATTCATGCATAATCTTAGAAGAGAGCGTTGGAATGCTGCTAAGTGGACACTAAGGTATTTACATGGAACGAGGGACAAAAGTATTTGTTTTGAAAGATGTGATGAAGGAATTGATAAGTTCTTAGCTAGATATGTGGACTTAGACTTTGCTGGAGACTTAGACAAGAGAAGATCGATGACTAGGTATGTGTTTACTATGGCAAATGGTCCTATACGCTAGAGATCAATACTATAACCAACGGTGGCACTATCAACCACAGAAGCAGAATACATGGCAATCGCTAAAGCTATCAAAGAAGTAATGTGGACTATGAGGTTGTTAGGAGATTTAGGTGTAGAACAACACAAGTTGGATGTATATTGTGACAGCCAAAGTGCCGTTTATTTGGCCAGATATCAGGTACATCATGTTAGGACTAAGCACATTGATGTACGATATCATTTTGTGAGAGAAGTGGTAGCTGAATGTGAGATTTGTCTAAAAAAGGTTGCTACAGAAGATAATACAACTGACATGTTGACAAAGGTGGTTAATGCAGCTAAGTTCGAGCACTGTTTGGATTTGGTGCAGTTGAAGCAAGTATGATCTTGCGATATGGTGGAGCAAAGAAAGTTGTTTGATGCCTCTTTATGGATTTCATGCCAAGGTGGAGATTGTTGGATTTGGCATTAAATCAACATGCCTAAACTAAAACAAGAATCAGACAAGGATTAGGATATCTTGGACGCAAGATATTTGGATTTATGTTTCCTAGTTGGTTTGGGATTTGGTTTTAGTATAAGATTTGGTTTCCTGTTTTCTAGGGACTTTGTGTAAATCTATGACATCTATTAGTATAAATAGATGGATGTGAGATAGAGTTTTGTGTGTGAAAATTGTGAGAGGCATAGGTTTGTATACTTGAGATCACTTTGTGTTTGTGAGTTCTCTTGTATTTGTTGGTAATCAATAAAGCTTCCGTTGTTAGAGAGGTACTCATATATTTGAGGAACTTTGAAATCATTGTGTTTCGTTTATTGCTTGATTAATTTTTGGTTTAGTTTATAACAATGTTTGTGGTAGAATCCGATGTTTATAAACATGTATTGGTCCTGTCCAGACTTGCAAGTTGCAAACTCTTGTACTAGAGATTTGATGTGGACGAGGAGCATGATGCACCAGAACTGAACTTTGATGCAGAGAATTCTTAATTAGATTCATTTTACCAAATAAAAAAGAGTAGAAGGTTACCCGAGCAAAATAAAGACAAAGCTAAGTGTCGCATCACATGATAACTTAACCCAGTTACACAAGTACGCATAAGCTGTACTGAACTCCATCGTCCACATAAAAGGGGGGAAAAAAAACAAAAACAAAAGGGATGCTAGCACCAATTGCTTGAAGGGAATATTTTTGCTTCCCAGAGGTGCAAATCAACTCACTGAATTGTTAAAGATACCTATTAAGATCCATTTAATTTAATATTTTTATAATATTTAGAGGTGAGATTAGTAGTTGGTGATAGTATAATATATTCTCTTGCTACAACAATCGAGAAAATTTTCACGTTTGTGCGTTCAAAGGAATGCTTAATCTTTCTACAACCATTTAGAATTCGTGAAAGAAAAAGAGTTTATTTGCTTATTCAGTTTGCATTCTACTCCAGCTTTCCTGTCTAACTGCTAAACTTTCTAGGTTTGCTACTTTAGTTGAACTCGGGTTTTCCAACAAAGTCTTTCTTAATTGGCCCTTACCTGCCCTCCCGTACTATTACTAGATTGAGCAACAGAACCGAACTAAGACTCGTTCCATTATAAATTTATCCTAAATTCAAAGCAATGCGGATTAGCACAGAAAGCTTGGCAAGAAGTATTTTACTTATAATATATTCTCTTGCTACAACAATTAAGAAACTTTTCAATGTTCTTAGAACACAGAACGGAACAACGCATGTCATATATAATAAGGAAGACACTTCATAAAACGTACAGCCGTGTACACACACCGAAATATCTGTCCTCAGTCGCCACTTGCGTTATTGACTGTCTTCTATAGATTTTATAACTAACAAATGTACAGCCATCTGTTTCTACTTATTTACTCCCTTGACATTCTTTGAATTTGCCTCCCCAGGTACTCACCCCTTTCGTATCCTCTCTCCCTTCTCAGTTCTCTTCCTTTTTCTTAACCCGGAAGGAAAAACCATTTCTGTAATTCAAACAGACAAAACATTCACAGCTTGAAATTGACGCGTGTCCTTATTTTAAAACTAGTGACTGAAAAAGTAAGTGCTGCAGCAGCAGGAGTAATTTTTCGGTGTACCCGGCACACCAAATTTTTTTGGTGTACCCTCACTCATAATGGTGAGGGTGCACCAAAAAAATTTGGTGCACCCTCACTTTTTGTACACCAAAAAAATTCTAATGAGTGAGGGTACACCTAAAAATTTTTCCAGCAGCAGGTGATACAGAAGAGGCATGACAAAAGAGTAAATAACATGAAAACGCATGGCAAAAGGGCAGCTGCGTGTCAACTGCGCAACCAGCGGCTGAGGAAGAATAAAACCGATAATCTCTTAGATCGGTGATCGGTCCACATATAAACTAAACGGTGGTGATCGGTCCCCTGCTGATCTGCGTTCCAGGTTTTATTACCTTAATTTCTAAAAAAAATATCCATAAAAATAGAAAAAGGCACAATGGGAAATTTCCATAAATGGGAAAGAAATTTCGCTGCCTTTCCTTTCTTGAACAAACCAGCTGCGCCCAACTCTTTCTCTCTCTCTCCCTCTCCCCTTCTCTTTCCAAAAGTGCTGGCTTTCACTGCTCTGCAAATTTCGTGGTCGGACCAAAACTTCAGACCTGAAACCACCCCAACGAAGGTAAACAAAAAAACAGAGGAAAATCCAGTAATTAATTTCTGTATGGTTTTCCTTTTTTCTTCTTCTTCTGTTTATGGTAAATACGAAATATTGGACAGTTGATTGTAGTTGGTGGTTTGATCTGGGTTTTGTTTTACTTATTTAGATTTGAAACGCTAGGGTTTGTGGTCAATAATCCTTAAAATTATCAGAAACCCAGAAAATATAAGGTAGTTTTTGAGTTTGTTGACATTTATATATATGGAAATTCGAAGTGGTTGGTTTATTTTATTTTACTTGAATTATTGTTTCTGAAGGGGGTAGGAAGAATTGGAGAAAATGATTAGGGAGAAGATCAAGATCAGGAAGATCGACTGCTTGCCGGCAAGGCAGGTAACCTTCTCAAAGAGGAGAAAAGGGGATTATGAAGAAAGCTGGAGAGCTGTCGATTCTGTGTGAATCTGAAGCTGCTGTTATCATCTTTTCTCAAACTGACAAGCTCCTTGATTTCTCAAGCTCCAGGTACCAACTCTGTACAACATCCCACCGCCTTATAAATTCTTTCTAATTTTCCCAACTTGAACAAATATAACCAAGTACATGACTTGATAACTTCTCTCTTTCTGAGAGAGAGAGACAGAGAGATTCGGTCATTTGGGTCAAAAAGTTATATATTCCCAAATGACCAGAGAGTGCTAAATAGCTAGATAGATAATCTATGCATGTACACAAAGACAGAGAGAGAGAGAGAGAGAGAGAGAGAGAGAGAGAGAGAGTGAGTTTTAACTAGATAAGGTATTAAGAATGCTATCTTGAATATCTAGTTCAGGAAAGTGAGGTTTACTTTTGATTGAGACAACTTCTAGCTAGGTGTCCTAGTTTGAGAAATTAACATTTTATTAGTTTTACATGCTTTCAATCTGTGAAGTGGTGGCGATTTTTTACGTGATGCTGATTTCTTTGCTTTTCATGCTACATGTAATCGTGTCCGCCATGCAGAAGTCTATATATATAAGAGCCACTGGTCTAGTGAATTATGTAATCTTATTACTATTTTACAGTTTCATAGTTTATCTTGCCGCTTTGATCTTATTTTCCCCACCTATCACAAATTGTTTGTAGATAACAATATATAAAATAATAGTTGGGGTTTATTATTTTCTTAGACCGTCATTCTCACTAGAATTCAGATAATCAATTCGAAATAAATAATCTAACAACATAAAATCAAAATGATAGATAAAATACTCTGGCTAGTAAAAGAGTGACTTACTCTCTACGTACCATATATATATATACACGCATGACAACTTCAACACACGATGTTAGGCTATGTTCCAAAAGTTGTCCTTCATTCTCCCCACCTGAACTAAAATACCTGTAAACGAATACGGTGAACTTGCTAAAGACTTAAAATACGAACATTCAATTATATATGCTTTGGATTTTTCTTACTAGGAAGAAAGTGATGTGATGAAAACTTGGGAATTCATCATAGAAGCCTTGAAGATCCTTTGGGAAGGAATATGTATGCCTGCGTCAAGTAGGGCAATCAGTGGTGCAGCTATGGCCATGTATATATAACCTGTTTTTCCACATGCATGCATGAAATAATGAACTAACTTTAGTAGTTGCAAAGATAAAAACCTTCTTCCATAAATATTGTGCATGAGAGGAAGGGTGAGATTAATATATTGACATGTAATTGTGGAATAAGAATTTAGATAAAGTTGTGCTTTTGTTTTAGTAAAGAAAAAAAAAAGCACTCTACATAGTAAGTGATGATATCATTTTTATTAATAAAATGGGATAAAATGGGAATATCATTTTTAAAGTGGTTCCTTTAACCTGAAATGTGTTATATAGAATTACTTTATCAATCTGACATTCCAAATCAACACGCATAGAAAGATGCCCTTATTGTAGGATGGTGTTTTATAACTTGTCTAATGTGTCAAAAAAAATTCTTTTTGAGGGGTAGCTTCTAAGAATTTACTAGATAGTGTATAACTTTTTTGTCATCTAGATATTCCTATTTTTACTGTTCGACATTCTTTTTCTATACCATTTTGAACTTATATATCGATAAGGAATTGTCGCGTGGATTAGGGCTGATATACTCCCACATATAGAAGGGCTTTTTACGCCACCAAAGTCTCCACACCATCGGCAATTCGAGCTGACCTCATTGCCTTGGTTGACTATGATGAACGACTGGAAGAGGGACATCATCCAGGTCGACTTGACTAAGATGTGGTCATCAGCACATGATAACCATGGTGAGTTGACCTCATTCCCTTTGTTGATAGCCATAAAATGTATAAAGAATTCAATATTTACTGGAAACAACTACTATTTTACACACCGTAAATGAGAATTTTTCAACCTCCATATATTTGGTGACAGAACGAGAGGAGAGGATTCTAGTGCTGCAAGCATTCTAGCATCAAGCGTTTTCTATCTTGTTCCTTCAACTAGGCATGGAGAAGGACTTCGTCTCCCAGCTGGTAGAATTCCTATCTTGGCTATTGCAAGCTTCCCATCAAGCCATATCAATTCCACTCATGAAATTCCCATCATTCCTGTCAACTATTAACTACAAAAAATTTCGCCGTAAGTACAACATAAATTAGTATCCGAGTAGCTAAAAGAAATAATATTAATATGTTCGTTGTGTGTGATGTTTATGCAATTTGTAGATCGCTCATAATAACTTCTTCTAGAGGATAAAACTTAGGTTTATTTACAAATGTACTCTAGAACTCAATTTTGATCTCACTTTGCCTCTTGTAACTCAAAATTACTATTTTACTCCTTGAAACTTAAAATTTTTTCTACTTTGACTTGTGGGCTATATCTTTTCTCTGAAACTTAAAAGTCTGTCTCCCTAAAACATGTGAGACCCACCACTTAATAAGACTATGCCACACTTGCCAATGAATTTGATTATAAATCTTCATATGGTAACATTCAATAATCAGAAAATATTAAAATCGAGTTTTTTAGAGTAAAATGACAAAATTAACAGAAAGTATTATAAATCTCCAGTATGCGTTAACATCCCACATAACAAAATTAAGGCAATCTGGAGCGAATTTGAGTTTTATATAGTAAAATAACGACTTTTGAGTTAATGGGCAAAAGGGGATCAAAATCGAGTTTGAAGGAGCCAAACTGGAGCAAATTTTGAGTTCCAGAGAGTAAAGTGGCGACTTTTGAGTAATAGAGGGCAAAGTGATTAATATCGAGTTCTAGCGGCCGTGGCTAAAAGTAAGTCTAGGACTTAGTACTAAAGTTCCTCTCTATTTCCCAGCCTTCCTAGGTTTCCTATATCCTTTTTGCTTTAAGCCTCTATCTCATAATCGTATTTTCTAAGTAGAGCATCTGTAGGTCTTCATTCACATGTTCGAATCACCTTAATTGATTTTCTCTCATCTTATTTTCAATAGCCGCCACTCTCACTTTACCTTGAATATTCTCATTCTTAAATCATGTCCTTTCTTGTTTTCGCACACATCCAACAAAGCATTCTCATCTCTGCCATTCATTTTTAGCACGTGTTGATGCTTGACTGCCCAACATTCCATGTCGTAAAGCATTGTTGTCTTTATTGTCGTCCTATAAAATTGTCTCTTAAGCTTTAGTGGCATACTAGGTCGAACCACACACAACATAGACCCATGTATCTATACATATTGATAAAAATAAAATCAATAGAAAAGAATGAATTGGAATTGATGCAATCTTAATTCCTCCATCCAGCTTACAGCTATGGTTGAGATCCCCATTCAATTCTCCGTTCTTTTACAAGGTAGATCCAAGATAATGAAATCGTTCACTCTTTGGTACTTACTAATATCCAATCCTCACTCCTATCTCATTTCAACTCCATTTCCCAATGAACATGCACTCAATATAGTATGTCTGACCTAATTAGGTGAATTCCTTTAGATTCTAAACACTTCCTCGTCAAGGGTCAAGCTTCGCATTTACTCATTTATGCATTTCATCTATCAGCACTACATCATATGCGAAAAGAATACACTAGGTGATATCATCTTAAATGTGTCCAGTTAACTTATCCATTGCCAATGCAAAAAGGTAAAGACTTAAAGCTGAGCTTTGGTGTAATCATATAGTAATGGATCAATTTGTTCTTTATGAGTTCTTGCTACAATCTTTGCTCTATCATGCATATTCTTGATTGCTTGGATATATGCTACTCATACTCCTTTCTTCTCTAGAGTCTTTCAAACTCTCTTGGTACCCTATCATATGCTTTTTTTCACATCTATAAAAACCATGTGCAATTCTCTTGCATATCTTTGCATCGTTCCATCGATCTTTATAAGAGAGAGATTACTTTTGTAGTCGAGCGCTCTGGCATGAACTCGAATTAATTGTGTGAGACTCATGTCTCTTCCGTCAGTTTATACCTAATTACTCTCTTCCAAAGCTTCATTGTAGGACTCATTAACTTAATACACTTATAGTTCATGTAATTCTGTATGTCGCCCTTATTCTTACATTATTTTTGCTAACTATGGTAGCAAAGCATTAACAAATTCAGGATTGGTAATCAAGCCACCCACCAAAAAGTGGCCGTAGCGAATATAACAATTAAAGTATATTTGCAATGATGTCCGAGTTGATGTGAGAGGAACTGACTTGGACTTTTTAGGCCCATTTGCTTAGTTAACTTGATAGTCCCAACGTTGGTTTTGCCTTTTTTGTTGTGTGTATCCTCAGTTGGTGATCTCATTATCTCATATATAATATTCCGACTGGACATTTTGATCCGGGTAAACAGACCAAGCAATAAAACCTCCAGAAAGCTTTGCCTTAATATTCTGGGTCATTTGGCTGGTTGGTTTGCAACCGAACCAAATATCTCCAAAGTGAGATTGTTGTGGATGGTTAATCTTGATGAATTATCTCCAAATCTGTATTAATTTGTTGTGATTTTGTTTTCTTGTTGGTAAATTAGTTCTGTAGCATTTAACTGTGCATGTTTTGTTCTTATTGTTTTGGGGTATTTTATTCTAGCTGTTATTCTGTTTGCATGCATGTTCAAAGTGGTTGATTTTAGTCACAGTTTCAGAAAAGAACAGAGTAATAACAATCTAATACAAAACTGCATACAACATGCAAGTACTAACTTATTGGGATTATTGTAAAAGTGTTTGCAAGCACTAACTAATTCTCTGTTTTTTTTTTGTTGAATATTATTATTATATATGTGTCATAATTTATAAATAATAATGAAACATGCTAATTATATTTTATTCTTTTATGTTGTGAAGTACCAATGATGTTATTGCAAGGTACAAATCACATACTTCTGGGGAAAAATCAGATCAACCCACGTTTGATCAACTGCAGGTAATTCAGTTGAATATTGGTTTTCCTTTTTCCCGTCCTAATTGCTCTTTAATTTTCCATTTTTAGTGGTATAACAATTAACCGTGTCAAGTGAATGTAACACATTCTGTGATCTACACTTGGAGCTATGGAACGTAATTATACGGCATTTGATTTCTTTAACATAAATAAAAAGGTAAATTACATTTTGCATCTTCAAGTTTGGATCTCATAATGAACTTGTAACTCATTTTTGAACATTGCTATTTCATACATCAACTTACTATTTTGTTGAAATATCATACATCCGTTAGTCAGTCCGTTAATTTAATGTTAAATGATGATGTGTCAACTATGGGTCCCACATTTTTTATAATGTGATGTCAAATTTGTGCCACACGGACAAACAACTAATTGAAATTATATAAACTATAAAAATAAAATAAATATTTAATATTTAAATTCAAAAAATATTTTGAAGCATCAGCCCACGGAGCCCGTAATTAGACGGAGCCCAAAATCAGACGACCCTCTGCTCAGTCTAGAATTATAGTTGTATCCAATTTTAATTGTTTGTTTGTCCACGTGGCACAAATTTGAATCAAAATGTGGGACCCGTAGTTGTCACATTATCATGGTTGGCCTCTTGGGCTAAATATGTGCAAGTACGTGGGGTTAAGTAATGACTCCCAAGTTATAATTTTAACTTCCATTGAAGTTCAAAGTTGTTTTTTTTTTTTTTTTGGATAAATTCTAACTTGTTTTATTAGTTAGAATTAATTTGAATCATTGAGTTTTGCTTATGGAAAAAAGTTTCATGTATGGTTTATTGTTACGTAGGATTCAAATGACCTGGAGATTGCTACAATTGTGGATCCATGCTCAAGCATGTTTAAGTAGTCCATCTTTTGCCCCTTTTTTTCCTTCCCTTCACTGTGACATTTGGAATCTATAAACGAAACATCTTTTGCCATAAAAATAGGCGATGTCCAATTTTGTGCTTTGTGCTGTTCTAAGATTTTCTTCTTTCTTGTTTCTTTTTGGGTTTGATGTTTTAAGCTTTTCATGTGAGTTTGTGACAGATTAGACTATCTAAATGATGGTTTGGTATAAATATATTTCCCGTTAAATAGTTGGAGAGAGAAAACAAGATCACGCTGAGTAAGGAACTTGAGGATGAGACCCGCAAGTTGAGGTAATTATAATTTATCAATTTGCTTGTAAGATATATGGTGGTTAATTAAGCTGGTATGATCGTTTGACGGGAGTCTGCTGAAATTGGTTTGACATGCAAAGGGCAGATGAAAGGTGACGAACGTCAAGACTTGGGTCTGGATGAACTGCAGAAGTTAGCAAAATAGGTGGAAGCAAGCCTTGGCTGTGTGTGATTGAAACTAAGGTATGTTCTAGCTAGCTAATGTATACTGTTACAAGTGAATACAGGCGACTATGGCTTCTAAAATCTAGGTATCCTTAGGATAGAAGAACACATTTTTGAGTCTTAGTATGTACTATTGTGCAATGATCCGGATGATCTATTGCTTAATTAGTCCTTGTTCAAATATCATTCTTGCAGAATAAGACAAATGTCTTAATAACGTTCAAATAGAGAATTTGTTATTAGCTCCATAAAGGTAATGTTGCACTTCTTCCTCTAATTTCATATTTTTCACTATGCATGAGTGAACTATGGCTGGGGGCTTAATCAAATAAATAGATCAACACGTTAAGCCTGTGGTCAATTTGGGAAAAAAAAGCCATTAGGGAAGGTCTTAATAAAAGCTTGGGTGGAACGTAGTCTATCTCCTTCGTGGCGAGCTCGAGCTCAATTTCAAATATAAAACTGGGATTGCCACGCCTCCTTTGACGTTGAGTTTTGATATAGGTTTACCTGTTTTTTTATTTTTAGCCCGTGATTACTAAAAAAGAGAGAATTAATATTTGAAGAAACCAACTAATTTGTACCAAATTAAAGAAAAACCGACTGTTGTGAATTTTTTTTTTTGCACGTCCATAGATTAGCTCAAGTGCTCATCTGGGTTTTGTTCAGAATTTTTTAAGTACCTAATGTTTCTTTGGGCCGTTTGGTTCGTTTCGTCACCCAAAATAAAAATCTGGAGAAAACCCAGATGAGCACTTGAGGTAAGTAGTGGAGATAGCACAGATGTGTTATCAATTCAAAATAACTTTTTTTTATTTTTATTTTTATTTTTATTATTAACTTTTCTACAAATATTATCTGAATCGTCTAACCTAGCTATTGGATTAGTGTCTAACATTAATCATACGATAAATTCTCCGTTACTTGCACTACCTATGCATATTTATTTTATTAACTGTGAATCAATTGCATGATTTCATGTTTTACTTGCACTGCCTTTGCATATTTATATTTACTTTATTTAATGTGAATCACTTGCATGATTTCATGTTAAGTTGTCAACTAATAGATTGTTACAGTGACGATCACCGGCCGTTATTCAACGGAAAATATGGGATTCCACTCTCTCAATACTACAGCATACGGCATATAAAATCACTTGCATGATTTCGTACGAGATCGCAAATTCATGATGTTGGTAAGTATAACTGTACGGCCAGGATGCTACAACATTTTCAGTGAAATTGCTAATCAATTTTGTATTCAGTATTTTCAGGTTTCCTTAGTTTCTCTAGTTAAGGTGTTGATCGAGATGGAGAGTGCACTTCCTTTAAATTAGCAAAGGAAGTCGAGTTATTGGAAGACATATCTGGGGGAGTGCCATTTTATGTTATATTCGTGTTCCATGCAGCATGGCAATAGATTAATTCTTTAGACCGCATTTGTAAATTTTGTGATATGTTATTAATATAAAATATGCAAGTTAATTAATAATTAAATAATAATTGAATCATCAACGATAAAGTCATATAATTTATAAAATATAATTTGTAAAATATGACTTAAATGGATGTTGTTTATAACATTATTATTTGTAGATTAAATTTAGTTTATTTTGCATTACACTTTCTATAATTCAAACAGAGTATGCATTAAATTCAAAGCTTGGAATTGACACGTGTCGCTCCGTTATAATTGTACATTCGCTTGGTTTTCCAATTAAATATCCCTGCTATACCTATCATACGTGCACATGCTGCCATGCATTCTCTCTCTACCATATTTCATTTCGCATTTTCTGTCCTTTATGTCGGCGACGCTCCTCTTCTCATGCCGCCGTCTGTCTGACAAACCCTAAATCAAATCTGTTGGGTACAGGAGAAGGAGCCTTCCAGGAGTTAGGCGGGACCTATATTGGTGGATTGGCAACAGGTATTCTTTGAACTGTTAGCGGTGCCGCGGCTCAGCGAACTTACATATTCTGCAGATCCATGAAAATTATTTTGGTTTTTTTACAGATCTCAACAAACCATCGCCACAGAAAAAAAAAAAAAAAAAAAAAAAAAAAGGAAGATTCAGTCAAATGACGAGATTGCAGAGAAGATGAGAGGGAGATATAGAACCACTGACCATAATTTATTTAAATTAATAAAATCATATGAAGATATTGCTTTGCAGAGAAGACGAAGGGGCCGGGATGGCAATGGTGGAAGAGGGTTTGGAGAATGCGGCTACTGAAACTCGGGGGTTGGGGTTTGGGGAGTTTTGTTTCACAAGTGGGAGTGAGTATTGCCAGCAAGTGTTGCAGCGATCGCTGCTACCGCTGCTGTTTGGGATAAAGAAGTGAGAGAGACGAAGTGGGTGAGGAAAATCAACGGTGTGGTACGTAAAAAGAATTAAACGTAGAATCCCCAGCCTTACTGTCGTCCAGTCCACATATTATAGACGGTCGTGATCGCATTCATGACTCATCACACCAACTGATTTGTGTTCCGCGTTTCTAACCTTATGTTCCCAAAAAATATCTAAAAAGACAAAAAGGCACAAACAGTGATAACCAAAGGAAGATATGTCCTATTTTTCCATAATTAGGAAAATTAATTTAGCAACCTTTCCTTTCTTGAACTGCCGGCAGCATCCCAACTCTTTCTCATCTCTCTTCTTCTCTTTCCAGAATTGCTGGCTTTTCTTTCGCTGTTCTGCAAATTTCCCGAAACTTCAGAGACCTAAAACCCCCCAACGAAGGTAAACAAGTAACAACGGAAAACCCAGTGTAATTAATTTATGTATGGTCTTCCTCCTCCTCCCCCTTCTTCTTCTTCTTATGGTAGATACTGTAGGCTTGTTGGACAGTTGATTGTGGTGGGTTTTTCTGGGGTTTGTTTTTCTTTATAGATCTGAGATGCTAGGGTTTGAGGGCAATAATCTCTTATTTAGATCTGAGATTCTAGGGTTTGAGGTCAAGAATCTTTAAAATTATAAATAAAAAAAAATATATGCTAGTTTTTGAGTTTGTGGACGATTATATATATGTGAAAAGTGGTTGTTTTATTTTATTTATTTGAATTAATTGTTTTTGCAGGGGTAGCAAGAAATGGTGGAAAGGATGAAAGAGAAGATAAAGATCAGGAGGATCGACTACCTTCCTGCAAGGCAGGTGACCTTCTCAAAGAGGAGTAGAGGGATTCTCAAGAAAGCTGAAGAGCTATCGATTCTGTGTGAAGCTGAAGTTGCTGTTATCATCTTTTCTCAAACTGGCAAGCTCTTTGATTACTCAAGCTCCAGGTACCAATACAGTACAACTTCCCACCGCCTTCTAAATTCTTTCGAATTTTCCTTACCTGAACAAGTTAATATAACCATGTACATGACCTAACTTCTGTCTCAGAGAGAGTGAGAGAGAGAGAGAGATTCAGCATTTGGATCAAAAAATTATATATATATATATATTTATAAGGAGGAAGGTGCTAACTAGCTATATAGATAATCCACGCATGTACACAATGACACATAGTTTATGGTGTCAGCTAGATAAGGCACAGAAGAAAGGCTAGAGAATCCAAAAACCTTCACCCAGAGAGAGAGAGAGAGAGAGAGAGAGAGAGAGAGAGAGTTAACTAGCTAGTACGAGGATAACTATATATATAATTTCCCGTTCAGGAAAGTGAGGTGTACTTTTTGATTGAGACAACTTCTAGCTAGGTGTCCAAGTTCGAGAACATTTTTAGTAGTTTTGCATGCTTTCAATAGGTGGAATTGTGGTGATTCTTTGTAAGTTACTTGCTGATCTCTTTCCTTTTCATGCTAAATGCAATCGTGTCCGCCATGCAGAAATCTATATATATAAAAGCCACTTGTCTAGTGAATTATGTAATCTTATTACTATTTTACAGTATCATAGTTTATCTTGCCGCTTTAATCTGATTTCCCCCACCTATCACAAATTGGTTGTATATAATAATATATAAAATATTAGTTGGGGTTTATGAAATGAAGAATATATGTCTATATCCTTTTAAATGGGGTACACCGTTTCCCTTTCTAGATACACGGTATATTATTTCTTAGACCATCATGCTTACTGGAATTCAAATAATCAGTTATGAATAAATAATCTGACAACATAAAATGATTATAAAATACTCTAGCTAGTAAAAGAGTGTAACACTATCTACGTACAATATATATACATACCAATATATGTATATGTATATGTATATCCATGTCAACTTCAACACATGATGTTGGGTTATGTTCCAAAAGTTGTCCTTCATCCTCCCCACCTAAACTTCAATGACGGTTAGTTTGTAAGGACTTAAAATACGAACATTCAATATTATATATATATATATATATATATATATATATATATATATGCTTTGGATTTTTCTTACTAGGAATAAAGTAATATGATGAAAACTTGGGAATTCATCATAGAAGCATTGAGGACCTTTGAGAAGGAAAAATGTATGCATGCGTCAAGTAGGGCAATGAGTGGTGCAGCTATTGGCCATATATAACCTGTTTTTTCATATGCATGCATGAAACAATAAACGAACTTGAGTAGTTGCAAAGATTAAAACGTACTTCCATAAATAATGTGCATGAGAGGAAGGGTGAGATTAATGTGTAGAAATGTAATTGTGGAATAAGAATTTAGATAAAGTTGTGCTTTTGTTTTAGTTAAAAAAAAAACTCCCTCTACATAGTACGTGATGACAATATTAATAAATCTAAAATACCATTTCTAAAGTGGTCTTTTTAACCTGGAATGTATACTATATAGGATTTAGCATATCAATCTGTCATTCCAAATCAGCGGGCGTAGAAAAGATGCCCTTATTGTATGATGGTGTTTTTTACATCGTTTATTTTGTTGATGAAAATTTGAAACTAGCTTTTAAGACGTTAACACATCTATTTGGTAGAGAGTGAATAAGCTTTTTGTTATCTAGATCTTCCCATTTTTACTATAAGACATTTTACCTATTCCTTTTCCAAGTCGGATGCACCAATAACGAATAGTCGCGTGAATTTAGGGTTCAGGGACATCATCAATGTCAAATTGACTAAGCTGTGGTCATCACCACTTGATAACCATGGCGAGTTGACCTCAATCCCTTCGTTGATAGCCAGGCCACAGGAAGCGGGATACTGATTATCCATGTCAGCTCTACTAAGCTTGGTCACAACCGAGAGACCTGAGCCGAGTTGCTCTTGTTCTAATTGTTGACTAGTACCATGTCGGCTTGGGCATTATCTTTAGGACACGTGTCGACCACAAAGCCCCTACAGCCCATTACATTTTGAGATGCCAGATGTCGATCAGATATGATTAGATATTGGTGTCTCGAGGCTGGAAAAATCTATTTTTGACCAGTTGTGTTTTCAGGGAGGGGTGTGATATCTATACATCCTATTTTATTTCTCACACATCTTTTTAATTTTTGATCTTCGGATCGGATAAATTGAAGAAGATCAACATACAGAAATTATCAAGGGGTATGTGAGAAGTAAAATGGGGTGTGCGATCCGCACACCCCTTTAGTAAAAGGATATGGTGAGGAGACCTAAAATAGGGTGTGTGGATAGCACATCCCTTTAGGAAAGGGATCCGGTGATCCTTGCTAGATCATTTTCCTGGGGATTTTAAGGATACCGTGATCGTGACTGTTTATCGTAAATCGTGCGGTCAGAAATCATTTCAAAATTTAAAATTTAAAATTAAATATAAATAGTACCTAACGAAAACTGACCGCACGATGTACAATGAATGGTTGCGATCATGGGATTCCTAAGATCTCCAGAAAAAGGATGCAGCGAGGATCCTTTTTCGTGTTTTTATATACTCTCCTTGAGCCACATGTCAACCAGCTGTGGGGTCTCTCATGGATAAATAAAGCAGCCACCTCCAAGCAAAAGATTAGCCTTACTTCCGCTGGAACCACTCTCCAGTTCTCTCATCTCTCCCATTCTTCTTGTAAAAGTCTGCTGAATCTAACAGATTTCAAAGTGGGATACACTGTCAAATAATTACTAAATACACCACGAAGTGGATGCAGCCCATCTAAGGCGAACCACTCAAATCTCATTGCCTTGTGCATGATCTGTCATTACCGTGCTAGAGCTCACCTCACCTCGGTCTACTACCAGTATTCCTTTGATTTTGACCCAAAAATATGTGTTTCCCAAAAACACACCTCTCTAAACATTATCTAAAGCAACAAAGGAACAAATTGAAAATGCTTTTGTAAATTAAGAAAGAACAAAAAGCTACTTTTGGAGCATGGAAGTCCAATCCATTACTTATAGCTTTCCCTTGATGGGCAAGAGAAAGATATACTTTTTAGTGTCTTTTTAAATAATTTATGACTATCATTCATAAGATATAAGAAGATTCCGATACTACTGAAAAATTTATAGCTTTCTCTTGATGAGTAAGAGAAAGAGATATTTTCTAGTGTCTTTTTAAATAATTTATATCTTTCATTTATAAGATATAAGAAGATTTCGATATCCACTGAAAACAAGTAGTTTTCAGCGCCTCTTCTTACTCACTATAAAGAAGATAGTTTTTCAACCTCTGTGCATTGTTTTTTTTTTTTTTTTCTTTTTTTTATATTTTTGTTGTTGCCAACATCTTGAATTTTGCATTGACATATCATCTCTTTTTAGCCAATAATTTTTTTTAAAAATATACAAGAGAGCATGTGATATAGCTTTCCCTTGATGGGTAAGAGAGAGATTTTTTAGTGTCTTTTTAAATAGTTTGTATCTTTCATTCATAAGATATAAGAAGATTCCGATACCCACTGAAAGCAAGTAGTTTACAACGCCTCTTCTTACTCATTATAAAGAAGATAATTTTTCAACCTCTCTCTCTCTCTCTCTCTCTCTCTCTCTCTCTCTATATATATATATATATATATATTTTTGGCCAACATCTTGGATTTTTTTTTGCATGTGATCTCTTTTTAGCCAACACTTTCTTTAAAAAGATAGAAGAGCATGTGTTCACATACAAGAGCAGGTCATCAAAAACACAATAGTCGACTCCACTTAGTAGATAAGGCTTTGTTGTTGTTCTAACGCCTCTTTTTGCTCACTAGAAATGAGATAGTGGTTCAACCTCTATATATTGGGCGTGTATTAACAAGAGGAGAGGATGTTGGTACTGCAAGCATTTTAGTATAAAGCATTTTCTATTACTTCCTTCAACTGTAGTTATGGAGGACTTCCTTCTCCTAGCTGCAAGAAATCTACCTTGGCTGCAGCAAGCTTCCCAATAAGCCATCCACAAGTATGACTACAATATTTTCTTCCATAACCTCAAGTTTTTAAGCTCTTTTTACTCTCTTTTGAAACCCAAGCTCCATGGACAAAATTCGTCGACCACCGTAAAGGCTTTAGCCTTGATGCTAAATCCAAGTTTAGCCAACACCAACCACCAACTTATTTGCTAAACTTGGGGCTTTTGGGATCCTACATCTCAAGCTCTCATGGAAAGTTTAGAATATTTTTTTTCATAGTTAAAAATCTTTCTCAAAGCCGTCGGATACACTTCATAAGCACTGGAAGCATTTTAACCTAACATTTTTTTTGTAGTCCAAAGTTTTAACATAACATCAAACCAAGCATTTTTGAGTTGCTATAAGAATATCAAAGCATTCTTTATAGCTTAACTCTCATTCAAGATGTTTTGGACATTGTTCTCGCAAAACTGAAAATTGGGGGACACAAATTAGGTTTCATTCACCTCTTTACAAGCCCAACTTCTCTCCATATGTATCAAACAAATAATATATAATGCCCGTGTGTGTGATATGTTTATGCAATTTATAGACCACTTGTAATAACGTTGTCTAAATCTAGATAAACTCACTATGTTTGGGTGAAGAAATTTAAGATTATTAAGGAATTTACAAATGACGGAAATTGAAATGACAAGATTTTATTTTCTAGAATTTGTAAATTTCCTTGTTTGGTTAACCTAAAAGAACAATGCAATTGAATACGAAATTTGTTATTTTTAAACTCTCAATCACAGAAATTAAGAAATGACACCTATTTACATGTAATTTGAACTTGGGATTTGGAGGTCCCAAATTCTAAGTTTTTTTTTCCACACGGAAATTCTAAATTTCTATGTTTATAAATCCAAACAAGAGAATTGGTGCCTGCCAATTTATAAATTCTGACTTTTACCAAAATTCCATGTTTATTTTCCTTATCCAAACATAATGTAAAGTTCCTAACCTATTTAAATATAAAATATTAAACAATTTATCATACTAAAATTTTCAATATGTTATGTGCTTGCATCGCCTTGAGTGGACGTGAAAAGAGGATTTCTCATTTGAGAATCTCATGCAGCAAAAGTTGAACGCGATACATCAATGAAATATATTCAAGGTTAGGTGCCTTGATTTTTGCTGTAAACATGAGACTGGATTGCCAATATTGCGCTAAATTATAGTCAACTAAGTGCATGTTAAGTTTTACATAGCTTATGGATAGTCCTTTAGGCTTTAGCATTAGTTTTGAGTGATTGATGAAATCTTGTCTTAACAAGCGTTGGGTTATGGAATTTAAGGATATTTGTCCAAGATCAAGTGGCTTGTTGTCATGTAATAGAGGCCTTCTGACATCTTGTATTCGATTGATTACGAAGCTAAATTAAGGATTTAAGTACTATAGTATAGAATATAAACACCCCCACCCCACTTTCGGAGGAGGTTTCCAGTGTTCCGGAGAGTGGTCTTAAGTGACCTATCGTAGGAACCAAATGTGAAAGAGGGTTGACTTGGAAGATGTAACTCAACATTCTTGCATCAGCAGATAGTGAAGACTTGACAATTGTGTGGAATCAATGATACAACAATAAGCCTCCTAATTAAGTCCTAAGTACTTAGATTAATCTTCCAATTAATAAGGAAAAGTGTTTGCAAGTACTAATATTTATTGGGATTATTGCAAAAGTGTTTGCAAGTGCAACATGCAAGCACTATTGGTTTTTTGTTGGATATAATTTTATTTTTGTGTGAATAATTTATAAGTAATAATGAAACATACTAATTATAGTTTATCCCTTTATGTTGTCAAGTACCAAGGATGTGATTGCAAGGTACAAATCACATACTGGTGGGGAAAAATGGGATCAAATCACGCTTCATCAACTGCAGGTAATTCAGTTCAATATTAGTTTTCTTTTTTTCCATCTTTGCTCTAAAATTTACATTTTTAATGGTACAACAATTAATTGTGTCAAGTGAATGTTTTCTGTGATATGCACTTGGAGCATCGGAATATATTTTTACAGCATTACAAGTTAGACTTCTATATATGCATGCGGCAGGGTTGGCCTGTTAGACTAAATATGTGCAAGTACTTGGGGTTGAGTAATGACTCTTAAGTTATAGTTTTAACTTCCATTGAACATTCTAAGTTTTCATGTGACAGATTACATTTATTTTCTTTCTTGTTTCTTTTTGGGCCTGATGTTTATAAGCTTTTCATGTGAAAGAGTAGATTATCTAAATGAAGATATAAATATATTTATATTTTCCATTTAATTAGTTGGAGAAAGAAAACACGATGAGGCTGAGTAAGGAACTTGAGGATAAGACCCGCAAGCTGAGGTAATTATAATTTATCGATTTGTTTGTAAGATATATGGTGGTTAATTAAGCTGGTATGATCGTTTGACGAGTCTGCTGAAACTGGTTTGGCATGCAAAAGGCAGATGAAGGGTGAGGACCTTCAAGACTTGGATCTGGATCAACTGAACAAGTTAGAAAAATTGGTGGAAGCAAGCATTGGCCGTGTGATTAAAACTAAGGTATTACTTAAAATTGATGCTTAATACATATTATTGTGCAATTATCCGGAAGATTTATTACTTAATTAGTCATTGTTCAAATAATTTTCTTGGAAAGAATAAGACAAATATCTTAATTTTGTTTGAATAAGAAATTTGTTATTAACTCTCCATAAAATAATGCTGCACTTCCTCCTCTTTAACCTTTTGCCCCACGCTTGAGTGAGCTATGACCGAGCTTAATCAAATAAATAGATTGACACATTATGCCGCGTATATATACACCTTTTTTGATCATCGTGTTTAATCAAAAGAGTAATGCTAAGTAGACTGAATTTGTAATTGAATTTGCAAACTAAATGATGTGTCACTAATAAGAAATAAGCACGTTAATCAATACTTAAAGTAATAATTGAAGGGAGTTTTAATAAAAAACCCACGATACTGTTCACTTTAACGAAAAACCACATTTTTACACTAAAATGTCAATCCTGGTACTATTTACTTTACTCTTTATTTTGTCCTTATCATTAAAACTCAAAGTTTTCAAGCCATTTTCATTAGTTTTTCTATAATTGAATCATCAATTTCCATGTGATTTAGTTTACAATATTTAGGACTGGTTTGGTACTGAGGTGATTCTGAAAAAAATGGTATAAAAAAAAACTGGGAGCTATTTTTGTGTTTGATAAACATTCAGCTTCAGTTTTTTTTTTCACAGTTTTTGGTGGAAAAAAGCCAAAAACAAAAAGCTGCAAAACTCAACTTTGAAAAACCGGTTTTTTTTCACATCTGTTTTACATAAAAGTTTACCAAACACTATAATACTGCTTTTTTTCTTTCTTTCAAAAGCATTTTTACAAAAAAGTTTACCAAACACTCTGCTGCTTTATTTCACAGCTGCTTATTCTCACAACATAGTAGAATCAGTTTTTTTTCAAAGCACAGCAATACCAAACCAACTCTTAATTTTCCTAACATTACTCTAATAAAAAAGTCAACAAGTTTCTAATCCAACTATTCTTTTGCAGGCGTATCCTTCAAATTGAGACTTTGGTCGAATTGAATGTAGACTTGACCTTTTTTTTTCTTGGTTGTAAAGAATGTAGAGTTGAACCATGTATTTTCCGTACTTCAATTAGGTTATTTGACTAAAGAAATATTTTGGATTATACGTGTATATATAGCAACATCTAATTCCAAATTTTCCGTTTATTTCAGGAAAAAAAGATTATGAGTGAGATTATGGCACATGCGAATAAGGTTTGTAATTAAATAGATGATTGTTGTCTGTGTCTATTTATGAAACAGCCACAAATATATACAAATAGTCAAGAATTTCCCGAAAAGAAAAATAATAAACATTAATTAATTATTAATGAATTTTTTCTTTGTTGTCCTCTTCCATGCCCTGATTATACATGCAGGGAGCTGAGCTTATAGACGCTAACAACCAGCTAAAGCAGAGGGTAAGAAACTACCGCCATCTATATTTTTTTCTTCTATTTTATTTTTATTTAATGAAGACAATAAATCTTAATTAAAAAAAATTTAAATTTGGGCAATCTTTTTTTCTTCTTGTTGTTAATTTAATTTACAAATTTAATCTCTCTAACATTACTCTTTTGCATGGCAGATGGTGATGTTATCCGCTGGAGGAGATATCGGACCTGCAGGGATCATGGAGTTGGACAACCTGAATAATGTTGGAGAAGAAGGCGTGACATCTGAATCAGCCACAAATGTCACCACCTGCTCCAGCAGTGCTTTTTCTCTCGAAGATGACTGCTCCGACATCTTGTCTCTCAAACTGGGGTGAGCCGCTTGCTAATATATATGCTGTTAGCTGTTGGCTTTTGCTTTTGACTTTTGGCTTGTGCTTATTTGATGATACGACGTAGAATAAAGGTAGTAAAAATACTAGGGAGCTGTGTAGATAAGGGATATTTTGTTGTCCACGCGGAGGTTTTGCTTGCTTATCATGGGTTGTTTTCTCAAGCTTATTCATCTCAGCATGATCAGGTTGAATTTTACACATTACCAATTTTAAAAACTTTAATTTTCTTTTCTTTTAAGGAAAAAAGCCATTTAGGAAAGGTCTTAATGAAAGCTTGCGTTGAACATAGTCCATCTCCTTCGTGTCGCAAGCTTGTTTTCAAAGATAGCAGTGGGGTTGCCACGCCTTCTTTGCCGTTTTGTTTTGATGTAGGTTTTTTGTTTTGTTTTTAGCCTATGATTAGCTCAAGCGCTCATCTGGGCTGTGCTATTTTTTCCTTTCTCCTGTACCTCATGTTTCTTTGGGCTGTTTGGCTCTTTTCCTCAGCGTATAACAGATTCATGATGTTCGTTAAATATAATTGTACCGCTACGATGCTTTTATTCTTCAACACCTTCAATGGAATTGCTAATCGGTTTTTGTATTTGGTATTTTCAGGCTTCCTTAGTTTCCTTGGTTAAGAAGTGGAGACGGATGGAGAGTTGCACTTCCTTATAATTTCTAAATAAAGTCGAGTTATTGTAAGATACGAGTGATCTGTGTATCTTAACTCGAAAACAAATTAGAAGACATCGCTGGGGAAGTGCTGTGACTGTGTGTTATATGTAAAACTATATTTGTATTCCATGCACAGCATGACATTGATCTAGAATATAACTTGTATTGTATCCAAAGCTTTATACAAATGCAGGCCTATGAATTTGGACTCTAGTTCAGTTTTGTCTTGTCTTGTGGATTTGTTGGGGATGACTGGCCAAAAGTTATGAGGTTTTGTAGTTACGCTTAAATATTAATTTCTGCCTCAAAGGGTGGGGACTTGGAGCCGAAAATCGAACTCCAAAAATTAAAAATTAAATAAAGGGGTCTTTTAATATGAGTCCAATTTTATGAGGCTGATTTGAAAGGAGTCTAGTAGTGTTACATCATCCTAGGTGGGGTCTTCTAAGAGACTATATCTTCGTGTCTATGTCCATAAGTTCCGCACGAATTTCCGCACTTACCATTGTATAGTTTTTGAAACGAATTTGTCAAATTCCAACGATTTTGGGGCGTCAAGTTTATACACGTTTCTCCAAACCCTTATCTCGTCGATTCCAATGATTTTGAAAAAAAAAAAAAACAAAAAAAATCTTTCTAATTCCTGGGTTGTATAATTTAGATACAAATTAATTATGAGATAGATATATATGATTCTTGCAAACAATCGATGCATGCATGAGTTTGAGTTTTAAATACGTGTGAATTAGGGTTGGTGGGTTTCTGTAGAACAGGTAGCTTATGTTTGATACTCACTTTTTGTTGATTCTTAGTTGTTGTTGTTTATCTTTACGGATGGAATGAAATAAACTACTTGTGTGAACTGAATTTTCCATCCATTTATGTACTTGAATGGGTGGAAGGTTATTGTTTTTCTTTGATTGTAACTGATTCGTTGTTGTCTACATATGTGGAATGAAAACAGCAAATAAAAATGGAAAATTCAAGTACCTAGAAAATTAATAAAAAGGGGTAGTTAATTTAATACTGATATTAGGTAATTTATATTGTAGGCTTTCTTAGTTTTATTTTTTCAATGTGTGTTGAAATTTTTGTAGAATTTTTAAAGTTTATAACAACTAATGTAATTTATATTGTTCATGTATTTGTATTGTGTAGAGTTGGCCAATTTGAATTCAAGTATCGCCTCTTTTACTCTTAATCCACAACCACAACAACAAGTTTCAAGGCAATCTCAACCTTCTAGTTCAGAAGGTTTATTGGCGTCTCATCCATCAGTTTCACTTTCACAAGGTCCAAGGTCTTCCCAAGTATTGCCTTTTCAAGCTTGTTCACAAGCTCAAAGGCCTCCTCAACCTTCGAAAAGTAAATTTCCAAAGGGAAAGGGAAAGATGGTTGAACGATGTAAAGTAGTGACTTAAAAATTGAAGCACCAAAACCTTTTTGTTGAACTGTATGAAACAATTATTATTATTTTTCTTTCTGGTTATACTACTAATGCCACAAGGCATTTTGATGTTGAAATTTGTGTAAACTTTAGTTTTAGAACTTAACCTTTTCAATTGGATTTTTCTAAAGTAATGCCATAAGGCCTTGTGATGTTGAACTTTATTTGAAGTAGAATTTTAGCTTGGTGATCATGAATTTCTTTTCAAATTTGCAAATGGTATGAAATTGAAACCAAAACCATTTGAAATTGAACTGAACCACAACTAAATGGTTTGGTTCTATTTCGATTCAAGCTTCAAAATCGCATTGAACCACACAGCAAAAAAATTCGATTTTGGTTTTGGTTTTCACCCCAGAACCGCCCCGAACCAAATGATGAGTCAATATTTTACTATATATTTTACCCTAATCTTAGTAATAATTTATTGGTTATTTTGGTGAATTTTGATACTTTATTATGTATTTTCAAGGTAGGACATTTGACTTCCTCTTGAGCATAAAGTAATTGAATGGACGAATTTTGAAGCAATTCTAATTGGTGGATGTTCGTGAGTCTTTCAAGATGATTGTATCAATGTTTCAGATTTTTCTACTTAGCCATTTGACCGTGGCAAAGAAAAGAAGGCCCAGTGCGCAACTTTCCCATATTGACGTTTCTGCACGTTTTTGGTATTCTGGAGGTCAAGATGACATATTTTAAGGAAGATTTCTTCTAAGGATTTGTAGTGGACGTCTTAAGCATTCAAAAGATACCTTTTGGGACCAAATCGGAGTTGATTTGGTAAGTCAAAAGTTTGATTTTCTAAGAAGTCTGAATTTTAGTTCAAACATGAAACCTTTTATTTTCTGTTTTATTATTCTATTATGTTTCCTGGTTTTTAGAAGACATTTTCTAGGTAGGATTTTATTTTGTAGTAGTATAAATAAGGCTTTTTAACCATTAGGAGGTGGAGAACACATGCATCAATACTTTGCTAGGTTTTGAAGATTCAAGTTTATTTTCAAGGTGTTTTCTATCCATATTTTTAATAATATTTTATTTTATGATTGTTTGCAGCTAGTTTCTTTTGCTAGGGCGAGGCCACGAGCCTTAGTAAGAATGTGTAGTTTCTTTTCAATTTGCTTATGATATTATGCATGCATTTTTTGAATTATTAAGCACTGGTTTAAACTATCCAATTGTCTTAGTAATTCGTGACCATTATGATATTTAGAAAAGTAATTTGATGCAATTTTGGTCGGAAGGTTCCCTAAAATTGACGCTGGCTTCTTGTGGTTAATAATTGTAATTTCACTTAGGATGAACACCACGTCTTAAGGGTTGCATGGTTTTTCATAGGGTTTTCATAAAACTTAATGAGTCTTTCATGTTCATATTTGATTCGAATGTCTGGACGGGTTGCATATTAGATATACGTTCTATGTTGGAGGTTCCAAGTAGAATATGTATTAGGCAAACCTTGTCACATCCTAGTCTCGACTCCGCCGTAGCACGATATTGTCCGCTTTGGGCCCCGGCCACACCCTCATGGTTTTGTTTCTGGGAACTCAGATAAGAACTTCCCAGTGGGTCACCCATCCTAGGATTGCTTTTGCTCAAACTTGCTTAACTTCGGAGTTCCGATGGAACCCGAACCCAGTGAGTTCCCAAAAGGACTCGTGCTATATAGAGGTGGACATGTACATATAAGGCACATCACCCCCTCTCCGTTGGTTAATGTGGGATGTTACAATCCACCCCTCTTAGGGACCCGACGTCCTCGTCTGCACACTCGCACTGAATGATAGAGTGGCTTTGATACCATTTTATCACATCCTAGTCTCGACTCCATCGTAGCACGATATTGTCCGCTTTGAGCCTCGGCCATGCCCTCACAGTTTTGTTTTTGGGAACTCAGACGAGAACTTCCCAGTGGGTCACCCATCCTAGGATTGCTCTTGCCCAATCTCGCTTAACTTCGGAGTTCCGATGGAACTCGAAACCAGTGAGTTCCCAAAAGGCCTCATGCTATATGGAGGTGGGCATGTACAGGTACATCACCCCCTCTCCATTGGTTGATGTGGGATGTTACAAACCTAACCTTCAAAATATGCATGGATAAGTCATAAGTAATTGGAAGAATTACGTAGGATTGTTAAGATGATGGCAGAACTCTAGGGCTTATACAAATTGATTTTCTTTAAATTGGTTTCTAGTTGATTTATTTAATTGTTTTTAATTTAAATTCGTTTTTATTATTTTAAATCTGAAAATCAATATTTTCCAAAATTTGTTTTAAATAATGAATTAAGAGTTGGTTTTAAATACAAATTATTCATTCAATCCCTGTGGAAAACGACCTTACTTGAGCTGCTATATTACGACAACCTGGTACTCTGCAAGAATTTTTAAGTGTTTTTATCTCTACTTTTGCAAATGGTAAAAATCCTATCACCAAACTCTGCCAACCTCTAAAACAAATTTGAGTCTTATTTTGCGCCTAAAAAGTTGATATTCAACCTCCCTTGAGACTTACATACGTGTTTCATTTTGCCTTGTTTTTTCTCAACATCATCCAAGATCAGTCAATAGCCTATGTGACAAGGTTATTATGGTTATCTTGACCATGTTGTCTATGTGTGGTCCTTTTTTGCGATGCATAATTAATGAGTTCACATCTTTCTGTTGCAAAAAAAGTTATTTTTAAGAATTGGATTATATAAACGTAAAAGTAGAATCTTATAAAATCTAGAAGTTCATATCCTATTGTAGTTATGTTGTCCATGTTGTCAATAATTTGTCTGACTATCTCTTCAGTGTAGTCAAGAGCTCGACTAATTTATTAGGGAGTGTATTTAGCAGTTCCTTACTGAAAAAGCCAAGATAATCGGTTACGACAAAACAATCACTTGGACAGCTTTAAAGAGAGGACTGCCAATAGATCATCCATTTCGCAGAGACATTATCATGACTATGGGCCATGATTTTCTAGGGCCGGAGTAAGATGGATTTGAATACGCCTACCTCAGGAGTTAGGTCATGGACTCAAGAACCTCCATTGGGAGTTGACTAAATGGATCAGCGATGCCACCGTCATCCTGTTCCAGAATCATTGGGTGAAGTTGACGTTTGTCGACTTCACTAAGATAGACCATTCTTGTACCACAAGATTCAGGAACCTAATCCAGCAAGGAATCAGCAGGTTTCCTATAATCTTGGAGTTATTATAATCTAAAGATTGGCGTGCGCTGCAAGTAATCAAACTCCTAGGAGGATGCAATATCTACTTCCTAGATATCTTATGGGATTCTCTAGGTTTAGTATGGATTCTACTATGCTAAAAGGTCATCTCCTCGACTGGTATAAATACACCCTTCTAGGGTTCATCTCTGGTAAATCAATCTCTGTATACTTATTCTCTTACCTACTACTTAAGTCTCAATATTGCTTACAGCCTTGAGTGCATGGGTGGAACTCTGATTACCAAGCGGTGGAACATCACCAAGCTCATAGAATACTATGCCTAACACGTCGCCGTCTACACGTAGACAAGTCCCTAGAGAACTTATTTCTGTATCGCCTCACCATAGGCTATTTGTCAAAGAATAATCCCAATGAAAATTTTTTATGTAGGCAATCCTTTTTGGATTAATCACGCCCCCTTTGTCAACGCAAGTCTTTTTTCAATAAAAGAATTCTCAGAGTTTTTTCTTTTCTCAAAGTTTTTTTTTTTTTTTCTTTTTCGCAGTAATGAGAATACCTAAAAAGCCTAAATAACACAGAACTTTGAAACTTCGCATATTGTTTAGTTAGCAGTTTGGGAAAACCGAAGCATAACAAGCACGATTACGGTTGACGGGTAACAGGCATGGGGACATGGGACATAGCCCCCTAACTTAGAACTCCAGTGCACCATCAAACTCTCGAAAAGATTATGCAACCTGAAGGTTGTGGGTTATGAGTTATAACATTCAAACCTATGCTCTATGCATTCGAGGGAATGAACGAAAAAGCGATCCGAGAATCATCTGAGGGGTGGCTCTGAGTCCTAACCCTGGGTATGATAACTTTTATCCTAAACTAGCGTACTAAGTCAAGTAAGTTCTGCAACACCATATGTTAAGCAGGTCTGAATGAAGCATCTGGATTAGGAAATCCTCAAGAGGAATTTTATTCCAATAAAGCTCCGATACGCGGAATTGCCTTAGCCAAGCCAACTAAGTGTAGTCCGATTGGAAACACTCTGGTCCGGCACATAGGGTATGGCAAAAGGATTTGAAAAGTGTTTTCGATCCACATGCAGGTGACCAAGTCCCTAACGAACTTTTGTTTAAGAGTCACTAGGGACAAACCAGCGATCAAGACTGAGAAGGAAGCTCTTTCTGAGTTATAGCCATATCTAAAATCCTCTCACCCGGAATGGGGCAAGGTGAACGAACAAGAAAACATATTGAGAAATGAACGCTTATTTGACTCTGAACTCTGGAAGTCATTTTGGGTAAGACTTATCACTTTTTCATCTTTAATCTGACAAATAAATTATGAAAAATATATGGTAAAAGGATTTTTTATGGCCATTAGACCCGATGTCGGAGTAAGGTGGTACTCCGATAATCGTAGTGGGAATCTTCATGGATACCAAGTTTGAGAGGTAACATTTTTCCGAATCAATGTTACTTAGGGGGCTTTTGAGCTCTGTCTGCGGCCTACAAGCTTGCTCATATTCTATTATATTACTTATTACTTCGAAGTTAAATTACTTTGAAGAAATTTGTCGAATTACCAGATTATTCCATGATTGGGAAGCAAAGGATGGAAAAATTTCCAACATTTTATTCAAATAGGATAAATAACATGAATAAAATTGCAAGTGTTTATAATGTGTAAATACATGTTTGTTATAAAGTCTCATGAACAGGGCAAAAAAGGTACAATTACTTGAGGAAGACAAGCCTTTACCCTTAACATGCAAATTTTCATATGGAAGCTATAAAACAGATTTGGCCGGGATCATTAACTTTGATGAAGTTCAGTCGTTGTTAGAACACTCCAATGAAGAGAGATGAAGATGGCTCCAATGATAAATAACCCTCTCAAGAATCTCGACGCACTTCTAAAGCTAAACCCTTATGTGAAGACTACGAGGAGGATGTCGCTGGCAAGATGGCAAGGGATGAATGCTATGGAACATACTGCAAGCAGGAATGGCTATTGAAATGTTACGGTTTATCTTTGTTTCACTTAATCTTGCTTGACAAAGACATATATGGCTAAGGTAAGTTTCTTGGTTGAAAGTCTTAATCATCGAAGTTTCAAAGAGAGAATTGGGTTTGGAATGTGAAGCATGAAATAGAAAAGGAGGTTTCATGATGAAAACTGAAGGCTAAGCTAGAGGAAAAACCATGGTTACATTGGAGCTATTTAAAGGCAATGTGCCAGAAGATCTCACCATTGAATCTGAAAAGTTTTGCCTATAAATTCATGTGTTCGAAGAACGAAGATAGCTCAGTGATATAGAAGGCTGCTCCTTATTAACAATGTGCAAAAGTAACATGACAATATTCAAGATCGTGTGACTGAATCTGGAACGCCAAAAGTTCACAAGAAATGAAGTTAAGACTCCACGCTCTGAAAGAAGAAAACCGTACGTATTCCGGCTTACTCTGAGATGCTTGATCTCTAGGTAACTACCCATTTTTAAGGGGACCAAGTCATTCGATGCCTAGCTAGGGGCAATTATGGACCATAATTTCTATTGTCAGAGTAAGACAAATCAGAATACGCCTACCTCAGAAGTTTGATGACGAACTCAACAGCCTTCATTGCATAGTTGGCTAAACTATTCAGCGATGCCACCATCATCCTGTTCCGGAGTCTGTGGGTGAAGTTCATCAACCTCGCTAAGATATACCATTTTTGTTCCGCAAGATTTGGGAACCTAATTTAGCAAGGAATCAATGTGTTTCCTATAATCTTAGAGTCCTTACAATCTAAGAATTGACATGTGCCGCAAATAATCATAATCCTAAGAGGATGCAAAATCTACTTTTAAGATATCCTTTGGGATTCTTTCAGTTTAATATGGATTCTACTATCCTAAAATCTCATCTCCTCCACTAGTATAAATACACCATTTTAGGGTTCATATCTGGTGACGCAATGCCTTCGTACTTGTTCTCTTGCCTATTGCTTGAGTTTAATATTGCTTAGTAACTTGACCGTCGGAGAACCTTTGATTGGGACATCCCCTCCCGGTCCTAGGCTTACTTGCAATTGTTTATTCTTTTACAAGTTAACAAGTTTGGGCATCTCTACCAGGCACATAAGTGAAAAGAAAAACATCTAAGCAACTCCAATGGATTATAGGTTTTTTTCTTTAGTACAACGATGTATTTTTACACTAAGAGGAGGGAGGAGTTCGGTTAAGCCACATAATAGACAACCTAATATGACATCTAATTAGTCATTTACAAGATTCGAACCTAAAATATCTCACTTACAAGTGAAGAGCAATACTACCAGATCGTAATAATTAAGTATATCAACGTTTGTAGGTTGAACTCGAGCGCCAACATGTGGTCCAAGGCTGAAATGTGTTGGGCACATTGGTCCAAACACGTCTGTTAAACATGACACATTTTTCGCGGTATAAATTTTACCGGTCACCCTTGAAGATGCAGAGAACCTCACCATTCAGCAAGATTAAATCAAAGTTTTTTTTTTTTTTTTTTTTTTTTTTTTCTCTTCGAACGAATAAATTCACTAACATTTTAGATCAAAGGCATCCCATTACCCAACTGTTCTTCTCTAAATGCATCCCACATACCTCATATGGACAGACCATTCAAGTCAAATACCTATCCAAATACCTTTTCTTTGGCCTGAAATAACTATCAAAATACTTGCAAAAAGAGCATTGGTGGCCTCACGACTTTCAATCTTCAACAAGGCTTCTTGTGACACATTTATCCCCTTAAACTGGAGGTGTAAGCCGCAGCCTTTTTGCAGCGGGTTGCTCTAGCGACTCGGGCATCAGACCATCATCAGGCGTTGGTCCATCGGACATTTGAACATCATCATCACATGAGACTGTCCTGTTGTCTACCATATCGGAGTCTTGATCCATTTGTACATCAGGATTTTCTTGGCACGAGGGAATTGGAGCCGCTTCCTGCACCATGCCGTGGTGTTCAGAAGCTCCATTTCTGTTGCCATCTTGCACCTTATCATGGTCCTGAAAGCCACCATTTTCGTTGCCATCCTGCACCTCATCATGGCCTTGAGAAGCTCCATTTTCGTAGCCATCAAGCACCTTATCATGGTCTTGAGAAACTCCATTTTCGTAGCCATCAAGCACCTTATCATGGTCTTGAGAGCCTCCAATTTCGTTGCCATCCTGTACCTTATCATGGTCTTGAGAAGCTCCATTTACGTTGACATCATGCACCTTATCATGGTCTTGAAAACCTGTAGCTTTGTTGCCATGATGCAATCTATCATGGTCTTGAGAACCTCTATTTTTGCCATCATGCACCTTACCATGGTCTTCAGAACCTCCATTTTTGTTGCCATCATGCACCTGATCATGGTCTTGACAACTTCCGTTGCCATCATGGAAAGCATCATGGTCTTGAGAATCGCCATTTTTGTTCCCGTCATGCACATGAGAACCTTCTAATTCTATAATGGAAGCGTCCTGTATCTTGCTTGGAGCAGAAACAAGGACATCTATTAAACATGTGACGTTTTCCACAGAATGAGAATGGTTTACATCCATTTCTTCTTTCTGAATCGATCCCAAACCTTCCCCAACTGGATGGTTCTCAATGACCGCTATATATTCAGATTGGTCAGAGACACACATTGATAGTTTAGGGGATGAATCAGTGTTTCCATTTTCCGCTTGCGCCAAGTTAAAGTCAGTCTCAACGCCATAGTTTAGGGGATGAATCAGTGTTTCCATTTTCCGCTTGCGCTAAAGTCAGTCTCAACGCCATAAGCTCTTGATGTATGCTCAATGTCACAAGTTTGAGATGTAATTCCAGTTATTTGCTGAAAACCAGAGTCTCCTGTAGGCCAAAAAGCGAACTGCTCCCCAGTTTTGGTGTCGTCCTGTAATGAAACAAATGGTAAGTGCAAGTATTGTACTCTCTTAAAACGAAACTATGTAAAATGATCCATTTACAATACATTTTTTGTCCTATATAGTTCTCTGCCCATAAGGGAACCAAAAAAAAAAAAAAAAAAAAAAACAAAAAACAAAAACAAAGTGTACCAGCCTGCATCACAGGTCTACATAAATCTGCGATTTTTTAATAATGATAGAAATGATTCTCAAAGTATTTACTGGTTAAAAGAAAATTAAAACCCAAATTAAAATGAGATATGTTGGAAGCATGGTCCTTGAATGGAAAATATGTGAGTGATGGTGTTCGAACTTATCACAACTGATAGCATTTTTAGTACCTGCACAAATAGGGTTAAAATCACTGAAAATACTTACTAGAATACAAAATAATTGTAGTATAAATGCTCTTGCAAGGTCGTTGTCCTCAAAAATTGTTTGACTAATTTGTAATTAAACTAACTCTTAATTAATTATTAAAATAGATTTTATCAAAGATTTGAGATTTATGAATTTGAAAAGATTAGATAAACAATAAAAGAAATTGGAAATTTGGAAATAATGGCAGCAAAGAAGAAAAAATTAACAATTTAGAGAAATCTAGGGTTTAGCCGTCACAATCCTATGAATTCTATCAATTACTTATGAATTTCCACATATATGCTTTGAAGGTTAGGTTTTCCTAATGCATATTTTCCTTGTGATGTTCAAGCGAAAACGTATATCTAACATGCAATCCGTCTATGATGTTAAATCAAATATAAACATGTAAGACTCATTAAGTTTCGTGAAAACCCTTTGAAAAACCATGTAACCCTTAAGAGTGTGATGTTCGCCTTAAGTGAACTTACAATTACAATCACAATAAGCCCTCCTCAATTTCAGGATGATGTTCCAACATAAATTGTATCAAATTACTTGTCTAAATATCATAATGGTGATCAATCATTAAAATATATAGATAGTTTTAATCGCGGTGATTAATAATTCAAAGCAAGCATGCATCCATTCATAAGAAAATTAATAAAATCACATATTCATGCTAAGACTCATGGCCTAACCCTAGCAAAGGAATTAGTTACACATAATCATAATAAAAATCAAAGAAAATATCATTAGAGTGAATAAGAATGAAAGCACCTTGGAGTAGAAAATCTGAAAGCCTTTGAAAAACCCTAGCAATTCTTCTGTCTTCAAAGTTGCATAAAAGAAAGCGTATCCACAAAATTGTGGCCGGCCAAAATCTTATACCCTACGCCTAAACCACAATCCCCAAGAACCAGGTCTTTTATTCCAACTAGGAAACCAAATAATAGGGAAATATCTTAAAAAAAATAAAGTCCTAATTAAGTTAGGAGAATCTGCCAAGCAATTGTCCAGCCACGTTTTAGCCTCAAATATCCTCCAAATATGGCCCACGTTGTTTTGAAGATCAAGACGTTCTAAACACATCTCCAGAAGGTCACGAACTCATCCGAGGTTATTATGGGCTCCAAAAAGGCACTTCAAGCCCAAAACGTCACTATTTTAGCACTGCACATCGCTTCTTTATTTTATTGCCAGAAAATCACCGCTAGGTAGAAAAATTCCAAATTTTGATACAATCAAGCCAATTGACTCACAAACATCCTCCAACTGGAATTACTCCAAAATTCATCCATTTGACCACGTTTTGCTTCAGAAGAAGTTGAAAGTCCTGTATTAGAAATACAATTCAAAGTGTCAAAATTCTTCCAAAATATTAACTAAAATATACTAAGAATAGGGTTAAAAATATAATATAAAATCTACTCATCAACGTGGACCAATAGTCCGTTTGGGTAACTCCATTAGAACTTCCCTACCTTAATTGCACTTTAAATGTTTTAGTTTGAAAAGAAATTTTAACGAAGTTACCCAAAAGGATCATTGCTCCACGTTGTAACATGTTTAGGGACAAATACTAACATATTTTTAGTTTGGGGACCAAAGCTCCAATTAGGCCAAATGTAAGGGACTGATACTTCAATTTCTCTTAAAAAAAAAAAAAAACAGTATCATTTAAAAGTAGTTTTTAAGCAAAAGGTGTAAACAAAACCTATAACATGGCGTTTCCAATACCCCTCTCCCAAACACACACATGAACTAAAAAGCAACACCCAAAAGAACTCCAAAGCCCAAAAGCCAACATTAATCATGCTCATGCTTTTCTATCCCAACTATCTAATACTAAAAACGAATATTGTTCCCAACAGAACAAGAATAAATCATGTTACCTCCATCAGTGATATAGCTCCATTAAGACGGTAAAAAGATGATTTTTGTTCAAATGATTGATATTCTCCAAAGAGTGAGGCGGGGGTGGCTCCTGGCTCTAAAAGTTCCTGGAGAACCAAGCCTGCATCATTAACACACTCAGAACTCCTTAGAGAAGATGAGGATAATAGATTAATTTCAATTCCCTGGCCTGCTTGAGAACTTGACATATTTTCTTGGCAAGCTACAGCAGGACCACATCTTCCTGAAAAAGGCTGCACACTAGTTTCATGCTTGTTACATTCTGGAAACTTAGCCTGGTCTTCGTCACTAGAAGCTGCTGAAGAGACTCCCCGACAATGATCTTCAAGTAGCTCAAAAATTAACATTTGAATAAGGGTACGCTTGAGAGATGCCTCGGACGAAAGAAACCAATTTGCATTAAGCTGGCAACAGAAATTGTGATTATGCATAACAAAAATTTGAAACATAAAGCTTGTAATTAAATTAAAGGAGGATCATAATTAAAGGTACGAGTTTTATGCACAGAAACCCCATTTAAAATCCCAACATTTGTGTTTGGGCAGGATTTTTGGACCTGGTCCCTTGCACAGCTCCCCAAGAAAATGGCTCTTTCTTGCCTGTCGGGCAAGATCTTGCTGTTTGGTGTACTGCAAGATGAGTTTATAGTTAGTTTGAAAGGTGCCTTTGTGGGGCTTTTGGTGTAGGCCTTGAGGCTCACAATCAAAACTAACAAGGATCTAGGCGTGCCATTGTTATCTTTATAACAGATTGTTGAATGGAAGTGAGTTAAGTTGGTTACTTGTGTCCCACGTTACTTAGACTTCTTGTTTATCAAAGGGTTGTCACAGATGGGTTAAGTCTACATTAAATTCTTTTCTTGCCTTTTAAAGAAGGACTTTTAATTCATAGTTTTGTATGTCCGAAATGAAGGGGGTTCAAGGCCCTTCCAACTGTCTCCTTGATAAAAGTTTACTTTAATGAAAACACGCTTAATAACTTAACTAGATTTGAATATAAATGGAACTCTTAAGTAGAAAACAATTGAAAGTGACTTAAATACATGAAGGAAAGTACATTAAACGACAGATCTACTAAATGTAAGTACAAAGAAGAGAGACTCGGGCAAGATTAACCTTGTCGGGCAAGGTTCAACTTCTTGCAGCCACCTCTCTTTGTGTTTACAAGGGTTTGTATGCGGTGAGGGATGAAAAGTAAATAGGTTTTACTGGAGGGAATCGATACTACAACACTAAGGGAAGGTAACAGAGCTTCTAATCTCGACAAAAGATGGCTTTCTATGAGGGAACTATAACTAAAAGGGACTAGATCTGAACATAATTTAGCTTTCTGGGTACGAACTGGCTTGAGATAGAGTTTGTATGTCTTTTGATTGGTTGGTTGAGTGTCCTTATCTCTTGTGCATCTCTCAACATTTATAGACAATTTGGCCCGACTATCTCAACTCTGCCTTTAGCTGATAACTTTCGGAGGGTAGTGAGTCATCACTTATTTACTTGTCATGCCCTTGAAAAGTGCTTTTTGGTTGGTGGTGAGTTGTTCTTTATCACCCATCACTTCAATCATAGGCATATGGCCTATGCTTTGGCTGAAATGGCTCTCAATTTACTTCGAGCCTCTCAGGCAAGTCTCCCTTTGCTTTTGCATCTTTGGACCTTCATTGTTACAAAGCCCAATGTTAAATATAAGCCCAAACAGTGCCCCCTTTAATCATTGTCAAGTCTGTTAACTGAGATATTAATAATGATTAAAATTAAAATTAACCGCATGCTTTAACTTGGGACGCTTGCTATTTATTCAATTGTTTTCGAGTAAACCTTTGCACTAACCCACAATCTCAAACGTCAACTAAATGTCCGTTAAATTTCTTCGGCTATCACTTCCAACAAATCCATTGATAAGGATTTTACCACCTGCCAAATTAGGGATAAAAACACACAAAATACTTGCAAGAGAACAAGGTAGTTGTAGTATAAACGGCTCAAGCAAGGTCGTTTCCGCAGGGATTGAATGAATAATTTATGTAAATACCAAATCTTAATTAATTATTTAAAAACAAAGATTGGAAAAAGTTGATTTTATGACCTAGAATATTAAAAACGAATTTTAAATTAAAACAAATAAATAACTTGACAAAGTAATGAAAACAAAAGAAAATAGTTTTGAAAACCAAATTGTAAAAACCTAGGGTTCCGCCGTCTCCTTAATAATCCTATGTAGATTTACCAATTACTTATGAATTACCCATGCAACATTGAAGGTTAGGTTTTCCTTATGCATATTCTACTTGTGGCATTTAAGCTAAAACGTATATCAAACATGCAATCCGTATGTGGCATTCATATCAAATATAAACATGCATGACTCATTACGCTTTGTGAAAACCCTTTGAAAAACCATGCAACCCCTAAGATATGACATTTGCCCTAGGTGAAATTACAACTATCAATCACAAGAAGCAATACTCAATTCCCCGGTGGCATTCCGACTGAATTGCGTTCGATTACTTATCTAAACATCCTAATGGTAGCTAAGTATTAAGATATAGAGACAGTTTAAAACACAGTGATTAATAATTCAAAGCATGCATGCATAATATCATAAGCAATTAAATAAAAACTACGTATTCATGCTAAGGCTCAAGGCATCGCCCTAGCAAATGAAAATTAGCTACGAACAACCGTAAAACAAAATATTATTAAAAACATGGATAGAAAACACCTTTAAAATAAACTTGAATCGTCAAAAGCAATTCTCCAAATAGTGCGTGCGTTCTCCTCTAATGTTGCGTATAAACCCCTAATGGCTAACAAGCCTTATTTATACTACTCTAATTAAAATCCTCCTAGTAAAAGGTCTTAGAATAAAACTAGGAAACCTAATAAATTGAAATAAAATAGGAAACATAATCCTAAATTAACTTGGTAAATTCGCCCAAAAATCTGCACAGCCACGTTTTGGACCCAAATCAGCTCCAAAACTGGCCCAAAAATAATTGTGTTTAAAGCTAGAACTATTTTGAACACTTCTCTAGAATGCCACGAACCCATCTGAGGTTATCTTGGGCTCCAAAAACTCAGTTTAAACCCAGAAACGTCACTTTTCAGCAACGCGCACTGCTTCTTTATTTGATCACCACAAAATAACTGCTTGGTAGAAAAATCCCAAATTTTGATACAAAGATGGAAAGAGATACACGAACATCATCCAATTTGAATCACTCCAGAATTTGTCCATTTGATCACATTCTACTCCAGGGGAAGTCGAATGTCCTATGTTGAAAATATAAAGCAAGGTATCAAAATTCTACCAAAATAATCAATAAACTAATACTAAGAATAGGGTAAAATATATAATATAATATAATATTGACTCATCATCCATCTCTCTGAATTTCCAGAATTCTTGAAACTCTTGCATTCTCAACCCTTTCTTACTCTCTGCCTTCAACCATGACCTCTAAATCAAGCCCTGCATGCGAGTCCGGAGAGGGAATCGTCAATCTACACCGTCGTCTCAATGGCCTTCATCGCTCTCAGGCTGGCCTGAACCTGTTCATTTTCTTCGAAGAGGGAAACTTACACTCCATGGGGCTGCCTGGATTGCCAGAGTCCCAATTGCAGTGGAGAATAACATGCCCACTGCCAATTGGTTCACCCCCCAACCCCTATTCCACCGAGGCCAGGATTTTTGCCTCCAAGTGGTTGAATTCCAGAAGGGGTTTCCTTTTGATGAAGGACGAGGCTTGGTCATAGTGGGTGGATAAGCTTGAGCCCATCTAGAAGCAGAAATGGATGGAAATGGCATATACTAGCTCATCATGATGTCCAAGGTCACTGTCTCAGCCAAGCCTGACCTTATGGCCACTGCACTCCTTTTCTGGAACTACAGGACTAATACATTCGACTTCAGAATGGATCCCATGAATCCCAGAGTCTTGGACATGGCTTAAGTATTCAGCCTGAGGCCCTCGGGCAGGTACGTGGATGTCATACACCATTGGTCCTCCTCCTCTCGCTCGACAGTTGAAAGCTCGGATGCCTTCGAGTCAATCACCCACTTGGAGTACAATATCTCCACTTTCAAGAGTTATAAGACGTCGTTCGAAGGCTTTATTCCCTTCACGAAGAAAATGTTCAACCCACATTTTCCTACTGCAAATAGGGCCCAGGAACACATATACTTCATCTTTTACTGGTTGAACAAACATGTGTTCCCTGACAAGTCGAAGGAAGTGAAGCTGGAGTGGATCCCTTTGGTGGAGGCACTGCATTCATTCGACGATGTTGCCACGGGGCCCTTCATCCAAGCACACATCTACCACCTTCCCCACAAAATGACCAAGGGTGAGCCATTCAAGACCAATGTTAATGGGGCCATCTAGATGGTGCAACTTTGACTCCAATGGTACTTCCCTGACTTTCGGGCAACTAACCTGAAATTCCTCAAGGGCTTCAGCCCTTATCTTGGCAAAGGCTCCCACCATCAACCATTTTACACTTATCTGCCTATTTTTTCAGAGTCTATCGGACTCAGGCAGATTTAGAGTGGGGTGCCTCTGTGCTCAGGAGGTACCTCTGGTTCTCTGACCAAATTTTCCAAGATTCATTCGGGGAGGATGTCAGTAGCTTGTGCAAAGAGAAATTTATCAGCTACATCCAAAAGATGGACCTGGCTTGAGGAGTCAGCAGTGACAGAGTTGGGTATGAGTAAGGGCTAGAAGTTTACCACCCTAACTTCTATGGTATACAACTAGAGTTTAGGCAGGCAATCCTAGTGCATTTCTTCGACAATATTCATTATGGAACCTCATATCGCCTCCACTCTCCCTCTGAGGTGACTTTTCAGGGAACTCGGCACAACCTCGAAGTGATGAGTAGGATTGCTCACAAGCTCGTGGCCTTGAACTTCGAGTGCACTTCCTAATTCACCACTTAGTGGGAGGCCAAGTGGTCAAAAAAGTATGATAGGGACATTAAGGAAGCCCACAATCAACTCTTTAGGCAAGTCTTCTTCAAATATCTCCCTAAGAATGATGAATTCGAGAACTGGAAGGAGGCGATCAACCAAAAGAACCAGCTTTTGCTAATAGGTAAATCACATTGCTTTTATCTTCCTTTTCTAGATGATGCTTTGTAGTCTATGGTTAGCTAACCCTTTTTTATGATTTACAGCCCAAGGCAACATTGAAGAAGTGGATGTCGGGCTAGAGGATGAGGCTGCATATGCCTTGGTTCTCCAAGAAGTTACTGCGGAAGCAGCAAGGCAAGGAGTAAGGTCCAGCAAAGATGCCGGGGATGCTGGGGACATCTCGGAGCTCTTTAGTGAATCAGAGGCCGATGTTGGGCCTGAAGTGGAGACAAGGGCCCCTCGTTGGGCCTGTAATGGAATCTTTGGAATCTGAGCTTGAGGAGAAGCCCCAAGCTCAGCTTGCCTTACCTGGCTGTAAATAGTGCAACTATGAATCTCATGGAGAGTTCGATTCTGGCTCAGGATGAATGCTGGCGGCATGCTTAACATATGCAAGTTGGACGGGAAATGGTGTTTCCAGTGGCAGACAGATGAGTAACGCGTAAGAACCTGCCCTTGGGAGGGAAACAACAACTGGCTCCAAACCCTCTTCTGTCCATCCAGTTGAAGTGGGTAGGAAAAAATAGAAGTCTTCCAGTAAGTGACTCCATCTTGACTTTTTTCTTTTTCAATTTTGATTTTGCTAAGTTCTGAACTAATTCCCTACTTCGTCTTGTAATCAGGACCCCAAGCCACTGAGAAACCTGCCCCCACTCCTAAAGAGGTGTAGCTGGGTGCAAAAGTGCAACAAGAAGACAAAGAGGTCATCGCTAAGTCTTTGTTGTTTTCTTGAAATATGATACCAGAGCAGAGGGAACTTCCTAGTTTGAGCCTTCTTCTTTTCCCGCCTGATTGGTGCATCTCGTGCCAAGCCCTCAGAGGTATACTATTATCTCTCAACACTGGTCAAGTTGTGTTTTTTTTTCTAAGTTTCAAAACTAACACTTACTTCTATTATTTTCCAGGCAAGGGGTGGTGCATCTACACCTCAAGTCGGGTAAACCCCAGGCTTTACCTCTTTCATTCCTCATTCGGCTATGGTGGTGACTCACACTTTCCAGTTTAATCCAACAACTGGGGAGATGTTTCACTACGTGAAGGATGACATCACGTCTATAAGTCATTCTTCTTTCTCCGGTTCTTCTTTAAATTTTCTTTTCCAATTCTTGGTTAACTTACAATCTGTGATGTCTTTTGCCAGTCTTCTCTAGTGCACGAGACCATCCATTAATCAACAACAACTTTTGGGGAACCCATAGTCCCTGAGACACCTATTGTCTCAAAGGTAACTAGCCCTATAACTCATCAAGCTCCCTCTCAGGCCAAGCAGCCTACTTCTCCCAAGGCAGCAGTAACAACAGAGGTTCCTCATCCCAAAGCTCAAGGTTCAACTTAGGTATACAAGCTCTTTCTTTTCTGCTCTTTCTTTAGTTTAGTTATAGACCAAGCCACCAACTTACTCTTCTTTTGTTTTAAAACAGCCTTTTGGCGAGGGCTTATGTAAGTCTCTTCAGTCCACAGTGCTCAAGGTTATCCTTCCTCAACCTTCCAAAGCTTTTAGAGTCACAAGGATCCCTATTCCTAGGCCTAGGAAGACAACTGTGACTGAGGCTCCTCCAACCATCTCACCTAAGGCTGCCTACACTGATGCTGCCTCTGGGGTGCTGGATTAATGCCTCATTCCTTAGTATTCATTCCTACCATGGCTTCTTTACCTAAACTCGTCAGGCTGTTCAGGCAAATCAGAACAAAGTTGAGGTCTCCAAGGCACCCCTTTGAGCCTCAACGTCTTCGAGATCTGCGCAGAGTTTTCCAGGAGTGAATGTAGAGGGACCTCATGGTTTTCTTCAGCCACAAGGTACTTCAGGATACTGAGAAAGCCCTCACCGAGCTGTTCAAGGCTCAACAAATGTCGAAGGTCCAATATGAGGGATCAGCTTCTTCAGGTTAAAAGGCAAGCCAACCGAGTGAAGTGTTACAAGGAGAAGAGCAAATGACCCTCTCGAGCAAGCTCTACCAAAAGATTGAAGAAGTAAATAGGGTTAACCAAGAAGTAGAGAACTTTAAAGCCCAACTAGCCAACAACAACATTGCCTTGGAAAAACCAAGTCGAATTTTCATTATCATGCAAACCTATCACTCTAGGATAGCTGCTTTAGCTAGGGATGTAAACTTGCTAGGCTAGGATTTTTGTAACCTTCTTCCATTATAAATGAAAAGATCATTTGTACTTTACTTTTCACTTGTCCATTTACACTTAACTATTTTAAATAAATAAAAAGGGCTCCAACGCTTCTCCCGGTGTTTAGACTTCATCCATATAACAATCTGCAACATCCCACAAAGTTGGGTGATACTTCTTTAAAAACTTAGCATTCACTGGATGTCTTTGCAAGTTTCCTTCTAAATCTACCAAGTAGTACCCTCCTCTATCTAACACTTGGTTGATAAAGAAAGGGTATTCCCACGTGGGACTCCATTTCCCAAAACCTCTAACTTGAGCTCCCAATGGTAGAACAGCCTTCCATACCAACTCGTCTTCCATAAAGGTTTTTAATTTCACCCTCTTGTTGTAAGCTCAGGCAACATCCTTTTTTCCTTCCTAGACCTTGTTTAAGGCTTCAATTAGGGCCACATCTAAATCTTCAATCCCTTGACACATCGCATGGATGAATTCTTCACTATGTAAGCCCAACTAGTTTTGAAGTCCCACAGAACTTACATTGATCTCCATGGGGAGTACAACATCTTGCCTAAAGCTTAATGCATAAGGGGTTATCCCAGTTCCTACCCTCTTTGAGGGTCTATAAGCCTAAAGAGTTTCTCCCAACTTCTCGTGGCATTTTTCTAGGCTAGCTGCCACCATTCTCTTAATAATATTGACCAAGATCTTATTGTTAGCATTTGCTTGACCATTTGATTGGGGATAATAAGGGTTGTACTAGATCATTTTTATCTTGAACTTGTCTGCAAACTCTTCTACTTCTTTTGAGATAAAAATGGCCATCTGTCTGTAACAATTGTCTCGGGCACCCCATATCTATGTAGGATTTTAGTCTCAATGAACTTTTTTCACAACAATTGAATTGATGGTCTTCATAATTGAAGCTTCTACCCACTTAGTAAAGTAATTAGTTGTTATGATTATAAAGGTGTGTTCTTTGCTGGAAGCTAGGTAAATTTGCCCGATGAAGTCCATTGCCCATCCTCTGAAGGGCCAAAGCTTTACTACTAGATTCAAGGGTACTGATGGTACATGTTGGAGGGGTCCATGTCTTTGGCATTCTTCACACCCTCTAGCATAAGCCTTACAATCTTTTTCCATATCGAGCCAGAAATAGCCATATCTCCTCAACAACCACCTCATCTTTGTTCCAACTTGATGTACCCCGCAAATGCCCTCATGCATTTCATCCATCACTCTCATTGACTCTTCCAGGCCTAAGCATTTCAACAAAAGCCCATCTAGAGTCTTTCTTAGCAAAGTTTTGTCCCACATGACAAACTTAGTTGTTTGCTGCCTAATCTTCTTACTCGTGGGGGGAAAAAAAAGCCTTGTAAGTACTAGATGATTGATATTCTCCAATCTTTTATCTCAGGTTCTTTGGCCATTACATCTAGGTTGAACCATCTTTTAAAGATAGAAGGGAGATTTCTTCTTTGTACCTCTACATTTATCTCAAACCTTCTTTCTTGAATCTGTGCTCTAGAAGCTATATGTGCCATCTCATTGGAAATTAAATTTGCTTTTATGGGGACATGATTGATTAATACTTCAGTGCCCTAATAGTTTAACAACTGAGTAGCTGCCAAGTAATAATCTGCCATTGCGAGATGTCTGCACTTGTAGTCTCCATTCAACTGATTAATTACCAACTCAGAGTCGCCATATATTTCCACCCCTATTGTTGGTAGTATCTTGATAATCCAGAAGGAACGAATAACAATGTTGAAGTCTCTTTGGATCAATAATGATAATCTTGGCTCCTGCAACATGTTGAGTGCAAGACCCATCGAAATATAACTTCCAATGAGTGATCCATAGGCTAGTTATTCTCCTTACTTCTTGTTGAATCCATTTTTCTTTGCACGAGTGATCTTTACTAGGTGGGATCCAATGTCTGGCCACTTCCAGAGTTCTTGGGATATTGACAAGTTCTTATTTGGAGTCTTGGTGCTCTGATAGGAAGTCTGTAATTGCTTGCTCCTTTATTACCTTTTGAGGTACATACTGAAAACTGAACTCTGATAGTGCTAGAATCCACTTCCCAATTCTTCCAGTTATCATTAGTTTAGACAGCATATACTTGATCACATCAGTCTTGGAAATAATATGGATGTGGCAAGGCAACATGTAATGCCTTAATTTGTAGGTAGTGAAGTATAAAGCTAAACATAGCTTATCAACTAGGGAATATCTTGTTTCTACCTCAATAAAGATCCTATTAAGGTAGTATGTTGCTTTCTCCTTCCCACCTTCATTGTTTTGTGCTAGTAAACTCCCTATTAACTTCTCAGATGCAGAGATATAGAGTTTTAAAGGTTTCCCTCTCTGAGGAGGCACGAGCACTAGTGGAGATGCCAGACAAACTTTTATTCTGTCAAAAGCGTCTTGGTGTTGAGGGCCCTACTCGAACTTTTCTTGATTCTTTAATCTTAATAAAGGAGTCAATGGTTTGATCTTGCCCTCCAAGTTAGCAATGAATCTCCTTAAAAAGTTGATCTTTCCTAACAACCTCTATAATTAAACTTTGTTGGTGGGGGAAAGTGATTCCATTATGGCCCGAGCTTTGTTCTTGTCTATCTTCACTCCTCTCTAATGGACTAGGAATCCCAAAAAGTTGCCCGATCTAACCCCAAAGGCACATTTCGTAGGATTCATCTTCAACTAGTAGGTCCTCATTCTCAATAAGGCTTGTTTGAAATCTTCTAAGTGTTGCTCTTCAATTTTAGACTTTACCACAATATCATCAATGTATACCTCCATACTATGCCTGATTAAATCATGAGAAATAACATTCATTGCCCTTTGATAGGTAGCACCAACGTTTTTTAGTCCAAATGGCATGACCACATATTCATATGCTCCTATATGTCATGGGCACCTAAATGTTGTATTATGTATATCTTCTTTAGCCAATTTTATTTGAACATATCCCACATTTCCATCCATGAAAGATAGAACTTTATGTTTTGCAACTGTATCAATGTATAAGTCAGTCATGTGCATAGGATATTTGTTTTTAGGTGTGGCTTCATTAATGTTTCTATAGTCAACACAACATCGAACAACATTAGTTACAGCTTTTAAGACAGGTAAAATGTTGGCTAACCACTCAACATACTTTGTAGGCCTAATAAATTCTGCCTTCACCAGCCTCACAATCTCTTCCTTGACCTTTTCTTCTATTTCCTTTGACATTCTTCTTGGTGCTTGTTTCATAGTTTTGTACCCATTTTTGATAGGCATTATGTGTTCCACTAAGTTGGGGTCCAATTTAGGCATCTCTGTGTAATGCCATGCAAAACAATCCTTGAATTCATACGAAAGGTTAACTATATCTACACGATCTTTAGCCTTCAACAAGCCACTAATTTGTATTGGCCTTGGATTTCCCTTAGTCCCCAAATTAATGGTTTCCAAGAGGTCATATACTTTTTGTTCTGGTTTATCAGGTTCTGTACACAAAAATTCCATTAACTTTGGTGCATCAGGCTCATCCTCCGGCCAGTCCAAGTTATATATACACTCTACCATGTGAATGGCTGATTCTACTTTTTCTTCCAAAATCTCTTTTCCTTCTTTGTCTTTGGTGCTTGAAGTTTCTTCTCTTACTCTGCCATATCCTTGGCTGAGCTTTCCTTGATTTTTCTCTTCACTCTCTCCCATATTCTAACAGCCACTTGATTAAGGACTTGACTGCTATTACTTGGTCATTTCTCTTTTGGTATGTCATCATTGGGTTTGGCAGGCAAGGACAATGTGAGGCATGTCCCATTCCTCCTGAGTGAATAAGAGTCCTTATTCTAAGAGCTTCTGGGCCGTCATCTTGGTAGGGCGGCCGTTCTTATCAACATTTAAACATTGCAATATCCCAACACTAGGATTGTAAAAGTTTGCTTTTGCAACATTGGCTGTGGGGAGAAATGACCGTGATTTGGCTTCCACTATCTCCTAAAATCTTGGTTCCTTAGTTTTAGTCTCATGGTAGATAGCAATTTGTTGGTGTAAGGTGGATGACACAGACATACTCTGATGAATCCAATCTCTCCCTAGCAATGCCTCATAGGTAGAGCTGTTATCTACCGCAAAGAATGCTAACATGATTTTCTTGGACCTCAAGTCTACCTCCAAAGGCAATATCCCATAAGTTCTGGTGATAACTCTTAAGAATCTAAACACTGTGAAATCAGTAGGAATAAGATCTTCCTCACTTCTGCACAACCTCCTCATTTGCTTGAGTGAGAGCACATTAATTGTTGTTTCTCCATCTATCAACACATTCTTGAAAGGGACTTCCTCTAGATGAGCTGTCACATATATTGGCTTCAGATGGTTTGCTAAAGCCAGACTTGGCTTGCTGAACATCATTATACCAGAATAAACCCTTTCAAGCTATTTTCATGCAAGGTCGGGCAAGTCTGCCAAGCCCAACTCCTCATTTCCAACCTCTTCAATGTTCACGAATGCTGTTATTGGTTATGCTGCCAAGTAGTCACCCTCCATTGCTGCTAGTTGATCTAGTTCTGCATAGAACATAGCTGACAAGACATAGGTCATGTTTACATGGAAGTTTCTTGGTCCAGGTACTTCTTCTTTCTTTCCTCCAATCAGATACACAAATTGATCTATCTATACTTGTGCATCATTGGTTAGCATTAACTCGGGCACTTCTTCTTCTTTTGCTATATCAAATTTATACAACTGCCTTGGGATTTCATAAGGAGTATCTACCAGTAAAGGTGGAAGTATCCCTCTCTCAAGGAAGATAGTCCCAAAACAGATAGGCTCTGGATTCCAGCCTGGTGTAGGCATTATCACTACACTTTCTTGAGCTCTCCTCAACACTATGTACTTCCCTGGATGAGGGTTTTGAGGTACATGATCTTCTTTACCTTCAGCTTTACTGTTAGCCTTCTCTATCTTTTTTTTACTTCTCCACTATAGTTGTCTTCTTCCTCATTTCGTGGCTTTCTCAAACTTAACATTTTCAGAAGCTTCTGACACAGTAAGAATTTCTAACAAGTTCATATGGGCCTTATGCTGTCTTTGAACCCTCTTTATCATGGATGCCTCTATCTCCCTAACAGGCTTCCCATATTTCCCTACTATATACCATTTACGGCCAAGTCGGGCTGAGTCTTTCTTAGTAATTGGGGGAATTGGGTTCATGGCTATTTCTCTCCACCTTGTCTCATGTTACTATTATGACTTGGCTAGGGAGGTTTCACGTCTACCCATCTTGGCAACTTCGTTTCTTTATCTTCAGCTTCCCCAGAGGCTTCATAATTCCTGAACACCTCAGATAAGCCTTTGGGTTCTGAACCTCCCCCTAATCTTTGGAACACATTCTTACTGGTTTCTTTCTCAGCTGCCTGAATAATACTTATGCAGACATCTTGTTTTTTTTTTTTCTTTTTTCTCTTAACCAACTCTTGATCAATAATAACACCCGATGATAGCACCTTGAGCTCACACTCACATTGACACTTGTTGCGTAACACCACTCCCTAGACCACATCTGATTTAGGTCTGTCAGGCAACTTTCTAACACCTTATGTTGGCCTTACAACTTACCTTTTCAATCCCTTCTCATCCCAGGTAGCCTTTCCCTTTCCTTTCTCAACCCAATCGAGGTTGATCATGTTGATTAAGGCTTCTGGGAATTGTTGATGTATATTTCCTTCCTAATGCTAGAATATATTTAGTATAATGGCACAAGCAAGGGTGTCGAATCCACAGGGACTAATTGGACCTATGTAATTACTTGTTTTGCAAGAACTCTATGAAATGAATTAACTAGTCTAAATAGGCAGATTTAGATCAACTAGTCTAAATAGGCAGATTTGTTGTGCTTTGTTGTTGTAACTTGAAAGTATAAGAAAACGAAGTAAACACAAATAAATGAATCAACAACTAATACAATGAGATAGTATCAATGGAAATGAAACTAGGGATTCGATTTCACCATTGCTCAACTAAGTCCATGTTTGTTAAGTTAGTTTGTACTCATTCATCTACCTATTTCTTGAGTTTGTTTCACTTGGACATGATCAACCATATGATGTGTGGATTTGATCAAATGTCTCTAATCATGAACCTAATTGTGATGTGCAACTTTGGTTTATAATCAAGAGTATGTAATGCACAAGAAACTTTCATAAAACTAAAGGGATTAACTCGGCAGGATGTGTGCTAAACAATCCCTTCATTCATTCACATATCTACCAAGATTATGCATGATGTGTGTTCTAATCTTGGCTACACAACTTTGTGATTAATTCAAATGATGATCAAACATTAAAATCAACACACTAAGTCACCATTAAATCAGAGAATGAAACAAGAAATAGATGGACAAACTGAGCATTCTAACTTAATTACATAGCAAACTTTGCAAGGTTACATCGAATCCCTAGAGGAAGCTTAGTTACAATTCATGTCTACAAAAGATTTGACATAGAAATATAAAACATGAATGAACATAGAATTGATAAGAATGAACCCTTGAAGCAAAACTGATGTTGAAGTCCTTGAAGAGTCCCTTGGTGTTGCTTCTCCAAATGTGGTGCGGATGAACTAGATTGGTGATGTTTGAATGGTTTCTGCCCTTGGGACAGAAATGGACATAGAATGGAGTGAAATGGGAGAGTTTAAGTGTGTGTAATGGCCTGAATGAAGAAGAAAACTTGCGGACCCTTGTTGTGTCAAATGAGACTTGTTTTATGGAAAAGAATATGTCCCCAACAATCAGATTGGATCTTGGCTTTGTTTAACTCAGATGGCAGAGCATAAGTGATGGAAATGATTGTGTTTCTGAGATGGTGGACTCACGGCCTGGACATGATCTGCAAGGAAATGTTAATGTATTCAAAGAAGCACATGCTCTTGCTGCAATAAGTGAGTGGAACCTGCAAAGGTGACTTGGACCACCAGAAATTGCTTTGTTTAAATCTGGAAAGGGGAAGGGATCCCACGGCATGGACAAAGAATGAGTGATTTTCTGGAATAATGGGTGAATAACAAAAGGGAAAGGTGCAAGCATGGGTTTTATTTAATTGAAGTGCATGTGTATTTCTGCAAAGATGAAGTGCAGAAATGTAATGGAATGCACGGAATGGATGTGGATCATGCATGTGAAGGTGTGAACATGCATGTGAATGCATGTTTTGATGTTGGAAGTGCATAATCTGATGGGATGATATGGGAACACACGGCTAGGTTGTGCTTGTTGGTGTCAAAATGACTGAATGAATTAAGTGATGGAAATGGGTGTTTTTGGCGCAAAAGGTAAATGGACAAGTAGTGGAACACACGGCCAAGGTTGTGACATGCATGTGAATGCATGTTTTGATGTTGGAACCACATAGGTGACTTCAATGATTTTGCCTTGTTTAAAATCACCCAATATGGCCGAATTGCATCTCTTAACACTTCACATCTTTTCTGGAATGTTTTTACTTCATTTGCTTTCCTATTGATCCAAATTCACACTTGGCTGCACACTAACACCAAATAATGTAAAATGCAACTAGTTTAATCCAAAACAATCACAAAGACACCAAATAATGAAGATATAAATGTATACAAAATGTGACTTATCAGGAATGGATTGTGTCAATCATCATATTGGCTTGGGGTTTCTCCAATAACAATTTTCCCTTGACTCTAAGATCTTGGATCCAATCTCTAAACTGCACACAATTAGCTATAGAGTGATTGAAGGTGTAGTGAAGTTTGTAGTACTTCTTTCCTATAAACTCATCAGGCTTAGGCATCTTCTTGGTGCTGTCGGGCAAGATCACTCTAGCCCTCACTAGTTCCTCATAAATGTATGCAGCCTTGGTTAAATCAAAAGAATACATCTGGTACTTTGGTGGCTTCACAAGCACAAAATCTCCATCATTCATTACAACCTTCTGATCTTTGATAGGCTCCAATCTTTTCACCATTAAAGGTTTGAAAGAAGTGGTCATCTCTACGGCACACAAATCTATCCCATCTCCCAAGCTGTTCTCATTCTCTCCAGGCTCTATGCCTTCAAATTCCAACTGATGTATCGGGGCTTTGTTCTTGTAAAAAGGAGGTACTCTAGATGAATGCTTCACTTGTTGCTCCTCTATCAATAACTTTTCATATTTAGTGGCCGCAATCATTAACTCCTGAAGTTCATTGAACTACACATCATAAAACTTCTTCCTCAAAGGTAACCTTAGAGCCTTTTGGGCAATGGCTATAAGTTGAGCATGGTTGATTGGGAATTGGCATCTCATTCTCATCTTTCTAAACCTCATCATGAAATCCTCGGTAAACTCATGCTCATACTGCTTTACCTTCACTAGATCGTTAATGGTCATCTCCGGTTTCATCCTATAAAACTGCTCATGGAAAGCCATATCCATTTGCCCTTAGTTGGCAATGAAATTAAAAGGTAACAGAGAATACCACTAGGAGGCTAAGCCTACCAATGAATTCCCAAACAATCTCAGCTTGTAGTTAGGGTTGTCTTCGAACACCACACAATAATTTGAAAACTTGAAAATGTGATCTGTGAAAGACACATTACAGTCTTCTACACTGAAAGTTGGGAATGCGGGCATCTTAAAATTGAAAGGGAATGGATTTTGTTCATCAATGTGTTTAGGATAAGGCTTCTGGTATGTTATCCTGAACATCGAGCAAGTCTGCGGTTGAGAATTCTAAACCATCATCCTCCTCAACTCTGCCAACTCATTCCTAAGTTGTTGATTAGCCACATTATTGTGTGGGGTATATGAAGCCCCCCACTTCGAGCTACGATCAATGCCTGAGTAAGCTTCCTTTGGTGGATCTAGTTGTCTCCATCTACCACCTCTTTTTTAGCCAACGATGGTGGCTTATATGGAAAAACATTGCCTCAACTGTGGATAAGCCCTTTTCACTTACTTTTCCCTCTAAGTTAACCACATCAATCTTCACTCCTTCTTGTCCAAACTGCCTTCTAACATTTGGCAAAGGATCGGGCAAGCCCATCTTATGAAAATCTTCTTCTTCTCAACGGCTGGTTTCAGCTTCTTCCTTCTTTTTCCTTTTGCTCTTCTTCTCTTCCAGTAATGGAAACAAGGGAACTACTGGTCTTTTTTCTAGGTTCACCTCCATGGCTTCTTCACTAGCATAGAGCCTGCTGACCTCTCCTTTGATTTCCAATCTTCATTGGAGCGATCCTGTTAAGGAACAGAGTCTCCTTACCTCTCCTCTGATTTCCAGAGAAATCTTTTCCATGCTTCTCATTACTTGAATCATGGTAGCTTGTAAATCTTGGTTAGTAACCTTCTCACCTGACTTCTCAAAAAAAGTCAGGCTTTCTAAGATTGATGGGAGGTGTAATGGAGGGAAATCTTTTGGGTGATCTATCATACTTGCTTTTGCTAGACAAAAAGGTTACCTGTATTCCACGTTCTACCTGAACTTTCGCTCTTTCCTTCTTCTTGGCAAACAAAATCACAAAATGGGTCCCACTAGGCGTGCCAAAACTATGTTCGGGTAGGATTTCTGGACCTAGTCCTTCTCACAGCTCCCTGCTCTTTCTTGCTTGTCAGGCAAGATCTTGCTGCTTAGTGCACTGCAAGATAAGTTTATAGTTAGTTTGAAAGGTGCCTTTATAGGGCCTTTGGTGTAGGCCTTGATGCTCACAATCAAAATTAACAAGGATCTGGGTGTGCCGTTGTTATCTTTGTATAACAGATTGTTGAATGAAAGTGAGTTAAGTTGGTTAATTGCGTCCCACGTTACTTAGCCTTCTTGTTTATCAAAGGATTGTCACAGATGGGTTAAAGTCTGCATTAAGTTCTTTTCTTGCCTTGTAAACAAGGACTTTTAATTCATAGTTTTCTATGTCCGAAATGAAGGGGGTTCAAGGCCTTTCCAACTATCTCCTCGATAAAAGTTTACTTTAATGAAAACAAGTTTAATAACTTAACCAAATTTGAGTATAAATGGAACTCTTAAGTAGAAAACAGTTGAAAGTGACTTAAATACATGAAGGAAAGTACATTAAACGACAGATCTACTAAATGTAAGTACAAAGAAGAGAGACTCAGGCAAGATTTAACCTTGTCGGGCAAGGTTCAACTTCTTGCCGCCACCTCTCTTTATGTTTACAAGGGTTTGTATGCTTTGAGAGATGAAAAGTAAATACGTTTTACTAGAAGGAATCGATATTACAACACTAAGGAAAGGTACTAGAGCTTCTAATCTCAACAAAAGATGGCTTTCTATGAGTGAACTATAGCTAAAAAGGACTGGATCTAGACATAATTTAGCTTTATGGGTACAAATTGGCTTGAGAACAGAGTTTGTATATCTTTTGATTGGTTGGTTGAGTATACTTGTCTCTGGTGCCTCTCTCAGCTTTTATAGACAATTTGGCCCGACTGTCTCAACTCTACTTTTAGCTGATAACTTTCAGAGGGCAGGGAGTCATCACTTATTTACTCGTCATGCCCTTGAAAAGTGCTTTTTGGCTGGTGTTGAGTTGTTCTCTGTCACCCATCACTTCAATCATAGACATGGCCTATGCTTTGGCTGAAATGGCTCCTAATTTGCTTCGGGCTTATCGACTACGCTCGGGCAAGTCTCCCTTTGCTTTTGCACCTTTGAGCCTTCATTGTTACAAAGCCCAATGTTAAATATAAACCCAATCAATTTGCATCTAAAATCTGATTATGTCCCAATTCATTGTTAGGCAACAGAACTGAAAGACTTTCTATTTGAGAAAAAGAAAATCCTAGAATCTTCGGATGTGATGCATGCTAGAAACTGTAGTCAACATACATTTGTATTCTAACACTTCGCATTAAGGACGTTTGAGAATTCAAATATACAATAAGTAATTGTTGATATGTTTTGACTTTTCATCCATCAATTAATAGGAAAACGTGCAATGCTTAAAGTATGATATCTTAGTTGGGTTTTCATGCAGCAGTTAATTGAAAGCAACGTTTTAAAAGACTAGTATTGAGACTAGCCTAAGTGATTTTATGGGTGGGGTTATCAAGAAAACGCCTCTGCTCAGCGAGAATGGGTTATAGACTACCCTAGGCGTCACCGGGGCATTTGAATTTTATTTTTATTTTTTTTGAAGCCCAAACCCAAAATGACATCATTTTGGGCAGGTTTTTTTTTTTTTTTTTTTTTTTAAATTCATGCTAATTTTATGTTTCTTAGTTTCTATTAGTTTATTATGACTTTATGATGTGAATTAGAAAAATAATAATAATAGTCAAATATTTGATTGCTTGCCATGCTTGCTTGATTGTTTTACAAAGTATTATATTTTACATATAGGAAGTATTATAATAATTTTAGGTAACGTGAGGTGATAGCACGTGATAGCCTCACGCCTATCGCCTAGGCGAGGCTATCCATGAAATGTCTTGCCTTTGCCCCTTCGCCTTTGCCTTTTAAAACATTGAGAGAAAGTAAGTGCTCTCTTTTAAACCATGAGATTTACTTCATGTTTGAGTGGATATTTAAAGCTGGGCTTAGTCAGAGAGGGGGCCCCAAAACACAGCAAAGGAGGGATTGTGCTCAGACAAGTCAACGGCGCAGGAAGAATTAAAAAAATAAAAATAAAAATAAAATCATTTTTTGGCAAGGAATAGGCAACAAGCCTATTTGAGAAGTGATGGGCAACAGAGGGTAACTCACCTCCAGCAAAAAGTACTTTTCAAGGGCCTGGATAGGTAAATAAATGGTGACTCACCATCCTCCGAAGGCCATCACCAAAAGGCAAGGCTTGGACAGTTGGGCTAAGAAGCCATAAAAGCAGCAAGGGACACAAAAGACAAGGACACTCAACCAATCAATCAAAAGACATCTCACTTTGCTCTCAGACAAGCAAGAAACCGGAAAGCTTTAGTTTGTCCATACTCTGCTCATTTAGTCCTAGGTCCACCTTAGAAAGCCATCTTTTGTCAAGTTTTATAAGCTCTGCTACTTGTCCCTAGCGTTGTAGTATCGAATCCTTTTTGTAAACCCGTTTTACCTTTCATTCTCTAAAGATTGCACCCTTGTAAAATACAAAGAGAGGTGGTCGCAAGAAGATGAACTTTGCCTGACAAACTTATAATCTTGGCCGAGTCTCTTTTGTTTGTGCTTGCATAAAGTTGATATGTTGTTTAATGCATCTTTCTTTGTGCTCTAACCAATTTCAACTGCTTTTCAAAGCTCATTCGCATTTAATCTAGCTAAACTAATTAACTGTGCTTTAGTGTTAACTGTAATCAAAGAAATAGTTGGAAAGGTATTGAACTCCTTTTAACTAGACATACAATATTATGAGTAAAAGTCCTTGTTTACAAGGCAAGAAAAAGAACCTTATATAGACTTAACCCATATGTAACAATCCAGCAAGATCAAGAAGTCTAAGTAAATTATGGCGCAAGTAATCAACCTAGTTAATAACCAAAAAATAACAATATGTTACACAAAGATAATAGTGGAACGCTCAGATCCTTATTAGCTTTGATTGTAAGCCTCAAGGCCTAATAAAGTCAGCACAAAGGCACCATTCAAACTAATAGAAAACTTATATTGCAGCAAACCTTGCTTGACAGGTAAGACCCCGGGGAGTTGTGCGAGGAACAGATCTAGCCCGAACATAATTTTGGCACGCCCAGTGGGATCATCTTTGTGTAATTTTGTATGCCAAGATGAAGGAATGATTAAATGTTCAAGTGGAAGGTAGAATTGGGCAACCTCTTTGTCCAACAGAAGCATGCATGATAGATCACCCAGAGAACTTTCGTTCATTACATGGCCCCAAAATCTTAGAGAGCCCGACCTCTTCTGAGAAATTGGGTGGAAAGGTTACTATTGAAGATTTGTAAGCCACCATGGTGCAAGTATTGAAGAGTATGGAGAAGATCTCTCTGGAAACCAAATGAGAGGTTAGCAAGCTGTGTTCCTTAATAGGAATGCTACAAAGAAGGTTGGAGTTAGAGTACTCCACACCAAATGATGGTTATACCAGGGAAAGAATCACAGAGGCAAACTCAAAAAAAGAACCACCAATTCCTTTGTTCCCCTTATTGAAAGAAAAGAAGAACAAAGGGAAAAGGAAGGAAGAGGCTGAAACCAGTCGGCAAGAATAATAAAAGTTTCAAAAGACAAGCTTGTATAATCCTCTGCCACCACTACCAGATCTTAAAAGGCAGATCGGGCAGAAAGGGATAAAGATTAGTGCGTCTTACTCGATAGAAGAAATGAGCGGAAATGGTTAATCCATAATTGGGGGCAAGCTTCTTCCTTACATGCCACCACCATTGGCTAATAAGGGATGAGAAGAAACTAGGTGGAGACAGCCATACCCATAGAGAGAAGTTTTCTCTGGCATCGATCATAGCCCAAAGTAGGGGACTCCCTATCCCCCACACAATAATATGGCTAACCAACAACTCAGGAATGAACTGGCAGAATTAAAGAGAATGGTAGCACAGAATGCTCAGTCGCAGGCTCGCCCGATGTTTAGGATAAGATATCAAAAGCCTTATCCTAAGTACATTAATGAGCATAATCGTTTCCCTTTCAATTTCAAATGCCAGTTCCCAACTTTTAATGGGGAAGATTGTAATGTGTCTTCCAAAAATCACATCTTCAAATTTTCAAATCACTGCGTGGAATTTAAGGACAACCCCAACTAGAAACTGAGATTATTTGGAAACTCATTGGTAGGCTTGGTTTCCCAATGGTACTCTCTGTTAACCCTTAATTCTGTCGCCAACTAGGGGCAGATGGAAATGGCCTTTCATGAGCAATTCTATAGGGTGGAACCTGAAATTACCATTAATGATCTGGTGGAAGTGAAGTAATATGAACATGAGTCTATGGAAGACTTTATGTTGAGGTTTAAGAAGACCAGGATGAGATGTTAGTTCCCAGTCAACCATGCTCAACTCGTAGCCATTGCCTAGAAGGCTTTGAGACTACCCCTGAGGAAGAAATTCTATGATGTGTAGTTTAACGAGCTTCAAGAGCTGGTGATTGCGGCCACTAAGTATGAGAAGTTATTGGCAAAAGACCAGCAAGTGAAACACTCATCTAAAGTGCCCCCTTTTTATAAGAACAAAGCACCGATACATCAGCTAGAGTTTAAAGGCCTAAATGCAGGAGAAAATGATAACAGCCTAGGATAAAGGATAGAAAAGGGTCAAAAATTTTCCCGACAAGCCCCAAGTAGTTATGGTCAAGGGAGTAGTTTTGTGTAGCAAATGTTAATGTGAGTGTGAGCTTTAAGTGCCAGCATCAGGTGCCATCATTGATCGAAAATCGGTCAGAATAAGAGAAATATAAGAACAAAACGCCAGCAGGAGTATTCGTCGGGGTGTTGAAACCAAGAAGGAGATTATGTGTTTCAGGGGTTGGGAGGAGATTCAGAGCCTAAGGGTCTGTCTAAAGTGTTTAGAAATTTTGAAGCTTCTGAAGAAGTAGAAGATAAGGAGGTGAAGTTGCCATGCTAGGTGGATGTTAAAACTCCCCAACTAACCAACTACAGCAGCATGAGACAAGGAAGGCTTGAAAGAACCATGAGCCTAATACCACCAGTTACAAAGGTAAATCCAGCCTGACTGGGCCAAAAATGGTACGTAATGGGCTGAGACAAAAAGCCTATCAGAGAGATAGGGGCATCCATGATAAGAAGGGTTCAGAGACAACACAAAGCTCATATGAACTCACTAAAAGTACCTGTTATTTCTAAAGCTTCTGAAAATGTTAAGTTCAAGAAGTGTACCCAATGAGGAGAGAGGCGACTTAATTGGAGAAGCAAGAAAGAAGTAGAAAGGGCTAATATCAAGGTTAAAGGTAGATGGGATTATGTTCCTTAAAATCCTCATCTATGGAAGTACAGAGTATTAAGAAGAATGCAGGAAAACATAATGATCGTACCTACACCTGGTTGGAATCCAGAGCCTATTTGTTTTGGAACCATTTCTCCTGAAAGAGGGGTGCCTCCACCACCACAGGAAGATGTTCCCTCTAGACAACCACATAATTTCAATACAATAGGAGAAGGGGAAATGCCCGAGTTGATGTTGACCAAAGATACCTAAGCATAGATGGATCAGTTTTTGTACCATATTGGAGAGAAGAAAGAAGGAACACCTGGACCTAGCAACTTTCATTTGAACATGACCTATGTACTGCCCTCCATGTTTTGTGCAGAACCAAATCAACTAGCTATAAAATAAGATGATTATTGGCGCAAGAGCCAATGATGGCACTTGTAAACATTGAAGAAGTTAGTAAGGATGAGTCAAGCTTGGCAGACTTGCCCAATCCTACACAAAAAGAGTCCAATAGAGTTTCTTCAGATAAGATGGTGTTCAAAGAGCCAAGTCTGACCCTAACAAACCATCAAAAGCTCATATATGTGACAGCTTATTTGGAAGGAGTTCCCTTCAAAAGATATTGATAAATAGGGGGTAGCATTTAATGTGCTACCTTTTAAGTAGATAAAGAGACTTCGAGGAGGTGAAGAAAACCTTATACCTACTGATCTCACAATGTCGAGTTTTTCTAGGGCCATCACCAAAACACATGAGATACTACCCTTAGAAGTAGACTTAGGATCCAAGAAGATTATGTTGGCATTTTTTGTGGTAGGCAGCACCTCTACTTATGGGGCGTTGCAAGGAAGGGATTGGATACACCATAGTTTGTATGTACCATCTACCTTGCACCAACAAGTTGGTATCTATCATGAACCCACCACTGCAGAACAAGGATTCTGGAGATAGTAGAGGCCGAATCACGACCATTTCTCCCCACCACTCATGTTGCTGAAGCTAATTTCTACAATCCCAATGTTGGGATCCTATAATGTCTAGGTGCTGATCAGAACAGCCGCCCTACCAAGGTGACGGCCTAAAAGCTCTTAGAATAAGGATTTTCTCTCACTTATGAAGAATAGAACAAGCCTCATATTCTCCCTGCTCGTCAATGATGATAGATCAGAAAAAAAAAAAAAAGGACCAAGTAATAACAGTCAAGTCTTTAATCAAGAAACTGTTGAACTATGGGAAAGAACGAAGAGAGATCAAGGAAAGTTCAGCCAAAGAAATGGCAGAGTAAGGAGAAAGAACTTCAAGCACCAAACATAACCAAGGAAATGAAATTTTAGAAGAAGTAAAAGCAGTCATCCACATGGTAGATGTATATATGACTTGGATTGGCCAGAGGATGAGCCCAAGGCTCCAAAGTTAGTAGAATTTTTGTGTACAAAGCTCAATAAACCAGCACTCGAGGTATAAGACCCTTTGGAAACTAATAATTTGGGAATTTATGAGACCCGAGGCTAATACAACTCAATGGCCTGCTGAAGGCCGTAGATCGGGCAAAGATAGTTGATCTTTTCCACGAATTCACAGATTGTTTTGCATGGCATTACACGAAAATGCCCGAATTAGACTCTAGTTTAGTGGAGCACAAAATGCCTATTAAAGAAGGTTCAAACCTATAAAGCAAGCACCAAGAAATGTCGAAAGAGATAGAAGAAAAAGTCAAAGAGGAAATTGAAAGGTTAGTAAAGGCAAGCTTTATTATACCTGTAAAATATGTAAGGTGGTTGGCCACCATTGTACCTGTATTAAAAGTTGTAACTAATGTCATTCGATGTTGTGTTGATTATTGAAATATTAACGAAGCAACTCCGAAGGATAAATACCCTATGCTTATGACCTATCATTCGATAAGTTGCGAAACACAAAGTTTTATCTTTCATGGATGGAAATGCTGGATATAATCAGATAAAAATGGCTAAATAAGATATACATAAGACAACATTCAAATGCCCATGACATATAAGAGCTTATGAATACGTTGTCATGCCCTTCGGGCTGAAAAACACTAGTGCTACTTACCAAAGGGCGATGAATGCTATTTTTGATGATTTAATCAAGCATAACAAGGAAGTATACATAAATGACACTATGGTGAAGTCTAGAACTGAAGGTCAGCACCTAGAAGACCTCAGACAAGCCTTGCTGAGAATGAGAACCCATAAGTTGAAGATGAATCCTAGGAAATGTGCCTTTGGGGTTAGATCGAGCAACTTTCTGGGGTTCCTGGTCCATCAAAGAGGTGTAGAAATGGATAAGAACAAGGTTAAGGCTATAATGGAATCACCTTCCCCCACCAACAAAGTGCAATTGCAGAGGTTGCTAGGGAAAATTAACTTTTTGAGGAGATTCATTGCTAATCTCGCGGGCAAGATTCAACCTTTAACTCTTTTGTTAAGATTGAAGAATCAAGATAAGTTTGAGTAGGGCCCTCAACACCAAGAAGCTTTAATAAAGTGAAGACTTATCTAGCCTCTCCTCCAGTACTCATGCTTCCCCAAAAGGGGGAAACCTTTAAAACTCTTCATTTCAACATCTGAGAAATCAATAGGGAGTTTGTTGGCTCAAAATAATGAAAGGGGGAATGAGCAAGCAATATACTACCTCAGTAGGATTCTTACCGAGGTAGAAACAAGATATACCCTAATTGAGAAGTTATGCTTAGCCTTATACTTCACTGCCTGCAAATTGAGGCACTACATGTTGCCTTGCCATATCCATATAATTGCCAAAACTGATGTGATCAAGTACATGTTATCTAAACCAATGCTAACTAGAAGAAGTGGGAAATAGATCATAGCATTATCAGAGTTCAATTTTCAGTATGTACCTCAAAGGGCAATAAATGGACAAGCAATTGCAGACTTCATAATTGAGCACCAAGAATCCATGGAGGAACTTGTCAACATCCCTAGAACTCTGGAAGTAGCTAACCTCTGGATCCTACCTAATAAAGCTCATTCGGGCAAGGAGGAATGGATTCAGCAAGAAGTAAAAAGAATAACTAGCCTATAGATCACTCCTTGGAGATTATATTTTGATAGATTTTGCACGCAACATGATACAGAAGCTGGAATTGTCATCATTGACCCAAAGAGGATTCAGCATTACTACTCATTCCTTCTAGATTACAAAGATACTACCAACAATAGGGCAAAGTACGAGGCACTGATTATTGGCTTAGAAATTATGATGGAGTTGGGGGCAACTGAAGTATATGGTGATTCTGAGTTTGTGATTAATCAATTAAATGGAGAGTACAAGTGCAGACATATCACAATGGGAGAGTATTACTTGGTAGCTACTTAGTTGTTAGATTATTGGGGTAATGACATAACAATTAACCATATTCCCAAAGAGGCAAATTTGAGTGCAAATGAATTGGCGTATAGGGTTTCTAGAGCACAGGTTTAAGAGAGAGGGCCTGAGATGAAAGTATAGATGCAAAAGAGGAGTCTCCCTTCTATCTTTAAGATAGGATTTAGCCTGGATGTAATGGTTGAGCCTGACGTAGATGACTGGAAAACATTAATCATTCAGTACCTAAATAACCTTTCTTTTCCCACTAGTACGAAGATCAGACGACGGGCAACTAAGTTTGTTATGTGGGATAAAACTTTGCTGAGAAAGACTCCAAATGGGCTTTTGCTAAAATGCTTTGGTTTGGAAGAATCAATAAGGGTGATGGCTGAGGTGCATGAAGGCATCTGTGGCTCACACCAAGCCGGGACAAAGATGAGATGGTTGCTGAGAAGATGTGGCTACTTCTGGCCAAACTTGGAGAAAGATTGTAAAGCTTATGCTAGAGGATGTGAAGAATGTCAAAGGCATAGACCTCTCCAGCACACACCATAAGTACCCTTAAATCCGGTAGTAAAGCCATGACCTTTCTGAGGGTGGGCCATGGCCTTTCTAAAGATGGGTCATGGACTTTGTCGAGCAAATATACCCAGCTTCCAACAAGGGACATACCTTCATAATTGTGGCAACTGATTATTTTACTAAATAGGCTGAGGCTTCAACTGTGAGGACCATTAATTCAGCTGTTGTGAAGAAGTTCATTGAGACCAAAATTCTACACAGATATAGAGTGCTTAAAACGATTATTACTGACAGAGGGCCATCATTTATTTCAAAGGAAATGAAAGAATTTGTAGCTAAATTCAAGATAAATATGATCTAGTCTAGCCCCCATTATCCCCAATCTAATGGTTAAGCAAACGCTAGCAACAAGATATTGGTGAACATTATTAAAAGAATGGTGGCAGATAACCCAGAAAGGTGGCATAAGAAGTTAGGAGATAATCTTTGGGCTTACAAAACCTCAAAAAAGCAAGAACTGGGACTACTCTTTACGCGTTAACATTCGGGTAAGATGCAGTGTTCCCTATGGAGATCAACGTAAGTTATGTGTGGCTTCAGAACCAATTTGGCTTATACAATGATGAATTCATTCAGGCCATGTGTCAAGGGATTGAGGATTTGGATGTTACCCAAATTGAAGCTCTAAACAAGATCTAAGAAGAAGAAAAAAAGTTGTTGCCCGAGCCTACAATAAGAGAGTAAGACTAAAGACTATCAAAAAATGAGAATTGGTATGGAAAACAATTATGCCCTTGGGAGCTCAAGTTAGAGGTTTTGGGAAGGCCTTTTTACAATTACCAAATTATTAGATAGAGGGGTTATTACTTGGCAGATTTAGAGGGAAACTTACAAAAACATCCAGTCAATGCTAAATTTCTAAAAAAAATACCACCCAACTCTTTGGGATGTTAGAGATTGTTATATTAGTGAAGTCTAATACTTAAAGAAGAAGTAAGGCCCTTTTTTGGAAGCAGTTGTTGTTATTAGAGAAGTGTAAATAAGTAAGTAAATTAGTGAAGCAATAAGAGATATTTTTATTCAATAAATGGGAGAAGTACAGAGGCCCTAGCTTAACAGGTTTACATTTTTAGCCAAGGCAGCTATCTTAGAATGATAAGTCTGCATGATGGTAAAAATACGACCCGGCTCTTCTAAAGCTATGTTGTTGTTGGCTAGCTGAGCTTCAGACTCATCCACTTCATGATTGACCCTCTTCACTTCCTCGATCTTCTTGTATAGCTTGCTTGAGAGGGTCATCTACTTAGCCTTCAACACATAAGGTTGTTCATCTAGCTTCTGGATATCAGCAGCTACCACTATTATTTGATCTTCCATGGCTGAGCCCTTTTCCACCAACTGGTGCAGAGTAGTAGAAGTCCTGGAGTGCTTATCTTTGTCTATGTTTGCTTGCCTCTCAGCCCTGAGATGCTGGTTGAGCTCTCAAGTTTTCATAGAAGGATATGAAGGATTCATACTGCACCTTCATCATCTGTTGGACCTAGTATTAGTCGGTGAGAGCTCTTAAAGAGCTTTGAGGCTGAAGAAGGCAGAAAAGTCCATCTGCATCCATTCTCTGAAGACATTGCGTTGGTCTTGAAGATGTTGGGGCTTAGAAGAGCGCTTTGGGGATCTCAGCTTTGTCCTAATTTTCCCAAATGCTCTGACTAGTTCGGCAAAGAGGCTGTAGGTAGAAGAAAATCTAAAGGAGAAAGCATCACACTAACACCACTAAAGGTAGCAACAGTGAGAGCATCAACAGAGATAGAAGGGGAGGACTCAACAACAACACTCTTTCTAGGTCGAGGGATTGGGATCCCTAATACTCCAGAAGCTCATGAAGGCCAAGGAATAACTGCCCTACTTTCAGCAGGTTGAGGAAACTTGCCCGGGCCCTCACATGAAGCCTGTTAAAACACAAAAAAAGACAAGTTGATGGAGCAATCTGGACCTGAATTAAGAAAATACAAGATTGCAAGTGTGTTTATACTTGAGAAGAGCCTTGTGCTTTGGGAGGAGGATATGTTGATGCAGCTACTTTGGAGGGAGTTGGTTGGCTTGTCTAAATGGGGGCATGAGAAGACTTGAGACTAGTCACCTCTAAGACAACTGGCATCTCAGAGACTATAGGCTCCTCAGTGGCTAGTGAGGGTTAAGTGGTAATATTTGGCAAGGGGGAAGATTGGCAAAGATGAAGTACAAAACATAAGTTCAAATGAAAAGACATTAAGAAAAGCTTAGATGGCCTTGAGGAAAAAAGATTTACAAAGGCACTATCATCCTCTACAAAGTGGAGCATCTCTCTAATTTTTGGATTAAATTGGGAGGTGGGGATCACTATCATTGCTAAAAGAATGGAAGAATATGAAGGAACTAGTGTTTGCTCGACCTGAGGTGCTGGGGTGTTTTCCCTTACCTAGAAAATAGCATAAGTAAAGTCAACATCTAAAACTCAAAAATACAAAGTTGACAAGTTTTGAGAAAAAGAATTTTACCTCTGAAGGCTCAGCCCAAGGAAAACCAAAATGCACAGGTCGGGCTGGAGGGGAAGAATGCTCGGTTTGAGAAGTTCCTTCTGCTTTAGAAGCCTGTTTGGAAATCAACCAAATTTAAGTAAATACGAGTGAACTTCATAATTAATTAAATACTCAAAGTTCAAGAAAGATACCTTCAACTCCTCCAAAATCTTAGCAATGACCTCTTTATCACCTTGCTGCTCTTCTACACCTACATGTATCTCCTGAAGGAAATGATCAGGCTTCTTGCTGACAACAGGTCCTAATCACAATAAAAGACAAGATTAGCTCAAAAAGATAAAACTAAATAAAGAAAATCAAGTTCGAATCACTTACTGGCAGACTTCTATTTCTTTTTGCCCGCTTCAGTTGGAATGGTAGGAAGAGATCTGGAGGCCTAAGAGGTCTGAGACCTGGTTCTCTTCTTAGTTAAAGTGGCTTATGGAGCATGAAGATCAAGTATGGCTTGGGGCCTCCACTCGAGCTTAGAATCCGAAGATTTTGCAACAATAGATCTTGCCCGACGAGGAGCCCTGGTTTTTCCTTCAGGCATAGCTTCTATCTCGATTCACTGAACATCGCAGAGATATCCCCAGCATCCTCAGGAACATGGCTAGAGCCCGCCTCTTACCTAGCTGCTTCTGCAGCCGTCTCCTAAAAGACCAAGGCATCAGCAGCTTCTTCTTTTGGCCCGATATCTACTTCTTTAGGGTTGCTTTGGGCTGCAAGATCAAGAAAAGAGTTAGACATCACAAACTATGGAAAAATCAAATAAAGGAAGAGGCAGGAATGTAGGTTACCTATGAGCAGAAGTTGGTTTTTCTGGTTGACAACCTCCTTCCAGCTTTCAAATTCCTCTTTCTTAGGAAGAGACTTAAAAAAGACTTGCTTGAAGATCCTATCATACTTCCTAAACTACTTGGCCTCTCATCAAGTGGTGAATAGAGATGTACACTCAAAGTTGAGGGCTACGGGCTTGTGAGCTATCTTGCTCATCACATCCAAGATGTGTCTGCTTACTCGAAATGTAGTCTCAGAATGAGAGCGGAGGATATAAGAGGTCCCACAATGGACTGAGTCGAAGAAAGGGATTGGAATTGCTTGTCTGAAGCCCAGTTGCCTACCACAGAAATTAAGGGGGTATCTTGTAAAAAAGAACTCCATTAATATTGGTCTCGAAAGGCTGGTCCCTTGTCATCTTGTAAAAAAGATGATAGAGATGTGCCAGAATGAAAGGATCGGTGGCGACATCATCGAAATAGTGCAACGGCTCCACCAAAGGAATTCATTCCATCTTTACTCATTTGGATTTGTCAGGGAACACATGCTTATTTAACCAATAGAGAATAAAGTACATGTGCTCTTGATCTGGGTCAGTAGTAAAGGAAGTTGGGCTGAACGTCTTTTTAGCAAATAGAATGAAGCCTGCGAAAGAGATCCCATAGCTCTTGAAGGTAGTGGGGTTGTACTCCAAACGAGTGAATGACCAAGAAGCCTCTGAGCTTTCAACAGCAGGGTGAGAAGAGGATGACCAGTCGTGTGTAATGTCCACTTACATGCCCAATACCCTCAGCCCAAATACTTGAGCCATATCCAGAATAGTGGCAGTCATGGGACCCACTCTAAAGTTGAAAGTGTTAGTCTCGGTGTTCCAAAAAATGAGAGCAATTGAGATAAGCTCGTGCTTGATAAGGTAGAGGTATTAGACATCATCATAAGCTGATAGATGCCATTTTCCATTCATTTCTGCTTCTAGATGGGCTCTAATTCATCCATTCACTTGGACCATGCTTTATCCTTCATTAAGGGGAAACCCCTCTTGAAGTTGGACCGCTTAGAGGCAGAAATTCTAGCCTCGGCAGTGTAGGGATTAGAAGTGAACCAATTGGCAGCAGGTGTGGAGCCAAAAATAATCAAGAAAAATACGGAGGCGACACGTGGATTATGGGGTAAAAAGACAAAATTACCCTCGAGGAACACAAAAACTCCTACGCACGAGCAGTGGACAATTATCCCTCAATCAAGTCAAAAGTGCCCAAAATTGGTATGTATTCAAGACCTATTTCATCAATCCTCATCAAATCTTCTCCACAAGGTAACCACCAAATCATTCCTTTCTAATTATATTAATTAGCTAATTAATTGATTTATTACCTAATTAATTGATTTATTACCTAATTAATTTATTAATTAGCTAACAAATCATGAATCTCACCCAAAAAACCATCCAAGTGGCCGGTTCCCATCTTCCCAAAGAGGCCGGCCACACCCCTATAAATACCATCTCATTTTCTTCAAAACTCAAGTCCAATTCTCTTGCTAAATTCTCAAAATTCTCCAAACACTTTTCCCTCAAAATTCTAACTTTTGCATTGAAGGTTCTTCGACCAAAGCCCCGCCCCCCTAATTCATCGTGGGCGCGTGAGGCTCTTGGCCTTGACCTAAGGTGTTATTTGTTTTATAGGTGCAATTTTGTCCAAGAACAAGGAGGAAGAAATTTGCATCCACAAATTGGTGATTTCATTGAAAATTGAGTCACACGCTCGTAGAGGACTCTCGCATCTAAGGTTTTCTGTTTCTTTGCTCATTTGTAGATTTTTCGTACATTCTTATTCTTGGAATTTTTATTTCTAAAAATTCTTCGATAAAACATAAAAGACGAGTACAATGGCAAGAGATTCGAAAACCTCGACGAATGGAAATTCGAACATTTAAAGATTAGGACCACGATAATCTACAAAGCTCAACACAATGATGAGTGGAGTGGCACCATCTCCACGGGGCACCACTATGCCAACCACCATAATGGCTACCCACGGCGCCAAGGCCACGACCCAAGCCGTGCCACTTCAACTTTCAAAGGCCCAAGCCTCACACCCGTGTGCACCACATGCCGAGCAACCCACTCCTGAGGCCCAACCTACTCCCATAGTTTCACAAGCAGCCTAAGTAGGCCTAAGATTAGCCCAACCGTCCCGACTTCAAATTTCAGGACCTACGAACTAACTGGGGGCATTTTCACCACATTTCTCTGCGGATTTGACATTTCCTAACTCAAATCTTGCGCCCGAAGTCTACCACCCTTCCACTACTCAAAGAGGCGCATTCATTCTAAGCTCTTCCAATCCGAGTAGCGGACAACACTTGTCTTGACAAGTCATAAAGTTGACAAGCGCCCTTGCACAATAGACGATCTTGGTGAATCAACTTTTGCAGCGCACTAAGATCCAACGGGCCCCAAACGAGGAGAACTGAAGTAGGATAAGGGCAGACGAGGAACCTCTCCAGCAGCGTCCAGGTAAGCAACCACTTGACCAGCCACAAACCAAGCGTTCGGGCATCGTACACTCCCAATTGGGCCCCCGAGATAACGTATACTCTAGTCTTAGCACGCGGAGAAACTTGCACTCTCGACTAGGCCTATGAACGAGCATACACTCATGGTTGGGGCCACACTCCGATAATCAACATGAGAAGCCTTCCAAGGGAAGCGTTCATTAGCGGCTAGGCTCGCAAAGAGCATCATCCACATTACATCAAAGTAGGCAGCACAACAAATAGAGAAAAGCAGTCACTCGTCTGTCAGGAATGGACCATATGCATTGTCGCCGCAGCATAGACGAGCTGAGCATGTGGAAGAGCAACCTAGACCAGCAGATCAAGACCGAGGGCAGCCAAGAGGTCCGCTACCCCCACCAAAAGCAAATTTAGGAAGCTTTTAAACGAGCGATTGCTTGACTTTCAACGCAACGAAGTGGCCGATGAAGCAATATGAAAAACATGACTAACATTAGCAGGTCACCCTTCACGGACGAGACATGCCACATTTCACATCTTTCAAATGAGATGAAGATCTAGAGAGGCACTTGAAGCATTACTGATGCGCAATGGTCCTTTACCGGAACAACGATGCTCTTATGTGCAAGATATTCGCCATCACTTTGCAAGGCAAGCCGCAAGATTGGTTTCACACCTTACTGCCACAATTCATCTGGAGTTTTGATGATCTTTCCTTGGTTTTCACCAAAGAATACTCATCCTACCACTCGATCAAGAAAAAGTCCAACCATTTGTTCAACGTGAAGAATAACCCAAAAAAGTCACTCCGCGACTACGTGAAAAGGTTCAAAACAGAGAAGGCAAAGACAGTCGGATGCGATGATTCGATAACAAGTGCAGCTTTCCAAAAAGAACTCTCATCAGATCACTCATTGTTCAAAGATTTGATCATGAAAGAAGATTTAACTCTAGTAGACTCTTTCACTCTGGCAAAGAAGCATCCACTTTGGGACAAGGCTCGACGAGCAGACAAGGCACCCGAGCAGCCTCGGAAAGAGTCGACAGTGGCTTAAAAGAAGGAGGATAGGAAGCAGTTTAGCAAAAACAGGCATGACGCCAAGTGTAGGGACAGACTCACGACCAAGGAAGGTCCAATAACCAGGAACTACTCTAAGTTATCAATCTCGATCCACCAAATCCTTCATGACATCAAGAACGAACCATGGTTCTGGATATCAGCAGCTACCACTCTTATTTGATCTTCCATGGCTGAGCCCTCTTCCACCAACTGGTGCAGAGTAGTAGAAGTCTTAGAATGCTTATCTTTGTCTATGTTTGCTTGCCTCTCAGCCCTGAGATGCTGGTTGAGCTCTCAAGTTTTCATAAAAGGATATGAAGGATTCATACTGCACCTTCATCATCTGTTGGACCTAGTATTAGTCGGTGAGAGCTCTTGAAGAGCTTTGAGGCTGAAGAAGGCAGAAAAGTCAATCTGCATCCATTCTCTGAAGACATTGCGTTGGTCTTGAAGATGTTGGGGCTTAGAAGAGCGCTTTGGGGATCTCAGCTTTGTCCTAATTTTCCCAAATGCTCTGACTAGTTCGGCAAAGAGGCTGTAGCTAGAAGAAAATCTAAAGGAGAAAGCATCACACTAACACCACTAAAGGTAGCAACAGTGAGAGCATCAACAGAGATAGAAGGGGAGGACTCAACAACAACACTCTTTCTAGGTCGAGGGATTGGGATCCCTAATACTCCAGAAGCTCATGAAGGCCAAGGAATAACTGCCCTACTTTCAGCAGGTTGAGGAAACTTGCCCGGGCCCTCACATGAAGCCTGTTAAAACACAAAAAAAGACAAGTTAATGGAGCAATCTGGACCTGAATTAAGAAAATACAAGATTGCAAGTGTGTTTATACTTGAGAAGAGCCTTGTGCTTTGGGAGGAGGATATGTTGATGCAGCTACTTTGGAGGAAGTTGGTTGGCTTGTCTAAATGGGGGCATGAGAAGACTTGGGACTAGTCACCTCTAAGACAACTGGCATCTCAGAGACTATAGGCTCCTCAGTGGCTAGTGAGGGTTAAGTGGTAATATTTGGCAAGGGGGAAGACTGGCAAAGACGAAGTACAAAACATAAGTTTAAATGAAAAGACATTAAGAAAAGCTTAGATGGCCTTGAGGAAAAAAGATTTACAAAGGCACTATCATCCTCTACAAAGTGGAGCATCTCTCTAATTTTTGGATTAAATTGGGAGGTGGGGATCACTATCATTGCTAAAAGAATGGAAGAATATGAAGGAACTAGTGTTTGCTCGACCTGAGGTGCTGGGGTGCTTTCCCTTACCTAGAAAATAGCATAAGTAAAGTCAACATCTAAAACTCAAAAATACAAAGTTGACAAGTTTTGAGAAAAAGAATTTTACCTCTGAAGGCTCAGCCCAAGGAGAACCAAAATGAGAAAAAGAATTTTATCTCTCTAATGGTTTATGCTGCCAAAATAATCAAAAAGATATACTTCCATGCTGGATCACACTAAGTATTGCGCATTCCACCGAAGACCTAGTCACACAACTGACGACTGTTATACTTGGAAGAACTACCTCAATAAACTCGTGAAAGAAGGCAAGATCGACAGATACTTAGACAAGTCAGCTACATAGCCTAGCAGAAACGCAGACGATGATGAAAAGCCACCAACCAAGATGATTCGAATCAATGGCATCTTCGCCGAATTCGAGCACTTAGGGGCCACCAACAACTTCAAAAAGAGAAAGATCTAGCAGGCTCTACTAGTCTCACAAGTCCAAACAGCAGACACCCAACCTGGACCCATCGTTAGCTTCACTGAGTAGGATGCAGAAAGTGTCAGCTTCCCACACGACAACGCACTAGTAGTATCTGTCCAACTAGCCCATGCTATAGTCGACAAAATAATGGTTGACAAGAAAAGTGCAGTAAACATACTTTAGCTCTTAATAATTTAGAATATGGGCCTAGAAAGAACAATCATACGCCAAGCGGAGGTGTTTATCGGATTCAATGGACACACCACGACTGCCATCGGCTACATTGCACTTAACGTGAGAACACCGCCAGTTGTCTCAAAGTAGACGTTCATGATTGTAAGCGACCCATCTCTCTACAATGGGATTCTTGGGAAACCTTGGTTAATCAAGCTGGATGCTGTCACTTCAATCAAGTGCTAAAAAATCTGATTCCGTATCCTAGGAGGAGGAGTCAAAGAAATCAAGTTTGACCAAGCTGCATCTCGACGATGCAATGTGCAAGTATTGAAGGAATCAAAGAAGAAAACCTTTACCCCTATAGAGGCTACCAAGGTCCAAAAGGATGAAGAATCTACCAAATAGCAATTAGAGCAAGCAGATCAAGAAAATGGTGCCCAAGCAAACGAGATAGGATGGAAGCCTGAAGAGGACACTTAGGACGTCATTCTTGATCCCCAGTAGCCGAAAAAAGCGGCTAGAATTGGCTCATGTCTAAGCCCAGCCGAGAAAGAAAAACTCACAACTTTCCTTAGGGAAAATCGTGACGTCTTTACATGGTCACCTTCCAACATACATCGGCATTGACCCTAAGATAGTTTGCCACAAGCTGCACGTCAACCCTGCTGCCAAATTGGTGATCTAAAACTGAAGACATTTCACACCCGAGCAACTTCTGGCATTTGCATGTCGACGACACATCCAATCACAAAGGCTCGGGAAAAAGTGTGGTCTTTGTCATCCCAGAAAATTTAATGCTTGAGCAGGCGATCACTCTAGACTTTAAAGCATCCAACAATGAAGTAGAGTATGAAACCCTACAGCAGGCCTTTGAATGGCAAAAGACTTGGCAGTGAAGAAGCTCGCAATTCATTCTGATTCTCAGCTAATCGTCAGCTAGAATACTAGAGAGTACACTGCAAAACATCCGAGGATGGTGCAATACCTAGAGAAGGTACGCAAGAAACTTGAGGCATTTCAGACTTACATTTTCACTCAAGTTCTGGGCAGACAACGCCCACGCGGACGCGTTAGTCGACCTAGGCTCTGCCCTCGACCATCAACTCAAATGCTCTATTGTGATGAAGTATCTAGACGAGCCAAGCATAGAAGAAGAGTCAGCAGCCAAACTGTCACAGGTTAGTATAACTCTTAATTGGCAAAGTTCTATTATAGACTATCTGGTCAATAGCACATTCCCCACGGAAAAGTTAGAATCTAGAAAACTTCAAATAAAGGCAGCACCATACTACATGTGAAACGGCATTCTCGTTCAAATATCCTACATCGGACCTCATCTCCACTGTCTAGCGCTTCCCTATGACCTAAAGGTTCTAAGCTCAATCCACAAAGGCGTTCGTGGAAATCACTCTGAAGGCCGATCCTTAGCACAGAGGGCTCTTAATGCAGGCTACTACTAGCTTACCATGCACCAAGATGCTAAAGAGTTAGTACAAAAGTATGACCGCTGGCAACGCTACAAGCCGGTACCAACACTACCTGCCAACAAACTACACCCACAGATGAGTCATTGGTCGTTCATGTAGTGGGAAATCGACCTGGTAGAGATAATGCTGCCCACTACTGGGGGCAGAGGCATAATGATTGTAGCAATTGATTACTTCACCAAATGAGTAGAAGCAAAGCCCATGACGACCATCACTCAGACGAATATAGAGCACTTCGTATGGAGGAACATCATTTATCGATTTGGCATCCCTCAATCCATCGTCACCGACAATGGCCAGCAATTCGTGGGCAAAGATTTGGCGAAGTTCTTCCAAAAGTATGGCATTAAGCAACACATGTCCATACTGAGATATCCTCAAGGCAATGGACAGGCCGAAGCATCCAACAAGACGATTCTCGACTGCCTCAAGAAATCCCTCATCAACAAGAAGGGAAAATGGCCAGATTAACTCCCCATATGTTTTGGGCATAACATTCTCCACTAGGTAACCCCCAAATCATTAATTTCTAATTATATTATTGATTTGCTAACAAATCATGAATCTCACCCTAAAAACCATCCAAGTGGCCAGTCCTCATCCTCCCAAAAGGACCAGCCACACCCCTATAAATACCATCTCATTTTCTCCAAAACTCAAGTCCAATTCTCTTGCTAAATTCTCAAAATTCTAACTTTGGCATCAGAAGTTCTTCAGCCAAAGCCCCCATTTATCGTGGGTTTGTGAGGCTCTTGGCCTTGACCCAAGGTGTTATTTGTTTTGTAGGTGTAATTTTGTCCAAGAACAAGCAGGAAGAAATTTGCATCCACAGTGGGTATGTTGTTGTCCACTGCAACAGAGACTTAGGCAGTCCAAGCAGGCCCCAGTAAGTGTACTCCCTCTGCCTCGAAGAAAATGGATAAATTAAAGCCAACCCGATGGTGATGAAGGTCATTGAGCCGGTGGCGCAAAGTGACAATCCCTTCTCCAGACTCGCATGCAGGCTGCGATTTAGGAGTCATTGTCAAAATAAAGAGAAAAGAATGAAAGAGTGATTAAAAACTAAGGCAAGAGAGGGCTAAGAATGCAAGAAATTTCGAAGTTTAGAAAGTCAAGATGGTTGAAGAAAATGGCCGAGAAAAGTGAAGTGGAAGTTATTTAACCGGCAAGTAGTTGTTTACGTGTTTTATTTTACGTTCGTTCTTTCTTCATACTTTTGCATGCACATTAATATGGCTTCGTCACCCTTGGGTGTCGACCAGCACGTGCCTACCCTAGTGTTTTGAAGGATATTGAGGTTAGGTGTGTCGATTTGTTATCAGAGCATGGTTTGTTCAGAGCATATTTTTTACTGTAGTAGTGTGTCATTCTTGACATCGTTCAGATGTCACAGCTTCAAGATTTGGTGTCTTTCGGCGCAGTTGTGCAAACCTTTTTCTGTCTAAATTGTCAAATTCTATTTGAAGAACAAAAATTTATGTTGGGATTATGCCTCATCAATGACGAAATGGAATGATGGACAACTTTCAACAATGGACTGATACTTTGCGACATGCATTCCCTATGACTGGTGGGCATAGTCAAATTTACATTGAAGTGACGAACAATAGAAAAATCTTAGTAAGATAAAGTTTGGATAAGACCAGCTAAAGATCTGAATTAATGATGATACTTTCCAACTTGCGTTCCCTAGGAATGGCGGGCAGAGTCGTATCTATATGGAGATTGCTCAGAACATCTGAAGTTCATGTGGTGAAATTGAGTAAGCACCAATTGTATGCAAAGTTTAGCAAGTGTTACTTTTGTTGGACCAAATCAGTATCCTCGAGCTTGTTGTTTCCTCTAACAGAATTCGTGTAAACCCTCAGAAGATTTCTTGGTGATTGATTTTCCTAATAAGTAGACGAATGCTCCAGCGATGTTCATGAACCTAACCGACCAGTAATTCCACCCATATTTCAACGGATTCATGATTTTCTTATCGATGACCTTTTTGTCTACTCTTACAATGAGGTCAAGTTCACTAAACATCGACAGTCAGCTTTAAACTAAATTCTTCAAACGTTGATTTTATTTATATTAGATACTTTTCATGGGAGAACTTTATTGTAGCAAATGTTATTCTTATCAATTTCCAAAAAGGTTACGACTATTGAAATTTGAAAATCCTCACTAGGTGTTGTGAAATACAAAATATCTTTGGTCTTGTCAATTTCTATCGGCAATTCTTAAAGATTCCTTAGGCATAGCCCTATTTCCTTTTTGTCTAAGATACTGTTCAATTTTGTTTGAGATGTTGAGGGTGAACGAAGTGTTTGACAACGGAAGTATTGTCTTACTTAATCATTGTTCTTACACTTTTCGATGACATCAATAAATTTGGAACTCTACAACGATATTTTATTGAATGTTTGGCTGCACAATGACATAGCATGACCTAGCAACGCGTGTGCCTCTTGACGATTAGAACCGCATGATGTGAACCATCCTATCTACAACCTTGAGCCAATGGTTACCGTCTTACTTGAAAACCTAATGACACCCTTTCTTTGTAGAAATTTGTGTAGGACGAAGGTTGGGAACGGAACTTTTTGGAGTTTGGATCATCTTATGCTCCCGTCCCTGCTTTTCTTAACGTTGGTGGTGAGTTTTAAAGTCACTTGTTTTGCATCCTTGTCACGTTTGGGGTTGTTTTCTTATATAGCATGGGAAGGTCATCGCCTATGCTCCCAGACATCTCAAACCTCACAGAAAAAATTATCCTATTCATAACCTAGATCTCGTAACAATTTTCCTTTCTGTAAAATCTAGTGACCTTTTTCTCTACAACAAAGAGCGTTACATCCTTACTAACCAAAGAAACTGAAGTGTGTTTTCACACATAATAAGTTGAGTTTGAGACAGAAAATGTGAATGGAACTCATTGGTGATTTTGATTGCCCTTTAAAGTATCATCAGGCAACTGTAGCTGCTGCTCTTAGTTAGAAATCCCATGGACAGCTTACCTTTATCCGAGCTATCCATGTCCCACTATTGTTTTCTCTTCAAGGAATTGGCTTTACTTTGGCATCGGATCCACGGTGAGTATTATCAGCTCACTTCTAAGTCAAACCTATAACGATAGATTTCGAGTAAGAACCCCAAGAGTTCGATCAGTAATGTGCGAGTTTGAGGAGCAAATGTCAGATGACATGAGATGGGATTTGAAAGTCCAAGGAGTTGGAACACTATTGATAAGAAACAAATTGTTTTTGCCTAAGGGTAATGAAGTTATGAAAAAGGAAAATTCTTGATGAGACTCACATTTCAGCGTATGCCATGCATGTTAGCAATACTAAATTGTACCACTATTTTCGTCCATTTTTATTATGGGTATTGTATGAATGGGATATCGCTCAATATGTGAGGAAATGTATGTTTTACTGGTAAGTGGAAGCAGAGAGATGGAAGTCATCAGGCTTATCTCAATTTCTTTCTATTCCTGTTTGTAGGTGGGAATAAATTTCCATTGTTGCCTTTTGTTTTTAGGTTGTCGAGGACCCACTAGGGATGCGAATGGAAACAGGTGAATGTCACCATAGATTTCATGTACAAACCACCTTGTACACGTGGAGACTATGATGACATTTCAGTATTTGTTTACTAACTCACTCAGCATATTATCTACCAATCCGTGAGGACTATACTTTCGACCGCTTGGCGGAATTCTTCATATTCTAGACTTCATTAGACTGACGTCTCGATTAATATCAATTTCGACCGTAATCCCAAATTCACCTCGTGGTAGTGGAAGGCATTCTAGTCTAACTTTCAGTTCGAGTCTATCCTACAACACTTTATATCATTTCTAAAGTAAACAAACTGTTCAAGAAGACCACTCAGATCCGAAAGTTTTAGCTAAGACCATCAGTCATTCAATCACCCACTAACACCCTATTGAGCAAACCTTTACCACTGGTGATTGAATATCCCTGAGGTTATCATTGTAACAAGTTGTTGTGAATATTGGAATGGGAAAAAGTTAAGTTCCTGCCTATAGATTACTTTAGACTACCAATCAAGTTGAATCTGTGCTCAACCATCTCGACTTGCCACCACATAATCAAGTTAGGTACTCACAAGTGTTCTTGCATCAAGGTTACACATTCAATCATGTTATCTTGTACTCTAGATTTGATAGACTTGTTTTGACCCTTAAATTCTTGAGTGTTCTTTTAGTCTTCTCAGCATAGCCTTTCGTTAAATCCAAGAGAAATTTTCAATGAATCAACTCACTTAGGCTTTGTAAATCACATTGTTCGGTTATAGGGTGTGCATTCACTAGTATACCTCATCGTGATGCACGTTTCACTTCCAAGTCTTGTGAAGCCTTCTTAAAGACCACGGGTACTAAGTTGTTGTCCAGTACCATATTTCATTCTCAGACTGTTGGCTAGTCTGAAAGAACTATCTAGACCTTGGAGGTATGTTGTGTTCATTCGTTCTGTGGTTTCAACATGATTAGAAATTGCACCAATCTCTATTGAAGTTGTTTATGATGACAGTTATTATTTTCATTTTGGGTATGTCACTATTTGAGACATTGTATGAGAGATTATACAGGAAACACCTGTTAGACATAAGAGTATTGCGAACTGGTATTAGAATGATAGAATTTTTGATATGGGAAACTGTGTGCTTCAGATGATGTCGCCTTGGAGTTGAACAAAATGGTAATTTTGAACCCTTGGAAAGTTACTACTTCTTTATCGAGACAACAATGTGTTGTCGATATTGCAGGCTGCAGACTGTAATATCGATGGCTTATTCATTTGGTTGGTTTAGCAAGTGGGCAAGTAGACCCGTCTATGGTAGTAGTTACTGATTAATTATTGTTTGGGCTCGACCCAAAGTCACACACACCTATTTTTGGAGTACATGACGTTACAAATGCTTAGGCGAGACCCGTTTTCATTTTCGATTTTAATTTTCAATGCAAGTATTTTAACTTACATAATTATAGTTATATATTTGTATTTTTGACATTACAAATGTTTGGGTGAGTCATTTCCACTTTCAGTTTTAAATTCAGTACAAGTTTTCGGCTTTTATGTTAATACATATCTATTTTGACGTTATCTTACTATGTGTACATAGTTTTTACCTTACGATATTATATATTTTCAACTATATTTTATTATTTACATATATGATACTACTATTATATTGTTGGGGAAGATAATATGAGCTTGAAGGCATGAAAGAGGAATCACTGCAATCCGATCGCGACGAAATGCCATTCTCTTTTATGAAACCGCTATGACTTGATTTCTTCTTTATATATATTTTCTTCCTATCTTCGAGTTTTTACGTATAGCAAGTTATTTCAAATTTCAAGGAAAAAATTTTCTTAACGGGGGTAAATTGTAACGACCAGGTCCCAGATTTTACAAAACACAGAATGTCGAGGGTAATTTTATAATTTCATGTTTGGGAGATATTTTTATTTTGTTGTCTTTAATGAACCTTATTTTGTGAGCCACTAGGGGCCCCATGTCCTATTGGTCTCCCGACCCTTTCTCTCTTCCCTCTCTCTGTCACTCTCTTTCCCTCCCTTCACTCTCTCTAAAACTCTGTCTTCTCTCATTTCTCTCATCTCTTTCTCTAACCTCCCCTCTCCTGGAAAGCACACAAAAAGACAACAATAATAGCAGCAGCTGCACACCACCATTCCTCAACCTCTATGTGAACCCTCACGAACCCAGAAACAACGAGGGGACTCTTCCCCAGTTTTTCAACTAGACCCTTGAGTTTGTAGGCATTTTCTGGCCACTGTTGGGCTTCCAAATAGGTATAATCTTATTCCTCTCATCATAAGCTTCGTTTTGACATATTATGGGTCTGATTTGGCTAAGAAATAAGGAAGTTATAACCTTTTAAAGTTTACCCAGTTTCCAGAGACTTCCGCAACTTTCGAGCTATTTTTCGGCCAAACCATGGCAAGTTAGTAGTCTAGAAAGGTACCATTCTCTTCATCTCATCAAGAAGTATGATTTTTGTTTTTGAATCACTCAATTTCGTTGAGTATTGAAGAAGTTATGGAGCTTCAAATAATACCCAAAAATTGGGCTAAAACCTAGTTTCTTGTGGGTTTCAGGCGAACCGCGTTAACCCGATCCGAACCCAATGGAATATTCCGTTAGGGAATATTCTCAAAAATATTCTTGCATTGACTTTTTGTTGACTTTTATGAAATTTGCCCAGCACCCCTCTTAGGGTAATTTGACACCCTTATTCCAAATCCATGCTCCGTTTTCCAAAATTCAATTGTTTTAGTAAGACTTTTACTTATTTGGTCCTCTATGTGCTTAGGCGCTTTTGTTAGTGGCGACCTCATCCTCTCTAGTTCGAACCGCTCTTCGACAATAGAGTACTGTGAGTGGACCCCTTCCAAAATGCATGAATTAATTACTCGAAATGCATACATGAAAAGTATGATTTTATGACTACATTTTATGAAAAGTTTATGAGTAAATCGAATTTACTCTTTATGAAATATCATGCTTTATTGAATTTATGTTTACTGAGATATTTATGAACATGAATTTATGATATGATGTTTGAGCTATTGAGCTCCGATGAGATATATTTTGGAAAGATTATGTTCATGATTTTCTGTGCTTACTTAGTGGTTATTCATACTATGTGCCTATGGGCGAATGATATTTATATATGCCTTCAGACGGATGATGTAGGGTCTTCGGGCGAAAGATTTATATATGCCTTAGGACGACCGATGTAAGGCTAGGCAGAAGATTTATATATGCCTTTGGGCAGAATATTTATATATTCCTTTGGGTGGGCGATGTAGGGCCTTCACGCCGAAGATTTATATATTCCTTCAGGTGAGCAATGTAAGGCCTTCAGGCGGATATTTATATATGCCTTCAGATGAGTGATGTAGGGCCTTCGAGTGAATGATTTATATATTCCTTTGGGCGGGCGATGTAGGGCCTTCCGACGGAAGATTTATATATGCCTTCAGGCGAGTGATGTAGTAACACGCCTCAACCCCGATATCCCCAAATATCAGGATAAGCACGTGCTGGCCAACACTCGAGGGTGACGAAGCCAATTTTTAACATGCACATAAATAAAATACGTAATTAGAAAGAATTATACCAATGCAGAATCGTGTTTAGAGCATACAACTAATCAAGAATAATGTGAAAGAATTATTATAAAAAAGTATGAACCAAGGAATGGGTACTACACAGAGGAGGCTCGAGATGCCTAAGCGGAAGTGCCCTGACACCGAGATCACGTGCCTCGACTCTAACTCCTTAAGGGGGCACAAAAACAAAGGGGTGAGTGGACCATAATTTATAATAATAGTAATAATACGAAAACTAGTTTCTTTATGAACATATAACCCCCTGTTTTGAAAACATATATAATACTATATAGTAGGCTGTATGAAAATCCTAGCATGCCATGCAAAACATTGGTTAAACATGTACGTCTAAACCAGTGCTCAAAAATGGTAATAGCCGCTCGAAGGCAAACCCGTAAATCTCATCAAGGATGTACTCTCTAGGGGTATCATAGTCGTCCAAAGGCAGTACATGTCCATCACCCGAAGGTGAAGCTGTACGACACTGGGTTACACCAATGAAAAAACATGGTAAGCCCTATCACTTAAAGGTGAAGCTGTATAACTTTGGGTTACACCAGAGAAGAAATATATAACATCACACATCAACACTAACCCCGAGCTAGTGAAGCTAAGGGTATCATCATAATCGCTCGAAGGCAGTACTTGTCCATCACCCGAAGGTAAAGCTGTACGACATTAGGTTACGCCAATAAAGAAACATGGTAGGCCCCATCACCCGAAGGTGAAGCTGTACAACTCTGGGTTACACCAAAAAAGAAATATATAACATCACACACCGACACTAGCCCTAGGCTAGTGAAGCTATAGGTATTATCATAATCACCCGAAGGCAGTACCTGTCCATCACCCGAAGATAAAGTTGTACAAGACTAGGTTACGCCAGTGAAGAAACATGGTAAGCCCCATCACCCAAAGGTGAAGCTGTACGACTCTAGGTTATGCCAGAGAAGAAATATATAACATCACACACCGACACTAAGCCCGGGCTAGTGAAGCTGGAGGTATCATCATAATCGCCCGAAGGCAATACATGTCCATCACTCGAAGGTGAAGCTATGCGACACTGGGTTACGCCAGTGAAGAAACATGGTGTGTACATAAATATCCTCAACTGTGTCATATGGCTATAGACATCTACATACCCCTGTTCTGTGGATGTGCTATATGATAACCTACTAGATGAGCACCGAAAACATGACTTAAAAATCTCATATCAAACCACCGGAGCTCTAAAGCTCAAACCTCGTGTCATAAATCCATAGTAAGTCATATCCTTAAATCCATGGAATCTCACATTCATAAACCCGCAAAATAAATCATATTCGAAATCCATAGGAATTCATATACGCAAACCTAATAATTCATAACCTTTAGTAAAACGTAAATTCGATAAATCATAAATACTTGGTAAAAGCAATTTAAAGAAATCAAAAATTCTCCGTAAAACATATTATAAAACATGCTCAAATCATGAAATATGAAATGCATGCTAGGCTAATATTTTATAAAAACATGTAAGTTAAGAAGGGGTCCACTCACAGATATTTTGTTACCTGGAAGCCACTTGAACTAGCGATGATGGTGCCACTTCCCACCGATGCACCTAAACACAAATAGGGACCATTTAGTAAAACTCTACTAAAACGTCAGAATTTGGGAAAATGGACAGCAGATTCGGATTCGACATGTTAAAAAACCTAAGGAGAGATCTCAGGTTCCCCCACACGCTGCCACACACCGCCATAAGGCAGCAGCTCAGAAGGCCACGTGCCACCGCATGCACCAAGATTGTCACTGGAAAAGTCATCGGCGCCGTCATAAACGACGACGGAGCACAGTGCGTGTGCTCTATGCACTGGCAATGACCTCGCCCACGCACAGACCCACGCAATGACTATGAGACTAAGCTTAGATCTGGGTCGAGTCGGATCTAGGTTAAGCCTGGGTTTGATCCGATTTGGATCTGGGTTCTGGGTTGTTGGGCTAAGTGGGTTGGGTTAATGGCTCAAGGGTTTGGGCTAGGTTAATGGGTTGCATGGCCTAAAAGTTTGGGTCAGGTTTAAGGTTGCAGGTCGGGTCGACCTGATTTCAAGCCGTAGGTCGGTCGAACTTCACAAAGAAGAAAGCTGGAGCTTCCCGAGCTTCGATCACCCCCAAAACCTAACTAAAACTAATCATTCAATATATTAATTTGAAGCCCAAAGAACAAAGAAGAATATTATACCTATCCCGTGGCCAATCATGGCCGAAAAACGGCCGACGAGTCTTGGGTTCCCTCTTCGGAATATGGGCAAGTCTTTTCTATGTTATAACTGCATTCAAACACACCCAAACAACTTAAAAGCGTCTTAATCGCAACCCTAGACACGATCTACCAAACTTTAGGAATGTTCAAGCCTCGCCTTCGCCGGAGACGATGAGAACTCGCTGATAAACTCTGTGTACAATGCAGTGGGAGAGGGAAAGAGAATGAGAAGTATGAGCCATTATGGGGTCATGGTGTGGTGGTGGAGTTGCTAGAGTGTGAGCCATGGTGGTGGTGAAGGTGGTGCCGTCGCCATTTGTTTGTGTGTGTGTTCAAAGAATGGGAGAGAGTGATAAAGAGAGGTGAAAGAAAGAGAGCTAATGAGAGAAAGAGGGAAGTCACGGGAGAAAAATGAGAAGGAAAGAGTTCCAGAAGATTGAGGACCAATTTATAGGTCCCACGTGGCACACAACCCCAATATAACATGTGTTTCAAATGAAAATTTACCAAAATGCCCTTGTCGTATCAAGATTTGTAAAATCATCGTTATAATTCCGAATTGTGTTCTACTTGCACCCACGCATTCGTAACGACGAATACTATCAGAATACGTCAAGGAAATGAATCTTACGTGACACGACAAGAGGGAGAGAGTTCTAAAAGATTGGGCACCAATTAGAATACGCTAAGCACACTATATACGATATATGTTTTATAAAGGTTTTATGGCATGCTAGGGTTTTCAAAAAACGTATTACTTATTAGCTATATGAGTTTTCTAAAACTGGGGTTTGGTACTTTGAAGAGTAATTGATTTTAGTATTACTTATATAAACTTGGTCCACTCATGCTTTGTTTTGTGCCCTCTTCAGGACTTAGAATCGAGACATACAATCCCAGCGTCAAGGCACTCTCGCAGTGGTATCTTAGAGTCCTCTCGATGTAGGAACCATTCCTTTGTTCGTAACTTTTCATTGTACAATATTCTTGATTAGTTGTACGCTCTGAACATGTTTTCCACATTTTCATATTCATTATAGTTAAGTTTACGTGTTTTATTTTACATTCGTTTTTTCTTCATATTTTTGCATGTATGTTAATATGGCTTCGTCACCCTCAGGTGTCGGCTAGCACATGCCTACCCTGGTGTTTTTTAGGATATCAGGGTCGGGCAAGTCAGAGGGGGCCCTAGAACACAAAAGCAAATGGGGGATTAGACTCAAACAAGTTGACGACCCAGGAAGAATTAAAAAAAAATTATTATTTTTTGGCAAGGAATAGGCAACAAGCCTATGTGAGAAGTGATGAGCAACAAAAGGCATCTCACCTCCAGCAAAAAGTACTTTTCAAGGGCATGGATATGTAAATAAATGGTGACTCACCATCCTCCGAAGGCAATCACCAAAAGGCAAGGCTTGGATAGTCGGGCTAAGAAGTCTGTAAAAGCAACAAGAGACACCAGAGAAAATGACACTCAACCAATCAATCAAAAGACATCTCACTTTGCTCTCAGACAAGCAAAAAACCAGAAAGCTTTAGTTTGTCCCTACTCTGCTCGTTTAGTCCTAGGTCCACCTTAGAAAGCCATCTTTTGTCAAGTTTTAGAAGTTCTGCTAATTTTCCCTAGCATTGTAGTATCGAATCCCTTTTGTAAACCCATTCTACCTTTCATTCTCTAAAGATTGCAACCCTTGTAAAGTACAAGGAGAGGTGGTTGCAAGAAGATGAACCTTGCCTGACAAGGTTATAATCTTGCACGAGTCTCTTTTGTTTGTGCTTACATAAAGTAGATATGTTGTTTAATGCATCTTTCTTTGAGTTCTAACCAATTTCAATTGCTTTTCAAAGTTCATTCGTGTTTAATCTAGCTAAACTAATTAACTGTGCTCCTTTAGTGTTAACTGTAATCAAAGAAATAGTTGGAAGGGCCTTAAACTCCCTTTAACTGGACATACAATATTATGAGTAAAAGTCCTTGTTTACAAGGCAAGAAAAAGAACCTTATATAGACTTAATCAATCTGTAACAATCCAGCAAGATCAAGAAGTCTAAAGTAACTATGGCGCAAGTAATCAACCCAATTAATAACCAAAAAAGAACAATTTATTATACAAAAATAACAGTGGCATACTCAGATCCTTATTAGCTTTGATTTTGAGCCTCAAAGCCTAATAAAGGCCCCACAAAGGCACCATTCAAACTAATAGCAAACTCATATTGCAGTACACCAAGCAGCAAACCTTGCCCGACAGGCAAGACCCACGGGAGTTGTGTGAGGGACAGCTCTGGCCCGAACACATCCAATGGCTTTGAATGTGCTATGTTTCCTCTTAAATTGCTTGGTGATTGGACACTCCTCCATATATATGTTACAAAGTAACAACACAAACGAACAAGGGAAGAACAATATTTGATTTTCACCTCAATGGCTTCAAACAAGCATTCATAAGCATCACCCTAATTTATAAACACTGTAATTATGTTTTCAATAAGAAAAAACAAAGTATGAACACAACCAGGTGGTGGGCAGTACAATTTAAAAATTAAAGATGTCAGGGTTGCATATCAGATATATAAGATTCACATGCCACATCGAGGATTTCAACAAAGTAAACGGTAAAATTTAAAAGACTTGGTGAAACTAAGCAAAAACAAAAGACAAAAGTAAACCACTTACAAAGTTGGAAAACTTGGTTATGTTGAAAGGGCTGAAATGAACAGGAGCTTCTGCCAAAAAGAGCTCCAAATAGTGGAGTAAAAACAGGCCACAATCGAACGAATTTTCCTGTTGCGGTAGCTAATGAGAACACGAACCACTGTCAGAAGTTCTAACATTTTACCATCAGGAAAAACTATTCGACACTTCTTTATCTCAAACCACACAAAAAAAAAATGAGGGAGCGAAAGATAAAATTTTACAGTGACAAAAATATGACAAATAATCCAAATATAAATCCCAACTCACAATAAAAATGCATGTCATGCCCAAATTATTCTTTGTGCATATTTGTTGGATGTCATGATAAATGAGATGGGCTAGTACTGTAATGTTAATCCAAAACCTAAAGTTGACCATTAGGAAGAAAGTTTAGTCCAACATGATTTCAAACAGTGATCATGGACTAGTTGGGCTTGGTTTCAGAATGGTCCATGATCGTCCATTTTATGGATCTCAAAGGAGGGACAAGTCTAGATTATCACTTAAATAACTTCAGGGATTATGGGCTAAGTTCAAGCTCTTTACCTCAAGCCCAAATGTCTCCTAAAGTGAAATGCACTAGGTAATTACGCTCAAGCATATAAGTGAAAAGAAAAATATTTAAGCAACTCCAATGGATTATAGGGGGTTTTTTTTATAGTATAACGATGTATTTGTACACTAAGAGGAGAGAAGAGTTCGGTTAAGTTACACATTAAACAACCTAATCTGACATCTAATATATCATTTATGAGATTCGAACCTAAAACGTCTCACTTACAAACAAAGAAGAATACTATCAGATCGTAGTAATTAAGTATATCAACATTTGTAGGTTGAACTCGAGTGCCAACATGTGGTCCTTAAGGCTGAAATGTGTTGGGCACAGATATTCTCTTCCTACAACAATTGATAAACTTTTCAACGTTCTTAGAACACAAGACATAACAACACATGTTATATATAATAAGAGGGACACACATTGAAAAATCTATCCTCAGTCGTTGCTTGCGTAATTGACTGTCTTCTATGGATTTTATAACAAACAAATGTATTTCTACTTATTTACTCCCTTGACATTCTTTGAATTTGCCTCCCAAGGCACTCACCCCCACCCTCCTCCTTTTTTTTTTTTCTTTTCTTTTTTTGGAAACAGGCACTCACCCCTTTCGCATCCTCTCTCCCTTCTTTTCCTTTTACTTAACCCAGAAGGAAAAAGCATTTTTGCAATTCAAACAAACAAAACATTCACAGCTTGAAATTGACACGTGTCCTTATTTTAAAGAGAATTTTAACAAAAAAACTTCTAGTACTATTTATTTTAACAAAAAACCGCATTTAAATTTTTAAGCAAACCCACCTAGTATAAAATTATTAACTCTGCCCTTACGTACATCCCCAAAATAACATAATTACTCGTGTTGCACTTATAGGGCGACCACAATGAGTAAAGATGAATGATGTTTTCTTTACATTATTTGTTCTTTTTAATACTTATTTGTTCTCTTTATATTAAAAAAAAAAAAAAAAAAAAAAAAAAAAAAAAAAAAGAAAGAGCTAAGCTTCAAATGAGGTACTTGATCTAGGTCCAAAATTTTGAGCTATGATTGGATTTAGTCCAAAATTTTACTGTTTAAACCGCATCATTTTAGAGATTTTTTTTTTTTTATTGAGTACATCGATATTTTTACACAAGCAAAAAAATCAATTCAACTAAACCACATCATTTTAGAGAATTGTCTCTTAAGTTTTGTTTACTTTTTATACGTTGGATAGTGCCATTCCTTTCGGCCAAAAAGAAACCAGGATTATAATATTTCATAGAATCCAAACAGGATTCAATATTATATTTTGTAATTATAGTTTTTTAATTAAGTACACACTATCAAATAATTAAACACACTATCTTTCCTTTTCACATTTCAAGCTTCAACACATATACAATGTACCAAAAATAAGATATTATAAAAACTTACTAAAATGTAAGTGTTGATGTCAGCCGAGAAAGAAGCCACGAAAAGCCTAAGAAAATTGAGAAGCCCAAGGCCCAAGGGTCTTAGAAGAGGATACCCCGAGCATTATAGCTGACCGTCTATAAGCTTAGCCTAACCAGGATATGTAAAGAGTTTTTCAATCGCTAGGGAGTAGATGGGGAGACTAACAGCTTTATGGCACAAACTTGAAATCCGACACCAGCTTGAAATTTGAGTTATTTGATCGTCCATCAGACAGCAAACGATGTTGCACCGTGGGTGCACCATTCACGAGCTCCGAGACTTCTCTGGTGGTTTTCACTGCCTTTCGACCACTTTTTGGAAGTCAGCCTAGTTATAAAAATCTTTCCCTTGTCTTGTTCTACATCTCTGTGGTTTTGTGATGTTTGGAGTTTGTCAGAAATTTGAGTTTACGTTAGCTAGAAATCACCACACGTGGCGGCGCGTTTGGTGGCACATGGGAAACTCTAGCTATCTGGATTTTCGACAACGATACTTCCTTGATGTCCAGAGCCTAAATCCAAGGTTCGTTTTTGTTGAAACTTGATACGATGGTTTGGTTATTAGAAATATGGGTATTGATTTTTTATTTTTGTAATTGACGTCAACTTAACCGTTGGATCGTCGGTAAGTTTAATGAGCATGCTATTCATCGATTGATGGACCTTGAGAAATTGTGAAACAGAAATCCAACAGTCGGGTCTTTCGATTGAAGAATCTATGATTATTGACATTTGTAATAGATAAAGATCCGACCATTGGATCGTCTCAAAATTATAGTATGTGGTTGTACGTAATATTTAAGGATCTTAGGAATTTGAAATTCTGTTGTGCAGATCTTCCGAATTAGACTACGTTGGATTGTTGACCCTACCGTTAATCATGTTGATCGAGATTTGACTTTTGATCAAACGTCTCGAATCGCTCTTAAATATTGAAATTAATATTACTGAAGACTAATAAAACCTTAACCGGATTCTCCTACGCAAATAGGTAGGCTAGTGTAACGTTGGCTGATTGGAAATTAATATGGCGGGGGAGGGAAAGTAAGTTATTGATTTTGACTGGGTGCATGATTGATTACACGTCTAATACAAGAAATGAAATTCATTTTTTATTCTACCAAGAGTGGTACTTAAAGTTTGTGGTAGAATCCGATGTTTATAAACATGTATTGGTCCTATCCAGACTTGCAAGTTGCAAACTCTTGTACTAGAGGTTTGATGTGGACGAGGAGCATGATGCACAAGAACTGAACTTCAATGCAGAGAATTCTTAATTAGTCATTTTACCAAATAAAAAGAGTAGAAGGTCACCCGAGCAAAATAAAGACAAAGTCAAGTGTCGCATCATATTATAATTTAACTCATTTATACAAGAACGTATGAGCTGTACTGAACGCCATGGTCCACATAAAAGATAAAATAAAAAAACAAAACAAAAGGGATGCTAGCACCAATTGCTTGAAGGGAATATTTTTGCCTCCCATAAGTGCGAATCAACTCGCTAAATTGTTAAAGCTATCTATTAAGATTCGTTTAATTTAATATTTTTATAATATATAGATTTTATAACTAACAAATGTACAGCCATCTGTTTCAACTTATTTACTCCCTTGACATTCTTTGAATTTGCCTCCCCAGGCACTCACCCCTTTCGTATCCTCTATCTCGCTTCCCTTCTTTTCCTTCTACAAGCCCCAGAAGGAAAAAGCATTTCTGCAATTCAAACAAACAAAACATTCGCAGCTCGAAATTGACACGTGTCCTTATTTTAAAACTAGTGACTGAAAATGCAAGTGCTGCAGCACCAGGTGATACAGAAATTGCTTGGCAAAAGAGTAAATAACATAGAAAACGCATGGCAAAAGGGCAGCTGCGTTTCAACTGCACAACCAGCGGCTGAGGAAGAATAAAACCGATAATCTCTTAGATCGGTGATCGGTCGGCATATAAACTAAACGGTGGTGATCGGTCCCCTGCTGATCTGCGGTCCAGGTTTTATTACCTTAATTTCCAAAAAAATATCCGCAAAAATAGAAAAAGGCACAATGGGAAATTTCCATAAATGGGAAAGAAATTTCGCTGCCTTTCCTTTCTTGAACAAACCAGCTGCGCCCAACTTTCTCTCCCCTCTCTCTCTCTCTCTCTCCCCTTCTCTTTCCAAAATTGCTGGCTCTCACTCCTCTGCAAATTTCCTGGTCAGACCAAAACTTCAGACCTGAAACCACCCCGATGAAGGTAAACAAAAAAACCGAGGAAAATCCAGTAATTAATTTCTGTATGGTTTTCCTTTTTTCTTCTTCTTCTATTTATGGTAAATACGAAATATTGGACAGTTGATTGTGGTTGGTGGGTTGGTCTAGGTTTTGTTTTACTTATTTCGATTTGAAACGCTAGGGTTTGTGGTCAATAATCCTTAAAATTATCAGAAACCCAGAAAATATAAGGTAGTTTTTGAGTTTGTGGACATTTATATGTATGTGGAAATTCGAAGTGGTTGGTTTATTTTAGTTTACTTGAATTATTGTTTCTGAAGGGGGTAGGAAGAATTGGAGAAAATGATTAGGGAGAAGATCAAGATCAGGAAGATCGACTGCTTGCCGGCAAGGCAGGTGACCTTCTCAAAGAGGAGAAGAGGGGATTTTGAAGAAAGCTGGAGAGCTGTCGATTCTATGTGAATCTGAAGCTGCTGTTATCATCTTTTCTCAAACTGGCAAGCTCTTTGATTTCTCAAGCTCCAGGTACCAACCCTGTACAACATCCCACCGCCTTATAAATTCTTTTGAATTTTCCCAACTTGAACAAATATAACCAAGTACATGACTTGATAACTTCTCTCCTTCTGAGAGAGAGAGACAGACAGATTCAGTCATTTGGATCAAAAAGTTATGTATTCCCAAATGACCAGAGAGTGCTAAATAGCTAGATAGATAATCTATTCATGTACACAAAGACAGAGAGAGAGGGAGAGAGTGAGTTTTAACTAGATAAGGTACTAAGAATGCTATCTAGAATATCTAGTTCGGGAAAGTGAGGTTTACTTTTGATTGAGACAACTTCTAGTTAGGTGTCCTAGTTTGAGAAATTAACATTTTTTTAGTTTTACATGCTTTCAATCTGTGAAGTGGTGCCGATTTTTTACGTGATGCTGATCTCTTTGCTTTTCATGCTACATGCAATCGTGTCCGCCATGCAGAAGTCTATATATATAAGAACCACTGGTCTAGTGAATTATGTAATCTTATTACTATTTTACAGTTTCATAGTCTATCTTGCCGCTTTGATCTTATTGTCCCCACCTATCACAAATTGTTTGTAGATAACAACATATAAAATAATAGTTGGGGTTTGTTATTTTCTTAGACCGTCATTCTCACTAGAATTCAGATAATCAATTCGAAACAAATAATCTAACAACATAAAATCAAAATGATTGATAAAATACTCTGGCTAGTAAAAGAGTTACTTACTCTCTACGTACCATAAATATTCACGCATGACAACTTCAACACACGATGTTAGGCTATGTTCCAAAAGTTGTCCTTCATTCTCCCCACCTAAACTAAAATACCTGTAAATGAATACAGTGAACTTGCTAAAGACTTAAAACACGAACATTCAATTATACATGCTTTGGATTTTTCTTACTAGGAAGAAAGTGATGTGATGAATACTTGGGAATTCATCATAGAAGCCTTGAAGATCTTTTGAGAAGGAATATGTATGCCTTCGTCAAGTAGGGCAATCAGTGGTGCAGCTATGGCCATATATAACCTGTTTTTCCACATGCATGCATGAAATAATGAACTAACTTGAGTAGTTGCAAAGATTAAAACCTTCTTCCATAAATATTGTGCATGAGACGAAGGGTGAGATTAATATCTTGACATGTAATTGTGGAATAAGAATTTAGATAAAGTTGTGCTTTTGTTTTAGTAAAGAAAAAAAAAGACACTCCCCATAGTAAATGATGATGTCATTTTTATTAATAAAATGGGAAATGTCACTTTTAAAGTGGTTCCTTTAACCTGAAATGTGTTATATAGGATTACTTTATCAATCTGACATCTCAAATCATCACGCATAGAAAGATGCCCTTATTGTAGGATGGTGTTTTTTAACTTGTCTATTGTGTCAGAAAAATTCCTATTGAGGGGTAGCTTCTAAGAATTTACTAGATAGTCTATAACCTTTTTGTGATCTTGATATTCCTATTTTTACCATTCGACATTCTTTTTCTATACCATTCCGAACCAAATATATCGATAAGGAATTGTCGCGTGGATTAGGACTGATATACTCCCACATATAGAGGGGCTTTTTACACCACCAAAGTCTCCCCACCGTCGGCAATTCGAGCTGACCTCATTGTCTTGGTTGACTATGATGAACGACTGGAAGAGGGACATCATCTAGGTCGACTTGACTAAGATGTGTTCATCAGCACTTGATAACCATGGTGAGTTGACCTCATTCCCTTTGTTCATACTTGATAGCCATAAGATGTATAAAGAATTCAATATTTACTGGAAACAAGTACAATTTTACACACCGTAAATGAGAACTTTTCAACCTCCGTATATTTGGTGACAGAACGAGAGGAGATGATTCTAGTGCTGCAAGCATTCTAGCATCAAGCGTTTTCTATCATGTTCCTTCAACTAGGCATGGAGAAGGACTTCTTCTCCTAGCTGGTAGAATTCCTATCTCGGCTATTGCAAGCTTCCCATCAAGCCATATCAATTCCACTCATGAAATTCCCATCATTCCTGTCAACTATTAACTACAAAACATTTCGCCATAAGTACAACATAAATTAGTATCCGAGTATCTAAAAGAAATAATATTCATATGTTCGTTGTGTGTGATGTTTATGCAATTTGTAGATCACTCATGATAAAGTCTTCTAGAGGATAAAACTTAGGTTTATTTACAACTACACTCTGGAACTCAATTTTGATCTCACTTTGCCATCTATAACTCAAAATCAACATTTTAATCCATGAAACTCAAAATTCCTTCTACTTTGACTTGTGGACTATATCTTTTCTCTGAAACTTAAAAGTCACCTCCCTGAAACATGTGGGACCCACCACCTAATAAGACTGTGCCACACATGCCAATGAATTTGATTATAAATCTTCATATGGTAACATTCAATAATCAGAAAATATTAAAATCAAGTTTTATAGAGTAAAATGACGAAATTAATAGAAAGTATAATAAATCTCCACTATGCGTTAGCATTCAACATAACAAAATTAACAGAATTAAGGCAATCTGGAGCGAATTTGAGTTTTATAGAGTAAAATGACGACTTTTGAGTTAATGGGTAAAATGGGATCAAAATCGAGTTTAAGGAAGTCAAACTGGAGCGAATTTTGAGTTCCGAGGAGTAAAGTGGTGACTTTTGAGTTATAGAGGGCAAAAAAGTAAAGACTTAATGCTGAGCTTTGGTGTAATCATATAGTTATGGGAAAGTTTTCAATTTGTTCTTCATGAGTTCTAGTTACAATCTTTTCTCTATCATACATATTCTTGATTGCTTCGATATATGCTACTCATACTCCTTTCGTCTCTAGAGTCTTTCAAACTCTCTTGGTACCCTATCATATGCCTTTTTCACATCTATAAAGACCATGTGCAATTCTCTTGCATATCTCTGCATCGTTCCATCGATCTCTATAAGAGATAGATTACTTTTGTAGTGGAGCACTCTGGCATGAACTCAAGTTAAATGTGTGAGAATCATGTCTCTTCCCTCAGTTTATATCTAATTTATCCCTTCCAAAACTTCATTGTATGATTCATTAACTTAATATGCTTATAGTTCATGCAATTTTGTATGTCGTCCTTATTCTTATATTATTTTGCTAACTATGGTAGCAAAGCATTGACAAATTCAGGATTGGTAATCAAGCCACCCGCCAAAAAGTGGCCGTAGCGAATAGAACAATTAAAGCATATTTGCAATAATGTCTGAGTTGATGTGAGAGGAACGTTTTGGACATTTTAGGCCCATTTGCTTAGTTAACCTGATAGTCCCAACGTTGGTTTTGCCTTTTTGTTGCGTGTATCCTCAGTTGGTGATCTCATTATCTCATAGATAATATTCCGACTGGACATTTTGATCCAGGTAACCAGACCAAGCAATAAAACCTCCAGAAAGCTTTGCCTTAATGTTCTGGGCCTTTTGGCTGGTTGGTTTGCAACATAACCAAATATCTCCAAAGTGAGATTGTTGTGGATGGTTAATCTTGATGAATTATCTCCAAATCTGTATTAATTTGTTGTAATTTTGTTTTCTTGTTGGTAAATTAGTTCTGTAGCATTTAACTGTGCATGTTTTTGTCTTATTGTTTTGGGGTATTTTATTCTAGCAGTTATTCTGTTTACATGCATGTTCAAAGTGGTTGATTTCAGTCACAGTTTTTATATTATTTTTGTAAAAGAAAAATTAAACCAGAAAAGAACATAGTAATAACAATCTCATACAAGGTTGCATACAACATGCAAGTACTAACTTATTGGGATTATTGCAAAAGTATTTGCAAGCACTAACTAATTCTCTGTCTCTTTTTTTGTTGAATATTATTATTATAGATGTGTCATAATTTATAAATAATAATGAAACATGCTAATTATATTTTATCCTTTTATGTTGTGAAGTACCAAGGATGTGATTGCAAGGTTCAAATCACATACTTCTGGGGAAAAATCAGATCAACCCACGTTTGATCAATTGCAGGTGATTCAGTTGAATATTGGTTTTCCTTTTTCCCGTCCTAATTGCTCTTTAATTTTCCAATTTTAGTGGTATAACAATTAACTGTGTCAAGTGAATGTATCGCATTCTGTGATCTATACACTTGGAGCTATGGAGTGTAATTTTACGGCATATGATTTCTTTAACATAAATAAAAAGGTAAATTACATTTTGCATCTTCAAGTTTGCATCTCATAACAAACTCGTAACTCATTTTTGAACATTGCTATTTCATACGTCAACTTACTATTTCGTTGAAATATCATACATCCGTTAGTCGGTCCGTTAATTTAATGTTAAATGATGATGTGTCAACTGTGAGTCTCACATTTTTAATAATGTGATGTCAAATTTGTGCCATATGGACAAACAACTAATTGAAATTATATAAATTATAAAAATAAAATAAATATTTAAAATAAATTTAAAAAATATTTTGAAGAATCAGCCCACGGAGCCGATAATTAGACTAAGCCCAAAATCAGACGATCCTCCGCTCAGCCTAGAATCATAGTTGTATCCAATTTTAATTGTTTGTTTGTTTGTCCATGTGGCAAAAATTTGAATCAAAATGTGGGACCCATAGTTGTCACATTATCATGGTTGGCCTCTTGGGCTAAATATGTGCAAGTACCTGGGGTTAAGTAATGACCCCAAGTCATAGTTTTGACTTCCATTGAAGTTCTAAGTTGGGTTTTTTTTTTTTTTTGGATAAATTTTAACTTGTGTTATTAGTTAGTATTCATTTGAATCATTGAGTTTTGCTCATGGAAAAAAGTTTCATGTATGGTTTCTTGTTACGTAGGAATCAAATGACCTGGAGATTGCTACAATTGAATATCCATGCTCAAGCATGTTTAAGTAGTCCGTCTTTTGCCCCTTTTCTCCCTTCCCTTCACTGTGACATTTGGAATCTATAAACGAAACATCTTTTGGCATAAAAATAGGCGATATCCAATTTTGTGCTTTGTGCTGTTCTAAGATTTTCTTCTTTCTTGTTTCTCTTTGGGCTTGATGTTTATAAGCTTTTCATGTGATTCTGTGACAGATTAGACTATCTAAATGATGGTTTGGTATAAATATATTTCCCGTTAAATAGTTGGAGAAAGAAAACAAGATCATGCTGAGTAAGGAACTTGAGGATAAGACCCGCAAGCCGAGGTAAATATATTTTATCAGTTTGCTTGTAAGATATATGGTGGTTAATTAAGCTGGGATGATCGTTTGACGAGAGTCAGCTGAAATTGGTTTGGCATGCAAAAGGCAGATGAAAGGTGAGGACCGTCAAGACTAGGGTCTGGATGAACTGCAGAAGTTAGAAAAATAGGTGGAAGCAAGCCTTGGCTGTGTGATTGTAACTAAGGTATGTTCTAGCTAGCTAATTTATACTGTTACAAGTGAATACATCTGACCATGGCTTTTAAAATCTAGGTATCCCTCAGATAGAGGAAAACATTTTTGAGTCTTAGTACGTATTATTGTGCAAAGATCCGGATGATCTATTGCTTAATTAGTCTTTGTTCAAATATCATTCTTGCAAAATAAGACAAATGTCTTGAAAACGTTCAAATAGAGTATCTGTTATTAGCTCTCCATAAAAGTAATATTGCACTTCTTCCTCTAATTTCATATTTTTCACTATCATGAGTGAACTATGGCTGGGCTTAATCAAATAAATAGATCAACACGTTAAGCCTTTGGTTAATTTGAATGTAAACTTTACCTCTTTTTTTTTTTGGTTTTTTTTGGGGCAGTTGTAAAGAATGTAAACTTGACCCAAGTATATATACTTTAATTAGGTTATTTTATGAAAGACATAATGCTACTCTTATCACGTTTTCTATACCATATTTGTACCACATCTGAGGCCATACCTTATTAGAAATGTTGTACAAATGTGGTATGAAAAATATGGTAAGAATAACATTTTTTTTATGGATTGTATATCTATACAGCAACATCTAGTTTCAAAATTTCCATCTTTCAGGGAAACAAAAAAATTACGAGTGAGAAAAAGGTTTGTAGTTAAATAAATGATTGTTGTGTATGTGTCTATATATAAAATAGAGTTTCCAGAAAGAAAATAATTAATCACTAATGAACTTTTGCTTTGTTGTCCTCTGCATGCACTGATTATACATGCAGGGAGCTGAGCTGCTAGAAGCTAACAAGGGATATTTTGCTGTCCTCGCGGAGCTTTTGCTTACGTATCGTGGGTGGTTCTCTCAAGCTGATTCATTTCAGCATGATCAGGTCGAATTTTACACATTACCGGTTTAAAGCACTTAAATTTTCTTTTCTTTTAAGGGAAAAAAAAAAAAGCCATTAGGAAAGGTCTTCATAAAAGCTTGGGTTGAACGTAGTCCATCTCTTTCGTGGCGAGCTCAAGCTTGTGTTCAAAGATAAAATTGGGATTGCCACGCCTTCTTTGACGTTGAGTTTTGATATAGGTTTTCCTGTTTTTTATTTTAGCCCGTTATTACTTAAAAACAGAGAATTAATATTTGAAGAAACCAACTAGTTTGTACCAAATTAAAGAAAAACCGACTGTTGTGAATTTTTTTTGTACGTCAATAGATTAGCTCAAGTGCTCATTTGGGTTTTGTTCTGAATTTTTTTCGTGTACCTAATGTTTCTTTGGAGCGTTTGGTTTGTTTCCTCACCCAAAAGAAAAATCTGGAGAAAACCAAAGGTAAATAGTGGAGGATGGCACAGATGTGTTATCCATTGAAACTAATTTTTTGTTTTTGTTTTTTTTTTTTTTTTTTTTTAAAACTTTTCTACAAATATTATCTGAATCGTCTAACCTAGCTATTGGATTAGTGTCTAACATTGATCATGCGATAAATTCTCCCTTACTTGCACTACCTGTGCATATTTATTTTATGTAATGTGAATCACTAGCATGATTTCATGTTAAGTTGTCAACTAATAGATTGTTACAGTGACGATCACCGGCCGTTATTCAACCGAAAATATGGGATTCCACTCTCTCAATACTACAGCATACGGCACATAAAATCACTTGCATGGTTTCGTACGAGATCGCAAATTCATGATGTTGGTATAACTGTACGGCCAGGATGCTACAACATTTTCAGTGAACTTGCTAATTAATTTTGTATTCTCTATTTTCAGGCTTCCTTAGTTTTCCTAGTTAAGAAGTTGACCAAGATGGAGAGCGCACTTCCTTAAAATTAGTAAATGAAGTCGAGTTATTGGAAGACATATCCGGGGGAGTGCCATTTTGTGTTATATTTGTGTTCCATGCGGCATGGCAATAGATTAATTCTTTAGACCGTATTTGTAAATTTTGTGATGTGTCATTAATAGAAAATAAACATATTAATTAACAATTAAATAATAATTCAATCATCGACGATAAAATCATATGATTCGGATAAAATCATATGATTCAGATAAAGTCATATGATTAATAAAATACAATTTGTAAAATATGGCTTAAATGGAGGTTGCTTATAAACATTACTATTTCAATAATTCAGATAAAGTAGACAGTAAATTCAAAGCTTGGAATTGACACGTGTCGGTTATAATTGTACATTCGCTCGGTTTTCCAATTAGATGTCCATGCTTTTCCTATCATACACTTACTGCCATGCATTCTCTCTTACCATATTTCATTTCGCATTTTATGTCCCTTATGTCGGCGATGCCCCTCTTCTCCTGCCGCCGTCTGTCTGACAAACCCTAAATCAAATCTGTTGGGTACAGGAGAAGGAGCCTTCCAGGAGTTAGGCGGGACCTATACTGGTGGATTGGCAACAGGTATTCTTTGATCTGTTAGCGGTGCCGCGGCTCAGCGAACTTACATATTCTGCAGATACATGAAAATAATTTTGGTTTTTTTACAGATCTCAACAAACCACCGCCACAGAAAAAAAATGAAGATTCAGTCACATGACGAGATTGCAGAGAAGAGGAGAGGGAGATATAGAACCACTGACCATAATTTATCTAAATTAGTAAAATCATAAGACGATATTGCTCTGCAGAGAAAACGAGAGGGCCGGGATGGCAATGGTGGAAGAGGGTTTGGAGAATACGGCTACTGAAACTCGGGGCGTTCGGGTTTGGGGAGTTTTGTTTCACAAGTGGGAATGAGTATTGCCAGCAAGTGTCGCAGAGATCGCCGCTTGCAGCTACCGCCGCTCTTTGGGATAAAGAAGTGAGAAAGACGAAGTGGGTGAGGAAAATCAAACCGTATGGTACGTAAAAAGAATTAAACTGAGAATCCCCAGCCTTACTGTCGTCCAGTCCACATATTATAGACGGTCGTGATCGCATTCATCACTCATCACACCAACTGATTTGCGTTCCACGTTTCTAACCTTGTTTTCCCAAAAAATATCTAAAAAAAGAAAAAGGCGCAAATAGTGGATACCAAAGAAAGATATTTCCTATTTTTCCATAAATAGGAAAATTAATTTAGCAACCTTTCCGTTCTTGAACTGCCGGCAGCACCCCAACTCTCTCTCTTCTCCATCTTCTTCTCTTTCCAGAATTGCTGGCTTTTCTTTCGCTGTTCTGCAAATTTCCCAAAACTTCAGACCTGAACCCCACAACGAAGGTAAACAAATAATAACGGAAAACCCAGTGTAATTAATTTATGTATGGTCTTCCTCCTCCTCCTCCTCCTCCTCCTCCTCCTCCTTAAATACTGTAGGCTTGTTGGACAGTTGATTGTGGTCAGTTTTTCTGGGTTTTGTTTTTCTTATATAGATCTGAGATGCTAGGGTTTGAGGTCAATAATCTGTTATTAGATCTGAGATGCTAGGGTTTGAGGTCAATAATCTTTAAAATTATGAAAAAAAAAACCCAGAAAATATATGCTAGTTTTTTAGTTTGTGAACGATTATATATATGTGAAAAGTGGTTGGTTTATTTTATTTATTTGATTTAGTTGTTTTTGCAGGGGTAGAAAGACATGGTGAAAAGGATGAATGAGAAGATCAAGATTAGGAGGATCGACTACTTGCCGGCAAGGCAGGTGACCTTCTCAAAGAGGAGAAGAGGGATTTTCAAGAAAGCTGAAGAGCTGTCGATTCTGTGTGAATCTGAAGTTGCTGTTATCATCTTTTCTCAAACTGGCAAGCTCTTTGATTACTCAAGCTCCAGGTACAAATACTGTACAACATCCCACCGCCTTCTAAATTCTTTCGAATTTTCCTTACCTGAACAAATTAATATAACCAAGTACCTGACCTGACTTCTCTCTTAGAGAGAGAGAGAGAGAGAAAGATTCAGCATTAGAGTCAAAAAAATTTATATGTATATATAAGGAGGAAAGTGCTAACTAGCTAGATAGGTCATCCACGCATGTACACAAGCACACATAATTTATGGTGTCAGCTAGATAAGGCACAGAAGAAAGGCTAGAGAATCTAAGAACTTTCACCCAGAGAGAGAGAGAGAGAGAGAGAGTTAACTAGCTAGTACGAGGATAACTACATAATTTCCAGTTCAGAAAAGTGAGGTGTACTTTTGATTGAGACAACTTCTAGCTAGGTGTCCAAGTTTGAGAACATTTTTCGTAGTTTTACATGCCTTCAATATGTGGAATTGTGGTGATTCTTTGTAAGTTACTTGCTGATCTCTTTGCTTTTCATGCTAAATGCAATCGTGTCCGCCATGCAGAAATCTATATATATATATATATATAAAAGCCACTTGTCTAGTGAAATGTAATCTTATTACTATTTTACGGTTGTAGATAATAATAATAATAATAATAATAATAATAATATATATATATAAGCCACTCTTTGCTTTTCATAGTTTATCTTGCCGCTTTAATCTGATTTCCCCTACCTATCACAAATCGGTTGTAGATAATAATATATAAAATATTAGTGGGGTTTATGAAATGAAGAATATATGTGAGTATCCTTTTAAATGGGGTACACCGTTTCCCTTTCTAGATACACGGTATATTATTTCTTAGACCATCATTCTTACTAGAATTCAAATAATCAGTTATAAATAAATAATTTGACAACATAAAATAATTATAAAATACTCTAGCTAGTAAAAGAGTGTAGCACTATCTACTTACAATATATATACATACCAATATGTATATGTATATGTATATCCATGTCAACTTCAACACATGATGTTGGGTTATGTTCCAAAAGTTGTCCTTCATCCTCCCCACCTAAACTACAATGACGGTTAATTTGTAAGGACTTAAAATACGAACATTCAATTATATATACATATATATATATATATGCTTTGGATTTTTCTTACTAGGAATAAGGTGATATGATGAAAACTTGGGGATTCATCGTAGAAGCCTTGAAGACCTTTGAGAAGGAAATATGCATGCATGCGTCAAGTAGGGCAATGAGCGGTGCAGCTATTGGCCGTATATAACCTGTTTTTTTTATATGCATGCATGAAACAATAAACGAACCTGAGTAGTTGCAAAGATTTAAACCTACTTCCATAAATAATGTGCATGAGAGGAAGGGTGAGATTAATATGTAGAAATGTAATTGTGGAATAAGAATTTAGATAAAGTTGTGCTTATGTTTTAGTTAAAAAAAATATTCCCTCCACATAGTAAGTGATGACAATATTAATAAAACTAAAATACCATTTCTAAAGTGGTCTATTTAACCTAGAATGTATACTATAGGATTTAGTGTATCAATCTGTCATTCCAAATCAACGTGCATAGAAAAGATGCCTTTATTGTATGGTGGTGTCTTTTACATCGTTTATTTTGTTAATGAAAATCTAAAACTAGCTTACTAGCTTATAAGATGTTAACACATCTATTTGGTAGAGAGCGAATGAGCTTTTTGTTATCTAGATCTTCCTATTTTATTATTAGACTCTATATCTATTCCTTTTCCAAATCGGATGCACCAATAAGGAATCGTCGCGTGAATTTAGAGTTTAGGGACATCATCCATGTCAACTTGACTAAGTTGTGGTCATCACCACCCGATAACCAAGGCGAGTTGACCTCATTCCCTTTGTTGATAGCCAGGCCATAGAATGATTATCCATGTCAGCTCTACTAAGCTTGGTCACCACTGAGAGAACTGAGCCGACTCGGCCGAGTTGCTCTTGTTTAATTGTACCATGTCGGCTTGGGCATTATATGTAGGGCACGTGTCGACCATAAAGCCCTTACACCCCATCACATTTTGAGATGCCAGATGTCGATCAGATATGAATAGATATTGGTGCCTCGAGGCTGGAAAGGCTATTTTTGACCGGTTGTGTTTTTATATACTCTCCATCACCTGGATTGAGCCACATGTCAACCAGCTGTGGGGTCTCTCATGGATATATAAAGCAGCCACCTCCAAGCAAAAGATTAGGCTAACTTACTCTGGAATCACTCTCCATTTCTCTCACCTCTCCCATTCTTCTTGTGAAAGTCTCCTAAATCTAACAGATTTCCAAGTGGGATGCCCATGTCAAATGATTATTAAATACAATACGAAGTGGATGCTGCCCAGCGAACCACTCAAATCTCATTGCCTTGTGCATGATCTGTTATTACCGTGCTAGAGCTCACCTCACCTCGGTCTACTACCATTATTCCTTTGATTTTGACCCAAAAATATGTGTTTACTTCCTAAAAACACACCTCTATAAACATTATCTAAAGCAACAAAGGAACAAATTGAAAATGCTTTTGTAAATTAAGAAAGAACAAAAAGCTACTTTTGGAAGAAGATTCCAATGCTCATTGAAAACAAGTAGTTTCCAACGCCTCTTCTTACTCACTATAAAGAAGATAATTTTTCAACCTCTATATGTATATTGGCCAACATCTTAGATTTTGCATTGGCATGTGATATTTTTTAGTCTATACTTTCGTTAAAAAGATAGAAGAGCATGTGATCACCAACAAGAACGGGTCATCAAAAATACAATAGTCGACCTCATTTAGTGGGATAAGACTTTGTTGTTGTTGTTGTTTTAGTGCCTCCTTTTGCTCACTAGAAATAAGACAGTGGTTCAACCTCTATATATTGGGCGTGTATTAAGAAAACAAGAGGAGAGGATATTGGTATTGCAAGCATTCTAGCATAAAGCATTTTCTATTACTTCCTTCAACTGTAGGTATGGAGGACTTCCTTCTCCTAGCTGCAAGAAATCTGTCTTGGCTGCTGCAAGCTTCCCAATAAGCCATCCACAAGTATGACTACAATTTTTTCTTCCATAACCTCAAGTTTTTAAGCTCTTTTTACTCTCTTACTTTTGAAACCCAAGCTCCATGGACAAAATTCGTCGACCACCCTAAACGCTTTAGCCTTGATACTAAATCCAAGTTTAGCCAACACCAACCACCAACTTATTTACTAAACTTGGGGCTTTGGGGATCCTACATCTCAAGCTCTCATGGAAAGTTTAGAATATTTTTTTCATAGTTAAAAATCTTTCTCAAAGCCATTGGATACACTTCATCAGCACCGAAAGCATTTTAACCTAACTTTTTTTTTTTGGTCCAAAATTTTAACGTAACATCAAACCAAGCATTTTTGAGTTGCTATAAGAATATCAAAGCATTCTGTATAGCTTACTTCTCATTCAAGATGCTTTGGACATTGTTCTCACAAACTCAAAATTGGGGGACACAAATTAGGTTTCATTCACCTCTTTACAAGCCCAACTTCTCTCCAAATATATCAAACAAATAATATACAATGCATATGTGTGTGATATGTTTGTGCAATTTAGAGACTACTCATAATAACGTCGTCTAAAGCTGGATAAAACTTACTATTAAAGTTCTTCACCTATATATCTAGATATAAAATATTAAAAACTTTATCATACTAAAATTTTCAACATGTTACTTGCCTGCATCCCCTTGAGCTCATTTGAGAATCTCATGCAGCAACAGTGAACACGACACATCAATGAAGTATATACAAGGTTAGGTGCCTCCATTTTTGCGGTAAACGTGAGAATGGATTGCCAATATTGCCCTAAATTATAGTCAAGGAAGTGCATGTTAAGTTTTGTATAGCTTATGGATAGTCCTTTAGTACTAGTTTTGAGTGATTGATGAAATGTTATCTTAACAAGTGTCGGGTTATGGATTTTAAGGATATTTGTCCAAGATCAAGTGGGTTCATGTAATAGAGTTAGCCCGCCTTCTAACATCTTGTATTCGATTGATTACGAAGCTAAAGTCCTTAAGTACTATAGTATAGAATATATAAGCACCCCTACCCCCCAACACCCACTTTCGGAGGAGGATTCCAGTGTTCCGGAGAGTGGTCTTCTTAAGGGAACTATTATAGGAACCAAATGTGAAAGAAGGTTGACTTGGAAGGTGTACCTCAACATTCTTGCATAAGCAGATAGTGAAGACTTGACAATTGTGGAATCAGTGCTACAATAATAAGCCTCCTAATTAAGTCCTAAGATACCTAAGACCAATAAAAAAGTACTGTGTGCTTGGATTAATCTTCCAATTAACAAGGAAACACAATTCATTTACTTATAATATTAAGGTCGTATAAATGAGTCTTAATAGTCTAGGAAACAACTCATAGGATCTTTCACCTTTTGAAAATATACAAGGAAAACAATTAGTATATTAACTCTCGTATCCCCAAGATATCCCTCCAAATTAAGTGCATTATGTTTAGGTCTTTTCCACTAAAGTTGGATGGCTCTAACTAGATGGACTTAGTAAATTATCAAATCAGTCATTACTTGTAAGTAGAGTTATTAAGTTGGTTAGATGTATGTGATTCTCTCTTTTTATCCCTTTTTTTTTGTGCGGCAGTGGACGAGATTAAAAGCACAAGGTAGAAACTTGAAAAAGTTAGCAAGAATTGCTTGTTTTTATTTCTATTTGTTTATTGTATCGAAAACCTTTTGAAAATATAGTTGATCATTGACAAATTCAGGATCAAAGAGACCAATCAAGCCAACAAAAAAATGATAATACTTAGGCATATACTCACTTTTTAATTTGACTCAATCAAAAGATATTATGTGTTTTTTGTTTTTAAAGCGCAAGAAAAATTAAACATGTCTATTATTTTTTTTAAAATAATATAACATGTGTTACAATATTATTGGGTCAAAATCAAAAGTGAGTACATTTGCAAGAATAATACTTAAGTGCTTACTATCAATCAAAAAATGCCAAGTGTTCTTTGTTTTATTGAAGCCATGCCTATTATTGTTCAAAATATTAAAACGTGTGTTAAAATATCATTAGATTAAAATAAAAATGTATGTATGTAGAATATTCATTAGTGGGAGTAGGATTCTCTCCTCTCCTATTCTCTTCCCTTTCCCTCCCCTTCTTTTACACATTGTTTTTTGTCTTATTGTCTTTATAAAAAAAATCAATATAAGATGTTAATATGGATTAACCGTGACCGTTCAAATAAAGGAGAGAGATTATAAGAGGAGAGAATTTCCCTCCTCATAAATGAGTGCCTATCCTATTTGCAATGATGCTCGAGTTGATGTGAGAGGTACTGACTTAGACTTTTAGTCCCACTTTTAGTTACCTGATAGTCCCAACGTTGGTTTTGCCTATTTGTCATTCTGTATCCTTAGTTGATGATCTCATTATCTCATATATAATATTCCGACTTGACCTTTTGATATGGGTAACCAAAAGCTTTGCCCTAATGATTTGGGCCTTTTGGCTGGTTGGATTGCAACGGTTAGAACCAAATATCTCCAAAGAGATAGTTGTTGACATGTTGTGGCTGGTTAATCTTGATGAATTATCTCCAAGTTGTATTGATTTGTCCTAATCTTGTTTTCTTCTTGGTAAATTAGTCCTCCTGCATTTCATGTGCATGTTTTTGGGGTATTTTATTCTAGCAGTTTTTCTGTTTGCATGCATGTTCAAAGTTGGTTGATTTCAGTCTCGGTTTTTAAATTATTTTTGTAAAAAAAAATTAAACCAGAAAAGAGCAGAGTAAATAACGATCTCGTACAAAACCGCATACAACATGCAAATACTAATTTATTGGGATTATTGCAAAAGTGTTTGCAAGTGCAACATGCAAGCACTATTGGTTTTATGTTGGATATAATTTTATTTTTATGTGAATAATTCATAAGTAATAATGAAACATACTAATTATAGTTTATCCCTTTATGTTGTCAAGTACCAAGGATGTGATTGCAAGGTACAAATCACATACTGGTGGGGAAAAATCGGATCAAATCACGCTTCACCAACTGCAGGTTATTCGGTTCAATATTAGTTTTTTTTTTTTTTCCCACTTTGCTCTAGAATTTATATTTTTAATGGTACAACAATTAATTGTGTCAAGTGAATGTAATATTTTCTTTGATCTGCACTTGGAGCATCGGAATATATTTTTACAGCATTACAAGTTAGACTTCTATATATGCATGCAGCAGGGTTGGCCTGTTGGACTAAATATGTGCAAGTACTTGGGGTTGAGTAATGACTCCCAAGTTATAGTTTTAACTTCCATTGAACATTCTAAGTTTTCTTGTGACAGATTACATTTTGTTTTCTTTCTTGTTTCTTTTTGAGCCTGATGTTTATAAGCTTTTCACGTGACAGAGTAGATTATCTAAATGATGATATAAATATATTTCCCATTTAATTAGTCGGAGAAAGAAAACACGATCAGGCTGAGTAAGGAACTTGAGGATAAGACCCGCAAGCTGAGGTAATTATAATTTATCGATTTGTTTGTAAGATATATGGTGGTTAATTAGGCTGGTATGATCGTTTGACGAGTCTGCTGAAACTGGTTTGGCATGCAAAAGGCAAATGAAGGGTGAGGACCTTCAAGACTTGGATCTGTATCAACTGAACAAGTTAGAAAAATTGGTGGAAGCAAGCGTTGGCCGTGTAATTAAAACTAAGGTATTACTTAAAACTGAGGCTTAATACATATTATTGTACAATGATCCGGAAGATTTATTACTTAATTAGTCATTGTTCAAATATTGTTCTTGGAAAGAATAAGACAAATATCTTAATTTTGTTCAAATAAGAAATTTGTTATTAACACTCCATAAAATAATACTGCACTTCCTGCTCTTAACTTTTTGCCCTATGCTTGAGTGAGCTATGACCGAGCTTAATCAAATAAATAGATTGACACATTGTGCGTCGTATACACCTTTTTGTTTAATCAAAGGAGTAATGCTAGGTAGACTGAATTTTATATTTAAATTTTCAAATTAAATGATGTGTCATTAATAAGAAATAAGCACGTTAATCAATACTTAAGTAAGTGATTTAGTTTACAATATTTAGTCTTTCTAACATTACCCTAATAAAAAAAATCAACAAGTTTCTAATCTGACTATTCTTTTGCAGGCGTATCTTTCAAATTTAGACTTTGGTCAAATTGAATGTAGACTTGACCTTTTTATTTCTTGGTTGTAAAGAATAGAGCTGAACCATGTATTTTCCGTACTTTAATTAGGTTATTTTACTAAAGAAATATTTTGGATTATATATGTATATATAGCAACATCTAATTTCAAATTTCCCGTTTATTTCAGGAAAAAAAGATTATGAGTGAGATTATGGCACTTACGAACAAGGTTTGTAATTAAATAGATGATTGTTGTCTGTGTCTATTTATGGAATAGCCACAAATATATACAAATAGTCCAGAATTTCCCGAAAAGATAAATAATAAACATTAATGAATTATTAATGAATTTTTGCTTTGTTGTCCTCTTCTATGCCCTGATTATACATGCAGGGAGCTGAGCTTATAGAAGCTAACAACCAGCTAAAGCAGAGGGTAAGAAACTACCACCATTTATATTTTTTCTTCTATTTTATTTAATGAAAGTAATAAAACTTAATTAAAAATTAAATTTGGGCGATCTTTTTCTTTGTTGTTTTTGCATGGCAGTTGGTGATGTTATCCGCTAGAGGAGATATCGAACCGGCGGCGATCATGGAGTTGGAAAACCTGAATAATGTTGGAGAAGAAGGCATGACATCTGAATCAGCCACAAATGTCACCGCATGCTCCAGCAGTGCTCTTTCTCTCGAAGATGACTGCTCCGACATCTTGTCTCTCAAACTGGGGTGAGCCGCTTGCAAATATATATGCTATTTGCTGTTGGCTTTTGCTTTGACTTTTGGCTTGTGCTTATTTGATGATACGACGAAGAATAAAGGTAGTAAAATACTAGGGAGCTGTGTAGATAAGGGATATTTTGCTGTCCACGCGGAGGGTTTGCTTGCTTATCATGGGTTGTTCTCTCAAGCTTATTCATCTCAGCATGATCTGGTCGAATTTTACACATTACCAATTTTAAAAATTTTAATTTACTTTTCTTTTAAGTTTACTTTTCTTTTAAGTAAAAAAAAGCCATTTAAGGAAGGTCTTAATGAAAGCTTGGGTTGAACATGGTCCATCTCCTTCGTGGCACAAGCTTGTTTTCAAAGATAGCAGTGGGGTTGCCACGCCTTCGTTGCCGTTGAGTTTTGATGTAGGTTTTTTTTTTTTGTTTTTAGCCTGTGATTAGCTCAAGTGCTCATGTGGGCTATGCTATTTTTTCCTTTCTCCTGTACCTCATGTTTCTTTGGGCCGTTTGGCTCCTTTCCTCAGCGTATCACAAATTCATGATGTTCGTTAAGTATAATTGTACCGCTATGATGCTTTCATTCTTCAACATCTTCAATGAAATTGCTAATCGGTTTTTGTTTTCGGTATTTTCAGGCTTCCTTAGTTTCCCTGGTTAAGAAGTGGAGACACAGATGGAGAGTTGCACTTCCTTATAATCTCTAAATAAAGTCGAGTTATTGTAACATACGAGTGATATGTGTGTCTTAACTCAAAAACAAATTGGAAGACATCTCTGTGGAAGTACTGTGACTGTGTGTTATATGTAAAACTATATTTGTATTCCATGCAAAGCATGACATTGATCTAGTTATGCAAATGCAGGCCTATGAATTTGGACTCTAATTCAGTTTTGTCTTGTCTTGTGGATTTGTTGGGGATGCCTAAAAGTTATAAGGTTTCGTAATTATGCTTAAATATTCATTTCTGCCTTAAAAGGGTGGGGACTTGGACCGAAAATCGAACCCCAAAAATTAAAAATTAAATAAAGGGGTCTTTTAATATGAGTAGAATTTTATGAGGCTGATTTGAAAGGAGTCCACTAGTGTTGCATCATCCTAGGTGGGGTCTACTAAGAGACTATATCTCCATGTCAATTATTTATGTCCATAAGTTTCCCATGAATTTCAACACTTACCACTGTATAGTTTTTTAAATGAATTTACCAAATTCCAACGATTTTTAGGGCGTTAAGTTTATACACGTATCTCCAAACCCTTATCTCATCGATTCCAATGATTTTGAAAGAAAAAAAATCTTTCTAATTCCTGCGTTGTATACTTCAGATTCAAATTATTAGATATTATATATATATATATATATATATATATATATATATATGATTCCTACAACAATCAATGCATGCATGAGTTTTGGTTTTAAATACGTGTGAATTAGGGTTTGTGGGTTTCTGTAGAACAGGTAGCTTATGTTCAATACTCATATTTTGTTGATTCTTAGTTGTTGTTGTTTATATTTAGGGGTGGAATGAAATTAAACTACCTATGTGAACTGAATTTTCCATCTATTTATGTACTTGAATGGGTGGAAAGTTGATGTTTTTCTTTGATTGTAACTGATTCGTTGTTGTCTACCTACATGTGTGGAATGAAAACAACAAATAAAAATGAAAAATTCAAGTACCTAGAAAATTAATAAAAAGGGATAGTTAATTTAAAGCAAAACTAATGAAAAGAGCTTGAAAACTTTGAGTTATAACGATAAGGACAAAATAAAGGGTAAAGTGAATAGTACCAGGTTTGACTTTTTAGTGTAAAAATGTGGTTTTTCATTAAAGTGAACAGTACCGTGGGTTTTTCGTTAAAACTCCCTTAATTTAATGCTGATATTAGGTAACTTATATTGTGGGCTTTCTTAATTTTATTTTTTCAATGTGTGTTTGAAATTTTTGTGGAATTTTTAAAGTTTATAACAACTAATGTAATTTATATTGTTCATGTATTTGTGTTGTGTAGAGTTGGCCAATTTGAATTCAAGTATCGCCTCTCTTACTCTTAATCCACAACCACAACAACAAGTTTCAAGGCAATCTCAAGCTTCTAATTCAGAAGGTTTATTGATTTCTCATCCATTAGTTTCACTTTCACAAGGTCCAAGGTCTTCCCAAGTATCGCCTTCTCAATCTCGTTCACAAGCTCAAAGACCTCCTCAACCTTCGAAAAGTAAATTTCCAAAAGGAAAGGGAAAGAGAGGGTTGAACGATGTAAAGTAGTGACTTAAAAATTGAAGCACCAAAACCTTTTTGTTGAACAGTATGAAACAATTTATTTTTTCGGGTTATACTACTAAAAGCCACAAGGCATTTTGATGTTGAAATTTGTTTAAACTTTAGTTTTAGAGCTTAACCTTTTCAATTGGGCTTTTCCTAAAGTAATGCCATAAGGCCCTTTGATGTTGAACTTTATTTGAAGTTGAATTTTAGCTTTGTGATCTTGAATTTCTTTTCAAATTTGGAAATGGTATGAAATTGAAACCAAAACCATTTGAAGTTGAACTGAACTGCAACTAAATGGTTCGGTTCTATTTCGGTTCAAGCTTCAAAATCGCATCGAACCACACATCAAAAGAATTCGATTTTGGTTTTGGTTTCAACCCAGAACCGCATCGAACCAAACTGTGCCAACCTCTAAAACAAATTTGAGTCTTATTTTGCACCCAAAAAGTTGATATTCAACCTCCCCCGAGAATTACATATGTGCTTCATTTTGCCTTGTTTTTCTCAACATCATCCAATATCAACCAATAGCATATGTGATAAGGTTATTATGGTTATCTTGACCATGTTGTCTATGTGTGGTCCTTTTTCATGACGCATAATTATTGAGTTCACATCTTTCCTGTTGCGAAAAAAGTTATTTTTAAGAATGTGATTATATAAACGTAAAAGTAGAACCTTATAGAATATAGAAGTTCTTATCCTATTGTGGCTAATTTTGAGCATGTTGTCAATAATTTGTTTGACTATCTCTTCAGTGTAGTCAAGAAGCCCAACTAGTTTATCATGGAGTATACTCAGCGCTTCCTTACTGAAAAAGCCAAGATTATCGATTATGACAAAACAGTCGCTTGGACAACTTTAAAGAGAGGACTGCCAATAGATCATCCACTCCGCGGAGACATTATCATGACTGTGGGCCATGATTTTCCAGGACCGGAGTAAGACGGATCCGAATATGCCAACCTTAGGAATTTGGTCATGGACTCAACAACCTCTATTAAGAGTTGACTAAATGGATCAGCGATGCCACCGTCATCATGTTCTGGAATCATTAGGTGAAGTTCATGTCCGTCGACTTCGCTAAGATAGACCATTCTTGTCCCGCAAGATTCGGGAACCCAATCCAGCAAGGAATCAGCAGGTTTCCTATAATCTTGGAGTTATTATAATCTAATGATTGGGGTGCACCGCAAGTAATCAAACTCTCGGAGGATGCAGTATCTACTTCCTAGATACCCTATGGGATTCTCTAGGTTTAATACGGACTCTACTATGCTAAAAGGTCATCTCCTCGACTAATATAAATACACCCTTCTAGGGTTCATCTCTGGTAATGCAACATCTGCATACTTATTCTCTTACCTACTACTTGAGTCTTAATATTGCTTACAACCTTGAGCGCATGGATGGAACTCTGATCACCAAGTGGTGGAACATCACCAAGCTCAGACAATACTATGCCTAACACGTCACCGTCTACGCGTATACAAGTCCCTGGAGAACTCATTTCTGTATCGCCTCACCATAGGTTATTCGTCAGAGAATGGTCCAATGAAAAATTTTTACATTGTACCATCTTTCTTGAACTACACCAGTAATTTGGTTCCCTTTTTCGAGAATATGTAGGCAATCCTTTTCGGATTCAATCACACCCCTTTGTCAACACAAGTCTTTTTTCAATAAAAGAATTCTCAAAGTTCTTTTTTTTTATTTTTTATTTTTTTTTAGAGTTATGATACCCACTTGTTCGTTCTTTTTTCTTTTGTGGGGTAGTGAAATACCTAAAAACCCAAATAACACAAAACTTTGAAACTTCGCGTATTGTTCAATTAGCAATTTGGGAGACTCGAAGCGTAACAAGTGTGGTTACGATTAGCGGGCAATGGGTACGGGGACATGGCACATAACCCCCTGATTTGGAACTCCAGTGCACCATCCAACTCTTGAAAAGATTATGCAACCTGAAGGTTGTGGGTTATGAGTTATAAAACTCAAACCTATGCTTTATGCATTCTAGGGAATGAACAAAAAGGTGATCCAAGAATAATCTAAAGGGTGGCTTTGAGTCCCAACCTTGCGTACGATCATTCTTATCCTAAACCAACGTACTAAGTCAAGTAAGTTCTGCAACACCATATATTAAGTAGGTCTGAATGAGGCATTTGGACTAGGAAATCCTCAAGAGGAATTTTATTCCAATAAAGCTCCAATACACAGAAGTGCCTTAGCCAAGCCAACTAAGTGTAGTCCAATCGGAAACACTCTGGTCCGATGCATAGGGTCTGACAAAAGGATTTGAAAAGTGTTTTCAATCCACATGCAGGTGACCAAGTCCCTGACGAACTTTTGTTTAAGATTCACTAGGGACAAACCAGCAATCAGGACTGAGAATGAAGCCCCTTCTTAGTTATAGGCATATCTAAATCCTCTAACCCAAAACAGGGCAAGGTCAACGAACAAGACAACATATTGAGAAAGGAACGCTTATTCGACTTTGAACTTTGGAGGTCATTCTGGGTAAGACTTATCACTTTTTCATCTTTCATCCGACAAATACATTATGACAAATATATGGTAAAAGGATTTTTCATGGGCATTAAACCCAGTGTCGGAGTAAGGTGGTACTCCAATAATCGCAGTGGCAATCTTCATGGATACCAAGTTAGAGAGGTAACATTTTTCCGAATCAATGTTACCTAGGGGGCTTTTGAGCTCTGTCTGGGGCCTACAAGCTCGCTCATATTCTATTATATTACTTATTACTTTGAAGTTAAATTACTTTGAAGAAATTTGTTGGATTACCAGATTATTCCACGATTGGGAAGCAAGGGATGGAAAAATTTCCAACATTTTAATCAAATAGGATAAATGACATGAATAAAATTGCAAGTGTTTATAACATGTATATACATGTTTGTTATAAAGTCTCATGAACAGGGCAAAAAAGATATAATTACTTGGGGGAGACAAGTATTTACCACTAACATGCAAATTTTCATATGGAAGCTATAAAACAGATTTGACCAGGACCATTAACTCTGATGAAGTTTAGTCGTCGTCAGAAAACTCCAATGAAGTTCAGTCGTTGACAAAGACAAATATGGCTAAGGTTCAAAGAGAGAACTGTGTTTGGAATGTAAGGCATGAAATAGAAAAAGAGGTTTCATGATGAAAACTAAAGGCTAAGCTGGAGGAAAAACCACGGTTACATTGGAGCTATTTAAAGGCAATGTGCCAAAAGATGTCACCATTGAATCTGAAAAGCTTCGCCCATAAATTCATGTGTTCGAAGAACAAAGATTGCTCAGTGATATATAGGGCTGCTCCTTATTAAATATGTGCACAAGTAACATGATTTTTACACCATTGATGCCTCTCCTTCTCAATATTCAAGATCGCACAACTGAATTTGTAACGTTAAAAGTTCACAGAAACGAAGTTGAGACTCCATGCTCTGAAGGAAGAAAACGGTACGTATTCTGGCTTATTCTGAAAGGCTTGGTCTCTAGGTAACTACCCATTTTTAAGGGACCAAGTCATTTTTTATGCCTAGATAGAGACAATTATGAACCATAATTTTCTAGAGTCGGAGTAAGACAGATCAGAATACGCCTACCTTAGAAGTCTGATGACGGACTCAATAGCCTCCATTGCAAAGTTGGCTAAACAGATCAGCGATGCCACCATCATCCTGTTCCGGATTTAGTGGGCGAAGTCTGTCGACCTCGCTGAGATATACCATTTTTGTTCCGCAAGATTCAGGAACCTAATCCAGCAAGGAATCAACGGGTATTCTATAATCTTGGAGCCCTTACAATCTAAGAATTGGCATGTGCTGCAAATAATCATAGTCTTAAGATAATGCAATATCTACTTCCTAGATATCCTTTGGGATTCTTTCGGTTTAATACGGATTCTACCGTCCTAAAAGCTCGTCTCTTCCACTAGTATAAATAGACCCTATTAGGGTTTTTATCTGGTAACGCAATATCTGTATACTTGTTATCTTGCCTATTGCTTGAGTTTAATATTGCTTACTAACTTGACCGTCGAAGGACCTTTGACCGGTTCATCCCCTCCCAGTCCTAGGCTTACTTGCGGCTGTTTGTTCTTTTACAGGTTAACAAGTTTGGGTATAAATTCTACCGATCACTCTTGAAGATGCAGAGAACCTCACCATTCAGCAAGATTAAATCAAAGCTTTTTTTTCGGACGAATAAATTCACTAACATTTTAGATCAAAAGCGTCCTATTACCTAACTGTTCTCTAAATACATCCCCCACATACCTCATATGGACAGACCATTCAAGTCAAATAACTATCAAAATACTAGCAAAAAGAGCATTGGTGGCCTCACGACTTTCAGTCTTCAACAAGGCTTCTTGTGACACATTTATCCCCTTCAACTGGAGGTGTAAGCCGCAGCCTTTTTGCAGCACGTTGCTCTAGCGACTCGGGCATCAGACCATCGTCAGGCGTTGGTCCATCGGAAATTTGAACATCATCATCACATGAGACTGTCCTGTTGTCTACCATATCGGAGTCTTGATCCATTTGTACATCAGGATTTTCTTGGCACGAGGGAATTGGAGCCACTTCCTGCACCGTACTGTGGTGTTCAGAAGCTCCATTTCTGTTGCCATCTTGCACTTTATCATGGTTCTGAAAGCCTCCATTTTCGTTGCCATCCTGCACCTCATCATGGTCTTGAGAAGCTCCATTTTCGTAGCCATCAAGCACCTTATCATGGTCTTGAGAGCCTCCAATTTCATTGCCATCCTGCACCTTATCATGGTCCTGAGAAGCTCCATTTACGTTGACATCATGCACCTTATCATGGTCTTGAAAACCAGCAGTTTTGTTGCCATGATGCAATCTATCATGGTCTTGAGAACCTCTATTTTCGTTGGCATCCAGCACTATATCATGGTCTTGGGAAACTTCATTTTTGCTATCATGCACCTTACCATGGTCTTCAGAACCTCCATTTTTGTTGCCATCATGCACCTTACAATGGTCTTGACAACTTCCATTGCCATCATGGAAAGCATCATGGTCTTGAGAATCTCCATTTTCATTCCCGTCATGCACATGATCTTGAGAACCTTCTAATTGTATAACGGAAGCATCCTGCATCTCGCTTGGAGCAGAAACAAGGACATCTATTAAACATGTGACATTTTCCACAGAATGAGAATGGCTTACATCCATTTCTTCTTTCTGACTCGAACCCAAACCTTCCCCAACTGGATGGTTCTCAATGACCGCTATATATTCAGATTGGTCAGAGACACACATTGATAGTTTAGGGGATGAATCAGTGTTTCCATTTTCCGCTTGCGCCAAGTTAAAGTCAGTCTCAACGCCATAAGCTCTTGATGTATGCTCAATGTCACAAGTTTGAGATGTAATTCCAGTTATTTGCTGAAAACCAGAGTCTCCTGTAGGCAAAAAAGCAAACTGCTCTCCAGTTTTGGTGTCGTCCTGTAATGAAACAAATGGTAAGTGCAAGAATTGTACTCTCTTAAACAAAACTATGTAGAATGATCCATTTATAATACATTTTTTGTCCTATATAGTTCTCAGCCCATAAAGGAACCCCAAAATAAAATAAAAAAAGTGTACCAGCCTGCATCACAGGTCTACATAAATCTGCGACTTTTGAATAATGATAGAAATGATTCTCAAAGCATTTACTGGTTAAAAGAAAATTAAAACCCAAATTAAAATGAGAGATTGAATTGAAAATCTGTGAGTAATGGTTTTTGAACTTGTCACAACGTGGACCAATAGTCCATTTGGGTAACTCCATTAGAACTTCCCTACCTCAAGACTTTAAATGTTTAGTTTGAAGGGAAATTTTAACGAAGTTATCCAAAAGGACCATTGCTCCACATTGTAACATGTTTATGGACAAATACTAACAGATTTTTAGTTTGGGGACCAAAGCTCCAATTAGGTCAAATGTAAGGGACCAATACTCCAATTTCTCTTTTAAAAAAAAAAGGACGATCATTTAAAAGTAATTTTTAAGCAAAACGTAAAAACAGAACCTATAACATGGCCTTTCCAATACCTCTCTCCCAAACACACACATGAACTAAAAAGCAACACCCAAAAGAACTCCAAAACAGCGCAAAAGCCAACATTAATCATGCTGATGCTTTTCAATCCCAACTATCTAATAGTAAGAACGAATATTGTTCCCAACAGAACAAGAATAAATAATGTTACCTCCATCAGTGATATAGCTCCATTAAGACGGTAAAAAGATGATTTTTGGTCAAATGATTGATATTCTCCAAAGAGTGAGCCGGGAGTGGCTCCTGGCTCTAAAAGCTCCTGGAGAACCAAGCCTGCATCATTAACACACTCAGAACTCCTTAGAGAAGATGAGGATAATAGAGTAATTTCAATTCCCTGGCCTGCTTGAGAACTTGACATATTTTCTTGGCAAGCTACAGCAGGACCACATCTTCCTGAAAAAGACTGCACACCAGTTTCATGCTTGTTACATTCTGGAAACTTAGCCTGGTCTTCATCACTGGAAGCTGCTGAAGAGACTCCCCGACAACGATCTTCAAGTAGCTCAAAAATTAACCTTTGAATAAGGGTACGCTTGAGAGATGCCTCGGATGGAAGAAACCAATTTGCATTAAGCTGGCAACAGAAATTGTGATTATGCATAACAAAAATTTGAAACATAAAGCTTGCAATTAAATTACAGGAGGATCATAATTAAAAGGCAACAAGAAATAACGGGGAAAAGGTACGAGTTTTATGCACAGAAACCCCATGTAAAGTCCTAACATTTGTATCTAAAATCTGATTCTGTCCCAATTCATTGTTAGGCAACAGAACTGAAAGACTTTCTATTTGAGAATAAGAAAATCGTAGAATCTTCAGATGTGAAGCATGCCAGAAACTGTAAATCAACATACTAACATAGAAGCTGGGAACATGCAGAAGTATTCTAACACTTCGCATTAAGGACATTTGAGAATTCAAATATCCAATAAGTAATTGTTGATATGTTTTGACTTTTCATCCATCAATTAATAGGAAAACATGCAATGCTTAAAGTATGATATCTTAGTTGGGGTTTCATGCAGCAGTTAATAGAAAGCAATGTTTTAAAAAACTAGCATTGAGACCAGCCAAAGCGATTTCATGGGTGGGGTTATCAAGAAAACGCCTCTGCCCAGTGGGAGTGGGTTATAGACTATCCTAGGCGCCACCTGGGAGTTTGAATTTTTTATTTTTTTTAAAAGCCCAAACCCAAAACGACGTCATTTTGGGCAGGTTTTTTTATAAAATTCATGCTAATTTTATGTTTCATAGTTTCTATTAGTTCATTATGACTTTATGGTGTGAATTAGAGAAATAATAATAATAATAGTCAAATATTTGATTGCTTGCCATGCTTGCTTGATTGTTTTACAAAGTATTATATTTTATATATAGGAAGTATTATAATAATTTTAGGTAACGTGAGGCGATAGCCTCACGCCTATCGCCTAGGCAAGGCTATCCATGAAATGCCTTGGCTTCGCCCCTTCGCCTTTGCCGTTTAAAACATTGAGAGAAAGTAAGTGCTCTCTGTTAAACCATGAGATTTACATCCAAAGGCCTTGAATGTGCTATGTTTCCTCTTAAATTGCTTGGTGATTGGACACTCCTCCATATATATGTTACAAAGTAATAATACAAACGAACAAGAGAAGAACAATATTTGATTTTCACCTCAATGGCTTCAAACAAGCATTCACAAGCATCACCCTAATTTATAAACACTGTAATTATGTTTTCAATAAGAAAAAACAAAGTATGAACACAACCAGGTGGTGGGCAGTACAATTTAAAAATTAAACTGCGTATCAGGTATACAAAATTCACATGCCACATCAAGGATTTCAACAAAGTAAACGGTAGAATTTAGAAGACTTAGTGAAACTAAGCAAAAACAAAAGACAAAGTAGACCACTTACAAAGTTGGAAAACTTGGTTATTTTGAAAGGGCTGAAATGAACAGGAGCTTCTGCCAAAAAGAGCTCCAAATAGTGGAGTAAAAACAGGCCACAATCGAACGAATTTTCCTGTTGCGGTAGCTAATAAGAACATGAACCAGTGTCAGAAGTTCTAACATTTTACCATCAGGAAAAACTATTCAACACTTCTTTATCTAAAACCACAAAAAAAATGAGGGAGCGAAAGATAAAACTTTACAGTGACAAAAATATGTCATTTAATTGTACAAAGAGAGCATATATCTATTGCAGGAGCCCAAAGACAGAATGATCACAAATGAAGATGCACATGTGCAAGCTATTCCATTCATCTGATATATATTTATAAAAGATTTAGGCCAAAAGGGAAAGAACATTTTAGTAGTGTTTATTGTTACAAAACAATCAATTTGCCATACCGCATCTACAACTTAACCTATAATGACTTAGTGCATATACTTGAATACCAGACTATCATACTAATTCGACCCCATAAAAATGAAAGACAATCTTAATATCCACAAATTTCTTTGTATATTCTTCTTTTTATATTAAAAAAAAGGTGGTTTCAAGATAGTAATGCCCTTCACTTAGAAAACAACTTACATGGAACCGCCACCTGGCATCCTGTGCCAATGAAGCAAGGACATTTGGACAAAAAATTTACCCAAGCAGTAGCAGTTTTTATTAAGACAAGAACGGTAGCATTTATATATGATACTTCAAATTATCTCTACCCCACAATGTCCTATGAAATCATTCTTCCACGTGGCCTATGAAATCACAAGGGTAGTAAGCATACACAACAATATGGTCATAAGAATACAATATGCCCATATAATACAGATTCTTTATTGTTTCCCCTCTCTAAAACTGTTACATACGACTGGAGCAATACCTCAAGTGAGACAAATCGCAGGTTGTGAAACTTTGATGAAATTTCTTCAGATGTCTCCTTTTTCCTTTCTTTCCACTCTTCCCACAGATAACTATCATTTCAAGATCAAACTTTGATGTCACAATTTAGAATATCTAAGTTCTGAAGTTGTATTAAAGAGTGTATATGCCATTCAAATCCCCCAAGTACTGAGTACCCTATTCCAGGATCAAACCATCAAACACAAACATAAAATATCCCACATTATCCCATAAAAATAGAAAAATATGTCTACTGACTTGAGAATTGTCCAAGTGTCTCCTTCCCCCTCCCAAAAAAAAGAAACTTCAACCTAACCTAATGCTTGTATTAATATCCAATGGTTATATCGCAATAGCCTGACTGTTACTAATATCATCAAGTTTTCATAAGAATATCAAGAGTCGAGCATGAGCGATTAGAAGTACTAAAAAAATTAACTGTAATAGCTAATAGATACCTTTGAATTAGATTTTTCAGACCCGTATGACTTCCTTTGATAGAATCCATGTGTAAAATACAAGGTACTTTAAGTGAATTTCCTGATTCTCCATCTGAACATGGAAAAAGTATATAAATGGCAGGATGAAGAAGAGATGAGATGCACATTGCGCAATCAAAGAGAAACTTACCATTATGTTTAGGCACTTCACCAAGATGGCATATGACTATTAGGCTCCAGTGTAGACTGACAATTAAAGCACAAAAGCTACGTATCAGCACCCCAGTAAATTGAGCTTATTACAAAGGCAAAAAGTTTGGTCAAAGGATCATACTTGAAGTTTATAGGAATGAAGATGTAATCCCTTTCAAATAAATCCACTTTCCTCGTCCATTTACGAACTCGTTGAAAAGCAGCTCTGCCATCGGAAACACTGGATGGATCTTTGTCCAGGTCAGCCAGCTTCCGAAAGAAAAAACTATTGAAAAAGTGGAACCTATGCCTTTTCTCAGGCTGAATCTGATTCTTCAGATACCTGTCAATAGAGTATATTTTAAAAGGTGAATTATAAAATTTTCAAAACATACAATCACATTATAATTCTAAGTGCTAATAAAGGCAACAGCAATTAGCATTAGCCTTGTCGGAGGTTAGCATCATCTTTTGGTAATTAACAAATATTATTTATTACATTTTCAAACGCTGTTTCAAACTTCAAAGGATTAGTATTTCAATGATCTTAAATCATTACATGATGGACTCTAATTATCATGTCTTTAAATTCATTAACAGTTCATAAATTGAAGAATCATCAAAATTAACAGTTTCTCAACGCTTTCATCTACGATTTCGGTGATTATATATCAACTTAGTTGAAATATATTATTTATTTATATACTCAGGTAAAAAAAGTTCTAGCAATTTAAAAGTTCCTTAAACACAAGCCCAAGGTTTTCGTTGAGGATAGCGAGGATATTGATGATAGAGAAGATTGATCCAGTGTGGGACTCACCAGATGAAAGAATGACTACGTAAAGATAAATTTGGGAAATTACGCGCCAGTTTGATAACCATTTCGTTTTTTGTTTATAGGATTCATATTTTCTTCATAAAGATAGAGGAAATCTCTATGGAAGAACGAGGAATAAAGAAGGGTGGATGAAGGGTGGAGGAAAAAGTAAGTAGCAATAATTAGAAAAGAAAACCTACTAAAAATTGTTTTCAGTTTTCGGTTTTTGATTTTCACTTTGTTTACTTTGTTCCACTTTTTTCCAACCATACTTCCTCCAGCTTTGCTCTTACCTTTTTTTCCCCTGTATTTCACCTATATTCATAGCAAATAAAAAAAGAAAACTAAAACCTGAAAATAAAAAGGTTATCAAACGGGCCAAGTTGCTCAACTTTGTAAAACTAAGTTGCTCTACTTGCTGACCCCTAACAACAAAATGATTATTAGTATGTGATTATTGGTACTTTTTTATATTAAGGTATGCAAGAGTCACTTGAACACATATAAATACGAAGTTAGCTTTATTTATTAGTAAAATCATGAATTTATCAGTAGTTATATTTTCCCTTTTGAATGATTAAGAAGAACTAAGCATTTAAAAAAAAATCTACACAAAACAATGTACTTTAATGAACACACTTGGTTCTCATATCTCCTGTTTGAGACCAAGGAAAGGGATGTTACCTCCCAACATTTTTAATTTCTTTTTACCTTAACTCTTATTAATAAAACTGACAAAACCAAGTCCCAGACAATGATAGCCGTGCATAATGGAACTAAGTATTTAGAATCCCAAATCATGCAAGTCTTTAATATAAAGATTATAAATTATGCATCATGCAAGTCTTTAATATAAAGATTATAAATTATGCATGTGAGGTTATCCACGCAAGCTTACTTGATATAGAAGTCAATAATTGTATCATTAATAAATGTATCTGGCTGTAAGAGATCAACATCTCTCTTGCTGATGGAAACAGCATCTGAGTCCCCTTTCGGATATACAACATCTTCAAAAGGCTCATCAAAACTGTATAGCATCTCAAATATGTTTAGAAAACATCATAAAACAACACCGAGAAAGAAATAGAAACTGAACTGTAAACCAAATCAATCATGTTCATTTTCATAGAACCAAACAAGTATTCTACCATTTGGTATATTACTAAGCAACATAAACACAAACAGTTTCGACCAGAATCCAACTCCATAAATACTTAATGGTTTTACAGGCAATAACAAAGGGACCACATAAATTGATTATGCGTCTCTTTAAATTGATCCTTCTTCCTTTTGTTGTATGAGTTAAAGAGAAATGGAAAAACTAAATGACTGTTTAGCCGATGATGGATTTTGGGCCACGGGTATGAGTTAAGCGAAAAAAGCATACATCCACATTACATACAGAAATAATTTATTAATTCTTTACTTTTGAAAAACAAATCCCATAAATTCAAAGTGATCAAGAAAGCCTTACAAATGGATTATGTGATACCGAGGAACAAAGAGTTCAAAATTTATCCAATCCTCACCATTTAAGAGAAAAAAGAAAAGAAAAAAAATACTAGAAAGCATAACAACTGTAAACAACTAAAGAACTCAAAATGACAGAACAAAGAATCTGAAAACAAAGAAAGGAAAAGGAGGGTTAAGGAAACATCATTTAACTACTAATAATACAGAAAGCAATATAATTTGTGTCATCATAGTTACAGAGAAAAGGAACTAGGACCACTTTAACTCACTTCGGAAAATGATGCCTCTGCCCGATTGAATCGTCCTCATCTGTTTCCATGCCCATGCTACTTGTATCAAAATGGGAAAAAATACAAATTTAAGATTGTGCGGTACTACTGAAGTAAAATGAATTGATACAACAATACATCATACACAGAACTGGTACATATTTACAGTTGTGGCAAATAATTCACCAAGGAAAAATACATTGTGAATCCAAACAATTACCTTGCATTTCTAAGCTAGATATATGTGAATGAACAAACAAAAATTTTACAAAAATGTACGGTTGAACCATTCCTTTTTTATTCTTTTCAAAAGTATGGTCGAACCATTCTAATTTGCAAACCACTAAAAACACACGCAATACTTATCACCACAGCAGTACATCATCCCTGTAAAGAGGGAAAATGACTGGACACTATGCCCGGCCCACAGTAACACAGCAGCATGGTTGAACAGATAATGTATAAATTAAATGCATACAAACTCAGCACTAATATAAATAGAGAACATAGCTCTAAACCAAGAGCCTTAAAACTAATAGATTTAATGTTTACTGGGTTTTTCCAGCACCAATTCTTATAATAAAAACGCAAGCTGGATGGTTCACTTCACACTATTACTTAGAAGTCCTAAATTCACGAGTGGACATCAAATGTCTCTCACAGCAATCCCTTTTGCTACTGAACTATGTATCCCCTTAAATCTGTTATTGTAATCCCCCAAAATGCCATTTAGTTCATTTCATCCTAACACTAAGCCTTTGAAAACACAAAAAAGGAATTTATGATCTTGATGAGATTGAATTTCATTGCACTGACAAAGCGTAATTCTTAAATCAGATTACATTGACCATTTCTTGGATATTGTTTCAGATAAGTAGTCTCTAATTTGTGTATGTTTGTGGCTATACTTTTGTCAATGTTGATACAAATGAGAGTAAAGAGAAAATATGGAAATTTAAATCAAGTTAAGACTATAAAAAGCATATCCAACGTATTAAATTACAGTAATCAAACATCATGTGCAGAACTGAAAGCCTGAAACTAGGATTCCTAAACACATAATATCCTAGTCTATCTGAAGTAATGAAAGCATAGTGTCCAATGCTGTTCCTTTTATAAAATTATCAAATATTGCCTTTCTACACAAAAAGAAAAAGGAATTACCAAAAAGAAACATGTTGTCATTTCATTTCCAACATTCAACACAAATACAATTACAGTCATACACCACGTAATTAGATAGAAAAAGAAGCAGTATTATTAAGAGTATAGGCCATCAAATAATACAGCTACTTGGCATAAAGCTTTGAACATCAAGAAATACAAATTACATTTTGTATTAACCAATGAAACATAAACAAACTTACTCATGCAAAACCCATGAATTGATATATTTTGCATTCAAAGACATTATCCTTTGCTGTTGCTCGAACCAGTTGGGTTCAACAATTGCAATCTTCAACTCTTCAGTGCCTAGGAGAAGTTTAGGTAGCAGATAATGCCAGAAAAAAAAAAAGAGAGAAGCCACACTCAGCTTAAGAGTTTCAAGTCCCAAAAGGACAATAAAACTAGTTGGGACAGAATTTAACCCACACACTGTTCAAAAAAAGGATTAAAAATCTAGAACTTTATTTTCTTTTCTGAATTACAAAGAAGCACATATTCTCATATGACACATACTACTTGCTAAAAGTAATCTGCAGTGCTGAAAGATGCCTCATTAATAATTGGATTACAAAGTACTAGTCTATCTTACTTATAACACTTGGGTCACAAATATTTTCCAGTCACATATATGACTACATAGAGTGTCCTCGCCATAAGACTTTCTATATAATGTAAACACAACATTTAACCTGAAACCCTCTTTATCAGTGTCCTAGCTTCATAGCTCAAACATCATAGAATGAGATCTGAGAGCTTGCATAGAACCAGAGTGAAAATTGACCAAACTTTTTCAGAAGGATCACATTAGTTTTGACAAGTGAACAGCAAGTTAAGGTGGAATTTCAAGAAAGAGAAGTCTCCCAAAATACACTTGCAGCACCAATCTCACTAAATGAATGCAAAAACCAACAAAAAGAAAAGAGCTTGTTAGTAAAAGTGCACTGACCAGAAGTATTGGGTGCACTATCATCTTCCGCGGCATCCTTTGATACAACACGAAGTTTTATCATGACAAATTCAACCTGAAAGCAGTATAATAAACTGTACATATTCAATACCAAGTATATATAGTAATTGGTGACATCCAATAGGAGAGTTTCAGGACTCACTTTTTTAAACCACTGACACTCTACATCAATGAGATCACCGACTTCCCATTCAAAACTAAAGGTTCCAGGGCGTTCGGATGTTGAACCACTGATTTTGATGCAACCGGGAGAAAAGGTTAACTGAGGTTCTGTACAATAACTATCCCGATATATAACATAATCAGGATAAAGAACAACCGTCATATTTATATTATCCTGCAGATTATGCAACAGTATAAAAGTCACAATTAAAAACCTTCAAAAAGTGGATTAACAAATATTAAAAAATCTGCACCATAAAATAAAAATGGTATAGAAAACTTATTTAGAAGGTAAGTAACATTATATTAGCTTATTTATTTTGCTGCATTACACTTATTCAAAGAATAGATAGTCTCCCTCACCGAAAGATGCCCTGATGGTGCATACTTCTGGGTTACCTTACACATCCCTTTAATAGCCCTCCAAATATTCTTTGTATTTGTGACATGAAACAAAAAAGTACCCAATACTCACCTAAACTACCCATTACACTACTCAGAATATGAATATCCCACAAACAACCCCACTTTCTTTCTTGACATTATTTTGTTTAACCATCAACATGCACTTTCACTTCTTTATTTTTTCTGTTTTTGTAACCCCAAATACGTAGTTATGCAAGGAGCAATCTCACATGTATTGGACGGCTAATAAAAGAGAAAAGAGATTACCATTTCCAAATCACCAGAGCAATGATACGGTTTATATGTACCCAAAGAATCTGAAAGTGAACAACAAATAATAGTAAGAACACCAAGATGCATGACAGAAATGACTAATGAAAGCACAAACTAAAGATTAGCAGTCCTCCAATTAACAAGGAAATACCGTCATCCTCTTCAATTTCAGAAGCAGGACTTGATGGAGAGTCACTCGTGCTTTCATCAGCATCTAAAATCACATTAATTGGGTCATTCTGAAAAGACAAAAAAAACACACAAAAAAAATTCAGAAAGCATAATTTTGATAGTTAATCTCTCCATTAAGTATATACTTCAGCAGGTTTATGACAGTTGACGTACACTGGACGGAGACACCGCAAGGGCAGAGTGTAACTGGCTTTTCCATAATGATGATGACATAGCATTTGAACCTCTTCTCTCTGGCTCAGAAACAGGACTTTTGGATCCATGACTATCTAATTTGGAATCAGAGTGTTGTTCATGACTCAAACATTTGAATTGTGGTGCAGCATCCAATTCCATATACTCTATCTTGGTAGCAAGGCTCTCTTCAATTGTTCCCACGGGGGAATATGAAATAGCATTATCGCAACAATGATCTTGGTCAACTGAATCAACATCTACACAAGGTATGCTGCTGATATCTTTTGATTCAAGTTTGGCTCCCTGCGCAACTAGAAACATATTTAGATGAATTAGTATCCTTTATAGCTGACACTGATGATACACATAAACCATTTTCATTTTTCAGCTAACAGTGAAAAAGAAATATAAACACCAACAACAACATATCAACAAGACTCAGGGCAACATCTTGCTACTAACAACCACATTGTTCATGAAAGGGTGCAAAAGGGAGATATAAATGTGCAGTACATTCCAACTGATGACAAGTTGCAGAGATTCTGACAAAAGAGGTTCATAGTCCTGTATTTTTTAAACACTGTTCCAATCTCAAACTGGGATTCTGCAGTTGAGATTGAGGGGGAGTGTTGACAGATGTCAGAAAATTAGTGGCTGGATTAGTACATCAACCAAAACCGGAATAACCAACACGTAAATCAGCATTTTTACAAAAAGGTGCGAAACCATTGTAAACAGGGGATTGGAATGCAGATTTGACATACAAACGGGACCTGACAACAATGTTACATATTTACCAGATTATGCAAATACGGAACTGTAAGTAGCCTACTGCATACAAAGTGATTATTAATGGTCAAAGGTTACCATATATAAAACTAGGATTGCTGGAAGATCCGTCTGTAAATACCTAGTTCTTTCAAACATATATCCAACTCCGCCAAAAAATCTCTACCTCTTTCTACGATATGATCAACCTCAATTTACAGATTAGACAATGCAGTTAACTCAGAAATCAACCGCCATATTATTAAAATTTTCAACATACAAAGATAATTTTTAGTATGAGACAGTAAACAGATCCCACAGTTTAGTACAAATTTGTTATAAAAACAATAAACCTGAAGAACAATTAACCAGCAACTCAAAAAAACTACTTAATCCTACAGGAACGATTAGCTTATCGATAAAGATCAACTCCAAACGGGCCAAATTTCCATCATAGCTCAAAGCTAACGTAGTAACAATTTCCCAACGATCGATTATCATAGCAGCAAGTGCCAAAGTTGTAATTCGAAGCATTAACATAAAAATTCAGACAAAATTATTGAACTTTTATTCATTTCACACCAGATTATTTTCCCACGGATTCTCGGCAACCAAACACAGAAGTCTAGCTTACTAATTTTAGACATTGCGGAAAGCAAACGTACCATTCTGGAGAAAATCGTACTTGAAATTCGGATTCGTATCGAGGCTAGGGTTTTTTAACTTGCCAAAATATTTCCCCTGGACCGATTCCGAGTGGTCGTCCTCCTCGCTGAAGTCGAAGACTTCGAGACCGCTAGTCTTCATCGCGAAGGTAACGGGTTTGGAGTGGAAACTCGGGCGAGTCAAAAATTGACTCGGTGAGTGAGCACAGGGGGTTGCGAAACTCGGTCAAATCGGAGAGAGAAAGCAATGTGAGAGAGCTGAAGACGAGGGGTTTTGTCGTTGCTTTAAATTTGTAGGTAACCAGCCAATCAGAGACAACTTCCTTCTCTTTTCATTTTTCTTTTACAATTTTCTATATTTTTTAGAAAAAAAGTAAATAAAATGTATTTGGGTTGGTGAGTGATTAAAAGTAAGGACGTTTTGATACATGCGGCTCATTTTTAAATATTATAGACTAAACATCTATTATTTTTGTAAATTTGATTAAACATTTTTCTTACAATTTTGGTACTTTAATTTTATTTCATTAGAAGTCTATTCACGTTTGTCACATCCCGGCCCGGGGCGGATCACTTCCTAGGTCCGCTCCACCACCGTAGCACGATATTGTCCGTTTTGGGCTTACCATTCCCTCACGGTTTTGTTTTTGGGAACTCACGAGCAACTTCCCAGTGGGTCACCCATCATGGGATTGCTCAAGCCCCCTTCTCGCTTAACTTCGGAGTTCCTACGGAACCCAAAGCCAGTGAGCTCCCAAAAGGCATCGTGCTAGGTAGAGATGAGAATATACATTTAAGGATCACTCCCCTGGGCGATGTGGGATATTACAATCCACCCCCTTTAGGGGCCCGACGTCCTCGTCGGCACACCACGACCAGGGTTAGGCTCTGATACCAAATTGTCACATCCCGGCCCGGGACGGATCACTTCCCCGGCCCGCTCCACCACCGTAGCACGATATTGTCCGCTTTGGGCTTACCATTCCCTCACGGTTTTGTTTTTGGGAACTCACGAGCAACTTCCCAGTGGGTCACCCATCATGGGATTGCTCAAGCCCCCTTCTCGCTTAACTTCGGAGTTCCTACGGAACCCGAAGCCAGTGAGCTCCCAAAAGGCCTCGTGCTAGGTAGGGATAAGAATATACATTTAAGGATCACTCCCCTGGGCGATGTGGGATATTACAACGTTAGTATTCCTTTTTTTCCTCCCATTTTTATGCATCTCTTATTATGATGATTTAAGAATTTTTTTTTTATTAAAATATTTATTTTAGTAAATCAAATAGAATGTAACAAAACTCGTTATTAGGTACGTTTGGTTATAATGGTACATTTAGCTACTTGGTACATTTGAATTTTGGTCCATTTGGCTTCTTGATACATTTGAATTTTTGGTACGTTTGTTTTCAAAACATAAGTTTTATTACCTTTTGTCCTAATAATGAGGAATTACTTTAATTAATTATTATTTTTTATAGAAAGAGTCGCTAACAATGTAAAAGTTTAAATTACTTTAATTATTTTTTTTTTTATAGAAAGATTCATTAATTAACTGACAATAGCCTTTTTGTTAATTCAAAATTATATGATTTATTGTTATTATTTGGTATTATCTACAATAATAAGGATTTATCTCTGATCAACTAAAAGTTATTCCAAAGACTTATCTACCAAAAAAAACAAGACTATAGCATTGTGTATGAATCAAACATATTTTAAAACTTTCCAAAAGGATGAATATTCATTTGAATATAGTTTATAATTGGGTACGTTTTAATTCAGGGTTGGTACATTTTCATTTGACGTTGGTACGTTTTCATTTAATGTTGATACGTTTCCATTTGGCGTGGGTGTACATTTAAATTCGAAAAGTTTAAATTTTTAGATTTAAATATAGTTGGAATTATTTAAAATATATAGCAGATATTTAAATATAAATTAATTTCAATTAATCTGAAGTAGTTCAAGTCTAAGTATCTTGATCAAATGTTTCAAAAGCTTAATCAAAAACTCAAAAAACATAAATGTTTAGTCTACAGAAGTCTAAAATGAGGCATCTAATTCTAATTTTCTCTTAAAAGTATATTTAGTCTTATAGGGTTTTTATCATAAATAGTCTTTGAAATTAACCCACTCAAGCAATGACACATCCCGACCAAAATCAATGTGTGTTGGCCGTAATGTGAGGGTGACGTAGCCATGTGCACGGTGCAGAAGCAATAATAATAAAAGTACGAATAAATAAAAACCAAACTACTAAATAAGCTAGTTAAAATAACACACTAGTGTGAGACTAAGTATGATAAACAAAATCAGAGCACAAAAAGCCTAAGTGCAGTCTAGAAGAACGAATACTAATTACACAACACCCAAAGGTGATCCTACATTTGTGATGTTCTGTTAGAACCACTATCAAGTCCTCATGAACCACCAAAGCGTTTTTAACTAGAACCTGGAGGGGTGCAAAACAGAAAGTGTGAGTGGGTAAAAACAAAGCTTTTCAAAATCATTTCATACTCAAAAGTTCTAATCCCTCTCTGTAAAACCTGTATAATTTCCCAGAAAAATAGAATATATAAATATATCACAACCATGCTCAGAGTAGCAACATTCACAAATATGTATGTATGTAAGCCATGTCAACTAACTCAGCATATGATGTAAGTAACCCAGGTAATGTCAATCAATGCAGAATATAAGTCAGCCGGACTCACCTAACATGACCTGTACACCTGAATATAAAGCTCAAATCCACAACTCAATCACTACACCTGCACACGAGTTGGAACCACCTAAAGTGGTCTGTACAACAGGATTGAGTATAAATAAGTACGCTCAAGTGCTACAATCACGTGAAGACTATGCGAATAATCGTGAGTCACCTACGAGTCGGAACCACCTAAAGTGGTCTATACGACAGGACTGTGCACCTAACTTGGATCCAAGATAAGAGTGTGGTAGGGGAGGTGAACATCACGTGAAGGACTATGCCCTACTCTGGGCAGGAGCACTAACACCGGGGTGCAAGTTTATGAGCTCTCTATGCATCTCACATAACCATTAATTCACAACCATAAACTATAACTTACCTGGCACTTACCTGTGCGTCCGCAGCAACAAACACAAATATATGCAACTAATAATGCATAATTAAAATAGGCAAAGACTATGCATGACATTTAAAACATATAAACATTCAATTTCGTTTTCTAGGAAAATTCTCAAGTATATAGGTATATACGGAAAACCAAAAGCCCACTCACTGGTATGTGGAAGGGTCGTAACCCCCCGAGCCTTGAGTGATTGTGCTCGTCCTCCGGATAGGTCTCACTTACATGCGAAACAACTATAAAAACGTCAATTTAAAGCACATAACCAAAACTAGGTAATAACTTCTCATACAATGCTCAAATGGGGTGTTTGGATATTCCATCTTCGTGAGGTTGAGAAGTTATTTTAAAAATAACTGACTGACGGCGTCAGCATATTCCGTCCAAACTAACTGAATATTCCATCTTCGTCTTCGGCGAGTCGTCGATCACCAGAAATTGGAAAATTTTTAAAACCTTCGTTTCTCACTCGTTTATTCACCATTTTCTATGAAATTTGCACTAATGGAAAGTTGGAGATGAGTAGAACAACGTTATACCTGTTTGAAACCTCAAAGATCATGAGATCTCGCCGGAGAAGTTCGAGAAAAACCGGCCAACTTCAAAACTAGCTTTCCCGACGTCCACTTTCACCCAACGAACCACTCCGAGCTTCCTGAGGACCTCACTAAGCTTCCTATAAGCTTCAAATTCCCTAAAAATCAATATTTCACGTGTGCATGAACAGTGACAAAATCGGAGGTTCATAGTTCGACGCGAAATCGAAGGATTTCTTACCTGAATTTGGTATGATTGAACTCGTATGGTCCTCATGAACACAAAGGTACCATTTTCCACTTTGATCCATCACGTTTGCAAGGGTTTTGAGTCCCGTCCGTACAAGTGAGAAGGAGAGAGAGAGAGAGAGAGAGAGAGTCACGGGGGAAAGAAAAATGATGGGTGTGTGTATGTGTGTCCTGTAGAGTCAACCCCCAAAAACAATTAAACAACACCCCAAAATGGCAAATACCCACCAAGGGAAAAATCGTCATTTCACACTTACAATACAAATAATTCGAGACAGGCTGTCACAATCAAAGTGGTTCTTAAAATTGAAATTCGATCAATGTAGTCCCTGAATATGAGTGTTGAAAATCAATGTCGTCATTCCATTAAATTTCTGTCAAAACTTCTGTTAGTGGCTGATGTGGCATATATATGGGACCTAATCTAATTAAATATTCCTAGCTATTCCAGCTAGTTCTTGCCGAGCCACATCCACTATTGTGAGGTCCGATTCCTCCCTCCGTCTGCAACCCAGCTGTTGCCATGTCCACGACGTCGAGCCCAGTCATGGTGTTGTTAGGGTACAATTCAATTCAAAACTTTGTTTGTTCAGGTTTGATTATGGCAATATATCTAAGAAATTATTTCATCGAACGTTTTTTTCCCCTGGATCCAGGAATAGTGACATGAACTAAATGTCCTATCTAAGTCAATGAACTCAATCCGAATAATCCTAACAAGTGATGATTTAGACGAGATTCAAAATTTTTGAACCACGAAACGCTTTTGTTGGTTGGTTAATTGGTCAAATTTTATTCATGAAAAGGGTTGAGTTGGTATTAGGCTAGATACAACAAAGTAATTCTATTAGATTTAATGTACTTATTAGACCTAATAAGTACCTTGTGTCAAAATTGAGAAATTCTATGGGCCCAATCATAGACACTCTAAAATCCTTTTTCAAACCTGCTCCCATTTCGAATCAGTAGATAGATAAATAAACACATCTCACTACACTGATCATGGGCGTTCGTGTTGACTAAGGGGGACAAAGACCAAGAAGGGGTTATTTATTAGCCAAACATTCTTGATATATCTTCCAATCTCATAGTCCCCATGCAAAGGAAAAAGAATTTCACGTTCTTCCTTTTCAAGAGATGAAGATTAGGAAAAGCCTATTAACTGCAGCTTTCTCCAAACCTCCTAGAAAAGCATTTGTATTTAATACATGTAAATTTACGTATTCTTACTTTCATGCGAGTATATATATTTAATATAAAATGGTAATTGTATAAAATAAATGTAAGTATTGTAGCCAATTTCCAAATTTCGAAAGTATTGTTACTCACCTCAGTAATTTATCTCCACACCCACTCTAATGCAATTAATAATAAGGGAACTTTAACGAAAAGCTCCTGGTACTGTTCACTTTAACGAAAAACCACATTTTTATATTAAAAAGTCAATCATAACACTATTCACATTACCCTTTATTTTGTCCTTATCGTTAAAACTCAAAGTTTTCAAACTATTTTCATTAGTTTTCCTTAATAATAATAGGTTTTAGAAATACTTGCATACCCAGGGGGATGAGCATATTCCATCGTTTACAAATAACATATTTTTACCCTATAAATTTCATGTCGAAACCATAAGAATAAAATATTATATTTTCTTAAATTCCATTATTCGTGAGTAAACATATCCTCTCAAATTAAAAAGAACTATCACTACTACGGTCTAGTGGTATGTAAGTGAGAACTTTTAGGTTCGATTATCTTTAAATCAAGTTTCAACTAAATTATTATGCATAACTCACTATAAAATTTAGCCCGCACTGCATTTTTTTAAAGGAAAATTAATAAAAATGACTTAAAAACTTTGAGTTTTATCGATAAAGACAAAATAAAGGATAAAGTAAATAGTATTATGATTAACTTTTTAATATAAAAATATAATTTTTCGTTAAAATAAACAGTATCAAAGTTTTTCATTAAAGTCGTTTTTTTTTTAATATAAATAATATCGAATGTAATAAAAGGAACTTACATGTGGTTCGTGGCGCGCGTTCTGAGTCCAATATTGTTCTGTAAATCGGTTGTATCTGTATGTGAGTAGCTCCCACTCGCATCGAATTCCCCAGCTGCTGAATCAAAACCATAAACCATTACCCTTATGCTTCCTCCTTCGGTTTTCTCACGTTAAAATTTGATCCAATTCAGTCCTCCTTTGCCATCTCCATTGACGACGGTGAGCTTCTCCGCCGCCCTCCCTCCTTCCCCACAACCACAATCTGCAACCAATGGTGAAAATGTAGGTCTTCGATCAAAACCAAACCAACCCATGAAGCTTCACAAGGACTACTATGGCTACTGCTACCCCAACCAGTCTCAGAAAGCCGCTTTAGCTGGCCTCCTGGTGGTCCTCTTTCCGGCCTTCCTGCCAAACCTCTTTGGCCCATTAAGCCACGCTGCTCCTTCCATCTTCTCGGTAAGTTCCTTCCCACTAAACCACTCTCACATGTTTGAAGCTTTTGTTAATGGAAATGCTTAATTTTGTTGAATAATTGTTTGACTGAGATGGGTTTTTTTTGCAGGAGTGGAATGCTCCGAAACCCCGGCACTTGCGCCTTCTAAATCCGGCTTTACTTCTTCAATCTGTCAGTTCCATTTCCTTTTTTTTTCCTTTGATTTGTTGTTTGCTTATAAACAGTTGATCTGATTACATGTATTTACATATTGGTTTTGAATTTGTGTAGTATGTGGATCAACAGAGCAAGCTTTGGGCTCCGTTGCCCAACCAAGGATGGAAGCATTGCCCTGAAGAGCCTAATAGTTTATCATGTGAGTATTGAAGATAAGACCACATTATATGTTACATTGGATTGATTGTTATCTGATGTACTTCCGCTCATTTTCTTGCAGCATCGCCAAAAGAATCTACCTGGTATATTCAGGTGTTCCTTGACGGAGGCTTGAACCAGAAGAAAATGGGGGTAAGTTTTGAAAATTTTGTGAGGGAAGTTGTGCTATAACTTGTAATATTATAGCCAATTAGGTGTACAAAATGAGGTTGTCTAATTTAATTTATTTGGTCTTTTTTTTCATAAAAAAGATTTGTGATGCAGTTGCTGTTGCTAAAATTTTGAATGCCACTTTGGTTATTCCACACCTTGAAGTTAATCCCGTGTGGCAAGATTCGAGGTATATAGTGAGTATGCTAACCTGGAACCGTTCCTAGAAAATTATTATTTCTGTCCAAGGGGAGCCATTGATGTGAAACTCCTTGTGCTTTTGCAGCTCCTTTGAGGACATTTTTGATGTGGATCACTTTATTGAAGCCCTACAGGGTGAGGTTTCTATAGTTAAAGCCCTTCCTAGTGAATTTTCTTGGAGCACTAGGGAGTATTATGCTACTGGCATAAGGATTACTAGAATAAGAACAGCACCTGTTCACGCTTCTTCTGATTGGTATCTGGAAAACACCTTGCCCATATTGCAGAGGTCAGTAAATGCTTTGACCCTTTATTGAGCAGAAAGTTGTTGTATCGTATACTATTGTCCATATCATATATGTTGTGTGTCCTAAAGTTTAGATTCCATCTTGTATTGGACCATGCTGTGTATCATTCCCTAAAGTTGTGATCGTGATAGCTTGTGTTATAAACTTGGACATTAGTTGTCATCTTTTTACCAGGGTAAATAGCAGAAAGAAGTTGTCATAACAAGGAAAGTTTTGGCATGGTAATATTATATAAGGGACATGACTTTGGGAAATAGGTTGTTTGGTTAATGTGCATGGCATATAGTTAGAACTTAGTAATGCATCACAGAAATACTTCTGTATCTGCATGCCAAGGCATCAGGTTTTCAAGTTACATTATCTGTTGGATTTTAATAAAATAACTGTGGACGGATTGAGTCAGTGTTTCAAAAAATTCAATACCATAAGCAGAATTCATTATAGATTTTTGCACCTTCAGAAGAGATCTCGAAGGGAAGGTATATTGAATTACAGAAATTGATTCCCGTGTACCTCTTGCTGCTCCAAGGCCAGAAAGATAAGAGGAACGAATTCAAGACAGTCATTTGTGGATGGAAAGAGCATGGTTTTCTAGGTTTAACTTTAAGCCAGAAATATCCTTTGGTTTTATGTTAGAGTATCTTTTCTGAGCACAACTTGAGCTACCAATCTGAATTATATGCCTATGTTTCAGTACAATAGTTTGCTTTTTAGGATCTAAATTTTAAACGAATATCTTTTCATGACTTAAAAGGTGCTTCACTGCTACAGATATGGAGTTGCTGCTATCTCCCCATTTTCTCATCGTTTGGCCTTTGACAAATTGCCTCAAAACATACAGCACTTACGTTGTAAAGTCAACTTTCAAGCTTTAGCCTTTGTTCCTCATATCAGGGAATTGGGAGAAACCCTTGTTAATCGTCTCCGCTACCCTCCCAATAGAAACCCAAAAGCAGGTAGTGACTCACAGGACAAGGCAAATGAAATTGAGAAACAGGGAGCTGGGAAATATGTTGTTTTGCATCTTCGCTTCGATAAGGTATGTTTTTAATTAGCTTTAGATCCTTGGCATGTTTGATTATGTAATCATTTCGGAGTATTGGGGTTAATATAAGTTTTATGAAATATATACTGTACAAAATGATTTTTGAAGAATCGTAAAGCTTTTTCTAAGAATCTTAATTACATCTGCGGGATTAGTATTTCCTATTAACTTCTTTGCCTGCACATACACACAGGACATGGCTGCTCATTCAGCCTGTGATTTTGGTGGAGGTAAAGCTGAGAAACTCGCCCTTGCAAAATATCGGCAAGTAATCTGGCAGGGTAGGGTCCTAAAATCTCAGTTCACAGATGAGGATTTAAGAAATCAGGGGCGTTGCCCATTGACTCCTGAAGAGATTGGATTGCTGCTAGCAGCTTTGGGCTTCAACAATACCACCCGACTCTATCTTGCTTCTTACAAGGTTTGTCTTAAAAGCAGAATGTCTTTGCTGGTATTTAGGGTCTAATGGCAAGGGGCTCGTTTGTTGATGTTTTTGTTTTTGTTTTCGTTTGTAAAACTCGGAATAGTCTTAGTTAGATATTCTCCTTATCTTCATCTCTGTCATTTTCATTTCCCGCTCTCTTCAATTGAAACAAAAGCAAAAATGTTGACAAACGAGCCCCAAGCGTTTCATGCAATTCCTTAGGTTCCTTCTCAATAAATGTTGACATCATGCCTTCATTGTGGTTTGAAATTGGAGAAGCAATTGTATGTTCCTTTTTTTAGGTTTACGGCGGAGAAGCAAGGATCTCGACTTTGAGAAGATTATTTCCAGATATGGAAGATAAGAAGAGTCTTGCCTCTGCAGAGGAAAGGGCCAAAGTTGAAGGCAAGGCTTCTTTGTTAGCCGCAGTTGACTATTATGTGAGCATGCAAAGTGACATCTTCATTTCTGCTTCTCCCGGAAATATGCACAATGCACTGGTAAGAATATCAAGTTCAGTACTCGGTAAATACTTATCTTCTTTAAGATGGTGAGGAAATAGTTCCGATTATCCACATCATCAATTCTGTCATTGTAAATAGCGTGTTTTTGCCCTGTTGTAAAACCAGTGTTTCACTGGAGAAGAATTGTGAGCTGACAGGATTAAAAATTGTTTCGTCAGGTGGGTCACCGGGCTTACATGAACTTGAAGACTATTAGACCAAACATGGCGTTGTTGGGCAAACTTTTCGTGAATAAGAGCATGGAATGGTCGGATTTCCAACGTGCGGTTTCAGATGGGCACAAAACTAGACAGGGGCAGATGAGGCTGAGGAAGGAGAAGCAGTCGATATACACATACCCTGCTCCTGATTGCATGTGTCGAGCTTAATGAAATTTTGTATAGGCTTCATTTGAGCTAATTATTGTACAGTATGCTGCTTCTTATGTATTGATGATGCCTGTAGGGCAAGCACTGATTCTTGCCGGTATTAGGTAAAATATTTCACATTAATTAATCATAACTGTTACACTGTGGGTATTTATACAAGACTATTACAGCTAGCAAATAAAGATTACTTAATCTCTAAGTATTTCCTCTTCCTGATGTAATTACATTTGTATCCTTAATATCCCCCCTCAAACGAAACGGGGAAAGTTGCAGTTGAAGTTTGGAACGGAGAAACAGAAATCTGGGCTTGGACAGAGCCTTGGTGCAAATATCAGCAATCTGATCCTGGGAAGCCACAAAATGCACAGAGACTTGATTTGCCAGAACCTGTTCCCGAATGTAATGGTAATCAAGCTCGACATGTTTGGTACGAGCATGAAAAATGGGATTTTTGGCTAAGGAGAGAGCAGAGATATTATCACACCATAACTGGGGAGAACGAGGAAGAGGATAAGTGAGATCAGTAAGGAGTTTGCAGAGCCATGTGAGTTCTGCAGCAGTGTTAGCAAGAGAGCGATACTCGGCTTCAGTGGAGGAGCGAGCAACAGTAGGTTGCTTCTTTGCACTCCAACTGATGAGAGAATTGCCAAAGTAAATGCAATAACCGCCTGTGGAGCGTCTGTCTAAGGAGCAGCCTGCCCAATCTGCATCAGAGAAGGCACGTAGAGACAGAGCCTGGGAACACTTAGAGAACCATAAGCCCAGGTCGATAGAACCCTTGAGGTAACGCAGAATGCGCTTCACAGCTTGCATATGGGAGATCCGTGGAGTGTGCATGAACTGGCAAACCAAATTGACAGCAAAACTGAGATCAGGGCGAGTCCAGGTGAGATACTGGAGAGCACCAACGAGAGACCGATATTCAGAAGCATTGTCAAGGAGGGGAGAAGTGTGATCAAGCTTAGTGGTGCTGAGAGGAGTGGTGCAGGGCTTGGCACCTTCCATGTGCGCCTTGGTCAGAAGATCTAAGATATACTTAGTCTGATTGAGAAAGATACCTGAAGAGGACCGTTTTACTTCGATGCCAAGGAAGTAGTGAAGAGCACCAAGGTCTTTGATGGGAAAGAGAGCACTGAGATGCGATATAACTTGTTGACAGGCTGCAGAGGAAGGACCAGTCACTAAAATATCATCCACATAGACAAGGATGAACACCAAAGTGGGAGATTGCTTGATAAACAATGAGTGATCACTCTGAGAACCTTGGAACCCAAGAGAAGATAAAGCCGTATGAAGTTTAGCATACCAGGCTCGAGGGGCCTGTTTGAAACCATAAAGTGATCGGTGAAGATGACAAACATGATGTGGTTTAGATCGATCTTCAAAGCCAGGGGGCTGCTGCATGAACACAGATTCAGTGAGAGTGCCATGGAGAAAGGCATTGCTTACATCGAGCTGATTGAGGAACCAGTCATATTGAGCAGCAAGAGTGAGAAGAAGACGAATGGTGACAGGCTTGGCTACAGGGCTGAAGGTTTCAGTGTAATCCAAGCCCTCTTGCTGGTGAAAGCCTTTAGCCACTAAACGGGCTTTATACTGATCAATAGAGCCATCGGGTTTTCGTTTGATCCGAAAAACCCATTTACAACCCACAAGATTGGGAGACGAAGAGGATGGGACAAGGGACCAGGTACCTGTGTTGGTAAGTGCAGTAAATTCTTCCTGCATTGCCTTTCGCCAATGGGAGTATTTGGAGGCTTGGGAGTAGGTTGTAGGGATATAGTCAACAGCAAGATGGGGAGGAATAGGATGCTTGGTGGCAGTGAGAGCTTTAGGTTTAAAGATGCCGGATTTTGATCGGGTTTGCATAGGGTGAAGATTGGTGGGGGCTGGAGACTGGGAGGAATGAGAAGGAGAGGGATCTGCAGGGGGAGATAAGGGGGTAGGATGAGAGGATAGAGATATGGAATGGGAGAGAGAGGCAGGATTCACAGGAGCAGAGGGAGATGAGGGTGAGGAAAGAACAAGAGGTGGGGGATGATAGGAAAAGGTAAGAGAAGAGGGAATGGAAAATGGGGAGGAGGAAGAAGAATGGACAGGAGGTGATGAATGGGAAGGCAAGGAATGAAAGGGAAAAAGGGATTCATCAAAGATAACATGGCGAGAGATATAGATTCTGTGAGAAGAAGGATGAAGACAGAGATAGCCTTTATGATTTAGGCTATACCCCAAGAAGACACAAGGTTTGCTTTTTGGATCGAGTTTGGAGGATGTGTATGGCTTCAACCAAGGAAAGCAACGACAGCCAAAGACCTTGAGAAATTTATAATCTGGGGTTTTCTTGAAAAGAGACTGCCAGGGAGAAGGCCGGGAGATAGTAGGTAGCCTGTTGATTAGGTAGACAGATGTAGCAAAAGCTTCAACCCAGTAAGTATGGGGTACTTTAGATGCTGCTAAGAGAGTTCGAGCAGTCTCAACTATGTGCCTGTGCTTACGCTCAGCACACCCATTCTGCTCAGGAGTGTGAGGACAGGTGAGTTGATGTTGAATGCCAGAGCTAGATAAGAACTGAGAGACAGCAGTGCTAACAAACTCTCCACCAGAATCTGAACGTAAGGTAATAACTTTGGAACACAGAGAGTTTTCAACAAGTAATTTCCATTGCTTAAACACAGTAAGTACATCAGATTTATACTTCAAAGGATAGAACCAGCAATAACGAGTATAGTCATCTAGAAAAATGACATAGTATCGAAACCCCTGATGAGAAACAGATGGTGAGGGGCCCCAAACATCCGTGTGAATGAGTTCTAGAGGCTTGCTGGAGGTACAAGTAGTTCGTGAAAATGGAAGTCTGGAACATTTCCCTAGTGCACAATCTGAGCAAAACATTTTATTTAAACGATCAACAACAGCAATACAGGATTGAGAAGCCAACTTATTGACAATCTTCACAGAAGGGTGGCCCAATCTTTGATGCCAGATGTGTCTTGGAGCTTTGACAGAGGCAACTAAAGCATGAGACGAAGGAGCAGGTAATGATGCTGCAGAGATTGGATAGAATCCATGTTGAACTGGACCTTTAAAAAGCATCCTCCCCGAAGAAAGATCCTTCACAGTGAAGTGAGTGGGATAAAGATGCATAGAACAGGAATTTTCAAGTAGAAATTGATTCGCAGAGAGAAGATTATGCTTTAAGGCAGGGACATGTAAAACATTCTTTAACAAAAAAGAATGAGTAGAAGTATGTAAAGAGGATGCACCAGAGTGGAGAATGGGCAAACCTTTGCCATCTCTAATATACACTTGTTCTGGACCAGTATATGGTTCTGAATTCTGAAGATGAGCAGTCGAATTCGTCATGTGCGAGCTAGCACCAGAATCGACGATCCAGGTAGGATTAGGAGGGGAAGTATTAGCAATCATGGCAGAATGAGAAGCTTTGCCAGTGTAGTGAGGATCCATGCGATGGGGACAGTCACAAGCTTCATGGTCTGGTTGGCGACAGATCTGACAGAATAACTTGCGAGGAGAAGAGTAATGTGGACGAGAACCACGAGAGAATCGTTGAGTAGGATTCCGAGAGTAGTTATTCCGGCCAGTGTTGTGTTTAGAATTGCCACGAGATTGAAAATTACCCCGATTTGGACGGCATTGATTAGTAAACCCTTGAGAAGCATGCGAAGCAACAAAACCTTGAGGAGGAAAATTTGCAGGCAACGGAAGAAGACCAGCAGATGAATGATACGCCTGAAGAGAGGCAGTGGAAACAGGTTTCTTCCGATTATTGAGCTGAATTTCCTTACTAAGAAGTAAGCCATGCAACTCATCAATAGTGGTAGAACCAATACGAAACTGAATAGCATCAACAAATGAGTCAAATTCGAGAGGTAAGCCATGAAGTGTGACTGAGATGAGTTCTGAATCCTCCACGGGAGCACCAGCATTGGCAAGGGCATCTGCAATTTCTTCAATTTGTTGAAGATATTGAGCAGCAGTCAAATCACCTTTAACAAGACTGCGAAGACGAGAACGAAGCTCGTGAATGTGCGACTGAGAGGCAGTGGCGAGGCGCGATTCCAGTTTCGCCCAGAGTTCTCGAGCAGAGGTCACGCCAACTGTGTAGGGAATCAAAGATTCAGAGAGAGTGGAATTAATCCAAATGAGGATGTTCTGATCATTCTCAAACCAGGTAACATAGTGCGGATTGAGAGTTGCAGTGCGATTGCCAGACGAATCAAGAAGATATTTGGGCGGCGCTACCAGAGATCCGTCAACGAGACCGGTAAGATTATACCGGCGGAGGATCGGAGCAAACAAAGCACTCCAGGTGAGATAGTTTGTAGTTGTGAGCTTGATTGGAACCATATATCCAATGTTCTGGATCGTGATGGAAGAAATTGCAGAATTAGGGTTGAGAGATGCATCTGGAATCGGATGAACAGGAGAGGCCGATTCGGAAGATGGAGAGGCAGTAGTCGCCATAGCTAAAGATTGAGAAGAGATCGCGATGAGGAAACACGATCAAGATCAAGATCAAGAACCGATCGAAGAAAAAGAGGAAGCAACGCAGAGAGAAGCAGGAAAAGGGATCGAACGAAGGGTCGTGAGACTGGAGGCGAGTGATACCATATTAGGTAAAATATTTCACATTAATTAATCATAACTGTTACACTGTGGGTATTTATACAAGACTATTACAGCTAGCAAATAAAGATTACTTAATCTCTAAGTATTTCCTCTTCCTGATGTAATTACATTTGTATCCTTAATAGCCGGCAGTGGAGAGATTCAATGACAAAACCACCATTCGTACCACGATGCCGACACTGACTGTTCCGTTTAATACAGTGAATTTTTTTGGTGCTACGAGATTCCAGGCTTTGAGTAACTTAGAACTAACATTTCAGCACGCTCTCATCAATGTCTTTTTGTAAGAGTGCTCCTGTGCTCACCCTTTTGCCTTATGTTTACACCCATATCAAATTAAATATTTTGTTGACAAATTTACCCTCTTGCACGATGACCTTGAAGGACATGCACAAAGACTTGTAAATAAAATTAAAATTAAAATTGAAAATGGTAGTTCTAATATAATTATTTAATAGAAAAAGTGAAAAAGTTGCAAAAAATTAAAGTTATTTTAAGAATAATGGTGGGTGTGAAAATAGTATTCCATTGTTTTTATTTTTAATGGTGGGTGGCAAAGTAAGAGTTTGTTTGGATGTACTTTCAAATGACCGAAAACTTTTTTGGTGGAAATGTTTTAGAACCAATCTTTAGTAAAGATGTAAGTAAATCCTAAAAAAACACATAACTAATGTTTTTTGCAGCCTTATTTGGCTGTCAAATGGGCTTGATGGTTCTATAAATTAAGTTGGGTCACGACTCTGGTTAATTTAAATTGGAATTGGGCTGTCAAATGGGCTTGAAATCCGGGCCTTTTTAGATTTAGAGCCCAGTCCAGCCTTTTTTGGCCTGTTTTCCCAAACTATAACCGTCAAGTCAAACTATCAAATAATGGATCCATTTTATAAAAAATAAGTAAAATTAAAACAAGAAACAATAATTTAAAACAATAAAAAAACACCAATTGACACACGCATAAGTGTGTGGCAAGAGACTAATTAACCATAAAGAGAAAATGTACATAACACAAATTATCCAAACCTAAACATAAAAGATAACACACAACTCGATTTTCATCGTGGAACATAAAATACAAAAAAATAAAATAATTTGCACTAACATCAATACTCCTTAATAAATACAGAAACTGCCAAAAGAGAAAATAGTAATACAATAAACTCGATAGTGTAACTGTGTAACTATTTATGTGGAGTATAAACATTTTTCGTTCTTCTAACTATCGACTAAGGTTCTAAAAGGCGCTAGTTGCTAGTTGGGTGACAAGCAAGAGCCTAGCGTCTAGGCGTCTAGGCAGTTTTTTTTTTTTTTTTTTTAAATTTTAGTTAAATTTATTATATAACATGTAAATAAATGTCTACTTATATTTTAAAACAGAATAACACATAAATTATAAAGTATAAAATATATTGAAAACATAGAAAACAAGCATATAATAAGAGTTCATCTTAGTATTCATCATTTTTCTTACAATTTAGGGCTTGTGGTTGTAGAACGGCTGTAAATTAAATTGGGTCACAACTCTGGTTAAATTAAATTGGAATTAGGCTTTCAAATGGGCTTGAAATCCGGGCCTTCTCACTCAGAGCCCAGTCCAGCCTTTTTTTTCCATTTTCCCAAACTATGCCGTCAATCGACAAAAAAAAAAAACAAAAAAAAAACAAAAAAAAACTAGACCGTCAAGTCAAACTATCAAATAATGGACCCCTGTTATAAACAATAAGTAAAATTAAAACAAAAAACAATGTAAAAAACAATAAAAAAAAGTCTATTATCATAAGCGCAGGCGTGTAACAAGATGCTAGTTAATTATAAAAAGAAAATGTACATAACACAAATTACCCAAACGTAAACATAAAATAGGACACACAACCTGATTATCAATGCGGACATAAAAATACAAAAAAAAAAGGCACCAACATCAATACCCTTACTATCACTTAGTATTACGGTCTAATAGTATTCCTTTTCATTTGTAAGTGAGGTCTTGATTAGATTCTCATCAAAGGCGAGTTTGAATTACATTATTGCTAACTCATTGTGAGGTTAAGTCTACCTCTTCCCCCTTAGTGTAGATAATATCAATTGTTAAAAAAAAAAATTAAAAAAAATAACTTCAATACCCTTACTAAATACAGAAACTACCAAAAGAGAAAATAGTAAGACAAACTAGAGAGTGTACACTTTATATGTGGAGTCGGTAAACTTTTTTCGTCCCTCTATCTATCCACCAAGGTTCCAAAAGGCACTAACCGCTAGTTGTGTGACGGACATGAGTCTAATGTCTAAGCATAGCCTAGGCATTTTTTTTTTAATTTTAATTAAATTTATTATATCACATATAGATAAATGTCTATTCATATTAAAATAAATTATTATATTGAAATATATGAATTGCAAAATAGAATGACACATAAATTGTAAAAGTATTAGAACATATTGAAAATATGGGGAACAAGCATATAATAAGTGTTTGTCATTGTACTCAACACGTCTCTTAATTATGGAAAAAATAAAAGTTAATTATTTTCTGTCTACGTAAAAATCGTGACCTACACGGGTGACTAAGCAAGTTTAGACGTCATTTCTTAATTTTCAAATGTATAGAGATTAATCAAAACGATGATCACCCGCATAGCGTCTAGAGGACACTAAATGGAAGTTTTTAGAACAGCGCTATACACAATGCTTTCTGGCCCTTGAAAAACTGTTTTCTTATTGATATGTGAGTTGCGCATATTTTGTATTAAAAGCCGATTCATTTTTCATTTAAAAGCTGGTTCACTTACCTAACATGTTTTTCGTTTAAATTTTCATTTTGCAAAAATATTAAAATAAAAAAACTGAAAACAAAATGGTTAGTAAACCCGTCGTAAGGGTACCTTTTTTCTTCATTACTTTGAGTTATTCATTACAGGGCATGGGAGAAACTGGTCGTTTCGGACTGAGACCAACAAATTTTCAAACAATCATGGAAGACAATGTAATGGCAGCTTCAAAAACTCAGCCGCATGCATTTTTACACTTCAATTAGAATATGACATTGTACGTAGCCTTCTCGGTCCTGCTATTCAGTTCGCATGGACATCTAACCATCCTTCACATCCGTGCCAACGGAAGGAGACCCACCACCATTACGGCTGCCACTGAATTCTTTTGATACTGCAGTAGGAGATAGAGACATGTCCTCCTCGATTGGAAGCGTTCGCTTTGAGCCCTCCAAAGCAACGCCAAGGATAATATTCTCTTCTAATGGAGGCCTAGCTGTCGATGGTGCTGCAACAGGCTTCTCGCCATCTTGCTTTGGCTGTGTAATGGTCAAAGGAACATCTGCTTTTTCACTACCAGTCTCGGGTGAAGCAACATGAGGCTTCTTAGCCGTCACCTTTTGTGGAGACACACCTTTGGAATCAGCTCCTGTTGTCTCCTTCCCTGGATATTTTATACTCTCGTTCTTGGACTGCAGCATTTCGGAGTTGTTTCTAACTGAATCATCAGATGTGGGATTCCATGTTTGGGGTTCGGGTGTTGGCATTTCAGAAGCCTTAGAGGTTGTACTTGAGTTGGAACTTGAAGTCACTGCAGCCTTATCGTCAGTTTGTGCATGTGTTACGGCTGGCCCAGCTTTAGCATCTGATCCCTTGGAGTCAGATGGCGAGGCTGCTTCAGCTTGGGCCTGTTTTTCTCCATTTGCACGCGTTGTGCGAGTCGAAGCCTTGCCTTTGTCGTCACTACTGATTTTGTAAGATGGTTCAATAAGTAGATACGGACGGTTAGTGGCTGCCCTAGAACGAGTGAAAATGGTGTCAGCGAATGGCACGTTTTCCAAGTCACCCTCACTGTAATATTTCTGGACTGTGCGGATGGGTGTGGCAAGCCGGGCATGGTGATGGCTAATAACTCTGAGAAGATCCAAAAGTATTGCCTCCTGTATTATTTCATCAATAGAGTTCGTGAGATATACATTCAAGGTTTTCTCAATGCCTATAATTACAATGAAATATTTAGGGAATTGCTATTGGCACTCCAAAAATCTCATTCTACACTCCAAACTTTCTATATTTTGAAAGAAAAATACACTTGTGAGGAGTGTAGAATGAGATTTTTGGAGTGCCAATAACACTTCCCAATATTTAAAGGTATTACGATATCCATAAACATCTACAAAGTTCAGGCAGACAACAAGGAACTTGGAAAGCAGAATTAGCAAACAACACGAATGATACAATCCACATCCAAGGTTATGTGACACTATGAGCTTGTGGAACAAGTATGTGATGGGAAGATCCACGAACAGTCGGAATATTCAGACAAGGTTATGGATTCCCATTGTACTAAATAAATCTCAGCATTAACTTTCAGAATTGAGAACTAGAAAGCACCTACTCTCATACTATGGCTTTAAGGTCATTATTACTCAGCATCTCTAGAAAACTTCCTGAAATTTGTATCGGCGTCCATTTCAAAGTTGGTCAAGAATTATACTATCAGATTCTATTATATAATTTTGCTTTTCGGGCATCATTATTTCATAAAGCTTCTACCAATAAAATAGTATTTACCTTGACGCAGAGATACTCCTCAATATGAGATGTTTTAACAAAGCAAGACACCAAAATCTGTCACAAAATTGTACGTTTATGAGACAAACTTGAGATAAGAACAATCATTAAAAAAATAGTTAATAAAAAAAGAAGAAAACAAAAGGGAGGAGCAGAGTATATGGAGATTGAAGATCAATTGGAAAATCAAATGAGTTTTCCCATTTGTTCTATGAAGACCTTGGGAATCAAAGTGAAGAATTGGAAGACCAACAATTTTCGTCATGTATTTTTTTGAGTAGAAAAGTTCATAACTTTGAAAAATGACAGCATAAAAGCCTTACCATAAGAGCCTGATTTTCTGGATTAATATTGTCCAGAAAAACTCTTCTATGCAACCTTTGCTGCTCTACTTGAGGATTTTTTGCCAGAACCTTGCGCATATCAGCTACTATAGTCTGTCGACAGCAATGCCACCGAGGTTATTGTATGACATGATAGAACAAGCAATATTCCAGAGAACAAGTCACAAGCCAGTGAACTAAATTAATACTCACATTAATTTTATTTACATCCAAGTGACTGACAGCAAGGTGGGTCTTGATTCGCCAATGAGTTTTCTGGCTAAGATTCCGGACAACATTTACAGTGAACTTGTGATTTGGAATGTGAACTGCTTCACGATCATCGCCCCTAATAATTGTTGGAGACCACCAACCCACATGCTGGTAAAATATATCAAATTCATCAAAAAATAAATAAAAGGGGCCAAATTGCAGATAAGAAATTCACTTCCAATATTTATTTAGCAGAAAGAACTAAATTGTTGAATCCCGCTTATGTTTAAGGTGGAAGTAATAATGCACATACAATATGTTTTTCCTCCTAACTGTTGTTCTCATTTGATGATAGATTAACAAAGATATGTACAAACCTCAACAGTACCAGAAACTTCATAACCTTCAATCTTAGTCTGGATCCATTCGTTAACAACAAATGGGCGTGTGGCATGGATCATTACACTTGAAAGGAAGTTTGTGAATATCTGAGTTAAAAAAAATATTAAAAAATAAATAAAAATATTAAGGTCAACGTTGTCAGAAAAACCTTGAAAGAAACTATACATTTTAATAGTATTTGAACAAAAGTATACACTAGATAAAAAATATTTGTAGTTATGATCAATGAACTGCAGCTGTTTCAGTTTACAATGTCAGGGGAAGAAAATCGCTACCTCACGACCAGCAAGGGTAAGCAATACTGTGCCCAGACCCCCAGCCGTTACCCATTTCTGGGTTGAGAATCCCAGCAATTCCATGAACAATGATACCGCAGCAACCCAAACTGCAGAATAAACCGCCTTTCCAGCAAAATTGAAGCCCATCTGTCCAAGCAAGATACAATGATTATGTAAAGAAAAATGATCTTATACGCTATAAGTGCCACCAAGATAGGTATAATACTATATTATTACAAAATCACAAAATAACAAAATTTTGACAGGAAAAGTAAAACTATGCTACATATATTGCAAAAATGGTAAAAAGAAGCTAATGTAGATGATAATGAGTAACATTTTGTTATTTTTTTGCATTAACACCAACGACATTTTCCCTTTCAGCATTGCTAATTGGAAAGGGAAATCAATTTTTCCAAAAGAAAGTATGAAAACAATACATTTAAACAAGGAACTAAAGGAGTTGCATACTGAGAAAGTAAGAAAAACATACATTTCTTGTTTCACTTGGGTCACTTGTCTCCATAAAGAACTTCTGTGCTTGTTGAATCAAGCTGTAAACAAAAAGTATTGCTATAGCAAATCAAATTTTAAACCCCAGAACCAGAGCCATCAGAATCAACAACCACAATGATTATAGGACCAGTATGGACAAAAGAAAAATAACACTCACACAGACACATCCGTGTATAGAGCATAGCAGCAAAATAAAAAAACTAAGCCAACAAAATGAAATTAACTTTTTAACTAATATAAGAAGAACTAAAGTTGTTGAACTAGGCCATTAGGCCATTTTCAATGTTCAAATTACTTTTAACTAATATAAGAAGTTGCTTGACTCCTTCTGAAAGAAACAAATATCAAAATGCAATTCATCGGAGACCAATCTACTGGTTGACCACCAGAATCATGAAAGAAATTTCTTTGAGACATAATAACAGCAGAGAATTGTACTCACCTTGACAAACAATAGGCAAATGTCAGCACTGTAGATAATGATTGTGTAAAATTTATAAGACGTTGCTTGACAGCCTGGCTAGCTTCTGAAGGTAGGACTACAGGATCAAATGCTCTGAAATGAACATTACGGCAGTTAGTGCAGATAGACTGGAAACAAATACCAGGTTAAGACAAGCGAATACATTAGCATTATTTTTCGTTCCCAAAATTGTAATTTGAAAGTTGAAACTAACTACTTCTAATGTAGAAGTGAACCTGCATAAAAGTGTCGCTCCAGTCCAGAGAAGCAAGGGCTGAAGGTAAGAAGTCATGACATAGTGTGACCTACTTTTCATCCAAGTATTATCATTCCGCTGCAGAAACTCACCATGGAAGAATTATTCAGCTCAATAACATAATCAAACCATGTCTACAGGCAAGGTGTGATGCAAGAATAACTTACTCGAAGAAAAATAACCCTGCCAAGACGCAATAGTGGCCCAATACCCCAAACAGCAAAAGCAATGATAGCCACTGCTGGGATCAATTTAAGTAAAGCAGGGCTTCCACATAAAGTACCATAGGACCTGCATAATATGTCAACATGTATATTTCTTTGGACACCACACATTTCAATATTAATGAGAGAGAAAATATGATGAGGCATGGCTTCCAATTAAACAGAATGTCGTACCCAAAATTTAATACCTTATATGCTGTGTGTGCAGTTCTCTAATGAAAGCAAAAAAGGAATTGAGAATTCAGTTGGGAATGCGTATACATACCTTGTCAAAACAAGAGTAGCAGATTTCAGAACAGGAGCCCCGTTTCCTCCACCTGGACCTAAAACAGATCTGCACACGAAGACATTGCATCTGGAAGAAACTGGACCTATTGGGCCACGTACACTGCTTAAAAGATGGAGACTGCAGGCACCCTGTCGCTAACAATTAAACGTAACAAAACATAAATGAATATTCATGGCCTTCAACTCACACACACAGACCAAGCAAGCACTACACTATAATCATCCACTCGACAAAACCTTGAAACAAGGAATGATGAGCAAATCTTAGAAACACGAGCACGCACACAAACAGTTCCACAAAGGGAAATAGAAAACCCAGAACTCCGGTGACAATTATGCATACTGCATACCAAATCAACGAACAGCGACTGGAAAGAAAAAAAGAACTGAACCAATGAGAAAACCATACCAAACCATGTGACGGAAGATTGACGCTAACCGTATGCACTCGACCCTTTCCTACAAGACACTTTTAACCCAACAAAAATTACAAAACTCCATTAGTACTCCATAAAAAAAAAAGTAAACTCTTAAGCACGAAGATAGTATGAAGCAAAAAAGACCACAAAGAAATCTCACATACAGCATCTGGATTACGGCATCCACGATTATTGTGACTTCTCCAATCAGACAAAAACCTCGTAGCAGCCGCATGAGGCATGGTTGATTCTCAAGCAGTAGAGGTGTAACTTTGAGCAACAATAAGGTAATGCCGTCGAAAATCAGATTACCCCTTTCAACCTAATCAGACTATGTCTTCAAATTATGGGTCTCTCTCTCTCTCTCTCTCTCTCTCACTACCAAATATGTACACCAACACAACACCTGCCAAACCCAAACTTCAAATTCTCACTTCATATTCAAATCGTAAACAAAAACCCATAATTATAAAGCTAAGAACTTGCAATTAAACTAGGCAAATGAATTTTACTGTTAAATTTTTTAGATTGCTTAAAATTCTACAACAAATTACACAGATAAAATCCATAAAAAAAAAGTGAAAAAATCCTGAAATAATAAACCAAAATTCAGAACTAAATAGAGAGAAATAATAAAAATTACTAGAAATTCCAATTTTCTGAGGAAGCTATAGTAAAAGAAAAATGATAAAATTCACAAGGAAATAATTCAGTGGAATTACCTACTGGATTTAAGCAGAGGCTTTCTTGTAGTGGAAGCTGGTTTTTAGAGGGGGAGAGGGGGAGAGAGAGAGGGAAAGGGAGTTGTGGGAACTGTGGAGAAGGTTAGAGCCCCAAAAAAAGGCTGGGGAAGTGCTAACGTGCGCCGGGAGGTGCAAGGTAACACGGCTTCGCGTCCGCGGTGGCAGCGTGGTCAAATGAAAGTGCAGCGTTTTGGATTTTGTGTGTGGTTGCGTGGACCCGCCTTTTCTACTGTAGGGAGGAGATATCGTTTATGTGGCGCATAGAGTGTTAACTTGGGCGCCGTGCGTATTTGACATCGGTTCTTCCCTCCTTTTCGTCTCTCGCTTCGATGATAATAATGCATGTGCGTCGAGTTGTTCTCGCGTATGTGTCGGGTCGGGTTGGACCGGTCCGATATATAACTTTTTTTCAGAACGATACTAAACTCATATTATTGTCTTATTTTTTCATTCATTTTTTAATCAAAATGTTATCCTCTTAGAAAAATGCATTTAGACCCTTGTTTATAAATGGGCAGCTGACATGTAAATGTCGCACCACCATCAACTACCATAACCACTTCAATGAAGAAACTTTTGGACACCCACAGATTTGCACCAAAAAATTTGTTGGGTTCTAGGGTTTAGGTTGGACAAGATTTATTGAGAACCCATATGAGGATGGGCGTTGGGGTTGTCTGGAGTAAGGATTATGGGTTGGCTATGTAGATGGAGAAGGATTTGGTTATGGTGTGAAAAGAGGAACATGTTTGGGTGGGTTAGTGGTTTCGGTGGCAGAGAGGCAGAGATCAGGAGAGAGTGTGGTGGTGGGTGGGTAGGGGAGAAAGATATTGATTATTGAGAGGTTGGTGGTGGACTGGTTGCGAGCTGGGGGTGAGTGGTCGGGCGGGCTGGGGTTTCGGCTGCCGCCGTGAATGTGGTGCTGCAATTAAGGATGTGATGTATTAAAGGTTATTTTAGGAATAATAAGGAGTGGAGAAATAGCATTTTAATTTTTTAACTTTTTAAAGTGGGTGAAATTATAACGTGAGTGGAGAAATAAGACAATGAGGTGGGTATATCAATACTCTTTCTTTTTTATCATTTGACTTGTACGGGTAGTGTGAATCGAAATTATGAATCTACCTAATTTACCCAAATAATAATAGAAACTAGCCTAAGGCCACATACATTGTGTGAAGCTGTATTTTTTTTTTTCTCGAAAAATATATGAGAGAGGAGTTGGAAAAAATGTAAAAGAGAGAGGGCGTGAGAGCGAGAGAAAGCGGGAGAATGGAGAGGGATTTTTTTTTTATTTCTTAAAATTAGAAATATGCTATGATAATATGTAAGTGTAAGAAGAAAAAAAGATAATTGGTTTGTGTGAAACTACAATACTCTTCGTGATTTTATTTTGTGATATAAGATCAAACTGTCTTTTTGTTGTCTTTTAGTTGACAAATGAAAATTTGTTAATAGATAGTTTAGATAATAAATTTTGAAATTATGCCATATTTTTTCGTTTTCTTTTATAATTTGTTATTAAATAAATATCAGGTTTTAAAAGTTTGAAAGGTGTAATTAAGTCGAATCAAAACGAGAGTACCAAAGTGTTTAGGCTTGCCTAAACTCGCTCTTTTGTAAACAAACCACAAAAAAAAAAAAAAAAAGTTATAAAGAATGTAATAATTAAAAAACTTCTCAATTATTGAAAGAAGTTTGAAGTTTCAATATCTCCTCGATTTTTCTTTAATAAGTTTGAAGTTTCAAATCTCGTTAAACTTGAACCGAGATTGTTAGGTGGAGCTCAAATCAAGCCCCAGTTGTCAAAACCACGAAGTTCAAGAATTGCATGATTTTGACAACTGGATCCATTGGGCTGCATTTTTTAGTTGATTACTTTATGTTTACGACCATACATTTTGAGGGTGAATTTTAGTTGTCCATTTCCTAAGTTGCTATCATTTTTCATGGGTGATGGATGATGGATACGAGACACGTTGATGGTGTGTTGATGTTTGTTTGCTTATTATTTTGGAATTCATTCTAAAGGAGATGTTCAATCTCATCCTCTTCTTCTATGTCATTTTGTCAAGGTCAGATTGCACCGTGTAGCATGATTAGTCAAGTAATTTGATTTTTCTTTTCTTTGTCTCATTTGGAAAACTCGGGATTTTAACTAAACGTGTTAAATGATAATTAATTTTTCTAATATTTTATGAGATTCATCATATTTTAAAAAATTCTTGAATTTGAACAATTACACTAACAGCTTTTCCTGTTTTAATCCACTTTCACATCACTCTTAAAGGAAGAATTTTCCCTTATAATTAATTTAAAAAATGAGAAAAACTGTGCTAATAAATAGAAAAACAAATCAAACTAAAAATGTTATAAATTATTGTACTAGAAAGTTGAGAGGGAAGCTAGAAAGATAAGGGGCTTGAGGAAACCTGTGTATTATTCCTCACGCCTTGTGCCTTTATTTATACTAGTTAAGGTAGAGAATTACTTGGACAACAGTATAATCTATGAGCAATAATTTAAGTAGAATATATAATTCTATAAACGAAAATTAGAGTTCAAGCTCAATGCTGAATGTTTCACGCAATCAATGCTAAAAGAATATCAACATGTAGACCATATTTTTTGAAGTTACTTGGATTCCAATGATGAATCTTGTGAACGAGTTTGTAGCAGAATAACCTTCAATTCCTTAGCGCAACATCATAAGTGTGCTTGATAATGTTTTGTGGCCTATTTTACTGAAGGGAGAGAGAAGGAACGACGACAGAGAGAAAATGGAGAGTTGAGTAATTTATGTGATGATGTTTCCCATCGCTTGTGCATTTATATATAACAAACATAATAAACTTGCTTACCTTGGAACTAATACAAATCTAAAAGGAATAAGATCGGAATCCTAAATACCTATACTAATGATTTACACAATCACACATGTGCTATAATTAAGATCCCAACAAATGTGATAACTCATTATGAGGCTTACCTCACTCCCTAGCTAATTAGTGTAGATAATATCGTTCGTTAAAAAAAAAATATACCAACAAATGTTAATTTTGTTAGAAAAGAATTAGATTGAAAAAAATATAAAGAGTAAAACAGTAGTTACATTTGTAATTTAGAAAATTTTCATATCTATATATGTAACTAATTCTTGGTCAATTATCATTTTCACCGAGTGTTGGTGGTCATGAATCGCAGCATATTTGTTATTGTTGGTAAAACAACAATCAGTGAATATTATTTTATTAAAAATTAAAATCAAACAACAATGAAATTATACAAATTACAATAAAGTGTTATTGACACTTCAAAAATCTCATTCTACACTCCTTACAAGTGTATTTTTATTTCCAAATAAAGAAAGTTTGGAGTGTAGAATGAGATTTTTGAAGTGCTAATAACAATTTTCTAGAGTAACTAACAAAAATAAAACAGAATTGAGAGCAATGCATGAACAAAGTTCAACCATCTATCATCAAAGTTAACTTTGATTTTGGCGAATTCCTAGTGTTTGTCCCAGAAAATTTATATGAATGTTGCAGTTAAAATAATGCAGTAGTAGGTTTCAGATATATAGGCAATCAGATGCCTTTTCACCACAGACACTTGGTAGATTCAAATTCAATTTCAAATTCAAACAAAATACTACTGTTGGATTTAATCTGAAATTTAAATTTAAATTAACTATTAATTAATCCGAAATTAATAATTAATCTCCATATAAAAATTTTGACCAAACAATAGACGGAACATAGGTAAGTTAGTCATTTAATATTTTGATTTCGTTTCACGCTTACCAAACACAGAACGGAACAACCGTCTCGTTTCGTTGTACGCTTACCAAACGCAGAACGGAACAACCGCCTCGTTTCGTTCTGCACGTACCAAACATAACACGGAACCTCCACTGCGTTTCTTTCCGTCTCGTTCTTTTCCGTTCTGTCCCGTCTTATCCCATTCTGTTCCGTCCCGTCTGTGCACCGAACGATACCTTATAGCACCACTCTTGCCCTTGGCCCAACTCAAACCCCCACATACACACCCTCCCCCGAATCGCCACCAACCATTTCAGTGGGCCAGCCTGTCCCGAATCCCTGCCATTTCCAAAATTAAACCCCGCTAATTATTAGAGTACCGTTCGCCCAATCACGCGCAGTTCACGTGGCACCCTAAAATTTGAATCCGGACTTGTCCGCCTTCTCTAAATTCCGCTTTAATTCAACGCCAAACGCCCGCTTTCAAAAATTCCCCTCTCTCTCTCTCTCTGCTCCCACCGCACAACGCAAACGCACATTTCAAAACCAAACGAACGAAATTGGAAGGAAGGAAGGAAGCAAATCCCATTTTTCGTCGGCCTCCTTCAGGTGCAGCTCCCTCCCAGATCCGTTTTTCATCTCCTCCTCCTCTTTTCGATTGCTATCAATCCCGATTCGTATCGGGTTTTTAATGTTCCGTTGAAGTTTGTTTGGTGATTTTTGATGCGGTGGTGTTTGATTCTGATTAGGGATTCGTTTTTCAATCTGGAGGCGTGGCGGAGGATTTAGGATTTTTAGATTTGGGATAGAGCGTTTTTCGCATTAGGTCGAGATGGATAGTTCGGAATGTGTTCGAGTGGCTGTCAATGTAAGGCCCTTGATTACCTCAGAGCTTCTGGTAGGCTGCACAGATTGCATTTCCGTCATTCCCGGTGAACCCCAGGTAATTTTTTTCTCAAGTTTTTAGGTTAAACTTTTGGTTCTTGGTTTTTCGAATGTCAGATGTGCCAGATTCAGCTGCTTTGTTATTTTTATTTGATTTTTGAATTCATAATGTGTAATGCACGTTCAATTTTTTTGTGATAATCAAAATATGAATGTGTTGGTAACTAATGATTTATGATTGGAATATGTGAGCAGGTGCAAATTGGGACACATTCATTCACATACGATTATGTGTATGGTAGCACCGGACTTCCTTCTAATGCGGTGTATGACGATTGTGTTGCTCCGCTCGTTGATGCCCTTTTCCATGGATACAATGCGACTGTACTTGCTTATGGACAGGTATAATGTTTATGAAAACTCTTGTTGTTGGGTTTCTTTTAACTTTATGTTTGGGCTAATACTAAGTAACAAAATTGAATTCATTTAATATTGCAGACGGGTTCTGGGAAGACATATACAATGGGGACTAACTATACTGGAGAAGGAAGTAATGGTGGAATAATACCCAAAGTGATGGAAAATATATTTAAGAAAGTTGAGACAACGAAAGATAACACAGAGTTTTTGATCAGGGTATCATTTATTGAGGTATGAAGATTTCCATTAGTTCGTTAATAGCATTTCTCCTTAAATTATTATGTTAAATGTTGATATTGAATGTGTATTACGGCAGATATTTAAGGAGGAAGTGTTTGATTTGCTTGACCCAAATTCATCATCACTGCCCAAAAATGAAGGGGCAGCACCTGCAAAGCCTGCGCCGGCAAGAGTGCCCATCCAAATTAGAGAAACAGTGAATGGAGGGATAACTCTTGCTGGTGTCACTGAGGCAGAGGTTAGAACAAAAGAAGAGATGGCGTCATATCTCACTCGTGGATCATTATCTCGTGCTACTGGAAGCACCAATATGAATAGCCAGTCAAGGTGCAATGCCTGCGCTTTCTATTAGATGGTTTTATAGTATAAAAGTAGATAATTAGTTAGAATTATAGTAATATGTGTAATTTGTTTTCTGAATAACGGAATTTTCTTTTCAGGGTGTGTTGAAATCTATATCTGTTTAAGTTATGATTAGATTTTGTAGTACCAACATTTATTATGTGCATCATATTGTTTTCTTTAAATCTATTTTTTTCTTATGAACATGTCACAATTGAACTAACATATTATCCTTTATGTTTTCCTCCCCTCACATTGCAGCCGTTCACATGCAATATTTACAATAACAATGGAGCAAAAGAGGATTTCTCACTCTGTGAATGGAGCAAATAATGACGATATTGGTGATGATATCCTATGCGCCAAGCTCCATTTAGTGGATTTAGCGGGGTCTGAGCGGGCAAAACGGACAGGTGCTGACGGAATGAGGTTGAAAGAAGGTAATTACGATGTACTTTATATTGAATCTTTCTTATAGGGTTGTATGAAAATAAAATCCTTACTTCACTGTTCTTCAATAAATGAGATAAGTTATCCTTTAATTGTTTTTTTTTTTTTTTTTTTTTTTTTTTTTTTTTTTTCTGTTTGGTTTGAATTGGCTACTAATTATTCATTTATTTTATCTTGTATTAGGCATTCATATAAACAAGGGTTTACTTGCTCTTGGTAATGTGATAAGTGCCTTGGGAGATGAAAAGAAGCGGAAAGAAGGCGGCCATGTTCCGTATCGTGATAGCAAATTAACACGTTTATTACAGGCATGCAAATCAATTTCTTTTGAATTCTTGTGATACATGTTATGACAGCTTGAAATTTATAGACATATTTTCAGGCCGTGTTCAGATGCATTTATCATTGTGGTTATTTTAGACAAGGAGAAAAAAGTAGCAACACAATGAAGAATGTGCAGAATTTTAGTTTCCTTAGACAACTTAAACTGAGGTTTTGGTTTGTCTTAGGCGGAATGATATGTATATCATAATTTACTTAGCATTTGACTCCCGATGGCTTGAAGTGTTAAGGTAGATAATAATAAAATTTAACTTGACTTTAAAAAAATATAATTGGTTATTTTCCAAATCGAAGTCCTTCACTCACTGTAAATAAATAAAATGAAAGATGCCTTGGTACTGTTTTTGACTAATCTTTGCAATGTGAATTTATAGGATTCGCTCGGAGGAAACAGTAAGACTGTGATGATTGGTATGCTGATTTTGTTTGTTAGAGTAAAGCTTCATTGGCTCTTTAAGATATGCATTTCTAATGATCCAATACTTATTGTTCCAAAATTCGTTGTCTGTTTTCCTAGCTTGTGTTAGTCCAGCTGACACAAATGCTGAAGAGACGTTAAATACTTTGAAATATGCTAACCGTGCTCGCAACATCCACAATAAGGCAATTGTAAGTTTTGGTGCAATATAATGATTTTTTGTTAAGGTTTGGTTCTTTTTTTCTTCTGCTGATCTTTTCGTTTGTTATTGATTATATAGGTCAATCGTGATCCCATGGCAGCTCAGTTGCAAACAATGAGAAGCCAGATTGAACAGTTACAGACTGAACTTTTATTTTATCGTGGCGATGCCAGTGCACCGTTTGAGGAACTTCAGGTATATGAATGACAAGTAGTAATAACAACCGCTCTTTATCAGTAAGGTTATGTGTTTATTGCTTTCAGACTTTTCATTGACCTTCAACTTTTTTAGATTCTGAAGCACAAAGTATCATTACTCGAAGCAAGCAACTTGGAGTTGCGGCACGAGCTTCAAGAACGTCGAGTTTCATGCGAACATCTAAAGCAACGTGCTCTTGATGCTCAGGTTTCTGTAAATAATTATAAACTCATGTCATTGATCAATCTCGTGTGGGCTTTCACTAATATTCAATATTTTAGGTTGAAAAAGATAAACTGGCCATGATGATTGAATCAGCGCGAAGTGGTAAATCTTGGGATGAGATTGACTCGAATTCAGTTCAGGTTGGTGTATAGTGATTTTTTTATTTATTTGTTTATATTTTATTATTTGGTAGTATGCATTTGTTTTTCATGTTGCACAATTTTCTCTCTCTCTGATAATCAAGAATCTGAACTCGGACATGGCTTTCAAACTCTTTGCAGGATTATGACTTGCTAAAAGGTTACGTGTCAAAAATTCAGGAGTTAGAAGGGGAGTTATTGTGCTTGAAAAACTCAAACAACTCAAAACACAAGAGATTTGTTGACTGTGCTGAGTCAGATGATGACAGCTTTCGCTCTAAGAATATTTTATTCCCCTCTATCAATGACTATTCATCTGATTATGATACTAAAGCTGGGGATATTTCAGGTAGAAAAGAAATTCTTTGTCTTATGTCTTTTTGGTTTTTATTATTTGCTTCTATACTTGTTTGATTTGGTTGTACATTATTTTTTCATCTAACACCAAGCTTCTTTCATGTGTACTGTTTCCTTTTTTATTTAACACCAAATTGCTTTCATGTGTACTTGTTTTATTTTTGATTATTTGCTTCTATACTCGTTTGATTTGGTTGTACACTATAATGAAGAACTATTTGTCAGTTTTTCATTTTTATTTGATGTATTTTTTGTTCTTAGTGCAGAAAGAACAAATCTGTGTTTTTTGCTGGCATGTATTTCAAGCTGTGGATTGCTAGTTGGTTGGATTGATAAATAATTTTGGGCATGTTTCCTGTAATTACAACTTGTAATGTCCATGTAAATATGAGACTTACTCTTTATAAAATAAGAGGATTATTGAGGATTCTATGGGGGAGGAAGCAAAGGGCTTGTGGGATAGAGTTTCTTACATGCATGACTGTGTGCTTCGATTTTCTTGATATACCTTTGTTTCGAATTCATGCCTATTGTAAGCTTCTTTTAACTCTTATGTTATATAGCTGTGTTGTATTGTTATATTTTTATTACGTTTGGCCTTTTATTATGTTTTAGCAGCTGGTAGGTTGGAGGTTGTTTTAGTGTTCTCTATACCTTTACCATTGTTATTATCCTAATAAAATCTTTATGCTTCTGTATGATTTACTAGTAGATGAGATTGAAGATCATGAAAAGGAGCAAAAGGAGCAAGAATTTTCTTCTCTTCAAGAAAAATTTGATAGGGAGCTCAAAGAATTGGACAAAGCTCTTGAACAGAAGGAGGTAAGGTTTCTTAAGTTTTGATTAAAGTGGTTGAATTATCTTGGTTGCGCAGTTTCAATTGGACAACTTCAAATCATTGGATTTGTTAAAGCGATTTCTTGTTGAGCGAACCTTTCCTCATTGGATTACTTCTTTGAAATGGAGTTTTGGGGATCCATAAATTAGAAGAAACCTTTCACTAAATATTATTTTGAATGGCATGCTTAACTGTTGGCATCTCGTTTTTTTCTTAAAGATGTCTGTTTAACTTTCAAGAGTTTTTCTTTACATCCTGCTATTGTCTAAGTATGCTTGTTTGTTTTTGCTGTTGGTGTGGGGTTCTATCATTTGTTTTTATTTTATTCTAAATTGGTTACTTTGACTTGTTCAAGGCTGAGATGAAGCGGTTTACTACTTCTGATACCTCGGTTCTTAAACTACATTATGAGAAGAAAGTTCAGGAGTTAGAACTTGAAAAGAAAACATTGCAGGTTTGTTTTCTTCCTGCAATACTTGTGCTGTGATGCAAAGGTCTGGCTTATAAATCTGCCTATTCTGGTTCTGCAGAAAGAGATTGAGGCGTTGAAACACAATCTTTCCAACATATCATCTACTTCTGATGATGGTGCTCAAAAGTTGAAGGAAGATTATCTACACAAGTTGAATGTCCTTGAAGGGCAGGTGAATGCAAATGCCCTAACCTTTTGATGGAAACTGCATATGTTGGACAACTGGGCTGAATTTTTCTTTGCAGGTTTCTGAGCTCAAAAAGAAGCAAGATGCTCAAGCTCAACTCTTGAGACAAAAACAAAAAAGTGATGAGGCTGCAAAGCGACTTCAGGATGAGATACAGAGAATAAAGACTCAGAAGGTGCGATATGAAAGAATAATGCAAAAAGATATTAGTCACGTTTTGTCCTCATTATTAAGTGCAATCTTTTTTTTCTTAGGTTCAACTGCAACACAAGATTAAACAAGAGTCTGAGCAGTTCAGACTATGGAAAGCATCACGAGAAAAAGAAGTTCTTCAGGTATCTGAAAATTTTGAATTGCATGCATCTTTGATTACTGATTTATGATGGAGTATAGCCACATCCACTGGTCATCTGCTTATCATGTAAATGATCTTGGAATGTGCAAGTGGATCAGTGATGGTGCTCCCTAGCATACTGTTTACAAATCATGATATACAAACACATTTTATTACTGTTAGATTGTCAACAGCAATTAGCAACCATGATCTAGAAAATGAATTTTACATCATTTTGGAAAATCATTTTAAAGTTAATTCTAACTTTTGAATTGTTATTTATTCTTTTTATATCTGTTGGGTTGGCAGAAATCTACCTTTTCCGCCCCCACAGCTACCCCCCAAATAAAACATTTGTTCTTTTGTGTTAACAAGTTACAATTATATGATGCTATGCATAGTGTAGTTTACCGTATGACTGCAATGCCTTCTCTTTTATCTACGTTATCTATTTTTGAAATTTGAGAGTTAATGAAATCTTCCTTTTTATTTTTGTCAATTATCAGCTTAAGAAAGAGGGGAGGAGGAATGAGTATGAAATGCATAAACTGTTAGCTTTGAATCAGAGGCAAAAAATGGTAAGAAATAAATTGCTAGGTTGTACTTCATCTATTCAAAGATATTCACATTTTTCTCCACGTTATGTCAGGTTTTGCAACGGAAGACAGAAGAAGCTTCTATGGCCACAAAAAGGCTAAAAGAGCTTTTAGAATCGCGAAAGACTTCTTCACGTGAAATTTCTGGTCATGTGATATACCTCATTTGTTTCTATTTTCTTGTCATTATATGGTATTAACAATTTGTTACTACTCTATGCAGGAGCTGGCAGTGGACATGGTCCTGGAGTTCAGGTACTTGTCACTCTCTAAAGTATCTGATGAGGAATAAAAGAGTCATTTATCAGAAGGATTTTTTTTGTTTGCATGATGGATTAATGTTGTAGATCTGTAGCTGTACACAAAATGATAGCATCAAATAATCTACGCCATATTGGATGAAGCATCACATCGCTTGATAATGAACCTTCAGCATCTTGCTTTGAATTTTTTTCTAAGATATGTGTTCTTACAATGTGGAAACTGCAAGCCTTGAGATAGGGTTAGAATTGTCCAATTCACGGCTAGTAACTTCTTGGTTGATTTGTTTACGACCGGTTTGTGTTTATCCTGTATGTAATATTTCTGCATCCAGGCTTTGATGCAGGCAATTGAACATGAGCTTGAAGTCACAGTTCGGGTGCATGAAGTACGATCTGAGTATGAGCGTCAAATGGAAGAGTAAGTCTTTCCATTCTAGAAGACTACTTTATATATTTACTTAAATGGTCTATGAGATTCTTAGAGTTGACTACTTTGAAAAGGATGCCATCCGTAATATTATGTTGAAATGTTGTATTTAGTTGTGCCAAGAATCATATTGAATGCTGGCTGTTTTAATCCTTGAATTCTGTTATATCTGTTTGTTAGAGTAAGAGATTCTATCTCAGTCACAATTTTGCAGAATCAGTTTAATTAACTCTTGGTATTTCAGGCGGGCTAGGATGGCCAAGGAGGTCGCAAAGCTAAAAGAAGAAGCAGAAATGTTAAAACGAACTAATTTCAGGTGAGTGTTTTGTAGATGAATATTCTATTTGAACAAATTGACTTTATTATTTGGTGCTAACTTGACATACATCTCTCTCTTTTGAATGGTGCCTATTGTAGTGATTACCCCGAATCAATGTCTCCTGGGGCGAGAAATTCAAGGATTTATGCACTTGAAAACATGCTTGCTACTTCATCTAGCACCCTGGTTTCTATGGCATCACAATTGTCAGAAGCAGAAGAGCGCGAGCGGGGATTTACTGGGAGGGGACGCTGGAACCATGTTAGGTCTCTTGCTGATGCAAAAAATTTGATGAATCATTTGTTCAATTTAGCTTCTTCCTCCAGGTAATACATTATATTTAGGTCAAAGATTTTACCAGAATAGAAATATTCCTCCTAATAATTTTGTCTGAGGGAAAAAACTTCAGTGTGCTTGTCAGCGTAATTGTTTTTACCTTGAGTATTTACTTTGGAATGCCACTGAAAATAAATGTTTTCTCGATTTTCAAGGTGTTTGTTACGAGATAAAGAAGTTGCATACAGAGAGAGGGATTTGGAAATAAGAGATTTGAAGGAAAAAGTTGTAAGCCTGAGTAGTTTGCTTAGAAAATCAGAGATGCAGAGGGCTGAACTTGTTCATCAGGTAAAGTCTTAGATTAGCTTATGTGGTTGCCAATGTGAAACCATGATTATTCTATCTTCCTGTAGTTATTTGACTATTTCCTTTCATTTTTCTTTTAATTTTCTGAATCGTTTGCGATTCCTAGCAGAATCAGGCGTTGAAGAAATTCGCCATGAACTGTTCTAAGGACGCGGACCTAAACAATGGTGGGCACAAGTATGATTTGCGCAAGTTGGTACGTGCGGGTGACATTATCTTTTGCAAGTTCCTCATGCTGCTTAATACTACGTTTTCTTTATTGTTTTTGTTTTAAAATACTTGTTGCCATTTCCTGATTACAACTGACATAAGTGTTAATCTTTATATGACGTGTTTTGTGAATCTAGGAAAACCGGGCGTCATTTATCTGGGAGGATATGGATACGTCTGATTCAGAAAAATCTGATGCAGAGGAGGATGGCGACTGGGTAATGTCAAGAAAACGACCATCTAAAAAGAGAAAATCCAAAAGTGGAAGTTCAAGTGGGGGAGGATATAATGAGTCAGAAGTTAAGAATTTTGGATGCTTCAAATTAGATGCTTCAGGTGATGGGATCGTGTCTCTGAAGAAAAGTGAATCGGGCGTATGCTGCTCTTGCAGCAAAAGCTCATCATGCAAAACTAGCAAATGTGAATGCCGATCTTCCGCAGGCACTTGTGGGTTATCATGTGGCTGTGCTGCTACAAAGTGTTCAAATAGAGAATCAGCTTCACTTGTGGCGCAAGAATCTGCACAAGTGGAGGTGTCTGAAGGGATTAAAGATGAGATCGGGACTGATGAAGCAGAGAAGAATCAGCTTCTTGTTACTCATGGTGCAAGGTTGCTTCAGAATGCATTAGCTGATAACTCTAGTGAGCCAACTGATGATGGTGAACCAAGAAGGAAGGCACTTTCCGAAATTGGAAATACGTTGGTATACTTTAGTCTCGCCTGATAGAATCGAATTGCTTTTCACTTGCCCCTTATCATCTGTGCAGTCAATTTGTTCTTGGTTGATGCTTCAGAATTTAATTATTTCACAAGTCTTACACTCACTTTGGCTTACGTTTTGATGGTTTTATCAACTGAAGGTCAAATCCAACGCACCAAAGCCTAACCAGAGAAAGAAGTGGCGAAAATCCACCATTCAACTTGTTACAAATGCTCCGCCTCCCTCGCAGCCAGAAGTTGCTGAAGCACCTCGAAGGCCAGATAACAAAGGAGAAGAGGCAAGCATCCCTATGAAGCTACCAAGAGCCATGCGATCAGCTGCTACATCAAACAGCGGCAACCCATTTAGAGACAGGAATGCTGATAAACCACAGCAATCGGATGCCAACAAGGAAGCTGGAATTCCTGCACCAAGAAGCCCTCTCCGGCAGAAGAGAACAAAAGATGAGAAGGAAAACCACCTGTAAATTCCACTGCCTCCTTCGTTGGCATTATCTTATACCAGCAGCGTGAAGCAGGTGGGTCATAGCCACGTAGGATTTGAGGTTGCTAGTGATTGCAAAATTACTGTGGCTATGAGGATTTATCGATCCGGAGCCTTGATTTGTGTTTGATTGATGAAGATCGAGATGTAGGTGATTAGGCCTTTGTTGGCTTTGTTGCTAAGACGATGTTGCTCAGGACTCGGGACCGTTTTCACTGGCATTTTGTAGACACGCTGTTCCATTTAGCGAACATCTAATCCACCACATCAATGAGATTAGACATGGTTTTCCTTGAATTACGTGATTTTCTTCGGAAAGGATGTGTGTAAATGACCCACATAACATGCCTAACTTCCCGCGTCTTTGCGTTTTGGTTGCTTTACTTCTTCAACTCATTATTAAATGAGTTTAAATTTTGAGATGGGTGTCAATTTATTACATAGATTTCGAATTTAAATTCATCCAGTAGTGAAATAGAACGGTGAGTGTTACTATCACTTGAGGGTGGTAAGCAAAAATATTCCCCAAGTTAATCAAGTCTATACACAAAACACAAAATGACACGTCTCTTTAAATAGAAACATTGTGACCGGCTCACACGAATTTCCACTCCTAATTTTGGGTATTTATTAGTATGTACCTTATTATTATTTTTTTTTCTCTTTTGTTTGAATTCAAATTTTTGAGTTTTAGAAAAGGAGATTGTTATTGAGACTTTAAAAATTTTATAATGCACACTTTGCAATTGTATTTTTTATTTTAAATAAATATTTAAAGTGTGTAATAAAAATTTTAGAATATTAATAACATTTTCTTAAAAAAAAAAAAAACCTAAATGTAGGTGAGTTAGTCAACGTTCATTTAACTCATACCTGGCAAAATTGAATCAGAAATTTCCCTCCTTTTATTTTATTTTATTTAATTACAGGGTATATTGTTGGGTCCTCCTTCCTCCCTCCCTCTTCTTCTTCAGCGTACTTTAACGCTTCGCTTCACTCACTCCACTGCAGAATTCGGGTCCGATCCGTACCCACTCGAGAACTCGCCGATTTGGAAGTCAGACGATGAAGAAAGGCAACCGCCGCGCACAGCGAACCGCCGACGCATCCACCGGCGATGATTACGAGAAGAAATTTCACCAATTGGAGCTTGAAAATAAAGCATATCAGGTCGCTCTTTCACTCTACTTTTGTTTCGGTTTCATTTTTTTTCCCCTAAATTTGGGAGTCTGTTTGGTTGCCGAGAAATTGATGGAGAAAAGAAAAGAAAATTGGCAACCCTTGATTTCATGCTTGATTTGATTGAGTTTTCTCTGGAGTTGTGCGTCCGAATTATATTTGGGTGGCGAGAAATGTGGTAAAGGAGTGAAATTGGGAAAGTTAACTTGAGTTGAGTCTGATTGGCTGATTTGAATCTAATTGAATTGTTCTGGCAGCCATTGTTCTTTTAGGTTCTGATTTGCGAGTTACTTACGTGCGAAAAGCTCTTAAATTTTGCTTTTGGTAACAATTGGCAGAAGGAGCTTGAGGAGCTGAGATTCAAGCTAGCAAATGGTTCATCCACTTCTTGTGACAGCAGTGCTCAAAAGCTGAGAGAGGATTACATTCAAAAGTTGACTTTCCTTGAGGATCAGGTGGATTTTTATGCTCGAAGTTGTGACGAGGTGTTCAAAAATGGTTTTGCAGGTTCTATATCTATAATTCATTTGTGCAGGTTGCAGTGTTGACGAAGAAGCTAGATGCTCAGTCTCAACTCTCGGTTCTTAGAAGAAGGGGCGATGAGCCTACAAAGCAGTTACAGTTCGAGATTCAGAGGTTGCAGGCTCAGAAGGTGACATTTTGTTAGTTATGAGGCTTTCCTGTATGAAATTTTGTTAAATTTTGTTCTTTCACCATTGACAAATTGTGTGCTGTTTAGGTTCAAGTGCAATGTAAGATGAAGCTTGAGTCTGTGCAGTTCAGATTGCAAAGGGTTTCCCTGGAAAAAGAAGTTCTTCAGGTATATGCGTCTCCCTAATGTACTAAGTTAGCATATTTTCGATAACCTTTATGGAACTATATATACCAGCTACTAGCTTAGTCTGTTTAGTATGTCTGGAAAAGTGTTCAATAGTTTATGCGGAACTTATATTATATAGAGGTATATGAAATCTTTTTGGATATCATTATGCATCAACAGCTCAAAAAAGAGGGTAGGAAGAATGAACATGAGATGCATAAGCTATTGGACTCCAATCAAAGACTGAAGAAGGTAAATTTGTATTTCTTTTATAATAAGATGCTATGGATAAACCACTTGATGGAACTTTTATTTCCAGTAGTTGCAACTTGTAGAGAATCAGTTCTCTTAGTGTTTTTCTTTCTGCTTCTGGTTTTGCATCGAAAGAATATGGAAGCTTTCATGGCCACTAAACGGCTCAGGCAGCTGTTAGAATCTCGCAAGGCTTTGTTGCACAAAAAAGGTGGTCAGAACAGAAACCTGTAGAGTTGTCTTTAATTTCTTTTGAATTTGTATAATAACTAAATGTACTCCCTCATTTTTTCTTAAACTCATGTAGGTGCTAAAAATGGGTAGATTGAAGCAATTCAGGTACTTCAGAACCAAACAATGAAGTGATGAACTGTTGAATGTGTGTTTGTCTGTGTATGTATGCATGTGTGTGTTTTTGGTGCGTTTGCTCATACATGTATACTTGTAAACTGATTCATTAGTTTATTTGTAGTATACTTGTATCACATGTACTCTGATTGTGTTTCTAGTTGAACTGGAAATGACATTCCCTTCATTTCATCTTCAAAGATGCAATTGGAAATGGGTCTTTTTAATAGCATCTTAGGACTTCATTGTAACACAATCAGACAAGTACTTTTGACACATTTTAAATAATTGGTGCAGGGTACTGAATATGAGTTTAACGAAACAGCAGAGTTACACGAACTATGTGCTCAATATGAACGTCATATAGAAGAGTGAGTCCCAAAGATTTCTTGAAACCTCTATGTCTAAGAGACTGCAATGATTCGTCCATTATTCTATGATCTTTTTAAATATGAAGAAAAACCAATGCATTGTCAACACTGCTGCTAGAAACTATGTACTTATGTATGCATACAGGATTTTCGTCACTTATACTTTCAAGTTAAAACTTTGTGCTTAGGGAGCTTATGCGCAAAATATTTAACAATATTCGTAGTAGTTAGGAAAAAATCATTAGCTAGCAGAGCTACTTCTGCTTTGGCTACTCGTCCTACTGGATCCTTCTACATCCACTAGCAGATGAATTTCTATGGTTTTCAGGTATCTAACTAAAAGAAATTGATTGGCATTTCATTCCAGGCGCATAGGGCAATAAATCTTTCCACTGAAATTGTTTATCCAAATTTTCTTTTATCAGGTGTAGGTGGATTAGATTGGCGGATCCTTTTAGACTCTGCTACATCTAATCAAGTGTCAAACACCAATCGTAAATCCATTTGGCATACTACATGATTGAATTTTTCCATTGCAATGAAAGATAAAACTTACTGTGTGCTCCTACATTCTTGAATGACTGATACCTTATCAATGGTCAATACTATTTTCATTATGCAAAAAGAAATGAATAGATGAGAAGTTCAGAAATTATAATAAATTGGATGAGATGTATATATATCCGTGATACATCTTCAATGAAAGTAATCCCAAGTTAATATAGGGGAGCAAACTTACTTTCTCAATTGAGAGTTGAGAATAACTAGTATGAGATATTGCATTGACACTAAGGTTTGCAAGTTTTGATTTTGTAGTTCAATAATGTCACTCAAACAAAGTTTTTGAAAACTAAAATGTGCATTTCCTTATTAATTTTTTTTTTTTCCAAGCCTCTTAAGGGTACTTGTGTTACATGATATGGTATGCATGACTGACTTATCTATTTGTTGTGTTTTGTTCTCATACATGTTGGAATTTTTTTGAATGATTCTGCTTAAGAGTTCTTGTGGGATAAAATTTCCTAAACCCCAGTTTTTACGTACAAGACAGAATCAGATTAGAAAGTCATCTTTCTCATTTTGGATTTGTAGGATGGCTGAGGAAGCTGAAAACCTGAAGGATGAAGCTGAGGCGCAGCAGCAAGAAATGCCGAGGTGAGAAGTTTTGCTTCTGAACTTTGTTCCTGCAAGGTTGTCGTAAACTATCCCCATGTATTTTGCTTCTGCACCTTGCCCTTTTTCCCCTGCCATCTTAAGGTGCACATGCCAGGAGCAAGAGGATGACTGCTTGGAGAAGGATTTAGGTATAAAAGATCTGAAGGAACAATTCGTTAGTCTAAGTAGTATGGTTGGACAACTAAGGCTGCGCTTGATGTTGGGAATAAGTCACAGGTTAGTGCACTTAAATGCGAATCCATGTTTCGTGTCTTAATTTTTTTGAACTTCAATTCATCTTCTTTCTGGAGCTTGAATCATATAATGGTTTGAGGGAATGAATGAGTTTCAGGGTTCTTAATCAAATACAACTACATTCCCCGATTAGAAATACAAAATGTGATTTCCTTGATTCTCACACCTTCAATTATGATATCTGATGGTCAGGGAACTATGAGCCAACATTCTATTTCTGTTGGGAGTAATAGTTACAAGTTAGTGGAGGACATCACCCCATCTGCCTCAGAAAACTCGAACGTTGTAAAAGTTAAAACTGCATCAACAGTGTGCTGGTCATGCAGTAAGAGTTCCTTGTGCAAGACGATGAAATGCAGATGTCGATCCACGGGTGGCAGCTCTGGGGCATCATGTGGCTGTGTTGCCTCTAAGTGCAGCAATAGGGGATTGACAGTTCAAATTAAGTTGAATGAGTCGTCACAATCAGAGACGGTTGATGGCATTTTGAACTGTTCAGATACAACTGAAGTGGAGAAGGATAGCTCAGTGGCTTATCAAGGTGCAATGCTACTTCAGAATGCTTTAGTTCAGAAGCCTGCATAGCCGAATGACAATCTTGGGCCAAGAAAGAAACTATTACCTGATATTGGGAACCTACTGGTATGCTTCATTATCCTTTTTGAATCCCGCTTTATTTTTCTTAAAGAACTAAAATGTTTTATAGCGAGTACATTGTTCTCCTCTCTAATAATTTTCTTACCCTTGCGTTTCAGAATTGTGTTTTTACGGTACCTCTGACTCCTAATTGCCATTTGGCATTGAAAAATACTTTATTGCTTGCTGGGGTTCCCCCCTTGGAGCAGCATTTCATTACGCTTTTCCTTGCTCTCTGACTGAAAATTTTAAACCCTATAGGTGAATGCAGACGCTTCAAAACCTGCCCCAAATAAAAAGGGACGACAGCCAGCAATTCGACTTGTTAATGTAAATGCTGAAGGCAAAAAAGGAGCAGAGGGTGCAATGCAAGCAGAAGGTTAAGATAAAATTTTCGTCACGAAAGAGAACCGCTGTAGCGAGACAGTGATGGAGAAGGAGAGTCACTGTAGTGAGGCATTGGTTGAGAGAATCACCGTGTTGAACTCTCAGATATAATTGATAGAAAGTCGGATTTACGATAGAGATGTCTTTGATTTGGATGAAATACCATTCAGTTTTTTCTTCTTTCGCTTTGAATGCCATTTTGGTCTCGAATTGAAATCTAGTTACCATGACCAACTAATCCAGAATTTTTTTTGTGTCAAACAAATAATAGAGTAAAATTAAAATTCCTTTCAATCTACACGAACACGTCGAAAAAAACGAGTAACGACGGTAGAAATATTTTGCTTTCCTATTGCTTCCCTATTCGACTATTCCTATTTGGATTAGGGTCGGCAGCTCTTTCCTTCTTATTCGCGCCACAACCATTTTTTCCCCATTTATAACCCAAAAAAGATGGCAGTGTTCGAGAGTGAGAAGCTGGCTGTTCGAGGGTATGATCTGGTCGTTTGGCGACCAGGATTTCTCTCACCGCTTCTCATGGGTCCGTCTTGGCTTCTTCCACTCCATACCGTGAGTTAGTTGGCTCCCTCTAGTATTTCACTACCACGCACCCTGATATTTCCTTTGCAGTCAATATTGTTGCCCATTTCTAGAGTTCACCTTGCACTGCTCATATGATTGCCTCCAAACGGATTTTCCGTTATGTCAAAGGTACTTTGGATTTTAGTGTTACGTTGATTCCTCAACTTGCTTCCGCTACTTTGTCTACATATTTTGGTGCTAATTGGGCTGGTTGTCCAAATGCTCGTCGTTCCATTATTGGCTACCTTGTTTATCTTGACTCTAATCTCATCTCTTGGTGCTCTAAAAAACAGCCGATTGTGTTTCATTTGAGTCTTGAATCGGAATACCGCACTCTCTCTCATGCATGTGTCGCAACCATTTAGATTTGCTTCTACTTCATGAGCTTGGGGTTCGCTTATCTTTTCCTGTCTTTTTGCATTGTGACAATCTTAGTGCCATTTACCTCGCTTCTAATTCAGTTCATCATGCTCGCACACATCATATTGAACTTGATTATCACTTAGTTCGTTAAAACGTGGCTCTTGGTAATCATTTAGTTTGTTATATATCAAATGATCAGTCCACTGACCTGCTTACCAAGACTCTTCATCAACTACGGAATGGTGTTCTCTGCTCCAAATTAGTCCGATCAGGCTAGTCAAGTTTGCCAGGGTGTGTTGGGATGTTAGAGTAGAATTAATTAAACTGTAATTCTCTTTGTAACTAAAATAATGTAATTTACATTTGTATTTATTTTAGAATTCTTTCCATATATAGGTTATGTCAAGCCCTATGTGGCTATATATATATATTTTTTTCTTTTTTATTTCGAACAAAAAACCTTATATATATTGTACTTATTGTAAATTGTTAAATTAAGGAGTCATATTTCTATACCAATGAAGGAAGAAAAAAAAAAAAAAAAGCAGTTTTAATTTGCTGCAAATTAAGTAAAGCATGCAAAGAAAGGCAAATTGCAATCAATGACTTTCAAAAGCCAAGCTAAGCTATTGAATTAATTTCATGGGCAAAGAATATTCACATATATAATTCTGCTGCGATGGGGCTGTCGTCCGAGTGTGGGTAAGAAAATGCGTGAAATGCATGCACGTAATATTAAGTTAAAATATATAACGTGTTACGTAATCAAATTTGTTGAGAATGGACTATTAAGCTTCGGTCGATTTTAAAATGGATTACGAGGTTTTATTTTTCTCTTACTAAACATTTTAAAATTGAATAAATTTATACTTTGTGTTATAAGTTGATCGTCTAATCAATTATTAATTATTGACGTGACAAAGGAGGAACGTTTACCCTCCAAACCCACTAATCATTTCAAAAAGAACACACTAAGATCAATATAGGGATGAATCCCACATTGTCACACCGTTATTTAATAACAAATAACTTAAACAAAAAAGTATAAATTAGTAGATTGGCGAAACATTGTAGAGCTTGATTCGAACAAAAAATAAAAAAAATAAAAAAAATTGAAACCTTATGAAACAATTTAGAATCGATTATAAACCTCAATGGCGTGAAATGCCCGTTGTGCTAACGTTAAACCTTAATATGTACTCCGATCGTCATGGCATATATGGAACAGAATCATCGGCATGCCAAGTGCATCGTTGGTGTTGGCTAATTTAATTAATTAATTAGGCAGAAGAGCACCAACAAACCATCAATCTCAATGGATCATTGGATGATTGAATGCAAAGAATCTGACAAGAGGCCCGCGTCATATCCTAAGCTACAGATCGATCATTTTCCTTATGTTCTTGGTGACACGTACTTTCAGATTGTTTTGGAAGAGAGAAGGTTCTAGGCCTTCGACGCTTTGTGGCCGAAGTACAAACTCATCCATTTATCCTTATCTTTCTTCTTTGGAAGTGGACGATGAAAGCAAAATTATACCCTTACTTATTTTTGTATGGACACATAGAATATACATGCATGAGATAAGTTAGCACATGAAAGATCAAAGATCTTAGCCATATACGTTATATATTGTCGGGAATATATTATACATAAATCATGGGCTGTTTAACATTTTAATTTTTGTCCGTTGTTATTAAAAACCAATGAAATGGACAACTCCTCCAGTATTGAAATTATTATAAGGTACATATAATTGTGTACGCATGCATGCACAGGCCATACAATTATCGTATGGTAGCAGCACTCGATGGCCCTCTTTTGCTGTTTTGGTTGGAAGGGTACTTTTATCAATTTTTCTTCAATAGACCAGCCTACTCAATAGTATGAGAAATGAACGGTCATGGTCGAATTAAAAAAACATTATTTTGTTTACTTGTCAAGCTAATGATATAAAGGCAGAGTCCAAACTATTGAAGACTTATTCCTAATTTTACTGTTTAAGTCGATAAACTAGTCACCCAATATCCTTTGTTAGATCAACTAATATCCTTTGTAAGATCATATAAGTGATATTTTTATTTGATATGATGATATTTTAAACTAAAGGAAATGAGATATTCTACTAAGGGTACGAGGGATTGAGTTGGGCCACACAATGAGCCGACTAATAACGCAAATATAATATGTCATCACCATTGATATGAGAGGGAGATATTCTACTCTAACGGTAAGGCGACACAATAACCCAACCGATAATAAAATATCAAACTCAACTTAAATATAATATGTACTTGTGATTCATGTGAGTAACATTAGACCTTAATACTAATTAGAATCAAACATGATTTCGCGATATCGTAATTTCGCATACAGGGTGTAGAATAAAAAAAATTTAGTGTGTTCAATCATATCATATTTTTAATTTTTCTAACTAAATTATAAGGGTTTATAGTTTGTGCCTCGCATTTGAGGTCAAAATTCGAATCTTATTCTCGCAGTTCAAATTGTAATAAAAAATCTAAAACAATATATATATATATATATATATATATATCTGTAATAATAACAAAAAACGAAAGTTCTTTCCTGGGGAATCGGCTTTTTAAATGTTGTCTAACAAGTCGTGGACCTCGAAGGTTAAACAATAAACAAAAGATTAGCATCACTATATATTCATGAGAATAGGGGAAGGAGAGGAGTGCAAATAACATTGTGGCCGCGTTATCTGTACTCATTCAAAGGGATGGGAATTACCAAAGTTTCTTGCACTCCAAGAAACAAATAATACTACTACAAGTTTATAAATACCAAATTCTTTTAGCATATTTTAATTCTTCATCAAATGACATTCTTTGTTTTACTTATTCAAATTTGATCCCATTCTAATCTCATACATTTCAATCAGCTTAGGTATTGAGACGTGGATTTAACACATTGTAGTACGATGAGCTAATTTGGTGACTAAGTTTCAACATTTGTGAGAAGAATATAAATTTAATATTATATAAGATACATCTGTTTCTCTCACGATGATAATTCACCTGTCTTTAAAAGATAAATACGCAAGGAAATTGTTTATTGTTTCACTTGTGATTTTGTGTTCAATTCTTCCTCACCTAACATAGCATGTATCAAAAATGATAGATTCGTGAAACACGTTTATCAATTCCCATAACATGGCAATTTCTATTCTTTTTATTTTTATTTATTTGTTTATTGGTTTGGTAAATTCTTCTCTTGGGGTAGGCGGTAGGCCTCAGAAATCTTAAACAAAAGGGCGGAATTACCCAACAAGTGGGTTATAAGGTTACTTGAAACACAAGCACACGGCAAATGGCCTTTAAAATTCAGGTCAAATCCAAAGTCCAAGCCACCAAAATTTACCAGCCGTCTCTCAAATAACCACACACCTCGTGTCCTAGGAATCCATCAAAACGTGAATCAGGTGAATATTAATCATAAAAAATGACAATCATAAAAAATGACCGGTTGATTATGAGATGACTAATGATATATGTTCACTCATTTGGGAATTTGATGTCAAACATAAATAATAAATTAACATTACCTTAGTATTCCATAGCTCGTTTGAAAATGTTTTTACAATGACTGAAACCGTTTTTGATGATAGTGATTTTGAAATCAATCTTTAATAAAAATAAAAGTAAATTCTGAAAAAAAAAATGTTTTTAGGAAGCCAAAAATACTTTCATCAAAGCGCTTTTTAACTCTTTTAAAAGTACTTCCAAACAAATTCATAATATCAAATAAAAATGCTCGAATTGGTCTAGCTAATTTTCCACCCTTAGGAATATGTTTGATTTATTAAAAAAGTTGAGGTTCTTCTTAAAACTTAATTGATTCTATTGTTTACACATTACAATTTTCATAAAATGAATATATTGTTATTGTAACAAGTGGCCCTTTACCAAGAGTTGAACATTTGTACGAAGGTGTGGATTCGAACCTCTTGATGACTAATTTAAAATTTAATATAACAAAATCTACCGTTTAAAAAAAAAAAAAAAAGAGTATACTATTATTATAAACTCCTTTGTTGTTAATAAAATGTCATGTGACAATATACTTACACATGACAATATATCATATCACAAAACGCAACATTGATGGTGCATACGTGCCATCAGTCATAGAAGCCCTTCTCCCGTGAGACGGAAGAAGGGTACGAATGCATGGATCCCCTCTATGAGTTATTGACTAACCAGTAAAATGACATGGAAGTCCTTACTCAACAGTTTTTCAATTGGAAGTAGTAGATTGTCATGGGTGAATATCAACTTTTACTTCAACGAACTGCATTTTGAATTCAAACCCACCTTTTAGTATAGCTCAAGTAAGCTTGTAATAATTAAAAAATAATAATAATCATCCAATCCTAAGCAAGTTTTATTTTACTATTTTTGTCGTAACAAATTTTTTATTTTCTAAAATACCATGCTGTTTCGTGTGATATTAAAATAGGATACCAAAAAAAAAAAAAAATCTACCATCAATTATTTCTTTTATTTTCCAACATCACAAATTTGACCCGGCTTTTTTCACCAAAATAAAGAAATTGACCTGAAAAGGAGAATATTTGCTCACCACCTACAAATGACGATGTTGTTTGTCAATTTATTTATCGTTGTTGAATGAGTTTAAATTAAATATCTTTCTAGTGAATAAACACAATTTCAAAATTTAATTCAACCGTAATAAATAACGTGGTGAGAAAAAATGCAATATTTCCGAAGGTACTTGCGTGTACGATCATCCTTCCCTTAATGTAATCACTCGGTTGCACAACATAATAGCCCTTGTCTTGAAAGCAGAAGAAGGCCCAATCTCCTTGACCCCTTTCTCAGTTCTGACTGAAGAAGACTCACAGCTGAAAAATTAGGGTTACTTTCTTGCAGAACCCCTGAAAAATTAAATCTAGTTCACGCTCCGAAGTGTGTGTATATATATTTATTTATATATAAAAATTAAAAGTTCCTTCGATCTTTTCGTCTCGAACAAAAAGACATTTCTGATACTTTTGTTTCCGGCTTTGAATCTCCATTTGATATTCCAATTTTGAACCACAAGGCAAGCATTTTAATTTGATTTCCCCAATTTTCTGGGCTACTTAGATTAGGACGGGTCAGATAAATTTTCCTTGCGGAGAAGTTGTTTCTGGAAGCAAGACAGATCGAAATGCTCTAACTTTTGTGTCGATTTTTTGCCCAGTTCTCTGGTTTTTCGTTTACGAAATCGAAAATTAGAACATGGGTTTTGGTCAAGTTTTCGATTTGATAGTGTGTTTTTCTTTTTCCGTGAATTTCTGTAGGATTTGTTTGTGGGATTGAGTTGTGCGTTTGAACTTGTAAAGGGGATTGAGCTGTTTTTATTTCTGGTTCTGTAATTTCCAAAATCTGTCCATTCCTTAATTGCATTCCTGGCTAAATTTGGCAAAATCGTGTTTTCTTCTTTGGGAAAGTTGGTTTTTTGACAAGGAAGATTTTCTGGGTCGGATTCGGTTTGTTGGTATTGCGCGTCTATATTCATTGAATTTACAGCAGTTGTTTTACCTTATCTTTTGTTTGGTTGCCGAGAAAATTCATTAGAGGGAACATTTGACTTTCTCAGAAATCGGAAACTTTTACTGACTCAGCCAAAAGAATCATACTTTGCTGATGCCATTTCCTGTTTAAGCTTTTTCAGCTTTTTCTTAATATATGTTATGAATGTGAGCAATTTCCTTTTCTGTTGTATAGAATTGATTGTATTGATACATTGATTGATTCTGTTGTTATGAACATTTCATGGACAGGTTGAACCGTTTCCACTTCCACTCGTTAAGCCCGGGATACTTTGCGCAACTGGAAAGAGATCTTTGAGTGGAAATGGCTGTGGCTTTTACCCAGCTTTCATGGTCGTTATGGAGTGGAAAGCAAAAAGAGCCTATAGTCCCAAAGGGGTCCTCTTTAAATTCTTCCCCTGAATCGGGCATGCGGGAAACTGATACGTTAAAGTTTTCTTCGGTGAAGGGGTCAAATATGGCCTCATCATCGTCGAGAAGGGTGAGGCGCAAATGGCGTAGTCGGGAAGAACGGAAAATTGATAGGGAATTTGACGTTGTTCTTGTGCCATCTGAGGGTGTATGTGTTTCTGGTTCTGAGTCTGAGGACTCCGATTGGTCGGTTGGATGGTTGGAGCCTCTTGGACCTGGGTTCACTAGTGATGACGATGCAGACGATAGTTTTGCCGTGCTGGTTCCATGCTATGGCCATGTTATTCATGATATGGTGAAGGATTCAATGAACAATTTCTTGAGCACTGTTGGGAACATCCCAGATGGTTATTCAGATGGTAACAGCTTATGCCTTACATGACTATTGATCTCTTATTACAAACAAAAACAAACGTTTTTTTAGCAATGCTTTCATGTATCCTGCTTGATGAAATACCATATCATAGTTGATATGAAAATTTTGAAAACCTTATTAATTTTAAATGTTTAATACCTGTTGATTTTAGGCCCTCTTTAGAAATGGAGCTCTAGCTTCTGTTGTTATTTTGGGGAAAAAGGAAGTGATTCCCAATGACTATAGGCTGGTTTAACGTTAGTGTTATTGCATCGGATATATGAATTTTAAGTGAGGATCACATTTTTTTGTTATAAACAACGTCGAGTTAATGTTGCAACTTTTTTGTTTAAGGGATATAAAAGAGCATTTACAAGTTAGGTTTTGAACTGGCTAAGTTTAGGAATATTCTATGTAATAGTAGAATCCACCGAAGAAACACAAGTTTTAGGAAATGGCGTTTTTCTTGACTTGATAATCAATAGATATTGGCACAACTTGAGTGCCGGGTGGTAGACACATATCACATACAATTAGATCTTATGTCTACATGTGATAAAAGTTAATGGTTGAAATTTAGCTTAATTTGGTGAATATTGGCTTCCTCTATTTCTGTCCTGTCATTTTGTCCAGATTTTCATGCATATTTTATGCTCACTAAATTTTACCAGTCGTTATATTGATGCTGCAGTTCAACTAAAACTACGACATTAAGTGAAACTTCAATGGTAATAGAAGTGGAAGTAAGCACTCAGGGACTTTAAAAGAAATGGATGCATGGTCTCAAATATTTCTTGAATTTTTAATATAAGAGATTGTCCAGATTCAGTTTTATGTGATTTGGCACCTTGCATATGCTTAGTAAATGTTTTTAGCTGCTGAATTTATATATTTCAACATTTGGCACTTATTATAGTAGTAATGAAGCTCTATATTTCAATGGAGGCTTATTGGGATTGGAGTTGTTGGGAAGGGAGGTTAAGTTCAATTGATTGTCATATCCACTAAGCTAACGAAGACGATACTTTGCTTTTATCATAAGTTTGTTTAAGAAGTCCTTATTCCTTGCATTCGCATCTTCACATCTCAGAGACAAATGTACTTGGTAGATAGAATGGGGGGCATGATGGATTTATTGGTATTATCATTGCTCCTATTTGTGGTGTCTTACGGGCTTTGTTTGGTGGCTATTTCCTCGTTATTCCACCAGAATCCCATACTTTGTTTATCTGATCATGTCTGTCTATTTCATGTTTGTTTGCGATAGTGTGTGTCGTGAAGTGGTGGTATATATGGATTGGACCATTGTTTGTGGTAATTGTTATTCAGCTTTCTTGTTGAGATGCAATTGCGTTCTAGTCATATGCAAAAGAAAAATGTATCTGATTCTCACTAGAAAAATGCTTTTCATGAGTAAAATGAACATCCAGTGCTGACTTGTTCTCTGCATTTTGCTTGGTTGTGCAGAGAGCATGAAATATATGAAAGAGTGGCTCTCTTCTCTGAGAAACGGTTGATACCGGATGAAATGGATGCCGGCCTAGTTTGATGTAATTACCTATTAGTAGTAGGGGAATTGCCAATATAACTTTGAGTAGCGGACTTGGCGTGCTATGGAGGATTCTAGTCCCAGTATTGCTGGAAGGTGGTTTGCGTTCCTGCTGCCTTTGCCTTGGGATTGGCTGGGAAGGAGGCTGCTGCTGCCGTCTTTCTCGCAGTTCAAAATTAAGTACCGCACCACTATGTGTATAGCTAAAATCTCGAAAACGAAAAAAAAAAAGAAAAAAAAAAGAGTTTTGGCTTGAGAAACTCTGAAGAAAATGAAGAAAATTGAGAAAAGTGAAGGAAAAGAGATGATGATATGTGAATTATTTGCCTTAATTGTGATTGTTGGATGTAAATATGTGAAAGCATGAGAGCTAGGCGGCTTAATACTTCACCCCTAATATTTGTTTGTGAATAATTTAGAAATTGTAAATATTAGGTGAAATAGAAGAGCTTCTTCCTAATGTTATTGTACATATGTGTACTGTGTAAATAATTCATGTTGTAAACAATTTGTGAATAATTAAAAGAAAAAAAATTGTAAATAATGTGATAGCTCGCTCTCTCTCCCTCCCTCCCTCCAAATCCTTGAAGGATCTAAGATCACTTTCCAATGTATTGGATAAGTTCTATGTGTTAAGTGATGAGTGACATAATCTCATCCAAAAGAAGGGGTATCAAAGTTCAATACTCAATACGAAATACTAACTTTTGGTTTAGCGGTACTGCTTCGTTTCAACATGGGAAGACAATTTCAAGTTCGAATTCTCCATTCTGTTGATAAAAGTAAAAGAATAAAATTACGATGACTTAGTTTAGCTGTGGAATAAACTAAGATGTAATGACTTAAGCTTGTGGGATATGGCACCTTTGTTCTTGTGTTAAAATAGTAATTATTTGGGGGATGAATGCAAATGGTTGTAACCAATACTAAAATAGTCGTTTCGGTTTGGTTTTATGTAGGTTTTAAATAGGTTAATTTGCATTGAACCAAACTAAAGTTATGCTTTTGTGTCAAAACCGAATCGAACTGCTTTATTAGTTTGGTTTGGCTGGTTTGAACAGCTAGATCAATTTGTGACATCCTGTCCTAAGATTTATTGTATTTTATTCTCAACAGCAATGAATTTTCTAAAATGTCCCTGAGATGCCACGTAAACTTTCCACGTGGACCTCAATGTTCCTTTAACTTTTCACTCTTATTTTACTATTTTCGAATAGTACTCGTTTAACGAACACGTAGGCGCAGACAAAATTCAATTCAAAGTTATAACGAATAAGTTATGTTCAAAACAATGTAAAAATACCTAGCAACTCCAAAACTTGAAACCTTCCCTCGTGCAACGCGCACCAATACTGGGATTTTATCGTGTCTGAGTGGGTCTTCATGCAGTGGGGGAAGACGTGCTTTTGTTTTTGGTGGAAATTGAAGTGAGATGCAAGTAGAAATTCAAATAATGATTTATTTTGAATTTAAAAACCCCACCAATTCATCTAACCTATCAAACTCTCCCTCTCTCTTTCCCCTCATCTCCCTCACAGATTTCTGAGATCTTTCTCTCTCTGTCACACAGCTCAAGATTCTCTCCCTCTTCGTTCCCTTCTATTTAAATAGTTGTGATTACGTTACGTCAACATCTTATTTTAAATTTTTTGTATAAAGAATAAAGTAAAAGAAAAAAAGTGAGAGAGAAGACGATGGAAGAGGATCATAGGAAGGAAAAAAAATCCTACTTTCCGTACATCATTCTTTTCCATTTTGTTTTTAAAATGTATTTTCTTTCCCCCGTTTTCTCTCTCTCTCTCTCTCTCTCTTTCTAACTCTGCAACCTTCACTCTCTCTAATTCCTTCTCTCCGTCTATAAGCTGTCTCTCACTCACCTTCACTCACCGAAAGCACCACCACCACCTCGCCGCTGCGACACTGGCGAACTGCACCAACCAACCCTATCCCGAGCTCTCATCCCTCTCGTCCTCCATGTACTATCACCGGAACACCGAGCCACCATAACCTCCACTCCGGCGAACCACCTAGATCACCATCCCTCCTCATTTTCAAACCACACGAGTGCAAAAGCACTGCAAACATCATGTCTGGGCAGTCACCCCGAGAACCCAGCTACTGCCGTCGAGCCAGAAGCTCCGGCGGGGAGCTGTAGTTTTTCCGATGATGATCTCGTCAATGCCGCTGAAGGTAACGTTCGATAATCCTTTTAAAACATAATAGATCACGTTTTGGTGTACTTTTGGAGTAGTTTTAAGAATTTTGGTGACTTTTTAAAGCAGAGACCTCGGAGAAAAAGGATTCTCCAGTTTCCGGCGAGAAACCGGGCCCTTGCAGGCCATTTTACGGCCAAATGCGACCACGGACGAGAACCCCAATGGTATATTTCGATTCCTTGTTCCTTGGGCTTCAATTTGATATGTTCGGTTGCTAGTTTTAGTTGAGATTTGAAGCTAAACGAAGCCGGGGAAGTTTCCCTGCTAAATTTCCCGATTCCGGTGTTCTTCTTCATTTGGGTCGGCGGGTGCGACTCGCTAGCCCAATTAGGTCCGACCCGACCCGATTGAAAAAAGCCCAAACCGGATCCAAAAACCGGCCCAAGCCCATGACCCGTTAACCCTACCCAGATCCTCAAGACCGACCCGGTACAAGAAAGAAAAAGAAAGAAAGGGGCCAAAACCCAAACCCGGGCCAAACCTAAAGCCCAAACCTTTAGGCCTTTGTTCCAGCCCAGGTCCACTTCAGATTTTGGAGGGAATATTCTGTTAACCTCCCTGTTAATTTTTACAGAATATTCCATTTGAGAATGAAATATTCCGTTAAAGTTAACTGTTGACTATTAGTTGACTTTTCGAAATTTTCTTGGAAACCCTCCTAGTTATTATATGTTTGCATGGTGTCTCTTATTTATTTGTACTGTCCTAGGCTAAAGACTAGCTTCATGTATCATGCTCACGTGATGTAGTACTAGAATGTAAAACCTACACCGAGCCTATTCCATTGTTTGATTTCCTCTAAAGTGGACTTGTGTGCCTACATAAATTAATGAAGCATTATATTCTGATAATAACGGTTTGAGATTTAATGTTGAGATACCTTGTTGTTGTACCATGCATCTTTGACTCACTTTTTTTTGTAGGGTACCTACTACATACTATTATTATAATATTTTTTGGAAAACTATATTCTTGTTTTACAGCGAGGGGTTACACTTTTCAAAAAGGTTTTACAAAACTTTATTTTCAGGCCCATTCATCCTTATTTTTCGCCTCTTTAGTGGTAGAGGTTTCATGACGACGAAGATTGTTGGTAAAGGTTGTCATGTAGGAGACTTCTCCTTTCAGTATAAATGTCCTTACGCTTCTTTTACTACGATTTATCTATGCTTTGACATCACTTGTGTGATATAGGTTCAATCCCGTTCACATGCACACTCTAAATTAATCACTTTTAGGTTTAAATTTATTGACATTTTCCACATCACTACATTTTATGGCTTCGTCACCTTCCAAGTGTTGGCCACATTTCGGGTTTGGGTGTGTCACAATTTGTAATAGAAATGCTAGAGACAAAATTTAGATGTACAAGCCCAATTTTATATCATTTTTAATCAACAGAGAGAGAGAGAGAGAGAGAGAAAGAGAGAGAGAGGAGTTTAGAACCTTGAATTTCTTCCAATATTGTGAAGAAAAGTACCACTAGATCACCTAGAGCTTAGTTGGGGGCACACTACGTTAGCCAACCGGTCGTTAACTAGCGCCCATGTGTGTCCAGAACGTGGCTTTTGGCATCACATTACCTCGTTCCTTGTCATTAATTTTCACGAACTAGTTGGGAAACAAGAAACATATTATACTAGTAATTAAAATGCGAAATATTTGTCCTAGAACATTCCACAGAACATAATCATATATTAACCAGTCACTAAAAACTGATAAACATTGAACATAGAAGAAGATGGAACTCTTCCAAAAATAGGTAAGTTATTACCAAAAAAAGGGAACAAGACACGGATTCCAGCTTGTATTTTCCAACAAAACAAGAGAAATATCCAAAACTAAATATTAATTCATGGGCTCTCACTTTTTTTCCCGGGGACACTTCCAACCTGGCACGCTCAGGGAATGCCACGTGGACAGCCTCACAGAGGGCTCTTGCATTTTTTGAGCTTTTCCAACACCTATAACTCAGGCGAAGTATCATCTCCTCCAATGTGTGGTCTTGACCAAGCCACCATTTGTTAGAGCTGTGTGTGATCAGGTCTCCTAATCTTTGATTAATTCCTTCACTAATCTTGGGATCATGATTGATTAATTATTTTCTGTCATTCGATGCGTTTAGATTTTGTGTTTAATGGGTTTCTTCATGTAATCTTTGGTTTTGTTTAGAGAGAGAGAGAGAGAGAGAGAGAGAGAGAAGGAGGAGGAGGAGGAGGAGGAGGAGGAATGTTGCATAGAGCAGCAAGCAATGCATATTCATGGTGGTGGGCTAGCCACATCAGGACAAAGCAGTCCAAATGGCTCGAACAGAACCTCCAAGGTATGTATTTGTGTGTGTGTTTTTGTGTAAATATATATGTATATGTATGAGATTTTGATCCATTTGTTCTTCCTTTCAGTTTTGATATTTCTAGTTTCCCCAATTTTTCAATTGATTTGGTACAAATGGTGCATTTTCCCCATTAATTTTCCTTTTACTGGGATTAATATATGTTATATATATATATTTACGATTTTACTAGACGATATCTTAAATTACTATAATCCATGCGAAAGAAGAATCAAACTTGGGTAAAAGAGGGCAAAAGCTCACCGCCCTAAGAAAATGGCCTAATGCTTATGTAGGTTATATAGGTTGTAGCTGGAAAATGTTGGATGAATTGTCACAATGATATTTCTAGTTTAGTACATTGGATTACAGATGATGATTTTTGTTTAAGAGGTTTATAATCTCATAAGGTCAAATGCTTGCTATAGTAATCTGTGATTTGAATTACAGATATGGAGGAGAAGGTTCATGATACATTGAAAATCATTGATGAAGATGGGGACTCCTTTGCAAAGAGGGCAGAAATGTATTACAGGAAGAGGCCGGAGCTAGTTGCCTATGTCGAAGAATCTTTTCGCGCCTATCGAGCTTTAGCAGAGCGATATGATCACTTGTCAAGAGACCTTCAGAGTGCCAACCGCACCATTGCCACAGTTTTTCCTGAGCGAGTTCAGTATGCTATGGAGGACGAGGATGATGAGATTGCTTCTCAAACATCAACTTCTTCTGACGGTCCTAACAAAGTGTCACCGGATGCATACAAAAACATTCCAAAAGTCCCCAAGGCCCCCAAATATTTGAGGAGCAAATCCACGTTATTATCGAGGAAGGGCACGCTTAAGAGAAATGCAAGTTCCGCTAAAGCTGCCCTAGCTGCTACTCTGAGGTCGGGGCTGACCAAAGAGGAGGCATTGGGAGAAATCGATAAGCTTCAAAAGGATATTTTGGCGCTGCAGACGGAAAAGGAGTTTGTGAAGATTTTTTTTGAACGCGGATATGATAGGTATTGGGAGTTTGAAAATCAGATCACTGATATGCAAAAAAGAGTTTGCAAGTTGCAAGATGAGTATGGCATTGGCACTGTTATCGAAGACAACGAAGCTCGAACTTTGATGGCTGCCACGGCTTTAAAGTCATGCAAAGATAGCTTAACAAATCTGCAGGATAAGAAAGAGAGATCAGAAGAAGACGCGAGAGTTGAGCGCCAAAGGGTTAGAGAAGCCTGCAAAAAGTTTGAGAGCCTCAGAAATGAATTTCGTTCGAAACACATAGACTGGTGCGATACTGATGAGTATGATTATGAGAATATTGATGTAGAATCAATAAGTCTGGATCAAGAAATACATGATGATCAGGACACGTTGCGTTCTAGGGTTTTGGAACAGCTCGATACGAATTCAAACACCTCAATTTCTATGACAGAACTAGCAGAGAAAATTGATAGACTTGTGAACAAGATAGTGAGTCTGGAAGCTGCAGTCACTTCTCAGAATGCTTTAGTAAATAGATTAAAATTAGAAAACGATGAGCTTCAGGCGCACGCTCGGAGCTTGGAAGAGGAAAAAGAGACTCTAATGGAAAATGCGGACAAGATGAGCAAACGGCTAAAGGAGTTGGAGGAAGAGCTGCGTCGAATTAGAAATTTAAACAGAAAAGTGGAAGACCAAAATAACAACCTTCAAACACATTTTACAGAAGCTAGCTGTAATCTTGACCATTTGTCAGGAAAACTGAAAAGTGTGAAGCACGAAGAGGAGGATGAGAATGCCAGACTATTCCAAGATGTGAAAGCAGTTGATGCCAAACCTGAAAAAGAGATTAAAGAAGATTCAAATAAGGTAGTTCTTGATGACGATTCGGCGGTCTTGGAAGATAAAATGTCAGAAAGTGAAATTAAGAGAAAGAATGTTACAATTCTCGAAACTTCTATCAAGGAGGAAGACGGAGAAGAAAAGCAATCAGATCAACCGATGCAGCAGGAACAGGGAAAGGCACAAGATTTGTCCGAGGATGTTCATCCACAGGAATTGGAACTGGAGAAGGAAGAACAGCCAAACTGGAGACAGCTGTTCCTAAAAGGGTTAGAGGATAGAGAAAAGGTTTTGCTGGAGGAGTATACTTCAATTCTCCGCGATTACAAGGACGCAAGGAGGAAGCTCGGCGAAGTGGAAAAGAAAAACCGGGATAACATCTTCGATTTAGCAATGGAGATTAGGGAATTAAGGGGTGATGTTGCCTCCAAAGACAATGAGATTAAACTTTTGAAGCAAAAACTCGGCTCCCCAGAAACAAATCCGGAGGACAGTCCTGCGACAGTATATAAATTTCCAACTCAGGAAGGCCCCCTTGAGAGTCCAACTCAAGTCGTTGCATCCCCATACTCAACTGTTGCATCACCAAATTTGGATAAAGAGATGATTTCTAGCTACCTTGATGAACAAGGAACAGAGAAATTTGAGGACTCATCAGGAAACTCAAAGGTCTTACTGAGAAAGGAGGAAGAGAGAATAATGAGGAGAAGACATACTGTTAGACCCCATTCTGTTTCAGCAATAGAAGGAAGGTTCCGTTCAGACATTGATGAGCTGTTGGAGGAAAATTTAGAATTTTGGCTGAGGTTTAGTACCTCGGTTCATCAGATACAAAAATTCCACACTTCGATACAGGATTTACAGTCTGAGTTGTTGAAACTCAAGAACAAAAAGAAGCATGATGGACATGCTTTACAATCGGATGCTAGGCCAATATACCGACACCTAAGAGAGATACAAACGGAACTGTCATTATGGTTGGAACACAATGCAGTACTAAAAGATGACTTACAGGGTAGATTATTATCCTTGTGCCATATTCAAGATGAGATATCGAGACTCTCCAGTTTAAGCTCCGAAGGAGAAAATATGGAGCTTATAAGCAAATATCAGGCGGCAAAGTTTCAAGGCGAGGTTCTCAACATGAAGCAGGAGAATAATAAGGTTGCAGATGAGCTACAGGCAGGCCTTAACCGTGTTGATGGACTCAAGGTTGAGGTCGAAAAGACACTAGCAAGACTCGATGGGGAACTTGGGATTTCGGTATCAAAGAGCATTAACAACCCCAAACGCTCAATGAGTAAGTCTCGAATTCCCTTGCGGTCTTTCTTGTTTGGGGTTAAGTTGAGAAGGCAAAGGCCATCAATCTTTTCCTGCGCCAGCCCGTCATTACAGAAACAGCACAGTGATTTAGGAGCAGCTGTGCCGCCTCCAGAACAACCTATGTAGATGATATGTTTTATGATCTACTTTTATGTTTTTAGTTTTAATGTCTTTAAACATTGTTGCACACAGGAACCCATTAAGTTCATTGTGTTAGTTTTGTATTTGTATTTTTTATATTGTTGTATGATACTTATTTAGAATCTTCTCTTATTTGCATAATCTTCCATAAAAATTGAAATATTTACTCAAACAGTTTGTATACATACGTACACGTGATAATTCAGACTATAAAGCCCCAAACTTGTAACAAAAATGGTAAAAGTGGGTTAACAGTTCGTTTTTCAACATAATACAGGGCTAGCCCTGAGGAGTGCCAGATGAGGTGGCTGCCTAGTATCCCACATTGAGGGACCCTAGAAATTCGTCTATGTGTTACATGGTTCTGTGAGAATACCACATGCATTGAATGATACAAAAAATGAATAACAAACGTTGACATCTAAAAGGAAAAAACAAAATAACTGACAACGTGGTAGTGTACATACACTTTTTTTTTTTTAAAAAAAAAACAAAATTATACTTACAATTTATGAATAGTAAATTACGGACGATAGCTATTCCATTTGCCTAGGCCATCTTCCCTAACGATGGCTGCGAAAACTAAACTATGTGGCTGCTTGTGCTACTCTATGTGTCAACCTCTACATATATTTTTCCCTGATGAAGCTACGAAGGTTGTCTGAAAAACCTAATGGCCAAACGACTAGCTCACTTCTACGAATAGTCAGCTTCTCACTGTCGAACACTGCCAACTTCGCAAGCTGATTGGCTTCCTATTCGTTCATGCCATGCATATGTGACAAGCATCTCTCAAACCTCCCCAGAAGATTCCATACAAGCCTCAAACAATCTCTCCGAATAATATTTTTTGAGTTATTAATTGGAAAAAAGAGGGTTGTGGTGGTTGTTGTCAATGTAGGATGAAAAATATGGTAATTGTAGCATTACTCTAAACTTAATGAATGTATTGGTGGATTTAATTCCTTACGTCTTTCTACACTTCATTTTCAAAACTTTATGAATCGGACTAGCATATGAGACGGGGAAGTGGGCCCCTTTTTTGGCCTCACTATCTCTCACAAATCCCTGTGTCTGGTCTCACTCGTCTCGATGTGGCTACTTCTTAGAGACTTTCCTTACAACCTTTACACGATGTGCAGTGAGATCCCCATCGGGTTTCCCCTGTTTCAGAAGCACCCATTTGGATTTTGAGATTACCTCACCACGGGCGTCCGATACCAAAACCTCTTCGACATGATGGTTGACGCCGTCATCAGCGCCATGGTCGTTGCATGATACGAGAACACTATGGTGGTCTTGACTGAGACTGGTTAGCCTAACTTCAGCATAGACCTAGCTGGAATCTACGCGATGGTAGATGAAGGAAATAAGCAGGCATTTTAAAATAATTAAATATTTATTTTTTATTTACATGGTACAACTAACTGCCACGCTAACAAAAATATGTTTATATTTGTTTCATCATCATTTAACGGTTAAATTAACAGGTTTTTTAACAGTTGACATTTGTAAGAAATTGATAAGATTAAAAGACGTATGATTTGAAATTGGACAAAACTTGAGGAGATAAAATGTAGTTTATTCAAACAATAAAAAGAAAAAAAAAAAATCCATGACTAATTGGACAAGATCCCAAACGTAAAGCCCACATTTGTTTGAGTGATGCTTAAACCCTAACAAGCCAGTACGCACTACGGAGTGCTCGCTTTCTCGGTGATTGCCTCTAACTCTCACTCGCTCACAGACCCCCCAACTCTCATTTCACACACGCTTACCCTCTGCTATGCAATCCATGGCGTACATTTCTCTCTCTAAACCCCATCGATGGCGGCCTCGACCCTCCAATTCTCAGGCCTTCGCGCACCTCCGCCTCTTCAGCTCAGGGGAATCCGCCACCGGTGCCTCTGCTGCCGCAACCAGAGGCGTAGCCGCCACTGAAGCCGCAGCACCAACCGAAGCCGCATCCCCAACTCAAACCCATGTCCCAAAACCTAAGCAGCACCGTCCTCGAAACCCAGAGAAGACAGAGGACATAATCTGCAGAATGATGGCGAATCGGGCCTGGACGACCCGGTTACAGAACTCGATCCGGAACTTGGTACCCGAATTCGACCACAACCTAGTGTGGAACGTCTTGCACGGCACTCGGAACTGGGAGCACGCCCTCCAATTCTTCAGGTGGGTCGAGCGGTCCGGGTTGTTCAAGCACGACCGGGAGACCCATTTGAAGATTATTGATGTTCTGGGCCGGAATTTGAAGCTCAATCATGCCCGGTGCATCCTTCTGGACATGCCGAAAAAAGGTGAGCAGCTCGACGAGGACCTCTTCCTTGCGCTCATTGATGGCTACGGCAAGGCCGGATACGGTAAGGCTGGCATTATTCAAGAATCTGTCAAATTGTTTGATAGTATGAAGGAATTGGGTGTGCAGAGAAGTCTCAAGTCCTACGAGGCTCTCTTTAAGGCCATTATGCGCCGTGGCCGGTATACGATGGCCAAGAGGTATTTTAATGCAATGCTGAGTGAGGGAATAGAGCCCAATAGGCATACTTATAATGTTATGATTTGGGGTTTCTTTTTGAGCAAGAGGTTAGAGACCGCCAAGCGGTTTTACGAGGATATGAAAAATAGAGGAATTTTGCCAGACCTTGTTACGTATAACACTATGATTCATGGGTACAATCGGTTTAAGATGATGGATGAGGCAGAGCAGTTGTTTGTAGAGTTGAAGGGGAGGAATTTAGAACCTAATGTGATATGCTATACTACCATGATTAAAGGGTATGTTGATGTTGGGAAAGTTGATGATGCATTGAGGTTGTTTCAAGAGATGAAGTCTTTTGGTATTAAACCGAATGCTGTCACATTTTCGACTCTATTGCCGGGGCTTTGTGAGGCAGAGAAAAAGGATGAAGCTGTGAACATGTTGAAGGAGATGGTTCAGAGGTATATTGCTCCCAAGGATAATTCAATCTTTGAGAAATTGCTATCATTGATGTGCAAGTCTGGGGATTTGGATGCAGCTGCTGATGTCCTTAAGGCAATGATTCGGCTGAGCATTCCCACCGAGCCTGGTCATTATGGTATCCTGATTGAGAACTTTTGCAAGGCCGGGGTTTATGATCGAGCAATCAAGCTGCTGGATAAGCTTATTGAGAAAGAAATTATTATGAGGCCCCAGAGTTCTATCGAGTTGGAGGCTAGTGCTTATAACCCAATGATTGAGTATTTGTGTAACCATGGGCAGACTGAGAAAGCTGAAGTTTTTTTCCGGCAGTTGATGAAAAAGGGTGTTCAGGATTCAGTTGCCTTCAATAATTTGATGTGCGGACATGCGAAAGAAGGAAATTCTGATTCTGCTTTTGAGATTTTAAGGATAATGGGTAGGAGAGGGGTCCCTGGAGAAGCAGATTCTTACAGGTTACTCATTAACAGCTACTTGAGTAAAGGTGAACCAGCTGATGCTAAAACAGCTTTGGACAGTATGCTTGAAGGCGGGCATATTCCAGAGGCATCACTGTTCAGGTCAGTGATGGAGAGTCTATTTCAAGACGGGAGGGTTCAAACTGCAAGCCGAGTAATGAAAAGTATGGTAGAGAAGGGGGTGAAGGAGAACATGGATTTGGTTGCCAAGATTTTGGAAACCCTCTTTATGAGAGGTCATGTTGAGGAAGCACTGGGACGAATCGATCTACTTATGCAAAGTGGGTGTACGCCTCAGTTTGATAGCCTATTATCTGTTCTTGCTGAGAAAGGGAAAACAATTGCAGCCCTCAAGCTGTTAGATTTTTGCCTCGAGAGAGATTGCAATGTGGATTTCTCAAGCTATGACAAGGTGTTGGATGCTCTCTTAGAAGCAGGGAAAACTCTTAATGCATACTCAATATTGTGTAAAATAATGGAGAAAGGAGGGGTCTCCGACTGGAGTAGCACCAAGGATTTGATTAAGAGCCTAAATCAAGATGGTAACACGAAACAAGCAGATATCCTCTCCAGAATGATAAAGGGAGGGGATAAAAGTGGTCAGAGCAAAAAAGGAAATAAAGAAGCTGTTCTTGCGTCGTGATTTGGCATGTCTCCATAAGCAAGTCGTGCAGGAACTAGAAGGAGATGCCCATTGAACTTGTTAATTTCCACGTTGGCTCCTGTGACAGGTGCTCTGCATTCAGGAACGACAGGAGTGACAGTGCTTAGTCGAAGTTGTACTAAGCCGGATTAGATATTTAGCATGTAGAGTAATTTGGGAGCTTCCTCATACTTCCTTGAATTCATATTACAGCGATCTACTTGTTTGGTCGTTTCTCCTAAAGATTTTGGTTAGTCGATATTTTCCTCTCTTTTTTTCCACCCGTTTCGTTGTCACATTGTTGGTTGCAACAATGTTTTGCGCCTTGGAAGTTGAAAGTTTTGTTACCAAATTCAAATAACACAGGTTCTGTCTCTACGCTCAAATCTGCTCTGACATTGTATTGGGAAGTTATTTATCCCTTTTGCTTTTTTTGGAGGGCAAAGAATGATCGGTTCTAAAGACCTAAATAATCATATTCCGCTATCCTTTATTGTTTACTTGTTTCATCTCTTCCATTGTGAATGCATATATTTAAATTTCGATCCATCTTCTTCTCGCAGTTGAGTCGGGATTCGGAATTAATTTCTGGCTACCGCTGATTTGAAACAGAGAATTTGAGACCTTGATTAACGTCTATGTCACGGTCGAAAGCAAAAGACTCGGCAGCGAGATGGTCGTCATGATCGAATAATTCGTTTGAAACGTGAAGAATATTTCGTCAGTTCTTACATCGTTTTTGGGAGGATGGGCAGGACGAGGGCTTGAAGATTGTTGGAAGCTCGACTTCTTTGTCTTCCTCGGAGAAAGTTAAGGTTCCACCTTAAAACCAAGCGGAAATATGGAGAGTAACTCAACATTCTTCATCGTCTTCATCATAACGGTCAAGAGATTTCTTTGCTTTTCGGAATTAGGAGTAGCGACGAACTCGTTGGACTTAGGAAGTTTGTGTCTAGGAGATAACTCAATTTCTTCAACTAAATTACCATCTAAGTGATTTACTTGACATGTAAACAGAAGACAAGCAAACTGTTGGATCACTTGAAGAACAAAGCTAATATCTTTTTTCAACAGATATTACTCGCAGCTGTCTCACTAAAATTGATCGAAGTAGCGCCTTCAATTCTCTAAATTCATATATATATATATATATATCTTGCCGAGACGCTAATCTTTCCTAATCTTTCTTGGTTCTTGTTGCCTGTAATCTGTAGGTTTCCCGATTAAATTAGTTTTAAATTATTACAAATGTGTATAATTTCTCTTTTTGTGGACAACATTCCTCTCTCTTCAAGGTTTCCTCTTTTGTTTTTGCCTTCTAGGCTTCTTGAAAAATACCTTCACGCCAGGAATGGGTTCCATCGGAGTGTTGTACTGGCTAAAGGAAACATTACCCAAAGTTTGACCGGGAGGCATCGTGGCGATTTGTGTCAGTATCATGGTATTGGGCGGTTGTGTTCCAGTTTCGATTTTCCCACATGCTAGCTTAATAGGTCGTTTCATGTAAACCTGTTGAGAGAAAAACAGATTGCATTAAAACTACCCGAAAACCAAAACGACATTGAGTGACTCCACAATTCAACATGGAGCTCAACTTGAATAGTGTAATGCAACACAGGAACACACCATCACCATCCAAAATTGACACGAACTTACATCATTGACAAAAACCATCCATCCATCCATAGTTCCAAAGCATTCATTAGGTCTAAATTTACATCACAAGCTTTACAAGATACTCTAATCTTCTTCTCCCCCTAGACCCTAATGTCACCCTCCTCTTTGCTTACGACCTGTTTTCCCTTGCATCCATCTGTTTCAATGGCAAGATCCGTCTGCTTCTCACTTGCGCTTCGGTTTTCACAACCATCAACTACAGATGGGTCACTGGCTCCTACATTAACAGATGAATGCGGAAGCTCATTATCTTTTGCACTTTTTCTCTCTTCAGCTTGTACACCTGTGACAGCACTATCGGTCTCATCACTTTCAATCTTCAGAGTATCAACAGGTTTTTCAGCATTAGTTGATAAATTTTTTGACTCAGCTTTCTGGTCAGGTGAATCCCTTTTATCCTTTTGACCTTGGTCATTCGGTCCATCCCTAGAGATAACTGCTCCATCTTGTACCTGCTCAGCATCCAGGTTACAGCTAACGCCATTGGTCTGTCTGGATAACATTGCGTCTTTAGTTGGAGTGTGCTGACTTGCCTGAGGAAGAACTTTTGAAGACCGAGGGCGTGTGGTGCTAGGTGTGGCAGCAGTGGATGAAGGGGTCGAAAGTGGCGTAGCAACCGAGCTGCTACGCAGTATATGTACATTAGGAGGAAGTTCTGAGTGGGTAGACATGCCACCAGGTTTAACCGATTGGGTAGAAGAACCAACTGTAGGCATGATATGGACAGCATTCTTTGCCTGAGCAGCCTTGAGAAGTGATGCAGCATCCGAAGGAAAAGCAATGCGTGCCCCAGCAGCAACCGCAGCGGCTCTTACCATACTATCAGTAAGCTTCGGTATAGTTTTTTTGGCGATCACTGGAGCTTTTGTCGTGGAACCTGACAATCCCATTTGATATGTTTTCGCTGGGTTAAGGCCTTCCTGGGACTGCGGTTTTGCTTCAGCTTTCACTGGGTTAAGGCCTTTTTGGGACTGCAGTTTAGCTTCAGCAGTAGTAAAATGCAGAGAGTTACTAGTTGCATTTGTTCCAGCAAGCTTGCTGTGTGTACTTGTCCCAGCTGTTTACATGAATACTGTTAGTTATATATTGACATCCTACTGAATAAATTACACAAAAATGTCAATTAAAATCATAGAGATAAGAAACCAATCAAAACGTTCACAATTGTTTCAGTAAATAAGATGCCAAAAATCACCCCTTAATGAAAGAGGCAATGCATGACGCATCCACGGAAAAGCCAAGACTTCGAAAAAGGGGGTTGAAGACAATCCCAACAATAGAACAGTGATCAATAGATAATGCAGCAGCTAAAATATTGAAACTGCTCAACAGATTATGCACATCCATAATCCAAAGTAAAAAGATAGTCTTTGTTGGCATTAAGAAAGACGATGAAGTATTATAATATTATATGACTTTCTAAAGGCCTGTAGTATACCATGCGGTAAAAATAAAATGTATACATTTTTCCCTTGACTCTAACAGGACTTGCTAGTGGGAACAAAAGAAGTTCAGATGGAATTCGAGGGTCCCTTGAAAGTATGCAGGATTTCTGGAAGCAACATAAGATTTATATGTACTTTCCTGTAATCTAAGAACAGTAAAGATGGGAGAGAAAATCACCAGTGCCAATTGTATTAGCTGTTATGTTAGGCATATTCAGGGCTATGGACAATGAATGACGAGCTGCCAACTGTGCTTCTGAAAGTTTACTTGAGCTGCCTCCAACATTCAAGTCTACATTGTTCTTCCTAATATTTTTCCACCTCTGTAATATAAACCCAAATAATTAGTAGAAAAAAAAAGCATTAGTGCACATGTTTTTTTTTTTTAAGATTTAAAGAAGAAACAAAATTTTATTGCAAAGAAAGAATACATATACAAGAGCAGACAAGAAGTCCGCAAAATCACAAGCAAAAACAGGATATATAGCAACATAGCCCTGAAACTTAGAAACTACGAAAACTCCACAAAACATTGGTGCACATTCATGCTTCCAATCAAAACCAACATAAATAGTTGGACCACATGCATAACTTGAAATGAACTGCCCACAACCTAAGCATAATTCACAAGATTTAACATAATATATTCATATATGTAAAACTAAAAATCTGTTGCCGGGATTTGAACCCGGGAAACCTGGGTAAAACCCAGACATCTAACCGAACTAGATGACAACAGAAACCTGATCAGTATTATTTACACATAGTTGCTAGATGTGCAATTACATCTATATGGTACCTACGTAACTCCACCTTAGAAGAATCTTTAGTCTATGTTTTGATCACTTCAGCTTAACCTTGAAAATATACATAAATCAATTACTGATAATAATTTATGAATTAACTCAATTAATTCAAAAAATCGTCAAATAATGTATGGCTTCAACCTGAGTTTTCAATAGCACATCGACACGAGCTACAAATGAAGTACAAAGTATAGCAAAGAAGTGGCACAATGTCAAAACTTTAATGATCACATAAAGGATGATGCATTTATGTAGAAAACATAATCAGACTATTAAGTGCGAGTAAAGGATGATATGTTTATCCAGTTCTTATTTCAGTCTCCAACTCCACTACAATATGACAACTAGACTATGAACTCCACAATATTAACAAAACTTTCCAATTACAAATACTCAAGTCCATTTACATCACTTTAAATGACAAAAGCCAAGGGATTTTCTTTTCCAAAGTTAAAAAAATAAATAAAAGGACCAGAGCCAAGGGATAATTCGAACTCTAGGTCATCTTCTGGAGATTTATTTTTTTTTTTTCATAAAAAAAAAAGTACGGAAAAGGAACCTCAAATAAATAAGAATGCCAATTAATTAATTCCCCTTGGATACGAAGGGCATTGACAGAGTGATTAATAGCCCATAAACCAGATAACACTCCCACTTTGACTACAAGGCAAGTTGGGAAAATAATATAAACGGGTAAAAGTCAACAGTTTTAGAGACTCTAAATTTTTTTTTTTTTAATATAAATTTAAGTCATTTAGAGTAATTGGCATTAAACTCTACATCTCTTTATGTTAGCTCATTTCTTTCTTAGATTTCATTTATGCTTCAGTCTATTTTAAAAAGTCGTTTCTCAGTTAGTTTCAAGTACTTTTGGAAGTCATTTGGTGCCCAGTAAACCATAACATAAGCATCATGTTTATGTTGTTCATTTCTCTAAACTTCAGGAGGTTTACTAATAAATTTATGTGATTTCAACCATCAACAAACCATAATCATAAGCATCATGCTCATGTTGTCCTGTATGACATGGTGCATTTGTATTTTTTTTGGAGAGGAATTCTTGTTGCCTCTTTAGATGCATCAAATTACAAATAGACATGGGAAAGACTAACGAACCAAAACATGAAAAGAGTCAAAAGACATACAATAAATGCAAAAACAAAACGTAAGTATTGAGAACCATTTGTGGTGACAGGAGAAAAAAAAACCTGAGCTAGCTGACTAGGTGTTCTGTCCCCTTTGAAATCTCCTCGTAAGATATTTGCCCAATTTCCTTCACCATATTTCTGCACAGCAGCAATCAGCTCCAAATCCTCAGCCTCAGACCACTTCTTTCTTCTCTTTCGAGGAGCCATGCCATTTACTAATGCATCATCTCCTTCAGCAGTTTCCACTGTAGTTGTTGTCACAGGAAGGGAATTTTTCAAAACAGAAACCGGAACTGTAATGTTCTTCCCTTGCATTGAACATGTTGGTTGTAAATTTTGTTGAGATCTAGATGACTGATTGGGTAAATTCATGGACAACAAACCCTCAACAGTTAAGCCATTTTGATGACTTGAGTCACTTGATAAACCTGATGAAATTAGAACCTGTCCAAGAAAATAAACCATTTCAACAAGATAAGCTAGATGGATCTTTAAATCAGTAAGGTAGAAATAATCGAGAAATTGTTCAAATTTATAAACATGTGCCCCACAACATGTAAACTGTCATATTTTTTTATAGGAGACAAATTCATTAAAGAGGGGAAAAAAAGTAGTACAAAAACTGTGGAGATTAAGACAGCACCAACCACCTTCAAAACATCAGAGTTCTCGCAAAGAAACAAAACTCATAATAAACAGATGATAGAATTTATTATGCCAGAAAATTGCAAATGAAGAATTAACCCTAAACTCTGAAACAATAAAAGCCCCTAGAGATGCCCAAAAATGAAACTTCATCTCCACCAAAATTCTACAAAAAATAGCAATCACCAGATTCTTACAAAATAAAGCCTACACTTATAAAGGCACACCAAGAACAACTTGTAAACCATGATAAGATACCTAGACAATCGAAAAGTCCACATAATATTTCACGTTCTCTCTCCTTGGCTCCTTGGCATGGACCAGAAGTTGGGACACACCGGATTTCTGTTGAAATCTATGCAGACTCTAAACTACTTACAGCTGATATAAGGCCAGCTTCACATAGAAACTGCAAAAGCAATATACTTGTGTGAAACTGGACATACCCAGGTCACAGCATGGTCAACTGACATTGGAGTTACTATGTGCTCATTCTACCATTCTACTTGCCCATTGGCGGAGCGCACATTCCTTGACCCAATGATGCAAAAGCAGTTGCTTGGTCGGACAAAATTCATCAATATAGCCAGACATGAAAGAAAGTTTTACAATCTCAAAAAAAACCTTGTCGGTCCAAAAATAATTCCATAGTAAATGGTCGCAATATCAGTATTATATATTTTAAACAAGTTCATTGCTTGACATGAGCCATAATAAGAAGCCTGTTTCGAAGTTCCTAATATTCATTGCAGTGCTGGGCATTTTAAGTGGACCTTTGATTTAATTTGTTTGGAACTTAGGAATCTAAGGCTTAAGTGGACCTTTGATTTAATTTGTATGGAACTTAGGAATCTAAGGCATATTCCTACTCCTACTAGGAAAAGGAAAAGGTAAACAAGTGTAAAACCACCTTAACGTAGTATCCATGTTCCAGGACAACCTTTAGATGTTGATAACATGCTTTCTCATCTATATATTAAGAGCTCAGGTGAAATATACCTATACAATACTGGAACTAGAAACAATACAAGGAGAATTTATAAAGAACCAGAACAGCATTTTGGAAGTTCATGCAATCAGAAAAGTGGCTTCAGCAGGGAAATAGAAGGCTCTATTTGGGTGGACAATGTGAAAGAAAGAATTTGGATTTGAGAACAGGGCTAATTTGCTATGAAAACTAAAAAGGAAAAGGTTGCCTGTATTTGAAATAGTTACACTCCATTCAAGGATTGACCTGGATGGTCAGAAGTAATAAACCTTGAAGCAAATCATTGATTAAGTACGCAATCATTTATATACCTTCACACATGCCGCAGCTTCTGTTGAAGCTTCAGCACTAACAGCAGGATGAGCTTCCACTTCATATTCTAAATCACTATCATCATCCTGCCAGAGAAATTACATCACTCAGAATATGGAAAAAGAAAATGCACTTGTTTCTGCCAGTTATAATGAGTGGGGAACAGATAATATTCTTCACCGTGGCTCAAGTAGCTTGCAAGAAAATGCAGCACAATCTAACCTCAGCAAGAAATTTGTTAATTAGCTCACACAATTTGAATACATTTCCATGAAAGTTACCCATCTACGCTCATTATAAATTTTCAAATTCACTTTGGAAATATAAACAATTACCATGCAGGAAACTGGTGACTTAAAACAGCACTTTAGATTTCTTTGTTCCTTTTTTTCTATTTTATTTGGTCGAATGAACTCTTTATAATTCATTCCAGTGGACTAATGGCAAGATTTCTATGATGTACATAATTCATATTCAAATTTCAAACAAACAGGCTGGAAAAATTAGTGATGTCACAATAAATATTCTTAATAAATTATCAGTCCATTTACTTGTAACCACCTTTAGATTGAGCGAGCTAGAGACTAACTTACCTCTTCATTTCGTACCATGTCCACAAATAACAGCTCTGGAAAGCAGAATGTACATCTAAGCTAACAGCAATTTGGTTATGGTAACTATAGAGATGGGGTCAATTTTTTAACTTTCTTTCCTTCTCACACACATCCAACCATTAGAATACCATTATACTCACCATCCCAGAAACCACATCATTTACCAAAAAATGAAAACCTAATACATTACATTGTTATCAACATACAACATTTGTGTAAAAGAGTAGAACAAACACCATATTCTATGGATGAAGAGGAAAGGGTGGGAAACAAACCAAAGGTTGAGCCCCATTGTCTAATTTGTCAAGCAGTGCTTCTCGATACGCTAAATGGCGCCAAAGCATCTGATACTCTCTGGCATTGGAAATTCCAGTTGAAGTCTTGGCCACCAACCGATTCCAATCAATCTTCCCCTCTGGCGAGTTCGCCACTTCTTGCAGCAGGGCCAGTACAGTCGTCGGCGCGTACCTGCCCATCAGCAATACAAAAATAAAAACCCCCACATTAATGAACCCAAATCACCAAATAACACAAAAACCCCAACATCCAAAAGAAAAAACACATCAACCCAATACTCAGAAATTCCCAATAGAACCAACTCATATTAAACCCATTACGCAGAAATTGCAAATACGAAAAACCCAGATACACAAATACACACATACACACACAAATATACAAAATATTGAAATCGATGAGGGAGGGGAAACAGGTACCTTTGCAAGAGAGTGGCGGTATCTTCTTCGGTGATAGAGCCCTTCTTAGGTTCCTTGGTCTTCTCAACCATTGCTTTCGTTATGGTGAATTTCAATTCGCATAATATGAAATACGAAAAGCCTAATCAGCCAAGGAAACCTCAGAAGCAAAAAACCTCAGTGGTTTTGGGCAAAACCCTAAACCCTGAGAAGGGGTTTTAGACGCGGAGGAGAAAGAGAGAATGAGAGAAGGAGGGAAGGCGGAGGAAGCGGCGGAGCGTTGAAGAGCGGAAGGGAGGAAGGGCGGAGGGGGAGGACTTTTAGTTTTAGACGAGGTTTAAGGAGAAACGGGCTCTGCACTGACTTCTTAGAGTATCTATCTACTCTGCTCAGAACTCGAGAGCTGTATTTATCAAATATAGCAAAAAATTAATTCTTAATTTCAAAAATATCATGTTTTATAAAATCTTTCAAATATATCCAGAATTTTATCTAAATAGACACAAATACTCTTAAATTTAACAATCAAATAAATTAAAGACTTTTTAGCCAAAATGATTCGTGACATTGACATAACTCCTTAATCTGATCGTTAACAATTAATGTTAATCAATAGTAGTGTTCTTGAATTTGTCTATCGTGAATCATTTTAGTCTTTCTTTGAATTTGTCCATCGTGATCATTTTAGTTTTTTTGTGAAAAATCTGTCAATTGCTCTGTTAGTGTGACGACATGTGAATTAACTTTAAAAACTATTTTATATTTAAAACTAAAAATGATATTAGTAAGAAAAAAGGCGTTGAATGCATGATTGAAATTTTGCTGCTCCCACTTACGGTAACCGCGACGGCGCTCGATGTCGGTGATGAGGGGGTTGAAGGGGATAGGGTTGTCATGGTGGAGTGTAGAAGCGAAGGTGAAGTTGGACCAGAGCTTAAGGCGACAGTAGCTAAAAAGCCTTTAAGTTATTTAATTGTTAAATTTGAGGGTATTTGTGTCTATTTAAGTAAAATTTTGTATATATTTGAAAGTTTTTACAAAAAGTGACATTTTTGAAATTAAGAATTAATTTTTGACTATATTTGATGAATACTCATGCTTTGGACCGAAAATTACTCTCCGTTTGTTTTTTAAATATGTAACCCTTTATTTTTTGTTGTTGTTTTTTTTTTTAATATTAATTAAAATTTTAATTCTGCCTCTCTATGCAAATTTTTAATTTGAGTATCTAAGTATAGAAATTTAACCATTTCATGAAAAAAAGTTTTTTTTTTCTTTTTCTTTTTTTTTTTAAAGGGAGACAACAAGTTGTAAGTCACGGTTATCCATCCCTTTCAGGGGTCGGAAAGATTCACATAGGCATTTCAACGTCCATTTGGCACAAGTTTAGCTTTTACACTAGCAGCGGATTTCAAACCTAAGACCTCCACATATTTTTTGTACTAGTTAAAGGAAGCCTCGCAGTTCGTTCTTTACCACTGAGCCATCAGCTCGTGGTTAGTTTTTTTTTTTTTTTTTTTTTTTGAACATATACTTTTTACGTTAAGGGGTGAGGAAGTGAGCTAAGAGTCACAATGAGTTAGCAATAATATGGTTTAAATTTGCCTTTAGCGAGAATCAAACCTAAGACCTCTCATCACATTATTGCTAGCTCATTATGATGCTTAACTCACTTCTCCAGCCCTTTAGTGTAAAAAAATATCATTTGTAAAGTAACATAGGAAGACAAGAAAATTCAATGGAAAAAAAAATTAGAAAATAAATAGAAAAGGATACGATCGGTAGTGACATACCGATTTTCCACAAGAACTATCCCTAGTAAGATAGCGACTTATTCTCCTTTCAATCACTAGCTTCCTACCGATCCATTTTTTTCAATTTTTGTTTATTTAGGTTTTTTTAAAACCATTTTGCTAATGTTTCTTCTATTTCTCTTACCATAACAACAAATTATCATACTTATATTTTTCAAAATATATTTTTCCATGCAAAATTTATTATAATTAATATTTAAACACTTATAATCAACAATTTAAAATCTAAATTTAAATATATTTGAATTTAATAGTGGTTATTCAAATAAAGTAACGTATGAAGAAAAAGCTCAAAGGAAAAACAAAAAAACAGAAAATAAATAAATAAATCAGAATAGGGAAATATCGGTCCCACGCTACCGATCCTTGCTCAGTCATACTTAAATCATCGTTTAATCTATTTATTTTCACTTTCGCCTCACCGTGATGTTTTGGAAATTAAGGTAAGGCTTTTTGTTAGGATTCTTAAGGGTAGAACCCCATTTGACAATATTTTGGACCACACTAACATATTTTTCACTTATTTTTTTTAGTTTTTGACTTAAATATCCTACTAAATAAACAATTATTGCTCAATGATCATTAAACTCCTTTCAAATGTGTTATAAAAGTTTTCCTTAATGCTCACAGAAATATTTTGCAAAAAATAACAATTTTGCATTTTTGCCAAAAAAATGTGGGTTAACACTCATGATTTTTATTCGGTTTTGCAAATTTGTACATATATTGTCATTCAAACAATTTATTTTCACCATTGCCTCACCGTGAAGTTTTGAAAATTAAAATAAGACTTTCCGTTGATAGTCTTGAGGTTGGAACCTCATTTTAACAATGTTTTGGGCCTCATTACTATATTTTTTACTTAACATCTTAGTTTTTGGTTTAAATATTATACTAAAATATAAATATATTACTCGGTAAACCGTAAAATCTCTTCCAACTGTCTTATAAAGTTTTCCTTAATGCTCACGGAAAATACTTCATGAAAATATAAAATTTGCATTTTTTCCAAAAAAACGTGGGTGTTTAGGCTACCATAACGCACAGAAAGCAAGGTGGGCTCCACTCATCGAAAACGCGACAATCTTTTGGAACCCAAAACGGGTTAGGATCCATTGTGTAAACTGACGTCGCTCGGGGCACAAAAACGAGACACACAAAACAAGGCAGTTTGGCGCACGAAAAATGAGAATATAAATCTAAATGTAAAGGCATTCAAATCTACATAAGGGAAGAAAAGAAAATTCAATGAAAAAAGAAAAAAGAATAAAATAAATAATAAAATAGAAAAAGATACGATCGGTATTTATCTACCGATTTTCTACAAGAACTGTTGCTAGTGAGGTAACGACTTCTTTCAGTGCCATTTGCTAGCTTCATACCGATCGTTCCTTTTCAATTTTTTTTTTTATGCTAATGTTTCTTTTATTTCTCTTACCATAACAATAAACTATCATACTCATGTTCTTCAAAATATATTTCTCCATGCAAAATCTATTATAATTCATATTTAAACACTTATAATTAGCAATTTAAAACCTAATTTTAAAGATATTTGAATTTAATAGTGGTTACTCAAATAAAGTAACATATGAAGAAAAAGCTCAAAGGAAAAAAAAAGCAGAAATAAATACATAAATTGGAATAGGAAAAGGTCGGTACCACGCTACCGATCATCGTCGAGTCATACTTAAATTATCATTTAATCTGTTTATTTCACTTTTGCCTCTTCGTGAAGTTTTGGAATTTAAGGTAACACTTTCCCTTGGGATTCTTGAGGGTAGAACCCTGTTTGACAATATTTTGGGGCTCATTACTATATTTTTCACTTATTTTTTTTAGTTTTCGGCTTAAATATTCTACTAAATAGACTTTTATTGTTCAATAAATCATAAAACTGCTTCCAAATGTGTTATAAAGTTTTCTTTAATGCTCACGGAAAATATTTTGTAAAAATAAAAAATTTGCATTTATGATAAAAAAACGTGGGTGTTACTCACGATTTTTAGTTGATATTGCAAATTCGTACATAAATCGTCATTCAAACTATTTATTTTCATCTTCGCTTCACGAAAGTTTTGAAAATTAATATAAGACTTTCCATGGATATTCTTGAGGGTGGAACCCATTTTAACAATGTTTTGGGCCTCATTACTATATTTTTCATTAATTTTTTTAGTTTTCGGCTTAAATATTATAGTAAATATACATTTGTTGCTCGGTAAACCATAAATGTGACAATCCGTCCCTAACTTTACGATTTTATTAATTTTAAATGAGTGAATTGACGAAAATGCCTCGAGGTGAGATTGTTGACTTTTATTGACCGTCTCTCCGTGATGTGTACAAGCTACTATTGTATCGTATTCTTGAAGTACTCGACGATACGAACACGTATGCATAAACATAACGTAATTTGGAGCTATAATGAAGGAGCTATTAATGAACGAAGTTATGGGCGAAATGGTCATTTGACCATAATCTGTAATGCTTCATAAAATTTGGAAGTGACACATGCATGGCTGTGATGGAGAAAAGAAAAGGATAGATGGCTGGAATTGAAAGGAAAAAAGAAAAAAGAAAAAAAAAGAGAAATGAGGGATTGGGGGCTGCCCAATCAGAAATAAAGGAGGGAGTGGTAAGACAATCAGAAGGAAAAGAAAGGAGATAAAGGAGAGAGGTGAGGAACACCCAAACCGGACCCAACCCATTTCCAACTGTGACCCGGTTTGATTTCAGCCAATTTCCACCATTTTTCAGGCGAAATTCACCCAACCATCACTTGCAATCACCACCATACTTCTTCTCCTTCATTTTTCACCTAAGATTCGACGGAAATTAGGCCAATTTCGTGGCGTTTAGTGACGGTGACATCGACGGTTTCTTGGCGGCGATCCATCGATCCAGTGAGTTGCACCATCCATCACGACCCTTAATCAACTCCATTTGGAACCAAGAACAAAACCTAACCAGTTGTAGGGGTATCGAAACACCAAGGAAGAAGAATCGAAGCTCACCCATTCTAGGGTTTTCGGCGAGTTCAAGGGAAATTGGAGCTTTTCCTGGCCAAATTGGACTTGGCCACAGGTATAAAATTTGCTCTACTCATTATTTGGTAATTTTTGGAAATAGTTGATTTTTCCGACGGTGCGTGGGCCAAGACCCCACATGACTATTCTAGGCTAATTTGATGCTCCGATTCCATAATTGACATCCATTTAGTGAAATCCTGATGTTTTAATATAGTTTCGTAGTGGACCACCTAGTTGGCTGCTACTTGGTTATTATATAAATGGACGATCCGACCGTTGGATTGGCACCAAACTTTAATACGTGATAGTATGTAATATTTTGGACATTAGGAACTTACGGATTGGGAATCCGATGTACGGATCTTTCCAAATTGAATTTCTAAAGTTTGTAAAATCCAATGTTGACCGCCACTTGAATTTGCCATTGGCGGAGATCCAACCGTTGGATCGTAAAGAAGTTTTAGTATGTTGTTCTAGAAGCATAGTGTGGACTTTGGGAAGTTGCATATTGGAAATCCATGGGCAGATGTTCCAGATTGACTTGCGTAGGGCTGTGGACCTCACCTTTGATAGAGACTTGACTTTTGTAAAATTTGACACGGACCCTCCTTAGCGTAATTCGATGCGCTGATTCCGAATCCGCCATTTGTTTTTCAAAATTCGGCCATTTTAGGATAGTTCCTTTATTAGCCGTACTTTGTATGAAAACGCATAATTTCATTAGCACGTTATATTTATCTAAATGGTTTCGTTTTTATGCAAAATGGATCGCAAGGACTCTCGATGCTACGAGGCGGGTTCGACTCGGCGACATGATCTGTGAGTGGGTCTTTTCTTTATATATATATATATTGGTTAGTTTCCATATATAGAAGCATTAATAAATTCTTTATGCGATTGCCATGATTAAATTAATGTTTATAAGAAATACCTTATAGTTGGGAAATGATGAAATAATCCTATGGGATGCACAAGTAAGCTTACTATAAGGAGATGCCTTGATTATATTTATGGTCATGAAGAATTGTTGAATGGCTATGGCATGACTATATTGATGTTATCTGCTCATCGTTTGCTGCACTGGTGTTGGTACTCGCCCGGGTCAGGGCCAGTCTTTCACGTGTATATGCACATCGCACTGTATGCTCACTTTGGATCCATTGTAGGTGCCAGTCTTGTCGTACAAGTTGCCATTGGTAACTTCGACTCGTATGTGCTGCGTATAGCTCCAGTTTTCACGTGATTGTAGTACTAGAGCGTATATTATTATTACACATAGTCCTATTCATGTCAGAATACCTCTGCATGAACTCGTGTGTCAGCATATGTTGATGAGCACCCGATATGATATGTTGCTTATGTGAGATTTTGTGAGTATGGATGTCATGCCCTTATTTACGAGATATTGTGCCGTAATGAATTCTTGAGATTTTGCAGGCTACAATAAGTATTTTCTTACTATACATAGTATGTATATTTTGAAAACTATACTAGTTTTACAACGAGGGGTTATAACGTTTTCAAAAAGGTTTTTATAAAGCTTTATTTTAAGGCCCACTCACCCTTGTTTTTCGCCGCTCCAGGTTTTAGTAGCTAAGCTTTCGTATCGACGATGATTTTTGGCAAATCTTGGTGTAGACGATTACCTTCGATGGTATAATTCTCACCTTATCTTACTGTATTGTACTTATGCTCTAACATCATGTGTGAAATGGGTGCATTCCCACTCACATCGCACTCTTATATTTAGGCACTTCTAGGTTTAAATTTATTCACATTTTCCACTACACTACCCTACACTTTATGGCTTCATCACCTTCCAGGTGTCAGCCAACATAGCTCGATTCAGAGTCCAAGTGGGCATTCCGGGTCGGAGTGTGTCAGTAAATCTACTTTCAAATACCTTGTAAAAGTTCTCCTTAATGCTCATGAAAAATATTTCCTGAAAAAAAAAAAATCATTTTTGACAAAAAAACTTGGGTTAACACTCACGTTTTTGCCATGTAGTGCTACGGTCTAGTGATATTCCTTTTCAAGTAAGAGGTCTTAAGTTCGATCCTCGCCAAAGGTAAAGTTGAACCACATTGTTATGGCAAGCCCATTGTAAGGCTTAGCCCACTCCCCCATTTAGTGTAGATACTATCGTTTGTTAAAAATAAAAAAAAATAAAAATAAACACTCATGGTTTTTAGCCAATTTTGCAAATTTGGACATAAATCATCATTCAATCTATTTATTTGCACCTTCGCTTCACCGTGAAGTTTTGAAAATTAAGGTAAGACATTCTGTGAATATTCTTGGGGGTGGAACCCTATTTTAACCATGTTTAGGGCCTCACAACTATATTTTTCACTTATTTTTTTTACTTTTCGGCTTAAATACTCTACTAAATATATATTCATTGCTCAATAAAACGTAAATTTGCTTCCAAATGTCTTATAAAGTTTTCCTTAATACTCACGGAAAATAATTCGTGAAAATAAAAAAATTGCATTTTTCACAAAAAAGACGTGGGTGTTAGGCGGGCTTGACGAACGCAAAACGAAGTGGACTCCGCGCACGTAGAACGAGGCAAACCCAGTTGTGCTTTAATCATCGTTCAATCTATCCATGAAGTTTTGAAAATTAAGGTAAAACATTCCGTGAGATTCTTGAGGGTAGAACCCCAGTTAGCAATGTTTTGAGCTTCACTACTATATTTTTCACTTAATTGCTTAGTTTTCATATTAAATATTCTACTAAATATACATTTATTGCTCAGTAAACCGTAAAATTGCTTCCAAATGCCTTATAAAGTTTTCTTCAATATTCATAGAAATATTTCTCCAAAATAAAATATTTGAAATTTTAACAAAAAAACGTGTGTGTTAGGCAGGCTTGACGCACACAAAACGAGACGGACTCTACGCACGTGGAACAAGGCAAACTTGGGGGCACAGAAAGCGAGGCAAGCTTCTGGCATGCGAATGGAGTTTGGTTCTACACATGCAAAACGAGGCATGATTCTTGTGCAAACTGAGGTTGCTCAAGGCATGAAAAACGAGGCACACGCGGGCTGGCGCATTGAAAACGAAGATATAAATCTAAATCTAAAGGTATTTGAATCTACATAAAGTAACATAGGAAGAAAAGAAAATTCAATGAAAAAAGAAAGTTATCGAAAGATCCAAACAAATTAGGTGTTTTGGTATCATGGTATTATTGCTGTAAAGTACAATAAGTCGTGGGTGTGATTTGATAGAAACTAGCAATTATCGCTAAATCCAAACACTTGAAACACATTTTCCCTGCTGCCGTGCATTCACTTCCTTTTCCAAATATTTAAAAGAAGGCTTTATAGCCAAAATGGTCCATGAGATTTTCATAATTTCTCACTTTGGTCCTTGAGATTTAAAATCAATAGAAGTGATCTCTAAATTTGTCCACCATCAATAATTTTGGTCATTCCATGACAAATTATATTAAATAAGGACCAAAATGACAAAAATGCCCTCACTTTAATAAACAATGGGCCAAATGATTTGACAAAAATGAAGGGTATTTTTGTTATTTTAGCCTTATTTAATGGAAATTTTTCATGGAAGGACCAAAATGGTTGATGGTGGACAAACTCAAGGACTACTTCTATTGATTTCAAATCTCAGGGACCATTTTGGCTAAAAGACCTTAGAAGAATGTTCTGGGACCAGATTTATATCCCATCTTTTCTTAATTCCACGCCACATTTTTACTAGAATTACAGTTTTGTAGGATATTTTAGGTTTGACTCACCCAAAGATAGTTTTGCAAAACTTTATATAAATTTTAAATTATTAAGACATTCATTTGTAGTGAAGAATATAGAGGAATGTACTACAAAGACACACTAATTTAATTCAACGGTCATATGGTTTCGAAGTTGAGTGATTTTTGGTAGACAAGATACTTGAGGTAAGATATAAAAGATAATCGGGCGAATCAGTGAAATATATAAAGACTAGACCCTATAAAATCGCGTATTAAATGCGTTCGCCACCAAATCTTAACTTGTAAATATATATATATGTTTTTCTTTAGTACAATATATATTTTCACCAAGAAGTGAGATTTTTGGCTAAGCGACACAAAAGTTCATTGTCACATCCCGACCCGGGCGAGACCACTTCCCGGGCCCGCTTCCACTACCGTAGCACGATATTGTCCGCTTTGGGCTTACCATTCCCTCACGGTTTTGTTTTTGGGAACTCACGAGCAACTTCCCAGAGGGTCACCCATCCTGGGAGTGCTCTAGCCCTCTTCTCGCTTAACTTCGGAGTTCCTACAGAACCCGAAGCCAGTGAGCTCCCAAAAGGCCTCGTGCTAGGTAGGATGGGAATATACATTTAAGGATCAGTCCCCTGGGCGATGTGGGATGTCACAATCCACCCCCCTTAGGGGCCCGACGTCCTCGTCGGCACATTTCCGGCCAGGGATGGGCTCTGATACCAATGTCACATCCCGGCCCGGGGCGGATTACTTCCCGGGCCCGCTTCCACCACCGTAGCACGATATTGTCCGCTTTGGGCTTACCATTCCCTCACGGTTTTGTTTTTGGGAACTCACGAGCAACTTCCCAGAGGGTCACCCATCCTGGGAGTGCTCTAGCCCTCTTCTCGCTTAACTTCGGAGTTCCTACGGAACCCGAAGCCAGTGAGCTCCCAAAAGGCCTCGTGCTAGGTAGGATGGGAATATACATTTAAGGATCAGTCCCCTGGGCGATGTGGGATGTCACATTCGTTATAATAGATTAGTATCAAACTTGCAAAATACTAAATTTAAACCTAAGGCCTCTTCATATACATGTACTTACAAGTGGAGGTATATTTCATTTATATGTTTTAGAAATCACTAATGGGAAGTGTTATTGGCACTCTAAAAATCTCATTCTACACTCCTCACAAATGTATTTTTCTTTCTAAATATAGAAAGTTTGAAGTGTAGAATGAGAAATTTGACGTGCCAATAACAATTCCCATCACTAATTTTCTTACCAAAATGTTTGAAATAAAATATGTTAGAATATAGAGTCCCCACACCTAGTCTTGGGTCCAATATAATTAAATACCCGATAAATTAATAACTTCGATAGTTAATACTTTTGGCCGATCCCAACTTAGGAATAACAAGCTAAATTGATACTTTGGTAAATTTATAAGATAATACATTATAAAAATTAATCATATACATCCCACGTGATATATAAATTAATAATTTCATAATTTATTTACTCCTTTAAGATGAGAAACCATTGTTGTTCGTATGATGTGTTGTGTTACAACAACTTTTGTCTATTTAAATAAGTTTTGCTTGATTAAATGTTCATAAAATGGAATAATATAACATATTGAAATGTGATCTACTTTTGAAAAAATTAAGTAAATTTACAAATTTTATTTTGTTAAACAAATACATAAAATTATTAGTTCATAACACAAAAACTAAATTCGATGTACAAATATATTTTATTTGCGTATATTAAAAGATTGTAACTAACCCCAGGACCAAAAAAAGGAACTTGCACAAGAGGCATGCCAAACAACCATGACTTTGGCTTCTCACATAACTTGGGATTCTTAAAAAGATTCTTGAAACGTTTGAAAAAAATATGAGGGGACTCGGAAATTAAACTCTGACAAGCCTAATAACGTGAACTTGTAACTAAATAAAATTGCATTAAAGTGAATGGTTGTATGAGCGCCTGCCACAATAAACCAAACTATAGTTTCACTTTTCATCAAATACTAGCAGCAAACTTCAGTTTTATTTTAATTACCATAATTCACTAAAAAATTTCATACAACCACCAAAACAAACTACAGCATTCGTGTATGTGTTTTGACATCTTTGCAACTAGCTAACATGTAGTTCCCTAAAAATTAAATGGCCCCTTCCATCGAAAGAGAGAACTAATCATAGTAACAATAAGGGTAGACCAGCGTCGATCTAATTAACTAAAACCTTTTGGGTAAACCAGGTTTCAGTTCCCAACACTGTTGTCCAAATCTGCTGCTATAAACTTTGAAGGGCAGAGACCTTCCGATGCCCAACGTTGAAGATATATATATATATACATACATATACATATACATATATATATATATATATATATATATATATATATATAATACGAATGTTCTGAAAGATGATACAAAAAAGGCAAAGAAGGAAGGCAATATCACCAAACATCTCTAAGGTATCTTCCATCCATCTGAAGTTGTTTCACTCTAGCTTCTGCCTTCGTTGAGTCCACCCTTTCCTGAAATTTTTTTTGCCAGCGATAACTAGTAAACAAACACGATCTAACTCGACAGCAAATAAGACAAGCGATCAACGAGCTCTAGCACCATCTTAAATATTGTTTTTATTCTTTCTTTTGTTTTGGAAAATACAAACTTGGAAGAAATTGGATGACTAACAGTTGGTGAAAGCTTTGCTCCCTCCTAGAATTCTATAGCCGTGTGCACATTCTGTAGCTAATTTATCTGTTTACGGGATTCATGCGTGTACATTCTGTAGCTATTTTATCCGTTAACGGGATTTATGTGTGAGTGTGCGTGCGTGCGCCTGAGAGAGAGAGAGAGAGAGAGAGAGAGAGAGAGAGAGAGAGATTGACACCTGCTCCTGGACAATGGTATGCAAAGTCCGATGAACGTCTCTAGCCATTCCTTTGGCGTCACCACATACATAAAAGTATCCCCCTTGAGATACCAAGTCCCACGTGTATGCTGCCTGAATATGGATAAATCGGTGCAACCGTTAGGTTTTCTCTCTAATTAAGAGAGACCGCTATCTATCGCTTTATTTAGAAAATGATAATAAAAAATTAAGAGAGACCACTTTGTGCTTCCCACAAATACTTACCTTCTCCATCAGTTTATGTTGAACATACTCCTTTGTTGGTCCCTCACGTGAGAATGCAACAATTAGTTCAGACAACACACCTTCTTCCACAAAGTTATTTAACTCATCTTGATAAATGAAATCCTACAAAAACAAAGATCCAGTATATATTTATCCATCCACCACAAGCACAAAGTATTCCAAAATATCAACAAGTCCAAAAAGGCAACGTAATAATATTTACCATTCTGCGGTTTCTGCAACCAAAGAAGAGAAGTGCAGGCCCTAATTGAGCACCCTCCCTTTTCAGGGCCATCCTTTCCTAAAAAAAGAGAAATTATACTTTATCTCCCTGTTTTTTTCAACAAATAAATTATGAAAACTCAGACTTGTAATGCAATTTTAAACCTGTAGAAATCCTCGGAAAGGTGCGAAGCCTGTACCAGGCCCCACCATGATAATAGGGACTGAAGGATCAGCAGGTAGCTTGAAATTGGATTGCCTAATAAAAATAGGAGCCCAGCTACTGTTATGGCTTTTCTCTAGAGGAACTGCATTCTGATTTTATTCAAAACAGTTCGTTGTTAGATACAAGCAAAGCCTAAGTTGTGCTGTAAGAGTATGGAAGGTTTTGGGATTTCAAAAACCAAAACAATTAGTGATAAGAAGCAGACAAGGGGCTGCATAGTCACAATCGGAACTACCTTCATCCAGAACGAACACACTCCTTTGTGAATTCTGCCAGTTGGCGTGGGACCATAAACTAAAGCACAGGTTACATGAACACGATGGAGTGCAAATCTGTTGGAAGCAACAATACTAGTCAAGTTTCTAAATATCTAATTAATTTATAGAAATAATATGACCTTAGCAAAGATGGTGACGGGAAATCACCTTGGTGAAGATGATATGGAATAGTAACGAGGCTGTAAGCGAGGGGCTACTGCAGCAAAAAACACACCAAGTGGAGGCTTCGCTGATGGGAACTCAGCCATTACCTCAACAAGACTTCTCTGACTTCCAACAATCCATTTTGAGTACTCATCCTGAATGGTGGAAGCATGTGATATGAGTATAGATGAAATATAAAAACAATATGAAAACAGAACCAAACATTCTAAGACGGTTTGCATTATTGTCAACCTTCCCCTGAGGTGATGATAAAAATTTAAGTCTTTCTGCTTCACTCGGTTCAACGGCATGTGCAGCCAAAGCAAGTAGAGCAGCCTGAAAGTATAAATCATTTAAAAGAAATCAATAGTAATATAAACAAGAATAAAACCAACATAAGAAAAAAAGTTAAGAGAAAGGCGATCACAACAAAAAACATGAAGATCACCTTCCGAGGTGGGTTCAATAGATCAGCATAACGTGCCAATGCAGTGCGGACTGTGCACGGACCAGGAAACGGAGGCGGTAATGAGCTTCCAAGAGACGTGCCATCATCATTATCAGTATGTATGGAGAATAGCAAATCTAAAGGTTGGCCCAACAACCTTGCAGCTTCTTCAACTGTTTCATCACAATTATCTGCATAAACACCTACATGGTCTCCAGTTTCATATCTGAAAAACAAAGTAAACAGTTTTAACCATGAGGTTGATAATGCCAGCATTAAAAGAGAAAAAAACATCATTTCGATCTATAATAAAAGGGAACTCAAGCAGGAACCCCTTGCTTTTGGGCTCAGACACCAAATCATTTCGGTCACCACAAATTAACTACACAAATGGCAGATTTCTTTCTTTACTGTAATGCAGGAAAAAACAAATGTAAAATCCGTTATCAACGACATACTAACATGAACAACAGCTAAATAAGGTACACAGTATGCATTGGAAAATCATTTTACAAAGAGTTACCCGCACTAAGTCTCTGCTTTTCGTTTGGCATGGTGGATAATACTCATGAATATAATTAGTTAATGTAATGATACACCTACAATTGACGAATGTTATTATTCTTATGAATATTTGAAAAGAATACTTTACTAAACGCAAACTCACAAACTATACGAAAGATGCACAAAAATTCCATTTATATGTGAAAAAAATATCAGCCTATCTACACAAACCATTTCTATTTTACATTTGACAGAGATGAAAGCATCAATATCCACCTATCACCAGTCTATAAAAGATTTAAAATAAAATTAAAAAGAAGTGGGTACATATATGAACTTACGTAATACCAGTTCCAGAGATATCAAACTCCAGATGGATGCAAGAGCGGTCAGACTCAGGTTTGTGAAGCTCTCTTTGAACAGCAACATTAACTCTTTCGGAAAGAAATACAGCAAAAAAATTAGTGAAAGAAAATAAAACTGGATAGAAAAAAGGGGAAAATAAAAGAATAAGCCAATTTTACTAAAATGTAATAATTGCTACAGAAACAAGGAATGCACAATCTACAAGTACCTGCAAGGATGGTGAATATCGAGAGACGCATTCCCATTAGCCATATTCGACTGACTGTCCTCATAAGAGGTAACAACACTAGGGTCATGAATAACAACTCTATATTCTGGAATTACAGCTGTATATGGAGTAGCCGCAGAATTTGTATCATCTTCATCTCGGAGGAATAGATCCAACTCAGGCCACAATGATTCCCTCCTAAAGAAGAACCCAAACATTACAGTTAACGCAAGCAAAAAAATGTAGTCATACTAATACTTCCCAAAAATTAGATGCTATCTTAAAAGGAGCAATCGAGAAAAGAATGACAACAGGACTACAGCATACCAAGCAGAAAAATCGTCCTCAATGCATTGATCATCATCACCTAAGCCAACGGGAACAAGACGCTTTGCACCTGCATTAACCACAAAGTTGCAAATTCAATAAAAAGTTATCAGATTTGGCGATTGAAATAAGCTACACAGAAAACAATGATAAACAAAAACTAAAATGTAAATCAGAAAACCTCAATCTTAATTCCTAACCTGTTCTTTAACAAAATAAGGAGAAGTGCAAACATACCAACTTGGTTCACAGCTAGTAATATAATACTTCGGACTTGTTTGGGACTGCCAATGGGAAGATATGAACATGTAGAAAGTTTTAACAAACATCCAAGTGCTTCCTAGAAAATCACTTGGAAGTGCTACCTATGCTTTTCCACATGCAATCCCAAACAGGCCCTTAATCACAACCAAATACCATACACAAACACATAACTGAATAATACAAAACGAAAAGTGCCAGTCTTTACACAGAATGCTAAATTGAAAATTCCCACTGCGATCTTACACCATGTATGTGATTAATCATACTGAAACGCAAGCGACAAGGTACACAAGTTTTCATTCAATAGCAATGAAAGAGAGAAAGCAAATTTAGTTATACCTTCTTCACTAAGTTGATCATCAACCACTTTTCCTATCTGCTTCAATAAGGATGTCATCAGAAGACGCAATACTACAAAGAATTAATGGAAAAAGACATAGTATTGATTTTACCTTATTGAAATGTTCATATTGTCGGTTACCCAGACCAAAAACACCATATTTTAGATGTTGAAGCCAGCTACCCCTATCTTTTCCCTGAAATAAAACCATGAGATCTCAATTTATTAAATGACAATGAAAATGTCATGGTTGTGTATAAACAATAAAGCCACCAACCTCCGTAAACCATTTGTAAAATCTTGCTGCATTATCAGTTGGCTCCCCATCTCCATAACTACAAAGTAAGGTCAAGTATATTGAACGCACTATTAGCAAGACCATTAAGAATCTAGAAATAACATAAGTATGGGTAAATGTGTTTCTTACGTGGCCAACATAAAAAATGCCAAAGTCTCTTTCTTCAGTTTTTCTTCATATGTATCATCATCCTCAGCATAGTCATCCTATTCAACCATAAGCAAATATAACTTATCGTATACTCCATATTATGCAGTTCGTCTAGCAACGATGCAATACAAAAAATCAGTTCCCATCTTACATACCAGGTCGACAACCTTCACAGCAGCTTTCTCATATCTAGCCTTGATCTCCTCAGCCAAAGCCTATGTTCACATAAAAAACATAACAGTTAGAAACTAAAAAAATTCCTACAAGAACACTATAAACTATTCTGTTATCTATGTTGTAAATTCAGAATCCGTACAGATAACTTTTGGTTATGTGCACTTCTGTACAATTGAGAAATCTATATTAACATATTACCACATTCATGATCCATGGTTTGACTCCCAAATGGCGTCAGAAACCACTCACTTTCTTAGTACAATGAAGCTGTCATGAATTCATCAACTGTACAATTCACTAAGTTGCTTAAATCAAGAACACCTGAAGTGTAAAACTGACGTGCACTATAGCCATGAACATTTCAACCTGCCTTTTTCTCCTATGGTTCAATCTCTAGGGACCTAAAGGTCAACACATTAACAAGTGCACCATTTCATTTCCATTTCTTGCCATGAAAAGCCAAAAGTTCGAATTACCATGGTACTTTTGAAATCATCTACAGAAACTGGCGATCTTGCCTCTAGAGCAAAAATCCAAAGCTGACTCTTCGTCGTAGGCTCGCAGAAGCACGCAAACATATAGAGTTCTAACCAGATCCTAAATAAAAATCTTAATCCGAATCGTTACTTTATGACAAACCACTATTATGTCCACTACTCAGCTGTCCCAATTCAACAACATTTCCCTGAAATCCAATCTTACAATCAAACTCCTATGAAAAACAAACCAACCCAAAATCTAAAATCCCAACAAAGCTCACCCCCTTTGATCACAACCACAAACTATTTGCAAATCATTTGACACGAAAATCTTGGTGTTTAACACAAAGCACATAAATTCAACCAAAATAGTTTACCTTAGCGAAACCCTCAGCTGTACCAGTCTGAGTTCCATAGAAGATCGTGACCCTAGACTTCCCCGCTGCAACATCAAACTCGTCTTCCTCCTCCTTCACCTCAAGCGGCTTGGGCACCACCAGCTGCTTCACCTCCCGGCTCCGATCAGACGATCTCCTCCACACCAGCACCAAAACCCCAATTATCAGCGCAATTGAAGTCGTCGCAATCACCACCACCGTGTCCGTCACCGAACCACCGAACGAAACCCCTAGCACCGACTCCAACGCGCGTACCAAATCCGAATTCGAACTCATCCTGAAATCTCTGTCAGTCAAAGCTCGGAACCCGAATCCCTTGCTCTCACTCAGTTATCCGTGAACTGAATCGCTGGTAATGGTGAAGGAGCTACGGAGTCCTCTCGGGTTCGATCACTTCTATGGCAGCGCAGCGAGGTTGGTAAACGAGATTGAGAGAGAGATTTGACCACAAATTATTCAGCCGGTTTTATATTTATTTTAAATATTAAATATAAAAGAAAATATAAAAACGAGGAAAAAGAGGGCTTTTTGAAACTTCAATTATAGCAGGAAACTTTCATGGGCGTTGATTTTTACGCCTCTTTTGTACTTTTTTTTTTTTTTTTTTTTTTTTGAGCGATCGGACTTTTTGGAGTTGACAAAATCGGAAACCTCTTTAAAACTTTATATTTTCTACTTTTGGATCCTTTATATACTTTCTAGTTTCTACTAATTTTTTTTGTTAAATGATAAATTTTTTTAAATTAGATGTTAAATTAATTATCGACGAAATTTGAATCTATATCATTATGCAATAGCTCAACTCTTTTCTACTACTATAATAAAATGTCACTTGCTTCTGTTGGTTACCTTCTACTAGTTTCTAGTTTTTTCCTTTTTTTTATTTATTGTTTAATACCTTTTGATTTTATACGGCTTAAAACCAGAGTTTTGATTCATGATTTGACAATAATATATGCTTCATTTTAATATAAATTTTTTTTAGTTAAAATGGTTCTTGACATTAACATAAATTCTCACTTTAAATCATAAGATTTGAAATCGATAAAAGTGATCTTAAATTTGCCTACAGTTAATCATTTTGATTATTCCATAAAAATATTTGTTATAAAGAACGAAAATGAGCTAAAATAATTTGTCAAAAATTGAGAGTACTTTTGTCATTTTCTCTTTTTATTTGACAGAGATTTTTTTTACATAGTGACCAAAATGATTGATGTTAAACAAACTCAGAGATCACTTTTATCGATTTTAAATTTCAGTGACCAAATTGAGAAGTTATACCAATCTCATGAACCATTTTAAATACAAAGCATTTTAATATACTTGGTAACTTTTACGAGCATAATTTGTAATGTGTCTGGTGAATAAAATGGAGTGTAACTTAAAAGTAACGGGAGTTAAATTTTTATTATTAATGTAAAGATAAATACCTATTATTAACGTAAAGATAAATACTCGTCAATTAACCCGTGTAATATAAACGGAATACTACAAACGTTTAAGATAAATACTCGTCAATTAACCCATGTAATATAAACGGAATACTACGCGTTTGTTTTAAACGTAATAATTAAGTACTCTACAACAAAAGTTAGAGTGGGATTAAATTATAAATGTGATTTTGCTGCTTTTGACACTACTGCTTTGGAAGTGTCGAAAACATCTTATGACTCAGGTGCCTCTAGTTTTTCGGCTTTTATTGTACCCCTCATTTGCTTTAGGACAATTTTTCTGATGTGGTCACATTTTTTATATATTGAAAGGAAAAAGAAGATAAAATTAATAACGAAAACAACGTAAGCACAATTAAAAATAAGACAATGCTATCTATGCATTCTTTTTAGTCTTCATACATTTTTTTTAATTTTCTAAGGTCGAATAGACTGAAGTAAAAAAAAATCAATAGCCAAATTGACAAAAATGTGTGAGAAGGAAAAATAAGTGTGTGAATAATACTATTCATTTTATTTTAAAAAACCCGAACTAGTATAAGCATGATTCTTGGTTACTCTCCACTTTCTAACAACTAATTATTTAACTTGTAAAGTTACCGCTCTACCAATATATAAGTTGTTTCTAAACTTAGATTTTGCATGCATCTTTGTGAAATTAAATTTTTTTTTTTGAAATAATTGTGAAATTAATGAAAATAAACTAGAAGCTAAGGGGATGCCACGTGTTTGAGATCCAACCTCTATTTGCATGCCCTTACAACCGGTATTGGGATGTGAGACGTGTAAAATCGTGAACCGGAATAGGTCGGACCAGTTCAGACCGGTTTGGAAAAGTTTGACATTGTTCCAATCAAATTTGGTTCAAAATTTGTTGGTTCGGATCGATTCAGTTTCAAAGTCCAGCATAAGCCCAAGGTTTTGGCTTTAGGCCCAAAATCCAAACAGTAAGTGAAGCCCAATATCCCAAATTATTTACTTGGCGTAGAACTTCAATGAATTTGACCGTTTGCTGGTATTGAATTTATTTTACTTTATGCTATTTGTTTTGACTTCATTGAGGTTTGTAATTGAGGGGTCTCTTTACTTTTTTTTAACGGACAGTTGAATCGTTGAAAGGCAATGGTAAGTGAGTCCTTCAAATGATCTCTTAAATAAACTCATTTGAGAGATTCCTTAATGGAAAGGCAAAGTCTTTATCTGCAATGAATTATTAGGCAAAAATTGGCAATCTTAAGTCAACAACGTTCCTTAATAAACTCATTTGAGAGATTCCTTAATGGAAAGGCAAACTCTTTATCTGCAGTGAATTATTAGGCAAAAATTGGCAATCTCAAGTCAACAACGTTCCTTGCTTTGCAAGGGTCGAGGGGAACGTCTATTGTACATAGCTTTACTCTTACTTTGTAAAGAGATTGTTTTCACGACTCGAACCTGTAACCTTTTGATCACAAGGGACCAACCTTTCTGTTGCGCATTGAATTATTAGACAATGGTGTTAATTTTGTTTGCTATTTTGCGGATTGTGTTGGATTCTATTGGGGTCTCAATCTGGCAAATGGCTTAACGACACAGATGATGATTTTGTTTTCACTAAATTGTTGCCCAGCTAGGGTCAGTGGCCGTCTTTTGAGTGTGACATGGAATCCTGATGCTAATATGTTATATACTCAGGGACTAGTGCTGGGATGCTAAATTTGGGCACGAAATCTACAGGATTACAGTTGGAGGTGGAGGTTCGCCTAGTAGTGGATCCCCTGAACTCTACTTGTGGTCGTTACCTTCTATGAAGGGTAGGAACCTTGTAGGTGCAGACTACAGCAGACAGCAGTGGCGAAACCAGGAATTGTTGGGGGGAGGGGGGAGGGGTGACATTTAACAGGTTTAAGGTCCTAAAAAATGTGGACATCCGTTCGAGGTCCAAGTATTGGGTTGGCAAGAAGATTATGTGAACTACCCAGAATATTCGTAGGAGAATTTCCACTAACCAAAATATTCGAAATAGCATTTAGACTACTCGAAATATTCTAAAGAGTAATTGAACTACATGATTATGTGGAGGAGAATTTAAGCATCCTTTCTTGTTGTATCATGTCATTACATAACTATATAACGAGTAAAGTTCTAAAAGACGTAAGTGCTGGATGAGCGGCAAGCATGACCCAACGCTTAGGCGAGGATCTAGATGAACTAGGTTGTACGTATAAATAAGTGTTTATTTATTATATAGTGATAATATCTAAAAATATTGATTAAAAAACACATAATATATAAAAATACTGACAATTTTATTTGTTATTTGTTGAATTTGATATAAGAGATAAAAATTCAAAGCATTACGAGTTCATAATACAACAAAATATTTTTGAAGCTAGTAAGAATTTATAGTTAATTTTAACGTAAATAAGATTGGCAAATACATAGTTTGAAAACTATGTGGGCAAACGAAACAATAACTAAAAAACAAATATAAAAAAGTACATGTAAATAGCAAGTTAGGCGGTGCAAATTGGTTGGACTATAGTTAAAATTGGGTGAATTTTACAAGGACACGTGGGGTGGGATGGGAGTGAGAGAAAGTCTCTTCTTCCTCCCTCGTTTTCTTCATTGGAACTTGAACTCCATTTTATAAACTACAAATTACAGATCTCCCTTCCTCCTTTCTTTGGCCTAGGTCTTTGAAAAAAAATAGACAGCTCGCGTGCAGCCTGTGTTACGTAGCAGAAGGGAAACCCAGAAAGCCAGAGCACCAGACGAAATTTCATCACTTTCGACGGGATCAGAGGGGCAGAACCACCATTCCTGAGCTTGGTTTCCGGCGAGGGGAGGGGCAGCTGCCCCTCCTCGCACTTATGTAGCTTCGCCCATGGCAGACAGTATTGCCATGGCATAATTGTGATTAAGGCGTTTTAATTTCATTTGGAAAAGTAGGTTAAAAACAACTTTTTGTTACAGTCATATTTAGAATAGGAATGTGATTGTGTAAATCCTAATAGATATAAGAATGTATCTTATATTCCTATTAGGAGTTGATTACCTATTAAATGTTGTAATCCTAAAGGGAAAGGTTTTTACCTATCTACTACTATAAATAAATGCATAATGGGGTGATACAAACACACCTCACAATTAAATCACTCTCTCTTCTCCCTTAATACCGTCAGCCCCTCTCTCTCTAAACTCTTAGATCTTTCAATCAAATAGGCTTACAACACTTTTAAAATTGTAGTATTTGTTGTGGACTATTTTACTGAAAGGGGAGATCAAGGGTGCGGTGGCAGAGAAAAAAATGAGAGAGTTGGGTAATTTCTGTGATGCTTTCATCACTTTTACCTTTATTTATAGTAACTTAGTAGGCTTCCTTGCTTTGCAAGTAATACAAACAAAAGTAACTTAAAAATGATATTGTGACTTCTTTTCTTTTCTCTTGAACTCCTCTGCATAACATATGTAGAAGTTACAAGTTATCAATTGAAAGCAAAGCAATTTTCTTTCTTCTTTTGCTGATTTAACCAAGCATTAATTCTCAAGCAATACTCCAATTCCTTTGGAGCTCACTTTTGAGCTGTGTTAGTTGATTTTCAGGCCGGACCACACTCAATAATCGACCGACATTATTAGTACTCGCCGGAAGCACCAAAACCAGCCCTTCATCACCAACCCCACTAATACCATAACTTGCATAAACTGGTTTTTGTCCCTTCAATTCAAGCCCATAAATCTCTGCCTCTTCCAAGTTCACGAATGTAAGCTTTGCTCCGTAAGCTATGAAGTCCGAATTACTCCCGCCCTCCTCCCTCCTTGCCGTCTCCTCAATTGCACCATTCTCTTCTGCCCCTTTTTTCACAATCAGCTCTACCAAATCTGACACTTCAGCTTCCGCAACCAAGAAATCTGCCGCAACCGTGCTCCACACTATGTCATTACTCAGAACTCCAAATTCCCCTTTATGCACATTTTTCGTACCAAATTCCCTCATATAATGGCAGAGAGAACTTCAAAAGCCGAGGAGACTTTGGCTGATTGCTTGCTTGGAGGACAAGAAATGTTGGAGACCAAATGATCAAGCTTCTCTGCAAAAACATGAAAAATGTGTTTTCTCATCCTTTACTTGTTAGGTGTCACTAGGGATGGGCAAAATACCCGCGGTTACCCGTCCATTTAAACTTTACGGTTATGGTTATGGGTAACCATTTTTATGGGTATAAGTGTTTACCCGTGAAATTTAAATTGGTGGTTATGGGTATTAACCGCGGTTATAAACGGGTAACCGTTTACCCATTTATTTTATATATGTAATGTTGAATATTTTAAAAATAAAATTTTATATATATATATATATATATGCGGCTGTTTGACGGGGGATGGGAAGTTGTGTTATTAACCCAACAATCACATCTCTTCAATTTGAATGTTGCATCTTTTGATTGTTGCCAAAAGACATGATTCACGGTCAACAAGTGTAATCCTTCTCCTAACCATGTTCTCTATCGGACAAAAGTTAAATCAATGCTATTCACTATAGTGCATGGTTTATATAGCTAATTATAATATAATGTAGCTCATTATATATATATATATATATATTATGTTAATACTTTACATTATGGGTAAAATAACCCAAGAATACCATCTTCTAAAGAGTTTTTGTAACCCAAGAATACTTAGCAAATATTATATTACCTTCATTGGTAATAGTTAAAAATATCGTCTGTAAACTATTATTTCAATTATTGGAATGACATACGAGCTTAAAAAATTAAAATATGGAAATGTATGATGAATGTTATCTGTAACGGTGTTTAATTGTCAAAAAAAAAAAAAAATTATGACAATTTTTTTTTAATTTTCAAGTTTTAAAAAACATGTAGACGGATGAAAAAAGGGTAATGGTAAAAAAAAGAAAAAGAAAAAGATAAACGGGTTAAAAAGGGTAAATGGGTAAACGGGTATTAAACGGTTACGGTTAAATGGGTATGGTTAACTGTTTGTAAACAGTTATGGGTATGGGTATAACCATTTAGGTAATTACCCAACGAGTAAACGGTTATGCGGTTATGAATATAAACGGTTATGGGTAAATAACCGCGGTTACCCGCCCGCCATAAATGTTGCCCATCCCTGTGTCACCCAGAAATCACCAACTGGATCTACCCTTTTCACAGAAAAAGGTGTTTCGGGTACTGAAGAAAGTGATGGGGATTCAGGTTTTCCGGGAAGTGGCACGTGAAGGAGCTTCCACGGCACTTGACCTGCGATGATCTTCCCCCACATGTTCATGAAGGCTGAGGCAGAAAATGCATCTCTAAGGACGTTGGCCCAGCTAAGTCCCACTGCCATTCCTCCACATTTTAAACCAAGTGAACTGCTTGCAATTACCACATGGAAAACCAACCATGTCAATATATGCAAGAGAACTAATTCCAACCGATTGTCATATGTCATTTTCTCGCACTTACTCATCACATGTCATGTACGCAACAAGATAATTATGAAAAGAAGATACGTATTAATTATTTTACTTATACGATGTTGTGATTGTAGAAAGATGACACAATGTCACCGGAATCTACGGACTGTTATGATCTTTTTTTCCTGTGTCCTATTACTTTCTACCAATTGCGAGCGAAAGGAGGCTACTGTAATTGTGTATTGGATGAATGAGAGATTCTCTCCCTCCAGTTGCCAACTCAATCAATTGATCCTTCGAACTTCACAGTGAAAAAGAAACAAAATATCTAGAAATTTAGAAAATACACTTGACTACAATACTTACATGTATCTAATACAATCACTATATTCATAAGAATTATATCTGACCGTCAGATGATGGTTACAGTGATGAATACATATAAGTATTGTAGTCAAATCCTTTTTTTTTTATTATTGGATTTACATAGAGAGTGCTATTCAAACAAAAATGAAACTTAAAAAAAAGCAATGAATTGAAGTGGTGAGCTAAAATAAGAAGAAAAAAAATATAGAGTCAAAGCAAACTTTCAACTTCCCAGTTGGTAAACTTGTGAAGTTTTCTTCAAAGATGGCGTTGCCTCGTCTTTCCCAAAAAAGATGGTTTGCTATTTAAAATAAAACAAGTATATATATAGGTATTAACTGTAAAAAGACCAAAGGAGAGTAACCAAGATCAGGACCAAGGGCTTGATTATAAGCAAGACCATCAAAGAGAGAAGAGTCATCCATGGCCCTGGCAGACCATTCATCAACCGTTTCTTCATAATGCGCTTCTACAATTCTTACACCGCTGTCGTTACACTTGATGAACGGCATTCCAGTTTTGGATCTCCGGATCCTCCCGGAGGCAGTGAAGTAGAGCTGCAGGAGCTGGAACATAGGTTTCTTCAAGTCATAAATTGTAAGCCCCTCAACTGCCTCATTCTTGAAGAAGTAGACCCCTTTGATGTAGTGAAGCTTCATGGCCAAGTCTATGTTGGTGACCTCATGGACCCTGTTTTCATCACCTATCCTTGTAGCTGGAACAACCGTTGACAGCCTCAAGCTGGTTGATGACACCATTTTGCAAGAACAAAGTGGACTACTCTAATGAAACTAGCTCCTTGAGAAGGAACTATAGCTAGCTAGGGAGAATATATATATATATATTGGTACCATCTTTTAATGTCAACTAAATTTGCAGCTAGATATGCTTTACCGTATTTTACTGTATAAATTTCATGCATATTCCAACCGTTTTATTTTTTACTTATTATTTGAAGATCATCCTTACCAAGAACCTATTCGAATCGATCGTTTAGTCATTAAAGTATATCAAATAAATAAATAAATAAATAGTTTATCATGAATATGTTACTTTATACTTTTATAATGATTTGTTCCATATATTTGAATGTATAAAAAAAGTCAGATTAAAATAATTTTTTGTAGGGTTGGTCTTCATATGAGGATTAAAAAATTGAATGGCTCCACTATATAAAACTTATACAATGAAAATACATTATTTATAGCAAGCGAGATTTGTGCATTCCCTAATGAGGGATGCAAGTATTGTCATTTGTTAATTCACTCAAGGAAACAATTTTTACGCACTATTTACTTTTATCTTACATTCTTGTTTATTTTTATCTCTTAATAAACTTTTGATTATTCAATCTAAATACTAGAAATACACCAGCTATACAAATAGAGAAAAACGGTTTGTGAAAATCAACTCCCTCTTTAACTATATTGTTTTTATATTTATTATATGACTCCTACGGGACGAAATTTTTCATTTTCCTCCTTTGAACTTAAAACTGGCCTCACTTCGATTTCATCTTGTGTCCCATATTACCCCAATTTGTTAAGTTTGTCAAAAACTCGTTAACTTGGCTGAAGCACTTATATATGCATCAATTTACCATCAACATTCTAAAATTCTAATCAATCGTTGATTTTTGGTTTAAGCAATTGATAATTGATACTTTTTTTTCTTGGACCAGATTGTTAATGTACGGTTCCATCATCAAAAGAAATATCATTACCTATGAGAGATTTTTTAGTGTGTCCGGGACACGGCGAGGCACTACATCATGTTATTATACAACCGGAAAGAATTTTTTTTTTTTTCAAGTGTCACTCCAACTATATAATGACATGTTATATTATGTCCCGTGCTCCAGACACACTGAAAAATCTCTCCATATATACGTAGCTCCTAAAAGCAAACCAGAAAAGAAAAGAAAACCAAAAACACAAAAAAGCACAAAAAACTTGCCGCCTAATAAATGTAGTTGGAAGTTGGGAGTTGCCTCCTAATTAACCAAGTTAAGAAGCTGGAAGTTGGGACCTGGGCCATCTACAACTTGAGTTGTTTTTGTTTCTCGACGTGCTCACACAGTTAAGAACTTGCATGCCTCGTATAGGATAATAGGTACACTGCAAGAAAAAAGACTTCTATATATATCAAGATAACATTTACAACGTGGAACTTGCCTCGGATAGGATAGTACACCTTGTCTGTCCATCTTTAGCACTTTTTTGTTCTCTCTCTCTCTCTCTCTCTCTCTCTCTCTCATATGCATATGCATGTTCACCTATCTAAGAACAATTACCTCTTAAACAATATGTTAGAGGATAGAGTATCACATGAGAAGCTTCACACAATAAATTATAACTTAAATCGAATGATTCACTCTTAATTGTATGGACATCTTTTCTCATAGAACTCAATACGTGTCGAGCTGTACATGTGATTAAGTTGGGACAATATCGGTGTGATTAGTCGTGGATCACTAGCCGAGTTCTAAAATCTTAACATGGTATATATCACAACAAGCTTGGCCCATGTGTGAAGTCTAACGACCACACGTGCTCACGTCATCTAATTTGTGAGATCCACGTTTTTTTGCTTATAAATTTGCTACACATGAGGGGACGTGTGAGGATATGAAGATAAAAAGAGTCCCAACACATCAGAGAAATGAGAAATATTGCAAAGGCTTATAAAGTATTGAGCTACTTCCCTTATAGTCGATATTGGTACAAGCGTTTTGACACGGTAACCATATTGAACCTATCCTTAGACGAAACTACGAATGCTCAACTGCTAACGTGAAATTATTGGAGTTTTAGAGATTTAAAAGTGTATCTTTATTTCATATTTAACTGTTGTCTTAATTATTTGGTTGTTACAACCAACTTTTCTTCAAAGTGTGAGAGCATCTCCAATATGTCGGAATTTGATCATGAATTTAAAGGCTGGCTATTTAGTTCATACTTGTAACATCCCACATCGTCTAAGGGAGTGATCCTTATATGTATATTCTCATCCCTACCTAGCACGAGGCCTTTTGGGAGCCCACTGGCTTTGGGTTCCATTGGAACTTCGAAGTTAAGCGAGTAGCGCACGAGATCAATCTCATGATGGGTGACCCACTGGGAAGTTCTCGTGTGAGTTCCTAGAAACAAAACTGTGAGGGCGTGATTGGGGCCCAAAGCAGACAATATCGTGCTACGGTGGTGGAGCGGGCTCGGGATGTGGTGGACCTCGGGCCGAGATGTGACAATTTAGTATCAGAGCCTAACCCTGACCGTGGTGTGCTGATGAGGACGTCGGGCCCCTAAGGGGGGTGGATTGTAACATCCCACAACACCTAAGGGAGTGATCCTTATATGTATATTCCCATCCCTACCTAGCACGAGGCCTTTTGGGAGCTCACTGGCTTCGGATTCCATTGGAACTCCGAAGTTAAGTGAGTAGCGCACGAGAGCAATCCCATGATGGGTGATTCACTGGGAAGTTCTCGTGTGAGTTCCCAGAGTAGCGCACGAGAGCAATCCCATGATGGATGATCCACTAGGAAGTTCTCGTGTGAGTTCCTAGAAACAAAACCGTGAGGGCATAATCAGCTCCCAAAGCGGATAATATCGTGCTACGATGATGGAGCGGGTCCGGCATGTGGTGGACCCCGGACCGGGATGTGACAATACTGGTATAGAAAGAGATATACTTGGTCGGTAGGCCCTTATTTGAAAAGGATTGTTTTAACACTTGATATTCAGCAAGGAAATTAGTCAGTGTGTGTGTATTTATTGGCTTATACTTTCACAAAAGATGCGCTTAATTGTTGAACCAAGAGCTTATTATTGATTAGCCTTCGGCTTTTTGAAAGAGAGGAGAAGGACTACTACTGTGTTCGACAATGGCTTCGAGCTCATCGATCTCTACATGTATGTTACTATTCTTATTTGAGTTACAAGGTTTAGAGTCGTCATAGAGTCCTTATTGTGCTCTTGCAGTGCATTTATAGTAGTGTTATAATAGGGGTGTGTTCAATTTTATTGAGTTCAGTTTTTTGTCCAAATAAAAAACCAACCGAAATTACTGTTCGGTTTTTTGTTTCGGTTTTCTCATTTTCTAAATGGAAAACCAAAATGATTCAATTCATTTTTTTGGTCCAAGTCCATTTTGATTTAGGGTTTTTTTTTTTAAACAAAAAAAATTGAAAATTGAAACTTGGGGAATCTTGTAAAGAAAACGAAGCGAAAAAATATAGAGATTTGATTAAGACCAGAAAAACCCGCACCGCAATATTAGCTTCTTACAATGGCCAAAAGTAGTTTCTTATACACATCCCCAGTGAAATTAAATGGTCAAAAAGCCAGAAAACCCAAATCTCAGAGAAATCAGTCAAGTTTACATACTACATTAATTGATTTTCAAATTAAGATATCAATCAAATTCAAAGATTACCTTAATTGATTTTCAAATTAAGAGAAAAATAATGAGTTTAGTCTTCGAGAATATTTGTAATAAAAGAAACCTTTTCATTTTTGAAAAATACTGAGGAGATTCTCTCATAAGTGAGACTCTTTATGGACTCTACAACCTCATGTTTTAGCACAACATTTTATAAACACGAAAATTGAAGTTAAATTATGAGGTGACAGAAAGTTCATAAAAATCTCACTTTGAGAGAGTCTAATCCTTAGCATTTCTATTCTCTTTTAATAAACAAGTCATTGCCAATTCATTTCCAATCATCTTGTCGCCATTAATTGTTAAAACTACGTATAAATAAATGAGTCCCAGGAGACATCTTTTACCACATGAACATGGTAGTTGGGACTCTCAATTGATGAAAACATGGCGAGAATGTACAACTTATGTATTTTGATGAATTTGAGAGCCAATTATGATAAAGTGTACGAACATAACTTTAAGTGTGAATGACAAATTGACGAACAATTTCTTCTGTTAAATAAAATGAATTATTATTAGTACTTTAAAAATTTTATTTGACATTCTAAACTTTTTATAATTAGAAAGAAAAATATATTTATGAGGAATGTATAATGAGATTTTTGGAGTGCTAATAACAATCCCCTAAATAAAAAGAGCATTTCTTTTTCCTTAGTTTCTCTATTTAAAAACTAATTCCAAAAAACATAACATATGGAGTGGTCCGTGGCACTATTTTTTTACTCAACTTTTGGCACTTGTTTTGCGGGACCAACTTTGTAATGCATTTTAATGCTCCGAATTGTCTATCTTTTAAAACATATCCATAGTTTGTTCTTGCAAAAAATTAAATAAATCCAAAACTAATGAAACATCCAATTTATAATGAAGAAAATGGACGAATACGGTTCTATAAAGAAACCCTAACCCTTTAATCCAACCCTCATATACTTTCAGATTTGGGTGATTTTGGTAGATATGATCTAGGGAAGACCCAAATATAAACGGTTTGGATGGTTAAAATATATTACAAAATGAACTCTACAAAAATGTATGTCAAAAGTTGTGTAAAATAAGTGGTGCCACGACTACATTTATTCATGTAATAAAATGTTCCTAGAAAAAGTAACTGGGTGGAGGAGAGCTAGCTTGAGTTTTGCTCTTGAATTCTTAACCAATTATGTTAGAGTTACAGTCTATGTTTACCACATTTATTTACACTATGTTTAAAAGAAGAAATTTAAGATTTTTAAGAAATTTTAAAATGATGAAAATTGAAATGACGGTATTTTATATTTTAGAATTTGTGAATTTTCTTGTTTGATTAACCTAAAAAAACAATGGAATTGAATACAATATTTGTTATTTTTAAACTCTCAATCATAGATATTGGGTAATGACATCTATTTACATGGAATTTAAACTTGGAGGTCCTAAATTCCAATTTATTTTCCACGTGGAAATTCTAAATTTCTATGTGTATGAATCCAAACAAGGGAATTTGTGCATATCAATTTATAAATTTTGACTTTTATCCAAATTCCTAATTTATTTCCCTCATCTAGCATTACTGAAAATAAATGAGATTTGGAATTGTCCCATGTATAATGAAAAATAAGACCATGATTTTATTGGCCAAAACTTAGCGAGTAGTAAAAAAATAAAAGATCAAGTTTGGAGATTGTTAGGGCCTCACTCCTCAGTAGAAAAAAGAGCAAATAATGCTAACACAATTTTACCTTTAAAAGTGATAGGATGCTGTGTATGGTGACAAATCAGCACGGTAGTATTGGTGAGTTGGCAGTGCTGATTAGGATAAAAAGAAATTAGTTGGGATTGTTGGTTGTTATGGGGTTGTTAGAGAGTGACTTAGTGGGAAAGCTACCTTGTCACTATATAAGGAAAGGCTGTAAGAAGAAAGTTGTTTTTGAAAATGTTATTACAGTAATAAGAAATACATCCTTCACTGTACATTGAGTAGAAGCAGAGTGTGGGGGTGTATCATTGGTATCAACACCAGTGCCTTCGATCCTTCTTGTGTATTACTCGCCTGGGTTCCAAAAGAACAATGGAGTCACGTGTTTCCAAGTTTGAATCTTTGTTTGAAGATTTTCGAAAGGAATTTAACGAATCATGTCTGGAATCCTGAGCAACAACTGAGTTGATCATGCAGCAACCGCAATCCTTATCAACAAAAGGGAGCGGGGCAATTGGGGAATCCTCTGAAGCAACTCATTTCGGTCCCAATTTTCCACCGGTATGAACTCTAATTTCACATTCAATCTGAATCACACGGATACAAATTCGCAATTTTTTCCTCCACGTCCGCCGTTCATTAAGACGGATTTTCCTCGTTTTGGTGATGGTGATGAACCCTTATTTTGGATCTATAAGGCCGAACATTATTTCGATTTCTTTAGTATCGACGATTCTAAGAAAGTCAAGATGGCTTCTTTTCATTTGGAGGGAGAACCTCTTCAATGGTTTCAATGGGCGAATTGCATAGTCAATTACCCCAAATGGGAGGATTTCACAGCAGCTTTATGTCAAGAGTTCGGAACATCAGAATTTGAAGATTCAGCCGAGAGCTTGGTCAAATTGAGATAATCTGGGACATTGCGGGACTACATTCTTGAATTTAGGCATTTGGCAAATCGCACATTAGATATCAATCATTCCTTGCTGAAATCTTGCTTCATTGGAGGTCTCAAAGCAGAATTGCGCCATGATGTCTAAATCTTGAAGCCCAGAAATGTTCTTGAAGCCACTTCCTATGCACAACATATTGATGCCAAGCTAGCATATTTGAAGGTTAAGCCTTTTACTCGTTATTCTGGTAATTCTTCCTTTCATGCACCTTTACAAAATGTGGGTAATGTGCCTGTAGGAGATAGCAAGATTAAAACCGAGGCTGTTAAGAGATTAACCTCTGAGGAAGTTGAATATTGTAGGAAAAAATGGGTTGTGTTTTCATTGTAAGGAAAAATATTCCAAAGGGCATTCTTGTGAGAAGAAACAGTTATTACTCATTGATATTCAACCTGTGTGTGACACTGATAGTTCTGAGGATGAGAACTTAGAATCTGAAATAACATCTTGTGCTCTTTTCGGTACTCCTGCACCTCATTCCATCAAGACTATGAAAGTGTTGGGTTGCACAAAAAATTGTCCTGTAGTAATCCTCATTGATTTTGGTAGCTCTCACAACTTCATTGACTCGTCCTTGGTGAATAAAATTAAAGGGCATCTGGACACATCTCACTCTTTTAGTGTTAAGATTGCTGATGGTGGGAAAGTAAACACAATTGGATCATTAGGAGCAGTTTCTCTGAAAATTCAAGATTATCACTGTGTAATTGACTTGTATGCTATGGCGATTGGTGGTTGTGACATTGTTTTGGGTGTTCAATGGTTACGAACGCTTGGACCAGTTCTTTGGGAGTTTGACAAAATGTATATGAAGTTCAAGAAGGGAAACTCCACTTATTGTCTCTCTAGCCCTGAAACTCCTAATGAGCACATTCAAGATATCTATGTTTTTCAAATGGAGAAACTTTTGCAACACGAGTCTTCTATTGGAGCTTTTTTGTTTCAACTTCAAACTGAAGATATTGTGCAGCATCAAGACTCACTTATTGATCAATAGTCTCAGGAATTGCACCAGTTATTACAGGAATTTGAGGTGGTTTTCTTACCGCCAACCACTTTACCTCCTCATAGGTCCCATGATCATCGAATACCATTATTAGAAGGTAGTAAGCCACCAAGTATGATGCCTTACATTTATGGGCCTTTACAGAAGACAGAATCGAGAAATGTGTGCAAGAATTGTTAGACGCTGGGTTTATCCGAATGAGCAATAGTCCATATTCGTCCCCAGTTATCTTAGTCAAGAAGAAGGAGGGAACATTGCGAATGTGTATGGACTATAGGGGGCTTAACTTGATTATAATAAAAGATAAGTTTCCTATTCCTTTAATTGATGAGTTACTTGATGAATTGTTTAGGGCTCGGTTCTTTTCCAAATTAGACCAGTGATCTGGTTATCACCAAATCAGAATGCATCCAAATGACATCAAGAAAACGGCTTTCCGAACACACGATGGGCATTATGAGTTTCTGGTTATGCCTTTTGGCTTAACCAATGCTCAAGCAACATTTCAGTGTCTTATGAATGAGATTTTCAGGCCCTATCTTCGAGGTTTTCTTCGATGATATTCTTGTTTATAACAGTTTTTGGGAATCTCACTTGACTCATCTTCGAGTGGTTTTTCAGTTGTTAAAAGAACACACCTTGTTTATGAAGAAATCCAAGTGTGCTTTTGGACAATCCACAGTGGAATATCTTGGTCACATTGTCTCTAAGGATAGGGTTGCAGCTGATCTGTGTAAACTGGAAGTCATTGCAAATTGGCCCGTACCTACATCAGTAAAGGCACTTCGAGGATTTTAAGGATTGACAATGTATTACAGGAAGTTTATTCCTGGTTTTGGGAAGATCATCAGTCCCCTAATAGTTTTAACTAAGAAAGATAATTTCCATTGGACTTTAGAGGCAACCACTGCATTTAATCAGTTGAAGACAACTATGCTTTCTCTACATGTGTTGGCACTTCCTGATTTTACACAGCCATTTATTATTGAGAATGATGCATCTGGATTTGGGATTGGCGCTGTGTTACACCAGAATGGGAGACCTATTGCCTTTACCAGTAAAGCAAAATTAGTCATTATCTGTATATGAGAGATATATGATATCCATTATTCATGCAGTGAAGAAATGGCAATCTTACTTGATAAGGAGACACTTTATAACCAAAACTAATCATCACAGCCTTAAATTTTTCCTGCAAAATCGAGCTCACACTCCATTTCAACAAAAATGGGTCTCAAAGTTATTGGGTTTCGATTATGAGATTCAGTAAAAACAAGGTTGTGATAATTAAGTGGCTAATGCTCTTTCAAGATTACCTATTGATATTAAAGCTCATAATTGTAATATAGAATTGGTTGCTATTTCCTACCCTTATCTCAGTTGGATGGACGACTTGAGGAGGGATCTTGAGAAAGATACTTGGATTGTGACAAAAATCCAAGAAGTATCACAGATCACTGATTCAACTGTGCTCAGTAACTTGAAATACGAGGTAGACAATGGGTTTTTGACATACAAAGGCAGAATAATATTAAGTCCTACTAGTTCTTGGAGACGTAAGATCTTTGCAGAACATCATTGTAGTGCTATTGGTGGCCATGCTGGGTTCCTTAAAACCTATAAAAGACTATCTCAGTCCTTTTATTGGGTTGGCATGAAAAAGGACATCAAGGAGTTGGTAGCCAATTGTACAACTTGTTAGCAGCAAAAATATGAGACATTATGTCACATCCCAGTCTCGACTCCATCGTAGCACGATATTGTCCGCTTTGGGCCCCGGCCAGGCCTTCACGGTTTTGTTTATAGGAACTCACACGAGAACTTCCCAGTGGGTCATCCATCTTAGGACCGCTCTCGCCCGAACTCGCTAAACTTCGGAGTTCCGACGGAATCCGAAGCCAGTGAGTTCCCAAAAGGCCTTATGCTATATGGAGGTGGACATGTAAATATAAGGCACATAACCCCTTCTTCATTGGTCAATGTGGAATGTTACAATCTACCTCCCTTAAGGGCCTGGCTTCCTTGTCAGCACACTCGCACTACATGGCAGAATGGCTCTGATACCATTCTGTCACATCCTAGTCTCGGCTCCACCATAGCATGATATCGTCCGCTTTGGGCCCCGGCCACACCTTCACGGTTTTGTTTCTGGGAACTCATACGAGAACTTCCCAATGGGTCACCCATCCTAAGACCGTTCTCTCCCGAACTTGCTTAATTTCAGAGTTCCGATGGAATCCGAAACTAGTGAGTTCCTAAAAAGCCTCGTGCTATATGGAGATGGGCATGTACATATAAGGCACATCATCCCTCTTTGTTGATTGATGTGGGATGTTACAATCTAACACGCCCCAATCCCAAATATTCCATAGACACCAGGATAGGCATGTGCTGGCCGACACCCGAGGGTGACAAAAACCATTTGAATGCAAATGCTGAGAATAAGGAATAAATAAGACTTAGAAATTTAAATATAATGAATATACATTTAAGGACGTGTTCAGAGTACACATCTAATCTAGAACACTAAAAGAATTTATATAAAAATTGAATGAATAAAAGCATGGGTCCTACATCGAGAGGACTCGAAGATGCCGATGCGAAAGTGTCTTGACACTGGGATCGTACGCCTCGATTCTAAGTTTTGAAGGGGGCGCAAAACATACATGAGTGGACAAAGTTGATATATATACATATATAATAAAACAGTTATCAACATAATAACCCCCAAGTTTTATGAAAATTCATATAACATGATAAAAATAGGTTTTCCGAAACCTAGCATGCCGTGCAATGTCTCAAAACATATCTCGTATATATCATAATCGCTAGTGAATGTCCAATCTCACTTTAGGCCTCGTGCCAACTCCCCGTCCCTATGCCTATTGCCAGAGGAAAATCACCTTCATGCCCTATGCCAACACCGTAACCTCACCCGTGACGGAATCTATCCCTACCCCCGTAGCGGAATAGTGATCACTAGGTAAGTACAAAACCATTGAACATACATATATTTGAAAAGCAACTTCATAATATAAAATTATCCATCATCGATACTATAAAGAGGTGTTCGAAATATGTTCTAAATATTATATCGTCATCCATCAAATATTCTATAAAGAACACGGGTTATAGGAAAAATAGTAGTAATTCAAACTAGCCTCAATAAGCATGTTATCTTATAAAACGTTTCATAAAATGCAATCATTAAATCATGCTTTTCATGTATGCATTACTACTGTTAAAACATGCATTTTAGAAGAGGTCCACTCACCGTACACCGTTGGTGCAAAGCAGTGCCGAAAGGAATAACAGAATCGCCACTATTAATTGCACCTAAGCACATAAAGGGTACAATTAATAAAACTATGCTCAAACGTTTGAATTTGGGAAAACGAACTTCATAAACGGCTTTAGGATGTCGAATTACCCTAAGAAGGGTCTCGGTTAAATTTTTGAAAAGTCAACATAAGAATATTCCAGGAATATTCCACCAGGTTGGGCTGGGCTTGGTAGGCATACCCAAAGGCCTGGGGTAAACGGTTAAAGGGACACAGATTGGGCCTAGGGTTTTGGCCTCAAAGGGCTTTGGGGTTTAATAATTAAAAAGGGTTTGGGTTTTGGGTTTTAGAGGGAATGAGCCTAAGGCCCTAACCAAGATGGCCCAAGGCCTTTTGGGTTTTTAGGAAAATAAATAAATAAAAAGAAATGGGGGTTGGGTTTAATGGACCTAAAGCCCGAGTTCTAAATGGCCCAAAGGGCCTGGGTTTACTGGATTGTGGGTTGCCGGATTCGAGGGAAGAAGAAGGCCGGATTTCGGCCAGAATTTTAGACAAACTTTAAACGTTCATAACTTTGTCAATACTCAACGAAATCGAGTGATTCCAAAATGGAATTCATAGTTCTCGGCGAGACAAAGAGAATGGTACCTCGCATGATGTTTAACTCGTCATGGTTTGGCCGAAAATTGGCTCGAAAGTGATGGGTTCCTCGCCGAAATTTGGGGGAAGTCTCCCTGACGTGTTTCTTCGTAGTTTCGACGACCAAAACACATAGATACAATCAGAAATGAATTATGATGATAAAAAAGGGAAGCTTTAGAGTGGTTTTGAAGTTTACCTATGTCGGGGTTCACCGGAGCACACCTTGAACAGTGACGGTGTCACTGTTCCGTGAAAGAGGAAGGAGGATGACAACCTTGGTGGTCTGGGGTCACGACGGGGAGGTCCAGGTGATGGTTGATGGTGCTCGCCGAAGGGAATGGGTGCTTGCGTGTGTGTGTGAGGTGCTCGGGGGAGGAGCTTGCAGAGAGAGTCGAGAGGGAGAGATAAGGGAGAGTGGGAGCTGAATGAGAGAAAGTGAGCTCGAGGAAGAACAGAGAGGAGAGAGGCCAGGGGACACAAAAACAAGGTGGGCCCCCTGGGCATACCAATTAAGGCCCTAAAAACAATTTTTAAATAAAAACCCAAAACTACCTTTCAAATTGGGGGTGGGGTGTAACACATTGGCTTCTGCAGGATTACTCCAACCATTGCCTATCCTTTCTCGGATATGGACGGACATTTCTATGGATTTCATCATTGGGTTACCACCTTGCAAAGGTAAATCGGTGATTTGGGTGGTTGTAGACAGACTATCAAATTATGCTCACTTCCTTGCTCTTTCCCATCCTTATAATGCGACCTTGGTGGCCAATCTGTTTGTTGAGCACATCTTTAAACTTCATGGCATACCTACTTCGATAGTATCAGATCGAGACCCAATCTTTATGAGTAAATTTTGGAAGGAGTTATTTGCCCTAAAAGGTTCATCTCTGTGTTTTAGCTCGGGTTACCATCCTCAGACAGATGGTCAAAGCGAGGTGGTTAACAGGTTTTTGGAAACATACATGAGGTGCTTTTGTAGCCTACAACCCAAGTAGTGGTCCACTTGGTTACCTTGGGCAAAGTACAGTTATAACACTACTTTCCACACAACAACTAAGCTTTGTCCTTATGAAGTGGTTTATGGACAACCACCACTTGAGATTCCAGTATATGGGGCAGGTTGCTACAAAGTTTGATATGGTTGATAGATGCTTGCAAGAGCGAAACAAGATCTTATCTCTGTTAAAGGCAAACTTACTGGTTGCTCAAAATCGGATGACTGTTCAGGCTAATAAGCACATAACTAAGAGGGTTCTTCCAATATGTGATTTAGTGTATTTGAGGTTGGTTCCGTATCAGCATTTATCTTTGACTTCACAAGCTCTAGCCTAGATTCGATGGGCCCTTTGAAGTGTTGGCTAAGATATGACTGGTTGCTTATAGACTCAAGTTGCTAGAGAATTCGAAATTACACCCAGTTTTTCATGTTTCTTGTCTCAAGAAGCATTTAGGACCTAACATTCAGCCTACAGTTTAGTTACCAACCATCACGGATGCAGGAATACTACAAGACGTTCCGATAGCAATTTTGGAGAAGAGGTTAATAAAAAAAGGAACTACTGTAGCAACTGAAGTCTTGGTCCAGTGGCAGAATCATGCTCCAGAAGAGGCAACTTGGGAGAACTACTCTGAATTGAAATCTAGATTTCCTTTGGTGTCCCAATTATGATGTGTCGATTCTCTGTTGCTTTGTAATCCTTTTGTGTTTTTTAAGTCTTGTGTTACAAGCCTTATTTTGTGGGGGGTATTGATAGGATGCTGTGTATGACAAATTAGCACGGTTATATTGGTGAGTTGGCAGTGCTGATTAGGATAAACAGAAATTAGTTGGGATTGTTGGTTGTTATAGGGTTGTTAGAGAGTGACTTAGTGGGAAAGCTACGCAATCATTATATAAGGAAATACTGTAAGAAGAAAGTTGTTTTTGAAAATGTTATTACAGTAATAAGAAATACATCATTCACTGTACATTGAGTAGAAGCAGAGCATGGGGTTATATCAAAAAGTGAATTATATCTAGCGAAAGATGAAGTTTAGAGATTGCTAAATGGGTTTTACACCCCAAATCATGTTAATGATATCGAGCGAAAGCTTTAGAATACATTAATGTACGACATACATTTGTGAACTTAATGTTTGAGTTGGGGCTATGCAAGATGGTACTTGTTGAGATGGATCTCTGATATTGTTGAGTGAATAACCATTTTGCATATGGGTTTGCTGATGGTACTACTTTCAAGCTTGGGGCCTCCATCTTCTAGAGATATCCATAGGTACTTTGTCTGGCCTTTGGCAGCTAAGCTCTTCTGGCTAGGGTTTGCTGAAATTATTATTTTCATCTCTATTTTTGAATTTGACCCATTTGGTCAATTATGTTTTAGAATTTTTTTTTGGCTTAATTAGATTAATAGTCTCCGTAGTGGTAGTGTTAGAAGATAGCCCATGTGGTATAAAAATTAAAGCTCCTATGGTGAGGTCTGTTAGAATTTAGGCTCAAAATTGAAAGTTTTGTCAAACTCTCCGTTAATTGTTAGCAAATGAGGCTCGAATATGAGACTAAAAAGATAAAGTTAGCTTCACTTGTAAGTCTCACATGCTAACGATTAATAGAGAGTTCTATTTTAGTCTAATATGTGTGGCTAACATGCTAATAATTAACGGATAATTGACGAAATTTTCAATTTTGAGCCTAAATCATAACAAACTTCACTACAAGAGCTCAAATCCTAGTTTTTATTTATTTATTTATCAGGGGCAATTTTCGAACTACCTTATTACCATGAGGACTAATAATCCCATTTGACCAATTTTTATGAGGTTTTATTTGAGATTTAATCGATAATATAAAGAGTGATTCAAATGAACAACACTTATGGAGTACGTTTGATCAATGAGCTTTCACATATGACCTGGTCCAGAGTTTTATAGTTCATGCATTTGTTTGTACCTATAATACTGTAAAGGAAGAAGTTTTGGATGTAGTGTAACATTTGAAAATTCAAATGTGCCCTTTGTAAAATAAAAGAACTAAACTGCAGTTCCATTAAAGATCTGATATTTTCAATTCTTCACCCTGTTCTATTAAAAAATTGTAAATTCAAGGGTATTTTAGAGTTTTTACTTTTTCCACATATATTTACCTTTAGACTATCCCACTAAACCAATCTCAATTCCATTTTTGTCAACTCTAATTCAAACCCTGGAGTTAGGGCTTTTTTTATAAAAAAATAAATTATTCAACCAACAGAAAAATTCCAAGCAACAATGTGAAACTTTTGGTTGCAAGCGGAGTACTCGACAATACGAATGCGTGGGAATAAGTAGAACTAACTTCAGAGTTAGAGCATCCCCAGTGGATATAGCCCATTTTACGAAGCATGGAACGTCGAGAATGATTTAGTAATTTCACATTGCGAGAGATATTTTTCTATTTTTTAATCTTTTACGGCTTTGGGTAGTGTGCCAAGTGGGGCCCACACCCCACTCCACCTTCCCTATAGTCTCTCCCGTGTCTCCCCATCTTTTGGGCCCCTTCTCTCGTGCTGCCACCTCACTTATTCTCACCCTTTTTAGCTCTCTTCATCAAACTCTCTCTTCTTCGCTGCAAACTGAGACCATCACCACCGCCAACGACGCTACTCTGGTGAGTTCTCAAGCCACTACCCTCATGTCTCATCTCATCTCTCTCTCTCTCTCATACACCTCAAACTTCTCTCTTTGCTCTCTGTGCATAGTGCACCGATCCACCACCAACTCGCCACTCCGATGAGAATCACCGCCAAAAATCCTAAACATCACCTTATCTCCTAGCCGAAAATCCAAAACGTCACCTTATTGCTGTTTACAATAGTTGTTCTCATATTTGGAAACTATACCTATTTTATGGCAAAGTGTTACACGTTTTCGAAAACGTTACAAAGCTTTATGTTCAAGCACACTCACTTTTGTTTGCCCATTCAAGATTTAGTGGCAGGACTCTTGTGTCGACGAGGATTTATGGAAAAAATTGATTTAGAAGATTACTTCCAATGGTATAATTCTTATCTTACTTTTACTGTACTTTACTTATACTCTGACATCATGTATGAAATGGGTTCCATCCTGCTCACACGCGTACTTTTGTACTTGGTCACTTTTAGGCTTAAATTTATTCAGATTTTCCACATCACCACATTTTATGGCTTCGTCACCTTCATAGTGTCAGCCAACACAACTTGATTTGAAGTCCAGGTGGACATTTCGGGTTGAAGGGCGTGTTAATTGAAACTTGTGGTTGGGCCAATTTTGATTAGAAAGATATCTTGAAATAGGTCGATCATGTTTCCCTTCTGTTATGATGATTACTTTTCAAGTTCAAGGTTTTGAGCAAATACATGGATGCATTGCAAGTGAAATTACATTTTGCCTCCTCCTCCTCCTCCGGCGATCTTAGTTGTCGTCCGTCGCTCTTGCCAAATTTTACCAGCTCAGCTCGCACTAGCAAGTTTCTCTTTTGCTTTGCTATTCATTTCTGAAAGAATTTTGTGCTCTTGAAGTTTGTTCCTGAAAGTTGGAAACTTTGCTGTGATGGAATTGATGTGTTTTGAGTGTTGTTTTAGCTCTGTGAAATCTGATAGGTTTTTTAGTATTTTGAGGGTTTAATGTTGAAATATTGTGGGTTTATCACCATGCCTTCTACACACAATCCGGGTTCTTCTCGGCCTTGACTTCGATACTGATGGATTTCTCTCCATTGCGTGGATTCGGAAACGTTTGGATGATTTTGTTTGTTTTTTTTTCTTTTTTAAACAAACAATATTGTTTACACTGAAAGCTCGAGGATAAAGGTTATTCAATACGATCAACGTCCCCCGAACATCGTTTGGGATGTGGACACGAGCTAGACTGGTACATGTGCAATTACCCACAGTCTCACAATTTGAGCAGAATGGAAAGAGGAATTCACTTTATGGGAAGCGGTGCAAGGCATGCAATGAACTTTTGTGATTTCACATACAGGCAAAAGATATTAAGACCGGAGGAATATCATCGGGCTTACTGCCTTTCGTTGTTAGGCGATATAGATATCGGGCTTAATCAAGCAACAAAAGATGCATTTAAAAGCTTATTGATTGCTTCTCTTTTTGATCCCTCATCAGGCGGACCATTTAAAGGTTAGTATACTTCTTGTTGTATTTGGTATTGTTGATAAGCCTTTACAGTTATTTTACTCTCTTTTTATTTTTCCATCTTATGGCAGTCCATAGCATGAGCAATGACAAAGCAACATTCACGCATGAAAGACAAACATTTTTGAAGTCTTCTAGGACACATTATGACTCTATCAAAACAATTTTTGTGGATTCAATTTTCCTACCATATCCAGCATGTCTGGAAGATATGGATATCCTCACTGCTCGGAGGTAAGTTTTTATTTTGTTTATTACTTTCCTTCTTCGGTTTTCCCATCATGCTTTATATTTGTCTTCTCATAAGATAGATGGTAAGATATGAAGATATAAAAACTGAGACAGGGAAGTTATTCTCTTGTTAGATTGCATGGAAGCATACCTAAATAACTTGTTTTCTAACGCTTATTTTTCACATTCGTTCAACATTAATCCTGATGAGATGGACAAAAATGGACACTCGTTGACGTGGTTGAAAGGAGAAATTACTTCCTAATGTGTTTGGTACATTATCAGGAAGGTTGAATGTCACAAGTTGAAGGGTAAATCCTCCTTGCAACCAAGTCAACAAGTGTACATTGTGCTCTATCTCATCACGTTTAACGCTGAAATGAATGCGAAAGAATAAACATTGAAAAACAATTTATTTAGGTATGCTTCCATACAATCTAACATGAGAATAACTTACTTGCCTTGGTTTTTCTATATTCCTATCGTACCACCTATCTTATGAGAAAACAGATATAAAGCATGACGGGAAAATCGAAGAAGGAAAGTAATTAACGAAATAAAAACTTAATCGAGAGTAGTGAGGATATTCATTTTTTTTGAGACATGTTGGATATATAAGGAAAATTGAATCCACCATAATTATTCTGATAAATCATAATGTGTCCTAGAAGACTCCAAAAAAGTTTGCCTTTCCTACGTTAATGTTGCTTTGTCATTGCTTATGCTATGGACTGCCATACGATGGAAAAATAAAAAGAGTAAAATAACTGTAAAAACTTATCAACAATAACATATACAACAAGAAGAAGTATACTAACCTCTAAATGGTCTGCTTGAGGAGGGATCAAAAAGAGAAGCAATCAACAAGCTTTTAAATACATCTTGTGTTGCTTGATTAAGCCCAATATCTAGCTCGCCTAACAACGAAAGACAATAAGCCCGATGATATTCCTTCGGTCTTAATATGTTACGCCTGTATGTGAAATTGCAAAAGTTCATTGCATGCCTAGCACCGCTTCCCATAAAGTGAATTCCTCTTTCCATACCAATGTTTTAAAAGACGCGCCCCGAGGCGCGCCTAGACGACTTTGGAGGCGGGGCGGGAGTGATAACGCCTCTGCCCAGTGGGAGTGGGCGAAAACTTGCCGAGGCGTGGTCGAGGCGAGACTAGGCGGCTGAGGCGCGCCTAAAGGCGGTTGGCGAGCGTTCCTAGATCTATCTGCGACCCAAAATCAAAGTAGAATGCTCTGTTTTCAGGCTCTGCCATCTGGGTTTAGGGTTGCAGGTGTGTGGCGTCTTCACAAGGAAGACGATCGCGAAGAAGAAGGAATTTTGTTTTTTTTTAAAGACTTGGTCCAAAACGACGTCGTTTTGGCCAAGTCTTTAATTTTTTTTAAATGACTTGGCCCAAAATAACGTCGTTTTGGCCAAGTCTATTTTTCTTTTATTTTTAAAACCCCAAGCGTCCCTGTTTCCTCTGTTTTTCTCACCTATCCCCTATTATTTAAGGTCTCATAAGGCTTCGCCTCACGCCTAGGCCAGGCTATCCCTCGGACGGCTCGCCCACGCCTCACGCTTTTAATACATTGTTCCATACAATCATAATGTCTCCCATAAGACTCCAAAAATGTTGTTTTTACTACGTTAATTTTTCTTCGTCATTGCTCATGCTATGGACTGACATAAGATGGAAAAATAAAAAGAGCGTAAGATAACTGTAAAGGCTTATCAACAATAACAAATACAACAACACCAAATATACTAACCTCTAAATGGTCCGCTAGAGTATGGATCAATAAAAGAAACAATCACCAAGATTTCAAATGCATCTTGCGTTGCTTCAAATGCTGTCTTGACTAAAGTGTTTCCTGCTGCGACAAACAAAACAAAAAATAAGGGTAGCATACGCCATATTATGTCCACACTTGTTATTGTACATACCACAAAGCTGACAACATATTACATAGCCCTCGCCAACCTTAGTTATGTCATCTGAGACACGACACAAGTAGGGGCAGAATGACAAACAGTGGCGACCATGAATGCAAATTGGCCAGGTTGAAGTTGTATCCTCTGGACAGATTGGAATTCTCTCATCTGAAGAAGCTGGAGTTGCATCCTCTGGACAGATTGGAATTCTCTCATCTGAAGAAGCTGGAGTTGCATCCTCTGGACAGATTGGAATTCTCCCCTTTGAAGAAGCTGGGGTTGTATCCTCCTCACAAGTTTGAGGATTCCTAGTTTTTGAAGATGGAGTGGTTCTTTACGCTTCTCTGTTGGTTTGCAAAGGAAATGGACGGATAAATCAATAAATAATGAATATATAGACAATGTATGTATGTAAGCTAAACAAGGCATCTGGACCTTTAGCACATTTATCCAAAAAAAAACTTAGAGGCCCCCTTAATTACTTTGTATTCTCGACCGATCTCATTCAAATCAAATACTTGCTACTGATCAATTACATTTGATTCCACTCTAGGAACATTTCATAATCACTTATCAATCAAATGCTTACTACTGCACGCTTCATGTTCAACTAAATTTGATTAGACTCAAGGTTGATTTGTTAGGATAACAAAAGCCATATTCATGCCCCCTCTATAGCTACCTGAAGAAATTACTACAGTTATTCCCCTACGAAACGAAATTATGTTTGAGAATTCTACACCGGTAACCAATCGGCCAAGCGTACAAATTACTACTCAATTATATTACCTTATTTCTTTATTTTCAAATCAAACAAAATAACGATACATACATATTTTCAATACAAATAAAAATTGGAATTTTAAGATTAATCAGGTATGAGAAATTATTAAGCAGTGACCAAAAAAAACAAACATTTGTTTAATCAAACTCAAAGCATGAATGCAATGTACATATGCAGATTGCAAACGGAACTAGCACAATTAAGGTACAAATTCGAAACCTAAAAACAAGCAGCATACCAAGAGGAGTCCAGATCTCACCTCGTTGCTTCGGTTGGCCTCGATTATACCAATCGACGGATTCTGAGAGCTCGGCCAGTGCCCACAGATGGGCGATCACTGGCTCCGGGTCGGCGGTTCCAATCGCCGAATTCTGGGAGCTTGGGGTCGGGAGTTCATGTGCTTCGTTTGCAGAGAACGATTGAGAGATTACTCGAGTTTGGCTAGGGTTAAGGAAATTGGCGAGCTCGACTTTTCTTATATATACACACACACACTAGTGAATGGCCACACACACAAAATATGTGAAATTTTTTAAGATAAATTACATTTTATCATATCAAGTTTATCGTCAATTACAACCTCATACAACATTTCTCAAACAATTTCTATTAGTTTTTCTGTTATCTGCCTATATGGACGTCAGGGTGCCACAACATACATGACACGTGTATAAAAACAAAACAAAAATTAAAAATCTCGCTTTAAAGAAAAAGAATGGTTAGAATAATTTTATTTTAAAACTTTTTTAAAAAAGAAAAAAAAAACTAATGAAAATGACTTGAAAACTTTGAGTTTTAACGATAAGGACAAAATAGAGGGTAAAGTGAATAGTAGCAAGATTGACTTTTTAATGTAAAAATATTGTTTTTCGTTAAAATAAACAGTACCGCAGGTTTTTCGTTAAAACTTCAAAAAAAAAATCCTAAAACACAATTAAGCCCAAATTGCCTCATGGACCCATCCCTTCTTTCCGGTCGACGTCGCACCGTCTTAACCAGGCTCGGCTGCGCGACGATGCAAATGTGCCTCATGTTCTTCACAGCCCATCCGACCTTTTGGGTTCGACACTCCAAGACAGCCATGTCCCATTTCCACAGCCTCCCCACAGTGGAGCTCGGCCGCGCCTGCTTCACGACTTTGAGGTAACATCAAAACCAGAGGCTTGGTTGATGAAACTCGGCATTCATTGGATCTGGGTTCTCTTAGAGGGGTGTAGTCAAATTAAGATTTGACATGATTTTAATGGACTTTAAAATTAGAGTGTAGTCAATTAGGATTTTAGAAAAGGATTTTAAAAGACTTTGAAATCATGGTGTAGTCAAATTAGGATTTAAGAGGATTTTAAAAATACATTCAAATCCAAAGGTAGTCAAGTGAGATTTTAAAAGACATTTTTAGAATGATTCTAAATCTATGGGTATTCAAAAAATAAAGATTTGGTAGGATTTCATGAAAAAATGAATTTCGTTGGATTTGAGAGCTTGAAGTATATATACCCAACACCAAATACAATCCCACCTCAACCCCTAGGATTTCTTTCAAGCTTATGTTCCATTCTCTCTCTTCGGCCCTCACTTCTCAGCTATAAGTAGCAGGAGAACCACTTCTCTTGTCCATATACTGGTGAATCAATACTCGCACACCTTTGACCCTTTCCATTATTGTTCTTTATATTTGTATGCCTCAATTTGGTAAAAGGTCAGTTATACTCATTGAATTTGCCATGGAAGTAGTAGGTTTGTCAATAGAGTTGCAGATTGACTTAAGCTACGAAAATATACCATTTCAAATCAAACCCAGAAGCTTGATTACCATACCAATCGACAAAGTAAGACCAAAATTCAAAATCCACCATCTATAATGTAAGAACATATCGACCCATTGGTAAAAAAATCAAAACCAAAGAAGAAGAATTTGATTTGCACCTGAAAATCCAATTGAATCACTAGTCGATGCCCCGAATTGAATTTGAATAAAAAAACAATCATTCTTCAGGGAGACAGACAATGGATAAGACAATTAAAAAGTGTGAATTGGGTTGACAGGCCGGCTTCAAAAGGAAGCAGCTGCACAATCATGTTTTAGGACACAGAGGGAGAAAATGGTTTTTCTTTTGTTATTTGAAAAAAATACAATTTAATAAAGATAAATGAAAATAAAAGACTATGCAAATCCATCAAAATCTACAAATAAAATCCATACAAATCCACAATTTACCCAATTTTTTATTTTTGTTTTTAAAATTGAAGGAGAGATGAAGAAAGTGAGAGAGAACATGAGAGTGGGGGAGAAAGTGAGAGAGGTTCATTTTCTATTTTTTTATTTTTATTTTTTTAAAATTGGAGATGATAAAATCACATATAGGTGAGGCTTAAACAAAGGGAATTATTACTGGCACTCCAAAAATCTCATTTTACACTTCAAACTTTCTATATTTGGAAAGAAAAATACATTTGTGAGAAGTATAGAATGAGATTTTTAGAGTACTAATAACACTTCCCTAAACAAAAAACTATAAAATTTTGTTTTGTGAAATTACATTATTATCCTTAACTTTTTTTTTTGTGATGGAAGACAAAAATATATTTTCACCATTTTTTCGTTGACAATAGGATAAAAATTGAGTAAATTGTAGCAATGGTCCCTCAATTTTGATCAAATTGGAGTAATGGTCCCTCAACTAAAAATCCATTACCATTGGTTCCTCAACGTATCAAAATTTGTAGCTGTGACATCCCATATCGCCCAGGGGAGTGATCCTTAAATGTATATTCCCATCTCTACCTAGCACGAGGCCTTTTGGGAGCTCACTGGCTTCGGATTCCATTGGAACTCCGAAGTTAAGCGAGTAGCGCGCGAGAGCAATCCCATGATGGGTGACCCACTGGGAAGTTCTCGTGTGAGTTCCCAGAAACAAAACCGTGAGGGTGTGTTGGGGGCCCAAAGCGGACAATATCGTGCTACGGTGGTGGAGTGGGCCCGAGAAGTGATCCGCCCCGGGCCGGGATGTGACAATTGGTATCAGAGCCTAACCCTGGCCGTGGTGTGCCGACGAGGATGTCGGGGCCCTAAGGGGGTGGATTGTGACATCCCACGTCGCCCAGGGGAGTGATCCTTAAATGTATATTCTCATCCTTACCCAGCACGAGGCCTTTTGGGAGCTCATTGGCTTCGGGCTCCATTGGAACTCCGAAGTTAAGCAAGTAGCGTGCGAGAGCAATCCCATGATGGGTGACCCACTGGGAAGTTCTCGTGTGAGTTCCCAGAAACAAAACCGTGAGGGTGTGCTGGGGGCCCAAAGCGGACAATATCGTGCTACGGTGGTGGAGCGGGCCTGGGAAGTGATCCGCCTCGGGCCGGGATGTGACAGTAGCTATAGTCATTTTTATCAATTTTGTCAAAATAAGTTATGTTGGGATAACTATTTATATAATAAGGGTCCCTCAACTCATCAAAGTGTGTAATTATGGTCATTTTCGTGAACTACATCAAAATTTTTGTCAAAACAAGTTATGTTGGAAGGACCATTGCTACAATTAGGTTAAAGTTAAGAGACCATTTCTTTAATTGAATTAAAGTTGATGGGCCAATGGTAATGGATTTTTAGTTGAGAGACCATAGCTGCATGTTTTGATAAGTTGAGGGAACAATGGTAATGAATTTTTAGTTGAGGGACCATTACTCTAATTAAGTTATGGTAATGAATTTTTAGTTGAGGGATCATTACTCTAATTAAGTTAAAGTTAAGGAACCATAACTACAATTTACTCGATAAAAGTTAGAAGGCAAAAAAGTTGAAACGTTCCTAACTTTAAAATTACCCCTCCTTAATTAAATTTTAAAATAAAAAAATTTAATTAACAAAATTCTACCATATACGTGGGTAATTTTTATTCCTTTATTTTTATTATTTTTTAAATAAAGAATATTTTAAATATAATCTAAAAATATATTAATGAAATCCTCTTTATCAATAAAAAAAATAAAAATATATTTTTGATCTTTTATCATAATAAAAAAATTAAAAACAATAACATCATTTTACAAAATAAAATTTTGTTATTTTTTGCGTAAAAAAATTTTAAAAATTCCATTTAAGAAAAGTGTGGTTAAAAATAAAATTATTTTAAAACTTAAAAAACGAAAAACGAAAAATAAAATCTGAAAACTTCATTCTCCTTCCCGAAGATGAACTCATCCCGACGACCATCGGCGATGGGGATCGGACGGCACCGCCTTCAACGTTGTGGAAACCGACGAGGATTAGCCGAGAACCCAGTTCTTCCACGTTACCAATTCAATCTCGATAATCCCTTCCCTCACAACCTAGATCCGGCGAGACGTCATTTGCAATCCCCAATCCCCACAACTCGGATTCAACCCAGAATCCAAAACCCATTATCCTCCATGTCTCTCTGTATCTCCGCCATGGCTATGCTGTCAACCTAATCGCAGAGCAAGAGACGAACCCATTAAACCCCATCACCAAATTGTGGATTGGGATCGACAGCGGCACTCGATTCTTTCCATTGGAGAAGAGCTCCAAACCTTCGACGGCACTCGATTCTCTTCAAACTTTTGTGAACCGTCAACATACTCAACGCCTTTGAAGTCTCAAGGCCGCCTTGGAGAAGACTACCTAGCAGCTCGACCAAGCCTTGGAGAAGAACATCCCGAGCTACTCCTATCTGCACGAGACGCTGTACGACGTCGACTGCATCGAGAGGATCCTCGGCTACTTCTTGGACAGCTTGGATCAGGAAAAAAAACACTGTAATCAAAGACGACGACGGTACGGACGGCGGCTACTGATCCTCGTTGGCGATGGTCGGGATGAGTTCACTTTGGGAAGGAGAGTGAAGTTTTCTGATTTTTTTTTTTTAAAGGGTAAATATTAATATATTTTAAATGCATAAAAAATTATTTTTCTTACCACGTGACATTAATGTGACAGCCACGTTAGCATAAATGTGGATTTTATATTTGCTACGTCATCACATAATAGTTTACTTAACAGATTTTCTAATGGATGTATGAAATTGAAATAAAATGATAAGTAAATGTATGAAATTGAAATGTTTCAAAGATGTTGTAAGAAATTGAAATTGACCCCAAATATAAGGGGGTAAAATGTAATTAACCCTTTATTTTTCGTTTCGTTTAAAATAATTTTATTTTTAAATGGGATTTTTTAAATATTTAAGTTTATTCGCATGACACAAATTTTGTGGGCTCTAGGACATCCACATGGACAGATAAGAGGAAAATTAACAGAAATTTTAACGGATGTATGAAATTGAAATGAAATTAAAATAAATATATGAAATTAAAATGTTTTGACGATGTTGTGTGAGGTTACAATTACACCCAAACTTGAGAAGGCAAAATGTAATTTGGGATGTGTGTATATAATCTCTTCTTCTTTAACCCATAATCTCCCACTTCAAAAGCCTTTCCTTCCAAATTCCACGCCCAATTTTATTTCCTTTTTCCTTCAAAAAGGCAATATAAATCTTTTTATAACAAACAACATGCAAATTTAATTGCCACTTAGTATTACGGTCTAGTAGTATTTTTTTTCATCTCGAAGTGAGAGATCTTATGTTCTATTCTCGCCAAAGACAAATTTGAACCATATTAATATCGTTTGTTCAAAAATAGACAAATTTAATATGACTAGTACATATTAACACACTTCGACCCGGAATGTCCACTTGGACTTCGAATCGAGATATGCTAGCCGACATTTGGAGGGTAACATAGCCATAAAGTATAATGATGTGGAAAATGTGAATAAATTTAAACCTAAAAGTTCCTAAATATAAGAGTGTGCTTGTGAGGGCGAATGAACCCATTTCACAAATGATGTTAGAGCATAAGTAAAGTATAGTGGAGTGGTTTGAGAGTTATACCATCGAAGGTAATCACCAATACCAAGATTTGCCAAGAATTCTAGTCGACACAAAAGTTTAGCCACTAAAACCTGGAGGGGCGAAAAAAAACAAGGGTGAGTGGGCCTGAAAATAAAGTTTTAATAAAACCTTTATGAAAACATTATAACCCCTTGCCATAAAACAAGTATAGTTTCCAAAATATACATGCTACGTATAGTAAGAAAATACTTACCATAACCTGCAAAATCTCAAGAATTCAGTATGGCAAAATAATTCGTAAATAGTGCATGACATCAATAATTGTATAATCTTGCATAAGTAAACATATCATATCAAGTGTTCATCGACATATGCTGACACATGAGTTCATTTAGAGGTATTCTGATATGAACAGGACTAGGTGTAACAATGATATACGCTCTAATACTACAATTAAGTGAAGACTGGCGCTATGCGCAACACATACGAGTCCTAATTGCCTATAGCAATCTAGGACATCATTGGCACCTACAATGGATCCAAAGTGAGCGTACGATGCGATGTGCACATACACGTGAAAGACTGGCCCTGGCCCGGGTAAGTACTAACACCAGTACAACAAACGATGAGCAAATAACATAAATATAGTCATGCCATAGTGATTCGATAATTCTAGCCAACATAACATTATTCACGGTCATAAATATAATTACGTATACATGTGCCTCCCGTACGATGTAGCATAACGTCGTAATTTCTATCAATGCGCTAAATCTTATAAACCTCACACTAATCTAAGCGTATTGTAAAAAACTCTTTATGAAATCTATAAATGGAAACTAACAAGTATATATATACTATATAAAAGAAAAGACCCACTCACAAATCATGTCGTCGAGTCGAACCCATTCGAACTAGAATAGCCGAAGTCACTGATATTAATTGCACCTAAGTATAATATTAGGACCCATTAGTAAAACTCCACTAAAACAATTAAATTTGGAAAAACGGAGTGCGAGTTTGGAATCAGGGAGTCAAAATACGCTAAGGATGGCCCCCAACAAATTTTGTACAAAGTCAAAGAGAAGGTCGACAGTCAACCTTAAAAAGTTAATCGAGATGCTCTGGTGGTCAACTATGTTAAAACTTTGAAATGTCACTAAATGGATGTAAAAAAACGTTCTCGGGGTGTTGAAATTAGCCTAGGAGGGTTCCCGAGAAAATTCTGAAAAATCAACCCTAGGAATATTCCAGAGATTATTCTGAGCCCATTTTGGAACTGGGTAAGGCTGAAACATCAGCCCAAAGGTTTGGGCCAAGGACTTTGGACCGGGTTTTGGTCCTAAGGCCCTTTTTTTTTCTTTCCCTTCTTTTTCCGCCGCAGGTCGCTGGATTCTGGCTCCATTAGCTTTGAAACTCAACCAAAACTAGCTATTTAATATACCAATGTGAAGCTCAAAAGGAAAGAAGAGAAACATACCAACATGGGGTCTTGCCGTGGCTGGAATTAAGCTCGAAGCTGCTGGATTTTCGCCGAAATCTGGGGAAAGTTCCTCCTGAACTGATCTGCACTAAACTTCGACATTTCTCACAAATAACCCAAGAAACATGAACAAAACAGTGATCTACGAAGATTGTCGTCGATTTCAAAGCTTATCTTAGGCGGAATCGTCGAAATTCGTTGTTGGTTCATCGGAGGAAACACAGCATAGTGACCTTCGTCACTGTCGGGGTTCTAACGATTTGGGCTGGGTTCAAGACATGAGAGAAAGTGATGATGATGGCACTGGTTCACGGGAAAAGATGGGACTCGACACCGGAGTTGGCAGAGCAAGGTGTTCGTCGGCTTCTCTGTATTTGCAGGGAGAGATTAAAGAAAGAGAGGGAGCCGGGAGAGTGAGAGACTGTCTAAGGGTGGAGGAGAAGATGCCACGGGGCAAGAAAGGAGATGAGAGTTTGTGTGAGTGTGGGCCCTAAGGCCATAAAAATTTATAAAATAATAAAAATATCCTATCAGAAAATATTAAAGTAGTAAGTTACCCACAAATTCAAATTACAAAAACGCCTTCTAGTTTTGTAATTTCGTAAAACCTTCGTCGTAACTCTGATTTTGATTTCGCTTGCGCCTTCGCGTTCGTGCCGTCGAGTACTTCGAGCATATAGTAAATTAATAGCACATACGTGTCAAAAAATGATGGTCAACGAAAGTCAGCGCCATCACCTCTAGGGGCATTTTCATCAATTCACACTTTAAAATTTGTAAAATCGTAGAATTAGGGACGGGTTGTCACAATCTACCCACCTTTAAAAAAATTTCGTCCCTGAAATTTGAAATCACTTGTTAAACAAAAGTAGTGAAAAGATAGCAGAAAAAAAAAATGCAAAGAAGATATCAAGTTAGAGCGGTTGCACAAAAGAGAATTCATTTCGTCGCGATCGGAGTGCAGTGATTCCTCTTTCATGCCCCCAAACTCATACTTTCCTTCTCCTTCAATACAATACTAAAATATAATACTTTGTTATAAAGGCATAAAGTCGAAAATATTTATATATGTATAATAACATCAAGTCAACATACATATATGTAATAACGTAAGGTTAAAATAATTGTATTGAAAATAAAACTGAACATAGAATATTTTTCACCTACGCACTTGTTGCTTCACGTACTCCGAAAATAAGCGTGTAGTATCTTTGGGTTAAGCCCAACAATAAATAACTAATTAAATAAGTAAATACAAATGCTAACGTAAAAGGACCTACTTGTCTACTTGCTATCGATATTACAGTCTGCAGCCCGCGATATCGATCGCTCATTGTTGTCTCAATAAGCAAGTAACAAATTCCAGAGGTTGCAATATTACCATCTTGCCCCTCATTGGGAAATACATATAAATCGTCTTATTAGCACCTTGACCGCACTCACATACTACCTTATCGGGCAACATCGTCAATATTATAAAATTTTCTATATTGTAATCTCGATCATTCAAATACATGTTCACAGTACTCTTTTGTCATTCACGTGCTATGCATGAAATCTTCATACAACGTCTCAAATAGTGCCATAACCAAAAATCGAAATAATAATTGTAGTTACACGCAACACTAATGGAGATAATTGTCTATTACAATCATGCTAAAACTATAGGACGGATAATCACATCTCCACGAAAGTCTGGATAATTCGTCCCGACTAGACGTTAGTCCGAAGGTCAAGTGTGGTATTGAACAACAACTTTGTACTCATATCCTTCCAGAAGACTTCACAAGGTTTGGAAATGAAACACATGTCATAGTGAGGTACAATAGTGACATGCACACCATGTAGTCAAATAATGTAATTTGCAATGGCTTAGCGAACTAATTCATAGTGATTTTTTCTCAATTTTAGCGAAATTATGCTGAGAAGGCAATAAGAATTCTTAAGAATTTAAGGGTCAAAACAAGTCTATCAAATCTAGAGTACAAGATAACTGGATTGAATACATAAAATCTAGAGTACAATAGTAGCCTCTGGAATATTCAATCACCACTAGTACAGAGTCATTTAGCAGCGTATTTATTTGGTGATTGAAGGATCGATGGTCACAACTAAATTTCAAGGTTTGAGCGATTCTCCTATACGATATGTCTGCTTCAAAAAATAATACAAAGTGTAGTAGGGTAAACATGTGCCTAAAGCCGATTAAGATGCCATGTAGCGCAAGAGGTGAATATGGAATCACGATTTTGAGTAGATGTTGATTGAAACACCAGAAAATCCGATAAATTCAAGAATGAGTAATTTTACTAGAAATCTAAAATGTAGTCCCCCTGGACCAACGGAAAGTGAGTTGACTTGTCAAGTTGGTCTATAATCACCGAAACATCATCATAATCTCCACATATACAAGATACCTCATACTAGGAGCTTATGGTGACATTTCTCCATCTCCATTTGGATGTAGGAAGTGATTATAACCACTCGAACGATTTCTTGATAATTTGTATGTAACGTCAAACCAATACTCATGAATTCCAATTGAAATAGAATAGGGCAGGTTGAGAGTATTTCAAGGGTAGGTAATGTCTTTTGCTATGGTAAACAGTAATTATGTTTGCATAACCAAGGTGATACACAATAGTGTAATTATCGATGTTGATTTGGTTCTTTCACTGCTGTAGTCAAAATTTTAGCTTAATTCAAATGAAGATTTATTTGAGAGGTCTAAGGTTGATTAGGTCCTGGACACGCGTCTCCATCGAGAAGTGTCGTTTGGTTTTCAAATGAAGATGATAACTGTTAAGTTTGAATCATGAGTAAGTTGGTTAATTCAAACGGTTCTAACCATTGGGAAGTATAAACAATACTTTGTCATGTTGCCTCTGCACAGTCAAAATATCCAAACAACACGTCATTATGGATTTCCAAGATGATCAATGTCATCGAAATGAGTAAAACCAAGGTGAGATGAGACAACAATTCAGTTGTCAGGAACTTTATTCATAATCAATATCAGAACTAAACTAACTTTCCTCAGTTGATATGTGAAGAAGAACACTATAGCCGAAAAATCGTTGATAAATTGTCGATAAAATCGACAAGATCAAGAATATCCCACATTTCACAATGCTTTGTGAGAATTTCAACTTTCTTTCGCTACAACCTTTTGGGAAAAAGAAAAGGATATCGTCCACTGAAATCACGTCTCCCAAGAAAAGTACCCATCTAAACAAAGCGAACATTTGGAGAATTTGATATAAAGCTGACTGCCAATGATAGAGAATTTAATCTTGTTGCTGGGATAGGTGAGAAAGTCGTCTGTAAGACTACTACAAAATCGACAAGCTTCGGAAGAAAATTGGAGTTTCAAAAGTTTGGTCAGAGAGACCATTAACTTGAAATAGGGGTTAACGGTTTTTAATCGTCATCCGATTGTGTTGCTAAAATCTTGGTACGATCCTAAGGGTCGGTCTTTGGTTAACGGTTTTTAATTGTCATCCGATTGTGTTGCTAAAATCTTGGTACGATCCTAAGGGTCAGTCTTTCGCCTTTGCAGACAAGTTCGAGGTTCCCTAGATGAGGTGTTTTGTTGGATAAATTCCCAATCGGTAAGCTTTGTAACCAAGTTCTCTCAATAATGTTGGAGTTGTTCAAAAGATATAAGGAAAATTGGTGTAGTACAAGAAAGTGAACCGATGGTGTACTTCACTTCACCATTTGGTGGTATCCTAGGTATAATTTTGAGAAATGGCACCAAAGGTATACGTCCTTGAAACATACCATACTACTTCATTTCTCTAGGCCACGTACAAAAGGGGTTTTCAAAATTTTCTCGATACTCATTTCGCTCATATGACGGGTAAACAACTTGTGCTTTGATTTTATTATTTGTCAATGAAAATGATCAGAAATATGGTTGGTCGAAGAGGTTTTGGTTACCTAAGTGGAAAATATGGTTAAAACAACTATGAGTTTATGGTCCTCATACAAGGCTTGCTCCTAAGTGTCTACGGTAGTTTCTTCGGCTTAGATAGTCATTGTTAATCAATCAATCAATCGCGCGCTAATTAAATCATTTATGATATTTTTATATTGCTCGTTACCCTGAAACTATGAACCGACATTTTGGCATAAAGGTCCCAGGTACTATTACATATGTCCAGTATCAAAAATCATATTGCCTGAATACTGGTTGACAGCTTCTGGATATCGGACAGTATCGTCAATTAGTAGCGCCATTGTAGGCTGATTACATATTAGAGCCCACTCGGGTGGTTAGTTTTGGATGATTGGTAAGGAACTGGTCATATGAGTTGGTTTGTTAATTCTAGGGAAAATACTTACTGCTTTGGGGATTTCTACTAATCATATGGGTAACAACTCATACTCTTATGCCTATACTCCTCGGATTGACGAATACAACACCAAAAGAAATTATGGAAACTAGTATTAGTTGGAATGTCCTAAGGTTTGAAAAGGAATTTACTTTAGAATGGACTTAAACGAGAGTCGATCTTCTTCCTGAAGATTCGTAATGATCATTAGTGCGTCTGAAAAATATTAGTGATATTGGGAACCAAAAGTGGCTGTCCTTCGGTCAGGTGCTGCCACTTTAGCACCAGGTTGTCACTCAAGATATTTCTAGAATCTGTACACAGTACACTTTGTAGGAATTCTGATAGGTGGTATACTAACAAGTACTGCCAAGAATTAAAACTAATTGTATTTTCCTATCTCGAAAGGTTTGGTAATGATGATTGGATAGTAATAGTGCAATTGATTGGTAATTCTCCAGTGACACACAACTACCGATACATTAGCCTTGCCTCAGGGCCACAAACTTATTTCCGAATTGGGATTTTTCCTTGGTAGGAAGGTTCTTTGTTTAAATCTAGAGGTGGTTGTCAAAACAATGTTCTAGAATGTTGATAAGTCATCTAAGTCACTCAAAACTTAGAAAAAGATAACACATTTTTCGTACTTGATGAGGTGGCAAGATTCAGAAATTAGGCTTAAGAACTGAGAATTCTTACATCACAGTGTGATGAACACAATACCCAAACTTATGCTCTGATACCAAACTGACACACCCCGACCCGGAATGTCCACTTGGACTCCAAATCAAGCTGTGCTGGCTGACACCTGGAGGGTGACGAAGCCATAAAGTGTAGTGATGTGGAAAATGTGAATAAATTTAAACCTAAAAGTGCCTAAAATAAGAGTGCGCTTATGAGTGGAAATGAACCCATTTCACACGTGATGTTAGAGCATAAATAAAGTATAGTAGAGTGGTTTGAGAGTTATACCATCGAAGGTAATCATTAATACCAAGATTTGCCAAGAATTCTCGTCGACACAAAAGTTCAGCCACTAGAACTTGGAAGGGCGAAAAAAAAAACAAGGGTAAGTAGGCCTGAAAATAAAGTTTTAATAAAACCTTTCTAAAAACAGTATACCCCCTCGCCGTAAAACAAGTATAGTTTCCAAAATATACATATTACGTGTAACAATGATATACGCTCTAGTATTACAATCACGTGAAGATTGACGCTATGCGCAACACATACAAGTCCTAATTGCCTATAACAATCTAGGACAAGACTGACATCTATAATGGATCCAAAGTGAGCGTATGATACGATGTGCACATACACATGAAAGACTAGCCCTGGCCCGAGCGTATACTAACACCAGTGCAGCAAACTATGAGCATATAACATAAATATAGTCATGCCATAGTGATTCGATAATTCTAGCCAACATGACATTATTCACGGTCATAAATATAATTAAGGCATTAATAACAATACGCATACCTGTGCATCCCGTAGGATGTAGCATAACGTCGTAATTTCTATCAATGCGCTAAATCTTATAAACCTCACGCTAATCTAAGTGTAGTGTAGAAAACTCTTTATGAAATGTATAAATGAAAACTAACAAGTATATATATTAATGGGAAAAGTATTTTCCATTGATTGAAAAATGATAAGTTTACATAGTGTGTATATATATACTAGGCTTGCTTTACACACTTATGCTGACAGATTCTAACTATCTAATCAATTATTGACAGTTATAAACAATCTAACAAATTACACAGCAAGCTAAGATTTATCTTTCACACTTTGATCCTTAATGTGCCCCCTCAAACTGAACTGAGGTACCCGAAGAGAAAGTTTGCTTCTGAGAAAAAGAAATCTTGGTTTTGGCAAGGATTTTGTACATACACCTGCAATTTGATCCTGAGAGCAGATAAAGTGCACAGAAATAGCTTTGGGAAGAACTTGTTTTCGGATATAATGATAATCAATTTCAAAATGCTTTATTCTTGCATGAAAAACTGGATTTTTAGCTAAGAAAATTGTAGAGATGTTATCACACCATAGTTGGGAGAGGTGCTGGGAGAATTAAACTAATATCAACTAACAGCTTACAAATCTAGGTGATTTCTGCAGTTGTGTTGGCCAATGATCAGTACTCAGCTTCTGTAGAAAATCTAGCCATTGTTGGTTGCTTTTTAGCACTCTAACTGATGAGAGAATCACCCCAGTATATACAGAAACCACTAGTACTTCTTCTGTCAACAGAACACCCTGCCCAGTCAGCATCAGAATAAGCATGAATACTAAGAGATTTAACACATTTAGGAAACCAAAAACCTAAATCAAGAGAACCCTTGAGACATCGCATGATCATTTTGACTGCTTGAAGATATGATTGTCTCGAACTATGCATAAATTGACACATAAGGTTCACTGCAAATGAAAGATCAGGCTAAGTCTTAGTCAAGTATTACAAACCACCAACTAAAGCTCTATACTCAGTAGGATTAGAGAGTAATAGAGAAAAATAATCTAAATTAGAGGTACTCAAGGTGTGGTAGAGGGCTTATCACCATCCATCTTAGCTTTCTGCAAAAAATCAAGTATATACTTTGTTTAAGACAGAAAAATCCTTTTGGAAGACCTCTTGACTTCAAGTCCAAGAAAATAATGAAAGAAACCAAGATCTTTGATATGAAACAAGGAACTGAGATGAGTAATAGTAGCTTGACAAGCTTAAGAAGAGGGCCCTGTCATTAATATATCATCAACATACACCAACACAAACACCAATGTAGGATCCTTTTTAATAAACAATGAGTGATCATTTTTAGAACCAATGAAACCCATAGAATTTAAAACACTTTGCAACTTGTCATACCAAGCTCTTGAAGCTTGTTTCAATCCATATAGAGACTTTTGTAAATGACACACATGAGTTGGTTTAGTTGGATCTTCAAAGCTTGAAGCTTGCTTCATGAAAACATCTTTAGAAAAAGTACCATGGAGAAAAGCATTACTATCATCAAGTTGGCTTAAAAACCAATCAAACTGAACTGCTATGGTCAACAGAAGCCGAATGGTAACAGGCTTTCCAACTGGGCTGAAAGCATCTGTGTAATTTAAACCTTCTTGTTGGTGAAACCCCTTGGCCACTAATCGAGCTTTATAACGATCTATGAAACCATCAACCTTCATTTTTACTCAAAATACCCATTTGCAGTCCACAACATTTTGAGATGGATGAGAAATAACAAATTTCCAAGTCCCGATTTGAATAATAGCATTGAATTCTTCTTGCATAGCTTATCGCCACTATGGTGGTTTGGAAGCTTGAAGATAGGTAGAGGGCAAGTAATCTGGGGAGACATGTGAAAGTAAAAGATGTTTTGTGGAAAGAAGGGGTTTGGGTTTATAAATCCCTGCTTTGGATCTAGTTTGCATGGGATGAGTGTTTGATAGAGGTTTGGATATAATAGGCTAAGTGGATGATGAAGGGATAATGGTATATGATGGTGGAGGTGAAAAATTATGGGATGATAAGGGTGAGGGTATGACAGAAAGAGATGGAAGGGAAATGGAGCATGTAGGCAAGAAACATGTAATTGAGGAAAAATGAGGGTAGTAGGAATAGTAGGTGGGGATACTGATGTTGAACTATGAGGAGATGATGAATCTGGAACTTTGGAATGAAAGGGAAATGTAAACTAATCAAATTGGACATGTCTAGGGATGTAGACTTTCTTAGTATGCAAGTCAAGACATCTATAGCCTTTATGATTAAGGCTAAAACTAATGAAGACACAAGCTTTACTTTTAGGCTCCAATTTAGATGAAGTATATGGTTTTAATCAGGGAAAACAACTGCAACCAAAGACTTTAAGTGAAGTATAATCTAGGGGTTTTTTAAATAGTACCTCCCAAGGTGAAGAATGATGCACAGAAGGCAATCTATTAATGAGATAAATGGCTGTGGAGAAAGCCTCAACCCAGTATACATGTGGAACCAAGGAAGCAACTAAAAGCTTCGGGCAGTTTCAACTAAATGCCTATATTTGCGCTCAGCACACCCATTTTGTTCTAGGGTGTGAGTGCAACTCAATTGATAATGAATACCATTATCCTAAAGATAAGAAATGAACACAGAACTGAGATATTCTCCATCAGAGTCAGATCGAAGTGTAACAATTTTATTGCCCAACAAATTTTCAACGAGAAGCTTGAAATGTACAAATGTAGGAAACACTTTAGATTGACATTTGAGAGGAAAAAACCAAGTGTACTTAGTGAGATTATTAACAAAGATGATGTAATACCTATATCCTGTAACAGAAGGAACTGGTGAAGGTCCCCACACATCTGTATGCAATAGTTCCAAAGGTTTACAAGTAATACTAGTTACAGACCCAAAAGAGAATTTAGAACTCTTGCCTAGAGCACAATTAGAATAGAAAGACTTGGTTATACTAGTAGATATAGGAATGTTAGATGTTGAAGATAACTTATTCAACACTTTGACAGAGGGATGTCCCAAGCGTTGGTGCTAAACATCTTGAGATGCATTGATAAAGGCAACAAACACATGTTGATTTCCAGTTAAGAGGGTAAAAGCCATTCCTCACAGGACCTTTAAAAAGTATCCACTCTGAAGAAAGATCTTTCGTAGTAAAGTGAAAGGGATCAAGGTAAATAGAGCACCAATTATCAATGGTATACTGATTTGCAAAGAGTAAATCTTATTTCAAATCAGGAGGATGCAATACATTATTGAGATTAAATGTATGAGCATGTGTATGAATTTTAGAAGAGCCAAAATTAAGTATAGGCAAACCTTTGCCGCCACCAATATAAACTTGTTCTGGACCATTGTATGCCTCTGGATTTTAGAGATTGGCATATGAATTTGTCATGTGAGAACTAACACCTAAATTAAGAATCCAAGTAGGAGAGCTAGATTGAGAAGACTTGGCACTTGCACACATGGCAAACTGAGAGGATTTGATGCCAAAATTAGGATTCATGCGCTGAGGACATTGAATTGCTTCATGATTATATTCTCGATAGAGTTGATAGTAAATCCTTTGTCCATAGCGGCCTTCACGATTGTAGGTTTGGCGTGGATTGGTTGGACGAGTGTAATTCTGGCGCTGATTATTAAATTGATAATTGGAGAAATGTCGATCCATTCCACGAGATTGAAACTGCCTAGGGTTAGAAAAAGCATGATCCATTCCACGCCCTTGGTGTGAGTTGACATTGTTGAAGTTCTGAGTAACAAACGCCTGAGAATTAAGGTTTTGCAATGGTGTAGGTAGAAGGCTAGGAGAAGATGATCTAGAAGCTGAATGAAATGCCTAAAAAGAAGATGAAGGCATTGATTTCTTTCGATTTTCCAATTGAATTTCTTTGCTTGCTCAGCAACAATCCATAAACCTTATCAAGAGTCATAGACAAAATTGAATTGCATCAATGAAGGAATCAAATTTAGGAGGAAGATCGTGAAGAGTCACCTAAATCAACTCATAATCCTCAACCGGAGCACCGACATTCACAAGAGCATCATCAATTTCTTCAATTTACTGAAGATAAATTGCAGCAGGAGAATCACTTTTTGTAATATTGCGAAGTTGAGAACAAAGTTCATCAATGTGAGATTGAGAAGTGGCTGCAAGACACGATTCAAGCTTGGACCAAAGATCGCAAGCAGATGTGACTCCTATCGTGTATGAAATCAGTGACTCAGAGTTAGTAGAATTGATCTAAATGAGAATGTTTTGATCATTCTCAAACCAGGCATTGCTTGCAGAATCACGAAGAAACTTCGGGGGAGAGCCGCCATGGATCTATCAATAATTCCAGTGAGATTGTACCGATGAAAGATCGGAGCAAAGAGAGCGCTCCCAGTGAGGTAATTTATTGTAGTAAGCTTAATTGGAACAAGCGATCTAATATTCTGAATCGTGATGGACGTGATCGAAGAAGTGCTAGATGAATTAGGGCACAAAATCTCAATAGGGAGGGGATGAACTTGAGAACCAGAATCGGAGGATGAAGAAGGTTGAGCTGCCATGGTTAGGGTTTTGAGAAGAAAAGCAGAGGAAGAGAGAAAGAAAAGGGATCGGGAGAATGTCGTTAGATAGAGGCGATTGATACCATAATGGGAAAAGTATTTTCCATTGATTGAAAAATGATAAGTTTATAGAGTGTATATATATACTAGGCTTGCTGCACACACTTTTGCTAACAGATTCTAACTATCTAACCAACTATTGATAGTTATAACCAATCCAACAAATTACACAGCAAGCTAAGATTTATCTTTCACACTTTGAGCCTTAATATATAATACTATATAAAAGAAAAGACCCACTCATAGATCACGTTATCGAGTCAAACCTGTTCGAAATAGAATAGTTGAAGTCCCTAATAATAATCGCACCTAAGCCATAATATTAGGACCCATTAGTAAAACTCCACTAAAACAATTAAATTTGGGAAAACGGAGTGAAATTTTGGAATCAAGGCGTCAAAATACGCTAAGGAGGGTCCCAGGCAAATTTTGTAAAAAGTCAACGAGAAGATTGACGGTCAACCCAAAAAAGTCAACTAAGACGCCTTGGTGGTCAACTACATTAAAACTTTGGAATTTCACTAAATGGATGTCAAAAACGGACTTGGGGCATCGAAATTAGCCTAAGAGGGTTCCCGAGAATATTCCGAAAAATCAACCCAAGGAATATTCTAAATAATATTCTAAGAATATTCTGAGCCCATTTTGGAACTGGGCTGGGCTGGGCTGAAACATCAGCCCAAAGGTTTGGGTTGGTTGGGCTAAAGGTTTGGGCCAAGGACTTTGGACCGGGTTTTGGGCCTATGGCACCAACATGGGGTCCTGCCGTTGTTGGAATTGGTCGGAAAAGAGCTCGAAGCTGCCGGATTTCTGCCAGAATCTGGGGTGATTTCCTTCCGAACTGATCTGCACTAAACTTCGACATTTCTCACAAATAACCCAAAATCTGTCATTGGTTCATTGGAGGAAACACAACATAGTGACCTCTGTCGTTGTTGAGGTTCTAATGATTTGGTCTGGGTTTAAGACATAGGAAAAGGTGACGATGGTGGCGCTGGTTCACGGGAAAGGATGAGACTTGACGTCGGAGTTGACAGAGAAAGGTGGTAGTCGACTTCTTTGTATTTGCAGGGAGAGATTAGAGAGAGAGTCAGGAGAGTGAGAGAGTGTCCAAGGGTGGAGGAGAAGATGCCACGGGGCAAGAAAGTAGAGGAGAGTTTATGTGGGTGTGGGCCCTACGGCCAGAAAAATTTATAAAATAATAAAATATCCTGTCAAAAAATATTAAAGTAGTAAGTTACCCATAAATTCAAATTACAAAAACGCTTTCAAGTTTTGTAGTTCCGTAAATCCTCTGTTGTAACTCCAATTTTGATCCGCTTGCGCCTATGCATTCGTGCCGTCAAGTACTTCGAGAATATGGTAAATTAATAGCCCATACGCGTCATGAAAGGATGGTCAACGAAAGTCAATGCTATTGCCTCTAGAGGCATGTTCGTCAATTCACACTTTAAAATTTATAAAATCGTAGAATTAGGGACAGGTTGTCACATATATAAAGGGTGCATCTCGAAATAGTTAAACATCTAAGATACCAGAGCTTTTGTGGAAAATTTCAGATCTGAAACGGACTCTGTGTTTGAAAGAGAGAAATAAGGGTATATGTTTGGGGAAAGGGATCCTCTCCGGATCCATTCTACCAAAGCCTACCAATCAACAAATTCGGACCATTGAAATTTTATCCAATGACTAAAAACATTGGCTCCTTTAAATAGTTATAATAACTTTAGCCGTTTGATCAAAATTAATGGTCCCGAATTTGTTGATTGGTAGGATTTGGTGGAAAGGATCCGGAGAGGATCCCTTTCCTATGTTTGGAATTTTGAAAAATTCATTAATAAACAATGTTCACCCACATCTTGAAAAATAAAAGCTAGTTGGCAGGCAAGAAAGTGAGAGAAAATTTTACCCGAATGATCAAGGGTCGTGAGTAGACCTAGCATTTTAGAAATGACTCATTAACCTAACCCGACCCACTCGTTAAATTAGTATTTGAGTGGAAGCTTAATATGTCGGATCGCTAATGGGTGAACTCGTTAAATAATGGGTCATTTTGGGTCAACCTGCCAGACCTGTTAACACCCATTATTTGAGGGTGTTTGTGCTTAGCAATAACAAAACCTTTTGTTGACTCTCGTTTCGCACTATGCGAATCACTCTCTACTTTTGGCTGTGTACCCTCAAGTCCTTTGCTTTTGGATCCTTTGGCTCTCTACCCTTTCATGCCTTACTTCTGGGCTTCTGGCTCCTTCTCGCCTTCTACTCTCTCTACTTTACCCTTGATTATATAGTACTACAAATCTTCCATCTTAGCCTCTATACTTGATTAATAGAGAAATGAGTACTTTCTTTACATGTTTATCCAATCAACGTTCTTCTTTGATCTTCCTGTAGATACCATTTCAGAGTTTTGGAGTTTTGGGTTTTCTTCCATGGCATTGAATTCATTCATGTTTGTCATTAGTTCAATCATGAACTAAATTCTTTTGCCAGGGCTACGGTGTACTCTTATCATATACATATAATTCTTGTTTTTTATATTAATCTCAGTTGTTTTCCATGTTGAGTAATTTTTATTGTGCTTTGTTGTTATCAAATAACTTGTCCATTATTTGTATGAAGAACTAAATTGTGACTGATAGGTTGAGTTTAGTATATTGATTATCATAACAATTACCATGAATTCAAAGCTGAGTAGACATACTGGTTACGATTTATGTAGTTTTGTATAATTATTCATTGAGCGTAAAGGCTTTCGATTATCTATATGTGGCTAGACATAGCATGGCTAGATAGTTAGAAACACGGTTAATATATTCTGACAGGAAATATTGACGAATCAAGGGATAACTGCTAGCAACATGAGAATAATTTGATGTTAATATGAAGAACATGGTCAGATGGGATTGAGAATGAGGAACCTAATGTCCTAGTGTTTCCATACACTAATCTTTTATAATTCATTCACTTTTTCTTTGTCTTTGATCAATTGTTATTTTTATTTGTGTTTCGTTCCTTTGCATAATTTAATTTGTTAACGTAAGTCTTCTTTTATTTAACTTTAGTTTGAAGTTAATCACAATAGTAATTTTAGGTTAACCTGATTCTTGTTAGAACGACACTTTACTTATCATTATATTACTTGGACAATATTGTACACTTGCAATTATCACAACACAACCCATTTATTTCCACTTGATGCTTTAGGTTTTCATGTTAATTTACAAACAATATTAGAAAATTAGAAGTCGAGTATAATAATCATTGTTATAAGTAGAGAGTAATAGTAATAACATATAAGTAGAGAGTAATTGTTACACTAACGCGATGAATTAAGTGAATGGTCGCGCGAAAATAGCTTCAAAAAAAATTAAAAAAAACCTGTTAAACGAAGAATCGTGTTGCGGAAGACAACTTTACACGACTGCCTAACATCATATAACATATGAACTATAATTGTACACCCATATTCCACGTAGACCGTCACACTAAATATATCTCCTACTCTCCACAAACTCAGCCAACAAAGACAACCCTTATGTGGAAGATGAGGGTTTAGCAACATAGTAAAAGCAAGTAGAGTCAGACACAAAAGAAAGAAGACCCATCACCTACCCACGGATTATAAAGTAGAAATAAAAAAACTGAAACCGAAAACTTCGAAAGCATCATAGAGAGAATTGCATGACGCATGCAGGCGCGTGGGTTTTCCCACGACAGAAAAGCAAGAATAAATAAATAAAACCCAATTTGCCTGTTGCCCTCTCTTATTTTTGGCAATTTTTTATTATTTCTTTTCTTTTTCTATACTCGGATGCCACTTTTCCTCTGACTCTCTCTCTCTTTCTCGCTCTCTCTCTCTCTCTCTCTCTCATGAGTTTTTTCTTGTGATCCTCGTCCCCCTCTCTCACTCTCTCTCTCCCTCTCTCCTTCACCCACTCTCTTTCTCCCTCCCCTCTCTTTCTCTCTCTAGATACAAGTTCCCTGAATAAAAATAGAGTCTTTGGCTTTTTTGCCTCCTCTGTTGAATACAATGAGCAACCCAGAAGAAGAGAGGGCTTCAAACATGCAGTCTGTATTCTCAGGTCACTTTTCCCACTTTATATTTCCCATTATTTTTCTATTTTTCTTCATATAAATTTGGTGGGTTTCACTCTTTTGCAGTTGATTTGTTAGTTTTATTTACTTTATGATTTATTCCACAATGTATGTCATCACAAAAGTATTATTTGCATCTGAGTTCGCTTTTCTTTTATATTTGCCTCTCCCTATTTTAGAACACATAAATATTGCTGTTATCCCCAACGTATGTTGCCCAATGCCAAATTTTTTTGAATAATTAGGTTATGCTGATGATTCAGGTTATGATTTTTCTGGGTTTTGGGGTTTTTTCTATTTTTTTAAATAATCAGACATGGCCGTTTGCTCTTGCTAGTAAGTCTTTAGGGAGACACTGTTTGGAATGACTAATGACGGCAACCAGCATTGCCTGTTGTAAAACTTTGTTTGCCCTTGAACAATTATAACTCATTGATATTGTGGTAAAGCTGTTTTGTCATAAGTTATTTTTTTCGATAAGTTTTGTGAACTCGGAATCCTAATGGGGTTTTAGAATGAAGTTTATGTTTCTATGGGAGTTGACGCTGAAATAGTAGTCTGTCGTTTGTCATTGTCAAATGACTAATTTCTGTTGATATATTTGAGTTATACGACGATATATCTCCAGAAGAACAGTTGTGATTTGAGAGCTACTTGTTTTATAAGAACGAACAACTTGTCTGGTGGGGTTGTAGCTCGTGTGGTACGATGTATTTTAGTCACACTGAAGGAAAGAGTTCGAACCTCTCCATTAATTTTCGTTGTGCCAAAAGGAACCAGAGTCCACATGTGAACACTATTTTGGCAAAGTTTACCAAAATTAAAGGGCTATCTCAGGTTCAAGCCTGTTGGTGTCCCTTACAAATTAAAACTTACCTGGCAAAAGAAAGAAACAACTTATGGTTGAACAAATTTGGAGAAGACCAAAGAATATGTTAACGAGTTATTTTGCAGTAAGCTTAGTTGTGGCTGGATTCCCTTTGGTACTTTGTCAGTGCATGGATATTCATTTTCAGTCTGAGTGTGGTTGATTTATATGAACACCGAAGATAAACCATGAACGTGAATCGTATATTGTTCTGTATGAGTAACTACTAGGTTTCAGTGATTATGTTCAACATTTTCTTGGCTGCAGATAATCTGTAATTTCATCTACTTGTGTTATAAAACATAAGACACCTGAAATTCAGTTTGACATTTGATTTTTTATTTCCTCAGGTTTTGTACTCGGCCCTGAAAAATGTAGCAGCCTAAGCTTGGGAGAAAAGAGAGAACTAGTCCGAGAGATTGCCAAATGGTCAAAAGATGCCCCAGAGATTCTAAGTTCCTTTACCCGTAGGGAACTTCTTGAAATTATCTGTGCCGAGATGGGTAAAGAAAGGAAGTACAGAGGATATTCAAAATATCTAATGATACAGCAGCTTCTGAAGGTAATTGATTTGAATTCCAAGAGCAATACTAATAGTAATCCTGAAGTTGCTCCGGCCAAAATTCAAACTGGAAAGAAAAGGAAAAGGGAAGCTTCCTTTCAACCTCTCTCTGACACAGGTCATGTTTCTCCGGTGACGACTAAAGAAGGAAATCCTAAAATCCAAGTTTGTCATAATGTAGCATGCAAAGCTGCCTTTGGGTTAGAGGAGTCTTTTTGCAAAAGATGTTCTTGTTGTATCTGTCAACTTTTCGATGATAACAAGGATCCTAGTCTATGGTTGACCTGTGGCTCTGATTCTGCTGATGAGAATGGTCCATGTGGAATGTCATGTCATCTGGAATGTGCTCTAATGCATGAAAAATCTGGCTTTATGAAGAGCGGGTGCTGTCCAGAATTGGATGGAAGCTTCTATTGTGTTGCTTGCGGAAAGGTTAATGATATAATGAGGTAATAAATATTTTTTAAGTACCTGTGACCATTTAATCTCAATTACTTACTCTTAACTGCATTGTATGATATTATGATGCTAGTCGTGTATGTCTTGGTCAGTACAGAGTCCCAACCTAGAAAAACCAATTGCCTATTTATCAACTTTAAAGACATCTACAGGTGTTGCGTTTGTGTGCCTGTGCACGCATGCACACACAAAGGTATGCGGACAGCAAATGCTACATATTTTGCTTCTCCGATGTAGCAGTGATCGAACACTACAGAATCTACCAAGCTATCTCTTAAGTACATAGGAAATGGCACACTTTCTACAGCTAGAAATGAAAGATGTAGGTCATGATAATTCCTTCGAAGTATATAGAAACAACATTTTTTTTTAATATGTCACCTGTATATGTTTTTGTTGGTAATATTTTTGGTTACAAACTATTCTGAGAAAATTTAAATCAATCCACAACAAACTGAAAACTAGAAGTAAAACAGTTAGACTATCAATTTATTCCAAGGAAATATTTTCATTGATACGAATGTAGCAAATGGTTGGTAAGGATGAGGTTGACAATTCAGGTTATTTGACCTAATCTAGAATGAAAAATATTTCACTTTTCTTCAATTGCCAAATAAAGCTGTTTGCTAATTAGATGGTTGGTTTTGTTTACAGAACCTGGAGAAAACAATTGATGATTGCAAAGGAGGCTAGAAGAGTGGATGTACTGTGTCTACGAATTTCTCTATCTTACAAAATTCTTTTAGGAACGAAGAAATACCAAAATCTGCAGAACACGGTAGCAACTGCCATGAAAAAACTGAACAATGAAGTAGGGCCTCTGGAACAGGTCTGTGCAAAGATGGCACGTGGAATCGTAAACAGGCTCTCTTGTGGTGCTGAAGTTCAGAAATTGTGCAGTTCAGCATTGGACACGTTTGACACAATGTTTTCTGTTCCTTGCCCTGTCCATGCAGAAAAGGAAGAGCAAGCCAGTAAGTTATTGTTTCGTTGTTTTCAATAATTTGAAGTCTGCATTCACATATGCAGCATCTAGATTGAACACAGCACCATGCATTTCATTTTATATGAGTTACGTCTGACCCTCTGACTGCAGTAGGGAATGAAAACTATTCGCTGGTATCGTCACCCTTGTTAGTTAAGTTATAACCAATTCATATATAGTTATTGTTCACTGATGTTACTTAATAACTCTATTGTATCAGCTTGCCGCATCCAGTTTGAAGACTCATCCCCGACTTCTGTTGTCATTGTGCTAGAATATGAGGACCAACTTTTTAACAACTTCTTGGGTTGCAGGCTGTGGCATCGTAAGTCTGATGCAAAGGATTACCCAGACCAACCCTCTTTCATTGTTTTGAGGCCTGAGAAGAAATTTAGCATCACCGATCTCCATCCCTCATCTGAATATTTCTGCAAGGTTTCTCTGTTTAGCAACTCAGGAATATTGGGTGTTTGGGAAGCTAAATGGGTCACGCCTGCATCCTATGATAGCTCTGTTGTGTCAGAGACAAAACGAAGGGAAGACAATGTAGTAGTTGTTCAAAATCATTCCCAAGCTGAATCAACCAATTCTAGTGACATCAAATTAACTTCTGGAGCCCATCCCGCAAATCTTCAGTTATCAGATGGCATTGGCAAGAACCAGAGCAAACGTCTCTACTCGCTGCTTCCTTTAACTGAAACTGTTTCTTTGATCAAAGATGCAGTTTCTCCATTGACACCTTGTAAATCTAACGGAATGCGCAAAGTACCAGTTTTCAGATGTGCAAAGCGAGCAGAGGAAAGTGATTACGACTACTCTGTGAGAGCAATCAAATGGTTAGAGTGCGAGGGCCACGTAGATGAAGATTTTAGAGTAAAATTTCTGACTTGGTTCAGTCTGAAAGCAAATGTGCAAGAACGAAGGGTGGTTAGAGTATTCGTGGACACCTTCATCGATGATCCATCAAGCTTGGCCGGTCAGCTCATTCACAGCTTCGTGGATAAGATTTGCTGCCAGCAAAAGGAAAACCAATTTCTCAGCATGGGTCTTCCACAAGGTTGTGCCATTAAATTTTGAACAAGGGGATCAGCTTTATGCGAAAATGTCTAGTAGTAGGTAGGACATGGTTTAGAAATGTAGGTCTTTTTTTTCCTTCTGTTTTATGTTTTGGTTGAAGAAATGTAGGATGTTCAGGGAAACGGGAAACATAGTCATCTGCTTGATCGAAAAGGGTTAAGCTCTTAAGCTCTTTGGTATTAAATGTCCTACCCTTCGCCTTTGGGTGAGGGTGGACACGTTGCATCCTACAATGTCTTACTCTGAGGAGCTAATATCGAATAATCCTCAAATTTTGTTTTCTTAAGAAGGGTGAATTGTCAATTTAGCCCATGAATTATCACTTGAGTGAAAATTAGGTTCCTAAATTATTTATTCGGAAAAATCAATCATTGAATTATAAAAATCTATCAATTTCATCCCTAATATTAGATTTGAAATTACGATATTCAATTTTCCGTCAATTTAAATCATGTTACTTGTATGTGATACACATTGGAGGGTAGATTAGTAATTTTTCATAAAGAAATAGTGTGTGAAGTCAACTTCAGAGGATAAATTTTTGTTTTTTTTTTTAACAAACGACATTATCTACACTAAGGGAAAGTGGAGGGTTAAGTTTCATAATGGGCTAACAATAAATTAGACGTTAGATTTGTAACTTCTATGAAATGTTAAGGGCTTAGAAGCAAGAGAAGGACGGTATTAAGTATGTCAAATAACTTAAGTTGACGAAAAAATTGGATAAAATAATTTTGAATATAATAGTAGGGATGAAATTTAGGGACTTATTTTACCGAAAAATAATAATTCAGAGCCTAATTTTTACTTAGGTAATAGTTCATGGACTAAATCGACACTTTCCCATAAAAAGAAAGTTGCAACTTTTCAACCAATTTTTTTTTTATTTTTTATTTTGGCACGAAATTTAATCAATGTCTTTTGAAATGTAATGAAAAGTCACATGTGGTCATATGATTATGCAGAAGTAATATTTTCCGATGAGGTGCAAACCAAGACACTGTTTAACTCCGATATTCTTAGCAACCATTTCAAGCCGATCAACATAAAGACAAATGTCACAAAAGTGTTTTTACGTGGTCTCTCTAGCATTACATTTTTTTTTTATATTTAAGATGTACTGTTTTCTTAATTTGTAACTCGAAATTTGCGTTTCTAATGGGTAAGATGTGCTATGGCAGTCAGTAGTCGCAGACATAAACACAACTGATTTATCAGGTCTTATGTAATTCCATTTATTACCGGAGGATATACATTCTTACATATAGGCTAGTGATCGATCAGGTCGAACAAATTCAACCAGATCAAGTTGGTTTTTGGTTTGTAACCCAAGCAACATCCTCGGCTTTAAGAAAATGGCAGATGGGAACGGTTCCTCGCTCAACGTTGAGCTCTTTGAAGGCATAATGATTTGGGTACCATTGAGATGTATCTTGATGACAGGCTGCTACTGCTTTGGCTTTCGATCCGTCAGCTCCTTGCAGAGGCACCACATAAGTCGTCGTTTTTTCAATTGAATGGCAGTAGAAGACGGCATACGCATAGCTCATCTTATGACACACCATGATGTTGCTGGCTGCCAGCCTCTTCGCTCCATCTACGGTTATTGTGTACTTCTGCATCGGGGCAGCTCCTTGTTCCACCTCCGTTGCGATTGCTAGAACATTTTTTGATCCCAGCGTGGAGGTGGCAAAGTCGATCATCGACTCTAACGAGGTTACACATTGTTTTGCTTCGTCACTCGCGCCTGGACTGTCACAATTTTGAATGGTTCCCTTAATCAAATCGGCTTCATCAGACCCCGGTTTCACTGATAATTTGTCCAGAATTTCTGGCAGTTGGCTTGAACTGAAGGGGATCCTCTCTGCAGTTTTTCGGGACAGGAAAGGTATGGTGCTAGAATTTCCACTTCCAGCTAATCGGTAATTCATTGCCTTTCCAGGATGAAGGTCCTTCTCCAAGAAGAAGATTGTTCGGTTTGGGTCGACTTCAACTTGTGTTAGACTTTCAGCTTCTGCGGGATCATCTGCAATATCGGCATATTTCACACAAAATGGAGCGTTCTCTGCAGCATCATTCTGGAAACGGGCGTTCTCATCATCTGAATCTTTCGAATACGCCCAATTCTCTTCCTTGTGAACTGGGTTGTGAAGAATAACGCTCCCTTTGCCAACACTAATGAAGTCTGCAGATTTAATTAGCAACAACATAAATGATAAATCGAAAATAAGTAAGATTATGAGTCTAAGAGCATCAGTAAATTAACGGTGGAAGAGGCCGATCGAACTCTGTCTATGAGAGCGTATGAGTTGTGTATATATAATATACTATTTACCAGGCATGACGAGTTGGCTGAGAGATTTCGGCATTGGTGTGTTTGGGAGGACGGAGTTCCAGTAGCGTTGAGGTGCTGGTATTGGTAAGGCAGCAGCATGGCTTCCCACCAGTGTGAGCTGCATGCAACATTTGAGATCTTATTGTAAGATTTTATAGGGTGAGTGTGATCAAACCTTTGTGTATCTATATAGATAAAGGGAGAAGGCCATTTTGGTGAAGCATTCAAAAATGCCAAGAAAGCCCCTTCGTTTTCTTCACAATTGAAATCAAGGGCTGAGATTCAAACGTTAAAACCAAAGCTATATATCTTCAGCTTTATATCAAATATCAAATCTAAGGATGCATAAGAGCAACCATGCATTTCTCGGTCACCAGGTAACCAAATGTACAAATCTGCTAAAATAATATCGAAAACTAAAGTTCCAGAGCTCACTTACAGTGAGAAAAACAAAGATTCTGGAGAGGAGAAACCCCATCATGAAGACTAAAGAATCAACAAATGTTGCAATGGAACAGAAAACTCAGAGAGATGGATGGTAAAACAGTAGCAGATCGGTTCTGTACTTATAGGGGGAGTGAGTGAACCCAGCAACAGCAACGTAGAGCATGCATTGCGTGGTGTAAGTTGTCGGGATTAGGTGTAAACATGTAGCCTCTTCCATTGCCTCGTGTAAAGTTTCTTCAGTAAGATGAACCAGGCAACAGCAACGTAGAACATGCATGCAGATGTAGTTGAAATGGCCTGAGCCTTTTCTTCTTTTTAAGATAAGGTAGTTGTATTTTTGTGGGGGAAAATGGATAGTTGAATTGCATTAATTTTAAGCTGTAATTTTGGAGAAATTTTTAATTGTGACGGGAATACAAGTAGTACATCATGTGTTTTAATAAGAGTGGTGGGAAATTTTATTTTTTAAGTTATTAACTTTTTAGCACATATATCCCACTACTTGTATAATGACACGTAGTGTACCACCCAATGTACTGGTCACACTGAAAAATCTCTCGTAATTTTGCTTGAAATTTTTCTTCTTTATAAGTTTCATTTATGTGGGTAAAACAGAACTAGAATGAAATAATACTTGCATTCTCTTTTGGGATAAGCTCATTCTGCTACTTGCAAATAACGTATCTTCATCGTAGAAATTTTTATATTCGGAATTGTTTTCATTTGAAAATTATCTCTACAAAAAAGTCATTCAAATTGGAGAGCATTTAGTCATTCAAATGTATTAATTAATAATGAATTGCCCATTTATTTGATACATTTGGATGACTAAACGATCTTTCATTCAAATGATTTTTTGCAAGGAAGAACTTCAAATCAATATTAAGTAATTGAATGGTTTCGATTAAGAATTTCTATAATGAAGATACATTATTTGCTAGTAGGAAAATGAATGCAGGTATTATTTATATAAATTTGGATTTTTATTTAGGATTTTTATCACAAATAGCCTTTGAGATTGATCAAACTCATCATTTTGGTCCCTAACTTTCAAACTTAATCAATGTTGTCCCTGACATTAACAACCGTATATCAATTTGGTCATTCTGTTTAGATTTCTTCAACTATTTTGTTAGTTTGTACATGAGACCTACAAATCCAATAAAATGGTGACACGTAGATTACAGAAAATAAGGGGTTTTATCACAAATGATCTCTAATATTGATCCAACTCTTCATTTTGGTCCCTGAGTTTCAAAAATCGATGAATTTGGTTACTGACTTTCACTACCGCACATCAATTTAGTTATATGATTAAATTTCGTGCGGTAGTGAATGTCAGAGACGATAATGATTGATTTTTAAAAGTGAGGGGCCAAATGATGAGTTTCACCAATCTAAACGGAATGACCAAATTAATTTGTAGTAGTGAATGTTAGGAACGACATTGATTGCTTTCGAAAGTAAGGGACCAAAATAATGATTTGATCAATCTTAGGGACTATCTGTGATAAAAATCTTTTTAATTATGAGTGGTGTTCAGTCCACCCCATTGTCTTATCATTTCACCCACTTTAAAATATAAATGTCAATGACAAATATCTTCTCTTATAAAATGACATTTAAGAGCATCTCCAAAGGAGATGTCAAAATATCCAAATTAGCAATAACAGTACCAAAAGACAACATTAATGTTTTCCAACCGAGAAGCCAAATCTGATGTGGCATGACATGTAATGACATCTCTTCCTCTTGCTATCAAATTTGACAGCACCTTCAGATTTTTTTAATTAATTATTAAATGTTCTTTATTAATTTTTTATTGGTTTAAAGCATTATGGTTTTGTTTCTTTTCATTCCCAATGCAAAGAGAATGCATATGAATTTTTATTTTATGTTTAAAATTTGGTATATTGGTTGGAGAGTAAAACTTTAAAAGATGTCAAAATACCACATAAGCCTTCAAATTTAAATTTTAAGTTTAAAATTTAACGGTCTAAGGACTTAAACAATAATTACTAACATTTTGCCATATCAGCATTTGTCGAAATAGCAGAAAAAAAAGAGAAAAAAAAATTTAAAAACTCACCCTACTGTACAAACCCTACCAATCTACATCCGCACGCCTCCCTCACGGCAGCGTCGATGCCAGCTCCTCCCTCTTCAAATTCCGTTTCTCTCATGACGAGTTGCAGCCTTAATCTAATTCCGGTGAAATGGAGATTGTGTACATCAAAGGGAAATATATGGATGGAGCCGTGGAGGTGCGTGGTTGTGAGCCCATTACCGTGCTGCGAAGGTTGGCGTGGGTGTTGCCGTGTTGGTGCGGCTGAAATTTTGGGGGTCTAATCTAAGTGGTGTTTAGATACAAACTTGTGTAAATATATTCACAGAAAATAAAATTTAAAGAACTTAAAGATATTTAAAAGGTTATAATTGGGTGGAAAAATTGTGACATCCCACATTACCCAGGGGAGTGATCCTTAAATGTATATTTTCATCCCTACCTAGCACGAGGCTTTTTGGGAACTCACGAGCAACTTCCCAGTGGGTCACCCATCATGGGATTGCTCTAGCCCCCTACTCGCTTAACTTCGGAGTTCCTACGGAACCCGAAGCCAGTGAGCTTCCAAAAGGCCTCGTGCTAGGTAGGGATGGGAATATACATTTAAGGATCACTCCCCTGGGCAATGTGGGATGTCACAATCCACCTCCCTTAGGGGCCCGACGTCCTCGTCGGCACACACGCGGCCAGGGTTAGGCTCTGATACCAAATGTCACATCTCGGCCCGGGACGGATCACTTCCCGGGCCCGCTCCACCACCGTAGCACGATATTGTCCGCTTTGGGCTTACCATTCCCTCACGGTTTTATTTTTGGGAACTCACGAGCAACTTCCCAGTGGGTCACCCATCATGGGATTGCTCTAGCCCCCTACTCGCTTAACTTCGGAGTTCCTACGGAACCCGAAGCCAGTGAGCTCCCAAAAGGCCTCGTGCTAGGTAGGGATGTGAATATACATTTAAGGATTACTCCCCTGGGCAATGTGGGATGTCACAATCCACCCCCCTTAGGGGCCCGACGTCCTCGTCGACACACACGCGGCCAGGGTTAGGCTCTGATACCGAATGTCACATCCCGGCCCGGGACGGATCACTTCCCGGGTCCGCTCCACCACCGTAGCACGATATTGTCCGCTTTGGGCTTACCATTCCCTCACGGTTTTGTTTTTGGGAACTCACGAGCAACTTCCCAGTGGGTCACCCATCATGGGATTGCTCTAGCCCCCTTCTCGCTTAACTTCGGAGTTCCTACGGAACCCAAAGCCAGTGAGCTCCCAAAAGGCCTCGTACTAGGTAAGGATGAGAATATACATTTAAGGATCACCCCTGGGCGATGTGGGATGTCACAATCCACCCCCCTTAAGGGCCCGACGTCCTCGTCGGCACACCACGGCCAGGATTATGCTCTGATACCAATTGTCATATCCCGGCCCGGGGCAGATCACTTCCCGGGCCCGCTCCACCACCGTAGCACGATATTGTCCGTTTTGGGCTTACCATTCCCTCACGGTTTTGTTTTTGGGAACTCACGAGCAACTTCCCAGTGGGTCACCCATCATGGGATTGCTCTAGCCCCCTTCTCGCTTAACTTCGAAGTTCCTATGGAACCCGAAGCCAGCGAGCTCCCAAAAGGCCTCGTGTTAGGTAAGGATGAGAATATACATTTAAGGATCACCCCTGGACGATGTGGGATGTCACAAAAATAGTGATGTTATTATTTACCTTTTAATAGTGGGTGAGAAGATAAGAGGATGGAGTGGACTTAGTACCACTTTTATTTATTTTGCTATCTTTGACTGACGGGACCTCCAAAAATGATGTGAAAAAAAAATATACAAATTAATGTTTTCACTTACATTTTCATGCCAAAATAGAAAGGGAATTATTATTAGCATTCTTAAAATCTCATTTTACACTTCAAATTTTTTATAATTAGAAAGAAAAATACACTTATAAGAAGTGTAAAGTGAAATTTTTAGAATGCTAATAATAGTTCCCAATAAAAATTGTACATTTCATCGATTGCAGAGCTTGCCAGCCAACTGAAAATGTAGAATGCCCGTTCCAAAACATGATAACATATACTTGGAAAAAAATATGCTCTTAATAATCCATGGGAGATAAGATCGATCTTAGCCATTGAAAGTGGAGATATTTAATTGTTTAGAAAGTGTGTCTAATTGTTAGAGATCTAATATCCATGGGTTTTAAATTCTAACAAGGCTAAACACCCAAAAATAAAAAATAAAAATAAAAATAAAATAATCACGAGGCTAAGTGGTCTCAACGGAGTCTACCTTGCCAAAAAGAGACGAGCTTGATCGAAATCAAATGAACCAATAAAACACAATAAACACAAGTTAATCAGTTCATCAGCCATAAAATTCTTAAAACGATAAACATGACAAAGTTTATAAATATAATTCATGTGTAACAGCTCACGAGTAACCTGTACTACTAATTCACCAAGAAACCCATTCTGCCACGGAATTTCCAATCCCAAAATTCGTATTGTTTTTTGCAGTTAGGATTAGAGGTTAAGTTGCATATATATCATCAAAATTTATTTTTCTTTCATTATTTCAAATTGAAAAGCAAAAGGGTATAGTTTGTCACTTTTTACCACGTTGTTGTTGCCATGCCTTTTGCTGCTTGGAGATTGTTGTAGTGTGTCACTTTTTACCCTTTTGCCGAGTTTTAAAGGATTTCTTCCCCCTTTTGTCGAGTTTTGGGGAAGTTTTATTTTTCCTTTGCTTGATTTGTGCCACTTGTCATTGATGACTTGCCTATTTGTGATAAGTTATATGCCACGTGGAGTTTTGTGATGCATCATTTGTATGCAATGAAATTTACATGTCTACAAATGCCCCCACTTCAAGGCCCATAGGACACATGCTTTGAAGTCCTGCAATGTGAATGTTCTAACTCAAGGGTCGTCGAGACTTGATCTTTAATTAGTTTGCTTCTTCAAGGGCCGTAAAGGCGTATTTCTTGAACGAGATATTTCTTCAATGGCCGTTGAGTCGTATTTCTTGAATTAAAATGATAAATTTTGTCAAGGAACGTTGAGGTGTATTTCTTGGAGGAAAGATTTCTCTAAGGGCTATTGAGGCTTGATCTTGAATGAAATGAAAATTTAATTCAAGGGTCGTAGAGGCTTAATCTTGAATGAAATTTTTCTTCAAGGGCCATAGAGGTTTGATCTTGAATGAAATGAAAATTTAATTCAAGGGCCGTAGAGGATTGATCTTGAAAGAAATGAAAATTTTCTTCAAAGGCTGTAAAGGCTTGATTTTAAAAGAAATGACATTTTTCTTCAAGGATCGTAGAGGCTTGATCTTGAAAGAAATGAAAATTTAATTCAAAGGCCGTAGAGGCTTAATCTTGAATGAAATTTTTCTTGGGCCGTAGAGGCTTGATCTTGAATGAAATGAAAATTTTAGGCTTAATCTTGAATGAAAATTTTGAAAAAATGGATAAATCGGCACATACTTATTGTGCGTATTGATTCTCCATAATTTTTTTGACAAAATACATTTGGTGTATTTTGGGACTTGAATTTTTTACTTGTGGGTATGGAAAAAAAAATGTTTTTCCTCCCTTAGGTAGGAATCTCCTTCAATTTTGGTAATGAGGGTGATTTCCTTCCACAGAAAGGTTTTGGAAAGATTTAATGCTTGTCCTTGGGTGAGTAGGATTTGCATGTTTTTTTCCCTTCCCTTTTTCTTCCACGGCAAAGTGGGTATTTTCCCTTTTGGTTTAGGAAACTTGAAGACTTGTCATTGGTTTAGGAAACACGTCATCTGACTTGCACGCCAAGTTTAAGGTCGATTTCTCTTGAGGAAAATTTTGTAAAAATATGAGAAACGTAGCTTTATCTCTTATCTTTTCAGGCATATATCGCACACCACTAGGAAAAATCGGGAAAGCCTTCAACTTGTCATTTTTCCGCTACTGTTGACATGCATTTTGCTGCTTAGAGCATGTTGTAGTGTGTCTCTTTTTACGACGTGGTGCTGTGCAAAAGACTACAACGGGATTTCGCTATGTAGTGCCTTTTGGTCACAGTTTTCCCTTGGTGATGAAGTTGCCATGCAATGCAAGAAATTGCTTGCGTAATCACTGCGAGGTTGCGTAATGCGATTGTGTAGCATTTTGGTTTTCTTTGCTACTGCAGCGTGCTTTAAAGGAACGTCTTGTAGCTACCTTTTTTACTATGATGCTCAAACTTTGTCATCGTCATCCTTCGACGTTCACTCGGTTTGTCTCACATGTCTTTTGCTTTAGCGAGGCAATCTTTTTTTTTTCTTCTTCTTCTTGTTCCACCTTATGCTTATGTTGTCTTTTTTTTTTTTTTTTTTTTTTCGTTGCAGCCATGGTATTTTTCAAGTGCTTTAAGAGCAATACCATCACTATTCTTGCGAAGGAAGGTGATTCGCAACATAGTGGAACGCGTTGAAACTTTGTGCGCCGTTGACTGGCCCTAAGACGCTTGTTTTTCCTGCAAAAGACAACTCAATGCATATCAAGTCGTGGTCTTCTAAAGTATCTTGGAAGGTGACAGATTTTGGTCGACCAAATACGAAGAAGAAGGCATGTATGTCGAGGAAATTTATCTTGAATCCTTCACACCATGTTCGTGGCAATTTGTCGGCTTTGTTCGAGCTTCTTAGTGATCGCATCTGTAATGGAGCTATGACTTGGAATAGAACCTTGTCGACTACTGGAGAAGTCGTCTTTTTTTTTTTTTTTTTTGCTCATTTTGTAATACGACTTTGTAACTTAATTCTTTTTTTTAAAGAAATAAAGTATTCATATTTTGAATTTGCTCTTTATTCTTCAAAGTGTTTGTGTTTTTGTTAATGATGTGACTGTACTTAAAGTTTTGAAGTTTCAAGTTGCCTACGTGCCCTCAGTTAAGGAAAGATCAAGTCATGACGTAGTTCAAAGGAGTGATGGATTGTTTTTTTATGGTTTTGATGATTTTAATGGTGATTTTGATGGTGATTTTGATTTTTGTCGTACACAGTTTATGCTCTTGTAGGCCGGGAGCGTTGAGTGTCGCCTTTTAAACTCGTGCGAACAAGGAGTGTTGAGTATCGCCTTTTAAACTCGTGCGAACAAGGAGTGTAGAGTGTCGCCTTTTAAGCTTGTGTGAACAAGGAGCATTGTTCTGTTTTAGGGGTAGTAGCGCTTTAAAATCTGCCATTGATAGGGCTGATCTTTAAGCTGTATTCCGAGGAGCATTATATGTTGCCCTTTAAACTCATGCGAACAAGGAGCATTGTATGTCGCCTTTTAAACTCGTGCAAACAAGGAGTGTTGAGTGTCGCCTTTTAAGCTTGTGCGAACAAAGAGCATTATGCCGTGTGCAGTTTAGGCTTATGCATCGAAGAGTATTGTGCTGTGTGCAGTTTAGGCTCATGCAGGCTAGGAGAATTGTGACGTGTGCAGTTTAGGCTCATGCAGGAGAGGAGCATTGCTTGTTTGGTTTTAGGGGTAATAGCGCTTCAAGAATCTGCCATTGATGGGGCCGATCTTTAAGCCGTCTTCCACCATGATTAAGTAGGTGCCGTTAGTGTAGACCTCTTGTATTATGTAAGGTCCATCCGACTTTGATGTGAACTTGCGCTTTGTTTTGTTAGTTATGATGATAGGCCTTCGTAATGCCAAGACAAGATCTTCAGTTTGGAAAGACCTTGGGTGGACCTTCTTGTTGAATGCCTTGGATAGCTGTGCTTGGTAGCATTTTATGTATTGTTGAGCTTCAAGCCTTCGTTCGTCGTGTGCTTCCAATAACTCTTGAAGTCATAGCTTTGCATTTTCCTCTTCAGTCAAGCCTTCTTATATAGCCATCCTTAGTGAAGAGATTCGACTTTCGAGTGGCTGAACAACTTCCACACCATATATGAGAGAATAAGGTGTAGCTTAGGTAGGAGTTCTATGTGTAATCTTATATGCCCAAAGTGCTTCGCTTATTCTTTCGTGCCAGTCTCTCTTTGTTCGGCCAATTACCTTCTTCAGGAGGTTACACAACATTTTGTTGAATGCTTCCACAAGACCATTGGTCAAAGCATGATACATGGAAGACTTGTGCTGCTTGAATTTTTATTTCTCGCAGAACTTGTCTATAAACCGGTAGGAGAACTGTTTTCCGTTGTCAGTGATGATGTAGCGAGGCACACCATATCGGTGGATGATATGCTTTTGACTTCTCTTAGGGGTACGGCTTCAGCCCACTTGGAGAAGTAATATGTTGCAGCTAGGATGTAAGCTTTTTATGCAGATAACTTTAATGTGAATGGTTCTACAACGTCCAATCCCCATGCGTCAAATGGTCATGAAGCAACCGTAAGGTATAATGGCTCAGGCGGTTGATGGATGAAGTTGGCGTGGAATTGGCAGGCTTGTCACCTTTTGGCGTATTCCAGGCAATCACTCCCCTGGGTGATGTGGGATGTCACAATCCACCCCCCTTAGGGGCCCGACGTCCTCGTCGGCACACACGCAACCAGGGTTAGGCTCTGATACCAAATTGTCACATCCCGGCCCAGGGGGGACCACTTCCCGAGCCCGCTCCACCACCGTAGCACGATATTGTCCACTTTAGGCCCCGACCACGCCCTCACGGTTTTGTTTTTAGGAACTCACATGAGAACTTCCCAATAGGTCACCCATCCTGGGAGTGCTCTCGCGCGCTACTCGCTTAACTTCGGAGTTCCAATGGAACCCGAAGCCAGTGAGCTCCCAAAAGGCCTCGTGCTAGGTAAGGATGGGAATATACATATAAGGATCACTCCCCTGGACGATGTGGGATGTCACATTCGTGGTCCTATTTCATACTTTGACGGTCAGTTTCATATTTTGTAGTATAGCTAATTGGTTTTAGACCTAATTTTGTTGTAGTTTAGCGTACCCTTTTTTTTTTCTTTTTTTTCAGTGAAAGTGTGCCGTTTGTAATACTTTTTTTGAATATGTGATTAGTTATGGAAGATTACAACAAACATGCAATTCTGTGTAGTACATATATACATACATACATACATACATACATATATATATATATATATATATATTTGGATGCTCAGATTAATTCAAAAACATATTACAACATAGACACCAATGTATAAAAATTATATAATATTTCAAAGATGTAACTATTACCGTTATCTAATTGGTGGTGTTTGTAACAATAGAGTCCTCTACATAGGACATGTTCTCTAATTTAGTGGCTGCTTGGTGGCAATTGAGGTTTGCCACCAATGTTAGTGTCCACTCTTGACAATAGACACCAATGAAAAGGTGTCTTTTAGCCAAATTTCTAGTGTGAGCTACATGCAACATTACAAGATATTAAAGAAAGCGATGAACTTCGAAAAATATGAGTTCAAACTAAAATCATGAGTTCCGCTCTCATAGTCGAGGCATGATTTTGATATCAAAGGTTGAGATTCAAACATTAAAACCAAAGCTATTTATCTTCAACTTTGTATCAAATATCAAATCTAAGGGTGCATTAGAGCGACCATGCATTTCTCGGTCACTAGGTAACCGAATGTACAGTTCTGCTAATATCGAAAACTAAAGTTATGGAGCTCACTTACAGAGAGAAAAATAAAGATTCTGGAGAGGAGGAACCCATCATGAAGATTAAAGAATCAACAAATTATGCAACGGAAGAGAAAACTCAAACAGATGGATAGTAGAACAGTAGCAAATCGGTTCTGTATTTAAAGGGGGAGTAAGTGAACCCAGCAACACCAACGAAGAGCATGCATTGCGTGGTGTAAATTGTCGGGATTAGGTTTAAACATGTAGCCTCTTCCATTGCCTCGTGTAAGGTTTGAACCCAGCAACAGTAACGTAGAATATGCATGCAGATGCAGTTGAAATGGCCTGCGTTTTTTCTTCTTTTTAAGATAAGATCGTTGTATTTTTGTGGGGAAAATTGAGAGTTGAATTCAGTGCATTAATTTAAATTGTATTTTTGCCTGAAAATTTTCTTCTTTTTAAGTTTCATTTATGTGGGAATTAAAAATAGAAAATTAATAATACTTGCATTTTTCCTTTTTAGATGAGCTCATTCTTCTACTTGCAAATAACGTATCTTTGTAATAGAAATTTCATATTCGGAACTGCTTTTATTTGAAGATCATCCTTACAAAAAATCATTCAAATTGGAGAGCATTTACTCCTCCAAATGTATCAAATAAATCAACAGTAGTGTGGGTGTAAGGTAACATATTAATAATGAATTGTCCATTTATTTGCTACATTTGGATGACCAAATGATTTCTTATTTAAATGATTTTTTGCAAGGATAATCTTCAAATGAAGGTTAAGAAATTAAATAGTTCTGATTGAGAAAATTCTACGATGAAAATATGTTATTTGCAAGTGGAGAAATGACTTCAAGTTTTATTCATATAAATTTGAAAATTCATTTATTTTTCTCTCTTTAATTGGTGGGATCTCAAAAAAAATGTGGAAAAAACAAATTTATATTTTTAGGGTTGTTTTATTAACACCTCACATATTGTTGAATACACCCCAAATACTAAATGCACCCCACATACTAAATGCACCCCACATTCAATTTTTCAATCAAAATTATCTCAATACACCTCACTAATTTTTCCTGTATTACCCTCACACCCCACACTTTCTACATACAAACCCCACATTCTTCACATACATTTAACATTCCGTCATTGTTCGTTCTCTCCACACCTCCAAATTTCAAGACTCTTGCAAAACATGTAAATGCTAATGAGGTTGACTACATGGCATTCGATTGTTGGTTTATGTTACTGGGAGAGCACAAATCCACAATTTGCAACCCTCTCTGTTACTCATTTAGAGTCAATCTTACAAAATTTTGACCCAAAAAGGAATGACACATGGTGAACTTTTATCTTTTTGAAAATTATAGTGGGTTCAATTCTTTTTACTGTAAAAAAATTTAAAAGAAAGCTGTCAAGCTTACCACTTGGAGAAAAAATTGTTTATATTATAACTGATTTATTCATATTTTTTCAAAATTGTAATGGGAACAATTATAATGGGTTCAGTTATTACATTTTTTTTTTTTTAGGGTTTAGGTTTCTATCAATTTGGGAGTTTCTGTGAATTAGGGGTTTTTAAGATTTTAGGGTTATGATTTAGACATCTATGTAAGAACGTACAAACAGATGAAAATTTTCATATTAGTAAATAATTTTTGTATGGTGTGTATTCAATTTTTTAAAATTTTTTGGGGTTAAATAATCATTTCATGTTAAGATACATGAGTCATTTAATAACAAATATTTATGTGGGTATATTCAACAATATGTGGAGTGCTAATAAAAAAAATCCTATTTTTACTTACATTTTTATGCCAAAACAAAAATTCTATATCTCATCCATTAGAGAGCTTGCCAGCCGAAAATGTAAAATATCTGTTTCAAAGCATGATAAGAGACTTGGGAAAAAAAGAAGTTGCTCTTAATAATCCATGGGAGATAAGATCGATCTTAGCCACTGAAAGTTTAGATATTTAATTGTTTAGAAAGTGTATCTAATTGTTAGAGATCTAATATCTATGGGTTTTAAATTCTAGTGGTTCACCTTGTCGAAAAGAGGCAAGCGCTTGATCAAAATCAAATGAACCAAGAAAACACAATAAACACAAATTAGTTAGTTCATTCGTCATAAAATACTTAAAACAATAAACATGACAAAGTTTATAAATCCAATTCGTGTGTAACAACTCACAACTAGCCTGCACTAATTTACCAAGAAGATAATTGTCACTAATTCACCAAGAAACCCATTTTTCCACGGAATTTCTAATCCCAAAATTCTTATTGTTTTTTGAACTTAGGATTAGAGGTTAAGTTCTTAGGATTAGAGGTTAAGTTGCATATTATATCATCAAATTTTATTTTTTCTTTCTTTATTTCAAATTGAAATGCAAAAGGGTATAGTGGTTTGACAATTACTAATATTTGTACAATAAAGCAGCCAAGTAAAAGTTTTGAATCTCTAAATGAGTAAATAAGGAATTTCTTAAAGTTTGACTTTATAGCAGTTTGTTCTCACAATACAACCATGAAATTGTAGATTACAGTTACGAAATACTACAACCGCACAGCTGCAGAAGACGGACTTTCCGTTGTTGAAAACCAGTTTCAAAATAAACTATTTCTAAGTTAGGAATATCCTTCATGAGCATTACAAAGGCATGCAAGAAGAATTTATATGAGAGCGACTACGGATTTTCAGTATCGTTCATGAAATGAATTGCAAACTTGAACAGAAAATTTCAGCACAAGATCTTTCTTGGGTGAGCAAAACAAGCAAAAATTGAACTTTTCCTGCAAATGGAACTTCTGTAATTGCAACCTTAGCTTGGAAAACATACAGACTAATCCCGAGATTACATGTTAAACAAATCCAGAAACCAGCATCCAGTTGATAATAAAGCCACGTTAGTTTTCGAAAATTATTACAAGCCAAATCATCAAACTTCAGGCACTTTTAGAAATACATCGATCCAGTTGGTGCCTATCTAGCACCAGTTTTGTTTTCCGTCTTGCCCGCAAGTGCATTAGTATTGCTTAGTTCTTCCTGGAATCAGGAACAACTGTTGTATACTTGGTGCACTGTTGACAGCTTTACTGAATGAGGCAGCCTGAGTGCTCTGTCAAGCTTGGCAGCCAAATGCAGGTGTTTGAACCTTCTGAATACTTGCTTCCGTGCTCTGCTTTGCCATCTTTATGACGGGTGCATTGTATCGTGAGAGACTCTCACTAGAACTCAGGAGCAAAGGTTATGTACTTGGTGCATCATCGACAGCTTCATTTAATGAGGCGGCCAAGAACTCTGCCAAGCTTGGCTGCGGCATGGACTTGTTTACAGCTTCTGAAATGCTTGCATTATTTGTGCTACTAGATATACCAATTGACGGTTTTGAAGAGCCATGGGTGTTCAAACATCTCAAGGGAGTATCTACCCCCTTCCAGATTACAGGTTCTAGAAATTTCCATGGGTCTTCAACCATGGAAGCATTGTAAAACCGCTCTGGCCCTAATTGTCTGTCCATTGCACGACCATGAGAACCACGCCACCCACCTCTTCCTGAACTTGAACCAGGACTAGGGCTGCCTCCATGTACTGATTGAGGTCTTGGAGTATGGCTGAACCAGTGCCCCCTGCCTTGCCCAATATTGGAACCAGGGCTTCCTGGTGGCCTAAATACAGGGCTTGTCGGTGGTCTAAATCCAGGGCTTCCAGGTGGTTGAAATCTAGGGCTTCCTGGTGGTCTAAATCCCGGGCTTCCTTGTGGCCTAAATCTAGGGCTTCCTTGTGGTCCATATCCAGGGATTGCTGGTGGTCTAAATTCAGCTCCATTCCAAACTTCAGGTCGATTCCCGTGATGCATAGGGAAAGGTCTTTCCATTCCTACGGGGCTTCTTTGAGGACTAAAATTTTGATAGGAACCTTGTGCTTGGTACATTCTCTGGTCAGGTGAATAACTTCTTTGAAACTGATGAGCAGGAGAAGCAGTCATTTGAGGGTTCCTTGGTCCTCCTAAATCATGATTAAGAGAACCAAAATTAAGACGAAAGAACAACATTAAAAAATAAAATAAAAGACAGAAAACAAAGACGAACTTCAAGTGTTCCAACACTTTGGCATAGAGCATCCGAGCATGCATCAACTATTACAAGATTACATTTATCTGATAAGAATATGACTCTAACAATAAAATGAAATTAAACCAAAAACGACCAAATTTTTCCATCGCACGTCAGTGAGAAAGTACTGGTCTAGTGACAAGGAAGCATAGTGTTACCAATAGTTTCCAACTCCATACCATATGCTTGCAAAAGCTACCCAAGAACTAAGTTTGTGCCTTAGAATACGAGTTATGCAATACATCGCGACATGACTAGAGTGTATGAAATTCGAAAATAAAGTCAAATGCGAAATCTACGTGTGATCATACGACAACGTCAAAGAAAACTTTGTTAAGATAATTACACATTACCTGAAAGAGGTGACGGAAGCCTTGCCCCCGGAAACCCACCAGTATTTGAATGTCTAAAATTATCTTGTGCAATCTGGTCGCCGACTTTAATCCTTTTATTGTCGGAAGAGAAGGCTGCCATAGGATCTGAGTAAAAGTCAAACCTAAAAGGAGCACAAGGCTCCTCCGGGACTGGTATAGCTGTAGTATCTTCGGCCAACGGATTGGAAAGGTAACCAGGGACGGCTGAAGTTGCAGCATTAAGTGAAGCTTCGGTCTCTTCAGCTTCGATGCGCATTGCTCTAAGCCGTTCCTTTCTCTTCTCGGATTCGTCCATTTAACCTGAATACACAGATTGCGCAAAACCCATTTGAATAAAGTAACATTCATCAACCTAAACACTAATTTTTTGTCAAATTAATAATGAATTGAGGCTAAGTTTGAAAAATTTTGTCAAAAAAACTTTAAAGCAAGAGCCTTTCGACTAAGCCCTAATTTCACATAAAATTGAAAACCCCAAAAGCCTAAAAAAAATTATGATTTTAAATTTAACATGGCAATTGTACATGTATCAAATTCTTCAAACGCTGAGTAAAAGTAAGGATTTGTATGAACTGGATTCTGAAAGGGGACTCACAAAAGTTGGATAAAAAAAAAAAAAAGAAAAAAAAAAGGGAAACAAGAATAATTATTCTGGAAATAAAACCAGGAAGAGTTGCAATTTAGAAAAAGCTATGGGACTGTTATAATATGAGTCTGAAATTAAACGCTAGCAGAGCAGAGGGCGGGAGAAGAGGGAGGGAGAGGGAGAGAGAGTACCTGAATCGGAGGCGGTCTTTGTCTTCTGTTGGGAACACCAGAGTTTGTCTGCCTTGGGTTGGGATGCGGAGGGAGAGACTGGCTGATGAAAAACCAGCGACAGTCATTCCATTTTAATGAAAAGTAACCTAATTATCAAATATATTATTTTTTAACAAACGATATTATCTACACTAAAATGAGTAATGAGCTTCATAATAAGCTAACAATAATCAAGATTCTAAAAGATGTTAGGAAGCTAGGTGGGGTCTAGATGGGTGCCTAGACAGATTAAGTAGATTTAAGTAAATTTATTATATTTCATGCAAATAAGTGTATGTTTATACTTAAAATATATATGTGTGTATATATATATATATTATGAAGTATTATAACGTAATGAAAACATAAGTAACAAGAATATTAAATATGCAACAAGTCTCTTACAATTTATTGAAAAACATGAAATACACAATGAAAGTTATCTATTCTCTGTTTAAGTGAGTCGTGACCTAGGCGAGTCTAAACGAGTTAGGCGGGTGTCTAAGCGATTTAGGCAACGCCTCAGCAGGACTAAGCGCTCTTTCTTAATTTTCTAACGTCTAGGCATTAAGTAGGGCGGTGGCCAACCACCTATGGCCTAAGCAGTGTTAGGCAGGGATTTTTAGAACAATAGCAATAATATTGTTCAAATTCATTTTTGGTGAAAATTGAACATAAGAACTCACACTTACAAAATGAAAAGGAATACTACTAGATCGTAATTTAGATGACAATTACCAAATTATTTCTTTTAACATAATGATTTTGTTTTATATTTTACTAAATAAAGTACGGGTTATGTCTTAGGAAATCAAAATACTAGTTTAGAAAGATTTTGGGTTACGTGACCTTAACTTGTTTTATTGAAGACATATGTTGAACACTTAAGAGTGGGAGGCTTAACCCACTTTCTCATACTCTTAGCGTAGATAATATCATTTATTCAAAAATAAATAAATAAATGATCATATGTCAACAAATGAGATATGTCACAAACGGACCAAATGCAATTGTAAGTGCTGAAAATTTGAAATCGGATGATGTGAGGCTTGGAAAAAAAATTGGAAGCGTGTTATTCATTGACACGCCAACGGGTAACAAAAAGTTGGATAATAATTGAAAAATTGTTTCGAATCCAATCCTTTCGAAAAATCAGCCCACGACGCGGTAGAAAAAAAGAGCATTTTCGCATTGGATGTTATTTTTTAATTTTAAAAAGAAATGAATTACTCACTCAATATTACAGTCTAGTGGTATTTTTTTGTATGTATGAATGAAAAATCTTAGTCCAAACTCTATGAATGATAAATTCAATACCAAATTAAAATATCATTGTGTATCTTAACCAAACTAATGTAACAAATTATTAAATGCATGATAACGATACACCATGGTGAGTAAAATTGCACTCTAGAAAAACCCCTTGTCTGGTTTTGCAGCACGACATTTTAGTCGTCGTGTAAGTAAACACTAGTACATGAGAAGTCCCAATTCCCAGACGATCTGATCTTATTGCCCCGCAAATTTCAAATCGCGAAAGAAATCCGATCCTTCGCCTCCGCCGGAAAGCAGAAGCAAAATGCACGGGCGACCTCGCAAGCCCGCGAAGCCGGAAGACGAATCGGCTTCCGCCGCAAGAGCCGAAGCGCTCCGAGCTCTCCAGTCGCAATTCTTCTCCAACCACCACAACAAGGTTTACACCGACGAAGCCCTACAGTTGAGCGGCAGACTCATCGAGCAAAACCCCGAGTTCTACACCGCTTGGAACTACCGAAAACTCGTCGTCCAGCAAAACCTCGATCGGTGCTCCGAGTCCGAACCCGACGCGCTCAAGTCCATCATCGACCAAGAACTCAGACTCGTATGCACGCATTTACTTATTCGATTGTGGAATGTTGAAATCGCGTTTTGTTTTGTTGAGATGAAGTTCGAATTCATTGAATTGTTGAATTGATTGGGGTTTGCTGTGTGTGTAGGTAGAAATTGCTCTGAGGCAAAATTTTAAGTCCTACGGAGCTTGGCATCATCGAAAATGGGTGCTAAGCAAGGGGCATTCGGTTTTGGACCGCGAAATGAAGCTTCTCAAACAGTTCCAGCAGCTGGATCCCCGGAATTTTCATGCTTGGAACTACCGCAGGTACAAGTTAGTTACAACTCCTGTTTGAGGAATGAGGGGTCTGCTATTTCATATCTGCGTTGGATGATATTTTTTTTATGTTGCTACATTTGCAGATTTGTAGCTGCATTGTTGAACCGATCGGACGAGGAAGAGTTGGAGTATACTAGGGAAATGGTAGAAAACAATTTCAGCAATTACTCGGCCTGGCATAATCGTAGGTACGGTACAATGGGGTTTGGTTTTAGTTTTGAGCACTCTGATACTCTTTTGTCAACTAAAAGTTTAGATTGGATTGAAAACGTTGTGAAACATGTGGTTTATTTTCCATGTGCAATTTTGGGTATTGTGAATGCTACTTGTTTTATTTGGTTAGTGCATTTTAAACATGTCATGCATGCTGTATTGCCACAAGCAATCATACAGATGTTACATGAGCAAGTCTTAAGCCCCGTTGTAGAAAGAATAAACGGTGTAATTGGTTACCAATTACTGAAAGACAAGAATCTAAATATGGAAACTATCTCTGTGTTACAGCTAACTCCTTTTCAGATTCACTTAGCGTATGTTTACTCAACAGAAATTGGAGCAGGAAGGAATGGGAGAACATATAAATAGGGGAAGTAAGGAAAGCGATTCAGATCACCTAGTCCTTCCTAGTTGATCGATTTTTTAGGTATTTGATTATGGATTGCAGAGAAGACTCGCAGTTAGTAACTGCAGGAAACTAAAGTAAAGATCCCCTTAGTTGAAGAGAAATATAGTCATTTGGTTACATTTCTCAACAATCTTTAGATAAATGTTTTGTTTCTCTCTCCTTGGTTATTTCCAAGAACGTGGAGAGAATGTATAAAGAAAATTTTACATATCTTTGTCACTAATTGCTTTTTTTCTTCTACATATGTATATAAAAATGACTTTCTTTCCTCTGCTTATTTACAAGCCAAATGAATGTAGTCTCTTCAAATGTTGAACTGAATATGCTGCCTGTTATATTTTGTCTCCAGGCTAAGTCAAATTGAAAAGATAATTGTGTAATTGCATCAAATAATTATATCTTCTTAAGGATTCTTTCCACTCTTCTCGAGTTGCACTATATCTACGCATTGGTTATGTTACAAAAAATTTGCAACATTGCGAAAAGCTAAATTTTTTATTTTATGTTTTATCTCACGAAACATGTCTTTTAACTAATTGAATATATTGGGAAAATTGCAGTGTACTCCTGTCTAATTTGATGAAGAAAAAGGCTGAAGGGTTTTTCCCAAAAGTGAAGGTTCTGAACAATGAGTATGAGCATGTACACGATGCTATTTTTACAGATCCAGATGATCAAAGTGGTTGGTTTTATTATACTTGGCTTCTTGATCAAACGGTGAAAACAGATGCCCCTCTTCTTGTTTCTTCTTGGCCGGCCCATGGATCTTCCATAATTTTGTCGAGAAATAGGCTCTCAAGTGACTGTTCTTCGTCTCCATTTGATAGTTTCCATTCTGATTCCGGAACAGTGCCACTGCTTATTTATTTCAATCAAGCAGTTGAAGGTGTAAATTCATCCAGTATAACCATTGAATCTTCATTTTGCACAAAAGATCTTATTTGGAAACCAGTCTTACAAAATAACTCCCAGCTCTCTCAAGTTTGGGCTACACATATTAAATTTCCAAATGCAAAGTCCCATTCTTCAGAAGCGTATCAGCTGAAAGTTAGTGTTGGGCAGACTCAGGGTATCATTTCTGCAAGTGGCTTTGATTATAATCATCCTACACAGTTTGCATTCAAAGTGTGTGTACGCCCTATTGAAACTGAACCAGCTGAAAAGCAGGGCGAGGACATAATTTTATGGACAGATGAAAATTTTCATGGGTTCCAAACACAATCTCAGGAGCTACATGAAGTAGTTCCTGTTGATCAACAAAGTATTAATGATGTACATGAGCCAACGGCTTCAAATTGGCGTGCAGAGACTATTGCTAAGGAAATAGCTCTCTTCCGAGAATTGGTGTCAGAGATAAATTGGTAGGCTTCTTATACTTTATGGGAACCTTTAAGGCTTGAAATTTCAAATTTCTTTTAATAATCCTCTTTTGATATTCCTTTTGCAGTAAAATTGGAAAGCTTACACTAGCAAGGCTATTAACTGCTCATGATGTTATCTTGTCTCCATATACGAACAAAATGTTCCACTATGACGAAGTTCTTCAACTATATACCGACTTAATAAAGTTGGACCCATCACATTCTCAGTATTACAAAGATGAGCACAGCTTAGTATTCCTGCAGAAGGTAATTATCTCTTCTCCACCTCTTGTAGCAATTCATGATCCTTTATTCTATCAGTATGCTATTGCATGTGCATCTGGATTTGTTTTCTTCTTCTGTGACTGTATCAGTGGCTGAAGGTCCTTACCTTTTTATGGATTACACCGACTCATAGATTGTAATTAAATAATCTAATCTCTTCAGCAAAAAAAGTTTATATATATGGTAATGCTGCACACGTTTTGTCATTGCTTTTGACTGAGTACGACCAAATTGGGTACTATGGGATCCTGGCTGATAGAATGGATTACACTTATGCTCGATTATTTAATTTATGACTTATATAAGTGGTCCCTTGCTGAGACCGGTCCAATATAATGTAGATATTTGTTTATATAAGCCTCATTTGAATTTTGGTAGGCAACTACTTTTGTGTTCTGGTGTTCATCAAATGAGAACTTATTAGAACTTTCATTTACTTTAGGCTTCCCATTTTGAAGTTCTGCAGTTTGTTACATGCTTATAACTATTGCAGGTAACTTCCAATAGGAAGTCTCTGCTCAGGCATTGCTTTAGCCATAAAAACTTGGCTTCTTCAAGCATTGGTAATCATATATGCCTACGATTAAACAACTTATCATTATCTCGGATGGGGTCTGTTGAGAAATTACTGTGGGTCCGAATGCTGGACCTCAGCCATAATGAACTTCATTCAATTGAAGGTATGCTTCTTTTGCTCACGTTGTGCATCTTTTACGCCTATGTGGTGTCCACGTATTTTTATTCAATTATTTTCCTCAGATTTATTTAAAAGTTGTATAGTTGCATATGTGGTTGACTCAATATGAGGAATTTGAACAGTCCTATTGATATATAAAGGGGTTATCCTTTGGTTTTCACCTCACCCATAGGCACCGAAGCCCTAAGTCTCTAATTTAATGAGGCTTTGATTGTACATTATGCATCTTAGTACTCAATAAACTTTGTGGTTGATTGTTTCTAGTTTAAGAGGAAAATGTCTTGTACTTGGGCCTTTGGACAGGATTGGAGGCCATGCAGCTTCTATCTCGCTTAAATCTGAGTAACAACAAGCTCGGCAGTTTTACTGCTCTGGGTCCTTTGAAACAGTTGAAGTCACTGCAAGTGTTGGATATCTCATACAATGAGATAGGTTCACACTCTATCGACACGACAAGGTATCAATGTTCTACTCCTCTTTCTCATACAGAAGAAGCTAGTTGGTACAGTGAAAAAATTGGGACTGGGGGTGCTGGTGTGAAAGGTTATTGGGAAGCTTTTCTCATATTTAAACACATGAGCTTGACGCAGTTAGTCACTGTAGGAAATGCAATTTCTGGCGAAAACTTCAAGTCATTTGTGGTCAAGTTTGTTCCTACACTCGAGTGGCTGGATGGCGATAAGTTGCATTGACCTTTAATTCTGTTTATTTTTACAGTTAGCAAAAGAGAACTACTTTGTTCGATACACTGGTCCTCAATGTCAATACAGGATACATTGTCCAGTTTTAACTCAGATTATTAACTCGTCGATGGAGAATAGACTGCAGAATCAAAAAGTTTGAATGCAAGTTTTACATTGTCGTATGTTCTGGTGAAAATGGGTGTGTTTTGATGAATATGCACTGTATGGAATGGCGTTTCCTTCGTAGTCACGGTTGTTTACAAGCCAAAACAGGGGAACACAATAACGCATTCTTCTGCCAAGTTTTGATTGAAATTATTATCTTATCACAAGGGGAGGTCCGTTGCTGGACATGGAAGAAACCGATCGAATAAATGCTACCCAGAATAGCATTGAAGTAGAAAACGGCGGTGGCTGCAGCCGCGACAAACAACAGAACTGTAGAGACCTTGAAAGGAAGAAATGGAGGAATTTAACTGGCAGGGCGACCAAGCCATCTTGTATTCTTCTCGCTGCAGTGTCTTGTATTTGAACTGCAGTGTCGGATTGCAGAATAATATCACAACACTAAACAAACGTTTTCGCTAAAACGCAACTTTTTCATTTTAAAAAATTCTAATGTTTTGTTTTATTTTATTAAAAATAAAAAATAAAAAAACGGAAGAGAAGATATTTTATTTCAACGTCAAGAAAAAATGCACTGCAAAACTAAAAATTAGCCGATACATGAGACAGACAACTATTGCGAAGATGATTTAGAACTCACCAAAACGTTGTGCAAGACTGGCGCTGTTATGTTGTTCCTCAAAATTCACCGGAATCCCATGAAAGCAGGAGATGAAAACAACACCTGCAAAAATACCTAATAAGGCATAAAGATAATACCTAATAAGGCATAAAGATAAGTAGCCTTGTTCTTTTTGTTCCGACTTTGAAGCCATTCTCTCGCTCTCTAGACCCCTGTGGCTGCTAATTAGCTCAGAGGCACTCACTCTCTCCTCTCTCTCCCTCGATTTCTGCGGCTGCATTTGAATTAGCTCGGAGGCACTCCTTTTATATAACGAGAGACTTGACGCCCAAGTCATGAATTTCACTAGTTTGGCCTGGTGTTGAATTTCAAGCGTTTTATTTATTTATTTGAATTTGGATGTGTTTGGGTTAATATTTAGACTTTGGGCTTCGAAGGGAAGGAAGCCCAATTAAGCTCAATAAAGAAGGTCTGCCCGAAGCCTAGAGTCAAGCCCAAGTCATCCATCTCAAGATAAAATGACGGCCCCTATTAAATGCAAAGGCTAGGTGTTTACAAGAGAAGTGACAACCGATGGAAATCCACCTACTTCCGGCCCAAAAGTACTTTTGGATGGCACAACATGTAAAAATGCTAATGCTTCATTACCCTTCAATTACTTTCAGGCAAGAACAGAAACAGCACAGTTGGGTTTAATTCGTTTATAAAAGGTGGAAGCAGACCCAGAGACAAGGACAATCAACCAATCAAACAAACAAACATACAACTTGTCTCTCAATCAAGCAAATACTCAGAAAGTTGCTCTTTGTCCATATTATGCACCATTTTTCAACCCTAGATTTCCCATAGAAAGACATCTTTTGTTTATGTAAAAGCTCTGCTACCTTCCCCAAATGTTGTAGTATCGATTCTCTTGTGTAAACTCGTTTACCCTTATGTAACTGCAAAGAAAAAAGATTGCAAGATGCTTTAACCTTGCCCGACAAGGTGAAATCTTGCCCGACTCTCTTTGTTTTTGCCTTTCCATTAATCAATCTGGTGTTATAATGTATCCCTCAGTATATATGCAAGTCATTTTCAATCTCCTGATGATCCAAAGTTCTATTAACTCTCAAATCTGGTTTACTTAGTACTTTTACTATCATAAAAGTAAATGAAACTAATGTCTTAATCAAATATGAACCCCTACTATGTAAAAAGCATACAAGATAAACAAAAGTCCTTGATCTCAAGTCATAGAAAAGAACTTAATGTGGATTTAACCCATCCACGACAATCCTTTGATGATGAGAAGTCAGAATAACTTGGGGCGCAAGTAATCGACTTAAATACACTCATTCTACATTTGCCATACAGAGATGGCAGTGGCATGCCTCAGCATGTAGTTAGTTTTGATTGCGAGCCTCCCGGCCTATATCTAAGGCCTGACAAAGGCACCTTTCAGAACTAACTATGTTTTCTTCTTGCATCCCAACAAGCGAGCAAGAACCCAACAGTCAACCAAAGTGTCAACTTCTCGGGGAGCTATGTGCTCGAGCCAGGGACCCTTCCCAGCGAAATTTCTGCCCGAATAGGATGTAATTATATTCTTCTCTGTCATGCTTGGCACCCAAGTTCTCCAAACCCTCTAAATATGGGATGTTCAACGGGATCATAGAGAGAGTGCTGGCCGTCAAGTTGCTTTGTTGGCCCAAGCTTTCCATCCTCTTGGTAAGAGCATAGTTTTCGAAGGCGATTCTAGTCTAGTGTTGGCTGCCATGAATGGACAGGATGAAGATTGCTCACTATTAGGTCCTATCATTAACGATCTTTGCTATTTACTCCAATCTTTTCCTCAGTTGCAGTTGAACCATGGGCAGCGGGAAAGTAACTCGGCAACACACCACCTTGCTCAAGTGGGTGTTGGTAGAAATCAACAATTTTTGTGGTTTAAAGATCCCCCTGACTTGCTTAGGGACATTTTGATTGAAGACATTTCATAATTTGTTTATGTATTGTCATTTAAGGATAGGTTCTTTTCGCCGTGCGGTACACTCTTTTCTCTTAGATCGGGTTGAAAGCCCCAGCAAGGTTTTATCGAGGTCCATTATGCACACTATCATCAGTTTGTACATGTTCTGATTTGATTGCAATGAATATCATACTTCCATTAAAATAAAATAAAAAAAGTTTAGCATAATTTTGGTAACTTTGATTTTTAATTTTTTTAGATTAATTTGGTTGTAATTTAGGTAACTTAATTTGGGGGATTGTTAAATTTTTGTTAATTAATTCGGGATCGTTTCTGTAATCAACTCATTTATTATAGGAATGCAGTTTTTGAATTGTAGTTAGTGTTGAATACCTGCTATAATGGCAAGTGGCTATTTATCACAATGATGGAAAAGAGTTGAGCATTTCATTACGGCATGGGTTCAAACTTTATCGGTGGCTAATTTAATATCTAATATAACAAAATGTATCGTTTGACCAAAAAAAAAAAAAAAAAAAAAGCCTATTATAATGGGCCAACAATACCCATATATATAATATATTATACCATATACACGTTTAATAATTAAGTAATCATATTTCTAGAGTTAATCACATTTTTTAGAAAGTTGTCGAGAATATTGCCCCACAACATTTTTTGAGCTTGATTGAGTTCGCTCACAAGAAGAACTTGAAATGCATTAATGTTTGACTACCAGAATGATCCTTCCCCAAATAAGAAACCTTTGACAACGCTTTCAGTTTTTAAAATGGGCATGGATCCCCCATCAAGAGAATTTTGCAGGCAATTGGGTTGCATCGTATTGTAAAAAATGATGTGTCCGGAAGTTTAGACCAACAGACCCTCATCCATCCTTTATAGTTCACATGCTTTCCATCAACCGCTTGCCTTCCGCTCATTAGTTTTGATTTTACCCGGGCTTAGCTTCTGCAGGTTTGGGGTTGGACTAAGGTTATGGGGGATTTCACTCTGTTCTTGGCTACAATCAAGCAGACTCACTAGCTCGAAGTATCGAACCCGGGACTTCTTATATTTTTTTTTGTTGGGGAGTTGCAGTCCGCACCCTTACCATTGAGCCAGTTGGTGTGGTTTCAATTTGTCATTTACTTTGGTTCTTTATTTGCTTTTCAGGCATTAGAGCATTATATAGAGATATATTGTAATTGTATATTGATATTTGAAATTAAAATTTTAGCAATTGATATTAATCGATTTATAAACTATAAAGATAGGTTCATCAATTACAAATTTAACTAAAAGTCCTTAACATAGGTTCGTTAACATTATTAACCACATCAAATGAGTTTGAAAATCATCCCAAATATATATAGAAATCATAGGTTAATTAACATTGTAAACCACATGGATAGGTCTGATAAATCATCAAGTTTGTTGCTACAACTCGAGTGGCTGGATGGCAATAAGTTGCATTGACTTGGGATTCTGTCTATTTTTACAGTTACCAAAAAAGAACTACTTTGTTCGATAAAGTACTGGTCCTCTATACATGATACATTGTCAAGTTTGGATGAGGATCCTCATTGTGAAGATCTTAGGGATCCTCACATCGTATCAATTACTTTCGTTAGGTACTGTTTGTGTTTAATTTTAAATAAAAAAAATTAAAAGATTTATGACCACATAATACACATTGAACGGATAAGATGTGAGTATTCCTAGGATCCCTACAAAGAGATTCTGGATGAGATTCAAATCTGTACAGTTATACCCCAGATTATTAACTCGTCCGTAGAAAATAGACTGCAGAATAAAAAAGTTTGAAAGTTTTCCGTTGTCGTATTTTCTTTTTCTTTGACTCTGATGCCATTCTTTCTCTCTCTCGGCTGCTTCTAAATTAGCTCAGTGGCACTCTCTCTCTCTCTCTCTCCCTCTCTCTCTCTCTCTCTCTAGATTTCTGTGGCTGCATTGAAATTAGTTCACAGGCACTCCTTTCATACAACAAGAGACTTGACGCCCAAGTCATGAACTTCGCTAGTTTGGCCTGGTGTTGAATATCAAGAGTCCTTTTTCTAGAAGATTTCATTTTAATCCTTAAAAAAGATAAGTTTTAGACTATAACTTTGTGTAAGATTAAAATCTAATTTTAGTCTCTAGTACATTTAATCATCTCATTTATTAGTTATATTTTGATGTTTTATTTCTATTTTAATGTATTAATTAAATTTAAATTAACTTTTAATTTCATTTATCATAATATATTTTAATGTCTACATTTAGGCAACTAATTTTTTTATAATATATAGTCCGATAACAATTTTGTATGTTCTTCATTTAGGTACATTAATACATTTGAATATTTCGGTATATCCATCGATACAAACATATGGGTACATTAATTCATCGACAAACATTCATGCATTTCGGTACGTACATTTTGGTACACATATTTGATTTTTTTTTATTAGTACAACGATATATTTTACACTAAGGCCGTCCCCGGGGGGGGGAGGGGTTCGGCTAAGCCACATAATGAACAACTTAATTTGGTATCGAATTCGCCATCCATGAGATTCAAACCTAATACCTCTCATTTGAGTATTCACAATATACTATATTTCGGTACATACATTTTGGTATTAATATTTAGTTACATTAAAAAGATGCTAGGGTTCTCTGAAGACTGGTGAAGGCGCCGACGACACATAGGGCCGAGTATCCTGGTACGAATTCGGCTCTGGCCCCTATTTCTTGCTCTAATTTGCATTTTAGTCAAAGTAGATAGGCTAATTAATGGGTTGAAAGTTAATTGGAGATCAGATAATTGCTGGTATTTAGTACAGTTTTGCAATTTAGCTAATTGCTCTAGCATAAATGCTTTGTTCAATGATAAGTGTGGGTGGGCTGAAGGTATTCATGCAATTCACAATCCAAATTGTAGCTTTGTGCTTAATTGGGTTGTAGTTAGGATTTTTCCTCTAGCTAATTATCAATGGTGGGTCTTAAGGAGTGGAACCCAGAGGCAAATCGTTAGGGTTGTAACCAATTACTGGAGGTTGAAGAGCTCCCAGGTATTTCTTACTTTCGGTTTAAAACTGGGTTTTTAGGCATGCAAGGTGCCAAGGAAGAATTCTGGTTGGCTGTGATTCAATTGAATGGTGCCTCACAAAGTCGTGGTTGCGGGTTTCTAGAGCTTAATTGCTCAATCCCTTGCAAATATATGGGGTTTGTTGCTTATCTAATGCTCAATAAATTTGGGGAACATGAGATAGAAGTCTATCTGAGAGTTCATGTGCTATGTGGGCTATCTAGGGAACAAGTAAAGATGCAGGGTGCTAAAGCAATGAAGATCTTTGGGAGCGATGACGAAGGTTTGATGCAGGAACCTGACATTGTGAAAATTAGATTCAATTTTCATTGGATGATTAAGGTAATGGTGGGGATTTTGGTAAATAACCAAGGATAAGCTCTATGAATTATAGCTCCTCTGGGTTTATAAATTCTATCTCTAATCCTTTTATCTTTAGACAAAATGAGGATTGATGGATAGTTATCTCTAGTGTTAATTATAGTGACTCTATGTTGGGTGATGATAAGTTCCTTATCCTACCATGTGACAATAATCTTGTTTGTGATTATAAAAGTGTTAATTTTGATTTCTTTGATGTTATGAATGATCTTGCTTTATACCTGGTTGTTGATATGTCAAATGTCAAAAGTAAGGAGACTGAAACTAGGGATAACACTAGAAATATGGTTTATGCTTTTCTTAAAGCAGAGGTTGGCTCTATGAGTGCAAGACCTAAAATAGGAATGATGAGTCCAAAGAAAGGAGTCTGTGAAAAGGATGATGTTAAAGCTGGGCCTAGTGGTGGTGACCCTTGTGCCACTGTTAAGATGCTAAGTTCGAGAAAGAGAATCCAAGAGGAAATTGCAATTAAGGAAAAGTTTAGTTATCTTGAAGAATTAGATTGATGAAGTGTCTTGCGTGGAACCATATGGGTATTAGGAGAAATGAATTTCCTAGTAATTTTAATTTTATATGTAGTTTAGCTAAATTGGACCTTTTCTGCTTGATGGAGATTAAGGTGGTTGTTCATAAGGTCCCTAGGAACTTTTATTCCAAGTATTATGACAATATTTTTTGTTGTGATCCAATTGGCCGATCTGGGGGCCTCTGCTTATGTTGGAATAGTACTAAGGTTTTTGTTAGTATATTTTCTTCCTCTCCGAGATATATCCATTGTTCTGTAAAGGACTTAGTTACTAATTTAGAGCAATTAGTTACTTTCATTTATGCGTTTCCCCAAAAACATATGCAATGTGACCTGTGGAAGGAGGTCCTCAAGTTAGATCCAATTTATAGTCCTTGGTGCTTAGTTGGAGATTTTAACAATGTTGTTGAGCTTTCTAAGAAGGTTGGAGGTAATCAAACACATACCACAGACATAAACAATTTTATCAATTTTCTTAATCGTGGCAACCTTTTGTCTTTAAATGCACCTGGAGTTCCTTTTACTTGGACTAATTGTCATACGGATCATACGGTTGTTTTCGAGAGATTGGATAGGGTGGTGGCTAACCCTTTATGGTTTAATATGTTCCCTAATTATCATTTGCATAACTATCCTATTTTTGGTTCTTCTCATAGTCCTATTTTATTATCTCTAAATTCTAGTGAGAAGAAGAATAACTACTTCTCGTTTAAATTTGAGGCTATGTGGCTGAATCGTCCTTAGTTTAAAACGTTTGTGCAAAATTTTTGGCATTGTGACCCTACTATTAATCCTTAAGATAAATTCAGAGTGTGTGCTGGTAAGTTTAAATTTCTAGTTTGTAAATGGAACAAGGACACTTTTGGCAATTTAAAGGAGAAAAAGAAAGAATTGTTAAATGAAATTGATCAGCTTCAAAAGCAAATTATGAGTAACAGCTCTGTTGATTTGATGATGGAAAAATCCCTTCGAGATGAATTGAATCATGTGTTACTTTGTGAAGAAATTATGTGGGCCCAAAGAGCTAAAACTAATTGGCTGCAACTTGGGGATAAGAATACTAAATTCTTTCAAACCGTGGTTACTATTCGTAAAAAAAGGAATGAAATTACGAAAGGCAAAGATGAGAATGGGTTTTGGTGGTCTGTTGATCAGGGCCTTGAACAGGCTTTTGTGCACGATTTTAAAAAGCGCTTTTCCTGTGACAGTCCCCCCCTTAGGTGCTGACCTAAGTAATTTAGCGGATATCATTCAACCTTGTGTTTCTAATCATCATAATAAAAGTTTGTTGTTTCTTGTTACAGATGAGGAAATTTGGGATGCTGTGAGTAATATTGGAGCTCTTAAAGCCTCAGGTCCTGATGGTTTAAGCACGGCCTTTTTTCATGGTTGTTGGGACCAAATTAGGGACTCTGTTTCCTATTTGGTCAAAGATTTTTTTTTCCCAAAATGGTTCCAGCTTAAATTAGGGACTCTGTTTACTAACATCACTTTAGTCCTTAAAATAGATAATCCAGAAACTGTTAGTAACTATAGGCCTACTAGTTTGTGTAATGTTAGTTATAATATAATCACAAAGATCTTCATTAAGAGACTAAAACCTTTATTGGATCTTTGCATCTCTCAAAATCAAGGTGCTTTTGCTCTAGGTAAAGCTATTCAGGATAATATTCTTATTGCTCACAAAATGTTTGTTGGTTTCAATAGTATGAAAGGAAGAACTGGAGTTATAGGTGTCAAGCTGGATTTGGAAAGAGCATATGATTACTTAAACTAGGATTACATTCGGTATGTTCTTCTTAGATTTGGTTTTGATAATCATTGGGTTGAATTAGTTATGGAATGTATTACTTCTCCTTCCTTCTCTATGCTTATAAATGGGCGACCTCATGGTTATTTTTATCCGAAGCAAGGAATTAGACAAGGGGACCCCTTGTCCCCTTATATTTTCATCATTTGTATAGAACCGTTAATTAGACACCTCAATACCCTAACAAATAATCCGAAGTCTCATATTGGTATTTTGTCCTCACCTAGAGGATGATTTAAAATCTCAAATCTAGTGTTTGCTGAAGACTGTCTCCTGTTTGCCAAAGCCACGCCGAGGGGTACGAGGAATGTTCTTCAAATCCTTAATATGTTTTCTAAAGCGACAGGCCAACAAATAAACTTTCATAAGTCGTCCTTGTATTTTTTCAAGAATACCACTTCTCCAACTAGAATTGATATTGTTAATATTTTACATATTCAACATAAAACTACTAATTGTAAGTATCTAGGAATTCATAATATTGTTTTCTGGAATGACCAAGTTAATGGTAATGAGTTACTTAAGAGGGTTGAGCAAAAATTACCTGGTTGGAAAGCAAGCACTCTTTCAAGAGCGGGGAGGCTTACTTTAATTAATTCTAATCTAATGGGTATGCCTAATCATGTTATGTCTTGCTTTAAGTGTCCTGACAAGATTGTCAATAAGCTTAATAAAGAGTGTATGGATTTTTTCTAGGGTAGGGACAAGAAAATCTTTCCAGTGGCTTGGGATTCAATATGTGCTCCTAAGAAAATGGGAGGTTTGGGAGTTAGAAGACTTGATCATTTTAATAATGCTTGTGTCGCTAAGTTGGGTTGGAAGGTAATGACCGAGTAAGATAACTGGTGGGTGAAGTTAGCAAAAAGTAAGTACCTTAGAAGGGAAATTTTTCTAGATAATAAAATTAGACAAAATCATTCTTTTGCTTGGAAAGGTATCTTGAAAAGTAGGGATGTTATTCTTAAGGGTATGAGATGGAGAGTGGATAATGGTAAGGACATTTTGTTCTGGTCCCACAATTGGGTTTTTCCTTACCCGTTGTTCCATCTTTTACCCAATATTGACAACCAAAACATTAATTGGGACTTGAAAGTCAATGAATTTATTAATAATTATTGTTGGGATAGGAGAAAGCTTTCGTAAGTGGTTAGTAATGAAATTGTGAGGAAATTTTCAATATTACAATTCCTTTGCAGGATTCCAAAGATGTGCTAGTTTGGGGTCCAAATACAAATGGTAAGTTCTTTGTTAAATTAGCTACTTGGATCCATAAAGGGATGTTAACTCAATCTACAAAACATAAGTGAATTAATAAGATGTGGAAACTTAATATTCCTCCTAAAGTTAAGATGTTTGCGTGGTTGTTCATTCATGATAGACTTCAAACAAGAAACAGATTAAGTCATATTGTAATTAATAGTGATAAGATGTGTCCTTTTTGTAACTCCGCAGACGAGGACCAAATGCATTTATGTTTTAATTGTGGTGTCACTAATTGATTTGGGACCTTTGTTCAGTTGAGCCGGGCAATTTCACTAATGCTAACTTTGACTAAGCAGTAGACTGGCTAAATTCTTTAAAGCATGTTGATAAGGAAGTTCCTAGTGATTTGAGCTTGTGTTTGCTCCTTCGTTGGCAAATTTGGAATGATTGTAATAATATGGTGTTCAGGAATGTTTTGCCCATCCTGGCAATATCTAAATTATTGGCTATTTCTATGGGTGTGCGATATCTTAAAGCCAATGGTAAAGGTTTGAGCAGAAATATTGATGATACTTCCACAATTGTTAAATGGCATCCGTCAGATAGGAGTTTTGTTAAGTTAAATTTTGATGGTTCTGTGGCTGGGGACAAGGTGGCGGCGGCATTTGTCTTGAGGAATCATAATGGGCAGATTATTGGAGGTGAAGCTTTAAATCTGGATGGTGCCACTATTTCTGAAGTGAAGGCTAAGGCTCTCAGAGAGGGCCTTCTTTTTGCTCAGAGGAAGGGCTATAAAAAGATTATGGTTAAAGGTGACTCTAAATTGGTCATTCAGTCAGTGTTGGACCAGGGTGCGACACCATGGAATCTAGTTCCGATTATTGAAGATGTCAAGTGGATGGCGACCAATTATGATTGCATTCACTAGAAGCATATTTATAGAGAGGCTAACTTTGTGGCGGATGCCTTCGCTCGCAATGGCCTTCTTATTACCGATTGTCATATTTGGAATCATTGTATTCCTTCATTTGCTCTTCATACTCTTCAGTTTGATTATGTACGGAACGGTTGTACTCGTGGGTTTTCCCTTTAATATATTTTCTTGTTTAAAGAAAAAAAAACATTTAGTTACATTAATTCAATATAATACATTTCGGTACATACATTTAGGTTCATTATAATATATCTCGGTACAATCATGTAGGTACAAATATTTCGGTACAAAAAATTCAATTTTATATATTTCGGCACAATCATTTTTGTACACTTATGTATTTATATATTTTTGTATCACAAATTTCTTTTAATATTTTCTCATTTATGTTTATTTATAATTAAAGAACTAAATATGTGCATATTAATAAAATTAAAAATTAATTTGGAGAGATTGAATAAAAATACACATTAAATAACAAAATTAAATATAAATTTTGATAAAAGTACACTTCAAGGAATTAAATTAAATATGTAGTCTAGCACCAGATTTTTTTTAAAAATTTAATCTTTTTCAAGGACTAATGTTCAAAAGCCCCTTTTATTTCTTTTCCGTTTGGGATTTAATATCTTTGATAATTTTGGTAACTAAGATTTTATTTATTTATTTAAATTTGGATGTTTCGCAATTATATTTCTTCTTTGCCAGGTGTGCTTGGCGCTCAAGTTTTCTAAACCCACTAAATATGGATTCTATGTAATATTTTAGGATAATTTAGGTAACATAGATTTTTAATTTATTTAAATTTGGTTGTAATTGTATTTCTTTTCTGTCAAGTATGCTTGGTGCCCAAGTTCTCTAAACCCACTAAATATGGGTTCTTTGTAATAGTTTCATTTGGTTTCTATTCGTGTATCAAGTTCCCTTAATATAAACCTACCTCCAGTTTTTTAGTGTTGCACCGAAGAAGATTGTCAAATTTGTAGGGGTACGCGAAATCGATAAACTTGAGGTTAAAGTGAGATCAGAGTTAATTAATTCAGAATTATCTCCGTTATTAACTCATGTATTGCACGGATGTAATTTTTTCATTGTAGTTAGTGTAGGATTCCCATTATAATTGTGTAGATTTGTTTGTATGCATTATACAGAGGTACACTCGGACACTCCTATTAGACCTAGGACTCTGAATCCAGTCCCTTTTCTATATTAAAATCACTCATGATCTTGATGAGCCATGAACCTTGATTCTTGGAATATCACGAATCCTACCAACGTTCATCCATATCCTTGAAACAAAAGCAATCACATTAAGACTCAGCCAAATCATTCCAACCTGACTCCTTAAAGAGTCCTTCACCTATTAGGATTCAGCCATCCTACGTTGGGCTGGACTTAACGTTTCAAAAACACGACATGGGCCGAAGATCTCTATTATGTGTCAAGCCCACAGTTATAGTGGGCCCACACCCAAAAATATTGGGTCCAAACAATTGTACGTTGATATTTGACATTAAAATTTTAGCTGTCGATATCATAGATTTATAAACTACATGGATAGGTTCCTCAAATTACAAATTTAACTAAAGGTCCTTAACATAGGTTCATTAACAACATAAATCAAATTAAATGAGTTTGAAAAATCATCACAAATACAAAGACGATAGGTTGATTAACATTATAAACTACATAGATAGGTTTGATAAATCATCTAATTAACCTGCAGAAGAGGTTGATTAGTATTAATATTATAAAGTAATAAACCAAATGATAGGTTTGCAAAATTATCACAAATATTGCAATGGAGAACAATTAAGGGTCACTAAACCAGCCAACCAATCATTCTTATTCCAAAAATTGTCTCCCCAAACAGAAATAAAGTCTGCATGATATGGAATTAAGGTAGCAACAAAGTCTGAATGAATTATGAGATGAAAATAAGGGAGACTTTGAATGCGATTCTTAATAACTAATATTTTTTTACTGAAATTTTATTAGTTTTCAAATTTTTATTGAAGTTCTTTGATTTTGTACACCTCAACATGTTAGTAATAATAGATTTCCATGTCAACTTTTTTATTTTCTAAAATAAAGATTGTGCTTTTTCAAGGTAATTAATTTTTCTCATAATTAATTGTCTGAATCAATGTAATCCTAGAAATTCAAAATTCTTATCTTCATCACCTAAATTCAAAGAAAACCAAATTGTAAACAAATAAGATTTGCAATGTACCAATGTAAATAAGAGTATTAAGGAAACAAACGCAAAACAATATTCTACCCATTACCTACAAAATGTGCCCATGTGATTACCTTCCTCCATCATGATTAAATGTACCCATTTGATTACCATCCTCAATCATGATTAAATGTACCCACTGGTTGCAAGCTGTGCTCATATTTTTTTAGAACGTTTTGTTGTTTTCAACTTTTGAGCATGGTTTGTACTAATTTACCAAAACGTTTTCTCTCGTCATTTTTCTGTTGGAAAATGTACCATTACTCAATTCTAATACACAACAGAACAGTGTACCCATATACTCATACAGACAGACCCAGTTGCAAAATCAATATAAAAAATTGCAATATAAATGTACCCATATGACCGAAAAATACAATCACCTCATAAAAAAGCGCATGAAGAAGACAGAAAAATTAACAGAGAATATAAACATGGGTACAATATTTAAATACTATGGATACACACGTATAAATATTAATTTGTGGGTACAAATTCAACCAACAAAAAAAATTGTGCAATTACATACTCTTGGAAAACATTACCCATCATATATGTACTCCTGAAAAAAAAAAATTGTAACAGTTGAGAACGAAAAAGTTATCTTTTTTTGTTGGTAACGAAAAGTTTAGAGGGGGATTGGTTACTCTCACCATTAGGGCATACCTACAACCTCGAGCCGGAATGACTTACGTGTGGCATCTAATTCCCAGCTACTACCGGTAGGAATCTACAAATCACGCACCAACGAGGACTGCTGACAGCAAACTTGACCAAGGCGACATACAAGGTGGGGAACTTACCAACTGATACCCTCGTTGGCATAATTATCCTTCTTTGTCAAACAAAATCAAGGGCATGTACCCATATTACGAGTTCTTGAACCAGACAACAAAAGGCTCCGTCCATATCAAACTGACTAGCCCACAAAAAGGAAAAGAAACAGACAACAAAAGCTAAGTATGCATATACCGTGGATGGAGAGACAGAGAGAAGTGAGCATTTTGGATGAGAGCTTACAAGCATACCGTGGATGGAGAGACAGAGAGAAGTGATCGTTTTGGATGAGAGCTTACAAGCATAGGTGAGGCATGTGATCATGAAGGAAAAAATGACAGCAAGGAAGAGTCTGACTTTCACAAAAGAGAGACATTAGGTTTTAATTGGACTTTCTAGTTTTAACTTAATCATAATTTGTTTTGCCTAAAATGTAAAAAGAGATGAGATCTTAATTCATGGTACGAAAATCCAAAAATTAATATGCATAAATGAGCCAACTATAATAATATATTTGACTGGTTGTTTTTATTTTATTTTATTTTTTTTTTTTTGGAAAATTTATATTTGATTGGTTGTTTAGGTTAACAAAAACTTAAGCAAAATGGTGTAATATTTTAAAAGTGCTGATGTGGACAAAATCAAGAAACTTAGGTCAAAAACTGAAAACAAATAAAACAAATAAAGTTTAAATAAAAAAATGTTGAACAAGGGATAGATTGTAATTTTACCTTGAGATAATAATAAGTCAGCATGGTGGCATATGAGGTAAATATGGTCAAACCTCAAACCCCATTACCAGTCTGCATGGCATGTGTTTCAACCTAATGGTTTGTTGCTGGAACTGGAGAGATTTTTTCAATTTGTCTAGAATACAAGTCTGGTATGGCATATTTGATTATATAAATATAGAATTTTCTTTTTTTTTTTAAATGTTTCTATACTTATATAATGATATATAACGTTGTGCTCGTATTCCAAGCCCACTAAAAATCTACCATGGGGTTGATCATATGAAATGATATGAAACAGAGCCGCATTTCATAGATTATTAAAAGTTGAAAACATCATTTGTTGTGGTCTAACTTTATTACATAAAATTAATCAAAGGCTGAACAACACGCACTGTTTTCAAGCCTTAACACTAAAACCCTACCATGGTTCGATGCTAAATTATAAAAACAAACCATTAACAGAAGCAATTTTCAAGGGTAAAATGAACTATTGGACCAAATAGCATTAATTTGGCACTGATCCGCAGCAAACGGCAGCATATTCATCTCATATCCACCACCAATCCCTGCCATTTGCTGCTGCTGATGATCTTGTGGGACGTTCATCATGTCCATGAAAAACGGCTGCTGCTGCCTTTGAACCGCCATGCCCACATTATTGTTAAGCTCAAAACCCTGCTGCCTCTCCACTCCACGCTCCGGCACAGTTGCAGCAGCTACAGGCAGCGTCGTTGGTTGTAGTTGCACTTGGCTTTTAGAATCCTGTTCATTCAGATTCTTCATCCGGTTGTCGATCTCCTTCAAATTCTGGTCAATCAGCCACCCCAAATCGTTCAAATCAACCATGCTCAAACCGTGGAGCTGGGACTTTCCCATCAGACTCTGGAACATCACTCTCGTCATCTCCTTCTCGCGGTTCTCCTTCCTTTGCTTCTTCAATTGCTCGTTGGCCTTGGCGATCCGCTGCCGCAGGAAACTCTCTTGGTTCACCATTTTTTTGCTCTGCTCCATCTCCGGCAAGGTCTTGAACTGTGCAAGAACCCGCTGGACTCCCAACGGCGATGGCCAGAGCTCCGGCTGGGAGTCATACGGGCTGTAAATAATCGCGCACGCCTGAACATCACAAAGGGTGCTGAGTTCGCTCACCTTCTTCATCAAACCCTTCCTTCTCTTCTTGAACGTGGCCTTTCGCGACGAGTCGTTGCTGATGTAGGTCAGTTTCACTTTCGTTCTAGTCATGGCTCCTGGGAGATGAGACGAAAGCACAGACTGGAGAATAAGGAAGCTTTTGAGGGATGTGATATACCACAAACAGCCTATGCTCTATATATATAGCAAGAACACAGCTACATACTCACCCAGGAGATATGGTTTTGAACGAGAATTTAATGCAGGAGATTTTCTGTTGTACGGTATACATTGGATGCACAATCATCAATCTACTATATCAGACAAGATTTGGTGAGTTATATATATTTGTAGGATAATATCAAATCTCGGGCAGATTTTATTGGCAAAAGAAAATTTGTAATTTGATTCAGAAACTTACTAACGTGAGTTGGTTGTGATTTTTTATTTTATTTTTGTTAATATTCATGGGACTTGTTCTTTATATGGATTGATATTGTCTGTTAATTTTCATACATGCATGCATGCAAGCGCGCCCAAGATAGGGACATCTCTGTATACACTTTTAAGGGAATCCAACCTCAGTCTTGTTTTCGAGTTTTCCTTTTTCCTTTTTTTTTTTTTTTTTTTTTTTGGCCTTTTGTGCAAATTCTTGTTTAGGAGGATAAGATACTTATACTAATAATTCATATACTATATCTTGAGAAATTTCTTACGATATTATCACATTTACTAAAAAAAAACAATGAGACGAAGTCCTAATGTTAATTCTCGTATTTTCATAGTTGTAACAAGCTTTAAATTCGAATATGAGTTCTCGTTGTTTAAATTAAAAAGACTCTCAAACCAGACAAGAGACTTTCCCATAGTTTACCTCCTTCCTTATGCTCACCAATCTCCTCCGACACAACAAAAATGGTTTTCACTCGTATTTTTTTCTTTACATATCCTTATGTATTTCGATGCTAATTGAAGGACAAAACTTTATCCGTGTACAAAAGAACGAACATGAGTATGTTGAAATCATTTCTTAAAAGAGTAATGCTAGAGGGACTAAATTCGTAGACTAAATTTTATAAACTAAATGACATGAAAGTTGATGATTAGATTACTACTTAAACATTAATAAACATACTCATTTCCCATTTATTACAGGTCATTTCCTACAAAAATACATGTGAATCCAAGTCATTACACTCGAAATATCCTGATGATTATCAATTTATCATAAACGAAATACCACAAATTTGAAACTACAAAACAAAAATAAAAATAGGAATCCGAAATAAACCCGAGCCGAGCCCACGCGCCTAACTCGAACCGAGTCGTTCCAGAGCGTCCATGGCGGCTTTCAATCTGGGCTGGACCCTCAGCGCCGCCTCGTAAGCCTTCCTGGCCTCCTCCGTCATCTTCTTCCCCTCGTAGCACTCTCCCAACGTACAAAACGCCTTCACATTCTCCGGACTCAGCTCCACAGCCCGATTCAAATCCTCAATCACCGGGTCAACCTGGGCTTTCCGGTTCATCGACAGCATGATCTCCGCCCTCTTGACGAGCGCATCGCCGCGCTCCTCGTCGGTCAGGCTCTTGCGGCAGAGAGGGGAAAGCGCGACATCGATGGCGTCGAGTGCGGAGGTCTTGTATCCCTGGGCGTCGAGGGCGAGGGATTTGAGGATGTGGGCGGCGGCGTCCTTGGGGACGAGCGCGATGGCCTTTTCGGCCTCGTCGAGGGCCTGCTGGGAGGCGGAGGCGGAGGCGGAGGCGGAGGAGGAGAGGGAGTCGGCGGATCGGGACTCGGCGAGGAGCTGGGCGCCGAGGACGAAGTGGCGCTTGGCCCGGGCGGCGGTTTTGTTACGGAAGCGGTAGCGGAGTTTGGCGAAGAGCTTCTGGGGGATGTTGTTGATGGTGAGGAAGGCGATGACGACGAAGAGGATTAGGCCGGCTTGGAGGAGAATGTCCTTCACGATTCGGGACTTATCGATCGGTGCCGATTCCTCTGTTTGGGAATTGATGTATCGGAGTTGGGATTGAAGGAAATCCATGAGTGGGTGTTTGGGAATTGGGTTTAGGGAGGATTGGTAGATATGGGGAAATTGGGAAGGGAGGGGGGGAAGGGGGAGACCGATGACGGGGTCGACTATTTTGACCTTCTAGGAACTGCGACTTGGCTTTTGGGATATTAATGAAGCCGCCTTCTTATTGGTGTTTGCCTGCCTTACTTGCTTCAACCTTTCCTCCTACCAACAGTAATTTTCAGATTATGTATTTATATCACATTTCTATATTATCTTAGATGATATCTGATATGAACAGCCGTATCATTTAAAAAATTTACAAAATTCAAGAAAATGAATGAGAATGCCTCCTTATATACCATATCATCATTTAATTAACTAGTTTTTCTTAATTATTAGTTTATTAAATAATGAACTAATTTAAAATTTTGATTAATTCAGATGATGTGACTTTCCACATCAAATGTCACCTAAGTTTATATAAAAATATGGTACAAAAACATGGTATGAATAACATTACTCACCTACGAATGACTATTCTTTAAATAACGAGTAATGTTATTCATACTATATTTTTGTACCACATTTTCATACCATCTAAAGTGGTATTTGATATAGACAGATTAAGAAAAATTAATCATATTTTTAAATTTAGTTCATTATTTAATAAACTAATAATTAAGAAAAATTAGTTAATTAAATGATAATCGTGGTATACGAGAAGCCTTTCTCCTTCCTGGGTTTTGCAAATTTTTCAAATGATGTAACTGTTCGCATTAGATGTCACCTAAGATAGTATAAAAATATAGTATGAATAGCATTACCCTTAAATAACTAAAAATTTAACTTTCCCCCTCAATACTCATTTTTTTTAGCCTATAACACATTATATTATATTTATCCGAATAAAAAGCAATGGTTAGAAACTAACTAAGCAACTTATCAAATTAAGTTTGTGTATCAATTTTTTAATTTTTTTGAATTCGTAAAATACCCCCATATAAGCTAGTATGAATATGCCCTGTAATTACGTTTTAATTTACGTGCATTGAATTTGGCAAGGTCTTCTATCCATGAAATTTCAATTTGAATATACCTAAATTAATGTTTAATTTCAACAATATTTATTTTTTAATTTTATGAAAATAATTTAACTACTGTATAATTATAGGAAATAATTTACCTACTATAAAAATAATTTACCTACGGTTTAATTTCTAATTTCTATGAAAATAATGTACCTATTTTTCAATTTTTACAAAGTTAATGTACCTACTTTTATAATTTTTAACAAAATTAATTTACCTACTTCTTTTTTATGGTACTAGTATACATAATATGTGGAAGAGGGTTTTTTTTTTTTTTTTTTTTCCTTAAAAATGAGGACAACTGATGACAAGTTATGGTTTTCTACTCCTTTCGGCTCAAAAAGGCTATGAAGAAATTCACCTTATCTATGGCCACAATTAAGTAGACTTACCAACTCGAAGCATCAAACCCAAGACCTCCTACATTTATTTATTTAGCGAAGAGCCGCAGTCTGCGCCCTTACCACTGAGCTACTTGATGAAAGGTTTGGTAGCATTAAATTAAGTTATATTAAACAAATTAAATGTCCGAAGAAAATGTATAAGAGGTTTGCTAGCATGATTTTGTAAATAAACACAAATTCATGGACATCTTTTATCCAGCATGACAACATATTTAAAATCTGGGTTTTATTCAGAGCTTAAGAGTTCAAGGGCCTAAATGTAAAGAAAATAAATATAAATAACTCTTTAAGTTATTTGATTACCATGTGAGTAATTTGTAGCTCACATTTTACTTTGACAGGATAACCGTCAGTTTCTTTTATTCATATAAACATAGCTAAAAGATGAACCAATAAAAATATGAATAAAAGGAAAGAGGACGGATTAATTTGGATAATAATAATACATCAAAAGCACGCTTTAATAATTTATTAGTAAATCCCTCTTCCTTTCCTTCAGCACAATACTCTTCGTCGGGTACATTGTTAAACCATATGCTATACTGTTGGCACTAGAAACTCAAATTAACGCGGAAGGAAATGTATTTAACTTCGGCATATTTGACGGTCACAGGTTAAGCAAGAAAAGCGTATATATAATTGCCAAGAATCAAAGAAGCTCGGTCAGTCGTAGAAATTCGACTACCGAAGTATAACGGTCTCAGGTCCGGGCAGAAGGGGATGTTCCGCCCACCGGTACCAACTGCAGAGGAGACTTTAGCAACCTCTTTAGCGACTCAACTATGCTAGCAAAAGACGGGCGCTGGGCTGGATCACTGCGAAGAAAATAGACAAACATCACGAACTAAACATGTAAACGAACAAGACTCCACAGGTGCTACTATTTTGACATCCCAAAGATCGTTTTTGTATGTCTACATAAGTACGCAAGGAGATCTAAGGGCCAGTTAGTCACATTCTATCTTCGACACTACGTGTGGAAAAGAGAGTAGTGTCTTGGTTCCCAGCATACACTTCCGATCAGGTTATCCGTTATGTATATTATGACGAGTGGGAAGATATCGGGTAGACTTACTCAGCCCAGCAGGATTCCATAAGCGAAGCCAACACTGGGGGAGTATTGGCTGGGATAATAAGCCTTCTGTTCTGGAAAGCAACGGCTCCAACTACCTGAGAGATTGAACGACGTCATTTACCATTGTTAATAGAAGGGAAAACAAAGAAAATAGAGAATGAATGTGCAGGACAAGGCTGGAAGAAAAGAGATGCTGATCACGACATGTACCTGGGCGGGGCTAAGACCGTTCCAAGGTTGTTCCATGGTTACAAGTTCCCATAGGATCACTCCGAAACTGTAAACATCAGACTTCTCATTTGAGGGCTCTCCGCGAAGGAATTCTGGAGCCATCCACTCAGGCTGAAAATTAAATTGAGTGAGTTACATGTTGATTGATGCACTGCGAACTAAAATTTAAAGTGCAGAAATATTGATGGAAATACCCGACTTTACATGGAGGTACATACAAAAGAGTTCATGGTAACTTACAGCATTCATAACTTATATACTAATCCATCGAAACAACTACAACTAACTTGTGAGACAAAACACCAAACAAACATTTCAAGGTGTACATCTCAATCCTGGTTTGGCACCCGTACTACATTGGGGGGTAAAAGTGCAACTGATATTATGTGAATCTGTGCACGATGACACACTCATGTACATGTAGAGAGAGAGAGGGAGGGAGACTTACTGTTCCAGCAATGGACTTGGATGATATGAAAGTGTTCGCCTTAAATCTGGACAACCCAAAATCGCATACCTAGGAATAAATGAAACAAATTAAGTCCACAAACACCCAACCGGAGAACTCAAAACACAATGGCAACCTCTTTCTTTATCTAAATATACCTTCGCTGTCCAATTTTTATCAACCAACAAATTTGGAGACTTAAGATCCCAATGGACAATAGGAGGGTTAAGACAATGGAGGTAATTGATACCCTTGGCCTGCAGGGAAGATGATGTATAGAGTTAACTAACAGAAAACGTAGTTGCCATGTAAGAAGGAAAATGATGATGCTGAATTGCACAAACCACATCTAGTGCCATTCGCAACCGCCTCCTCTGATCTAGAAGTTCCCCGGAAGCTGGCCTGTGAATGAGGCGATAAAGACTACCCCTGCTCCACGAATACCAGGATACCAATGGGTTCAGACATAAGAAGGGCTCCAGTATTTGTACACATTTAATTAACTGTAAATAAATAAAATTGGAAAGAAAAAAAATTAGCCGATTACCTTGGTAGATATTCAGTCACTATAGATAGATGAGGACGCTTTGTAACCGCACCCATGAAAAGAACTACGTTTGGATGACGAACACGTTTCATAATTGCAACCTGAATACAACGTGAAGATCAACTTCAGCTAAGAGGCTTCAATGTAAAATGTACATATTTCTGATACGCATAAAAAGGAAACCTACCTCTCGTAAAAAGTCTTTCAATTGATCTTCATGGAAATCCTGAACAGTTAGAACCTTAACAGCAACATCCTGCATTGCACCAAAATTAAACTCAATTAGAAGATGAAAAAAGAAGAAAAAAAGAATTAGGTTCAAGTACAGAAAACTACGATGATATATTGCAAGACAGATGTTCAGCATCCAACTGAAGACATCATGAGAAGAAGGAACAAATTAAGCAGAAAGTTAATTTCTGTTTGATCATCTAAATTGGTAAATTGCTTAAGTTCTTCCTCTGAAACACAAATAGTTACTAGACCTGTCCCGAAGATGGAATGAGAAAAAGAACAGCCACACGGTCCAAACTTTGCAGCCATATGATATTAAGCAATATACCACTCATCAAATTTGTCCTCGTGATCGGACCACACAGATACAGCATATGAAAAGTATGCACGTCATAACCAACCCACTATTTCTCACATACACAAACAGTCGCCGCCCAATCACAAAAAAAAGAAAAAACTTACTGATCCATTCCATTCAGCACGATGCACTGTCCCAAATGAGCCTGGAAAGTAGCAAAGTATGAGATTTCAAGTAGCAGGGAAGAGTAGTGATTGAGCAAATAAAACCAAGTAAATTTGCATCTAGTTAAAAATAGGGGAGGATAAATACCAGCACCAACACGCTCTTTGATATTCAACTCATCCCATGAGATCTCAAGCCAGTCCATTGCGAGAGTCGGTTCAAGATTCAAGTACCTTGGGTTAGTCACAGCAGTAATTCTACCTTGTTTCACAAGTTCACTATGAACGCCCTCTAGATCTGATTGGTTGTACAAAGTTACTTTAGGTTGCTCAACACTGTTTCTTATAACCTGATTTCTTGATACAACAATCTCCTTTCTGTAAGCTTGTTGTACAACATCATTTTCTTCGCTAAGTCTAGCACATTCCTCTAATGATGCCACAGCAGTAGTAGCAGTAACATCAAGAGCTTCCGACGCATCACCCTGAACACAAGGTGGGATGTCACTCTGAACAAGGCAATGCGGAGAGTTTCCTTTCAATTCCAATCGCATCAGAGAAGATTCCAACCCAAATCTAGTTTGATCACCTGGAAGCAAACTGGTTTCCTTGATGATTTGACCTCCCTCCCCACCGTCTGTAAGAGATTGATCTATAAAGATTGAAGAAGCTATCGAGAAAGGATAAAAACGGTACCACATGGATTATGTAAATCATCAAAAGTACAATCAGGTAGCATAATAAACGTTTTCTTCTCCGTATCAATGAACAAAACAAAACAAAAAAAACAAAAATCTAATGGTTGTCAGTTTATAATTAGACAAAAATTATAATCATTGTAGCAATAACGATGCCTCTACCTTGTAGTTCATTCAGATTCCCTTCAATTTCTAGTACTCAAAAATAATTGGAACATGTATTTTCAAGGCTACAAAACATACCTGCATGAAAGGGATCTTCAGGAGGAGCACCCGTGTGCTTTGAGTTTGTGATTTGGCAATATAATTCACTATCCCTGTAAGGTTGTTTGGATTCTTTGAGATGAGAAATTTGAAATGGTGAAGGTATAGAAGAAAGAGTTCCTCCATTAATCGAGGAGTCTGGACCATGAAGGTTTCCTGGTTCCCCAACTAGATCAACCACATATTCCCTGTTAAAAAAAATATATGTATAACCATCATGAAAACCATACGTTAAATTCTGAATTAAACAAACAGTTGGAAACGATAACGTTCTCTTCAACCATGCATGACATGGTACTCAGAATCAAATACATATTTACACCATAAAAACAACGGGGTGTGACAGGGTGGGGTAATGTCAACTTATCTGACAACAATCAAGTTGGTTATGAGCCATGGCTAAATCTTTTCAACACCAAAAGCTAAGAAAACAGTGAGACTGAGAAACGGCAGGGTGTTGACCAAGAATTCAGCAAAGATTTAATGCTGCAGAGTGTATAGATGAAAGAAAAAAGATTGATGCCCTTAGATCAAATGAACATAAACCCTAGAAGTAACATTATGGCTAAATATCCGTTCGGGAAATAGATACTACCAAAACCTAAACAAGGAACTAATTGTCAATATCTACATTTCAGAATGAATTTATATGCTGAATCATGTTTTAAAAAATAGGAAATAATATAAAATCTGCTAGCAACAATACTCGGCAAACAATTAAAGTTTCTAACCTCAAAACCTTCCTGTTATCTTCAATTTTAACAAGACAAGAGGACCGGTGATCTGCCACACAATACTTGCAACCACGAGCTATGCGACAAGGCAAACCTATGTGGTCTGCCAATTTCTGCACGTTGGAAATATAGAATTGAGTTATAAAGAATAAGAAAACAATAATATCTCATATGGACTCGAAAACTCCACCAGTCCACAGCACACAAGCATAAATGAAAACAAATTTTGTATCCATTCATTCCGCTTGAAACGACATAAGCAACCCGGTAGGCTCCGAGATAACATTATAAAAAGATCGAATATTATGATTTGTACACCATATGCTCAAAGAGTAGATAATGAAGCAAGAAATAACTGAATTCTCAATTGTGTTGCCTTATTTGCAAAGCATTTAAATAGGTGTATGTGCAAAAGGATAGTAATAGGCATGGTCTTCCCCTATAAACCCCATAAAAATTACATCGCCAAGAATTGTGTTAGTACACCTCAAAAAGCTACATATACCTTACCGAATGATCAAGGGACGAAAACTCATAGCTCTATATAGTTTAGTTGCATTCTCATGTAAAACGGATGCATCCTGACCACATATTCATATATGTTGAAATATTTGTTGTACAATTTAACATATGAGTCCTAAATTTTACAACTAAGAGTGCCTTCAGAAAACATTAAATAAATAAGATATCAACTAACCGGCCCAATATAAATGAAACTAATTGACAATAGCTTTTAGACAACACTTGTATTTTCTTTTACAGTCATTCAGAACGAAAAGGAGCAGACTATAAACATAAATAGGCAAAAAATGAGGTACAAGTTGTCACCTTGAAAAGAATGGCACGATGCCTGCAAAGCCCCATTGATAGGCTGCCTATGGGGAGCACAATACACTTATGAAAATCGCTCAATCGCTTGCTAACCACCTTCCAACGCATGTGTAGATCTCCTTGCTCCACGGGATAATTACCCCTTCAAGTTTAAGCGACTCAGAAACAATATAATTAACGAACAAAACATTGTTCAAGTTAAAAGTGGGGAAAATTGAAACCCACCCCATATAGATTGCGACAAGCTTGCCAAGTTTCTCCACCAACACTAAAGTACTCTCTGAAGTGCAAGATAGTCGATGTGCTTTATCTTGAAGCTCCTTGAGGCGAAAGTCATCATTTTTATCGACAAGAAGCACCTCCATTGATGTCTCACCAGGTTTAACTTCTTTAAGTGACATCAAGGACGGTATTTTTTTACCTTCCTCCACATCATTGCACATCACCCAAAGATATGGATTCATCCCCAAAATGTTGTAGAAACCATCTGATATCTTGTCATTGTAAGACAAGCAGCCACTGACCTGGAAAATGTATATGAAATTCATAATCACTAAAAATGATCTACAAGGTTAGCAATGTACAAATTCCTTATAGAAGATTGGAATTTAGAAAAATTTCCAATCAAAGTTAATTCCGACCTTCAAGTTCAGAACCAATTCACTAAGATCTTAGTAGTGGCATATATCAAAGACATAGGTAAATAATTTATTGCGCTTTGACAATATAAGTCCCGCAAGTATGCATTTCTCTCTACATACTCGAGTTTATGTACTAATTTTACAAGCGCAGTTGCGCAGCAGAATTGGAAATACTCTATATATTTTTAATTAACTAATTAAGTGATACAAACATCTATTTTCTCTCCCTGGAGCATACAAAGGCTGATTTTGGATTGGACCACAAAATTCTTAGACATATTGGCAATAGAACCATTTTATCAAACAAAAACAAACAACAAAGTTGTATCCCACTAATTAAGTGGGGTTGGCGGTCTGAAAATTGAGCTTAGTTTGCACCAAGTCTTTCGTTAGCTCCAAATAATGTCTATTAATAGCCTTATCCAAGAACAAAAATATACAAATAGGATATCCATCCGCAGTTCATGCAAAATTAACCCACATAGGATAAATAGGGATATATATATATATAGAGAGAGAGAGAGAGAGAGAGAGAGAGAGAGAGAGAGAGAGTAAACGTACCCAGAGCCGATACGACACCGTCTCAGCATCAGTAACCTCAAGTTGAGTAGTAGTCTCGTGCAAGAGCAATGTTTCAGCACCAAGAGTAGCTTGAGAACAAAGCCTCTTGGCCAAAAGAAGCTGCAAATAATAACTTTCCTTAGACGTCTGAGACAACCTCACTTTAGCACTCTCCTGTTCCACCTCCTCTTCCTCCACTTCCAAATGCCTCGTCGTCGCTGACGAGTCCTTAACATCCCCAGAGAAGTTCCCATCCAACGTCGTCGTTCCTGAGAACAAGCTCCCTGCATAGCTACTCCCACTCGAAACCCTCGGCAGGGACACCTGCCGGTCAAAGCTCTGGTCAACACTCCGGTCTTTGAGCATAGCAGTCGTGGTGGACTCCGGCGCCATCTGCGGTGGGCCAGCCTCAGCCACATGATTATCGTGATCATCATCATTATGATGATGACGACGAGGCAGCAACAGCTCGCGATCCTCGTCAACAAGGTGGCACGAAGTGGACAACCTCCCTGTTACCCTAACGTGATGAGGACGGTGGCCAGTACTCGATGGTTTGGATCGAGTACTGGTCCCTTTCTTGTCATGAAGGAACCAGTTGAGAAAGTCGGCCAACTGCGGTGGCTTCCTTTCATCGACGTGGCCCGTGAAGTACTGAACATCGGAAGACAGAGAAGAAGTGGTAGTGGCTGAGGACTTGTACAAGTTGCTGGAGGCGGTTTTGGGCACCTTTTGTTGGTAATCTCTATCTCTGGTCGCAGTTGTGGTGGTGGTGGTAGTGGCAGTGTCGCTGTCTTTGGTTACTTTCTCGTGATCGTGATGATCTTCTTGCAACAGCTGTTTGGACGACGAATCGTACCTTCGATCCGGGAATTGCCTTGGGAAGAAGTAAGTCGTTCTGTGAGGCATTCTTCACGGACCTCCCGACACCCCAACCAAACCAAATAAAACTAATACACCCCAAAAGTCCAGTCACGTACCACCTCACGTGCGCAACCCTGACTTTTCCTTCGTCCACACTTTCCGGCCGGCGTCGTTTCTCAATCTCTCAGAAAACACCGAGAAGCAGAAGAAGGATCACAATATATATAGATAAATATGTGTATATATATTGCTTAAACAACAAATACAAAAACCCTTCTGACCGTACAATTTCTGCAAATCGCTTTGGTTTTCTTAAATTTAGCGCATGCAGCTGATGAAGAAATAGCTAATACTTCTGAATTGAACTGAGCTTTTGCAATTAAAGCTGTGTTTTCTGAATTTTGATGAGAAAGATTTGGAAGAGGAATAGCAATGGTGATTTTATAGAGAGAGAGAGAGAGAGAGAGAGAGAGAGAGAGGATGTTGGAGAGTTTGGTGAGTATTTTGCAGCAAATGAGAAAGCAAGTAGGTGATGATGAAGGGTGGGAAATTGAACAAATAATAACAATGACTTGCGATACTGAGGAGGAAGGCAGACGCTAAAAAGCGCACTTGGGTTGCATGCGCACCTATTCTAATATGTCTCCACGTCAAATTACAAGCCAAGGAAATCGCGACACGCGGGCCTATACGCCAGCGCGTTCACTGCCCACCAAGCGTAAGCTAGCGTGCCGGATCGCGGCTGTAACGTGATTAAATATTACTTGCAGTGTCCGCTGTCCGGAAAGGGGAAGGGGGAAGGGGGATACATTACCTTTGCAAACCTATATTCTAAAATGACGAAATAGCCCTTGTTTTGTTATTATTTTCGGTAATTGTTAATTACATGTCGCATCTTCCATGTTTTGGTTAATTTTAAAAAGGGAGTCGGTGTCCCAATTGTTTTTCATTAAACTGGAGTTTTGAAATAGAATAATTTTATGTATTCTATCTATTTAACTATTTAACTCTTTATTAAATCAGGACCGTCTTTGAGATTTTGGACGTCATGTGCAAAATTTATAAAAGGCACCTTTTTAAGATAATTTTTCAACAAAAAGTAAGACAATATATTGATGCTGGAAAACAATGACTCATTAATCGTAAGTTTACAAATGTCATTAAATAACAAGTAAAAAAGAATTACAAACATAATCGTCACTAAATAGTAAAAAACAATTCAATCTTAAACAACCAAACAAGAAAAATAAAAGTTCACATGCTCTAACTTTGAAGTTTCACTTGAATATATGACATTATTATATAATAAAATTAAAAGAGAAAAAAAATCCTTTTTTAGGGTGTTGTTCTCTAAATATCTCACTCCAAAATTTTTATCTTTAGAAAGAAATATGCATACACTTATAAAGATTGCACAATGAGATTTTAAAGTGCTAATAAAAACAATAATTTTTAATATAAAGCATTATTACATATAAATATTAGATGATAAAAATTTCTAGGGGCCCTCCAAATTTAGGGTTCAGTGTGATTGCACATTTTGCTCCCTCTAATGCCGCCTCTGCATTAAATTAATAATATAGCTGATGCCAACCCATTTATGAATTGTGTAGAAGTCATACTTATACCATTAGAACCAAAATGTGTGATGGATTGTCAGTTTGGAATACGAAGCATTAGTAGAGGAGATGTCGAAACTCCACCATGATGCTTAGTTTTGGTTTAATGTGGTGCAAGTGGCCATATACGATAACTTATAATGTCTTCAATTTCACAAAGAATTACACAGTTAAAATGATGAAAGACATAAATTGATAAGATGTCAAAACTTATGATACAATTTGAAAACATTAAATCTTATAGTTGATTTTGACAATCAATTCAAACCTTTTGCGTTCAAACAAAATTAGCCCTTATATTTTTGATTGGGGATTTTGGGATATGAAGGCATGCGAGGGATAGTTGGGGGGATGACTTTTGGGGAGGTTGTTTTTGGAAGTTAATGCGTTTAGGGCTGGTAATCTTTTTCATCCACTTCCTCACTTGGTACGCGTGACGCCCTTTCACTTTATCATCAACTTTCTTTTGTTTTTTTCCTTAAACAAACGTTTGCTTCGATTAGGGTTTTAAATTATGGTTTCCTAGAGTGTACATTAATTTGCTTATCTTCTTATCTTACAGCTTAAACATGCATCACTAGTTTGGAGTTAGGGATAAGAATTAGTCCTGAACCAACCAACTTGGGATGAGGATCTCTCCAGATCCTTTTTGTGGGGATTTTAAAGATTCTCACATTCTAGTCGTTCATCGTATATCGTATGGTCAGTTTTCGTTAGATACTATTTGTGTTTAATTTTAAATAATAAAATTCAAATTATTACTAACCGTACGATGTACGATGAATGATTAAAATGTGAAAATTTCTAAGATTCCCACAATTTAGTTCCGGATGGGATCCAAATCCACCAATTTGTATATTATTTTGTGTCAGAGCATGAGGATCTGAGGCCTGTTAATTGAATGAGTTTCTTATTTATTTGTTGTATTAATTAATAAAGTTTAAAGTGCTTCATTTGAGCAGGCAATGTGTTTGATATATATGCGTCACGCGGAGCAAGCTGGCTATGCTAAAAAGGTTTGTTGACATCACATGATATGTGAGTCGATGCATTACTATATAAACCTCATATAAGTTGGGTGGTTAACAAAAAAATACAAGAAGATATAATTAACTCACAATTTCTCAATGGAATGAAATCTTATAGTGGCCAAATGAAGGTTGAAATGTCTGTGACTTTTTCTGGTCCACAAAAAGATAGACTGATGTGGTAAAACCACTAGCTGATTTCCTTTTTCAAAATAAAAAATAATAAAAATAAAAATCTTATGCATCTTTCATTTTTTTATACGTTTTTTTTTTTCTTGCTATCATTTAATAAAGTGGGAGAGGATATTTGAGCTTAGGATTTTATTATTATTATTATTATTATTGAGAAGAGAAATCTCATTATATCAAGAGTTCGTACAGACCACATATTCTTTATATAAACTTATTTGTTTATTTAACAATTTTATACTTAAAAGACATACTACTGATTAACTATTCTATGGACTATATATGCAATGTTGAAGCATGTCCTACATCAAAAACTTAATGAAGTTAAATAGCAAAGTAAGACGCAAATTTGAGATGTTTTCTTAAAAGAACTCGGTATAATGTGAAATAAATATCACATATTAATTTAGTTAGATTAGTGAATAGTGAACATGAAAAACAAACTTATTGATAAAATTTAGTTTAACTCGTTTTATATATGTATGTGGATTTACAACCGCACTTTTTTACACAATTTTTGACATACGCTTTTCTGGTAGCCATTTCGTAATATATTTTAACGATCCAAACTCGTCTGTATTTAATTAGAATATCATTCATAGATCATCCTTGCAAAAATTAGACAAATCCAAAATCATTAAGACATTAGTTTGAAGTGAAGAAAGTGAACGAATATGGTTCTGCAAATAAATCCTAAACCTTTAATTCCTCGGTCATATAGTTTCAGATTTGGGCATGATGTTTGAGAAAAGACCTAAACTATAAACGATTTAGATCATTAAAATACATTACGGAATGAGTCTATAAAAAAGTGTGTTGAAAGTTATGTCACGAACCCATCATATATATATATATATATATATATATATATTAATGTCTGTTTTGAAACAAATCCTACAATGACTCCAATGTTTGGGTTAACATATTGTCTCACGTGTCTCGACTATAAAAGCGATAAGTTATCAACTTGTCTATTGTATATCTTTGTATCCATGTTATGTACTTTTGTCTCGTGACGTTTTGTCTTTGTATCCTAATTACACAAACTCCTAAGAAGGGCAGCTAACAAGATAATGTATATATCCTTCATATTGTGATATGTGTCAATACAAATGCAACTTTCACTATAGTCCATAAAGGCATGATTGACATTTCAGTATGACATCTAACAAAGATGGTCTGGTTCAATTAGACTTTAACATTATACATACATTGTAATTGGCATTCTAAAATTTTCATTTTGCATCTTCTATATTTAAAAAGAAAAATGCATGTGTAAAAAGTGCTAAATGAGAATTTTGAAGTGTCAAAAACAGTTTCGCACATTAGAGAACAATAATCCCATATTTATAAAGTAAATATATAAAAGTTTTCATATGGCTTAAGGAATTGAATCACTGGGCCTTCGAAAAATTGTGTTGGCCTTAGTTGAACGGTTGATGACTGAACTTGTGAAAATTGTGTTAGCTCCGACGTAATGAATTAACTAGTTCCTGATGTAAGGATTGATTTCTCTTGTGACACCGTGTGGAGCTACTCGTGAGGGGGCGTTTTGAAGAATAGGATTCATCATTGAGTATATGTAGGGCTGGTTCAGTATGGGATACCGAACCAAAAGTTTTCGAGACAAAATCCCGAACCGAAAATTTTCGAGACAAAATTCTCGGGACCGATCTTGAACCTAAATTTCGGGATTCCCGAAATATTTTCGGAATTTCCCGAAACCAAACCTGCATCAGAATTCAAATCATCTAGATTGATATTAAAATCATCCGAACCTGCATTAAAAATCCAACTTGAAATCAGAGACATAGTGATAGTGAATTAGTGAAGATTTATGGTAGAAAGAGATAGAGTGAAGAGAGAGACCTGTGTCCTCTTCCTAACCCGAGCCCCCAATTCGAAACCCTAACCTTAATTCGAAATCCCAAACACACATAGAATCACTAGAAAGAACCGGAGGTGGGGATGAAGCCATGAGGTGTGGTGGTGGCCAGAGTGGAGACAGTTTGTCGGAGTGAGATTGTTAGACGGTGGGTGGCTGCTAAACTTCAAATCCGAGAAAGAGAAAGAGTCTGAGACTAAGTGAAGGCAGATGAGAAAGGCAAAATGAAATGATCGAGATAGTGAGTAAGATGTCAGCTCGGTTTTGAATTGAGTGGAAGGAAGGGTGCTTTCAGTTTTGAAGTGAGTAGGGGTGGTTTCTAGGTTGCAAAGAGAGATAATACGAGTGAGAAGAGATGGACAATAGGTGAGAGATAAAGGGTTAGGTGGTTTATGGGTTGTAGAGAGAGAGACAATACGAGAGAGATGACTGATGAGACAGAAAATAAGAGGGAGAGAAAGAGACAGAGTTTTGTCTAGAAAACAAGCACCCGTGACCCATCCATCCTACTTTTGTTAGCACCACACCACACTTTAGTGATTGTAATTATATAATAATAATAATCATTACACATTCCTACACCACACACACACACACATATATATGAATGTTATATGAGTAAAGTTCAGTTTAGGAATACCGAATTATTCAAAGTGTGAGACTGAATCCCATATCAAAAAATTCTGAATCGGTTCGGTTTTGATATCAAAATTTTCAGGATTTTTGGTTTGGTATTTTTTCGGTTCGGTTTCGACATGGTTTGAGATTTTCGGTATTTTTTTCCAACCCTAGGTATATGGCAGAATAATATACAATTACTTTATGAGAGTTTTCACCTCAATATCATCAAGACCTTTGGTAATAATTTTTTTTTTATATCAATTGTACATTACCTTGTCATATGCAGGTATTCTCCAATATGATTCACCACCAATACGGTCCGCCACCAAATATGCAAAGATATATTTTAGTTATAACTCAGAGTCAAAAGTGAGACCTCTACTTTTAGAAGATACAAATTTATATTTTACTGTAAATTTAATCTAATCTCTTTAATGCGCAAAAATTAAAAGTTAAAAGTTAAATTTCATATTTTATAAATGCACGAAGAAGATAAAACTTACAAGTTACTCTAATATTCGTCTTTCAAATTTGAGATGGCCTAACGACAAAAATAATAAAAAATATGATGGCATATTGAGAAGTTGGTATACCATGACCAATTGACGGGAATATCATATTTGTTGGACGGTTTATTGGTGGAAAATACAATGCATTATACAGATGCAAAGGTCATTAGGGTTAAATAAACAAATTGGAGAATGTGGTCCTAATCTAAAAGCAACACCAGAATATACAACCATTAGTAGATTGGAGAACAAAAAATTACTTAAATATTACCAAAAGAAACATTAGTTAAAATATGAATAAAATCTAGTAATTATGACTCATTGTTCACCTTCGAGAAAATTTTCAAGTACAGAAAACAGAAGGATAAATGTTAATGAGACTCTTTGCGGGACTCTTTGAAAGCTTATATATCTTTTGCACAATATTTTATAACATTAGTACAAGAATTGATGTTAAACTGTGAAGTGACAGAGAATCTAGCTATGAAGAGTTCCACTTTTGAGAGAGTTATGTGCCAACATTATAAGACATTATGCCAAAAATATAATGTGGTAGCAAATCCATGCAGAGTTTCACTTTTTAGAGAGTACTTAGTATTACTCAAAAATAAGTTATAACAGTGACTTACCACTCATTGTCTCTCTTTTAAAAAATAATAAAAAAAATTTAAAAACCAATTATTTTTTAGGAAAACTAACAAAAAGTCTAAAAAAAAACTTTAGTTTTAATTAAAAATGACAAATACAGGTGTAGTAAATAGTACCAGAAAAAGGTAAAAATGTGATTTTTCGTTAAAAGTGAACAGTACCGGAAGTGTGTAATTTAAAACTCTCTTTCTTTTTCTAATTTTAGATAAAACTCTTTGACTATTAATCTTTGACGTAAGCAAGCTTTCTTCTTTCATCTGTTGAGGTGATGAGTCACTCGACATTTATTTATTTAAATTTGACACATGATTTAATATTTTAGTTGATAAGGTATTATAAATAATATGTCTCACTTCTAAAGTACTATTAATAAAAGGAAATACTAAGGAGATTCTTACAAAAATTGGAATCTTCATACTCTCTACGGCCTTATATTTTTTTTACATAATGTTTATAATATTAGCATGACAATTGACGTTAAATTGTAAAATGATGAATAATCCATTAAGAATCTCACTTTAGGAGAGTTCCCTAACATTTCTCAATAATAAATATATATGTTATCACGTTAGCGTGTTTTTGGATGCACTGAAAACCATTCAATATGATAAAGTCACAACTCACGACGAACCCAAGTGACCAACCAAAGTGGAGTTGATCATATTCTTAGTTTTCAATTGGTGGAATTTATGAGTTAAATAATCCACACTTGCACATGAAATTATTGTCTTTAGGAGACAAAAGATGCCTTGGAGAAACACATTTTTCTACTTAAAGAAATGGGCAGCAGAAAAAATTAGATCTCAAATTCTCCATGACTGCCTTAGTCTTAACCACAAAAGAAGAAAAGCTTGGCATATAATATAAATAAAAATAATTGTAAATAAATAAATAAATAATTAATTAATTAACCTCACTGACTTTCTTGAAATGCAAATTATAATTTAATCTTGTTCCTCTGAACCACTACAATTTCGGTTCCAAAATTGTGGAAAGGTTTGTGATGTGAAAGTTCGTTTGCAAGTTACAAGGTAGGCCTTATTGGTCATTAGCTGATGAGTACACATCCTGTGTATGTGAATAATTTCATTTTTTTTATTTTTTATTAAGGAGTGTGATTAGTTTTTAAAATTTTAAAAAGAGTATGAAAAAATGATGATGAAACAATTTCTCTTAATATTACATAAACTGTTTTGTCCTCCTTATGTAAATATTGTTTATCAAGGGTAAAATAGAAAAAAATAGGGATATGATTGTCATTTTCTCAAAAGATACAAAATTATTATTTTGCCCTCATTATGTAACTATTATGTATCAAAAACGAGGGCAAAATAAAATTTAAAAAAAAAAAAAAGGGGAAAATGTTGACAAGAATGCTTCTCTTAATAGTATAGAAGATGATGCACAATTTTGTGACCAATCAGATTTGTCCAAAATAATAGGAAATCAAATAAACAAATCCAACCATCTAGAAAGGCCACAAGAAATTACATAGCCCAAATAGAAGAGGAACGGCCCGTAATTGAGCCAAACTGGCCCAGCCCGCATTCGAGGAGTAGCTCAGGCCTAAATGTTTTGGCCCAATGAGTAAAATGGGCCCGGCTGACCCTTTCTGAAGTATATAAGGCCCAAGCTCATTTGTGGGTAAGGAATCCATCAATCAATTTATTGCCGAAGTTTTTTTTTTCTTTTTTTCTTTTTTGTTTTCCAAATTTAGAGGATCACTAGTGCTTAATACCCCCGCGTTGCCGCGGGTTTGAAGTTAAGATGTTAAAAATGAAAAAATTTCGGTTACAAAATAGGAACAACAATAGCAACAATGAATTTGGAAAAGCGTTAACTAGAAAAGGTTAAATTTAGATAATATAAAAATACAAATTATAGCTATCCATTATATTGTAGCAGTTATATGTATTTCTGGACCGGAAGGATTACATTCAATTACAAAAAATAGAAATTCCTGGTATAAAGATACAAAAAACATTATAACTGAATTTCTTCTAATAACCACATCTAATATAGTGTGTTCCAGCTTTTGCATACAAAAAAAAAATGAGGAGATGCTGTTGTATGGGGATGCAAAAAAAATTGTTGAGTTTTGGGCAAAAAAAGATATGTACAGGTTTTTAAACATGTTAAACATGATTTAATATAGATAAACAAAACACGGTAAACATTCTTGATCAGAGTAGTGAAAAGTGTCTTCAGCCCTTGTTGTCATTGATAAAACAACCTGAACAAAGAGGAATAGAACATAACATATTTAGATAGGATTTAGTATCACATTTAAATGGTAATGGAGGAAAAGATAAAACAACTTGAAAGCATACTAACCTAATCATTGTTTCCAGTGCTGCTGTGTGGCTTTGCCTGTTTAGGAGGTGATTTTTTTTTGTTTTTAATAACTTGATCGGTACCTCATCACATTCTCTTGGATCAACTTCTGAAATTTCTTCAGATTCACTGAGTTGAATGATTATGCAACATTAATATAGTTTTTCACATAAAGAAGAAAAGATGATTTTTTTTTAATAATTATTGAAAATGTTTAATATGTAAATTTTAAGAAAGTTGAAGTGAACACATGGAAAATTTTTAAAACATGATGTAAAAATATAAACATCATATTTGAGAATAGTATGAAATTAGATATCAAACCTTTGTTCACCAGGAATGAAAAGCGCGCTTCTCACAAATTCTCTTTTTCGTTTACAAGATTGATCACTTAGTTCAGGTGTTGAGAACGATTCAAAAACAAAAGAAAAGGACTGGCAAGAGCCGGAGAAGCAAACAAAGGCAACGAAGAAAGCAAACGACTGCCAAAAGCGGGAGAAGCAAGGAAAAACAACAAAGAAAAATTCAAAAGAAAACAGAAGAAAGAAGAACAAAGGTAGAGATATTACCTTGTGGTGATGACTGACACGTGGGCGGGTATAAATTTTATTGTTTGTTGTGCCACAAATCATGTGGCCCAGTTTTAATCATATTTTTTTAATATTTTTTTTTCTTCCCATCAGATATACATGGGTTTAAAAAGTTAAGAAGGTATAAAATTTTATTATTTGTTATCACAGAAAAATTTAAAAAAAATGTACAATGATAAATTATACATATACTAAAACTCAGTTAGGTAGCACAATAAAGAACAAAGAAAAGTCACTTATTATGAATCACTTGCTTTGCTTATGTTTGAGCAGCTCCGGGAATCGATGGTTTTCATATCATGCAAATTCGTACTCTTAACTTCACTAGCTTTATATACGACTGTAATTTATCAATAGGAGTTGGAGCTATATTTTTCATTTACCTTGGTCAAACAAAGTATAAATTTTTTTAATTTCTCTTTTGTTCTTTATTTATTATTTCCTATTTTCTGTACTCTAATTTAAACATCAAATTCATCCAAAAACATAATTTTTTAATAATTATTTCCTATTTTCTGTGCTCTAAATTAAACACCAAATTTACCCAAGAACATAAAATAAGCAAAAATAAGTGGAAAAAAAAAAAGAAAAGAAAAGAAGAACAACATACCTGAAGTAGAACCAGCGTGAAAATGGCAACACAACACCTGGGAAAAATGAACAACACCGTTTCTTGAAAATACAAAACAGAACCAAATCATGCACCCATAATAACAATGACGACACAAACGAAAAAAAGACGAAGCACCATTTGCTAAAACACGAAAGAAAGAAGCAGAAAAAGCAAAGGAAAAATTGAGGAAAGAACGAGATAAAAATGAAAGATAAAGGGAGAAACCCTCTCAGCAGAAAATCCCCTGATATCAACACGTGGAAGACAAAAAGCAAAGCAAAACCAAAAAATAAAATAACCAAAGGCAAGGTGGAAGATAGCAGGGCTTCTCACAATTTTTAATATTTGGTTTCCATGTATTCAAAATTTTTTATAATTTTTTATTGTGTTATGTGCCACAAACCTGGATTAACTCATTTTTTTAAATATTTGTTGTCATTTTTTTTATTATTATTTTATCTTTCTTTGTGCCCACACTCTGCAGGAGACTCTGGATTCAAATGTTTTTATAATATTTTATTGTGTTCTGTGCCATAAACCGTGTTCCGTGCCACCTACTGCAAGAAACTCGGCGTGGAAGGCAAAAAGCCGAGCAAAATCAAAAAATAAAATAATCAAAAGGCAAAGCAATGGGGACAGGTGGGTTTCTCACAATTTTTAATAATTATTTTGTCCATGCATTCAATGTTTTTATAATTTTTTATTGTGTTGTGCGCCACAAACCATGTGGCCTGATTTAAGTCATATTTTTTAAATAATTTTTTGTCAGTTTTTTAATTAATTATTTTATCTTTATTTGTGCCACAACTCAACGATCATAGACACGCAATCTCGGAGGACAAAGGATGATCAACATGTGGCAATCATGGGTAATACATGTATTTTATTGTGTGAAGCAGGCAACAGAACGGTAATTGACCGAAAAATCAAGGGCATTTCTGCCCTTTTACTATTGCTAAATGATAGGATTAAAAGCACACCACAAAGTAGCACACAAATGTCATATTGATTTTCCTTATTAACACTAAGATTTGTCAATTGTAGCATATAAAAATAAGGATCTTTCCCGCAGAATATTGTTTTATCTAACTACTTAAAATGTCACAAAAACTGGGCTGCTGTCACTATTGACCAGCCACCGAAAAATAATTATTAGACCGACTTACACTTATCTAAAGTCTACGAAATTTTATATGTAGATACTAGACATATAGAGCTACACTCACAGAAATTTTTGGGATTTTTGGAGTTGATTTGATATTTAAATTAAACCGAACAAAAACAAGACAGAGACAGATTTTTAAATAGTTCACAAATTAAGAAAAATGAGTTAGGGGAATTGCTATCCACCACCAAATAATCATGCAAACATGTTATGTTTCATTCAAATTCCTTTCATTTTCGAATGAAGATGCTCAAGTTGGCTCAATGTTAGAACCCAATCTATTACTCTTTCTTATGTAGTATGTTAAGAAAATAGCGTTTTCAACTTAACTTAGTCCCTAACATGCAATCTAGAAGGGTGCGTTCATAGATTTAACAAGTAGAAATCATTAAGGACGAAAAGAGTTTGATTCATCACAAGGCATCGTAAGTACTGGCGTTGTCTTACTTATCCTAGAAATTGGTTCGCATGTTAATCGCAATTAACAAGTACTACTCTAGAACATATGAAGGTCCTCATTCGACAAGGGCAGGTACACACATATTCATAGCATTAGAATCCTAGATATGCTTACTAAGTATGCATCCATAGAAAACACATTAAAAATTCATCAATGAGACAAGTACTGAACCAATTTTCATCCATTCGTAAAAGTAATTCAAACGAAATGTCATAACAAACTTGCAATCATATTAGGGGCTTCAAAACAGCCCCTAACTACTAAAAATTAGTTACACATAATTCTCAAATTAAACCAAAAGAAAGACATGAGTTTGAGAAGATAAAACTGAGAGAAGAGAATGCCAAGATTTCCTCCTTTCTTTCCTTCCTTTCCCAACGCAGCAGCCTTGCCTTTTCCCCTTGCTTTGCTTCTTTTTTTTCTCTCTTTTTTTCACACTTTTTCTCCCTTTTTGTTGCTGCAACTTGTAGGTCTTTTCTTCTTTTCTGCTGCCACAGTTTTTTCTCTATAACTCACCCCTCTAACAACCATTTAGTGATGACAATAAGTGGGAGGAAATGCTAAAACAATTGTAACTCTTTGCGCAACCTTTATGTCCATTACTCTCACTTAATTTTTCATTTCCTCTGATATTTGAATAGGTGTTAGCTGGCTTGTTCTTGGCTGCATCAGTTTTGGCTGTTAGTTTTATGGGATTTATTGCTTTCAATGCTTTCTTGTCAGTTACAAACTGCTCAGCCTCCTAGAAACCTTTCAGTGTTAGAACGACCATAACTTTTTCTAAAAAAATGATATTAACAATCCGCGAAATGCTCCAGAAAATAGACATCTGTAGCTTTCCAAGCATATAAGGCTCATTCTCTAATTCATTATGAGCTGTCCGCAACTTACTTCCAAAGTCAGCTGACCTGCACAGGCAGTTTTGACGAATTTATTACTTAAAATTCCACTTGTGTTATTTTTCTTTTATTTACTTGACAAATCCTACAAAACACAAAAACAAAGTAAATAACTCAAAAATATAAGGAACTAACTAAGAAAAGACAAGTGAATTTGATATAAAATATATATAAATATAAGCTTATCACTAAATAGTGCTAAAACTCAACTGAGTTTTAGTATATATAATGTAAATTATCAATTATGCAACTTACAGGTGGAATGTGCACTGATAACTTCAATCAATGAAGATGGTGATATGCTTACTGCAAAAATAATAGATATGTTTCACATAAATTGACATTGCAAAGAAGTGCTCCAATCACGTTATTGAGAAACATTGATCCAAAATTGAGATTGTGTAATCGTACAAATTATTGTGTCCTGGTTGTCACCAAAACCTTATTGATGTTGAAATCCAAATTGGAGCGATATCTGTGGCTACTCATAGCTCTTTCTTGTCGACTTCTAAGTTCCCTGTGCCAAAGAGAGATTTCATGACCACCATCCATTATCAATCACATTCCACATCCCACTTAAAACTTTTAGATTCCTCGAGTAGACTCCTCTATAAAAGCATTCCAGCTTCAGAGGTGAGTGAGCCATGTCAGGAAAGAGTTTTACTGTTGTGATGGGGCCAGATCCTATTCGAAGCATTCAGATGGTCCAGTCGGCATTGGAGAATGCAAAGAAGGTTGTTAACGGTCCCGGAGCGATGGTTAGGCCAAGGCCAAGAGAACCCTTCAGATACCCAATACACATGAAATAGAATGTTTTTACCAAGGATCCATTAAAGACTCCCAATAGTGCCAAATGCTTATTTGCAATAGTTTCCAATCAAGTTTTTCTCTCACCATAAAAAAATATCTCATGTAAAGATTTACTTGTGTTCAGAGTTTAGTGATCAATTATGCGTTGGTCTATCTTATGGGGTCTCAAAGTCAAAGCACAAAGATTTTGTGTTTATGTCATGATCTTTAATTGTGTAGGTTAGTAGTTTCTACCTAGTCATTTTCATTCTTACTTGATGTATTACACACTTGCTCCTCCACACTCAAGATGCCTTTGTTAATCATAGTCGCTTATAAATTTTTAATTACGTGCCTAGACGTGATTTACAAGTTTTTAGTTTATTTTTGGTATCTTTATTTACAAATATACCTTTGCTATATGCAAGGGTTAAAAACCCTTTCTTGCATGCATAAGCACTTGCAGAGAAGCCAATGTGTTATAATACATGTGAATAATAAGGCCTCTTTGGTAAAGTTCAGTATAGGTTTCACCGAAGAGTAACGACAACGTCTCAATGGTCGTAAAAAAGAAAAACCCGGTAAAATCTGTTACATTTGCCGCATTTTCGACTGTTAGATAAAATTCACATCACCCGCTTTGATCTTCAACCACTACAGTAACAGGGGCAATCTTGAAATTTAACGAGTGTTTGGGGGTTCGTATTTTCCTTCTTCTTTCTTTCCGCATCCCGCTAACGCATTTTCTGTCGTGGATTCTACACTGACGCCATTGAAGAAGAGATAGAGCTCCCAAGAATTTCAGACTCAGATCTCCAATCGCAAACCTTATCCACACCGTGCTTTTGGGCCCCACGATCCGATCAGGTTCTCATCGTTTATTGTCTGAAATTCATGAAATTGATCAAAGAATTCAACCATTGAGTTCGAGTGTACGTCGTTGATCAATTAATTATTTCTCTATTTTTCGTTGATTTTTTCCTCAGAGTTATCAACCTTCATCCGCATTTAGTTTTATCAGACATTTCAATGTTTTGCTAAATAATGTGGTTTTTTATTTTTTATTTTTTGTTTATTAGCAGCTTATTTGATGTAAATTTATGCTTTTTGTGCATGGGAGTGTTAGTTTATTGATGTGATAGCTTGACGGAAACTCGGATAGCGTTTCGGTTTGTTTGCCAAGAAGTTGAGGGAAAGGAATGGAAAATGAGTTGGAGGTTTTAGAATATTTTTGTTAATATGTACTATAGGAAGTTTAACAGACAAATTCAACTCTAACCAGTGTATTTGTTGTGTATAAACTAACCGAGATGCTCTTATTATTAATTTTTCGTGGAACCAAATTTCTAGTCCTTTTTGACTGGTTTCAGAATTTCGTGGATTAGGCAGTAATTTAGTATGATTTTTAGTGTATGGGAATTTTTTTTAACTTAGTGGTGTTTTATGTAACATTTAATAGAAGGCAAGCACATTGAGGGTGATGGGCTGGAGTCACCATTTGCATCCTGACTATTGGATTATGAAGTGTTGACTTATATGAAAAACTTGGCTGTGGGGAAGCATGAATATTGTCAAGGGTGTTGCTGACCTTATTCGAAGGACTTCCGGTGGCCACGATGGAGATTCTTCTTCAGGGACCCAAGCTCAGAAGTTCTCTCCTCCTGGCTTGAAGATCCGCTTTAGGTACTTATGATTCACTGTTACACTACTTTTTGTTTTACTCTGGCATGTTAGTTATTGTAAATTGTGATTTTGTGTTTACTCATATGGGGATGCTATGTTAGATTGAATACAGTCAAGTTAAATTATTGTAATGAAAGGACTGGTATGTTTAATAATCATTGCATATTTTCAGGGATATATGGAACGATCTTAGTTAATTTTAGCTAGTTCAGTGTCTGGGTCTTTGGAAGAAAATGATAAAATGGTTGAAGTATTTTATTCTCCTCCCTCTCCAGAAAAATTGAACCTAAAGCTAGTCTCAAGGCCTTTAGGGATGTTTCATTTTGTATAATTTAACGAGATGGGGGAACTGCTCTAGGGTACCTTTTAGAGTTTTGTGTTACGATGTCATAGATGAAATTTGGGTCTGCTTTTTATGAGAGTCATGTCAAATTGTTGGTGGACCTCTTGTTTCACCGAGTGTGTGCACTGTGTTTAATGATTTTTATTGGCAAAATTTTTTTCCCATAAAAAAGTATCCTCTGGGCCTCCACTCAATTGGTAAACGGGGCACAGCTGAGATAGGTATTAGGTATGTGTCACAGTATTGTAAAAAAATATAGTGCCCATTTGAGGGCTAAAGCTGGGAATTGAACATTTGAAGAAATGTGATTATCACACTAGTATATGGAGATTGAATTCTTTAGGGTTTTTGGTGTGGAAGAGGTGGATAATTTGTCAGAGAGAGTCCAATCTTCGGCTACTCTAAGGGCTCTGATATGTCCAGAATTTAGGGCTGTTTCTTTTTTGTAATACTGTCTGATTGAAGAGCTGTAGTGTTTTAGAGTATTGTTGTAATAATCTGTTGTTTTTGTGTAGTGTTATGGTGGCTTTTTTTATATTCTTTAGAGAGTGCTTGTCAGGTTTGGGCTATCGAACACCTTGTACTCTTTCCTTTCCTCAATTAAAGGTTTTTACTTATTAAATAAATCTATTTGGAAGAGGAGATTAATAGTAGAAAGCCTTCAATAGGATTTTACTGCCTTCTGGTCATCCTTGGCACCTCCTCTTTCATGGTAATGCATGACGCAGGGGCTATGTATGGAGACATAGGACAAGTTGTCCTCTTGCATATCAGACCCGACTAGCAATATCTACAATCACTTCTTTATCAAATATATATATATATAAAATTTTGTGCAGGGAAACTATGCACGGCAAGATAGGATCTAAACAATTATCATTACATAAGAAGAGGAACACAAGCCCTTAAAAATTTATTTCCAAAGACTTTGGAACAATATTCTCTATAGAATACAAGAATCCCAGTTGGACTCTGTAGTCTCTGCACAATCCTGATGGCTAAATTCCACAAGGATAATGCTCAAGAGGGAATGTCCATACTTAACAACACAATATTTTCTTTCACCAAATTCTCTAAAGCCTACCCATGACCATCCTTTGGTTTATGCATTGAGCACATCTAACCTAACGGTCAATTTCCCCTCTCCATTCCTCTCCCAAAAGTAATTTGTTGTCGATTCCAAAGTTTTAGCTACTTTATTCCACAATGGACAGAAGATAAGTGGGAACGGTATTCAAGATTCAGGAGTCAGTGAGCCAGTCAGGGTAAGTGCAACGTTGTCTCCTCACCCCATCTAATTTTATCCTCACCGAGTCAACAATGGGGTCCAGGAAGATAAAGCACACAGACTGCCCCTAAAGAAAGTCCCAAAGAACTCAAAGGCCACGCTCCTGGTCCTGACCGACATCCCAAATACTAGCTATGGACGCTAATATCTCTACATTAGTACCCACCAACACACTCTTAGACATGTTAGTTTCAGCCCCAACTTTAAGGCCAACTATATGAGTAAATTCTTGTAAGCATTTGCAGTTCAACCATAGCGACATTACAGAGTGTGGGCAAGTGTTGTAACTGCAAACGGGGGAATGCAAGACTTGTTAATTTTATGATGCCTAATTTGGTTAGCCTTTTGTGGTCCTTTTATTCCATTTTCTTCTGCTGTTAGTAATTTCTTTGTTACACTATCTACGTGGGCATTAATGTGCAGAATTATTAACTATCCTTTTTATAAGAGAATTTATTAACCTTTTAGGATGGGTGTTTTGATGATTTGGCCCTTTATTTTGCAGTGAAGTTGGAGATGAGGCAGTCCTAAACATACTTTGGGATCGATATGAAAAAGCTGTTGATAAGGTATGCTTGGAAGTTTATTAATTTCTCAAATTCTTTCTCCAAAGATTCTTCATTGTTCTTCACGGAGGCTACTTGTAAACTTTTTCTTTCTGATGTAATAAAATGAACTGTGCCAAAAACAAGGGTTGTGCGTTGACAATTACATTTTGTCGAGCTATTTATAAACTTTTCCTCATGCACTATGTTCAAGATTGGCTAGGGATTTTCTGTCTTGCCAAAAACAAAAGAGGGACTTACTGGTTCTTAGAGGAGCTATCCTCATTTTCTTGTCCAGCCATGTTAGTTTCTCTAACAATGACAAAACATATATTATATGCTCAGAAAAAAGACTTATAACCTAACCTTCATGAAATTAGATATCCTTCAGGGAATTTAATTTACAGGATTTGAGAATAGATACTGTGGAATTGTTTTCTATCTTTGGACATAACAGGTTAGGAAGAATACATCAACTTTACAAATGAATTGATAGCAGAGAATGACATAATAGCTTATCTTGTTCCTTGTGCGCTCTAGTTGATTTATGTTTTAACTTTGTGATATTATGTTTACACAATATACAGGTGGAAAAGAGGAGGCTGTTTCATGTTTTTCTTAAGCAGTTTCTGGTTGTATTCAAGAATTGGGAACCAGTAAATACAGGCCAAATGTCAGAGGCTTCTTCAACTACCATTCAATATACAGAATATTCATCACATTCAGATGATGTAGTTATTGGCTGCTTTGCGGGACATCCTGCAGAAGTCATCTTAGTATTGACTGAAGAGATTACACAATTAACTTCTATGGTTGCTGAGTGTAAGTTGAAATTCATGCTTGCTTTTTAGCAATCGGCAATTTACTTTGGTGTGCTGTATTAAATTTTTTTGCGAAACATATTTTCTTTTATTTTTATGAGATATTTTTGACCATATGCTTGATACCACTATAAGCCAAATGTTAGCAGCCCGATGTTGGAAGTTTTAGTATTTAAATTAATTTATATATTTTACCTTGTATGCGGAGATAAACATTCTCTACTTGAGTTGAGTAAGAATGGGAATTGCCTTTATAGCTTCCAATCTTCTTTCCAGCCAAAATGCAGGCAGTTAGTTATTGTGTTTCTATGTTTTTTTTTATTATTGTTGTTGTGTGAGTTTGTGTTTTGTTAGGATCTTGCAGTTTATCGACTGCCAGGCATACTCATTAACTTACAGAAATTGATCTAAAGGAAGGATCTTGCTTCTTTTCTTTTCTTTTCTTTTTTAAATAATAAGATGAAGAAGTAATGCATTCTTTTGTTGTGTGAGTTTGAGTTTAGTTAGGATCTTGCAGTTTATCATCTGCCAGGCATACTCATTAACTTACAGAACATTCTGTTTTCATATATAACAAAGTTGATTATACTTGTGCTAATCAGCATGGTAACTGCACATTATTCATTGGACTTCATCATTGCCATCTAAATTGTATCTTGTTCCTTCTCTTTTTTCACTTTTGGAAGGCTTTTGGTGAACTCTTTTCAGGATTCTGGTCATGGTACTATACATTGATATTTTAGCGCTTTTTGTTTGGTTAATTAGTTCCTTATGGCCGTTTTGTCCCTCCCATATTATTTAGTTATGATCTTCGTTCCTTCAAATTGGGTTTTCTTGCATGTAATTTATGGTTACTTTGTTTCTTCCATGGTTAATACAGTAAATACCAGTATAGTGCGATTGTCGGCAGACTTCTCTGGCCATTCCGCAACCTTAAATATCATTTCAGAAGGAATGCCACTCCTGGATGCTCTTATGATTGTTACTCGCTCATTACATAATTGCAGAGTTTTTGGATACTACAGTGGGATTCAAAAGCTAACGGCATTAATGAAAGGTATTAGTAGTATTACTCTCCTAGTGTAATTTCTTTTTATGATGAGACATTGTGAACTGGTGTTCAAATAATTTGAATTGTTGCAATTGTTAACTTATTTAAAACCCACACACCCCCGATTGATTGAAGATTTCTTTTGCTGATAAAACTATAGGTTTTTATAATTGTTATTTCAAACCCCAACCCACCTAAATGATTGAAAATAGCCCATTCAAATGACTAAAATTGGATTGGATTTATAATTCGGTTGGTTTTTCATTTGATTGTGCATATATTTTGATTGGTTTAAATGTGTGTGATGCTGTAACATATGTTATTAGGACCCTATCCACCAAATTTGTTGATTTCTTTTTAAGTTTTAATTGATCTTGCAAAACATTGCTAATTTTGCATTGTGTTTTTTGTTATTTTAGGGGCTGTTGTCCAGCTTAAAACAATAAGCGGTGCACTTTCCGCTGATGAAAAGTCATCTAATTCTACTATGGAGAGATTTGGACTCTTGCAACAAATACTTGTATATGTGGTGTCAATAATGTGTAGTTTCATTGATTTCAATTCAAATGTATATGAGAGAGGTCAGTTGTGCAGTAATACTATAGGTTTTGTTTCGAGGGGTTGTGCATCACCAGTTGGCTCTTCTGGTAAGGTTTCTTCCAGTGAAATAAGGTTACGATGGCATCAGAGGGCAGTTGTGTCGGTGATGGAAGCTGGTGGACTTAATTGGTTAGTAGGTAAGGTAGGCAATTTTGTTTTTACTTGTTCTCTTATCTTTTCTTTTGGATAGGAAATTTTTATTTATAACTTATAGTACATCATATCTCGACTTGGTAATACACAGTGAAAACTTGAGCCCTACTCTTAGAAACAATATGCTACAGTCTGGAGTCTGGACATCTTCCATATATGATTTGGTTATTTTGTAAAAAAATTTCATTACTCACTCTTCTTTACATCAACTTTTCCTAGAGAGAATTTAATCTTATCTTGATGACCTGTTTTTTTTCTCTTTCTTCTTGTTAGTGTAAATTTTTTTAATGATTAAATACATCAAAAGTGCTGAGTGTGTGCATGTCCTTGCCATTTGTTGTAAAGATTCTATTTTGTGTGCCTTGTTAATTTCCATAATGTGTCTGTCTGTCTGTCTGTATTTACATTTGTAAACTTCTTGGATGACCAATGACTACTGTATTTATAATCCACAGTTAGACTGAAATAACAAAAACTTGTTATTTGTCACAGTTCCATCACTTCCACAAGATTGTTTTCTCGTTTTCATTTGTGTATGGATGTTATACCTTCACTGTGTAGTTGGTCTTAGTTCCATTATTTTTATTTTTGAGAAGAATCTTAGTTCCATTATTTTGGAGAGATTATTTTCATTTGGTGATCTGTACATGACACTTAGTGCTCCACATGCGTGTATCCCAAATGTCTGTCTTTATTTTTTTTTATACTTGAGTATGTCTGTGCCATTTATTTCATTTCTTTTCTGGCAGCCTCTTTTTCCCTTTTTTGTTAAATTACCTTTCTCTTCTTTCTGTAGCTTGTGATAGAATTAAAAATTGTTCGAGTTAATTCAACATGCTTTTGGAAAATCTCATAATGTTGAGAAAAGCCAAAAAAAAAACGAAAAGAAATAATGTTATTCACAGCAATTGGATTTTCGTTGATTTTTTTTTCAATGGTTGTATGAATTCCTATGTTGTCCTTAGCATGCGCTCTTGGTATTGTTTCGTTTTCATAGGGTTCAGTGCACATAATAGATGAGGACATCCTACACTATCCCATGCCAGTCCCTGTTATCTTAAGATCCTGCTATTTTCTTCCCCTACCCTTCATTTTTAACTTTTGGATATATTTGAGTTCTATGAAGACCCCAAATTCTTTTTGGTATCTGTATGAAATCCTTAGTGCCTTTTGTAAACCCTGTACTCTCTTTGCACCTACATTTTCATTGATTGAGATTGTTCTTGTCCCAGAGCTGCTGCGTGTAAGCAGAAGGTTGAGCATGAAAGAACAGTGGACGGATACCTCACTTCTGTATTTGTCTTTAAGAATTCTTCATACGACATTAGCACAGAATCCTCGTGGTCAAAATCATTTTAAAAGCATTGGAGGACTTGAAGTTCTGTTGGATGGTCTTGGAATACCGTCAAGTAATGTGCTAATACTGAAAAGTTCTGCTTCTGCCATTGAGAAAAGGTAATACCAACTCCTTGTGTATGACTTGCATCCTGAGGTTCATTTATCTTGTGCAATCATATATGCAAAATTTTCTTAAAATGCTAATGAATGGGTGAGTATCATTTCATTTTATTTACGGCTTTCTTAAGTTTGCGGGGGATGTAGATTAAAATTAAAAATTTCTATGAAATGATTTCTATATCTGTTTGATCTCCTTCAACTTCAAGATAGAGATTATGCAGGTCAAGGTGTGCTTTTGTTTGTTTTTGGGTCATCTTAAAACCTAAGTATCTTTAGTTGGTGTCTGGGTTATGGGAATGTGGCTCTGCCAGATCAAGAGTATGTATTAGTTGACTACTAGAATTTGCTTGAGATTTTATCTCTTAACTCTTTCTGGTTAAGTCTTCTAGCATGTACAATTAAAATATAGTATTTTCTCACTGAACAGCTTATCGACGTCATAATAAAATCTCCGGTAAAGGGAGGAATCTGTGTAATATATCTGCGTATATGTTTTCGTTTCGTATTTTTAAGATGTACTTTAATCAATAAAGTAAGATTTTGCTGATTTGAATTGATTTACTATGTGAAGTTGTGAACTTCTAGCAGTTTTTCTGACATGAGTCTTTGTGTTGTACACTCCATCATAAGCTCTGATATATGCTCACTATTTTTTGCAGATATGAGAATCCCTTGCTAAAAAATTTCCAGCTCCATGTTCTCTCTCTGGAAGTTCTGAAAGAGGCTGTGTATCCTTTGTTGGTTAACTTGTGAACTTTTGTACTTTTGTTTAACAAGGAATTTGATGTTGTGATTTCTTTTCTCCCTATAAATGAAAGTTGTCTTACTGTGTACCGTATGTGTTTATTGGGAATTTATACTTATACCCATTGAATTTCATGGAGACCTTCAATGCATATTTGTTGCATGTATGCATATATAGTTGAATTGAATGGGTACAAGCATAAATCCAATAAACACATCAGGGAAGTACTGTTCCTATTCCATCATTTCCTGTTTGGTGCAACAAAGATCTGCTGTAGCTTTGCCTTTTCACTATTCCTTCTTCTGTTTATCAAATAGTAGATGCGACCGTATCTGTTCTGCAAATTTGCAATTGTATCCTCGGTTAACTGGAAAGAACACTATTGATTCCCTTGACAAGTATGCAGCTTTGGGAATATCAGCAACTTGCAATTTCTTTGTGAAAACGGGAGGGTTCAAAAATTCGCAAATAGCTTTTGTTCGCCTGCTTTCTTGTTTCAAGAGTACAAACAGCAGACCAAGAATATTCCTGGTCAGCCTGATTTCCAAACGCCGATGATTGACTTTGGAAGTGAGAATACTGTGGAAAACCATATAACAGAGACTTCTGTTGCACTGCCTGCCAATGATTATTTCTCTCAACTTTGGAGTGATTATGCTGTTAAGCTGAGCAGAGTATTTTGTTCTTTTCTCCCTGCTTCAGAAGATATTAAATCTCATGATCTCGAAACATCCACTGGCCGAGCTGCTGTGGCAGTCTCTTCATTGTACGGTGAACTTTCGATCAAATGGATTGTGAGGGTTCTTCTTACAGTGTTCCCCTGCATTAAGGCCTGTTCAAATCAAAACGAACTGCCAAGCCAATTAAGGTGAATTTATTGTGGAAGTGTTGTGCCAAGCCACTTCCAATTATTTATTAGGTGTTGTTACTTCTGTCTTAATGTACTTGTTCAATTTCTCTCCCTTTCTTATGAATCTTACTCTTTGCCTTTTGCATTATCTGTAGGGTCTTTGTCAATACTCTGCAGCATTGCGTTTTAAATGCATTTAGGAAGGTTCTTGTTTCATCTCCAGTGTCACTCAAAGTATTTCGGGAAGAGGGAATCTGGGAACTCATATTTTCCGAGAATTTTTTCTATTTTGGACCAGCATCTGATGACCTTTCCGGAGAGTGTTGCACTTATTATGAGTCCCCAAGGAACCTTGAACTACTTTCTGCTTCTAGTGGCATCAACAGTCAAGCAAAAGTTTGTGGGATTGAAATTCTCCAAATGGAAGTGATTTCATTTGTGGAGTTTGCTGCAACTTCTAGTGGAAGTGCTCATAACTTGGTTGGTTTTTCTCTGACATTTACTCTTCACCAAACTCACAAACTTTTGTTTTATGTATCTGACTATCTGGTCAGCTTAAACATTACATATAAGTACTGCTGATTTATTGTGCTTAGGAAAATAACATATTGTTTAAAGTGAGGGTTTGATATGGGTGTGAGGTGTTGTGAGGGCTGACAAAGGTGTTCAGGAATGCCTTCTTGTTTTGGTATTGCTGTTGTTAAGCTGTTAGGTGACAAACATTAGGGACAATAGAGGCCCTGAGAAATACCTTTCCCAGAGTTTCAGCCTATGCATCTCTGCAAACACGAAACATATGTGCAAGGGGAAAACAACTTGTCAATGTCCTCGGAGTAGTTGTAGTACTGGGCAGCGCTGTGGGCTTCTGTTTCTCCTATTTTAAGAATATACATCTGTCGACCATTTAACTAGATTGGAAGGCTGCAGTATCTTGATCAATCTTAATTCTTTTATAAATGCAGCCTTATGTAGTTTTTGTTTTGTTTTGTTTCTGTTCATGGTGGATTACTTGTCCCCTTAGATGTACAGCTGTGCTAATTGACTTTTTATTTGTTATGTTTATGTATTAGTATTTTTTTTGGTCAAATATATTAGTATTAATTTTATCAAGTAACTACCCACGAAGTGGGTGCTTTGTTTGTAATCTTCAAAATGATGTAGTTTACCATTTTACCCTTATTAGTTAAATTGTTTTGTTTTGAAATTCTTAATTAGGGAGGGGCATTTCTTGCCATTTTGAATGCCACACCTTTTTTGCCTTCTCACTTTATTTATATAGATATAGATTAAGTCTTGTATTTTGATGACAAAAAAAATTGTAGCTTCGAATCAACACCTGCTTCATAATTTCTGCATCTTTCCTGACTTCTTGCCTCTTTTTTGTATGGCAGCCTGAATTATCTGCTTTATTAGATGCCCTTGAACACTCTGCTTGCAGTCCTGAAGTTGCTAGTGTTCTTGCCAAGAGTCTGCGTCGCGTGTTACAGCTTTCATCTGAGAAAACTGTTGCTTCTTTTAAGGCAGTTAATGCATTTCCTCGTGTGCTTAAAGTTGCTTGCATTCAAGCCCAAGAATCAAGAAGGGTTGGAAATACAAGCCCTAATGTTCATGAAGCGGTGCCTAGTCATCGGGGATCCAAATCACATCAGACAACGCAAAGATGGCTTAAATGCATGGAGACATCCATGGAGCTCTATATGGAATTTTTCTCAACAGCAGAAGATGCTAGAAGTTTGGTTCTGCGTAGCGTCGAATGTATTGGTTATTTATTTGATTTATTCTGGGAAGAAGGTTTGAGGGATAAGGTGCTTAGGCATATATTTGAGCTGATGAAGGTATTACTTAAGATCTTGTTTTCATTTGATATATATGTCTTGGCTGTTAGTGCTTATAAGATGATTAACTTTTAATTCTGTTTTGAATTTTATATATTACTTTTAGACTGTACCATCATCTGAAGAGGATCAAAGAGCAAAGTTACAGTTATTTTCTAAATACTTGGAAACATTCACTCAAATAAAGGAACGAGAGAAAAGCTTTGCTGAACTGTCTATCAATTTACTGGTCGGAATGAGAGATATGCTCAAGATTGATCCTGTGGTATAATCCAATGCCTTGATTTTATTTTCATCTTCAGTCTTTTTGTTTGAAGTTCTAATATCTCATCAATATTTGTTTTACACAGTACTATCAGACTTTATTTCGTGATGGAGAGTGCTTTTTGCACGTTGTCTCTTTACTAAATGGCAACCTTGAGGAGGCTAGTGGAGAAAACTTGGTTCTGAATGTTCTTCAAACTCTTACCTGTCTGCTTGCAGGCAATGATGCTTCGAAGGTATTCCTATTTTCGATCTAGATGGACATCTTTTCCATCTTTTTCTTGTATTTAGTGTTCCTTTTATTTCCTTACAAAAAGTTTGTTTCCACAAAAGAATGTAATCCTCTTTTTCTCATGGTTACTGCCTCTCTTTGTTTGTCGTTGTAGAAGCTTGCGTGCTTGATTTTTGTCTTGTTTGTTCAAAGAGGATGTTAAATTCAGTTTCATGATTTCATCCAGATGAATTCACTGTACATTTGCGTTTTTTATGTACTTTATGGATGTGGCAGTACCATGGAGAAGAGAGCATCCGTTTAATATGCATTATGATCACATAAACTTGTTTAAGTTTCCTGCTGATCACAAAGAGAGCAGAAGCCATTTCTTCTTGCACTCTATTTTGATTGAAAAGAGAGAACCGGAGTTACTGATCTAAGTTCCAAAAGAATCAAGGGGACTGCCTTGGTTTATCTCATGCTCCTCTCTCTAACTCTTTCTTTTTTTTCCCTTACTTTTTTTCTATTAAGAAACACAGATTCATTAATAAAAGGAATTTACAACTTAGGGGCATCGAATACATGTGTAATAATAATAAAGGAAGCAACACTAAAAACAGAATTACAAAACTAAAGCATTCCAGTCCAAATAAATAGTTTGAAAAGGCCAATCCGCCTTGGAGCCTACAAGGATGACCAAGAACCCTGTCCCACAACCCCAACATCCTCAATAAGGAACCCTTTCTCTAACAGTTTCACACACACACACACACACACACACAAGTGTGGGCTGTAAAATGGTGAGTGGCCTTTGAATTTTTGGGGTTCCTTTATTGGAACATCATGATCCTTGAATATGTGAAAGAGAATTGTCTTGAATCTCAATTTTTGGCTAATTTATACGTTGTACATGTTGATTTTTGTAAATTTGTCTTTCCGAGATTGCTTGACTCTCAAATATGCCAGCATTATTATGTAAGCATATGTATTTGATATTTGGGTACTACAATTTCCTTTTCTTGTTCATATTTCTAAGTTTCGAGTTGCTATGTTGACTGGCAGATATATTTTTGCAGGCTACATTTAGAGTTCTTGCAGGCAAGGGATACCAGACATTGCAAAGCTTACTGTTGGAGTCTTGTCAGTCACGCTCAAGTGAAGGACTTTTGAATGCTTTGCTTGATATGCTTGTTGATGGAAAGTTTGATATGAAATCAGGCCCTAAAATAAAGGTGTCTCCCCGATGCAAACCTTATTCAGAAACTTTGTAATGCCCCCTTTTAGGAATTTACTTTTCCATAATGTCCACAGATTTATTTGTTTATGAGTTTTATACTTATGCCAAGTTTGGCCTTGGAATTGAATTCCTGAGTTCCTGCTTCTTGTAATTATATTTTCTTTCACTTCTCTCCATGCAGAATGAAGATGTGATCATACTTTATCTGCGTGTTTTGCGGGAGGTTGGTGATCATTTCTATATTTGTTCTCTATTATGTTTCAAATTTCCTGAAATTTGGATTTCTTATTTTCTTCGGAATCATTATAGATTATTTTGGAATTATGGTTCTGAAAATCTATATCATTCTATATCATTACTTTCTATTTTATGACTGGGCAGAGCAGTGACTCATTGCAGCATAACGGGCTGGATGTGTTTCAACAACTACTGAGGGATTCCATATCCAATCAGGCTTCCTGCGTCAGAGCAGGAATGCTTAATTTTCTTCTTGATTGGTTTTCACAAGAAGACAATGACAGCGTCATCTTGAAAATTGCCCAACTAATTCAGGTCGTTGGTGGACATAGCACATCTGGAAAGGACATTCGCAAAATCTTTTCCCTTCTCCGAAGTGAGAAAATTGGGAATCAGCAGAAGTATTGCTCACTATTGTTGTCCAGTGTTTTGTCAATGCTAAATGTAAAGGGTCCTACTGCCTTCTTTGACTTCACTGGGAATGATTCTGTAAGTTCAACTCTGTTTTCTGAAGCTCCTTTATTTTTCTTTCTTTTTTTAAATGTTGTTACAAGAAACAAGAAGTTTATTGAATAAAGTGTTGGGATCTACGGCTCAAAATTAGGATGATGCAGAAATTGAATAAAATGTTTAAAGATACTCCCTCTCAATTGTAGCCTCCCCCACTCTCTATAAACTCTAAACTCTAAACCCTTCATATGTACAACCTTCCTGTTCTGTTTTATATTGTTTTATACTATTTGAAATGCCTGAAATTATTTTATCTATTGTGTCTTGTATCTGATCCTTTTCCTCTCTCTTTCTCTCGCTCTCTCTCTTGTTTGCTTGTAGGGGATCATAATAAAAACGCCTGTGCAGTGGCCTCTGAATAAGGGATTTTCTTTTTCATGTTGGCTTCGCGTAGAGAATTTCCCCAGAAGTGGAAAAATGGGTCTTTTCAATTTTCTTGCAGAAAATGGAAGAGGTTGTATGGCTACACTTGCAAAGGACAAGTTTCTATATGAGGTAAATATATTTATTGGGGACTATGTTTTCGTGCTTGATTCATATTCTAAATGTGGATGTGTTCAATCTTGTTGCTATTTTAGTCATTTTCATTTGCCATATTGTAAAGCTTACCACTAGTGTCATGCCACTAATGATGTCCTTCATGAATTCCAGTCAATGAATCTGAAGCGACAATCGGTCCAGTTACAGGTTAATATTGTTAGAAAGAAATGGCATTTTCTATGTATAACTCATAGCATTGGAAGAGCATTTTCTGGGGGTAGCTTATTGAGGTGCTATGTGGATGGTGATCTTGTTTCTTCTGAAAGATGCAGGTTGGAGACTGCCTCCATTCTTCCTTCACATGTAGATTTGTTTTATCTTTTGTCTAGTTACAGAGATTATCCCTTACTTTCATACTTGTATGTTTCAGATATGCCAAAGTTAATGAATTATTAACAAGTTGTAGAATTGGCGCAAAATTTGATATTCCTCTGTATGAAGATGGTTTGGCTTTGGAATCTGTAAAAGATTCGCATCCTTTCCTCGGTCAGATTGGTCCTGTTTATTTATTTAATGATGCCATTTCGTCTGAGCAAGTTCAGGGCATCTATTCTCTAGGGCCGAGCTACATGTATTCGTTCCTTGACAATGAAGCTGCCTCATCTAAGGATAACCTGGTGCTTAGTGGGATCCTTGATGCCAAAGATGGTCTTTCATCAAAAATTATTTTTGGACTTAATGCACAGGTTCTCTGTTCTTCTTAGAAGACTACTTCTCTATAATCTTTGGTTTCTGTTTATGAAGTAACTCTAATCCATTAGTTATCCATATCCTATAAGGACATGGCGTATTCTGAGCAGTTGGTCTCTTTTTTCAGGCATGTGATGGCAGGAAACTCTTTAATGTTTCACCAATGCTGGACCATGTATCAGATAAGAACTCATTTGAAGCAACTGTAATGGTTGGGACGCAGCAATGCTCCAGACGTTTATTGCAACAGATAATTTACTGTGTTGGAGGTGTATCAGTGTTTTTTCCTCTTATCGCGCAGTCTGAAAAATATGAAAGTGAAGAAAGTGGGCAATTTGAGCATACATTGCCTGTTATCACGAGAGAGCGAGTGACTGCTGAAGTTATTGAGCTCATAGCTTCTGTTCTAGATGAGAACTTAGCTAATCAACAACAGATGCATCTTCTGTCTGGATTCTCAATACTAGGGTTCTTGTTGCAATCAGTTCCTCCTCAGCAGCTTAATTTGGAAACACTTTCAGCTTTAAAACATCTATTTAATGTCGTCGCAAACTGCGGTATAAATTATTACTGTTTCTCAATTCTCATATAACCAGCTGATGCTAATATCTGTAGTTTTCTTTCCTATGTAAGTTGTGCAGAAGTTTCTGAATCATTCATTCGGCCAGATTTATTAATTTTCTCCTTATTTTACCTTTAGGCTTATCGGAGCTGCTTACTAAAGAGGCTATATCTAGCATATTTCTTAACCCTCTCATCTGGTTGTATACGGTATATAAGGTGCAGCTTGAATTATACATGTTTCTCATCCAGCAGTTTGATAATGACCCAAGGTTACTTAAAAGCCTTTGCCGGCTCCCTCGTGTTATTGATATAATACGCCAATTTTATTGGGACAATCCAAAAACTCGATTTTCTATTGGAAGCACACCTCTCCTTCATCCCATCACAAAACAAGTTCTTGGAGAGAGACCCAGTAATGAAGAAATACGAAAAATTCGTCTTGTTTTGTTGAGCCTTGGTGAAATGAGCCTCAGGTATGGCTCTTCACTTGAATCAGAGGATTTTTTTTTGTTTCCCAACATTTAGCTATGATCATGTTTCTCCTTTCCAACAAACAAATTTAACGTAACAGACTGTCATGTCTTGTTCATTTCATGTTTGAAGTGAAATCTTAAAAAAGTCCTGGGTAATATGCAGGCAGAAAATTGCAGCAGCAGATATAAGAGCTTTAATAGCTTTTTTCGAAACAAGTTGGGATTCAACCTGTATCGAGGATGTTTTACATATGCTTGTTCGAGCACTTACTCAAAAACCACTGCTTGCAGCTTTCCTGGAGCAGGTCAACCTGATTGGTGGTTGTCATATGTTTGTTAATCTTCTTCAGAGGTACACATTGAATATTATGAATTCAATGATATATAAATCTTCACACTAGAGCATGTGGGTAAGACCTTATTTTTCTGAGTGTTCTCTTATTCTATGTATGGACGAGGGACTTTCAAAGTAACTAAACTTCAGACAATTATAAAAAATTCCCTAGAACACTGGTCATTTTAGATAATTGGCAACAGTAGCAATAAAAGCTATATAAATATATTGTTTTTTTCTGTATGTTATGATGAATAACTATATAATGACATGATCTGTCTTGAGTAATAGGTAAAGCTAAGCTTGTTCTAGTGAATTGCACTAACCCTTCCCTAATTGTCATTTATTTTCCTAGAAAATAGAAAATTTCTTTAAAAGTCTTGAAATGAATACAAAGTTGAGAACAAGTAGTCCACGTGAAAGATACAAATTTGAAACTAACTACCAGAGATGGAACATTTTACATTCTGACTATATCATGACACAAACTGTGCAGCGAACTACTGCAGAGCTGCTTCTAATAAACTAAAATTCCAGAAAAAAGATAGAACTGTACTGGAAATACATACCCACAAAGAAGGCCGAAATCTTAGTTTATTGCAATGTACCTCCACACCCACCATGACTTCAATGCTTCTCCAATTTCTCCTTCCAAAGAACCCCTCCTATCACCAAATACCACATGCTTATTACTCAACAAAGAGTGACGAAGTTGCTTCCAGATATAATTGCACAATTGCAAAAATAATTTGTGTATCTAAATATGTTTGCAAATGATCAACAGTGAGTTTTGCCCAAATTGCTTATTGCTTTCTCGTCGAATAAGTCTACTCTTATATGATTGTAAATTACTGTAAGTAACTGAGGCGGAAAACTCTTTCTTTTCTAAACCATTGTTTCATAATGCAGTCACTTATATATTTATTTAAAGGTATAGATTGATAAGAAACACAACCTATATTGTCTCTTCTGATTTTGTTTTTCTCTTCTTCTTTTTTTTCCATAGGGAATATGAACCTATTAGATTGCTCAGCTTGCAGCTTCTTGGGAGACTTTTGGTTGATCATCCGTCGGAGAAGAAGGGAGCAAGATTTTTTAATCTTGCAGTTGGAAGATCTCGGTCTCCTTCAGATGGCCCAAAAAAAATTAGTCTGAAGATGCAACCAATTTTTTCAGCCATGTCTGATAGGTTATTCAGATTTCCACAAACAGATAACTTGTGTGCTTCGTTGTTTGATGCTCTTCTTGGTGGTGCTAGCCCCAAACAGGTACATGTAACAAAGATTTAGAAAAGTAGAAAGCAAAAAATAAAAAATTTGTAGTTCATCCTGTCGTTGTAGCTGTGCAATTATTGGTTGTATTATTGTTTTGATTTTTCTACAGGATGCTGTGCAAACTGAAAATTGATTTCGGATTTACAGGTGTTACAGAAACACAACCAGGTTGAAAGGCAAAGAAGCAAAGCAAATAGCTCTCATTTTCTCCTTCCGCAAATTTTGGTTCTTATTTTTAGATTCCTGTCTGGCTGTGAGGATGCAGGTTCAAGAATGAAAATTGTCAGAGACTTACTTGATCTTCTTGATTCTGATCCTTCAAATGTTGAAGCTTTTATGGTATATAGCGCAACAAGTGTTTTGTAGTATGCTTTTTCTTATTTAATTAAATTCTCCTGACTTAGTTAAATGTCATGAATAGGAATTTGGCTGGAATGCCTGGTTAACTGCTTGTGTGAAGCTTGGTGTATTCAAAAACTACAAAGTTAATCCCCAAGACCAAGATGATAATGAGAGAAATGAGCAAGATTTGGTGAGGAATCTGTTTGGTGTTGTTCTTTGTTACTATGTTCATTCTGTCAAAGGTGGGTGGCAACAGTTAGAAGAGACAGTGACTTTCCTACTAATGCAGTGTGAACATGTATGTTAAAATCCGCTCTCTGCTATTCTACATCTCTAATTAATTATAGGCTTCGTATGATCTTAAGCTTTATTTGTTTTTTTTTGCTTTTTCTGGCAGGGGGGCATTTCATTTCGATACTTGCTTCGAGATATTTATAAGGATTTGATCAGTAAACTTGTGGAATTGTCTTCTGAAGAGAATATCTTTATCTTGCAACCATGCCGGGACAACACGTTATACCTTCTAAGACTGGTTGATGAGATGCTTATCTCTGAAATAGACCAAAAACTTCCGGTAATCAGCTTTCTTGGAATTGAGATCATAATATCCTAACCACTCCCATGCTCAACCACCCCACCCAAGCTTAAATAGAAATAAAAAAGAGCAATGGATACAATAATTTATCATTTTACAAAAGTACATGAGCAGATACGTTGCAGTCAGTCTACTAATTCAACTGCTTCAATTAGTGGATACTCAATGATCAGATGACCGTCCAATTGTGCTACTCTAACTTCAGTCTTCCTATTCAGATTTATTAAGATGCTCTCCATCTTTCCTCGGTTGTGGATAGATGACTTGAAATTCAAAATATGACCAGTTATTCTTATCTCTTGGCAATCATATCACAGTTCTAAACTTTCACATCAAATGCTCAGCTATTTCGCCAGTTTTCTGTTATGTCTACTAAACCAATAATTCCCAATGGGTATGTCGGATGAACTTTGGTGAGAGTCAGCCAATGCAGTTGGTGGTTCCTTAAATTTTCTTTTAGTAATGAATTGTTTAATTGGTTTTCAATGATATGAAATGGCTTGTAATTTTCTGTTTGTTTCATTTTAGTTGCAGAGGTGAGATTATCATTTAAAATTCGACTTTCTTGTAGTTTCCGGCAAGTAGCTCTGACTTTTCCCTGGATTCACTGGAGCTAGAACACCATAAAGATTATGGCTCTGCTTTGTATGAAGTGCTGGAAGGAGAAATTGATAGCCAAACATTCAGGTACTAGCTTCTGGAGTCGCAACTTTTATTCCTGAAACTGATGTCCATTATGATGTCAGTCACTAGTACTGTCTGTGGATTTAACCTATCTAGTGAATCTGCATTAAATTTAATTGTGCCAGATGAATCTTCATTGGAGGGAGTAGTACTGAGGGCATTCTACGATGGTGCTCTATCTGTAGGTTTAGTTTTTCTATTTGGGTTTAGATGTTTCTGCTTTCGTTTTAGGTTTCATGGCCTACTTGTAGATTTTTCTAGAGGTAGTGACCCTAATAGGTCTTCTATTTGGGTTTTTATGTTTTTGCTGCTGTTTTAGATGTTTCATGACCTACTTGTAGATTTCTCTAGAGGTAAGAGAATAATGTGATCTTTTAAACTTCTCTGAGGATTAAATAGTACATAGTTGATTACAGGGAAAGAAAATAAAGGATTTGTTAGATTCAGAATGATAGTTTAATGCTGTTCTTGACTTGATACATGTTTTGTTGAGAATATCGCGTTTAAAAATGGGAAAAATAGAACAAACTCCGGAAATCGAAAACAAATAACCAAGATAAATAACACCAAGAATTTACGTGGTTCGGCAATATGTGCCTACGTCCACGGGACAGCAACAACAATCTTTCACTATATCAATAATGAGTACAACCAATAATCTAGCCAAATCTCTAGAACTAGGAATTGACGAAAAACCTGAAAGAACAAGAACAAGAAATACACACTCTCTTTTCTTTTCTCTCGCACACTTTACAAAATTCTCTCACTCTAATCCCTTGAGTGGTATACAATTTGTTGTTTTGCTTTCTTCTCAAAACTAGTACAATAGTCCCTTTATATAGACATAATAAAGGTCGTCTTCAATAAGGATTACTAATCCTAATTGGAATCTAGTTATGAATCCTTCTCCAATTGAGAAACTAACTCCAATTGGGAAAACAACTCAATTGGGAAAACAATTTAATCCTCTAAGACTATAGTTCCTTATAGATGTAGGACAACCTTATCATGGGCTGGAAAAAACCCAACATGTTTCATCTACACAGGATATCCAGAGATGGATATTTTAGATTGTTAGGTCTGGTTCTGATGCCTATTTTTGAGTCTTCTCTAGAGGGCAACATGCCCAAATCTCCAATCACTGGGAAAGGACAAGGAGTCACAAAACTGTGGTGGTTAATCTCTGATGTTTGTGGTCTGTATTGGCTGCATCAAAGGAAGAATTCTCATAGTTTATGACATTCTTGGACTACAACTCTCAGTTGGATTTAGGAACCTGGGGGGGGGGGGGAGTGGTTCTCTTTTCAACTTTGAAGTTCTTGTGCAGTTGATTTATTTGTATTTTCTTTTGGAGTGAGACTGTGTTGGAATCTAGGACTTCTACTGTTGTCTCTGTCATTCCTTTTCATGATGTGTCATAATTTATGATGAATACGATTCATGTTCTGATTGACTTTTTTGTTTAGGATCCCTGGGAGTTACAAGCAGCCAATTGATAATGCAGATGACATAGTAAATGACAAGTGGTGGAATCTGTATGACAATTTGTGGATTATTATAAGTGACATGAATGGTAAGGGACCAAGCAAGATGTCACCCAAACCATCACCATCTGCAGGTCCATCTTTTGGCCAAAGAGCACGTGGCTTAGTAGAATCTCTGAATATTCCTGCTGCAGAGGTGGCTGCAGTTGTTGTATCAGGAGGGATAGGCAGTGCGCTAGGTGGCAAACCTAACAAAGTTGTTGATAAGGCAATGCTCTTGCGAGGGGAGAGGTGCCCAAGAATCATTTTTCGACTTGTCATCCTATATCTATGCAGATCTTCTCTGGAAAGAGCATCACGTTGCGTCCAACAAGTCATTTCGCTTTTGCCATGTCTCTTGGCAGCTGATGATGAGCAAAGCAAAAGCAGATTGCAGCTGTTCATTTGGTAGCCACTTTTCACCTTTGAGGTTTCTAACCAAGTTCACTATAATAGGAAAAAACAATTCTAATTTGGGAGATAAAATTGTGATTTCTTTGTTTATAGTGTTATTCACAAAAATTTAACTTAAGTTAACATTGTGGCCAGGGCTTTGCTTGTTGTTAGGTCGCAGTTTGGAATGTTGGATGATGGTGCTCGTTTTCATGTGATATCACACTTGATTCGAGAAACTGTCAACTTTGGCAAATCAATGCTGGCTACTAGCATGATGGGGAGAGAGGACCCCTTGGACTCGGCAAATAGTGTAAAAGAAACAGGATCAATTCAGAATTTAATTCAGAGGGATCGAGTGCTAGCAGCAGTGCGTATTGCAAGTTATTTTAGTGATGTTATATACATATATACATATATATATATATTATGTTCTATCCCCACACTCACACTTAAATAAATGTTTAGTGCTGATATATTTATAGCGTTAATATATAAAATTTGGTTGAGCCATGCAGAAACAGCGCACCTAAATAGGCCCAAATGTGCTTTGTGCCATGTGGTGCCATGCATGATTGTCTTAGACCTAGGATTGAACGTGCCTGTGCCTCTCATGTCTTTGAACGGGCCCCTATGGTTTTCCTTTCATAGAACATAATTTATAAAATGAATCTTAGTTATAAGGTAGTATTAACTAGTAAGGTTAGAAATAGTTTAATTGTTCTACTTGACAGATTAAGAAATGAGAATAAAACGCGACTTACCAAAATAAATAAGTAAAACGCTGAGTAACTTTCCATTTGTAATTAATCATGGTATTTATTATTTAATTTGAGATATAAAATAAAATAAAACAATAAGAGGCAAAATATGCGTTGTAATCCTATGTCATCTACTGTTTTACTTAGTTTTATTTTTCAGGTGGCTGATGAGGCAAAATATGCAAAGTCATTAGATACAGATCGTCAAAGGCAGTTGCGTGAGCTCCAATCTAGGTTAGATGAAAATTCCTCTGCAGAATCTAATACTAGGAAAGCTTTTGAAGATGAGATACAGAGTAGCTTGGTCTCCATTCTTGCTTTAGATGACAGCAGAAGAGCTGCATTCCAGCTCACACATGAGGAGGAGCAACAAAATGTTGCTGTATGTGTTCCACTTTTTTCTGTTACTGAACATCGCTTTTCAAAATGAATAATAAACTAGGAGCGTGCAATTTCTTTTGTTCATTATTACCGTTGTTTCTCTTCTGACTTGTGATGCATATTATCAATGCTTGTAATTACTGACATACTTAAATTTCCAGGAAAAATGGATACACATGTTTCGCGCTTTGATTGATGAGAGAGGTCCATGGTCTGCTAATCCTTTTCCAAATAGTGCTGTGAGGCATTGGAAACTTGACAAGATAGAAGATGCCTGGCGACGTAGGCAAAAGTTGAGACAGAATTATCATTTTGATGAAAAGCTGTGTCATCCTTCATCATCTATGCCCACTAATGAGGTTGCACCTCCTGTTAATGAAAGTAAATCTGGTTTCGTGGGGCACATTCCTGAGCAAATGAAGCGCTTTTTGCTGAAAGGGGTATGGAAGATAATTGATGATGGGAGCTTAGAACCCAATGAAATTGATAATGAACTTGGTGGGCAGAAACTGACCCTCCCGAAAGATACTTCAGACAGCCAGTGCTCGGAATTATCCAAAGACAGTGGTGATTGGATGCAGGAAAGAAAAGATTCTTCATCCCCTTCACTTGAGACAGAAACTAGTGAGGTATTGGAGAGAGATGAATATGTTCACTGCTTGCTTTAAAAATGAAATTAAACTTCTAATGTCGGGATTTCTGTTTCAGGTTCTTACATCAGTTCCTTGTGTGCTTGTAACCCCAAAAAGAAAATTAGCTGGACATTTGGCAGTGATGAAAAATGTCTTGCATTTCTTTGGTGAATTTTTGGTTGAAGGTAGTGGAGGATCATCTGTTTTCAGAAACTTCCATGCTCCAAGTAATCATGATTTGGCCAAACCTGATCAAAAGCAAAAGTCTCTGAAACAGCCTCTAAATCTTGGTTTGGATTCTGAGAAGGCGGCCACAGTTGATAAATTTGATGCAATGAATGAAACTGTTCTTAATAGAAAACAATTAAAAAATATTAAGCGCCACAGGAGATGGAATATTGGCAAGGTTGGAGAAATAATTTTCATTTAGCTTTATTTTTAGTGTCTCTTGCGTATCGTAGTCATCTTTATTTATTTTTATTTTTTATCACAGATAAAAGCTGTCAGTTGGACTCGTTATTTGCTTCGATATTCTGCAATAGAGATTTTCTTCAATGATTCATCTGCACCAGTATTTTTGAATTTTGCATCCCAGAAGGATGCAAAAGATACTGGAACCTTAATAGTTGCTACCAGAAATGAATATTTGTTTCCGAAAGGAAGTGGTCGTGACAAAAGTGGAGCTATTTCATTTGTTGATAGACGTGTAGCACTGGAGATGGCAGAAACTGCTCGAGAGAGCTGGAGGAGAAGGGATATGACAAATTTTGAATATCTAATGATTCTCAATACACTGGCTGGAAGGTCGTATAATGATTTGACCCAGTACCCTGTCTTTCCTTGGATCTTGGCTGATTACTCCTCTGAGCTTCTTGATTTTAACAAGTCTTCCACCTTTCGGGATCTTTCAAAACCAGTTGGTGCACTTGATATGAAGCGATTTGAGGTTGGTTTGTATGTCATAAATTATTTGACAAACATAATCAATTCACATATTTGTGCATCTGTTTTTAACAAAATTATGGTGGCGTGCTTTCCCATACAGGTATTTGAAGATAGGTACCGTAGCTTCACTGATCCTGATATACCTAGGTAATATCCAAAGCCAGGTCAAGACAAAATGATTTTTTAGGTCCCAAGTGCTCTTTCTTTAATTGTCTCACCTGCATTTTAACATTTGCAGTTTTTACTATGGGTCTCATTACTCAAGCATGGGGATTGTGCTTTATTACCTTCTGAGATTAGAGCCGTTTACTTCTCTCCATCGAAATTTACAGGTACTCTTGTGGACAGTATCACATACCTTAAGTATCTAATGATATGTTATAAGTCTTCTTTTCAACTAAAATAAAGTGATTCCTAGAGAGCTTTATCTTTTGTACCCAACAAACTACATTACAGTTTTTCCTTTCATGGTTATTTTATCCTTCCATCACCATTTTTTCCTTCTTCATCTTTTTATTTTCATCTTTTGGATATCAATAAGCGGAGGGTTATTCACATTTAAAAATTTCAAAGCATGAGTTTCTGCCTAATCTTGGAATTATGGGCAATTTCACATGCATGACCAATAAGCAGAGGGTTATTCACATTTAAAATTTTCAAAGTATGAGTTTCTGCCTAATCTTGGCATTCATATCACATTGTTTGAATTTTTGTCTTTCTTAACTCTTAAGTGTGATATGTAATGTGTGCGTAGAGTTTTTCAGGGTATCAGCTTTTTTAATTAATATTTCTTAGAGGATTCTTTTTTATATGACATTTTACCAGAGATTATGTGAGATTTTAATTTTACCAAAGATATAGAGGTTCTGATGAAGCATATCCTCACGAGACACCACAATTGGACATAGGACTATACTTTTCAACACATTATGTAGGATTTTCAAAAACCATGGGCTAATCACTGTTTATTGTGGATTTTTATTCTAGTCAGTATTTTCTCTAAATCTAGCTTTATGATTTTTTGAATCGTATTTCCTATTTCTATGTATAAGGTTATAGAGTTGGTGCTTAAGTGTAGTATCTTTTTTTTATTCTTTTTTCTTTTTTTTTTTTCTGGAGCTATTGTGGTGCCATCTCGTATCATTTGTCTACCTTCTTACCATACTGAATCCTGATTAATGGTCCATGAATTTTACATGTTTCTTTTTATCAGGGTGGTAAATTTGACCATGCTGACCGTCTCTTTCAAAGCATTGAGGGAACATATCAGAACTGCCTTTCTAATACTAGTGATGTGAAGGAGTTAATACCGGAGTTCTTTTACATGCCAGAGTTTCTTGTTAATTCAAATGCTTATCATTTTGGTATGAAGCAAGATGGAGAACCTATTGCAGATGTTTGTCTCCCACCCTGGGCCAAGGTATGTAATATCTTCTCCAAGTAATCGATAATGCAGCAAGAATTGTTTTCCCTCATCAGTGCAATTTGTTTTGGTTCATTACATGCGTTATCTTTTCATAAAAAGAGGAACTTAGAATAATAGCTGAAACAAACTTGTGAATTTGTATAGTTGCACAAGATCTATTGACCTTGCTTTAATTCAAAGGGTGCCCCTGGAAAGATATTACGGTGATAGTAAGTGATGTAGCATGGTTAAAAGCTCATGCAGATTGAGGAGTGGTTGGGGAATCCACTCCAAACCATTCCACATCCTATTTAATTTCTGTGGAATTGAACCCTATGTCCCTTCTGGGAATATGAGTGTAGGTTGGGCAAAAGTTACAGTGTGCATTCAATGACTAGGCTTTGACAGTTATGGAAATCAGTGTGCATATCAATATAAAATCTACCAAAATCAACAGGTTCTGGAACCACATTGCTTTGACTAGAAATGGAGAGATGTAAAGAGTATACTGACCAAGTTGATTATGGTCAACTTCATAGACCAGAAGTGCACTCTAGCTAACTGAATGTGTCTTTGCAGGTAGGAATTGACTACATTTAGGAGAACGCTGATAATATGTGAAGTAAAAAATTAACACAATAAAAAGGGAAACAGTGGATTTGTTTACGCAAGTGGATCAGTCATGATACTTACCTGCGGGAACTGTTTATATTTTATAAAGAAAATATAAAATAAGTATAAAAAAGTTTTCATTGGGACTTGATAGATACAATCACCGTTGGCGTACAGATACACAAGACACATACGTGTTGTCTGCATGTTTCTTAAACATATGACCTTGCCAATTTTCTCTCTTTGTTTGGGTATAAAAGTTTGCCAGCACTGAGACTGCACCGTTGGAATCAAATTCTCTTTTGGAACAAGGTGATAAGGAGCAAGTACGGGTTGGAGGCGAATGGGTGGGACGCAAACCCTTAGCTGCGTGGTTCAAGTTGTAGCCCTTGGATATATATTTCTTCTGGTCTTTCCTTCTTTCCTAGAGTGCTGCAAGTTTGAGGTTAGCAATGGGGAAATGGTGAGGTTTTGGGAGGATGGTTGGTTGGAGGGTGGACCGTTGAAAGAGTAGTATCCTAGATTATTCTTGTTATCAAGAAAGCACGACCAGAGCATTTCAAGTCTTGTGGATTTTTCTTTTCAGTCATAAAGTTGGAATTTTGATTTCAGAAACTTGAATGATAGCAGAGGCGGCTAGGTTATTACAGAAGGTGGAAAATGTTCGTTTGATTCAATCAATAACGGATAATAGAAGGTGGAAACTAGACGGATCAGGATTGTTAACTTGCAAATCCTATAGCTCTTTCTTGTGCAGCAATGGAGCTACACAACATTTTCCACCCTTTTCTCAGATTTGAAAATCAAAAGCTCCTCCAAAAGTCAAAGTTCTTGCATGGTTAGTGGCTATCGGGAAGGTCAACACCTGTGATCAAGTTCAAAGGTGAAGGCTTTTATTTGCATTTCTCCTCATTGTTGCAGCTTGTGTAAATCTGAGGAGAGTGTTAATCATGTTTTTCTCCGTTGTTCTTACTCGATACAGCTGTGGCGGAAATTGTTCAAGGAAGTTAGAGCTAGTTGGGTTATTCCAAAAGATTGTTTCGTGCTTCTAAGTACCAAGTTCGAGGCTTTAGGAAAGGGGAGGAAAGCTACAGCTTTGTGGGACTGTATGGTGTTGGCAATTTTTTGGAATATTTGGTTGGAGCGTAATAGGAGAATTTTTTAGGATTATAAGGGAGTGGGAGTAGAGGAACTATGAGGTAGAGTAATATTCTGGGCATCAGTTTCGAATGAGTTCAGGGATTATTCTCCTTCTTATATAGTGATGGATGTGTTAGCAGCCGTAAAATGAATTTGGCTCTGCTTTAGTTACATGTAAATAGTCCTACCTGAGAGGTCTTAGCTTGTTTTTGTTGTTGCTGGATTTCTTATCCTGTTTTTGTAATTCATAGGGGTGTCACTCATTCTTTTGGAAGCCATTGTAAAGGATTTCTGCTTTACACATATAACTTTAGAAACTTTTCTTTTGGAATAAGACATCTGAGGTTTAAGCTTTTGTTTTCTTTTCTTCATCTTCCATCTTTTCTATGACATGAGATTTATTCACATTAGATACACCATTTCATTTTCATTGTTTTCTTTTCTTGCTACCTGATCCAATTATTTATTCAGGGCTCATCTGATGAATTGGTTTACATTCTTTTTTTGCTACCTGATTCAATTATTTATTCAGGGCTCACCTGAAGAATTTATTAACAAGAACAGAGAAGCCCTTGAAAGCGAATATGTTAGCTCTAATCTGCACCATTGGATAGATTTGGTATTTGGTTACAAGCAGCGTGGAAAACCTGCTGTGGAGGTACCTATGTGATAATTCAAACATTTTTTCAAAGTCTCCTGAACATTTTGTATTGCTTGATACAACTCTTTTACAAATAAACTGATCTCTGAAAATATTATTGAAAATTTGAAATGCAGGCAGCAAATATTTTTTATTACTTAACCTATGAAGGTGCTGTTGACCTGGAGACCATGGAAGATGATTTGCAAAGGTCAGCTATTGAAGACCAAATTGCAAATTTTGGCCAGACACCAATTCAGATTTTCCGTAAAAAACACCCAAGAAGAGGGCCACCTATTCCAATTGCACATCCCTTGCGCTTTGCACCTAGTTCCATTAACTTGACATCGATTGTTTGTAGTACAAGTCAAACACGGTCGGCTGCATTATATGTTCGGACTGTGGACTCCAATGTCGTTCTTGTAAACCAGGGTCTCACCTTGTCAGTTAAGATGTGGTTGACAACCTCACTGCAATCTGGTGGAAATTTTACCTTCTCTGGCTCCCAGGTTGGGATTTTGTTCTATTGTTTATTATTATGTTTGATTTGATTTTTTCTGGTAAGCATGTGCTTACTGCTTACTAAATTAACATGTACAGGATCCTTCATTTGGCGTTGGTTCTGATATTCTCTCTCCTCGTAAAATTGGGAGTCCTTCAGCTGAAAATTTTGAACCTGGAGGACAATGCTTTGCAACCATGCAAACACCATCTGAGAATTTTTTGATCTCATGTGGCAATTGGGAAAATAGCTTTCAGGTTATATCATTATATGATGGCAGAATGGTACAAAGCATCAGACAGCATAAGGATGTGGTCAGTTGTGTTGCAGGTATGTTTAACTAGAAGCCGAAATTATTGTTTCCTTTATGGCACATGCATGTGAAGAATAAAGACAAAGTTTGCTTCAGCCTATTTAAATTGAATTAATGAAATACAGCATAGGTGGCCAAGTGAAATGATTTTTTTCTCCGAGGGCCATGTGTTGGTTTGTTACTGTGATATCTGGGTTATGTTACCTTTTCTAGCACACAATGCTCATGTAGTCTTAATATGTTGTGGTTGTTTTTTTAAGCGAGTGAATCAAGGCTTGTGTCCTAATGTCATGCATGTTTTTTTTTGGGGACTATGAACTGTGGTAACCAATTGGGTGCTCAAATTCCAATGCATTAATATTTAATCTATAACAACTCCACTGATTTTTCCTCCTGCTTTGGGCGAGGTTTTTTTTTTGGCTTTTTAATTCTGGTACAGTTCTTCATAATGCTTTCTAAGATGCAACATTTATAATGTTGCAGTGGCATCTGATGGAAGCTTCCTTGCAACTGGAAGTTACGACACTACAATTATGGTGTGGGAAGTCTTTCGAGGTAGATCCCAAGAAAAGAGACCTCGTAATACACAGACAGAACTACCACGAAAAGATTATGTCATTGTTCAAACTCCTTTTCGTATTCTCTGTGGGCACGATGATATAATTACATGCTTGTATATCAGCGTGGAGCTTGACATAGTGATCAGTGGATCAAAAGATGGAACTTGTGTATTTCATACCCTGCAGAGTGGAAGATATGTAAGATCCTTGCGCCATCCATCTGGATGTGCATTGTCAAAGCTCGTCGCTTCTCGACATGGACGGATTGTGTTTTATGCTGATGATGATCTGAGTTTGCATCTTTATTCAATTAATGGTAAACATCTTGCTTCTTCTGAATCCAATGGACGCCTCAACTGTGTTGAGTTGAGTCGGTGTGGTGAATTTTTGGTTTGTGCCGGTGACCAAGGGCCAATAGTTGTACGCTCTATGAATTCACTCGAGGTCATAAAGAAATATGATGGTGTAGGAAAGATTATAACATCTCTAACGGTGACTCCAGAAGAATGCTTCTTAGCTGGAACAAAAGATGGAACCATTCTCGTATATTCTATAGAAAATACTCAACTTCGCAAAGCTACTGTTCCTCGAAATTCAAAATCCAAACCGTCTTCAACAGGATAAATTAACCGTTTGGGATGGAAATCATTTATTTTCAATGGCAAGCATGGATTTGGGAGGTGAATCAAGGTATGCACTATAGCCATTTTCCTGCAAGTTAATTTCGGTCACTTTATAAATGCCTTTATTTGGGAAATATAGACGCAATAATTGTGATTGTTTTTTCTTCTTTAGTACTGTATTCGCTGTTCATTGTACTGGTTTAACATGTTATTTTTTGTCCAGTAAGATGCACATTAATCTTTATTTGAACATAAACCAAAACAACCAAACATATATTGGCATATGGTAACAATTTTCCATATTCCCTCATGGTTGGATGGAAATTCTAGTAACGTGTTGAACAGTCTGTTGGTTTATTACTTTCCTCAAAAGCTTAAGCTGCCAAAATGTGGACCAGGACAATTGTTTTCTCTCCACCCCGAGTTCTTTGAACACAATGAAGGCCATGGAATTTTAGCCTGTTTGCTGTACTAAAAATTAAGACTCACTTCGCACCTAAGAAAAAAACTAAACTTTTATGTAGCTGCTTGTACGTCCGTGTGCATATGCGTGTGTGTGTGTGCTAATATCTGATGATAATTCTTGAATTCGTCAACATCTTAAAATTATGAAATGTGACAGCTGGATATGTTTTGTGTTGGTTGATATAACTCGTGACCCCGGTAACTGTGTGATTGTGTGTGGCTGTTGTGGTTGCTTTATTTCAGATTAGAATCATGTGGTTGGAAGTATCCGTAATGAGAATTGGGATTATTGCAGTATTTGCTTTTGTTTCCGTTAGATTTGGCTGCAAGTATATGTATTCATGAACTAATTGTATATTACCTCTTATGATATTAAGCGCATGTGGGGTGTGTGTGTTGTCAGATTTTCACAAAATTGGTGGTTGAAGTGCTCGTAATTACAGTTGAAGTTGTGGTATTTGTTTGTGTGCCTTTAGATTTTGATTATCTTCTCAACCTTCAATACAGGAGTCTGTAAAATATCTCAGAATATTGAGCCATGTCATCGCATGCCAGGCCTCAGACTCATTTTGATTTTGGTTTCATCTCCTTGACGTTTTGGCGTGTCAAGACAATGAACTGGATTACATGCAGTTGCGCAAGAATTGCATGAACATTTTGTTTCAAGCCTGTTCAAGCTCCAGTTATTTTAATGTAACACATTCAGAGCTCGAAAACTTGGTGAGGTGAATTTTTCTGCAACGTTTCAAAATAAGGTAAAATACTGGCTTCTTAAAACTTATAGCACTTCATTGCCACCCTGTGGGGCGTCAACACATACCTGTACTATATGTTCTTGGTAGGTTAGATTTCAAATATTGTGTATTAACCAGTGGCAGGCCAACTCTGATTTTTCCTTTCCCAAATAGCTAGCGTTAATCCTCCGAACTTTGTATAGACGGGTTGCAATGCCTTTTATTTTGTCTAAAGCAATGAAACCCCCTTTTTTCTTTCCTGTGTAGCATATTTAGTTTGCATAAATCATCTGAAGTTACGGGTATTTTAGTAGTTACGGTTTTCCATAGGTGGGCTGTGATGCTTTTTTTGTAGTAACGCTTATGTGTGGGGTATTCGTTAACATTCGCTCTCAGCAGATAAGGTTTTTCCAATTTGTGGTTGTTTCGCTTGCGAATACGCTCTATCTGTACAGAATGATGTTCTAATACGAGTGTGCTCGTGAACATATTGGTAAATAGAGCTCCCACAAGCTGCTCTGATTTGTATTGACACGAACAGGTACGAAACTTATGTGCTTGCGGTTGATTCTAAACCTTTGTTTCCAAAATTCTGATGCATTTTCCCTTCTTTAACTTGCATTGTGGACTTTTGCAAACAATTGTGTGCCGTTTTTCAGATGGCTTTCATGTATAATTCCAGTGATACTTTTGTTTCGAATGTCGGAACAAGTTTCATGTTATTTCAGAGGTACACATTTTTGTTGCAATTTGTGACATAAACTTGCCTAGTAAAGTTATTCTGTAACCCTCGGTGGCCTATTCTCTTCGAGAAAACATATGAATTCATCCACTATTCGATTGTTCTTATTTCTGTCTCTAAACAAATCCTTCATTTCCTTAGCCCTAGTCCTTAACGATTCACCCGAGTCGTCCACCACTGCCAACCTTACAAACTCAGCCACCGAGTCACGAGTAAACGACCCGTCTCGCTCGTTCCTAGGTATTTCCACCCCGAGCCCCCTTCCATTCCCCAATCGAGCATTAAGCCCTTGGTCGTTCACCATCGGAAAAAAACATCAAAACCCGTCCGAACACGAGCCCTTCGATCATTGAGTTCCAACCGCAGTGAGTCAAGAATCCCCCACCGAGTCATGACTCAGTATGCGCACTTGCGGAGCCCACCCCAAGTGTACCACACCTCGACCCTTGACTCGTTCCACAAACCCTGGAGGAAGCATCTCCGACACTGATTGAGTCGACTCGGGCGGGTTTCTCAACACCCAAAAGAAGGGTACCCCGGACATCTCCAACCCGAGAGCCAACTCGGTGAGTTCCTCCTGACTCAGTGTCGCTTCGGTCCCGAGTGCAATGTAAACCACCGAGTTGACTCGTTGCTTGTCAAACCACCCTTTAATGCCACCCCATGTTTCATCATATTCACTTGCCTCCTCTTCTATGTTTGGCGGTAGAAATCCAACCGGAACAACGGGTTTTACTTTTACCTCGCGGTAAAGCTCTCTCACCAAATTTAACCACTCGGGCTCAAACTCGTCAGAGCTTCTAACAAACACAACGTCGCTCTCCTTAATCGCAACCCCAAAACGCACCGTATCCTGAGTGCCCGACTCGTTCCCGCTTGATGCTTGCACCCACTTGGCAATCTCGTGGAGCCGATACGCCAAGTCGGACTCGAACGGGACCCACTTGGGGACCACCGTGAAATCCTCGGCCTTGGTCCTCCCATCCTGGCCGCTGATCAGAACCGACGGCGGGCCGAGGTAGGCCAGGCAGGCGGCGTTGACGCAGCAGAAGAAGGCGTGCGAGACCCCGAGCCTGGCGGCTATGGCGGGAAGCCAGTGAGGGGCATAGTCGTAAATAACCCAGTCGGGTCTTGAGGACTCCAGGAAAGCGGTCAGCGGGGTTTGTAGCATGTCGAAAGCCGTTTTGAGTAGTTGCTGCTTGTGGAAGGGGACGTCGGTTGATGATTCGGCGTCGTTTGGGAGGTTAGGGAGGCGGGGGAGAGGGAAGGAGACGAGGTTGACGAGGGAGGAGAGGTGGGAGGGTATTTTGCGAAGTCTGGAGAGGTTTCTTGGGGTGGAGACGAAGGAGACGGTGTGACCCTTTTGAGCTATGAGGGTGGAAAGGTGGAAGAAGGGGATGAGGTGGCCCATGGCCAGCCATGGAAACACCACCACGTGAAGAGCAGCTCCTCCGCCTCCTCATCCTTGGCCTCCACTCTGAGTGTTCTGGTTGTCCATGGAGATTGACCTGTGTCCACTCTGAGTGTTCTGGTTGTCCGTGGAGATTGATCAACACAGAGCAGAGGATAGGGGAGGTGGAATATACGGACGGATTTAGAAAGAGTAAGCAAGTCTTGACCTTTTGTGTGTTGTCAACTCAAGTACAAGAAGTATTCAAAGTGGAAGTTTGAAAATTATTCTTACAAAAAGTCATTTGATTTACAGACCGATTAGTTATTTTAGTGTATCAAATAAATTAATTGTATAGGTAGTAAATAACATATTATTAATCATGAATCATCTATTTATTGATATAGTTGAATGACAAAATTGGTCTTTATTTAAATTATTTTTTTTGTTTGGATGATCTTTAAATGAAAATTAAGAAATTTAACAATAATTATAAAAAAATTACAGTATTGATGTGTTATTTGCAAGTGAAGAAATGCAAGTCTTAATTTTATTTTCGGTATCTAAATGTAAGTTTTATTCATTTGTTGTATATTATCTTGCAATACCTACACCACTTGGACTTCTAAGTAGCTGTAGGAATCATTGAAATCATAAAGTTTAACCCTAATCTCAATGACAGGTAATATCATCACATGACATGGGTAGGAGATTATATCTCCGCAATGTTACTCCAAGTTCTCATAATTTAGTTGTCCATTTTGAACCTAGATTTTGAGATCTCTAGTCAACTAGGTTGGATTTTCACTGTACTACTCTAAGTATAAGCTTTTACCCCATTCCCCTCGTTGATGCAACTTCCTCTAGTCAATCTTTTAATAATTGGTACCGCTAGGTTGACTACTTATACATTCTATATATATGGCCATCACAAAACCTATCAATGCATGGAAATAAATTTCGTTTGAGAGTAGTTGTTTTCCTACGTTAAGTCCTCCAGACGTATATTAGGACTTAATTACTAAGTAATTTGCCAACACTTGAGTAAATTTCCCCCACATTTAAGGTATTCAAGACCTTAAAAATATCATAGTAAGAGATAATATTTTCCACTTTCTAGAAGTAAATTACTTTTTCATTCTTCTTAAGTTGACATATAATCCAACGTTTTTGGAAAAATGGCGCGCGTCTCTTTCCCTCATGCATTTGTTCGGCTTTGAAACAGTCAGAGAGACAACTAAATTAAAATTGACACATGATAAAATATGTGAAATTGGTTTGTCAAACAAAGAGACAACTAAATAATTAATTTGTCAGCATGAATCATAATTCATATGTAAAATGGAAATACCAATCAATTCTACGGTAAGAATACGATTCATTGCAACGATTCATTAGACGAGCAAAAACAAAATATAGTCATGCAATTCAATATATGATCTCTTTGAATCTTCAAAGTAATGCATGCACATGAATAATCAATGTTAAATGAACATGACATAATGAATTTAAAAAAATTTGGGAAATATGGTCGAGGCAAATTTTACATATTGTGTCCTTAAGACAAAGTATTTACGCCACACTATATTGTGCTCATGGTTGATCGGCGTTTGTCTCCTAGCATACGACGACCACGTCTTTGCAATATTAGCAATCCAAATCACAAGGCTTTAATGAACCATGATTGTGTTAAGTACTCTTTCATATAGACTCAATATATAGGATATTACAAAACTCTCTAACAATGAGAAGATCACCTTATTTTTATATATGTTGATTATGTTTACAACTACATTTTAGGGGACATATGTGGTGATATAGAGCTTAAATAAGATCATTAATTGACATGCATGTCGTACATGTAAAAAGTACGATTTTAGTCATATTTATACATATGTTCATGCATGACATATATATATAACCTACATTAAATCCCCTTGATTAAGTAGTACTTGCATGATAAAATTAATCCCTAGAGTAGATCTCAAACAATTTAATTAAAGGAAAACTAATAAATAGTTCAAAAAATAGTACCAGGAAAATGTAAAAATGTAGTTTTTCGTTAAAAGTAAACAGTACCAGAAGTGTTTCGTTAAAACTCCCTTTAATTAATGATCCACCAAACAATTCGATGCAACATAAGCCACGAAACAATTTGAGTTAATGATCCAGGCCAAACAATTTAATAATAATGTCCATGTAACTTTTGAGTAAGATCCACCAAACAATTTAAATGCAGCTTAATTATGGAGTAGGCATCCATGCATATACAAACAGATAGAATTTTATATGCATGTAGTTAAACTAGCTAGATAATCTCAAGATCATACACTTGCTTTCACTAGTTAGTTTAGGTATATGTTAATAAAAGCCTAATGGTATTAGATTAACTATTTTAAACTCGTTATTTTAATGAGAGAATTCCAGCCGTGGGGTATGGGCTGACTAGTAAATTTTAGGTTCAATGCGTATAGAATATTATAGAAATTGAGAATGTAAAAGTTTTTTTGATGACTGTAGGGCTTTCATATTTATAGAAATTGAGAAAGTATGTGATTATTTATGAGAAGTTAAAATTTATGCGTCTTTCTTACAAAAATTCTGATGTAGTTTCCTTTCTTTAACTTGCATCATGAACTCTTGCAAACAATTGTTCACCCTTTTTCGGATGACTTTCATGTATAATTCCAGTGATACGTTTGTTTCGAACGTCGGAACAAGTTTCATATTATTTAAAAAGTACACATTTTTGTTGCAATTTGTGACATAAACTTGCCTAGTAAAGTTATTCTGTAACCCTCGGTGGCCTATTCTCCTCGAGAAAACATATGAATTCATCCACCATCCGACTGTTCTTGTTTCTATCTCCAAACAAATCCTTCATTTCCTTGGCCCTAGTCCTTAACGATTCACCCGAGTCATCCACCATTGCCAACCTTACAAGCTCAGCCACTGAGTCACCCGCAAACGACCCGTCTCGCTCGTTCCTAGGTATTTCCACCCCGAGCCCCTTCCCATTCCCCAATCGAGCATTAAGCCCTTGGTCGTTCACCATCGGAAAAAACATCAAAACCCGCCCGAACACGAGCCCTTCGATCATTGAGTTCCAACCGCAGTGAGTCAAGAATCCCCCCACCGAGTCATGACTCAGTATGCGCACTTGCGGAGCCCACCCCAAGTGTACCACTCCTCGACCCTTGACTCGTTCCACAAATCCAGGAGGGAGCATCTCCAACACTGACTGAGTCGACTCGGGCGGGTTTCTCAACACCCAAAAGAAGCGTTCCCCGGATAGCTCCAACCCGAGAGCCAACTCGTTGAGTTCCTCCTGACTCAGTGTCGCCTCGGTCCCAAGCGCAACGTATACAACTGAGTTGACTCGTTGCTTGTCCAACCACTCTTCAGTGCCACCCCATGTTTCATCAAATTCACTAATTGCCTCCTCTTCTATGTTTGGCGGTAAAAATCCGACCGGAACAACGGGTTTTACTTTTACCTCGCGGTAAAGTTGTCTCATCAAATTTAACCACTCGGGCTCCAACTCCTCAGAGCTTCTAATAAACACAACGTCGCTCTCCTCAATCGTAAACCCAAAACGCACCGTATCGGGAGTGACCGACTCGTCTTCGCTTGATCTTTCCACCCACTTGGCAATCTCGTGGAGCCGATACGCCATGTCGGACTCGAACGGGACCCACTTGGGGACCACCGTGAAATCCTCGGCCTTGGTCCTCCCATCCTTGCCGCTGACTAGAAGAGACGGCGGGCCGATGTAGGACATGCAGGCGGCGTTGAAGCAGCAGAAGAAGGCGCGTGAGATGCCGAGCCTGGCGGCGGTGGCGGGAAGCCAGTGAGGGGTATAGTCGTAAATAACCCAGTCGGGTCTTGAGGACTCGAGGAAAGCGGTCAACAGGGGTTGGAGCATGTCGAAGGCCGTTTTGAGTAGTTGCTGCTTGTGGAAGGGGACGTCGGCGGATGATTCGGCGTCTTTTGGGAGGTTAGGAAGGCGGGGGAGAGGGAGGGAGACGAGGTTGATGAGGGAGGAGAGGTGGGAGGGTATCCTGGGAAGTCTGGAGAGGTTTCTTGGGGTGGAAACGAAGGCGACGGTGTGACCCTTTTGAGCTATGAGGGTGGAGAAGCGGAAGAAGGGGATGATGTGGCCCATGGCCAGCCATGGAAACACCACCACGTGAAGAGCAGCTCCTCCGCCTCCTACTCTTTTGCCTCCACTCTGAGTGTTCTGGTTGTCCATGGAGATTGACCAACACACAGGGGAGGGAGGGAAGGAAGGATATATATCAATTGGTACGGCATGAGCAAGAGGAATCAAGTTGTATATTTGTTTGATACGCAGGTCTTGGCTTTTTGTGTGTTTGCCAACTCAAGTAGGAGAGAGAAACTTCTCAAATTTTTAACAAATCAGCGTGTCGGAAATACGATCCGATAAATCTATCCGTTAAATCAAGTTTATCCTTCACGGTAAGGAATAAATGGGAAGCTAGATTCACATGGGCATCCGTTTTCATGGGAGGAGGAGAATCTAGATTCTTCGCAGACACTTGACTCCTTGAGATTTTTATTTTTATTTTTATTTTTATTTTTATTTGATGGTTTGTCTATTTTCTTCCCCATCACCTCCACCGTTTTTTCCTTATCGTTTCCTTTTTTTATTGTGAATATTTATTTCAGAAAACCACCGTCACCCCCAGTCAATCGTTCCCTTTTTTTGTTGTGAACAATTATTAAAAATGGTTTTTGATGCAATGCGGTAGAGATATGGATCGTTGATAATAAAACTGGTCGTAGCTCCGGTAGTGGATGATGATTCTCCAGAGACCGATAAAAAAGAAGTAGAACCTCGCTTCACGTCTCAACAGACCAAATTAATCAGTAGTCACAAACAGGAGTTGAAAATCAGAGTGCGATAACGACCATACGAACAAGCTACGATGATTAAACAAACTACTACAATTATTTGATCAATGAAAAAACAAAAGCCAAGGTGGCTACAAAACTCTAAGAAGTTATATTGTGTGCGACTTGTTTATCATATATACAAGCCCTACTTAAAAAGAACTGAATCTAAGAAACCCTAACTCGGATTGCTAAACTCAAATCCTACACTAACGACCAAAATTCAAATATTAGAATAAACTTAAATACTAATATTTTCCAAGAGACACTCTGGCTCTTGAGAAATTTTTTATTGTGATCGGAACACGGGTACGTGGTACACAACGCGTTTTTATATAAGTGATGAGAATTTTTATTTTTTAAGTTAACAATTTTTTAATACATATATCATACCATTTATAAAATAACACATGATGTACTACTTCATATCCTGATCATCCTAAACAATCTCTCTTGTACACCAACGTCACGTATGCCACAGTGTCATGCATGCAACAAATATTGTCAAATAAACAATTTAATTCACGTTAAATCCGGAAAAGCATCTAAGAACAAAAACTAAACAAGATATTAGATATAATAGTTGTTTAAACTCACAACATCAAGGAGTTGTGAGAACATCAATCTTATCTCTATTAATTAATAAAACACTCATTGTCAATTAAAATTCCATAAAATTGTCAGTTTAACCCTCTAATTAAAACAGAACATTAATAAGAAATATGAAGCAGAAATGTAATTTCACATAACTAAATTTTGCTTTTTTTTTTTTTTTCAAAAACCTCACCTACATGTAATCCTAACATATATCTAAAAAAAATAAAAAAAATAAAAAAATTTCCGACTCCCACATTCTCTGTCACTCTCTTCCTCTCTCCTTCTATTTCAAAAACAAAAATATAAAAAAAAAAAATTTACACACTTTGTGTGTGTCCATATGCCAATATACATTAAATTAAGAAGGGAGTGGACAAACCATGTAAAAGACGTAGCCGGATTTGCTGCGACTTCCTCATTTGCATTTGTGCCCATGAGACATCAATGGCGACAATAAAATAAACGTCATGATCGTGTTGACCATTACCTACAATTTTATAAATACTGCTATAATTTAAAATAGTTACATGATTACTGCTCAAGCTACCATGTTAGTCGACTGGCTAATTTTCTCGTGCGACTGGTTAATCAAAATTTCCGACCATAATGTCATTGTCCAACAGTGACTTTCAAAAAAAACATATTAAGTAATTAATTTTCTATAAGTTCTTTAATTTTGTTCTGTATGTATGTACAAACAGTAAACTCACAAAACGAAACTTTATTTCGACCACAATGAAGGTGGTCGGCGACAATTTCTGTGATTGGCACCAATGGCATGTGGGTAATATGCCATAGGGACACAAATATAAATGTTGCTATGCTTATAAGTGTATTTGCTCACAATTGGTGGCTTCATCCGAACAGAATGAGGAGATTGGTAATCTTCCTTTTAAGTTTGTACTTCTCCTTAAAACTTATATAAAAAATGGTATACAAAAAATTAGGGGCAGTAATGTAATATGCACTAACCAAATTTTGTTTTTATTTTCCTTATCCACATGTCATCATAGCTTATCTTTAAATTTTTTTTTTTTATTTATTTTTTTTTTTATAAGATATAAGCCTCTCTCTACTCCCATATTTTATCTCTCACTCACTCCCTATCTCTTTCACATTTCTTTCCAACATATCTCCCAAATTTTTCCACACAAAAAAAATAATAAAAGCAAACAGTATAGGCCCAAGGCAAGATACGACTGTTAGCATTTTCTCTTCCAAGATTCTAAGTCTATGAATGATATAATTCTAAAGTTTGTCGAATCCGATCACTTCTCAAACTTTGAGAAGGAACTGACTGAACATGATCTCCTGAAGAGAACCTACTCAACTTTTGATGCCTCAATTGTCCTGCGAAACAATATAGGCCTCAAAACTTTACTAAGTTTGGATTTGATTTCAGCTTTATTGTTCGCTGAAAAGAACAACCAACTCTTGATGAAACATCATCAAGCTCACCCCACTCACTCGAATGCAATTCGTTTCCTTAAAGCAAATGCAAGTGCATATCAAGGCCCAAACTGCCATTTTAGGCTTGGGAGACGCGGCATGAATTCTAAACCAAAGCCCGCACTCCAAGTGGGACAAAAATAAGGCCAGTCCAAGGATTTAAGAATTAGGGCCAAAGCCTACACAAATTAAGAGAAGAGTTAGCCCACAAATGCTCTCTCCCTGCCAAGCCCACGAAGCCCAGTAGTGAAAGGGCATACGTCGTAATTATCGACATCAAACAGGGGGACCTCTCGTTGTACCGGCCATACCTGTTGTGCCCACACTTCGTCTCTCTCTCTCTCTCGCTCTCTCTCTTCCCCAAAACCCCAACACTTTACTGAAGCCAGCGATTGTACCGGCCATACCTGTTGTGCCCACACTCTCTCTCTCTCTCTCTCTCTCTCTCTCTTCCCCAAAACCCCAACACTTTACTGAAAGCAGCGATTTGATTTTGCGCTAGGGTTAGGGTTAGGTTTTCACACATTGATCGGTTCCTCTGTGTAATGCTTGAACGACCATCGATCCGATTCGTGAGCATCATTCAATGTCAATGTACGGACACTCGCAGGACATGACGATGCCCAACCCGATCCCCGCCTGTGACGACGACGATACCGGCGCCGCCGATTCCATCGACAACGCCCACATTCAATACGATTCCCATACGCTCGAGGACGGCGGCATCGTCGTCGTCGAGGACGTTAGCTCCGACGGCGTCTACGTTCAGGGCGGCTCCGCTAGCTCCGAATTGCGTGGTCAGCCTTACGACGGCTCCAGCCAGCTCACGCTTTCGTTTCGCGGCCAGGTCTTTGTTTTTGACGCGGTTACGCCGGAAAAGGTAAGAACTTTATTCGAATTTGATTGGTCATTTAGGGTTTTTTAGAGCTTGTGAATGATGATGTTCTGTAATTTACAACAAAATGTTGGTTGCTGGAAAATAGAGCTCTGTAATACGAAAAGTTTGAATATTTATTAAATTAGGCATAAAAATTGATTCATTGAGCAACACCATGCTAGTATGATTATAGTTAAATTTCTTCAGTTACTATTTTTTTTGTGCATTTTGATGTTGTTTGAAGGTTCAAGCGGTGTTATTACTGTTGGGAGGAAATGAATTATCGCCTAGCGCTCAAGGGACGGAGTTGGCATCTCAGAATCCGAGGGTATCTCATTAGACTGGAAAATTTTTGCATCCTATTCGTATGTGAATATATTATAATGGTGTGTTTTCTTGTACTCCATATTATGTAGGCTACAGAAGATTTTCCCCGATGTAGTCAACCTCACAGAGCAGCGTCATTATTTAGGTTTCGGCAAAAGAGAAAAGAGCGATGCTTTGACAAAAAAGTGAGATATGGTGTTCGTCAGGAAGTAGCACTCAGGTTCGTTTTTTTAATTAAGAAAGAAAAGTTGCAGCAGGTGGTGTAGTCTATATAATATGCTTCTGCTCAAATTCCTTTGGTATAATGTATGAATTGATTGGATGTGCTTATTGAATTGCAATCAGGTGGTGTAGTCTATATAATTGTGTGCCTGTTAAATTGAAAAAGTAGAGATTCTTTTCTGTTACCTTGTTCATTGGTCTACTGTGATGTTAAGTGTTTGCAGTTTAGTGTAAATCAAACAACCTTTTTTGGGGGTTAAGATAGCCGTGTACCTGTGCTGTCTATGCTGATAGAGTTGTGTTGTAATGAATTAGGCTTCCTTTTATAAGTTTAATTGTATACAGTTTCAACAATAATATTACATATCTTTTCAAAACCAAGTCGATTACAGATTTATGGATTAACAATTCAGGTCCAGAATAATGATTTAAAAATTGGCATTAGGACTCTGCCATAGTTTATAATCCCACATAGGGATCTTGATTCCTTACTTAATTGTTGGCATGGTTCAGGCTTTTAACCTTTTACGTCATTCTATTACACTCATGACTCATGTGAGTAATCTATGCATAATGTTTGAGCAATATTATCTCAAATATCTTGTTACACAAAGCTAGCTTTCTATTTATAAATAGGGCTCTACCAATTAATGTCACATGGTGAGATTTTTCATACTTATGTGGAACCAATTATATGGAGCACATTATTATGACAATAAGCTAATTTAATCCAGAAAAGGAGAGAATGCCTCAATTAGTCCATGAAAAAAAAACCATACGCAAAATATATCTCCTGTATTGTACAGGTTCATTTAATACGCTTGTACACAATTGGTCCAAGGAAGAAAGCAGGATATGATGAGCATCGTACATTCTGTTGATTTCTCGTCTGTTGCTTATTATTGTTATAGATCTCTACTTTCTTTTGTTTCATTATGCTTCATTCTTTGTTTAAGTTTTACATTAAATGTTTGATTCATGTATATAAATCAGGATGCAACGAAACAAGGGGCAATTTTCTTCCTTCAAAAAGTCAGATGGAGATGGTAACTGGTCTAATGGCCAGGAGTCGGGGCAGGAAGATACCCATGCAGAAACCTTGTGAGTCTATGCAGTATTGTAGAGTTTCGTAATCTTAAGGGAACAAAAGAAAATAAGAATTTGGTGGATGGGTTTTTTATTTTTTGTGTACTAGATTTTTGTTTCCTATTTCTAAAGGCGTATTATATTTGTTTTTATCATTCTTATACTTTATGCGTCTTACCTGTGACTAACTATTCTTGCACCTCTTATGATTTGCATGTTTTACCCGTCCAGCTGCAAGCATTGTGGAATAAGTTCAAAGTCCACACCAATGATGCGGCGCGGCCCATCTGGTCCGAGGTCTCTGTGCAATGCTTGTGGGCTTTTTTGGGCAAACAGGGTCTGTATCTTCTCTAGCGATGAATTAATCACTTCATTTCTTTTATTGCAACAATATTATGGTCTCTTTCCTTCTTTATGGATCCTTTGCCCTCTTCCAGCCACATATTTACTTGATAAAAATTAATATTGTATTTAATCTTGACTTGTTTGTGCTCCATGAATCACTAACAAAAGTTTAGAGGTCTGAAGAGTTGACCTCTGAAAAACTCCCAAGTCTCCAACTAAGGCTATAGGAGACTCTGAGTCCAGAGTTGTCGTCTGTTAAATAGGAATATTACATGGAATTTTCTTGATTTATTCATTCTTCAAACGTGATAGCATGAACTGGTAATGTCTGTACAAAAAAAAAAAAAAAAAAAAAAATCAAGAATAAATATATGTTGGGACTTGGGAGAGGTGATAAAGAATAAAGGGTGATAACATGGATTTGTGTGGTTTTAACACCATTTGATGTATTTGCTCTATTTGTGGCTATTAGCAAGTAAAATTTTTTTACATCATAAAATATTCAAAGGTGTTATTTTATATTTAATTTACATTTTAGCTCCCAATTTTAAGATTGATAGTTTTTCTCGACCTTGAATTCATTAGACGTAGATTTCAAGAGAATATACACTACAGGCATTCTTTGTGCATTACCTGTAAATCCGCCATATAAGCGAACCTAGTATTTTTGCACCGGAGATCCACGCTTCATACAATTTACATCAAATTTTTGCAGGGTTCCATGAGGGAACTTTCCAAGAGAAGCCATGATGTCAAACGAACTGAGCAGGTGTGTGTTCCATCTTCCATGTCTCTGAGTACATTACATCAAACAAATTGGTATTGCTATGTGTAGAATGGGTTTTCCATTATCTCTGCTCAATCTTGTGCCCTTCTTTTATGTATATTAAAAACAGGGAGGTGAATCTGATACTAAAGATTTGGACAGCGTAACTGCTATCGATGCACACAACAATCTTGTTCCCTTCTCTAATGGTGATAACTCGGCTTTAGTTGCTGAAAACTAGGTTTCGTTAAAATGCCAACGTTGTCTCCGGCATCATTCAAGTAGGCTTTCCCAGAATTTTCATTCGGCTTGTCCGATCTTTATGTACAGCTATAATAGTGCCGTGATCAATACAAGAAGTAATCTATTTTTTTTCATTTTGATTTTGTTTGTTGAGTTTTGATACTGACTCTGCTTGACACCAGCTGAGAGGATACAAAACCTACCTAAACCATTTCACTATTTAATATTTTAGTACATTGTACATCATTAATGTGTAATTGTTTATATGAACTGTGAAAGGTCTTAGGTTTGATTTTCGTCAAAAGCGAATTCAAATCAAATTATTATGGTTAGAGGGTAGTCCATTCATCCATCCAAGGGGCCAAAAGGCAATGTATGCTAGAAAGTTGATCAATTGTGAGGCAACAGTTTGAGCCTAAGTACTGTATTGCTATTTTTCCCTATGCCTAAAAAATAAGTAAAATGAATGGCGTATTTTGGATTTTGGAGCTTGCTTTATGACAATACTACATTTCTCATCTTTGCTATATAGTACTACAATTTAATGATATTTTTCTTCACTTGTAAGTGAGAAGTCTAAGGTTCGAATTTCATAGGAGAATGGCCAGTTCAACACCTATTTATTCTCTCGGAGAATGGCCAATTCAACACCCATTTATTCTCTCGTGCCTTAATGTAAGTATATCGCTATATCAAAAATATTTGGTCTCTAGTTTGCTGAATTATGATAAATAAATTATGATGGTTAAATTCAAATCTTGGTAGAAAATGGGAAGCAATTTGTGACAATTGCGCTCTCTATTTTCTAGGAAAATTCTGATAATTTCCATTGTTGTTATTAAGAATTTTTCATTGTTATTGTTGAAACTAATGGGCAAAATAATAAATAGGTTATGAATTCATTGTTTTTGAGATTTGAACTTAAAATTTCTCACTCGCTACTGAAAGAATATATACTAGTATTAAGTGATGAATTATTAGTTAGTTTTGTAATTTTGTGCTCTAACAACCATATATTCCTAAAAGTGTGTGGACAGATCATAATTGCAAGTACAACATTATCCTTTTTGGATCAATTGGCCATGACCATGATGGCCAACCTAGTCCATTCCTTATAAGGACACCACACCAGTCCCCCAACTCTGCATTTTTCCCTAAATAATCCACGCCACTTTCCAAACCCAATCACTAACCCCATGCCTACCATCACGAGCCGTTAGATTACATTCCCGACACCCATCAACTGCATCTGGGTCCCGCCAGCTGTTTCCTCATTCATCACCCCGGCCCCCACCAGAAAGCACCCGCATGTGGCCATGGACCCCACCCCATCTCCATCCAAGCAATCAAAATTTAATACCAACTCCCGCGCAACACTAGATACTTACCCTACACCAAAATATAAACCGAGTGGTGCTATCCATATCCTGCTAATTTTTAATCATGATCAAATTTATTGAAGAAGATCGAACAATATAAGTTAGCATAAATGTGTGAAAGACATATGCTCGAAAAGATAGTACTATACCCCTTATCTAAAATAAGTCATTATATCGTGCCAATATTATGTTGTTTTAAAATTATAGTCAGAATCATTTGTTCTCTTTATCATAGTATGAAGATATTTTTTTACAAATTTACTTTAGAGATGATTTAGTCATTTAAGTATTAAATAAATTGTCAATTATCATAACAAGTAACAATTCGTAACCAGTTGTTAATTTATGTAATTCACACGAACGACTAAGTGGTGTCCCAATCAAATGAATTTTTTAAACAAATTGTTAGATGATAAGGAAAATGATAATATTAGGGAGATCAAAATTTTTAAATCAAATGATATGGTTGTAGACGATTGACTTAATGTCAATTAACGTATTTGTTTTGTATTGATGACATATTATTTGATTTAAAATTTTAATATTTTTAATATTATCCGATGAAAAAATAATTTAGTTATAACGTTAAAATGACTTCAGATCGTTATGTCAGAATAACGTCATTCCACTAAGAAAATTACTACTCAGGTTATCGAATTAAAAAGTGTACCACACAAAAATTGTGAAAGGGAATATAAAAGTAGGAAAATATAAATTTCGGCTTTTTGAATATTTTATTTTTTGGGAAAATAATTTATTACCCATTTGCGGGTCACAAAGGAAACACAGAGGCACGCCCTGCAAATCTTAGCTATTTTTTTTTCGGCTTCTCGTTGATTTTTGGAAGCTTCTTCTTCTTCATCGAGCTCAGAAATTTTCCTGCTTTATTAGCTACTATCAGGGTTTGGGGTTAGGGTTTGTTTCAGAAAATTGTTACACTGTTACCTTGCGACGGAGGCTATGGGGTTTCCGGTGGAACGGGTTTAGGGTTTTGAATTCGGAGAAGGCGGTGGGGCTGAGCGTTAGGGTTTAGTGAAGGGGATATTTGGATGGCAGCCGTCAATCCACAGCCTCTGGAAGCTGGACCATTTGAGGAGCACGGGACGGGTCCAATACAGGTAGAAGACGATGACGGTGACTACGAAGATGGTGGTGATGATGGTATGGAGGACATGGAAGAGGTGCATGTGAACCCCGTCAGCGTTGCGGAGCGTGGAGGAGGAGGAGGAGGAGGAGGAGGAGGAGGAGGAGGTGCGGGCATGGCGTCCAGGACTAGCGAGCTCACTCTGTCTTTTGAAGGCGAGGTCTATGTCTTCCCTGCTGTTACACCCGAGAAGGTCTCTCTCTCATCTTCGTTTTGAGTATTTTTATTGTAGCAAGAACCAATTTTTCTCTCTTCCCAAATATTCATATTGTGCTTGCGCCACTGTGCTGTGCTGAATTTTTAGTAATTGAGTTTTGTATTTTTCTGCGTAATTGCAAAGATATAAATTCATTTCTGTTCCAACTGAAAATTAAAGAGGAAAGAACGAAACTTGGATTGGGTTGGAGGGATACGAGTTTATGGGACTTGAAGTTTTGATGTTTGTGATAAAATTTAAAATTTGATTACGATTCGGTTTCTACACTTATTGTTTGTCCTTAAGATTAAGACCCTTAGAATAGGCGTGCTGTTTAGTTTTATCAAATTGGTATTATGGGTATGAAATGAATATGGAAATTATCGTACGCATGGATTCCCCTGTGACGAGGTTTTTAAACAAATATTCTGGAAGAAGAATGAAAGTATGCTTTCATGAATCTCTCTAAACCAATGTGAAGCAACAAGTTATTGGCAGGAAAATATAGTGTGGTTGTATGAAATATGAACTTCTATTCCATCACTTGGATCATTATAACTAGTGAATAGATATGGTAATCCCTTCAACTAGTTGAAGCCAAGTAAGTCTTTGTCTGTTTCTGTTCTTTCTAAGTTGGCCTGTTAAATTTACAGCCATCTGTTTACTAAATTTACAATAAAATGCGTTTGCTGGTTTGGATTATGCCCATTTTGGAAGAAGGCTCAGATTTAGGATTCCATATAACAGGTGCAAGCAGTGCTCTTGCTGTTGGGAGGACGTGATGTACCAACTGGTGTGCCCACAGTGGAAGTGTCTTACAATCAGAATCCAAGGGTAATTCATATGTTGACATTAATGAGACCAATTTCAATGCATCTTCTGTGCTTATGTTCATGTGTTGCCTTCCATAATCTCTAGGGTGTGGGTGACACCCCAAAGCGTTCAAATCTTTCGCGAAGAATAGCTTCCCTGGTAAGGTTTCGTGAAAAGCGGAAGGAGAGATGTTTTGACAAGAAAATTAGGTACACTGTGCGTAAAGAGGTTGCACAGAGGTAAGACGAATTGAGGACCCTTCTTTCTTTCTGTCCTTTTTTCTTGTAACTACTAACTAGTGCTTTTGGGTTCAACTAATTTCTTCGGGGATGGGGGATTTGTTTGAAAAGAGAATCATTTATTGTGCAATCATAGATTAAAATTTCATGTGGCAATGCCTAGTAAATTATAATACTTTATGCATATATTTTCAGTTGCATCAACAGTTCTTACATTCTGAATGCATTTTGATCTTTACTTTAGTTACTTGAAACCATTGATATGTGTATCTTTCCATTATAGCATTCTCTTGATGTTCTGTCTCCTTAGAGATGGTTCTTGAACATAGTCAATATTTTATACACTGAATAATAGCCTAGGTAACTATTACTTTTTGGGTTTGAGTCAATCTGTATTCTTTAACTGATTTATTTCAAATCAGTTTGGTTGAACATTGAGTAGATGTTTGCCTTTTTGTTTAAGCATGTAGTAATTTGGAAATTATTTCACTGTTTTTAGCATAACTGTTAAGTTTCTCTGATCCAGTTTTGCAATGAACATATACCCTTCCTAACCCTGAACTCGGCTCTCCTCGCACCAAAGTGTCAAAGTATCGTAAAAGATCTATGGTGCAATTACCTCTCAAACCTAAATGGTAGTGCCGCCACAAAACCCCCCCCACCCCCCGGCGCGCATAAATGAAGCTGTATATTTAAATAGTAGACCAAGGGTCTGAGACAACTGTACCCAAGGCTTCCTGCCTAACACTTGGATGACTTCCCTCCCAATGGTGTGATGAGAAATAAATTTGCTTTATGGTCCACAAATCCATTCATAAGATTAAACCAAGTAAACTAAGCATCCAGCAATCTAATCTCTTTTGTTTTCCTATTAAATTTACCATAATCATGCATAATCCCCCAATGCAATTTTTGGAGACGAACTTGTGTTAAAATCAACCCCTACCCACACACCCCCGAGATTAAGAAGCAAGTACAAAGTCAACACCACAAAGAGAACGATATGGAGTCAATAAAATGGTGATCATTCTTTGGTGGTGCTGTATTGGATTGTATGTAAGAAGAAAAAATAGTTTTTTTTGCGGATAAGGTGGATTGGATTGCTTTTGGATAAATACACACACACACACACACACACACACACATTTTTTGCTTCGTCTTTATGTCTTTGTTTAAGCATCTAGTTGCAATTCATCTTAATTCTAGGGAAATTTGTGCTTTTGCTTGTGGAGTGTAGATCTGATTATGCTGATTTTGATGTTAGTTATGTATTCAAAATTTGTTTGCATTAACAAGACAACTGGGAAGATAGGATATTCATTATTCATGCACTTCACAAATTAATAATATTTTTGTTTACATTTTCCATGGTCCTATGGTGTTAAGATGTGTCATTCTTTCTGTTATCTTATTGTTTTGCTAGGATGCTTCGTAAGAATGGACAGTTTGCATCGTTAAAACAAACTTCAGGTGCTTCTAGTTGGGATTCGACTCAGAGTTGTCTTCAAGATGGCACTCCTCAACCAGAAACTGTGTGAGTTCCAAGCTAATTCTGTTCTTTTGATTTCCTCTGTTGAATGATGTGTAATTATGGTCTAAGTTTTCCATTTGATAATGTTGTGTTCAACGCTTTGTCCTGTTTCTGCTGTGTTTTTTCAGCGTACGGAGATGTCAGCATTGTGGAGTTAGTGAAAATAATACTCCTGCAATGCGCCGTGGACCTGCTGGGCCAAGAACTTTATGTAATGCATGTGGTCTTATGTGGGCGAATAAGGTTGGTTTATTCTACTTTTTTGTACTGTACAAATATTACATTTTTGACATACAAAGTCGAGACCACAGACCCTCTTTCTCTCACTCTCAATGTATCTCAGATTGATCTTTATTGTCATTATTGCTATGATCACAAATATCTGTTACTGTCTTTTAAGCAACTTTCATTTTCTTCACCACTTTATTGATTGTACAGGGAACATTGAGAGATCTCAGCAAGGGTGGAAGGAACCTTACCATGGACAATATAGAACCTGTATGTGCAACATTTAAGAATATGGGTTTTTCTTCTATTTTAGAAGTAGAGTTGATTTTCAAGTGGTTGCTAAATGTTTTATTTCTTCTCCTCTATGTTGTAAGTTGGCTGATAGTTCATATAAAGAAATCCAGCCTCTATACACTGTTTACCCCCAAGTATTTTTTCATTCTTGTGTTTGTGTTGCTACGATTAACATGACCAATCTTTTGCAATAACAAAAATGACCTTTGCAGGGAACACCGACTGAAGTCAAGCCTTCAGTTGTTGAAGGAGAATTCTCCAGAAACCAGGATGAGCGTGTATGATTTTTCTCTCCTATTACCATTATCTTCCTGCATGAAGTATAAGCTGCTAAGCTCATTCTATTATGCCTAATAATCATGGTGTACGCAGGGCATTCTTGATGGTCTTTCAAAAAACGTTACTGAAGGATCCAATGATGCTTCTGTCAACCCGGATGACGAGGAATGCATTGCATTTAAGGTTCTAGCTCTTCTATATTTATTTCTGTATTTTTTTTGTTATGTAATGTGAAAGTTGACTACCAAATGCATATGTTATGCATACTTAGCACAGTTTTATAGCACAGTCCATGATTAATAGAAGACTACGGAGCACTTGGTCTTTTGTTGACGGACATAGATAACCTTGGACCACAAATATTCAAACCATTTTCTGAGCATTCGAATTTTCATAATGCACATTTCAGTTAGACTTGAAGATACCAATGAGCATGTGGAAATTTTCATAGATGTCTCTGTATATTGAATTCTAAGTTGCCATCCATCTTCCATGAATTGATACCTAAATATTTTATGTTTATTTGCTCTGCTCACTATTACTGTATAGGAGGAGCATTGATATTTTCTGGCCAGAAAACTTTCGGTGTTGTTCAACAATATACACGTAGCTTATTGAAATAACTAACCAGATAACTCCATGGATCCTCAGTTATTGTGTTTAATCAGATCAACCTGTAAACTTGTGTTTATTTTGTGTTGTGATGTAATTCCATGCTGCAGGATTTGCATGAAACCGCTGAAGATCTTACGAACAGTTATCCGATGGGGATTGTTTCCTCAGCGAATGATGAGCAGGTATGATAATATGGATACGTTTTAATTTGTGCTAATATTCTTATTCCGCTAAACAATCAAGAAATTGAACATTATACCCTAAATGTATTTTGGTCCTGGTCTATCTGTCATTCCACTATTCCAGAACAAAATGAGGCCTCTTTAATGTGCAATATCTTATGTTGAAGTTTTGGTGTCTGCAGGAGCCTCTGGCTGAGCTCGCAAATCCTGCGGATACAGATTTAGACATCACTACTAATTTTGATTAGAAGGTGATGATTTGTTAGCCAATTGATGCCAGGATGCCGCATCAGTTCCTCTCGTGACCTTCTGCAACATACAGATGAAAGTTTTTGAACGTCGTAAGTAGTCATTTTAGGGAGTTTACGAGTTAATCTGCAAAGAACCCCGGGATCTTCTGATTGGAATGATCTTGTGAATGGAGGCATATTGCTACTTTCAGATGACGATAGATAAACCGGTGGTGGTTGAAAATTTGATGTTTATATTTTTTCTTGTGTACAAGAGTTGGAATTAGAGATGTGGGTTGAGTGTGTTAAGCATATTCTAATATTGTTTGTAATTTATTTAGGTCGCATCTAGTTTACTGAAATGTTGGGCCGTTGAGATCATCACATAAACTTACACCCAACTGATGACTGGTAGGCTCAGTTTATTTTTGTATCTTAATTATATACAAGGTGGTCAGATACGCTCCTTTATTTCCGATTATCAAATTGAATAAATCAAATAGAATCAATGAACAAGATTAAGTATAGATTTGTGAGGGGACAAATTGTGTATGTATACATTTTTACATATGAAATCACCTTGTCAGGGGACGGTATTAGAGGTGGTAAATTGATCCATCGAGTTGTTAATGGGTACCCACTACGATTCATTAGTTTGATTTCACCTTACATTATTACTACTACTATCAATCTCATATTTATATATTGTGAATATCAAATTAAATAGGTCGTAGCGAGTATTTATTAATTTCCTTACATAAATGCCAAAAATACGTTTCTTGATCGGACATCTCGCGCCACCCGAGGGAAGAGGTAACGAAATTGACCGAATCATTCGACAAGGATCGAAACTTGGGACACAATTTCTGAGAATTTACCTTTTATTTTTTTTATACCATTTATCAGGATTATTAAGGTACTCGATCAGGAAATTGAATAGGATGAGATGTTCTGGAATCAGTAGGCTCTCAAGAGGTTAAAAAGTAATTATATTTGATATTTGGTCTAATATAAATTGTTGTGTGTATATATATTAGGAGTCCTATATTTGGTAGAAATCGGATTTGTATTTATTCTTTTATATATATATATATATATATATATATATATATATATATATCCCTGTGAAGAATAAATACAAATCGGACTCTTATCAAATATATGACTCCTAATACACACACACAATATATATCTATATCTATATATTTACATTTATATTGTAACCCTAACGATCAATACGTACTAGACTTTAGCCATTCGCTTTCTACGGGTGATGATGGAGAATTGCCGATCTTGTCCTCCAACAACGACGATGTAATCGTCGAGATACTTTCTTGGCTACCGGTCATCTCTCCTCCGATTCCGTTGTGTATGCAAGTCATGGCGCGCCTTAATCACTACTCCCCAGTTCGTGGCCAAGCACCGAGCACATACCAACGACAACAACAAGAATGTCCTGATTCTCACGAAACCGGACCTACCACCAGCCCCCAGCACCCCCCCCTCTCTCTCTCTCTCTCTCTTCTGTATCTCCCCTACTGATTGACTACCAATCACCGAAGAAGAATGTTGCCGCCTGCGCCTCTGCCTCTTCATCAGCGATACGAAGCAACCATAGAGACGTTGAGGCTGAATTTCCAGGTGATACTAGGCTCAACGATTCATCACTTGTGGGTTCTTGCAATGGTCTCATCTGCCTACTACTTAACCCTCCAATTGCATATTATGAAGAATACTACGAAAAGATAAGACTTCTCTTGTGGAACCCTAGTACCAGAACAGCCCGTAAGTTACCGGACATTGATTGGTTTTGTTTCAGGCCATGTTATTACGGATTCGGCTACGATTCCACCACAAGACTACAAGGTCCTTTTGGGCGGTAAAAGTGCCAAAGATGGATTTGCTGCAATCTTCTCACTCAAAGCGGTTTCATGGAAGATTGTTGTAGACTCCCTCAAGCCTGCGGCCTCGTTTGGTATTGATGGACGAGGGTGCTTCTTAAATGGAGCTCTACATTGGAATCAGAGACACGATAACGGGACAATAATCAGGTCCTTTGATTTCACACAGGAGAAATTTCATTCGTTTTCCTTTATTAGGCATAAAGAATATAAATGGGCGGGAGTGGGGACGATTGGAAATCGTCTCTTCTTTCACACTTTCTGCTGCCATTCTTCCACAATTACTCTTCCTGACTTTGAGGACACTGGCCTTACCATATGGGTGATGATGGAATATGGGGTCGATCAATCCTGGACTATTTTCGCAAAAATTCGCCCGGAGATTTACCCTCCTAATGTGTGGTCGTTGAATCCGTTATTCCTCGACGATGGTGCACTTTTGATGGAATCGGATCGAGGTGACTTGGTATTATATATGCCTAAGGAAGATACATGCAGGAATGTGCTCGACAATTCTGATGTTGAAGAATTGAGAGCTTCGTCTTCGTCTGGGCGTGAAGAAATGGTTATGTACGTAGGCACTTTGGTTTCACCGGCGACTGGTGGCGGCTAGCTCATACATTTTGATTTGTAAGATACCAAATCGTATTGTGAGCCTCGTCTCTCTTTTGCTCTTTTTATTAATTTAACTATGTAATTTCAAGGTAGTGAATATTATTTAATGTTATTGAGAATTATATTACTGATCTATTCATCTTTTCATGATCATGTACGAGACCACAATACCACATGATATTGTGGCATCTTGGCCTTCACTCATGTATGTGACACGTGGCTCAGGAGGAACTAAAATAAGATGTCAAAAAAACATATAGGTGACGTGCAATTAATAATATTACATGAACTAATGTAAATACAGTAAATACACTAGAAATTGAGTCCGTGCGATGTCGTGGGTTTTAATACTGTGTTAAATGTGTGAAATATATTAAAATATATTCTCATTCATATCAAAATAAAAAATAAAAAATAAAAAATAAAAAAAATAAAAAAAGAACCAAATGAGAAGTTTTCCCATGTGGGTGGGTCCTTAAAACAAGGAAAAAAAGAGTAATGCTCTGTAAGACAAGTTCTGTAGCAACTGATTCTGCCACAGTACAGACGTTCTTCTTAGCTCTTTGGTTGGACTAACACCAACTGTTGTCTTTAGGTTTTGCAATTTTGATTGCTGCACAGATGAATCAGGTCAAACAAAAAGATCTCTATATCCATTCTAGTATTACATCAAATGTTGATTTAAAGTAACCGTGCAATAAAAATGAAAAAAGGCATCCATTAATCTGTTATAATGATAATCTAGAATATAAGGAAGCGGTAATCATATTGTTTCATAAAAAAAACTAGCCCAAAAAATTAAAGGAAAGAAGAGAAGGAATCTCACTTGCACAGGATCTGCATGAATGGCGTTTTGCCCCAGCAGTTGTTGAAACCTTCCAAAATTCCTGCATGTGACCAATTGGACAACCATTTATACCTCTGAAAAGTTCTAGCAGTCACAAATTTGAAATCAGTAACATTTCCAACATACTTGCCGTCTTTGTGAATCTTGTTCTTCTTCTGGGAATAAATATCCCCACATCATTCTGCACATTGCCTCGGTTAAATGAATCTTGAGAGGAAAGATCTCTACCTACAGGCTACAGTAATAAAAAAAAATGTTGAGCAAGCAAATATTGGTTTGCCAAGGCAAGATACACAAACCCAAGCCTCTTTATTACCAAAAAAACGGTTGATATAAGGCAAGCTAGATTCCATGCACTGCATACATGTTCTTTTATGATAGTATTACTGGTCAAAGGAGAAGTTTGAGATTTAAAAAAAAAACAAAACTAGGGATTCTGTGAGAGCATCTGTGGCAGTCACCATACAGATCAAACCCGAAATAACCAAAAGCAAATGGATTAGTATTTATAGTTATTTGACAAGATAGCGGATGTGAGAGAAAGAGAACCTATTACCTGAAAACGTTCAAGAGAAGAATTTCTGTCCTTAGGAGCTCCTTGCTTTTGCATCCACGCGAAGCAAAACTTCCCTGTAGCCAAAATCGTACATCTTTAATTTGTGAACAATTATAGAAAACATTTAAGGAACTACCAAATTCTTCATATTTAAATGAAGTGATTCAGAGGGTGGACAATTTTTATTTACACAATGCCTAACTAAGCAAAATTTTACCCAACAAGTTAATTACCATCATGTTATCACACCATATGCATACCTAGTTTCTTCCTAAGCATATCAGTCCACTGCTTTTGTAACATAAGAACGGCTGCATGTATTAATATATGACAACTACCAGTACCAGCTACACATTTTTCGTCAGGAAACATAAACGTTTAATAAGCATATAAACAAGGTCACAACAACGAACTACAGATATGCAAGGTATTGTTCTCATGACTGACATATGTTTGCCAGATTGTGGATTTGGAACACGTATTCAAGCAGGAATCCCTCTGATGAAAGGTCCAGATTCACATCCTGGAAATATAACATTTACGCATACTTTTTATATTGACATGAACGTGAAAAACATATGTGTATTCAAAATTGTACCCGTTGACAGCAAAACTTCTCATACTAACCTATAAAGCTTGTAACCGTTTATGGGACAATCATGAAGTCAACATGGGTTTATTCCTTAAAAATATGAATCCAAACATACAATTTTACTAACTAGTAGAAAAGATAAATACGGGATCGTTAGGTAAAGCTTTGTTTTCTTTCATCCTTAAGATAATGAGTTGCAAACAGTAGTTGGATCTCCTAAGGGGCGAGGGAGAGGGGGGTTGGCTTAGGATTAGTACAAGTCTAGAGTTGGATTACCTCCAATGGAACCAGAAAAATTAAGGGTAGAGAGAAAGAAAGATTGAGCATTTCTCATGATAAAGAAAACAGAAGAAAAGGTGAACAGATAGTGATAATGGTGCAAAATATAACGCAAGGGCAACAAGCTAGTAACAAATTTAAAGAGGTTTTTTATCCAGCTTTTATTTTCTGTCTAGTCATTCATTTCTTCTTCACCTCATTTATTTCTCATTTCCTTCCTTTCTCCCTCCTACTCTTTATCCCAACAGCAGCACTGAACCCAAAATCAAACTGTTGTCAAATGAAATTATTATTTAAATTGAAATATAGTCAATTTCAGGGAGAATACCCCAACAAAAAAAAAAAAAAACTGAGAGAAAAGGCACTGGAATGTTAAATGTCAAAACACTCAAAAATCAAACATCCTGAAATGTTATGAATGACATCCAGGGTAGAATATTGAGAAAGCAATAAAGGACATTTTTGTATAAAAGAGTATTCTTGAAATTTTCATGATTTAATCAAACAGTGGCTTAAAGTTTCCCTTTCCTACGTGGAAACAGAAACCAAAGGTTGTGTCTTTGGGGACCGTTATAGTCCTCTCCTCGCACTAAACTATGATGAGTGAAGGCAAAGGAAAACAATTGGACAAGGATCGAAACTTGGGACTCAATTTCTGAGAACCTACCTTCTTTTTTTTTTTTTTTATACGATTTATCAGGATGACTAAGTTACTCGATCAGGAAATTGAAGAGGATGAGATGTTCTGGAATCAGGAGGCTCTCAAGAGGTAAAAAAGTAATTATATTTGATATTTGGTCTAATATAAGTTATTGTGTGTGTGTATATATATATATTAGGAGTCCTATATTTGATAGGAGTCGGATTTGTATTTATTCTTTCCCTGTGAGAATATATATATATATATATATATATATCATGCAAGAGAACAAAAGGACATACATAGCCCCATCGATATAATTCCAGGCTGCATTTCTTTATAAATGAGATCAAACGTACGTACGTACGTACATACATACATACATACATATATATATATATATATATATAGAGAGAGAGAAAGAGAGAGAGAGAGAGAGAGAGTTTGGAAGAGAGAGCAATCTGTTAGTGTAGGGGAAAAAAAGATGATAAGTTCAATGAATTTGTACTGAAACTTGCAACATGTTTACATATAGAAAAGTAAACCGTCAACTTATACTCGACTTATTATCTATTTAGTGTTCGTCGAGTTTGTGAATGGGATCAATTATTCACAACTCACCAAGTTGTGGGATATGTTGGAGGGTCTAAGATGAATCTAATGAAGCAATTGGGTTTCTTCGTCTTCCTTCAATATTACATGCTCGAGTCTCAAATGCATTTCCTCCTCCTTTTTTAAGTTGTTCTTCTTGCTCTCCAAAAATCAAATCAAGCTCTTGTGATTGAAATTCTGAAATCAAAGTTTCGAAGTTAGTTTGCTTGGCCTGCCCGGTTCATAACTACCACGCACATGTGGCATCTTGGCCTTCACTAATTAATATGACACGTGGCTCAGAAGAAACTAAAATAAGATGCCAAAGAAACATATAGGGAACATGCAATTAATAATATTACATGAACAAAGGCATGCAAATATAGTAATACACTAGAAATTAAGCCCACCCAATGTTGTGGGTTTTAAAACTATGTTAAATGTTTGAAATATATTAAAATATATTCTCATCCATATCAAAATTTATTTACATCTTAATGAACCGAAACAGTCCACAAACATGGTATTTGGCCTCTTAATATGCAAATGCCATCCCCCATCTTCATTCTGCAAAAACAAAGATATTTCATAACAATCAAATTCTCAAAAAAGTTTTCAGCCGCGGTAAAAGCTTTTCCTATTCAATTCGAGGTTAGAAGTTATTTTCATGAAATTTCAAATCTCAGTTGACTGGGCCTTAACTTGTTACTAGGTTCACTCACTAAGAGCTGTTAATATTAAAGGTGAGCTTAATGGTACACATTCAAGATGAATGGTCACAAGCTAAAATCGTACTAGAGTCATCTTTCGACAAGTCAATGACTGTTAAGTAATCACTGATCTAACCATCGAATTTCAACTGCCTCCACATATTAAATAAATCGATTACGTGGAGGCAACCTTATTTCCTAACATTTTTCTCTTTTCTTTAGAGCACCTTTATATAGGAACTCCTACCACAAACTTTATTCCTTGGGCGGGGTGACTGGCTATTGAAGCTCATGAGGGCGCATTCATTTTGTTGGAGTATTGTGCACATTGATAAAAAAAATAAAAAAGCTATCTCTACCATTGATTTTTCAAGAGTTTACACCATTAAAAAAAAAAAAAAAAAAAGAAAGAAAAGAAAAGCCGAATGAGAAGTTTTCCCATGTGGGTGGGTCCAAAAAACAAGATAAAAAAACATAAAAAGCAACAACATTCCAACTCAAAATTAATATAGAGTCCACTCTTTGAGTTCTCATATTTGTAAATTTCTTTAAAATATTTAGCAAATCCTTGGTTTTCTGTAGATAGCAAATCAAATGTATTAGAACCTTTATTCTAAAGAGCATCACAAAATTCGTTTATTCTAAACAGCATCACATAACTAATCATTTATATCATCTGAAAATAGTAAAGAAACGAAACATACAGTTAAAAACTATTTGAGAAACACAAGTAAGCCTTTGGTTATTAGATTTCCAGTAGGCAAAGCACAAAAAATTACACACAACGAAACTATTGAAACTTTAAAACCTACTTCCCAAATAAGGTTCTCCGATTGGCTAATGGCCAAATTAGATTTATATTATCATTTCAAACACTGCAATGCCTGAGTTTTTTTACTAGACATTCTAATTAATCATTATTTAACTAAAGAATCCAATTAATAGAACAATAATTGGACAAAACAGGAGAAGCAATATTAAAATCATGGGGTTACCTGAATTTTGAGGTCTGAGGGTGATAGCTTAATGGCACCAACTTGAAATCGTAAACGCAAAACCCGATCAAATGATAAGGAAAAGAAATAAAAATGTTACCTTCCTGAGGATAAGGTCCAGAAGCCGCCTTGGATTTTGAGTCGCATAACTAAGGTTGATTACTTCTAAATGCAAAGAAGAGAAAATACATGTTATTACCTATTTAAAAAAAAAAAAAAAAAGAAAAAAAGAAAAAAAAAGCACAATAACCAACAGGGTTTCGCTCAAATATGTTATTAATTAATTTACAACAAAATTAACTGAAGCAAACAAATCTGAAAACAGGGCTAACCATCAAATTATCAGGGTTTGAGCTTCTTTTGGTTTCAGGTTTACGGGCTGATCTGCTTACTTGGTCACATTCAACTCTCGAGCATTTTTAGACACGTAAATTACCTTAACTACCACAACAATATATGAAAAAAAAAATCTTCACAAAAAGGTATCTAATTTCACAAAATATATGAAACCTAAATCAAATTTCTTGATAAAAACTAAGAATAACTCCACAAATTACTAAGTTGTAAAAAAAAATTCAGAATCCCAGATTAAATTTCAACTTTAAAAACCCCAATTCGGACAATATACCCACAATACCTCCAAAGACGCTCACCTTAACAGAATGAACAAAAACTGCTCAACTCAATTGGACATTCCCTTAAACCACTCCAACATAAACAATCATCTTTTAGCACAACCCAAACCGTACAGGGCACTAAATCTGGGCACAAAAATTGAAATTTGATGCAGATCCAGATATCTTCTAGCCTCTAAAAGAAAGAGAACCCTAAATGTCAACCTTAACATTTCAGGCTCACTAAATTCAAGTGTTTCTTCAGCTTTCTAACAATGTGGTTGTTTATGTGTGCGTGTGTGAGCTGAGAGAAAAGAAAGAGAACCCTAAATGTCAACCTTAACATTTCAGACTCACTAAATTCTAGTGTTTCTTCAGCTTTCTAACAATGTGGTTGTTTATGTGTGCGTGTTTGAGCTGAGAGAGAGAGAGAGAGAGAGAGAGAGAGAGAGAGAGAGAGAGAGAGAGCTGTGAGCTGCAAAAAACCTCATTATTTATATCAAGGGACATGTAAGAAAACATGCATTAGGAAGCAAAGTGCTAAACCTATCTCTCATATACACATCCTTAGAGAGAGAGAGAGAGAGAGAGAGAGAGAGAGAGAGAGAGAGAGCTGTGAGCTGCAAAAATTCTCATTATTTATATCAAAAGGCATGTAAGAAAACATGCATTAGGAAGCAAAGTGCTAAACCTGTCTCACATATACACATCCTTAGAGAGAGAGAGAGAGAGAGAGAGCTGTGAGCTGCAAAAAATCTCATTATTTATATCAAAAGGCATGTAAGAAAACATGCATTAGGAAGCAAAGTGCTAAACCTGTATCTCCCAATTCATTGAAATGTTTAATGGGTATCTCTCAATTTCAGACTCACTGGGATTGTTTAGTTCTTGAGTTCAAGCGGGTATAGCATTCCGATCTCAAGCAAAGTCGTCCTAATTTGTCTTAATTATTAGTATTATGACTTTCTACATGATTTAGATATCTTTTAATTTCTTGGTTTTGAATTAAATATGCTTTCTTAAGTATATTTAAGTTACATATTGCTAACCCAGTTAATTTTTTATGCTCCGTTTGCCTTCTATATAACAGGCCTTGGACATTGATAAAGAACAAATGGTTGATTTACTGAGAAAATAATGAGTGAACAAAGACTAAAGGTATGAACCTTAGATAGTTGTTTTTGGTAATTAGTTCTTGAATAATCGTGGTAAAAATCTTATTTGTTGAGTTGCATGTATGAAAATTTACCCCTTTGTTTGAAATTTGAATTGTATTACTCAAATTTTAGTGTATTTTGTTCAATTTCCACCTTTGAACTCAGGGAAAAAGGTGGCTGTCATCATTCAAATTCAATTTGAAATCGTATTTCTCAGCCCATTGTTTTATCACTGATCAGGTAAGGCTCAATTCTTTCGAATTTGTCTTAATTTTGGATTGTATCTGCTGAAGAATATTTGAGGCTTAGCTTAATACTAATCAATTTAGCTTCAAATTATTTTATTTTCAGTCTTCAAATTAATACTAAAGATTTAACACCCTACAATATAGTTTCAATCGTTAAAGATAGTAGATTGAGGTTCTTTGAATCATGTTGGAAAAGAGAATAAAACTATCAATTCCATCAATAATAATTTGTATCAAACTCGGCATTTCATAAGACTCGAACCTTAGAGCTTTGTGAAAAAGAATAAAACTGTATCATACCATTTTATTTATGTTTGATTACATTGGTTATCATTACTAATAGTTACATTTTGTGCATATTATAGCTTTCATTATAGGGAACTTATATGATCTGTTCTATTGTTTGTTTATATCATTAAACTTTCCTCTACTTTCCCTTTCTTACAAACTTATACATCCCAACGCAAAAGGGAGAGAGGAGGCAAACATACCAACATGATTTTAGCACATGCTTCGTTTTGAATTGGTATCCTATCGTTCATTTAATTTTCCTCCAACGTATTTTATCTGTTTCTGCCTTAACTGAAAAATAGTTGCCAAATGTTATCTCACTGTCTTTTTCTAGCTTCTTACTTGAAATAACTCTTGCTTATATTGTTTATTTCAAATCATTATCAACTTTCTCCTGTCCATTCTGCTGCACAAAGAAGTTGAATCTTCCTTTTGAACAGAACAAATGTTACTTTCGCACCTGTAATCTATATACATCGAACAATGTTTCTCTTATTTTTTGGTATGTAAATAACTCTCTCTAATCTAGGTTAGACAATATTTTTTGCAGGTACTAGCCCAGCATTTCTAATATTTTGTATGTACATAGTCCAGCATTTTCTTATCTTCTGTGTACAAATGCTGGTCCCAGTTGAAAATTGGATCAAAGCAATGAACCGCAGTGAATGATTATAGTGTTTTGTATATCTAAATTTATCTTATTGTTTTCTTCGACTATCTCTGTGTTTTTCAAGCATAGTAATCAACACAGTTTTTAATCATGCTGCAACGCGTGGGCAACATTGCTTAGTCCTTATATATTAAGATACTTTGAGGCTTCTGTACTGGAATACAAAAGGGCCCACTATGCAAGTCCAGTTTGTTCATAATTTTGTCCGGTGTTTACTGTGATCAAGCATATTGGGTCCAGGTTTTACTAGTAAGCGTGCCCCTTGCGGTGCTGCGGGTTTTGAAATTGTATAAAACATGTAAAAAGTTTTAAACATAAATGATTAGCATTACTACTTGTATACATGGGGAAATCTATTTACAACCCTATCTACAATAAGAACCAATGAGTAGTGTTGAATTTCCAGAATCCAATGGTTTGTTTCTTCACGTTGTTTCTCCTTTCTTCTGATATGTAGACGATTTCATTTCATTGTTACAAATTGGAAAAATTGAAGTTGATGTGAACAAATGACAATTGGATTTGTTAAAGGATGCTTTTGCTAAATATCAGAACAATAAAAAGGAATAACATAAAGTTAGAAACAAATGCATAAATGGACAGATGGTCTTTTTGTAGAAAAGTTTCTCCGTCTTGACACACAAAATCTCAAATCTAAAGTATTTAGCATATTTAAACATGAAAGAGCGCTAATTGCATTAACTAATTAGGCTTAGAAAAATGGATTGAAGTAGATAACCGATTAAAATTGAGAACGAAATTCATCAACAAGGTTGGAGCCGGTCTTTAGAAAATGAAAGTTGATTCCATTGTTCCGTTGTGTTCACTCCAAAAACTACACTTTTCAACTTTAAAATGCAGGAAAATAAATATCTTGACAGAAATTTCAAAGAGGATAATTAAATTACAAAAACATAAGTACAATGCATGGATCCGCACCTGACAATCAAGAAGGGAGAGAGAAGCTATCACAAAGTAGGTAACTGACTTCGACAAAAGCAGGTCAGGCGCGAGATGATACGATGGTAGTTGGTCAAGGTCTCAGTCGAATATGGACACAAACGGGTCAGGCAGTGGTAGTCTTGAGGTGCAAAGGTGCAGCGGAGTAACGGCGGCAGTGCGGATGATACGATGGTATTAGCAGGCTGGGGCAAACAGACTAAACTTTTTAAAAACAAAAACAAAAAAACAAAACCTTAACAAAACTGATACCGAGCAAACTAAAACACAAACTGACACGAAGAAGAGGAACGTGACAAGACAAACAAACTAGCTACTAAGAACAGATTCAACCCCAAACGATTAAACATGCTTTGATACCATGTTAAAAGTCAGAGGCCAACAATATAAAACTAAGAAAAATACTTTTTATAATCGAAAATACCGAGATGACTATATAACTCGAATAGACTGCATCTTGACTAACTTGTTCTCAAACTAAATTGCAAGCTCTATTTATAGTGAAATAAACCTAAGAACCCTAATGCGTAAATGCCAAAATACCCTACCACAAAATCAAATCAAATCTCTAATTAATTTCTTAAATAAACCTAATAATTTCCAACAGGTTAACTCACCAGGTTGTGGGATAGGTTGGAGGGTCTGAGATGAATCTCTGGGGATGAATCTCATGAAGAACTAAAGTAAGATGTTTATAACTACCACGCACACATAGCATCTTGGCCTTCACTCATGTATGTGACACGTGGCTCAGGAAAAACTAAAATAAGATGTCAAAGAAACATATAGAGGACATGCAATTAATAATATTACAAGGACTAATATAAATATCGTAATACACTAGAAATTGAGCCCGCTCAATGTCGTGGATTTTAAAACCATGTTAAATGTGTGAAATATATTAAAATATATTCTCATCCATTTCAAAATTTATTTACATCTTAATGAAGAACCAAAACAGTCCACAAACATGGTATTTGGCCCCTTAATACGCAGACGCAATCCTCCATCTTCATTCTGCAAAAACAAAGACGTTTCATGATAATCAAATTCTCAAAAAAGTTTTCAGCCATGGCAAAAGTTTTTACTATTCAGTTCGAGATTAGAAGTTATTTTCATGAATTTTCAAATCTCGGTTGAATAGGCCTTATCTTGTTTCTAGGTTCACTCACTTAGAGCTGTTACTATTAAAAGTGAGCTTAATGTTACACATTCTAGATGAATGGCCACAAGTTGAACGTACTTAGAGTCATCCTTTGACAAGTCAATGGCTCTTAAATAATCATTGATGTAACCACCGAACTTCAACTGTCTTTACAGATTAAATAAATCGATTATGTTGAAACATGAAAGTTGATTCCATTGTTACATTGTGTTCACTCCAAAAACTACACTTTAATTTTAAAATGCAGAAAAATGAATATCTTGACAGAAATTTCCAAGAGGATAATTAAATTATAAAAAAGAAGTACAATGCATGGATCCGCACCTAGCAATCAAGAAGGGAGAGGGAAGCTATCGCAAAGCAGGTAACTGACTTAGTAAATCTCTCGACTGATTTGCATTTCAAAACATTCATTTCATTTTGGTGTAACGTTTCTGTCGAGTATTGATGCATATTTGCGTTTTTTTCCATTTATTATTCCAGTCATCTATACCCACCAGCAACACAAAAGAAAAGCAGATTTACACTACATGGATGCAGAATACAGATACATCACAGATACATATGATCAACATCAATCCGAGCACTAATTTTAAGATCTACAATATTTCAATTAACAATGTATGTGAATGTGAATGCAGGGATGAGTTTTATACCTTCCAGATCTATGGATATGGGACATTCAAGGTTTGTTATAACTTCTCGTCCAATGGATCTGGAGTTGAGACCCTTACTCAAAGATCTGTCATGGATCCGGGATTTCCTGCATACAAGGCACTGATTTATGTTTTTTTCAAAGTAGAAAGGTATTTATTTGCAGATCCATGGACTATTTTTTCAAAGTAGAAAAGTTGTTTTGAAAGAGAAACATTGCAGATCCACACAAGGATTACCAAGTTTTACCTGTGTGAAAACGGATCAAACTTCATGCAATAATCACAACCAAACCTATGATTTTAACCATCATAGGGTCGAGACTTGCCGAAAACCCAAAACTGCCCAGATCGCTGCTGATCTTTGAACACCTCACAAAATTAGTTGCAGTCAAGAACATTTGTCCTCTCTCGATGTTTGAGAGCAGGACGAATTTGTTCTTGACTGCAAGTAATTTTGTAAGTTTGGTATTTTTTAAAGATCAGCAGCGGTCAAGCCAATTTTGGGCTTTTGGCAAGTCAATTGACTCTAAGATGGTTAAAATTATAGGGGTCTGGTACTGATCATTGCATGGAGTATGACCCGTTTTCACACAGGTTATTCATGGCTCCGTGCAAAGATATTGAAACTCAACTGTGGCCATATTATGCTGATCATACAGTTGGGAGAGATGAGCATTCTTGATGCCGATACAATATTCCTCCTTCCACACTTCCACACTATGGTGCAGTGTGGAAGGAGGAATATTGTATCAGCATCAAGAATGCTCAAACGAAAAAGAGAGCCAGTTTCATCACCATTGTGCAGTGTTGAAATGGTAAAAAAAGAGAGGTAAAAAAAAGAGGAACTTGATGAGGTGTGTAAGCTGGGAACAGTAAACGTAAGCCTCCGACCGAGTCTGAAGGTGGTTTGGTTGTCAAAGGTCAATCGACCTATTTATAAACCCAACGTCATTGTTTTCATGCAAGCCTCTTTCTTCCCGTGAGCTACCTAATTTCCAAACAAGTCTCTTTCTTCCCGTGAGCTACCTAAACCCTAATCAAACATGCATAGATCATTCTTTTTACACCATCTTTACATGCCTCTTTCTTCCCGTGAGCTACCTAATTTGCATACAAGTCTCTTTCTTCCCGTTAGCTACCTAAACCCTAATCAACCATGCATAAATCATTCTTTTTACACCATCTTTACATGCTACGTGCTTCTGCAAATTAAGATTTAAAACCTTCTTCTCGTGGACCAGTGGTTATTATTATTATTCTTTATACCCACAAGCTTCGTAAACTTCTTGTTCCTCTCTTATATATTTATGGGATTTTTGAACTTTAATCCTACCAGAAGATTAAAATTTAATAAAAATTTGGTGTTAGATTGGATATTGATTTTAATCCCTAATGTGTACTCAATTCAAATTTATATTATATTTTTGTTTTAATATTTAATAGATATCTTATTTAATGTCATTGCATTAAATTTTAAATTTACTATTACACACATTTTAATTCATTAATTTTATTTAAATTCCTCTAATTAGTGTACCTAAATGTTCGTATCATAATATATTTTACTAATTTAGTGTATCGAAATGTCTGTACCTAAATATATTGTAGTAAATTAGTGGCACATAAGAAAATATGCAAAAATATAAGTGTACTGAAAATTCCGTATCTAACTATATGATACTAAACTTGTGTACCGAAATGTCGATACCTAAATATATTAGACTAAACTAGTGTACCTAAATGTCAGCACCTAAACATATATATTATACTAACCCAGTGTACCAAAATGTTCGTACAAAAATGTATTGTAATGAATTAGTGGCACATAAGAAAATATGCAAAAATATAAGTGTAAAAAAAAAATCTCTACGAAAATATTTTCTTATATAAGATAGATACTCACCATAATGAGAATTAAAATTTATAATATTTTCATAAAATTTAATTTATGAACACCATAAAATTATAAATAAAAAAAAGAGACATTGAATACATATGCTGGCATATAATAGAGTATAGGGACTAAAATCAATTTTTAATCTTGTATAAGACATTTTTCTAAACTTCATCTTATTTAGGGATTAAAATCTAGTTTTCTCTAAAATTAATACATTAAAAATTAGGAAGAAAAAGAGAAATAATTAAAAAATAAAAATACAATTAATAAATGAGGTTAGTAATGTATCAAGGGACTAAAATTAGATTTTGATCTTACTCATGATTTTAATTTAAAAGTTATCTTTGTCAAGGATTAAAATGAAGTTTTCTAATTTTTTTATTAGATTGGTATATCTGATTTAGTTAAGAAATAGTTTAAGACAAAGTCATTAAGGAATTTTTGTTACTGAACGTAGTTGTTTTCATGAGGTTGATAAATACAATGAGGTGCTTCTATACCAAGAAGTGATTTTATACGGACACATTGTGTGATGTGTAAAATGTTAAAAGGAATACTCGTTCCCGTCCAGCCTTCTGTTTTTTAAGTCTAACTTATTTTTCATTAGTCATATGAAAGATACTGCAGTACCTTGGGATCAAAATAGCTAAGAAACTAGACTTGGACATCTTTATTCTATAGAGCGTTTGTAAAAGTAATTTAGACCTTATTAGTTTATATTAATCCTTCACTTCTGTTCATTCATTGTAATTTCTATATGGTTTGTCCACTTTTGTCATCTATAATATCTGCTCGTATTGTAGGTCCTAGCTATTTTCTTTGAATGCATATATACTTCTGTGTGTTGTATCACAGTGAGATTACTCTTGAAGGAAGAAGTACGACCAAGCTTGATCAAAATTTACTCAAACGGAAACAATATAGCCATTGTAGGTTGTTAGGCCATCTTCAACAGAAAGGGTTTAGTATTGCCCTATTCAGAATTATAGTCCTGCAAAAAAAAAATTTTAAATGAACAGTACCAGGCAAATCAACCAATTGGATTGTCAATGGGTACCCATTGAGATCCATTTAGTTTAATTTTACCTTGTACTATCACCACCACCACCACCATTCTCACCTCTATATTATGGTAATATCAAATTAAACGGGTCTTAAATGTACCTATTAACAACCCAATGAGTTGATTTACCACCTCTAAACGGTACAAGATCAAGGTTTCCATGTGAGCAGGAAGTCATACTTGTCAAAATAATAAAAAAAAAAAGGGTCCAAACTACACTTTAGACCCTATGTATTTGAGTTGCTTTTCAAAATGAGTCTCTAGGTTTCAAATTTTTTCACATTACACCTTGAGCTTTTAAAATTATATCAATTTACACATTTTGTTTATTTGAACTTGTAATTCTCTGTTCAATTGATGAGTTTTTAATTAATGTGGTGTAGATGTAGTTTACATATTATTATTTTTTAAACAATTATTATTAATGAAAGAGAGTTTGAAACTATTACAACAATTTAGGAGAGGGCGTTTCGATCCTGAAAGGGAATGGGTTGAAACCCAAGACTCGTTTTGAAAGTGGTGGACCGCATGCAATGTAACTTGCATATCAATCCTATTACGAGTATTATGCTCATAATGTCATCAATTTGATGAATATTCAAATAAAAATGCATAAATTACAACAATTTCAAAACTTCATACTGCAATTTGAGAAAATTAAAACCGCATGACACATTTTAAAAAACCACCCCAAACTTAAAAGGATATAAATGTAGTTTAGAGATAACATAGAATTAAGGGAAAGACTGCCGACGGATAACGTTGGCTTAGTCACGGGAAGCCAATGGTTTAGGAGGGTGAGATTCGACATTCATTTATTTCAAAATTTATATTTGAATCTATGTACAGATTTAGGGAAATTAACCGAGAGCTCTTCAAATTTAGGACCCTCTGTTTTCTTCAACTCAACTTACAAAACTAAACAACCAGCCCCTTGCGGCAAATAGAATTACATCAAATGTTGATTTAAGGTAACCGTGCAATTAAAATGAAAAAAGGCATCCATTAATCTGTTATAATGATAATCTGGAAAATAAGGAAGCGGTAATCATATTGTTTCATAAAAAAACTAGCCCAAAAAATTCAAGGAAAGAAGAGAAGGAATCTCACTTGCAGAGGATCTGCCCGAACGGAGGATTGACTGGTAGCAGGGGCAGAGGCACTTGCTTTGGATGAGGCCTCAGACTCTTTATTTGTCTGACCGCTTAATGCAGAAATCTCTGGGACTAATGAGCCTTTCTTCACACGTTTCGCACCAGCAGTTGTTGAAACCTTCCAAACTTCCTGCATGTGACCAATTGGACAACCATTTATACCTCTGAAAAGATCTAGCAGTCACAAATTTGAAATCAGTAACATGGCCAACATACCTGCCGTCTTTGTGAATCTTGTTCTTCTTCTGGGAATAAATATCCCCACATCATTCTGTACATTGCCTCGGTTAAATGAATCTTGAGAGGATAGATCTCTACATACAGTGTTAAAAATAAATGTTGAGCAAGCAAATATTGATTTGCCAAGGCAAGATACACAAACCCAAGCCTCTTTATTACCAAACAAACGGTTGATATAAGGCAAGCTAGATTCCATGCACTGCATACATGTTCTTTTATGATAGTATTACTGGTCAAACACTCTAATGTGTAAGTGCCAAAATACCCTACTACAAAATCAAATCAAATCTCTAATTAATTTCTTAAATAAACCTAATAAATTCCGATAGGATCCTTTAGTTGCTGTTTGACCTCTCGCTGCTGTAACACATGGAGGTCGGTAATTCAGTTTTATTCATTCTTCCTTGAAGATTCATTCTTTACTGTAAGAACCAACTGCCACTAGAAGATTTCTGTTGTGTGAAAGTACAATTAGTATGAACAAGTAAACTGCTATATATGGTTTTAGGCTTCGTCAAATTTGAGAGGTTACAGAGACAGCTCTTGTGCTCATGTTTTGGGGAAGTTTTTGAGTATTTAACACAAGCGATGGCATCACTCCACGTGTTGAAACAAATTCTCGTGTTACAATTAGAATGAAATAGGAATGTCAAACGGATGTATCTTTTGCCTCGATGCTAAAACGTAGAGCAAGGCAGAAGATACAAATTAGTCATGGATATTTTTGTTTTGGATTGGGCTTTCTATTTTAATGTTATACATGTGCTTGAGTTTGAACACCAATGATGTAGGCCCTGAGCCCAATTGTCCAAACACCTATTGATTGCCAAATATACCCCCATTTTTATTGTTTTCCTACAAGTCTCTTTCTTGCATGAGCTACCTAATCAACCCCTCACAACAAGTCTGTTTCTTGCCGTCGGCTACCTAAAACCCTAATCAACTCTGCACAAGTTATTCTTTTTAGGGTGCTTTAGATTTAGCCTCTTACAACTGTTGAACTCTAGACATAAACCCACCTATATTAAAACATCTAAATAAAACCTAAATTTTGAATTTGATGTCATGTAAGATAAAAGATGTTCATACATTTAAATTTATTTACAACACCATGCCACCAACATTAATATGGCTATTACGGTTTTTTTGTAGACTTTTAATTTGTTTTCTTTTGTTCGTCAACAACATTCAATTAATTCAAGTTTTTTTTTGCTTTTAATTTAAAAAAACAAAAAAAAGAAGTTCTTTTCTTCTTTTTATGTGAAATCGCCTAATCCAATTAGTTCAAGCATATATATTTATCTATTCCCTGTGAGAACAAGCATATATATATATATATATATATATATATATATATATATTAGGAGTCCTATATTTAGTAGGAGTCATATTTGTATTTATCCTTTCTCTGTGAGAACAAACATATATAGGACTCCTAATATATATATACACACACAATAAATATATCTATATCTATATATTTACATTTATATTGTAACCCTAACGATCAATACGTGCGAAACTTCAGCCATTCGCTTTCTACTATTATGGCGGGTGATGATGGAGAATTGCCGATCTTGTCCTCCAACAATGACGATATAATCGTCGAGATACTTTCATGGCTACCGGTCGTATCTCTCCTCCGATTCCGTTGTGTATGCAAGTCATGGCGCGCCTTAATCACTACTCCCCAGTTCGTGGCCAAGCACCGAGCACATACCAACGACAGCAACAAGAATGTCCTGATTCTCACGAAACCGTACTGGCCGCCGCCAGCCCCGCCACCACCCCCCTCTGTATCTCCCCTACTGATTGACTACCAATCACTGAAGACGAATGTTGCCGCCTGCACCTCTGCCTCTTCATCAGCGATACGAAGCAACCATAGAGACGTTGAAGCTGAATTTCCAGATGATACTAGCCTCAACGATTCATCACTTGTGGGTTCTTGCAATGGTCTCATCTGCCTACTACTTAACCCTCCACTTGAATACTATAAGGAATACTATGAAAATATAAGACTTCTCTTGTGGAACCCTAGTACCAGAACAGCCCGTAAGGTACCGGACATTGATTGGTTTTTTTTCAGACCATGTTATTACGGATTCGGCTACGATTCCACCACTCAAGACTACAAGGTCCTTTTGGGCGGTATAAGTGCCAAAGATAGATTTGCTGCAATCTTCTCACTCAAAGCGGCTTCATGGAAGATTGTTGTAGACTCCCTCAAGCCTGCGGCCTCGTTTGGTATTGATGGACGAGGGTGCTTCTTAAATGGAGCTCTACATTGGAATCATAGACACGATAACGGGACAATAATCAGGTCCTTTGATTTCGCACAGGAGAAATTTCATTCGTTTTCCTTTATTAGGCATAACAAATGTAATTGGGCGCGAGTGGGGACTACTGGAAATCGTCTATTCTTTCACACTTTCTGCCCTGATTCCCAAAATTTGCCTGACTTTTGGGACACTGGCCTTACCATGTGGGTGATGATGGAATATGGCGTCGATCAATCTTGGACTATTTTTGCAAAAATTCGCCCGGAGATTTTCCCTCCTAATGTGTGGTCGTTGAATCCTTTATTCCTCGACGATGGTGCACTTTTGATGGAATCGGATCGAGGTGACTTGGTATCATATATGCCTAAGGAAGATACATGCAGGAATGTGCTCGACAATTCTGATGTTGAAAAATTGAGAGCTTCGTCTTCGTCTGGGCGTGGAGTAATGGTTATGTACGTAGGCACTTTGGTTTCACCGGCGACAGGTGGCGGCTAGCTGATACATTTTGATTTGTAAGATACCAAATGGTATTGTGAGCCTCGTCTCTCTTTTGCTCTTTTTATTAATTTAACAATGTATTCAAGGTAGCGAGTATTATTTAATGCAATTGAGAATTATATTAATAATCTATTCATCTTTTTAAGATCATGTACGAGACCAAATTTAGATTTATATTACTTAACTCTTGATCTATTTCTTTTTTCATGATCATGTATGAGAACAAAAGGACATACATAGCCCCATCGATATAATTCCAGGCTGCATTTCTTTATAAATGAGATCATACGTATGTACATACATATATTTATATATAGAGAGAGAGTTCTGGAAGAGAAAGCGATCTGTTAGTGTAGGGGAAAAATGATGATAAGATCAACGAATTTGTACCAAAACTTGCAACATGTTTACATATAGAAAGTAAACCATCAACTTATACACGACTTATTATCCGTTTAGTGTTCGTCGAGTTTGTGAATGGGATCAATTAGTCACAACTCACCTGGTTGTGGGATAGGTTGGAGGGTCTGAGATGAATCTCTAGGGATGAATCTAATGAAGAACTAAAATAAGATGTTTATAAATACCACGCACACAGTGGTATCTTGGCCTTCACTTATGTATGTGACGCATGGTTCATGAGGAACTAAAATAAGATGTCAAAGAAACATATAGGGGACATGCAATTAATAATATTACATGAACTAATGTAAATATAGTAATACACTAGAAATTGAGCCCACGCGATGACATGGGTTTTAAAACTATGTAAAATGTGTGAAATATATTAAAATATATTCTCATCCATATCAAAATTTATTTACATCTTAATGAAGAACCAAAACATTCCAAACACATGGTATTTGGCCCCTCAATATGCAATCGCCATCCCCCATCTTCATTCTGCAAAAACAAAGACGTTTCATGACAATCAAATTCTCAAAAAAGTTCTTAGCGATGGCAAAAGTTTTTACCATTCAGTTCGAGGTTAGAAGTTATTTTCATGAAATTGCAAATCTCGATTGAATAGGCCTTATCTCACTCACTTAGAAATGTTAATATTAAAAGTGAGCTTAATGGTACACATTCAAGATGAATGGCTCAATGACTCTTAAGTAATCACTGATCTAACTACCGAACTTCAACTGTCTCCACAGATTAAATAAATTGATTATGCGGAGGCAACCCTATTTTCTAACATTTTTCTCTTTTCTTTAGAGCACCTCTATATAGGGACTCCCACCACAAACTTTGAGGACTCATTTAGTAACTTTAAAAGAATATTTGAGTCCCTAAAAAAATGTTGTCTGCAATTGTAAATCCTTACAGTATCATCCCAAAATGTAGAGACCAAAATATTATTACTCCTTTCGTTGGAGTATCATGCCCATTGATAAAAATAAAAAAGATATCTCTAGTACCATTGATTTTTCAAGAGTTTACAACATTGAAAAAAAAAAATTAAAAAAAAAAAGCAAAATGAGAAGTTTTGCCATGTGGGTGGGTCCTAAAAACAAGGAAAAAAACATAATAAGCAACATTCCAACTCGAAATTAATATAGAGTCTGAGTTCTCATATTTGTAAATTTCTTTAAAATATTTGGCAAATTCTTATATATTAAGATACTTTGAGGACATCAAATCCGACCCATTAAAAGTCATTTATCCATATATTTAGTGACCATACAGTTGTAGACACTCTATTGGAGATGCTCAAATCTTTCATTTTTTATTTATTTATTTCTAGGTGTATATTTCCTTTGTTACCCACTTAATTTCAAAATTTTTGAAAAAAAATAAAAATAGGAACTCTTAAAAGAAAAGTATATACTTTTAACGCGTGGCTTCAACCCGCATTGCTTGAAGTTAGTCTGTCTTCTGCTGCACAAATGCATGGTCTAGAAGCGATACCAAGGGATGCATCAATCTTCCTCGTGCGTCGTTGGACGATGAACATGGCACCTGAAATCCTTCTTTCTATAGTAGCCACCCGACTTGAACAAATAATATTTTGTCTCATTTTACTCCCCTTCTCAACCGGGGGGATTCTTAAAACCGCCTTCAAGGAACCTCTGTGGAGGACAAAATGTTTCCCTCATTAAAATCTTCGTAGGGCAAGGATCCACTCGAAGAATCGCTCTCGAATGCAGTGGTCTCCCTTGGTGAGGATGCGAGTGAATCTCTCTGTTGTGAGGATGAACCTTACAAAGACGAGAAGAAGTAGAAGTGATTTCAGTTTCAATGATAAAAATCATCAAACTAGGCATCCAACATTGCCAGAAAAAGGGGAGGTTGGACAGACAAAGACAGTTTCTATAGGATCACCTACTTATCGTCCAACTAAATGGCATCCCTAAGAATGAACAGGCCATGCTTTATGTTATTTTCTACGTCCTTGGGGAAGAATAAAAAGGACAAGTGGACAAAAGAAGGCGACGAAGTGATTGACCATTTTACGAAAGTGAACAATTTGACAAACCTTTTCTTGAACGGAATTTTTTCGTGTGCCGCCGGATAAGTCTCTTAGCTTTCGTTATAGTGAGCTGCCTAGCAAATGGAGAGAACTCTGCATCACTTTCACTCCAGTCTCCTTGGAAATCATTCTCTGCTTCACCCCTCATGGTTCGCAGTACGAATGCCTTGGCCTTGCGACGTTGAGTATTGAAAAGGCCTCTGATGGAAGTGACAAATCCATCCCCTGCTCCGTCACTTGGACGCTTGAGAAACGTTATAGGATTTTGGTCAGGCTGTTCTGACTGACCTTCATTGTCACTGAAATTAAGGTCACTATCCGGAACACCCAATCCACTGGGTTTCCTCTGACTATTAGCCTTGTCCTTGAACTTCTTACCCTGAAAAAATTGACGGTGATAATTTAAAGCAGGTTAGAGATCGATGTTTTCATAACAATTTTCCTGCTGTTAAATTATAATAGTAGGGAAAATTCAACTAAACTGTGGTGTTGAAGAGGGAAGACAGAGCCCTAGCTCATTGGATTTTTGTACGGATAATCAGCAGGGGTAAATATTAAAAGGTATAAATGCAGACCTGCATTCCCGTCACAGACTTCAAGACTCCCCAAATGATATGCTTCTTAACCCGCGAAAAGAGTCTCCACCAAGTGCCGGTGAACTCAATACGGTGAAATGTATCCATCAGCAACTTAAGATCATTTGCAACAAATCTAGATCCTTCGTAAGTAACACATAGCTCAACCTGTGGAAATACGATATTAGGCATTTGAGTAAAAATGGAAAATTAGCGCAATACGGAATTGTAGATAATAAACGGACACGATAGTTTCTCTATATCCCTTCTAGTATAACATCAAATGTTGATTTAAAGTAAACGTGCAATAAAAAAGAAAAAAGGCATCCAATAATCTGTTATAATGATAATCTAGAAAATAAGGAAGCGGTAATCATATTGTTTCATAATAAAGAAGAGAAGGAATCTCACTTGCACAGGATCTGCATGAACGCAGGATTGACTGGTAGCAGGGGCAGAGGCACCTGCTTTGGATGAGGCCTCGGACTCTTTATTTGTCTGACCGCTTAATGCAGAAATCTCTGGGACTAGTGAGCCTTTCTTCACACGTTTCGCACCAGCAGTTGTTGAAACCTTCCAAACTTCCTGCATGTGACCAATTGGACAACCATTTATACCTCTGAAAAGTTCTAGCAGTCACAAATTTGAAATCAGTAACATTTCCAACATACCTGCCGTCTGTGAATCTTGTTCTTCTGGGAATAAATATCTCCACATCATTCTGTACATTGCCTCGGTTAAATGAATCTTGAGAGGATAGATCTCTACATACAGTGTTAAAAATAAATGTTGAGCAAGCAAATATTGATTTGCCAAGGCAAGATACACAAACCCAAGCCTCTTTATTACCAAACAAACGGTTGATATAAGGCAAGCTAGATTCCATGCACTGCATACATGTTCTTTTATGATAGTATTACTGGTCAAACACTCTAGGTTATGAAAGGAATTTGGGTGCCCATAACCCGACCTTCTCCCAAAGAACTCTCCTCCTTGTATCTCTCTATCCAACCAAATTACCCAAAAGAAACATACAACAGCACAATTATACAAAATTCTTGCCCTACTTCTGCCATTGAAAGTCAGAAGGATTACAGAAACGGAGAGTTTGTGTAATTGGGTTTCTTCGTCTTCCTTCAAAAAATCAAATCAAGCTCTTGTGATTGAAATTCTGAAATCAAAGTTTCAAAGTTAGTTTGCTTGGCCCGCCTGGTTCATAACTACCACGCACACGTGGCGTCTTGGCCTTCACTAATTAATATGACACGTGGCTCAGGAGGAACTAAAATAAGATGCCAAAGAAACATAAAGGGAACGTGCAATTAATAATATTACATGAAAAATGCATGCAAATATAGTAATACACTAGAAATTGAGCCCACCCGATGTCGTGGGTTTTAAAACTATGTTAAATGTTTGAAATATATTAAAATATATTATCATCCATATCAAAATATGAACCAAAACAGTCCACAAACATGGTATTCGGCCTCTCAATATGCAGATGACATCCCCCATCTTCATTCTGCAAAAACAAAGATATTTCATAACAATCAAATTCTCCAAAAAGTTTTCAGCCGCGGTAAAAGTTTTTAGTCTTCAATTCGAGGTTAGAAGTTATTTTCAAGAAATTTCAAATCTCGGTTGAATGGGCCTTATCTTGTTACTAGGTTCACTCACTTAGAGCTGTTAATATCAAAAGTGAGCTTAATGGTACACATTCTAGATGAATGGTCACAAGCTGAAATCGTACTAGAGTCATCCTTCGACAAGTCAATGACTGTTAAGTAACCACTGATCTAACCACCGAACTTCAACTGTCTCCACATATTAAATAAATCGATTATGTGGAGGCAACCCTATTTTCTAACATTTTTCTCTTTTCTTTAGAGCACCTCTATATAGGAACTCCCACCACAAACTTTATTCCTTGGGCGGGGTGACTAGCTATCGAAGCTCATGAGGGCTCATTCATTTCGTTGGAGTATCGTGCACATTGATAAAAAATAAAAAAGCTATCTCTACCATTGATTTTTCAGGAGTTTACAACATTAAAAAAAAAAAGAGAAAAAGAAAAGCCGAATGAGAAGTTTTCCCATGCAGGTGGGTCCAAAAAACAAGGAAAAAAAAACACATAGAGAGCATCAACATTCCAACTCAAAATTAATATAGAGTCCACTCTTTGAGTTCTCATATTTGTAAATTTCTTTAAAATATTTGGCAAATCCTTGGTTTTTCTGTAGACAGCAAATCAAATATATTAGAACCTTCATTCTAAAGAGCATCGCAAAATTCGTTTAATTCTTAACAGCATCACATAACTGATCATTTATATCATCTGAAAATAGTAAAGAAACGAAACATACAGTTAAAAACCATTTGGGAAACATAAGTAAGCCTTTGGTTATTAGATTTCCGGTAGGCAAAGCACAAAAATTTACACACAACGAAACTATTGAAACTTTAAAACCTCCTTCCCAAATAAGGTTCTCCGACTGGCTAATGGCCAAATTGGATTTATATTATCATTTCAAACACTGCAATGCCTGAGTTTTTTTACTAGACATTCTAATTAATCATTATTTAACTAAAGAATACAATTAATAGAACAATAATTGGACAAAACATGAGAAGAAATATTAAAATCATGGGGTCACCTGAATTTTGAGGTCTGAGGGTGATAGCTTAATGGCACCAACTTGAAATCGTAAACCCAAAACCTGATCAAATGATAAGGAAAAGAAATAAAAATGTTACCTTCCTGAGGATAAGGTCCAGAAGCTGCCTTGGATTTTGAGTCGCATAACTAAGGTTGATTACTGCTAAATGCAAAGAAGAGAAAATACATGTTATTACCTATAAAAAAATAATAATAATAAAAAAAAAAAAGAAGCACAATAACCAACAGGGTTTTGCTCAAATATGTTATTAATTAATTTACAACAAAATTAACTGAAGCAAACAAATCTGAAAACAGGGCTAACCATCAAATTCTCAGGGTTTGAGCTTCTTGGTTTCAGGTTTACATGCTGATCTGCTTACTTTGTCACATTCAACTCTCGAGCATTTTTAGACGCCTAAATTACCTTAACTACCACAACAATATATTAAAAACATCTTCACAAAAAGGTATCTAATTTCACAAAATATATGAAACCTAAATCAAATTTCTTGATAAAAACTAAGAATAACTCCACAAATTACTAAGTTGTAAAAAAATTTCAGAATCCCAGATTAAATTTCAACTTTAAAAACCCTAATTCGGACAATATACCCACAATACCTCCAAAGATGCTCACCTTAACAGAATGAACAAAAACTGCTCAACTCAGTTGGACATTCCCTTAAACCACTCCAACATAAACAATCATGCTTTTAGCACAACACAAACAGTACAGGGCACTAAAATCTGGGCACAAAAATTGAAATTTGATGCAGATCCAGATATCTTCTACCCTCTACAAGAAAGAGAACCCTAAATGTCAACCTTAACGTTTCAGACTCACTAAATTCTAGTGTTTCTTCAGCTTTCTAACAATGTGGTTGTTTATGTGTGCGTGTGTGAGCTGAGAGAGAGCTATGAGCTGCAAAAAACCTCATTATTTATATCAAAGGACATGTAAGAAAACATGTATTAGGACGCAAAGTGCTAAACCTGTCTCTCATATACACATCCTTAGAGAGAGAGAGAGAGAGAGAGAGAGAGAGAGAGAGAGAGAGAGCTGTGAGCTGCAAAAAATCTCATTATTTACATCAAAGTGCTAAACCTGTCTCTCATATACACATCCTTATTATTCTAATGAATTACCCAGCTACAACTCATCATCCAAGTTTCAACTCAAACTCTGCTGAATCATACATGCCTTCACGCTGCAACCACAGGAATTGCAGTCTCCTCGACTTCTTCAGCCTTTCCCAGCAAAATCACCAACTATGAGACAGAAAGAGGGACCATTTTAGTATTAGGAACAAATAATTATTACAAAAAGTCCAGCAGTGAGTAACATAACAACTTTGATCAGTAAAATCAAAAGGAAATAACGAACCTGAGCCTTCAACACAATCCGTCCATCTTCGCCATCCAGCTTCAAGACAACAGTAGAGGTGCTTATGCCTGTTCCAGTAGCATCCCCACAACATTAACCATTATGTTTATCAAAATAGTACTGGAAATCAAACACAACACTGGTCAAATATCGACTTACTCTTTTCAACAGCAACTCCATTGCTCTTGAGACTCTCAGCAATTGTGATCAGAGTATGAATAGTTGTACCAAATAACTTGCAAAAATTAGAACAAAATGTTGAAACTTGATGCAAATTAAAACCATGGCTGCTCTAATTAACACTAACAAATCTGTTGCCAATATTGTCAGTGACAGAAAAAAATGCTAAAAAACAATGTGAGTCACAAAATATATGAAACGTAGATCAAATTTCTTGACAAAACCTAAGAATAACTCCACAAATTACTGAGTTATAAAAAAAATTCAGAATCCCAGATCAAATTTCTTGATAAACTTTAAAAACATCAATTCGGGCAATATAACCATAATACCTCCAAAGACACTTAATTTGCATAATTCACAACAAAAAAAAGAGTATATACACATCAAGTTTCGCTCTTAAATTCGAAGGAGGACAAAATTAAGATTAAGAGTTTCACGATTCTTACCCAAATTTGGCCAAATTCAAGCCTACCATCAGCAATTCCAGTTTGTACACCCTCAAACCACCATCACCCAGATGAATGTTAAACATGCAACAGGAAAACGAATCAATTCCCTAAAATTTTGAAATTGGGGGTGATCTGAATATGGACTAAAACCTAGAATAACTTTACCTTGAGTAGAAAGGGTTTTAGAAAACGACGTCGATGGAGGCCCAGAATTTGACGCCGCAGCAGAGCCTGGTGGTGAGAGAGAGAGAGTGTGTTCGAGAAGCAGGGATTTGCATTTTTGGTTGACAGAAAACCGAACGAAGCAGAAGAGTCCAGAGATTTCGAGTGGACACCAGAGATATAATCATCATCTTACTGTGCAATATATAAAAAACAGTTCACAAACATAGCATTTGGCCCCTCAATATGTAGACGCCATCCCCCATCTTCATTCTGCAAAAACAAAGACATTTCATCACAATCAAATTCTATAAAAAGTTTTCAGCCACGGCAAAAGTTTTTAACTCCCGGTTGAATGGGCCTTATCTTGTTACAAGGTTCACTCATTTAGAGCTGTTAATATTAAAAGTGAGTTTAATGGTACACATTTAAGATGAATGGCCAGAAGTTGACACCGTACTTAGAGTTATCTTTCGACAAATCAATAACTCTTAAGTAATCACTCATCTAACCATCCAACTTCAACTGTCATAGATTAAATAAATCGATTATGCGGAGGCAATCCTATTTTCTAATATTTTTCTCTTTTCTTTATAACATCTTTATACAGGAACTCTCACCACAAACTTTGAGAACTCATTTAGGAGCTTTAAAAGAATATTCGAGTTCCTAAAAAAATATATTACCTGCAGTTTTAAATCAAAAAGCTATTTCTAACATTGAAGCATCGTGCCCATTGATAAAAATCAAAAAGCTATTTCTAACATTGATTGAGTTTACAACATTAAATAAATAAATAAACCAAATGAGAAATTTTCCCATGTGGGTGGGTCCAAAAAAAAAGGAAAAAAACATAAAAATGTTACCTTCCTGAGAATAAGGTCCAGAAGCTGCCCCAGATTTTGAGTCGCATAACTAAGGTTGGTTACTTCTAAATGCAACGAACAGAAAATACATGTTATTAACTATATAAAAAATTAAAAAAAAAAAAAAAACACAGTAACCAACAGGGTGTCGCTCTAATATATTATTAATTAATTTACAACAAAATTAACTGAAGCAAACAAATCTGAAAAACAGGACTAACCATCGAATTCTCGGGGTTTGAGCTTCTTGGTTTCAGGTTTACATGCTGATGTGCTTACTTTGTCACATTCAACTCTCGAGCATTTTCAGACACATAAATTGCTTTAACTTTCACAATAATATATTAAAAAAATCTTCACAAAAAAACATCTAATTTCACAAAATATATGAAACCTAAATCAAATTTCTTGATAAAAACTAAGAAAAACTCCACAAATTACTAAGTTGTAAAAAAATTCAGAATCTCAGATTAAATTTCAACTTTAAAAACCCCAATTCGGACAATATACTCACAATACCTCCAAAGATGCTCACCTAAACAGAATGAACAAAAACTGCCCAACTCAGTTGGACATTCCCTTAAACCACTCCAACATAAACAATCATGCTTTTAGCACAACACAAACCGTACGGGGCACAAAAATTGAAATTTGAAGCAGATCGAGATATCTTCAAGCCTCTAAAAGAAAGAGAATCCTAAATGTCAACCTCAACGTTTCAGACTCACTAAATTCTAGTGTTTCTTCAGCTTTTCTAACAATGTGGTAGTTTCTAACAACATTAACCATTATGTTTGTCAAAATAGTACTGGAAATCAAACACAACACTCGTCAAATATCGACTTACTCTTTTCAACAGCAACTCCATTGCCCTTGACACTCTCAGCAATTGTGATCAGAGTATGAAGAGCTGACCAAATAACTTGCAAAAATTAGAACAAAATGCTGAAACTTGATGCAAATTAAAACCATGGCTGCTCTAATTAACACTAACAAATCTGTTGCCAATATTGTCAGTGACAGAAAAAAATGCTAAAAAACAATGTGAGTCACAAAATATATGAAACCTAGATCAAATTTCTTGATAAACTTTAAAAACCCCAATTCGAACAATATACCCATAATACCTCCAAAGACACTTAATTTGCATAATTCACAGCAAAAAAAAGAGTATACATACATCAAGTTTCGCTCTTAAATTCGAAGGAGGACAAAATTAAGATTAGAGTTTCACGGTTCTTACCCAAAGTAATAGAAACAAATGCATAAATGTACAGAAGGCTTTTTATAGAAAAGTTTCTCTATCTTGACATTCAACACACAGAATTTCAAATCTAAAGTATTTAGCATGTTTAAACATGAAAGAGCGCTAATTGCATGAACTAATTAGGCTTAGAAAAATGGATTCAAGTAGATAACCAATTCAAATTGAGAATGAAATTCATCAACAAAGTTGGAGCCGGTCTTTAGAAAATGAAAGTTGATTCCATTGTTCCGTTGTGTTCACTCCAAAAACTGCACTTTTCAACTTTAAAATGCAGGAAAATAAATACCTTGACAGAAATTTCAAAGAGGATAATTAAATTACAAAAACATAAGTACAATGCATGGATCCGCACCTGGCAATCAAGAAGGGAGAGAGAAGCTATCGCAAAGCAGGTAACTGACTTCGACAAACACAGGTCAGGCGCGAGATCAGGCAGCGGTAGTCTTGAGGTGCAAAGGTGCAGCGGAGTAACGGCGGCGGTGCGGTGCGGATGATACGATGGTATTAGCCGGCTGGGGAACAAAACCTTAACAAAACTGATACCGAGCAAACTAACACACAAACTGACACGAAGAAGAGGAACGTGACAAGACAAACAAACTGGCTACTAAGAACAGATTCAACCCCAAACGATTAAACATGCTTTGATACATGTTGAAAATGAGAGACCAACAATATAAAACTAAGAATAATACTTTTTATAATCGAAAATACCTAGATGACTATATAACTCGAATAAAACTAACTTGTTCTCAAACTAAATTACAAGCTCTATTTATAGTGAAATAAACCTAAGAACCCTAATGCGTAAATGCCAAAATACCCTACTACAAAATCAAATCAAATCTCTAATTAATTTCTTAAATAAACCTAATAAATTCCAACAGGATCCTTTAGTTGCTGTTTGACCTCTCGCTGCTGTAACACATGGAGGTAGGTAATTCAGTTTTATACATGTGCTTGAGTTTGAATACCAATGACGTAGGCCCTGAGCCCAATTGTCCAAACACCTAAATATACCCCCATTTTTATTGTTTTCCTACAAGTCTCTTTCTTGCATGAGCTACCTAATCAACCCCTCACAACAAGTCTGTTTCTTGCCGTGGGCTACCTAAAACCCTAATCAACTCTTCACAAGTCATTCTTTTTAGGGTGCTTTAGATTTAGTCTCGTATAACTGTTGAACTCTAGACATAAACCCATCTATATTAAAACATCTAAATAAAACCTAAATTTTGAATTTGATGTCAGGTAAGATAAAAGATGTCCATACATTTAAATTTATTTACAACACAATGCCACCAACATTAATATGGCTATTACGGGTTTTTTGTAGACTTTTAATTTATTGTCTTTTGTTTGTCAACAACATTCAATTAATTTAAGTTTTTTTTGCTTTTAATTTAAAAAAACAAAAAAAAGAAGTTCTTTTCTTCTTTTTATGTGAAATCGCCTAATCCAATTAGTTCAAGCATATATATTTATCCATTCCCTGTGAGAACAAGCATATATATATATATATATATTAGGAGTCCTATATTTAGTAGGAGTCATATTTGTATTTATCCTTTCCCTGTTAGAACAAGCATATATAGGACTCCTAATATATATACACACACAATAAATATATCTATATCTATATATTTACATTTATATTGTAACCCTAACGATCAATACGTGCGAAACTTCAGCCATTCGCTTTCTACTATTATGGCGGGTGATGATGGAGAATTGCCGATCTTGTCCTCCAACAATGACGATATAATCGTCGAGATACTTTCATGGCTACCGGTCGTATCTATCCTCCGATTCCGTTGTGTATGCGAGTCATGGCGTGCCTTAATCACTACTCCCCAGTTCGTGGCCAAGCACCGAGCACATACCAACGACAGCAACAAGAATGTCCTGATTCTCACGAAACCGTACTGGCCGCCACCAGCCCCGCCACCACCCCCCTCTGTATCTCCCCTACTGATTGACTACCAATCACTGAAGAAGAATGTTGCCGCCTGCGCCTCTGCCTCTTCATCAGCGATACGAAGCAACCATAGAGACGTTGAAGCTGAATTTCCAGATGATACTAGCCTCAACGATTCATCACTTGTGGGTTCTTGCAATGGTCTCATCTGCCTACTACTTAACCCTCCACTTGAATACTATAAGGAATACTATGAAAATATAAGACTTCTCTTGTGGAACCCTAGTACCAGAACAGCCCGTAAGGTACCGGACATTGATTGGTTTTGTTTCAGACCATGTTATTACGGATTCGGCTACGATTCCACCACTCAAGACTACAAGGTCCTTTTGGGCGGTATAAGTGCCAAAGATGGATTTGCTGCAATCTTCTCACTCAAAGCGGCTTCATGGAAGATTGTTGTAGACTCCCTCAAGCCTGCGGCCTCGTTTGGTATTGATAGACGAGGGTGCTTCTTAAATGGAGCTCTACATTGGAATCATAGACACGATAACGGGACAATAATCAGGTCCTTTGATTTCGCACAGGAGAAATTTCATTCGTTTTCCTCTATTAGGCATAACAAATGTAGTTGGGCGGGAGTGGGGACTACTGGAAATCGTCTCTTCTTTCACACTTTCTGCCCTGATTCCCAAAATTTTCCTGACTTTGAGGACACTGGCCTTACCCTATGGGTGATGATGGAATATGGGGTCGATCAATCTTGGACTATTTTTGCAAAAATTCGCCCGGAGATTTTCCCTCCTAATGTGTGGTCGTTGAATCCTTTATTCCTCGACGATGGTGCACTTTTGATGGAATCGGATCGAGGTGACTTGGTATTATATATGCCTAAGGAAGATACATGCAGGAATGTGCTCGACAATTCTGATGTTGAAAAATTGAGAGCTTCGTCTTCGTCTGGGCGTGCAGTAATGGTTATGTACGTAGGCACTTTGGTTTCACCGGCGACAGGTGGCGGCTAGCTCATACATTTTGATTTGTAAGATACCAAATGGTATTGTGAGCCTCGTCTCTCTTTTGCTCCTTTTATTAATTTAACAATGTATTCAAGGTAGTGAGTATTATTTAATGCAATTGAGAATTATATTAAGGGTGCTTTAGATTTTGGCCCTTACAATTCATTATTTCTAGATAAAAACCCATCTATCTTTAAAGATCTAGTTTAAGCCCTAATTTAAAATTTGCAAACATATAGTAACACTATTGACCTATTAATGCAATTTATTTACACTCATGCCACTCATACTTTATGGTCCCTTTTTCAAATTCCTAAATTTATGCCAAATTAAAAGTAGTAGAAAAAGTGAAATAAAATGAAAAAAGTGTTTGCATTAACCATATCTATGTTAAACTAGAAAATTAGTTTTTTTTTTTTCGTGATATATTTTGTAGCAATTTTATCCATGTTAATTGGTAGGTAAATTAGTTTGTTCCAATTATTTAAAAAAAAAAATACTACACCTATATTATATATTTTGAATCAAATAACATTCCTCTAACTTGTAGGTAAATTATTTTCTATGTATTGTTATATATGTTAGACACGTTTTGTTGTTGTAGAAACATGAGTGGAACATAATATTGTTGATTTTATACATCAAACTGCATTTCTTTTGTTATAGGTAAATTATTTTCCATGTACAAGTACTTATGTTAGGCAAGTTTAGTTGTTGGTACCTACACCCATGGTATAATTGGTGTAGGTAAATTATTGGAAATTAATTTGTAGTTAGGTAATGAACATTTTGCATCATTGGAAATGAACATTTCAAAGAGTATGTAGGTAAATTAATTTGTTCTAATTATATAAAAAAAAATTACACGACACCTAGTTATATTTAATTTTTCCAATTATTAAAAAAATTTATGCTACACCCAACCAAATAACATTTCTCTAACTTGTAGGTAAATTATTTTCCATGTATTGTTAGATATGTTAGGCATGTTTTATTGTTTTATAAACATGGGTGTAACATAATATTTTTAATACTATGCATCGAACTACATTCCTTCTTAATATAGGTAAATTATTTTCCATGTAATTAGTACATATGTTAGGCACGTTTTGTTGTTGGTATATTATTTTGCATCATTGTAAAAAAGAGATATTATATTACACCCATGGTATAATTGTTGTAGGTAAATTAATGTGCATGTAGATAATGAAATACAATGTTCTAATATATTAATAAAAAGGGATAAATTCAAAAGTATTCAAGAGTAGGGTGAAAAAACTAAATCGAATAGTTTTATGAAAATTCAAAACCTTTCTAAAAAATTAATATGCAATAAATTTTTAACATTAATGTCTTTTTTTTTTTCTTGTTGCAAAATCATTTACTATTTCCTTACAATTAATTGTCTACATCAAGTATGTAATAGGGGTATTTTAGGCATGTGAAAAATGTAAAATGTGTGAATTAATATGAAGTTAATGAATTTGCTTATGTGGATCCTAGTCATTGGGTTTTCTTTGAGTAAAAAAGTTATGTAGGGTTTTATATGAAGAAAATTGAGTTTGAAGGGCTAAAGTCATATTTTCACTTATATTAATGATCTATTCATCTTTTCGTGATCATGTACGAGACCAAATTTAGATTTATATTACTTACTCTTGATCTATTTCGTCCTTCATGATCATGTATGAGAACAAAAGGACATACATAGCCCCATCAATATAATTCCAGGCATTTCTTTATAAATGAGATCATACGTACGTACATACATATATTTATATATAGAGAGAGAGTTCTGGAAGAGAAAGCAATCCATTAGTGTAGGGGAAAAAAGATGATAAGATCAATGAATTTGTACCGAAACTTGCAACATGTTTACATATAGAAAAGTAAACCATCAACTTATACACGACTTATTATCCGTTTAGTGTTCGTCGAGTTTGTGAATGGGATCAATTAGTCACAACTCACCTGGTTGTGGGATAGGTTGGAGGGTCTGAGATGAATCTCTAGGGATGAATCTAATGAAGAACTAAAGTAAGATGTTTATAACTACCTCACACACGTGGCATCTTGGCCTTCACTCATGTATGTGACACGTGGCTCAGGAGGAACTAAAATAAGATGTCAAAGAAACATATAGAGGACGTGCAATTAATAATATTACATGAATTCTCAAAAACAAAGACATTCCATGACAAACAAATTCTCAAAAACGTTTTCAGCCATGGCAAAAGTTTTTACTATTCAGTTTGAGGTTAGAAGTTATTTTCATGAAATTTCAAATCTCGATTGAATAGGTCTTATCTTGTTACTAGGTTCACTCACTTAGAGCTGTTAATATTAAAGGTGAGCTTAATGGTACACATTCAAGATGAATGGCTTCAAGTTGAAACGTACTTAGAGTCATCCTTCGACAAGTCAATGTTTCTTAAATAATCATTGATCTAATCACCGAACTTCAATTGTCTCCACAGATTAAATAAATCGATTATGTGGAGGCAACCCTATTTCCTAACATTTTTCTCTTTTCTTTAGAGCACCTCTATATGGGGACTCCTACCACAAACTTTGAGGACTCTTTAGTAGCTTTAAAAGAATATTCGAGTCCCTAAAAAAATATTTGGCAAATCCTTATATATTAAGATATTTTGAGGACTTCAAATCCGGCCCATTGGAAGTCATTTGTCCATAAATTTAGTGACCATACAGTTGTAGACACTCTATTGGAGATGTTCAAGTCTTTCATTTTTTATTTATTTATTTCTAGGTGCATATTTCCTTTGTTACCCACTTATTTCAAATTTTTTGAAAATAAATAAATAAATAGGAACTCTTAAAAAAAAAAAAAGTATATATATGTGTGTGTGTTTTATTTACTAATTAGTTTTAATTTAAATTTTCTGTTTTCACATTCTGTGTTTCAACATCAAAAACATTTGTTTCAAAAGTTTTATGTGCGTGTGTTACAATTTGTGCTGTGTAAGCTTGGGGTGATAAAAACAGTATATTAATTGAAGAACATTGGATTTTTGCAGGGAGCAAACCGGAATAGCAAGACGGGCCTATTTTCCAACTATAGTGGTCAAGTGCGCAGACAAGAAAAAGTAAAACTGGATCCGTGCAGCCTACAGCAAGTCTAGTTTACCATCAACCACAGCAGTTGTAGAGCTATCAAATTGCAAAATTTAATGAAGCTTAAAGCATTTAGACAAACATGCAAGCAGAGTCACAGCAAACAAGCAGTTATGGGGCCTCGAAATGCATTGCTTAACTTGCCCAGATATGTCCCAACTCCCAAATAGTTTTTCTGATCAGCGCATGGGCAATTTTGATGAGGCTTCTGTACTGGACCCAACTAATCCACTCAAGTCACCCCTACCCCATAGATATACATCATTTTTAAAGTCCTACATACACATTCTAGTATTCTACAATTCGTCAACAAAGTTGAGAACGATTAAAATTGAGAACGAAATTTATCAACAAAGTTGAAAAATGAAAGTTGATTCCATTGTTACATTGTGTTCACTCCAAAAACTGCACTTTCTAATTTTAAAATGCAGAAAAATGAATATCTTGACAGAAATTTCCAAAAGGATAATTAAATTATAAAAAATAAGTACAATGCATGGATCCGCACCTAGCAATCAAGAAGGGAGAGACAAGCTATCGCAAAGCAGGTAACTGACTTTAAATCTCTCGACTGATTTGCATTTCAAAACATTCATTTCATTTTGGTCTAACGTTTCATTTATTATTCCAGTCATCTATACCCACCAGCAACACAAAAGAAAAGCAGATTTACACTACATGGATGCAGAATACAAATATATCACAGATACATATGATCAACATCAATCCGAGCACTAATTTTCAGATCTAAATTATTTCAATTAACAATGTATGTGAATGTGAATGCAGCGATGAGTTTTATAAGATCTGTTATGGATCCGAGATTTCCTGCATACAAGGCACTGATTTATGTTTTTTTCAAAGTAGAAAGATATTTATTTGCAGATCCATGGACTATTTTTTTCAAAGTAGAAAAGTCGTTTTGAAAGAAGGGTGGAGGTGCAGGCTATGGGGATTTAAAAACAACTCTGTTTTCAACAAGAAGGTTTTATGTTTGAGTTATTTTTTTTAGTTTAGTTTTCTTGAGAATTGGACCACCAAACAAGAATTTACATACTAACAAAAATATCAGCAGCAATAACAGTACATGATGCGATCGAGTTTGCATCTGTGGACAAAAACAATAAAATTATTCATTATTCATACATTTTTTCCTCTCAAACCAACAAATAAGTAAGATTCAACAATCCATTGTTGAATCCATTTTTCACTCTCAAGCCATGTATAACCTGTGTGAAAATGACTCAAACTCCATTTAATGATCACAACCAAACCCTATGATTTTAACCATGGTAGGGTCGATAGACTTACCGAAAAACCAAAACTGCCCAGATTGCTGCTGATCTTTGAACAAGAACAAACTCACAAAATTAGGTGCAGTCAAGAACATTTGTCCTCTCTCCAACATCATCCTGAGGGAATGATGTTTGAGAGGAGGACAAATTTGTTCTTGACTGCACGTAATTTTGCAAGTATGGTCTTTTGCAAAGATCAGCAGCATTCTAGTCAGTTTTGGGTTTTTAGATAATCAATTGACCCTACCATGCTTAAAATTATAGGGTTTGGCTGATCATAAAGTTAGGAGAGATGAGCATTCTTGATGCCGATACAATATTCCTCCTTCCACACTATGGTGCAGTGTGGAAGGAGGAATATTGTATCAGCATCAAGAATGCTCAAACGAAAAAGAGGGCCAGTTTCATCACTTGCAGTGTTGAAATGGTAAAAAAAGAAGGGAACTGTGTGAGCTGGGAACAGTAAACGTAAGCCTCCGATCGAGTCTGAAGGTTGTTTGGTTGTCGAAGGTCAATCGACCTATTTATATACCAAAAATCATTGTTTTCATACAAGTCGCTTCCCGTGAGCTACCTAATTTCCATACAAGCCTCTTTCTTCCCGTGAGCTACCTAAACCCTAATCAACCATTCATAAATCATTCTTTTTACACCATCTTTACATGCTACGTACTTCTGCAAATTAAGATTTAAAACCTTCTTCTTGTGGACCAGTGGTTATTATTATTCTTTATACCCACAAGCTTCGTAAACTTCTTGCTCCTCTCTTATATATTTATGGGATTTTTTAACTTTAATCCTTCAAGAAAATTAAAATTTAATAAAAATCTGGTGTTAGATTGAATATTGATTTTAGTCCCTAATGTGTACTCAATTCAAATTTATATTATATTTTTGTTTTAATATTTAATAGATATCTTATTTAATGTCATTGCATTAAATTTTAAATTTATTATTATACACATTTTAATTCATTAATTTTGTTTAACTTCCTCTAATTATGTACCTAAATGTCCGTATCATAATTTATTTCACTAATTTAGTGTACCGAAATGTTTGTACGTAAATATATTGTAGTAAATTAGTGGCACATAAGAAAATATGCAAAAATATTATTGTATTGAAAATTCCGTATCTAACTATATGATACTAAACTAGTGTACCGAAATGTCGATACCTAAATATATTAGACTAAACTAGTGTACCTAAATGTCAGCAACTAAACATATTATACTAACTCAGTGTACTGAAATGTTCGTACATAAATATAATGTAATGAATTAGTGGCACATAAGAAAATATGCAAAAATATAAGTATACCGAAAAATCTCTACGAAAATATTTTCTTATATAAGATACTCACCATAATGAGAATTAAAATTTATAATATTTTCATAAAATTTAATTTATGAACACCATAAAATTATAAATAAGAAAGAGAGACATTGAATACATATGCTGGCATATAATAGAGTATAGGGACTAAAATCAATTTTTAATCTTATATAAGACATTTTTCTAAACTTCATCTTATTTAGGGATTAAAATCTAGTTTTCTATAAAATTAATACATAAAAAATTAGGAAGAAAAAGAGAAATAATTAAAAAATAAAAATAAACTTAATAAATGAGGTTATTAATGTATCAAGGGACTAAAATTAGATCTTGATCTTACTCATGATTTTAATCTAAAAGTCATCTTTATCAAGGATTAAAATGAAGTTTTCTAATTTTTATATTAGATTGGTATATCTAACTTAGTTAAGAAATAGTTTAAGACATAGTCATTAGGGAATTTTTGTAACTGAACGTAGTTATTTTCATGAGGTCGATAAATACAATGAGGTGCTTCTATACCAAGAAGTGATTTTATACGGACACGTTGTGTGATAATACACGTTCCCGTCCAGCCTTCTGTTTTCTGAGTCTTACTTATTTTTCATTAGTCATATGAAAGATACTGCAATACCTTGGGATCAAAATAGCCAAGAAACTGGACTCGGACATCTTTATTCTATAGAGCGTTTTTAAAAGTAATTTAGACCTTAATAGTTTATATTAATCCTTCACTTCTGTTCATTCATTGTAATTTCTATATGGTTTGTCCACTTTTGTCATCTATAATATCTGCTCGTATTGTAGGTCCTAGCTATTTTCTTTGAATGCATATATAGTTCTGTGTGTTGTATCACAGTGAGATTACTCTTGAAGGAAGAAGTACGACCAAGCTTGATCAAAATTTACTCAAACGGAAACAATTTAGCCATTGTAGGTCGTTAGGCCATCTTCAACCGGATGGGTTTAGTATCGTCCCGTCCAGAATTATAGTCCTCTAAAAAATTATTTTTAAATGAACAGTGCTAGGCAAATCGACCCATTGGATTGTCAATGGGTACCCATTGAAATCCATTTAGTTTGATTTCACTTTGTACCATCACCACCATCACCACCATTCTCACCTCTATATTATGATGATATCAAATTAAACGGGTCTTAACGGGTACCTATTAACAACCTAATGAGTTGATTTGCTACCTCTAAACGGTACAAGATCAAGGTTTCCATGTGGGCAGGAAGTTATCCTTGTCAAAAAAAAAAAAAAAAGAAAAAAAAAAGTCCAAACTACACTTTAGACCCTATACATTTGAGTTGGTTTTCAAAATGAGTCTCGAGGTTTCAAATTTTTTCACATTACACCTTGAGTTTTTAAAATTATATCAATTTACACATTTTGTTTATTTGAACTTGTAATTCTCTGTGTATTTCTCTGTTACATTGATGAGTTTTTAATTAATGTGGTGTAGATGTAGTTAGCATTTTTTTTTAAAAAACAATTATTATTAATGGAAGAGAGTTTGAAACTATTACAACAATTTAGGAGAGGGCGTCTCGATCCTGGAACGGAATAGGTTGAAACTCAAGACCCTATCCAGTAGGAAAGTAGACCGCATGCAATGTAACTTGCATATCAATCCTATTACGTGTTTTATACTCATCATGTCATCAATTTAATGAATATTCAAATACAAATGCATAAATTACAACAATTTCAAAACTTCATTCTGCAATTTGAGAAAATTAAAACCGCATGACACATTTTAAAAAACCACCCCAAACTTAAAAAGGATATAAAATGTAGTTTAGAGATAACATAGAATTAAGGGAAAGACTGCCGACGGATAACGTTGGCTTAGTCACGGGAAGGCAATGGTTTAGGAGGGAGAGATTCTACATTCATTTATTTCAAAATTTATATTTGAATCTATGTACAGATTTAGGGAAATTAACCGAGAGCTCTTCAAATTTAGGACCCTCTGTTTTCTTCAACTCAACTTACAAAACTATACAACCAGCCCCTTGTGGCAAATAGAATTACATCCCGAGGCCGAAGACCATCAAGGCGTGAGAGATGGCTTCAACCCGCATTACTCGAAGTTAGTCTGTCTTCTGCTGCACAAATGCACGGTCTAGAAGCGATACCAAGGGATGCATCAATCTTCCTCGTGCGTCCTTGGACGATGAACATGGCACCTGAAATCCTTCTTTCTATAGTGGCCACCCGACTAGAACAAATAATATTTTGTCTCATTTTACTCCCCTTCTCAACTGGGGGGATTCTTAAAGCCGCCTTCAAGGAACCTCTCTGGAGGACAAAATGTTTCCCTCATTAAAATCTTCGTAGGGCGAGGATCCACTCGAAGAATCGCTCTCGAATGCAGTGGTCTCCCTTGGCGAGGATGCGAGTGAATCTCTCTGTTGTGAGGATGAACCTTACAAAGACGAGAAGATGTAGAAGTGATTTCAGTTTCAATGATAAAAATCATCAAAGTAGGCATCCAACATTGCCAGAAAAAGGGAGGTTGGACAGACAAAGACAGTTTCTATAGGATCACCTACTTATCGTCTAACTAAATGGCATCCCTAAGAATGAACAGACCATGCGCTATGTTATTTTCTACGTCCTTGCGGAAGAATAAAAATGACAAGTGGACAAAAGAAGGCGATGAGGTGATTGATCATTTTACGAAAGTGAACAATTTGACAAACCTTTTCTTGAACGGAATTTTTTCGTGTGCCGCCGGATAAGTCTCTTAGCTTTCGTTATAGTGAGCTGCCTAGCAAATGGAGAGAACTCTGCATCACTTTCACTCCAATCTCCTTGGAAATCATTCTCTGCTTCACCCCTCATGGTTCGCAGTACGAATGCCTTGGCCTTGCGACGTTGAGTATTGAAAAGGCCTCTGATGGAAGTGACAAATCCATCACCTGCTCCATCACTTGGACGCTTGAGAAACGTTATAGGATTCTGGTCAGGCTGTTCTGGCTGACCTTCATTGTCACTGAAATTAAGGTCACTATCCGGAACACCCGATCCACTGGGTTCCCTCTGACTATTAGCCTTGTCCTTGAACTTCTTACCCTGAAAAAATTGACAGTGATAATTTAAAGCAGGTTAGAGATCGATGTTTTCATAACAATTTTCCGGCTGCTAAATTATAATAGTAGGGAAAATTGGTGTTAAAGAGGGAAGAAAGAGCCCTAGCTCATTGGATTTTTGAACGGATAATCAGCAGGGGTAAATGTTAAAAGGTATAAATGCAGACCTGCATTCCCGTCACAGACTTCAAGACTCCCCAAATGATATGCTTCTTAACCTGCGAAAAGAGTCTCCGCCAAGTGCCGGTGAACTCAACACGGTGAAATGTATCCATCAGCAACTTAAGATCATTTACAACAAATCTAGATCCTTCGTAAGTAACACATAGCTCAACCTGTGAAAATATGATATTAGGCATTTGAGTAAAAATGGAAAATTAGCGGAATATGGAATTGTAGATAATGAAACTGAACCTGGCTTATCTTGATATTGTGAAACTCCATCATCTTTCGCGGCCTAGATTGTGACTTTGTTACCTTCTTTTCTTCATGGGATGACCTACCAGATTTGACAGCTTTGGGGTCTTTCAATTTATTCTTCGAGGACTCATCTGGTTCAATAGAACCAAGTGGCCCAGTAATGCTCTGTAAGACAAGTTCTGTAGCAACTGATTCTGCCACAGTGTCTTCCCATGATCTGTCAAAGGAAGACGTTCTTCTTAACTCTCTGGTTGGACTACCACCAACTGTTGTTTTTAGGTTTTGCAATTTTGATTCCTGCACAGATGAATCAGGTCAAACAAAAAGATCAACAAAAGTGCAGTGTAGCTTTAAGATCACATGGAAGAAAATAAACGAACACAATAATTTCTCTATATCCATTCTAGTATAACATCAAATGTTGATTTAAAGTAACCGTGCAATAAAAAAGAAAAAAGGCATACATTAATCTGTTATAATGATAATCTAGAAAATAAGGAAGCGGTAATCATATTGTTTCATAAAAAAACTATCCCAAAAAATTAAAGGAAAGAAGAGAAGGAATCTCACTTGCACAGGATCTGCATGAACGGAGGATTGACTGGTAGCAGGGGCAGAGGCACTTGCTTTGGATGAGGCCTCAGACTCTTTATTTGTCTGACCGCTTAATGCAGAAATCTCTGGGACTAATGAGCCTTTCTTCACACGTTTCGCACCAGCAGTTGTTGAAACCTTCCAAACTTCCTGCATGTGACCAATTGGACAACCATTTATACCTCTGAAAAGTACTAGCAGTCACAAATTTGAAATCAGTAACATTTCCAACATACCTGCCGTCTTTGTGAATCTTGTTCTTCTTCTGGGAATAAATATCCCCACATCATTCTGTACATTGCCTCGGTTAAATGAATCTTGAGAGGATAGATCTCTACCTACAGTATTAAAAAAAAATGTTGAGCAAGCAAATATTGGTTTGCCAAGGCAAGATACACAAACCCAAGCCTCTTTATTACCAAACAAACGGTTGATATAAGGCAAGCTAGATTCCATGCACTGCATACATGTTCCTTTATGATAGTATTACTGGTCAAACACTCTAGGTTATGAAAGGAATTTGGGTGCCCATAACCCGACCTTCTCCCAAAGAACTCTCCTCCGCACATATCTCTATCCAACCAAATTACCCAAAAGAAACATACAACAGCACAGTTATACAAAATTCTTGCCCTACTTCTGCCACTGCAAGTCAGAAGGATTACAGAAACGGAGAGTTTGTGTGGGCACATTCGTCCGTCAAAAGAGTGCTTTTATAAATTGAGTATCTAAAACAAACAATGTGTGGTTGTTATTACATCCGCCCAAATGCTCGCTCCACCGTCTCTAAAAAAAAAATTTAAATACAGTTTTATCCTCTTGCAAAGGAGAAGTTTGAAATTTAAAAGAAAACAAAACTAGGGATTCTGTGAGAGCATCTGTGGCAGTCACCATACAGATCAAACCCAAAATAACCAAAAGCAAATGGATTAGTATTTGTAGTTATTTGACAATGACAGTGGATGTGAGAGAAAGAGAACGTGTTACCTGAAAACGTTCAAGAGAAGAATTTCCATCCTTAGGAGCTCCTTGCTTTGCATCCACACGAAGCAAAACTTCCCTGTAGCCAAAATCGTATATTTTTAACATGTGAACAATTATAGAAAACATTTAAGGAACTACCAAATTCTTCATATTTAAATGATGTGATTCAGAGGGTGGACAATTTTTATTTACACAATGCCTAACTAAGCAAAATTTTACCCAACAAGTTAATTACCAACATGTTATCACATCATATGCATAACTAGTTTCTTCCTAAGCATATCAGTGTACTGCTTTTGTAACATAAGAATGGCTGCACGTATTATATTTGACAACTACCAGTATGAACTACACATTTTTCGTCAGGAAACATAAACGTTTAATAAGCATGTAAACAAGGTCACAACAACGAGCTACAAATATGCAAGGTATTGTTCTCATGACTGACATATGTTTGCCAGATTGTGGATTTGGAACACGTAGTCAAGCAGGAATCCCTCTGATGAAAAAGGTCCAGATTCACATCCTGGAAATATAACATTTATGCATACTTTTTATATTGACATGAACGTGAAGAACATATGTATATTCAAAATTGTACCCATTGACAGCAAAACTTCTCATACTAACCTATAAAGCTTGTAACCGTTTATGGGACAATCATGAAGTCGTCAACATGGGTTTATGCCTTAAAAATATGAATCCAAACATACAATTTTAGTAACTAGTAAAAAAGATAAATACGGGATTGTTAGGTAAAGCTTTGTTTTCTTTCATCTTTAAGATAATGATTTGCAAACAGTAGTTGGATCTCCTAAGGGACGAGGGAGAGGAGGGTTGGCTTAGGATTAGTATAAGTCTAGAGTTGGATTACCTCCAATGGAACCAGAAAAATTAAAGGTAGAGAGAAAGAAAGATTGAGCATTTCTCATGATAAAGAAAACAGAAGAAAAGGTGAAAGATAGTGATAATAGTGCGAAATATAACGCAAGGGCAACAACCTAGTAACAAATTTAAAGAGGTTTTTTATCCAGCTTTTATTTTATGTCTAGTCATTCATTTCTTCTTCACCTCATTTATTTCTCATTTCCTTCCTTTCTCCCTCCTACTCTTTATCCCAACAGCAGCACTGAACCCAAAATCAAACTGCTGTCAAATGAAATTATTATTTAAATTGAAATATAGTCAATTTCAGGGAGAATACCCCAAAAAAAAGAAAGAAAAAAAAACCTGAGAAAAAAGGCAATGGAATGTTAAATGTCAAAACACTCAAAAACCAAACATCCTGAAATGTTATGAATGACATCCAGGGTAGAATATTGAGAAAGCAATAAAGGACATTTTTGTATAAAAGAGTATTCTTGAAATTTTCATGATTAAATCAAACAGTGGCTTAAAGTTTCCCTTCCTACGTGGAAACAGAAACCAAAGGTTGTGACAATTACAGCTAATCTTTGGGGACCATTATAGTCCTCTCCTCGCACTAAACTATGATGACTGAAGGCAAAGGAAAAAAATTCATCTAAAACAGAATAAGCATCCATGTTGGGTGTATAGAGTAAGAAAATCCGTTGTTACTCATAAACAATATTCAGGCGAATTTACTCAACTGAACCAAACAGAATCAAAATTAAATATGGAGACATGAAAATTTTTTCCAGAACAAGAGCCAAGGAGAGTGCCTTAGGGCAGCTAACCAACTAAAACGTAAAAACCAAATTTTATTATCACTAAAATTTATTTGCATGATCTAATCTGAGTAACAACTTCTGAAACATTTTATTCAACTATGTAACACAGGTGAAAGGAGGAACACAAGAGCACCATATGGTGGTTCACACTGTACACAGAAAAGCAGCAGATATTAATGTGTGAAAAGAACAAGTGTGATAAAAGCAGAGTTGATTAATAGAATAAGCTATGCTTTAGGCAGGGAAAATGTGCATACTTTCGCCATTCATTAGGAGGATTCCATGCTGATAAAAGCATATCTGACTTGGCATTTGGCAGGCAGTTTCTGACAACAAAATTTTTTGTTGTAAACTGAGCAACACCAACATCCTTGTAATCCCGGTCAAAGTCACAAATCTATGTGGAGGAAAAAGAAAATCGCATCAGCCTTCTTCTTGCAAATATAATGCTTAGAAAAACACAATAAATATATCATACATAGCATACATTTATGAAAGTTAACTGACGTGAACAGGCAACGACAGACAAAGAAGAATGGCATCAGATGAAAACAATGTGGGCAAAGAGCATCTTTACTTAATTTCTTAAAGAAACAATAATGTCATAATGGATACAAAGAAAAACAAAGACCAACCAATTACAAGAGAACTACAGCCAAAGTTATCCAATAGCAGCCTTCCAATAAGCAAACCAGAAGACAATATTAGATCCCTAAACTCTGAAGCCCAGAGAGAACAAAAACATGACCTCTACAAAACTACTTCTAAACATTCCTCTCCCCCCCCCCCTCAACCACTTCATTGATAACACCAACAAAACAGCCTTCTTTGAATAATACAAATCATAAAGACATTATGCACACACCTGTAAACAGTACCTTGGAGTTTTAACATTTTGTTTTAGCATCCTTCATAAACAACACACCATACTACAAGGTTCCAATAATAAATTGAGAAACCGTTCATCAATGCCAAGAAAAACAAGGCAAGCTTATCCCCCCTCAACCCCAGTACCGAAATAATTTCTGTCATGACTCACCTACCAAGTACCTCCCTGTATTAATGTTATTTTTCTTCCTGCTACTGGTGGCTTACTTGTCCACTTTACTGTACAGTGTTCTTATTAAAAAAAAAAAAAAAAAAAAAAGGTTCCTAAACTAGAACAATAAGCTCTCTATGTTTCTACAACCAGCTCTCTTTGTGTGTGTGTGTGTGTGTGTGCAAATAATAGATCAGGAAAGGTAAAAACACAAACATTGAACACATTTGCATAATGTTTTCTTCTTGATCTCATCTTTATTCCAAGAAAGGAAGTCATGTTAAGCAAGTTTAGGGAGTCACTGCTCAATCTTTTACTTAAAGACAAGTAGATTTCAATTCATAGAATACGGTGATGCTCAGTTCTCACCATGTCATTGATCTCAGCCTCGGCAAAAGATTTACCATCAACAATCATGCTCCAAACCACTTTTTTAATTTGCAAAGAAATGCGCATAGCATAGGATGGACTTTTGTTCTTCTCTTTTTCCATAAGGCGTAGCTGGGCAGCCTTATGTAGAGCCATTCTTAATAATGCATATGATGCTTTCCTTGACTTTCTGGAATTCACAAGCTCTCTTTTAAGTCCTTGCACCTGGAAAGAGAAAACCATGGTTTTTTAAATCTCTAATTATGTAATGAAGAACCAAAAACTAAAACATCCATACAAGTACAAATAATAAACAAAATAAACGAGATGTTAAGACAGATTCTTTGAGAAAAAAGACCATATTCTAGTGATGAAAGAAAATCAATTCAGAGTAGCAAGCTTCTGTGCAAAAAGGCCATCATCTAATGTTTGAAACCACACTAATCCTTATAAGCCTTAGAATAGAAACTTTTGAATAGGAAACTCATATTTGATGTTTATTTGTATGAAACTTGGGAAAATTCTTCTTTAGAATAGCATGAAATGCAAGAAAAGTATTACTTAGTAGTTATTATAAATTACGAGTCAAAGGGGAGAAAGAAAGGGGCGCTCCAATCAGGTGGAGAAGTTTAAAGGAGACATTCAGACTATGCACATGAAAGTGAAGCCTAAGATCTATGTGTAAACAAGTCAGACCCAAAGCACTTAAAAAGCGTGGTGTGTTAGAAGAATAGAAAACAAAATGTTAGCATAGGATGGCAGATGCCAAGTATTTATAAGAAAAATCTGGCTACAATGATCATTCAAGTATAACACACATGACTAGCCTTGTAAGGAGGCTGATGCCATTATACCTACATCTTGAAAATCATATTGGACAAAAAAGAATCATGTAATGGTGGAACCATTAACCACATGCAGAAGAAAATATCGGAATAAAAGGCCAACAGTACCTAAATGCAGTCACCTACTTTTAGAAAAAATCATTTTACTATACTGTCAAATAGGAAATAGATTTTAGTAAAACTGAAATGCAGAAGTGCTTTTCTTATTTTTCAAAAAGAAAATACTATTCCATACCAACCACATAAAAATAAAATAAATAAAATTGGCGGGCTTGAGGAATAGTCGAAGCCATAACCAAACCAAAAAGGATGTTATCCAAACGCATTTCAAGTAATACTATTCCATGCCAAGTAAAAATAATTAAAAGTATAAACAATTACCTTTTCCATTAACTTCAGCCTTTAAACAGCTAAATGTAAGGCTACACAAGCAAAAAAGACTAGCTTTGACAAATCTTACCAAGTTATACATGTTGGAAAGCACTTTACCACTATTTAACACTATAAGTCCGACCTAATTAGCAAATACAAAATTACAATCAGCACCCAGAGACCCCTAAAGAAAACCTATGATAAAAGGTATCAAATTTTGTCTAGAACTAGTTGTATAGTATATTCCATCCCTTTCTTATTATAGTTATTTTGATTATCCCCGCACATCAAACAAACATGACTTGAAAAAGGTAACATAAAAATGAAAAACCACACAATGCAATGCTTTCACCGACTAAATCACACAATTTAATGCTTTCACTGACTACCACAAAATCCAACTTCAGTGCAAAGTTTGTTTCTCACCAGAGTGGATCTTGTACAATTTATCATCCACAAGTCCCCTTCCTTTTCTGGATATAGGTCCCCAGTGGCATCACTCCGAAGAGACAAATTCCTTATGTCACCAAGAACCAATTTTTGCTCCCGCTCTTTCTGCTCAAGGTCCACCTTTGCAAGCTCTACCTCTTCAACACCATCAGGAACAACCTCATCTGCCTCCTCCTCCACATCTTCATCATCTTCAGCAGGAAGAGACAGACTACTTTTTCTAGGCCTGAACCAAATGCATAATTCAAATCAATCAAATATCTATAAAAAGTTAAAAAAGCATGACCAACAACCTTTTCACAGGAAGTTTCACATTTAATTTGAGATCTTTATAGGGAAAAGGCCATTGCAGCTGACTAACAAAGTACCAGTACTGAAACAAATCGTACTTATTAAAAATTCAGCCAACAACATTTTATTTGCCAACCGACGATGAGATCATAAAAAAGTGGACAAGAAGAAAACCACAAAGAAAACAGTGAAAATCAAAATGTGAGGGGAAAAGTGCAGGAACTCCCTAACTTCAACTCATGAAAATTAAATGAGGAGATCCTATACAATTTTCTATAATTATAGTCCATCTTTGTTTGCATAGTTTTCTATATTTTTATCTACTATTTATCCCAAAATATATAATATGACACAATTTGAAAAGGAGAGAAATCAAATTAAAAATAAAAAGGATGCAAATCCTCACTTGGGAAGCCGTGCAAGGAGAAGATTTGTCAACACAGCCAGCATAACCTGAAACTGGCGAGAAGTCATAGTTGCCGTAATATTACGGGAATTGAAAGTCAGCTCTTTCAAGGGCTTAACCTGCAAGAAAAAGATTCAAATGCGAGGGAAGTGCTTAATAAATGTGAACATTCACACACCAGGCTGGGATAACAGCATCAATATTGAAAGACGATCACTTGGATATGTATGTTATACCATACATACACACCTCAATTTATGCAAATAAGTATGCATTCAAGGCTCAAGCATACATTTACCTACAAGATATATATAAAAAGTGACCAACATATACGCATAATGAAGGGCCAAATCACCTTTAACTCTGGAGTTCCACCTTTGTGCCTTGTGTACCGGAAGTACATATCGCAGGGCATAAAAACTCTCTCAAGTAATGCACCAGTACGTTTAACTTTTGGAGAACTTTTACGAATCTTTGGAAGCCACTGCAATCCAGCACCTGGATCAACATCTGTTGGTGCAACATGAGCTTGGACATGTTCCAACATAACAGAATACTCCTTGCGTTTCCATGTCATTTCAGGTTCACATTCTGGAATATTTACATTCCCAGTACCAAGTGCTTGCTCGAGCATGTCAGAGCCAACCTGAAGGACTGAATGAAAAGACCTACCCAAGACCCGGCCACTAACAGCAGCAAGCAGAAATCTTCCCTGTTTAGCAAAAAGGCAGTCATCCTCAGATGAAATTACATTTTTTTTTTCTTGCATAGTTCAAACAATTGAAGAGTGCATAATGCATGAGCACATATTTCTCTCATGGCCTGGACCTCCCAAAAATTTAATGTTTTTCCAGTGAACTTTACGGACAACAATTTCTGTTATGTAATGACATACTGAAAATGACAAGATACTAACAATCTGACTTGTAACATTTTCTTATTAAATTTAATAGAGAGCAAGATCTTTCGATCTAAAACATTATTTGATAAATATAGACAGTAATAAGAATACCAAAACTAAGCAATGAAAATTCTAAACAACTCACATTTGCATCTTCTGAGTGAAGATTAAATTGGGGCCCAATAACATTCACCATGAAATTATGAGTCCCGTCCTCCTCAGAATCATTTGTGTCTCTATTCTTTGCTACAATCATGGGAAACAAATGCCACTTAGTAGAAATTTTGGTCTATAAAACAAGTTAATGTCCATGACATTCATCACAATAAAGTTAACAATATTTATTTAAAAAGTCCTGTTTCCTTTTGATTTTTTTCCCTATAAAAACAAAAAGAAAAGCCCAGGAAATCCAAAAGTACACTTCTAAATACAAGTTTAACACATTCGCATATTGGACATAAAAATATACGTAATTCAGATTTCACAGGGTGGAAAATTTACCAACTACAGCAGATGACGAGTTCCCAACCACAACAGATGGAGAGTTACCAGATGTCGCAGATGATGAGTTCCCAACTGCAATAGATGATGAATTCTCGGTGGCTGATGATGAGTTTTCTAATTTAACGGGATGTGCTGGAGATGAAAGTGAACCAGAGGTCTCTGCATGCTCAACGGAAGAGGAAGTAACACCATGGCTAGTAGTAGAGGGTTTAGAGTTACCATCTTGTTGCATTTCACCACCAGTATGTGCCTGGTTCTCCTCGTGTAATTTCCTTTGTGCATACTGTCTAGAAGGAGAAGGTTTGGGGGGCTGAAATGCATTGGATAAACCACCAACAAAAGACCAAACAGCATCTCTATTCTCAATAGTCCACAGAAGCTTGAGCCCATAAACAAATACACGCTGACAATTGTCAGCTATTACCACATTGTATCCATCATCATCACTATGATCAGACCGTGTATGCTCATCACTCTCACTCCCATTTTCAAACTCAGACCTCACATATGTCATCTCAAGATTTTTTCTTCCAGCCTCTTGCCAAGCTAATAACCTGGCTGGGTCAGCTTTCGGCGCCTGCCTTCTTATTGTGAAATAATCAGATGACAATAGAAATCCATCATCACGATGCTTCTCTGTGCAACTACTCACATGGTTACTTTTCTCGTTGGGACCTCTATCCGTAGATGCAGATTGTGAATTTTTTATTGTCATTTGAACCACTTTTGCAACACTAATACTTTCTTTTTTATTTAAAAATGCCTTAGGCATATGAAGGTCAAAACCCTGGTAAACAAGATCAAGAGGCTCACGCTTGCATTCAAAAGTATACTTTTGCTTACCACGACTATAACACAATTCAAATTTGAGCTTAGTCATATTAAATGTCAGTCCTTTAGCTGGATCATCATCATCTAGCGGCATATGTTTTAAACATGTAGGTGCAGCATCAATGCGGAGCATAAATTCTGTCATTACTCTGTCCAATGACAAGTTACCAGATCTAGGAACTCTTGGAACTCCAAAACGAGGCCAACGAGCAAAAGACCGCAATTTGTGAGGAGGTAGATAATTCATGTTCCAAAACTTTATCAACCATGCTAGATCATGAGCACCAACATTTATTGTAGGTGAAAGAACGGAAACATTGTCATCTTTATGAGGAGGACCATAAACAGTTCCATCTACATCACCATTACCTGCCTCGGTAGAAAAAGGGCTTTGCTTTTCAAGTGGAGAGGGCCTAAGAGAAAAGGTCCAGCGAAGGGATAGAGAGGTGGATCTGTATGGATCAAAAACCTTATCACGAGGTCTTCCTTCAGCAGGAAGTGCAAACAAATAATGATTCATGGGATTTCCAGATTCACATTCCCAACCTAATGTAACTTCAACTGTAAAGGCTGGAGCCTCTAGCAATGGACTGGATACACCTTTAGGAAGTTTTAAACCACGATTATTTGCCAAACTCTCCAAACTGCTTATGAAAATCTTGAAAGCATTTGCTGAAACATAAATCCGGCCATCGGACTGCTGAATCTCCATAGAACCAGTTATTATTTGAAGTTTGTCAAGCTTTTCATAAGGATCAGTAGTCGCAAGTATATTAAATATGGCTTCTGAAAATAATAAGGTGATGTTTCCATGAATATAATTTCTCATATCATCCCACCATGGTAAGCTCTTTTCCTTTTTGGGAGGAATGGGAAGTGGATTAGGGTTCCTAACAGATAGATTAGCCCTGCGAAGGGCCACAGAAAAAGCATAAGTGACATCAGCAAAAGCAGGTTCATATCCCACCCCAAAGGACACTTCAGCTTTCTGAAAATGTAAGGATAAATCTGTATATGTTTTCATAGGTGGAGTTGTGCCACTAGCCGAACGAAGCATGTTCACCTTTCTCCATCTCCCAATATAGACTTCTTTGTATACTTGAGGCTGAAAACTTGTTGCCTGATCCAAAGAAATAATTTTCAATTATACAGCATACGCGCACAAGTTTTGTATGTAAGGAGATGAAAAAATCACATCAAGACCCAAACAATCAATCATGAATACATACAAAGGAAGGTTTGATACACTTTCAAATATGACTACAGGGTCTGATCACAGAAGACCGAAGAATGGTTTTTCATTTTGACAGGAAGAACCTGGGAGTCATTTTATCCAGGAAAAGAAAAGGTGAAGGATATTCAGCACCTCTTAATGAATGATATTGCTAGGGTCAGTAGGCACTTATTTTTCATTAGTTTTCACTCTCTTTTTTTTGGCCTTGGGCCTCGACTGGACCCCAACAAAAGGTGAAATACAGGCAACGCATACAAGCAGTCTACAAAAGATATTAAGATAGCTTAAGTGAGCAAATCCAAAAGAAGTATTTTAACCTAAGAAATATGCACACGAGCTCTGTTTCTTTATTGTCTTTTAGCTATACAATGTCTCCTATTCAGAAAAGGGAAAAAAGGGAAAAAGAAATATGCTACTGAAAAAACAGGAAGGACCTGGTCATCTAAACCCCACAATGTCCTAAGACTTTTTATGTCCGCATGCATGCACGTAGCAATAGATGCAAGTATTTAGTCCTTAATTATCCAAGAAGATGGATTGTATGAAATCAAATAAACTTACAATTCCACTTCACAAACAATATTATTAGCGCGTGACCAAAAGGAGATGCATTGATAAAAGGTGGGTAATATCCCTGCATTTGACATTTAATAAGATTTAAATGAATGAAGATGGGTATTATTATCCCCGCATTTGACATTTTACAAGAAATTTACACTAGTACTTGTCCAAAGAGTGGGGACAACATTACTGACTACTTCAAGATGACTAGATGAAGACATATTGACACATTAACTAGCTATTTAACTTTTTTTGAACCATATAATCACTAATCGACAATCACAATCGATGACTTGACATTGGACCAGACAAACCACTTTGAATGTGTTGGTTAACCCAAAGGAATGACCTGTCCGCATAGTAGATTATTTAAGCTGTAGAAAATTAGTAAAATCTTTACTTTTATTTCATAAAGAGACATTCCTAAAAGAAGAGAGGAGAAATTAAGCTGGAGGATATGAGTAATCCTTCAGCTACTTTGTTGAACTATCTGACCAAACGTCAAGTTTTGCAGCACAGACGTTCATCACTTGCAATTCCAGTTTTGTTCTTTTTCTTTTTATCATGGTAGGCTTGGCCAACAGAAAATAATTGGAAAAAACAATGTTCCTGTAATCAAGATTTGTCTAAGGATTTTCTTTCTTTTAATATTTTCTCCCCAAAAATAGCACCTGGCAAAGCAAATTTACATATGCTAAACCTAAGAAATCAAAAGAAGGGTAACAAACGGAATGTCACTTTGCAAATTACCTGCTGTGCAAGTACAAGACGACCTTCACATTTACCAGAAGTACCACACAGAAGAGGAGATGCATAATCACGTAGCTGAACAACAAGAGAACCTGCGTGCAAGAGAATATTACTCCCATATAGTCGAGAAAATGGTATATCATTTTCACGACAAACCGGATCTAGCGTCTTTATGACCTCTATCATCCCATCATCTCCACCATCAATCCTTGTCAAGGTTACATCTAAGTCTCTCGCTGTTATGGAAAGAAGAGAAGTCCTGGAAGTACTTGGCTTAAAACCAGACTGAAACCCTTCCCTACAGGCACCTGAACCTTCAGATGGTGCTAGATTTTTGCATGCCCTGTAATACGATTTGAATGAGTGTTTATAAATTTCTCCTTGCATCTCGCTAACTGCTGATGGATCTTGTACATCAATCTCAACTCCATTAAAGAAAGTTTTTCTTCCTTGAGTAGAATCTACTCTTTCGGTTGTTTTAGGAATCTGGTTGGCTTTGGAAACAAATTCATCAAGAAACTTCAACCTAACAGCTAACTCAGATGCCTCATTCGTCATCAGCCGATAATGTTCATCAAGCCAACCTTGCAGCGGCTCTTCTTCAATATCAGCAGTTAACTTTCGTATGCCAAACTTTAAACAGCCAAATTTCATTGAACCAGGCTTCTTAGGTTTTGAGGTATCTTTCTTCGTGGGAAAGATGAGACTAGTTCTAGCAGCACTTACAAGCTTCAAAGCGCGCAACATTTCTTCAACAGAATCATCAATGGCGCGCAATTCTAACCTATATGGCAAGCAAATATGAACATCAAGGCCTTGAATTACCCAATCCCATGTTGTAGCTACAGGTGTTTTTGCGTCGGAAGGGCATGAGGCACTAGGAATACGTGAAATTTGCATCCGGCTACTTTTTAATACTCTGGACCCATTAAACCTAAGCATAAGCCCTTCAAGAAGTACACCTATACGGGCATTCTCAGAAAAAATTGATTGTACCTGAACAATTGCATCAACCCCATCACCAGCCTCAGCAAATATGGACAGCATTTCCACATCTACAGCAAAAATAGATTCCCTCTTCTTGGACTTGTCTAAATTCACTGGTTCTGCAATGACTTCCTTTCTCTGGTCAGAACCTTTCATGCCAGGGGCATCTTCATTACCATGTCTCTGAAGCTTCTGATTATGTACAAGTAACTTCAACTGTAGTCCAAGTTCAACTAGTGATAATTGTACATCAGGTTCCCACCTGACTGTAATATCAGTAGCACTGAAAAGAGAGCAAACAGCAACCTCTTTCAGACCACCAGAACGCCGTACAAATTTGGAATTCTGGATGTCAAACAAAGCCACTTTCATTTCCGGCTTATCTTCCTCCAAGTGGTCCTGATAGATAGATCTGGCTCTTTCAAGTTCAATCTGTGTGGATTGTTTCTCCTTGTTCACGCACAAACTTAAATGGAAGATGTCAAGAGAAATGGAATACCTCACTTTCTTGCGTTCATCAGATGTTGTGGACATTATGTCTGCAACCCGGGGTGTGCCATCATCTGAGGTACTTATTACAACTCGACCACCTTGTGATCCATAGTTCACACACTTAGGATCTGCAACAACAGTATTTTCTAAGCCTGCCTCACCACAAAATTTCACAGAACATCGTTCAAGATTTAACGTCAACAGCTGAGTCCCTTTCCCTGATGGTTTAGACGGACGCCCTTGGCCTTGTGATGCTCTTCTTTCAGAAGAAGACAAAGTTTTCAAAAGTGCTTGAAAGGACATTGCAGTTGATATAAGCGACTCAACACGCTTGAATGTGAAAAACACACCCATACCCGTCACATCAACAGATAAAACCAATTTACATTTCGGACCGTCTTCTTTGGATGATTCCATGTCCTTTTTGCCCCAGTCCAGACTAACCTTTGCAACATTAATTATAGAACCCGAATTTGATTCTACACCAAAAAGGCTCTCTTTCAAGCATTCTTGGTATTCATCTGCCATGTGCAAATTTAGCTCACCAAGTTCCATATGTACAGTGGTTCCCGTATTTGATATGTTATTCGCAAATATGTGCGATGATTGAGAGCAACCCTACACCAGAAACTCAAACGTTATGACTTGCAATTCATAATTTTATTTTTGAACTAAAAAATAAAAAGATTAACAGGAATAGGAATACATGATTAATGACAAATAAAGAAGCTGAACCTAGAGAAGAGCAAGAGACACAATGGCTACTTCACTGGACAGTGAAAATTAGATGGTAAATCAACAAAAACAGAGCTCTATCACCTACATATATGCAAATGTTTTACATTATAAGATGACTAAATACTAATTGCTTAAGAACTCAGAAGTCCAATTGGGAGAGAATGGTACTACAATGTTGTTTTCTTTGAACTAATACAACCTTTTTCTTAATCAAAACAGAAGGCCCTACTATGTATGACCTGCTGAGGGGTTTTAATATACACCTCACTTTTTACTCATTTTAAAAAAATAGAACAAAAACCACTCTGAATTTTTGCAATGGCGAATGGATAGTTTCATATCCTTTCACCTATGAGTTCCCCATGTACATAAAATGATATTCAAGCAAGGACAAGAAGAGCATTCAAAACTCTACAAATAGCAGGAAATTCTAATAATACCCATTTGCTTACTACACCTCTCATCTCCTTTAACAAATTAAAGATTTGCTCGATATACCAACCTAATCCCAAATGCCCCCAATTTGTATAAGAGATAACTGATCCTTTTGGATTAGATCATGCCCCCAGGGTTAGATTGCTGGCTTCCCTTTGTGTTTCCTTGTCAAAGCACGTAAGGGATGTTTCTTTTAATTTGATCCATGTGTATTGGTCTGCCATTTTAGTCTAAGTGGGTGTATTTTATCTAAGTCCGGAGTGGGTTTGAGGATTTTGAAAAATCACTGCTTTTTAGGCGTTTGTTTCCAACGGTCTTTTCATCTTATTTTGTATTTCTCATTTGCCCCTCCAATAAAAAAATTGGATTCTTAAGTCTTATCACACAAATAGCTACAACATCCTTTTACTCACTAAACCAACCTAGGTAAACTTTTCACTCATTATATCCCTCATAACTCTCAAAACTCTTAACTACGAAGACATGAAAGCCACTGCCATCACGGCCCACCGCTGATGCACCGGGTCATTGGACTTCAAGAACTACCGCACATGTCATGAGACCTGCTCACCCACTCCCATATGACCACACATCTAAGCTTTTGGAAGCACCTTTTTGAATTTCATCTTCAGTGACGACCTAGGGTGAATCTTAAATCTAAGCTCATTTGTGGTTTCTGTAACTATTTTCATTGCTTATGATTTTTTTTGGCCTTTGTCTGTTATGAATTATGTTGGAAAACATACTCGGTGTGTGATTTAATGGATTCAAGGTTTTTCAAACATCAGTGGGTAAAAACATCAAACACTCCGCCATAGTTGAGTGGCAACTAATAACTGAGCGGTATGTGATCAAATAGGGGAAAATGAATAGAATTTACTGTAAATGATTTTAGGAAAGGTAAAATCTAGAATGCACTTGCATAAATTCACTGCCACTTTAATCACTTGTTTGGTACCCCACAGATTTTTCTCAAAATGTCGAATAAAATCACTCATACTTATGGAAGTGCTGTTTAAGCATCTGTCCCACCAAATCCTTACGCAGTCATCATAACTGGGAAAGAAACTGTTGCGCATCACACATACCCTAATCATATAAAATGAATCTATGAGGAATGGAGACGTGGGAAACTGTACCAGAATTGCTGCCCTGAACTTTCTTATGATTTGATACATTCCTGCTTTTATATTGTCTTTTCCTATGGTAAAATTTGCATAAAATGCTTGATAATTTATATAACTCAATTTAGCAAAATAAATGCCTTTCAGTGTCTGTTCACATTAGATAATTATATAACAGAAAAAAACTGATATTGCACAAGAAAATTTCACTTTTCCAAAGCTTCTTACATGCACAGACAAGAATATCTTACTCTTTATACTTTTCCTGATTTTTATAACTAATTTTATATCACTGATTTCGTTCCCATGGCTTGCACATATGGGTAATGCCCTCTGGGCACAATTTTTTGATAAATTTTTACACATTAATAAAAAAAACACAAAAATATCGGTTGTTCAGTGTAACCTAAAAAATATGATAGTGCTAACAGAGAGTTGTATCACTTACATGATACAATGGCAACCCACTGATGCTATAAACCACAATAGTCATCTCAGGGGCTGAAACAGTACATGTCCACATGATGGCCTTGGTATCATCGGTTGGTGGTGGCTTGTCAAGAGTGGAACTTCCCTCCCGAAGCACCATTCGTTTCTTTTTTGAGAAGTGGAGGCGCAACCATGGCTTTAATCTATTCATTATAACGTTGCATTGTGTACCTCCTAGCTTTACATCCATTTCAGCTCTGACAGGCGAGGTTGGCTGAAAAGTTAAAAGAGTTCCAAGTCAATAAATGACCCCCACCATATCAAAAATGCAGTGCCTGTTTCTAATGAAATATTGCATAGGGAATTCCATGGGAAATTCCAGATTTGATTCTTTTCAAAGAAAAAAAATATCGCATGGGAAATTCTAGATTTGTTGGAATGGACCATAGCAGTGGCCCGTGGATCTTATCATGTGCTTAGTTGCTTTTAGAAACATTGTTTTCATTTATTTAGAGACACTGTCCTCAGTTTCTTTCCTTATTTTCATCATATAAATACATTCCATATTAAACATGGAAAGCACTACAGTACGTATAAACCACAAACCTTCAGTGAAAAACCACAATCATATAATCCTTGAATAGTGCTAAATCAATGATCCATCAATATATTCTTCTCAAAAAGAAAAAAACGATCCATCAATATATTCAGTATCAAAATTAACTGTACATGATGACATGTTTAATTGGATATATTTACCCAACGTATGCAAGAAGTATAAAATATAAGCAGAAGGAAGAGGATTAACTTTTAAGAGACACGGGCTGCACAACTTAAACTGAAAAAACTTACCTGTACTGGAATGTAAAAGAATGATACAACATCAACTTTCAGTATCTCCAAAACAGAAATGCCAGCTTCTCTAAGCAACTGAAACATAATGTTGAAAATCATCATCGAGAATAGACCAATATGCAACAAATGTGAAAAGTAAAACACTAAAATCATATTAACAGTGTCGAAGTTACATTCATACATGAATCTCACTGAAATCCAATTGAACATCAAGGCGTGTAGTCTCCCCCACATCTTCACTGGATTGTGATTTGGTGCTTTTTAATTGGATGCCCATTATGTTATTCTCGACAGAAAAATCATATTCCCGATGCACAAATCTCACGTCCAGTTTTGGTAAACTAAAGGAAACCTATCAAAAAAGTAAAATATTAATTCTTATAAGGAACACAAATTTTAATAAAAGAGAAGTTACACAAGTGGATGAACCAGACGTAGCATGATGAAAGCACATAAACAAGAACAAGGAAAGATTCAATCGTAAATAATTGCATGATACTTAATATGATTCAAGAGGTTGACATGGAAAATGAATTGCTAATATCATCACATTCAGTGCAACAACTCTGAGTAATAGATATAGGGTAGAAAGATGCAAGAGAAGCTGTCAGAAAGAAATCACATTAGAATCCGGTGTCAAGCAAAACATCGCATAAAATATAGGTTGGTCAGAGTTTTAAAATAATCTATAGCCCACTCACTCTACTTCAAAATAGGCACAAAAAAGTTCATGACTCCTCTACCCTTTATGACTCTTTATGGACAGGGGAGATATCCTCCAAGGCACACTTCTGGCACCAGTTTAAACTTGTTTCAGCCTCTTAATACTGTATACTAGATTATTGCTATCACATAGCTTTTCGGGATTTCACCTGACTGGTAAGGATTAAGGAACAGCCTGGGATATGGGTAGGTGTTAGTCCAAACCTTGGTAGGAGAAAACCTATACCATCACATCGCATGTAATTACACATACGTATAGTCCAACAACTAATTCTTCGAAAATCTGATAATAAAGCTTGATGCTCAAGTAATTTCTTTATGCCCGTGCAATTAGATTGAAGTGTGTGTGTCTTTGGAGTTTCATATTTTTTAGGAAATTATTTATCAAAAAGAAAAGAAAACATCTACAAAAATGAACAAGGTATCAAAACCAACTGTGCAATCATAACTTACATTCACTAAAAAGGAATATATCCCAAAATTCTTTAATAAAGATGCCCAAGAAAAAGAATATAATTCTGTCTAGAAGAAAACACTTAAGAAAATTTATGTTTAAAGGAATCTGAACAGAAAGAAAATGGTATTAGTAAAAATATGACAAACTGAAGGGGGGAAGAGAGACAGATCATGTTGAAAGCCATATTAGTTGACAAACCTTTTCTGGAAATAGAGAGGTGTATTTTGAGAGTGCAACAATCATTTGTTGTTTTTTGTGTGGCTTTTTAGAAGCAACAGAATCAGTAGCGGACCCTAGAACATTATCAGGTTGAGAAGAAGTTTGTGATGAACTTTTGCTTGTTGAAAGCATCTCCTCATTTAGGTTCACGGTAATCTCTCCACAGGCAATGTCCACATTCTTGATCATTACACCGACTTCCCTACATCCAAATCAAGTGAATAAAAAGATATTAGCTGCTTTACCTTGCCTTATCATTGGAAATTTTAAAAAAAAAAAAAACAAATCTAATGATAGAAGAGACACAAAAAGTAATATAATAATGAAAGTCTCATACTCAAGAAATCATATTGAAGCCACATTAAAAGCAATTAACTATGCTTTTGCATCTACAGAATATTTCTCCAAAGAAAATACCTATTATGACCAAATTCACAAGAGAGGATGAAATCTTCACAAATAAAAAGAGCAGATGTCCTTTCCATCATGGAGGATGATGACTGGCTTGCAGAAATGGATCCTCCAGTGGAAAAATTGGATAAGTCACAACTAACCCGTGGGTCACTGCTCAGAACAACAATAGGTGATATATGTAGCTTAACAATAAGATTTTGCTTGGATGCACCATCTTTAGATATGTCCACTTTCAGTTCCTTCACTTCTATGGATGCTTTGGGCATCTGTAACATTTCAAAAATTGTAACGACAAAATAAAGTCCATGGCACGAAAGAAACAACTGAAAAATGAAATGAATAGACTACCAGTTAACGAAAACAATTAAAAAGTACAGCCTCTTGAACTTGATTATTTCCAACCTAATATTTGTACACTACCAGATTCACCCTTTTTTCTTGTCAATGACACAAAATATGTCCAACTTATTGGAATAAAATTTTGGATCGCCTACATAAAACCTCACAACTATGGGTCTATTTCAAGTTGGTATCCGATCTCCAGAGGTTGGATAAAATGGAAAACAAACTTAATAGTACCTACACATCCGATCTCCAAGTGGGTCAGTTAAATTCTTATGTAGCAAACGTGTCCCATGTTCTATGATTAATTGGACTCCAAATGTGTGCCATGCATTTAGAATGACACGTGAAACACAAAACAATAGAAAACTAGAGAACAGTTTGAAAAGTCATCAGAAGATGAAATTTAAATAAAAAAATAACATAAAAACCATAAATCTAAAAGAAGGACTAAACATCCTTCTCTTTTCTCTCCCTCTCTCCAACAGCTGCAGGTCGTGAGAGAGAGAACGTTAGGGCATAGAGTTTCCAAGAGAGGGAGGTTTGTTCTTCCTTTTTATTTTTGTGTTTTGTTTTCTATCTTATTTATTCCACATCGCATTAGTAAATACACATGGCACACTCCAGATAACCATTAAAAATGAGACCCACATTTGCCATGCAAGCATTTAACAAGCATACTGAGGGATTTGTTGACTATATTTTCTTACTTACCAAATTGTGATCCTGTACCAACTTAAAAAACAATCCTATATTTTGAGGAGGTGGGAGGTATGTAGTTTAAAATATTTTCTTATTTTTAAAAAAAAATGGTGTTGCATATTCTTTCCACTTATTTCAGATGAGTTAACCTTGAACCAGTTTTATTCTTCAAATGGCAATTACAAATATCCTTCAAAAAGGTATTCATGAACAAACTTCTACACACTAAGAATGAGTAAAGCAAACAGAAGGTATTCTACAGATAAAAGGGGATAAAAATACTAGTACAATGCTGCATACCTTCAAAACCAAATCTGTGATGGAAACCGACAAATATCTTGCAATATTAGCCACAACCATCCACTTTCCCCTGCCTGAATTGGTCTTTGTTGTACGAGGTCTTTGAGGTTTAGCCCTTGCCGTACTTCTACTCGAAGGCCTCATCACAACTTCTAAGTCACATATTAACACTTGCAGCTTAGGGTCTTTAGAAATAAAACCAAATAGTTTGACCAAGGACTGACGTAAGCTGAGTTTAATTTCACCAACAGAAACAGATTCAACAGCGCCCTGCAAAATTACCATAGTCGTAAAGAGAAGAATGTCAACATCTAATGGGCACTAATCTGCTGACCAAACAAAAATTTCCTAAGCATTGACAGTCATCCAACAAAATTCCAAACAGCATATAGAGGGCCCAAGGAGGGTTAGAGTAATCCCTTCATTTTCTTTTAGGTAGACTATGATCCACTGTAGATGAGTGTAGTAATCAAATTTGTAGACATAACTAAGGAATAGATCTACCACTCAGAGCACTTCAGAGAGATAAATCACAAAACCCCAATTAAACATATCTACAAACAACATACACACTTGCTTTGTAAACAGCTGCTTAGCTCCATATAAAAACCTCAAAACCATCCAAGAAAGGGAAAAGATCATAAAGAACTTCCCATTGGACCGAGAGCCTCAATTAGAAACTCCATTTTAAAACGATAAGTATGAACACCCAAGGAAACGCACGCCTCATGAACAGTCAAAGAAGAATAACTGGGAACTAATTCTGCACAAATGAAACAGTCCACTAAAACCTCTATAAATATACCATTCTCTTCAAAACAAAATTACAAAAATACCATTTTGCAGAACAACCACTGAGTTATATCACATGAGAAACATGAACAAAAATTTTCTGGCATGGCTTATTAATGAGACTAGATTTATATAGAATTACTAATTAAAAGATGCAATCAATTTTTCATTAGTAATTATTGTGAAGTCAGGCTACCATAGGTCTCATAATACTTTTATTAACTTACAACTTACTATAAGGAACAAGAAAAACCCCTTTACTCAGCCATGTCATGATAAATAAATAAGTAAACTGAACCACTGAAGAAAAAGTGAAAACCTTTTTGAACTCCACCACGAGATCCCTTATACACTTCCATCCGCCAAACCGGAATCTGATAGATGCCCCCACTACGCGGCTCAAAATCCAAGCCAGCAACCTTGAAGAAAATCTGCCCAAGAAGCTTAGTGCAAAAACTTGGCAACAAGAACCTATCTAAATCACTTCAAGCCCAGAGAAAGAATGAAAAAGTTTATCCAAGTAATAATGAAAGAGTCCTATTTTGAACCCATAAAATAACTCATCTTAATAACTGATGCAATTATCATCGCCCCGGTCAGTCCTTTGTTTCTTTATTTCAATTTTCAACTAAGTTCCAGAATGGTTCCTTTCTGTATACTGTTCAAAACTTCAAACTAATACACCTATACTACGTATACGCAGAAACCCCCACCCACTTTCACACACACATTGTCTTCACCGGTTTCCAGGGCTGCTAAAACTGTCCCAACATTGCAAATTCGATATCTCAAGCACGCCTGTATGACGAATTTCATTTCCAAAACTAGCAAATTCTTAAATTTATCCCATTTCTAATTCCACAGGCATTGCAATTGGCATCAAAAACTGAATTGCACCCAATAAAATTCATAAAAATAAAACCCGAGTTTGAAGCATTCACATACCATACATACATACACATATACATATATCTTATATGAATGGGTTGTGTAGATGAGGAAAAGAGAGACGTACATGAAGAGGAGCCATAACGTGATGCAAATGACCAAGAAACAGAAGAGGAAATTGACGGGCGAAGCTGCCATTGTCGTCTGCCGGCGACGAGATTGATGATGCGATGAATTTCAGTAAATTGCTGCAGAGAATCGAAAAGGGGAAAGCATTCCGCGCTCATAACTTGATCATGTCATCAAAACCCTAATGGAAAATCAAAGGGAACCCAGCGACAGAGCGACTGACAGTCTTCTTCTTCTTCCCTTCCGTCGCGATCGCTTTGTAATTTTGTATGAGAGAGAAACTTCAGAGGCAGTGCAGATCCGATCCCTGAGGCACAGATCGAGAGAGAGAGAGAGAGAGCGTGGGAAGGCCTGGGATCAGGTGCGGGGCGAGTGTACGGGCGAGTGTTCTTGAGGAGTGTGCGCAAGCGGTAGTATTTTGAGGAGAAAATGGCGAACATGTCCTTTGGAGGTTGGGGCGGGTGAAATAAGTCAACGCGCGGTTTTGATGCACCCGCGACGGATTGCTATGAACTTCCCTTTCAATGATTTTTACTCTCCGTTTACACGAGGAAAATAAAGTTGTAATTATAAATATAGAAATTTTTAAATGAAAAATGTTTTTCAATTGCCATTTTAATTTTATGTAATTAGTTACCATTTTCAAATTTTCATGAATGAGAGTTTAAAACAAAAAATAAAATAAAATTCTTAATCATGAGTGGCCATCATAGCAACTCCGACTACCGTTGCCTCCACCATCATTGTCGCCGCCACATCACCACCATAATCACCAACGCCACCTCGACCACCACCTACCATCTGCACCACCACTACTATTGTCACCACCACTGCTAGCACCCACCATCATCGTCATCTTCCATGTTAATAACGATGATAAGTGGAGTCCCTACCTACACTTCGCTGAACATGGCACGCTTTTTGACCTTGAAATCAAGGATCAAGACATAGTACTAGAGTGTAACATTCTTTCTGCATTTCAAAAGATTTATTGGATAGTCATAACAATTCATCTTAAGGGCATCGCAATCAGAGGCGATCAAAAAATTGTTGTGGAGAAAAAACTTTGGACGACGGTTGCAAGGGGAGGGCTTCAAATGAACATTGCCTCAGGCTTGTTCTAAGCATACTAGTGGGTGCATGGCTATGGGGTCCTTGGACGTTTGTGTTTTGAAGGGCTCACTCAATTCAGTAGCATGTCAAATGTGAGTTCATGCAATGATGATGAAGCTTGTCCCTTGTAATGAACATAAGCAAAGCGAGGTGAACTTTCTTCGTTCCCCATGTTGAAACGAAGGTGAGGGTTTGATAAAGATCGGTACTTAGCCTAGCTAAGTTGAAGAGAGTGTATTTATCAAAGTATCGTTTTTCTGACAAATCCAAATACGTTGGTGAACAAAATCGAGTGGACCTTAAGTCAACGTAATGTGGAGTGTGATAACCTTCGTGAGGATGCTTCAGTCACCAAGTGATGGCGATATGTGAGAGTCCTATGATCCAAGATAGCTTAATTGTGAGGGAGAAGTCTCCTTTCATATATGAGGAGAGTCCCACATTCTTGTTTGTGATAGATGTGGGACTCTAAGAATGTTATTGTAGTTTTGCCACATGTCCTTGAGCAAGTGGGCTCCAAGTTAAAGGAACTTATTTGATCAAGGTTGTTCATGTGCTTTGATAGAGGTGCCTCTAGTGGCTTATCGTACATATTTATCATGCAATTTATATCAAATATTAATACATCGTCAAATAAGCCATAAATAGTTAAGGATTATGAGTTTGACTAGTGCATATTTGTCAACCTCTCTCTTGTGTCAACCAAAAATCTTCAATAAAATCACGGGTTAGTGGCATCTATAGCGTGCATGCGCACAAGTACCACTTGCAATTCACCTTCCAGTACAACTTCCTCTCGACTAACAGTCATTTAATTATGTAGATCATTTGCCGTAAAACCAATTTTCAGGTAACCCTCAAATTGGTTAACCATTTACCTGTACATACTGCAGGTTTTGACAAAAGTTTAGATGAACCTGTTACTGAAAGAAAAATAGTGTGAAATTAGAGGATTTATTGAATAACTCATGCTTAAAATCAAATTAAGGGCGGAAGCTAGATATGCATATATTAAAAAAACTAAATCAATTTCTCAAAATCTTCAAGGCGTAAAGGTTGATGAACCAATTTTTTTTCAAAAAAAAAGTTAGAGAGATGAGATGATTACTCTTGAAGACTCTCTTTAGTTTCAAGAACCAAAGTTAACATCTTTGAGGAAAGACTTTCAAATCTTCATGAATGTTGTCTTCCTTTTTTTTGACGAGGATTCTTCAAAACTACCAAAGAAGATGATTTTAAGTCTCCACCTGAAACATGAACAAAAAAGAAGATGAAATAACCATAAGCTCCTCCTTGTGGTGGCCAGTTTTGGTGAAGGGAGAGGTAAGGGAATGCCAGCTCTACGTCATTCTCTTTCTCATACTAAAAATTAGAGGCGGAGCTACTAAGGGACCAGAATAATCCTGGGCCCATCCTGCCTTTTTTCTTGCCGCAATAACATATTGTTGCTATTGCTTCTTATCAGTGGAATACCATTAAATTCAAGTGTGCCCTTCTTAATCTAAACTCTCTTTTCCTTTTACATGCCTCATTTTTCACTCCATCTCTCTTATTTCAATGCAGACTTCCCTTGCCCTCCTTTTGTTATAACTTTTCTTTGTCATTTCTTTAATCCTTTTGTTATATTTTCAAATCTTTCATGCTTAACTCTTACCTCGTATTCAAATGTTTGAGTTTGTACAATGTTTTTGGTTCTTTATATTGAATTTGATTGGTTTTCCAAATGTGCAATTTACTAGAACTTTTCATGTTGTGAGGCCCATCCTCATATGAAATTCTGGCTCCCCCATTGCTCAAAATCCTAAGTTCTCTTGAACGACGATTAAAAGGACAAGTGGTGGGTTGTGCATGTGAATAGACTTCTTCTTTAGCCAGTTGCATTCTCTATGTAAACTTTTTTTTTAATAAATATAGAAGGTATTCCATCACAAATCACACATTGATGACAAACTAATTATTTTTCATGCAGTTTTAGTATCATATGAGACGGTAGCGTACTTTTGACTTCCGAGTTAAACAGTATGTCAAAGCAGAACTCGTAGCTCTAAAAATAACATTCGTGGATGTTTAAATCCTCTCTTATGTTAGTATAGAATGATATAGTATTATTGTTTGTAATAAATACAAAAAACGATTATTCTGGTTTTATAAAAATAAATAAATAAAACCTCTCAATCATTTCGACGATAAATAAATACAACCTCTAAAAAAAAAAAGAAAAAGAAAACGAAACCTAAAACCTCAATAAAACCTCTCAATCCAGCCTCTCTTCCTATCGCAGGCAACGACTCAAGCTTCTCTCTTCCTCCTCTTCTTCTTCTGATTCATCTTCTTTCTCTCCCATCGAGCTTTACGTTTTGACGATCTTTAGGGTTTTGAAATCTGAAGCTTCAAAACCATGGAAGACGCTTCAAATTCAAACCCAATGTCTGAAAATAGAGTAAAGCAGTGAGTTCAATTTCTCAATCTGCAATTATGCTGATTGGGTTTCGATATTCGAATTCGGTATGATATTTACATTCTGTTGCTTTTTGTTTTTTCAGAGAAGCTCCCCAGCTTGCTGCTTTGTTGAGAGAAATGAAGGAAGGATTAGATACAGTGAGGGCAAAAGTCCAAGCTTTAACTGCAAAGGTAAACGAGTTCCCTCTTCTGGGATCGTTTTAGTTTCACTATCGGTTTATTTCGGTCAAGAAATCTTGTTTCGAAATTGTTCTGCTAGTTTGTAGGCTGTAGGAAAACTGTTTCTGGATTGATAGTGTGCTTCCTTGAGGTTTAATATTAATTTGAGGGATAAAAACTGATTTGACTAGAAGGCTATGTTTCTCTTTTTTCGAAATTTTCCATTTTTTGCAGCAATCTTTTAATACTTGGAGATCATAGGAGTCCCACTGGCGTGTTAGTATAACAAGTATGATTTGCATCAAAGGGCACATGTTTCATTTGTTTTCTTCTCCATGTCAAATGTATCAGGTGAAAGCAAATAATTATCCGACAGCAGACGGGATAAGCTATCTTGAAGCCAAGCATTTGCTGCTTCTAAACTATTGCCAGTCACTTGTCTATTACTTACTTCGTAAGGCTAAAGGGTTTTCAATAAATGGGCATCCTGTTGTTCGTAGCCTTGTGGAGATAAGGTTGTTTCTGGAAAAGGTCTGGGCCTCTGGTGATCCTTTTTTCTTTTTCTTTGTCGTTCTAGTAACCGTGTAGTCAGTTATCAATCAATTCGCACCCTTTTTGTGTGCAACAGATTCGACCCATTGACAAGAAGCTCCAGTACCAAGTTGAGAAGCTCACCAAGGTTACTACGAGCACAACCGAAGATGTAGGGCCAAGTGGGAAGGAACCACAACCCAATGTGCCTCAGCAAACAGATGATTTGCTGAGATACCGCCCTAACCCTGACATGCTTGTTAGCAAAACAGATGTGAATTCTAAGGTGAAATGCGCATCAGTACAATGTTTGAATTCCTCTTTTGTCATCTGCCAAACAATACTCGAGGTTTCTTCTTCTATTTTGTATATTGTAGGATGGTAAGGATGTGTATCGACCTCCCAAATTTGCCCCGACTTTGATGGAGGAAGATAAGTTGTCAAAGCAGGAAAAAAATGCATTGAGAAGGGATAAGAATACTTTACGACAAGCTAAGCAGAGTGCTTATGTGAGGGAACTGGTGGATGATTTGGAGGGGAGGCCTGAAGAGGTTTGTTGTGGCCTGTTTTTGTGGAGTTACCAGGCATGACTGCTGGATATACTGCTCTTGTAACTGCTGTTTTTATGTCAATTACAGATTGTAGAAAGTGTTGGAGCTGAAAGCATAGAACTAGCGAGATACAGGGCAAAGAGGGATGAACGTGAACGGCAAGAAGAGGAACTTTTCATGCGTGCTCCTATTACAAAGAAGGAGAAACAGAGAGAAAAACACTTAAAGAAATCAAGAAATGGGTAATGGTCATTTGAGAAATTATTTATGATTTTCCTTTTCGATTATTCCAAATTTATTTTTCTGTATGGATGGCTGTTCTGAATCGTTTCTATCAGGTTGCTTGGTTTGACGGAGAATTTCTATGATGAAATTAAGGGTTTACCCTTGGACGATGAGAATGATGAGCAGGTTGCAAGCTCCCGCAGTGCTAGGGGTGGAATGGGGAGGCATAAGAAGCGCAAGGTATGTCATAATCTCTTAAAAAGGAATCAAGTTTAGTTTGTGAAATATGTGTCCCTCTTTTGTTCTGAACCAACTGCATTTGTGAACCTCTGTTCCCCTTGGACTTTTTCTAACGTGCAAATTCAACGTTAACTGTTTTATATTTCCATGAAGTTGTTCGTTTGTACTAAATATGTGGGTATAAATTTAGGACGTGAATGGCCGTGTTATACAAGCCTATTGGAAAAATTGGAAAGCATGTCCTGTCCTCACAGGAATATGCGCGTATAGACTTCTGTAGGCAGACCATTTAGTGATATATGCGTCTTTATATTGAATACTCGAGCCTCAGTATAATGTGGAAAAGTACTGTTTTGGTATCTGAACTAAGTCTCTGCCGATTACTGATTGTACCATCTTCATTAGAATATTTGGTGGTGGGCTATAACTTGCCATGCTTAATGCATTTCTTACTTAGTCACAACTCATCTAGGAACGCCTGCATTTCTTTTTCTCGTTCATGTTTACGTATGGTCAGAGTCTTGAAGCTGCACAAAATGACACCTATAAATTTACTGCAGAACACTTCCTATTGTTCTCCCTCCTATCAATCCATATCATGCACGTGAATTTTTCTTGGCATTTCATGTAATATCTTGATAGAGCAGCCCAGCTGGTGAATGTTACGTATGGTAAATCTGTCTAGAATCAAGACCTTCACTGAAATTAGCTACAAGATTGTTAGGGTTTTGACGCAGTCGAGTTATCTCTAATGTGTCTAATTACCGGATGTACCCATTCCTGAGTGATTAATTTGGTGAATGTTTATCTTAATTCTCAAATCCTTTTAGCAAGCTGCTGGATTATTTCTGTTTTTGCCCGAACCAGTACCATCAAACCTTCTAAATTATCCAGCTGGCTACTCGGGTTTTCTTGTGTGCATGAGTTTCTAGTATTCAAATTTTTTCTTCTTCCATATTTGCGTTTATTTATTCATGGCTTCAGTCGGTTTTATGCTTTATTTGATTTTATGATATTATCGCAAAGGCATTGACACTTTCGACTGTTTGTGCAGATGAGGCGTTGAAGGAATAGCGTATGCCGAGCTTGACAACGCCCAACAATTTATTTGCCGGGCCAAGCTCCGATTGCTCCAGTAGCATGAAATAGCTTTCCTACAAATCTCAAGTGTTTTTCTTTTGGCGGCAGTGTGTGCTGATTGGAACGCTGGAGGGTTCCAACTTCCAAGTAGGGAACAAAATTTTGTTTGGACCGATTAGAGTTGTTTGTTTTAATCTTTTTGTTCTTGCATCTAACCCTACACCAGAGAAATTTTACTTGCTTTATCTCGTGTCAATCTTGCATGCAATTACCAGTCCGTAAATTACGATTGAAGCTCCTTTATACGACCGCATCTGCACAAGTTTTTCTTTCGATTCTTGTTCAACATGACCCGTTTGAACGAGGGCGGAACAAAATGAGTTATATTCCAGTTCTTAAAGAGAGCGTTAGGGAAAAGGTCATGCTCTTTACTGGGATTGAGTAGGATACAATACTGGACTGGACGTGACTTGAGATACATTTTTTTTTTTTTCGAGTATAACGATATATTTTACATATTAGAGGAGGGGGGCAATTAGGCTATGTCACACAATAAGCAATCTAATGTGGTATCGAATTTGTCATCTACGAGGTTCGAACTTTAGACCTCTCACTAATGAGTGAAGAAGAATACTACTAGACCATAATATTGAATGGTAACTCGAGATACAAATTGAATATCATGAATATATAACATCTTTCAACACTTGAGTTGGTATTGTAAACTAATTTCAAGGCACATCCTTGGCAGGCAGGGTAATGTCAAGCTGTCAACTTATGCACTTGATGTGGTCATATTATCAGGTAATATAACCCTCCCTCTTCCTTGGGAGTCCTCCTCTCCTTTCTTTTTGTCTTTATTTTATTTATTAATTTATATAAACTCCTATTTTACTATCTAAATCAAACTCGAAACGTCTGTAACTTCTTTGTTATCGTCTGGATTTGCAAACAATTTCGCCTATGCACTCGTGTGATCGCACTCTATTCGAAAATATTAGGAGTGATCCCCCGAAGATCTACGGATTTTATATGATTATTTTCGAAAAATCAATTTGTAACTAAGTAATTAAAATCTAAAATAAATTAAATTAGATTAAATTCACATAATAATATAAAAGCCCATAAATATGAAATACGTAAATTATAATAGTGAAATCCAGGAACGGGTTTTCACATTGGGGGTGTTTGATGAGCCGATATTATACTATATATTTTACTGTATGTTTTGGTATTTATTTTGGTTGAATTTTTATACTTTGATTTATATTTCAAATATAGGACATTCAACTTCATCTTGAGAAAAAAGTATTCAAATGGATGAATTTTGGAGTGATTTCATTAAAATGATGTTTCTGAGTCTCTCAACTTGTTTGTCTCAAAGTTACAAATTTTTCTAAGGAAAACTAATGAAGGGGGTTTGAAAACATTGAATTTTAACGATAAGGACAAAATAAAAGGTAAAGTGAATAGTATCATGATTGACCTTTTAGTGTAAAAATATGGTTTTTCGTTAAAGTGAACAGTACCAGGAGCTTTTTGTTAAAGTTCCCATTTTTCTATCCATCAATTTATTTATAGTGATGAAATCAAAAGGAGCAGTGTGTAGGGTTGTTAAAGTGACGTTTTGAGCTTATTTGGGCTTTGTGGCGTCCAAGATGGTGTCTTTTGCTATTGGTTTCCTCTTGGAACTTGGAGAGGATGTCCTAAGCTTTAATTCAAGTAGTTTTGGGCCTGATTTGTAGCCTTGAGGTCTAGAAACGTGGCTGATTTTTGGCTGGGCAAATTTCCATATTTGATTAGGATTATGTTTATTAGTTTCTCTTTTTCCATTTTGTTTCCTAGTTTTTGAAAGATCTGTTCTAGGAAGTATTTTATTTTGTAGGAGTATAGATAAAGCTGTTTAGCCATTTGGGTTTTGAACGCATCAATTTGGAGAATTATGCTAGGCTTTGACGATTTGTATTCTTCTCTCAAGATGTTTTCTATCCTTTTTCTAGTTCAATAAAATTCCTTTTGTTTTATGATTTTTTGTAACTAATTTTCTTTTGTAACGAAATCATGAATATTTTGAATTATTAATCACGTGTTTAAATTGTCTTTATTTCTTAATGATCAACTACCATTAGAATGTTTCGATAAGAAATCGAATGCAATTCGATCAGAATATCATCAGAGGATTGAGTGTTGCTTTTTGTGATTGATAATTGTAATTTCACATGTTCTTAAGGGTTGCTTGGTTTTTCAAAGCGTTTTTACATATCTTAATGAGTCTTACATGTTCACATTTGATTTAAATACCACAGACGTATTGCATGTTAGATATATGTTTTGGCTTGAATATGAATATATCATGAGGAGAATATGTATGAGGAAAACCTAACATTCAAAATTGCATGTTTAATTCATAAGTAATTAGTAAAATTACATAGGATTATTAAGATAAATACGGAACCCTAATACTTTTACAACTTAATTTTTAAAAATTGTTTACTTTTACTTTCCTTGCTTCGCTACTTTCTCTACTTGTTTTAATTTAAATTTGTTTTCAATATTTTAAATTCCCAAATCAACGTTTTCTAAACTTTGTTTTCAAATAATTAATTAAAGATTAGTTTAAATACAAATTATTCATTCAATTCTTGTGAAGGACGATATTGCTTAAGCTGCTATATTACGCTAAGCTTTGTATATTTTGTAAATTGCTTCCGCCGGCTCTAACATGGTGTAGCGTTGTTTCAGGTACAACGCTAAGCACAAGAACATGTTTTGGGTGGATACCAGCTGTTCTATTTCTTAAGATTTTAATTATGACAAACAATTTTATTTTAATTTCATATTTGGTTTGTAATTTTAACAAAAATTATGCATAGTTCAACAAAATTAAAATTTCAAACCAAATATGAAATAAAATAAAATTGTTTGTCATAATTAAAATCTTAAGAAATAGAACAGCTGGTATACACCTAAAACATGTTCTTGTGCTTAGCGTTGTACCTGAAACAACGCTACACCATGTTAGAGCCGACAGAAGCAATTTACAAAATATACAAAGCTTAGCGTAATATAGCAGCTTAAGCAATATCGTCCTTCACAAGAATTGAATGAATAATTTGTATTTAAACTAATCTTTAATTAATTATTTGAAAACAAAGTTTAGAAAACGTTGATATTGAGTGAAAAGGAATACCACCAAACCTTACGAGTGAAAAGGAATACCACCAAACCTTAATATTGAGTGGCGACTCGATATACAAATTGAATATCTAGAATATATATAACATCTTTCAACACCGTAGTTGGTAATGTCAACTAATTTCACAGCACATCCTTGGCAGGCTGGGGTATGCTGTACAGAGTAAGACCCAACACAAGAACCGCACTACCGAAGAGGAAAAAGGGGCTCAAAGTTGAACCTCCTTCCATATACGGCAAGGGAAGGGAAAGAACATAAATTGATATTGGCACTGCAACATAAACGAAAGCTTATGTTATAAAAACTTTATTCAAAAACATAGGTTAGTTGCACATTCTTGTATAGATCAATGACCATGAAGCGCATAAGTGCTTATACGCATGGGCACATATTGCGTGACAGTGAATATCTTTTTAGTCCTCTATGCTTAAGCATCCAATCGAAAAGCCAAAACTGTTAAAGTGCAGAACCAAATCAGAGATATATATCGCTCTACTAACTACTTAACCACCGATTGTGGGATGGTACTATAAGAATCTCATGTGGGACCTTTCTTTTAGGTGGTCATCCACGTGGACAAGTTACGAGTGGTTCTCATGTCATGTGCGGTCCCTTTAAAGGTTTAAGGTTAAACTGTTGGGTAACTGGTGGTCATCCAACCCAAAATCTTAACCTTTAGGGGTGGAAAGGTCAACTAAGTATATGTAGACTATAAAGATATACCAGGTACTTGGCATAACCACAACAGGGCTAGCGCCTAACAATGAGTATTTACATACAAGTGTAAAAGAGAACGAACCTGACAACATCACGATGAGAGAAGCAACAACTGCAGAGGAAATCTTTACGACATTCAGCAATGATATGTTGAAAAACAGATTGGTAGCTATATACAGCAATGGTAGTAACGGAGCCCCATTGCAACCTGACACAAGTGACAAATGTGTTGGTAAGAATTTGAACCCAAGAAAACCTCAAGAAGCTTTTAACATCTTGACGAGAATTATCACATCAGAATAACCACTTCAACCAATTGAAATTGAATTACATGACAGAAAAAATTCGTTCTTTTTTACTGCCAGCATTCAAACTGAGATTTTATGTGAAGTGCATGATTTCCCATCATTCCTAAATGTTATGCAACCATGTAAGTAGATTTTCTCATCACCACCTAAAGTTCACTTGCAATGTTCACATGAGTTCATGATATACACTATTCAGATGTAACTTGGTGTCAAAAGCTTTTACCATTCTTGGGATGCTATTTTAAGCTTTGCTCTTACTAGTCGATGTTTCCCGTTCGTAATGCAATAAAAGTCTTTTTCATTCATTGCAGTCATCCATTTAAAAGTAAGAACAGGTTAGAGAAAATCATTCTGCACATGCTTGATATGACAATAGGTGTTTTCAGATTATGAACAATAATTTTCAGCTCACTTATGGACTGGAAAGTAGATACTCAATACAATCCAGGTATTTTAAAAGACTACAGACGAAAAGAAAAAATGATATGACAGCTTGCCTGTTGTATCGGCTCCAATATTCAGAAAGCAACAAGCACCATCTTTAAGATATGAAGGAAGTTGCGCAAATGGTATGCCTCTCAGGTTTGACAAGAAAGGTAGAAACAGAAGAACAAAAAGAGCCTACAAGTCGCAGGAAATAAAGAATAATTTCAGCAAAACCAGTCGCCAACCAGTATCCTGTCAGTTAAATTGAAATTTTATGTGCAGGACTTTACGGTTAACCTGAGTAAGCAGACGTAAGGTGTGGATACATATGATAACAGTGAGGGAACCCCAGGCATTTGAAAGAATATAAATAATCCCATATTGATGTCCATTTTCAAATTAAATGGAACTTCATCACCTCTAAAAATCTAGTTAAATATCGGCGCAAATCTTTCTAGTTCTGGTAGGGTCTTGTGGTATAATTAACGGGGCCCACCATACTAAGGTGCATCAAGATTACAAACAAGACAACAATATATAAAAACTATCTTATAAAAATGTAGCAGTCACCTGAAATCCAGATCCAAAAGAATTGACAACAAATATGTCAAGTGACTTTTCCTGCAATGTAAAAAGGTTTATGACTTAGAAAGTATGCACAAGTAGTTATGTCAACCATAAAGTTTAGAAGGCTAGATAACAATTTGAAAAGATGAGGAAATAGCCATACCTTAAGGTGGGCTGCAGCATCAACAAAGACAAACTCCTGTTTGAAGACAAAAAATTCAAGATAGATTATTTTGCTATAAAGGGCACCACTGAACTTTTAACAAATGTTCATTGCTTTAACCTTGATTATAGATGCACCGGCTTGAAAAGCACTTGAAGCAATCATTAGTGCTGGCCATATAGACTCAACTCCAGATAGCATCTGACCAGAATCAGAGCCACTGCAATTTCATTACATATAACTATCAGAAGCCTTACTTTATAACATGTCACAATGAAACTCAAAGAGTGCAAGATACTCTAGTTTATGACACTGCAAATTTACTTTCTAAGAATATGAAATTTACCAACAACGTTCGCCATCTCAAGTTAAAATTCAGAGAAAGTGTCCAGTTAAAGCATTGCTAAAGTTGGATAATAAAGAAATTGGCACTTGACAGACTTTATTAACCAAGAAGGAAGAACAAAACCGATAAAAAAATCGTAAGAATAGAGGAGGGTCATGAAATACATGCAGCAGTAGAAATATTTCAGTTTATTTAGAAAAAACTTCATTCATAATCAAAATCACCACTAAGTGAAGACAGAATATTGGTAGCCATTATAACATAAAATGATAAGGTTGTTCGTATCCTAGGAAGTGCAATAAAGATAAAAGGATGCCACAAGGAAAAAAAAGGTGATATCTAACAAACTCTCAAGGAAAGTGCAGAGCAGGCATGCTTGTTAGAAGTACAATCTTCAGGCAGACATTCAAAACAGGGTGTTAAACTAATCATCAGCAGAATAAAAATGAGTTATTTTGCCTTTCTTTTCAACAAAAAAATTCAGGCATTTAATCTAAAATTGCATTTGTCAGAGAGATGAAAACACAGAACAGACGTCAAACTGTTCAAACATTGGGCACAATTCTTTCTTCTGAACTGTTCTCTTCAAGTTTATACATGTAATCAGTATATCGTTGAGCCCATTCAACTTTTCTGATCTTTGCTTTGTTATTATCTGGAACACAATGTATAAATATGCAGTTAACATTTGTAGGCATGGCATCAGTTTAAAGAACACCACATCCAAGTGACTACTAGTAATGGCCTTGAAAGATCTGTATCACAGATCCTTCAGCTTAACTGACAGAAGAACTGGACAATATTAAAGATAACCAAACACAGTAGCAGCTCTTTAATCTGTGGAAGAATGGATCAAGGTACCTTGAAACAGCCGCTGCTACACCTGTAGCTACCAGTATGCAGCCAACAATCTGATTAAATGTGTATGTTCTCCCCAAGAGAAGGGCAGAAAAACTCAGCTGCCACACCAAAAACGTCTGCACAATGTGGAGACGGTAAAAGCTGAGAAGAGGAAATTGCAAATATAGGTATAATAAGAAAACAAGATTCCAAGTAATAGACCCATTATGCCTTTGTTATGAATCTGGACTAAAATAAATGTTCGATATACCCTTTGATTTTCACATTTTATTTTCATATTTCTACCGCACTGTATTATAACCAGAGAAACCATTCTCCAATTATTAGAGGAGAGCAGAACAAAATTCTACAGCCCTGCTGAGTTCTTATCTTCTATTTGATCAACAAGTAAAGGAAAGTAAAAGGTAAACAGAACTTCTAGCACCCAAATATTTAATAATTATTCATGCAATAAATTGGTTCAGTCCAACCTGAAAGAATCTAATCCTTGACCAAATTAAGCCTGGCTTACGCAAAAAAAAAAGGCTCAGCTGCTAGACATTTAAATGGCAGTTACAGAATCACATCCAACACAATAATGCATTATAAGAGAGTTTAGACTTATTTTCCTCTTTCTATAAATCTTTCAGGAAACTAAATGGTAAGGAAAGTTCCTTATACTTCACTTCTCTAGAGTAATATTTTACCACAAAATTATCTTGACCTCAAATGAAGCAACAATGACCCCAATAAAACCCTTGGCCATCCCATACTACCGCATGCCTGGTATCTATTCATCCACCTATTATCCTTTAAGCATTTTCGTCATAAACACTGCTCTCATTGCTTATAAATTATATTCTCTCACGAAACAGATTATACTTCTAATTACATATGGTATGCCTCCATGCTGCTGATGTCGATGGGGTAGCCCTCCAATCCCGAACTCCAATACAAGATGGGTCTAATTTCCTATTCCAGGGCATACACATCCAAAACAGTTTAATATGTTCTTAAGCACATCAATCCATAGTAGGTGAAATTGTGGACAAATTTCCATCAGGCAAAACCTGGTTTGTATACCATGCATAGTCCTAATTCTTCTTCTTCTTATTTTACTACTTTTTTCTGGGATAGCAGAAAATACCTGACTCAATATGGGTATGGCTGGTCCGGGAAGCATGGCTGTCGAGGACAAGTAAAATTCAGAAAAGCAAACACCAAAATCATCACTAATAACATACACTTCCTGCTTCATTTCTCACCACAAACAAAAACCACGAAGATCTAGCTTAAATTTTAAAACACCATTCAACCATATTTTTTTTTGGGGGGGGGGATGGAACCACTCAACCAATTAAACAGGATAAAATAACTCACAAAACACAAATTTTGACATTACCAAACCAAAACAAGAGAGAAAAAAGAATGGTACCTGCAGCAGCCATTCCAGAAGCAACTCCAAGGGCTTCTAGGGCACCAATGGCGGCAAACCGTGACTTGGGAAGACCTATCATTTCGTCGGTAACAACCCCAGAACGGTACCGTACGACCAATATCGAAAAATATATCACCACGTAGCTGTAACCAAAACAAACCCACTATTCTTCTCACATCACAAAAGCAATAATTCCCAGTAAATTCGAAAATTAAATTAAAAATTAACAAGGATTAAAGAGAAATGGTCGGATTTTCATACCCGAAGGTTGTGAATTGGGCCAAGAAGAAAGGGTGGCTTTTCATGGGGACGAGGGCCAGCTTGTAGAACACGCGGTTGGCGACGGCCAGAGCTATGGTCAATGCGGAGCTCAAAACGACGCGTTTTGTAATGGTGGAGGTGGAGGAGGAGGACGAGGGCGGCTCTGGGAGCGATGCTCGGGCCTTTACATTGCGAGTTGCCGGTGAGGGACTGCGGGAGGAGCGTTCAGAGGTGTGGTGAAGCGGTGCGTTTTGAGGGCGGCGGTGGAGAGAGAGTCGAGGCCTTTGAAAGAGCGGCATTGCGGAGGAGGAGAGAGAAGGGAAGGGGATCGCGCCATTTTTGACGGTGCAGTGCCGGGCGTGAAAAGGGGCGGAGAAGAAGTGGTGAAACGACGACGTGGTGGTCATTGAATATCCCATCAGAGCGTTTGGACTTCTGGGTTGTGACGTGGTGTTTTATTAGGGAAATATAGATATTTTTTTTTTTTGGAAAACGTGCAACTACCATATTAAAGTGCATTTATCAAAACATCACGTGTGAATTCGGCATGCTGAAAAACCGACTATTTATTTCAAGTGGTATAATACAAGTAGTTAAATATTAAATTTTTTATTTTCTTTTAAAAAACACAATAATATCAAACTAATCCTAGCATTTTCGTCATACCGCAAACAAAGCAAAGGATCACGCAATATAAGAACGTGGATTGGCTAAGCAAATAACTTAAACATCAATTTGGAATTAAACGCAAGGAATTACACCATAGAAGAACGAGGAATTAAACGCAATTACACAACTCTCTCTAATGATTGAGCTTTCAGAGAGTCGGTTCTGTTCAAAACTCCCGAACTGAACAACCATGTAAAACCGATCTCCATACCGAATGTTTCGGGGCTCGAAATTTCGGGGATCAATCTGTTTTGGGTATTTTCAGTTCAGATAGAATCGGGTTGGGTCAAAATTTTTCGGTTTGCGATTTCGGGAGAAAAATCTCAACCCACCATTTACCCCTTATCATTTTTCGAATTGACCTCTATGGTGTAAAAACGGTTGGTCATGCCATGTGACGAAGTCTGTTGGCAATGATGATCAAAATTGCAAGTTCCATTTTCCTTCCGCAAAAAGATTTTTCAAACCCATTAATTTACTCAACCAATTATAAAGCAACAGATAAACATGAATTTTTTACTTCTGTTTTTTTCAGAACTAAAGGAGGAAACCCTGACTTCCCCATCCTATCTTCTTCCCCCATCCTCTCTTACGATCTTACCACCGCCGTTAAACACAGACCTACCACCGTAGCCACTCCGTAACCATGTTTGCATGCTGTCTAGATCACGATCAATACTGAGGCAAAGAGACTTAACTTTTGAAGACATGGCCGTCGTAAAAGAAATGGCGGTCGAAAAAGAACTCTTCTACTCACTTAAAGGCTTGTATTCTTATGGTGATAGCCTCAGTGACGTAGAACATATTCTCTGCGAGCAGGGAATTCATTTATATATACATACAATGGCAGCCAACTTTTATCTATCGTGCAGGTTGATTGTTCATCCAACGCATCAAATCCCGATCATGTTTTTTTTTTTTTTTTGTTAAACGATAATTTTGTTAAATTAGATGTTAGGTTATGGAGCCGACAATCGTGTTTTGAGTAGCTATAAGTAGTGCTAGGTTTCAGAAGCACGTTGAATGTACTTTCTCAATTATAGGATATCGTTTTTACACGTATGCAAACTCTAAAACTGATTTATATTTACAATATATTAATTCACCTTTATCATAACTAATTCAATAGAACGTTAACTAGTTATGGTTTGACAAAATATGCTCATGACAAAATCATTCTTTAATGATCACCGTGAGTTTTACACAATCTACATCTTATAAACATCTTCCAGCATTCATTTGAAAATTGAACTCCAAAAAATTATGCATGTATCAATACTGCATTAATTCACCCCGGAATCACAATATCCAAAATCATACCATATGATGCTACGATATATATACATTCCAAACAATGAACTGTCGATAAAAATCACACCTATCAGCAGAATCAAAACTATCATGGACACTCATATTTTCGACTTGCCCTTGAAAGTTCCCACAACCAGTGGCTTTGTCAAATGATCAGCTAGCATCAGTTTCGTATCAATGTGCCCAATTTGATAATCGATTATGTAACCTCATTGTATAACCATGTAAAAGATTAAGAAAATAACCAAGATTTCAAGTCTTTGGACAAGAAAATAGTCAACTTAATTCTCTTAAAAATGTTATACCCCGAAAACATTCATACATTCCTTTCTTTGGAAAAAAAATATTGACATGTTCTGAGTTTTAAAAACCATAATTTACACAAGTTTGCATTACAAAATCTTGCTAAGAAGTATTCCTGAAGGAGTGAAGGTTAGTGCAGAAAATATTATCATAAAAGACTATTGTTATGAGTGCAACAATCCTAAGAAGCCAAGAAACATTAGGCAAAGAAGTCATCCATCATAAAATGATTATTTGGTCAAATACCAATTAACTAATCTTTAACTCAAAACTCAAGCGGCCATGAAAACAAGTTATTTAATATGCATGTTTATGTCAATTGAGAAAGAGACATAAATTGCCTTAATTCTTTACTATATAGCTATCACACAAAAGATAGAATAATGCTTTAATTAACTAATGCCCAAAACTTTGTAAACAATATGATTAGAATAGAATTTATACACTTATTGTAAATAAGTTAATAAGTGTGAAGCGCAATTTTTTCACTAATTCTCTCAATTGGAAGCGCTCATTAATATATTCTTTCAAAGAATGTACTAAATAATACTGCTTCATATATTCTACATAATAGAAAATATATCACCACCAACATAAAGTTGTCAAACTGAATTCCAACAATACGTATACTTGTGACAGCCCATCTCGGACTTTTCGTACTGTAGGGGTGAAATGACGGTTTTGCCCCTAGTATGTTTGTTTCCTTGTGTGGTCATTTTTGGGTTTTGGTTGGTTGATTTTGGACCACACACACACCCACACTCATTTCTCTCTCTCTACCCTGTCCCGAGTCCCTCTCTCTCCCCCTTTCCTATCTTCTTTGTACGGAGAACACCCAAAACCTTTGGAATCTTCACGGATCGAGGAAACAAACTACATATTTGTGCTCGTGAGGTCCTTAGGAGTTCAACCATACCCATTTCAGGTAAGGATACCTTCGTTTTCATGTCGAACCCGAGATGTTCAAATCGAGGTGCTGTTCATGCACACGTTAATTCTTGTGTTTTTGGGAATTTCAAGCTTGTAGGAAGCTTGGTGAGGTCCTTAGGAGGCTCGGGGTGGTTCATTTGAAGGTTTTGGACGTCAGGATAGTGAGTTGCAGGTTTGGCTGGAGTTGGTGGTGTTTTCCCGATGAGATTCCGGTGGTTTTAGTGCTTGAAAGTGGTATGAATTTGTTCCTCTTGTTGTAAGCTTCATTTTGGTACAAATTTTGTGAAAATTGGATGAAAAACGAGTGAGATATCAAGCTTTAAATTTTTCCCGGTTTCCGGCGTCGGAGGTTGACCGGAGAAGATGACGGAACATTTCGTCAGTTTGGACGGAATATTCCTAACGACGTTAACGGAATCAGTTAAATTTAACGGAATATTCCTGACGGCGTTAACTGACGCCGTCAGTGTGCCAGGCACATGCCTGCGCGTGGGCGGCGCGTGTTGTCACATCCAGGCCCGGGGTGGATCACTTCCCCGGCCCGCTCCACCACCGTAACACGATATTGTCCGCTTTGGGCTTACCATTCCCTCACGGTTTTGTTTTTGGGAACTCACGAGCAACTTCCCAGTGGGTCACCCATCATGGGATTGCTCTAGCCCCCTCCTCGCTTAACTTCAGAGTTCCTACGGAACTCGAAGCCAGTGAGCTTCCAAAAGGCCTCGTGCTAGGTAAGGATGGGAATATACATATAAGGATCACTTCCTTAGACGGTGTGCGATGTCACAATCCACCCCCCTTAGGGGCCCGACGTCCTTGTCGGCACACATACAGCCAGGGTTAGGCTTTGATAACAAATTGTCACATCCCGGCCTGGGGTGGACCACTTCCCGGGCCCGCTCCACCACCGTAGCACGATATTGTCCGCTTTGGGCTTACCATTCCCTCACGGTTTTGTTTTTGGGAACTCACGAGCAACTTCCCAGTGGGTCACCCATCATGGGATTGCTCTAGCCCCCTCTAGCTTAACTTCGGAGTTCCTACAGAACTCGAAGCCAGTGAGCTCCCAAAAAGCCTCGTGCTAGGTAAGGATGAGAATATACATATAAGGATCACTTCCCTGGGCGGTGTGCGATGTCACACGTGTGGCCGTGCCTTGGCCAGCATGTGGGGACGCGTGCGGTGTTGGAAAATTATTTTTAAAATATGGGGATGTTCGTGAGGTTGAGTAGATCACGTTGATGTATTCATACACCCCATTTGAGCATTGTATGAGAAGTTATTTCGTAATGTTGGTTATGTGCTTTAAAATTTACGTTTTTTATAGTTGTTTCGCATATAGGTGAGACCTATCCCGAGGACGAGCGCGGTCACTCGAGGTAAGGGGGTTACAACCATTCTACATACCAGTAAGTGGGCTTTTGGTTTTCCGTATATACCTATATACTTGCGTTTTTCCTAGAAAGTGAAATGAAACGTTTATATGTTTTATATGCCATGCATTATTAGTTGCATATATATATGTTTGGTGTTGCGGATGCACATGTAAGTGTCAGGTAAGTTATGGTTTATGTTTATGTTTAGTAGCAATTTGAGATGCATAGAGAGCTCATAACCTGCACCCCCGGTGTTAGTGCTCCCGCCCAGAGTTGGGCATAGTCCTTCACATGATGTTCACCTCCCGCACCACACGCTCATCTTGGATCCAAGTTAGGTGCGCAGTCCTGTTGTACAGACCACTTTAGGTGGTTCCGACTCGTAGGTGACCCGCGATTATTCGCCCAGTCTTCACGTGATCGTAGCACTTGAGCGTACTTACTTTACACCCAGTCCTGTCATACAGACCACTTTAGGTGGTTCCGACTCGTGTGCAGGTGTAGTTAGTGAGTTGGAGATTTGAGCTCTAGATTCAGCCGAACAGGTCACGTTAGGTGACTCCGGCTGACAGATTACATGGCATTGTTTGGCATTACCTGAGTACTTGCATTTTATTTCGAGGCATTTGGCACGGCATATTTCTTAGCATGATTTATATATATGTATATATTATATTTTTCTGGGAAGTATACAGGTTTTACGGCGAGGCGTTAGAACTTTATTTATGAAATGATTTTTAAAAAGCTTTGTTTTTGCCCACTCACGCTTTCTATTTTGCGCCCCTCCAGGTTCTAGTTGGCTAGCACTTTTGGTGGCTCCCCAGAGGATTTTCTTGGCTTATCTGACAGATTATCACCAGTGTAGGACCACCTTTGGGTGTGTTTATTTAGTGTTGTTTCCCCCGGACTGCACTAGGTCTTTTGTGCTTTGAACTTTGTTTTCACACTTGCGCTTGCATATGTATGTTATTTACTTTGTGTATAGCTTGGTTTTTATTTATTCATACTTTTATTATTATTTCTTAGCTTCTGCACTGTGCACATGGTTACGTCACTTCCACGTGACGGCCAGCATGCCCTGATCTCGGTCGGGGTATGTCAATACTTACTTTAGAATTTACTATAATTATTCATAAGTTTGATTATTACCAAAAATATACAGGTCAAGCTAGACGTACTAATCTTCATAGTATAAAAACATAGAGCCGTTTTAGGTAAAAAAAAAAAAAATAATAATCTAAAATGACGTCTCAAAGGACCAATGTAATATGCCAGCATAATTGCCTATATTGGATCGGTTCATGCTTTGGTGAGCAAGCGCAACAGCCCGCTTTTGGCTGACATTGAGTGGTATCATGGTGCAAGACGATTCCACATATCGAGATCGGAATGGGATCGGGTGTTTTAAAAAAAAAACGGCCCTTGCTTCTCTGCCAATTTGTAGAAACCTAGTAATATAGATACAACATGTCGAAGTATCTGACACATCAAGATGTGGAGTGTCTATGCAACCTAGGCTTACATTATACTATTCACACACCCCTTAAGTTCCTTTTTTTACCATTTCAAGTAAAAAAGTAAATCAACAATGCACCATGATGATGAACTAGTACTCTTTTTCATTTTAAATGTTACTATATATATATGGCTGCCACCCCGGGAGCGGCAGGTCTTGACTTCCATCTAAGTGGAGCCAATGATGCCACAGAGCAAAATGTTGACCGTGTTGCAGCTTATAGAAATTTCGTTGAAGCTCTCTGAGATATATTGGTTGGTCCAAATGCACAAAGAGTATATGGATTTCGTGTGCTTCATGATGCATCAACGTTACAATATTGACAACGCTTCCTACAAGTCTGGGTTTTCAACTACAACGAAGATTTTACCATCGTAATTATTAATATTGTCAATGTTTATGTGATGAGATTCATCACCGGTAATGTACGTCAGAGTGGTGACGTACATTATCGGCGATGAATCCCATCATGTAAACATTGACAATAACAATTATCACAGTGATGGCATCTCCGTTGTAGTTGAAAAGCGGACTTGTAAGAAGAGTTGTCGATATTGCAATGTTGATGCATCATGAAGCACAAAAAATATATGTACCTTGCACGTATCCAGACATACCAATACATCTCGAAGAGCTCTAATGAAATTTCTGTAAGCTGCAGCACAGTCATCATTATGGTCGGTGGCATCATTGGCTCCACTTGGATGGAAGTCAAGACCCTTTGCTACCGAGGTGGCAGCCACGTATACAACAACATTTAGAATGAAAAAAAAGGAACTTAAGGAGGTGTAAGCTGGGAATAGTAAGTGTAAGCCTCCGAGTCTGAAAGTGGTTTGATTGTCACAGGGCTAAAAACCTATTTATATACCAAAAATCACCCCATAAATCCTAGTTTGCACGCACACTCCAAACCCCAAAGTGTCGGACACTTTGACACGTTGTATTACTAGGTTTCTACAAATTTTCGTAATTTTTTGCTATGTATTGTAATTATGGTGAATTTACTAGTAACCCATGCACTTATAGGCAGTTATGCTAGCAAATTGCGTTGGTTTTTGAGACGTCATATTAGATTTTTTTTTTTTTTTTTTTTTTTTACCTAAAACGACTATACATTTTTATTTTATAAAGATTGGTATATCTAGTTTGATCTGTATATTTTTTGTAACACCCTTAAACTGGAGAGAGAACAAGGAATTTAAGAGAACATCATGTAGTTATGGGGGATTGCTGGGAAAGTAGAAAATTCATTCATATGTTGTGGAAGAGATACATAGTTACAAACCACGTTTTTTTTTCTTTTAGCTTTTCCAATATATATATATTTTTCTTGCCACTTAGTATTACGGTCTAATGATATTTCTCTTCATTTGTAAGTGATATATATTAGGTTCGATTCTCGCCAAAGGCGAATTTGAACCAAATATTGCTAGCCTATTATGAGACTAAGCCCACCCACTCCCTTTTAGTGTAGATAATATCGTTTGTTCAAAAGAAACAAAAAATTTGTTTTTTTCATTTATTTTTGTGACAAAATTACCCTTGTTAATTTGTTTCTATTATTGTCTCTTAGTTGTAGAGATTTTTTTTTTCTTTTTTTTGTTAGAGTTGTTTTTGTTTAAAATTTTGGGTGAAGCCTCGGGTCACCAAAATTGATACATCCCGATTTGAAATGTTCACCCGGACATCCGAATTAAGTTGTGTTGGTTGCCCCCTAGAAGGTGACGAAGCCATAAAGTGATGGTGATGTGGAAAGGCTACTAATTTAAATAACTAATTCTAGAGTGCGCACGTGAGCAGGGTTGAACTCTTATCACACAAGTGATGTCAAAGCATACGTAAATTGCAATAAAAGATAAGGTAATAACATTAATACCAAATGCAGGAATCCTCGTACATGTCAACTTTTGCCAGCCATCCTTGTCGACACAAGAGCCTTGCCACTAAAAATCATGTAAGGGCCAAAAACAAGGGTGAGTCACTATAAGAAAAATCGGCATGCACACTAAAAATTAATAGTGCCCTAAGAGGCTTAAGGGCACTAACATATGTGCTCATAGATCAATAGCAACAATGAAGCAACTAAAATGTTATATGTGCCCTCTATCAGCATCCCCTTTGATCATTGGGCCTAATATGTTGTTTTGTGTTCAAATATGAGCACAAATAGCAACCTATTTATTTGTTAATTCTGATAGGTTTGACACCAATTTAATTGATAGGGCACCATTTTGAAATCGTGCTCGATGCTGTGTTTATTACAAAAAAATTTGAAAAAATTATGCATATGATTACATTGGATTTCACGCCCAGTCGAACCATGAAACAGAAACCATTCTAACCATGAAACAACCATTGTAACCATTCTCACAAGCTTAACACGTGGAGTACTAGAAGTGTCTCATGCATCAACATGCGGAAGCATTAAAGAGGCAGGGTCCCACCCATGTGGGTGCTTGTCGACCTTGATGTTGAGCCAAATGGCTCTTATGGTCATGTACGACCTAGATTAAATGGACCAAGTGGTTGATCCAACGGGTGCCCCATTCAAACCTTTTTTTTTTTTTTTAAATTTATATTTATAAATATATTGAATTCAACGACTAAAATCTAATATGATCAAATCCAACGGTAAATAAAAAGATGTAATGGTTCAAATTTAAATGCAACGACTAAAATAATAATAAAAAATTATTTATGCGTCTCTGTCATGTATTTGGTCAAAACCAATTAAGCAATCTTTAACTCAAAATTGCCTCAAAACTCAAGCGACCATGAAATCAAGTCATTTAACATACATGTTTATGTCAAACATTTGAGCAAGAGATATAAGCTGCCTTAATTCTTTATTGTAATAGATAGAATAATGCCTTAATAACTTAATGCCCAAAACTTTCTAAACAATATGATTTTATTTATTTATTTAGTACATCGATATTTTAACACTAAGGGGATGGGGCGTTCAGCTAAACCACAAAATGGGCAGCCTAATTTGGTATCGAATTCACCATCCACGAGATTTGAACCTAAAACCTCTCACTTTTCAAGTGAAGAGGAATACCACCAGACAGTAGTACTGAGTGATTTCTAAACATTATGATTAGTATAGAATTTATACACTTATTGCAAATAAGTTAATGAGTGTGAAGCCCAATTTTCTTTCACTAATTCCCTCACTTGAGCAAGCACTCATTAATATATTCTTTCAAAAAATGCACTAAATAATATTGCTTCATATTTTTGACATAATAGAAAATATATTAACTGACACACCCCAACCCATAATATCCACTAGAACTCCAAATTGAGCTGTGTTGGCCGACATCTGGAAGGTGACGAAACCATAAAGTGTATTGATGTGGATGATGTGAATAAATTTAAACCTAAAAGTGTCTAAGTACAAGAGTGCGCGGTGAGCTGGTATGAACCCATTTCACATGTGATGACTGAGCATAAGTACAGTACAGTACAGTACAGTAAAATAGGGTGAGAATTATACCATCGATGGTAATCGTCTACCCCAAGATTTGTCAATAATCATCGTCGATAGGAAAACTCTACTACTAGAACCTGGAGGGACGAAAAACAAGGGTGAGTGGGCTTGAAAATAAAGTTTTAATAAAAACCCTTTGAAAGTGTTATAACCCCTCGCCGTAAAACTCGTATAGCTTTCAAAAAATAATATTACTACGTAGGTATGAAAACCAATGCACAAGAGCAGCAAAAATTGAAATATGCTAAGTCATAATATCTCAGCAATAATAAATGTAAGCCAGGTGTGAAACCAATATAAAATAGTATGCCAATCGAAATCACCTAACGTGACCTGTACGACTGGACTTGTAACTCATCAACATATGTCTGCACACGAGTCGGAGTCACCTAATGTGACTTATACGATAGGCTGTGTGTAAATAAGTACGCTCAAGTGCTATGATTACGTGAAAGCTGTGCGATAGATCACGGGTCACCTATGAGTCAGAACCACTTATTGTGGTTTGTACGATAGGCTAGCACCAAAACTTGGATCCAAGGTGAGCGTGTGGTGCAGGAGGTGAATAATCACGTGAAAGCTGTGCCCTGGCCTTGGGCGGGAGCACTAACACCGGGGTGCAGCAGAATAAGCTCTAAGTGCATAAATACATAGCAATATGCAATGTAATAAGACCATTCACATGCTAACTCACTGGAAGCTTACCTGAGCCTTCGTAGCATCAAATAGTATAATTCACAATTCATACTAATGCAACAATATAGTAATAAGCGGAATAGACATGGCATACAAGGTATAAATTCATTTAAAAACGTTTTTTTGGAAATCGTAAAGCTTATATATATATATATATATATATATATATATATATATAGAAAACAAATGCCCACTCACCTGAGGTTCGCTCTACAACTCCCTAACATGAATATCGAGACATCACGAACGATCGTCGCCTAGAACAAATATTCAGTCACTTCTTAAAATTCTTATCGATAGAACACGTAACTTAAATAAAACACATTCCCAAGGACGTTCTAAAATGATTTGAGACCCATTGACCAAAAGTCAGTCGTCGGTAGGGTCCACAACCCTACATAACTCGATTCGGAAGATCTGCATCACAGATTTCCAATCCGTAACCTCCAAAGATCCACATTATGCTTCTAAAACATCACACTAAAGTTTCATTACGATCCAACGGTTGGATCTTCGCCAATTGCAAGTGCAAGTGGCGATTAACGTTTTATTTTATGAACTTACAAATCCAATTCGGAAAGATCCGTACATCGGATTCCCAATTCGGAAGTTCCAATGATCCTCATATATTATGTACTATAATGTAGTAAAGTTTGGTGACGATCCAACGATCGGAATGTTTATTTCTATAATAATCAAGTGGCAGTTCCTGTCAAAACTATGCTCAAATGATGAGATTTCATCAATCTAACTTTACCTATGGAATTGGAATATCAAACTTAGCTTAGGAAGGTTAGGGGATGCCTCGGCCCACGCGCCGCCATACACGGCGGTCGGCCGCCCTGACTCACCGGAAAAATCAAATATTTCTGAAAATTCTCAAATTTCACAAAAATGAAGATCTCAGTGAGTAGAGCAAATTTTATACCTGTGGCTAAGTCCAATTTGGCCGGGAAATGCCCCAAATTGTCCTCGAACCGTTGAAAACCCTATAAAGGGTGTTTCTTCATTCGTCCTCAAATCCACTCCGACGCTCCAACCAATGATTGGGAATTGTTTCAGAGCTTAAGGGAAGTTGTTTGATGATGAGGGTCGATGGAATTGCATTCAGAAATGGCAATCGCCGCCTAGGAACTCACAAGATTGCCATCGAAGCCGATGGCTTCGAACTCCATGAAATAGGGCCCGCTTCCTTCAATTTTGGGGTGAAACATGAAGGAGGAAGGTCGTGGAGTTGGTTCCAGGTGGTTAGATAGCATGATTTGCTGGAAAAACCGACGAAAAACTGCCGGAGAAGACAAGAAAACTGGGTAGGGTCGGTAGGAGGAACCGGGTCAAAGGTGATCCAGTGCTCCTCCACTCTCTCCTTTCCCCTCATTTCTTCTCTCCCTCATTGGTCACTCTCTTCATTCTCATCTTTCTAATTGGGTGTCTAGCCCTTCCTTTCTCTCCTTTATATTTCATCTTCACCGCCCATCTTTTCTTCCCTTTAATCTGGGCCACACACGTGGCTCTCCAGATTTTGCTCCAAAAATCTGGAGCATTCCAGAAAATATATAAATGACTATTTTGTCCCTATTTTTACTCGCCCATAACTTCTTCGTTATAGTTCCAAATCACGTTCCGTTTGCGCTCATGTACTCATATCGATGAGTACCATCCAAATATGCCAAAAAAAAAAAAAAAACAGATTTTATGTGACATGACAAGATGGTCAACAAAAGTCAATGTCTTTGCCTCGAAGGCATTTATGTAAATTCACATTAAAAAATTATAATAACTGTAATTTTTTGGGATGGGTCGTTACATCAACACTAACATAAAGTTGTCAAATAGAATTCCCAACAATAAGTATACTTACTTTAGAATTTACTATTGATTAATTCATAAGTTTGATTATAACCAAAAATATACAGATGAAACTAGATATACTAATCTTCATAGAATAGAAATATAGAGCCATTTTAGGTAAAAAAATAATAATCTAAAATCACTTCTCAAAAGACCAACGCAAGCATAACCTACCTATAAGTGCATGAGTTACTAGTAAATTCACCATAATTACAATACATGGTAAAAAATTACAAAAAACTTATGGAAATAGGTGTTTTGGCATGCGACAATCAAATTTTTTTTACCATTTCAAGTAAAAAAGCAAAATCAACAATGCACCATGATGATGAAACTGGTACTTTTTTTTCATTCTAAATGTTACTATATACATAGCCGACACCCCGGGAGCGGAGGGTCTTGACTTCCATTTAAGTGGAGCCAATGATACCCACCGACCATAATGTTGACCGTGCGGAAGCTTACAAAAATTTATCAAAGCTCTTTGAGATGTATTGGCCGGTCTAGATGCACGCATTATTTGAAGAGCTACAATGAAATTTCTATAAGCTACAGTAGGTCATGATTATAGTCGGTGGCATCATTAGCTCCACTTAGATGGAAGTCAAGACCCTCCGCTCCCGGGATGGTGGGCATGTATATAGTAACATTTAGAATGAAAAAGAGTACCAGTTTCATCATCATGGTGCATTGTTGATTTACGTTTTTATTTGCCATGTATATCTATTAGGTTTCTACAAATTTTCGTAATTATTTGCCATGTGTTGTATTTATGGTGAATTTACTAGTAACACATGCACTTTTAGGCAATTATGTTGGCAGATTGCGTTGTCTTTTGAGATGCCATTTTAGATTATTAATTTTTACCTTAAATGGCTCTATATTTTTATTCTATGAAGATTAGTTTATCTAGTTTGATCTGTATATTTTTGGTAACACGCTTAAAATGGAGAGGGAGTTAACAAAGAATTTGAGAAAACAGTCAGGTAGCTGTGGGAGGTTGCTGGGAAAGTGGAGAATTCATTCATATAGTGTGGAAGAGATACACAGTTACAAACCACATTTATTTTATTAGCTTTCCAATATTTGTTTTTAAAATCTTAGTTTATTTTTCATTTATTTTTGTGACAAAATTACCCTTGTTAATTTGAATCTATTCTTTTCTTTTAGTTGTATATTTTTTTTTAATTTTGGGTGGAGCCTCGAGTCACCAAAATTGACACACTTCGATTTGAAATGTCCGCCTGGACACCCGAATCAAGTTGTGCTGGCCACCATCTAGAAGGTGACGAAACCATAAAGCGATGGTGATGTGGAAAGGCTACTAATTTAAACCTAAAATACCTAACTCTAGAGTGCGCAGTGAGCGCAGTTGAACTCTTATCACACAAGCGATGTCACAGTATAAGTAAATTACAGTAAAAGATAAGGTAAGAACATTTATACCAAATGGAGGAATCCTCCTACATGTCAACTTTTGCCAATAATCCTTGTTGACACAAAAGCTCTACCACTAAAAATCCTGCAGGGGTGAAAAACAAGGGTGAGTCGCTATAAGAAAAATGGACACTACACGCGAAATTTAATTGTGCCCTATGAGGCTCTAGGGCACCAACATATGTGCCCATAGACAAATAGCAACAGTGCAGCAACTAAAATGTTACATTTGCCCTCTATCGGCATGCCCTTTGATCATTGGGCATAATATGTTGTTTTGTGCTAAAAAATGAGCAAAAATAGCAGCCTATTTGTGCGTTAATTCTGATAGGTCTTGCACCAATTTAATTGATAGGGCACCATTTTGAAATCGTGCTCAATGGCGTGTTAACTAAAAAAAAAATTGAAAAAGTTATTCACATAATGATATTGGATTTCACACCCAGTCTAACCATGAAACAAAAACCATTCTAATCATGAAACAACCATGGTAACCATTCTCACAAGCTTAAATGGACAAATTCATTCTTCAAAATCATCCATAAAACCAACTCTAACCTTTGGAGTAAGTCTTAAAATTTACCTTTTATTTCTCCCCAATTTCCTTCCAACCTTTGGGCCAATTTGAGGTTATGGGTTAGAAGTTAAAATTGGGCCAAATACCGGCCAGAAAAGTGGGCTGGGTTGGTAGAGGAATCCCCAAATGCATGTGAACACGCCTAACTTTTGCCCAGCGCGGAGCACCAGATGCGCCTCGCGCCTCACGCCTCAACACAAAGAGGCATTAAAAAGGCAGGGTCCTACCCACGTGGGTGCTTATAGGCACTGATGCTGAGCCAAATGGCTCTTATGGTCATGTGCAATCTAGATTAAATAGAACATTGGTTGATCCAACGGTTCCCATTCAAACTTTTTTTTTTTAAATTTTATAATTGTAAATTCATTAAATCCAACAGTTGGAATTTAATATGATCAAATTCAACGGTAAAAAAAAATCTAACGGTTCAAATTTAAATCCAACAAATAAAATAATAATAAAAAATTATTTTTTCATCTCTATCATGTATTTTATATTCTTCCATAGTGCTTCATGAGTATGTTGTCAGTTTAGTAATTTTTCAATATTTATCGGAATCTAAATATTTTTAGGTCAAAATGTTCATAAAATTAAATTAGAATAGTTTACAAATTTTTTTTTTAAAGTTACTTTAAAAAAAATTATTTTAAATTCATTCTTTAATATTTTAGAGCTAAATATTTAACCCAAAAGAAATTAGAGCAGAAAAACTGTTTCTGGATTAAAATATAAATTTTCTAAACTAAAAATTTTAGGCTTTAACCAAGTCTTAAAGATGCTCTAAAAATATAAAATTTGCTTGAAATGTTTACACTAATGCAAACAAAATCTAAAAAAAAAAAAAAAAAAAGTTGAAGTAAAGAAAACAACCAACATTTTTGGACGACATCTTCCTCACATACGAACTGATAATTGCATCTTTCGATATCTCAACTCCCTGTAAAACACATGAACCCGAAATACATTAATACAAGGACTGCATTAACAAACAGCGTGCATGAGGATTCCAGAGTTATTTTCACTAATAAAGGGAACACACAGTGCACAAGAAGATCAGTTCACTTTACCTTCTGAGCTCGGGTCTGCGTTTTCAGCTTGGCCGTGGATGTTTGAAAGGGTTTAAAACTAAATTGGTTCTGTGCTTTGGGTTCGAGTTTATAGCAATGGTGGCTGAGAAATGGAGAAATGATGACTGAGTAAGGTAGTGAGTAGGTTGACAGAGAGAGAGACGTGAGGTAATGGGTGAGAAAGGGCTTGAAAGTATTAAATCAGTCACCTACGCAAATTTTTACACTTCACACCCTAGGTAGGTAGAGTGAGTAGGTAGGGAGGGAGAGACGTGAGGTGGTGGTAGAGAAAGAGTATTAAATCAGTCACCCCATGCGTCTTCGAATTTTGAATTTGCGTAATTTTTACAAAGTTTAATAATATACCTTTTAATATAAATGTTAACTATAGTTAAGAATTAGACATGTGGCACTCTTAGAGGACGATGGTGAGCATCCATCATAATTAATGGTGGTGAGCAAAAATGTTCCTATTCTAAGAAATCATAGTTAAATCTTAACACGTGTCAAATTTTGACTGAGTCATAGTGCCATGAGGCATTGTTAATGGCACATGGAGCCCTACACAAGTTTTCCTCCACCATGAGAGCATAATTAGCAGTTTTTCCACCACATAGGTCAATTCAAAATGAGGAATGCTAGCTATATCCCGCTTGCCGACCCCTACTTGCCTTTTTCACTGAATAGATATCATGTGAACTTATCTTACACTCAAATCTGTGTATTAATTATGTTTAAAACTTCTCTCCTCTTTTCACGAATGCCCATATTAATTCTCACATGTCAACCAAATCATTAAATTGTCTATGAAAAATCTAATTATTTTAATTATTTTTTATTATTCTCATTTTTATTTTATTTTTCTTCCCTTATGATTTTAGGCTTCCGTAATGGACTGCAAGATTTTTGGAGATGACATTTCTTTTGATAAGGCATATACCACAAATAAATAAATAAAATGCCTTTTGCTCCTTTTATCATTTACAATTTATTTTGCATGAATATGCACTACTTGCGAGGAAACTACTCCAACATTAATTTGGTTTGATGGAAACATGGGTTAAAGCAATGGGTGGAAAACCTCCTTCTGCAATATTAATTGATCAAGATAAGCCATGGAGGCTGTCATTGCAAAGGTTTTTCCAAATGTGCGACATAAGTTTGTTTAAAGAAAATATTAATAATTAAAAGCCAGAAAGAGCTTAAAACCAAAACGAAAAAAAGAAAAAGAAAAAAAAGAGAGTCTGAACAATGAATCTTATATTAAATAAATATTAATAATTAAAATAATTAGATTTATCAAATTTGATATATAATCTAAAGATTTGTTGACATATGGGATTTACTTAGGTACAATATAAGTCCGCATACCATTCATTGAGAGAGAAAGGCAAGTAGAAAAAGATAGCTAGCATTTCTCGTTCAAAATTAGTATCTTACCGCGTGGACCATGAAAGAAGTTTGGCCAACAAAAGTTTGACTAAGACCTACTCCAATTCTTGGAGTAAGACTCAAATTTTAGGTTCTAACTTACCCCAACTTGCTTCAACTCTTGGGGGTAAATATGAGTTTTAACCTAAAACTCATTTTTGGGGCGAATTTAACCTATGATTCCCCCTGAGTTTGTGGGGCTGACCCATCATATAAGTGTAACTTGTTTTAGTTTTATATTCATAAATTTATTGAATTCAATGACTAAGATCTAATCTTATCAAATCCAATGGTCAAAAAGAGAGCTAACAATCGAAATTTAAATTCAACTGCTAAAGTAATTAAAAAAAATATTTTATGTGTTTTATATTTTTTGATTGTGTTCCACAAGTTTCATGGTGTCAGTTTAGTGATTTTTTTATATGTATTGGAATCTAAATATTTTTTTGTTAAAATGTTCATAAATTAAATTAGGATAGTCTACATAATTTTATTTTTTTTAATACAAAAGTTACTTTAAGAAAAAAATTATCCTAAATTTATTTTTTAATATTTTCGGGCTAAAATTTTGAACTAGAAAGTTGAATAAGAAAAACTGTTTTTCGGTTAAAACCCAAATTTTCCAACTTAAAAATTTTAGGTTTTAACCAAGGTTAGAGATGATCTAATGAACGAGATTAATAATCAACGGTCAATTTTAATTTCAAATTTCAAATTTGTGACCAGTAAAAGGAAAAGAGACGGAGATTTCAAACCCTCAAACGGTCGATTAATTTCAGATTTCAAATTTGTGTAGCAGTGAAAGGAAGCGCATACTGAAATCTCTCTCTTTTTCTCTCTCTAATGGCAGAGGCACAGCCCACCGATTCCCACGCCGAATTCCCTGGTTCTTGGTCTGGCAACGTTCTTGGCCCTGAAACACACCCCAAACCGGTCGACAATGGCGATGACGACGAAGACTCGACCATCTCTGCGCTCTGTGTGCCCGGTTCGAGATTGGTCCGAACCGGGCTTGTTCACTCCATTTGTTCAGGTTTGTAACAACCGCAATTCCCTCATTTCTTGGAACAAATCCAACAAATTGACCAAATTTGTAGAATTAGGGTTTAAAAATCTTGCATTTGGTTGTGGTTGGTATTTGTTTCATGGTGTATAACTTAACACTGATCTGTCTCTTTTATCAGATAGCATTGTGTTGTTTGTGAACGCCGGAGGGGAGGCCGTTAAAGAAAATATAAATCCCGGGCTTCGAGTGGAGCCCGACGGGTTTTTCCAAGGAGGGGATGTTCTAAGAACTAATGAGACCATTGACGGCAGCGATGTGCCATCCGTTTATCAATCTGCTCGGTTTGGGGATTTTTCATACCGGTTTGAGAACCTATCTCCCGGAGAGTACTTCGTGGATCTTCACTTTGCGGAAATTGTATACACGAATGGTCCGAAGGGAATGAGAGTGTTTGATGTCTTCATGCAGGAAGAGAAGGCAAGTAAATTTAATTAAAGAAGTTTGCTAACATGTTTCTTGTGCATAATTTCGTTGACTAGTAATTTAAAACAATGTGAAGGGAAGAAAACTAAATGAGATATTTTGTTGTGCATAATTTCGTTGACTAGTTCATGTTTCTTGTGCATAATTTTGTTGTGCATAATTTCGTTGACTAGTACATCAAGTTTGGTTTGTTGTGCATAATTTCGTTGACTAGTAATTTCTGAAACTGGTTTGTTTTTCGGTGTGTGAAAATAACAGGTTCTATCGGGAATTGATATCTATTCTATCGTTGGAGCTAATAAGGCGCTACAGTTGGTAGATGTTGCAGTTTCGGTGGGGGAGGATGGGGCAATTTTGATAAGGTTTGATGGAGTTAATGGAAGTCCAATTGTTGGGGGAATTTGTATAAAGCGGGCAGCTTCATTACCTGGTATATTCATATTTCTACTTTTAGCTGGCTATATGAGATATATCTGAACGTTACTTACTCTCCAGACTCATGCCTTGTGGTATGTAAATTGAATGCAGCATCAAAGATTAAACTTGGACATCTTGTATGTAACAATTGTGCTGCTGAGATAGAAATTTCATCTGCTCAGGTTAGATTTAGCATCAAATGGATATTAGAAGATTGGAATACTTGGCGTTTTGCTTACATTGCCTCTGAATCAAATTGCAGGACAAATATATAAGGTTGGAATTTACAACCAAGTATGAAAAGAAGATAGAGGATCTAAAGAGACAGTTCCAACTCAAGACAGATGAATGCCATGAGGCCTGGATGTCACTGACATCTGCAAACAAACAGTTACAGAACATCACCATGGAACTTGATAACAAGTTGTATGAAAGTCATTGCTTAGGTAAGGCAAGATTGAACTAGAAAATAGAGTGTTGAATACTTCCCTTTGATTATCATCAGGGAGCTAGGGTCGACCCGATGAAATTTTAGAACACTTATAAGCTGGAAGACAGATAGTCTTATGATTATCATAAATTCCCTTTCAGATCAAGCTAGAGAAGAAGCGGCAGCAAAATTGAGAGATATTTCTACTAGATATGAGCATGATAAGGGCTTGTGGACCGCAGTTGCTGACAATTTAGAAAGTAAAGTCAAGGTAGGTACACTATTTTCATTTATTCCTTGCAAATTTATGTAGTGGCCCATTTGGTAGGTAGAACTGAAAATGAATGATCTCTCGATCCATTTGCAGTTGATGAAGGAAGACTATGCTCAACTCCATTCTGAAGTGCACAAATTTACTGATGTTATTCCAGAATTCAACAATATGGTATCTGCAATTCAAGCAATGGGTAAGTTTGTATCAGTGTTAAATATGATGTCTCTGAAAAGATATATCTAATTAAACTATTCATATTGCAGTTACACAGTCCGATGAACTTAAGCTTAAGTTCAATGAGGAGCAGGCAAAGAGGAAAATACTTTATAACCAAATGCAGGAGGCAAAAGGTATAGTATTTTCCTCATTTCTTCTATAACCAATACTTTATAACCAAATGTCAGTAGTGGTGAGTCGAATTGGTCCTGCCCTTACCTTGAACTGTATAATTCAGGGAACATTCGGGTGTTTTGTCGGTGTCGCCCGTTGAGGAAAGAGGAGTCATTAGCTGGGCATGCAACAGTTGTAAAATTTGATGCAGCTAAGGATGGAGAGCTTGGGATACTTACTAGTGGCTCCACTAAAAAGATATTCAGATTTGACAGAGTTTACACACCAGAGGATGATCAAGGTATCGTGTACTATTACCACCGTGAAAAGTTTCTACCTTACAAATTACTTAACCTTGTGTAATTCCTTTTAACGTTTGATATTGGGGCACTGGTCAGTCAATGATTTTTACTTGCATGATAATATGTTGACTTAAAGTTTTGTCTTGTACAGTTGATGTATTTGCAGATGCTTCACCAATGATAACCTCAGTGTTAGATGGTTATAATGTTTGCATATTTGCCTATGGGCAAACGGGGACTGGAAAGACTTTCACGATGGAAGGTTCTGAGACCAACCGAGGGGTCAATTACAGGACCTTGGAACAGTTGTTTAAAACCGCTGAGGAAAGGAAAGAAATTTTTACATACGGCATATCTGTTAGTGTGCTTGAAGTCTACAATGAGCAAATCAGGGACTTGCTAGCAGCCTCTCCGACTTCGAAACGGTAAATTTTAACTCTAATACAATTTACTACGGAAACTAAGAGACATCACCTGACTAGCTAGAGTTTTCTTGCTAGCCATTAAAAATTAGTGTAATGTAGATACAGCTTGGTTTGGTCATTAAGATTCAGAGGTTGTCTAGTTGACAAAAAGTTCTCTTTTCATTATAGATTGGAGATGAGGCAAGCTCCTGAAGGAGCTCATCACATACCTGGAATTGTTGAGGCCAAAGTTGAGAGCATTAAAGAAGTTTGGAATGTTCTGCAAGCTGGAAGCAGTGCCAGAGCAGTTGGATCAAATAATGTGAACGAGCATAGCAGCCGATCTCATTGGTAATTGACCTTAGTTTAATCTACATATATTGGTCTGATTTATTTTGATCCATGCAGAAAGAGGGTGTGCTTGTGTTGGCTTTTATACTATTACTTACAATATTTGTTGATGTTCTTCATTCCATCTTCTGTCAGCATACTCTGCATCATGGTAAAAGCCAAGAATTTGATCACTGGTGAGTCAACTATGAGCAAGCTTTGGCTTGTGGATTTGGCTGGCAGTGAGAGGCTAGCAAAAACAGAAGTTCAAGGGGAACGCCTTAAGGAAGCTCAAAACATCAATAGATCTTTGTCAGCTCTTGGGGATGTCATCTCTGCTTTGGCAACAAAAAAGAGCCACATTCCGTACAGGTTTGTTGTTATTTTTCTTTTATTCACACTTGTTTATCCCATATAAACTGATGTGTTTGTTGGTGTTTGCAGGAATTCCAAGCTCACACATCTACTTCAAGACTCCTTGGGTAAGCATCCACAAAAAATTGAATGTTGCTTGCAGCTTGAATGCTCCATTATTACCAATGCGAGGATTAATATGTCAAAGATTGGCGTGTCAACTGATAATTGATAATAGGATTTTAAAACAAGCATCAAGTTGAATTGCTAAATTATTTAGAGATCAACGTGTGATATCATTTATTTCTTTTGTCATGTCACAGGTGGTGATGCTAAAACTCTAATGTTTGTCCAAATAAGCCCTTCTGAGCAGGATGTAAGTGAGACTATAAGTTCTCTGAACTTCGCAACACGGGTTCGAGGTGTCGAATTGGGTCCTGCAAGGAAGCAAATAGATACAGGCGAGGTTCAAAAGCTAAAACTCACAGTAAGTTCTGGGACGGCCAAAGATGGTGCTTTGCAAAAGTTAGAAGAGAACTTTCAACTAAAGCAGCAATTAACAGATGGCGGATTTTATTAATTTCCACTTTTTTATTTCTGTTTTGAAGCTTGACAAGCTAAAGCAAGAGTTGAAATCCAAAGATGATGATTTACATAAATTAGAAGAGAACTTTCAGAATCTAGAAGGTAAATCAAAACGAGAGTTCCAACTGTCTAGAAGTCGACAAGAAAAGATTAATGAACTTGAAGACCAGGTTGCTGTGAAGACTGATGTGTGCAGACGACTGGAAAATCAGTTGTTGGAACTTTCAGATGAAGCAAATGGAAAGAGAGAATCGTGCTTGAATCTTCAGAAAAAGGTTGCTTTTTATGTTATTTTCATGTTCTTTTGTTGTGCACAGTTTAATTGTGCTGGCTAACATATTGCTTCTGTTTTCCTAAAGGTCAAAGAGCTTGAGGACAAGTTGAAAGAACGGGAACGTGCAGATTCCATGATTCTTCAAAACAAGGTATGTGAAGTGAAATCTACCTAAAACTATAATTTTGATGTAGCTGTTTTCTCTGACAATTCTTGTCACTCGCACGAATATCATAGACTCAAAAGTCTTTTATGTTCTGCGACCTTCATTTGATAGAACACTTAACTACACCACTTGCATATTGTGGGAATGGAAGCTCTAATCACACCTGTAATGTAATGGCAGCACTCTGTGTCCTGTAATGCGAGTTACACGAGTTGTAGTCATCTTCACTTTTTGAAGAATCAACTTTAGCTCTGGCTGAACTATTGGTTATCATTAACTTAAAAATCAGTTTCTGTTGAGTTTTGACTTTGTTCTCATGCTACACAGGTCAAGGACCTTGAGTACAAGTTAAAAGAAAGAACGCAAGAGTATGAGCACAATTCGGCTGTAGTTCAGCGGAAGGTAATTCTCAAAAATTTCAAGGGTACATTTCATTATATTTCTCTAATGTCACAATGCAAATTATCAAAAATGCTTCCAGGTCTTTCATTGCTCTTTTTCTCTGTCAATTTCAAGCCAACCTAAAATTCGGGTGCAATATACTTATAAAATTTCACAGAGAAGTTTATCCAGCAAAATGATCTTGCTCTTCTAGACTACTTACTTTTGTAGCTAAATGGATAAGCCCCACATTTTTATTCACTGTTCTACATTCACTGTTCTACTGTTATCATTTCGCTTATTTGCGGTGATACGTATCATATGTAGATACTCATAATGGATAGGTACTTCGGCATAATGTGGATATGCACTAGTTGTGCACTAGGCTTTGATTTATTTATGTGTATATTCTGATGTGTACTAGTTGGAACAGCATAGTTGCTGAATATTGTTCATATTCGGGGGTTCAATGCTATAGTTGTGTTCGACCAAAAAATGCTACTACATCTGCAAATTGACCACATTTTTAATTTATTGATTTTTGTTGTGGCAGGTTCAAGAACTCGAGAAAAGGCTGATAACGGAGGAAATCAACAAGGGATCTCTGCAACTGAAGGTTCCTATTATGAATTTCATTCTGCAATTAAAAGTGCTTGACAGATTGATATACTAGTGAGTAATCCTATCCTCCTAAAATATTGCCAGGTTAAAGAGCTTGAAGAGAAGTTGAGACAGAAGGAACAAGAACATGTAATGTCGACATTTTGTGGCGACAAGTCAGGTGCCACAACCCCCAATGGCAGAAAATCCTGGTCGAGAAGAGAGACCATTGGCGACATAGACCCCTTGAGGCTAAGTAACTTGAGCTATAGTAACCAGATGACAAGCCAGGAGTCTGTCCTACTCAAGGGAACCGACTCCCTCCGCGAGCTGAAGAGACGAAGAGAGTTGCACAGCAAAGGTCATGAGAATGTGATGTTGCCAGCTACTTTGGCTGATAGGAGGATGTCATCAGCCGAATCCAGCACTGACAAGTCAGGCGACCAAAAAGCACTGTCCAGGATCACAAGAAGTTTAACAAAACCGGCAACCACTGGTCAAAAAGCAGGCCCTTCGAACCCGAGCAACAAAAACCATAGAGATCAGGTTCCAGGTTCCAGGTCAAAGATTTGGTTAAGATAAAGCCAAGGCATCCTAAGAAATGTTCCATGACAATACATCAGTTTTCTTGTCTACTTTTCTATCGCTTTTACGACTGAATCATCGGAGAATATTCTGACATCCTCCAGATGTTTGAGATGTTATAGTAAATGTTTGAGACTAATAGAGAATGTAAATCTGTACCACTGAGTTACAAAGATTGATGGATTCTTGCACAATCAATTGTCCGAGAAATCTTTGGAATGGAAGTTGTGTTTTTTCTCTGTTGTTCATAACCCTAAAACTAAAGAGAACAGGAGACTTTCCACCTTTCGAGGCGACTTTTGATATTCGATAGATCATTTATAAATCATCTTTGCAAAAAATCAAACAAATCTAAAATCATTAAAACATTCACTTTTAGTGAACGGAAGAAAATGAACGAAAATGATTCTATAAAGAGAACCTAAGTCTAATCCACTAGTCCTGATTTTGAATTTGGTTGATTTTTAGAAGACAACCCGACAAAGATTTTTGAGATAATATAAAAAATAGACGGCTAGAATTGTTAGAATACATTATAAAAGGACCCCACAAAACATGTGTCAAAAGCGCATTTAGACAACGAAAAATGTAAAAACCAAAAAGTTAAAAGGATGTCCATGACGACGACGGTGTCGTGTCAGGGGCTTCAAACAAACAGTGATTGAACATTAAAATGACGAGTGAAAGCGAGATGGCAAAAAATAACTGCCACAAGCGCTTTTCATTGCGAAAAAGAAACGACCGACTGTACAGTTTATAATGTATCGAGAAAAACCCAGCATCTCATACGACCATTTACCACTTCCCTTTCCACTTGACAACTTTTAACAAAGATTGATATTATCTACAGTGGCCACAACTTAAACAACGAGGCTCTTTAACCAAATCCAAATCCTTCGTTTGCCTCGTGAATCGCAAGAAGCAATCTCTCCTCCAGATGTTGTTTAGAGGGATACTCCGGTAGATCCAACTGGTTGAAGCTGCACAAATAAGTAAATTTCTTTAATAAGCTGCGCGCTCGCGATTGAATAAACTCGATTTGGAGGCCAAGAGAGAACTGAAAAACGTAGTTTCAAACGGCATCTGATAACTCAAACAGATAACGGAGAAAATATGACATGAGAGTCTAAGTTACCAAGTATGTGCGGATGGCAAGTGATCCGCGCTTCCGTACGCCTTGTGTATTTGAAATTTCTGTGAGCCCGAGATCCCTTGAAGTGCACTAAAACCTTCTAAAGGCACCTGAACAATATAAAGCAGCAATGCTCAGACCACATCTCATGCAACAAATACAGTACATACAATAATACATCTCCGAATTGACCACACAAAAAAATAATACGTCACCAAATTATGTCGAATGTAAATGGAAGTCGTGTAATAAGAAAACAAGACATCACTAGCAACGGATACAGAAACAATTCAACTTAGACCGAATACATGCTAAAACAGACCCATGCATTTAAAAACCTTTCCACATGTTAAGATTTTGCCATGCCGCGAGTATAACCACTTAAATATCACAACCCCATTTTTTAATTCCCATGCCGGTTTCTAAACATTTCTAAGGTACGACTTAAAAAAAAGGGGGGGAAATGAAGCAGTAATAAATTTATCAATGTCTTCTCAATTATATCCCAGTTCTAGAGTAAACAAAGAAAACAAGTGCAAACTAATACCTTAGAGGTGCCAGTCACAAACTGTAATAGACGGGCTTTATCCTCCTTGCTAAAACCTTGGGCAACCTCCCAAAACCACTGAATGACAGGAGATGCGGGGCTGTATCCAGAATATTCGGTATTTGCCCTCATGTCATCCACTGAAATGCATGGTAAAAGAAATCTTTATGAGAATGCATGCCCTGAAATTTAAAGGTACAGAAGAGGGGAATAAGGGTTGACAGGGGAACTCACAATCAATATCCGGAAGCCCACTGATCAAAAGTTCCAGTTCCTTATCGTTAAAAATGGATATTAATTCCTTGGCAATTAGATCAGTGAATCCTTCCATAAAAGCAGTTATCTGAGGACGAATAGCAGTTGTTAACCGATGCTCCGCAACTAAATCAACATATTGGTGCTTGTTTTCTTCCGTAACTTTAATGTTCCGGCCACCAGGAATCAGTTCATAGTCTGTTACCTGCATTATACTCAACAAACTTAGTGTAAACAAATTAAGTCCTTAAAACAGAATATTTAATCCATCAGGGTAACGGGAAAAATTCATTACTTCTGTCCTTTCATATAATATCAGCTTTTCCTCGTCAGCATCAATGCTGAAAGTAAGGTCCAGTACATCGCTAATATCATTCTGTAAAAGGATGGCCAAGGAAAGAGTTGGAGAGGGTCAATAACTTGATAAAAAATGAAAGCGAGAAAGTGAAAGTGAGTGTGTGAGAGAATGTAGGAAATTTGCTAGTTTTCTACATACCTCAAGCATCCACTTGAGGTTTTTAAAGTAATCGGGATCGATGGCCTCTATATCATGATAAGTGACCTTTGCCCCCAAAATATGCTTGTAGAAAGATCGAGTAAAATGAACATCCAATAACTGGCCGTCAAATAGTGCTTTTCCAACCTGTAAAATACACGTCAGAATGAACTTCTAGCAAAACAACTCAATCCAACAAGAGCAACTAAACAACTCTTGTACTCACCACTCGCCCAACAAACTTGAAATATGAAAGATGTTCTGTTTGGTAAACAGAGTTGGGATTCGGCTGAAATGTTGATTCATTGCCCACAGTTGTAAATAGTAGTGCTCCCTTGTCAAAAATAACCCTGGACAACAACTGGTACCATTCTCTAGTAAGCCCACCTGCATCAATACCTTCCTCTCCTTGAAAGTGAACCGTCAATCTCCCCTTCAAATCTTCAGTTGATCGCATGCGAAGCTGGTTATATGAATCTTCGAGAATGTATGCTCTTCTTACTGAAATTCTCAAAGGACTATGATGGTGATCATGCAGATGCTTTATTTTCGATCTGAAGTGAGCACGCTTGTTGTCGAAATCGATAATGCGTGGAACCTTCAGCATGAGTGAGAAAGACTTTTCTAGCAAACCAGGATTTTGACGAATAAAAGCATTTAGCAATTTCCTATGTTTCTCTGAGAACTTCAGAAAAGCAACATGCTTTTCATCAACTTTCAAAAAGGAACCTGAGGTTTTCTGATGGCCAGCAGATGTACTGGCATCTTCAACCTCAGAAACTGCAGCAACACCAAAGTCATTACCAGGGCCTGGCTGCCCAGGATGCAATTTCTCAGACACCACAAAGAAAGATTCTATGTATGGTAAGATGTTCTGGGTGCCAGCAGGCAGAGGAGGAATTACACCAGATGGCTTAGATGTAGAAGCTCTATATGAAGTCATCGTATCAGGGGCAGAATCTGAATAGCTCTCTATCTTACTTATGCAAGTGCTCAGCTCCAGCCACAAAGGTTCCAAAGCCGCATTTATGTCCCAAACCTGAGAAAGAGAAAGACTATGCTCCTTTTCTGCAAGAATCTGTGTGTCCTTCTCTTTCTCCATCAGAGAAGCAACAAGGGAACTTAATGCCTGCAGAACTCTTAAGATTGCAGCTCCAACAGAAGACATGGTACTGAGGAGTGCTGTCACTGTTTCACCAAATGTGTGCAACTCATTCATAGCAGCTCTAGTCAAATTTCTAACAGCCTCTGCTAGCTCAGTAATAAACAGGTTTGAATGGGTAGGAACGATTGCCACCAACTTTTTCATTACCTCCGCTACAAGAGTATATGCATTATCTGACAATCTGGGTTGAAAATAAAATCTGTCAACATCCAAGATATGCGTAACTGCAATTTACATAAGCCTATAGCCTAGTAATCAACATAAGTGTTACAACGATGAGGCAGGATAAGACAATCCAAGTATCTCCAGGAATATAGTTTTAATTAATACGTTGTTCTTCTTGAAAAAAAGACGAATCATTTCATAAAAAAAAAAAAGCGAGAAGAACAAAGAGAGTAGTCCAGTACCACCCCAAACACAACAGACAAAAGACAGCCATCTCCCAAACACCCTAACACTAACTATAAAGCAGCCCCTTTCCAATAACAAGGGCAGTATACTTTGAGAAAGAAAAAAAAAAAGATAAGAAAAGAAGTGAAACATTCTTGGTAATTAAACAATTAAGCTACAGAAAAAGAAAAGTTATCATTTCCATACCCTTCTCGTGCAAGCAGTGAGCATAGGAGGCGAAGTTCTTCTTGCGGAAGGTTAAGCAGAACACTAGCAGTTTCACATTTGCTATCAACACCAGAAGTTGTTGGTTTTGAGGAATCAACAACCTTATCTGACATATCAACCACAACAGCAGCACCACCAGATTCTGTATTCATCTCTGCATCTGCAGTCGAGATTTGAGGGGCAGAAGGTTGCTCAGAAACAGAAACCCCAACCCCAGATTTGACGGATGATTTCCTTTCAGCGTTATCAATGATGACCTCCAGTAAGTTAAGAAGCTGTAAAAAGAATTTACGGATGAAAGTAAGTCCGCATTACTGCAGTTTCACAGAACAGTACAAGTCCCTCCCTTCAAAAACTAAATAATAACCAAGCAAGATTTTCACCTGTTCAAGATGAGCTATACTTCTGAATAAGTAAAGGGGTTGATTCAAAAGGTTCAAAAGCAAAGCAATTGACGAATATCCTTCCTGATGACTCTTATTTGATCCAGTCTCTTCAACAACCATCACAGCTTTGCCACGTCCCTGATCAATATTATCTGGTTCGTGTGGGGCAGAAAAGTGAAGCAAAATCTTGGCCACATTAGGATGATGTCGAGCCAAATAAGTCAGAGTTTCAAGAATGCGCCGAGATAACAATGGTGGAACACCTATAGAGTATCAGACAATGTTAGAATCGATGATCTAATTAGCTGCTATGGTATAATCCGTTATACTCTATGCCATCCCTGAATACTACTTGACTGACTAACATGCATTAACTGAGAAGTATTAGCACATATCTCAAATGAATAAACCATAAGGAGATCTTACCAGATTGAGTGCGTGAACAAATCACATTACTCTGGCAAGCATAAAGCCGATACGGGGGCTCAGAAGCACTTGAGTGGTCAACAGACTTTCTTGTATCAAGCATTAGCATGTCCATGAGAATTTTCACAAGAGAATTTCGGGTTTCATTATGAGCACATAAGTTCAACAGAAGCTTCTGCAGCTGACCTTTATACAGCGGCTGCAAAATTGTGACCATCAGTTTCCAGTTAGGAAAATAAAAATAAAAATGAATAAATACTATTACACTCATATACTACCTGAAAAATACGAAGAACCCTAATCATTGCATGCAAAGCTTCTGTGTCAACTAATGGAGTGCCTTCGGCTTCAACTACCTTGGCACCAATTGATCTACGTGAGGCAATGCTTCCCCCAATCCTGTCCAGGCTAGATCCAATGCCTTCACCTGGTCTAGAAGTCTCACCCCTACGGTTTCTCGGATACATACCAAACAGGTTACGATTATAACGATGGGCAAATCTTTCACGTAACAGGTTTGCCTCCGCAACTAGTGCAGGGGTAAGATTGGCAAGTATAGCATCAGATGAAGTCAAGAGAACCTGAGCACACAAACCAAGAACAAATTATTACAAATTGAATTACACATTTGATTATTAATTTAACACAACACAATGAACCTGAACAACGTACTTCTTCACGCAACTCTGAAGGAAATGTTGCAATTATTGAGACTGTGTCCATTTCAACTGGTTGACCTTCGAGTTCCTGAGACTGATGTAGCCTTTGAGCTTGCTGTTGGGCTAAAACTTCTGCTCTGATATCAGGAGGAAGGGCGGCAAGGAATTCCGGATCAATATCTCCAGCATTTTGTGGCTCAGCATTTGACTGTGGAGCTGCTTGACCCTGCTGTGCCGAGAGAACTTCAGCACGCAACTCCTCAGGAAGGGCATCCAAGAAAGCAGGGTCAATAGCACCAGAACCGGCATCACTGTTAAGTTGCTGTTCTGCTGCTGGACCCTCCTGATCTGCCTCACGGCTAGAATTTTCAGAAACTTCTGTTACACTATGTAGAGAAACATCTCTTGCACTGACAGTGGCAGAATTCCCGGAAGATACATTTGTTCTTCTTGCTCGAGTTGCCTGTGAATCACCCAGTGGCATTCGATCAGAAGAACCTTGCCTCTCTGCTCCATCATCATGACCATCAGCACTCCCAATTTCAACATCAAGGCTACGAAGGCTCTCCCCTAAAGTTGCTCCACTTCCACCACTTTCTTGGCTCACAGCTTCTACATCCCTCACAGCTGCATCATTGGGTTCGAACTGCATCTGAACGGACTGTGGATGCATGCTAGACATGTCCATTGATTGTAGAGATTCGCTCACTGTAGTTGGTCTCAAATCAGCATTTCCAGAGTCATCAGTTGTCTCAGGAGGGGGCAGGCTTCCACTTTCAATAGTGACATTGTTCTCAACCGGAATTTCAGGCCTGACACCTGTTTGTGGTTCTTGTAACTCTAAAGCTTCAGCTGTGTTCTGAGAATCCACCGCTTTTGTATTATTCTCTTCAGATGTCTTGTCAGCCATCGGTCGCCTTAATTGGGACACAAGCAAATCCTCAAGTCCTTGTGGCACTGAACTTGGATTTGATCCACCACCTTGCTGGTTATCATCCATCCACAAGTTCAGTCGATGTCCATGACGCCCATTCCTCAATGAACGGAAAATATTATCCAATCTTGACGAAGTGACCTCCGAGTTTAAATCTGGTAACACCATATCACGGGTATTCTCTGGAAGCCAGGAACACACCATCATAGAAGAGAATTAACAAAATAATATATCAAATACAAGAAGGCACATCAAAAGCATTTAAACTTATTTACCTGATTGTCTAGGCGGGGCTGACGATAGAGACAACGGTCCAACCAGAAGAGGATGCCTTGATGGAGTGGCATTCTCGCCAGTTCTTCCCAGAAGACTGTAAATAGAAGTAGTGCGCCCTTGACGTCTAGAACCAAAAACTTCAACTGGCATCACCTGCCGTCCTTCATTAGGAAAACCAGGATCTCTACCAAAAACTTCAATACGGTCAAAAACATTAATCCCATTTATGCCCTCCTCCAGCCTCAGTATGACTCCATCCTCCTCATCGTCATCTTCTTCATCATCTTCCTCTAATACTTCCTCATCAAACTCATCATCTTCAATCTCATGATCATCTTGGTCAGTGTCAGGATGTGGTAGGTGATGCACGTCATCTTCCAGATCATTATGCTCCTCATCGTCATCATCTTCGTCATCGTCTACTTCATCTGCATCATCCTCAGACATATCTTCATCGTCGTCGTCGTCATCATCAAGATTCTCTTGCTCGTGAGGTTGAATTTCAAACCGTATACCCATAGTATCAATACCATTTTCAAGACCCCTTGTTTCCTCCGAATTTTCATGCATATATTCATCTTCATTTGCAGGAGCAAAACCTCCATCGAGATCTTGGTCATGTTCCATATCATCAGTCACAGCCACAGAACCACCAAAAGATTGGACCGCGTTATAAGACTCAATGGGCTCAGCTGTACCAGAATCATGGTGGGACTGGGATGGTGTTTCCATAGATTGGGATCTCTCAACAATATTGTCTGTCGTTCCAGCTTGATTATGATCAGGAGGTTTGGTAGAATTGTCATCCTTACCAGAATTTGAGTCAGCAGAATGAACATGTTCTTTGGTTACCAACTCAAGAGCTTTGAGAAGACCAGTAACAACTTTAGGTGAGTCAGCATGGTCCAAGTCCAGCATTTGGAGAGTTCGAGTCAATGCCCCAATCAGACCAACATCTATAAAAGTGACAGAAGCTTCTGCAGAAATGTACGAACCTGTAGGAGTACGGGCAGCCAGAACATCATTAAGTAGGTCACAAAAAGCTTGTATTTCGTTGTTAGGTGGCCGGAAACCATTGCATGATTCTACAAAGTCATTAAATATTAAACTGATCTCAGTAAATACTCTCTTCCTTGCCTCAGAAGAACGAACACAGGATGCAACTAAAAACTGGCTAGCCCTACTTGCTAATTTGTGCCTCCAGTCACCATCAACTTTCTTTTCCTTCTTGGCACTGCGTGAATATGGAAGAAACTTATGAAGAACATGGTTAAATATTCCACCAGTGCATACAGCAGTAGGACCCTTTTGACTGGGGGCCCTGCAACTGCTAATTTCAGCATCTTTCCGAAGCAGAACATGCGCAGACGAAGCATACATCGATAAGATCTCAGTTAGAAGCTTCAAAACAAACACAACCTTTGCAAGAGATGCAGGAGCTTCTTGGGTACAAGTTTCGTTATCTTCAGACACTGAAGCAATTGCTTTACCCTTCCCTTTAATAGCAGCAACATCAATATCCATGTCATTTGAAGGTGGTGCATCAGTGACAACATTATCCTTAGTCAGCGGGACATAAGTACACACAGAATCCAGAAGAAGCTCAATCACAGAGACAAAACTCTGGGGGTATTTTCGATGAACTTTTGCACTCTTTGAATTTGAATCAGGAACCTTGCCATGTCCATTGCCAGAAGCTACTGAATTTATATTACCCAGAGCAGCTTTACTATCAGCCATTAGTGTTTTGTCTTTATCCAAAGATTTATCCTTCTCTTTTTCCTTTTCCTTGCTTTTATCTTTCTCGCGATCTTTCAGCAAAACAATGCAAGGCCTTTCACCAACCATCTCAACTTGACAAATAGACTGAGCAGCACGCATAAATATCACCGGATCACGAGAAATTGCAGAACTTAAACTTAATAGAAAATTGCGGGGAGATACCCTACCATTAGAATGCCTGTTGGCAGCTGCCACAAGGCTGTGCCTTATCTCAAATTCCATTGCCTGCTGAAGAGTTTGAGGATCTTCCAGAACATGACGGATAATGGTAGCAGCAATATTGTCAAACCCAGGAAAGAGGCAACTTGTCGGCAAAGAAAGCAGTAAACTTAAACCCCCGACATCAAGAAATTGAACAGCAACAGCATGAGTTTTTGTGAGAGTAGAGCAAAGCTGCAGAACAGCATGCATTGTTTCAGAAGGAAGCTGGTTCCTGATGCAAGAACAAGCTATCTCAATAAGCCTCTTCTGCTCTTTCATTTCAATATGCTTTGAAGATAATCCCAATGCAGACTGCAACTTATTTTGCTTGTCCTCATCAATGCTAAGTGGTGTTTGGTGGCTACTGACACTATCCTTCTTCAACTGCTCTACAATTTCAGGGTTCAGTTTTTGATCCACCTGCAACAACCGATCGACAGCAAGAAAAGCTGTTGTTACCCACCTTGGAACTTCACGTTTCTCCCTGCCAACTGAACCAGAATCCCACTGGAAGAGTAGATCTGATACAACTTTCACAAGACCATTCTTCGAGGCAAGTTCACGTGCAATTGCGTCTTCTTGAAGAATTAAAGCAAGAACGTGAAAAAGAGCAGATAGCAAAGTACTGTTCCCACTGTCAAAACTCAAACTAGATTCTTTAATCTGCTCAACAATGAAAGAGATTATATTAGGCCGATATTGACCATCATTTTGGGAGCATATCATTACTAGCAGGTCTCGAACTGGAAAAGCTAGAGGTTCCTTCATCTGCAGAAGCTTTGCGCATGTAGATAACAACTCCTCAACAGGAGGAAGTTGGACCATCTCTTCTTCAAGCTGCTGAGCATTGTCATTTGCAACAGCTTCCTTAGTGTCTGATTCATTACCCAAAGACATAGCAAGTGCGCGAGCAAGTTCATTGTCTTCTTCAGCCTCCTCTTGATGGGAAAACAACCACTCCATTGCCAACTCCACACTATTTGATCCAACTTGCCTCAGAGCTTCTTCGGCCCTAGACCTGGTAAAGCCCATCTCCACAATCATTGAAATAGTTGTCTCATTAGGAGGAGGGCCAGTAATACGGGTAGTGTTGCTGCTACTAACATTCTTCACTTCAACCCCAGAGTATATATGCCTGATTATAGAAATAACGGTACCAGTAAAATCATAACTACAATCAACAAACTGAGGATGAGTCCAAAGAGGAAGAATTGCCTTCAGCACCATGGACTGGAGGACCTTTACAAAGGTCTCAGCATCACGCGGGAAAGGAATATTTCCATTTGCCAGGGGTTGTGCTAGCAAGTGTTTAGTGAATGGAGATAAAATGAAAGATGATGTTACCAGGTGATCCATAAGTTTACCATAGCTAGCTAAAGGACCATAAATCCATGAATGGTCAATATCTTCCCTTTCACCCTGCTTTGAATTCCCATCATCCGTTTCCATGGGGGATGCAGGAGCCCTGACTGTGAAGAGCAATTCACTGGTAGCTACAAATGTCTTCAAAACTGACTGGACAACTCCATGACCATACAAGCAATTTAGCAAAACAGCATTATACGAATCAGCTCTCTCCAGTAGACTGACATCAATGAAATCAATAACTTTACCAAAGTACCGACACTTTGTTGATATGGAAGCCTTGGATTCAGAAGCATTAGCATGCCCTTCGAAGTTCAAGTGATCAAATGCAATGGACGCAAAAGTAGAAGCCACAGATTTTGCAGCAGGAGAAACATTCACAATATCATCCCGTCGACGAGAAGGTACCGACATGACCTTCCCCAGCTCTTGAAACAGATGGGTAATGTGAAAAGAAAGTGATCTCACCATGTCACAACAAGAAGTATAATATGACCTCTGCTGGTCATACTCCTTTTTATTAAGAGGGCCAACAGCATCAGAAGACCCAGAATGATGGAACTGATGACTGGATCCAATCCGAAGATTTGAATGACCATCAGAATTTGTTCTTTGTTGAGAACTAGTGGCGCGACCAAGGTCACGGTATAGGCTAATAAGGTCCAGAAACTGGGATTCAATGCTCCACCCAGAAGTCCTCCTTCTGAGCAATGGATCAAGGAACTGCCTAAAAGAGTTGAACCTTTGCTCTTCAGTTTCACTTGTATTTGTTTCTGACTGTTGTGACTCACTGGTAGAACCAGCATTATCATCCTCCACGTCCAATTTTGTATCTTCTAAGTGAGCAATCTGCCATAAAACTTCACGATGGACATGTCCTATATCTTCAAGAACATCCTTGCTACCATTTCCAAATTCCGTAAGCAATGCAGTTACCCAGCGGTTGTCCTTTGAGGCAGCAATAAACAAAAGGAACTCAACAAGAAACAGAGAAGAAAAAATTCCACCATCTGATGCCATCCTAGGTTCCAGCAAAAAGGATCCTGAAACCGCCCCAAAACCAGACAAAGCTTTCTTTAGGTGGTCCCCAAGGGAGGAGCAAAATGCACGGGCAAGGGCAGCAGAGTGATGTTGAGTAAAACCCTTGAAAACCATAGTACTGTGCAAAGCAATAGACATCCCATCGGATGATTGTACAATAGCAGGTTGGAGAAGAAGCTTAAGTAATGCATCAATTCCTGACTTCTCGACAAACAACCGACATGTTTCGGAATTCTCCATTGTTCGGTGGACCAGTATCATCAAATGAAAGAGGGATAATTGAATGAACTGCTCATTACCGATCCCATCTGCAGCTGAATCTACAGAATCAACCAGGCAGCAACTACCTTCATTTTCTCTCTCTTCAGAATCCATTTCCATTGCAGTACTCGCATTTGCCTTTCCTGCTGCCCCTGTATTGTGGCTGTCAGTGAAGGAAGCAATTTTATCAATTATCTCAAGGATGATATCAACACCAGTGCTTCGCAGCGAAGATACATGGCGCAAAAGCTCTTCCACTGCATTTGCCAAAGGAACAATAGCTTCATTCATTGCAGTAACATATTTCTTGCTCGTGAAGATGTCAACAAGAAAGCGTAATGCTAAACTTTCCTTCACAGCCTCCAAGCCTTTGGCATTAAGACAAATAGCACCAAGACCGTTAGGTACACATGTAAGAGCCTTTGCAGAGGGAAGAATTCCAGCTAAAACTGAGGATATAAATGCATCTGGCAGACCCATTTCATGCAAAGCAGAAAAGCAAGTTGGGTCTTTGTGGATAGTTTCACTCAAAACAGTCACTGCAGAGTAATAAATGTCACCACCAAATTTGTCCACATTCCCAAATATCAGAGAGAGAGTTGCAGGTAAAGAACTGTCATGGGAGTGTTGCACTCTGGAGGAATTCCCAGCGGCATATGTAGCAGACCCAAGTGCCTTCAACGAAGCTTTAATGAGCCTCTTTTGTGAGTACAGCTGGTTGTCACTGTATCTCGAGCTTTCTCCGATGACCACTGAGTTATCATTATTGCCGGCCAAACCAATAACTCTGTGTACCTCTATCTGTAGTCTCTGAGACAAAAGCTCAACTCCCCCCGACTCTTTAAACAGAGACACAGCTGAACTACTGTAATCCATGAGCTTTTGTAGAGTTTTGACAGCAAAACAGACTAGATGCAAATGCAAAGGGTCAGAATCCTCCAAAAGAGGCAAGAATGTTGGAACCATGCCTGACCCTCTAATATTACTCCCTGTAGCTGATGATGAAACCACATGGAGCAGATAGAACTGAAGAAGTGCTTCAACAAAAGCAAGAGAAGTTGGATCATTGGAATTTTTTAATGATCTAACAGCTCTCTGTAGCACATTCAGGAGTATCATACGATTTCCCCCTGCAAAACTGATACTAGATACACTCAAGATTCGTGCCCGCTCATGAGACGCTGAATATGCAGCTAACTGAGCACCCAAGGCAAGCATTGCCTGCGTTCTGATGGTCCCAGAGACCGATTCTTCGGACCGCACAATTCTGATTAATTCATTTGTAAACTCTGGCTCATTAGCAAAGAAGGAATTCAGTTCTGCACTGGCATCACTAGACTGAACGAGCACAACAAATGCAAGAAGGCAAATCCTGCTGTACAGCCTACATATTTTTGGAGAACGGAAGGCACGAGCATATCTGATTCTTGTCAGCAGTGAGAACCGCAGTTCAGAAGGTACCCTGTACTCTTCTATATATCGTTTCATTAGCTTTAAATCATCCTCCTTTTGCAAATGCAAATCTGGAATGTTTATAACCCCCAAACTCGAAGAATTATTTGCATTGCTAGAGCTCTCCTCTGTACTTTGGGCATTCCCATGCAATTCAAAATAGAGCGTGGAACCGATTCGGCACTGCAACTTGTCAGAATCATTTTCTACATCAGATGGGAACAAATTGAGCCCGTCGTCTTGGTTAGTCTCATTTGCCATAACACATGAATATAAACCCAATCCCTCTTCCTTGCTGCCCCAGCCCTGTGCCAGAGACAGGAGATAGCTGTTTACAGAACCACAACCGATCATCTTCCCACTGACATGCAGCTTGGAGGGATTTATTTTCACAAGTGCGGAAAGAGTTTCTAATGCATTTATAAGGACCTCGGGATCCGTTGATGCAAGTAGGAGCTTGAAATGCTGAAAAAGAAGTAAAATATTGATATTAAAATGACACATGGTAATAACACCTGCTGCTAAACCAGACCCAAAAAGTAAATGCAGAGATCAGACCCAAAAAATAAAGCACAATTTTTCATCCTCCAAGAAAACATACCTCTAAGCCATCAAATGAACTCTTGTTATTGCAGTTTTCTAAAATTGTTTGCATCACTCTCAAGATTTGTAGCACTGCATGCTTTGGAAACGGACTATCATCTTCTAAGATTTTATCCGACAACAGTAGATCATTTCTACAAGACAAGTATGTCTTGAAATATGTATCAAAATGCAGAAAAAGCGGCCTCCAATGGTGAAAATTACCCTGAAGTCAAAGCAACATGTTAGTGACAGAAAAAAATATTAAGAAGTTTCACCCAAGAAAAGCAGCATGCTACAACCTTACTGTACTCCCAACGGAAACCGGAAAGAGGTATTGCTATATCTTGTAACGGACATTGTATCACCTTATTGATAAAGGCTTTGATCTTAGGAGGCTGAAACAAACGAAATGCAGTCATAAGGTATCACATATCAAAAAAGTCAGAAGAAAATGTAGTCGAAGGAAACTAAGCTATGTATAACATTAGGTGATAAAGCTATCAGTAATATCCTCAAACAAAGGAGAGGAAATTTCACAACCCTAAAAAGGAAGATATATAACTCTGAACATGACTCCAATACCATACACAGATTATTAACATCAATGAATATTTATATAAAACAAAATTTTATCATGGCCACGCTGTCAATTTTCAATTTTAAAATAGACATCAGTGGAATCTTATCCTGGAAACAAAAATCCAATTCAGAGCTTAAGGAATTACCACCTAACAACAAAAGAAGCTAATAATAATAATGAAAACACAGAAGAGGAAGATCAGTAAATAAAATAAAGGAAAGCATCAAATTAGAAGAATATGAACAACCAAAAAAAGCTAAAAAGTAATTTTAACAACTAGAAAACTTATTTACATTAAATAAAGAAAGCATCGAACTTATAGAATCACTAGCAACTTTGGGTTTAGAAGAAATTTGTATTATCTCCATAAAAACAGAAATAGACTTCTTTAGAAATCAAACATATTCTTTTTATTAGCACCTAAGTTCATGCTGTGCACAATTTATTTGCATCAACTGCAACATATAACACCACTAGCATTCTTAAGTTCAAAGTCCAAAAATTCATAGAAGACACTTGGGTCTGATACTAGCTACTTGTGGTGCATCTTAAGCATGATATGTAACGTAAATGTACAGAACATAGTGGGGCATGGAACAACTGGGCAATTTAACTTGAGATCCTGTGTAGCACAAATAGTTTTGGTGGCATACTCCAACCAGATATGGATCAAATGCACTGTTTCTCACTCAACATATACCTGGTTCTTGACTGGTATATCCATATCTTGGGAAAAGAAATAACATGTATCCAAAATTCACTATAAAGTATAAAATACCAAACTGCAATGTAATCGCTCTAGTATAGTATTTAGATATAACAGTAAATCACATTAATTACAGAACGTGCTCTAACTACCATTTTTTTAATAAAGAGACATACGTACGTACATACATACATATATATATATAGGAAATTACAGAAAGGAAGGCAGGTGGACCACACAAAACCAACTGGAGCCAATCGTAAATAAAAAAGGCAGCCAAAGGGAAAAGAACAGTCTCCTCTCCCTAAACTCAAACTAGCATAAAGAAGCCTGCCAAACTCTCCAAATTTCAGAGAAGCAAGTGCATAAAGCAGCTTGCCAATGCTCTAACTATCATATAATTAAAATGCATTTCTAATTATTGAACTGCATAACCACAGGACACTTAACATTCAGTGCTGTATTTTCAAATATTGCTGTATTTTCAAATATTGCTGGACCAGAATACTCACTAGCATACTATGTCCATATCCCACACAATGTATCTATGTTTCTTAGACCGGATAAAGATGGTATAATATAACTAAAAATAAGAAAAACCTGATCAGAAAAATGAGAAGTAGAAAAATTACAAACATACTGCCGGTCCTTCGTCATCAAATATCAAAATGTAAAATAAAATAATTAAAAAAAAAAAACGATCGTGAAACTAAGAGTCCCACCACATCTTATTTTATAAGAATAAGACTATTACTACTAACAATTATAATAAGTAATCCACCGATTAGACCCAGTATAATGCAGGTAGTAGATTAGTGGATAACCTATACACGAAACTTTAAGCATCGAAAGTTCACTTGTACACCAGCAGCCAAACAACCATACATAACTTTAAGTAACTTTATCAAAAACCAAGTATATAACTAATTCCAAAATTACAAAAACACATCTTACAGGCCCAATACAACCTCTACACAATTTAACCTAAAGTCCGTTTGGCAAGGCCGTGCGAAAACCTAAGGGCCTATCTCTAATAACCCTGATGAATCTGATAAAACCCTAATGTTTAAAGAACTATAATAAATAAAAAAAATCAACACAAATACAAAAATTTGCACGATACACATAACAAGCTGAATGCCAAATTTTAAACTAAACTATATGAGAGAGAGGGAGAGAGAGAGAGAGATAAACTCACTGGCTCGGAGTCGAGTTTGATGGACGGACCGAGGGGACCGTCGGCTGAAAGAAGTTGCCGAATCCTCGACGGCAAGTTTGATCTTAGGGTTGTCATAATTTCACCTCAGCTTCTCTACTTCGAACTACTTCAAACCCCCAAAACCAAAAACAGAAAAGTAAAATATAAAAACCCACAAAAAGAAAACAAAAATCAAAAGCAAACAGGAACGAAATCGGCGATTAGGGTAAACCACAAATCCCTAAAACGAGAGAAACCATAAGTTTCGATTCTTGATTGAAAAAAGTAGATCAGGTATCTACATACAGCGATAGATACAGAGAGAAAGAGAGCGGAGATGAATACCAGAGAGACGGAGGCGACGTATGCCTACACATCCGAAACACGAAGGGCCGTACCGAGCAGAGAGAAGAGAAGGTCGAGAGATTAGAAGAGAGAGAGGCGAAACCCCAAACTGAAAGCGAAGGAGAAATGAGAGAGAGTGTAGAGAGATAGAGAGAGAGAGAGAGAGAGAGAGAGAGAGAGAGGAGTATATTTGTATTGTTGTATGTAGCGTCTGTGTGTGGGTCTCGCTCTCTTCTTAAATTTTCAAGCCCTTGGAAAACAAGAAAACGAAGTTTTTATATGTACGACTCTCAAATTTTTTACCTCTCATACTCTCTTCTATTTTTTATCGTTGTATCAAATTTTTACCTCTCATGTTCTCTTCTATTCTTTGACCTCTCACCAAAATTACCTTTTATAAACAAAAATTATGAGTATATAAGAAGCAAAAACGAGTGTATGAATAACATTACACTATGTGTTCATGTATGCGAGTGAGATAACACCAATAAAGTCTCTTGAACTACGTGCTTCTACAAATTTTAGGGTTTTTGTCCACTTTTTGGGTTAAGTTTAGGGTATTTGGTATTTACTGCTCGGTCTATAATCCGTTGTTTGTTTGTAACTGGTTGATTTTGGGATATAATCAAAACCTCAATAGCTAGGTGTTTCATAAATTACAAGTAAATTACAAGTGAGAATAGAATACTTATTGGGAAACCATTCAAATCCCCATCTTTCTTCTAAATTGTAACAAAATTATTTAATGTTGAAAATTATTTTAAACTTGGCATTTTGTTATTTAAATCTGAACAATTCAGCTACATTCTCAAACTTTAAGGAAATGTTGGTGGATAATTCTACCAGATCGAAAGTTATATCGTTCCAAGTGATATGAGATTATACATGCCCTCATCTGGAGTAAACAGACAAAATCGGAAATGTAAATCAACAGGAGCTAGTTTCCGCAGATCGAGTAATTTTTCGGTGTACCCGGTACACCAAAAAAATTTGGTGTACCCTCACTCATAATGGTGAGGGTACACCAAAAAAATTTGGTGCACCCTCACTTTTTGTACACCAAAAAAATTCTAATGAGTGAGGGTACACCAAAAGAATTTGGTGTACCCGGTACACCTAAAAATTTTCCCCGCAGATCAAGTGTCTTACGTGTATGTTGGGTTCTAACTAAAATCCGCAGTGAAATTAATTTAATTTCGTAAGTCATGAGTGACATTTAACAGCATTTTATGGCTACTTGGATTTGATAGAATTATTCGTATGATAATCATGATACTTTTTATAACATTGATTGTAGTTACAATGCAATTAGGTTCTTATATCATCCATGTCTTGATCAAGATTGATGTGGTATGGGTATGTGAAATCACATGTAGATATATATGGTCACCATGATGCATCTCATGTTGAAGCAGTTCTTACAAACAAAGTTTGATCGACAAGACCGAATATTTCTGAGATGGATCTTCAAGTGGTTTCGAAAAGGTGATAGATAATGCAGACTTATATACATGAACTCAAGCAACACACCATTGGCCTTGCTAGGTAGTGATAGCTTTGAAGTGAAGTTAAAGTTTATATCTATAAGCACAAGATATACGATGATTAGGTCTAAGAACTATTTGCATACTATAACTTGAAACTTTGTAACGTTTGACATGTGGTACATTCCATAAGTTTAAGCTTCTTAGGCAATCAGTGTTTAGTGAACTTGTCTACAGACAAGCACTTGTATATAAACCACATGTCTAACAAGCGTAGCACAAGGTCATGCTAACTTTAATGCAATAAACAGTGGCCTTTCCATATAGTCAATGTCCAATTGACTTTCTGAATGGCTAAGAACTTTGTTTAAAGACTGACTACGTAATACAAGTCTCCATGTCCTAACCTCGTTTAGGATATTATACCTTAATTCATGTACTCCTATGGACTCGATCATAGTATACTATTTCTATAATATAAAACCAAACTTATGAATTAATAAATCTTGGCATGTTATATAGATAATTAAAATGGAGTTTTAAGTAATATCCAATATTACGAAATTGTCTTTTAGGGCACAACTCCAACACTATTTACTTAAAAGTTAGAGGTCCCAGGTTCGTTCCTATGAATGACTAGTCCAATACTTATTTGTGCACGGCCCATTATATAACTTTATGTTCACATTCTCAATAGTCAATATTGTTGCATCAAAAATACAATTGTCTTTTGTACTAACGATAATAAATTAGATAACAGGAGGTTTGACTCCTAGTAATGACTAGTTCAATCAAAACTCTAAAAGATGTTAGGCGCTAGTCGAGTGGCGAGCTAGGCTTATATGGATTTAAGTAAATATATTAGTATATCACATAAAAAATGTCTATTTACACTTAATCAAAAAACTTTATTTGTATTGGGAATAAAATAAAGATAGAATGCAATAAAAGCCAATAAGCTCAGTAAGCAAATATACAATTCAAAAGCCAAAGTGACACATCCCGACCAAAATCAAGGCGTGTTGCTCATCACGTGAGGGTGACGTAGCCATGTGCGTAGTGCGGAAATGATAATGATATAAAGAAATGTGAATAACTAAGAACCAATCTAACTAATTTACACTAAGCAAATAAAAGTGCAATCCCGATAGTTAAGTATGGTTACACAATAATCGAGCATAGGTAGCCAAAGTGCAATCCAACAGGACAAGTACTAATTATACAATACTAGAGGTGGTCCTACATTAGTGATAATCTGTTAGAACCGCTGTTAATTCCTCGTAAGCCACCAATAAACACTCCTACCTAAAACCTGGAGGGGTGCAAAACAGAAAGTGTGAGTAGGAAAAAACAAAGCTTTTCAAGACCATTTCACTTATCAAAGGTAATAACCCCTCGCTGTAAAACTTGTATAATTTCTCAAAAAATAGAATACATACGTAAATCAAAACCATGCTCGGAATAGCAAAATTCATATATATGCCATGTCAAATATCTCAGCATAAATTATGTAAGTCGGGTGATATAAATCAATGCAAATGATATGTCAGCCGGAGTCACTTAATATGACTTGTACGACTGAATCTATAGCTCGTCCATCTAGTTGGAGTCACCAAATATGACATGTATGGCTCAACCAATAGCTCAACAAGTATGCCTGCACACGAGTCGGAACCACCTAAAGTGGTTTGTACAAAAGGACTGGGTGTAAATAAATACGCTCAAGTGCTACAATCAAGTGAAGACTATGCGAATGATCGCGGGTCACCTACAAGTCGGAACCACCTATAGTGGTCTGTACGACAAGACTATGCACCTAACTTGGATCCAAGGTGAAACGTATGGTGCGAAAGGTAAACATCACGTGAAGGACTGTGCCCTGACCACAGGCGTGAGCACTAACACCAGGGTGCAGGTTGATGAGCTATAATACATCTCAACATAATCATGCAACTCACATCCACAATCTATAAACTCACCTGGCACTTACCTGAATTTCTGCAGCATCAAACATAAATATGTGCAACTACTAAATGCATATTCTAAGTATAAAATATTTGGCATGGCATTTCAAAACATAAGTCCATTTAAATGAGTTTCTGGGGAAAAAACCAAGCATATATATGTTCTGAAAACCAAAATCTCACTCACTGATATGTGGCAGGGTCATAAGCTCCAAGCCTCGCCTGACTGCGCTCGTCCTCTGGAAACGTCTCACATATATGTGAAACAACTATTTTAACGTTATTTTAAGCACATAACCAAAACTAGGTAATAACTTATCATACGTTGCTCAATTGGGGTATTTGAATATACCATCGTGGCCTACTCAACCCCACGAACATCCTCATATTTTTAGAATAATTTTCTAAGTTTCCACGCGCCCTCACGCGTCGGCCAAGGCACGGCCACACGCGCCACCCATGCACAGACACGTGCCTGGCACACTGACGGATTCCCTAACGGTGTTAAGGAATATTCCGTTAAATAACAGAATATACAATTAATTTTACCTGACGCCGTTAGCATATTATGTCAAAATTGACGGAATATTCTTCTTCTTCTCCGATGGTTCGTTGGATTTCGGCGCTGGCCATTGCTGCATTCGCCAGTTTCTGCAAAACTTAAAACTTGAATATCTTCGCCATTTCTCAACCAAATTTCATGAAATTTGTACCAAAATAAAGCTCTAAATGAGTAGAACTAGTTCTTACCACTTTTACATCCTAAACCCACGAAAATGGCCAGAAAAAATCCTTGAAAAGCCGGCTATTCTTGCAATCCCACAACCAAGCTCATTTCAACGTCCAAACTTAACCAAAACTAGCCTAACATGCCAGAGAAGATGAATTCTTACCTTCTTAAGTCTTAAATCCAGCTAATATCTTCTCGATCACACAGAAGAAAATTTCACTCCTTGTCGGAGCTCGGGCATCTCGAGTTCTACTAGTCTTTTCCTCAAACCAAAGGCATGGCTCGACTCCATGACTTGCAAGGAGTTCAAAAACAACCTCTACTGGCTCGATTTGTGAGAGATGAAGCTGGTAGAGAGATTGGACGTACGGATTGTATGGACGAGAAAGACTCGAGAGAGGGAGAGAGAGAAGTCTATACGTGTGTGTGCACGTGTGTGTGTCCGGATTGGGTATCCATATAAAATCCTTAAGCCCTAATTGGGCCACTAATTGTAGGCGAAGATTCATCCAAAACAATCCCAAGTTTCAATTGGGTCCAAAGAAGTAGGAAATGAAAATAATTAGTCCATTTTCTTAGCCCAATAATACATTCACAACCCAACGCTCAAGGGTAAAATAGTCATTCCACGCTATCGAGGATAAAATATATTATATTTCGGGACGGGTTGTCACACAAAGCCAATAAGTTTGGTAAGTAAATTAACAAACTACAAATATAAGCAAAGTTTTCACAACTGAATTAATTTAACAAATTCTTTTGGTAGGTTAAGCATTATTCATTTGAATTTAATTAGTTAATTAAAAAAAACTTGAACTCTTAGCGTGCAGCCTAGATTGTCTAGTCCCTCCCCAAATTTAGTGACTATTTTTGCCCAAAATCGCCACAGAACCCACCGCCCAACACCTAGACCGATTTTTAGAATACCTTATTATCACTAGTAGTTCTCGTACCATTCGAAACTCATTGTAGTTTAGGAAACGTCAAATTTTATTCTTCAATTTATTAAACCCTAATATGAAACTTGATCAAAAGAAAATGTGGGCACTTAATTTGTGGAGAAACGCTCATGTTATTGACACACCGTGATCAAAAGAAAATATGGCCTGCATCTTAATGTTACGCGAGGAACTTGCCAAAAAACTAGACCTGGCATTCGTGTCGTGTTTCTCGTGTTCGTGTCGTTTTCGTGTCATACCCGATAACTTAACAGGTCGTGTCGTGTAATACCTGTTAAAGTAAACGGGTAATATGACCCGACCCGAAATCTGTTGGAAATGTGCCCTAAAACCAATCATATGATGATACTTTACGGACATTTCAAACTAATGTAGTTTAAATGTAAAGGGCAAAGATTATTGTTTGAGCCGTCTCATATAAATGTTATATGCTTAAACGATAAGTCCAAGGAATATGTGATTGGAAGAATGCGATCTAAAGAAGTTAGATTCATGAGACCATTCTTTCGTTGACACATCCTAAACGTTCCTGATCATAGGATTGTCAATTGGGCATTGACAGTCCGTTAAGATCAGTACGTGCTATGTCTTCTCTCAGGGAGAGTGACTAGTCTCGAGTCATTGGTGTGTGTGACATCAAGATAAGTACGTAGGTGCTCAATAGAGAATGAGTTCACTGAACACGATCAACGAAGAGTTCTCATATTCATGTCACATGAGAACTCATGGTTGGGATAATGCAAATTAGTCTTTTGACCTGAGGCATCACAGTTGTCTTGTGGTTAGGTCCTTAATCTTTGATTATGTCAAAGTCACTCCATCAGGAGGGTGTCCATGGCATCGTTGGGGTTAAGCCACTTAGCCATGGAGGCAAGTGAATGCGCAACAAGGGATCTCTAACCTTCAAACTGTTTGAGGGAGAATACTCTATGATATGATTAAGAATCTTTGGCCAAAGTATGAATGAGATTTAGGAATGTGTTCCAAATCACATTCAAGGTAATCATATAAGCACAAGACTCACATTGGATAGTAGACATGAATAAACTATCAAACCAAACAATGTGGTCAAGAGTATTGTATTAGAGAAAGACCGTATTGCATTTGTAATCCTAAAACTAAATAGGTTCTCCACCTCTTCTGATTAGCTTGGGTAACCATGACATGCTGCTAGACGTCAACCATGGTTTGTGGAAGCCCTAAAAGTGTATTATCACTAACGGGAGAATTGAAAGTAAGTTTCAATTCACAATCGATTTGAAAGAGTTTGAATCGCCCACTGCCTCGCTAAAAGGAACCTAATGGATCGTACACCGTGTAAGGTAGAGATTGAAGATTCAACGGAGATGAGTAAGAATAATTAAATGGTTTAATTATTTATGGCAAGGATTAATTAATATGATTATTAATCAAACGAATAAGTTCGTTGAAGACCTCGGGATAGTTTTGGACCTTAAGGCCCAATGGGCTTCGAACGTCAAGTCCATTGACTTAAGTTGTATGACAACTTAATGAATAATGATTCACAAAGGCCCAAATAGCCCAAAGAATACTCTAAGGCCGGCCATTTACAGAAAGAGTGGGTTTTGACTTATTTACAAGTTTGCCACTCAAATGAATTAAAGTATAAGTGTGACTTAATAGCCAAAATTCATTAAGGGTTGTTTATGGGAAATTGGAGAAACAAAAACTCTCATTTCTCTCTAGAAATGGCCGGCCACACTTGAGGAAAACATCTAGCAATCTTACTTCCTCAAGGTCACTCATTTCTTCTCCAATCTTACCTTGGTGTGGAGACTTAGAGGTTCTCAATTTTGGGAACTTGGAGAAACCTTTTCATCCATCCAAATCCATGGATCTAAGATGCAAGGAATGAAGGCCCTCTCTTTGGGTGATTAGCATTTGCTTATGCAAAGAGGAATCTACAAAGGTATTGATTTCTCAACTCACTTTGTTTTGAGTTGAGTCTTGGTTCACCTATCTACTAGGCTTTGAAGTTCATGGGTTAAGTTTTATTTTTGAGTGCATATAAACATGATTCCACCTTTTAATTGTTAATTGCATGTTGTTGATGTTGCTCAAAAGAAAATATGGCCTGCATCTTAATGTTACGCGAGGAACTTGCCAAAAAACTAGACCTGGCATTCGTGTCGTGTTTCTCGTGTTCGTGTCGTTTTCGTGTCATACCCGATAGCTTAACGGGTCGTGTCGTGTAATACCTGTTAAAGTAAACGGGTAATATGACCCGACCCGAAATCAACCCGTTAATATTATCAGGTAATATGACCCGACCCGTTACCCGTTACCCGTTAAGAAAATTATATTTTAAATCAATAAAAATGAAAAGAAAAAAATAATTTGACCCAAAAAAATGTAAATCATAATATTAAATTAGTATATACATACTAAATTTCGGAGTTGACCCCTTAATGAAAGTTGTAAAGCTTTTCATTACGAGTGATTACATTTTTCACACTTATTATTATTAATTTTTCACTCAAATAAATAACATTGTTCATGAGATTTGGAGGGTTTTAAAAATCTAAACGTATTTATACTCTCATCAAGTATAACGTAAGATTTTATGGTATCCACTAGTGTAAATATTTTAAATTGAAGATCGAATTCATTCATTGTATTCATATAGGGTCAATGAGTGTAGCTGTAAAAAATCATCAAAATCGGAGTTACAATGACCGTTAAATCGTAATTTTTCGTTTATAACCGTCGAAAAGTTTTGTCTCATTACTTGATCTTTGAATGTTTGTTTTTTTGCAATTTTTGGCGTATGCGATCTCGAAGCATATATAAACAAGTTTAACGGTTGGACCGTTGAAATTAGTTTCGTAGGATGCGTATTCCATCAAAACAATAGATTCACTAACACTAAAGAGTTTATTTATACTTTCATCGAGTATAACATAAGATTTTGTGGTATCCACTAATGTAAATATTTTAAATTGAAGATCGAATTCATTCATTGTATTCATTTAGGGTCAAGGAGTGTAGCTGTAAAAAATCATCAAAATCGGAGTTACAATAACTGTTAAATCATGATTTTTCGTTTATAACCATCAAAAAGTTTTGTCTCATTACTTGATCTCTGAATGTTTGTTTTTTGCAATTTTTGGCATATGCGATTTTGAAGCATATATAAACAAATTTGACGGTTGGATCGTTGAAATTAGTTTCGTAGGATGTGTATCACATCAAAACGATAAATTGACTAACACTTAAGAGTTTATTTATACTTTCATCAAGTATAACATAAGATTTTGTGGTATCCACTAGTGTAAATATTTTAAATTGAAGATCGAATTCATTCATTGTATTTGTTTAGGGTCAATGAGTGTATCTGTAAAAAAAATCAAAATCGGAGTTAAAATAACCATTAAATCGTGATTTTTCATGTATAACAGTCGAAAAGTTTTGTCTTATTACTTTATCTCTGAATTTTTTTTTTTGCAATTTTTGGCGTATGCGATCTTGAAGCATATATAAACAAGTTTGATGGTTGGATCGTTGAAATTAGTTTTGTAGGATGCGTATCCCATCAAAACGATAGATTCACTAACACTTAAGAGTTTATTTATACTTTCATCAAGTATAACATAAGATTTTGTGGTATCCACTAGTGTAAATATTTTAAATTGAAGATCGAATTCATTTAGGGTCAAGGAGTGTAGCTATAAAAAATCATCAAAATCGAAGCTATAATAACCGTTAAATTGTGATTTTTCATTTATAACCGTCGAAAAGTTTTGTTTCATTATTTGATCTTTGAATGTTTGTTTTTTGCAATTTTTGGCGTATGCGATCTCGAAGCATATATAAACAAGTTTGACGGTTGGATCGTTGAAATTAGTTTCGTAGAATGCGTATCACATCAAAACGATAGATTCACTAACACTTAAGAGTTTATTTATACTTTCATCCAGTATAACATAAGATTTTGTGGTATCTACTAGTGTAAATATTTTAAATAGAAGATTTAATTCATTCATTGTATTTGTTTAGGATCAAGGAGTGTAGCTGTAAAAAATCATCAAAATCGGAGTTAAAATAACCGTTAATTCGTGATTTTTCGTTTATAACCGTCAAAAAATTTTGTCTTATTACTTGATCTCTGAATGTTTGTTTTTTGCAATTTTTGGCGTATGCGATCTTGAAGCATATATAAACAAGTTTGACGGTTGGATCGTTGAAATTAGTTTCTAAGATGCGTATCCCATCAAAACGATAGATTCACTAACACTTAAGAGTTTATTTATACTTTCATCAAGTATAACATAAGATTTTGTGGTATCCACTAGTGTAAATATTTTAAATTGAAGATCAAATTTATTCATTGTATTTATATAAGATCAAGGAGTGTAACTGTAAAAAATCATCAAAATCAAAGTTAAAATAACCGTTAAATCGTGATTTTTCATTTATAACCGTCGAAAAATTTTGTCTCGTTACTTGATCTCTAAATGTTTGTTTTTTGCAATTTTTGGTGTATGCGATCTCGAAACATGTATAAACAAGTTTGACGGTTGGATCATTGAAATTAGTTTCATAGGATGCGTATCCTATCAAAACGATACATTAACTAATACTTAAGAGCTTATTTATACTTTCATTAAGTATAACATAAGATTTGTGGTATCCACTAGTGTAAATATTTTAAATTGAAGATCGAATTCATTCATTGTATTCATATAAGGTCAAGGAGTGTAGCTGTACAAAATCATCAAAATCAGAGTTAAAATAACCGTTAAATCGTGATTTTTCGTTTATAACCGTTGAAAAGTTTTGGCTCATTACTTCATCTCTGAATGTTTGTTTTTTGCAATTTTTGGAGTATGTGATCTCGAAGCATATATAAACAAGTTTGACGGTTGGATTGTTGAAATTAGTTTTGTAGGATACGTATCCCGTCAAAACGATAAATTCACTAACACTTAAGAGTTTATTCATACTTTCATCATTTTGATGGGATATGCATTGATGTTATACTTAATGAAAGTATAAACAAACTTTAAGCGTTAGTGAATCTTATCGTTTTGATGACTTGGAATAAATATATTAATTATTTATATATTTTAAGTGTTAATTAGACTATGTTTCAATTAGTATGTGATGATATTTAATAATAAAATTACATTTATGTTTTTTATTACGTATTTTATTTTTATTCAAGTTAAAATGTTATAAGAGATAAAAAAAAGAAAGAAAAAAAAAAGCTGGTTATTTTTTTTCTTTGGGTTAAACATTAGGCGGGAAATGGATGGATATAGGTTGCAAAATTTCCCAAACATTAGGTGGGAAATGGATGAAACTCTTGAAATATTAGGCGAGAAATTAATTATTATAATTATTTTTATGTTTTTGGTATTTTTAAATTACTTGATATTTTTATTTTTAATGTGTTTTATGATTTTTAATCTCAATCCTTGCCTATAATATACTATAAAAATAAATAAATAAATAAAACTTAAAATTTAAAATTTATATAGAATAATAATAGAATAATAATTAATAAACAATATATACGTATTCATTATATCTATTGCATTTTATAGTAAGTTTTTTTTAGTAGTTTAAAAAATTAAAATCATCAAAATAGCATTTTTCTTATCGTGTCGAAACAGATTACCAGCGTGTCACTTTCGTGTAAACCTGTTAAGGACCCGTTATTAACGGGTTATTATCGTGTGTCCCGATAATGACCCGATTAATTATCGTGTTGACCCGAAACCCGTTATTTTCGTGTCGTTTACGTGTCGTGTTAACGGATCGTGTAATAAATTGCCAGGTCTACAAAAAAACCCTTGGCAGGACATTTCCCATGGTTCCATGGTTTCAACTTGTCGAAACCCTTATAGGAAATCTAACGCTCGAAAAGTGTTATTGTCTTGGTTTGTTGCTTGTGGCAGGGTGGACACATTTGACATGGTTCAATGAGGGTGTCCTTACTACTTGTCGCCACAACGGTGGGTCGCATGTGAATCAAATCATTCAGTTGATCACACGTTCCTTCATTGCTCGGTAACTTTGGGTATTTGGTTGAAATTGATTACGGAGATGAGCATTACCACGGTAGTTTCAAGGGACTGTTTCAGGAATATCTTATAAAAAGCATAGAAACATGAATGTTATCTTTCGGGTTTGATATTCCAAGCTGGTAAGTCTGTTTGACAATGGCTACAGGTATGGTGAAATTTTTTATAACCTCTTTGAGCCCAAAAAAGTGGATAATCGTGGCTTGTCACTTAGAAAAAAAAAAAAAGAATATTATGTAATTAATAATGTCAGATGATTTCCGAAAGCATGGTGGACAACCCAAGTTATATACATTGTTGGCGAAATAGAATGAAACCGAATCGACTGACTAAGGAGAGTTTAATTTTGGGCAAAATATATAGAAACATGAATATTATGCTAATTATTGATGTCCAATGTTTTCCAGGAACATCATGTGCAACCCGAGTTACATGGCCACTGTTGATGAAATTGAACAAGTGATTGACATACCCTGACCCTGATAGCCATTAGAGGTTGCCAATGATATAGGACCAGTTTGAGGTTGATGTGCTTTAAAAAAAAAAACTGTTAATGTTGTGTTCTAAAAATAATCAGCTATACAATAAAGCAGTTGAGTGTTCGGTAAACTATGTTTTAAAAAGTTTTGTGACTATGAAAAACAATGTAAAAGCGTTTGGTAAAATTTAATTTTTAAGTGATATAACTGTATATAATGACAAAAATGAACATGGTAGGGGGAGGTGGCAACGACAACAGTTGTGGCAATGACATGTGGTGGTGGTGGTGGCAAGGTTACGATTGTTGTGGTGGTGGAAATAATGGCGGTGGTGGTGCAAGGTAGTATTTGTAGTGGTAAGTGGTGGCGATCACCTTGTTGCGCAATGGATAAAATGCGTGTAGCATTTTAAACAATGTTGTTTTTAAAGACTAATGGTAGTGATAAGAATTGAAAATATTCAATAAAGGCTTAGCTCTGCTTTTTATTAAAGCAACTTTTAAAATCAACAAACTGCTTTTAAAAGCTGTTGTTTGGAGCCCATAACTTTTAAGATAAGCATGATATTTAACTTTTGGCAAACACTTTTTATTGCTTTAGTTTAAAGTGAAGCAGTTTTTGGGAAAAAAAATATTACCAAATGGGGTCTTATTCTTCCTTGTGGCCTTATGCCTGTATTTATGTTGATCAGATGGGATTTAAATTGCCCTACAAGTATGGTCATAAAGATATTTAATCTCCCAAATGCTGTTGGATTCAATTTCTAAATTTACACAATTACATTCTTAAACAATAATAGCTACAACAAATATATTTCTATTTGTTTTAGATAAATATTTACTATTATTAGGGGGAGGGGAGAGTTCGAAACTATTATAATAGTTTAGGGGAGAAAAAGTTTCGAACACGGGATGCATGGTTATAAACCCAACACCCTATCGACTAAAACATTGAACCACATGCAATATTTTCTATTTTCTCTAGGATGAATAGCATAAATGTCTATGTCATAAGCATGAAAGGGAGATAGTTTTCAGTGTGTCAAAAATACGGTCTAGCACACCAACTATCATAATACAATTAATTGAATTTTTTTTTTAAATTTCTAACTAATTGTATTATTTCTAACAAATTGTATTATTACACTTAATGCATTGTGCTGAATTTTTGGCATATTAAAAAGTTTCCCTACAAAGGAGACGCTCATAAGAGCGTTGGAATATTCGTGATGCCAAATCCTTTGTGCTCTTTTGTATTTATGTATTTTTTGGGGTAAAATTGGCATCCACTGTGTGTACTCTTTAAATTGCTTTTTCTTCCAATCTTTTTCTCCTTTTATAGTATTTTTATTTATTGAACAAAAAGGCTTTTATTTGTATTATTATTGTATCCTTGAGCTACTCAAAAGCGTGTGTTTTTTCTTTCCATGCTTTCCGTTTCGTTTGGGCCATAAACTGCCGTGCATTGAGGATCTCTCTCTCTCTCTCTCTCTCTCTCTCTCTCTCTCTACACACACGTCTCAGTCTTTGGAAGAATTTGTCAATGATAAGAAAGAAATGCCATTGACATTCTAGAAAAACGTTAACTTCTTAATAATTTAGATTTAACCTAGTTGTTAGAGAAATGTTCTTCTCTAGACATTCAAATTCAAAACCCTGCGGTGAACATTATTATTATTTTTTTAAACAAACGATGTTAAAGAACAAAAACTCTTTCTTTATTAAGAAAACAAATATTAGTTGTTTACACAAAAGTGCATAATAACATTTTTGAAATGTCATTAATCTGGTAAATCGATAATTTAGTTTAGAATCAAATTGAAAGTCTGTGCATGGTAATTTAATTTGATATAATCATTTGACATCAATCTTGCCATTTACGAAGTAAAATTTAAGATCTTTTACTTACATGTGAAAAAAATTACCTTCGAATTATAATATTAAGCAACAGACATGATCCTGAACTTGGTAATGACCAAATCAATGTTCACCCACCCATTAGTTTAAAAAATGAAGCCACACTTGATGACTTATTCCCTTTCAAGTTGGTGGATGAAGCCAAATAAACTTTGGACTCTCTCTATTGCATCACCAAAGATTTCCTACAAACCCCACCACTGATTGTGGAAAGCAAATTGTTCTGTAGACGAGAAAATAAGCTGTAAAATACTACTACAAAAATAACAACAAAGTCTTATTGCATTAAGCGACGTCTACTGTATGAATCCAAGTCTTCTGTTAGCTCAGAAAATCAGCTGTAAAATAAAAAATAAAATTAAGTGGTAGTGCAAACCGTTCTCCAACTTGAAGTATAAAGCTCCTCTCTATCCGCAGAGCTTCATCTTTGTTTCCCTGCTCCAATTGTTCATCTGTACTCCTTTGAATAGTGGGGTGATCATCATACGTACCTCAACTCCTCGTGTGGTCGATTCTCATCTCATGACACATGACTCGGTCCTGCCTCATACTCCACATCACTACGGAAATAAGCATATGGGATAGGCTCGAACTCAGTCACATTTTCGTTGATCAATTCGGGATCCCATACGAGATGTACCCCCGTTTTCTTCACCCTGAAACCAGATCCCATCACAATATAAACTTCAATGGAGTCTCCCCCTTCCAAACTGAGCTCCTTGTTTGGTAAATGTCTTTGCCAAATGACTTCATTTGAAGTTATTGTGTAGGGATCCATTGGCCGGACAACGAAGCTCGTGATCTTGGTATGATTCGTAATAAATATAGCAAAATGATTAAGAGGTGGGTCCTTGTGTAATGATGAAGAATAAACGGTGCACACCGTCAATGATTTTAAGTTAGAACCAGTGGTTTGAGGCACTTGGAAACAGACTCGATCACCCTCATTGTCGACATTTGTGAACCACTTGGCAATGTCATTTCCAGGGGGGAAAATGACACCATCTCCACTCGTTGTCTTGCGCTTATGATTATTTGGAAGGATATGAAAGGATTGCCTCACGTTCCTGGAAGAAATAAAGCCATCTAATAGAGTAGGATATTCTCTTGTCAATACCAAAGGCCAGACGGAAGGGTTGGGTTCTATAAGTTTCAGGCCACATAGAGATAAACGTGTCAGGTTTTTCAATCGTGCTATGGAAGAATATGGTAATTCTTCTATGGCCGTGTTATCTATAAGAAGAGTTGTCAATGATACCATCTCTCCTATATCCGCTTCCAAGTTTTGAAATCTTAAACAGCCAGAAAGCACAAGAGTTTCAATGTGTTTCAACTTATAGAAACCCTTCGGAAGATTCTTGAGTTTTATGCAGTCTTTGAGATTCACCAAAGCAAGTCTTTCAAGACATCCTATCGAGTGGTGAATCTCGAGCAAGCTCTTACAGCCCTTGAGTATCAAATACTCGAGATTTGGGAGTTTTGAGAAGTTTGGCGTTTGTGTTAGGAAGTATGAATGGCTGAGATTCAGAATCTTCAACTTCTCGAGCAACTGCAAGACAAGCCCAAAAGAAAACAAAAATCAAAATAGATAACTTGCTCGTCATTTGTCAGTAAGTTTCTATTTTTTTCATCTATTAAAAGTTCAATCTAAGCCACCTGAAATCAAAAAGAAAAGAGGAAGAGTGTCAAGGTGTAAAATTCGAAGGAACAATCAATGGCTTGGTTAAGGTTATGATAGTATACCATAGAATGCTTCCAAAACTGTGTGAGGTTGCTATACCGTAGGTCGATAGAAACTAGGCTTCTTAATTGATTTAATGCTTCTTTTGGTATGAACTTTAGAGGGAATCCTTGCCAGCAGAGCCACCTTAACTTCGCAGAAAGATGTTTGTAGTCTCCAGTGAGATGTACACAATTAAGTTGGAGCAATCTTAGCCTCTTCATCTTTCTAAACGCTTTCATACTGAAACTAGCTTTGTCTGGTTTTAGCAAATTTAGAGCGAGTCCTTCAATATCTTCCGTTCCCTATGAACAAAAGTGAATAATGAACAGGTTAGTGCATGTAAAAAAAATTTGATTTATATCCACACATATGCAGTTGTTATTCTATTGTATTACATGGAATTAACATTGAATTATATTTGATTAGGAAGCTAAGTACTTACAGATTTGTCTGTCAGTACCCCTATTGCATCTTCTTGGCGCCACAATCTACTACAATTGCCAGGGTGGTTTGGAAATTTTGCACGCACGATTTCTCTGCCCATGTCTCGAAGTAGATCATGCATCACGAGCTTGTTTTTCTCATCGACAGTTACAAGGCATCGTTGAAGGAGGACACTAATTCCGATTTCTGCAAAAAACCCACAACCGTCCAAGATCCTTGTGACAGAGTTCTTGTCCATTCCTATGAAGAAACAAGATATATCAAGGAATATTTCCCTCTCATCCTCATCACTTAGCGCATCAAAGCTAATTTTAAGCTTTTCTTGAATTTCGAACCGAGGAATTTTTTCCAACTTCTTCAATGTGCTTGTCCAATCTCTTAAGCTTCTTTTAAACAGAAAAGAACCTAAAACTTCAAGAGCAAGCGGTAAACCTCCACAATAACCAAGAACACTTCTTGTCAGTTCACTGTATTCTTCATTAGGACAGGGATTTCGAAAGGCATGCCAACTAAAGAGCTCAAGAGCTTCTTCTTCCTTCATTTTTTGAGCCAGATATATTATGTTAACTTCAACTTGCTCCAGTAGGTGTCGATCTCTTGTTGTAATAAAAATTTTACTTCCTCGACCAAAGGAGTCCCGGGCTATAGCTAAAGCATTTAGTTGGTCCACATCATCTACATCGTCAATTATGACCAGTACCGCTCTGCTTCTAAGTTTTTCTTTTATCAAATCAATACCTCTATGAACATCACCAACCTCCATCTTGGTTGGTTTGAAGATATCAGAAAGAAGCTTTTCTTGCAAATTCGTCATGCCATTCAATTCCTTTGCAGTTTCCCTAACATTTCCAAGGAAACTTTTGTACACAAAGCTATGGTAGAACTTGTTATAGATGGCTTTTGCAACTGATGTTTTCCCCATTCCACCCATACCCCAAATTCCAACCATTTGAACATCGTATGATCCCCTGTCTAAGCTGTTAATCTCGTTCACCCGAGAATCTATTCCAACTTGGTAGACAGCTACATTTAAGTATGTGGTATCGAGTTGCTTAGTGATCTCGCCAATAATTCTTCTGATAAACAGCGCCTCGTGCCTGTCAATTAGATTTAGAAGCACAACTAAGACTCGCTATGTAGTACACATTCTGGCTATAGATCGCTTAGAGAAAAACAAAAAATAGTGGTATTTGCTAGCAACAACATAATGGAGGCAGTCAATCAATATAGATTGATCCGAAATCTGTTTCAAATCCAATATAGCACGTATGGGTACATAAGAAATGTATTGAATCGATTCTTTTTAATGGATAGATCTGATCACAACTTCGAAAATGGAATTCAAAGGAATCAAATAGGAAATGATAATCTGAATCATAGAACTATCTTATCCAACATTTATCAAATTTGAAAGAGTCAAAAGAAATGGTTCGGCTCTCTTAAGAGATCCTTGAATCGGGAGGTGAATGATTTTATGAATCAAAATGATGGATCTTGAACTAGGGAATCAAATTTTATTTAAGGTTTTATTATATAGCAGTAAAAGAAGATTGATAAGTTAAAGAATTATTACCCATCTGCAGTGTTTTTGAGATCCCAACCGGACAAATTTGAAGCTTCCGTAAGAGCAGCTCTCCACCTCGCTACCTTATCGGTATCTTCATGGAAGCATTCTTCATGTTTCTGAAATGCTTGTGCAAAACTAGCACTGGTCTGTTTCCTGACATGTGAAGGATCTACATCGTAGAATACTGGCAATACTATTTGTCCAAGTCTTCTCCTACACTCCATGATCTCCACAAGCTCCTGAAGACACCAGCTTGAATCTGCATACCTCTTTGAGAAGACGACGACGGAAATCCTAGACCCTCGGATTGCCTGCACCAGTTCTGCTGTTATTTCTTCCCCTCTTCTTAGCTGGTTGTCAATAAACACGTTGACTCCAGCCTCTTTCAGTGTCATGCAGAGGTGGCCTGTGAAGCCGTTCCGTGTGTCTTCGCCTCTGAAGCTCAAGAACACGTCGTGCATCCAACGTTTCGATGAGGAGGATGCTTCATGCTGTGTCCTGGTACTCATTGTTATGGGAGAGAGCTGCAAAATCTCAATTGGCAGGCTACTGAAGGAAGGGGGTCAACTCATAGAAAAGCCAACCAATTGGAAAACCAAACCGCACTCAAGATGTATAATTCTGCTGTTTAATAGTTAATACAATTCAAACAAAAAACTTAGTTGTTCAATAATTAATTAATATTAATATTAATATTAATATTTTTATTTTTTATGTTTCACCACTGGAATATAATGTATGTATGATTGATTAAAGTAAGAACAATGACTTGCGGTTGAAAGAAGAGTTGGAGCTCCCGCTAAAAACCTAATTAAAATCGACAAGTGTTAGAACAAGCAGGGTGATGTTGGTTCTAAGTTTTAATTCTTTAATTTTTTTTGGGCAGATGTGCAATGGTGATTGGGCACTTGTTCAATACATCAGGAGCTCCTGCTCTTCTTTCAACAGCCAATCATTCTTCTTAATGTCCAAAGCAGCATAGGAAATTTTGGTACATTATACTAACATTAAGAGTGGAAGACTTGGCGCAAAACCTAGCGTTGTGACGTTCCAGAATTCATACGGCCTACCCCATTTAGTATAATAAGACTTTGTTTTTGTTGTTGTATAATAAGATTAAGAGCACATCAATCCTAATCGTGGGTTGATATTTTGGGATTAGTATTTGTTTTGTTACAATTTATAACTGATATATTCAAGTGGAGCGGGATAAAAACATAATCTCAAATGCAGAGGTAAATGCTCTTAATCATTTGTGTCTTGAAAAAATTGCAGCATATAAGATTAAAGAAGGCTTCCTATGCTACTACTTAAAGAGATGATGCTTTATCAACCCTTGTGTAAAATGGGAGGTGAATTTCGCTCTCAATTCTCCATTTGCACTCTTTTTTTTTGGTTTTCCAAATCTACCATTGAAATGTTTTATTTTCTTTTAGGGAGGTCATTATTCGCGCTCCATCTTTTTCCAATTGTTTCGTAAAGAAACCAGAGCAGGCTACCAAAAAACAAAAGATCTTTCTAAAGAACTTTTATTCGGAAATATCATATGTCTATGGTTCAGGCCTCTTACTCGAACAAGTAAGCAAGTAAACTACGTTTTGGAAGGAGGAAATATGATGAGAGGACCAATCCACCAAACCACCTGAAATATTAGCAAACAAGGCCTTGCACTATTATTCTTGTTATGTTCCAATCTACCATAAACAATTGTTTATTAAATATTATTTTTTCTATTCTTATTGTAAATTTAATAGAATGTAGATGGAAATTGAAAGACCGATTTTATTATGTAAATTCAGCTACTTTGATTGGTTTGTGAGGGGTTTTTTCTAGCATGATCTAAGATTATTCATTTACTTCAAATATTTGACTTTCCTTTTGTCAATCCACGCATATAAATACATTTAAAACGTGTAAGTCGCGCATATCATACTGTGATTCAAAAAATATCTTCTATACGTACGAGCGCGTGCATGAAAGCTAGTGTAGATAATTATGTCAAATGCTTTCCAAAAACATCGTGGACAACCCAAGTCATGCAGACACTGTTGACAAAACAGAACAAGTGCAGGAAGAGTCTAAATTCGGGCAAAATATATAGAATCATGAATGTTATGCTAATTAATGATGTCCAACATTTTACGGGAACATCATGGGCAACCTGAGTTATATGGCCACTGTTGATGAAATTGAATCAGTGATGACATACCCGACCCTAGTGGCGAAGTCAGGATTTACCGAGGGATGGGGGCGAAATTCAAATGAGTACAAAGTTCAATCGAAGCGGTTGCTTTCACATTGGAGAGGGGCAAAATTCCTCGTAACTTGTTCTTCAAGCTCAACCAAATTGATGTACACAACTAGAGTTTTAGCCTAATTTTTCTAAGTTATTATTGAATTTATTTGAACTTGGTCAAAGTAGATAGGATTTCCAAACTAAAATTGAGTATAATGAGTTATTGAGATCACCTCTCTTCTATTTTTAATGAGTGAATAAAGGCTCCAGTTTTCCAATATATTTTTCACCTTCCTTTCTTTGATTGAGAAAAATAAAAGATTAGAAAGCCATAAAGGGACAATTTAGTCAAAAACCCAGAAAAATCAAATGGTCCACAATATCCCCAGGTGGCTGGCTCTCTGCAACTCTTACTATTTCTTCACAAACCCATCAAATCAATTTAACTCAACTTTGTGCTTCTCCATCGAAGTTCTTGTTGTCACTCTGCTGTGCTGAACAAAACCCAGTTCGTCAAATCTTTGATCTTCCTCCACCAATTGATCAAGACACCATTTTTCCACAATCCACACCCATAAATTGAGCTAATTAGAACAACCCACTTCCTAGTTCTTCTCTTTTTTTTCTTTTTCTGCTACCAATATACTGCAATCATTCTGCTGAACAGAACCCAATTTGTTAAATATTTGATCTCACCCCACCAATTGATCAAGCCACCATTTTTTCCACAACCCACTGCACAATTCTTCAACCTTTTTTATTTTTTTTTTACCTGAACTAATTTTCTTGACAATGAAGCTTCAATGGAATCCAATACCAATACTTTTACACCTTTTTCTCCTTCAACTTACCCTTTCCACAACTTTCTCCCTAAGCCCCATGAACTGTACGGACACAACTTGCCTATGCACCTCCTTTTTGGCCTTTAAGCCGGAACCCAATGAGACTCTGCTGGTGATTCAAGGCTTACTTCCAAAAATCAACCACAGTGTTTCAGGAGTCCAAGAGCGGAAGGGCTAAACTAGCGCTCCAGGCTTGTTTGTTCAGCGAGGAGTGGCGGCCCTCATGTGGCTTCGCCACTGCCCGACCCGATAGCCATAGAGGTTGTAAATGATATAGGACCAGTTGGGGTTGATGTGCTTTTTCTAAATTAAAAAAAAAAAAAACTGTTATTGATATGCTATAAGAATAATTAGCTATAAAATAAAGCAGTTGAGCATTTGGTAAACTATATTTTTAAAAGTGTTGTGACTAAGCAAAACAATGTAAAAGCGTTGGGTAAAATTTAATTTTGAAGTGATATAACTGTATATGATGAAAAAAATGGACATGGTAGGGGAGTTGGCAACGACAGCAGTGGTGATGATTGTGGTGGTGGCGGCGGTAGGGTGACGATTGTGGTGGTGGAGGGAATAATGACAGTGATGGTGCAAGGTTAGTGTTTGTAGTGGTATGTGGCAATGATCACTTTGTTGTCCAATGGATAAAATGTGTGTAGCATGATAAATAATGTTATTTTAAAAAAATTGATGATAGTTTTATACAAATTGAAAATATTCAATAAAGGTTCAACTCCTTTTTTTTATTAAAGTAGCTTTTAAAAGCAGTTTGGAGCCCATAACTTTTAAGATAAGCATGATATTTAACTCTTGCCAAACACTTTTTATTGCTTCAGTTTAAAGTGAAGAAGTTTTTGGTGAAAAAATAACACCAAATGAGGCCTTATTCTTCCTTGTGGCCTTATGCCTTTATTTATGCTAATCAGATGAGATTTACTTGCCCTATAAGTAAAGTCATAAAGAGATTTAATCTCTCATATGTTATTGGATTCAATTTCAAAATTTACACAATTACATTCTTAAACAATAATAACTACAGCAAATATTTCCATTTGTTTTAGATAAATATTTACTATTATTAGGGGGAGGGAAAAGTTTGAAACTATTACAATAGTTTAGAGGAGAAAGAGTTTTGAACGTGGGATGCATGTATATAAACTCAACATCCTATCGACTAAAACATTGGACCACATTTAATATTTTCTATTTTCTCTAGGAAGATTAGCATAAATGTCTATGTCATAGGCAGGAAGGGGAGATAGTTTTCAATGTGTAAAAAATAAGGTCCGGCACACCAACTATTGTAATACAATTAATTGAAATTTTTTTGTCAATCTTCTAACCAATTGTATTGTTTCTAACAAATTGTATTATTACACTTAATGTATTGAACCGTATTTTTGGTACACTAAAATTTTTTCCTATAAAGGGGACGCTCATAAGTGCATTGGAATATTCGTGATGCAAAATCCATTGTGCTTTTTGTATTTTGTTTTGGGGTAAAATTGACATCCATTATGTGCATTCTTTAAATTGCTGTTCCTTCTATTTTTTTTTTTTTCTCTTTTTGTAGCATTTTTATGGGACCTTTATAAATAAAGATAAAAACTTTTGTTATATGTCAAAAAACTCCATTAGTTTTTAAACATGTCAATGAGAAACAAAAACATAAAAACAACTAAAGCCCAGCCCATAAACATGAAAACAATGTTTTAAAATACTGGTCACATCCCTAAGGCTTTAGGGCTGTTAATAGAACTCAACCCTCACAGCTCCAACAAAGTTAATATGTGTCATAAGCTCAATCCATCCTCAACTATTTATGCAAAATCAGTTGTGAAACTATATGCAGAATCAGTTTGTATCATTTATTACTAGAATTAGTTCAACCCGTCCACGACTATTTTTGCATAGTCAGTTCAATCCGTCCTCAACCATTTTTTGCATAATCAGTTCAATCAGTCTTCGATCATTTTTACCTAATCAATTCAATCTATCTTCGACCATTTTTGCAGAATCAGTTTAATTAGTTCTCGTCCTTGACTATTTTTGCAGAATCATTTAACCCGTCATCGGCCATTTTTGCAAAATCAGCTCAACCTGTCTTTGAACATTTTTACAGAATCCGTTCAACCTGTCCTCAACTATTTTTGCAGAATCAGTTCAACCGGTCTTTGAGCTTTTTTTTTTTGCAGAATCAGTTTAGCCTGTCCTCGACCATTTTTTTTTTGTAGAATTAATTCAACCCATCCTCAACCATTTTTGGAGAATTAGTTCAACCTATCTTCGACCATTTTCACAGAGTCATTCAACCCACCCTCAACCATTTTTTCAAAATCAATTCAATCAGTCGTTGACCATTTTGAATCATTCAACCCATCCTCATCTATTTTTGCAAAATTAGTTCAATCAGCTCTCGACCATTTTTGTAGAATCAATTTCAAATAACTTGACCCTAGTAAAATCTAAGGAAAACTAATGAAAATGTCTTGAAAACTTTGAGTTTTAACGATAATGACAAAATAAAGGGTAAAGTAAGTAGTCTCAGGATTGACTTTTTAGTGTAAAAATGTGGTTTTTCGTTAAAGTGAACAGTACTGTAATCTTTTCATTAAAGTTCCTAAAATCTATTTATGTGGTCTCTTCCACATTTTTTTACTAGTTAAAGAAAAAAAAGTCTCATATACTCATTTTGGTAACTCTTTCTATCCTTTTGTTTTGGTACACACATGCAGGGTATCATTTATGGAAGAGGATCCTCTCCTGAGCTCAGGATGGGGATCCTTTTGACCAGCCCATCCAGACTGTAAAAATTTAATCTAACGGTTGTAATTATTATAATTTTAGAAGACTAACGGTCTGGATGAACTGATCAGGAGGATCCTCATCCTGAGCTCTGGAGAGGATCCTCTTCCATTAACTATCAAGAAACAAAGCTGGAGAGATTTCAAAAGCCAAAAGAACTTCCAAAAAAAAAACCAAAGATGAGAGAGAGATGGGTGGAAGAGGTGACAATTTTATTTGATAATCAATACCCTTTTATAGACAATTTAATTAGGGGTGTGTTATCCACACACATTTTTTTACTTCTCACACACTCCTTATTAATTTCTCACCGTTGATCTTCTTCAATTCATCCGATCCGGCCGTCGAAATTTTAAAAGGGTGTGTGAAAAGTAAACAGGGGTGTGTAGATATCACACCCCTTTAATTATATCTATATTTATGTCTCTTTGAAATTGTTTTCTCATACGTACATGGTATATCAACTTTATGTTGCTCTTACTACTCATCACGCTCTCTCCTCTACCAGGTGTGTTTTTCACCCATTTGTTATTTTAAAATTTTGATAACCCAATCGTTTATTTTTGCTAAAGTGAGAAAGTCGATTTTTTTTTTTTAGAGGAATTAAATTCCGACACAACAATAAAGCAAAGCAACCCCAGTTGCCTCAAAGTCGTTTGGAGGATTGTGACTGTGAACTCTGTGAAGTGGCCCTTTCACGATAAATCTTGTTCCACTTATTATAATACATTCTTTGGGATTAAATACCCAAACAAATATACATGTTTTCTTCCCTTTAATTTAATTTTCTCAACGTTTATGGCCATCCCTGCAATAAATTCGGAACTCAATCCGTTTTTTGCTGTTTATTACTGTATGAAATGGGGAAAGGGAAGGGAGAGAGAAAGAGAGAAGGGAGCGAGAGAGAGAGAAGTGTGAAAAGACACCAAAGATAAAGAGTTTTAGTAACATAGAGTTCAGAGAAAAAAAAAAAAAAAAAGCAAATGATGCCATCTTCCTTATGTATTAATTTTTGTTTCTCTTTAAAATGTTTTAAAAGTGTGATCTTAATATAAAATTAAGTATTAAAAGTATAATCTATGTGTAATTTTTCTTATTTTTATTTATTGAACAGAAAGGCTTTCATTTGTATTATTATTGTATTCTTTTTTTATTTTTTTATTTTTTTTTGGAAAACTATTATCTATACTAATTAATAAGACTCTCCTTGTCAACCAAAAGAGAATGAAAAGACAAATTAGTTTTCTATCACACAAAAAAAAATGATGGGCAATAATGTAATTTCACAAGTTCAAATTTTACTATTTTTTATTGAAGCTTCATCTACATATAATGTTAAAATACCTCTAACATTAAAAAAAAATAATAATAAATATAAAAAAATAAAAGAAAAAAAACCAAAAACCTCCCACCCCCCTCCACGTTCTTGATCTCTCCCTCTCTCCTTCTCATTTTCTAAAAAAATATGTTCATGCACACAAAGTATATAGGCAAATGCTAGTTGTTGTTATTATTATTATTATTATCATTATTATTATTGTATCCTTGAGCTACTGAATAGTGTGTGTTTTTTCTTTCCATGCCTTCCGTTTCGTTTGGGCCATAGACTGCCGTGCATTGAGGCACTCTCTCTCTCTCTCTCTCTCTCTCTCTCTCTCTCTCTCTCTCTACGCACACACATGTTGTCTCAGTCTTTGGAATAATTTGTCAATGATAAGAAAGAAATGCCATTGACATTCTAGAAAAGTTAACCTTTTTAATAATTTAGACTTAACCTAGTTGTTAGAGTAATGTTCTTCTCAAGGCATTCAAGCTCAGAACCTTGCGGTGATTTTTTATTTTTTATTTTTTTTAAACGAGCTATGTTAAAGAACAAAAACTCTTTCTTTATTAAGAAAACAAATATTAGTTGTTTACGCAAAAGTGCTTAATAATATTTTTGAAATGCCAATAATCAGGTTAATCGATAATTTAGTTTAGAATCAAACAAAAAGTCTATACATGGTAATTTAGTTTGATATAATAATTTGACATCAATCTCGTCATTCACGAAAGTAAAACTCAAGAACTTTTACTTACAAGTGGAAAAAATTACCTTTGAATCGTAATACTAAGTGATAGACATGATTCTGAACTTGGTTATGACCAAATCAATGTTCACCCTCCCATAAGTTTAAAACTTGAAGCCACAATTGATGACTTATTCCCTTTCAAGTTGGTGGATGCAGCCAAATAAACTTTGGACTCTCTCTATTGCATCACCAAAGATTTCCTACAAACCCCACCACTGATTGTGGAAAGCAAATTGTTCTGTAGACGAGAAAATCAGCTGTAAAATACTACTACAACAATAACAACAAAGTCTTATTGCATTAAGTGACGACTACTGTATGAATCCAAGTCTTCCGTTAGCTCAGAAAATCAGCTGTAAAATAAAAAATAAAATTAAGTTGTAGTGCAAACCGTTCTCCAACTTGAAGTATAAAGCTCCTCTCTATCCGCAGAGCTTCATCTTTGTTTCCCTGCTCCAATTGTTCATCTGTACTCCTTCGAATAGTGGGGTGATCATCATACGTACCACAACTCGTCGCGTGGTCGATTCTCATCTAATGAGACATGACTCGGTCCTGCCTCATACTCCACATCACTACGGAAATAAGCATATGGGATAGGCTCGAACTCAATCACATTTTCGTTGATCAATTCGGGATCCCATACGAGATGTACACCCGTTTTCTTCACCCTGAAACCAGATCCCATCACAATATAAACTTCAATGGAGTCTCCCCCTTCCAAACTGAGCTCCTTGTTTGATAAATGTCCTTGCCAAATGACTTCATTTGAAGTTATTGTGTAGGGATCCATTGGCCGGACAACGAAGCTGATGATCTTGGTATGATTCGTAATAAATATAGCAAAATGATTAAGAGGTGCGTCCTTGTGTAATGATGAAGAATAAACGGTGCACACAGTCAACAATTTTAAGTTAGAACCAGTGATTTGAGGCACTTGGAAACAGACTCGATCACCCTCATTGTCGACATTTGTGAACCACTTGGCAATATCATTTCCCGGGGGGAAAATGACACCATCTCCACTTGTTGTCTTGCGCTTATGATTCCTCGGAAGGATATGAAATTCGTTGCTAAACAAGTCGATGGTCCTGATATCCTCGGAAGAAGTTGAGCAATGTAATTCAGGAGGATATTCTCTTGTCAATACCAAAGGCCAAACGGAAGGGTTGGGTTCTATAAGTTTCAGACCACATAGAGATAAACGTGTCAGGTTCTTCAACCGTGCTATGGAAGAATATGGTAATTCTTCTATGGCCGTGTTATCTATAAGAAGAGTTGTCAATGATACCATCTCTCCTATATCCGCAACCAAGTTTTGAAATCTTGAACAGCCAGAAAGAACAAGAGTTTCAACGTGTTTCAACTTATAGAAACTCTTTGGAAGATCCTTGAGCATTACGCAGTCTTTGAGATTTACCAAAGCAAGTCTTTCAAGACATCCTACAGAGTGGTGAATCTCGAGCAAGCTCTTACAGCCCTTGAGTACCAAATACTCGAGATTTGGGAGTTTTGAGAAGTTTGGCAATTGTTTTAGGAAGTACGAATGGCTGAGATTCAGAATCTTCAACCTCTCGAGCAACTGCAAGACAAACCCAAAAGAAAACAAAAATCAAAATAGATAACTTGATCGTTATCTGTCAATGAGTTTCTATTTTTTTCATCTATTAAAATTTCAATCTAAGCCACCTGAAATCAAAAGGAAGAGGAAGAGTGTCTAGGCGTAAAACTCGAAGGAACAATCAATGGCTTGGTTAAGGTTATGATAGTATACCATAGAATGCTCACAAAACCGTCTGAGGTTGCTGTACCGTAGGTCGATAGAAACTAGGCTTCTTAATTGATTTAATGCTTTTTTTGGTATGAACTTTAGAGGGAATCCTCGCCAGCAAATCCATCTTAACTTTTCGGAAAGATGTTTGTACTCTCCAGTGAGCTGTACACGATTAAGTTGGAGCAATCTCAGACTCTTCATCTTTTTAAAGGCTTTCATATTGAAATTAGCTTTGTCTGGTCTTAGCAAATTTAGAGCGAGTCCTTCAATTTCTTCTGTTCCCTAATAAAAAACAGTGAATAAGGAACAGGTTAGTGCATATGTGCAAAAATGAATTACATACAAACATTTGCAGTTGTTATTCTCTTGTATTGTATGGAATCAAGTACTTACAGATTTGTCCGTCAGTACACCTATTGCATCTTCTTGGCACCACAATCTACTACACCTGCCAGGGTGGTTCGGAAATTTTGCACGCACAATTTCTCTGCCCATGTCTCGAAGTAGATCATGCATCACGAGCTTGTTTTTCTCATCAACAGTTACAAGGCATCGTTGCAGGAGGACACTAATTCCAATTTCTGCAAAAAACCCACAACCGTCCAAGATCCTTGTGACATAGTTCCTTTCCATTCCTATGAAGAAACAAGATATATCAAGGAATATTTCCCTCTCATCCTCATCACTTAGGGCATCAAAGCTTATTTTAAGCTTTTCTTGAATTTCAAAACGAGGAATTTTTTCCAACTTCTTCAATGTGCTTGTCCAATCTCTTAAGCTTCTTTTAAACAGAAAAGAACCTAAAACTTCAAGAGCAAGCGGTAAACCTCCACAGTAACCAAGAACACTTCTTGTCAGTTCACTGTATTCTTCATTAGGACAGGGATTTCGAAAGGCATGCCAACTAAAGAGCTCAAGAGCTTCTTCTTCCTTCATTTTTCGAGCCAGATATATTATATTAACTTCAACTTGCTCCAGTAGGTGTCGATCTCTGGTTGTAATAAAAATTTTACTTCCTCGACCAAAGGAGTCCCGGGCTATAGCTAAAGCATTTAGTTGGTCCACATCATCTACATCGTCAATTATGACCAGTACCGCTCTGCTTCGAAGTTTTTCTTTTATCAGATTAATACCTCTATGAACATCACCAACCTCCATCTTGGTTGGTTTGAAGATATCAGAAAGAAGCTTTTCTTGCAAATTCGTCATGCCATTCGATTCCTTTGCAGTTTCCCTAACATTTGCAAGGAAACATTTGTACTCAAAGCTATGGTAGAACTTGTTATAGATGGCTTTTGCAACTGATGTTTTCCCCATTCCACCCATGCCCCAAATTCCGACCATTTGAACATCGTATGATCCCCCGTCTAAGCTGTTAATCTCGTTCACCCGAGAATCTATTCCCACTTGGTAGACAGCTACATTTAAGTACGTGGTATCGAGTTGCTTAGTGATCTCGCCAATAATTCTTCTGATAAACTGCGCCTCATGCCTGTCAATTAGATTTAGAAGCGCAACTAAGACTCGCTATGCAGTACACATTCTGGCTATAGATCGATTAGAGAAAAACAAAAAATAGTGGTATTTGCTAGCAACAACATAATGGAGGCAGTCAATCAATATAGATTGATCCGAAATCTGATTCAAATCCAATATAGCACGTATGGGTACATAAGAAATTTATTGAATCGATTCCTTTAATGGATAGATCCGATCACAACTTCGACTATGGAATTCAAAGGAATCAAATAGGAAATGATAATCTGATTCATAGAACTATCTTATCCAACATTTATCAAATTTGAAAGGGTCAGAAGAAATGGTTCGGCTCTCTTAAGAGATCCTTGAATCGGGAGGTGAATGATTTTATGAATCAAAATGATGGATCTTGAACTAGGGAATCAAATTTTATTTAAGGTTTTATTATATAGCAGTAAAAGAAGATTGATAAGTTAAAGAATTATTACCCATTTGCAGTGTTTTTGAGATCCCAACCGGACAAATTTGAAGCTTCCGTAAGAGCAGCTCTCCACCTCGCTACCTTATCGGTATCTTCATGGAAGCATTCTTCATGTTTCTGAAATGCTTGTGCAAAACTAGCACTAGTCTGTTTCCTGACATGTGAAGGATCTACATCGTAGAATACTGGCAAGACTATTTGTCCAAGTCTTCTCCTACACTCCATGATCTCCACAAGCTCCTGAAGACACCAGCTTGAATCTGCATACCTCTTTGAGAAGATGACGACAGAAATCCTAGACCCTCGGATTGCCTGCACCAGTTCTGCTGTTATTTCTTCCCCTCTTCTTAGCTGGTTGTCAATAAACACGTTGACTCCAGCCTCTTTCAGTGTCATGCAGAGGTGGCCTGTGAAGCCGTTCCGTGTGTCTTCGCCTCTGAAGCTCAAGAACACGTCATGCATCCAACGTTTCGATGAGGAGGATGCTTCATGCTGTGTCCTGGTACTCATTGTTATGGGAGAGAGCTGCAAAATCTCAATTGGCAGGCTGCTTAAGGAAGGAAGGAGGGTCAACTCATAGAAAAGTCAACCAATTGGAAAACCAAACCGCACACAAGATGTATAATTCTGCTGTTTAATAGTTAATACAATTCAAACAAAAAACTTAGTTGTTCAATAATTAATTAAAATTATTATTATTTTATTATTATTATTATTATTTTTTTTTTTTATGTTTCACCACTGGAACACAATGTATGTATGATTGATTAAAGTAAGAACAATGACTTGCTGCGGAAAGGAGAGTTGGAGCTCCTGCTAAAAACCCAATTAAAAATCGACAAGTGTTAGAACAAGTGGGGTGATGTTGGTTTTAAGTTTTAATTCTTTAATTTTTTTGGGCAGGTGTGCAATGGTGATTGGGCACTTGTTCAATACATCAGGAGCTCCTGCTCTTCTTTCAACATCCAATCATTCTTCTCAATGTCCAAAGAAGCATAGGAAATTTGAGTACATTATACTAACATTAAGAGTGGAAGACTTGGCGCAAAATCCAGCGTTATGACGTTCCAGAATTCATATGGCCTACCCCATTTAGTAGAAAAAGACTTTGTTTTTGTTGTTGTATAATAAGATTAAGAGCACATCGATCCTAATCATGGATCGATATTTTGGGATTAGTGTTTGTTTTGTTACAATTTACAACTGGTATATTCAAGTGGAGCGAGATAAAAACATAATGTCAATTGCAAAGGTAAATGCTCCTAATCATTTGTGTCTTGAAAAAATTGCAGCATATAAGATTAAAGAAGGCTTCCTATGCTACTACTTAAAGAGATGATGCTTCATCAACCCTTGTGTAAAAAGGGAGGTGAATTTCACACTCAATTCTCCATTTGCACTCTTTTTTTTTGGTTTTCCAAATCTACCATTGAAATGTTTTATTTTCTTTTAGGGACGTCATTATTTGCGCTCCATCTTTTTCCAATTGTTTCGTAAGAGAACCAGAGTAGGCTACCACAAAACAAAAGATCTTTCTAAATAACTTTTATTCGGAACTATCATATATCTATGGTTCAGGCCTCTTACTCGAACAAGTAAGCAAGTAAAGTATGTTTTGGAAGGAGGAAATATGATGAGAGGACCAATCCACCAAGCAAACAAGGCCTTGCACTATTATTCTTGTTATGTTTCCAATCTACCACTTTAACATTTTAATTTTCTTTAAGGTAGATGATTTCCACACTAATTTTCTCCGTCCGTTCGACAAAGCAATGTGATTCTGTTTCAAAACAATACCCAAAAAAGCCTGAAAATCCAAAGGAACGTCAATTTTATTTTAGTTGGTGACAGTAGGATCATAAGTTTGCCCTTTCATCTACATTCAGAATGTAATGGTTTCAGCATAAATAAAATTTGAAAATCAAGTCTGGTTAAGAACCCTAGATTTGTGGCCTTGACTGAACCACATAGATCACTCCATCTTTTACCACCCCTTCAATGTCCTGAGGATGACCGTAAATGCCTTCTACTATCCTTCCCGCCTCTGCAATTCTCGACAAGACTGAGACTTGGAAGGGTCTATCAATAATCAAGCGATCTCTCGAGTAATCCAATACAATCTTCTCCTCCTTATCCATGATCACACTGCAACAAGTTCAAAGACACATTATACGGGAAGAGCATGGGGCAACAGAGATGTAAACACACTAAGCGGTTGGAATCGATCATGGGTTCTATGTAGAACGCAAAATGCATTTTTACTATGCGAATACAAAATGATGAAATGGCCGAATTGGCGGTCACTCTGTAGAAAGGCAAATAGTAATGAATCCTTTTCAACAAAACCCGTTTTGATGAAACATTCATATGACAAAGGGACTTTTGAACAGAACAGTATCTACCTAGAAAACTAGACTATATACGGATTTGACCATTCCATCTGCCTGATAAGCTAATGAGTAATGACTGCCCGTTTCAAGAACATGTAGATTGAATGGCTACAAAAACAGCACCATACCAGACCTTTCTACATCCTTAGGGTTTTCTAGTCTTCGAAAATCTTGGTAAAACATCTAAAAAGTAGGCGAGTTTCTGATGCTTTCTCATCTGGTCGTAGAGTAAAGAAGATGAAAAAGGGTACTCTTTGTTGTACATCTTACTACAAAATTCAAGTTCAGCACAAACCTGTCATAAAGCCCAGCACCTGCATATCCTTCCAGGTCCTCGGCATTTGAGTCTGATCTGAATATGATAGACTGCTTGCTATATAATCCTATTGGCTTGCTTGGATAACCAGTAACCTGACAGTCAGATTCATGTTCAAGATGTAAAGTTTCATAACAACTACCATTTACATAACTTCTCTCCTGTAACCTGGATAAAGTTAATAATTAATAAAACAAGCTCAAAATTTTCATGTAAAAAAGTTAAGAATTGGGCTTACAACAGGAGAATTTAGATTTGATTTTTTGGTAATGAAGCTCAAGGCACGTCCGGGATATGCACCCACCAAAGTCTCTCCCAAGCCCTTAACTATCTGTATTTGCATATAAATTGAATGAGAACAACATTTTTATTGATTTAGATTCCAGTACATCCAACTCTGTGTGTGTGTGTGTGTGTGTGTGTGTGTGAGAGAGAGAGAGAGTGACAGAGAAATTTGAAACTCGTAGACAATGCATACCTCTGTATATATCTCTGAGGTATCCCCTGATAGGGGATTCTTCGTGTGAATTACAAAAGCATAATCAGCGCAAATAATTTCTTGAATCAGTACAGCCATGCATATATTTTCATGATCTAAGTTAGCTTTCCTACAACTAAGAAATGCTCTTTCATTCCACTTTGAAGCCCAAACCTGTTGAGAATAAGCAAGAAGAATACGTCTTTATATCAGCAATTGGCAATTTGAGATGGTTCTCAAGTCACAGTAATCTGAAAGTTTTGCAGCATTTCTAAAATACCTTCTCATATATACTAAGGACTTTGCTACAACCCTAGTTATACAAAGTGCAAGAGCCTTTATAGTTCTTTTAATGATAGTGATTGCAATTATAAAAAATGAATACTCTTTATTTGGTTTTCAAAAGTAGATCCTGCCCAAGTTACTAGAAAGTACCAGACTGTATTTTGCAAACGAAATGCCCCAAAAAGAATGAGATAGACATCTAACATACAGACTTGAGACTTCCTACATCGATGCACTAAGATTTACATCTGCAAAAGATCAAATCACGTAAACTCGATGGACCAGCACAAAGCACATGATTGAAATTGATACCTTCTTTATTGCTTGCCAAGCACGAGTCCACCTCTCGCCACCTTCATCACCAGGCCAAGGTATTCCTGAACTTTTCATTTTGCTCTTAAGCTCATGGATCTGCCAAAAGGTAAAATGAAAGAGTAAATAATTAGGTTGAAACATAAAAAAAAATAAAAACATACATAAACATCTGTATAATCCACCCACTCGAAGAAAATAATAAAGGTTACAAGAGATCCAATACAAAGAGAGAGGGGCTCTAGTGATATAGATGTTAGAACAACGTGATGATACCATCTATTATCTGTGAAAAATAAGCAACAAGGTTGCAGCTCACTAATGACACAGTGCGAAGTGTGATGAAGGACTTTAAGAGAGCATCAAATTAGTTGCGGACTCATGGATCCAGAGGGTAATCAAGAAGCAAGGATAAGGACGCATCGATTCATCCAGACTAAAAAATAAACCCTACCTGGAATAGCTGAGCAAACAGCCACTGAATACCCTAATTTGAATAAAATCCAAAGAAACCTAAGTCAAGAGTTTATAGCTTCTCTAAGAAGGGCCCAGCTAGGGTTGTTGGCCAATTTCTATGTTAAACGATATATCACTCTTCCATTTTTTTTCTTGTAATATTTGGGCATATTCTCTGAAAATTAAAGGACCAAGTGGAAAAAAGTTTAAAATAGACTAATAGTTAAGATTCATTCGAAGAAATGATATCTGGAAAACTTACAGTGTAGCTTTACATCTCTACAGTTATATTTCAATGTTAGCAACTTCCCTATGGACTTGACATGCAGCAGGCAGAAACATTTACCAGGCATCAGACCAGTGTGAAAACTAGACAATACGTAGGAATGCCAACTAAGTTATCAATACAAATCTAGAAGATAGTTGAGGTACCAATGAAATAGGAGCATTCATTTGTAGAATAGTGTCTCGTATTGCTTGAAGTTTTGAGAGGTCTCCGCTCTTTACACATTTGTAAAATGAGGAAATCTTATTTGCTATATCCTGCAAAAGAGTGAAAAATTAACAGTTAATTTTGTTTTATTTTATTTTTTCTTTTCATTTAACAAATGAAATATATGAGATAAATTAAAACTGTGAACTCGAATGAAATTATGATTGAATAAATGACTGATGCAACCTTACAATGTTCAGATTTAGAAAGTAACAAGACCCATCTTCATTCCATATCCACTCAAGAAATGTGAAAACTTGTTTCAGGGTTTTTTTTTTTTTTTTTAAATAATCCCTACAATAACAATAACTGAAGCTCTTGCAAATATGGACTTTTAAACTAGGCTCATCCTTCTTCGTCTATGTATGCACATGCACATGCACATGCACACGCACACACAAACACACAAGACAGTAAAAATACACGAGGCAAATAAATTAATGAGATTCCCCTACCCTTCAGTAGCTGCTGCACACAATGGCAAGGGGAACAAAGAAAAAGGAGTGCACAAGCTTTACAAAAAAATGTAAGCTTGATTAGATCTGAGGAGGAGAGGAGTTATCATGTTTTTCTCCATTGTTCTTACTCAATTCAGTTGTGGTGGAAATTGTTCAAGGAAGTTGGAGCTAGTTGGGTTATTCCAAAGGGTTGTTTCAAGATTCTAAGCACCAACTTGGAGGCTTTAGGAAAGGGGAGGAAAGCTAAAGCTATGAGGGGTTGTTTGATGTTGGCAGTTTTTTGAACATTTGGTTGGACCGCAATCGAAGAGTTTTTGAGGATTATACGGGAGTGGGGGTAGAAGAACTATGGAGTAGCGTAAGATACTGGGCAGCCCTTTGGGCATCAGTTTTGAATGAGTTCAGGGATTATTCTCTTTCTCATATAGTGAGGGATGTGTTAGCAGCAGGAAAATGAATTTGGTTCAGCTTTGGTTACTTGTAAATAATAGCCCTACCTGAGATGTCATAGCTAGTTTTGCTAGATGGTGGATTTCTTATCCACTCTTTTGTAATTCTTGTTATTGTTTTAATAAAATTTTATTGTTTCTTCTTAAAAAAAAAAGATGGTAGTTTACAATGCAACATGCATTCACATTAAATTTATGACAATAGGCTCTAGCAACCAACGGGCAAGAAAAGCAGAAACCCGCAAGGAATGTCTCTTAGGAAAACTCCCCATTTTGATAGACCTTTTCCACTTAAGATTCAAGGAGGGACCTGAAGAGAGCATAATATGAGGTCGAGAATACTCAAAAACACCTTGATCACAACATTAGAATCAGCCCTTTTGTTTTCAGGTATGTGAATAGTTGTGGTTATGATGCCTACAATGTGATTGTGGTACATTATATAGACTTTAAAATGTAAATCATAATAGGTTTAGGAAATATCTTCCAAAAAGGATAGGCAACCAATTATAAAAACGGCTTGATATCAGACATGAATATGAAACTTAAGAATGAATCAAAAATATATGTGATGACTAATGCTAGCCTATAAACATTTTTGTTTTTTCAGTCGATTTGAATTAGTGAAGAAGTTGTGTGCTTTTAATATATCTTTTCCTGGTAAGAAGTTATGTGCTCCCAACTTCGCATAATCAAGCAGCCACTATTTTGAGCCTTGTGCATATGTTAGGGTCACCACCAAATTAAGCTAAAATGATGCCTCTTGAACAGAAGAAAGAAGAATGTGACAATGGACATTTCAAAAATGTCTGCAATCAGAATTAAGTGTTTAACAAATTGATCACTTTTGAGAAAATACCTTATTAACATCTTCCAGTAGGACTTTCTCAAAGGCTCCAAACGGTATGGCTACTGACATTGGAATTTTAATCCATGTTGGCACCCTTTCTCTCAAAACTTTTATATTGAAAGATTTTGCACCAACCTATGCAATAGAAAATCATCAGATAACATGAATGCTTTATGCTTGTATTACCCATTCAAGATTCAACAGAAATAACTTGAAACTTCAAGTACAAAAGAAAGTTTGTGGTATGTAAATGTCAGACAGAATCATTGCTATAAACAGTTGCAAGAACCAAGAGATTCATTGGCCAAGGGGAAATATAAGAGAATGAAGAGATTCGTACAATACTTTGTTGCATTCTAATTTCTTGGACTACATTTAGAAAACGGATTAAAAGGTGATTAAATGTTAGTAGAATAGCTAATACTTTTGAAAGTATATGTTTCATCATAATTATGTTTCAATTATTATGATGCCACCGCAGTTTTTGTAATCTACATATAACTTGAAATGGCTTCTCCGTGCGATACAAGCAATTAAGAACATATCATAATCTGTAAGATATTTATTAAACAGTCTATGCTAGAGCAACATGATGAACAAAAAGAGAATTAGATGGAGAAAAAAGTTATCCCAAGGACATACCACCTCACTAGTGAACTCCTGAATTGAGACAGCATATTTACCACAGAAGGCCTTCTTTTTTAGCGTTAATCCTGGATGATTGGAGGACTGAGTGGCAAATGACTTGTAAGAAAGATTGGAGCTACTGATGTGACTGCAAGTAAAACAAAAAAGGGTGAATTTGCAAAGTAAAGAAGCACATAACTTCTAACACAGAAACAACCACTCCAGTGACCAACCTGATAATAATATTTGCCGACTTCACTTGTATTGATATTGGTTTGCCTTCCTTCAACTTGAGATCTCTGATAATATTCGGATCAAAGCATGTGGCAAAGCATACCTGCAGCATGCTCTACTCTAGTTAATAAATGTGTTGGTTTACACAAACTACGATATTGTTTTCACATCCTATCAAATGCATGCACTACAGTTTGGTTATTTGGGAATTGATAAATAAAGATGAAAGGTTACATGCCTTGTCATTTCTTGCTCTTATAGAGACATGAGATAAAACATCTGGTAAATCAGGTGTCAGAACAGCAACAACTCCATCTGGAATCTCCTCTTCTCCCGTTACTCTAGTTGCAATTAAAACGGTTGGCTTTTTATAGACTTTGTTCTGAATACTAATGAGCTCACTAACAGAATGTAAGAATCCTGACACTTCTACTGGGCTGATAATCTGCCAACTGCAAGGCACAACAAACGACAAGGAAGAGAATGACCAAAATATCAAGGCAAGTTTTTAAGGCAAAGTAATGGGAGCAGATTAAGGTGAACCTATAGCAATAAACTCAGACTCATAGACAGAATTTTACACTTGAGCATGGAGTAATCCTCAACTTAATCTTACCTGCCCAAGTTTGCAGCTTTTCTAAGAATGGGGTTAAAGCGATTAATGAGGGTAGACAGAATAGCTGCTGATCCAGCCCTTATTAACTCCTCAGAGAAAGTATCGATCTGGAAATCAGGAAAAAGATATTAAATAAAAGTTCACAGGTTGTCCACCAAGGATGCCAAAGTCAGACACCAATATCATACCGGCGATTTCTGAACACCAAGCAAATTGCCAAGATATTTTGCACTGGGCTGGATCTTCTTCTGGTAACACTGAGACCTCTCAGCAAGTACTAATTGTAATCTATCAAGAATGGCCTTTGTTTGTAAAGCCCACTGACCATCATTGGGTTTGTACAATTCGCAGGTACGGTACCAGTCCTGTGACAAGAACAAAACACCAAGATGGAGAACTGAACTCCATTAACATCAAAACTAAAAAGAGGATGAAATATCTAAATGATTGATTGCAAGAGGTTGGAAATACATTAGAGAAGCAAAACCACTAACTACAAGGTCCTCTTTTTGTCATTCTCTACATGAATCAACCAGAAAGGCAGTCGAAACTTAAATTCATGTTCAAAGAGAGATACCTTGGTACAGTAAATGAGGTCTTCATTGTCAACCGTTGACAGACATAAATTTTCGAGCACCAAGGAAATGAAGAACATAATCTCCTGTTTTTAGTTGCACGGAACAGAAGCATGAACATGTTTTGTTGCATAACTGTTATCTACATGATTATAATTTTTGAGGTAAGCAGAGAGTATACATGAAACATAGTTTACCACTTACTGGTGGGTGTCCAGAGTTCAGATTTTTCAGTCCCCTCTCCATGGTTGTTCTGACAGCTGAATCCAAAGCAATATCAAGGAAGAGTATATCTTTCAATCTTCTGTGGTTGGTGATTAGAACAGGGCGTAGCTCAATTCGAGATTCTAGTAACTTCTGAAAACACAAATCCAAACTTCACAATGATATTCCAATATAAGACATCAAAATTTGAAAGTTTGTAAAACAGAACGACCTCCATTAGTGGAACAATGTCTTCATCACCAACATGTGCTTTGACAAAGTTCAGGCACTCCTGTTATTTGATAGCAGTCACATAGGAAAACCAGTCGTATCACATTAAAAATTTCAATGCATAAGTTGACTTCAAATACAACAATTAAGTTACCTGCAACCTAGGTGACAAATCACAAACATAATTAACTCCAACCATGCTTGAGAAATTACGACTCTGAAGGTCAAAACAGAAAAGGCGTATCACTTATTAGCCAAAAGAACCAACATTTAATAGCGTTGAAAGGGACGTTCAATAATCAGTGATCTTACCTCATTTGAGGGAACCAAAACTTCAATAGCTGATTCAAGGTCAGCACCTGAATGAACAGCCTGTGGGCATGATGATAATACGAATAAGAAGTGGAAAACACATAAGCATTCTCCTATAGTTAATATGTTAGAGGAATGAAATATAAAAGCAACTAAAAGCTAAAGAAAACTTCAGGTGCAGTTAATTTGAAGAGCGCCAACATTATAAGGAGCTATCCGTTGCAATCCATCATAAAACAAAATGCCATGAAAGTCAATAATCAAGGAGACTGTAATCAAACATATTAGTTTTTCATTTCATCTATCTGCTCTACTTTCTTTCATTTTGAGACTAAATTTTGGGAAGCCCACATGCCAAACTTGTACGGCAACATACCACATCCTGGGTCAGCCTTATACCAAAGCTTTGAGATCACCATTTAAGTAAAACTTTACTTATAAAGTACAATTTATTGTAGAAGGTTCATGAATTCACATCTTTAAGGATAGGCATTTCAGTTTACTAAGAAGGAAACCCTTTTCTCAGTATATGTGCACTTTCCCTATATCTGTAGCACACAATAGACCAGCACCTAACATGCATATTGGATGATAAACTTCCATCTAATCCCTACTTAGTACTAACAAATGTCAACTGAAACTCAGCTAGATGGCATCAGTAAAATATGATAGCTCCTATTTACTGTTTAGATTGCATTCTTACCTTTAATGTCTTCAAGTATGCTGTGAGGTCACGGATGAGTCCCTCCTTAGTATCAGCCCTGAAATCCGGCTCTGACACAATTGGGCGGTCATAACTTGCAAGTTTATCTTTTGTGAGACCATTGGCATTTAATGTTTTCCAATAAACATCAACTCTAAAACCAGACTTGATGAAATTTAAGAGCGCCTGTTACAAAACAGGAAGAATATATCATGTGAAACCGAAAAACATTTGAGCATTTTTCAGTTACATAAAACACTACATGCCACACCAGTTGAACCAATATCCAATAACCTAAAACGATGTTGATGCCCAATCAGCTCTGGGTAAGATACTGCACAAACGAAAACAAAAAATCGATAAATTACCATACCTCACAAATTATCACATCATCTGGGCTACTATTATTGTGCAACTTTTGGTGCCATTCCTCCATCATGCCACCCTTACAGTCATTATTTCTCTGATGGTGGAAAATGTGCACATTATACTCAGAGGTGATGCAATATGAACTATATAATATATACACACATTTATATGCACCAAATAAATTTTAAATACCTGAATCACAAGTATTTCATCTCTAATTCTCTGTCCAACATCTCCCTGACCTCCACGACCAACATGTGTCATTAGTAATCTCACAATTTCCCGATCATTAGGCTGGTTTAAATATATTCTTTGTAGCAGATTGGTAAACCTATCCTGAGCTTCACTAATTTCACTGCAGATATATTGCAAATAAGTCAGTGCATGTCTCTGGTTGAAGATGTGCGCCATACTCGCATGGTCATTCAAAAGCTTGGCCTAATCACATAAGAAACAAAAGTCTCTACAGTGCAAACAAGGAATAACAAGGCAGGACAGAAGGGGGCAACTAAAAACACAAGTAAAAAGCTGTCTGTCAATGAAATGTCCCAATTATAAGAGGAAAACTGAAACCAAATAGAGAAGGCTTTGTCAGGTCCCTTCTTAGTACATTACGTGCAGATGGATCATTCATACTGATGGAAACGGATGCAATAATAAGTACTCAAATAACCAGAAGCTTAAAATGCCAACAGTGGGCCAGAAAGTCCTTTATAACTACTGTGTAGAGAAAATAAAAATAATTTGACATAGGACGATAACAAAAACCCATGTGGAGTCACCTTTCATCAGGAAAATAATTTATTAAATCTACAGTATGGAAGTTACCGAGGTTTCACATTGTAGTTCTTGTTCCATGTTAAATGCCTGCATGACATGAACCTCAACCATACCAATATACCAACAAGCCCGAACTCCCCTTCACTTTTGCAGCGTTCTGTGAGTTCCGTTGCAATATTGAATCTGTGTCAAATTAGTATAGTTTTGATGAAAGAATGAAGCTGAAGACAATTTTCCCATCTTATAAGAGCAACTTCACATTATTATCATATTAAGCAATTCTTATGCCCATCTAGGTGACACAAAAAGAAACTAATAACTGGCCCAATGATAATGAGCATCAAGGTTCCTCCATGCATGCATATTAGTTATAACTTAATTGATTATATATACCATATCTTGGCATTACCTGTGCATCAACGATCTCTCGGCCTCCTTTTCTCTTCGAGATATTTCATCAAGTAACCATTTGCAGATTCCATCGCCATTCCCACTAGCCTGCATACAAGGTGTAGTATTAGTCTTAACCATAGTTACAACACTAGTCTGAAAACTGCGTAGTGCATTATAAATGACTTGGTGAAAATTATATTTTTATTTTTTTGGTCAACAGTGAACTTTGTGCAGCCGTCACTTGGAACAAAATTTCTAATGAAAACTAACAACACAAAGGGTGAGGATTTGAACTTCAAATGTCTCCTTACCAGCTAGACTATGTCTCATTCATATTGCAAGATAAATAATCACATGACAGCATTAGTACAAAAAAGGGGACAAAAAGAAAACAAAAACCCTATCTTAAAAAATCTCAAAAAAATGAAAATAAAAAGTGATTCAGTTTAAAGAAAGAATGCTAAGCTCCATTGAAACAGGGATAGAGCTCATATGGCTATAACAATCATCTGGACTCTGGACAAGACAGGCATATACACAAGATTGTTTGGAACTAGGAGGTTCATCAATAAGGCATAATCCGCAAATGCTATCCCAGGGAATCGCAGCTCATGTCTAAATCATATAAATATAAAAAATTTAAGCAGCTAAATCGGTATGAGTATATATTTTAATTCATGCACGCTAGCAACCAATGCCATTATGGGAAACAGCTATTATATTATTATTCGTTTAGTTAATTGGCAAGGGCTCATAAAAGGAGTCCTAATTCTCAGTACAAATCACATTTGATTACCTTTGCAGTAGAAGTCACTGGTGTCACGCGACTCACGCCTACAAAGAAGTTTGCTCCGTTGTTTTTTATCCAAGAAGACCCACCAGACCATATCACAAATTGGATACCCACCAAATTGCTTTGCTGAAGATTAATATCTACAATCTTTTTTTTATGGTTGAAGGTAGATTGGTTAAACAATGATTTAGTTGAAAACAAAAAGAAAGTCAAAATCTATATCACAGAATACACCCCTTGTTGATTTGCATACCTGAAAGGAACCCTTTCCAGTTGATATTTCTGTAAAATAAGTCTGACATGCTCCAGGAACTAAATTTGATTTTTTAGGCAATATCTCTGGTGGAGGAGCCTGCAAGACATAACAAAAGCTGGACATAAGGTGAAGTACCATTCATACCTTGCAAACATATAGAAGTTTAATTATCTAGTAGATTGCATCTTACTAAGCCTGAAAACATAAACTCACCAACCAATCCCCGGGGGAACATTTGGAAACACCCCAGTGAAGAACTGTATCACCTCTCATATTTGTAGCAACCAATATGTGAAAGTCACCCCTATCCATTTTTGAAAGGACCTACAACCCACCAAAGATAGAATGAAAGTCAAAATGAAGTTTTTATTCTTTTCTTTTCACTTCTCTAAAGTATTCTTTATGAATTTCACCAACTTAAATCCTCCATGTATCTGGGGTTCACACGGGATCCACATGGTCTTACTTTGCTGGTTTCTCACATGCAAGGACTAGAATCATAGTGGACTGAAATATTTGACCAGATAACGTTGATCGAAATCAAACGGTCAATAATCAAATAACTTGATATTGATAAGTGCCAATCATATCAAAATTTCTCAGAAAATCAGACTGAGCTAAATGAATGTAATCATGCAATCTGATGTATTTCGTTTACTGTTCTACTTCAATGCTAAGCATGGCATAAGGTTACGGAACTTACATTACAGAATGATTCTAGTTGATACAAATTAAGGGTTGAAATAGAAGAAAACTAACCACTATGTCATAGTTGCCAATTTGATAAGTTATCCGTGAGACCACATTGTCTCCTCCCATAGATTTTTCTACAAGATCCACGAGAGCTGAATTTGGCATACTAGCGTTTTTGGCAGGTGCTGTTGAATGCTTTTGCAACCACTGCTCAACATTATGTTTCCTTTTGTACGAGTATGGCATACCACTCCTCAGTTTCTCTCCATTATCAACCATTCTTCTAGGACTGGAGGTTGAAAAACTATGCTGCAACTCATTAAAGGATATTCCCTTTGATATCTGACTTTGTAGCCCTATTAAAGTATCCTTGTAATCTTCCTACATGAGAAATCCAAAGTAACAATATGACGAAAGTTTCTAAAGAAGGAAAAAACGAGATCCCTAACGAGAATACAACAGAAAGGTATACCTTCAGCAACTTCCATACTAAAGCACATGTACAACACACATAGGTACAACAGAATGGGAGTCTATCAATTCAAAAATGGACATAGAGAATGTCATAGGATAGAGTCATAGACTGAATCAATATAATTTAAGTTCACAAGGCAAGAACTTGCCGATGAAAGAAATGTATAACCTTTTCTTGTTGTGGCGAGCTCATGGGCCTGCCCTTGCTTTTCTGTTCAATCAGCTCTTTTGGTATTGCGGGACTTAAAGTAGTTGGATCAGTCTCAGGGATTTCTACACGGAAGTTCCCGTGATTCATTTTCAACCTACCAAACACATATAAACATTTCCTTAGCATCTAGGCATGAGTTTGGCTAGACGAAGCAAGTAACCAAGTGCAACAGGAGAAAGAAACCAAACCATCTCTCGCGACTGCCATCTTTAAGTACAAATTCAATAGCATGTACGTTGGGGTCCCGCAACTCAATGGTTAACAAATACAATTCTCCTTTCTGCAACTTAACATGAGAACTAAATGTAAGAAAACTACATAGTCTTGCACACAAACACACATATAGGGTACAACCCATCAACAACAGTTTAAAACTGGAAACTTCTAGCATCATTTTCCATTAGATAAAATTCTTTATCCGCTCAAATAACAACATTTATCAAACAAGACAGTCCAACATATACAGACAACAATTCAAACTACAAGGGTCAATTCATAAACTGTACAACAAAAATATTATGGACAGGTTAAGATGAATCTATATAGATACTGAATTGATTTGAAATTTGACCGCGAGACTGCGAGCATGAGTACAAAGTTACAAACATTAAATTCAAGTTTAATCCTATATAGCAGGTGGTGTAGAACTTTCTACATATTGTAGAAATGTATATACGGTCACAAAGATAGAAAAATGAGGTTTTTAAGACCTTAGTGAATTGTGTCTGCAATGCGCCTTGCTTGTAAGCTTGTGAACCGGAAGAGCGATCAGCGGGAACGAACCAGTTCCTGTATATGATTACCAAAATTGCATATTCCACACAAACACACACAGATATATTAACATAAAAAAAAGGGGGTGGTGGTAAATTTACTTGTTTCCACGGAGAATGCAACCCCAGTGAAGAACCCAAGTGCTGGGGCAGTTGCTGAGCTGAAATTCAAGTCTTGCATTGCGTCCTTTCGAAGAACCCGAGACATTAATCTACCATAAAAAGCGCCAAGATATCAGAAAAGAGTAATTAATTATTAGTTAATTGAGTTTAATTAATTACCTGAAGTTGCATGCGGTCAATGAGATCAAACTGGTGGAGACGAGGAGGAGGAGGAGGAGCTGGAGCCTGTGATGAGCCGGAAGGGCGGTTACCGGCGGCGGCCATGGCGGCGGCTCAGGTTGAAGCAATGAGAGCCTAAAAAAATCCGCGAAATTACGGAGATTTTTGTGTGGGTTTTGAATTTTGGAGAATAATATTAATAAAAGAAGAAAAGGTGGGAGAGAATTTAGAATTGGATGCTCAGGTATCGTGGAATTTGACAGAGGGACACGGAAAACGATCCGTGATTCCGACTTCCCACTCCGTTGATTCTGAAATCCTCATCTTTTAGCGATTCAAATTCGAGCAGATAGAGAGAGAGAGTGTGAGAGTGGGAGGGAGGAACGGCGCGCTTCAACGGTCCTAACGTTTTGTATCTTCTGCCGCTTTATAGACGTCAAAGTGGTGCCGTATTGTCAAAGTCACGCATTTCTGGTGAAATTTGGATTGATTCCGGTCCTAATCGGAATTCGACATCCCACAAGCGGTCGATTACTACAGTAGTAATGATCTTTTTTCAATCCACTGCGTTCCGGACAAAAGCATCCGTATTCCTTTTGATTTCGCATCGTTAAACTATTTTGTATAAAACTTGTGTCTTTATAAGAAGTCTGCAGCTCTAGCGGTCAAAAACGTTTTATCTCTATATTGGATCTTTTTGAGACCTTATTTTGAATGTCAATATGTGGCTCATTTAGGAAGTGTTTTTAAATAATTGAAAGTACTTTTAGGAAGCGATTCCTTGAAGAAGCACTAGTTATGTACTTCTTGCATAAAGTACTTTTAAGTGTTTTTCTAAGATTAACTTACATTTTACTAAAAATTGGTTCCAAAACATTTATCTAAAAAAACTTTCAGTTATTTAAAAGTACTTCTCAAACGAGCTAATAATATACAATAAACTAGCCTTTTGGCTTACCGACTTCAATGGAACCGAATATTGATAAAGACTGGTAGCCCTCACAAATGATATGCATATGAGAAAATCGGTGGTGATAGTGGTCCTAGTGATTGCAAAGGAATAAATTCCCAATGGAGGTATATTTCTTACGAGGGTTTGTTGAGTTCTTCCAACTCATGGTGAGTTGTCTTAAGGCTATTAGGAGTTATAGTTTTAGAGGAATAAATAGTGGTTCAAGTGTGTGCGACTGAAAAGAGAAGAGATAAAAAGTGTATTTCTTATTCTTCTTCCTCTTTCAGGTTTTCGTCAAATCTTAATCTAGAGATTATGGCAAAATCATTCATTGTACTCATTATCGATATAGTGAATGATTATAATTACTACCCCGTGAACCATGTTAATTCTCGAAGTTGATTTGTATTGGTTATTTGTTTTCAATTTCCAAAATTTGTTCTATTTTTCCTAAACACAATATTCACAACAGGGTTGACAGAACATGCTGCCTAAAATAATACTACCTCCTCCTTTTTAGGAACTCTTCGATCTCCGGCGTGTTTCATCTTCTCAAAACAACAACAGAACTTCGAACGAAGATATATGAGCAAGCACACAACATCCTCAGTGTAACCATAAATAAGGATAGTTGTCAAAATGGAGGGATATTACAATTTATGTTCAATCTCCTATAGGTTCCAGTTCCTGCAGATAACCGGATTAACCGCTACATTTTCCTCACCCTCCATAGCAACAGATTACTAAATTCTTATTTAACGTTACCACCGTCAGTTTGGCATCTCATTGTGTCAGCAGTTTTGAGTCACATGCCACTATTTTAACACGGCCAACATTTTCCTGGTTATCCTCGTTCTTGAACACAGCATCCTGTAAGATGAAGGTCCAAACATTGTCGCAGAATCTATAGGTGTGCAAATGTCCCTGTGGAGGATGCAAACTTCGTCAGAAATAGTTTGGATTTCACAGCCTAACTCGTATCTGCAACCAGTATTTATTTTGTGCAACGCGGTAGAAATATGAGATGCAAACAAGAATTGCAGTACGCGGGCAGGAAAGAAGAACAGCAGAATGGCAATCAAATCAAGAAGGAAATATGTCACACAACCAGTTGATAGCAGACTGCAATTTCCATCAAATCAAGAAGGAATCACGTCTCCAAAAGCCAAAAGCATACAAAAAAGACTATCAATACTTAGAGAAATAATTTTGCCATATCAAACCCGTTAACCATAATGCCATGTCCTAATATAGTATTGGATCTAAGTAAAAATAAAAAAATATGTGGCACTACCTAATACTAGATAAAGGACTTACACCCGTCTCAGAATCTACCACTTTAAAAAGTATCCAAGATATATTATGACAAGGTAGTGTCTATAAAAGATTATAAATCAATACGTTAGTATTGTTTAGTATTAAATGAACTGCTGACCCACATAACCCCTTGGCAGGCAAAGAAGTTGCTGAACTCCTGCTATTATCATACTAAGGACCAAGCCCCCCAAGTGTAGGAACTTGCCAATTGTCCAGATGACATTTGTTAAATTGGTTTCTATACCATCAATGTCAAGCTTTTGTAGCATAATACGTGGAGCAGTGACTATTGACACAATTACTCAAGCAAAAACGAAGTTGGTGTTCTAGGACACATTTTGGCCTTTATACTACTAATTTACAGCTTGTGTAGCCAAGCTAGATCAGTTATTGTTGACCCAAAACTTTCGAAACGAAACCTTATTTTTTATTGCAAATCAAACACTTGAGATTTGAAGACTCCCATAAACCCAACACAGACACATGCCTTCATGCAGCACATTCATTTAATACACTAGATTTGTTTGAACATAAATTACATACCAGTAAAAAAAAAAAAAAAAAATTGGTGGCATGTTAATTTATTAAGTAAATGGAACCATCATCCAATGCTAGATTTAATAGTATGCATGCATGGAACATTCACTATAAGAGTATAGCTTAGGGGATCTACAAACACACGAAAGCGTCAGTTGTTTACATAACTCAATCTTGAAATAGGCCTCACGAGTACATATGCGCCTTTGGGGGCTCACCATTACACTTACTGTTTCTTACGTTAATGGACGCAAGTCAAACAAGAGAAACAATAAAGGACAAATACAAACAACCATTAGTGGTGTTCTTTTATGTTTGTTTTTTGACTTACATAGATATTCATTTGTTTATTCATCATCTATTATCTAGAGGGGAAAAAAGATCACAGAGGACATGTAAATACAAACAAAATAAATAAAGCACCCCTTGTTGAATGAACATACAACCAGTGGCGATAGCGAGACTTGAGATACAGTTTAAGGATCTCCTAAAAAATAGTCCGAAATAATCTAGAATCTCCCTAAATTTATTTCTTTGCAGGTTCCTATTGTCTTAAACAATTATTAAGATGTTTTGAAATTCAGATGTAAACTTCGTATTAAAAAATCAGCTTTTTATGTCTGTAAGATCTGAATAGTCATAAAGTAAGCCAATCCTATTTTCATGAGAAATATTAAGGAGAAATGCTAAGGAGACTCTCAAAAGTGGGGCTCTCCATGGAATCCCTACCACCTCATGTTTTTGGCACAATGTTTAATAATGTTGGCACGGGTATTACTAACAAAGCAATTTCAAACAAAAGGAACATTGTGAGGTGGCAGAGATTCCATGGAGAGTCCCACTTTGAGAGAGTCTACTTGGCATTTCTCAACATTCAAATACTACTGAGGATGAGAAAGAAAACTGAGAAAAAGACAAACGAAATTTCCCTTCATTTGTTCATCTATGCCCGATAAACAATGCAGAAAGTAACATCACAAAAATCACAACTCATCCATAATTCCCATATAATCAAGATAAGTCAAACTAAAAGGTAGATCCTAAGATTTCTCAAAATCTGATGCCCATAAGCTTGCCCCAGTCCGCCCAACTTATTCATAACCCGTGGCAATAAACATGCCAAAACTTCACCCAACTGATTCATTACATGATATCCGTACCTTGTAGAAGAAGCCCCGAAAAACACTGACAACGTAAAAGAAAAGAGAAAAGGCAATGCCTCCCATGATTATTTTGTTGTGTAGACCACAGGCATAAAAGATGTAACAAGGAGAGATGCCAAAGCATACAACTATATAACTAGTCAAGATTTTTCCTGAAAGGAGGGTGTCATACAGAATGATACAAACAAGCACAGGGAAAACTAAGGCCAAAAATATAGCCACAGCAGCATCAGTCCTGCATCATATTCTTATAATTTCACATAACAATAAAATGAGACGTTCAACACACCAAAAGGCACCGGAGAAGAGATAAAATTTTGAACAATGCAGATAAACACCAAAGGTTCTCATGCTTATCTCAAAAGACACGGATCATTTCAAAGTCATTGTCAACTCTCTATCTCCCTTTTTAAACAGCAACAAATACTCACGGTGGTTGACCATTTTAGTGTTGGGCAAAGGAGAGAAAAAAAAAAAAAGAAAGCTTTTTCTCCACCAAATGCATTTGGTAAAACACCTGCGGGCTGCAGCGGGCACATCATGTTTCCTTACATACTCTAATTCGCAAAATCTTCAACTTCAATAGTAACAAAGCAGCAAAAGATACACTTTAATAACACGAACAAGTATGCTAGAAAGAAATGGGAAGACATAATCACCCGAAGATTCAGTTCAGTACTACATAAGCCTAACTGTTCTAAGGCAAATTCATTCAAAAACATAATCATTACCACTCGGCTTTCGCAACAACCACGTTTAGAGTATCAAAGATGTAAACAAGCAAAACAAAGCCCCTCCATTTAGAGACAAAGCCCACAACTTGGCCTGAAGCAATACCCATAAATACAAAAAGTTCAAGGAAGAAAAATACCTTGATGGTGACCTTGCTCTTCACTTGGTTTTCAAGGGCTTCAGTCATCGACTATCCGCAACCCACAAACCCATCAAGAAGGCATAAAAAAATAATTAAACAAACTAAATACATCAAATTCTAAATAAACAGAAAATCAAAAGATAATATTAATACCTTGTCGAACTGAGTAAGAACTTGAATAGCGAGGTCTGGACTGAGAGTCCCGCTCTGAACCATCTCGTCCAAAGTCTCCGTTAAACACATTCCGATTGTCGACCTCCTGTACAGCTCAAACGTCGCCATCTACTCGATCTGCAGCATCAACATATACACAAACAAAACCAAATCTCAGCGCTGCGGAATCGAATTCCCGGGAAAACAATTGCGAGACCAAGTGTGTGAATTCGTGAGAGGAGTTGAAATCGAGAGAGGAATTGGAGTTACAGGGATTGGGGCGACGCTGCGGAAGAGTTTATCGGGTTTGGGCTGTGGAGCTTCTTCGCCCTCTCGCTCTCTCTCTCTGTGAACGTTGATTCCTCGCGAGGCGCAGAAATTTGGGGCTTTTATACCTAGCTATCGAAGCTGCCCGGTATATATAGTCGCGATGGATTGGGTAAGATGCAATGACCATTATACCCCTCATGTCAGAGTTTATTTCTTGGAAAATTTTAAATACCAGTATCTAGTTTATTTTTTGCTTAAAAATGTTGACGCTCATGGATGACGAGTTCTTACATGATTGAGTTCACCATTTATATTTGAGTTTAAATTTAACAGAATTAGAAACTATTCATATATTATGTATGTGTTGAGTAAGTTTGTATAGAGAAAAATGATAAAGAGAAATTGAAATTAAGTTAACTCACGAGTTACAGATGTAGGATCGAAAGATCTAATATAACAAAAATCAGTACGAGGTCATACCCACAATGATTGATTATCCTTTCTTGTCAATTACCCACTTTAACTTACCAAACTCTAAACACTAACTAGAATAATCAGATAACAAACTGAAAACGAGATCCTAAGTTGGCTTGAAGAAAAAATTGAAAGTAGCAAAGAAAGTGAAAAAAACAAAGTTCATTGCGATGAGGGAATACTGTTGAGTTTTGGAAATCAGTTTTTGAGATCAAGAAACGACTTCACCGTAACAAAACTCATGGAAGGACTTACAAAACCTATCTTACTATACACTCAACTAGAAGACAGTTTTGTCTCCATCTTTCCTACTCAATCTCTCTTCAGTCGAGTGGAAGTGAAATGACACTAACGCGTTAGTCAAACGCTTTCTCCTCAAACACTATCTCTATCATTAAGCATAAAGTTTAAATTTGAAAGCTTATATGACACTTTGATTTCTTTTTTTTTTTTTTTTTTTTTCACCTGAAATGTCAAATTTTAATTATTATTTAATGTATTACTTTTCATAGTTGTATGTTTAGTACAAATAATAATAATAATAATAATGATAAAAAACATTTATTAATCACTAAAAATAGATTTGAAGTTGCTGTCAAATTTGTCAACAACCACCTTTGCTGTCAATCCACATTATGCTACATAGGAATTGGCATGTTATAGGTGATGTGGACTTTTTGAGTCCTCATTTGGAAGTGCTCTAATCACAAAAAACTTCAAATCCAGTAGTCATCAAATAACGTGGAAAGATTTTGTATGTCAAACATGCAGAATGACATCTTACCTAGAATTTGATATCTTCTTTCAAAATGCTTAATAATCTAATCATCAATAATTACGTCATATAAGTTACAAAATTCAATTTAAAATTTTCATCCTCTAACATTACCCTAAACGATTGGGCTACAATGCACATGTCAACATGCCATAGCAGACTCGCTTTTAGAAAAACTAATGAAAAATGATTTGAAAACTTTTAGTTTTAACGATAAGGACAAAATAAAAGATAAAATAAATAGTACCAGATTTGACTTTTTAATGTAAAAATATAATTTTTCGTTAAAAGTAAAGAGTAACGCTTTATATTGCAAAGACTTTCTCAAGAGAAAAAACAAGAGAAAAACAGAATAATAAAAGAAAGAGAAAACCGGGCGCTACTCGTCGGAAACTCTTGAATGCATATATATAAAGGAATTTCAGAAGGGATGGGAAGCGACGGTGGAAGCGAAAGAGAATAGCAGCGGCGAACAATGGAGTGCTCCGGAGTCCTCCACCTAATCGTACTGGGATTACTATTCGTCGGCCTTCCGACGCTCTCCTACGGAAGAGAATCGTCCTCGACGTGCTTGGCGCTGTACGAACATGGTGGCGCTCCGGCGGTTTTTGAATCTCCAGAATGCCGTCAATTGAAGCACTCCAACGACTCCCAACGCACATCGCTTTGTCAAACGGCCATGCTTCAAGGTCGAAGAAAGTACTTGGAGGATCGCATTCTCTGCGCTCTCGACGTTCGCATTCCCTTTCCTGGTCCGTCTCTCTCTGTATGTATTCTCTATATAATTAGGGTTTTCGTTAATCGTCTGAAGCTCCTGGATTATAATGCAGTTGGTATATGCTAAATTTTTTGCTGGCTTAATGGCTAAGTAATTAACTTAATTTATTATTAATCATGTTATGAGAAGGCTGATATATACATACATATATATATATATATATTGAATAATTGAAGTATATAAATATAATGTGATGATTTGGATGGAGGTGCAGGTAAAGTAGGGATTATGGAGGAGGTTAGAGTTGGAGTTGCTGCTGTTTTTGATGGTCATAATGGTGCTGAAGCTAGTGACATGGCTTCCAAGCTTTTCTTGGAGTACTTCGTTTTGCATACCTACTTTCTTCTAGATGCATCGCTTTTCGCTGCGTCACCTGGAACACCAACATTGCAAACTTGGGATGGCTTACTCGATCGGCACCAATTGGGCATTGCAAGGTGCTGCTATTTCTAAATTTTTGTATAAATAATAATTACTCTGTATATAGCTACTATTAAGTTAATAATTCTTGATTGATGATGTGATTCCTGGTTTAATTTGTCTCCGTTCCATGATAACAAGTTATTTGATTTAGATAGAGTGATATTTATGCTTAATTTATTAATGAATTCTCAGGTTTAAGCATTCGTTGCAAGGAAACTTTGACGATTCTTTTCGCTTTGACATCTTGAAAGAAGCATTGTTGAGGGCAGTTCATGATATCGATGTAAAATTTTCGAAGGTATATATATCTCTTCTAATTGGTTTTTCTCTGCTTTCTTTCAAACTGTTCTGCATATATAGTGTTCTATCTTCTTACTATTGTATTGAGGTTCCTGGTATTGATTGTTGAAGGTTGCATTTATGGAGAATCTAAGTTCCGGTTCTACTGCCACGATTATACTACTTTTGGATGGCCAAATCTTAGTTGCCAATATTGGAGACTCAAAGGCCTTTTTGTGCTCGGAAATTTTTCAAACTCCTGCAGAGGCAAAAGGTACTTTTCTTTTTTCGGTGTAAAGGTGCATCTGTTTTAGGTACCATGGTTTATTGTGAACTTTATGTGATGTTTCTTCTCTCTCATTCTCTTAAAATCATTGTATTTGTCTGCATATATGTGAGGATCACTGAGCATGGAACTATTTAGTTTATACGTGGAAATATTAAAAGCCCAAGAGGGCTCATTTACCTTCTGATGTTTGTGGTTATTGCAGCTGCTTATATAAGATTATACATGGAGGAAAGGCGTAATGGTGTTATCTCACATCGAAGACGCAATAAAAACTTCGAATTGGCTCCTGCGGATGAGTTGGTGCATTTATCTGTTAAGGAATTGACAAAAGATCATCATCCGGACAGAAACAATGAAAAACTTAGGGTGGAAAGTGCTGGTGGAAATGTTCTTGAATGGGCTGGTGTGCCTCGAGTAAATGGTCAGCTGGCTGTTACCCGATCTATTGGCGACATCTCCCTTAAAAGGTAAGAAGTCAAAGAATAATAGGAATATATCTAAAGTTTGCATTTCTTCTTCTCTTGATGCTATTGATCGAACGATGAAATTAAAAGATGTTCTGGTTTAAATTTCTTGTCTTTTGTGACATGTAAAACTAATTTGAGCTGCTCTTGATTGTCATCAGTTTTGGCGTTATATCAGAGCCGGAGTTGACAGATTGGCAACCCCTGACTGTAAATGATACCTATCTGGTTGCTACATCTGACGGAGTTTTTGAGAAGCAGAACTTGCAGGATGTTTGCGATCTGTTGTGGGAAGCACGAAGTCATCATCCTACGAAATTGGAGCTCTCTTCCTCAGGTTCATACTCATTAGCTGACAGCATTGTAAGTACTGCATTTGAAAGGGGAAGCATGGATAATATGGCAGCTGTTGTAGTTCCATTGGCATCTTCTGGTTTTTCTCAACCGGAGCCATTGCTACGTGTTTTCTCATTTGCGGCTAACAACTCCTCTTTAGTTCATACAGCGTAGATCTGTTCTATGTTTTTGCGTTCTTTCGCAACTCGCTTGTTTTTCTCTCAAACAAGGAAAGATGTCAATCAAATGTACATACGTTAGAAATGGCTTATACAAGATATTTTTGTGATTGATTCGACTGTTAAGATTCAGCTAGCGCTAAATCATCTGGAGCTTTACTATAAACTTTGATTGGCTATTTTTGTTTTGACAAGATGATTTAGCTTCGATGAACATGCTTAGTTCATATATGTTTCAAGCTAGGATGAAGCATGAAGATCATTTATGTGTATGATCAACCAACATAACGGTATGCACGGTCGTGAAATTTGCGTAGAGCGAAATCCACGATCAACTTAGCTCTACGCAGATTTCAGTCGTGGACAGAACTTTATTGATTGAGCTAGCCTTTGTAACCTGTGATCTTCTTGTTTGCTTCTACTTATTAGTTGTAACTTGTATGGCAAGACAAGCCTGTGAAGTTGCTGCTTGTTAAAACATGTGTTTTTTGTGTGTTTAAATTTATCACCTCTTATTACTTTTGTATGCTTATGAATATTATACCAAAAATTGAGTTGCACATCCGTTGCTGCACACCTTAATTTTTTATGACATTCAAATTGAATAAATTAAAATAAACAAGAGACAGAAATAAGAAAATTTGTTCCCTAATAAATTGAGTAAATGTTGCTCTTATATAGAGATAGATGCATAACTCCAACTTCACTTTCTTTTTATCAACCGTATGAAAACCATTATTTATCTTGATACGAATCTTCAATTAAGTTAGCTCTTCTGCACTTGACTGCTTTCTTCGTCACAATTTACTTTGAACGTCGTAGCGGAGGTTTTATTATTCGGAATGTTCTCGTGGCCTAGCTTCGTGCCCGAGTCCATTTTTTTTAACTCAAAATTCAAATTTTATCAAATTAGTAATTTCGTTTGGGAAATTGCACACATATAATATACCAATTGAACAAAAAAGTTTCAGAGTCAATCACTTACACTTAGACATTGCTACATGTGGTAATGTGACACTAATAGTAAATATTTTGATACGAAGACAATTTGTGTAGAATAAATTCATCGGTATTTGGCATACTAAATGAATAATATAATGTTATATTGAGAAGCACATGTTATTAAATTATTAGATTAAAATGTTTGATATCAATGTACTTTTTCATGTAAGTCTCTTTAATTCCAGTGCATTATGTGTTATAATTTAAGTAAATGATAATGACATTAAAAATTACATATCAATCTCATCGTTACTTATATGATCACAATTTGGTGTTAGATATGAGACAACGCCGGATATCGGCACGATGTAACACATAAGACATAATATCCATATTTCGTTGACGTGAAAACGTTTTAGTGGACAAAAAAATAGTTTGATTAAAAAAAGTTAATATAGAAAGAGAAGTTAAAAATAGGGATGTGATATCACATACCTCATTTTGCTTCTCACACATCTTTTTAATTTTTTACCATCAGATTCGATGAATTGAAGAAGATCAACTGACAAAAATTATCAAAATTATGTGAGAAGTAAAATGAGGTGTGTAGATAGTACATCCCTAAAAATAAAGAAAAGCCTAATGGATGACAAAAAATGCAACATCGATTCTCACTCGACCGACCACGCAGTACTGGTTTTCTAGACTCTTATCATATAATAAGAGAAGGAAGCTAAGGGGGCGTTTGTTTACTCTCACTAGGTTGGACTGGATTGGACTGGACTAGCTATTAGTCCAATACTGTGTTTGTTCCATGCTGGGACTAACATTAATGAGATTAAAGGGGACTAGCATGAACAAAACCCTTCACTAAGAGGTCTTAGCGAGACCCCCCAATAACCATGAGACTAGCTAAGACTATCCTCTCTTTCTCATCCTCGTCATGCTCAACGACCAAACGCTGAAGAAAAAGATAAGATCATAATAAAATATTAATAATTTATATATTAAATAATATAATATTAGAATTTGTTATTATCCAGCTTCTTAGTCCAATACTGCACCAAACGCTTCACTAAGTTAGTCCAGTTTAGTCTAGTCTAAGCCAGTCCAACTTAGTCCTTGAAGCTAATCCAGTCCGAGATAGTCCGACGCAACAAACGCCCCAGAGTCTAAGACGTGGATGTGTTGTTTAGCTGCCACGACTCTCGTGACTCTGCACACACACCCTACAAAACATAACGTCTACGCAACTTCTCTCTCTTCACTCTCTCTCTCTCTCTCTCTCTCTCTGGATTTTGGATGAGTGCTAATCCTCCCGACTGCTCAAAGCAAAGAAATCAATCTCTCTCGTACTCGATCATGTCTCGCCTGAAGAACGACTGCTTGTCTTTCGTTGTTTCATTGCAAGAGGGTTTTCGTTATGTTAAGGCATGCTTCGTTGGTCAGGTTAGTTGGTTCTTGCCTTAATGGCTTCGCTATTTACATACGTGAGCGTAACCACATTGGCTAAAGCGGATTTGAGCCGTCCAACCGGCTGGAACGGATGTACGTAAAGGCGTGTTCTTTCGTGTGCGATATTAATAATTTTTTTGACGGTTGATTGATGTTGGAGCAGGCTAAGAAGTTGACAGCAAGGAATGAGCAGGAAGCAACAGAAGCAGAGCTTCAGACAGCCAAAATGCAAGTTGAAGCTGCTGATGCCGCTGAGGATACCAAAAACAGACTCCATAATTATCCCTAATGTAATGTAATTGCTCTAACAGTTCAACCTTTCTTTCTTTTGTTATAATTGAGCAGAATATATTTTGCAATTTAAAATTTTGAATTGATTTGTATTGTTTGATTTCTGAATTTCTCTTTCAACTAAATTCTTTTGCCTCCAAATTAGATGCATTGTCCTTCTTAGAATATAAGAAGAAAAATTGTTGCTTCACTTCCCACCAATTAATTTGGGATAGTACAGTATTCACCCATTTTTACTTCCCATGTTAATTTTTGCTAAAAATATTATCAATCTCATAAATATCATCGATTTAGATGATATCAAAAGCATCATACTAAATTTCATCAATCAAATTGTTTTTCAAGGAATAGGAAAATTTGATTTTTTTTCTTCAATTTATTCGATCCGATAGTAGAAAATTGAGAGAGATGTGTGAGAAGTCAAAATAGGTGTGTGGATAACACTACCTTTACTTTAACTTATTTATAATGGGTAAATAATGGGCATTCACATATGATCCAACAAGTGCATAAAACACACACAACAAATAAGAAATGAGAAATCGCCAGAGAGTATGATAACTTTAAGGTATTTATACGTTAAATTTTAATATTATCCTCATTAATTTGTGCTAATTAAAGAAGCACAGATATACTCTAGGCGGTACAGGAAGAAGAAGATGATGGACCTTCTAAACGAATATAGTCATACATCAGTCCACGGGCCTAAGGGTAGCTGAGCTAGACGGTCGTCTAAGGCCCCCAAGGCATTAGTTGTTGCTTTTTTCAAATCTATGAAATTAAAGATAAATTGCTATTTAAAAAATTTTAAAATTACAAGAACCAAAGAGAGTTAAAATAAGAGAACTTTCATGAAAATGGTTTGAATCAAGTTTATTTTAATAAAAAATTATGTCATAACTTTATTTAATGAAAAAGACTTAAAGTTTAATGAAAAATCCTTAAATTTTAATAGAAAAGACAAAAGGACTTAAATTTTAATGAAAAAGATATAATTTTAATATTTAAAAAAAAAATTCTGACGCCCAGACCCACGTGTTCTTACACTGTTTATGAAACTTCTACATTGTTTATGAAAACTTACGACACTGTTTATGAAACTTACGACACTAAAACTTAATATACTGTCAATTCAAACGTGCCACACAGAGTCTGTCACATTCCGACCCGGACCCCCATCACATCCCAGGCTAGACTCTACCGTAGCACGATATTGTTCGTTTTGGGCCTCAACCACACCCTCACAGTTTTGTTTCTGGGAACTCAGACGAGAACTTCCCAGTGGATCACCCATCCTAGAAATGCTATTGCCCCCAACTCGCTTAACTTCAGAATTCCGATGAAACCCAAAGCAATGAGCTTCTAAAAAGTCTTGTGCTAAGTAAAGATGAGAATATATATATAAGACTTACAGGATCCACTGACGATGTGGGATCTTACAGAGTCTTCCAAAACATGGACATGGATGTCATTCTGGGTCGTCGTCGCCTTCGGTGATTACAAAACCGGTATGCGTTTTTGACAGGGGAAGAAAAACAAGGAAAACCTGTCGTAGTAATATTGGTGGGTGCGCCTGGAACCGACAAGTCCACCTTCTGCGAACATGTCATGCACTCCTCCTCCACTCTCCCTTGGGTACACGTTTGCAAGTATATCTCGTACTTAGTATGACACTCCGCATTTCTATTTATTTGGGTTTGTTTATGCTGGTATATTTTTGTAGGATACTATCAAAAACTGGTAAAACCGAAACGAATGCGCATTATATAGCAAGAACAAGGGGATGAGTTTTGTGAAGCTTGGTGGTAGTGCCCAGGTTGATGTTCATGCTACGGTGCTTGATCTTCCTGCCAAGTTTTGTATTTCGTGGTCTGTGAAGGGAACGGGCCATGAAGGAAACTTGCAAGGTGGGAGAGCTGCTGCGGTTGTGAATAGAATGATGCAGAAGAAAGAACCGTCTAAACTGGGGGGTGAGGGCTGAGCACAGCGCTATTTTTATTTTTTATGTTTTTTTATCTTTTTATCCTTATCATTAAATAAAGTTTGTGTATGATTTTTTATTAAAATGCAAAAATTTGAAGCCCTTGTTATTAATTTATCTTTAAAATAATTTAACAAATATTAATTTTGAATGAATTTAAAATTTGTAACTTTAGGGAAGGAAAAAAAAAAAACCAAAAACAAAACCTCATGTTAGTGGGCAGCTTATGTTTAAATTCTTATTTATTTTCAAAAATATTTTAAATAAAAATTGTCACATCCCGGTTCGGGGCGAACACTTCTCGGGCCCGCTCCACCACCGTAGCACGATATTGTCCGTTTTGGGTCCCGACCATGCCCTCACGGTTTTGTTTCTAGGAACTCACACGAGAACTTCCCGATGGATCACCCATCCTGGGAATGCTCTCGCGTGCTACTCGCTTAACTTCGGAGTTCCCATGGAATCTGAAGTCAGTGAACTCCCAAAAGGCCTCGTGCTAGGTAAGGATGAGAATATACATATAAGGATTACTCTCCTGGACGACGTGGGATGTCACAAAAATTGTATAAATAGAAAAAGCTTGAGTTTCTTAAATACACAACATACAAATGTCAATCGTCACACACCTACTCGTGTGACCAGAGGCTAGTGAAATTAATGACCTCAATTTGTCCAAATGCAATTTTTTTTCTTTTGCTTTTGAACATAACCTAAAAAAATAACAAAAACCAGAATAATCATAACTTTGTAATCCTTTTTCTTTCAACTTCCTAGTCTTTCTATTTCTATTGAATATTTAAGCAACTATCACTTGGTCCAGAAGATTGTAATTTGAGGTAACCAAAACTTTGAATTTAAATTTTCTTTTTCAATAATTTATTGTTAAACTAGGTTATTCTAAAATTTGATTTGCTAGTGTGTGTCGATTTTAGAAAGAATACAAGAGAACCACTTGACGTTGTTGAATTATTATATGTTGAGAATCAATGTCATTTGTAGGTGAAGTAAGTGTGTGAGGTTGGTGAAGTAAGTGGAGGTTGTAGGTGAAGTAGGTGGATGTTGTAGGTGAAGTAAGTGTGTGGTGTAGCTTTCATTTGGTTTGCTATAAATACCCAAGTCCCAAGCATTGTATATCATCCAAGGAAAAACAAAGTCTAGAGCTAAATAAGAAAAGCTTTGCTAATTAGTTTGTTTTGTGAGTTTTCTTTAAGAGTGTGCTCTATTTTCTTCTTCTTGGGATCATTAGAGTTATCTTGGATACTCTTCTTATTCAACATTATATTCGTCAATCAAGTTTTGTTTTTTGTTACTCTCTTGATCATCAAGTTTTATTGCTCCACTCTCAATCTCTTAACTACAAACACTTAGTGTATTTGCGTCTAAAGACATGTGACATGTAATAGTAAGTAACGTTCGTATATCTTTTTTTTTATATTAATTTTTAATGATATTTGATGAAGAAATAAACTTTTTATATAATTAGCGGATTCTTTTTACTACATACCAATATACAAAGAGTCGGAGGTCCGAGAACTTTAGGGCCTCACTTTGAAAACTCGCCTAGAGCCCCCAAATTCTCAGGACTGGCCCTGATGAGTCTCTGGAAAGGAGCCAAAGGGCTAGTGCTCTTTGGATTTGCGTTTGAGAATATTATCATTTCTACTCTTCTCTGTTTGGTTGTGGAGAAAGTGTAAGAAAAGGGGAATTCAATTGAAATTTTGGGATTAAGGGAGAAGGGTTTCTGTTTAATAATGTTGTAATTTGGGGTAACAACAGCACGAGCACGGTTACGCGGTTAATTTCTAATTTTGATGCAGCCATTTCTGGATATAGTATGATAATCCATGAATATGCCTCAAGCAGACATTAGTTTTGATTTGAAATAGGAAGCAGATTGAAGATATTTGTATGCGGTTTGTGTATGTATGTCCGTCCAGGTCAATGCAGCAGCTCTCCAGCTCCAGAACCAGCAACTTAATCAGCAGGTAGACAAACAGAAGCTTGACTTGCAAGATCTGGAAGCGAAAATTCAGGAATTAAAGGATAAGCAAGGTTCTTATGATGATTTCTTAATCACAATGAATCAGCTATGGAATCAGGTTATCTCGGATGATTGATTGGTTTCCTTCCTTTTCATAGTCTCTATTAGGTATACCAGGATGACATGCACTTTTTGCTGACGGCGGTTTCATTATTTTGCTCTTTAGTTGGTTGAAGAACTAGAACTTCAGCTGCAGAAGTGTATAATTGCAAAAAATGACTTTGAGATAAACATGGAAGAAGCTATCCAGGATTCAGGTAAAAGTGTTATAAGTTTGATATTGTTGATATTAACTGTTAATTTACCTAAGCTTGTGGCACTGAAAATGCTCTTTGCTGCAGGAAGAAAGGACATTATAGCAGAGTTTCATGTGATGGTCTCATCTTTGTGTAAAGAAATGGGAGTGGTGGAAACTTTGTTGAAGCGGTGGAAGGAAACAGCTCATGAAACACTTTCTTTACGTGACAAAGCCCAATCAGTGAAAGCTTCATTAAGTACAAAGGTCTACTTCCATTCCCAGTTAACTCTCTCATACTCATATCGGTTGCACTGCTCTCTCATACAATCACATTGTTCTTGTTTGTGGTTTTGTGAGTGTTGCTTAGGTAAAACGTGGGTTGTCTAAATTGCTACATTTAAGAATGCGATTGTATTGCTGCAGGATTTTCATTTAATTTTCTGTGGATATTTTCATGTCTGTTGTCGGTTATAGTTTGAAAACCTGCAGCAAAGCGCGGGCATTCCTACTAGTAACAAACTATGATAGCCTAGCTAAGATATTGCTGAATGTGCTGCTGACATGGAGCTACATTGTTGATCTGTGTCTTCAGGATTTAAGTAGAAGAACATTTGTGGTTTCTGTCTTTTTTATTTTTATTTTATCACCTTTCAGCTTGTTTTTCTCTTGTTTGAGCTTCCCTGGATGTCTTTTTATTGTGTATGATTTTTAATTTTATCTATTCGTTTAGCAGACTCTTGGACCGGTGCCTGCATTGATTGAAATCAAAGAATGGCCAGACCTCTGCATCGAGGTTTGTTTAGGTTGCGTATGTATGGCAGTAGCAATGATTTTTTATTTTTGACTCTCAATGAAAGTTAAAGCAGATAAAGAAGATTTGGACAGCAGAGCTTCTTCTGATAACAATATTTTTGCATTTAGATTTCCTATTCGAGTAATTTCTCCGGACAATTCTCCTTCCGAACCTGGAAATACCGAAAATGGCTTTGTATCTGATCCCTTCATGGCTGGTACTCCCAGAAGTCGGCACAAGTTAACGCTGCTACCGTTGAAGTTAAAGTTTAGTTTTGATTTTTATTCTAACTCTTACCGGATCCTTTTGGCGGACACTCGCCATCTCAACAAGTTCAAGAGGTCACATATACCATGGATACCGGAGACTTCAACAGCAACTTGTTTCTGACCTGTTGCATATTGGAGAACTTTCTCTTGGTTCTTCAAGGTTAAAAGACTTGGAGTTTTGTCCTCGGAGTAAGAAAATAAAGTTCCATGCTTCAATGTTTCATTTTGTTCAGCCTCCTTGATGTTTAATGGTTGAACTAAAGACTTAAATAAAACCTAGCTAAAACAAAATTTTCATTTTCTAGTTGCAATCCGTAGAAAATGTTAAAAATCAGATCATCTTTTCAAAAGTTCCAACCAATCTCACCATATAGTCTTAAGTCATTTAGAATCAATTAAAAAAGAATTCACAGACTTCTTTCGGTGTAAAGTGAGCCATCATAGTTAAGGAGACTTGACCAAAACCTTTATCTCTTATCTCTTTTATTTGTATTCACACACTTACATAATCATTTTTTCAAAATTTTCTCTTTTTTATTTATTTATAATAATATTATATTATTATTTTCTTCAATAACAGTAGTGGTGGTGCAATGTTAGTTCTCATAAGCCTTCGATCCAACCCATGTAGCGAGCTTTAGGTCAATGACTCTCAAACCACTAGGGTTTTAAGACGCTAGGTGTGAAACACCCCTAAGGACTTATTAACTTGAGCTGAAAAGGCTACGAAACCAATTAACCATCCTGCTCCATGCCAAAATTCTACCGTTTGACGTGAGAATCACTATTGATTAGGCAGGATTGGTCCGATTACTTGGTATAAAGTCTCGGGTAGAACAATTATTACTTTACAACACATACTAACTTTATTTTATATATAACAAAAGTTAAAATGCACTTAGACTAAAAGTAAATGTTTCAATCTCACTCCTCATAATAAACCATGTTGGTGTGATGTGAAAATTTTCAAAGTATAATTTATGAATTAGTGTCTAAGCAACGATAAATAGAAAAAAACTCTACTGTGGGATTAACCTTTACCATGTCGATTTGTTCTAACGTTTAAAATAACTATGAATATTATCTTAAAAACGAAAATTTTTAATTGACACAAAAATATTAAATCCTAAAATTTTACATTCCCACCCCCAAGCTTATTTCACATTTTGTCCTCGAGGTGTGAAAAATAAATAAACTTATTTCACACTTAGGAGAATCATCAGAACCACATGCATCTCGAGGGTGACCCTTTTCAGCTAGTTTATGCGACTGGAAGCCCTTAAGAGGGTTCTTCTTTCTTTAGGTCTAGTTGTTTACCCTTAAGAGGGTTCTTCTTTCTTTAGGTCTAGTTGTTTATAACATTAAGCATTAGCTTCACTCCTTCAATGATTCACATGTGTCCTATTTTACTGCTCACACGCACGACACACACGAGAGCACCAGAAACCCTAGCTATTTTAATCCAACATTGGATACCCTTCTTACTTGCCCAGAGCCCAGAGCCCAGAGCCCAGAGCCTAACGGCTATCTTCTGTCCTTTCCATCTCCTTTTCAGACACAGAAGAATAATGATGTTATTTGTAAACCCCGAAACCTCTCGTTCTCTTTATTAAAATGAGAGACGTCTCCCTTCGCTCGCATTTCAAACCTATCCCTTTTAGCCCTCTCTCTCTAGAAAATCCGAAAAGGCTTTCTTTTCTCCATTTTCTCTCAAGTCCAGCGCCCATTCGTACAAACCTCCCATCTGCAGCTGCTCCTTCATCCTTGATGCAACCAATAACCCAGTAACAGACATGAGCTTCCGTGACTCTATAACCCAGCCATGGTGGAGTGAGCTGACAAGCTAAGATGCCGAAGGTAAAACCCTCCTCAATTTGTGTTATTTTCGTTGCAGCTTTATGTATGTGAGTGAAATGTAGCAAGATCTAACAGATGCATGTGTTTTTATCTGTACAAGGTCCCCCCAAACTTTGCAAATCTGAGAAAAACAACAGGAGTGACCACCCTGAGTCGCCAAATCCGAGAGCACAGAGGTCATCCAGCTTCCCCCAAACTTGCAATCTCAGCTGATCTACACCAAGGGTAAGAATCTCTCTCGTTTTCTCCCTGCAGTTAGCCCTGATGTGGTGGTTTCAGTGAAACTAACAAAACTAACACATTCATGCATAAATCGTCTTGGTAGGTTTCATAAATCCAGAACAGAGAAGAGGTGCCGACACACAATTGAAGGTCCATGTTCATAGATCCAAGAAAACGGAAGGTAAAAACTCTTGTCTTGACCTTTTTGAACTCCAATCTGATAGGATGCTGTTTATGTGCAAACTAAACTGGATCTAACATGTGTGTAGTTTCTGGACCAGTAGCCCGGATCTGTGTTTAAACATGGCTGCGTACAACGATTCCAAACCCAAGTGCAACTGGACAACAGGCCGCTCCTCTGTTGAAAATCCCAGATCCATTGATCTGGAAGGTATAAAATGCAACCTTGCTTGTTCTGTGATCGTGGATCTGGTATCAAAATCTGTTCAGTTCTATGGTGTAATGATTGGTGATATCTCTGTGTTCAACCTGCAAGTTTCCAATGTTTTTGAAAATTAAAAACAGAACTAAAATAAACTAGGTAAATAAAAAAAAACATATATTTTTTTAATATTTTTTTTTTTTGAAAACTTAGGTATGTAAATGCATCTAGAAATTTAAACTAATAATAAAATGGAAAATCAAACGAAAAATATATTAAGTAAAGGGTTTAGAAAAATTGGGTTGCCTCTCAATAAGTGCTTTATTTTAAGTCTATAGCTAGACTTGGCAGAGGTCCTGTGGCTAGATCACTGGTTCCTTCAGAGTTGATGGCTCGCTTACATTGAACTTCTCTATGAATGGTTTAAGTCGATGTTTGGTAACCTTAAATGCGAGGCCTTTACCCTCAGCCTTGATGTCCACGTCACCATTTTGAAAAACTTTAGTAACTACAAAAGGGCCTTTCCATCGAGAATCCAGTTTCCTTGGAAACTTGAAATTTGAACTTAACAACCACACTTTTTTACTAGGCTGTATTTTCTCACAACTTGGACTACCTCGCAACTTTTTATTCTTGCCCTTGACATTCGGTTGTTTTTGGTCAATCTGGTGGCCCAGATAGTTGTCAAACAAGGATGGTTCTGTTTTTTAACTTTCGTACATCAAGCAATTGGATTTTGCTGTTGCGCCTCAATACTATTGCAATCATGGCTTACATTTAAAGACTTTAGGGATAGATGGTCATTTGATGATCTGGTTTTACACTTGGCACGAGCTAAACCATCTAACACATCAATACGCATGCATTCATGTTTGTCACCTGAATGTGTGGCGACTTCAAACAAACTGAAAACAACTGTTTGATCTTCAACCCTTAATGTTAATGTTCCCGCTTCAACATCAATAAGAGTCTGGGCTTTTGCCATGAATGGGCAGCCCAATATGATGGGTGTTGTCAAATCCTCATCCATGTCCAGCACCATAAAAACCAATTGGCAAATATAAATTGCCAACCTTAACAATAACATATTCAATAACTCCTCTAGGATAGGTAATTGAACGGTTAGCCAATTGAATAATGGTGGAGGTTGGCTTCAGTTTGCCTTCACCTAAATGTTTAAAAATAGAATAAGGCATTAAGTTTACACTAGCGCCTAAATCAATTAAAGCACTACTAAAGTCACAATTTCCAATGGTGCAAGAGATAGTAAAACTCCCTAGATCTTTCTTCTTTGGAGGCAATTTGTGCACTAAAACTGCATTGCATTGTTCAGTTAGCACAATTTTTTTTGTTTCTACCAGCTCTTTCTTCTTGGTGCAAACATCTTGCAAAAACTTAGCATAGGAAGGAATCTTTTTAATGGCTTCCAACAATGGTAAATGAATTTGAACTTTAGCGAAGGTTTGTATGAAGTCTTTTAACTACTGAGTATTAAATGTTTAGGGTATGGTAATGGAGGGTCATAAACATGCTCAGAAACCTGTTTTGGTACAGTTTCTGCATTGGTCAGATTCTATTTTGCTATAGATGAAGTTGAAAGTCCTATATTGAAAATACAATTCACATTAGCAAAATTCTTTCAAAATATACTAAGAATAAGGTTAAATATATAATATAAAATCTACTCATCAATGGTGTTGATGACTACTCGCACCAAATTGCAAAAATTAATTAACATTCTTTTTTATGTGGTAGTTAGTTGGAATTGACATGTGGGTTAAAATGTCAAACATCACCTTTGGTAGCTTGGGTAATAAGCAGTTCAAATTGTTTCAAGCGCGTTTACATTTGTAATTTTACAGTTTTCATTTTTCATTTTTTTAATTAAATTGTATTCTTTAAAAAATTTAAAATTAAAAAAAAAAATTGAGAAAAGAGCCATTTTAGGCTTAACCAAAAGTGTGCTCTAATTTTAGGCATTTAGGACCAGAGCATTTGGTGTGACTAAGATTTTGGTGTTGAAGGAGGTTTCTTCTTTCGTTGTGGATATTTCTCCCTTTCTTATTTATAGTAATTGTTTGGCTACCAACATAAAGAGTAATCTTCCAAAAGCAAAAGTAAAATGTATAATTTACGGCGAAACGAAATTTGCCGTCGTCGCAAATGACAGTTCCTTGACTATGATACTACCAAGGTCGATCCCGACCACATGCCCCAGTTCTTCTCGATTGTAACTGTCAATGGGCGCAACGTCCAGACATCTAAAATGTTTAAGTCGTCAAAAGAAGCTTAACATGGAGCTACCAAGGTCATCGTCGACCATCTCTCATCCCAACCCGTAACCGATAACCAACCCATAATCCAGCGTTTACCTAAGGAAGAGGAAGGGTCGGTTATGGATTGGGATGAGAGGCGGTTGACGCTTGGCAGCCTCATGTTGAGCTTCTTTTGATGACCTAAACATGTCGACCGTTTGGAAGTTGCGCCCATTGATAGTTACAGTGGAGAAGAATTGGGGCATGTGGTTGGGATCGACCTTGGTAGTATCATAGTCATGCAACTGCCATTTGCGGTGTTGGCAAATTTTGTTTAGCCGTGATCTATACATTTTACTTTTGTTTTTGGGAGATTACTCTTTGAGTTGGTAGCCAAACAGTCATTATAAATAAGAAATGGAGAAGTACCCACAACGAAGGAGGGAACCTCCTTCAACACCAAAATCATGACTCTCCTAATTGTACTCACACTGAATGCTCTAGTCCTAAATGCCTAAAATTAGAGCACACTTCTGGTGAAGCTTAAAATGGCTCTTTTATTTATTTTAAAGAATACAATTTAATTAAAATGCAAATGCGCTTGAAACAATTTGAACTGCTTATTATCCGACCTGACAAGGGTGATCACCATCCTTTTTAATGTGGTAGCTAGTTGGAATTGAGATGTGGGTTAAAATGTCAAACATCACCCTTGGCAACTCGGGTAATAAGCAGTTCAAATTGTTTCAAGTGTGTTTGCATTTTTCAATTTTAATTAAACTGTATTCTTTAAAAATTAAAAAGAAAAGAGAAAAAAGCCATTTTAGGCTTCACCAAAAGTGTGCTCTAATTTTGGGCATTCAGTGTGACTAAGATTTTGGTGTTGAAGGAGGTTCCTTCCTCCTTTGTTGTGGATATTTCTTCCTTTCTTATTTGTAATAACTGTTTAATTACCAACTTAAAGCATAATCTCTCCTAAAAACGAAACTAAAATGTACAAGTCAAGGCTAAACGAAATTTGCCAACGCTGGAAATGGCAGCTGCCCGATGACGATACTACCAAGGTCGGTCTTGACCAGTTGCCATAGTTCTTTTCCATTGTAATTGTCAATGGGCGCAACTTCCTGACATTCGAAATGTTTAGATCGTCAAAAGAAGCTCAGCATGAAACTACCAAGGTCGTCGTCAACCATCTCTCATCCCAACTAGTAACCAATAACCAACCCATAATCGAGCATTTACCTAAGGAAGTGGAAGGGTCGGTTATGGGTTGGGATGAGAGGTGGTTGACGACGACCTTGGCAGCCTCATGCTGAGCTTCTTTTGACGACCTAAACATTTTGATCGTCTTGAAGTTGAGCCCATTGACAGTTACAATGGAGAAGAACTGGGGCATGTGGTCGGGACCGACCTTGGTAGTATTATAGTCAGGCAATTGCCATTTGCGGCGTTGGCAAATTTCGTTTAGCCGTGACTTGTACATTTTGCTTTTGGGAGATTACTCTTTAACTTGATAGTCAAAAAATTATTATAAATAAGAAAGGGAGAAGTACCCATAATGAAGGAAGGAACCTCCTTCAACATCAAAATCATGGTTCTCCTAATCACACCATGCTCTGGTCCTAAATGCCTAAAATTAGAGCACACTTTTGGTGAAGCCTAAAATGGCTATTTTCTCATTTTTTTAAAGAATATAGTTTAATGAAAACTATAAAAATACAAAAACAAATGCGCTTGAAACAATTTGAACTGCTTATTACTACCTGAGCTACCAATGTGATGTTTGACATATTAACCCACATCTCAATTCCAACTATCACATAAAAAAGCATGCTCCAATTTGGTGCGAGTAGTCTTCAATATGCAACAGGTCAGAAACAAGTCGTTGGTAGCCTATGTGACCTCTTGAAAGGATCTTAGTAAGAGCTAGAATAAAAATCAAAACTTAACTTCAACAATAGCAGCGTTAACTTGTGCCGACTTCTGGGAGTACCAGCCATGAAGGGATCAGATGCAGGTATTTCCACGTTTTTTATATGTTTGGCTATGTGATAGAAAGTGTTCCTATTATTTTTAACATATTTCGATTTGTATATTTTGTTCTTGGAAATTGCTTCCTCTGGCTCTAATATGGTGTCGCATTGTTTCAGGTACAATGCCAAGGAACAGGTTTTTAGGTGGATTCTTAAGATTTTAATTATGACAATAGTTTTATTTTAATTTCATTTTTGGTTTGTAATTTTAATTTTCTTGAACTATGCATGATTTTTGTGTTATGCTATTTCTCGTCCGTGTTATGCTATTTCTCGTCCCATCACTTATATTTGAGATCATTACTTTTGCTTATAACCATGATTCGGTATCAATATTATAGGATTATAGTCATCATTAATAGTTAATACTTATCAAAGTTGGTAATTGGCAAGGAAAATTGAACTAGTTGTACTTGTACTTCCCATGTCTCACTCTTCTTTGTAAACGGTGATTAGGTTATTGAATCGATAATTTGTCATTAATAACTGGTTGATAACCAATACACGCGTATTTTCACAATTTGAATGAATGATTATGATTAAATAATTGAACCAAAAATTTATCATTGATTGAGGATTAATAGTGGATAACCGTTGTCAAAGAAAGTCGATCTCCACTTTCTTTAGGGATGTAGTCAATTTGGATTTGGATGTTAGTTAAATTAGGATTTAAAGAATACATCCAAATCCATCGATAATGGCTTGCTTGGGTCTTTCTTAATTTGATCTGATTGCAGTTCGCCTACATGATCTGATTAGTATATACTTGTATGGATGACTCATTTGGTATGTTGCATATGTCCCGTAAATCTTGATGAGGAGGGCCTTGGTAATCCATAAGGTATTGGTTACGCTGATTCGTGTGTTGCTAAGATGTTCTGGTTAAACTAGTTCAATGTTTATGTTGCTGCTCGGATACATTGCTTAGATGGTTATGTTGATGTAGAGCTAGGTACCTTGTTCGCTCTGCGTAATGAAATCTGACTCGTAGAGAAAGTATCTGGTCGGCCTAAACCCTACATGACAAGTTCAAGTGAGAATAGTAATGCCCCTTGGTGGGATTCTAATAGAAATGTTACTTTTTCAAGTTTCCAATTAATTGTATTATGACAATTGGTATATCTGGCTGTGTTTCTTACACACCGAAAAATCATTAGAGTCAAACTGGGAATCAAGATCCACTATAATTAGGATCTACTTTTGGGTTTGGTACTGAACCTGTGTGTGAATACTACATTTCCTAGCCTACAAGATTCGCTTCGGGTTATTAGTTGTGACTTGTATGGCAGGGTAAGTCTGTGAAGTTGCTGCTTGTTAAAACATATGTTTTTTATGTGTTTAAATTTATCAAAATAGTATTTGAACTTAAAATCCCTTACCTATAACGAAGAAAAAATTTCACTAATAAGTAGCATTAAAATGATAAGTAAAAATGTTAAAAAATAATAAATTATTATTATTATTTATTACTCCAAAAATATTACGATAAAGATGTAATATCTTGGAAGGTCAGTCTATTCTGGAACGTGGTTCTCGATGGAGGGTGGGGGACGAGAGTTCAATTCGTGTCTGGCAGGATAGATGGCTTCACCTATTTAGGCCATTTCTCTCTGCCTCCTGCAAACTGTGATGTGGAGCGGGTGTCATCTTTGGTTATCCAAGAGTCGGCTTCATGGAACACTGACCTTGTTAGCTCCTTATTTCCTCCCTGTGAGGCAGCCTTTATACTTTCAATACCGCTGAGTGGCAGATTGCCTTCGGACCATCTAATGTGGCATTATGATTCTAAGGGTTTGTTCTCTGTTAAAAGTGCCTACAAGGATGCTATGATCCTGCATTCTCATCCAATCAAAGTTCTCTGGCAACCTCTACATGGAACAAATTGTGGAGAGCCTCGGTCACAGGTAAGGTTAAAATCTGTGCTTGGAAGGCTTGTTTCGATATCCTGCCTACTCGCTCGAACTTGGAAAAAAAAGGTTGGCGGTGGACAATGTCTATGTTTTTTTGTAGTTCCTCTTTGGAGTCGGCGCTACATGTGTTTAGTGCTTGTCCATTTAATCCTGATGTTAATTCCTTCCATATGGCGTGCAAGGAATGCCTTGTTATGGGATGGCAAGCTTGAGAATCCTACCCTGCTTAGCTACGCCGCGAATCTTCAGCTGGAGGCCTTTACCAATGCTCAACCCCGCCCTCTACAATTGAATTCCCGATGGTCTCTTCCTCCCACGGGTTGGGTTAAAGTCAATGTTGATGGTGCCTTTTGTGCTGCTTCCCAATTGGGGGGGATTGGCGTGGTATTCCACGACGAAGTCAGTAGCTATGCTGGAGGTTTTATTCACCGAGTATCTAATGTCAATAATCCCTATATGGTTGAACTGATGGCTGCTAGAGAAGGTCTTTATCGGGCTGTGCAACGTAATATGCAATGTATTTTCCTAGAGAGCGATGCTCTGCAAGTCATTCAGGGGGTTGGGAGCTTGAAGAGGGGGTCATCCTCTTTGGATTTGTTGGTGGATGATGTCCGGGAGAGTCTGCGAGGAATTGGGTCCTCTAAAATTTGTCATATTCGCAGTTCCGCCAATGGTGCGGCTCATAGACTGGCCAAGTTGGCCTTAGATTTTCCTTCCAGTTCTCATTGGTTTGAAGAACCTCCAGATTTAATCTAGGATATCCTCTTTGAAGATTGTATGCCTTCTTTTTGATATGAATAAAATCGTTATCATTTCCTCTATAAAAAAAAAAAGAAAAGTAAAAATGTTAAAAAGTAATAAATTATTATTATTATTTATTACTCCAAAAATATTACGATAAAGACATAATAACTTACTGAAATTATAAAGCCAACAAAATTCGTTACCAACAAGAAAACAGTTATTAGCGTTGGACAGAACAGAACAGAAAAAATGATAAATGAACTCCAAAAAACTAGCTTTGCACCGGTACGCAGTGGCTCTTCAGTAATTACTCCTCGCCCCGAAACTGTGACGGTGAAAGCTGAGCGTGAGCGCGCATACGCGGATAGAGTTGGAATAGTTGCTGTTTTTTTATGGTCATAATGGTAGTGAAGCTAATGATATGGCTTCCGAGCTGTTACGTATTTCGCTTTGCATATGCATTTTCTTGTCGGTGCTCCGTATTCTGCTATGTTGGAGAATGCTGCCTCAAGAACAGCAAGATTGCATAATTCGGATGGCTTTCAAGATCCTCAATCCGATATTACTAGGTGGTTTTTGTTTGTTTGAATAAATTCTTTAGTTTTATTTGCTTTCTTGATAATATTTTCATAATTTTGGTATTAATTTTAATTTACGTTCACTGATCATTTCTCAGGATTGAGCATTCATTGCAACCCCACTTTGATGCATTTTTCCAGTCGGACATTTTGACAGAAGCGTTGTTGAGGGCAATTCATGATATTGATGCAAAATTTTCCGAAGTATATCAACTTTTCTCTGCTTACTTAAAAATGTTCTTTTGCTTAATGTGTTATATCCAGTTACTCTTATGTTGATCTTGCTCTTATATGCTTATACTTGCCAAGGAAGCATCTGCAAAAAATATTAGTTCGGGTTCTGCGGCCATGATTGTACTACTAGCTGATGGTCAAATTTTAGTTGCTAATATTGGAGACTCGAAGCCTTTTTTGTGCTCGGAAAAATCTATGTATCCTGCTGAGTCTGAAGGTCAGAGGGGTTCTATCTCGTATCCTGTAATGGAATGTTTATTGTTTTAAAGCACATGCATTTTGGGTATAATGCTGTATAATGAGAACACATATTTCTTATTTGTGTGTGCTTGAAAATGCATAGGATTTGCTGTTTAGTTTTAATTTCAAAAGATAAAATGGTCGAGGATATATTTATTCTCTTGTTCTCGTACTGCAGCCACTCGTCCGAGGCTATACACTCAGTAGAGGCATAAATGTAATAATGGTCCTGTTTCATGTCCAAGAAACTATGAAATGTTCGAATTGGGCAACCCTGAGGTAATGACTTTTTCTGCCAAGGAATTGACAAGAGACCATCATCCAGGCAGAGATGATGAAAAGTTTCGGGTGGAAACTGCCGGTGGCTATGATCTTTCAGGTGGTGGTGTGCCTCGTATAAATCATATTTCACAAGCAATTGGTCGTGTCTCAATTGAAAGGTGAGGTTCAGTGACAAAAAGAAACTATGTAAACGGTAAACCCCATTTGATCCTATTGTACTTTGGCAAGAGCTTCTGATTTAGGATATGTTAATGATTCATTCTAATTTGGTTAGTACTCATCAACCTAATTTATGCTTTTACTCAAATTCTGCTTTCGCTCTTGATTGTCATCAGGTTTGGCGTTCTCTCTGCACCAGAGTTGACAGATTGGCAACCCCTGACTGTAAATGATACCTACCTTGTAGCTGCATCTGCTGGAGTTTCCAGGAAACTGAGCGTGCAGGATATTTGTGACTTAATGTAGGCAGCACAGAGATATAGTCATGGGAGTTCAGAGTTGTCTTCGCCCTGTTCATATCCATTAGCTGACTGCATAGTAAATACTGGACTGAAAAAGGGGAGTGTGGATAGTGTAGCAGCTGTAGTCGTCACATTGGTATCTCCTGGTTTTGCAGAAAGTTTGTTAAAGGAAAGATCAGTTGAAGAGAGGCCTTTGAAATTTGTTGAATGTTCAGGTGAGTTTCTTATGCTTTTAAACCTTCTTCAGTACCCTAATTTCATGGGGGAGGATTTGCAATCTTACCTTGTAAGAATGCAAGATTAAAGTGATAAGTAATATCAATTAAAGTGGTTGACTGGTCACGAGACTTGCAACCTTAGTACATTGATGAACAAAAGGTAGCATCTCATAGAAAGATATCAAAGAAGGGAACAAATGACAAGTAGAATTTCTTTTGATACCATATTTAAGAACATCATCACATGAATTCTTTCCTAATGTTTTCAGTGGTTAATACAGTCTTTTGATAATTCTTTAATTTGCATTGATCAGGCAATGTCTCTGCATATGACCTAAAGCAAATGGAGCATGCTCAAGTCGCTAATTCCAAATTTGAGAGGTTACTGGTAAGCCTTAAATCAAATTACTTTGTCATTTTACATTTTCTTTTTTCCTCCTAATGTAGACTTCCATTCTGTTTGTAGCCGTTGAGAAAATTGGATGGCTAACTGTGAACAGAATGAATACTGCTTACTTTTACCATATTGGCTGTTCAGCAGCTTGATGAACGTGCGGATTACATGTTGCAAGCAACAGACAAGCACAAAAGTCATCTGTATGACATGCCTCAGGTTCAATCGGATACCGCTGACCAACTGTATGGTAAGTGGATGCAGGTGCCAAATCCAGGACTTCATTGCATGTTAGTTTTGGAAATATACTTAGCATTAATAACGTGTGATATTGTTGTTGCTTTTAATTAGTTCAATGGCAAGCCTGTGAAGTCGCTCTACAAACCGTCTTTGAAATTTTCTCTTCTTACCATGCAATTAATTATATCGTCTAGAGTCACTCAACACACAAAAAAGCACTTAACACATAAGTGCACACACACATGCACATTCCTGATGTACAGTAGAAGCTAGAAATTGAGACGAACAAGGTTTACCAGGATTGTATTGCATTGGTATATTTTACACACAGAAACTTTTACTGTTTCCTTTTGTTCTGATTTTAGGCGGACCTCTTATGCTGTTCCATAACCCGGATTTGTGTATGCACCTGCCAATGACTGGCAACAATGCTAAGAACCAATCTACAAATTCTGGAGGCTTTTCAACGTCCCTTCCCCTGTTTGATTCAATTTCATTCGACAAAACTGGTTTAAATAGTGAATCATTTGAATATTCAGTGCCTCAGAGGAGGTACAAATATTTTCTTTACTTGATTGTCTCTGCATGGTGTCCTTGGTGAAGTAGATCATAAGACCAGTATGTTGTGACCTTGGCCAGAATGTTGTACAACTGCAGAGTTTGCATGTGGGCAATATCTGGTTTTTACTGAACTTTGGTTGGAGTCTTTGATCTTAGTTTTGACTTGATGTATATATGCATAATCACTCATTCAGGCTCACAATGAAGAGCAGAAGAGAAATTCCATTGCTTGCTGTAGTGGTCTTGTGTATCTACTTGATTAAATTTCACTTGCAAGTGTGATGCATATCATTTGAAAATATATCTTGGTGTTTATATCCATTCTCCTGCAAGTGAGATGCCACCTTTTTTTTGCTCTTTTAAGTTTATGCTTATGCTATACTCTAACCATGCTGTATGTTGATTTGATACTGAATCTTATTGCCAGAAGATATCTAAGAAACATTGTCGTTACTGGCTGGTAGGTATGTTCTAAAAATGCGGTTTGGCCATGGATCATATGCAGAAGTATGGCTGGCTTATAATCTGGACTATCATCAAGACAGCAATGCTTCATACTCGAGTGGGAAAAATAGCACTATATCTAGTTATCTTTTTAGTTTTATGACGCACACATCAGAGATTAACTCATTTGCTCACTATTTTCATGCAGGCCCTCCTGATGACAACTTGTTCATTTGAAAACGCATGATGGTAAATTCCTTTGTTCACTTAAAGTTTGCAACCAGATGTGGTTCAGTAGATCCTGATATTATTTTGACTGTGCAGTGGATCATGTTTAGCATTAGCTGCATTTCTTTTAAACTTATTTTCAATTTTTTTCTGCAGAACCTGATTTCGTTCTGTTTTCTTTGTATGTATAGTCGCTTGATTTGTACTAAAATAAAGACATTGACAAGTAACACTGAAAACTAAGAAGTGCTTCACACAGCATTAGACCAAAATTGGGTTTGTCAGAATTAACATCCTAATAGATACTTTTGCTCATCTTAAGAACTGTTGCCTAGTTATTTCTTAAGTTGTTGGCCTGTTTCTCATTTTTTTGTATTTCCAATGAAGTTGGACTGTTAAGATCATTCGACAAATACATCAGAACATTCAATTTAAATCTGGTATCAGGCTTCTGCTTTAAAAGCATGCTGAGACTATAAGCTCTTACTGGTTCTTGATGTTTCATCCATTGGTTCTGTAAAGAGTTATTTACTATCTCATAGTCATGCTTCCATGTTTGCTTAGTTCTTGTTTATTGAATATTTTTAGAGATAAGAGTTCTGATATTTCATGGAATGTCTTTTGATGAATTTTTACAGCTGGTATTATTCTAAATTCTTAATAGCGGTCTGACTGGGAATTTGATAATTATCTCACAGATGGAGAGAGGGGCTTCTGTTTACTTAAGTGGTTTAAGGGAAAAGCATTTTGGAGAATTTTTCCTAAAAGCCTCCTTGTGTTGAAGGTTCAGTATCAGTTGGAGCACTAAGCTTCGTCTTTAATAATTCTCAATTGAATTTCGATAACCTGTTACTCTAATCAACTGACTCAATGGCATATGGAATAGGAATGCGTAGAGGTTTTTGTGAAGAAGGTTTGAAACATATTGCAAGCTATGTAGAGTCGGTAGAGGTTTTTGTAAATAAGGTTTCGATAACCTGTTACTCTAATCAACTTACTCGATCTGCACCAATTGGATATTGCAAGGTGCTGTTTCTAAATTGTCATATAAATAATTACTCTGTGCAGAGCTACTCTGTTTCTAAATTGTCATATGAATAATTATGCTTAGTTCATTAATGAATTCTCAGGTTTAAGCATTCGTTGCAAGCAAACTTTGACAATTCTTTTCGCTTTGACATCTTGAAAGAAGCATTGTTGAGGGCAGTTCATGATATTGATGCAAAATTTTCTAAGGTATATTTTTATCTCTTCTAATTGTTTTTTCTCTGCTTTCTTTGAATTATTCTGCATATATAGTGTTCTATCTGCTTACTACCGTATTGAGGTTCCTGCTATTCATTTTTGAAGGTTGCGTTTATGTAGAATCTAAATTCCGGTTCTACTGCCACGATTATACTACTTTTGGATGGTCAAATCTTAGTTGCCAATATTGGAGACTCAAAGGCCTTTTTGTGCTCGGAAAAATTTCAAACTCTTGCAGAGGCTAAAGGTATTTTTCTTTCTTTTTTCGGTGTAAAGGTGCATCTGTTTTAGGTAACATGGTTTATTGGGAACTTTATGTGATGTTTCTTCTCTCTTGCTCTCTTAAAATCATGTAGTTTTCTGCATGCATGTATGGATCATTGAGCGTGAGACTATTTAGTTTGTATGTGGAAAGATTAAAAGCACAACAGAAGTTATTTATCTTCTGATGTTTGTGGTTATTGCAGCTGCTTATTTAAGATTGCATGTGGAGGAAAGGCGTAATGGTGTTATCTCACATCGAAGGTGCAATAAAAACTTTGAATTAGCTCCTGCGGATGAGTTGGTGCATTTATCTGTTAAGGAATTGACGAGATCATCATCCAGACAGAGACGATGAAAAACTTAGGGTGGAAAGTGCTGGTGGAAATGTTCTTGAATGAGCTGGTGTGCCTTGAGTAAATGGTCAGCTGGCTGTTACCCGATCTATTGGTGACATCTCCTTTAAAAGGTAAGAAGTTAAAGAATAATAGGATTATTTTTAAAGTTTGCATTCCTTCTTTTCTTGCTATTGATCGAACAACGAAATTAAAAGATGTGCTGGTTTAAATGTCTCGTCTCTTGTGACATGTAACTAATTTAAGTTGTTCTTGTCTGTCATCAGTTTTGGTGTTGTATCAGAACCGGAGTTGACAGATTGGCAACCCCTGACTGTAAATGATACATATCTTGTGGCTACATCTGACGGAGTTTTTGAGAAGCTGAACTTGCAGGCTGTTTGCGATCTGTTGTGGGAAGCACGAAGTCATCATCCTACGAAATTGGAGCTCTCTTCGGCAGGTTCATACTCATTAGCTGACCGCATTGTAAGTACTGCATTTGAAAAGTGCAGTATGGATAATATGGCAGGTGTTGTAGTTCCATTGGCATCTTCTGGTTTTTCTCAAACGGAGCCATTGCTACGTGTTTTCTCATTTGCAGCTAACAACTCCTCTTGAGTTCATACAGGGTCTTTCGCAACTCGCTTGTTTTTCTCTCATGCAAGAAAATGTGCCAATCAAATGTAAATACATTAGAAATGACTTGTACGAAAGATTTTTCTGATTGATTCAACTGTTCAAATTCTGCTAGCACGAAATCATCTGGAGCTTTACTACAAACTTTGATTAGCTATCTGTGTTTTGACAAAACGGCGAACATGCTTAGTACATACATGTTACAAGCAAGGATGAAGCATGGAGATCATTTATGTGTAAGTACAGTCATGAAATCGACGACTGACTTACCTCTACGCAGATTTCAGTCGTGGACGGAATTTTATTTAGTCAGCTAGCCTTTGTATCCTGTGATCTTCTTGTTGCTTCAACTTATTAGTTGTCACTTGTATGGCAAGGCAAGCCTGTGAAGTTGATGTTTGTTCAAACATGTGTTTCCTATGTGTGTTTAAATTTATCACGTCTTATTAATTTTGTATGCTTATGAATATTATACTAAAATTGAGTTGCACATCCGTTGCTGCACACCTTAATTTTTTGTAACCTTCGAATTGAATAGATTAAAAATAAACAAGAGACGGAAACAAGAAAATGTGTTCCCCATGAAATTGAGTAAATGTTGCTCTTGGTTTTATATTTCGGAATGATATCGTGGCCTAGGTTCGTGCCCAAGTCCTTTGTATTTTTAAGTCAAAGTCAAATTTTATCATATTAGTAATTTCGTTTGCGAAATTGCACATATATAATCTCGCACTTGAACAAAAAGGATTTACAATCAACAACATACACCTAGACTTTGCTACATGTGGTAATGTGACATTTTGTTATGTGGGCAACTTGTGTAGAACAAATTTATCGATACGTGATATTGTAATGTCACATAGAGAAACACATGTTATTGAATTGTTAGAGTTTTACTATAAACTTTGATTGGCTTTGTTTTGACAAGATTATTTAGCTTCGATAACATGCTTGGTACATACATGTTTCAAGCAAGGATGAAGAATGAAGATCATTTATGTGTATGATTGACCAACATAACGGTATGCATAGTCGTGAAATCTGCGTAGAGCAAAATTCACGATTGACTTAGCTGTATGCAAATTTTAGTCGTGGATAGAACTTTATTGATTGAGCTAGCCTTTGTAACCTGTAATCTTCTTGTTGCTTCTACTTATTAGTTGTAACTTGTATGGCAAGGCAAGCCTGTGAAGTTGCTGCTTGTTAAAACATGTGTTTTTTGTGTGTGTTTAAATTTATCACCTCTTATTACTTTTGTATGCTTATGAATATTATACCAAAAATTGAGTTGCACGTCCGTTGCTGCACCCTTAATTTTTTTTTTTTTTGAGATTCGAATTGAATAAATTAAAAATAAACAAGAGACAGAAAAAAGAAAATTTGTTCTTTAAGAATAGTAAATGTTTCTCTTATATAGATATAGATGCATAACTCTAGCTTCGCCTTTATTTTACCAACATAATGAAAACCCTTATTTATTTTGATATGAATCTCCAATTAAGTTGGCTCTTCCAAACTTAACTACTTTCTTCGTCATACTTTACTTAGGATGCTGTAGCGGAGGTTTTATTATTCGGAATGATCTCGTGGCCTAGCTTCGTGCCCGAGTCCATTTTTTTAACTCTAAGTTCAAATTTTATCAAATTAGTAATTTCGTTTGGAAATTGCACATATATAATATACCAATTGAACAAAAAAGATTCAGAGTCAATCACTTACACCTAGACATTGTTACATGTGGTAATGTGACACTAATAGTAAATATATTGTTACGAGGATAACTTATGTAAAATAAATTTATCGGTACCTGGTATACTAAATGAATAATATAATGTTATATGAAGAATCACATGTTATTGAATTATTAGATTAAAATGTTTGATATCAATGTACGTATTCATGTAAGTTTTTTTTAATTTTTGTGTTATAATTTAGGCTAAATATCAGTTTATTACTCTCATGTTTCATGGTTTTCAAAATTTAGTACATCAAGTTTTTTTCGTTCCAGAGTCATACCTAAATTATAAATTTTGGGATAGTCTCATACATCCGTTAGTCAAATTGTTAAGTCTCCCGTTAACTGATGATGTGACGTCTATATGAACAATGACTGGGAATCACGTATCAATAGGGCCCACTTGAATATTAAAAAACTTAAAAAATAAAATAAAATCCCCCGCCGCCCCCCCCCCCCCCGGGGCGCCGCGTCTCCTACCTCCTCCATCCCCCTCTCTCCCTTCCTTCCTCTCCAACCCGCATGTCCCTCCCTTCCATCTCTCCTCTGCAACCCGCAACTCCTCCACCATTCCTTTCCACACCACCACCTCCTCCACCATTCCTCTCCAAACCCCTACCCTCTTCTTCCTCCTCCTTCTCCTGCACCCCAACCCTCGTCTTTGGCGGTCCACAGCCAACCCGTCCCCAAGCCCCCCTGGAGACAATGCCATTTTCCGTTTTCGCCGATGTGGATCCGGCCTCTGCTTTCGTCGTCACTCCGCCGAGGAAGCTGCAGTCCGATGAGCTCGCCACGGTTCAGCTCTTTCAGGAGAACACTCCCTCTGTTGTTTACATCAACAATCTTGCAGCCAGGTACTATTGAAGTTTGAACCTTTTGGATTTTGCTGAAAATTGGGCCACTTTTGGAATGGGGAGAGAGAAAGAGTCGCGGAAGTGAGGGGAGGAGTCGTGGGAGTCCGGGTAGGAGTGGTGAGAGAGGAAGAGTGTTGGGGGTGGTAATTACAACAAATTATGATAAAACCCACATCAACGTTTCCACAAATTAAAAAAACCCAAGTCCTAAAATCCGGAAAGAAAAGCAAAAGTTTGAAATTTTGAATGGGGGCAAGCCAAAATTTTACATAGCAAAACAACATTTTGTGAAAAAGCCAAAAGCAAAAAATGATGATGAAATGAATCCAAGGGAAAAGAAAGATGAAATTTTGGGAAGTACTTGAAGGACGTTTTGGCTCAAGAAGGAGTAATGGGGGCCTCTCATTTCTATGACGCCATAGCCTCGAGGTTTTTCGGGACGATCTTCGTTCTTCTCGAAGTACTTTCATTTGTATGCCGCCATCGTCTTCCTCCTCAGGAATCGAGCTCACAGGACGAATCAGAGACTGAGAGAAAGGGGTGGGAGCGTGGGATTCGGGGAAGGCGAAGGTGTTTTTTTTTTTTTTTTGAATAATTTATTTTTGAATTTTGAATTTCCACGTGGACTCTTTAATGACATATGGCGTTCAATCATTGTCACATAGGCACCACGTCATCAGTTAACGGGAGACTTAACAGTTTGACTAAGAGATGTATGAGATTGTCCCAAAATTTACATTTTAGATATGATTCTGAGACGAAAAAAATTTGATATGCTAAATGTTGAAAACCACGAAATATAAGAATAATAAATTAAAATTTACCTTATAATTTTAAGTAAACAATAAAGACATAAAAAATTACATATCACTCTTATCGTCTACTGATATGACCAAAACCACGAAATATAAGAATAATAAATTAAAATTTACCTTATAATTTTAAGTAAACAATAAAGACATAAAAAATTACATATCACTCTTATCGTCTACTGATATGACCAAAATTTGATGTTAGATACGAGACCACGCCGGATCTCGATCCGATGTAACACATAAGACATAAGATCCATTTTTCGTTGACGTGAAAGCCACGTTTTAGTGGACAAAAAAATAGTTTGATTAAAAAAAATAGTTTGATTAAAAAAAATAGTTAAAATAGAAAGAGAAGTTAAACATAAAGAAAAGCTTAATGGATGACTAAAAAAGCAACATCGATTCTCACTCGACCGATCACGCAGTACTGGTTTTCTAGACTCTACCATATAATAAAGAAGGAAGCTAAGACTGTAAGAGCAGTTTCATCGTTGTTAAGATCCTTTCGGGCTATTCATTATTTAATTCATCCAATAAACAATAATGATTTTTAATGAACAGTAATTATCTTTTGCATTTCCATCCTTATATTGAATAACCCTGATAATAGATAATAAAATATTAGTATTTTTTTAAAATAATACAAAATAATTTTATTTGTAATTTCAGATAAGATTTTTAATCCATCTCATTGTAGTACTTTCTATTAATTTTTTTTTTCTTTTCTTTTCACATGGTGCAGCACACCATTCCAAAACTTTCGTTTTTTTCTTCACATGGTGCCGATGCACCATTTCAAAACCTTTTTTTTATTATTTTTTCTTCTTCTTTTCACATGATGCCAACGCACCATTCCAAAAGTTATGTGTTCTTTTTTTCTTTCTTTTTCAGTTGCTCTGCTCTCTCTCACTTTTAGCTCCAGCGGCAGGGCCTTAAATTCACAGTTTTTCCTTAGTTAAAATCTCTCTCTCTCTCTCCACACCCCCCCCCAAAAAAAAAAAAATCCCAAATCGTGTGAGGTGAATGCGGTGTGGGGTGCGGCGACAACTGCCGTGGAGGAGGGACTGGATCTCTTTCATTTATCTGTGGGTGTATCATCAGTCTCGGCGTGAGCGGTTGAGTTCCAAGCCAGAGTTTTACATTTTTTTAAATTTTTTATTAATATTATATATTTTTATTAATTTTATATTATGACTGATGTCGTCTTGACGTCAGCCCACGTCACAAGGCCGTCGGGCTCTCGGGCAGGCAATCCCTACCGAACATGTCCCTTGAGCTGGCATACGCTGGACCTTATCCGCCGGCCTATTTGACTCTATTCCATCCCTAGTCCACCGGGTAATACACCACGGTGGAACTGCTCTAAGACGTGGATGTGTTGTTTAGCTGCCACGACTCTCGTGACTCTGCGACACACTCTACAAAACAAAACGTCTACTCAACTTCTCTCTCTCTTCACTCTCTCTCTCTCTTTGGATTTTGGATGAGTGCTAATCCTCCCGACTGCTCAAGGCAAAGAAATTTTTCGTTATGTTAAGGCATGCTTCGTTGGTCAGGTTAGTTTATTTCTTGCTTTAATGGCTTAGCTATTTACAGACGTGAGCGTAACCATATTGGCTAAATCGGATTTGAGCTGTCACACCGGCTGGAACGGATGTACGCAAAGGCGTGTTCTTTCTTGTGCGATATTAATTTTTATGACGGTTGATTGATGTTGGAGCAGGCTAAGAAGTTGACAGCAAGGAATGAGCAGGAAGCAACAGAAGCCGAGCTTCAGACAGCCAAAATCCAAGTTGAAGCAGCTGATACCGCTGAGGATACCAAAAACAGACTCCACATGTAATGTAATTGCTCTAACAGTTCCACCTTTTTTTCTTTTGTTATAATTAAGCAGAATATTTTGCAATTTAAAATTTTGAATTGATTTATATTGTTTGATTTCTGAATTTCTCTTTCCAACTAGATTCTTTTGCCTCCAAATTAGATGCATTTTCCTTCTTAGAATATAAGAAGAAAAATTGTTGCTTCACATCCTGCCAATTAATTTGGGATAGTACAGCATTCACCCATTTTTACTTCCCATGTTAATTTTTGCCAAAAATATTTGAATATCAATCTCATAAATATCATCGATTTAGATGATATCATAAGCATCATATTAAATTTCATCAATCGAATTACTTTTTCAAGGAAAACAAGAAATTGATTTTTTTTCAGTTTATTCGATCTAATAGCAGAAAATCGAGAGAGATCTGTGAGAAGTCAAAATAAGGGTGTGGATAGCACTACCTTTACTTTAACTTTTTATAATGTGTAAATAATGTGCATTCACATATGATCCAACAAGTGCATAAAAACACACAACAAATAAGAAATAAGAAATCGCCAGAGAGTATGATAACTTTAAGGTATTTATACGTTAAATTTTAATATTATCCTCATTAATTTGTGTTAATTAAAGAAGCACAGATATAATTTAGGTGGTACTGGAAGAAGAAGATGATGGACCTTCTAAACGAATATAGTCATACATGAGTCCATGGAAAGGAGCCAAAGGGCTAGTGCTCATTGTTTGCGTTAGAAATAGGGTATTGGCTCCTTCCACCAGCAATGTGCCTGGTATATCTATGTTATACAGCCAGTACAGACCATGGATTCCATGCCTAGCAATTGTATTGTCCTTTCCAATCACTCCGGTCGTAAACAGCGGAGGGTCGGCTTTCGAATCATTTATTTGAATCTTCAATAGGAAAAAAAACAACAAAAGCAACCAGATTAGTTAGAGCATTGGTTACACTTACATGCAATTCTACACATAACATGTACCTGTAATTCTGCAATGTTTGCAGTAGCAAGGGCTATTCGAAGTTTGAGGGTATCACTTTCACTGAAATGCTTAAGTTGAAACTTGATTTGCCATGTAGTGCCTTGATATGTGTCATCATCTTTCTTCCTATATATTGTGAAACAAAAGGCTCGAAGTTAAGGATACGGATTTAATTTCGAAATTTATTTGTTAAGTTAACTACTCACAAAGAATGACACATTGAGAAAGTAAAGCCAATGTAGGTTAGGAACTCCACCTAGGAACCTGGGCGAAGAACCAATCTTTAGTATAGTCACTGGTGCCGATGCTGTAAATTAAATCTTCATCAGGATATAACTCTTGATATCTTTCCCATAATCCGTACTGCCTGAACCTGAAAGTGTAGGTAAGAAAATGATCAAGATCTTTTATTTAGTGGAACATGAAGAAAGTTGAGGTTCCACCATAATCAAGTGATAATATGGAAGGTAACCAACTACTTATAAGCACATGTAAAGTCTTTTTTTTTACCGATGTAGGATTAATATTCTCAACCGAACATACACACACATATAGGAAAATGTGTTAGCAAATGAAAGGATGACAAAAGAAAAAAAAAAAAAACTCATGGCAAAATTGTTCTTATTCTACTGACAAACAAAGAACACAAACTTCTATAAAATTACAAAAAAGTGTATTTATAAAGACCTGATCTTGAAACAAAAGGGTTCACGATTAATTGAGAAAGCCCTAATACATAAAATACCACAAAAGAATACCCTAACATAAAAAAAAAAACCAAATTGCTAACTTGCTAACTTTTCCAACAAAATGTTCTCTTGGTTCTCTTGCTAGACTGATGTCTATGTTGCTAGCTAACTGTGAATCTAGATCACGCATTCAAGCAAAAGCCAAAATCAAGTTGATGAATGGTGGCAACTAGCCATCTTATCTTTGCCAAAGATGTCTGACTAGAGAACATTTATCTGTGATGTATAGTCGCTTATACGTTCACAGACTACTATAGTACTAATGTAGATTTCTGTGACTAAATTTAAATTCCATAGAGATGAAGTGGTCAGTTAACCAAGCTCGAAAGCTAACCTATCAGGATGGTTGACATAAAGTTTATTGATATACATTGGATTAGGATCAGGAATATAGAATTCAGCAGCAGAACGATCAGGGATGCCAATTTCCCACAGCGTTGGTCCATCTCTTGGAGGCTCATATACAATATCATCCACATCAATATCACCACCTGCTTATTAATATAGACATATATTAAAGTATTGATCATAACTCAATTTTACGTAGCGGTAATTCATCAAATCTTCTGGAAGAGAAAAGTATGAGAGAGAGACCTGCTGTTATGCTAATAGTTGCGTCATATCGATAATCTCCAATAAAACCGGGACACCATGCATAGAGATTATAGTCACCCTCACGTATATTCTGAATAGAGTAATATCCTTTCTCATCTGCCCTAGTCCAGAACTGGTAGCCCTGATATATAAAATGCAAACATTGTCAACCAATTGAGTTGCAATACTCCGTCGTACTAGTTCCTGTTTTTCGAGTTCTCGGAAAAAGGTACTTGCTCGGTTATAAAGTTGAGAAAACAAATCACCTTACAATCTCTTTGCCATGATCCAGCGTCTCCTGGTGGTGCCAAGCCTACATACGCACCGTTTCCAGGTATGCGATCTTTACTAACATACCTAGACATGTGTAGATTTAAGTAGAATTTTGGACGAATTTCACAAAAACTGGGAATAAAAGACGGTATATACAATTCTCATGATATCTATCTACTTCCAATAATCTACTAATTAGTTAGCTTAAGTAATATTACATGACGAGGTGTTTTTATTTGGGTTAAGTACTAGTACCTATCCAGAATCTGTATTCTACCCTTAACATTACCCCGTTGATCCGACGGCGGATAATCCTTGGAAGCAGGAAACTTGTAAGGCCAGCTTTGCACTTCTGTCATCATCTGAATATCCAAAGTAAATGTTCTAGCTACTTATTAGTTATTAGTCTTTGAATTTTTTGAACATAAATGAATATAAATACTTTTAGAGTTTGTTTAAATTAGAATAAAAAAGGTCGACCTGTTTTTTTGCATCATCCCAAAGTGGTGATGGATCAGTTGCATCGGACGCAGAATTAAGATAAATGAATACGGGGCCAAAAACTTTCTTCCACGGTTCATCTGGTTTCAGCTTCAGTACTAGGTCCTCTCCTGAATAATGAGCGCTAAGAAACATCTGCTTTGTATTTTCAACAATATAAATCAACTTATTTCTAAGAAGAAAGAAAGTATAATATAGTTAATTCTGTAGATTTTTTCAAATATTCTACTCTTAAGTTTTCGACGTGAGATGTATCTTGTATTTTGTAACACTGCTTGTTGTCAATGGATGCAACCAAGGGCGGAGCCAACTACTGACTGCCCTGGCCTCTAGCATTCCCCAAGTTTTAAAAGATGAAATTGTTTGCTGTTAAGATAAGCATGCTATGGTCTTTATTGCACAGAACAAAAATTTAGCCTACCCTCAATGTTTAAATTTCACTACACACTCATATTTTAAGAAAATTGAATTAGTTCACCCTTATTTAAATTCGTAACTCTGCCGTTGCTTGCAACAATTTATTTCATTTACCGCAAGGCAAAAGGGGCCAACATGGGAGGTGAGATTCTGTTTGAAAGGTCCACCGGATCGAAATTCATCACTGGGTGTTATTTGCCAAAAGCCAACGGGTGGGTCCATACATACCCAACCATGAACATGCAGGTTTTGGTTCTCGCATGAGTATTCGTACTTATCATCCACCTACAATTTGCAATTGTATTTTTTTAATTATTAATAAATATTATATTTATTTTCGAAAAAACTTTTGTATAGAAATTTGGTAAACCCTAACCTTACTAAACCAACCATTAACCCTAGTTTTGAACTCTGATACAATTAAGTTCAAGAATATTTTCGTAATTAACCCTAGCTAGTAGCTAGACCTCTTTATAGAGGAGGATAGATTTACCTCTCCCTTGAATTCTGGCTCTATAGGATCGACAAGAAGGACTGCTTCAGGGTAAGCTAGGGCTTGACTTCTCTCAGGAGATCGATCGTCAGGGAGGGGCATGTATCTTTGCCTGTTATCTGCTATGGCCATATAGTGAAACCTGATAAATCACCCACCAAAAATATTAAAGATAGTCAATTAGTATTCCCAGTAAATAACATACTAGCTTATATACAATTATTGTTAACGTTTCATTATTTGAACTCTAAGACTTCATAGGGCTGTGAAGCTGAAATATGATCTCTTGCAAGGAATCACAATTTTTAACAACAAAATAATCATTTTGCGTTCATACTTTCCACTACGGAGGAACAACGATTACTATTTCGATTACTATTTTTTAGTGTTGATAACAACGACGACAAATTATATAGCTAACTTGATTATTGATAGAAAACAATGAAGAAAGTTTTATCTACTTTTCTTTTCTGAGCCTGAAGACAATCCTGGTCTGTGGAAGGTTGAAAGGAGGCCATTCTTTCAAGTGCTCATAGATGGCATATGAGTAGAAGCCTGAAGAATTACGAAGCATTATAAATCTGCAAAATGTAATGTCATGTTATCAAGACTCTGACACTCGATTATTAGTTCAAGTTTTTCATTTCTTAAGAACTACGTGAATTATTCAAACCTTTTATCTATTTTGAGAGGGACAAGTTCTCCCTTTTGAGACGGATTCCACTTTCTTGTGAAGGAGATCTCTACTTGGTCCTCGTTTTCCACTCGAACCTTGAATTTTGTCCCTTTAATCCTGTACAGGAGCCACAATTATTGCTTAGAAGAGAAGCCATGAACACTACAAGAAAAGTTGACAAGATCGCCACTAATATTATTGTACAAAATGAGGTGGGTAAAGGCAATGTTCACCTTTTGCCGCTGATAAAGTTTTATCCACTTCATTTTATACCACTAACATGTTAGCGGTTATTGACAACTTTTCTTGTAGTGTTGACTAAACGATTTGATACAAGAGATATAAAAATCAATAATTTAAAGACTCTTAGATTAAGTCCAAAGCTTAAGCTGCTATTGGATTTAGTACAATTCATTTTCTTATCGATTTAGGTCCAATGGACCTTTTTTTCTGCCACATTTTCCCTTTAAGGATTTAGTCCAATTGGCCTGAAAAACTGGATTTATATCTAGTTTTCTCAACACTTTAATAGTAGAGTAGTCTTACGTACACATCAAATGTCCCGGTTGTGCCCACACTTCCTGCTTCACTCCAAACAAGGTCCCAATACCTTCAAATTTCCAAGTTTTAGTATAAGTAAAACTGTTCACACCTAATTTCGGTACTGTTTCAACATTGATCATGAACGAAGAAAATAACTATAAGCAGTTACATGGTGAAGTATATATACCCTCTATTTACTTCTTCATCAAGAACTTCGAGCAAATTGTCAATGCCATTGTATTGTATTTTGGTAACAATTCCATCTGGTTTTGATAACGTAACTTGGAGTATGCCATTATCCATGACCACCTGTTTGCGGAAAAGGTTCAATACAATATATTACGCATGTGACAATTTTTTTGGGGTCTCAGACATTTTATTTAGGTTAATTTTGACATAAATTACAATTTAGTAATGCCAGAAAATGCTCATTGGTGCAAAAAGATGACAGAGATTTGCTCTAATTAAGCCTCTAACCTAAATGTTGTACTTGCAATGTTTTTAGTGATATTGGGAGAGGAGAATCGAATTTGAGACCTCGAGTGAACTTATGTGAATGCTTTATTAGGGTAAAAATTTGAGTGCTTCTGTTTTAATCTAACATTTGGCTAGTCCACTCAACATATAAGGTTAATTCTGTCACCTTATTAATTTTACAATCATGAGTTTGAACTCATCGCCGCTTCTATCAAAATATAATCTGGAAGTTATGTTTCACCATGATGACCACAACCATATGGTAATCATGATTGCCTGATTGGCTAGCCGGTATTATGTTGTCTGAAATTCCAACAATTTCGGAGTACACCCACACACTTGGTTTACCATGCATATTGTAAGTTTCGTGAAGTTTACGTAGAAAAAGGCCAAAAAACAAAACCCACATGACGAAGTGACGGGATCATCAAAACCAAATTAACATGAAATTAAGTAGCGCTCTATCATAATTTGCATCCTGTTAAACATCCTAAGACCAAAGATAGAATCCATTCACTTCGCTTAACGATCAATCTAATCTTGAAATACATGCATATACATTTATTAGGGTTCTATATATATAGCATGATGAAACTTACATAACGGTCCTGAATAATCAGTTGCACGCTCTGAGATGACATATAGTGAGGCTTCGATCGATCGATCTCTAGCTATAGCGATCTTACGAGCCTGCTTCTTTGGCAGAACAAAAATCTCAATGACAGTGTGGCGTTTGAGGTACTTCATGAATTGCATATATATAAAGAAGTTGTCTTTCTGCTGGTGCGGGGTTTTCTTCAACTTCAAAATTAAGCGTTCTTACTTTTACTTCTCTCTTGCGTGCGAATTTGAAAAATGGATTATTCTATGATGTGCAAAAAGCAAAAAGCAAAAAGCCGCACCAAACCCATCAGTCATGAACAATGTGTGCATATCTGTTCCTTCTTTAGGGTACAATCAAGGAATCCGTGCTATTGAAATTTGATCTAACAGCTACTAATAGAATCTCATTTTAAAAGTTATAATAACTTCATCCGTTGAATCAAATTTTAATAGTTCAGATTCTCTGATTTGATGGATTAGGAGGAAGAGATCCAGAGATAGATCATTTTCCATAACGATCTCAATGTGATGTTTTGCGAACCTCACCAAATATTCTTGATGCCTTTAAAGTCTGAAGTCGATGTCAACTGATTAAACTTTCTTAATATTGTTGCTTGCACGCTGAAAAGCTGTATGGTGATTAATGTTTGGTGACTAGTTGAAGTTTCATTTAAGTTTCAGTTTTAGTAAGGAACTAGTAATGGTGCCCGCGCGATGCTGCTGGCGTGAAATTCAACTTGTTCAAATGCATTCTTAAGCAGTATCAATTTGAATGCAATTAATCAAAGCACAGGTTGCAGCATACCTTGTAATTTGTCCAAGGTGGAATTATTTTGTGATAAGGTATTGGAAAAACAAAGTTCAAATCTATTATAGAACAATATTCCAATCAAATAGATATGGGATCACATTGACCATAAACTATTACAATATTCCACGGTTCATTACATTAGCATTTCTAGCCATTAGAACCTCGAAGACATAACTAATCAGTGTTATAGAAACTTACCACGAAATTAACAAAAGAGAATAGAAGACCGTAAGCTTCATTCGGTTTCATAGCATATCATATTCGTTTAAGAAAACCTCCTTGTAGTTTGTCGTTCAACAAATCCTACTCAGAGTAAAAATAACAGTAATAACTCACAGGAGTATAAAGTATAACCATTAAATTAAATTCAATAGAACATAAAATATAATGACTACTATACGTATAACTCCATAAATTCCTTACCACGCAAACCTTGGGAGGTCCAATAGGTCTAAAAGTCTCAAAACCCTCTCCATATTTAGCTTCAATGCCCGAAAACACTGAAAAACGGAGGAAAAAACATAAATTCATCAAAATTCCTATCTTATTTACACATATTTACAACTGTGTTTACCTTGTTCTTAATTGCTAAAAGAACTGAATAGTTTCTTCAATCGATTCTCAAATGCATTAATAAGATATGTTAAAAACAAACATATGTTGATCTACCAATGTAAGTGTACCATGAGAAGAAAAACTAAATTTTCAATTGCTCATCAATAATTAAAACTGACATATGTTAAAGGATGCATATGAGAAGAAAGTAGACTTTTCAATTTGCTCATCTCACATTTTTTATTAAGTTGATTCACCAAGGTATCAGCCAACATCACATAAGAATATGCATATTCCAAGAGGAATGTGACTAACCAGAGAGATTGGTGATGGCATTTGAGATAGCAAGGGCAGTGCAGACACCTTTCCTTCATCCAGACATGTCTCCTCCGGGTAACAGCTTTGCGAACGTCTCCATCATTTAAACATCTGCAATCCCAAAATAAATACGAAATAATTAAAATTTTAAAAAACAAATAAATCATGTTGATTAGAACAGAATCAGATAACAAATTTTCAGCTGCACATAAATTGGTATGTATTTTCACTGAGTTTTCAGGATGTGAATACCACTGGACATCCCCTAATTTTCCCGGAATCCAAACAGTGAGCAAGAATTTCCCAGAAGCCCAAATTTAGAAAGGAAAAAAAAACATTTAAACATAAAAAGGAAAAAAAATAAACAAAACAAAATGAAATACCAGATGAAACACTCAATTAAAAATAACTAAAAAAATATGACCATATGTAGCAAATCCAAAGCACACCCTAGAATCTTAATAAAGACAGAGAAATAAGAAGCAGCTTTCAAATAAAAAAAAAAGGACATAAAACTAATTTAATAGTACCTAATTTAGCATGTGGGGGATTCAAATTGGATGTTCGTCACTAATAATATTTCACACTGTTTACAAATAGGTAAACTGTGTCCTAAATCATGTTTGCATACTGTCTTCTACCTACTCTGTCCAAGTGTATATCGTGTTGGACTCAAACCCAACCTTAACCAGCAAAATTAAAGTTAAAATATTTTTGTTTCGAATGATCTGATACCCGAGAATAGAAAAAGATATATGATAATAGAGAAAGGCCAAAAAGAAGAAACACCCATTTACTAAACCATCCCTTCAAATCAACACACAGTCATCATGCAGAGAAAGATCGCTTTGGACATAAAGTCACGCAACAATGGGAACATGACTACCCAGATAGAACTGTGATTAACTCACTCTATCTGTAAACAAAAGAAACCCAAACCAAGTTCAGCAAGAATTATGCACGACCTTTTTGAAAACTATATAATGAATTATAAAAAATTGTTAAACAAACATGGACTGGAGGTTATCTTAAAATTCATTTAAATGGAAAATGGTAAATTTGGTTCACTTGAGATGCTAACCTTTCAAAATGCAATACTAATAAAAGTTGCACTTGCATATTAGGATGAAATACATTAACGCTTACACTTAATCAGAAAAAACTAACAAAATTCTAATTTGTTTTTCTACTCAATGTTCCAGGAAATTGCCTAAATAGCAATGAACAATTGCACATGGAGCCTACCTTTTGAGTAGCACTTGAAAGCTCTCTTTGAACTCTCGTGTGCTCATATGAGAGGGAATTTTGTTGTTGCTCAATTTCAAGTCTAGCCTATCTTTCCCTAATGAGAGATTCCATTGCAGCCTGATAGACATATTCAAACATTTACTAATGTACAAAAGTTAACTAAATTTAGCCACATCGAATATCAAACCCATCTAATTACCATCTTATCCAACTCTTATTTCGTAAATTTCTCTTGCAAAGAAGCATAGTTTTTCCTGAGCCCCACAATAATCTAATTCAATTTTTCTTCCTTGCTTTTCAATAAGATCCCTATTATCAAACAAACACAATTACTGTAGTAAACAACTTCATTGAGGATTCAAACACACAAAAGATGTTATTCATACCCATTTCACTGCGTTGCCGCACTAACCATGAAAAATTAAAATTAATAATAATCGCTCAAATCAATTACATCACAAATTATGCCATCTAATAATCAATAAATTTAAGAAAATTTAAAATGAAATCAAAATCTTTAAATATCCTAATTTTCTCGAATTTCGGAAGCCAAACAATAAAAAAAAAAAAAAAGGAGATGAACGAGAAATGAAGGTTGAGTAACTAACTTGTCAGGATTTGGATAAGAGGCAGGAAGAGAAGGCCATGATCGGAATTCAGTATTCCTCTTCTTCTTGTAATTTCTGTTTCTCCTTTCAGATTTCAAATACAAAACCACCCATACTTAAATCAACTTAATTCCTGTAAAAAGTTTGGTATAAAACTTTCATGACACTTCTATAAAAATCCAGCATGCATAGTTCTTTTAAAATCAACACATAACTTCATTTTAAACTTGTGAAGGCACAAACTTAATCAATTGATTTATATTTAAATAGAAAGAAAGTAGTGGTCAGTTTTACCTATTTTTTGTTTGGTCACTCCATTTCTATTTTTAATTAGAAGCTTGTAACTTTTATGCATTTTCCTATAATTTTTACTTCCCTTCCCTTCCCCTGCTGCATAAATAGTAGAGTAGCTCTCGTTTACCTACAACAAATTAAAAACCATTTGGAGAAAATAACCAAGCATTTGGTTATTAGATTCTTAGTAGGCAAAGCAAGAAAATTACACATAACGAAACTATTGAAACTTTAAAACCCACTTCCCAAATTAGATTCTCTGACTGGCTAATGAGCATATCGATTTAAACTATCATCCCAAACCTGCAATGCCTGAGGTTTTTTTTTTTTTTTTTCTAGACAGTCTAATTAATCATTTTTAATAGAAGAATACAATTCATATAACAATAATTAGTAGAGAAAACGAACGCAGTAATGTAAAAATCATGGGGTTACTTGAATTTTGAGGGCTGAGGACGATCGCTTAGTAGCACCAAGTTTCATTTTTAGTCAGAGTCCGAAACTGAATTTGAGATTCTTCTAGGTTCCTGTTAACAAACATAACATGGTGGACCAAATTAAAAACATATTTAAACCAAAAATTATAATTTGAGTTTTTCTAAATTTTTTCTATAAGAATTCTCATAACTCTAAACAAAAAGAAATGTTTACCGCAAGCTTGGAGCTAACTGGGGTCAATTCTCCTTGCTCTGCAATCACACAAAACAAAAATCAAAGTTCAAAACTTAATATAACATCATCTGCCAATTCAAAGTCCAAACAATTAACTAAAAAAATCCAGAATTTATAAAGTTTAAACCATAATTATTGAGGTTAGATTGCAGGACAACCAACCTCTACTCGTTTTCTAGCAAATTTGGGGTCCTTTGATTTCTAGACTTTGAGTAGAAACTGATTATACCATGGGCTAATATTCAAGTACCACAAAATATAATTTGATCGTAGTAAGCTTTTCGATTCAGTCCAAACGAAGGTATTATATGTTCACATTTATATATTCACAACCATAAAAAAGAAGAAAACAACTCTTGGTGCAGAGCAAAAATGAAGCCGACGCGATGATCAACACGCGGAGAGCATTCGGGCTGAAAAAAAAACATCAAACGTTGGATTCGAGGGCAAGAAGGTCATTTCACTGCAGCAAAGAGGGAGAAAAGAACTGGGAAGGAAGGAATGGGAGGGCAGCTTGGGGAGTTCACTACTGGTGAACAGTGCTTGCTCTCACAGGATGAACAGTGTTTTTTGCTGAGCTTTAGTATATAGATATAGATAATATATATATATATATATATATATATTTTTTTTTTCCTCCCACCTCACATCATGACCTCACACTTTCAGATTGGACTATCTTTCCTATATATATTTCTGCCACTTCGCATTTATTAGCCATTTTTCGAGGAATGAGCCTTCATTACTACCACCACCACCACGCAACTGCAATGGCAATGGCATCTCTGTTTTCCTGTCTTTTTCTTAAATGGAAGGGAACGAGCAAGACGTGCTCATCAATTTCCTTGGTACGCTAAACAAAAAAATATTAGAAAACAAAAACCAAACACATCAAATCAACTTTTCATATTTTTTTAATCATTTTTTTTCTCTCTAACCGATATCTTTATCATTTTATGCAATTGTGGCATCCCTTCTGTCCTCTGTCTTTTCAAGGAATGGGTCTTCGCATTTATCATCTCTTTTGTGAGTAGCTTTTTTCTTTCGGCTTTTTTTCAAAGGCTTCGGATGTAGCACAGAGGGGAATACATGCTGATGAGAGACGCAAGACCTCGAAGATTGTTTTTTCTTTTCCATGATGACCAACACATGCATACAAAGGGTAAAATTGTAAATTTACTGTACATAACGGAAAAAAATAGTTGTGAATGGGCAGCAGCGCAAGGGCAGTTCCGCCAAAACACTGTTCATGAATAGTGCTTTTCTACCGGGTTTTAGTATATAGATAATATGAAAAGGGAAGGTAGAAGTGGGAGGGAGAATGAAGCAAAAAAAGAATGTATGAAACCAAACTGTTTTTATAAGGTAAGAAACATTAATAATAAAAAATGATACTCGTATGACATAGTGTACTATCATTTGTATCATCTCTCTAATAAAGTTGGGATCCACATGCGTTGACTGATCCTAAATCAAGAACATCATAACAATAGTATCATGATTACAACTACAATAAAAAATATAATATAAAATTATAGCCACATAATCACACATACCAAAATGAAAGACAATGCTTATGGGGGACAAAACAATTTGCATCATATTTTGATGAATTTGCAAAAGACAACGCTCCATCGACAAAGAAGTCTTGCTAGCTATGAGGCATCAGAAAGATCTGCTCATAGTTCTTTGCCAAGGGAAAAACACACAAATTAAAAAAAACACAACACAAAACAAACTCCTTAGAAGTACGATTTCTAAACCATGAGAGACCCACACGTAACCAACAGGAAAGATAAACTCACAAGGCGTAAACTTTATAAGATGGACCCAACACCATCAAATACACCAGGTAAACATCGTACCATTCACCTGAAGACCTTAAGACGAGAAACAATAAGAAAATAAGCCTATGAATCAAAGCCACTACAATTAACGTCCACAAGGGAAATACTGCACCACTTTGTGATGATTTTGCAGTTGTTAAGAAAACCCTCTTATTTCGTATGAGTCACTAAATTAGTCTAATATATGAAATATTTGTAAAATATCATCTTATGATTAACCTTTATAACACACTTGCAACAAATGGCTTAAAACCATTTCAAGAGGTTTAAGTTGATGGGGCTTTCAATGGATCATTGAAATTTGGTGGCGTTGGTGTTGTGTTTTGAGACAAAGCCATAGCCATAGGATTGTTTGTTTGTATGGTCTCTCATATCACTAGTCCAAAGGCTATGAGGTTCATGTCATCAAGGGAGGGTGTGCATCTCACTTTGGAGCATCATCAAAACCGCATGCATCTCAAGAGTGACTCTTTTCAGCTAGTTCATGCGATTGGAAGCCCTCAAGAGGATTCTTCTTTCTTTAGGTCTAGTTTTTTTATAACCTTCAGCATTAGCTTCGCTCATTCGATGATTCACATGTGACCCATCCTTCTACCAATGTTGTGGCACATCGTTTGGCCAAGTTGGCCTTGCTTTATGAATATGTATATCCTTGATTCGATGACTTTTATATATCATCTAGATGTACATTTTAAAGATACTACTTATTAAGTAATAAAATTGCTACTGTATTCTCCTATATAAAAAAGTACTACCACCTATAATAAAAACAAAAATTAATTACATCTTGTTGTAGGCCTATTTAACTGAGCTATTCTAGGGGAATATAGAGGGGAGGCCGGCAGCAATAAGGGAGAGAAGAGAGAGATTTAATTGTGAGGTGTGTGCTGTATCACCTCATTGTGCCTTTATTTATAGTAGTAGGATAAGTTAAATCCTTACCCTTTTAGGATTACAACTCTAATAGGAATTAAACTACTAAGGGGAATATTCAAAGATACCACTAGATACATTACGATTTACACAATCACATTCTTATTCTAAATATGACTGCAACACTCCCGCTTAAGTGTGTAAATACTCAAACAAAACATCGCATCAGATCTTCAGCATATAAGGTAGAATAGTTGATGAAGTTGGCACAACGGGCAAATGTGAGTCTCAAATTTAAGAAAGTATACATTGGTAGTAAAACTCACAAAACCTCACTATGGTAAAACCCAAGGCATGGGGAAAACCCATAGACTAAAGAGAAAAGTGAGAAGTATGCATAATGTTTAAAAAAAAGGTCAAACATGACGAAAGTGGTGAACTCAATGGAGTATGATCATCCCAGATGGGTGCCTCGTCAAAACCTCGTTAGGTAGCAAAAACCTAGTGGGAAAAATGCTCATAATCGTAGGAAAAAGAGTACATTAAGATCAAGTGAGTATGCTTCAAAATACTCCCCTTAAGTTAGACATAACTTCCAAATAAGAGAACTACAAGCAATTCAACTCAGATAATTTACGTATACCGATTCCTTGGACAAGCTTATGAAAAGTCGACTTAGGCAATAACTTGATAAAGAGATTAGCCAGGTTGTAACTTCAACGTTCTGATGATGTTGTTGGTGGTGAGAATAAAAGAACTTCGGTGCTATGTGCTTGGTGTTATGTCCATTGATGTATCCCTTGTTTAACTGCTCGATACATGCTGCATTGTCTTCAAAGATCATCGTAAGAAGGTCAATAACAAAAGTAAGACCATTAGAGCTTTGAATATGTTCCATGACTACTCTCAACCAAAAGCATTCACGCTATGCTTCATGCAGGGCGAGAATCTCATCATGGTTCAAAGAAGTCGCAACTAGCGTTTGTTTGGTAAAACTTCAAGAAATAGCGGTGTCTCTAACGATAAAGACATAGCCTGTTTGGGAACTTGCCCTATGTGGGTCAGACAGATATCCAGTATCTACATAACCAATAAGGCGGGAATCAACCTGAGAATTGAGGGGTGCGGTAACTCTCGAAGATTCGTGGGTGTAGAACAAGCCAAAATTCGTCATACCTTGAGGTAGTGGAAAATGTCTTTAACACCATTCCAGTGTCTAGGTGTGGGCACATTGTTGTATCTAGCCAAAAGATTAACAGTGAATGAGATGTCGGGCCTAATGCATTGGGCCAAGTAAATAAAACCCCAATTGCACTTAGGTATGGAACTTCAGGTTCCAAAATATCTTCCTCATCTTCTTTTGAACGGAAGGGATCTTGTTTAACATCTAGAGTTCGAACGACCATAGGTGTACTCGAAGGCTTTGTTTTATCTTCATTAAAACGTCGAAACACCTTTTGGGTGTAGTTCAATTGATGTACTAGGATTCCATCCGAACAATGCTCGATCTCCAGGCCAAGGCAATATCAAGCTTTCCTAAGATCTTTCATCTCAAATTCTGATTTCAAGTGAATGGCAATTTCCTTAAGCTCTACGGGAGTTCTAATAAGGTTCATGTCGTCGACATAAACTGCAACGATCGCAAATCCGGAATATGACTTCTTTATGAACATGCATGGGCATAATTCGTTGTTCACATAACCCTGACTTGTCAAATATTCACTCAGGCGATTATACCACATCCGCTCGAATTGTTTCAATCCGTAGAGTGATCTCCTCAATCTAATAAAAAAAGTGTTCTGTGGTCTAGAACTATTTAAACCAGTAAATGGAAGTCTTTTTGAAACTTTCATGTAGATTTTCGTATCTAAATCCCCATAAAGATATCTGGTTACCATGTCCATAAGCTGCATATTCAGTTTTTTCAAAAACTACCAAACTAATTAGGTAGTCGAACGCTAGAACGTCAATTACAGGGGAATATGTCTTTTTGTAACCAATCCCAAGATGATGAGAAACGTCTTGCGCTACGAGGCATGTTTTGTATCATATTATTTCATTCTTCTCATTATGATTCCTTACGAAAACCCACTTGTAGCCCACTGGCTTCATATGTGGTGGAGTAGGAACTATAGGTCTAAACACCTTACGTTATGGATTGCTTGTTTCCAGTTTGACCAATCTGTTATACGTCGGCATTTATCAATAAAATGTGGTTCAATGTCATCGCTAAGCATGATGTCAGTAGCTACTGTGTACGCAAATGCATCATCGACAATCATCTCATTTCGATTTCAAACCTCATCCAATACTTCACAATGGACCGCAATTTCGCGATTCTCGGGAAGTCAGGTTGTCTCGTCTAAGACATCATCGTAATCTAGAATGACCTCATGCATTGGAACACATGCGTGAGCGATGGTCGGATTCAAACTGGGGTCACTAGTTGGTGCCGATTTCCTCTTTTGGGGTTGTGAATCCTTTAAACCAAGGGGTTTGCCACGCTTCAGGGTCGGAGTAGATGATTGGCCAACCGCCAATGTACCGGGTCACGTGGAAGTTGTGGCCTCCCCACATTCGGGGAAGGTCATGCCTTCCCAGGCGGTGTTACGACGTACGCGGGGTACGTTTATCCTTGCATGTGTGTTTGCAACAGGTATATGTGATCATGTCACCTTAGCTAGATCAGTAAAAGCATCCGACATGCTTTGAGCAATGTTCTGAATATCTATAATTTGTCGCACCTCATTTTCAGACTAGGCAGTAAGAGGATCTAAATGAGACATAGTGGGAACATACCACAACAATTTGCAGCGTTCTCCAGGAACGTTAGCATGCTTATCTCCCCCTAATGACGAGAAAATTGTCTCTTCAAAGTGACAATCTGCAAAACGTGTGGTAAAAAGATTTCCTGTCAACGGCTCTAAATAGCGAACAATTGACGGCGAATCATAACCGATATAGATTCCCATTTTTTCTCTAAGGACTTATTTTGGTACGTAGTGGTAGCGCTATTGGCACATAAACTACGCATCTAAACACACATAAATGTGAGACGTCAGACTCGTATCTAGTAACCAACTGTAACGGTGAATGAGGTTGGGTAGTGGTGGGTTTCAGGCGGACCAGCATAACTGTGTGCAATATTAGATAGCCTCAGGCAGATACTGGCAGTTTGGTTCGCATAACCAAAGTCTGAGCTATCACTTGAAGATGCTTTATGAAAGCTTCTGCCAGGCCATTTTGGGTGTGAACTTGGGGTACATGATGTTCCACATCAATCCTTACTGACATGCAATAATCGTCAAAAGTCTGTAACGTAAACTTTCCAACTTTATCCAGTCGAATTGACTTGATCGGATACTCAGGGTGGTAAACCCTTAGCTTAATAATTTATGCTAGGAGTTTTGCAAATGCAACATTGCATGTGAACAATAGGCAAACATGTGACTATCGTGTCGATGCATCAACCAACACCATAAAGTATCTAAATGGTCCGCATGTTGATTGGATAGGTCCACAAATATCCCCTTGAATCCTCTGAAGAAACTTAGAAGGGTTGTGAATAATCTTTGTATTTGAGGGTTGAGTATTTAACTTCCCCAAAGAACACGCTTTGCATGGCAGGAATCAAACGGAATGATGTAAATGATGCCCATGTGATGATTTGAGGATACAGTGCGTCATGTCACATCCGAGATGTCTCATACTATCATGTCAAAGCTGCAAAGTGCTCTGGAACTTAGGCACATGGCAGGCCACATGGTGGACTTTTATGCCGCGAATGGTTGTGATGTACAACCTACTCGGGACACGTTCCAACTTCTCGTGAATACGCTTTTGGCCATATTTGTACGACATGATACGAAGAAATTCAGAACCATTATCTTCAGTTGTTTCAATATGATATCTCTAAAACTCAGCAACGTTCTTTCGGACGTGGAGAATAGAATGCCTCTTTAATGGTTAAAACAGTACCATTGGACAACTTGATATGGACCTTTGTGTATCCTTCAATCAGGTTGGATGGGCCTGAGAGAGATGTCAGAGGTGCGTTCTTAGGTACAAATTTAGTAAAATAGTGATGCTCATGCAATATGGAGTGCGTGGTAGCATTATCAGCCAAACAACTAACTTCCCCACTAGACATATACTTAGAAATAAATTGATTGAATTTGTCACATGCATAAATATAATTCCATTAATTCAATTCATCAATTTGAGAAATAATATCTATAAAATAACAATCCTTAATTCAAAACAAATCAAAACCAAACAAATTATTTCAAATACTTAAAAAAAATTGTCCAAAAATTAAACCATAAACCTAAAAATTAGGAGGGGGGTCCAGCCACTCCTAGTGGGTTTGGTCACTAGGGGTAAAACACCCTAAAAACATGTCTAAAATTTATTCGTCCATAGGAGCTGATGCCCCCTGAAAATCTCATATCTTCATAGATGTAATAGCATCTTCCGGATTTTCCACATGCGCAAAGTTAGACTCATGACGGGAATGATATTTGGCAATAGCCTCGGGGGTAGCTCTACATACGCATGACCAATGATCATTTGATCCACAGCGGTAGCACATGTCCATTTCTGTGGAAGCCGATTGAACGATAACTTTTCCCTTGTTCTTGAAGTATGGGGCCTTAGTGGCAAGGGGTTGGCTCTTTTGGGTCAAATTTCCTCCCTTGGGTGGGCCTTGATTATGTGGACCTTGGGATCGTGGTTGGGCTTGCCACCCATTGCCACAGCCACGATGATTTTTGCGACATTTATGGCTGCTAAAATTGGTCGCATGGGCTTCAAGTGCGGTGTTCAAGCTAGTAGGTCGAGCTTGATGATTCTTCGTCAAAAGTTAGTTCTGTTTTTCAGAGAGAAGTAAAAAAGAGATCAAATCCAAAATTTGGTGAATTTCTATGCCCTATATTGTTGCTGCAGGATAATATTGGTGGCATGAAAGGTCGAATAGGTCTTTTTCAAGAGATCTGATTCGGTTAGTTCCACTTTACAGAATTTAAGTAGTGATCAGATTCTACAAACTTTAGAGTTGTATACATTCACGGACTTAAAGTTTTGAAAGCGAAGATGGTGCTAGTCGTGTCTTGCTTCAGGCAAGTAGATGTCTTTCTGGTGATCGAAACGGTAGGCCAGAGCAAGCCAGATAGTGCGCGGGTCATCATCATCAAGGTACTCAGTTTGCAGAGCATCATGGATGTGTCTTCAAATGAAGATCATTGCAATAGCTTTCTGAGCTTCGTCGACAGGTTTGTTGTCGGTATGTGCCTCGATAGTGGCTCTAATACCCTTTAAAATAAGATGGAGTTTCACGTCTTGAACCCACTTCAGGTAGTTTCTTCTAGATACTTCTAGAGCGGTGAAATCGAGTTTGTTTAAGTTCGACATGTCCCTAAAACAGAAGGTACAACAAAAACGTGTTTAGTTATATGGTAATCCATAGACATACATCGTAGAACATTTGGGTTCTATAGATATGTATTGGTTTGATTTAAGCATGAAAGCTACAAGTTTAATGTGGTAAGTTTTGAATGAAACTTCGGGTTTCAAAGGCACTAAATATGAAACTACAGGTTCAATTTACTTTTATGAATGATTAGTTCATAAAGGAGAGATTCCTACAAGAACACATAATGCAATATGCTGATTTAAGTGTAGTCGATTTGAGTTGCTTCGGAAACTCAAGTGTGAGAGTTTCGGGACTACAAAAGGATGTCAACGGTTCAAAGGATAAAAATAAATTATTGAATCATTAATGTCCAAAAGTGATCAGGTCAATAATTTTAGATTAATTATCAGATTAATGGACTGCAAATCACTTTTAATTAATTCAATAGATTGAGACAAAACGGGGTCAATTGTGGAAGCAAAATAATGACAAATGGGTCATATTAGCTTCAGTTGGTGATAAACCAAGTGATAATTAAATTAGAATTAATTAGCGCAAATCAAAGCTCCCCAAAAAATATTTTGGGCATGATTTATAATGCGGGGATCAAAAAAATTGGCTTTGGGTCGAAAAAATAACCTAGGAGTGGACCCTACAGATTTGGCTGCGGTCGTATTGGGTCACGGGAGGGCTGCAGGACTCGGGCCGTGTGGTCTGGGGAGCATAGCAGCCAAGGCTACTGGTATTAGGCTAAGAAATTGGACACGGGTGTAGGCCCAACAAAAAGTTGGTTGTGAGTTGGTCTAGGGAGCCCAACTAAAGTTGGGTTTGGGTCAAGGCAAGCTAAGCCCAATAGCAAAAGTTGCGGGCAAGTGGGCCGATGCGAGGTCAAAGCCCAGCAAGCGGCATAGGCTTGTTGCAGTCGGGCCTAGGGCGCATGACAAAGCACAACAGCACAAGGCTGCTAGTAAGTTGGGCCGAGAACACATGGATAGGTCTAAGAAAGGCTGCAGGGTTTCTAAGGAGATGGGCTGGGCTTCGTGCCTGGGTAAGCTGGCTAGGCCGAAGGCCTAGTGTGTCCGTGTAGGCGCAGCAAAATCCAAAGGGCTGTTGCCATAGTCCTGACGTTGGAACGACATCATCTTGATGGCGTGCTTGACGTGGTTGGGCTGCAGGCCAGCGTAGAGGACAACGACGGTGCCACAATGGTGGTGCGGCGATTGTGCCGCACAATTTCCCAAAATATATATATATATATATATATATATATATATATATATCGGAAGTGCACCAGGGAATATGTTGAATATAGATTGTCTTTTCTTTCTTGCGATTCTCAGATGCTATCATCCAGTTTTCTAAAATTGATGATATGATGGGATTGATTTTCTTCATCTGAAGCATAAAGAGTATGCTGACGTAATTTGGACTTACCTCAGCAGCCATTTAAGAGATCAGTCTGAAATTAGGCGCATCACAGGTTTCTGAGATTGTTATTACGACAAGCCTCTGTTTTTTATGCACATGTCACTTGAAATAAATCTCATGGTAGCACATGTAGAGATGCATCATCATTTTTTTTTGTTTTGTTTTTGGGCAAAACTTCATAATATTTGATACCTATATGTTTTAGGATCTATGTTCAATTTGTGACAGAGCAAGTATCAAATTTTACCAAATTTTGGTATGCTGCCTTTTGAGTGTCTGTTGAATGCGTAAATTTTTTTGTTATGGGTGAAAGGTGAGCTGGATGACAAAATGGCTGACCTAGAGTTGAAGAGAAGGAAACTAATTAATCTGAAAATGCAAAAGGATGTTGGACCTGGGGTGCAGAACCATACTTCTAGTGCACTTAATGGAACCCTGTCCTCCGTTGCACCGTCTTACTTTCTCTTCTCTCTCTCTCTCTCTCTCTCTCTCTCTCTCAGCATTTGTTGCAGATACTGGAAGCCGACCGCCTTTCTGAGTATCAAGACACACATGAAGAAAATTTACCGCTGTCAAAACAATTGCAAGAATTTCAGGTTTCTAATCTTAAATTCAAGTTTTGATAGCTGTTATTCATATGTTGTCCCAGGATGAAGTGAAGGATAACAAATACGTACTTTCTAAATGATCAACTCCAACATTGGAATGCTTGGTTTATGCGCAGATGTTTGGAATGCTTGCCCCATATTTTTTATGTTTTAAAAGTTTAATTTCAGGCTGACAGGGCTCTTGTTGTGAGAAGGGAGATGGACCTAAATATCAAATTAGAGTCAGCAGATGCAGTTAGGAATGCCATTGACAATTCTGATTCTAGGATTGAAGAACTAGAACTTCAGCTGCAGAAGTGTGTAATTGCAAAAAATGACTTTGAGATAAACATGGAAGAAGCTGTCCAGGATTCAGGTAAAAGTGTTATAAGTTTGATATTTTGTTGATATTAACTGTTAATTTACCCAAGCTTGTGGCACTGAAAATGCTCTTTGCTGCAGGAAGAAAGGACATTATAGCAGAGTTTCGTGTGATGGCCTCATCTTTGTGTAAAGAAATGGGAATGGTGGAAACTCAGTTGAAGCGGTGGAAGGAAACAGCTCATGAAACACTTTGTTTACGTGACAAAGCCCAATCATTGAAAGCTTCATTAAGTACAAAGGTCTACTTCCATTCCCAGTTAACTCTCTCATACTCATATCAGTTGCTTCAACTTATTAGTTGTAACTTGTATGGCAAGACAAGCCTGTGAAGTTGCTGTTTGTTCAAACATGTGTTTCCTATGTGCTTTTAAATTTATCACGTCTTATTAATTTTGTGTGCTTATGAATATTCTACCAAAATTGAGTTGCACATCAGTTGCTGCACACCTTAATTTTTTATGACATTCGAATTGAATAGATTAAAAATAAACATGACACGGAAATAAGAAAATGTGTTCCCCATGAAATTGAGTAAATATTGCTCTTGGTTTAATTTTTCGGAATGATATCGTGGCCTAGATTCGAGTCCAAGTCCTTTGTACTTTTTAAGTCAAATTCAATTTTTATCAAATTAGTAATTTCGTTTGGGAAATTGCACATATATAATATCCCACTTGGACAAAAAGGATTTACAATCAACAACATACACCTAGACTTTGCTACATGCGGTAATGTGACATTTATGGTAAATATTTTGTTACATGGGTAACTTGTGCAAAACAAATTTATCGATACGTGATATATTAAATGTATACTGTAATATCACATGAAGGAACACATATTCTTGAATTGTTAGATTAGAATATTTGGTGCACAATTTCATGTAAATATTTCTAATTCAAATACATTACATGTCATAATTTAGATAAATGAAAATGAGATTAAAAATTACACATCAATTTCTTCGTCTACTTATATAACCAAAATTTGGTGTTAGAGATGAGATCACGCCGGATGTCGGCGCTGATGCAGCGTCTGAGACATAGGTGGTTGACGTGAAAGCCACGTTTTAGGGGACAAAAAAAAAATAGTTTGATTACGTGGATGTGTTGTTTAGCTGCCACGACTCTCGTGACTCTGCGCACACTCCCTACAAAACAAAACGTCTACACAACTTCTCTCTCTTCACTCTCTCTCTCTCTCTCTCTCTCTCTCTCTCTCTCTCTCTCTCTCTCTTTGGATTTTGGATGAGTGCTAATACTCCCGACTGCTGAAAGTAAAGAAATTATCCTTAAACTCGTACTCGATCATGTCTCGCCTGAAGAACGACTGCTTGTCTTTCACTGTTTCATTGCAAGGGAGTTTTCGTTATGTTAAGGCATGCTTCGTTGGTCATGTTAGTTTGTTTCTTGCCTTAATGGCATAGCTATTTACAGACGTGAGCGTAACCACATTGGGCATAATCACATTGGCTAAAGCGGATTTAAGCCGTCCCACCGGCTGGAACGAATGTATGTAAAGGTGTGTTCTTTCTTGTGCGATATTAATTTTTTTGACGGTTGATTGATATTGGAGCAGGCTAAGAAGTTGACAGCAAGGAATGAGCAGGAAGCAACAGAAGCAGAGCTTCAAACAGCCAAAATCCAAGTTGAAGCAGCTGATGCCGCTGAGGATACCAAAAACAGACTCCACAATTCTCCCTAATGTAATGTAATTGCTCTAACAGTTCTACATTTCTTTCTTTTGTTATAATTGAGCAGAATATATTTTGCAATTTAAAATTTTGAATTGATTTGTATTGTTTGATTTCTGAATTTCGCTTTCAACTAAATTCTTTTGCCTCCAAATTAGATGCATTGTCCTTCTTAGAATATAAGAAGAAAAATTGTTGCTTCACATCCTACCAATTAATTTGGGATATTCACCCATTTTAATTTTTTCCAAAAATATTTGAATATCAATCTCATAAATATCATCAATTTAGATGATATCATAAGCATCATACTAAATTCCATCAATCGAATTGCTTTTTCAAGGAATACGAGAAATTATTTATTATTATTTTTTTTAGTTTATTCGATTTGATAGCAGAAAATTAAGAAAAATGTGTAAGAAGTCAAAATAAGTGCGTGGATAGCACTACCTTTACTTTAACTTATTTATAGTGTGTAAATAATGTGCATTCACATATGATCCAACAAGTGAATAAAACACACACAACAAATAAGAAATAAGAAATTGCCAGAGAGTATGATAAGTTTAAGGTATTTATACATTAAATTTTAATATTATCCTCATTAATTTGTGTTAATTAAAGAAGCACATATATAATTTAGGTGGTACTGGAAGAAGAAGATGATGGACCTTCTAAACGAATATAGTCATACATGAGTCCGTGGAAAGGAGCCAAAGGGCTAGTGCTCATTGTTTGCGTTAGAAATAGGGTATTGGCTCCTTCCACCAGCAATGTGCCTGGTATATCTATGTTATACAGCCAGTACAGACCATGGATTCCATGCCTAGCAATTGTATTGTCATTTCCAATCACTCCGGTCGTAAACAGCGGAGGGTCTGCTTTCGAATCATTTATTCGAATCTTCAATAGGAAAAGAACAACAAAAGCAGCCAGATTAGTTAGAGCTTTGGTTACATTTACATGCAATTCTACACATAACATGTACCTGTAATTCTGCAATGTTTGCAGTGGCAAGGGCTATTCGAAGTTTGAGGGTATCACTTTCACTGAAATGCTTAAGTTGAAACTTGATTTGCCATGTAGTGCCTTGATATGTGTAATCATCATTCTTCCTATATATTGTAAAACAAAAGTCTCGAAGTTAAGGCTACGGATTTAATTTCGAAATTTATTTGTTAATTTAACTACTCACAAAGAATGACACATTGAGAAAGTAAAGCCAATGTAGGTTAGGAAGAACTCCACCTAGGAACCTGGGCGAAGAACCAATCTTTAGTGTAGTCACTGGTGCCGATGCAGTAAATTAAATCTTCATCAGGATATAACTCTTGATATCTTTCCCATAATCCGTACTGCCTAAACCTGAAGGTGTAGGTAAGAAAATGATCAAGATCTTTTATGCAGTGGAACGTGAAGAAAGTTGAGGTTCCACCATAAAACCAACTGACAATATGAGAAGTAACCAACTATTTATAAGTACATGCAAGGTCCCTTCTGTCACCGATATGAGATTAATACTCTCAACCAAACATACACACACATAGGAAAATGTGTTAGCAAATGAAAGGATGACAAAAGAAAAAATAAACTCATTGCAAAATTTTTCTTATTCTATTGACTAAAACATAGAAGAACACAAACTTCTATAAAATCACAAAAGATGTATTTATAAAGACCTGATCTTGAAACAAAAGGGTTCACGATTAATAGGAAAGCAAACATAATCTATATCCTACTAACTAGAAAGCCCTAATACATAAAACACCACAAAAGAATACCCTAACATAAAAATAAACCAAATCACTAACTTGCTAACTTTTCCAACAAAATGTTCTGTTGGTTCTCTTGCCAGATTGATGTCTATGTTGGTAGCTTGCTGTGAATCTAGATCACACATTCAAGCAAAAGCCAAAATCAAGTTGATGAATGATGGCAACCAGCCCTCTTATCTTTGCCAAAGATGTCTGGTAAGAGAACATTTATCTGTGATGTGTAGTAGCTTATGTTGAATTGTAATCTTGTCTTAGCCCAAAAATAATTGATCCGGCCCATACACAAAGAAATATCCATGCACATGCTAGAGAATTCTAGCAAAGTTCAAGTTGGTGGAAGAGTCTAGAAGAATGGTGAGGATTCCACCAACATACAAGATTAGTGTAGATAATTCTAGCTTAGGAAGGTAGTGGAATTATCTAGATATCTCTAGCATAATGTTTTCATGCTTCTCCAAGGTTCCATCCATGCCTATAAAAGGAGAAGGCATCCACACCATTTGTAACAACCAAGAGAGCAAGTAGCAAGAAGTGAGAGTGTCAAGTAAGAAGTAAGAAGAAGCAACAAAGCTTCTAAGAGTGTTTGAGTGTTTCCTTTTGTACTAAGTTTGTGAGTGAATAAAAACCTTGTGTAATACTTTGAGAATTCTTTATTTCTCTTGCCTATCAATTCCGCTGCGTTACATTTTTCTTTGTGAGATAAACCTCTCCAAGTAGTGAAGCATTTTTAAACCCCCAACAGCTTATACGTTCACGGACTGCTATAGTACTATAGTAGTCAGATGTAGATTGCTGTGACTAAATTTAAATTCCATAGAGATGGAGTGGTCAGTTAACCAAGCTCGAAAACTAACCTATCAGGATGGTTGACATAAAGTTTATTGATATACATTGGATTAGGATCAGGAACATAGAATTCAGCAGCAGAACGATCAGGGATGCCAATTTCCCACAACGTTGGTCCATCTCTTGGAGGCTCATATACAATATCATCCACATCAATATCACAACCTGCTTATTAATATAGACATATATTAAAGTATTGATCATAACGGTAATTCATCAAGTCTTCTGGAAGAGAAAAATATGAGAGAGACCTGCGGTTATGCTAATAGTTGCGTCATATCGATAATCTCCGATAAAACCAGGACACCATGCATAGAGATTATAGTCACCCTCGCGTATATTCTGTATAGAGTAATATCCTTTCTCATCTGCCCTAGTCCAGAACTGGTAGCCCTGATATATAAAATGCAAACATGGTCAACCAATTGAGTGGCAATACTCTTTCCTACTAGTTCCTGTTTTCCGAGTTCTTGGAAAACAGTACTTGCTCGGTTATAAAGTTGAGAAAACAAATCACCTTACAATCTCTTTGCCATGATCCAGCGTCTCCTGGTGGTGCCAAGCCTACATATGCACCGTTTCCAGGTACGCGATCTTTACTAACATACCTAGACATGTATAGATTTAAGTAAAATTTTGGACGAATTTCACAAAAACTGGGAATAAAAGACAGTATATTCAATTCTCATGATATCTATGTACTTCCAATAATCTACTAATTAGTTAGCTTAAGTAATATTACATGACGAGGTGTTTTTATTTGGGTTAAGTAATAGTACCTATCCAGAATCTGTATTCTACCCTTAACATTACCCCGTTCATCCGACGGCGGATAATCCTTGGAAGCAGGAAACTTGTAAGGCCAGCTTTGCACTTCTGTCATCATCTGAATATCCAAAGTAAATGTTCTAGCTACTTATTAGTTATCAGTCTCTGAATTTTTTGAACATAAATGAATATAAATACTTTTAGAGTTTGTTTAAATTAGAAGAAAAAAGGTCGACCTGTTTTTTTGCATCATCCCAAAGTAGTGATGGATCAGTTGCATCGGACTTAGAATTAAGATAAATGAATACAGGGCCAAAAACTTTCTTCCACGGCTCATCTGGTTTCAGCTTCATTACTAGGTCTTCTCCTGAATAATGAGCGCTAAGAAACATCTGCTTTGTATTTTCAACAATATAAATCAAACTTATTTCTAAGAAGAAAAAAAAGTATAATATAGTTAATTCTTTAGATTTTTTTAAATATTCTATTTGTTAAGTTTTCGACGTGAGAGATGTGTATCTTGTATTTTATAACACTACTTATTGCCAACGGATACAACCAAGGGCGAAGCCAACTAGTGACTGCCCTGGCCTCTAGCACACCCCAAGTTTTAAAAGATGAAATTGTTTGCTGTTGAGATAAGCATGCTATGGTCTTTATTGCACAAAACAAAAATTTTGCGTACCCTCAATGTCTAAATTTCACTACACATTCATATTTTAAGAAAATTGAATTAGTTAACCCCTATTTAAATTCTTAGCTCTGTCGTTGCATGCAACAGTTTATTTCATTTACCGCAAGGCAAGTGGGGCCAACATGGGAGCTGAGATTCTGTTTGAGAGGTCCACCGGATCGAAATTCATCACTGGGCGTTATTTGCCAAAAGCCAACAGGTGGGTCCATACAGACCCAACCATGAACATGCAGATTTTGATTCTCGCATGAGTATTCGTATTTATCATCCACCTACAATTTGCAATTGTATTCTTTTTATTATTAATGAATATAATACTTTTCTTCGAAAAAAACTTCCATGAAATTTTGAAACTATATAAATTCGGTAAACGCTAACCTTACTAAAACAACCATAAACCCTAGTCTCTTGAACTCTGATACAATTAAGTTCAAGAATATTTTCGTAATTAACCCTAGCTAGTAGCTAGACCTCTTTATAGAGGAGGAAAGATTTGTTGGAGTTTGTGGCCAAGTGGACAAATGTCCAAAATAACTTTCGGCTAAAGAAAGAAAGTTGGAACACATTTCCTTGTTTTGGGGAAGAAAAAAGGGAAAAGTAAAAGGGAAAAGTTTGGTTGTCTTCAACACCCATGAGAGCTCTTTTTCGGTTTATAGGGAGAGTTGTAGAGAGAGAGGTGAAGTTGAAGAGAGCAAACGGAAGAAGAGATGTAGAGCATCCAAGGGGGAGAGCATTCGGCTCTCCCATGAAAAAGGTTGAACATGGGTTGAGAGAAAATCAAGAGAGCTAGAGTGAAAAGTATTCTAGTGAAAGAACTCTTGGGGTAGAGTGAGGCTCTTGGGAAAATTCTGTGAGTGGGTGTACAAGGGATATGGGATTGGGTTATGTCGATTTAACTCATGTATACTTGTACTGTTATTCTCATAGTGAAGAACAATATCTCTCCGGGGACGTAGGCAGTTTTTTTGCCGAACCTCGTAAATTTCTCTGTGTCTTTATTTCTTGTACTTTATTTTGTTCAACTGTGTGTGAAATTTGGTGAGGTTGTAATCTGAATCTCGGTTCCGCACTGACGAACGGGCCAAGGCACAACAATTGGTATCAGAGCATCGTTGGGGGCTTTGGTTCGTTGGAGGTCCAGATTTGTTGTTCACCATGGAATTTTCAGTTGAGCAGTTTAAAGGGAGAGGCGGTTTTGCTCTTGGTAAAGGAGAGTAATGGAAGCCTGAAGAAATGGAAGCCGTGTTTAGGGATGCTTGGATCAACTGCGAAAGTTGATGTTGAGGAAGAAGACAAAGGCCTCTTTCTTCTTACCTCACTTTCAGATTTGTACGAGAACCTTGTGAAACTTTACTGCAAGGAAAGAAACAGTAAGTTTGGAGCAGATGCAAGCTTCTTTGGTGTGGAATGATACACACAAGAGACCATGGATGATGGTGGGCACAAGACTGCTTAAGCTATTCAAGGTTGAAATCGTGGAAGAAAATTGGAAAGAGGATCTGAGAGAGACAGCAGGTTCGGATCCGGTTCCGGAGGCAAGGGTCCACAGTGCTACGGGTGCAAGGCCGGGTTAGCAAGTTTGTGGTGGAAGACTTTGAGTATGCCCTCTAGGTACTCGAAGCAACACTTCTCCTGGTGATGTTTAGTCTCAAGTGTTGCAGAGGTTTTGCAGCAGGTGGAGCTATGGGATTCACAGGTGATGAGAAGGTCCTGAGGTAGGAAGAAGTGTGGGAATTTTGTCTGGCTCGATGGGTTGTTGCTGGAAATAGGCGCGCTGACGAGTTTCCAGGTTGCAGACAATGAAGAGGAGGAAAACCTGCTGGAGGAGACGAGGATGTGTCGAGATCCTGTCTGAAGTTAAATGTTTCTTTTGCTTGCAGCAGCTGCACATGCATTGGCAGTGACTGAATCGGAACAGGACCAACGAGGTTGATTCAGAGTGTGCATGCTAGTACGTAAGGCCAATGGACTTTGGTACAACTTGGCCAAGGTGGAGATTGTTGGAGTTTGTGGCCAAGTGGACAAATGTCCAAAATAACTTTCGGCTAAAGAAAGAAAATTGGAACACATTTCCTTGTTTTGGGGAAGAAAAAAGGGAAAAGTTTGGTTGTCTTCAACACCCGTGAGAGCTCTTTTTCGGTTTATAGGGAGAGTTGTAGAGAGAGAGGTGAAGTTGAAGAGAGCAAACGGAAGAAGAGATGTAGAGCATCCAAGGGGGAGAGCATTCGGCTCTCCCATGAAAAAGGTTGAACATGGGTTGAGAGAAAATCAAGAGAGCTAGAGTGAAAAGTATTCTAGTGAAAGAACTCTTGGGGTAGAGTGAGGCTCTTAGGAAAATTCTGTGAGTGGGTGTACAAGGGATATGGGATTGGGTTATGTCGATTTAACTCATGTATACTTGTACTGTTATTCTCATAGTGAAGAGCAATATCTCTCCGGGGACGTAGGCAGTTTTTTTGCCGAACCTCGTAAATTTCTCTGTGTCTTTATTTCTTGTACTTTATTTTGTTCAACTGTGTGTGAAATTTGGTGAGGTTGTAATCTGAATCTCGGTTCCGCACTGACGAACGGGCCAAGGCACAACAAGATTTACCTCTCCCTTGAATTCTGGCTCTATAGGATCGACAAGAAGGACTGCTTCAGGGTAAGCTAGGGCTTGACTTCTCTCAGGTGATCGATCGTCAGGGAGGGGCATGTATCTTTGCCTGTTATCTGCTATGGCCATATAGTGAAACCTGATAAATCACCCACCAAAAATATTAAAGATAGTCAATTAGTATTCCCAGTAAATAACATACTAGCTTATATACAAAAGTTGTTAACGTTACATTATTTGAATCAAGATTTCATAGTGCTGTGAATCTGAAATATGATCTCTTGCAAGGAATCACAATTTTTAACAACAAAATAATCATTTTGCGTTCATACTTTGCACTATGGAGGAACAACGATTACTATTTCGACTACTATTTTTAAGTGTCCATAACAATGACTACATATTATATAGCTAACTTGATTATAGATAGAAAACAATGAAGAAAGTTTTCGCTACTTTTCTTTTCTGAGCTTGAAGGTAATCCTGGTCTGTGGAAGGTTGAAAGGAGGCCATTCTTTCAAGTGCTCGTAGATGGCATATGAGTAGAAGCCTGAAGAATTACGAAGCATTATAAATCTGCAAAATGTAATGTCATGTGATCAAGACTGTGACACTCGATTATTATTTCAAGTTTTTCATGTCTTAAGAACTACATGAATTATCAAACCTTTTATCTATATTGAGAGGGACAAGTTCTCCCTTTTGAGACGGATACCACTTTCTTGTGAAGGAGATCTCTACTTGTTCCTCGTTTTCCACTCTAACCTTGAATTTTGTCCCTTTAATCCTGTACAGGACCCATAATTATTGCTTAGAAGAGAAGCCACGAACACTACAAGAAAAGTTGACAAGATTGCCACTAGCATTATTGTACAAAATGAGGTGGGTAAAGGCAATGTTCACCTTTAGCCGCTGATAAAGTTTTATCAACCTCATGTTGTACCACTAATATGTTAGCGGTTATTGACAACTTTTCTTGTAGTGTATTGACTAAACGATTTGATACAAGAGATATAAAGATCAATAATTTAAAGACTCTTAGATTAAGTCCAAAGCTTAAGCTGCTATTGGATTTAGTACAATTCATTTTCTTATCGATAGGTCCAATGGACCTTTTTTTCTGCCACATTTTCCCCTTAAGGATTTAGTCCAATTGGCCTGCAAAACTGGATTTATATCTAGTTTTCTCAACACCTTAATAGTAGAGTAGTTTTACGTACACATCAAATGTCCCCGTTGTGCCCACACTTCCTGCTTCACTCCAAACAAGGTCCCAATACCTTCAAATTTCCAAGTTTTAGTATAAGTAAAACTGTTCATACCTAATTTTGGTACTGTTTCAACATTGATCATAAACGAAGAAAGGAACTATAAGCAGTTACATGGTGAAGTATATATACCCTCTATTTACTTCTTCATTTAGAACTTCGAGCAAATTATCGATGCCACTATATCTTATTCCGGTAACAATTCCATCTGGTTTTGATAACGTGACTTGGAGTATGCCATTATCCATGACCACCTGTTTGCGAAAAAGGTTCAATACGATATATTACACAAATGACAATTTTTTTGGGGTCATCATACACTTTGTTTAGGTTAATTTAGACATAAAACCACAATTTGGTAATGCCAAAAAATGCTCATTGGAGTAAAAAGATAACGGAGATTTGCTCTAATTAAGCCTCTAACCTATGTGTGGTTGTACTTGCAATGTTTTTAGTGATACTGAGAGAGGAGAATCGAATTCAAGACCTCGAGCAAAATTATGTGAATGGGCATTAGGGTCAAAATTCAAGTGCTTCTGTTTTAATCTAACATTTGGCTAGTCCACTCAACAAATAAGGTTGATTCTGTAACCTTTTTATTTTTATCATGAGATTTGAACTCATTGCCACCTCTATCAAAATATAATCTGGAAGTTATGTTTCACTATGATGACCACAACCATATGGTAATCATGATTGCCTGATTGGCTAGCCAGTATTGTTTTGTCTGAAATTCCAACAATTTCGCAGTACACCCACACACTTGGTTTACCATGCATATTGTAACTTTCGTGAAATTTACGCAGAAAAAGGCCATAAAACAAAACCCAAATGACGAAGTGACGAGATCATCAAAACCAAATTAACATGAAATTAAGTAGCGCTCTGTCATGATTTGCCTCCTGTTAAACATCCTAAGACCAAAGATAGGATCCATTCACTTCGCTTAACGATCAAGCTAATCTTGAAATACATGCATATACTTTCATTAGGGTTCTATATATATAGCATGATGAAACTTACATAACGGTCTTGAATAATCAGTTGAACGCTCTGAGATGACATATAGTGAGGCTTCGATCGATCGATCTCTAGCTATAGCGATCTTACGAGCCGGCTCCTTTGGCAGAAAAAAATCTCAATGACAGTGTGGCGTTTGAGGTACTTCATGAATTGCATATATATAAAGAAGTTGTCTTTCTGCTGGTGCTGGGTTTTCTTCAACTTCAAAATACAGCGTTCTTTCTTTTACTTCTCTCTTGCGTGCGATTTGAAAAAGTGGATTATTCTATGATATGCAAAAAGCAAGAGGCCACACCAAACCCATCTGTCATGAACAATGTGTGCATATCTGTTCCTGCTTTAGGTTACAATTAACAGATATTATAAGGTTAACTTTGGACGTATAGATGGAATTGGATGATCTCAATGTGATGTTTTGCGAACCTCACCAAATATTCTTGCTGCCTTTAAAGTCTGAAGTCGTTGTCAACTGATTAAACTTTCTTATTCATATATTGTCGCTTGCACAAGGAAACACTGCATGGTGATTAATGTTTGGTGACTAGTTTAGTTTCATTCAAGTTCCAGTTTTTGTAAGGAAAATGAAAAGGGGAGGTAGAACTGGGAGGGAGAATGAAGCAAAAAAAAAATAGAACGTATGAAACCAAACTGTTTTCATAAGGTAAGAAACATTTCATTAATAATAAAAAATGATACTTGTATGACCTAGTTGTTTTATCATTTGTACCATCTTTCTAATAGAGATGAAACTCACATGCATTGACTGATCCTCAATCAAGAACGTCATAACAATAGTATCATGATTACACATACCAAAAGGAAAGGCAACGCTTATAAGGACAAAACTTTGATCATATTTTGATGAACTTGCAACAGACAATGCTCCATCGACAAAGAAGTCTTGCTAGCTATGAGGCATCAAAAAGATGTTCTTTTAGTCCTTTGCCAAGGGAAAAACAACAACATCACAAACTAAAAAAAAAAAAAAAACAACACAAAACAAACTCTGTGGAAGTACGATTTCTAAATCATGAAAGACCCACACGTAACCAACAAGAAAGATAAGCTCAAAAGGCATAAACTCTACAAGATGGGCCCAACATCATCAAATACACAAGGTAAACATCATACCATTCACCTGATGACCTTGAAACGATAAAAAAAACAAGCCTATGAATCAAAGCCACTACAACTGATGCCCACGAGGGAAAGATTGCACCACTTTTTGATGATTTTGAAATTGTTAAGAAAAGCCTCTTATTTCTTATGAGTCACTAAATCAGTCTAATATATGAAATGTTTGTAAAAATATCATCTTATGATTAACCTTTAGAACACACTTCCAACAAATGGCTTAAAACCATTTCAAGAGCTCTAAGTTGATGGGGCTTTCAATGGATCGTTGAAATTTGGTGGCGTTGGTGTTGTGTTTCGATACAAAGCCGTAGTCATAGGACTGTTTGTTTATATGGTCTCTCATATCACTAGTCCAAAGGCTACGAAGTTCATGTCATCAAGGGAGGGTGTGCATCTCGCTTTGGAGCATCATCAAAACCGCAAGCATCTGGAGAGTGATTCTTTTCAGCTAGTTCATGCGATTGGAAGCCCTCAAGAGGATTCTTCTTCTTTAGGTCTAGTTGTTTATAACATGAAGCATTAGCTTCACTCCTTCGATGATTCACATGTGTCCCATCCTTCTACCAATGTTGTGGCACATCATTTGGCCAAATTGGACTTGCTTTACAAAGTTGAATATCCTTTCGACAACCTCTATATATCATCTAGATGTACATTTTAAAGATACTAATTATCAAGTAATAAAATTGCTACTGTATTCTCCTATATAAAAAAGTATTGCTGCCTATAATAAAAACAAAAATTAATTACATATTTATTTATTTCCTATTTTTTTTTCACAACTGGATATGATGATGTTGTAGCGGTACATCAATGGAAGTTTTTGTTGTAACAACAATGAGTGTCAATGTCATTGAAGTCTTTCTCATAATAACTAACTGCAAAAAACTATTGTAGAGGTGTGTCTATGCCATGAAAGTACTTCTCATAATAACGGCTTTTATTATATGCCCCACTTGTCAAAATTGCTAGTTTTTTTTTAAGAAATTTGAAAATTGTACATTTCTTTATAAAGAAGGAGAGAAATAAAATGAAAATGTGATAGTTGTAAATTCCTTGTGATCCGCAACGTGGAAATTTATCAATAATAACAAAAAAAAATTAGTTTTTAATTTTAAAAATATCAATTTTTATAAAAACTTTCAATTCTGTCCAAAATCCCATTTAAATAGACAAAAATACCTTCAACTTATATGAATAATCAGTTGTTGATAAAAAGATTCTTTGTACTATAAGCTGTAATGGACAATACATGCATATTCGCATATATATATATATACACATATATGTATATATATTACTAGAACAAAAGGAGGACCGAAAAACAATAAAAATCCGCAAAAAAAAAACTACAAAGCAATTTGCAAATAATAATTTGTAGGAGAAGTGCATACTGATTTAGCCAGAACTACAACACTGCCGCATAGATTAGAAACTACAGAAGCAAAATATTTGATTTAATATTGTCCAGATTATTAGTACAATTAATCGACAATTTCCAAGCCAAGATAAGAAGAATAAAAACACAAACAAAGAAAAATTGGCATTTCAAATAGTAGCAATCACTGGTGTTCCAATTAAATATGGGATCATGTATAATATTGCCCAGATAATAAATAAGAAATCAACGGTGACAATTTTATAACACACAACTTTTTCTCCGTCTGCATTTTGTTTTCGTCTTTTGTCTTTTTGTACCTAGACGAATTGACACAATTACAGAGATATTTACATATGGAACTCCAAACCGTTAGCAAAGAACCAAAACTCAACGAAACCACATTTACGTATGAGTGAGGATCCTTGCGGATTCTCTTTGTAAGGATCTTGAAGATTCTTAAATCATATTTGTTTAGCGTACATAATGCGATTAAAAATCGTTATAAACTTTTTTATTTAAAATTGAATATAAACAGTACCTGATAAAAACTGATCACACGATGTAAACGATTTAATTAGAAGATCCTTAGAATCCTCACAAAAAAATCCAATCCTCTTTCTCTAGCCTTCCCAAAAATCAGTGAGATGAAAGAACAAAAAAACAAAGATACCGACTGAAACGTGGAAAGGAATTGATTAAAAAAAAAAAAAAAGGAGGAAAAATGCAAAAAATTAACTATCTACACTCATCCTTGTTTAGAGTTGCATAAGTTTCCAACAGCAGCCAATGCCTTCACTATGTCTCTACCATTTTTTAGGTTTTTTAGTTTATTTGGTTTTAAAATTTTGAGGTATTTGTCTCGATGTAAGTTTATATAAAAATTGACATTTTTGAAATTAGAGGCTTGGTATGCTTGATAAATACTCGTACAACGCGTCACTAGTCCGACTGTAATCGAGGGTCTCTCCCTCCCTCTCCAGCTCCAAATACTCTCTGCGGATCAGCGGAATTTTATTTTATTTTGTCTTCTAGAGTTTTGAGACAGAAAAGCTCTGAACTGAAGCTGAGAGAATTGTAATGGTGTGGTGGATTCCGTAAGGAGCTCCTGTACAGTAAATGGAAAACTCAGACTCTGACGAACCAGAGAAGAAGAGGCGTCATTTGAACTCCGTTTCCCCCACCATGGCCCGTAGCTCCTCCACCTCTCCGCCTAAGAACCACAGCGTAATCCCTCTCTCTCTCTCTCCCTCAACTGTCTGCTTGTTGCTTTTCTAATAAATTTTTGGGTTTGAGATCAAAGGTGTGTGATTGAAGGGTGATAAGAGTCATTGGGTGTGTTTAATTTCTGCTTTGGATTTGCGTTCGAGAATATTATCATTTCTGCTCTTCTCTGTTTGGTTGGGGAGAAAGTGTATGAAAAGGGGAATCCAATTGAAATTTTGGGATTAAGAGAAAAGGGTTTCTGTTTTAATAATGTTGTAATTTGGGGTAACAACAGCACGAGCACGGTTATGAGGTGAATTTCTAATTTTTGATGCAGCCATTTCTGGATATAGTATGATAATCCATGAATATACCCAGAGTTAGATGAGTGTACGTTTATGGTTCAATGTGCCTCAAATACACATTAATTTTGATTTGAAATAGGAAGCAGATTGAAGATATTTGTATGCGGTTTGTGTATGTATGTCCGTCCAGGTCGATGCAGCAGCTCTCCAGCTCCAGAACCAGCAACTTAATCAGCAGGTACACAAACAGAAGCTTGACTTGCAAGATCTTGAAGCGAAAATTCAGGAATTAAAGGATAAGCAAGGTTCTTATGATGATTTCTTAATCACAATGAATCAGCTATGGAATCAGGTTATCTCGTATGTTTGATTGGTTTCCTTCCCTTTCATAGTCTCTATTAGGTATACCAGGATGACATGCACTTTTTGCTGATGGCGGTTTCATTATTTTGCTCTTTAGTTGGTTGATGATCTAATTCTTCTTGGACTATGTGCTGGAGGAGCCCAAAATGCTTTAGAAATTTTAGATGGTGCTGATTATTCTTGTGGTATTTTCGAGCATGTCCAAATTTATGTTACTAAACCCAAGTTTTAGTTTTTTTTGTCTCATCGTATAAATTGGATTAACCTGAAGTTATTTGTAGGTTCAATTCCATCATGTTCTGCGGAAGAGATGTTTCTTTTTAGACTCCTACAACAAGATTCTCTAGAAGCTAATGTCAATGATGAAATTGTTAAATATGTTGAAGAAACTCTCGCTTTGCGGCATACATCTACTATGGACTTGTTAGAACTCTTAGAACATGCCATTTATGCTCATAGGGAAAAAACAATGAACATATCTCACACTTTGGATGGAAAGATATCTTCAGAAGGTCAGAGGTTCAATTTTATATTCGTAGTTGTACAAACTAATTTCGTAAGATCACATTTGTATTTTCTAACATGTTTTGAGGGAGTAAGTGCACCAGGGAATATGTATTGAATATAGATTGTCTTTTCTTTCTTGCTATTCTCAGATGCTATCATCCGGTTTTCCAAAATTGATGATATGATGGAAGGGGAGGTTAAAAAACTACGCGAAGGGATTGATTTTCTTCATCTGAAGCATAAAGAGTATACTGACGTAATTCGGACTTACATCAGCAGCCATTCAAGATATCAGTCTGAAATTAGGCGCATCACAGGTTTCTGAGATTGTTATTACGACAAGCCTCTGTTTTTTATGCACATGTCACTTGAAGTAAAGTTCATGGCAGCACGTGTAGAGATGCATCATCATATATATATATATATATATATATATATATATATATTCTTTTTTTTTTTTGTTTTTGGGCAAAACTTCATAATATTTGATACCTATATATTTTAGGATCTATGTTCAATTTGTGACAGAGCAAGTATCAAATTTTACCAAATTTTGGTATGCTGCCTTTTGAGTGTCTGTTGAACGTGTAAATTTTTTGTTATGGGTGACAGGTGAGCTGGATGACAAAATGGCTGACCTAGAGTTGAAGAGAAGGAAACTAATTAATCTGAAAATGCAAAAGGATGTTGGACCTGGGGTGCAGAACCGTACTTCTAGTGCACTTAATGGAACCCTGTCCCCTGAAAAATCAACAGAAAGGACAATCAGCTTGCAAGAACTTAGAAATTCAATTGAGGAAACAAGGGTATAGATGTGCTTCCAAACCTCCGTTGCACTGTCTTCCTTTCTCTTCTCCTTCTCTCTCTCTCTCTCATTCATCTTGATGTGTTTGAGCATTTGTTGCAGATACTAGAAGCCGACCGCCTTTCTGAGTATCAAGACGCACATGAAGAAAATTTAGTGCTGTCAAAACAATTGCAAGAATTTCAGATTTCTAATTTTAAATTCAAGTTTTGATAGTTGTTATTAATATTTTCAAAGATTTCATTGTCTGTTTATTTCTTTGATAAAAAAAGCTATATGTTGTCCCAGGATGAAGTGAAGGATGACAAATATGTACTTTCATCAAGACTGTACTCTATGCTAAATGATCAACTCCAACATTGGAATACAGAATTGGACCGATACAAAGCATTGACTGATTCTTTGCAGGTTAAAATGCTTGGTTTATGTGCAGATGTTTGGAATGCTTGCCCTATATTTTTTATGTTTTAAAAGTTTAATTTCAGGCTGACAGGACTCTTGTTGTGAGAAGGGAGAAGGACTTAAATGTCAAATTAGAGTTGGCAGATGCAATTAGGAATCCCATTGACAATTCTGATTCTAGGATTGAAGAACTAGAACTTCAGCTGCAGAAGTGTATAATTGCAAAAAATGACTTTGAGATAAACATGGAAGAAGCTGTCCAGGATTCAGGTAAAAGTGTTATAAGTTTGATATTGTTGATATTAACTGTTAATTTACCCAAGCTTGTGGCACTGAAAATGCTCTTTGCTGCAGGAAGAAAGGACATTATAGCAGAGTTTCGTGTGATGGCCTCATCTTTGTGTAAAGAAATGGGAATGGTGGAAACTCAGTTGAAGCGGTGGAAGGAAACAGCTCATGAAACACTTTGTTTATGTGATAAAGCCCAATCATTGAAAGCTTCATCAAGTACAAAGGTCTACTTCCATTCCCAGTTAACTCTCTCATACTCATATCAGTTGCACTGCTCTTTTTTCTATTTATTTTCTTGAAGGTGATGAATACAGATCAAGGGTACTTGTGCAATCCAGAAAGAAAGGGATATAATGATCTTTATGATTATGTTGCTTGAATCAAATTACACACACATGTATATATACACATACAATGTAATCATTTTTTTTCTTTCTGCAAGTTGGTTTTTTGGGAGAACTCCTTTCTGATCTTAAAGTAAAAGATTCTTATTAATGCTATCTGAATGGGTTTCTAATAGTTTTACAACTTCTACTTTATAGTTGTTACTGTTGATTAGTATTTAATTGTGGAATATTCACTGAATTTCTCGAATTCTTTGTTTTTGGAAGACAAATGAGCAAAAGATCCTTGTGGACAAGTGTGGTGAACAGGTGATAGAGATAAAGTCTCTTAAGGCATTGGTGAGATTCTCTATTAGTCTCGATTACCATTGCCTTCACTTCTATTGGATCCATGTTATTTGATTTTTTGACCATTTAAATATAGGATTTTCTTTTTTCAGCTTCATCAATGTTTTTGATATATACCTTTCTATGTTTCAGTTTATATCAACTCCTCTACATGTAGGTCCTTTGTATATCTGTGCCTGATGTTTGATTTTAATTCTATCCAATTTGAGAATTTAAGATTTCACTTTGACTGTATGAACCTGATAAATTACCCTGTATACTGTGTTTCTCAGTCAAATAAAGTTTGTTTATTAATTTTTGGCGGTTAAGAATTTTAATTCATTTTTTGCCTCATGAATGTTTTTGGAACTTTCAATTTAATTCTTCAGTTTGATCTTTAAGGCAATAATGCGGTGAATTATTTGTTTATATCCTTGTGGTAGTGTTGTCCAATTTGTTTTTTGAATTACTGTTTTTTTTTTCTTTCAGTTCGATCAATGGATTACTTATTTAAAAGGTCATAAATGTTGAAAACAAATATGTACGTACTTATGACCTAACAAGAAAATAGTTAGCAAGAAAATATGTAGATATCGGTAACCATTTAATAACATTTAAGTTCGAAGACACATGCACTGTCTCATAACCGAGCTCGTGTCAGTAATTGATGAAGATGTACTTATTGCAGATTGAGAAGTTGCAGAAGGAAAAACTGAAACTGAAATTGTTTCGTGAGTGCTACGTGGGGGCAATGTAGGGATTTTGTATAAAAGCATAAGCTTGTATATGTACATTTATTTGTTTTTCTTTTTCTCATACATTTTGGAGGGTTGATATTGTTTTTTTTTGGGGTAGACATAGAATGCAGTAATTTCTTCATTATATGATTCGTGGATTCGACTAATTCGTTTGACAGTTTTATTTTGAACTATTTTAGCTTTCGGTTATCTATTATAAACATCTTTACATTTCCTTGTGTGCTTCTCACATTCGTAAATGGATCTAGGTTATTTTCTATCAGTACATTTAAGATTTGAATTTTAAATTTCAGAGACTTGATGGAAATCAAGGAATCAGAACGCAGAGCTTACTCTCAAGCTGAAATGCTCAAGAATGCATTGGATGAACATAGTCTAGAGTTGAGGGTGAAAGCAGCCAATGAAGCAGAAGCTGCTTGTCAGCAAAGGCTTTCTGCTACCGAAGCTGAAATAACTGAATTAAGTGCCAAACTTGATGCATTAGAGCGGTTAGTTTTCTTGATTCCATTTTAGTTTTGAATATAGTAGCATACTGGTGGTTTATTATTATTATTATTTTATTTTTTTGAGCTTTCTCGTGTCTTATTTGCTCGGGCAATCTCTGTGTCTTTTTTTTGCTCTTCAACACTATCGACTCCTTTACAAAAAGAAGGGTAGTAGTTTGTTATTCTATTTCTAGATGCAGTGCTTTCACCGGACATTTGGCATAATTTGGAAAACATTACTAAAAATTTGTTCGTAGGTTAATTAATCTAAACGACCAGTAATTTCTTGCCATGTGTAAATTAGATGGCCTTTTGTTAGCCGATATATGTAGCATAGGAATGTTGAGATGACACACTGAGCTCAGTTGAACAGTGTATGTATTTAACTACCACTGAAGATGAAATTGTTTAATCAAGGCAAACTTGGGTGCTTTTGGTTTTGAAATTTAGGGTCCATATGGGACTGCTTTTGTAGAAAGGACTTTTGCTCATAAGTTCTTTTGCAAGAAGAGCTTTTATTAGAAGCATGTCAAAATTATTTTCAAAAAACCAAACAGGCCCGTAGTAGATGACACAATAGAGGTAGGATTATGTTATTCTATATTTATATTCAGTGTCCTTCTTGCCCCCTGTTACCAACAAACATTATGGACACGTTTCCTCTCTTTAGTAGCACACGGATCTCATTCAATTTCGCTTAGTAATATTTGTTTCTTTTGATTAAAGTACATTATTATTCTGTTTCGCGGCTGTTAGATAATCAGTTTGTTTTCTTTCACTAAAATAAAACCTGTAATGCTATGCGTCACCTTTATCTGCAGGGATGTTATGGAGCTTACTGAGGCTATTGGAATTAAAGACAAGGAGGCAGAGGCTTATATATCTGAAATTGAGGTGCGTATTTATGCTTATATCCTATTCATATCTGGAGTTTTCTTCCTTGATAATTTATACGATGATGTTGGCTCACTTTTCTGCTTCACCTACTCTTTATCTTTCTGATAAATTTATTGTTTTCCCGCAGACCATTGGTCAGGCATATGAGATATGCAGATGCAAAATCAGCATCTGTTGCAGCAGGTGACTGAGAGGGATGACTACAATATCAAGGTCTCTGTTAAGATTTTTGTGGCCTTCTTTCCCCCCACATTATTACTAAGTTTATTGGTGCGGTGGAATGGTGGCTCATTGTCCTTGGTTTTTAAATGGTTTTTTTGGTGGTGCAGCTTGTTTCTGAGAGTGTGAAGGCAAAGCAAGCACAGAGCTTTGTAGTCTCCGATAAGCAGGCATTGGCGAAGCAACTTCAACAAGTACATCATTAGAATCTCTAAAAATTAGAGTTTCCCATGGTGAAGAGCAGGTATGGTGACTCCTATGCAGAATCTTTTTCCATCTGTTAACCTTTATCAAGCGTGTGCTTTAATCTTGCAGATGAAGGCTCTCCTGACAGATGCCATAAAAACTACTGAGGAAGATAGGCAACTCGCAGTCAACGTGGAAACTGTCAAGTGGGAATTGGCTGATTCTGAGGAGTTGCAGTGGTTGAAATCTGCCTTTGCATCTTCTGAGAAGGAACATGTGCATATTGAAAAGGATATTGATGACGTCCGATTGGAATTAGAGAATGAGAGGTAATGTTTGTTCGTTTTAATTACAATGGAATTCATGGAATTTCTTAATCTTTGGCTACAATCTTATATGCAAGCTAGGAAGCTAATACAACTGTATATCTTCCCTGCTTGATCAGATTTTGCAAGTATGGAAATTCTTTATGCAGGATGTGTTTGTGCAGCTATTCGTTGTAATACTTGGTCATAAATGTAAGCTCTGAGAAGTTGGATTCTTGTTGTGCAGAAGCTCAAGGAAGAACCTTGAGGAAGAACTCGGGGAATTGAACAGCATAATTGCTGAGATGAGTTCTGAAACCGGAGAGGCTGCAATACAGAAACTCCAAACTGAAATAAAATTCTGCGAAAATATTTTGCAGTGCAGTGTTTGTACAGATAGGCCGAATGAGGTAAGGAAGATATTTGCCGCATATACCGTTCTCTAACCAGTGTTTCAGATACAAATTTGTTACCATCTCCTAAATCTTCCGGTGAACTGATGATGTTGGCTCTAATTATTTGATTGGCAGGTGGTAATCGTCAAGTGCTATCATCTATTTTGCAATTACTGCGTTCAAAAAAATCTAGAGATACGTCATCGAAAGTGTCCTGCCTGTGGAACTCCGTTTGGTCAAATTGACATCCGGTTTGTAAAGATATGAAGAGAAGAGTTTCCGATATCCTGTATTTATGACCCTCTCTCGGCCCGCCTACCCTTTTTGATCGCCAAGTATCTTGTATTAAACGGCATAGATTGTAGTTTTTCTTGCCGCGGTAGTCCCACGTCGGAACTGTGGCTTTAGTTGTATAGGTTTTGTTCTGTAAATGCGTTCGTTTCGTTTCATGTTTCAGTATTTGTTATCCGTTATCCATTATTTCCGAATAACGTAGTTGAAAAGTAAGACAAAAGTGAAGAGGAAAGGCATAATGTTAATTGCATGTGCCAGAAATTCTTTCCCTTTTTATTTATATTCTCTCTTCAATTCTTCTCCCTTCCGTCCATCCTTATTTGAACGGTTATAATTAAGTCATGTCTGCATGCACGAATCAAGAATTTAATGAACAAATATCCAACCTCGAAAGATCCCATATTATATTTTATACTACGGAAATATGAATACTAGAAAATTCACAAAAAACAAGTAAAAATGTTGAAAATCAATCAAAATTAAACGTTAATCATGTAGTAATAAAAAAAATTGACGATATAACAATCATATACCAGTAGTACACTGAAAAAATATCATGTCAATAATTAAGATTTCGAAAATGAGAGATTTTGGAGTAATAAATATAGGGGGTCGGTACGACAACGTTTTCCCGCATCACACATTGCCCAAACTCCCCATACAAATCTTGACCTCTTCCTCCGGCACTCTCATCAATTCTCATCACTGTATATTTCTGTAATCGAAGAAACATGCTTTTTTCTCTAGTCCAAACCACCTTAGCATCATCCCCTTCTTTCCACTCCTCACACTTTCAGATTCTCAACAATCCCACTGCTGCGCCGCCCAAATCTCCCTTTCTTGGTCTTGGATTTGAACCCATAACAAATCCCCTCAAAAGCTCGCATTCTTACACAAACCCCAGAAATCCCAAGCTCAGAATCCATGCTTCTCTGCTTGAAGCTCCGGTCCTCTGGGCTGGCAGGCTCTGCATCTTCTATGCTCTCTTGAAGACTGGTTTGGCTGGATCTCCAGCTAGTCCACTTCTGTCAGGTATACTTCTTTGATGGGTTGTTTCTATTTTTCTTGGTTATTCAGTATATGGATTGTTTACCAATTATTTAAGTTTCAGAAATAATGGGTTGCTCCTGAAATTTTGATTTGTGTTTTTCTTGATAAAGTTTCAGAAGTAATGGGTTGTTTCTGTTTTCCTTGGTTGGCTTTTAAGTTTTAAAAAGCTTTGATGGCCTTTTTGTGTTCATTATTTTACTTGGTTTTCAGATTTGGGAAGAGTTGAAGGTGAAGAAGGTGATGGGGTTGTTAGTGGGTCTGTTGATTTGGGGTTCTCTAAGTGGTTGAACAGCATTCAAGGGAAACCAGGTTTGTTTCTTTGTTTGACAGAATGACATTTTGTTGCATTAATATAACTTGGGTTGCAGATAAAACTTGGGAAATTAAGATTTAAAGTATGTTTAGTATGTGAAAGGTAGGAAAAGAAAAGTAGAGCTCTTTCCTCTCAGTTTCTAACTGAAGAATGAAGATGCGAAGAGAACGATAAATTTGCTCGCAGGATATACCCGTTTGATAAGCATTTAAGCACGGGACTAACAACATTTATATGGTTAAATGGTCAATGATGAGTTTTGTTTTTAAGGCTAGCATGAGGTTCCAATGCTTCTGTTCCATGAGGATTATGAATATCTAAGGGACACATGATTTTCATAGTATGTAATTAGTTTTCAGCATCATTCATTGTGATTAATTAACTGGGTTGCTGTGCTAGCCGCCGCCCTTGGCATGTTCTAGCTTCTGTTACAAGATGGGTTACACTGAATATCTAGGACGAATGAAGTAAAAAATTGATGGATTGCTATTTGCCTTGGTTATTTAAAGAAAAAGAATTGATAGAGATTGGCATTTTATGGTGTTTGCATATCGGAAAGACAATGACCAGGCCAAAGAAAAATAAAAAAGATAGTGAATGAGGAAGAATGGATATGTGGTTCTATCCTCAAGGCTATCGAGGAGCGGGAAGAATACTGGCATTTATTATATTTCTGTTAATGTTGTTGAAAGGCCCAAAGCACATCAGAACAAAGTCTTTGTTTAATGAGGTTTGCTATTGATGAAAAAAGTTCCTCTTGTTCTGCGGTTATGGAGTGATAGAACAGGGGGTTTGCCTATATCACCTCCTGAATTGGTACTAACAGATACGCTCAACCATGATGGACCAAAATGTGTTCACATGCCACAATGAATTGTTGATTACCTACTCGGAACAATATTTATGAAAAGTTGTTTTGTTATTATAAAAGGTTTTTGGCTGAGAAACTCTAGTTGTTGTGTTCTGCTTGAAGGTAATGATTCTTGGCTTTTGTAAATATAAATTTTTGGGCTATGTATTTGTTTATTTTCACTTCACAAATTTTTCATTTAGAGCTTCACTTTACTTTTATCATCATCGTGCTTATTATAAATATGCTGTAAACCCCCGACTGTTGATTTGTTTTATCAGCAAAAGAAGCTGCTGATAAAAGGAAATTAGTAAGCAAATGGCATCCTACAACAAAGGGCACACTCAGAAGGAACTACAGGGTACCATCTAAATCTGAAGGGCGTCGTCTTCTGAAGGGTATTGCTTCCTTACTGTCAGACGACGATCACTTTGTAGATGCAACCTCCCACAAGGTAATTACAACTGTGGGGAGCAACTTTGAGGAAACTTTTTTCAATTTCTTTTCCTCTTCCAATTTGGTTGATATTTTTTATATTTTCTTTAGTTTTTTCTTAGTCAAATTCTTAATAGCGGTGATCAGAAAGCCATCTAATCTCACTTGTCCCGAATTCTTCGGGCCTTCATAGGGTTGTCAGATCAGGAGGGAGACCGCTCATGGAGAAAGTGTCTGTTGCAACAATGTGAGGGCTCTGTTTGATGAGCTTCCAACTCCGCACCTAGTTGTGGAGATCACTCCTTTTCCGGCTGGCTCTCTTACAGAAAATGATTACACTAAAGCCGAGAAATTAGAGAGGGTGCTAAGATCAGGTCCTCATGTTTGAGTAACCTTGAACTTTTCATGCTTTGAGTTGTGTATTCACTGTCTACCTCTGTACATAGCAATCTCATGAAAAAGGAAACTTATTTTCTTCCATGCTCCTGTCTCTTTAACTCACTCTAGTGCATAACCGTTATTAGCAATCAGTTTACAGGTTGCTAAAACAATCTTAAGCTTGTTTGTGGTTGTTTCTATAGGAAGCGCTTATGCTAGAATACTTTTATTGGAAACTCTTTGACATTTATATAAAAATTTAAATGCTTCGTGAAAAGCAGGTGTAACCGTGTAAGTGCTCGCCGAAGAAGGATTTGACAAGTGCTTCCACATAAAGTGCTTTTATAACCCAGCACTTTTTAATTATTTTATGTCAAACACAAATTAGGTTATTAGGAAGTGATTTTAGCTCTTTCAATAGATGAATGGTGTCGTCTGATTGATTACTTGGAACAGAAGCAATCAAGGATTGTTGGGTTTAGAAGATGATGGACCTTCTAAACGAATACAACGTACGTAATTCGTTGGAAAGGACTGACACTACTTTCTCTAGTGAGGAAAATGGCATTGTTCCCTGGCACCAGCTGAGCCCCCGGAATGTCGACGCTGTACAACCTATACAGCCCATGAATTCCATGCCTTGCGATTGTGTTCTCTCTTCCAATCAGTCCAGTAGAAAATAAAGGTTGACCTCTTGTTACTGGGTCATTGGTCCGAACCTTTGAATAGTCGGAGGAAAGTTTCGTGAGCTGTACTCATTTTAGACAATTTAACATGTTATTTTGTCGGACTGCGTCAATTTAAACCGATGCTCAAATGGATTCTTGTTTGAATGTAATATTGAGATGAACAAACATTATATGCTATGTGTGACTGAAGGAAATATTTTGCAAAGTTGTAGGATTTACTCATTCTTAGACTTCATTTAAAACTTAGCATAAAATTTAGGAAATAATACAGTAGGATATATGATTCAAAAAGTAAATTAGGCTTAGAATTACTTAGATGATGAGTGCTTTCAACACCTTTCTTAAAGAATCCTCTCCTTGGCAAAGTCACATTGATGTTGATAACATGTTTTTTTTTATTTTTTTATTTTTTTTTATTTTAAGTACATAATGAGCAACCGAACTTGGTATCGAATTCTCTATTTACGAGATTTGAACGTAAGACCTCTCACTTACAAGTGAAGAGAGGAATATCACGAGACCGTAATAGAGGTTCAGCTATTTGTGAAATAAAATAATTAGAGTGAGGGACATCTATAGAGAGAAGGGGCTCAGCTGTTTGTAGATGCATATTTTTCGCTTGGCCTTATGCATTTATTTATACAAATCATATAACCCAAAGTAATACAAGCCATAAAGTTAAAATATCCTAGATCTTATTGGATCCAAGCGCTCGCTACCACATAGAAACTATCCCACTAGCTGATCGTTAAAAAAATTCAGCGTTTTTGCAAGTGGGATTACAAGGGTAAGGGCAATCGATCTTTCTGAACGGAGTGAGGTCGTAATACCAGTCTCCAACAGCCTCTGCAATTGTCTGCATAACACAATAACACGTTCAAGACGAGTTCAGTTTTTCACATTAAAACCGAATGAAACCACGATTGAGTGCAGATCACGGTACTCAATCTTACCGTCTTACTCAACATAGGAGAGTCAGCTGCAAGCCATGTCTCCTGGATTTCAATTTGGCAATGGGCATAGCAAGAGTGTATGAACCACCCATGAGATGAAGAATTGCTCGCACCAGCAATCGTTTTTAAGAACTGTAACCTAAATTCTGAAACATATTCCAGACGAAAAGACAAGTCAATTTTCGAAGCAGACAGCTTTTTTTTTTCTTTTTTTTTTTCAATGCTGCAACGTATCAAAACGATTTCTTGGTAAGGTCCAAAGAAGCTTCTATGGGAACTCGTAGACAGCGAGGAGTTTTAAGTTGCTTATTATCATCTTAAACACTAAAGTAAACAAGCTGCTGGTATGAAGTGGAGGAGGGTTTTGATATACCTTGCATGGTTTGAAGCTGACTGGGTGAGCAGTTCTTTATATTAAGCTTGCACTTTTTCCAGGCACCTTCAGGATCAGCAACATCCGGTGCCAAAATGTTCTGTATCTGAGTGGATACAACAATGAATCACAAAAAAAAAAAAAAAAAAAAATGCACGCTAACGGACTCTCCGAATGTGGAAAAAGAGAACTAGTAATTGTTGATTGTTAGCAAATTTAGAGAACTATGGAGTAGGTTGTGCTAAGAAATTAGAATAAAATGGAAAGTACAGGACGCATTCAAGAAATAAGAGAAACAGCTAACCTGCCACCAATCGTAAGCTGCATTGACGAAAAATATTGGCGTCCGGGTTAGTGGTACCACATTTTGTGGGAAGAAGCACTGCAATATTTTAGTGCGAAATATCAGAAGTAATAAGGATAGAGCGAATAGCAAAACCATGCAAGAGTATAAACACATACCAGCCCTGGACTCATTCTTGAAGTGCAGGATGCAGGCAAGTTCTTCACCGAACCCTGCACAAAACATAGATTATCAGAATTAATTAGAACCCAACACTTATCACATGCACAGAACGGAGGCTTGAGAGAGAGAGAGAGAGAGAGAGTACATGTAGCGCAACCACTTCACTATAAAAGGCTTGAATGTATGGTGATCCAGACACCGTCCTCCTGTTAGTCATTATAGTCTAGGGTTTTAGAAACTAGAAACGTTTATAAAAATAAAATATGTTAGGTCAAGCTTTCATGATTAAAGTATGTGCTTAGTGCTTACGCATTAATGAAGTAACCAGCATCTGGTACACATTTCACCTTAGTATCCACAGGTAGAAGAGAACGGAAGTTATCACAATGAAGAATCGAGGCCAATCCGCCAGCCGAACAACCAGATAGAAGAGCCTGTAATCAAAAGTGGTACGAATGAGCTATCGGCAGTGAGGACAGAATGAAAAAAGCAGACAGTTGGTAGAATGGGCCATACAGATTGAGCATTTTTCATTCCTTTTGCCAATAAATCATCCATGATGGCACGGAAAACCCTTGCTCCTCTGAAGTGAAGATTTGTTGCCTGATCAAATTAGTTTGATTAGAAACATGCCAAGTGATTGGAAAGCGGAGGGTTAAGGAGGTGCATTAGACACCAGGTTTAGACTTGTATCAATGCAAAACATGGGTTGCTCATTAACTGAAACTTACAGGGTCTACCGCTTCAACATCACCAGTAAATGACGAGCCATCACAGTATCTAACTTTGATTCTATTCCAATTGTAGAAGTCTAGCATTGAAAAGAAAAATGATTTTACCGTAGCGAAAAGAAAATGATAGGTATGTTCATCACTATTGAGTAATTCTTAAGATCTATATGCTTGTTTAAACATACCAAACCTTCAAAGCAAGGCAAACACATTAATTGAAATACACAAAGCTATTGATGAGGTATAAAATCTACCGAACCTGGATTAGCCTTTTGCTCGTTACTAAGAACCCCAGAAAACGACATTGTCTTTTCCATTTTGGTTGATGAACCGAGGAAATTATTCGAGCGATCAAGGCAAGTTGCAACGGTGTTACACCATCCTCCACCCTAATAACGAAATATCAATGGAAGAAAAATAAACTTTAATGCAAAATTTAATAATTACTAAGCTTACTGAGTTAATTAATCATACACCTAGATGCATGGACAAGAGAAAAAGGTTTGTGACACAAGAACTCCGAATTCGGGAACTATTTTAGCATGATAGGGGAGACACAAACCTCAAAATAAACCAACCAATTGTTGATTCCGGCACCAAATCCCTTGTCTAAGTGGTAAGCGGGTGCGCTCCCATCCAAACAAACTGCATAGCATGTCATATTTAGAAACAGCGCAAAAAAAAAACTCAACAGAAACAGACATGGTCACATGGTGCACTAGTTTTTCTCACCAGCTCCTTTAGCAACTGCACTCTCGACAAGAGTGATTCCCACAAGGTGGCTTTCTGCTTTCAGCAATATCAGTAAACATACTAGAAGAGTTAACCATTGGCCTAATCTTGAACAGGCCATTCTGCAGATACAATTTTTCAGCAATTAATATACAGAGCATTTGGCAGCTTTTCTTCACTGAAAAATCTGTGTCTAAATCTAATAAAGAATCCCTCTCTATACAGTCTGTGTATATATTTGTCAAAGGAATCCTCCGTCATGGGCGGTAATCCGACTACATTTAGCCGAAAACAAATCCTTCCAAACTGGTTTGGGCAACCAAAATCTTACCCTTGATCTTTCGTACAGTCAAAAGATCCAATTCCATCAGAGATTCAGAACCAAGACCATGAATCTTCATTCATTCAATGGATATAATACAAATTTTAACAAGGATATAGTAAGAGAAAAAAGTATAAATAAAAAATAAAGAAACAGTGCAAAGATTTACACATTGCATAATCATCAATTACAAATCATAGATTACATAATATTACTAACAAAATATATGAAACTGCAATACTATTATTCTTCGTTTTGGAATCCATTGTCTAACCAAAGCGATGAGTGACAACAACCCCACTTAGTACGATAGGTCTTGGTTGTTGTTGTAAGCTCAATTAGCTTGATGGGGTTTTATGAAAAAAAACAGAAACCAAATTTCAAACTTTGATTGAGCTTCTATAAATACATGTCTTATTATACTCCAGTACAAACCACCAAGGTCAGTCCTAAGATTTTTGAGGCTCAGGACGACGTCAAAAAAAGTGTCATAACTTCATATAAGAAAATTATTTGTTTACATACGTGAGACTTCGATAAATTATATTTAGAAAAGCACTTCAAACTTAATAATTTCGAAACACGGAAAAACTAATTTATTTTGTATCAAGATAAGGGAACTAAAAATCACAGGCTTATAAGTAGATAGATTATGAGTTTTGTTTTCCTTCTATATGAACTTTTAAAGTGTACTATATAATTCGTGATGTGTTTTTTTTCTTCTTATTTACTAACCTTGGCAATATGGGACTAAAAAAATAATGATATTTTCAAGTCTTTAATTGATATGTATAAGCAATGAACGAGCACTAAAAAAAACCTATTAGCGACACATCATATAATTTGCAAATTTGGTCTATGCATTACTCTTTGTTGAAGGTTAGACTTGAATTGAAACGAATGTTTAAAAACTGCGATCCACATAGCTACTAGCTAGGAATAAAAAGAATTAACAACCAAATAGAGAATCGTGAAAATTGAAAAGAATAAACAAAAACCATTGCATTTTGAACTTCGACCCTCTCGTTAATTTTAAACAACAAAAACCATTGCTTATGATTGACTCTCTTGATCATTTAGCCAAATTTCATAAATTTAAACTCTTCTGAAAAAAAATTGTAAAAGTTGGAAAGTTGAAAAAAAACACACCTAATGCTTCGAACCCGGGACATCCTTGTCAATTTTAAACAACACAACCACCAGTCATGGTGTGTTGAACAGTGAACCCAAGAACTCCTTATTAATTTCAAACAATGGAAGCCACCAATTCTAGTTAAATCTCTTTGTCAATTAACCAAATTTAAAAAATTTGTACTCTTATAAAAATATAGGGTAAAGTACAAAAAACTACCTCAACTATTGCGGTCATGACAGTTTCATACCTCATCTTTTAAAATTGACAATGTCATACCGTATCTTACGAATTTGTGACAATGTCATACCTCCGTCAATTTTTCTGTTAGTTTTTCTGTTAAATGCTGACGTGGCAATAGACGGGGACCACTTTCTATTAAAAAATTAATAAAATATTATTAAAAACTAAAAAAAAATACTTAATATTTTTTAAATATTAAAATAATAAATAAAAGTAAAATTAAAAAAAAGGGTAAAGTACAAAAAACTACCTCAACTATTGGAGTCACGACAGTTTCATACCTTATCTTTTAAAATTTACAATGTTATACCGCATCTTACAAATTTGTGACAATGTCATACCTCCGTCAATTTTTCTGTTAAGTTCTGACATGGCTTGATTGGGGACATACTTTCTATTAAAAAATTATTAAAAATTAAAAAACAATTATTTAATATTTTTTAAATATTAAAATAATAATAAAAGCAGAGAAAAAAAAACCATCAGTTTGTCCCTCCCCTCCCCCTCCCCCTCCTCTCTCTTCTCCCCATCTTCATTTTCTTCCCCCAACTTGCAAACCCAAAAAAATAAAAAAATAAAAAAATTTTGAAAACCCAACAACCCCCCTGCAAAAGAACAAGAAGGAGGAGGAGGAGGAGGAGGAGGAGGAAGAAGAAGAAGAAGAAGAAGAAGAAGAAGAGGAAAAAAAAGGAGAAAGGAAAAAAAAATTCCCCCTATCGGCGCGGAAGAAGAAGAAGGGAGAAGGAGAAGGAGGAAGAAGAAGAAGAGGAAGAAAAAATAAAAAGCAAATTTGAAAACCCATCAACACCCCCCTCTGCGGAAGAAGAAGAAGGAGAAGGAGAAGGAGAAGGAGGAGGAAGAAGAAAAAGAGGAAAAAAAGGAGGAAGGAAATTTAAAAAAAAAAAAAAAAAAAAAAACCATCAACTCCCCTGCGGAAGAAGAAGGAAGAAGAAGAAGAAGGAAAAAAAAAATATTTTTTTTGAAAACCCATCAAACCCCAAATCCACCACTTTCATCCATTTTTCACATCCTCTTCCGCACCCATCCTCCACCTTCTTTGTGCACCCATCTTCCCACCGACGAGATCTGAGTTTTTTTTTTTTTTTTTTCTTTCTAGGTTGCAGGAGGGAGAAGAGTGTGGGTGTGGGGAAATTGAGTGCGAGTGTGGGGGGAAGACAAATTGGATTTATATTTTCTTTTTTTGTTGGGGTTTGCAAGTGGGGGAAGAAGATGAAGAAAGGGAGAGGAGAGAGGAGGGAGGAGGGAGGAGGGAGGAGGGGGGAGGGAAGGGACGAAATGAGGGTTTTTTTTTTTTGGCCTTTTATTATTATTTTAATATTTAAAAAATATTAAATAATTATTTTTTAGTTTTTAATAATTTATTAATAGAAAGTAGGTCACGAATCAAGCCATGTCAGCACTTAACAGAAAAAATAACAAAAAAATTGACAGAGGTATGACATTGTCACAAATTCATAAGATGTGTTATGACATTGTCAATTTTAAAAGATGAGGTATGAAACTGTCGTGATCCCAATAGTTGAGGTAGTTTTTTGTACTTTACACTTTTTTTTTTAATTTTACTTTTATTTATTATTTTAATATTTAAAAAATATTAAATTTTTTTTTTTAGTTTTTAATAATATTTTATTAATTTTTTAATAGAAAGTGATCCCCGTCTATTGCCATGTCAGCATTTAACAGAAAAACTAACAGAAAAATTGACGGAGGTATGACATTGTCACAAATTCGTAAGATGCGGTATGACATTGTCAATTTTACAAGATGAGGTATGAAATTGTCATGACCGCAATAGTTGAGGTAGTTTTTTGTACTTTACCCAAAAATATATATGAATATACAACTCTAAAAATTTTGGTGCCTCTAATTTTTGTATGCCCCAGACGGTCGCCTGGCCCGTACTGGGCCTGAGTACCACCAACTTATATTACACAAATGAACATAAACTGAATCAAAGTTTTGATTTCATAAGAACACCAAGTGATAAAAGGAAACTAATATAGGACAGATTTATCTGTTTAAAATAATATAAATTAAAAATATACCTAAAAAAAAAATAGCATTGCACCGTAGTCTGCACCTGATAATAGGGAATAATCTGAAGGCTGTTGAATGCTTGAGCTTCTTATTCCAAATATAAATATAGATATATAGATGTGTGTGCGCGCGTATATATAGATGTATATGTATATATATAGATGCGTGTGTGTGTGTGTATGTGTGGTGTAAGTCTTTATCGTTCCGAGCAATATTAAAAATATGATATTTTATTGTTAAGTCAACGACGTGTAAGTTACTTAAAAACACGAGTCAATGTACGCGTCATACAATATAGTCAAAAATCATAAACTTCTTTCTTAAATTTCAAATCAGAAACTTCTTTCTTAAATTCCAATTTATTATGCATGCATCTCGACCACACATGGTGGAAAATTTATTTGGAAGAGAATGCATGATTTGAAAAGGGCACATGGGTGGAGGCATATAAAAGATGATGGAATTGTGATGAGATAGGAGGCCTGGTGACTACTTGATAAGCTTAGACTTTTATTGTTCAAACAAAAAAAAAGTTAAAAACTTTTATTTGTTTGAAAACTCAAGGATAGCCATCTGAAGGATAGGCTTTAGCCTATGGATACGACTTCGCATTTTTACTCAAAAACTGTGGGCTAACCTTCATGTCCAAAATGCAAGCCCTCCAGCCCTCGCAGCGTTCGTCCTTTGAGAGAAAGATCAAAGCAGGAGGCAAGAAGCGACAGTTCTTGTCGCGTCATCCTGAGAGAACGTGAAGTTTTTCCCCTGTTGCTTTCGACTCGTCGTTTGTTTCAGAGGGCAGGGACAGATCTAACCAAAGCACATATGCTTGGCCTACCTCAGGGTGCACCCTGCACAGGTGGCGCCAGTATTGCCTCCCGGATATGCGTTCATTGCACCTCCTAGGGCTTAAAAGGAAGCAGAACGTCCCCTTCTCTGCAGTTTCAAGACTTTGCCTTCACGTTCTTGCTGATAACATGTTGTGAAATAAAACAATTAGAGAGAGAGAGCAAGAGACGACCGGAGAGAGATGGGGTCAGCTGTTTGTGAGAGATGTATTTTTCACTTGTCCTTGTGTCTTTATTTATACTAATCATAGATAGGGTTTTACGTAATCCAAAGTCATAATAAGATAAGATGTCTTAAATCTTATGGAATTCTACATTCAGTTTACACAATCACACTCCTAGAATACCTTTATTCGCAACACTATACAAGATGCTCGGTACCACTTTCAAATCAAAGCTCAAATGAATAAATATTACCGAGAACCATAAGTACGTAGGCTATTACATCAATGTAATGTTCACAGCTTATATAGCTCATAAAAACTATATTTTCGACACAAAGAAATTAATCTTCCTGATCGTTTGAGTCAAATTCACGGTTTTTGCAAGTGGGATTGCAAGGGTAAGGGCAATCAATCTTTTTGAACGCAGTGCGGTCGTAATACCAGTCTCCAACTGCCTTTGCAATTGTCTGCATAACACAGTAAACACGTTACAAAAAACTAAAAACAAGTTACAGTTTTTCACGTTCAAACTGAATGAAAACCGAGATTTGAGTGCAGATCACGGTACTCTTACCGTCTTGCTCAACATAGGAGAGTCAGCTGCCAGCCATGTCTCCTGCGTTCCAATTTGGCAGTGGGCAAAGCAAGAATCTATGAACACGCCATGAGATGCAGAATTGCTTGCACCGGCAATTGTTTTTAAGAACTGTAACCTATATTCTGAAACATATTCCAAGACGAAAAGACAAGTCAATTTTCCAGCAGACGGTTTTATTTTTTATAATTCTGCAACATGTCAAAAACGTGAACAAGCTGCTGGTATGAAGTGAAGGAGGGTTATGAAATACCTTGCATGGTTTGAAGTTGACTGGGCGAGCAGTTCTTTATATTAAGCTTGCACTTTTTCCAGGCACCCTTAGGATCAGCAACACCCGGTGCCAAAATTTTCAAAATCTAATTCAAGCCACTCATTGATCCAACGACTGCAAGTACATATACGCATCAATGTGCAAGAGACACGAACAGAAGTTTGAGTTATCGAAAATGGAATTGAGATTGTTTTAGTAGGTAAGTTAGAGACAACAAATTGTGTCAAAAATAAAATGTGGTGAACTGAGACAACATGACAGAAAATGACAATTTCGTTGAGACAAAACCATTTCAAGATATAAGTGAGATTAAATGACACTTTCAAGGCAAATCAATTACATAAGCCGTAGTGTAAATTATTCGTTTACAATGAGAGAGATACGAATCCTCTGCATGTTTTTTACGTACAAGACTATACACGACTTATCTTACCGTTTAAAATAATCCAAAGGTTATAAATGTGCCACGTATTTAATGTTCCAGTTTTATAACTTTTTTCTCGGCTTGATAACCTTTCCCCACCCAAATCCCTTGGCTTCTCTGAAGTGCGGCAAGATCGTACGGCTGTCGTCGCCTCCGCCGACCCCTCCTTCCCTCCTCCGTCGTCAGTCGTCACTCACACCACCTTTGCTGTCGCTCCTTATCCATCAAACCACGTGAATGATCCAGCATGGTAACAAGTTAACAATGCTGTGACTTTCCACCATGGTTCTGCGATGGATTTATCCATGGATGACTCATAAATTTCTTCAATATTCGTGGATGCATGCAGCAGGAGGCAGGAGGCAGGAGGTGTGGGGAACAAAACTGGAATATTTGATACGTGGCACATCGATAACCTTTCGATTCTTTTGGACGGTGTGGATTAAAAGTCATGCATAGTCTTGTGGGGTAAAACATGCAGAGGATCCCAATTCATTCGCTTAACCCGTATGTTGAATATTGTAGTGTTTGCCTTGGTCTATTTAAAATCTTTTCTTTCTTTTTTTTTTTTTGTTTTTTTGAGAACAAAAGAGATTGGGGGATGCAATACGAGGATTTTTCAGAAGATCACATATCCTAGTATTACTCTCGACCAAACTCACTTAATTTTGAAATTCTAATAAAATTCGATGCATGCGAGTTGATATGATCGCATCATCTTACCTATTTCTGTCAGTCACTTGACATGAATTCCGCACACTGATCTATCCACTTTTTCTTCTTTTTTTGGTACGATTGGAAATCGTACCAACTCCTGACCGGCATCCTCCTACACGTGTATGGTCTTTTTATATTAGATTATATCTTGTAATTTATTTTTTTTAAATAACTATTTTATATTTTTATGAAAAAATTATTCAAAAAAAAAAAATGAAGCTAAACAATGAAACCACCCACTAATATGGGAGTTTTTTTTTTAATTAAAGTTTTAAATTCAAAATTCATTCAAAATTAAAATGTGGTGAATTACTTTAAATTCTTATGGTTCAATTGTAATTTTTACAATTCTTGAAGGACAATTTTTGGTATTTTAAATGTTTCACCTTTTTATCCTTCTCAGTTTTTATATATATAGGCTCATATCGTCCTGCCATGATGTTAAAGATTGGATGACAACCGATTAGACTCCTCCCAAAACCCAATTTATAGACCAGATTGAGGTTTTTTTTTAAGCAAATGACTCGCTTACCCTCATTTTTTGTTCATTCATTTTGTTTACGGGTTTTTTTTTTAAATTTTGTTGGTGGTGGTAGATCGGTAATGGCGGCGCAACTAGTGTGATGGAGTCTGCATTCTTTCACATTTAAAATTTTTGTTGTTGTAGGTTTGTGCTTTTTATTGTATTTACTTTTAAATTATGCTTGTATTTGAATTGTGTTTAAACATTCTATTTCTTGTATTAAATTTTTTAAATTAATGAAAGTTACCAGTTTGCCAAAGAAAAATACCAAACTGTGGAAAGCCGAATTCGGCAGTCACATGGAGTCGCGCAATAGTGAAAGGAAAATGAGGGTTTTGGGCAGCCTCCAACCTGATGCAAGTCTCAAGATATCTAGTGATGCTGCTCCGTGTCAAACTCCATATTTTTTGTAGGTTACAATTTCAAAGTACCCTTCTTTTGGTAGGACTTGATACCTTATTTTCATGTAAAGATTATCGGTAAAAAGGGGGCCGCAAATCCACATCTAGATCGAACCAACGACAAACACACAAATGTCAAGTTAAAAACATGCAAACATAATAAACATGTATCTGGAATAATATTCTAATGGACAAGGTGTTAGATTTCCAATCATGTAATCAGGGTTTGAAACTCGCATATTTTTTAAATTATTGTAATAGTTTCGAATTTTACATCATTCCCTTAATAATAATAAATTTTTTGAAAAAGGAAGAAAAGAAAATATCAAGTATCAAGAATTAATACAGGCAAGTGATTTCCATAAAAAAACGAAACCAAATCATTCAACTTAGTTGTGATTTGGATCAGTTCCATGTGATGCCTGTACGATGGTTTAGCCTATTGAGAAAGACAAGACCATAGCTAACGGCCACTGAGTTGGAGAGTGGGACATCATCGGTGGTTGTGGAGCTTGAACGTTACACGTGATTGGTGGTGATCAGTGGGTGTGGAGCGTTTTGAATGTTCACCATGTGTTTATACCCCAATTTACAAATTCCTATCTAATTGATTATAAGCTATAATGTAGCGGTACAAATCAAGGTGAAAAGGATATCATAAAAAAATTATAAGGAAAACTAATGAAAATGGCTTGAAAACTTTGAATTTTAATCAAAAGTACAAAAATTTGTTGTAAGTGAATAGTACCAGAAGTGACTCTTTAGAGTAAAAACGTCATTTTCCTTAAAAGTGAACAGTATAGGAAGTGTTTCGTTAAAACTCCCAAAATCATATCCACAATTTAATTGATTCAAAGCACTTTTGATGCGAATAAAGATGATGGACACAATCAAGGCTAGCTGATGGGTTTGGACTTGAAATTCACATTTTTGATTGAGTTAATATTAGTACCCGATTTTGCATGTACTCGGCCCATATACTCTAAGTTCCTTTTTTTTTTTTTGGAAACAAAATATATTTACACTAATGGGGAGGGAGTGGGCTTTGCCTCACAATGGGCTAGCAATAATGTAGTTCAAATTCACTTTTAGCGATAAACTAACCTAAGATGTGAAATCCCGTCCCCAGATTTCACTATTTAAAATTATGTATTTCGTATTCTTAGTTTTGACGTGTTTATAATTCTGGCGTATAGGTTTTTTTCGATAAGTAGAAGGACAAATATGCCCTTAATGAACTAAACGGACTTTTCGAGGACTTATTTAATTCCTATGAGTTTTGTCACTTTTATTTACATATTTGGATAGAGCTCAACCTCATGAGTGTGTAGGCGAAAACCCTTCGCCAAACAGAGCTATAACGAATAAGATATAAGTGAGCAAAGATAGGCGAACTGGTCATTTGATCATTATCTGGAAGGCTCCCAGATTTGCTGGAGCACAATTTAGGTGCCATGTGTATTACTGAGATGGGAATAAGAGAATAGAAAGGAAGGGAGAAACTGGCCAATTAGAAAGGAGAGAAAGGAGGGAAAGGAAGAAAGGGAGAGAGGAGATGAGCACCGGACCCCATTGACTCGCTGACCCGACCCGATTTCCTTCGACTCCTCCAACGATTTTTCTTGCAAACCATGTTAAACAACCACCTAGAAAACACTCGTTAAGTTCGACTAAGCCACACAATGAGCAACCTAACTTGGTATCAAATTCTTTATCTACGAGATTTGAATGTAAGACCTCTCACTTACAAGTGAAGAGAGGAATATCACGAGACGGAATATCACGAGACCGTAATAGAGGTTCAGCTATTTGTGAAATAAAATAATTAGAGCGAGGGACATCTATAGAGAGAAGGGGCTCAGCTGTTTGCAGATGCATATTTTTCGCTTGGCCTTATGCATTTATTTATACAAATCATATAACCCAAAGTAATACAAGCCATAAAGGTTAAAATATCCTAGATCTTATTGGATCCAAGACGCTCGCTACCACATAGAAACTATCCCACTAGCTGATCGTTAAAAACCAAATTAAGCGTTTTTGCAAGTGGGATTACAAGGGTAAGGGCAATCGATCTTTCTGAACGGAGTGAGGTCGTAATACCAGTCTCCAACAGCCTCTGCAATTGTCTGCATAACACAATAACACGTTAAAGACGAGTTCAGTTTTTCACGTTAAAACCGAATGAAACCACGATTGAGTGCAGATCACGGTACTCAATCTTACCGTCTTACTCAACATAGGAGAGTCAGCTGCAAGCCATGTCTCCTGGAATTCAATTTGGCAATGGGCATAGCAAGAGTGTATGAACCACCCATGAGATGAAGAATTGCTCGCACCAGCAATCGTTTTTAAGAACTGTAACCTAAATTCTGAAACATATTCCAGACGAAAAGACAAGTCAATTTTCGAAGCAGACAGCTTTGTTTTTTTTTTTTTTTGTTTTTTTTGTTCTTTTTTTTTGTTTTAATGCTGCAACGTATCAAAACGGTTTCTTGGTAAGGTCCAAAGAAGCTTCTATGGGAACTCGTAGACAGTGAGGACTTTTAAGTTGCTTATTATCATCTTAAATACTAAAGTAAACAAGCAGCTGGTATGAAGTGGAGGAGGGTTTTGATATACCTAGCATGGTTTGAAGCTGACTGGGTGAGCAGTTCTTTATATTAAGCTTGCACTTTTTCCAGGCACCTTCAGGATCCGCAACATCCGGTGCCAAAATATGCCGTATCTGAGTGGATACAACAATGAATCAGAGAAAAAAAAATGCACGCTAACGGACTCTCCGAATGTGGAAAAGAGAACTAGTAATTGTTGATTGTTAGCAAATTTAAAGAAGGTTGTGCTAAGAAATTAGAACAAAATGGAAAGTACAGGACGCATTCAAGAAATAAGAGAAACAGCTAACCTGCCACCAATCGTAAGCTGCATTGACGAAAAATATTGGCGTCCGGGTTAGTGGTACCACATTTTGTGGGAAGAAGCACTGCAATATTTTAGTGCGAAATATCAGAAGTAATAAGGATAGAGCGAATAGCAAAACCATGCAAGAGTATAAACACATACCAGCCCTGGACTCATTCTTGAAGTGCAGGATGCAGGCAAGTTCTTCACCGAACCCTGCACAAAGCATAGATTATCAGAATTAATTAGAACCCAACACTTATCACATGCACAGAACGGAGGCTTGAAAGAGAGAGAGAGAGAGAGAGAGAGAGAGAGAGAGAGAGAGAGAGAGAGAGAGAGAGAGAGAGAGAATACATGTAGCGCAACCACTTCACTATAAAAGGCTTGAATGTATGGTGATCCAGACACCGTCCTCCTGTTAGTCATTATAGTCTAGGGTTTTAGAAACTAGAAACGTTTATAAAAATAAAATATGTTAGGTCAAGCTTTCATGATTAAAGTACGTGCTTAGTGCTTACGCATTAATGAAGTAACCAGCATCTGGTACACATTTCACTTTAGTATCCACAGGTAGAAGAGAACGGAAGTTATCACAATGAAGAATCGAGGCCAATCCGCCAGCCGAACAACCAGATAGAAGAGCCTGTAATCAAAAGTGGTACGAATGAGCTATCGGCAGTGAGGACAGGATGAAAAAAGCAGACAGTTCGTAGAATGGGCCATACAGATTGAGCATTTTTCATTCCTTTTGCCAATAAATCATCCATGATGGCACGGAAAACCCTTGCTCCTCTGAAGTGAAGATTTGTTGCCTGATCAAATTAGTTTGATTAGAAACATGCCAAGTGATTGGAAAGCGGAGGGTTAAGGAGGTGCATTAGACACCAGGTTTAGACTTGTATCAATGCAAAACATGGGTTGCTCATTAACTGAAACTTACAGGGTCTACCGCTTCAACATCACCAGTAAATGACGAGCCATCACAGTATCTAACTCTGATTCTATTCCAATTGTAGAAGTCTAGCATTGAAAAGAAAAATGGTTTAACCGTTAGCGAAAAGAAAATGATAGGTATGTTCATCACTATTGAGTAATTCTTAAGATATATATGCTTGTTTAAACAAAGCAAACCTTCAAAGCAAGGCAAACACATTAATTGAACTACACAAAGCTATTGATGAGGTATAAAATCTACCGAACCTGGATTAGTCTTTTGCTTGTTACTAAGAACCCCAGAAAATGACATTATCTTTTCCATTTTGGTTGATGAACCAAAGGAATTATTCGAGCGATCAAGGCAAGTTGCAACGGTGTTACACCATCCTCCACCCTAGTAACAAAATATCAATGGAAGAAAATAAACTTTAATGCAAAATTTAATAATTACTAAGCTTACTGAGTTAATTAATCATACACCTAGATGCATGGACAAGAGAAAAAGGTTTGTGACACAAGAACTCGGAATTCGGGAACTATTTTAGAATGATAGGGGAGACACAAACCTCAAAATAAACCAACCAATTGTTGATTCCGGCACCAAATCCCTTGTCAAAGTGGTAAGCGGGTGCGCTCCCATCCAAACAAACTGCATAGCATGTCATATTTAGAAACAGCGCAAAAATAAAACTCAACAGAAACAGACATGGTCACATGGTGCACTAGTTTTTCTCACCAGCTCCTTTAGCAACTGCATTCTCGACAAGAGTGATTCCCACAGGGTGGCTTTCTGCTTTCAGCAATATCAGTAAACATACTAGAAGAGTTAACCATTGGCCTAATCTTGAACAGGCCATTCTGCAGATACAATTTTTCAGCAATTAATATACAGAGCATTTGGCAGCTTTTCTTCACTGAAAAATCTGTGTCTAAATCTAATAAAGAATCCCTCTCTATACAGTCTGTGTGTATATTTGTCAAAGGAATCCTCCGTCATGGGCGGTAATCCGACTACATTTAGCCGAAAACAAATCCTTCCAAACTGGTTTGGGCAACCAAAATCTTACCCTTGATCTTTCGTACAGTCAAAAGATCCAATTCCATCAGAGATTCAGAACCCAGACCATGAATCTTCATTCATTCAATGGATAAAATACAAATTTTAACAAGCACATAGTAAGAGAAAAAAGTATAAATAAAAAATAAAGAAACAGTGCAAAGATTTACACATTGCATAATCATCAATTACAAATCATAGATTACATAATATTACTAACAAAATATATGAAACTGCGATACTATTATTCTTCATTTCGGAATCCATTGTCTAACCAAAGCGACGAGTGACAACAACCCCACTTAGTGCGATAGGTCTTGGTTGTTGTTGTAAGCTCAATCAGCTTGATGGGGTTTTATGAAAAAAAAACAGAAACCAAATTTCAAACTTTGATTGAGCTCATATAAATACATGTCTTATATTATACTCCAATACAAACCACCAAGGTCAGTCCTCAGATTTTTGAGCTAAGGACGACGTCAAAAAAAGTGTCATATCTTCATATAAGAAAATTATTTGTTTACATACTTGAGACTTCGATAAATTATATTTAGAAGAGCACTTCAAACTCAATAATTTTGAAACACGGAAAAACTAATTTATTTTGCATCAAAAGAAGGGAACTAAAAATCACGGGCTTATAAGTAGATAGATTATGAGTTTTGTTTTCCTTCTTTATGAACTTTTAAAGTGTATTATATAAATCGTGATGTGTTTTTTTTTCTTATTTACTAACCTTGGCAATATGGGACTAAAAAAATAATGATATTTTCAAGTCTTTAATTGATATGTATAAGTAATGAACGAGCACTAAAAAAAATCTATTAGCGACACATCATATAATTTGCAAAGTTGATATGTGCATTACTCTTTGTTGAATGTTAGACTTGAATTAAACAAATGTTTAAAAAGTGCGATCCACATAGCTACTAGCTAGGAATTAAAGGAATTAACAACCAAACAGAGAATCGTGAAAATTGAAAAGAATAAACAAAAACCATTGCATTTCGAACTTCGAACCTCTCATTAATTTTAAACAACAAAAATCATTGCTTATGATTGACTCTTTTGGTCATTTAGCCAAATTTCATAAATTTAAACTTTTATGAAAAGAAATTCGTAAAAGTTGGAAATTAAAAAAAAAAACACCTAATGTTTTGAACCCGGGACATCCTTGTCAATTTTAAACAACACAACCACTAGTCATGGTCTGTTGAACGGTGAACCCAAGAACTCCTAATTAATTTCAAACAATGGAAGCCACCAATTCTAGTTAAATCTCTTTGTCAATTAACCAAATTTAAAAAATTTGTACTCTTATAAAAATATATATAAATATACAACTCTAAAAATTTTGTTGCCTCTAATTTTTGTGTGCCCCAAACGGTTGTCCGGCCCGCACTAGGCCTGAGGACCACCGACTTATACTACACAAATGAACATAAACTGAATCAAAGTTTTGATTTCATAAGAACACCAAGTGATAAAAAGGAAACTAAAATAGGACAGATTTATCTGTTTAAAATAATATAAATTAAAAATATACCCAAAAAAAAAAAAAAGCATTGCACCGTATTCTGCACCTGATAAATAGGCAATAATCTGAAGGCTGTTGAATGCTTGAGCTTCTTATTCCAAATATAAATAGAGATGTATCTACGTGTGTGTGTGTAGATGTGTATGTATATATATAGATGTGTGTGTGTTTAAGTCTTTGTCGTTCCGAGCGATATTAAAAATATGATATTTTATTATTAAATCAACAACATGTAAGATACTCTAAAACAGGAGTCAAGTTATGTACGCGTCAATAGTCAAAAATCGTAAACTTCTTTCTTAAATTCCAATTTATTATGCATGCATCTCGAAGGCCTGGTGAATACTTGATAAGCTTAGACTTTTATTGTTCAAAAAAAAAAAAGTTAAAAACTTTTATTTGTTTGAAAACTCAAGGATAGCCATCTGAAGGATAGGCTTTAGTCTATGGATACGACTTCGCATTTTTACTCAAAAACTGTGGGCTAACCTTCATGTCCAAAATGCAAGCCCTCCAGCCCTCGCAGCGTTCGTCCTTTGAGAGAAAGATCAAAGCAGGAGGCAAGAAGCGACAGTTCTTGTCGCGTCATCCTGAGAGAACGTGAAGTTTTTCCCCTGTTGCTTTCGACTCGTCGTTTGTTTCAGAGGGCAGGGACAGATCTAACCAAAGCATATATGCTTGGCCTACCTCAGGGTGCACCCTGCACAGGTGGCGCCAGTATTGCCTCCCGGATATGCGTTCATTGCACCTCCTAGCGCTTAAATGGAAACAGAACGTCCCCTTCTCTGCAGTTTCAAGACTTTGCCTTCACGTTCTTGCTGATATCATGTTGTGAAATAAAACAATTAGAGACAAAAGCATTAGTAAAAAGTTTTTCTCTCCTTTGTGAGAGCCCTTCTCTCTGCTTGAGAGTTTTTCTCAGTGTTTGTCTGAGGGCCCTATTTCGGTGCAGATCAGGGGGCGCTGACCCTAGCTTCGGCTGGGGTTGGTTAGCCCATCTGTCCTTCCTTTTTTGGTCCCCTCTTCCTTCCTTCGGCAGAGTTTTCCCCCTGCTTTCTATTTCGTTTTGCCCTTTTCGTCTTCTCCTACTGGCGTCCCTCCCTCTCGGTCATCCACACTCCAATCTGCAGTCACGCTTCTCTGAGATGGTGTGTAGAGCTTCGGTGCATGCACAGGCTCGGGTGTTCCCAACACCACCACCTTCTCGATGTCTGCCTCTGTTGGCAGTGTTGCTAGTGGATCTCCACGGGCTTCTTTCTTCTGGTAGCCGGAATTACTCTTCTGGTTGCCTGATTTCTACTGTGGTGGCTGCGCACCAGGTGGTGCTCGGGGTTGGATGCTCTGATCGTCGGGTTGGCGTGCGGTTGGAGGCATGGAATTGGGTGAATCTCGAAATACTGTTGCAGAGGCGGCGGCTGTCGAATTCTTGGTTCTTCCGGCGTTCTTGTGGTGTTTCTGTTTTGGGCCCACGTTGTGGGTTGGGCTTAGGTTTTGTTTGCTGGGCTGGTCCTTTTTGTTTGTATATCTACTTTTGTTTTTGGACCCTAGTTTGTTCAGGTTGTAAGTTTGTCTGTTTCTTGTGGTAATATAATTACCTTTTTTCCAAAAAAATAAAAAATAAAAAATAAAACAATTAGAGAGAGAGAGAGCAAGAGACGACTGGAGAGAGAAGGGGTCAGCTGTTTGTGAGAGATGTATTTTTCACTTGTCCTTGTGTCTTTATTTATACTAATCATAGATAGGGTTTTACGTAATCCAAAATCATAATAAGATAAGACGTCTTAAATCTTATTGAATTCTACATTCAGTTTACATAATCACACTCCTAGAATAACTTTATTCGCAACACTATACAAGATGCTCGGTACCACTTTCAAATCAAAGCTCAAATGAACAAATATTACCGAGAACCATAAGTACGTAGGCCATTACATCAAATGTAATGTTCATAGCTCATAAAAACTATATTTTCGACATAAAGAAATTAATCTTCCTGATCGTTTGAGTCAAATTCACGGTTTTTGCAAGTGGGATTGCAAGGGTAAGGGCAATCAATCTTTTTGAACGCAGTGCGGTCGTAATACCAGTCTCCAACTGCCTTTGCAATTGTCTGCATAACACAGTAAACACGTTACAAAAAACTAAAAACAAGTTATAGTTTTTCACGTTCAAACTGAATGAAAACCGAGATTTGAGTGCAGATCACGGTACTCTTACCGTCTTGCTCAACATAGGAGAGTCAGCTGCCAGCCATGTCTCCTGCGTTCCAATTTGGCAGTGGGCAAAGCAAGAGTCTATGAACACGCCATGAGATACAGAATTGCTCGCACCGGCAATTGTTTTTAAGAACTGCAACCTATATTCTGAAACATATTCCAAGACGAAAAGACAAGTCAATTTTCCAGCAGACGGTTTTTTTTTTTTTCAATTCTGCAACATGTCAAAAACGTGAACAAGATTGCTGGTATGAAGTGAAGGGGTTATGAAATACCTTGCATGGTTTGAAGTTGACTGGGCGAGCAGTTCTTTATATTAAGCTTGCACTTTTTCCAGGCACCCTTAGGATCAGCAACACCCGGTGCCAAAATGTTCTTTATCTGAGCGGATACAACAACGAATCAGAAAAAAAATGCACACTAACATAGTCTCCGAATGTGGAAAGGGAGAACTAGTAAGTGTTGATAGTTAGCAAATTCAAACAGAAATAGAAGAAGTTATTACGATTACAAACCAAACTGTTAGTCAATTTTATAATCAGGGTCACATATACAGGATATGTCATAAGCTAACCTGCCACGAATCATAAGCTGCATTGACCAAAAATATTGGCGTCCGGGTTTGTGGTACCACATTTTGTGGGAAGAAGCACTGCAATATTGTAGTACGAAACATCAGAAGTAATAAGGATAGAGTGAATGGCAAAATCATACAAGAGTATAAACACATACCAGCCCTGGACTCATTCTTGAAGTGCAGGATGCAGGTAAGTTCTTCGCCGAACCCTGCACAAAATATAGATTATCAGAACTAGAAGCTAAATCTTATCACTTGCACGTAACGGAGGCTTGAGAGAGAGACAATACATGTAGCGCAACCACTTCACTGTAAAAATCTTGAATGTGTTGTGATCCAGACAGAGTCTTCCTGTAAGTCATTATAGGGTTTTAGAAACTAGAAAAGATTATAAGTATAAAATACGTTCGGTCAAGCTTTCATGATTAAATATATAAAGTACGTGCTTAGTGCTTACGCATTAATGAAGTAACCAGCATCTGCTAGACATTTTACTTTAGTACCCACAGGTAGGAGAGAACGAAAGTTATCACAATGAAGAATCGAGGTTAATCCACCAGCCGAACAACCAGATAGAAGAGCCTGTGATCAAAAGTGGTATTAATGAGCTATCGGCAGCGAGGATAGGATGAAAAAAGTAGACAGTTTGTAGAACGGGCCATACGTTTTGAGCATTTTTCATTCCTTTTGCCAATAAATCATCAATGATGGCACGGAAAACCCTTGCTCCTCTGAAGTGAAGATTTGTTGCCTGATCAAATTAGTTTGATTCGAAATATGTTATGTGGTGGGAAAGCAGATGGTTAAGGACGTACAACAGACACCAGGTTTAGATGTTTGTATCAATGTAAAACATGGGTTTGCTCATTAACTTTAGAAAACTTACAGGGTCGACTGCTTCAACATCACCGGTGAATGATGAGCCATCGCAGTACCTGACTTTGATTCTATTCCAATTGTAGAAGTCTAGCATTGAAATGAAAAATGATTTTGGCAAGGCAAAAACATTGATTGAAATACAAAAGCTATTAAATGAGATATAAAAGGTAACCGAACCTGGATTAGTCTTTGGCTTGTTACCAAGAACCCCAGAAAAAGACATTGTCTTTTCCATTTTGGTTGATGAACCGCGGTAATTGCTCTTGCGATCAAGGCAATCTTCAACGGTGTTACACCATCCTCCACCCTAACAACAAAATATCAATGGAAGAAATTGTAAACTTTAATGCAAAATTTTATAATAACTAAGCTTACTAAGCTAACGAATCGTACACCTAGTTGTATGAACAAGAGAAAAAGGCTTGAGGCACGAGACCTCCGAATTCTCCAACTATATTTGACTAATGTTATATCAGAACTCGGATACAATAAACAGATTTCTCTTCCCATTGAAAAGTTGGAGATAAGTAGTTTCTAAGATTAAAATTCCACCCTTGTCATTCTTATCTTTAAAATCCCTTTTAGCATGATATGAAAAACACAAACCTCAACATGAACCAACCAATTGTTGATTCCGGCACCAAATCCCTTGTCGAAGTGGTAAGCGGGTGCGCTTCCATCCAAACAAACTGCATAGCACGTCAAATTTATAAACAGCGCAAAAATAAAACTCAAAAGAAACAGACATTCGAGCAATGAAAATGAAACTTTAGGCATCAGACTCAATTCTAATCAGTTAACTGTACGGGGTACACTAGTATTTCGTACCAGCTCCTTTAGCAACTGCATTCTCGACGAGAGTGAGTGCCACAGGGTGGCTTTCTGCTTTCAGCAATACCAGCAAACATACTAGAAGAGTTAACCATTGGCCTAATCTTGAACAGGCCATTCTGCACATACAAATTTTCAGCAGTTAATATAAAGATCTTTTGCCAGCTTCAGTTGCAGACTCCACTACACAAACACAGTACCATACGTTGTCAAGATCCTACGAAAACCCGAATATATTTAGCCGAAAACAAATCTTCCAAACCGGTTTGGGCAACCAAAATCTTACCCTTGATATTTCTTAATAGTCAAAAGATCCAGTTCCATCAGAACAAAAATCAAATTTTAACAAGTATATAAAAAGAGAAAAAAAAAATACAAATAAAAAATAAAGAAACAGAGCGAAGATTTACGCATTGCTTAATCATCAATTACAAATCATAGATTACATAATATTACCAACAAAATATATGAAACTGCAAAACTGTTATTCCTCGTTTCGGAATCCATTGTCTAACCAAAGCAATGGGTGATATGACTCGTACAACCCACCTCACTTAGTACGATATGGCTTAGTTGCTGTTGTAAGCTCAATCAGCTTGATGAGGTTTTATGATAAAAACACAACCCAAATTTCAAACTTTGATTAAGCTCATAAAAACACAGGTCTTATTATAATCCACCAGTCCGAACCACCAAGTTGCAAAATACAAAATGAACATAAACTGAATCAAAGTTTTGATATCATAAGAAAACCATGTGACCAAAAAAATATAAATAAATAAAAAAATAAAAAAATAAAACAATAGCATTACTCTTCTAGTCCGTACCTGGTAATAGAGAATAATCTGAAGGCAATGGTAGACGAAAGAATGTGAAAGAAACCTTGAATGCTTGAGCTTCTTATTCCAATTATATATATGTGTACATGAATATATATCTTGTGTGAGAGTCTTTGTTTTTCCGAGCAAAAGCAAGGTATTAAAGTGTGATGTGAAGAGAAAGCTAAGTGCTTTCCAGTGAAGAAAGATTTCGAGAGTATTTGTATCTATTCTGGTAAAAAAGATAAAAGCTACATTATGGGTCTGCTGAGCTGCAAAGCAGAGAGAGGAAAGAAAAAGCCAACGACTAGGACAAATCTTGTCGGTGTACACGTGATCCATTTATCATGAAAGCAACTATATCAAATGGGTTCATCGTCATTGTTATAGTCGCATTCAACAAGTTTATCGTAACCGTTATTATGGCATTCAATTCAAATAATAAACCAATAATATGTACATTTTTTTACACATATGACACCTTATAATTAAATCAAATATAGTAAATTCCTTGCACATAAGCTGTTATCCAAGCATCTTATTATCAGACCAAAAATGGTAAATTCGTTGCGCATTTGTTATCCAAAACAAGATACGCGTCTAACAGTAAACTAGTCAGAAACTAGGGGTTTCCCTCTTGTGCAGGATAATGTCGCGTCAGTACTGCCCATGGCGATATCTTATATATATACTTTTAAAAAATAAATAAAAATCTGACGCTGATTTTTATATGTAAGCAATAGTGTAAATTTTATTGAAACTTCAAAGAGGCTACATTTATTTTATATATAGAAGATTTATTCTAATTAATTTGTTTCTAAAACTGTCATTTAGGTTTTTTTTAGAGGATTATTATTAGTATACTAAAAATCTTATTATACATTTTCTCAAAAGTGTTTTTTTCTTCTAATTATAGAAAATTTGGAATGCAAAAGGATATTTTTGAAGTGTCACTGTGCCAATAACAATTCTCTTGTTTTAACCTATAAAATTGGTTTTGTCTTGTTTTGCCCTATGAAAATGTTGTTTCTATCTTATTTGGTCTTAGTTCACTTAACTCTCGTCCATTTCATCGAATAAATGTTAAATTAAAGTGTAGTACCACAGCTCTTTGCTTACAAATTTTCTATTAAAACAATCCTAATTCTATTTGAGTAAACTAAGCGATTTGCCCCCCTAAACTATCACTTAACTTTCAATTTCTCCCCTAAACTTTTTAATTGAAAAATTAAGGACTTAAACTGTTTTTTTTTTGTTTTTTTTGCCGATTTGCCCCCTGCTGTTAATTTTTCATTCATTCGATCCAAATTTTTGTTAAATGGAAGCATGTGCACAACATGTGAAGATAGTTTAGTCGCTTTATTTTTAAAATAATTGAAAATTTTAAATTTCTGAAATATAAACCTATGCAAATATGTGTGATTCTATAGCTTTTGTATATGAAGGTTTGGTGAAGTGACACTTTTGTCCACAAAAGAGAGTCACGTAATGTGCATGTGATAAGAGTTAACGTTAATTTGGATGAAATCTATGAAAAACTAACAATATGGGAGAAATCGGTCAATAAAATTAGTTTAAGTCCTTAATTATTCAATTAAAAAGTTCAAGGGAACATCGAAAATTAAATGATAGTTCAAGGAGCAAATTGGCAATTTAGCCAATTCTATTTTCATAACTAATTCAAACTCGTCTATCTCTATTGCGGATTGGTGTGCGGCTAGAGTTGCAGCCATTTGCAAAAGAAAATAATGGACTGTGTTTCAAAAGTAAATAGCGGGTTATGTTTCAAAATCTAATTCAAGCCACTTATTGATCCAACGACTGCAAGTACATATACGCATTAATGTGCAAGAGACACAGACAGAAGTTTGAGTTATCGAAAATGAAATTGAGATTGTTTTAGTAGGTAAGTTAGAGACAACAAATTGTGTCAAAAATAAAATGCGGTGAACTGAGACAACATGACAGAAAATGACAATTTCGTTGAGACAAAACCATTTCAAGATATAAGTGAGATTAAAAGACACTTTCAAGGCAAATCAATTACATAAGCCGTAGTGTAAATTATTCGTTTACAATGAGAGAGATACGAATCCTCTGCATGTTTTTTACGTACAAGACTATACAGTATACACGACTTATCTTACCGTTTGAAATAATCCAAAGGTTATAAATGTGCCACGTATTTAATGTTCCAGTTTTATAACTTTTTTCTCGGCTTGATAACCTTTCCCCACCCAAATCCCTTGGCTTCTCTGAAGTGCGGCAAGATCGTACGGCTGTCGTCGCCTCCGCCGACCCCTCCTTCCCTCCTCCGTCGTCAGTCGTCACTCACACCACCTTTCCTGTCGCTCCTTATCCATCAAACCACGTGAATGATCCAGCATGGTAACAAGTTAACAATGCAGTGACTTTCCACCATGGTTCTGCGATGGATTTATCCATGGATGACTCATAAATTTCTTCAATATTCGTGGATGCATGCAGCAGGAGGCAGGAGGCAGGAGTTGTGGGGAACAAAACTGGAATATTTGATACGTGGCACATCGATAACCTTTCGATTCTTTTGGACGGTGTGGATTAAAAGTCATGCATAGTCTTGTAGGGTAAAACATGCAGAGGATCCCAATTCATTCGCTTAACCCGTATGTTGAATATTGTAGTGTTTGCCTTGGTCTATTTAAAATCTTTTTTTTTTTTTTTTTTTTTTTTGGAGAACAAAAGAGGTTGGGGGATGATTTTCAGAAGATCGCATATCCTAGTATTACTCTCGTGTAAGCTCACTTAATTTTAAAATTCTAATAAAATTCGATGCATGTAAGTTGATATGATCGCATCATCTTATTTATTTCTGTCAGTCACTTGACATGAATTCCGCACACTGATCTATCCACTTTTTCTTCTTTTTTTGGTACGATTGGAAATCGTACCAACTCCTGACCGGCATCCTCCTACACGTTATGGTCTTTTTATATTAGATTATATCTTGTAATTTATTTTTTTTAAATAACTATTTTATATTTTTATGAAAAAATTATTCAAAAAAAAAAAATGAAGCTAAACAATGAAACCACCCATTAATATGGGAGTTTTTTTTTTTAATTAAAGTTTTAAATTCAAAATTCATTCAAAATTAAAATGTGGTGAATTACTTTAAATTCTTATGGTTCAATTGTAATTTTTACAATTCTTGAAGGACATTTTATGGTATTTTAAATGTTTCACCTTTTTATCCTTCTCAGTTTTTATATATATAGGCCCATATCGTCCTGCCATGATGTTAAAGATTGGATGACAACCGATTAGACTCCTCCCAAAACCCAATTTATAGACCAGACTGAGGTTTTTTTTTAAGCAAATGACTCGCTTACCCTCATTTTTTGTTCATTCATTTTGTTTACCGGTTTTTTTTTTAAATTTTGTTGGTGGTGGTAGATCGGTAATGGCGGTGCAACTAGTGTGATGGAGTCTGCATTCTTTCACATTTAAAATTTTTGTTGTTGTAGGTTTGTGCTTTTTATTGTATTTACTTTTAAATTATGCTTGTATTTGAATTGTGTTTAAACATTCTATTTCTTGTATTAAATTTTTTAAATTAATGAAAGTTACCAGTTTGCCAAAGAAAAATACCAAACTGTGGAAAGCCGAATTCGGCAGTCACATGGAGTCGCGCAATAGTGAAAGGAAAATGAGGGTTTTGGGCAGCCTCCAACCTGATGCAAGTCTCAAGCTATCTAGTGATGTTGCTCGATGTCAAACTCCATATTTTTTGTAGGTTACAATTTCAAAGTACCCTTCTTTTGATAGGCCTTGATACCTTATTTTCATGTAAAGATTATCGGTAAAAAGGGGGCCGCCAATCCACATCCAGATCGAACCAACGACAAACACACAAATCTCAAGTTAAAAACATGGGAACATAATAAACATGTATATGGTATAATATTCTAATGGATAAGGTGTTGGATTTCCAATCATGTAATCAGGGTTTGAAACTCACATATTTTTTAAATTATTGTAATAGTTTCGAACTTTACATCATTCTCTTAGTAATAATAAATTTTTTGAAAAAGGAAGAAAAGAAAATGTCAAGTATCAAGAATTAATACAGGCAAGTGATTTCCATAAAAACGAAACCAAATCATTCAACTTAGTTGTGATTTGGATCAGTTCCATGTGATGCCTGTACGATTGGTTTAGCCTATTGAGAAAGACAAGTCCATAGCTAACGGCCACTGAGTTGGAGAGTGGGACATCATCGGTGGTTGTGGAGTTTGAACATTACACGTGATTGGTGGTGATCAGTGGGTGTGGAGCGTTTTGAATGTTCACCGTGTGTTTGTACCCCAATTTACAATTCCTATCTAATTGATTATAATCTATAATGTAGCGGTACAAATCAAGGTGAAAAGCATATCATAAAAAAAAATTATAAGGAAAACTAATGAAAATGGTTTAAAAACTTTGAATTTTAATCAAAAGTACAAAAATGTGTTGTAAGTGAATAGTACCAGAAGTGACTTTTTAGAGTAAAAGAGTCATTTTCCTTAAAAGTGAACAGAAAGTGTTTCGTTAAAACTCTCAAAATCATATCCACAATTTAACTTATTCAAAGCACTTTTGATGCAAATGAAGATGATGGACACAATCAAGGCTAGCCGATGGGTTTGGACTTGCAATTCACATTTTTGGCTGAGTTAATATTAGTACCCGATTTTGCATGTACTCGGCCCATATACTCTAAGTTGCCTTTTTTTTTTTTTTTTTTTAATTTTTTTGAAACCAAAGATATTTACACTAATGGGAAGGGAGTGAGTTTCGCCTCACAATGGATTCGCAATAATGTAGTTCAAATTCACCTTTAGCGATATACTAACCTAAGATGTGAAATCCCGTCCCCGGATTTCACTATTTAAAATTATGTATTTCGTATTCTTAGTTTTGACGTGTTTATAATTATGGCGTATAGGTTTTTTTCAATAAGTAAAAGGACGAATATGCCCTTAATGAACTAAACGGACTTTCACGGACTTATTTAATTCCTATCTATTTTGTCACTTTTATGTACATATTTGGATAGAGCTCAACCTCACGAGTGTGTAGGCGAAAACCCTTCGCCAAACAGAGCTATAACGAATAAGATATAAGTGAGCAAAGACAGGCGAACTGGTCATTTGATCATTATCTGGAAGGCTCCCAGATTTGCTGGAGCAGCAATTTGGGTGCCATGTGTACGACTGAGATGGGAATAAGAGAAGAGAAAGGAGGGGAGAAACTAGCCAATCAGAAAGGAAGAAAGGGAAAGAGGAGATGAGCACTGAATCCCTTTGACTCGCTGACCCGACCCAATTTCCTTCGACTCCTCTGATGGTTTTTCATCGGTTTTTCCTGCAAACCACATCAAACAACCACCTAGAAAGGACTCCACGACCCTCATTCCTGCATTTACACTTAAACCCGACTAGTTTTGGCTCTAGTTTTACGAAGGACAACGTCAGTGGCGCCAATGGTCCCATGGCGGCGATCCGCCATTCCTGAAGCCAATTCCATTGACCACCACCACCATTAGACTCCCCTCAACCTTAGGAACAAAGCCCATGCATTGGTTGGGGCGTTGGAGTTCGTTTTGGCATTGAATTAAGAACACCCATTTTTTGGGTTTTCGGCGGATCGAGGCATTTCAGGCATTTTCTCGGCCGAATTGGACTTCAGCTCAGGTATAAAAATTATTCCCCTTGAATTGCTCTACATTTCTGTGAAAATTAGTAATTTTTGGAGTTTGTCGAAAAATTGGGTTTCCGTTCGTCGGAAACTACCACCTGCGGCGGCGCGTGGCTAGTGAGTCGACGATGCCTTTTTAAGTTAAATTAGATGTCCTGATTTCAGATTTGATATCTGTATGATGTGATTTGATTGTTTGAACCTAGTTCATTATGGTAAGCCACTTGATCATTATATGAATCGATGATTCGATCGTTGGATTGACACCAAAATTTAGTACATTATAATATGTAATATTTCAGGACATTTGAAACTGACAGATCAAGTCTGATGTACGGATCTTGATGAATTGAATTCTTAAGTTTGTAAAACTAATTGTTGACTGCTACCTATTTCTAGCAATTGGCGGAGATCCGACCGTTGGATCGTTCTGAAACTTTAGGATACTGTTTTAGAAGATAAATGAGACTCTTGGAAAATTACTGATCGGAAATCCATAGGCGGATATTCCGAATCGAATTATGTAGGTTTGTGGACCCCACCGTTGACTGAGAGTTGACTTTTGGTCAACATGTTTCGAATCGTTCTTAAATACTAAAAGTACCACTAGAGACTAAGTGAAGTCTAGTGGGCCTACATTGGTTAGTGAGTAACTTTAATGTATGTGATATGGTTATTACCCTAATTTCGTATTTAGTATCCTTTGTGGATATCACTTCATTTTATAAATGTGATTTATATTGAAATGTGATTTTTATATTTAGCCATTAATCTATGTTTATTAAATGTGATTTGACTTGTGTATTGAAGTTATTTGTGAAATGCATGTTGGATTGTTTGTTAAATGTGAGGGCTAGCAGTGGACCGTTAATCCATTGTCATGGGGATTCGTTGTTTCGATATCATTTCATTTCTTGCTTCGTTGATCCATTCTAAATTTAGTACTTGTGCTTGTTTCTTATCTCATTTCATTGTTTCATTTCTCGTTCGTTGAACCGTTATAATTTGAGTACTTTGATTCATGTCTTGTTTCTTTGAGCCGTTGATATGTTTCTTGGACTTTTGCTTGGTTCCATTGAGTGGTCCAGAACTGGGTTCTGCTGGGGTTCCGTTGAGTAGTCTGGTTCTCTGCTCCGTTTGGATTTCGTTAAGTGGTCCAAAGTCCCTCATGCTCTACGATTCCGTTGAGTGGTCCGGAATTGTATCCACTCAGATTCCATTGAGAGGTCTGAAATCCCTTCTACTCTGTGATTTCGTTGAGTGATACGGAATCGTATCCTAGTCTGGATTTTGTTGAGTGGTCCGGAATCCCACTTGGTATTTTGGTTTCGTTGAATGGTCCGGAACCCGATATGGTTGGATTTCGTTGAGTGGTCTGAAATCGCATCGTTTGATTTGTTGGATTTGGTTTAAATTGAGAAAGCTTCAGAGATGTAGGCTTTAGCCGAACTGTGTCGCTCTAGCCCTGCATTTTGGTGTATTGTATAAGTTATTAATTGATGTGATTTTGGAATGGTGTTAGAAAGTATATGTGTGTGTGAATGGCAAGATGAGTTTGGCTTATGGTTGACATGTAGTGTGGTACTCTATGTTTTCTGCTAAGAAGTGTTTTATGAAAAGTTCAGAATTTAACAAATAGTGAACTACGAATGGCTTGATCCCATTGGAGGGTATGTAGCTAGTCTAACAAAGAGGTTAGCTGAAACCATAGAGTAAACCAAAAATTACTACGCAAGTTGAATCCTGAGTTGTGCTTTGTACATATCCCAGAAGTTGAGTATGTTAGATTTTCAGGTACTTGGTGACGTCACGTGTCGATTCTAGACGTATGTCGGGATCGAGGTGTAACATAAGACCTCTCACTTACAAGTAAAAAAGAATATTATTAAACCGTAGTACTAAATGACAAAACAGCTAGTGTTTTAAGATCTGCAAATTCTAGAAAATGGAATTTATTGGGTCTGCATATTCCAATTTGTAGCTACTAGATCCATTGTGGTAAACATATATGCCTTTTAGAGATTTGTTAAACACTTCTTCTAATAATTTTGATGGCGCATGTATTTTTTTTCTTTTGGTCAAATGATAAATTTTATTAGATTAGTCACCGACGGGATTCGAATCCACATTGTCATGCAAATGCTCAACACCTTTCTATCATTGTGGTAAAGATACACTTGCATGCCACATGTATTGAATTAATCATTTTTTGTACCAAAATTACATGACCTGCCACTACCCATATTTCTTAAAATATCAAGTCAAAAGAATGCACATGATATTGAATCAAATTTCCTATAATCTAGCGTTTTGATTAAACTTTCCCCTTTAGAGATAACTAGAGCATGTGTGGTACCATTTGGCTGGTGCGTGTGTTTTCCATACCTGCGACATTTTTGCTAGCCTTTGATATAACTCTTTTTCTTATCTATGGAATCTACTATCGTTGCTTTAACCAAAATAAAAAAAACAAGAAAAAAAGGAAAATCAAAGACATAAGTCTAGAATTCACAGGCGCCATATGTGCCCAACCCAAGAGCTGCCATTCCTGTTTTTCAATAATATTCACAAATTGGGTTTTCTCATATATGATAGAAGAAAAAAAAGGATTGAATTTATACAAATTAACACACACACACACACACACACACATGCAAATAAATATTGCGATTTCAGAGAGATTTTGAAATAAATACGAATATATTTGTATGTATAAATATTAAATTTGCATGTATAAATATCAATATACATGCATGCAAATAAATATTAATATATATACTGCAAATAAATGTTGCGATTGCTCTCTGCAACCAACAGGCCTCTGTCCACGTCCAAACCTTCCCATCAACCCTCACCCTTTCCCTGTGCACGGTCTCCTCGATGTCACCGTCTGCCTCTTCTCTGCACGATCTCCTCGACGACATCGAGATGAACCGCCCCAAATGGTGGTCGTTGGATCTGGACCGAAGGCTGCAAAAGAGTCATTTTGACTCTTTCGGGGAAACCCAGGCCAAGGCGCATGACAGCTGACCCCAGGCCCAAATTCAGCAGCCCAACCCGCCTGTTTTGGGTGAAGAACAACACCCACACACCCCGGCACTATCGTTATTGATTCAAAATCGAAGCCTGAATGCATATGCAGATGATTAGTGCAATTTGAGTTCCAACTCTACACTATAGTAATTGTGTAAAAAAAAAAAAAAAAAAAGAAGAAGAAGAAGAAGAAGTTGAATACAATTTATTTTCAAAAAACTTCCTAATTTAACAATGATTAGTACGATTTAGTATAATTTTTTTTTCAAACGGTTAAAATGTTTTTGAATCCCGCAAAATTGAACATACCAATATAATTTTTATATCAATACTTTAAAAGAAAATAGGACTGAAAACAATATAAACATAGCAAGGGATATATATGAAACTGAACGTACCAAAATCAAAAATGATGTACAAATATCAATAATATGTATCAAATCAAACGTACCAAAATTGCAAATAAATGTATCAGTCAAACTTTTTTTTACAAATTCAAGCGTACCCAATAATAATATATACATAATGTTGTACCTAATAATAACTTGTCAACAATTATAAATAAAAAACCGCAAAGAAAAACAGTTTGAAAAAAAATGTGCAAGAAAATTGCACTTGGATCACCAACCATTTGAAAAAAAAAAAATCAATAAAACAAACTATTTGGAAAAAGAGATAATATTTAATGTTGTAGGACAAAAAAAAATTATTTTGATCGAAAAAATATAATTGGAAAAAAAAGATAATAAAGTAAATAACGAATATCCTATTGCCACTTAATACGGTTTAGTAATATTCCTCTTCACTTGCAAGTGAGAGAATTCTTAGGTTTGATTCTCGTCAAAGGCGAATTTGAACCATATCATTACTAGCCCATTATGAGACTAAACTTGAGCTAGCCCAACCCCCTCTCCGTAGATAAAATCATTTGTTCTGGAAAAAAAAACTAATATCCCACTAAATAAGAAAAACATGCATCAAACAACTATTCAGAAATTAATAACATGTAATTTAAATTAAAGAAAACTAATGAAAATGGCTTGAAAACTTTGAGTTTTAACGATAAAGACAAAATAAAGGGTAAAGTGAATAGTACCAAGATTGACATTTTAGTGTAAAAATATGATTTTTTGTTCAAATGCACAATACCGTGGATTTTTCATTAAAACTCCCTTTAAAAATGTAGGTTAGAATTTTATTTCCACGACCGAATCTTTGGTAATAGGTTTCCGGACTCTTGTCGAATTGCCATAGGAGGTTTGACGTCATAAATGAAATTTCGGAGTCAGTCCGACTCACAGAGACTAGAGAGACGAATAACTACTTGAAGAAGGAAGATGAAAAGCACTGCCGGCAGACGTTAACAAAAAGCCAGACAGTGTAACAATTAAGAAGAAGATGAAATCAGTGCCGTCAACTTTAGCGCTGCTGCTTTTCTTTGTTTCTGGTACATATATAACTGCTTTCATGTTCATGGAAGTTCATCATCCATCCGTCCATCCATCCATCAATAATGCAAAACCAAGATAGATACATAGCTTTACTGTATATTTTACCAAATTCATATAATTATTGCATGTATATATGTGACTAATATATGGACGATGTTTTCCCTCATTTAATCATGTCATCTGAGTTCTTCTTCTTCTTGTTTGGAATCGGAATTGGAATAGCGATAACAATATTAGCATTAACATTAGCATTAGGAGACGATGACGTTGTGATTGGAATCGACCTTGGAAGTAACTATGCTTGTGTGGGAGTGTACATCAACAACAACAAAAGTGGTCGTGTAGAGATATACTGAATGAACTAGGCAATACAGCCACACCCTCATGGGTTGCATTCACTGATGATGATGATGATGATACCGGCCCTTTAATTGGCGAGGCTGCAAAGCATCAAGCGTCTCTCAACGTACAACGCACTATATTCCATGTCAAGTGGCTTATTGGAAGAAAGTAGGGAAATATATGTTGCTTTTAAATATCTATCTATCCACATTCATCATATATAGAAATTTGAATCTGTGTACTGTTATCAACCGAGTTTAATTTATTAGTTGCGTTGGTACGTACGCTATGTATGATGATCTGGAAGTTCAGAGAGATATTAACTTGTCACCGTATAAGGTTGTGAACAAGGATTGAAAGCCTTGTATTCAGGTCAAAGTTAGAAACAAAACAAAGGTGTTTAGTCCTGAAGAAATCAGTGCTATGATATTGGCTAAGTTGAAGGAAAACGCTGAGGCATATCTGGGGAAGAAAATTAAACACGCTGTCGTCACCGTTCCAGGTATATATATTGCACTAAAGTAATGGTTTAATTAATTAACATCTCATTCGTGTTCTGCGTTTGACACACGGACCAAGTTATGATTGGATTAATGCATACATTTAATGAAAATTACTTCTAGGATGATACATGTAGGAATAAGAAAAACATATATGGTGATGATGATGAATATGATATATAGCTTGGATTCGTTGGTGTAATATTGGGGCTTGTTGTAGCTTATTTCACAGATGCGCAGAGGCAGGCTACTACGAGTGCAAGCAACATTGCCGGGCTCAATGTTGTTAAGATACTGGATGAGCCTAGGGCTGCAGCAATTGCCTATGGCCTAGACGACAAAGAACAGAAGAACATATTGGTTTATCATGTCGGTGGTGGTGGTGGTAAAATTGATGATGTTAACATCCTGACCATCAATAATGGTGTGTTCGAGCTCAAGGGCGCTACAAGTACTGGAGACAGCCACGTGAGAGGTAAAGATAGCTTCGGAGTCCTCAGAATGATGGGTTCTTTCATCAAATTATTCAGGAGGAAGTACTACAACAACAACAACAACGAGGAGAAGATTAAGGCTCTTGAGCCAATTAAAAAGGCTTTAGAAGATGCTGGCATTAATAAAACATATATTCATGAGATTGTGCTTGTTGGAGGGACTAGTCGAATTCCTAAGGTGCAACAGTTGTTGAAGGACTTCTTCAACGGGAAAGAGCCGAAGAAAAAGGGTATCAATCCTATTGAGGCTGTTGCTTTTGGTGCAGCAGTTGCGGGTGGAGTCCTCTTCAGACTCAGAGAAGGAGAAGGTGGGGATGAAACCAAATTTAAAGGTATCCTCGTTTCACTTGTATTTGCTTGTTTAATTAGGGTTTGATGATATTATACCTAACAATTTTTTTTTTCCTACTTTGCTTCCAGATCAACTTTTCCTTGATAATACTGATCCTTTTCGTCTCCTTATCAAAATGAATGTTGGTTTGATGACCAAATTGATTAGCAAGGGTGCCGTCTTTACTCCAATTAACGAGTCTCGGACCTTGAGCACTTATCCAGACCCGAAAACCCTAGTATCCATCAAGGTATAACTTTAATTGTTGCATGCAATTTAAGCAGTACGTATATGTCTTCAAGGAAAATGGAAAAGATTAACTTATACATGCGCATATTTGGAAATTAAATGATCAGGTGTTTGAAGGTGAAAGAAGCCTCAGAAAGGATTACCATGAACTATTCTTCGAAGGGACTTAGAAACCGACGAGACTAGTTATTTATTTATTTATTTTGCCTCTTGGTTTCGATTAGTACTTGGTGTCTACGTTAGCATGCATGTACTAGGAGTGAAAATTGAGAGAGGCTTTATATATTTACTAAAAGCTGCTTTGAATCTGTACGTAGCTGGGGAGTGCATGAAAGTATAAAGAGCTCTACGCTGGCTGATGCAAATGGCACCCAACATGTGAAAGCAGAGGTGAACAAGGTCGGAAAGGCTAAGAGGTCTCTGCTTATCCCAATCGGGATGGTGAAGAAGGAGCCTGGGGAACTTGCTGTACTGGACAAAGAGTTGTCGAAAACAATGTATGCCAGGTTCAAGCTTCAGAAGTTCATGTACAGCATCAGGTCCGCCTTCAAGCTGATCGATAAGATAGACCTGTATGACATGATAAATTATGACTGCAAACTTATAGAAGCTCTTGAGTGGTTGCTGCATGACAGCCAAATTATGAATGTAGAGAAGGGCGATTTTGATAAGAAGCTGATGGAGGTGACTCGAGTATGCTTTCAAGTTATAAAGCAATTTGTAGAGAAGAGCGGTGGCACTTCTTCTCCTACTCTATAGAATATATTCTTTAATCAGAGTTTCCTAATTTTTTTACTCTCACCTTTTGCAAAGAAATAAAGGATTAGGCAAGATTAATTAGCTCTTTATTAAAAGCCACGTATGACGTATGCATCCCCAACTAAAAGTGAGAGGACCATTAGGCGAGATTAGCTTCTGATTTGTTCCCTTTTTTATTCTCATCTGTAGTTTTGCCCAACCTGCAGCATTTCTAGCAATAGAAAGGTAATGACCTTTATGTCTTCATTGATAACCCTCAAATGCCAAGATGGGTTGCACTAATTAAAAAAAGTCAATAAACACAAAGCTGTCTGTCCTTCAACACAACCATCTCTAAAAACGTCGCCCATTGCAAACTTTAAATGGTGTTCAAGCAGCAGTCACCATGGGCGAGCCATTGGAGCCGCCGATGACAAAACCTGCAGCAGCCTGGGACGGACCCACCAAAATTAATCTTGTGCATATGACCATTGATGGTAGTAGTAGCCTGAGATCATCTTGAATTTGAGGAGAGCCTTACTTAACTTCGAAACCTCCTCATCACTGGTATAAACCCTAAATCAATCAGTCACTGGTAATACTCCAAACTTATGAGAAAATTAAGCTGCAATTAATAAACAGATGTCCATCACACTTCTCTTCACTGTTATAAAAAGGGCAAACGGGTCAGTGGTTGGCCAAATCTGTGTAATCTGTGTCTCGTTGGAGTCTGCCTCTGATAAGAAGCCAGCACAAGTTTTGCACTTTTTTGTGGAATTAGGAGTTTCCACATTTTGTTAACCATATTTCCCAAGAAATATTGCACGCCAGACATTTGCAATGAATATGTTACCTTAACTCATTGACAAAGCAGTTAGTTTGGACTATGATTACAGACATTTTAAAGGCGAGGTTTCTAAGGCCCCAAGTAACAAACCAATGAACCATACAAGCCTCTATATAAAGATGGTAATAGCACAAAATCTTTATCAAAAAGGATAGGAATTCAAAGAGCACTTATCAGCAGCAATATGAAAGCATGGGTTATACCTTCAACCCTTCTTGCAAGAAAATTGCTTGATCACGCTCAACGGTCACCGTAGTACCCATTTGGAGGATTGCAAGCGAAAAGCTCAAGATTGATCATCTTGATGCTACAAACTTGCTTCCATCTAATAAACCTTGACGGTTACCACAATGGATCCAGTAGATTCAAATCGGAATATTCAGACCCAATAAATTCCATTTTCTAAAATTTGCACATCTTAAAACACTAGCTATTTCACTTTATTTCCAATTGGTCTTGACTCTTAACCCCCCAGCATCACTTACTTCCCACCCCCTCCTATTTTCTTGACCCCGATTAGTCTAATTTGATTCCTTATCACAATTTGATAGCAATCCAGAAATAAATAGTAAGAAGAATTTGCAAGCCGCCTATTCCATTAGTATCAAACAAAAGAAAATCAACATTTTCTTAGGTATGCATACAAGGTATAGTTCTCAATTCATAAATAATTTGTTTGTGTGATTCGATTTGAATTCGAAATTTTATATGTTTATCTTGTTTGTAGAGTTAAATAGCTGATGAATCTTTATCAATTTGAAGCAGTTGGAATGGTTTTGTGGTTTTGTGAGTGTTGCTTAGGTAAGAAGAAACAAAAGTAAAGTGTATACTTGAACTGATTCTAAAGTTAGTATCTTTTCTGGGATTGTTCGTGGGTTTGTGAGTGTTGCTTAAGTAAAACGTGGGTTGTCTAAATTGTTACATTTAAGAATGCGATTGTATTGCTGCAGAATTTTCATTTAATTTTTCAATGGATATTTTTATGTCTGTTGTCAGATATAGTTTGAAAACCTGCAGCATAGCGTAGACATTCCTGCTAGTAACAAACTATGATAGCCTAGCTAAGATATTGCTAAATGTGCTTCTGACATGGAGCTACATTGTTGATCTGTGTCTTCAGAATTGTTGTGGTTTTGCAATTTTCTTGGGATTTAAGTAGCAGAACATTTGTGGGTTTCTGTCTTTTTTTATTTTTATTTTTATTTTCCTTTTTCACCTTTCAGCTTGTTTTTCTCTTGTTTGAGCTTCCCTGGATGTCTTTTGATTGTGTATGATTTTTAATTTTATCTATTCGTTTAGACTCCTGGTCCGGTGCCTGCAAGAAATCGAAGAATTGGACAGAAGAGAAAAAGAAGATTTGGACAGAAGAGCTTCTTCTGATAACAATAGTTTTGCATTTAGATTTCCTATTCGTGTAATTTCTCCGGACAATTCTCCTTCCAAACGTGGAAATACCGAAAATGGCTCTGCATCTGATCCCTTCATGGCTGGTACTCCCAGAAGTCGGCACAAGTTAACGCTGCTACTGTTGAAGTTAAGTGTAGTTTTGATTTTTATTCTAGCTCTTACCGGATCCTTTTGGTGGACACTCGCCATCTCAACAACTTCAAGAGGTCACATGTACCATGGATACCGGCGACTTCAGTAGCAACTTGGTTCTTCATGGTTAAAAGACTTGGAGTTTTGTCCTCAGAGTACGAAAATAAAGTTCCATGCTTCAATGCTTCATTCTGTTCAGCCTCCTTGACGTTTAATGGTGTTGAAGACAACTCGCACCTAATTGCAGAAATGAATCAGTATCCTTTTTTTGGGATCTTTTCATATAGGCGCATCAGTTTTGAATTTTTTAGATTTAACATCCATGCCTTTTAGTGATTTGATTAAACTTTTTTTTTTTTTTTTTGTCATAATTTTGGTGCTATATGCACATTATATTGTAACAAAATTCCTATAATCTAACATTTTAATTAGACTCTCATCCATTAGAGATAATTATAAATAAAACAAAAGAAAGTTGGTTAGATTCAATTTATTTTCACAATAATGCTACAATTTAGCAATAATTATCTACAATTTAAAATGTTTTCTTTCCAAAATAGTTTAAAACATTTTTTAAATCCCACAAAATCAAACGTACCGAAATAAGTTTCTTTTAGGGAAAATTTGAAATAGGTCCAATTTTATAGACTACCTTTTGAAATAGGTCCAATTTTTACTGACTTTTGAATTTTGAAATAGGTCCAATTTTTAGTGACTTTTGACCCATTTCAAAAAAACCCCTTTCTTTTAGTACGTTAATACCAATTAACGATTTTTGTAAATTCAAATATACTTGCAGATGATATATACGTAATGTATTGTACCTAATAATAATTCGTCAACAACTATACTAAAAAAAAAAAACAGCCAAAAAAATATAATTTCACAAAAAAAATTGAAAAAATTACTCAGAACTTTTATGTTGATCACCAACTATTTGAAAAAAAAAAAAAACCATTTGGAAAAAGAAATAATATTAAATGTTTGCATAACAAAAGAAAATAAAAATATTGTGATCGAAAAAACATATCTGGAAGAAGAGAAAATATCACCAACTATTTGAAAAAAAAAAAAAAAACCATTTGGAAAAAGAAATAATATTAAATGTTTGCATAACAAAAGAAAATAAAAATATTGTGATCGAAAAAACATATCTGGAAGAAGAGAAAATATAGTTTAATTACTAATATCTCCACGAAAAGTGTATCATGCAGATAAAATGTCACATCCCAGCCCGGGTGGGACTACTTCCCGGGCCCGCTCCACCACCGTAGCACGATATTGTCCGCTTTGGGCCCCGACCACGCCCTCACGGTTTTGTTTCTGGGAACTCACACGAGAACTTCCCGATGGGTCACCCATCCTGGGAGTGCTCTCGTGCGCTACTCGCTTAACTTCGGAGTTCCCATGGAACCCGAAGCCAGTGAGCTCCCAAAAGGCCTCGTACTAGGTAGAGATGAGAATATACATTTAAGGATCACTCCCTGGGCGATGTGGGATGTCACAATCCACCCCCTTTAGGGGCCCGACGTCCTCATCGGCACACTTCCGGCCAGGGATTGGCTCTGATACCAATGTCACATCCCGGCCCGGGTGGGACCACTTCCCGGGCCCGCTCCACCACCGTAGCACGATATTGTCCGCTTTGGGCCCCGACCACGCCCTCACGGTTTTGTTTCTGGGAACTCACACGAGAACTTCCCTATGGGTCACCCATCCTGGGAGTGCTCTCGTGTGCTACTCGCTTAACTTCGGAGTTCCCATGGAACCCGAAGCCAGTGAGCTCCCAAAAGGCCTCGTACTAGGTAGAGATGAGAATATACATTTAAGGATCACTCCCTGGGCGATGTGGGATGTCACATAAAAGGATAAATTCAAAAATTATTTTAATTTAAAAAAACATAATAATGACATGTAATTTAGCTTGAGGTGGTTATTGGTCAAAGCACTTTAATCAAATTTTTAAAAAGGCATAGATGTTTAATATAAATGATATAGAAAAATTGTAGAGGATTCTAATTTTCCCCTTTTTTATGTGGTAGTTGGAATTGACATTTGGGTTAATGCCCTTGGCAGCTCGGGTAATAAGTAGTTCAAATTGTATCAAATGTGTTTGCGTTTGTATTTGTATAGTTTTTTTTAATTATATATATATATATATATATATATATAAATTGTATTCTTTAAAAATTTAAAATTAAAAAAAAAAAAAAAAAAAAAAAGAAGCCATTTTAGGCTTCACCAAAGGTGTGCTCTAATTTTAGGCATTTAGGACTAGAGCCTTCGGTGTGACTACAATGAGGAGAGGCATGATTTTAGTGTTGGAGGTTCATTCCTTCGTTGTGGATCCTTCTCCATTTCTTATTTATAATAACTCTTTGGCTACCAACTCAATGAGTAAATCCTCTGGCCAATCTTCCAAAAGCAAAAGTAAAATGTATAAGTCACGGCTAAACGAAATTTACCAACGCCGCAAATGGCAGTTGCCTGACTATAACACTACTAAGTTCAGTCCCGACCACATGCCCTATTATTTTTAACATATTTTGTTCTTGGAAATTGCTTTTGCTGGCTCTAATATGGTGTAGTGTTGTTTTAGGTACAATGCTAAGTAGAGGAACGGGTCTTTAGGTGGATACCCGTTGTTCTATTTCTTAAAATTTTAATTATGACAAACAGTTTTATTTTAATTTCATATTTGGTTTGTAATTTTAATTTTAATTTTGTTGAACTATGCATAATTTTTGTTAAAATTACAAACCAAATATGAAATTAATATAAAATTGTTTGTCATAATTAAAATCTTAAGAAATAGAACAATAGATATCCACCTAAAAACCCGTTCTTGTGCTTAGCGTTGTACCTGAAACAACATGACATCATATTAGAGCCGGCGGAAACAATTTCCAAGAACAAAATATACAAATCAAAATGTGCTAAAAATAATAAGGACACTTGGTTTCGGTCCTTGGTTGATAACTTTCTTAAACTAAACTCTTATTGATTCAAAATTGTTCTTTGTGAACGGTGATTAGGTTATTGAATCGATAATTTGTCATTAATAACTAGATAATAACCAATGACTAGTTTGGTGCTACAATTAACTCACCGAGTTCAATGTTGGATGCAATTAAGAAAGGATTTTATCACAAATGATTCCTGAAATTTATCTTCACCATCAAGATGGTTTCTGAAAATGAAAATCAATCAATGTAGTCCCTGAAAATAGGTGTGGCAAATTAATGCGGTCATTTCGTTATAATTTTGTTAAAAATTCAATTAAATGCTAATGTGTCACATAAATGGGTCCTAAAAAATTTACGAGTTTTTATTACAATGGTCCCTAAAATTGACTCACACATAAGTGATGCAAGTATTATCCATTAAAAATTGGGCCGAACCAACAGTCTTAAAACAGATTTCTATGCTTTTAGCTTTGAGCAAAATCTGATTTTGTACATCCATGCCACTAGTTGTCCTCCTTTTTAGAGGAGAGAAAAAAAATACCTTGGTTGGACAACAAAAATTCGACGGTGAGAAGATTTTTAAAACGGGAGCTTTAATGAAAATGGTTTGAGTTAACTTTAATTTAATAAAAAAAAACCACCTTATGTTATTATTTAACCAAAAATACTTTATATTTAATCATAAAGACAAAACTAATCTATATGAAGCCCTACAAACATCAATCACACATGGACTGAATTAATAGCCCAAAATGTAATTAACTTTTTTTCAGACTCGCCCCTGACGGAATAGGGTTTCCGTTAGCCAAATTCGTTAGAAAAAAGTAAACACAATTGTTTAATTCACAAGAGCGCTGCTGCATGCTTGTATTTTTTTGAACCACAACTTTGAAATCTTTTATCAATTTTTGTTTTTTTTTTTTGTTTTTTTTTTTGGGTCGAATATCAACTTGATTGGGTGTGTTTCGAAATTTGATCTTCTAGAATCTTGAATTTGAATGGGTTGCGCAGACGTGTTCGACATGCTTGCCATTCGCTCGTTCACTATTATTTGTTATTTCCTAATTTTCTTATTGATTTTTAAAAGTATATGGATCAGGATTTTTCATTAATTCTCCTAATCAGGCCTTTACTTTGTTTCAGGAACTTGGCCCCATCCCCTCCGTCTCAGTTCATATTGTTCATTTTTGAATTATGACGATTAATCCAACTTTTGGTAGCCTATTAGTCTAATAATTAAAGACACTGTCGTAAATACGTGCGTTGTTAGGGTACGCTATTTGGCTAACATTGGAGTAAGGCGATGATGCTGGTAGTGGCGAATTCAGAATTCCAATGCCGGGTTGTCCTAACGTAGAAGTTCTGAAAGTTCCAGCATTGACCATCTTTGTAAACATCATCAGTTTCTATCAAATTTGGTTCACACCTTTATTTTCCATCAAATTTGGTTCATATTAAAAAAATCACAGTTAAACTCAGATGTCCCAAAACCAACAAATGCTTATCGCCACCATAACGCAATTATGACTTTTTGTTCGCATTACAACTATACACATCAATTCAAATGGTTAACAGCTATATTATAAATTGGTACTAAGAGTTTAAGATTGAAAAACTTACATGAATTTGTAGAAAAATGAATTAGATGGTGGCACGGCAGGTGGTGGTGGAGAGAGGTGGTGGCGACTGGTGGGGTGGGGAATTGGGAAGATTGCACATTGGGCCTGGAACGTCTGGGTTTCTAAAATGAATCTGGGAGTTAAACAGTGGGAAGGAAATGAGGGTTCTCGGGTTTGTAGTCTACAGGAAAGAGAGGTTCTTTTTTTAATATTTTTTATTATATACGACCTTACTCAGATCGATGTCGTTTTGGTCAGGCCATCTAAAAAGAAATAAAATTGTCACTCAGTACTAAGATTTGGTAGTATTTCTCTTCACTTGTAAGTGAGAGCTCCTACTTCGAATCTCGTGGATGAAGAATTCGATACTAAATTAAGTTGTCCATTATGTGGTTTAGCTGAACTCCACTCTCTCTTTAGTATAAAATATAAGGAAAACTAATGAAAAGTAACAAAAAGTCCTCAAAAATTTTAGTTTTTAATCAAAACGACAAAATAAATGTGTAAGTGAATATTACCAGAAGTGATTTTTCAAGGTAAAAATGATTTTTTCATTAAAAGTGAACAGTACCAAAAGTGTTTCATTAAGATTCCCTAAAATATATCGTTGTATTGAAGGGAAAAAAAGAAAAAACTTTTTTCTTCCAAATTTAGAACCTTCTGCCTACACATCCATGGAGACAATGATCTTTCCACCTCCAGGTCGTTTAAAAAGAAAAAAAAATTAGAACCTTTTCTTCTTCCTCGTTTTGTTTAGGCTCAAAATAATATTATTGGACCGAGCTTAGGTTTATGTTAGGCCCAAGGCTCTTCCACTAATGCTATGGGCCGTCCAGTGATCACAAGCCGCCCAATTAGTTCGGCCGAGTCTTATTGCAAGAAGGATTGATCTAGATAAGAAAGAATAAGTCGAGTCCTGATACAACAAGGGGATTTCAGAGTTGAAGACGTTGAGGAGACGGGAGTGAACCTGATTCATTATGGAGCTTGGTTCAAAAACCTACTGGAACTCGGGTTGGCCGAGTCCTAATTAGATTAGGCTTGGGAGTTTTAGTCCGAATACAACTCTAGGTCGGCTAGGAGTAGGTACGTTGCTATATATATATATATAGGAGAGTGCATTATTGAAGTCCCTCCAATTCAACACACAAACTGCCCTGCCCAAACTCTCGCTCTACGTGAAATCTCTCAAACATCTTCAGATTTTTATTTTTATTTTTTCGCCGACACATCTTCAGTTTGGATAAACAGCACTGTGAAGGCAACCAGCAAACATCTTCAGTTTGGATAAATAACACTGTTGCCGTAGAATCAGCTGACCGCAGAGCACCTTCAGTTTGGATAAACATCACAGTATTGAAGGCCGACTGATTACCTATCCAAGTCTCGGCCGACAAGGATTTTCGAGTCTTTGTTGGTAGAGGTCATCTCATTAGCCTTCTTGCCGAAGTGATGTGTTACAAGTTATTAGGCTCGGCACATTGAACGTCAAGTTGTTTATGATTGGATCTTCACAAGTAAGTTTTAAAGTTCGGCATTCTGACGGTCGAACGACATTTACCATTATGACACACATCTCTTTTGAGTACTTGTGTCCGAATAGTTTGGTATCGGTTCGGCATGCTTATATTCTTACGAATATAATCACCATGACCGAACTCGGCACCAACGATCCGTGAACTTCACAAGATTAGCAACCTTGTCTTCAGGCTCCAAAACCCGAAGGCCGGGACGTGTTCCTTCCTCAGCCGCAGTCGCAAGATCAAGAAATCAGCAACGCCCTCAACACAACATCAACACATTTTACTACTCAGCCGAGCTTGGCCAACGAGTTGGCACGGCCTACATCAACCGAATGACATAGTTAGCTCATTAGTTACTCGGCCTGCGCACCACTTAGACTTGGTAGTTTTTAGGGTCAACACGTTTATAAACTTCTTCTTCTTCCTTATTTAAATTAATGTTGTGTTCTACTTTAAAATGAGATGAAAATCCATAACCACCCAAAAAATGGGAAGAAAAAACAAGATTTAATGTCGTTTTTTGCATGTATATATGTTTAGTTTAAAAAATAGTGTTTATGTTATGTTTAAGAAATAGTGTAGTACCCGTGTTTAATTTAAAAAAAAAAAACAATGTAGTATTTCTATACACTATTTATGAAACTAGATCAAGAATTAGACATTATTTATAAAACTGGACCAAGAAAGAGAAATTATTTATGAAACTGTACCAACTACTGTACATTATTTATGAAACTGGATCAAGAATTAGACACTAATTATGAAACGTGACAAAAAACTAAGCATTATATATGAAAGTGGACCAAGAATTAGGCACTATTTATGAAACTGAACCAAGAATGAGACAATACTTATGAAATTGTGCCAATTGCTATACACTATTTATGAAATAGTACCCAATAACTATACACTATTTATGAAAGTGAACAAAAAACTAGACACTATTTATGAATCTCCAATAAATAATGTTATACCGTTCAGTTTCATAAATAGTATAATACCATTTAGTTTTATAAATAGAATAGTACCGGTCAGTTTCATAAATAGTGTCACACCGTTGAGTTTCATTAACAATGTAGTACTGTTTAGTTTCATAAAAAATGTCTCTAATGGACGCGGGAATCCCGCATGTCTTTTTTTTTATATAATTTTTTAATATTAAAATTGTGTCATTTTTATTAAAATTTAGATTCTTTTATCCTCTTTATTAAAATTTAAAAAAAAGTTTCATAAAATTTTAATTTTTTCATTAAATAAATTTATATCATCGTTTTCCTAAAATGAACAATGGAATCCCATGGCATGGTTCTCAATTCCATCTTGTCTCTCCATCAATTTTTTTTTTTTTTTTTTTGTCAACTAAAGGCATGAACTTAAAACACACAACACAAATTTACAAACTAACGCCCACAATTCTTAAAGGGTTGAAAAATCAAACATTCAAAAAAGAACACACAACCAAAAAATTTTCTCATAAACCAAACAGTAAGCAGTAACCAGCCTCAAAAATAAAAAAATAAAAAAATAAACACAAACACAAGCAAACAGACCAGGAGACTTGGATTCTTCGTGAGGCTATGGCTTGGTTTTGTACCTTTTCTTTTTGGATCTGATTATCTCGAGATTTCAGCCATGATTTCCCTTCGGGTTTGTGCTAGGTGGTTGAGTCTCTCTCTCTTTTTCATCATCATCGTCTCCTATTGGAACCTGAACCATAAGCATAAGGAATTCCAGGTACTGATATTGAACAAGAAAAATAAAGGAAGCAGATGGACAAAATCATACAGTTTTTTAGTCCTTATCATTAGTTTTACAAAATCATACAGTTTTTTAGTCCTTATCATTAGTTTTACTTTTTAAAATTGACCGTTGAATCTGAAACGACGGTCCATTTGACAACAAGGTTTAACTAATTACAACCGAATGGGTGAAAAAAAAAAGAAGAGCCATTGAATAGTAGTGGCGGCGGCAGTGGTTGATCGTGGTGCCACGGTGGTGGTCACGATGTCTTCAATGGTGGTTTGCAGGCCCGATAAGGATTCTCCAATGGTGGCTTCTATCATAGAAGGTGGAGACTAGGCTTGATTTTTGGCTGGATAGATCATAAACACTTGGTACCATTTTCAATCCAAAAGGTTTCGTAACTGAATTAAAATTCTAATACAGGAATAGAAAACTCGAATTTCATAGACTCATGCCACTTCGGAATTTTCAGCAATTTTTGAAGTTTTTGGTACATAATACATTTAACACAATAAAATGATCATCAATATGAACCAATTTTTATATATTCACTCATCAAAGTCAGTTCTAATTATAAAACATATTCTCAAAATGGCATAACTGGATGCACATGCCTCATACTTTCCTAAACCAGTTTTCTTTCTAATTTTTGTTTGACTTTAAGTCACACTTCCTTCAATGAAATTGTTTTCGCCAATTGTAATTTTAATTAAAAATATGATACTTTTGTCCTTTCATTTCCAATATATATATATATATATATATATATGTTGATGAAACAAAGGCAAGAGAGAATTGTGGAGAAGCATAGCTGGGGATTTGAGCCTAGAGATGGGGAACGCACAGAAGTTATGGACAACCACCCAAGGATGCATGCTTTTTGCTATTTAATCAAGCTATCTCAGGTCATGCACTTTATAAAGCAGAAGTAAAATTTCTTTGCTTCAATATTATACAAAGTGCAGGTAATCTGTCATCATTTGGAGCTTGGAGATGGGGGACCTTCTAAGCGAAGATAATCATACATAATACCCTGGAAAGGGCCTGTTGTGCTTCTTGGTTGCGTCAAATAGATAATATTGTCTCCCTCGACAAGCCGAGAGCTTGGTACGTCTACATTGTAGAGCCAGTAAAGCCCATGGATTCCATGCCTTGCTATTGAGTTGTCTTTCCCTATCATCCCGCTTGTGAATAGAGGGCGATTTGCCTTTGGATCGTTCACCCAAACCTATATATACAGAACATATACAGTTAATATTCACTAGTCAAAGCAGAATTTAAAGAATATGTCCTCGCCAAACCGCCTCAAAACATTAGTGTGGATTTGATCCATTGATAATCAAGTTGATTATTTTATGAATGCATGGCACGCACATATTCTTTACAGTTGGACAATATAAGAATCTATCTAGTAACATAAGTTTGACAATAAAACATATCCACGCGTAAAAAAAAATCCATGCATGGCACATTAATGATGAAATTATAATCAAATAGTGAGTTGTGAAATATACCTGCAATTCTGAATAATTTGCAGATGCAAGTGCCACTCTTAGCTTGTAGGAACCAGTCTTGTCTACATTCTCAAGTTTGAATTTAATTTGCCAAGTAGTTCCTTGATATTTATTATCATCTTTCTTCCTGTATATGTTAATCAGCAATAAAATGCCATAAGTATTAAGCCAATCGATACACTGGTCATCGGTATTCTTGCTTCTAGTACTACATATGATAACCGTACAAATTGCTTGTGGATCAAGAAAAAGCGATTATATATAGTATGGCATGGGAAGAATTGGCACCTAGTAACCTGAGCAAAGAACCAGTCTTTACTGTAGTCACTGACACCTACGGTATAAACCAAGTCTTGATCAGAATATAACTCTGAGTATCTTTCCCACAGTCCGTACTGCCTAAACCTGCCAATTGAAATCTTAGTTCATACCTTATATCGAGTTGTTCCTCATTTATGCAAAATCACAGTCTGCCTCAAATCATTCTTATAATTTTTATAGTAATTTTGTATACACATGTCAGATGGTGATTTGCTGGTACTTAAATAATAATATGCTTAAAAGTACGAATAACAGCAAGGAGCATATAATTAAGCAAACCTGTCAGGATGATTGACAAAAAGTTTGTTAATGTACTTCGGATTAGGGTCGGGAACATAAAACTCTGCAGCAGAACGATCAGGAATGCCTATTTCCCATAAAGTAGGGCCATCTCTGGGAGGCTTATATACAAGATCACCCATATCAATGTCACAACCTGCATTGCATACATTGTTAATTTCCATTTTTCTTTTCAACATTTTAGCATAGCCGATAGGCAAACGGAAAGAAGAAAGCCCTAAAACTAACAGTAGGGAATTAGTTGGACCACCTGAGGTTATACTTAAGCCCTATACAAATTAGCATTAGGGAATTAGTTGGACCACCTGAGGTTATAGTCATAACAACATCGTAATGATAATCTCCAATAAAACCAGGGACTGATGCATTCAAATTATAATCGCCCGTGCGTACCCCGTTGATGTAAAAGTAGCCATCTTCATCGGTTGTGGTCCAGAATTGATAGTCCTGATTAGTAACGAAATGTGAGATTAAGAGCAAATTAAGTTGAGAATTATATGTTTGAACTTAGTTTGAGCATGTAGGATTCAGTCACCTTGCACTCTCTTTGCCACGATCCAACATCTCCTGGCGGGGCTAACCCAACATATGCACCATTGACGGATACATAATCATCGCTAACGTATCTTGATGTTGAAAAAAATCAAATACCAAAATTCCCAATGGAAGCTTGTTTAGTGTCCATAGTCTTGGATTACAAGTTAATTATCAAAAATATTAAGACGTGACTAAAATAATTAATACGTATAGTTGTGTACCTGTCTTGAATAAGTAGTCGGCCCCTAACATTACCCCGTTGGCGTGACTTGGGAAAATCCTCAGATGCTGGGAAGCTGTAGGGCCAGCACTGGACTTCCATCACCATCTGCAGCAGCAGTACAACTTCAATTTAATTAATTCATTGAAGGAAAATTACTTCCGCACTATTTCTGTCCCTTGATTCTTCGTTGATTTATTCAGTCCAAAAGCTAGTTAGGATTAAAACAGGGTTTGTAGGGGAGAAAAAGGGTGTCCAAAAATCACATCCCTTCAAATGAAATGTCACTAAAATATATGTAAATCACCACCATACATGTGATCTATATATAGTGTTTGGAAGAAAATTAAAGAAAATTTCATTAATATTGCTATTAATTAATGTAAATTAAACCTGTGATTTAGCATCCTCCCATAACGAAAGTGGATCATTTCCTTCATATGCAGAATTAACATACATAAAAACTGGCCCAAAGACTTTCTTCCATTCCTCACCAGCTGCAAATTTTGGCACCAAATCTTCTCCAGAGTAGTGTGCGCTTAGAAACACCTGATTGTGTCATTCATATTTAAGCAAAAAATAGAACTAGCTAGAGCATTTAACCCAAAATTAGTTGGCAATGTTTGGAGAGGGAAAGAGTCAAAATCTTTTATAATACGTTGTTAGGTTTACTTTTCCGATTCTAGGATAAAGTTCAAGAATGACAAATTAATTAGGAGTTTGAAACAGACACTGTAACAAACATAGATGGTTGAGTGTTTTGGCTCACTTACCGCAAGGGTGGTGGGGCCAACATGGGAGGTGAGGTTTTGTTTAAAGGGTCCACCAGATCGGAACTCTTGGCTTGGTGTAATTAGCCAGAACCCTACCGGCGGCTTGGTGCATATCCACCCATGTACCTTACTATCCTTGTTGTCACATGAATATTGGTACTTGTCATCCATCTGATTAATTAAGCATCAAGTAAGCGGGGTAATTGATAAGATTGTCATCTCTAAAAAAAGGTTTCTTTTTCATATTTTTTTCCTATGTAATACAAGATTCAATGAGAAAATAAATTTCGGTAGGAAAAATTGTTACTTCTCCCTTAAACTCCGGCTCCACAGGATTGACAAGAAGAACTGCCTCCGGATAGGCCAGGGCTTGGCCTCTCGGTGGTAAACGGTCATCAGGCAAGGGCATGTATCTTTTCCTATTGTCCGCCATGGCCATATAGTGAAAGCTTTTTTCAATCCAAAATGCCACACATATCACTAATTAGATTAACCCTTTAATACTAGTAACTTTTTAAGCGCTAATAAAGTGCTACGTGTGTTTGGAGTAATTTTTAGTGTATAAAGAACATCATCACGTAGTGTTACTATTTCACTCTAATTATATAATATATGTTTTTGTTTTTTGTTTTGTTAATATACCCTTGATCTATCTTTCGACCATATTGTAAGTGTGAAACAGTAATACCACGTAGTGGCATTACAGTGCACATAATTTTGTTTCTCTTTCCTATAAAAAAAATTGAGAGAATTTGTGTACTTGTCTTTCCGGAGTTTGAAGGCAATTCTGGTTTCTGCAAGCTGGAAAGCAGGCCAGTCCTTCAAGTGCTCGTAAATGGCATAGGAGTAGAAGCCTGAGCACCCTCGAAGCATAATGAACCTACGTGCAAATCTACGTATGATCATTCATAGTAATCGAAACATCTTCAAGATCTATATATTCAATTAAAATGATGGCAATGTGGATAGAGAACAATGACCTGTTATCAATATTTAAGGGTACGAGTTGTCCCTCTTGGGAGGGATCCCAGGTTCTTGTGAAAGAGAGCTCCACCTGTTCATCATTTTGCATTATAACCGTAAAGCTTGTTCCTTTGATCCTGCATGCATATTGCTTTAGTAATGTGCACACTTTGTTCAAACGGAACATTGTTACCAACCGAAATTATAACATACAACTTAATATTGAAGGAATTATGTAGCGAAAAAGGGATAGGTGTAGGATCATCGTAGTGACCATGTATTAACCATATAGAACCTTTTATACATTTCAATGTTTTCCCATTTTCTATTTTAAGAGTTTTATCGTCCCGTTCTTGCTACAGTAGAATGAGATCCTTGCTAAGAAGGTAGTGTGTTGTAGAGAGGAGCATATATTTCATGTAATAAGTATTACTAATTAGTTTATATAACTTTTAAACTACGTACCAGCCAACTAGTTGAGCTAAGCTAGTGGTAACGGTGTGATCTTTTCTCAGCATTGGAAGTACCATTTCTAAACCCAAGTTCGTCGACCAAAAAAGAAAAAGAAAGCAAATAAGAGATCCGTTGTGAAATTTCATGTTCATAGTCAATCGTTTTAAAATTACAGATTATGTAAAGATATTAGGACACAGATTGAGGAATATATTGTGTTATGTTCTGATTATACCAAAACTATAACTATAACTATATATATATGTGGGACGTACACATCAAATGTTCCTGTTGTTCCAGTAGTAGCTGAACTCCAAACAAGATCCCAGTACCTACAATATTTTCCATGCAAATTAACTACAAATTAAATAAATAAAAAATATCGATCAGGACTATGTTGTAAGCTGTAAAAATACCCTCTGTTAGATTCCTCGTTACGAATTTCAAGCAAGTTATCGACGCCATTGTATCGGATTCCAGTCACGATTCCGTCTGGCTTTGATAGCGTCACTTGGACAATCCCATTATCCATCATTACCTGCAATTCATTTCACCATGAAAAAGTTTCAAACCAAAAGAAAACATGCATGCATGCATGCCTACAGATTTATCAAACTAATATGCAGAAAAATTAAGAGTAATTTGCACTGTAGATTTTATCAGGTAATTTACATGGTCATCTTGGACAAGCAATTGCACCCCAATAGGTGCCATGATGGATGATCGATCGAGCTAATTTCTGGAACTTATTTATGTACTCCAATGGGAATATCAGTCTCAATTATTTATCTAGTTTTATAGCACTGACCTTCTAAACGAAAGAAATAAATAAAAAATAAAGAATAATGTGATTACTTGGACTAAAATGAAAGCAAAGCATTTCCAGCTTTCTTTTGTGTAATATATATATATATCGTTACGTAGTCGGCACCATTGCTTAATTGTTAGGCGTACAAGACTCGTTATTTAGAGCAGGCCAGCCGCTATTATAGGTTACGATTCTGGGATCAAATGTTTTACGAAGTGTTCCAACATTTTTTATGAAAACAAAAACAGCACAAGAAGTCTAACTAGAAGTTGAACTGATTAAAAACCCAAGATTATCGTATTATCCAATATTATCATGCTCAAGCATAGAAAAAGCTCGTAATCGCAAGCTCAAGCTCAACTCGGGATAATTTTTCAAGCTCGGGCTCGGCTCGACACGACTCCGCTTGTTTGTAAACTATACATGAGTTTTTTGTTGGCTTTGCTCAACCCATTCCTTAAACAAGCTCAAGCTATGTTTAGTTCGATTTAATTTTCATTAAAACCTAATAAAATAAACATAATAACAAACCGTTGATATTACTACTGCAAGAGTGCGCACAAAATAATAAGTTAAATGCTTTAAATTGACTGCATATCCAACATAAAAAGATACGAGCTTCTCAAAAGCTTTGTGAGTCGAACGTACCAAAGCTTAAGCTCAACTCATTTTTTTAACGAGCATAATATTTTGTTCAAGTTCAGCTTGTTTAACATATGATTCACGCATGAACGAGCTCAACACAAGTCAAACTCGAACCGTTCGAGCCGACTTACAACCCTAGGCATTAGCTATAAGTAATAGCCTTCTCAGGCTCCAATGCAAATCAAACAACCAATGAAACTCACTTCGGATACCTGATAAGTAATGTACAAAGGTAATCTCTTTGGCAATAGATAGATTATTGTATACATCGGACAGTGAACAATCCAGTGAGGCGGATTCCTTTATTTACTATACATACCATATTAGTACTCGATGCTTCACCATGGGGATAACGCCTAGATAGGTGGGGTGGTCCAAGCCCAGTATAGCATAGGAATAGAAGAAGTTTTTTTTAATAACTGTATTAAAAAACAAAATTATAACAACTCAGTTGTTCAAATCCGAGAGTACTATTGAATTGTAGGTATGTAACATTTATTTATTTTATTTTGAGAGAGAGAGAGACAGAGACAGAGAGAGAGAGAGAGAGAGAGAGAGATTATACAACATAGCATATATTTTATTTTGAACTACAATTACATATATGTATGTAATATTATTCAATTGTATATATGTACATATATATATATATATATATATATACATGAAATATTACACACGCTGATGCAGACATATGAGTTTCAATCTAAGATGGACTCAAATTACAAGGCGGGGGGACCTTCAAATCGTATATAATCGTACATAATCCCTTGGAAAGGACTGGTGCATCTTGGTTGTCTGAAGAAGAAAGTATTATTCCCCTCAACAAGCTGAGTGCCTGGTACATTAATGTTGTACAGCCAGTAAATCCCATGAATTCCAAGTCTCGCAACCGAATTGTCCCTCCCTATCAATCCACTAGTAAATAGAGGTCGCCTTGAATTTGGATCATTAATCCGAACCTTACGAAAAGAAAAGAAAAGATAAATTAGTGTGAGTTATAATCTACTAATGAGGAAACTCATGATATACTATACCTGCAATTCGGCAAGAGTTGCAGATGCAATTGCCACTCGCAATTTATAGGTACTGTTCCGATCCACATTTTTCAGTTCAAACTTAATCTGCCATGTTGTTCCTTCATGTCCGTTGTCCATTTTCCTGCAGTACACAAGAACTTTAAGCACCAGGTAACCAACACAAGTCTCATTTTCCTTATGATTTTCACAATGACGGTCATTATGTAAAAGAAGAACCGTACCTGGGAACCTGAGCATAGAACCAATCTTTAGAATAATCACTAACACCGATAGTGTAAACTAAGTCTTCATCAGGATATATTTCAGCATATCTGTTCCACAGCCCATATTGCCTGAATCTGCTAGAAGGACAAGGTCAAGATTTTATTAAGTTATTACCGAACTCTGGAGCATTAACATGGGTTTGAGATCCTAGGTTGGTTTCCTCCCTCACCCATTATCGTTTGCATAAAAGAAAAATATAGGCGCTTAATTTGGCTGATGGATCATTTTAGATGAATAAAGCGACATACAAGATGATACAGATAATGTTTCCACCATTTGCATGTTTGAACTTACAATTATACAAGGCTAGTTTTGATCACATTGTTATGACCTTATGAAGATCGACAAACAATCAACACTTTAACACTGAAATAAGATAGCTTACCTGTCAGGATGATTTATGAAAAGTTTGTTCATATATTTTGGATCAGGATCAGGAACATAAAACTCCGCAGCAGAACGATCAGGAATGCCTATTTCCCACAATGTTGGGCCATCTCTTGGGGGCTCATACACAAGATCACCCATTTCGATAAAAGAACCTGCATCACAAGTTATGAAACCAAAATGTTCAATAAAGGGAAACAAGAATGAAATGTAAAAAAACAATTGAATCTACAATTATGAAGTTCACAGAAGTTGAGAAAATATACCTGAGGTTATGTCAATGACAGCATCATACCGGTAATCACCAATAAACCCAGGCACCCATGCATAAAGATTATAATTGCCAGTACGCACGTTGTTAATAGCAAAATAGCCACGGTCATCTGCTCTTGTCCAGAATTGATAGTCCTAAGAAGTGTGATAATGAAATAAGAATGTCTTTAGACATGACTTATGGACTTTGGATGGTGTTTTGGTACATATAGTATATAATATGGTTGCTTCGTATAGTTTCAATATGAAGAGATATAACAAAAGGCATGTATCAACGAAGTATGCTATGCCATAAAATAGATCACTTGAAACTTTTTCTGACACAAGATCACGTAAAAAAGCAGCTCAGTGATAGCAGCATTATCACAGTGCAATTCATATTTCATCAGGCTCCTCAGAAACCATGAGTTATACTGTTTCCAGTTGCATCATTTCGAAGCAGAGTTTCCTCATTAAGAAAATAAATCTTAACATCTTGCAGGCTCTTTGTTATATGGTGGACATGCGACGGACTGAGAAAGTAGCATTTTTAAAAATATGAGATAATTGTTTGTGGTAACTGTGAGACCTTTAAAACAAAAACCACAAATGTGGGATAATGTCCCAGTGCTCTGTGACTGTGGCCCTTAATGAAGCCAATCTATATTAAAGAATAGAACCCTGATCTAGATTTCAAATACCTTATCAGAAAATTAACATAATTATAAAAAATAAAAACCATAAATTTTCTTCGACGTAGCACATAACTAATCAGCAAACATTGTGCAGCCCAATATATAATTGATATAGAGGTTCACAAAATTCACCTTGCATTCTCTCTGCCATGATCCCACATCTCCTGGTGGGGCAAGACCAACATACGCACCACCTGCTGGTGTGTATTCTTCACATATGTACCTGAACATTGTAATTAAGAAGACTGAGATCAACTTATGCATACTCAGAAAGATATTGAGGTAAAACAAATGTACTCGACCATTAGTTTTCTTATTTTTCTTTCTACAATGAGAGCCATCAATTTGATAATTGGAAATTAATTTATCATCCACTCATGTTAATTAATTGCTTATTTTCAACTTAAGTTTTCAAATAAACTAAGAAAAGAAGTGAAACTGATAGTACGCCAGCAAATCTTTTCAATACTCAGATTTAGTAATTAATAGTACAAACCCTAAAAGATAAAACTAATAATACAAACAAGTGTATCTCGATACGAACCTGTCCAAGACAAGTAGTCTACCACTCACATTACCCCGTTGATCCGACTTTTGAAAATCCTCAGATGCTGGGAAACTATATGGCCAGCTTTGTACTTCTGTCATCATCTGAATACCATTTTGTATCAGCAATTTCTGATTAAAAACTTCCTTTCCTAATTTTCCATCTTTAGAATGAAATTGGGTTTGTTTTCGACGACAAACCTGTATTTTAGCATCCTCCCATAGCCAAAACGGATCATCTTTGATTGTGGAAGAATTGAGATAGATAAAAACAGGGCCAAAAACCTTCTTCCATGGTTCACCACCTCTAAATTTTGGCACCAGATCTTGTCCCGCATAATGACCACTAAGAAACATCTGATGACACCGATAGAAAGGTCATAATCAGACTAATATCCCAAAGTTATACCAACATCTCTGACAAGCAAGTGATCCAAATTGCAAAATGTTCATAGTGACTAGTATTCTCAGAATAATCACATACAGCAAGAGTGGTAGGGCCGACATGTGAGGTTAGGTTCTGTTTCAGAGGTCCACCTGATCGAAATTCATCACTGGGCGTGATCTGCCAAAACCCGACTGGTGGGTTGGTGCATATCCACCCATGAACCTTATTATCTTTGTTGTCACATGAATACTGGTACTTGTCATCCACCTACAGCTCATGAAATTATAACAAAAGAATCAAAACATAACAGAGGTTTGTATGGCCTTCAAAGTCCAGAACTTTAGTTTAGAAACATCTTGACCCACTAACAGGGTAACTTCCACCCAAAGAAAAACAATGACAATAGTAAAATAACTTAGAAGAATATGTGAGAAAAATTGGCTCAATAGTCCCACGCCATTATCACTCCCGAAACAGAAAAAAACTCCAACGCAGTACTATACAGTAGGAAGTTGTGAGAAAATACCTCTCCTGCGAGTTCTTTCATCTTGGGATTGACAAGTAGGACAGCTTCTTGATAGGCAAGGGTTTGGCATCGTCCTGGTAACCGGTCATCAGGTAGGGGCATGTATCTCTGCCTGTTGTCTGATACAGCCATGTATTGGAACCTATCCACTCAAGTTGTACCATTGTTAATAATTCATATACAAGCTAAAATACTAAAAGGAATATGTTTATTACTAATTTTTTTGTTATAGCATATGCTGGCAAGGTAATGTAAGACACACACACACAATAAGTTAATAACCTTTTTTCTCACTTCAAGTTTGAAACGGTATTACGAACACAGAAAACAAATATACTTCAAATAGTTAAACACAGAAAAACAATATACTTCAAATAACTAATCCTGAGAACTCTACTAACTACAAACTAAATAATCCCGGAATTCTAATACATATCCTTAGTTTGCAACTTTGCAGCTACCCAAAATTATATACTCGTATGCAATATAATGTCTACTAATGATTAGTTTCTACAAAACCACTATGCAAAATGAGAAATAGTAGTTAATAATATGAAAGCAGAAGTATATATTGTTTACTTGTCTTTTCTCAGTTTGAAGGTTATTCTCGTTTCACCAATGTCGAAATCAGGCCAATCCTTCAGGTGCTCATAAATGGCATAGGAGTAGAAGCCCGAGGAACCACGAAGCATTACAAACCTAAATGAAATACAGATAACACTATCACTGACATAACAGGAATCATAAGGTTACAGTCAGTTTAAATAAGCCTAGATCCTAAAGTATAATTGGAATTGGCAGTACTCATAATAATAGAAACTTTCTATAAATTCAGGAGTGACCTTTTGTCTATATTTAGGGGAACGTATTTCCCCTCAAGAGAGTGATCCCACATTTTTGAAAACGAGAGCTCAACCTGTTCTTCATTCTCCACTATAACCTTAAAAGTTGTACCTTTTATCCTGTATAGTTATCAGATAATTTCACTCCATCAGATAACCTAAAAAGTTGCTCCACTATATATGTAGAGAGAAAAGAGGGAAATACATACACATCAAATATTCCCTTACTTCCTGGTGCACTCCAAACAAGGTCCCAATAACTACACATTCATTGGAATCCAAAGTCAATTCCTAATCCTCAAAGACAACAAAGGCCGAATATATTATATTAAACGCCGAAGAAGACAAGAGAAAGAAGGAGAAGGAAGCGGAGGGACAAAAACAGAAGCAACTAAACACGGTGATCATGTACCCTCTGTTAGTTTCCTTATTAAGAGGCTCAAGCAAATTGTCAATGCCATTATATCGTATTCCAGTGACAATGCCATCTGGGTTCGATAAGGTGACTTGGAGTATGCCATTATCCATCACCACCTGCACATGGAATCAAGTTCAACCACATAACCGAAACCGAAAGAAATTCGTTTTTCGTTAACAAAAATCCAAGCTCATCCATTGATCAATTCAAATTATATCTAATTTAGCAACTTGTAGCCTAAAATAAGGCCGATAATTCACTCACATGGGGACCTTGAATATGCAATCGCACCGCGGCAGATGACATGGTGTGAGACTCTTGATATCAATTGGAACTTGTTGGCCACAAGAAAAAACCCAGAATATGAATTTCTGGAGAACACAGAAAACCCAAATTCATGATGCGTGGCACAATCAGATCATGGAAAATATGTGATTTGCAATAACTACCCAGATGGATTTTAATTTACCAAAAAACACATGTATGTGTATGTAAAGATCAAAACTTTAAGAAATGAAAACAATATTTGCGTTGTTAAAGTTGAGATCACTTACACGAGAGAGATGGGTTTGCCGGGATTTGTGAAATTACGAAGATGCACAGGAAGATGTCATCGTCTTCTTCCCTCGGTGAGGGCGGGTGAGTGAGAGGGAGTGAGTGTGATGGGGTGGTGGCATAGGATGATTAATTTGACAGTTGATGGCGGCCGTTACTGCGCACTTGGGAGAATGAGGACAGTTTCGGTAGTTTGATTTAACGGACGGAACAAGTCGGTTGGGTGGTAAATATTGCCAAATTTCCTCGTCTTTATTTATCTAAAACTACGTTAATCAAGTTCTCTTTGTCAATTTCGTGAAAAAACATCTTTATCTTTTATCATAATATAAAAGTTTAAGATAGTAACATAAGTTTACAAAACAAATATATATATTTTTAAATCTAACCTACATGTGTGATATCGTCCAAGAGAGTGATCCTTATATGAATATTCCTATATCTACCTAGCACGAGGCCTTTTGGGAGCTCACTGGCTTCGGGTTCCATCGGAACTCCGAAGTTAAGCGAGTAGCGCGCGAGAGTACTCTCATGATGGATGACCCACTGGAAAGTTCTCGTGTGAGTTCCCAATTTCAAAACCGTGAGGATTTGGTCGGGGCCCAAAGCGAATAATATCGTGCTACGGTGGTGGAGCAGGCCCGGGAAATGGTCCCCCCTAGGCCGGGATGTGACAATTTGGTATCAAAGCCTAACCCTGGCGGTGGTGTGCCGACGAGGACGTCGGGCCCCTAAGGGGGATGGATTGTGACATCCCATATCGCTCAAGGGAGTGATCCTTTTATGTATATTCTCATCCCTACCTAACACGAGGCCTTTTGGGAGCTCGCTGGTTTCGGGTTTCATCGGAACTCCGAAGTTAAGCTAGTAGCGCACGAGAGCACTCCCATGATGGGTGACCCACTGGAAAGTTCTCGTCTGAGTTCCCAGAAACAAAACCGTGAGGGCGTGGTCGGGGCCCAAAGCGGACAATATCGTGCTACGGTGGTGGAATGGGCTCGGGAAGTCGTCCCCCTGGGCCGGGATGTGACAACGTGTAAGTTTATCATCTCTAATTTAAAAAAATAAAAAACAACCCTTCTCTCTCTCCCACGTTCTCTTCACTCGCACGTTCTCTCTCACTCTCTTCCTCTCTCCTGCCTTTTAACAACCAAAGTAAACAATTTCACACATTTTGTGTATGGGCATATAGAGCTAAGCAAGGGAACAATCAATGGACTAAATTTACAACAAGATGCATAAACATGATATTACTGAAAAAATGTCATTATTATTCTTTCTTTATTTTGATCAAATGCCAAATTACCAAATTTGTTTAAAAAAAATTATGGCAACAGTCGTAACTACTGGGACAATGGTGCAAAGGTCTTAACTCTTAACCAATTATACTATAACTAGCCTTCACGCACACGCTCATGCTCATGCAGAAGGTATTTTTTGAATCACAACATACCATGCGCAACTTACACGTTTTAAATGTATTTATATAAATGTAAATTGACAAAAGGAAAATTAAATATTTGAAGTAAATGAATAATTTTCGATCATGCTAGAACAAACCCCTTATAAACCAATTAAAGTCTCTGAATTAACATAATAAATCGGTTTGTATAAAATTTACATTAGGAATAGAGAAAATGATATTTAATAAACAATTGATTGAATTACATTATTGTTAGCCCATTGTGAGGCTAAATGCACTCCCTCCCCCTTAGTATAAATAATATTATTTGTTAAAAAAAAATCATTTGACAATTAATTTAATCACATTATTATCCGTGTGCGAAAGACTTTTTTTATAAAGAAAAAAAATGATCATTTGACAACTAATTGAATCACATTATTATACGCGTGTGAGAAACTTTTTTATAACCGGCACCATGCACCTCTTAATTAAAAATTAAGAAATAATATTTAATAAACAATCGAGTGCAAAATACATTTTTTGAATCACAGTGCTACTCGTGATTTATACATTTTAAATGTTTTTGTCATTTGTTTATTTTTTTTCTTTCTTCCCTTTCATTTTTTATTCTTTTCTCTCTTCCCACTTATATTTATATTATATTTTATGATAGCCAAATTACCAAAGTACCCTTACTGCATTCAATTTTGCTGTTGTATTTTTTGTGGCTGAGGGGCATTTTGGTCCAACGATGCGTAACCCCAAATTTTTGGCTGCATGTGCACTGTTCATCCCAGTTATGACAAAATTATTTAAAAATAAATTTACCAAATTACCCTTGGATTATTTTATGCATTCATATTTCATGATTTGAAATTTTTTTGGCCGAGAGGTATTTTCGTCCAATTTTTTGTCGATGCCGGTGACACCAAAGTTTTCTTCCGCAAGTGCACTGTTTTGCACTGTGCACTTTTCCATTGGCATTCTATATATAAGATAAGATAAGATATATGATCGATTAGAAAAGTTTCAAAACACATCAAATCTAATTATCTATTTTCTCTACCCACCGTCTATTATTTTCCTCCACATTCATTTCTCCAAATTGATTTTCTTTTTCATGCAGGACAATTGATTTTGAGTGAAAAAAAAAATTTGTTATATGTTTCGCTCATAAGTAATAATAATTAATGATTTGTTAAGAAATATTTTTAAAATAATTAAAAGGAAAAAAAAATTTGAATTTCAAAAGCACTTGATATGCTTCCTACAAAAAAAACCATTCATGTGAAGGCATAAGGGAGAGCCCGAAAAGGTGAAGCTTTAGTCCAAAAAATAAATTATTGTTTTAATCGGTTGGATTTTGGGCCAACTAGCAAAAATAGGTGAGTTGACAGAATCCAGTCCCAAATATTGGGCTCCGAAAGGAAACATAAAAACCAAATCCCGGTACATAGAGTTTAGAAAACTAACCGTTGGAAATGGTATCAATAAAAGAAGATAATGGAAGTATCTTTATACTGCTTCATATACAAAATTACAAATACAAAAATAAAGGGAAACCTCAGATCTTCAACACCCCTGAAAAATGAAGGCATCAGAACAGTCATATTAACTGTGTAACACTGTCCATAATCATGGCCTCACATTACTTGCAAGCACCCTTCTCCGGATGCTTCTCACGATTCTGCAACGTCACCGGGATGATCAAGCTCGCGAGGAATGTTTCCAGGATAGACTCCATCAAACTGCCAAGGCAAGACCAAAACTTACAATTCTGCGCAGGTTTTCCAACGACAAGCTCACCTCCTATCAACAACAAGCACTGAACGAAGCTCACAATTAGCGAAGCTGCATAGAAACAACATAAAAGACAACAAGAAGGTAATCTCCTTCGTCTGGACTTTAAAGATGAAAATTACATATGGAAAATGACATAAAAAACGAGTAACTTGTAAAACAATCAACAATATTCAGTTAGAAAAAGAACATATTCAGTTAGACAAGCAATCAAAACCAGAGCTTTCTCCGGTACATAATCACACTAAATCACTTGTCCTTGAAAGATCATTTGCAGGAAAAAGAGGGCGATACTCGATAATGTTTCTTCTCTGCTCACACGGATGATCACCCTGCAGTGACAGAGGAAACGCACATTTAACTGCAGTGTTAAATTAAAACGCAGTGGTTATGTGGAGGGTGGGAGGAGGAATTTTGAAATAAACCTCTTTACACAAACATTTATATGAAAACTAGGTGAATAAAATATGTCCACATTTGTGTGGATATAGGTATCACAACTTAACATATTGAAGAAAAATACATTTACCTGTTGGTGAAGTCTCACTGGCACACAGAACAGTTCAAAGTAAATTTGATCTTCACCCAGTTGAAAAGTTAAACCATTTGCAAAGGAAAAATAACCAGTGAAATACGGACTCTCAATCTCTCTCGCCTCACCTTCTACACAAAACTGTGACAGCTGATATTAGTTTTAACATAAAATGAAGTACCAGATGGTCCCAGAAAAGCTCGACCCCTATAAATGGTGGGTGTTTAAACTTTAAACTTTTGGAGGGTCACGGTTCCCTGCATTTGCAACCACTGGAGACAGACATCTATTCTATCTGTGTATGCTTCACCCCCACAGACACATACAATGCTACCACTGACCAAAACAGGTTGTTTTTTTCTTTTCTCAACTTCCACCAAGTGAAACATTATGACTCGTATTTGTTTGGTATACAGGGCAGAGTCTTCTAAAAATAAATGCGCCTTGACAAACTGCAACTAAATCCTTTCAAAGAACGTAGACTCACCAATCAAGTATTCAATCGATTAATCAAGTAGTTTCATAATTGAAAATCAACAGTTAACACCTTTCCACATTGCCAAAAGAGCTGAATCTACAACTTAAACCAGTAACACGTAGGTTCACGAAATAGTTTGATCGATTAGATTTATTGTAAAACTTACAATTACATTACCACTCCAGTCACTTCCAGAAAGTGGTCAGCTATGAAAATTGAAATGGAAAAGAATATAAGCTAAATGTTCAGATGCTAGGCAAGATTCAATCAAGTTATTTCTATTACAAGGGGCAACCACAGGCCCACTTAGTACAATTAAGATAAAAGCCTAAGAAGAATGTGACAGAAACAGAAAACTGTTAATAACATGACGTACCAAATGTTCCCGGCAAAGCTCACCCGCTGTAAATGGTGGGCAGATTACACTTGAAACTGAATGATGGCTACTGTTCCCAGCATTGCAACCTGTAGAGGATGTAAATCTTTTCTGACTGTATACACTGCCATTGGTCAATAGACTCAATACAGGTTCCTTTTAGATTTTCAACTTCCACCAACCAAGTGAAACGTTCCTGACTCTTTTTTGTTTGGTATATAGGGCACTGTCTCTTCAAGAGTTCCAACACAACAGTGCCTTGATAAACAGCAGCTAAATGTTTCGAGAATCATAGACTCATACAAATCAATCACTCATTGAATTACACAACTGAAAACTAATTTCTAAACCAAACATAAAATTCACCAAATATTCAGCAGCCGCAAAAAGATTCAGTAATTCAACAGTTATCATCGCTTTCAAAAGGAGATACATCTAAAAGCAAGGCCGTAAAGTCAGCAGACGCAAAAGTCAGGCACATGCATATACGAATAACCTAGATGCGAAGAAGTTGTATTGAAGAACAAAATCGACTTGACTCTGTATGTAGTGGAGCAGATCATCCTACGACTACGCCTATCATGTGGAGTTATTGGAGAAGACCCAATTTGCTATTCTACACTGTAAAACCTCAAATAATGATGAGAATTAAAATCTGTCTATTTCTCTTCGATCCATGTGCTTCACTGCCGGGTCGTTGACCACTTTCAAAAACTTGGGGAAATTAGGGTTTCATGTAAAATCTAATAAGTGAAGTTGAATTCTTCCAAAAATAAAGCTACAAAATTGAACCGAACAACACGCAAACCTGGGTCGTCAGTGCTCAACCACCACGGATCGGATCAACGATCTTCTGCTCTTCAACCCCATCGTTGTATGTAGAAGATTCACACCCAGAAAGCCGCTTCCTTTTCAGATTTGTCGATGTCGTACCCAGACATCTGGCTGCCCTCCTTCTCAGCGACCTCTTCTTCTTGGGAATGATGATGGGGACTGACGAAAACCCAAAACTTGTTTTCTTGTTGGGCCTTCTTCTCAGAGACGATCGTTTCTTGCTCGGAACGATCGGGAAGGAATCAAGATCAGATTTCGATTTCTTGGCAGCACAGAAACGGATGAAATCTGCAACAACAGAAAATTCATCAAAAATCCACTTTTTCTCTTCCTCCCAATTCCGGAGTACCACCGCAACCTCCGACAAAAGATTCAAATTCGAACTCATTCTCACAAAACCAAATCAATTAAACAGAATGTGAGAGAGAAAGAGTGAGCTTAGGGCTTTAGGATCAGAATTCACAGAGACGGAGAGAGAGAGAGGAGTGATCGATCAGGCGCTGTTTGCAGAGACAGAGAGAGAGAGAGAATGAACCGTTGGGAGGGGAGATGGATGGATAGATAGCCGCTATAAGGCGGTTCAACGGTCGATTCGAGAGCGAGATTTCAAATTTCAAATTTCAGAATTCCAAATGCCTGCATACGTCAGACGAGTGACGATTATAGTGATTGGACTGGAATTGGAAGCTTAAGTCAAACCTGGTCAACTCTCTCACCATTTTTTTTTTCTTTTGCATAATCCCTAAAATCAGTTTTACCTCCTTTCTTGTTATTTTAGAGCAGTTCCACAACTAAAGATTTTGTGTCAGCACTTAGCCCATTTATCTACTTCAGTGAACAGTAATATACTTCAATGAACAGTAATAGACCAAAGCATCTCCATCTCTAAAAAAATGCGCTGGCACCTAGTCTAAAAATGCGATGGCACAAACGATCTCCATCCCAACAAAATGCGGTGGAACCCAGCCCATTTAAAATATTATTAACTTTTTTATAAAATAATAAATAAATAAAATTGTTTTAATTTCAGATAGAATTTTTAACCAATTTCATCACGCTACGTGTCATTATCCGAATGTACTATTTTAAGTTTATGTAATTTTATTTAGTGTTTTTTTTTTTAAGTTTATTTGGTGAGGTTATGTAAATTTAATTGGTGTTTTTTTATTTTAAAGTTTATTTGGTGAGTTTATGTAATCTTATTTAGTGTGTTTTTTGGTGAGTTTATGTAATCTTATTTGATGTGTTTAAATAAAGTACAAAAAATAAATTTGAAATTGCATAAAGTTCTAAAAATAAAGACAAAATTACATAAAGTAACATCTTCACACAACGTAGTGTGCACCCAACATTCACACAACGTAACATCTTCAATGAGCTTCCACGAAGTCATTTTTTTTCTCTCAAAGTGTAGAAAATATTGAAATGTTGAAAGTGTAAAAAATATTGAAATATGGTGTAAGGTGCAAGATGAGGATTAGGTATTTATAGAAAAAAAAAATTCTCTGTATTGTTTTTAATTTTTAATAATTTTTAATGTATTAATTTATCTGTACCGTTGGATTTGAAAAATATTCAAATCCAGGAGCCAAGGAGCTGCCACGTGGCCAACGGTCATAATTCTGATCGTTGAGCCTTTTTTTTTTTAATTTTTGGAGGAAAAATTGTGGACCGTTGATCTGTGATCGAACGGTCCAGTTTAAAAGTAAAATTCAAAATTTTTTTACCGTTGGAAATCCAACGGTCTAGAAAAACTAGCCGTTGAAAATGCAACGGCATAGAGAGGGCCACGTCGCCTACTTTTGGGTGAAGAGCAAGTGGGCTGGCAGTGGGCCCCGCCGCCTGCACCCTTGTCCCCTACTCGCGCCCACGCGCAAGTGAGCTGCACGCGTCAGCCAAATAGGCCAGTTGCTGGGTCAGTAAAAAATGGGTTGGTTTCTTGCCTGGCTTAGGCTGGGTGCCATGCTATTTTGTGGGCTGGAATGGATTAACAGACCCCCAGTTTAGGTTTTTAATTGGGTGCTGGGCTATTCAACCTCTGGTAGAACTGCTCTTAGAAAAAATTCTTAAACGTTAATTTAAAAATTAAACAATCTAAATTATTGATTCTTCATAGTGTACTTTAATTCATGATTTTTAGCCATGACGAGATGCCAAACCAACTCCAAAATACTCCCTACTCAATTTTTTTCTTTCAAGAAAACTAATGAAAAGTACTTGAAAACTGAGTTTTAACGATAAAAACAAAATAAAAGGTAAAATGAATAATACAAGGATTGATTTTTTAGTATAAAAATGTGATTTTTCGTTAAAGTGAACAGTATCAAAAGCTTTTCGTTAAAATTTTCTTTTTTTTTTCTAGCCCCAAGGATAGTCATCTATAGCTAATGTCAACCACGTTTTTTTATTTTATTTTTTATACGAGACACGATTGGCCAGACAAAAAAGTTGTGCATGGTGCCCGCCCCAATTGTCTGTTGCACACATAATAGCTACTTCAACAGCTCTATGAGGCGTGGCACAATCATGTCCATCCAATTCCAACGGTCATGATTTTATTTATAATAAGTTGTTACCAAACAAGTTTTATATTTTCATTTTATTTACAGTAAAACGAAAAAATTAAAGCAGAAGTGATTATCAAACAAGCTCGTAATGGTTTCCATTGAAAAATTACTAAACGAAATACATGATTAGATTAAGCTTGAGTACGGATTAGATTAAGCTTGAGTATTGACCTTGTCAAGTTTCTTTCGGCATGCTGTGAAGCTTGCCCTTCAAGCTATCGCTTAAGACATTAACACATAAGTAAGTTCCAACCATAGAACGTCTTCTATGTGTGCCTACATGACTGACTGGGAAGACAAAGTGCGATCTAAAAACAAGTAACTTGTAAAACAATCAACGACATTCAGGTTTCCCTAACCTTTTAAGACGACTAAATCTCCGTCTCCGGTGTAAAAATAAGCCACCAGCCCCTGAAAAATCAAGTGTTACTTGCGTAATCAGACCCCATCAAACTGCACACAGAAGGCAAATTATTAAAATTTCGAATAAGCTCCACTACATATATGCGTGTGGTGTCAAAATATAACGAACAAGAAGCTCACCTCCTATCAACAATTACCACTGAACGAAGCTCACAATTTGCAAAGCTGCATATAAACAGAATTCCACTCTTAAGCTTAGCATTCATACAAAAATTAAGGAGAGAAAGAAAAGGACTAGTTCTCCTTAGTTTAAAGAACAAATATCCGAGACCAGTAGAACGTTTTTATACACATACGATTATAAACATTATCCCGTGCTGCAGAGGTACATCTATCCCGTCTATGTATGCTTCTCCCCCAAAACAGCCGCTGCTGTCTGCATGGTCCTACAAGGCAACTATTGGTCAAAACAGCGTCCTTCGACCTAGTGAAACCTACATAAGACTTTACCAATCACTCAATAATTAGTCAAGTGCAAAACTGAAATAATAAAGGAAGCATGTCTCCTCTTAAGTCAAACTAGTCCATAATTTCACCTATTCGAGAGTATTCTCGGCAAGCTAACCAATGGATAACTGCTTCTGCTTTCATTATTTAAAGAGCCTCCATTAAGTACAGTATCAGGATGTGTTTTTCTTCTCCTCCTATTATGGCCAGCCAAACCCTTACGGCAACTTCTCTTCCCTTCATCCAGCTCTCGAAGAGCATGAAACCTGTACATGAGTGTTAACCCTGTTACATTTAATTCAACAAAAGAAAACTTCTGCAGAACTCAACAATACTAAAAAAGGATTGATGAACAGCCATGGACAACAAACGCATAACAAGAAACTTACACAACCAAACTCTGTATTTCATCTTCAATAAACAAAATCGTGGAAATTTTTCGACCAAACAAGAAATAACAATAGAATGGTACCAACCTGCTGCACTGTTGACAGAACCGCTGCATAACATTTCCAACCAGTGCATTAGTTGCCTTGAAATGCATGTCACAGACCTTATGTCGTCAGTGGTAATCCTTGGCATTGCAAGATCAGTAAAGAAATAAAAAGCAAGTAAAATAGCATTTGATATGGAAGAAGATTGTTGCATATCTCATGTTTACTTTTTACAAAGTTGTATTTATTCCAACCAAAATGGCGAAATTAATAAGTATAAAACAAGCATATGGCAGTATGGCAGAATCAGTCAGTGTATTATCACAGTCTCAATGTAGTTTAATACGGTTACAGCAGTGGGTACGACTTCAGAAGATTTAAGATACATATAAATTGGAAGCTTGAAAAAGATCTACATAACCCAATGAGTATATCTTCTCAGTTGCTAATGCACACGACTCTCGTCTGGCTTTCTCTGGAAAAAAAGAGACCCTAATAGAACAGCAATGCCTGTTAGTGCAATGGTGAATATAAGCCGCTTCTGTGAAACCTCGTTTGCCTGTCTTCTTGGAGGACCTTGTCTTCTTTCAGCTGGCCTAGCATCCCTTCAGATGAAAATCCAAGGATTAATACCCGACAGATGAAGACAACAGGAACAACACTTAACCAGTCACCGTAATTATAAGATTAGGCCATCTCCTAATGTCAACCAATGAACACATGCGCTAAAAGGTTAGGCAGTTTCAAATGAAGTAAACAAAATAAAGTCTCTCCCAACTCGTTCAAAGATGGTGAAACGCTGACAGTGCAGGATTACAAAACCAGGGTTATTCAAAAAATTCACCAACCCAAAGAAATCTAACGAATCTGATCCACTCATAATCAGATTGTAACACCATGCTAAATAACATGTAAATCAGCTTGTACTGAAAGCAAGAGCTAGAAATCACAATATCGTGACTCAATTTGACTTCTCTTTTGTTACTTTACAGCAATAAATAACGAACAGTTGCAAATGAACCCAAATTAAAAAGAAACTGACTTCAAAGACTGATCAGTCAGAAAGATTTGTGTAACTTTACCCTAATTAATTTTTTTTCAATTAACTTGAATAAAAAAGCAGATGAAGGTTTAGCTACACACTTAAGGCATCAATAATGGAACAATTGAGGACACTTTTCTTTCCCTTTTTCTTTCCAAATAAGTAATTACGTCTTTTTGGTATCAAGGATTTGATTGGGTAACTCGCTAGATTCAAGATACGTTGAAGTACGAAAAGGAGGCCAACATCCAAATTTTATCCATGGATGATGAAGGTTAGAAATATATTAGTCATGAAGGAAACTTAATTCCTTTCTAATCCAACCATTTTGTGGGGATTGGAAGGTAAAGTTTCCTTCATGACTACTCCATCCTTTCACTTGGACAAAATTAAGAAATTGACCTTCAATTCTTACTTTAACATAGATCAAATCTAGTGGATTATCCAGTTTAATCCAATCTTAGGAACAGAAAGTGACCAAAAAGGATAAAAGTTTGTAATATTACTATGAGTAACTACTACTGATACTAGCATTGCTACCCAAACAGAGGACCAGCATAGTTCTTTAATCACCCTAACATAACAAGTGCAATGTTACAACACTAAAAAAAATTCTGAGATGTATAATAAAGGTCACTAAATTCAAACCAATTATGAAATTATCAAAAGAGATACAGAAAAAAAAAAAAAAAAAAAAGCATGCAAACATAAAACAGCACCCAATGTTACATCATTCACAATCAATTAAGACTTCTGAAGTAGTTTGTGAAGAACACTTTGCCGTAAATTAGGTTGATATACACACAGTACAGTTGCTAATAAAAACAATACCATCCACAGAATTAGGGAGGGGGGAAGGAAATAAGAGATGTCCAAGAATCTATAACTAAACCTATGAAACACAGGTAGTTGACTATCAATTATAGGCTAAAAGATGGCAAGTGAATTTGTTCTTATGCCTTCCTCAAAGATATTTCACTAAATTACTCAATTACACACAGCTATAAAATTATACCATACCATTTAATATATGGAAAATGCTAAATGATAGTAACCAACCTGGAAGGACCAGCAGTATTATCCGAGACACCATTACACCTAATTTCATGGTTATAGCGTTCTCGCAGTCTGATGTATCTGTTACAAAGATGACAAAGTTCTGTTCGATTCCCGCATACTTCCTACAATTACAAAGAAGCACTGAGATAACAGTAACACTCATTTGGTGCTGATGTATATTATTCAATGTCATCAAATTTAAAATTTTGTTCAGTGTTTACCTGATGCTCAGCAAGATCAATTGCAGGCAATGGGAACTCACAGAACTCGCACGTGACAATTCTTTGAGGGCAGTTTTCACCTTTGTGGATGGCTAATATTTCACGTTCCATTGTCTCACTACAAAGTGAACAGGCGACCTGCAATAATACACGACAATTTGGATGCAAATTACAGTTAAATGGTAATATCTACCCAATTTAAGATAATCCTAAACAAATAAGATGCGTCGTTAAAAAATAGGGTGAACTGCCAATTTAGTCCCTGATTACCACCTGCGTGAAAATTAGGTCCCTAAACTATTTTTTCAGAAAAATCAGTCCTTGAATTATAAAAATCTGCCAATTACATCCCTAATATTAGATTCAAAGCTACTAATTCAATTTTCCATCAAATTAAGTCACGTTACTTGCATGTGATCCACATTGGAGGGTAGACTGCTGATTTTCCATAAAGAAATAGTGTATGGAGTTAACTTTGGAGGGTAAAGTAGACGTTAGATTCGCAAACTAAATGAAAAAAGGTGTACGTTCAGGCTACACCGCTACAGTATAGATGAAAAGCCTTCACTCTATATTAAAGGACATGCAAGAGGCATAATTAATGATTTGTATGCTTCCAGAATAATATGAAGCTTTTGTTTGATTGCTAAGTAAACTGACAAGGAGCTTGATACAGAATGCTGAAGTTACCTTTATGATCATAAACATGTTTTAATCATAATGTAGCAGAAATGGTGTATTAAAAACCTACTTGAGACACTTGCTGCCCTACAAGGGGTTCGATAAATAATGACTAAGTAGTAAATAATTTCCAACATTGTACTACCAAGTTTCAACAATTACTATCTAACAAATAACAGTCAACTCAACAAAGCCCCAAACTAATTAAATGGAATCTCTTTTGCTAACTATCCCAGTTTGAAGAGACATTCTTTGATAGATACTAACCATGTTCACGTGTACAGACTACAAGCATGAAAGTTCTACAAGTGCATATCAACTTATTGTAATAAAATAACTAAGTCACTCTTAGTGTCACTGTCAAGACAAGAATAACGGTTGGTCGTAAATGGATTCTCATATGCCTCCAATTATCATCTAGAGAAGGCATCTCTGTATCCTCAAATACTTCTAGAAGCTTTAGATTAAAACTAAAGACCAGGTTACATATGTTATTATGATGGCCTAGGACTTGAAGAATTTAGGTCTCTGAACGTTACCATGGTGGAGTGACTTCTGAAGGGTTTAATTTAAATGAAAAAATTTAGGGAAAACTTTCTTATAAAAGTATTCAGCAAAGAAGTAGCTAATACAATTGATAAGATAACAGAAAAGAAAATGAGATCCCTTAAACCCAGAGGATGGCAACACTCAACACACATATTAAAATATTGTAATCTAACTTTTCTCATTGAATACGGGTAAAAGCTGGAAAAATTTAGGCGAAACAAAAGCAGTGCAACTGTAGGTTTTCACTTAAAACTAACAGGAGAAACTGCATTTTGTTTAATGTTTCATGAACTGCACTAGGAAGAAAAAGCGAATATGGAAACACACATACCGGAGCATGGGTGTTCGAGTAATGTTCCTCGGCATATTTTTTTGGAACCATATCACCACAGACTTTACATTTTTCTAGATTGCGGAAGCAATGAGCAGAGTGCAAATCAATATTTGACGAGGGGATAGCTCTGTGACTGGAAACATAAAAACAAATATCCATTAGGAGGGTACAGTTAGTGCAATGAAGCACCTGAATGTTTACAAACATCAAGCAAAGTAAACAAATTTGAGGCATTGAACATCTAAAGAGTGTGTTTGATCTTATAAAACCGAAACAAAGAATAAACCATTTAAAAGTACGTAGAGGGAAAACGAAGTTGATTGACTCAATGCCTAAATGATCTCAGCTCAAGCTGGGAAAATTCACACATTTATGTCAAATTTAAAAATATTAGCATCAGCTGGGGTATCTCACAAAATTCAAACCAACTGCCAAAAATTTAAAAACACAAGAACCCACTTAATAATTATGGTAATCCATGATTTATCTAATCGGGGTATCCAAGATTTCTCAAATCATTACAATTAAAACACAGAAATCATGCATAAACATGTATATATAATACCAGAATTACGAAATTCGAGACGGAAACTGTAAATAAAAAAAAAATAATAATAATAATAAATCACCCAATAATAATAATAATAAATCACCAGTGATTGCATATTGTGGTTGCTTCTTCAGATGCAACAGCCATATCGATTCAGAAATCTTGAAAAACAAAACAAGATATCAGCAGGAAACAAATTAGGCAACAAATCACATGAAATTATTGGGGGGAAAAAAAGAAGAAGAATTTGTGAGATGAAATCTTACAGAGAGCAAAAAGGAGCTTCTGGGTTCGGCAGGCTAGACAATTATTGTTAATTTTTTGATCGAACGAAAGGGAAGGAACTCAGAAATGCTTTAATAAATTTAGGCAGCCTGTTCCCCTTTTATCCCTTTTTTTTTTAAATTTTATGAAGACTTTTGCACCCAATAAAACAGAGTAGCGGTCTAAATTGACCATGGATTGTTTGAGAGAAGGCTCAGCTGTCGGTATCCAACCAGGGATTTGGGCCTTCTTGCATAGGTTTATATATCTCTCTCTCTCTCTCTCCCTCCCTCCCTCAGTCTACTGGGTTGCCGAGATTAAAATAAGGACGTTGAGAATAAGTTCGTGTCAAAGTGGTCGTTTAAAATGTTCAAACATAAAAATCTTACATTGAGCAATTCAAACCCAGCCCAATGCAGTTACTATACACCTTGAAATGTAATTGCCTTTGTGTAATTATACTCGTTTTATCAATGTCATCGCGATCACTATTCACAAACACACACACACACACACACAATATTTTTCATGTTTTCTCGAATTTTCGAAACATATATTTTTTTAGCTTATGATTGCATAAAAGTTTTATGAAGCTTTGTTATTCCAAGTTTAACTATGTAGTTGTTCGGCCAAGTTCAATTTGAACTCTCATTCTCTTGGCTAGGAGCACTTCCACCATCGATGGATGGCAAGAGTAAGGGCTTGAAACATGTTCTTCAACCAAAAATCACCCCCAACAGGCCAAAGTAAAGAGGGCAAGTGGTGGGCCATGTGAAGTCCCCCAAAGCCCGAGCAAGTTAAGCTCGGCTTTGCGCCAGCGGACAAGAATGATGTTAGCATGACTTTAGTCGTGTTATTTTATTTATTTATTTTTTTGTGTCGGGTGCGTGTATTACACACGCAAGGGGGAGAGTGGCCGCCTAAATTTACAACGGTGGGTTCCCCTACGGTAACTCATCAAAAAAGCCCACCGGCTCTATGACGTGGCGCGATGAGAGCATTGGATTTCTAAGGGCCTAATGATCTGGACCGTTGGATTTTCAACAATAAAAAAATTGAAAAAATTTCGTTGTGACATATGGCACACTTTACTATGTTTGATTTTAGATGACATGTTCTAGTGTGTCATCCGTTAGATGCAGTAGGAAAGTATAGATGTTGAAATGTCTTAGAGACGTTTGAGAATCCTTTATTGGATCTAAGAATTATCTTTGAAGAATCCTTTATTGGATTTGATTGCGTTTCCCATAATAAAGGAATATGTCTTCAATTAGGAAAGCTTAAAGGTAAGAATTAGTTATTAACTCTATCTTTAATTTTCTTACCTTATCTCCTTGACATGGGCAAAGGAGCTTGGAGAAATTGTATTCTGCAACTCAAGCCTTCTTCATTGGTTGAACTGCTAGTAGAATGACTGTGGACCTCCCCAAGCATTCTCGTTAATTTTGAATGCAAGTGCATGTGTTAGTTCTAGAATTTTTTGAATTATTTTTGGCTCCATAGCAGTGGATGGAAAGCAATTATGCCTATGCACCATGATGCGAGTTCGATCCACAATGATCCCCTCCCCCCTAACAACTAACAATTTAACCGACTAATACTATTGTTTGTCAAAAAAAAAAAAAAAAAAAAAAAAAAAAAGCTAATGTATTTTATCCTTGATATTAAAACACATTGAAAGTCTATTTTTACTAGCTAGAAAGGACTAGCATAATCACTAAAAGAGAATGAGAAAAGAACATGCAGAGACGGAGAAGTAAAAGGATTTCCAGTTGCTTATACTCGACTTCTTTGTTGTAATCTGACTAAACACCATTACTTTTTGAGCAGTAACATATGTAAGTCCAAGGCTACAAACTACTTTGCTGGTTATCACATAAATGCCAATACTTAGTACAGTGGTATTCCAATGTCTGAATTTGCACATACATGTGTAACACAAAAAACAAAAAGAGTGTATGTTTAATCATGTATCCAGTCCTGGCAATGGAATTCTTTTTCTTTTTTTTAAAAAAAAAAAGAAAGTAAAATTTCCTTAACATATGTACAGGTAAGAAAATTTAGAACATTCAATGGTTTAGAAAATGACTCCCATGCCAGTGCTTCAGAGCATCATCAGTTACCTAGAGATAAGTGTTAGGTGTGCATCCCAAAAGTTTGGCTCAATGATATTACAGTTTGTTTCAAGGATTCTCATCACAATGTAGAATTTTAGAGCACTATAACAATTTCAAATTTTTTTTTTTGTTATACAGCTATATATTCTTAATCATGTTACTAATTACCTCTTTGAACTTGAAATTTTTTAACTATTATATCACTCAAAATTATTGGGACAAAATCAATCACGGACAAGTTGATCTTATTAACGAAAGAAACTAAGAAGGATCTCTAGAGAGATGAGAGAGAGTTGAAGAATAACAATGGCAGAAGAAAGAATTGTACTTCACAGAAAAATGGATTATTACACAATGATCATTTAATGATGGCCTCTATAGTAATATATATATATATATAGCCCTCCATACACTTGTCTGAATACACTTCTACCCCTCTAACTATATTGATCAAAACTAACAAACTCTCTTAATCATCAAATGACACATGGCATTATTGTTAACAATTTCTATTATTACGATTATTACCCCTTCTCAAACTGAGCTTAGAGCTCTCGAAGCTCAGTTTGCATCAAGTGATTGAAGCATCAGAAGAATGGAGTGATCGATCTAGAATTCCCAAGCCAAGACCCCTGCAATGCTTGAGAAACACATGACTGTGTAATCCTTTGGTGAACACATCTGCAATTTGATTTTCAGTAAGAATGTATTGCACCACCAAGTCACATTTCTGCACTTTTTCCCTTACAAAATGGTAATCCGTGTCAAAATGCTTGATTTTGGAGTGGAACACTGGATTTGAACTAAGAGCCAAGGCATACAAGTTGTCAAACTGCAGTAATGGAGATTTTGTAATTACATATCTTTAAACAAGGATCGAATCCAAAACAAGTTTGCAACCGAGTGTGCCAATGCTTTATATTCAGCTTCTGTACTACTTCTTGAGACAATGGTTTGTTTCTTTGACTGCCAAGATAAAGGATTGAGTCCCAGATAGACCACAAAACCTATGAATGACCTTCTTGTGTTGATATCCATAGCCCAATCAGAATCTGAATATGCTGTGAAGTTAACTTTAGACTTTTCTTGTAGTGCAATCCACATTCAATTGTACCTTTCAAGTATTGCAGTATTCTTTTAACCAAATGAAAGTGTAAATCAGTTGGTTTTGTCATGAATTGACATACCATATTCACAGCATAAGTTATATCAGGTCGAGTGAATGTCAAGTACTGAAGAGCACCTACTAAACTTCTGTACTGAGTGGGATCAGCTAGGTCAAGACCTTTATTCTCTAACAATTAAGTATATGGTTTTGAAGGTGTTGATGTAGGCTTGTAACTCTCCATCCAGCCTTCTTTAATAACTATTTGGTATACTTTGACTGAGTAACAAATAGAGAACCATCATCTTTGTATTGAATATGTAATCCTATCATCTTTGTATTGAATATGTAATCCCATCATCTTTGTATTGAATATGTAATCCCAAGAAAAATGTGAGTTTGCCCATATCCTTAAAATCAAATACTTTTGCAAGATCTTGAATCACAGCTTGAATCTTAGCTACATTGGAACCAGTCACAATTATGTCATCCACATATAGTAGTAAGAGAATAATATCATCACCGTCAACTTTAACAAACAAGCTAATAACTGATAATGAAGTTTTAAAGCCAAGAGCTGGAATATAACTTGTGAATTTTGAATTCCAGGCTCTCGAGGCCTGTTTTAAACCATACAAAGATTTAATCAATTTGCAAACATAATCAGGACATGATTTATCCCCAAAACCTTGAGGCTGTTTCATATACACCTCTTCCTCTAGGTCTTCATGCAAAAATGCATTTTTAACATCTAATTGCCTTAGACTCTCAACCATATTGTGCAACTAAAGAAAGAATGACTCTCACAGTGGTGTGTCTTACCACTAGACTAAACGTTTCAAAGTAATCCAAACCTTGTTCTTGATTGTACCCTTGAGCAACCAACCTTACTTTATCTTGAGTTTCAAGTATAAATTTCTTTCTTATATTCCAAAATGTCATGAAGTTACAAAAGGAAGATGAGATATTTAAAGGGTAGGAATCAGTGCATATGCCATGCACTCAGTCATCCAGAAAACCCTATTAACCACTACAAAAAAGCTAGTCTAGGAGACTTACACCAATGCTAGGAGACTTCTCCTTAAATCAAGGAGTTGACAACAAGAGAAAAGACTTACACCAAATCTCCTTAAATTAAGGAGCAGCTAACAAGAAAAAGACTACATACAAGTTGACAAGGTAACACATAAAGCATCACTTAGTCCCTAAAGCTGATACACTATTGTACCCCTAATTACCACCATCACCATTCTTCCAATACTCCCCCTCAAGCTCGATCCAGCAAATTGATGGAACCAAGCTTGCCCAAAAGGCGTTGAAACTGATGCATAGGCAAAGATTTAGTGAATAGGTCAGCAAGTTGATCAGTACTTCGAACATAGTGAGTTTGAATAACCTGTGTTTGCACTTGTTTACGCATATAATGACAATCCACTTCGATGTGCTTGGTTCTTTCGTGAAACACTGGATTGGATGCAATGTGTATGGCTGCCTGATTGTCATAATAAAGAGACATGAGCTGAAAATTGAAGACTCCTAAATCACAAAAGAGACCTCGCAATCAAATTAGCTCACAAGCAGTACCATCAATCTATACTTAGCCTCAACACTTGATCTGGCAACTACTGCTAATTTTTTGCTTTTCCATGTGACTAAGTTTCCTTCCACAAAGATACAATTTCCAGTTGTTGATTTGTGATCTATTGAATTTCCAGCCCAGTCAGCATCACAATATCCCTTTATTTGAGTGCTTCCATTGTTCTTCATGACTATGCCATGGCCTACTGATCCTGTCAAGTAACGAAGGATTCTTTTGACAAGATTAAAATGCTTAATAATAGGTGCATGCATGAACTGACTTGCAATTGTGATATCCCGTCCCCAAAATTATTATTTTATTTTATTCTAGACGTATTTCGAAGATTTGATTGGAACTAGTTATTTATTTCTCCAAATTTAAGAAAACGAAGTGAGGGGTACATTAGTCATTTCCAATTTTCTCGACCTTTTTGGTCAACTCTTGAATTGGTTAGGTAGAGTTCGATTCCATGAGCGCGTAGGCGCAAACAGATCTTATTTCCGAGTCCGAACGGAGAAGTTAGAGTCGTTTGAAGTTGGTGGCATTTTGGTTATATTACCAAAATGCTATAAATTGGGGGGATTTCAGAAAATGGGAAGGGGGAAAACGGCACAAAACCGTTTTAGGGGGAAATGTGACCCATAACCCACCAAACTTGACCCGCTTGTATCTTTTTCATCCGAGCTCCGTTTTGGATGATTTTGGTGTCCCTGGAAAGCTCTTGACGAGCTCTACATCTCTGTGATTTTATATTTTCCCATTTCTTTTTCCATCCGTGCAGTTTGAGGTCGCAAAGTCCACGGCTTTGCCGGCGGATTTATCATCTTTCCGGCGATTCCGGCAACGATTTCCTTCGAGTGAGGTATGAAACTTCATGTACTCTTCATAATCTTCAAGTGGGTATGCTTAGTTTGTGCTTTCGTATTCATTTTAGAGTTGGGTGTTTAGAATACTTAGAAATCCGGTTTTCTCCGGTGAAATTGAACTGTTTCCGGTTAGAATTTATCGCCGGCCTAGTTGTGAAAAGTGTTTCCCTTGTTGAGCTCTAGCTACCACGTAAATTTGAGCTCCTCTAGTTAATGTTGAAATTCGGGGTTTGTAAACCCTCCATCTTGGCTTCCACCGCGTGTGGCAGTGCGTGGGATCGTTCCCGAGTGTTGTCTAGGTTTTAAATACCTTCTAGTGACCATGTGAACCTATGTCTAGCTTGGTTTCCAAAGATTCAATTGTTGGGTGTGTAGATCAAATTTCTTGATCAAGGGTTTGGTTCAAAGGTCAATTTCTTGTTAATTTTGAGTCATGTTAGTTTTGGATGTTGTATACATGACTTCTGGATTACCGGGAAGTATTTTGGGATGTGTTATATGAATTGGAAGTGGGTTGTTACGTAAGTTGCAGAAAATTGATTTCTTTGCAAAGAAAACTCAAGTTTCGAGTAGCCTTCTTTGGCTCTTAATTTCTAGGCCTTTATGTGCTCCTTTGGAGAAAATTTTTAGTGTGTTGAAAGTACATATGCTCATGATCGTAACCCAATTGTTTTCACTCAATTTCGTTGAGTTTTGGTTGATCAAAACCTTCTTTAAGTTTGGGTCGCGGGCTGCCAAACAGCAGCAGAAAATTGGGTTTCCAGTTTCAAGACTCCGTTTTTCCTTTTGGCATAACTTCCAATTTAGAGCTCCGTTTTCTACAAACTTTGTATGCTTTTAAAGTACAGAACTCAAGCTTCAAAACCCATATAATATCACATGATTTGGTTTAGTTTGGAATGTCCCAAAGGGAGCCTAAACTTGGTCTAATAGTGCTGTTTCTGCAGATTTTGTGGAGAAGTAGAGTACTTTTTTTTGCCACAACTATTTTCTTTTCCAGTTTCCCTTCTAATCTTCTTTACTACTAATTGAGTGATATTATTTGAGTGGTAGATCCCATAATCAGTTTACTTTCTTTAGATAATATTAATTTTGTTCCTTTGAAGAGCCTAATCGGAACACAAAAGTACAATCAAGAGTATAAATACAAGTAGCACACATTACTAACCAAATTAAGCTATTAAAATGTGATTTCTTTTATAATTGGCCATCGATCTATTTTTATTAAATGTGGTTTGATTATGGATGGGTAATATTGTGGAAAAGTGATTCGAATTGCATATTGAAATGTGAATTATATATATACATACGCCATAGACCCATGTTAATTAAATGTGAATTCTATTGAAGTGTTATTTTATTTGTGGCCAGTGATCTATTTTCAGTAAGTATGATTTGACTTGTGGATTGGAAATATGGTTTGTATTGTATGATTGGATTGATGTGATGAAATGAGAGAGCTAGTAGTGGACCTTTAATCCATTGTTATGGGGTTTGTTGCTTCGAAACATGTTTCAACCCTCGTGTCATTATTCATTCTCGTTTCATTGAGTCTTTGTACCTTGAGTAACTTGATCCATGTCTTGTTTTACCGATCGGTGTTACACATTCTACTCCGCGATTTCGTTGAGTGATGGTCCGAAATCGTATCCTGGTTTGGATTCCGTTGAGTGATGGTCCGGAATCCTTCCTACTCCACTCCGCGATTCCGTTGAGTGACGGTCCGGAATCGTATCTTGGTTTGGGTTCCGTTGAGTGATGGTCCGGAATCCCTCTTACTCCGCGATCCCGTTGAGTGATGGTCCGGGATTGCATCCACCTTAGTTCATGGAGTTTAGTTTGAGATGGTTGCAAAGTGTAGGTTTTGGATGAACAGTGTCGCCTAATTCTACTTTCATTGTGTGTATGTGAATATGGGTGTGAGATGTTATGGTCGTTTAAAATGAACTTTTGGATGTCTGGGTGCCTCCCTCGGAGTTTTCAAAAGTTTGGTATTGATTTCCTATGAAAGATTTATATTCAAGGTTTATAAATTATGATTGATGGCTGGTTTTATTATTGTATCACATGCTTATTTTATTGTCCCTCACCCGAGTCTCTCAGCTTATCTGAGTGCCTGAATTACCAGTGCACCAATTCCATAATATTGGCATTGACTTTACATATGACAGGTTTGGGTGGATTATGAGAAACCGCTTGATATTTTGGTTCCGTTGAGTGGTCCGGAACCCAATGTTGTTGGATTCCGTTGAGTGGTCCGGAATCCTTGCTCTTGTTCATTTCGTAAGGTGATTTAGAATCCTAAATTCGAGTAGATGGGAATTACCCACAATGGATATTGTGAAAATAAATTAGAATTACCATGTTATTATTCTTAACCCAAATTGGGAATTATGTAGAGTTCTTTAATTAAATTCGTGAAATGATATGTTACCTCATTGATTGATTAACGTAATTAAATGTTAATATTGTACTTTGTGACTACTTGATATGTTACAAGCTATGTATTGAAATATAATGTTGGAAGTATAGTGATTAGTATGATGAAGAGAAATGTGATGTAACTTGGGTATTGGAAATGGTTATGACACATGATTGTAATGCATATTGAATTGCTTGGGAGATGTGAGGTCTAGTAAATGACCGATGACCCATTGTGATGTGGATTTTACTCAAATATTGCTTCGTTTCGTTGAGTTTCGTGAATTGGGTAACTTGAATCATGTCTTGTTCCTTCGAGCCGTTGTTATGTTTCTTGGACTTCCGTTCAATTCGGTTGGGTTGATTGGAACTGAGTTCTGTTTGGATTCCGTTGAGTGATGGTCCGGAATCCCCTTTGGAGCCTTGGTCCGTTGTGCGGTCCAAAATCCCCTTTTCCAAAGATGTAGTCTTCAACTGAATTGTGTTGCTCTAGCCTTGCGTTTCGACTTGTTGTATGTGTTATTGATGATGTGATGGTTGACATTATTGATTGATGTGATCGTGGAATGACGTTGGATATGAGTGGAGTTATCATTAGTATTTTAGTTGATTAATGTTTCTAGAGATTAATATGTTCTTTGTTAATTCTTAAATATGTTACTCGCTATGAGACGCGAATTTATGTGGAAAACGTGAGGAATTTATGTGAGGGTTGAAGTGGGATATGTTAATCGTCATGTGGGATTGTTATGTTGGATACCATGGTTATTGTTATGACTAGACTTGTTAATGAATGTGGCTAGAGAATGGTATTATACATCGTTGGTTCTTTGAAATGATATATGTTGTGACATAATGGCCTATATACTGATGGAGGGGAAATCATGATTTTCAGATGGGTTGTTATGTAACCCTGAGTCTAGTATTTTCATGCTTGTCAAGTTCTATTGACTAATTGAGAAATGTTATACCTTTCGACTTAATCGGACTGTGTTATATGTCAATTATTGTGCATGACGAACTACGAATGGCTTGATCCCTGTCTAGGGTACGTAGGCAGTCTAACAGGGAGGTTAGATGCAGCCATAAAGCATACGAAAATAACTATGTGGTTCGATTATTGGGTTGTGCTTGGCCATATCCCGGAGGTGGGATATGATAGATACGGATTTTTGTTGACGCCACGTGTCAATTCTGGACGTATGTCGGGATTGGGGCGTGACAGCAATACTCACAGAATATGATATGTCTGGTCTTGTTATAGTGAGGTATATCAACTTACCAATAAGTCTTTGATAGTAACCAGCTTTGGGAAGAGGTTTACCTTCCAAACTGAGTTTAAGTTTGCTATCAAGAGGTGACTTGGCTGGTTTGACATCACTCATCTTGGCTTCCTTGAGTAGATCAAGCACATACTTTTGTTGGTTTAGAAATAGGCCTTTATGGGAATAAGCCATTTCTATACCTAGAAAATACTTCAATACTCTTAGATCTTTGTTGTCAAACTGTTGTTGGAGAGCTTGTTTGAGATTGGCAATTTCTTCATCACTATCACCAGTGATAATGAAGTCATCAACGTAGATTAGGACCACCAATTTCCCCACATGTCCTGTACGCAAAAACATGGAAGAATCTGCATTGCTTCTATCAAAACCAGCATTTATGAGAACTGAGCTGAGTTTGGCATACCAAGCTCAAGGTGATTGCTTAAGATCATAGATAGCTTTATTCAACTTGCATACCATCTATGAATAACCACTTTGCGAATGTCCATGAGGCAATTTCATGTAGACATCTTCTTCGAGATCCTCATGCAAGAATGCATTTTTAACATCCATTTGATACATTAGTCATCCCTTACTCACAACAGCTGAGAGAAGTACCCTTACTGAGTTTATCTTTGCAACAGGAACAAAGGTTTCCTTGTATTCAACATCAAGAGTTTGTGTGAATCCACGAGCTACCAATCTTGCCTTATGTCTTTCAATTGATCCATCCGAGTTGAACTTAATCTTATATATCCATCTACATCCCACAACCATTTTTCCTTTTGGTAACTTTACAATGCTTCAAGTGTTGTGTTGATCGAGTGCATGTAGCTTATCATGCATAGCTTTCCTCCACACTTCAGATTTATTTGCATCATGAAAATTTTGAGGTTCTGTGATCTCATAAACCTTGTTGAGGAATGCACTGTGAGCAAGTGCCAGCTTGTGGTAAGAGACATAATTAGAAGTTGGATGCCATGGCTTGTAAGTCACATAGTCTTGCAATCTAGCAGGCAACTGTCTTTCTCTTGTAGGATTGCGTCGTGGTGCAATAGGTGTTGATTCATGTTCCATGGCTTCTAAGGTCACACTTTGCAAGTTTTCACACCCTTCATCGACAGGATTGCTAGGAGACTAACCCTCATTGATTTGTTCACTTGAAGGAAGGGTTACTTGAACGCGTAGGTTGAGACTTGAATTTGAATCTTCAATGATCAAGACATTTGTGGTTGGCAAGGGAAACAGATCCAATTAGTTCTTCCCCTGAGTGTTAACTTCAAGATTCTTATTGTAAAAAAGGTTAGTTTCATGAAGCTTAACATCCTTAGGCACAATAAGGTTCGTAAGTTGAGGGTTGTAACGTTTATATCCTTTTTGAGTTGAAGAATACCCAAGAAAGATGCACTTTGCTGCTCGAGGATCAAGTTTGTCTTGATATAGAGATTGAATGTGCACAAAACATATACATATAAATACTCTAAGATGAGAAAGATCCACTTTTCTTCCTTTTATTATCTCCATTGGAAACTTGAACTTCAACACCCTACTAGGCAATCTATTAATTAAATAAGCAGCTGCCATAACACCATGTGACCAGAATTTCTTAGGCACATTCATTTGCAACATAAATGCCCTAGTTTTCTCCATAAGTCACGATTTTTTCTCTTAGCAATGCCATTTTGCTGAGGGGTATTGCTAGTTTGATGCATAATGCCATTGTTGCTCAAGTATTTTGACATGATTTGAGACATGTATTCTGAGCCATTATCAGACCTTAGAGTTTGAATATTTGAAGAGAAATGATTTTTGACAAGATTATGAAAGTCTTTAAATATATCCATTACTTGACATTTTGATTTCAAAAGATACAACCAAGTGGCCCTTGAATAATCATCAACAAAAGTTACAAAATATTTGTAGCCATTAAAAGATTCACTAGTAAGACCCCAAATATCTGAGTGTACAAGTTAAAAAATCTTGCTAGCCCTAAATACAGACTCTCCCAAGGGTAATCTAGTAGCTTTGGAAATATGACAAGTTTCACCAATTGCTTCTTTGCTTGAATTGGGAAACAAAGTGGACAAAACATGTTGGGAAGGATGAGCTAGACGTTGATGCCACAAAAAATTGTCTTGGTTAGGAATTGACTTGACTTGAAATCCACTTGGATTGTTTTTTGAGATGTAATACAGTCCATCTAGGAAAAAAAAAAACCCTCACCAATCATCTTCTTGATGATACAATCATGAAAAATGACACTTTGTGGTGACAAAAATGACCAAACAGTTCAAAGTATTTGTGATTTTCCCCACAAATAAGAGCTGGAAAGGAAATGAAGGTACATACAAAGCCATTGACTCAATTTTATCTAGAATCAGATGAACTATTCCCTTTCTTACAACCTTAGCCCCTTCACTATTTGCAACCGACACTTGTGATGGTTCATTCAATTTTTCAAACTCTATTAGTTTTTACACTTTGTTAGTCATGTGGTCTATGGCTCCAGAATCAACAATCCACAAATCATGCAACAAATTAACATTTAAAGCAGTTTTGAAAGACTTAAGATACCTTGATGGTCTTGCTTTGGTATGTGATCAGCATTTGCCAAAAAACCAGCAAACTTGCCCAACAAGGCAATGGTATTTCCAACTTTAGGATCAATAGCTTGATCAGCTACTTTTCTTCTCCTTCCTTTTGTATGAAGGTTGCAAACTTAGTTATAAGATCTACAGGGTTAGTTGTGAACTGGTTGTAATGATCATGACTGTTGATAGTTGAAGATGAAGCCATGTTGGCTCGGTGGGAAAGTTGTGGTGAATGATATCTTCTAAGTGGAACCTTGTTTTTTAGAAAATCAGGTTTCAACTCTGGATGCAAAATCCAGCAAGTCTCCTTATCATGCCCATTTTAATGACAATGCTGACATTTCAAGTTAGGGTTTTCACCCTTGTATCTCTTCTCATTGGTCATATAGGCTCGAGCTTCAGTTACATTCACTTTGGTTCTTGCATTCATAACCTTTCTTCTCACTTCCTCTCATTGAATGGTAGCACAAACGCTTGTGAAGATTGGCAGTCCGGGATTCATGAGGATATGACTTCTTATATCTTCATAGTCTGAGCTCAGGCTAGACAAGAGTTGAAAGATTTTATCTTTCTTAGCCCTTTTTAGGAAAACTGTGGAGTCAGTGGTATGTGGTAGCGGTAGACATCCAGTTCATTCCACATACCTTTTAGAGATCCAAGATACTAAGTAAAGCTCTTACCTTCTTGCTGGATACATGATATGTCTCTTTTAAGTTGAAACACGCGAGCAGAGTTGTTTTGGTTCTCATACATCTTCTTCACAGTTGTCTATAGCAAGAGAGAAGACTCAGAATAGCTGAAGATCTCAGTTATTTTTCTTTCCATGGAGTTGAGTAACCATGACATAACAAATTGATCTTTGCATAGCCAAGCTTCATAATCTGAGGATGAAGCTTCTGGAGCAGGAACATTACCATTAATGAACCCAAGTTTGTTTCTTCCACCAAGAGCAAGAACAACCGCCCTTGATCACGAGAGATAATTGAACTCATTCAGTAATAATGAGATTAGCCTTTGGTTGGGATTGGTATCCACTTCAGACAGATTCTCAAGTCGAGAAGTGATGGTGTTTTTGACTTCATGGTTGACTGAATTTTCTTCAGCCATTTGTTTGAAGATTAGAGATGTTTACATTGTGATACACACAGAAACAGGCTCAAAAGAAGGCCTACTCTGATACCATCTTGAGATTCAAGTATAGATTTCTTTCTTCAATTCCAAAATGTCATGAAGTTACAAAAGGAAGATGAGATATTTAAGGGGTAGGAATCACTACACATGCTATGCACTCAGTCATCCAGAAAACCCCATTAACCACTACACAAAAGCTAGTCTAGGAGACTTAAACCAAATCTCCTTAAATCAAGGAGTTGACAACTAGAGAAAAGACTTACAGAAAATCTCCTTAAATTAAGGAGTAGCTAACAAGAAAAAGACTACATACAAGTTGACAAGGTAACACATAAAACAGCACCTAGTCCCTAGAGCCGATACACTATTGCAGCCCTAATAACCACCATCACCATTCTTCCAATACCTTATATCTGGAAATCGAGCCATCAGGGTTTTTTTACAAATGTGTGGTTAGTAAAGTATAGAGAGTGCTGTTGAGAATAAACCTGGAAAACCCTTTTTTAAAACTAATGAGATGTTATTGGTAGGGTTGCGGACCTTGTGATTCTTTAGTGGAGTGCCAGTTGAATGCCCTCGGACTACACCAGTAACGGCGTGCAACTACAACGGCTCCCTCGATTAGCTATCATGTGCATTTTCACTTGCAGGATTTTCATTATATTTTGACACTGCTATTGCCTCCTGGGTTTGGAGATTTTGGATACAAGATGAGGTCATGGCCACTGCGATATATACCCTCGAGCTGTAATTATGTAGCAATATTTAGTTATAAATATGAGCTAACTACTCAATGGTGAGAGCAATCCAGTTACATGGTGAGATCAACACTGAAGGGGACGTGTGTATATATATATATATTGAATTTATGGGCAGAGTTACTCTTTGTTGGCTACGTTTGTTTCAACTGTAATAGTCACTCATATTTTTCATTTGCTTCTTATAATTACCTTCTATATCCTTCTTTTTATCTATAGGTTGGAGATCCTGATTGACAGATAAAAAAAGTGGTGGTAGGTTTAGTTGGATGCTGACTAATCACCATCGTTCACCAAAAGTTAATTCGTTTTAAAATATTTGATAAGTTCATCATGAATAAACAAAACCAAATATACCAAGTCATTTTTCTCGATGCATCCATCTTGAGGCCATTATTCTAACTGTAAGCTTTTGTGCAACAGAGAGAAAAAGATACATGAAAGGAATAATTGTAATTGAAATAATTTACAATGCAACACGTCTTTTGGTCTAATTTTAATTTTGTAGATTTAACTTTTAACATTTCAAAAATCATTTTAGCATTTTTGTGGATCAACTTTTTCAAATATCAGACATATTCTTCAGGATAAGAATCATGTAATAATTAAATATCGTGATCAAGAATCCGTTGCATACTAGTGATTCTCATTTATTAAAACTCAGTGCGATGCTCTGGGCATATTGAATAAATAATTCATTACGTTGACAAAGTATTCAATAAGAAAAATCTATCACAGATAATTATATAGATAGATTAGTTATTATCGTATTTATAATGAGTCGATAAGAGATAATAACAGCTCATCTATCATTATGTCATTAAATAAAATACAAATAGTATGTGTGCGCAGGCATATATTACTTTTACATAGGGCAAATTATCTCACGCGCTTGGTCATTTTAAGTACTACAAAAAGCCATGATTCCAACCACTTGTCGATAAGTCCTATGTATAATGTGTTCAATGTGGTTGGCAAAAAGAAAGTGTTGACTGTGTTGAATGGTTATTTGGTGGGCATGAAAGTGCAAGTGGGTCAATGTATACGGTTGATGGTACCAACTTTGGAACTTGTTTCCTAGGGCGAGGGAAATTTCAGATTTGGAAGAGGGGAATCAGGTCACTCAGGTGCTTTGGCAACATCAACAAAGTGAACTAAAGTGAAATCATGGCAACTTTCCCGTTTTGGTAACCTTGTCCTTTGGAAAAAACGAAAATAAAAATTGTAGTCTTTCATACCACTTTCGACTTCCCACGTTGTCATGTTCTGACTTCTGACCCGCACAACACAGCCCTAAACCCTAATATATAAGCGTGACGAGAGATCAGTGCCATCCCTGGCTGGCCTCCTTCAGTTCAGAGGTTAGACTTAGATTCAGAGTTTTAATTATTCTAGAAATTATTTTTCGCATTCGTTTTGATTGGAATTGTTGACGGTATCGATATTAATATGAGAAAATTGTACAACATCTGGTTTGAACCGGTGCATTCGCAAACTTTTGAGAGCCCCATAAGTATTTTTAGGGTAAATTACACAGAATTACTTTAATTATTGAGTCATTAATAGTTTCATATCTCGTCTTTAAAAAGTTTCAATGTCATACCGTATCTTCGAATTTGTTGCAATGTCATACCTTCCGTTAGTTGTCTGTCAATTCCTTTGTTAAATACTGATGTGGCTTGTGACGTGGCACACTTTATATTAAAAAACTAAAAAAATATTATTAAAAACTAAAAAAAAATAATTTAATATTTTTTAAATATTAAAATAATAATTAATTAAAGTTTTTTTTTTTTTTAAACCCTAAGTTCGTCTTCCCCCACTCCCTGCAACCCAAAGAGAAAGAAGAAGAACCATCTTCAATAAGAAAAATATATGTGATAAGTAAAAAGCGGTTCATAAACTTAATTTTCATTTTAATTTGCAGGCACATGAATTAGGCACTGTTTATTTTAAAAAGCACTAGCCAGATCATAACAATTTTATTATAAGTTTATTTTTAGCTAGCTACGCCTGTTGGAACTCGATTTTAATCTCATTTTGCTCCTTGTAACTCAAAAGTCGCCATTTTACTCCATGAAGCTCAATTTTGATCCCATTTTGGCCCATAAAACTTGAAAGTCGTCTCTCTGAAGCTCAAAATTCATTCCGTAATGCCTTCGATTTGTTAATTTCTTATGTGAGTTTGCTTTGGGTGTGCCAGGCTAATCAATTTTTTTCATCTCTTCAATTTCTTTTCAACTTAGTATTCTATGATTCTTGAATGTTAACGCATAATGAAGATTTATAATCAAATTTATTGCACATGTGGCATAGTTTTATTGGGTGTTAGCATCCCACATATGTTTTAGGAGGCAACTCATAAGTTTCAGCGAGAAGAGAGAGTCCACAAATCAAACTGGAACAAAGTTTGAGTTTCAAAGAGTAAAGTGGTGGCTTTTGAGTTTCAAATGACAAAGTAAGATCAAAATAAAGTTTTAGGGGGTGTAGCTAAAAATAAGCCTAAAAAAGCAGTACTAGCCATAAGAATGTGATCCATGTTCTGAGATAACTTTCTTAACTTAGATTTTTCTTTTTTAGTAGAGTGATTGAAAGCGTCGATGGATTAAATAGTTAGTTGTAAAGGGATGTGTTAACTTAGAGTTTAGTTGTTCTTAATCTTCACAGTTGACATTGTTACTACTAACAATAATAGAAAGAAATTCACTTCTATTGTTTGCCAGACTAATTATTCATCATTACTTTTTTATTTCACAACTGTTTTGTAGCACCAAATACGTCCAACCAATTTTAGACCTTAAAGTGTGTGGGTAATTCAACTTCACAGATAGTAGCTTTAATACTTGCTTCTATTATCAAACCATTACTTACTAGATGAATATATTAGTCTTCCACAAATACTCTAAGTTGGGTAGGACAACGTGACCTCGTCACATCTAAGTTCCAATCCCATCTTCGTGGGTTAAACTAGATTAAAAATATCGCTCAAATTATTAGAAAGATTGTACACCATATGAGCAAAATGAGAAAAAGAGCGAGAAAGAACGTGGAAGTGGATGGGAATAGATTGACAAAAAATTGTATATTACGAAAACACATTATACAAATGTGTGCATAATTTTAATAGTAATGCTATTCTTATCATGTTTTTATACCACATTTATATATCACCTTATGTGGCATTTGATGTGGATAGCCACATCATTTAAATTAATCAGAATTTAATTTAAATTAAAAACATTTAATAAACCAATAATTAATAAAAAAAAGCTAGAATTAAATGGTGATTATGGCATACGAGGAGTCTTTTCCTTCATTCCCCATTCAATCCTGCTTCTTTTCCCGTTTCCACGCCAGTTCTTTCATGCCATTTTTTCCTGCTTCTTTTCCTGTTTCTTCTTCCACACCAGTTCTTTCATGCCATTTTTTTTCACCCCACTTTTTTTCACGTTAGTGTGGACTACCACCCTCTCTTGTACTTTTGTACCCACTTGTATTACAAACCATGTCATCATCAAGCTTCCAAGAACAACAAAAGCAAAGTATGATGAAACACTCTTCTTTGTGAAAAATCGAGCCAAATAGAAACCAGCAACTGAAGGCAGCGGAATGAACTGCAACACAAGGGACTGGCGTTCAAATTAGAGTTCAGAGCCACATCATAGTGCAATAAACTCATTTATTCAACATTCCAATTACAAGCCTAATACACGTTCAGTTTGGAGGATTTTGCCTACAAAATGGCGTGAAAGAACTAGCGTGGAAGAAGAAACGGGAGAAGAAGCAGGATTGAACGAGGAAGGAAGGAGAAGACTTCTCGTATGCCACAATCACCATTTAATTCCAGCTTTTTTTATTATTTTAATTATGATTTATTAAATGTTTTTAATTTAAATTAAATTTTGATTAATTTAAATGATGTGGCTATCTACATTAGATGCCACATAAGGTGGTATATAAATGTGGTATAAAAACATGGTAAAAATATCATTACCGTAATTTTAAACAACTTTGAACTTATATTGTATTGTTGTATACAAATAAATATACTGTATAGTGTATACATATAATATAATAATACTTATAGGTTAAGTAGAAGCAGTTGCCTAAACATCAGCATTGTCTTGTAGAAACTTGGATCACTTTTTTTCCATTCAATTATGGCCTCAATCAGGCAAGTATTGATAATTATAAAATAAAAAATGTTAGGGACACCATCTATATTTTGTAAACAGATGAAGTGACGGTTGATAGTTGGATTCTTTATTTAAATCATTAAATAAGGAATACAATCATCAACTGTCGTATCATGTGATCAATAAAATATGATTTAAGTAAAGAGTAATGGTAGATTAAATTTACAAACTAAATTATAGGTCAACAATAAGAAATAAGTTCGTTAATTAGCACTTAAGTAATAATCAAATCATTCACTTTTATGTTATTTAGTTTACAAAATTTAATTTCCCTAATATTACTCTTAAAGTAAATAGTCTTTCTAGCACCAACCAAGTATTCCAATATTCACTACGTCAAAGGTACCCACTTGTTTTTATTTATCTTGGAAAATGCCAAAATGGATTGACAAAGGCCGCCCTATATATTTAAGGGGTGTGATATCCACACACTCTTTTTTACTTCTTACAACCTTCTAATTTTCAACCATCAGATAGGATGAATTGAAGAAGATCAAATGATAGAAATTAACAAGGGGTACGTGAGAAGTTAAAAATGGTGTGTGGATAGCACACCCCATATTTTATCATGTAAAACCAAATAATGTGAGATATTTTATGCATATAATGATATAAATTTCCACTTCTATTTCTGAGAAAGCACAGTAGTGTTAAAAAAAAAAAAAAAACAATAGGCGAGCGCGAGGTACCCATGGTCATATCTATTTTATCAATTCACTAAGTTCTGCATTCAAACTTTCTTCCTTTTCATTAGTGTAGATTAATGTAAAACATTGCTTGTAATTAAAAAAAATTAAATGATAACTAACGATAAATGGTTTTGGGCGCCCTGCTTAAAATGAGACCGGACGCTCGACAACACATTCATGTCACTTCACAAACTTACCTAAATTTGAGACAGGCATTTTCAGAGCTCTGCTTAATTACAAGTGAGAACACATATGAATCAAACGAAAATAAAAATGTATTTTTTCATCCAATGTGTATATAGTACTGAAAAATAATCTCCCCCATTGATGGAAGAAACTAATCCTACCTATTGACTCGATATGGTTAGTCTAGGGAGGAGAAGAGAAGAAAAGAAAATTTTGCATCACGTAGAAGCTAGAGTTTCCAGCAAGAAGAAAAAAGAAGCTAGGACCCTGATTAGACATACTTTGTAGTTGGGACCAGTCACAAAATAGGGTTGGTGAATCCATGTATACGATGAATATATATATATATATATATATATGGAAGTATGCTCTTAACCCCAAAAAAAACAAAAAAAAAATATATATATATATGGAAGCATGCTTTCTTATAAAAATGGTACCAAAGTTTTCTTTCCATAAAAGATAAGGTTCACCTGCATCTGATCATCGTTAGGAATTCAGAATTCATAAGGGGGAAAGAAAATTTAAAAGGAAGGGAGAATGAATCAGTAGAGTGCCATTTCCACTCTTAGATAATAAAGCAATCAATGAAAGTGGCATATTATCTTATATATCCAATCAAAGTCAGGAATATAATGACTTATATTGAATGGGTTTAACGTCACAGTAGCATCCTCTTCTAATAAACAACAAATTTTTTGTTCTTATCACATATTTATATCATCATTTGTATCATCTCTTTAAAAAGATAAGGATCCGTTAGTGGATCCTATCTCTATTAGAAAGATGGTAAACATGATAATACAAATATGTCGTAAGCATAACACACTACTAGAATTTTGGCAAGAGGACACTCCTTTCATTGGTGTCTATTATAAATAGTGGGCACTGACATTGGTGGCAAACCTCAATTGTCACCAAGCAACCACTAAATAAGTGTACATGTCCTATAGAGAAGTCTCTATTGTAACAATGGCTACCTTTAATAGATTGGTGCTAACTAAAACAATGCCACCCTAATTCATTGGTGTCAAAGTTGAAATTATGTTTTTAAAAAAGGATGCCCTGTGTGGACACCCAAATTGGAGTATCATATTTCTTTTCTGTTTTGGTGAGAAGACAAATTGTAATATCATTAAAATATAAGAATACAACTATAAATTTGCATAACTAATATTTTATACAATTTTGTACAAATGTTGGAACCATACTTTAAAAAGTCTTCGAAACCCTTTGTTTCCAAGAGCTTTATCATCTCAATAACTTGAATCTGATCATCAGTTGCAGCTTGCACCCAAAATCAAACCTACAAATTTCGTAAGAATAATGTTAACTCAAGTCCAACTGTTAAAGTGATTAGAGTTGAGGACAACATTGAGATATGATCATATAAATACATGGGAAAAGTAGATTTTCAAGGGGTTTGTGGTCATAATTTACCATACAAAAATCTCAACAAATTCACTGCAACCTTTCTACAACTTCGACTAAGAACATATATCCTATCAACTACTCTGTGATCTGTAAGCATCAAATATAATTACTGAATTGCTTCACAGAAAAATGGACCACAGAGAAACCCATATGAGTGGTAACAAATACACTGAAAAGTTAGAGTCAACGAATGGCTAAAGGACAAAAGCTTCCCTTGCTGAAATCATAATTTTGTTACAAGATTAACCTACTTAAGACTTACATTTTCTCCTTACACGAAGATAACAGCTTCCTACAAATGCATAGCACACTGATCCAAAGTGCTCGTTTTGCTAATCCTTGTAACATCTTTGCAAGTGGGTAGAAAAATGGAAACACATGAGATGGAATATATATAGAGAATTTCTTTTATAAATATGCACTTAAAGCAAACGTATAGAATTGGACATGAACATGATTTTTCCTATTACAACAAAATTTTAAACAGACATACCGTCTTCATATTTGAGCTTAATGATATTTCAAACAGTTCACAAAACAAAATTAACATATGTTATTGTTAGAATTTGAAAACCAACAAATTGTTGTCTTCATATGTGAGGTTAGTGCCATTTTATTTATGAACCAAAATTAACATCTGGAAAAGATTAAATCTTGAATATAACTAGCGCTAGAAAATAAAATTAAACATTGGTTACTGGAAAAATAAAGTATGAATTAGAAAAGATTGTGGAATCGACTTTGAACTTTAAATTCTACATCAAGCTCACCAAAAGCATTACCCAGGGAATTCGCAGTGGGTTCTTCAAAGCATATTCACAAGTTTCCCAATTTTTCTGTCATTTGGTTCAGCACCCTGCCAAGCATAGTTTTGAGAATAAGCAGTGGGTTCTTCGACATGCATAAAAAAAATGGAGTTAAAATTTGAAATCTACAATCGATCCAAAAACTGAACGTTTTTGTTTTGAAAAAGAACTTACACTGGAGGACAGCCCACGAGGAGAGGATCATCTTTACCTCTTGGGTCAAGGTCCAATTCCGGCATGCTTGGTCATAAATTGGCCGGAAAACATGTGGTTACTATTTCTTAGATTTGAAGTTGAGGAAATTCGGCTTCGAATTTGATGAAACTAACTTTGGGGTTGGAAAGAGGATGGGAAGAGGATTTCGGAGGTACAAGTTGACGGTCATTGGTGACTGGTGGACGTCAGCGCTGTTGTGTGAAGAGAAGAGGGAGAGGAGAAAGAGAATGAAGCGAAGGAGGAGTTGGAGGTTTGTGAAGCGTAGAGAGAGGATTTAGCTTTTTACACAAAAGCAAGACACCAATCTCGGCTTAAAAGACATCAGAAATAAAAGGTCACCAATCTCTAATTTGAAGGTCACCAATATTAGTGGCATTAGCTAAAAAGACACCAAAAAAAGCCAAGAGTGCTATCTTTATGTCTATAGTCACCAATTGCAAATAGTGTGCAAACATTGGTGTCCTATAACACTAATTCTAGTAGTGACATTATTCATAAAACAATGATATGTGTAAGTTTTTCAATACAAACATTATACTAAAATGTTAAAATGTCACATAATAGTGCACTCATTGATGCGAGAATTATACGCACACAAATTAAACCCTCTTTTTGTCAATTGTAGTATAAATATAAGTAGGGATCGTTCTGGACCGGGGATTAGGAGGGATTGTTAACCACTTGGATTTGACTTCAAAAACGTAAAAACAAGTTTAAAACACTATACTAAACTCGAAGAATGCAAAACTAAAAGTAAGAAAGATTAAGACTAAAACTTAAACAAAATATGGGGGGGGGGGATTTAGGTTTGGACGAGATTAAACTAAAGTGGATAGATTGCAAAGAAAACAAATTGTAAATACGAAATTGACGGAAATGAATGGATGGGAAAGCTAGCTAAGGGGTTCATCTCCACACATGTTATACTTGCATACAAACCGATTTCTAATTGCTTTTCAATAAACCATGAATTCTCAACGCCCCGGGTTAATTAGGTCCGCTTAAATTAACCGTCAAGTTTTCCTTAAGTTAATGAATTGGATGATTGCATACGACAATCCAAAGTATTCCTCACAAGTTCCCTACATGAATTGCATAATAGAGATACAAGCAAGAATCATTAAGCATCATGAAAACTATAAGTGTTGACGAGGCATTCGTTACTATGATTGCATGAAACTTATGCCAAGAATATGTTTAACGCGATTGTTTATAAGCAACCTCCACTACTTGTGAATATAAGTTCATAACTATTACGTGAAACTCACTTATATTCTAGCGTCAAATTCATGCATGAAAATTAAGCGTTCATTCTTAATAAACATACATAAATAGGTTATCAATCAAACAGTTAAACAAATTGAATTCATAACTTATGAAACGTAATTAAAAGTAATCAAATCATATTACAAACATAAACATAGTTTCGAATCACCCCCTAGCTAAAGGGGGTTTAGTTCCTCATAACTTTGAAATCAAAGAAACACCTAAACATTCCAACAACTCAAAACTTGAATTGTATGAACGTTTAAGCACTCTTTTCTTCCATTTCTCATACGTACAAAACAAAGAGAATTAAAATGAAACTTTGAAATCAAAGAAACACCTAAACATTCCAACAACTCAAAACTTGAATTGTATGAACGTTTAGGCACTCTTCTCTTCCTCGTTGTTGTAGCACAAGGTTTAAGGATAGGTTGGTTGGGGGGATGGAAGTGTTGAATGGAGTGGGGAGTGATGGAAATGGAAGATGGTTTTTGGATTCTAAGGGGAAGTGTTTATTTGTGGTGTGAGAATGGAGAGATGGAATTGAATGAAATGGAAGTGTGGGATGAATTGAATGATGCAAATGAATGAAGTGTGTGTGGTTTATATAGGGAGAGAATGGATGGGAGAGCATGTGAATGATAGCTAGGAGAATGATTAAAGGGGTGTGAATGGTTGGAAATGCATGTGGGTGAATTGGTGGTGCAATGATGAAAGAATAAGTGCATGTGTGTGTTTTGTGTTGGAATGAATGTGGATGCATGATGAAGAGTTAATAAATAATGCATGTAGGGTTAGGAAATAAAATCATAACTTAAAGGGGGGATGATTAAAGGGTGTGTGAATGCATGTGTTGAATTGGTGGTTCAATGATGAAAGAATAAGTGCATGTGTGTGTGAATGGTGGTAGCTAGGGTGAATTATGATAAATGCATGTGGAATAAAGATGGAGAAGGTGGTGAAATGATGAAGTAGGAAGGTGAAATGCATGTGAGATGTTCTTTGGAGAAAGGTGGATGAATGTGCATGTGAATTAAGTTGTGAAAGCATGTGGAATGTTTTAAATGGTTGAAATGTGTAGATGATTATGAGTATGATAAGTGATAAGTGTATGGTTATGATAAGTGATAAATGAATGATATGTGATGATAAATGAATGATATGTTAAGTAATAAATGAATGATATGTGGTGAGTGATAAGTGAATGGTTTGATAATTGATAAATGAATGATATGCTAAGTGATAAATGAATGATATGTTAAGTGATAAATGAATGATATGTGGTGAGTGATAAGTGAATGGTTTGATAATTGATAAATGAATGATATGCTAAGTGATAAATGAATGATATGTTAAGTGATAAATGAATGATATGTTAAGTGATGATAAGTAATGATAGGTGGTTATGATAGTTTGGTCTTTAATTTCGTCCATTCCTTTTGCTCCAAATATAAGCTATCCAATCCAAGTCCGATTTTGCTCCAAAATGCTCCAAAAGGCATCATTTTGCATACCTTGCCCTTAGAACCTGAAAACACACAAAAGAAGCATAAATGACTAAAATAACTAGAGAAACATAACGTAAATGCACGAGAACAAGCCTTTTAAGTCGCATGAATATGCTCCTATCAAATACCCCCACACTTATCTTTTGCTAGTCCTCGAGCAAAACAGAAAGAAAAACAAAACAAAACGAAACGAAACAAAACAAGCAAAACACAACCTAAACCTTCCAACAACTGTCTTAGGGATTTCCAATGCACATGACATGTTAAAAATCATCATTCCCACAGATTTTATTCATCTTCACACTTAAGTACATTCTTAATCATAGTCACCACATACTAGTTCACAATTAAGCATTTAAAACCATGTTTTGAATGTAGTAACATGCCTTAGAGAATTTGCTCAATTCCTTACAAGATATGCACTCAATTTTCACTCAGATTTTCTAACTACACACCCTACACTAAGTATATGTGAGAAGATTGATGTAAATATGAAAACGAACACTCACATATATGTATCACAAGGAACGCAATTTCTGGAGTTAATAAGCATGTTTAGATATGATCTCATGAATGGAATGCTACTACTTAGACGCGAGAACCAGTGACACCATATGCTCATACCAAGTTCAAACTCCACAATTGAAATGCACAACACATCAAGATAGAAGTCAAGGGTTGTAACGGGGCTTGGGTATTGGCTAACAATGAAAGGTGAAGGATAAACAAACATTCTTAAAGCAATAGTGAGCAAAGTATTGAATCAGGCACTTAGAATTCCCTTAAGAACGCAGAAGTCAACTTTGAACACCCAAGGGAAAGTCACACAAAACTGAGGGCCATATTCACTTTTTGGACCCTTTCTTCAATCACTCATTCTTTCATTTTTTTCAAGCTCTTTTTTTTTTTTTTTTTTTTTTTTTTTTTTTTTTTTTTTTTTATTTTCTGTTTTTCTTTTCTTTACTGTCTCAAAACATACTTAAGAACAAGCATTCCTTCCCCCACACTCATTTTCTTGCATAATGTAAAAAGGAATTCATTTAAGTCATGCTCACTATCTTTTAAGAACAAGGGTGTGGATTGTCCTAAACTAGGCTAGGTGAGGAAAATGTGGGTAAACAAAGAATACAGGCTAAACAAAACTCAACGGGGTTAAAACTTACAACAAATATGAAATATGGGAAGTAAGGCTATTTGGCTATGGTGGTGGTCACTACGCAACTTCTTCTTGAATATGTGTTATGCAAATCAATAACATGCTTTGAATGAAATGGGCATGAGTTCTAGCATTTGGAACTATATGATGAAACGCCTTCTAAGTAGTAACCAAGCAAAGAATAATGAGATCATGCAACGACTTTAGAAAACAAGAAATCACAGATTATACTCTCTAAAGAACGTTATAGGCTCAAGTCTTTCAGGGTTGTAGCGTTTGTTTGAGTTCCTTCCTTCAAGCATGTTACAAAAACGAATTTTTCTTTTATGATTGCATGTGAAGTCATACATGATAACCATAACCAAGCATATACCAAGAGTAAATCAACTTTTTCTCTATGTTTATAACTCTTTTTAACAGTCATGCACTTACAAACCAAATCCTTATCATTGTGTTGGAAGGTATCCTAAGACATAAACACACACACAAAAACAGCTTTTAAAACAACTCTTTTTGGGTTTTTCAAAACAATTTTTCAAATTTTTATGGGATTTTCGAATTTTTAAGTCAAAACACACTAAAACAGTTTAAAACAGTGAGAAACAACATGTGAAGTGATAGGTGATAAAATCCAACGAATTTGCATCAAATATACTTAGTTACCCTCCCACACTTAAATCAAACATTGTCCTCAATGTTTTAAGCTTAAAAGCACACCAAACGAACGTAAACACATAAACAGCAACTAAACATACTAAACATAGCAGAATGTATCTAACAAAGAGAAGAGTTTAGAGACGCAAATCTGGTTATAGAGTGTAAATTCCATCTTCTCCTTGGTAATTGCATTGAGGCTTGGATCTTTGTGATTCCACAGGCTTACTCTTGAACTGCGCTGCTCCATCGTTGATTTTCCTTTGTGCTACTCTTGAACTGGGCAGCAGGCTTCTTTTGGTCTCCCCCGAAGGTCTGAGCTTCCTCCTCTTATCTGTTTCTTTGTTCAATCTCTCCAATTCGTATTGAAGAGGGTTAGAGGATAGCTTAGCAAAGCTAGGTAAGCAACCAGGGAATAGAGTCTAGATAGACTCCAAGTGCCGGCTGATTGCTTCTTTCACTTTGCCATGCAAGTAATAACAAAGACAAAGGAAAAGACAGGGAAAGAGCATGATATGAGATACCTTTGCTTTTGACCTTGATGATATGAGATACCTTTGCTTTTGAAGAAGCGGTGAATGAATCAGCACATGTATTTGTTGTGCTGCTTCCTCCTGGGTCATCTGTACTCCAGGCATCTGGTATCATCTTTGGGGAAGAAGAAAGAATTGAGTGTTTCGAAAGGCTTTGCTGGGAGTGCGCCCTCAGAGGTGAGGAAGAGTCGGGCATTTTCTTCAGGTTTGCCTTGCCATAAAAGATGAAAGTCGACAAATATAGGGATTTCCCAATAGCAAGTGGTGGTACTGTTCTTTTACCCTTGTCGACAAACGTTTTGATCCCGCAAATCCAGCTTTTTGAAATAGTGACGACTCTTCGATCTTTGAAGACGCCTCTTCGATTTCTGAGCAGGCGCTTTCTGAAAAGCAGAGAAAGCGTCGCCGAACTTTGCGCTTGTCGGCTAAAGACGTGTAGTTGTGATGGTGGCCTCCACGTGTCGAACGCGTTTTCTGAAAAAGCCGAGGGAGCGTCGCCGAACTTTACGCCTCAAATTCCGGCTTTTTGAATCGGTGGACGCGTTGCCTTGGCTTTTTATAGAGCTATCGATCACTGCCAACTTACACACTCTGTAGATTTCCCATTCTTGATACTCGTCTCCGGCCCTTTTGAAAATTTACTCCGTCCACCCCTTCTCTTTGAACACTTTTGAAAAATGGCAAACCCATCGAACCTTAGCTTAGAATTGAGTCTCCGCAGTGATACGGGCGTGCCGCGTCAAGGTAACGTATGGCGCCCTTCTTTCTTATCTTCTAACGGTCCTCTTACAGGTGAAGACTCCGTGATGCAGGACGCCACAACAGCTACGATAGTAGCTCGGAACCTCCTCACTCCCAGAGATAGTCAGCTGCTTTCAGGACGGTCCGATGAGTTGGCCGTTCAAGAGTCCCTGGCTCTCAGCGTTCAGTGCGCAGGCTCTGTGTCCAACATGGGCCAACGCCTCCTTGCTCGCTCCCGTCAGGTTGAATCTTTGATGGCGGAGATGGAGAACCTGAAACAAGAGATCAAACAACTTAAGTACGAGAATAGAACTTTGCATGTGCTTGCCAATAACTATTCGTCGGGCATGAAGAGGAAGCTTGATGAGATGCAAGAATCTCAAGGTCGGATGCAAAGTGACCGTCAACGGCTTGCGTCTTTCTTCCAGGGGCACCTTTTTCCTGGGTCATCCAGCGTTCCGCCAAGTATTGGGGCCTGGAATGCTCTATATCCGATGCCTCCCGCTCCTATGCCTCTCGCTCCGATGCCTCTTGCTCCGATGCCTCCTACTTCGATGCCTCCTGCTTCGATGACTTCCGCTTCTAGAGTTTTGCCTCGTGGTGGGTCTTCACGCAAACAAAAACAAAAACAACCTTTGTGAAGCTCCATTTGTTAGATACATTTGTAATTTCTCGAACATTAATGAAAAAGCTTTGTTTTATTCACTGTATTGGGTTGCCTCCCAAGTAGCGCTTTCTTTAACGTCTTGCAGCCGGACGAAGAACACAATCATGCCTTAATGGAACCCACGGCATGGAGTTGATCATTGAATGGATGATGATACTTGAAATGTTCCGGCAATGGTTGAATTTCAAGAGTGGGTGCCCTAATCATTGACATCAACAACATATTAGTCAAAAACGACTTTGGATTTTGAGTTGGTGGCTTACCTACATGCTCCAATAAGAACTTAAGTACATCCTCCACGAAATGCTTCTCAAAACATTCAAGAATTGGATCTTTGTATGGAGTGGAATAGAGATCTGTCCTAAGATCCATGTAAACTCTTTCACCAAATTGGATTTGAGTAGGTGCCTGCAATGAAGAATGTAACACACGATTAATTGAAGTGGGAATTGGAATTTGAGTTGGTGGCTTACCTATGGGCTGCAATATTGGCTCTAAAGTCGCAACACATTCAACAAATGCACAAGGGATGTTTTCATTCAGATTGGACATTCTGAAGGTTGTGGCTGTGTGATCCACTCCAATTTCCTCCTTGATGAATTCAAGATGCTCCTCAACCACTTTTTCCTCGTGAATTGTTGGAAAGGTGTCCAAGATGTCTTTCTTCCCCTCATCTTTCATGGTTTGTATGAACCTGCCAGGGAAGGGTGCATTTGGGGGAACAAAGTTAGAAATAATTAAATTTGGAACAACCTTACTTGAATGGGGTGGTGTAGGAATATTGGGAGGTTGCGGCAAGGGTTGTTCTTCCCTTGCCGTGCCTTGTGCATCCTCCTCCTCTTCGAGCAGTAGCAATTCATCCATGGGCTCATCTTCAACCATTTGTTCTTGAATTTGTTCCATGCATTCTGCATTCTGCCTAAATTGACTTTTCCACTCAGCCAACTTTTTTGCTTGATAGAAATCCTCAATTGGTCGCCAAAATGCGTCTTGTTGAAATGGTTGAGCTTCCCTGCCCTGCTCCACAGAATTCAGTTGTTGAATAACTTCCTTATAATAATTTGATATACCTGAATTTGGATGTGAAGATTGAGGGGAAGGCTGTGGTGGTGCATATGAATCCTCATATGGTTGCCAATATGTTTCTTGGTGAGTCTCCTTAGCTTGATTTTGTGAACCCTGCACCAAAGAGTTTAATTCATTAAGAATTTGATTATAATCTATTGACGAATTTGAGTTTGGTTGGGCATATTGAATATGAGGTGGCTCCCAATATCTTTCTTGTTGAACATTTTGAGGTTCCCACCACATAGAAGTTGAATGATCACTCCAATCCGAATTGTAAGTATTGGAAAACACGTTATTCCTTGATTGAAGATCAACTATATCAACGTTTTGCATTTGGGACCTTTCCATGAGCTGTGACAAAAGATAAGCATTATCAAGTGCCATGTTGTGCTTCTAAAATCAACAAAATAAAACTAAAAATATATACACACAAACGAAAATAAAACAATCCAAGAGATTAGCAAAGTTGCTAATCCCCGGCAACGGCGCCAAAATTTGATGCGAGAATTATACGCACACAAATTAAACCCTCTTTTTGTCAATTGTAGTATAAATATAAGTAGGGATCGTTCTGGACCGGGGATTAGGAGGGATTGTTAACCACTTGGATTTGACTTCAAAAACGTAAAAACAAGTTTAAAACACTATACTAAACTCGAAGAATGCAAAACTAAAAGTAAGAAAGATTAAGACTAAAACTTAAACAAAATATGGGGGGGGGGGATTTAGGTTTGGACGAGATTAAACTAAAGTGGATAGATTGCAAAGAAAACAAATTGTAAATACGAAATTGACGGAAATGAATGGATGGGAAAGCTAGCTAAGGGGTTCATCTCCACACATGTTATACTTGCATACAAACCGATTTCTAATTGCTTTTCAATAAACCATGAATTCTCAACGCCCCGGGTTAATTAGGTCCGCTTAAATTAACCGTCAAGTTTTCCTTAAGTTAATGAATTGGATGATTGCATACGACAATCCAAAGTATTCCTCACAAGTTCCCTACATGAATTGCATAATAGAGATACAAGCAAGAATCATTAAGCATCATGAAAACTATAAGTGTTGACGAGGCATTCGTTACTATGATTGCATGAAACTTATGCCAAGAATATGTTTAACGCGATTGTTTATAAGCAACCTCCACTACTTGTGAATATAAGTTCATAACTATTACGTGAAACTCACTTATATTCTAGCGTCAAATTCATGCATGAAAATTAAGCGTTCATTCTTAATAAACATACATAAATAGGTTATCAATCAAACAGTTAAACAAATTGAATTCATAACTTATGAAACGTAATTAAAAGTAATCAAATCATATTACAAACATAAACATAGTTTCGAATCACCCCCTAGCTAAAGGGGGTTTAGTTCCTCATAACTTTGAAATCAAAGAAACACCTAAACATTCCAACAACTCAAAACTTGAATTGTATGAACGTTTAAGCACTCTTTTCTTCCATTTCTCATACGTACAAAACAAAGAGAATTAAAATGAAACTTTGAAATCAAAGAAACACCTAAACATTCCAACAACTCAAAACTTGAATTGTATGAACGTTTAGGCACTCTTCTCTTCCTCGTTGTTGTAGCACAAGGTTTAAGGATAGGTTGGTTGGGGGGATGGAAGTGTTGAATGGAGTGGGGAGTGATGGAAATGGAAGATGGTTTTTGGATTCTAAGGGGAAGTGTTTATTTGTGGTGTGAGAATGGAGAGATGGAATTGAATGAAATGGAAGTGTGGGATGAATTGAATGATGCAAATGAATGAAGTGTGTGTGGTTTATATAGGGAGAGAATGGATGGGAGAGCATGTGAATGATAGCTAGGAGAATGATTAAAGGGGTGTGAATGGTTGGAAATGCATGTGGGTGAATTGGTGGTGCAATGATGAAAGAATAAGTGCATGTGTGTGTTTTGTGTTGGAATGAATGTGGATGCATGATGAAGAGTTAATAAATAATGCATGTAGGGTTAGGAAATAAAATCATAACTTAAAGGGGGGATGATTAAAGGGTGTGTGAATGCATGTGTTGAATTGGTGGTTCAATGATGAAAGAATAAGTGCATGTGTGTGTGAATGGTGGTAGCTAGGGTGAATTATGATAAATGCATGTGGAATAAAGATGGAGAAGGTGGTGAAATGATGAAGTAGGAAGGTGAAATGCATGTGAGATGTTCTTTGGAGAAAGGTGGATGAATGTGCATGTGAATTAAGTTGTGAAAGCATGTGGAATGTTTTAAATGGTTGAAATGTGTAGATGATTATGAGTATGATAAGTGATAAGTGTATGGTTATGATAAGTGATAAATGAATGATATGTGATGATAAATGAATGATATGTTAAGTAATAAATGAATGATATGTGGTGAGTGATAAGTGAATGGTTTGATAATTGATAAATGAATGATATGCTAAGTGATAAATGAATGATATGTTAAGTGATAAATGAATGATATGTGGTGAGTGATAAGTGAATGGTTTGATAATTGATAAATGAATGATATGCTAAGTGATAAATGAATGATATGTTAAGTGATAAATGAATGATATGTTAAGTGATGATAAGTAATGATAGGTGGTTATGATAGTTTGGTCTTTAATTTCGTCCATTCCTTTTGCTCCAAATATAAGCTATCCAATCCAAGTCCGATTTTGCTCCAAAATGCTCCAAAAGGCATCATTTTGCATACCTTGCCCTTAGAACCTGAAAACACACAAAAGAAGCATAAATGACTAAAATAACTAGAGAAACATAACGTAAATGCACGAGAACAAGCCTTTTAAGTCGCATGAATATGCTCCTATCACTCATTACGTGTAAGTTTCTATAGGGAGATTAAAATTCTTTTTGCTTCATCTGCTTAGTATCATTTTGGCTGATGATTGAACTTGCCCTCCCTTAAGTATTGGGAATCATCGCAGCCTTGATTTAAGAATGGGATGCATTTAATTTTTTATCAGCATACAAATCTCGAGCGTAATTTTAAATGGACTAAATTTGGAAATTAAATTTGCAAACTAAATGATGTGTCACTGATAAGAAATAAGCATGCTAATCAATATTTAACTAATAATCCAATCATCAACTTCCATATCATTTAGTTTACAAAATTTAGTTTATAAATTTAATCTCCAAGAGAAGTGCTAGGTAGACTAAATTTGGAATTTAAATGATGTGTCACTAATAAAAAATAAGCATGTTAGCCCAACACTTAAATAATAATTCAATTATCAAATTTTATGTCATTTAATCTACAAAATTTAATTTATAAATTTAATCTTCCTATCATTACCAAATATCGAAGGTTGCCCATTGGGTCGATGCCTTACTCCCTAGTACATATCGAATATCATTCACATGAGTCAGCCAATCCACACAACTACTCAAGAAAAAAGAATTTTCTATACAGTCTTCAATGAGATTCTTTGAAAAACAAAAACTAAAAGAAAGACATAGCATTATAAAGGGAATTCTTTTAGGCATTAGAGTAAGCCCACCCCATTAATGCGAGTATTGTCTTGTCATTTGGACAAAGGCAGTTATTGCCTTAGTGATTGTTTGAGTGTATTTTCATCCTGTAAATGAATTGTTTGGACAATTGTCATTAAAAAAATTATTTTTTAACAATTGATGGAAATTGTTATTGATACTCCAAAAATCTTATTTTGCACTCCAAACTTTCTATAATTATAAAGAAAAATGCACATGTGAGGAGTGTAGAATAAAATTTATGTAATGCAAATAACAGTTCCTAAAATTAATATTATATTTTATTTCGAATAGAACTTTTAATTAATCTCGTCACACCATATATTATTATCCAAAATTACAATTAATCTTGTTTTGGTCACTCATGGTTCATATTATCTTACTTTTTTTCTGTATTTTTTTTTATAATTTTTAAACATGTTTTACTAACAGAATTAATATGAACCAGTGGATAACCTTTTTTTAGCAATCCAAGAGTCCAGGTTGTGCCACATGGTCAAAAACTCTTTTGCAGATATTTTCTTCTTTTTTTCTTTCTAATTTATTAAAAAAATTCGAATTAATATGTACCATCGGATTTGGAAAATCCAACCGTCCATGTTCGCAGTGGACTAAGTGCCTACACATTTCGCCTTTATTTTGTCAGACCACTCACACTCATGCAAGCATGAAGCTTACGCGCCTAGTGCCAAAAAAAAAAAAAAAATTTTAATGTGGGTGACTTCAGCTGGCGTCACATGGCCTCAGGTGTAAGGTTGGGCTATTTATGCCCAATTGAGCAGTCGAGCTCTTCTTCCTCCCGTTGTAGCCCGATGGATTGGGCTTGGGGTGAAGAGGAATTTACAAAGCACACTTGAAGATATTCTGATTGATTTTTTAAGAAAATGTTATTGAAACTATGAAAAAAATTATTTTTCACCTTTCATAAGTGAATTTTCATTTTTAAATATAAAAAATTTGAAGCTTACTATTACTTTTTCGGAGACCAAGCAACACCCATTTTCTAAATGGGCTATTACATCACTCAAAATTGTTATAACAAAATCAATCACACAAAAGTTGTTTTCTTGTTAAAAGTAGTTATAGTAAAGTCATTAGAGTCGGTCCACGGGTGTGAATGAATAAGGTGATAGGTAATAGTAGACTAGAAATATAAAGTTTGAGACTCGGTTGTAAAAAAAAATGTTAGTATCGTAGTGAGAATATACAAACGGTTTTATTGTAACCTGCAAAGCCCTTTTTTAGAAATGGTAAGATGTTATTGGCAGGATTGTAATTCCAGCTGAGAGCCAGTTGAATGCCATCGGACTATACACCCACTAACTGTGCAAATGGCTCCCTCGATCGATTAGTTATATTTTGCATTTACACATGCAGGGTCTTTGAATCATATTTTGACATCTGCTAGCTATTGGCTTCCATGGGTTTGGATACAATATCATATTATATATGGAGATTGCGACATCAACCTCGAGCCTGTAATTACATAGAAATTAGTTGTAAATATGAGTTTACTCAATGGTGAGAGCAATCCTACAATTGTGTTTTGTTCATGTCCAAGTTACATTCGTTCTGAAAGAAACATAAATATAAATAAATAAATATATATATGTATGTATGAACCTCTAACCCATATTAGCTCTGGTGAAGTTTGTTTCAGTTTTGATATCACCCATATTTTTCATTTGCTTCTTATCTTCTATAATCTCCTTTTGATTCTATAACTTGTACCTCTTTCGACACCCTTGCATGTTCTTCTACAAGTATGGGTTGAATGTCCGGATTGACAGATGAAAAACTATATATAATGGTAATTAAGTTCATATATAGAAGAAATAAAACATAATGGAAGATATCATTTTTCTAGTTGTTTAAATTAGTAATTGTAATTGTAAGTTTGCCTTGCATGTTCTTTTACAAGTATGGGGTTAAAGGTCCGGATTGACAGATGAAAAACTATATATAATGGTAATTAAATTCATATATAGAAGAAACAGAATATAATGGAAGATATCATTTTTCTAGTTGTTTAAATTAATAATTGTAATTGTAAGTTTGCCTTGCATGTTCTTTTACAAGTATGGGTTAAAGGTCCGGATTGACAGATGAAAAACTATATATAATGGTAATTAAATTCATATATAGAAGAAACAGAACATAATGGAAGATATCATTTTTCTAGTTGTTTAAATTAGTAATTGTAATTGTAAGTTTGTGGAGCAACAAGTGTATTGTTCTAAATCTGAAAATTGATTGTAATATCTCAATAATCATTTTATCATTTTTGTGGAGCAATTTTTTTTTTTTCAAATGTCATACACATTTTTGGAGTTTGAATCCTATAAGAATTAATTATCAAGATCAGGAACTTGTCACATGATAATGATCACACTTATTGAGCCAAGTGCGATGCTCAGGACATGTTGAATAAATAATTCATTTCGGAGCACTTTCGGCGAAGCATTCAATGAAACTTATTAATGATATATATTTTGAATGTCAAAAGATAAATGACAAATATTAATTTGATGACTGAAGTGACAATGTCAAATATCCTCTTATTTCAACCAATGTATTTTTTTTGTTATAAATGATATTTGTATGATCTATTTAAAAATAAATCAATTAAAAATAAATTTTCAAGATCTAGAATTGATGCAGTAATGGGACCCACATAATAAAATAATTAAAAATTAGTTGACATAAGCTTTCTTATATGTCAAATTTGTCATATGAAAACTCATATATGTCAATCCACATAGGATTGACATATCGGTTGGAACTTACTCTTACCTTCAAATTTGATTACATAGCATTCCACTTAGGATTTGATATCTCATTTTGAATTCAAAATATATATCATTAATAAACTTGTTCCAACTACTGTAATAATCACATATTTTTCATTTGCTTCCTATAATTACCTTATTTGCATATCCTTCTTTTTATGTATAGGTTGAATGCTGACTCATTAATCACCATCGTCCACCAAAAGTTAATTAGTTTTAAAATATTTGACAAGTTCATATACAACGTTACTCTTGTCGATGCATCCATCTCGATGCATTTTAACTGTTAGCTTGTGCACGAGAGAGATACATGTTGAAAGGAATAATTGAAATTGAAATACTTTAGAAGGCAATACGTTTTTGTTCTAATTTTGATTTTTGGATCTAACTTTTAACATTTCAAAATTCATTTTAGCATTTTTGTGGAGCAACTTTTTCAAATGTCAGGCATATTCTTCGAGCTATGAATTCTGTAATGATTAATTATCATGATGAAGAATTCGTTGTATAATAATGGGTCTCATTTATTAAAGTTCAATGCGATACTTTAGGCATATTGAATAATAATTCATTATTAGGGTCATGTTGACGAAATATTCAATAAGAAAAATTCATCATGGATAATTATATGTAGATTAGTTATTATTATTTTCATAATGACTCAGTAAGAGATAATAACAACTCGTCTATCATTATAAATACTCAAGAAAGAAGCACATATAAAATAAAAGAAAAACAAATAGCATTTAAAAGGGAATTCTTTTATGCATTATATGAATTTAAAAGCACATTTGGAGATACTCTACATTTAAGGAAATTTTATTGAAACTACAAAAAAGTTATTTTGCAGTTATCATAAGTGAATATTTGTTTTTAAATATAAAAAATTGGATAATGCTATTGGCTCGCATGGGTTTGGATACAATATCAGATTATGTGGAGATTGCGGGATCAACCTTGAGCATGTAATACATAGAAATATGAGTTAACTCAATGGTGAGATCCATCCTAGAATTGTGTTTTGTGCATATCCAAGTCCATTCGTTCAAGAGCTTAGCTCTGGTGAGGTTTGTTTCAGTTTTAATATCACCCACAATTTTTATTTGCTTTTTATCTTCTATAACCTCCTTTTCATTCTTTAGTTTGTACCTCTCTCGACATCGATCCTTGCATATTCTTTTACAATTATGGGTTAAAGGTCCGGATGACAGATGAAAAACTATATATAGTGGTAAGTTCATATATAGAAGAAACGAAACAAAATGGAAGACATCATTTTTCTAGTTGTTTAAATGAATCATTGTAATTGTAAGTTTGTGGAGCAACAAGTATATTGTTTCCAAATCTGAAAATTGATTTTAACATCTCAACGATATCAATTTATCTTCTTTGTGGAGCAATTTTTTCAAATGTCACTCACATTTTTGAAGTTTTAAATCCTGTAAGAATTAATTTTCATGATCAGGAGCTTGTCACATAATAGTGGATCCCACTTATGTAGCCCAGTACGATACTCCGGACATATTGAATAATTCATTATCGGGACACTTTCGACGAAACATTCAATAAGAAAAATCCATCAACTTTGATTTATTATCAGTTTTATAATGAGTCGATAAGATAAGAGATAATAAAAATAATTCGTCTATCACTCTAGCGTTAAGTTACATACATATCATAGGTGTACACATGCACATATTACTTTTACATAGCATAAACAGCTCACGCACTTGATCATTTCAAATATCATAATTTAGTCTCCGAAAATATCGTAATTTAGTTGCAAAAGAAAACTACATTGGGACAATCAACATCTAATAAGATAATATAAATATATCACTGGGTCAGATAAATGGATGCTCAATGTCCATTGGTGTAGAGTATTTAATTTCTTTTGTAAAGTAACTGAATAAGAAGTCAAAAAACAAGATATAGTTGGACATTGTTAGATGCAGCTGAAAGTTCAAAGTCGAGAAGAATGGTATTGAAGAGAAAGGAGGGATTACAATATTGATATTGAACCAATCAAACTTCTCAAGCAAGAAGACTAAAATACATGAATATTTATTGAGATTGGCATATAAGTTTTGCTATTACCAAGTAACTACCAGGTTTAATATATGTAAAACTACAGAAGCCATGACTCTTACCACATATGGATAAGTCATGTAATGTACTGTTGAATGATCTTTTGGTGGGCATGAAACTGCAAGTGGCTTGATGTATGAATTGTTAAGACCAATCAAATATCAAGTATATAGTATATAATGATTTGGACAGTTTATTTCGAATGAATATTCCACAACATATACAATATATCAAAATATAACAATTAATGAAATTGCATATAAAATCACAAAACACTAACTTGTTTATGAAGATAGAGGCTTGCAGTAGCAATCTCCTAAGATAGAAATTCGCCCCTACACCAGTGCATTTAGTTCAACGGACGTCTATCTTGCAGGATACAACTATCTAACTCAAGTTCTTACACTCGAACTTGGATTCTTGGCGAATTGATTGTGGTGTTTCTCTGAGAAGAATGAAAAGGAAGCGATGGAATTGATATCTACATTTCTAATATCACAGCCATATATATAATGGCATTCGTGAATGGTTATGTTTGTTCAAACTTATCCTTCCAGAAGGGATGTAAATGTTCTTATCCTTTCGGACATACTGAATCCTTAAAATAAAAAACGTAAAAATGGACTTGTGTTTTTCTTCCATCCGAGCCTAAGAGCCCCAAGGTCTAAGGCCCATCTTTGACAGTTTATATATATATATATATATATATATATATATATATATATATATATATCCAAACCCTCCAAGTCCAATGCCCAAAGTCCATGGCTTTGGCTCAATTTCTTTCAAACCATAAGTGAGGGAAAACACTTACAAAGAGGAGCTAAATCTGTGGAAAATGGGCAATGTGGGACTATATGTGCCTCACAAGTTCACAAGTTCCAACAATACCCCACATTTTTTATTCAAACTCGAGCAATACCGCACATTTGAATAGAAAATAAGATACTAACTAAATTTGTAATGTCTTTGCTATGAATAGAAAATAAGTTGAAGCATGATTATCGTCATCATTTCTCATAGTATCATCATGTACTCTTTTGTTCAGAACATATGACCAATCTTTGTAAAGAGAAATTCCTCAAAGAACTCAACTTCTGTAGATTCAAGTATTGTATTTATATGAATGTCTGCAATTTCAGATTTATGAACCAAAAATCTGTATGCTAAACTATTATTGGCGTGATCAATAAATATGCAATCTACTGTTTTTGGTTCAAGTTTTTGTCTATTCGGAAGAGGCACTTGAACTTTCGCAAGACAACCCCACACTTTCAACGTTTTATATGTAGGTAACCTAACTTTCCAGATTTCATAAGGAGATTGATTGGTCTTCTTATGTGGAATTCGGTTCAATATTGTGTTGGCAACAAGAAGTGCCTTACCCCATAAATTATGTGGTGCACTAGAACTATTGAACATGGAATTAATCATATCTTTCAACATTCGATTTTTCCATTCAGCCATTCCGTTTTGTTGAGGAGTATATGGTGATGTTGTTTGATGTATTATTCCATGTTTCGAACAAAATTCTGCAAAGTCATTAGATTCGTATTCACCACCTCTACCTGACCTTAAGACTTTTATTCTTTTGTCTAGTTGATTTTCGACTTCGGCTTTAAATGTTTTAAACATGTTTAAAGCTTCATCTTTGCTATGAATCAAATAGACATAACAATACTTGCTGCAATTATCAATGAAAGAAATATAGGAGTTCTTTCCTCCATTAATTGGTGTGGACTTGAAATCACAAAGATCACTATGGATTAAACGAAGTCTTTCGTTGTATTTTTCCACTAATTTATATGAGTGTCTTGCATAATTGGATTTTTCCACTTTGTTCATGGAACATTTGGGCAATAAGCCTAAGTTAACCATTTGTTGAAGAGAACGAAAATTAACATGTCCTAATATTACATGCCATAATGTAGAGGACTCAATCAAGTAAACAGAGGAAGCACTAGGCTTGGTATTATTATTAATAACATCAACAGAAAGTACATTCAATTTGAAAAGCCCCACAGCCAAGTAGCCCTTTCCCACATACACCCCACCCTTGGTGATTACAAACTTATCAGATTCAAAGACTAATTTGAAACCTTTGTTACTCAGAAGCGATCCAGAGATCAGATTCTTGCGAATATCAGAAACATGCAGAATATTGGTGAGTGAAAGCTCTTTTCCATAAGTGAGTTTGAGCGTCACTTTTCCCTTCCTTGCAACGGCAGATATAGTTGCATTTCCCATGTACAAATTTTCTCCACCATCAACTGATTGGTAAGAAACAAATAAATTCCGATCAGCACAAACATGCCTTGTTGCTCCTGTATCAACCCACTAGTCATTGAAATTAGTCAATAAATTGACTTCAAATACAACAGCAACAAACTTGTCTTCTGCAATGTTTGCTTAATTGGTATTCTCAGTATTCTAATCCTTCTTGTGACGGCAATTATTTGCCCTATGACTTGTTTTTCCACAAACCCAGCAACCTCCTTTGATTTTCTTAAAGGTTTTCCCTTTCACAGCAATCAGTGCTTTCTTCTGATGGTGCTTTGCCTTGTGTGAGTCTCCTCATTCCACAACATTGGCTTTTGCCTCCAGCGATGAGACATCATACTTCTCATTTTTGCGATGATCTTTATACACACACAATTTGAGAATTAATTGATCTATGCTCATATCTTCAGTTAGATGTTTCAGATAAATCTTAAAGTCTTTCCAATTCGAAGGCAATTTCTCTATAACAGCGCCAACCACAAAACCTTCTTTCAGACCAAGATTTTCTTCATCTAACTCATGAACAATCACTTGGAGTTCTTCAACTTGCTTGACAACAAACTTGGTGTCACTCATCTTGTAATTCAGAAATTTTCGAATCATAAACTTCTTGGAACTAGCCACTTTAGACTTGTACTTTTTGTCCAAAGACTCCCACAGTTCTTTAGCTGTTTTATATGATCAGTAAACATCATACAGAGAGTCATCTAAAGCATTCAAAATGTAGTTCTTGCATAGAAATTCACTGTGAGTCCAAGCTTCTATAGCCTGCAGAATTTCGATAGGAATATCTCCCTCTTTTGGTGCTTTAGGGGCCTCAGAAGTAATGACGTGACTCAAGTTCAGAGTTGTTAAGTAGAACAACATCTTTTGTTGCCAACGTTTAAAATCAACTCCCTTGAATTTCTCAGGTTTCTTAACGTGTTGCTTGACAACACCAACATTTGATTGATCCATGGTAGAAATTTTTGTCTTAGATTGTTAAAACCAATCAAATATCAAGTATATAGTATATAATGATTTGGATAGTTTATTTTGAATGAATATTACACAACAGATACAATATATCAAAATACGAACAATTAATGAAATTGCATATAAAATCATAAAATACTGACTTGTTTATGAAGATAGAGGCTTGCAGTAGCAATCTCCTAAGACAGAAATTCGCCCCTACATCAATGCAGTAGTTCAACGGACGTCTATTTTGCAGGATACAACTATCTAACCCAAGTTCTTGCACTCGAACTTGGATTCTTGATCAATTGACTGTGGCGTTTCTCTGAGAAGAATGAAAAGGAAGCGATGGAATTGATATCTACGTTTCTGATATCTCGGCCATATATATAATGGCATTCGTGAATAGTTATGTCTGTTCAAACTTATCCTTCCAGAAAGGAAGCAACTGTTCATATCATTTCGGAAAAACTGAATCCTTAAAATAAAAAACATAAAAATTGAACTTGTGTTTTTCTTCCATTCAGCCCAAGTCCCTCTTTGACAATTAAAATTTATACCCAAACCTTCTAGGTTCAAAGCCATGGTTAATGATTTTGGCCCAATTTCTTTCAAACTATATGTGAGGGAAAACACTTATAAAGAGGAGCTAAATCTGTGGACTGGGCGATGTGGGACAATATTAGTTCACAAGTTCCAACATGTATTACATATATATTTGAAAGTGCGAATTTTGGAACTTGTTTTGTTTCAGGTGAGAGACAAAACTAGCACTTGGCAGAGAGAATCAGGTGCTTCATGCCATAGTTGTTAACAAAAAAAAAAAAAAAAAAAAAAGAGGGTCGAGTTCAGTCAGGTGCTTTGGCAACATCAAGTTAAGTAGTGCATAGAGAGAAATCATGGGAAGCGTAGCCAACTTTCTTTTCCGGAAACCTTATTTTTCTTGAAAAAAAAACGAAAGAGGAAAGTTGGCTTTCATAAGTCTGATCGAGGCCCCATTCCATTCCCGACGTATTTATGTTTCTGACTCCTGACTCGTCCCACACCACACATGTCATGGGAACTGGGGACTCGTGATGCACGTGAGTCGTGATCTTCTTCTTTAAGTTGGATTAAAGTGGCAAATACACACTTGAGCTTTTGGAAATTGACCAGGATGTCCTTTTTTTAATAATTTGTGGGACTCGGCAGGGGCTGGTAGGTCTGGTAATTGATTTAGGTGGGAAAGGAAACATCCTAGATGGACATGACGGCAGTGATCATACATACTTGTTGAAGTGATACAACTACATATTTACATAATAAGATGTGCTTTAAACGTGCCCGGTCTTTCATTTGACTTCACCAATAAAGCAATGTCCAGTCCTTTTCTGGGACTTATCGGTCTACTTCTAGATCGATATAGTTTGCAAATCTATTCCACCAAAAAAGAAAAAGAAAAAGAGTTTGCTACCCTCCACACTCAAAGTTTGAGTTCGAAACTCCCATCCTTTGTTTTGCCTTATTGAAAAAGAAAAAAAAATCAACTCTTTCAAATTAGCATGAATCATGTGCATATTTAAGTATACTACGTTGTTAATGGAATTAATGTGAGAAAGTGAAAGGAAAAGAGTCTCACATTGGTAAAAGGAGAAACCTTATAAGGGCTAAGAGGTTGGGTAACTCTCCATATTGCCAATTGGTTTTATTGTGAAACCTTAACTTCTTCATGGTATCAGAGTAAGTTGACCCATGTGTGAAGCCCAATGGTTCATGTGCTCCACATTAGCAAGTTCGTATTGTCTATGTATTTGAATTAAAAATTCACCATATATGAGAAGACGTACAAGAATGTAAATGTAAAGAGTCGTGAATATATACGGAAATATTTCCACCTATATTTGATCACCTCTAATATTAATGGCACACATCTTTGTTGTTTTTATTTTGTTTGGCATATAATTCTTCCTTAAATTACTCTACAAATATGAGAAAGAGATCCACATTTTCCATTTTAGACCATGATAATGTTCAATAGTACTTTATATTTTTACAGAACCACAAAAGTCCAACCAATCAGTCATATATTTCATTAAAAAGTCGTTAGTGGGTAGGTGATTCAACTTCAAGCTTCATCGGTTTGTTTTGGCATTTTTCTGAATGATGTCATCTTACCATGTGTAAACAGCTAGAGATTTTTGTTAGGAGTATTAAGATCCTATGGCTGTGAATTAGACATGTGTCAAGAGATTAAAAAAGTTGGTTAAAGTTTGTTATTGTGTAGCTTAGAGTGTAAGCTACCAATACAAACTATATAAACCTTGTAACCATCATTTGTAACCAATAAGAAAGATAATATGTTTTATGAAATTCTCTTCTCTCTCTAACTCTCGATCTTCTCTTCTTCTCTCTTTCTGCATAACTATCTTCATCAACATTCTTCAATGGTTTACATGGTATCATTCGTCTAAACAAGCATAGCAGCTTGGCGGTCTTTCGATCTTGGTTTCATTTGCTTCCGCTTCTACAATCTTCTCTTTGTGATCTTTTCTCTGTGGATTTGTGATCTTTTCTAGTAAATTGGGGTATTTCATCAGTATTTCTACGTCTGGTTTCGTCTTCTTGACTAAATCCTTTTGCCACTAGTCGTGCCTTATATCTCCTAATTGAACCATCATCATTCTTTTCGATCTTATACACCCATTTACACCCAACTAAGTTCTTGTGTTTGGGCAATGGAACCAAAGACCATGTACCTTGATTATGTAAAGCTAAGATCTCATCATTCATAACATCATACCAAACTGGAGATTTCAATGCAGATTTATATGTTGCAGGTTCCACTTAAGTCAAATCAACACCTCCATTTTCATGAACAGCAGCAAGTAGAGCAATGTTTTTAACAATCCCACTCTTTGACTGTGTCTGCATTGGATGTAAGTTAACTGAAGGAATAGGGAGAACCACTTACCGTTGGTCAGGTTGGAATTCAGGTACCATAGAGAGTGTAGAGGATAAGGGCTGTGTTGTTGATGAAGATTGAGTATCAGAAGAACCGTCTGTACTGGAACTTGAAACTGCAATTGGGACTGGAGTAGAATCTGCGAAAGATTGATGTAGTCCAGTATTTGGCATGAAACTTGGGATAGAATCTAATGGTATAGAAACGGATGATGAACTTAAAGTCGAGGGTTGATGTGATTGTGGAAACACAAGAACATTACTGCGATCTGGAACTGGATTTGGGATTGGTATATACGATGGTAGTGATGAAAAAGAACTAGGGTGAGATATAGGCACCAAAGAACAATAAGGAAACTCTGTCTCATCAAATAGGACATGTCGAGAAACATACATTTTCTTTTTAGAAACATCATAACAGAGAAAACCTTTATACTTGGATGCATACCCCAAAAATACACATTTTGTTGTTCTGGGATCTAATTTGGTACTAGTGTATGGCCTCAACCAAGGGTAACAAGAACACCCAAACACTTTCAAATGTTGCATTTCAGGTATAGAGTTGCACAACAATTGAAATGGAAACTTATTTCCCAATAAAGGAGATGGCATCCTATTAATCAAATATACTGAGGTTTGACAAGCAAAAGACCAAAACAAAGATGGCAAGGAAGCAGGTTGTAATAAAGTGATGGATGTTTCAATGATATGTCTGTGTTTTCTTTCTGCTATCCCATTATGTTCTGCTGTGTGAAGGCAGGACAATTAATGCTTTATTCCTTTATCAGATAGGAACTTTTGAAATGCTTTACCTATATATTCACCACCACCATCACTGTAAAGAGTTTTAATGGATGTTTGAAACTGAGTGAAGATAAAATTGTAAAAGGAAACAAATATACCAGAAACATCACTTTTATTGCATATGGGAAAAATCCAGCAATATTTTGTACAATGATAATGAATGTGACATAATATTTGAATCCTTCTAGAGAAACACAAGGAGCAAGACCCCATACATCACTGTGGACAATGTCAAAGGGTTTTACAATTTTTTCTCCTAAAGAAGAAAATGGTAGTTTACTAAATTTGCCCTCTAAACATGGTTGACACACAGAAAGATCTTTATCAGCAACACAGGAAACATGAGAGGAAGTTAAAACTTGAGAGACAATGGAATTAGAGGGATGACCTAGTCTCTTATGCCAAATACTAACTGTAAACTTGTTTTCCCATAAAAGCTGCAATTCCTCCTTTATTGATAGTCGGATGAGACCGTGATGGGATGATAGGATACAATCCATTATGACACAGCCATTTGTAGAGTATCCTCTTTGTGGTTTTGTCCTGAATCCAAAATGAAAAAGCATCGAAAATCAACCAACAATTATTATCCAAATAGATCTTATGCACATATAATAAATTCTGAGACAATTTTGGCACATATAGAACAGAATTAAGCCTAATAGGCTGCATTGGAATTCTGAGAAGACTAGAACCAATATGGGAGATAGCTAAACCTTCACCATCAGCTGTTTAAATGATCTCATTTGAAGGATATAGGGTTGACAATGAGAGATTTCCCAGTTCAAAGGTCATAAGATTATTTGCACCAGAACCAGTAAGCCAAACTTGTTGCTAGGATGGAGCTGATGGCACTGAGAATAAAGAGTAAGTACCATTGGTTGTTGCAGCATGCATAACACTCATTTGAGACGTTGCATTCTTCTGAAAGCATGTTTCTGCATTATGGTATGGATTCCCACATACATGACAGCCTGATGCACTACTTCTATTTCGATATCTGCAGGTGTCAGCAAGATGATTGTGCTTGCCACAGATTTGACAACCTTGAGAGACATTAGTATTTCTGAATCGACATGTAGAAACCAAATGATTATTTTTCCCACAAATTTGACAAATTTGAGCCTGAAAACCATAGTTCTGTGTTCTTGGTGATGATGTACCAAAAATGCCAGGTGCCAGACTTGAATGAAAATTCTTGCCATTACAATATTTCGAATTGAAGTTGTTTCCAAACTGATTTCTGCCTTTACCATTTTGATTAAAGGACTTATATGCACTGGAATTAGAACTAGCACAATTTCCACCAGAACCAGAAAAAGATTAATTCTTGGACGGTAGGCCATTGGTTTGTGCCATTAGTGCAGATAACACCAGTGATGGAGGAATAGTTTCAACCAGAGTTTCTTTAGCAAGCAATTGAGACCGAAGATCTTTCAATGATATCACAGTTTCACGGCCCCTAATCATATATCTTATTATGTTGAACTCAGCAGGCAGACCATTTAGTGTAAGAATGACTATATCATCAACATCAAAAAATACACCAGCAGCAGACAACAAATCCTGTGCTTCTTTAATTTTCTGCAAATACACAGTAATAGAATCATTACCTTTCTTTATGGTTTGCAGCTCAGATTTAAGTTGAAATATACTCGTTCTTGTGACTGTAGAGAATTGTTCTCAAAGGCAAATCCACAGTTCTTTAGAGTTAGTGCTCCTAATGGCACAGGAAATCGCAGCTAGAGACAATGTTGCAGTGATCAACTGCATTAATGCTTTATCATGCATTTTCCACACCTTGTAGTCATCAGATTAAACCTTTGTAGCAGAATCACTAGAAGATTCATGACAAAACTGAGCAGGACAAGGCATCGAAACATCAACAAAACTAATTATGCTATGTCCTTCAAGAAGCAACTCCATCTGGAAATGCCAACCCAAGTAATTTGATTCATCCAATTTCACATTTACCGAGCTTGAGACGGATGAAATCAAAACGCAATCGGAGATTGTATAATCTGTAACTGAGCAGCAGTCACCATTGTTGCCAATTACGTAGAAATCCTGACAGAGAACTAACAACAAACACTTGGTAGGCACACTTTTGAGAAGACTTTGAGACAATTGGATGTGAAAAATGTCTTTCTCCATGGCATATTGCAAGAAAAGGTCTATATGACACAACCACCTGGGTTTGTTGATCCAAAACATGCAGATTATGTTTGCAGGTTACATAAATCACTATATGGTTTAAAACATGTACCACGGGCCTGGAATGAGAGGTTCACTACTTTTCTACCATCTTTGGGGTTCAAGTCTACATATGTAGATTCATCATTGTTTGTGAAAACTGTTGACAATTCTGTGGTGATCTTGCTTTTATATGTTGATGACATAATCATAACAGGGAGTGCTGCACAAGCTATCACTGAAGTCATTCGATCCCTTGCTAAGGAGTTTGAAATAAAGATTTGGGACCCCTTCACCACTTTCTGGGGATTCAAATTGTGCAGAATAAGGATGGCTTGTTTCTTTCCCAAGATAAGTATGTTACTAATCTCTTAACTAAGTCTGACATGCTATTATCCAAACCTTGTGCTACTCCATGTTTGCCATACAATAGATTGCTCACAGATGATGGAAAGTCGTACAATAATCCTTCATTGTATAAGAGCTTGGTTAGTGCCCTACAATACTTGACATTTACTAGACCGAACATCGCTTTTGTAGTGCATCAGGTCTGTCAATTTATGCAAAGACCAATGGAATCACATTTTGTGGCTGTAAAAAGGATCTTCCGGTACTTAAAGGCCACTCGAGGTTATGGTATTCAATATGTCCGAGGCTCTCTTGATATAACTGCATATAGTGATGCAGATTGGGCTAGAGATCCTAATGATCGAAGGTCAACTACTGGAATGGTGGTGTTCTTGGGAACATCGTATCTAGATCATCAACGGAGGCTGAATATCGGGCATTATCTACTACAGCTGCTAAACTGGATTGGATCAAGTCTCTGTTGCATTTTCTCCATATTCTGATTATTGAGAAACCCCTCCTCTTTTGTGACAATCTATCTACGATAGCCTTGACCTGTAATCTTATTCAACACCAACGCACAAAACACATTGAGGTTGATGTTCATTTTGTTCGCGAAAGGGTAGCAACACAACAACTACAGGTGCACTTTATGTCTTCCACTGAGCAGTTTACAGATATACTTACCAAAGGACTTTCTACACCTATTTTCCGAACTCATTGTGCCAATCTCAGGCTTAATTTCTCTGCTCCTGAGCCTAAGGGGGGATGTTAGGAGTATTAAGATCCTATGGCTGTGAATTAGACATGCGTCAAAAGATTAAAGAAGTTAGTTAAAATTTGTTATTGTGTAGCTTAGAGTGTAACCTACCAATACAAACTATATAAACCTTATAACCATCATTTGTAACTAATAAGAAAGATAATATGTTTTCTGAAATTCTCTTCTCCCTCTAACTTTCGATCTTCTCTTCTTCTTCTCTCTTTCTGCATAACTATCTTCATCAACATTTTTCAATGGTTTACAATTTTGATGTAGTCTACAAAACTAATTATCTATTTGATAAAGTATTCAACTCTCTAATATGCTTCTTGTTTTATTCATTGATTTTAATATTTAATTTGTTTGTTATCTTAATGTTTGATCATCATTATGGTTGCTTACAAATTATATGACCAAAGTTGTAGTACACATTATGCCTAATCTTGGTTGACATGTGAATGAATAAAGACAATGATATGCATACATCCTGCCATGTATTTTGTATGGTTATTGAAGTTTTCTTGTATGTTATTGACTCTTAATTTGCAATCGAATTTATACATCCTAGTTAGGTTTTAGATTATGAGAATTTGATCATAACCACACATCATATGGCTGATCACACATATGTAAAACAAACTGTAGAGGCAGGTGGTAGTTGAATATAACTTAACTTAATAAACATAGAATTGGCTTTGTAATGGCGAACTCGAGATCCCTAGTCCATCCCCATTTCCTCTAAAATAGTATATCATTTACCGTTATTTTCTTCTTGCATTTTTAAGATGTTTTATCATGCATATAATGATACAAATTTCCATTTCTATTTCAGAGAAAGAACAATAGTGTTAAAAAAAGGATAGCTTCGGCATGGGTGTTTAAGTCTTTTTATTCAACTTATTGTGTTCCAAGTTCAAAATTTCTCTTTTTTTTTTATGTAGATTACAGTAAATTATCGTTTGCAATTAAAAAAAGTTAACGATAACTGGATTTGGAGCACCTTGCCTAAATGATGCCCCACGCTTGACAACACATCCACGTCACTTTACAAACTTATCTAAATTGGAGACAACGGAAATTTTCAAAACTCAGCTTAATTACAACTGAGACAACGTATGAATCAAACAAAAATAAAAATATATGTTTTCATCTAATTAATGTACAGTACTGAAATAGTCTCACTTATTGATGGAAGATAATAAGAGAAGAAAATAATCTCACCCATTAATTTAGTACCGAAAAATAATCTCACCCAGTGATTTAGTACTGAAATGCTATGTGGTTAGTCTAAGGGGAGAAGAGAAGAAAATTTCCTTCATGTAGAAGCTAACTAGAATAATGATTCTCCAGCAAGAAGAAAATAGAAGCCATGCAGTACCCTGATTAGACGTACTTTGTAGTTGGGACAAGTCACAAAATAGGGTTGGTGAATCCATATACACGATGAATATATATGGAAGCATACTTACTTACAAAAATGATAGGAAAGTTTTCTTTCCATAAAGGATAAAGTTCACCTGCATCTGATCATCATCAGGATTACAGAAGAAAGAAAATTTAAAGGAGAAGGATTATCTCCCTTCCTAATCTCTCTTCTCTTCTTTCTCTTCTTATTTGAACGGTTACGATTAAGTCACGTCAACATTTTATAGTGATTTTTTTTATAGAGACAAAAAGACAAAAAATAAAGTATGACATGAGGGGATGAAAGATGATGAGAATAGAAGGGGAGAGAATCATATTGCAAATTTAAAACGGAGAATGAATCAGTAAAGTGCCATTTCCACTCTTAGATAATAAAGCAATCAATGAAAGTGATATATTATCTTATATATCCAATAAAAGGTGGGGAAGAGAATATACTGAATTGGTTTAATGTCACATTCACGTTTCATTCTAATAAAGCAAAGATACGCGTAAAGTTTTTTAAGACATAATGTTATACTATTAAATTAGAAAGTCACATAACGATGAACTCGTTACTTGTAAGTTGAAGAACTTACAAAGTTACACTAACATTTTCTGAGGTTTAAGAACATACACTAACACCCTGAGGGGCCGTTTGTTTGCCCTCACTAAAATTCATTGGACTGGACATGACTAAGGATTAGTCCAGTCCCAAGTTTGTTCCCAGCAGGGATTAGATTTAATGAGACTAAGTCTCACTCGCCTAGACTAAATCATGGGCTAGCCGGTCTTAGTGAAGCCCCCCAAAAACCATGGGACTAGCTAAGACTATCCTCTCTCTCTCTCTTGTCCTCGTCATGCTCAACGACCACTCCCGATAAACTCCTCGTCATCTCCGGTCACCTAGATCAATCATTTACTTTCCGATTCGACTCTCTTTTAGATCCATTTCACGACCAACTTTCATATAAAATATACCAAATTGAAGCTGGGAGTGACAAGATTACGATTCTACCTGAATCGAGGCCAAAAGGTGGTCGAATATGGCTGGAAAATGGCCTAGAATTCTCGGCCTGTTTGGGCTTCTTCGAATCCATGACAGATGTGAGGATGCAAAGCTAAGATCTCGATCTAGGGATGGTGAGGAATTTTTCGGCGGTGCTAACTTCATCCAATTCAACGAGGGTTGGCCGGAAAACATGTTGGGAAACCTGCAACTCGTTGGGAAAAATGGAGCCGTGAGGTTCCATTCGAACAACGCATAGCTAGAGAGGGAGGGATGATAGAGAAATAGAGACTGGAATCGAGAAGGAGTTTGACCGGGAATGAGAAAGAGACAAGAATCGAGAGGTTTGGGAGGAAAAAAAAAGAGGGAGAGGGTGGGACGAAGAACTGAGAAAAGAGGGAGAGAGTGGGACAGAAATGGTAGGAAAAGATGGAGAAAAAGATTAGATCATAATAAAATATTAATAATTTTTAGATTAAATAATATAATATTAGAATTTGTTATTATCCAGCTTCTTAGTCCAACACTGCACCAAACATTTCACTAAGTTAGTTCAGCTTAGTCTAGTCTAAGCCAGTCTAGCTTAATCCTTGAAGCTAGTCCTGTCCGAGATGCATTAATTCACTTTCACCTCACCCCTTTAATGAAAAATTTTCCCTTATAACTAATTTTATTTAAAAAATAAAAAAGCCTATAAATAAATAGAAAAATAAATCAAATTAAAAATTGCATTAAACATTTAAAAAAAAAACAGCAAAACCTATGCATCTTCCTCTTCCCCTTGCAATTTTTTTCCCGACCACAAACCGTTTCCCCCACCAATTAACAACAAAACAGTTTTTCAATGACATCAGTAAAACATAGAACAAAACTGTTTTTCCAATTACAATTTGGCAAGGCAAGAAAAAAGAATATATAAACCAAACCACACAGAAAATATGTAATTGTCTTCTACTCGAAATTTCCAGTTATGTGAAATTGCATCCACAAGGAACGATTGGGCTATCAACAACTATTACATCAGTCCTAGTGGGTTTTGAATTTGAACATAAAAAAAGAGCCAAATTATAGAATTCTTCTATTCAAGCAGTGACGATTTTAAAAGCATGGTGATAAAAAAATGGAGAGGTAGATGGTCGAGTAGTGATGATGATGAGCTCTTAATTTCATGGTAATTTTAATGGGTGATTAGTCTTTAGAAAAATAGAATGAATTAGCTTGGCTAGCCAATTTAGGTTAATAATCATGATGCCTTCTTAAAATCTTATGAGAGAGAGAGTTTTGGTAAAATTTGGGGTATGGTTGTTGGGAAAAAAAATATGGGAGGAGGAGAAGAAGATGCCTAGGTTTTTTTTTCTTTTTCTTTTTTTCGTTTTTCTCATTATTCAAAAATGATTTTGTTTTGTAGAAAAGTAATTTAAAGGGTAAATTTGTTCTTGAGGACTTATGTGAAAGTGAATTAAAATTTAAAGAGTGTTAGTGTACGTTGTAAAATCTGAGGGAGTTTTTTGAAAAATTGAAAACTTTGGGGAGTGTAATTAACTAGAATTATGGCAGACCTGATTTTTTATTAGGATGCATTTGGTTTTCGATTCGCATATAAATCTCCAAGGTTACCTTATTGGTCGATACTCGATACCCTAGTACATATCGAATATCATTCACGTGAGTCTACCAACCCCAACAACTACTCAAGAAAGAAACACAATTTTCTATGCAGTAAAAAGGATAATGCTAGGTGGGTGACCTTTTACTATAGTGGTGGAAATGAGTTGGGTTCTTGCATGACGGCATGAGTTCAAACTTCGTCAGTGGCTAATCTAATACCTAATCTAACAAAATTTATCGTTTGACCCAAAAAAAGAAGAAGATAATACTAGGGAGATCAAAATTTTAAATCATATTGTGTAAACTAAATGATGTTGTTGATGATTGAATTATTAATTAAGTGTTGATTAACGTACTTATTTCCTATTGGCTACACATCATACATCATTGGTTTGTAAAGTTGGTTTAAAATTTTGATCTCTTTAGTATTATCCAAATTAAAAATAAAAGAAAAACAAATAGCATTAAAAGGCAATTCTTTTCTAAATTATAGGAAATTACAAAGCATTCTAGATTTTCAAGGAAATGTCGCTAAAACTGCAAAAATAAATAAATAAATTTGCACTTCTCAAAAGTAAATTTTTTTTTTTTAATATAAAAAATTTGGAGTGTAATATTATTTTTTTGGAACGCCAATAACAGCAATTATTTTTTAAATGAACTATTATATCTTTCAAAATTGTTATAACAAAATCAATCACACAAAATCTGTTTTCTTATTAAAAGTAGTTGGCAGAGTCGTTAGAATCAACCGACGGATGAAATGATAAATAATAGTAGGCTAGAAATATAAAGTTTGAAACTAACGGTTGTAAAAAACAAATTTAGTAAAAGTAGTGAGTGCATACAAATGGTTACCTGCAAAACCCTTTTTAAGAAATGGTGAGATGTTATTGGAAGGATTGTGATTCTAGTTGGGAGCCGGTTGAGTACCATCGGACTATACACCCTATAACGGTGTGTAAATGGCTCCCTCATCGATTAGCTATTTTGTGCATTTGCACGTGCAGGGTCTTTCAATCATATTTTGACATCTGCTATTCGCTCCCACGGGTTTGGATACAATATCAGATTATATGGATGGATCCGACATCAACCTCGAGCCTGTAATTACATAGATTTGTTATAAATATGAGTTAATTTACTCAATGCTCACGAGGGCAATCCTAGAATTGTGTTTTACGCATGTCCAAGTTATATTCGTTCAGGAAGAAATATATATATATATATATATATATATATATATATATATATATATATATAGAACTTACGAGCTATTAGCTCTGGTGAAGTTTGTTTCAACTGTAATATCACCCATTTCATTTGCTTTATATCTTCTGTTACCTCCTTTTCATTCTATAGTTTGTAGCTCTTTCGACATCCTTGCATGTTCTTTTACAAGTATGGGTTAAAGCTCTGGATTGACAGATGAAAACTATAGTTGTAAGTTCATATATGGATGCAACAAAACAAAATGGAAGACATCATTTTTCTAGTTGTTTAATGAGTAATTGTAATTGTACGTATATTGTTCTAAATCTGAAAATTGATTTTAACATCTCAATTATCATTTTTATCATTTTTGTGGAGCAATTTTTTCAAATGTCATACACATTTTTAGAGTTTTGAATCTTGTAAGAATTAATTTTCATGATTATGAACTTGTCACATAATAGTGGATTCCACTTATTGAGCCCAGTGCGATGCCCTATGCATATTAAATAAATAATTCATTATCGGGGCACTTTTGGCGAAGCATTCAATAAGAAAAAATCATCAACAATGAGTTATTATCAGTTTTATAATGAGTTGATAAGAGATAATAATAACATCTCGTCTGTCACTCTGTCATTAAGTTATATGCAGATCATTTCAAATGTCATAATTTAGTTGCGAAAGGATAAATACATTGGGACAATCAACATCTAACAAGATAATATAAATATATCAGTGGGTAAATATTATTGGACGCTCAATGTCCAATGGCGTAGAGTATTTATTCTTTAGTAAAGTAACAGAATAAGAAGTCAAAAAAACAAGACATTGTTATGCAACTGAAAGTTCAAGGTCGATAGGAAAGGTATTGAAGAGAAAGGAAGGATTATAATATTGATATTGAACCAAGCAGCAAACTTCTCAAGCAAGAAGACTAAAATACATGAATATTTATTGAGATTTGTATATAAGCTTTGCTAACTGCCAAGTGATTACCAGGTTTAGAATGGATAAAAGTACAGAAGCCATGACTCTTACCACTTATGGATAAGTCATGTAATGTACTGTTGAATGATATTTTGGTGGGCATGAAACTGCAAGATATATTTGAAAGTGCCAACTTTGGAACTTGTTTTGTTTCAGGTGAGGGACAAAATTAGCACTTGGCAGAGAGAATCAGGTGCTTCATATAGTTGTTAACAAAAAAAAGGAAAAAGAGGGTCGAGGTCAGTCAGGTGATTTGGCAAAGTCAAGTTAAGTAGTGCATGGAGACAAATCATGGGCGGAGCCAACTTCCTTTTCCGGAAACCTCGTTTTTCTGGGAAAATAAAACGAAAGAGGAAACTTTGGCTTTCATACGTCTGTTCGAGGCCCCATTCGATTCCCCACGTTTTACGTTCCTGACTCCCGACTCGTCCCACACCACACATATCATGGGAACTGGGGACTCGTGATGCACGTGAGTCGTGACCTTCTTCTTTAGGTTGAATTTAAGTGGCAAATACACCCTTGAGCTTTTGGAAATTGACCAGGATATCCTCTTTTTTAGCAATTTGTGGAACTCGGCAGGGGCTGGTAGGGCTGGTATTTGATTCAGGTGGGAAAGGAAACATCCTAGTTGGATATGACGGTAACGATCATGCTAACTGCTTAGTTGATGATACAACTACATATTTACATTATAAGATGTGCTTTAAACGTGCTAGGTCATTTGAGTACTTCGCCACTAAAGAAATACCCTGTCCTTTTTTGGAACTTATGGGTCTACTTCTAGATCGATAGAGTAGCAAATCTATTCCACCGAAAAAGAAAAAGAGTTGCTAACCTCCGCACTCAAAGTTTGATTTCGAAACTCCCCTTCTTTGTTTTGCCTTATTGAAAAGGAAAAAAAAAATCAACTCTTTCAAATTAGCATGAATCATGTGCATATTTAAGCATACTATGGCAAACTTGAGTTCCCTAGTCCATCCCCATTTCCTCTAAAACAGTATATCATTTTGCCGTTATATTCTTCTTGCGTTTTAAAGATGTTTTATCATGCATATAATAATATAAATTTCCATTTCTATTTCAAAGAAAGCACAATAGTGTTAAAAAAAGGTTGGCTTCAGCACCGATGTTTATATCTTTTTCTTCAACTCACTATGCTCCGAGTTCAAAATTTTCTCTTTTTAGTATAGATTAGAGTAAAATATCGTTTGTGATTAAAAAATTAACGATAACTGGGTTTTGAGCACCATGCCTAAAATGATGCCCGACGCTTGACAACACATCCACGTCACTTTACAAACTTACTTAAATTGGAGACAACGGACATTTTCAAAACTCTGCTTAATTACAACTGAGAAAATTAACATATGAATCAACGAAAATAAAAATGTGCGTTTTTTATCTAATGTATAGTACTGAAATAATCTCATCCATTGATGGAAGATAATAAGAGAAGAAAATAATCTCACCCATTAATCTGATACTGAAAAATAATCTCACCCATTTATTTAGTACTGAAATACCATATGGTTAGTCTAGGGGGAGACGAGGAAAATTTCCATCACATAGAAGCTAGCTAGAATAATGATCAGTTTCCAACAAGAAGAAAAAAGAAGCTAGGACCTGGATTAGACATACCTTGTAGTTGGGACTACTATTTAAAAAATTTGGTTTAGTGTCAAATTATCAGAGAGACGGGTCAAAGACCCACTTCCAACCACACCGATATTGTCCAAACTTGTTAATTATCATCTACATAATCCGTTAGGTGGGGTTTTACCATACAAGACCTTGGTATTAGTTGGAGGTGGGGTTAGGATATTTACACTCTTCTTTTCTTAGAGATATGGTCGATAGGGGATATTTCAACACGTCCCGTCACGTGGGACCCAATTATTGAGTCACACGTGGGAGATCCACACATTGTCAACCACGCGGAGCCAAGGGGACCCACCCATCACGTGGTAGTACAAGCCCGCTCCCTGGCTTTGATACCATGTTAAATTATCAGAGAGATGAGTCAAAGGCCTACTTCCAACCACACCGATATTGTCTCCAACTTGTTAACCCTCAATGAACTTTTATACTTTTCTATTATAGAAAAAAAAAAAAAAAAAAAGAAAAGTAAAGTACAAAAAACTACCTCAACTATTGATGTCACGACACTTTCATACCTCATCTTTTAACATTGACAATGTCATACCTCATCTTTAGAATTTGATCCAATGTTATACATTCCGTTACTTGGCCGTTTACTTTTCAGTTAAATGCTGGCGTGGCTTAATTCGGGACCCACTTTCTATTAAAATATCATTAAAATATTATTAAAAACTAACAAAAATTGATTAAATATATATAAAATAATAAAGAAAAGTATTAAAAAAAAATTTGAAAACCCATTTAACCCCCCCTGGCCGGAAGAAGAAGAAGAAGAAGAGAAAAAAAAAATCCCAAACCAACCCCCTGCAACCTAGAAAGAAGGAGGAAGAAGAAGAGGAGGAAAAAGAAGGAGGAAAAAAAATAAATAAATAAAAAAACCAACCCAACCCAACCTAGTTCCTCCCTCCAGAAAGAAGAAGAAGGGAAAAAAAAAAAAAAATCCAAAGCAAACCCAATTCGTCCCCCCTTCCCAAACCCAACCCCCTGCCAACCCTAAGTCCACCACTCTCATCCATTCTCCACATCCTCTTTTGCACCCATCATCCACCTTCTCCGCACACCTATCTTCTCGTCAACGGGATCTGGGTTTTTTTTTTCTTCTTTTTTTTTTCTGGGTTGCAGGAGGGAGAAGAAGTGGTGCTGGGGGGGGGGGGGGTGGTGGGGAGGGGAAAGACAAGCTGAGGGTGGGTGCGGGGGAAGACAAATTGGAATTTTTTTTTTTTTTTTTTTTTTTTTTTTTGGGGTGGGGTGGGGGTGGGGGAGGGTTGCAGGTGGGGGGAAGAAGATAGAGGAGGGGGGAGGGGGGAGGGGGAGAGACAAGTTGAGGGATTTTTTTTTTTTTTTTTCAACTTTTCTTTATTATTTTAATATTTAAAAAATATTAAATAATTTTTTTTTAGGTTTTAATAATATTTTAATAGAAGGTGGATCCCGAATTAAACCACGTCAGCATTTAACTAAAATGTAAACGGCCAAGTAACGGAAGGTATAACATTGGACCAAATTCTAAAGATGAGGTATGACATTGTCAATTTTAAAAGATGAGGTATGAAAGTGTCGTGACATCAATAGTTGAGGTAGCTTTTTATACTTTACCCAAAAAAAAACTAAAAAGATTATCACCTGCACAATTTGTCAGGTGCGGAGTTTTATCAAAAAAAGCCTCGGTATTAGTGAGAGTGGGGTTGTGATATTTAAACTCTTCTTTTCTTAGAGATACGATCGATGTGGGATATTTCAACACCTAGCGCCGCCTAGGTGCTAGGCGGCTGGCCACCTTCCCAATTAACTCGTAGGTGTTTGAAAATTAAGAAATGGCTCCTAGACCTCCTTATGCGCCCGCCTAGACCCGTCATGGCACCTGCTTGAGTCGCAACTCTCACTTTAACAAAAAATAGATAACTTTTATTTTGCATTTTATTTTTGTTCAGTAAATTGTAAAAAACTTGTTGAATACTTGGATGACCACTCTTTGTATGCATGTGCCCCATATTTTCAATATGTTCAAATACTTTAATCTATATGCCATTTTATTTTGCAATTTATGTATATCATACAATTATGTATTTTTTTAAAGATAAATGGGCATTTATTTATACGATATAAATAAGTTTACTTAAATCCGTCTAGTCCACCTAGACCTCCACCTAGACCCCACCTAGTCACCTAAGCGCTAGTCACTAGTCCACCGTTCAACTAGCAACTAGCGTCTTTTAAAAACTTGGTTGGAAAAAGTCACAAGATAGGGTTGGTGAATCCATATACGCGATGAATATATATGGAAGCATGCTTTCTTACAAAAATAATAGCAAAGTTTTCTTTCCATAAAAGATAAAGTTCATCTGCATCTGATCATCAGGATTCATAAGGAAGAAAGAAGTTTAAAAGGGAGAATGAATCAGTAAAGTGCCATTTCCACTCTTTAGATAATAAAGCAATCAATGAAAGTGATATATTATCTTATATATCCAATAAAGGTGGGGAAGAGAATGACTTATATTGAATTGGTTTAAGACATAATGTTATACTATCAAATTGAAAAGTCACATAATGATGAACTCGAACTTATTACTAACACCCTTTGAGGTTTAAGAACATGCACTAACACTCTCTGAAGTTTTAATTCACTTTCATCTCACCCTTTAATGAAATTTTACCCTTATAATTAATTTTATTTTAATAATAAAAAAGCCTATAAATAAATAGAAAAATAAATCAAAAATTAAAGAAGGCATTAAACATTAAAAAAAAAAAACAGAAAAACCTATGCGTCTTGTTCTTCCCCTTGCAATTTTTTTCCCGACCACAAACCGTTTCCCCCACCAATTAACAAAACAGTTTTTCAATGACATCAGAAATGCATAGAACAAAACTGTTTTTCCAATTACAAATTTTGATAAGGCAAGAAAAACGAATATACAAACCACACAGAAAGTGTGTAATTGTCTTCTACTCGAAATTTCCAGTTATGTGAAATTGCATCCACGACGAACGATATTGGGCTATCAACAACTATTACATCAGCCCTAGTGGGTTTTGAATTTTAACATAAAAAAAAGAGCCAAATTATAGAATTCTTCTATTCAAGCAGTGACGATTTTAAAAGCATAGTGATAGAAAAATGGAGAGGTAGATGGTCGAGAAGTGATGATGGTGAGCTCTTAATTTCACGGTAATTTTTGCGGGTGATAAGTCTTTAGAAAAATAGAGTGAATCGGCTTGGCTAGCCAAGTTAGGTTACTAATCATGATGCCTTCTTAAACATCTCATAAGAGAGAGAGTTTTCGTAAATTTTGGGGTATGGTTGTTAGGAAAAAAATATGGCAGGAGGAGGAGGAGAAGATGCACAAGAAGGAGATGCCTAGGTTTTTTTTTTCTTTTTCTTTTATTGTTTCTCATTATTCAAATAGGGTTTTTGTTTTGTAAAAAGGTATTTTAGAGGGTAAACTTGTTCTTGAGGGGTGTTCTTGAGGAGTTACGTGCAAGTGAACTAAAACTTAAAGAGGTGTTAATGTATCCCGTTCTTAAATTTAAGGGAGTTTTGAAAAATTGAAGAACTTTGGGGAGTGTAATTAACTAGAATAATGGCAGAGCTGATTTTTTTTTATTGGGATGCATTTAGTTTTCGATTCGCATATAAATCTCCAAGGTTATCTTATTGGTGGTTACTCGATACCCTAGTACATATCGAAGGAATATCGAATATCATTCACGTGAGTCAGCCAATCCAAACAACTGCTCAAGAAAGAAGCACAATTTTCTATGCAGTCTTCAATAAGATATTCTTAAAAATAAAATAAAAAATAAAAAAAATAGCATTAAAAATGAATCCTTTAGGTCTCGTTTCACAGCCTGGACTATACTGACTATTTCTGTCAGATAGAATAAATAGCCACCGGATAGTACTGACTAAATTAGTCAGGCATTTGGTGCAGTATCAGACTAATGACCGTATTATTTATACTGTATTTGGTACTGAACCAGATAAGAAAATGGAGGTTACATCATTGATATAATCTCAATCAGTTCAGTGTAAGTTACATCATTGATAAAAGGCAAGTCATTAGCTGCCAACACAACCTGCATAATAAGAGGCAATCATGTGAAAATGCTCAACAATGCAACTCATTCACAAAGCATTCATAATAAATTTCATGCCTTTTGTTATTTGGCAGGAAGAAACAAGTTCGGAAAATATATGCTAAAGAACCAAATGCATTGAACTTAAGAACAAGATTTGGGGTTTCTACATAAGAACCAGATGCATTGAACATAAGAACAAGATTTGACAGTAAACCTGTGTCCCACGCCGGAGTAATTCTCTTCCAAATGGTAAAATACCCAAATAATACAAGAAATATTTACAGACTTACAAAAATATTTACTCTAACTTATCAAATCCCACCCTCCATACGAACCCACTCATTGATTCACCAACCAAAATTAAAATCCCAAATTGAATATTTTCAAAGGAAAAATAATGAAAAGGGCTTGAAAACTTTGAGTTTTAATGATAAGGACAAAATAAAGGGTAAAATGAATAGTACCAGGATTGACTTTTTAGTGTAAAAATGTGATTTTTCGTTGAAGTGAACAGTACCGTGGGCTTTTCGTTAAAACTCCCTATTTTCAATGGTAATAAACCAATAGGCTCCTCGTCGGAGCCCGACTCCCTTCCTCGTCAGAACGCAGATCGGAAGAATTCGAATCATTGTCTTCCTCCTTCAACCCATGGAAGGTTTTGTTGCCACTTGTCAGAGATCGAAGGCAAACGAATGAGGTGGGAGGTGTGTGTGTGTGCGTGTGTAAGGAGGAGGGAGGAACAAAGAGATAAAAGAAGAAGAAGACAAAGATGAACTTGGGATCCAGACAAGAGAATGCAGGCGATATGAGAAAGTCGAAGGAAAGTGTTGCGAGAGAAGGAGAGAGACGAAGAAGCGATAGAGAGGGACGGAGTAAGCGAGGAGAGCCATTTTACCCGACGAAATTATCTGAAGGTTTTGGTTGGGATAAACAAGCTGCGGAAGGTGTATAAAATAAGTGGGCCGGGATTAAATAATCCGGTGCTTATTTAATACGAAGCTCACCAAACACCGTTTCCTACTATTAATATGATCCGGTGGTCTTATACGGCGTGCCAAACGAGGCCTTAATGCATTATAAGTAGACCTGGCATTCGTGTCGTATTTCTCATGTTCGTGTCAGTTTCGTGTCATACCCAATAGCTTAACGGGTCGTGTCGTGTAATACCGTTAAAGTAAACGGGTAATATAACCCGATCCGAAATCAACCCGTTAATATGATCAAGTAATATGACCCGACCTATTACCCGTTAAGAAAAATATATTTTAAATCAATGAAAATGAAAATAAAAAACATAATTTGACCCAAAAAAATGTAAAACATAATACTAAATTAGTATATACATACTAAATTTCGGAGTTGACCCCTTCATGAAAGTTGTAAAACTTTTCATTATGAGTGATTACATTTTTCACACTCTACAATAATTATTATTAATTTTGCACTCAAATAAAAAACACTGTTCATGAGATTTGGAAGGTTTTAAAAATCTAAACGACCATTTAACCATTGTCTAAGCATTGAGGATGCAATTATGAACATTTATTATGTTTTCACATCTTTCAGACTTATACATTAATGATTATGAATTTTGTTTATTTTGAACTCCCTTAAAAATACTATTCATGAGAGTTTGTACGGTTTTAAAAATTCAAACAATCATATACCCATCCTCAAAGCATAGAGGATGCGACTACGAGTGATTGCATTTTTTTTTCATATTTTTCTCACATGTAAATTAATTATTATAATTTTTTTAATGTGTTTGGTATTTTTAAATTACTTGATATTTTTATTTTTAATGTGTTTTATGATTTTTAATCTCAATCTTTGCCTATAATGTGACATCTCACATCGCCTAGGGGAGTGATCCTTATATGTATATTCTCATCCCTACCTAGCACGAGGCTTTTTGGGAGCTCATTGGCTTCGGGTTCCGTAGGAACTCCGAAGTTAAGCGAGAAGGGGGCTAGAGCAATCCCATGATAGGTGACCCACTGGAAAGTTGCTCGTGAGTTCCCAAAAATAAAACCGTGAGGGAATGGTAAGCCCAAAGCTGACAATATCGTGCTACGATGGTGGAGCGGGCCCGGGAAGTGATCCGCCTCAGGCCGAGATGTGATAGTTTGGTATCAGAGCCTAACCCTGGCCGCGTGTGTGCCGACGAGGACGTCGGGCCCCTAAGGGGGGTGGATTGTGACATCTCACATCGCCCAGATGAGTGATCCTTATATGTATATTCTCATCCCTACCTAACACGAGCCCTTTTGGGAGCTCACTGGCTTCAGGTTCCGTAGGAACTCCGAAGTTAAGCGAGAAGGGGGCTAGAACAATCCCATGATGGGTGACCCACTGGGAAGTTGCTCGTGAGTTCCCAAAAACAAAACCGTGAGGGAATGGTAAGCCTAAAGCGGACAATATAACAAAACCGTGAGGGAATGGTAAGCCCAAAGCGGAGAATATCGTGCTACGGTGGTGGAGCGGGCCCGGGAAGTGATCCGTCCCGGGCCGGGATGTGATATATAATATACTATAAAAATAAATAAATAAATAAAACTTAAATTTTAAAATTTATATAGAATAATAATTAATAAACAATATATACATATTCATTATATCTATTGTATTTTATAGTAAGTTCTTTTTAGTAGTTTAAAAAATTAAAATCATCAAAATAACTTTTTTCTTATCCTGTTGAAGCAAGTTACCCACGTTTCACTCTTGTGTAAACTTGTTAAGGATCCGTTATTAACGGGTTATTATCGTGTGACCCGATAATGACCCAATTAGTTATCGTGTTGACCCAAAACCCGTTATTTTCGTATTATTTACGTATCATGTTAATGGGTCGTGTAAGAAATTGTTAGGTCTAATTATAAGAATTTACAAAGCATTCTATATTTTTAAGGAAATTCATTGAAATTGCAAAAAAAGTTATTTTGCACTTTTCCTAAGTGAATTTGTTTCTAAATATAAAAAATTTGGTGTACCATTACTTTTTTGGAGACCAAACAACACCCATTTTTTAAATGAACCATTATATCACTCAAATTTGTTATTAAAAAAAAAAAATCAATCATACAAAAATTGTTTTCTTCTTAGAAGTAGTTGTTGGTGAAGTTATTAGAGTCAATCCACGAGTGACAATGAATAAGGTGATGAGTAATAATAGGCTAGAAATATAAAGTTTGAAACTCGCGTTTGTAACGTAAAAAAATGTTGGTAAAAGTACGTAGTGAGTACATACACATGGTTTTTATTGTAACCTGCAATACCCCTTTTTAGAAATGGTGAGATGTTATTGGCAGGATTGTGATTCTTATTGAATGCCATCGGACTACAAACCCAACAACGGTGTTCAAATGGCTCCCTCGATTAGCTATTTTGTGCATTTGCACGTGCAGGGTGTTTCAATCATATTTTGACATCTGCTATCGGCTCCCATGGGTTTGGATACAATATCAGATTCTATGGAGATTGCGACATCAACGTCGAACCTGTAATTACATAGAAATTCGTTACAAATATGAGTTAACTCGATGGTGAGAGCAATCTTAGAGTTGTGTTTTGCGCATTTCCAAGTTACATTCGTTCTGAAAGAAACATAAGGTCTGGTGATGTGTGTTTGAGTTGCAATATCACCCATATTTTTCGTTTGCTTTGTATCTTCTATAACCTCCTTTTCATTCTATAAATTGTACCTCTATCGACATCCTTGCATGTTCTTTTACAAGTATGGGCTTTATATACATATACATATATACCAAATGGGGCGGAACTAATAACAGGCGGCAAAGCCGGCCATAGAATTTAAAGTGCGGAAGTAAAACATAAAATAGCAGCAGGCGGCATAGCCGTCCATAGAATGTAAAGTGCGGAAATAAAACATATAAAAACAGAGTAGCATATCAAAATAACGAATTAAATGTAATGATGCAAATATATTTGGAAAATAAATTTTATTGAAAACTTACTGCAATGCAGATTACAAACAGGTATTGCCTAATGGCAGATGAAACAAGTAAACAAAGTGGAGCTCGTAGGCATCCTTAATAATATATGTATTACAAGTGTTTGGAATATAATCTCAGAGAGATGTATTCTTGAACTGGAAAGCTTGAGTTAAAAACTTATATCCTTCCTCTGAAGATGAGTTCTCCTTATATAGAGCGAGGAGACTGAATGAGGCTTGCCAAATGGATCTGGGAATCCCGCTGTCTGACTGATGAACCTTTACTGTGGAGTCACGTTGTTACTTTTACAAAAGCTGAATGAATAGTGAAGATGCTTTGATTCTTTTACAAAAGTTAAATGAATAGTGACTTTTTTGTTTTTCACTATTGTAAATAGTGACCTTTTTGTTTTTCACTATTGAAGAATAATGCCTTGTCTTTTGCGGAAGGGATGATAGCAGCTACTGCTGATGATGTTGTTGGGCTGACACAATCACATGGGCAAATAATGCAATTCAATAATCAAACGGGTCCTGGGCATCTTGAAGATCTGCTTGATCTGCCCATTTGGAGGGAAGTTGAGATAAGGCATCAGATGCGTCAGAGTCCGAATCTGAACCTTTTCTTTTTTGTAGCATTGCTGCTTCAGCCATGAGCAGTTGGGCCATATCCAGAAGCTGGGTAGACTTTGCAGATTTTTCTTTCTTCGAGCTAGAAGACTTAGCAGGTTTTCCTTTGAGGGAAGATGACGGACTAATGTCTGATAGGGATTGAATTGGCTCCTGGGTTTTTAGCAACTCAGGAAATTGTTGATGAATTGGCAAAGCTTGTGAGGACGAAGTTGACACTTTGATTGGCAGTGCCTGAGAAGATACCTGGGGAAATTCCATTTTTACAAGATCAATAATTTTTTGGTGGTTGAATTTATCCCACCATTTTACCCATCGGGATCTGTAAATACCACCAGTGTCTACTTCAAAGTTCCATTTGAGAATCCATGGAATCTTATACTTGGCCATGAGCAGTGAAAAAATAGTAACTCTGTTGTCGAAACGACTTCTGTCAAAACTGGGCTGGAAATTGTTTGTGAGTACATGACGAAGGTCATCTGGAATGATAGAAGAGCTTGGGCCATGGGAAGCCCACCAATCTGGAAACCATGCAGGAAACCGTAATCTGAAATTTTATGAACCATGAATGACTAAAGTCTTCTGTCTGGTGGAGAAAAATGTTGGTCCATGCTTGGATATAATCATAGTAATTGTAATGATTGTTTGGGATGAGGACATGCTGAGTATGAAGGGGTTTTGTGTGAAAAAGGGGGATTCCCCATTCGAGTTCGGTAAGGAATTTTCCAATATGGAGTGAATGATACAATATTTTGTTTTGATGAGTGGTACTGTAAATTGGCTTAATAGCAATGCTTCCTGTTTCTGAAAGGATAGCCTGGTAATATTTTAGGCTTTTATAGGATTCAGTTGGTAAGAAATGAAAATTTGGTGGAAGGAGTAATTTGGCAATGCGCTCTGGAGGTTGGTTTTTGTCAATGTGAAGAGGGATGCTAAAAAGCTTTTCTGAATTGGGATTTTGGACATATGGGGATGTTTTAGCATAGCTAGGTGTTTTAGGCTGTGAAGGAGCTGGAGAACGAACTGAAGAGTAGGGATCATAAGGGGTGGCTAAGGCCGTTTGGTAGTTTGGTCGGATATTTCCTACTGTTGATCCTAAGGGAGTAAATCTGTTTGTAATGGCGAGGGCCGATGAAGAGTCAGGAATAGACTCTTGTTTTACTGGTGCTGGGGTTTGGGTGAGAGTGGCTGGAAGCCTTCTTTAATTAGGATTGGAACCCATTCTTCCCTTGCAAAAATTCTCTGGTCAGAAAATCTGGTATGCAATTCTGGCTGCCTTTAATGTATTCAATGTCAAAATCAAAAATACTTAATATGGCTTGCCAGCGTGCAAAAATTTGTTTTGATGCAATATTTTGAACATCTTTTTGTAAAACATGTTTTGCAGATTTGCAATCAACACGAACTAAAAATTTTTGATTTAATAAATCATCTTGGAATTTGCTAATGCATAATACAATTGATAAAATCTCTTTTTTAATAGTACTATAGTTACTTTGAGCCGGATTCCAAATTCCTGAATGGAAACGAACAATGTGTTCAGGAGATTCGGAAGAAGTTTTTTGTTTGAGGATACCTCCATAACCGATATCAGAAGCATCGGTCTCGACTATTTTGAGAGAGTCGGGAGTTGGAATGCCAAGGCAAGGTAAAGTCTTGACATGATTTTTTATCTGTTTAACAATGGAAGTATGATTTTGAGACCATGATGGAGGATTCTCCTTGAGACGATCAAACAAAGGTTTACATTGTTGACGAAGATGAGGATAAAATTCTGAAACATAATTGAGAGAACCAAGGAACCTTTGAAGCTGGGTTTTATCAATAATTTGATCTGGAAATTTATCAGCAAACTGGATGACTCGATCAATTGGCTGAATGGTAGACCTGTAAATATGGTATCCTAAAAATCTAACTTTGGTTTGAAATAACTTAATCTTAGATGCCGAGACTACTAACCCGTTAGACTTAATGATCCTAGCAAATGCATGCAAATGCTTCCAATGCTCATCTATTGATTTTGAGAAAATTAATACATCATCAATATAAACAATCGAAAAATGGCTGTATTGATTAAAAATCTCATTCATGATATTTTGAAATTCACTTGGTGCGTTTTTCAAGCCGAAAGGCATTACATTCCATTCATAGTGTCCGAAAGGAGTCACAAAAGCAGTTTTGTACTTATCAGATTCATGGATTTGAATTTGCCAAAAGCCTGATTTCATGTCAAATTTGGAAAAAACAGTTGCTTGAGAAAGTCTTTTTATCAAATCTCTTTTGTTGGGGATTGGATATCGGATCCATTCTAAAACATCATTCAAAGGTTTGTAGTTAATAACTAATCGTGGAACGCCGCGTTCTAATTCTGCATTTTTCTGGACATAAAAAGCAGGGCAAGACCATGGAGATTTGCTTTTACGGATAATTCCCTTTTCTAAAAGTTGATTAATTTCAGTTTTACAAAACTCTAAAACTTCTTGGTTCATTTGAATCGGTCGTGCTTTGGTGGAGATTTTTGATTCAACAAAATCTTTAATATAAGGGAGTTTAACAATATGCTGTTTTCTATGCCAAAAAGCATTTGGAAGATCTGAACAAATTTCTTTGGTAAGCTTATCAGAAAAGTGGCGAATAGAATCTAATAAAGATTTGTTTGTTAACTGTTCTTCAATTCTTTTGTGAAGAATTTCTTCCTGTAAAAAAGCAATTTGTTGGGATTTTGCAGTAATCTGGTTGAGAGTTTTTGAAACATTATCCTTTTGTAGTTGTTTTAACTTTTTAAGATCTGTTTCTATGCAAAATTCAAAAGTAATTTTTTGGCCAAAAACCTTTGTTGAAATACAGTTGTGATGAACTTTAAAAGGATAAATTAATGCAATGAAAGGGAGTCCCAAAATAACTGGATCAGAAATATTTTTAATTAAAACGAATGGAGTTTTAAAACAAATATTTTGTTGACAAACATGGGCTTTGGGGATCTCATATTTTAAATTCATTGGGGATTGATTAGCAGCGCTAAGTACCTCAGTTGATTTGTGATAATACTTTGTAGGTATTAACCCTTCTTGAATGCAATTTAAATCTGCGCCTGAATCGATTAAAGCGATGGTTTCTAAGGAAAAATCGTCAATTATTATTTTGATTTTAGAGTACCATTTTCTAATTCTAATTTTGTCTAAAAGACTTAAAACAAGATCCTTTGAAGAAGAAGATTTTTTTGAGTGAGCGTCGGAATCGGAGTTTGAGGAAGAATTACCTTGTTCTTCTACAAGCGCTTGTGTACGTGTTCTACTGAGTTGTGAACGAATTTCGGTATTTTCGGATTTTAAAAACTTAATTTCTGATTTAATTTGATTAATTTCTTTTTGTAAATCCTTGATGGTTAAATCCTTTTTTGGTTTATTAAACCGTTCCAAAGTGGTGCTGAGAGAAATCTTTTGAGAAGAAGTTTGACTAGTGCCAGATTCATGAGAAGAAATCAAATTTTTGAGTTTTTTCAAATAAAAAGATTTTAAATCAGGGTCATCGACTTTACTAATTAATTCCATTAAAAACTCTTCTTGTTCTTCTTGCTTACTAAGCACTGAAATTTTATTACAACAAGTGTCCGTGCACCCAAACTTAATGTTTGGCGAGGAGACGTCGCTAGAACTGCTAGAGTCAGAGACGGAAAAATCGGGATTTTTATCAGATTGACTAGAGTCGGTATTTCTAATTTCTAAAGCCTGAATAAGTTGAACCTTCTCTTCTTCAGAGATTTTTAGTTGGTTAATAACCTTTTTAACCCTACATTCATTTGCATAATGACCAAATTTGCCACATTTGTAACATTTTCCCTTTTTATTTTGAAAATCCTTTTTGGGTTTTCGAAAAGGTTTTTTGTTTGGAGATGGTTTTTCATAAAATTTATTTGTTTGAAAAGGTTTGTTGGAAGATCTTTTGTTTTTATAAAATCTGGATTGATATTTAGAAAACTTGCTGGTTTGTTGGGCTTTTTTCTTTTTACTCGAAGGAGCAATTGGAGGTAAACCGTATTGTTCACAAAATGTTCCAAGTTCGTATTTAGCAATAGATTTATCTTTATTAACTTGTTTTGAAATCTTCATGTCGATACACATTTTCAATCCTTCCTTTTGTATAACATTGACTATGTTACCATAAGTAAGGATATGATAAGGTATGACACCTTCTTCGTTTACTAAAACATTTCGAATTTTGTGAGCAAAAAGGTTTGGTAAACCATTGATAAATTTTTCTTTCCAAAAAGGTTGATTACTATCTTCCCGAAGCATAACTCTGGATATAAAAACGTCTTTATACCATCTGAAATCACTTAAGGTTGGACACCTTAAATTACTCAGTTGGTCGTGAATACGTGTAGTAACGTTGCTAGGTGTTCCTATAAAGTGTTCTATAATCGTATAAAGTAAAGTATTTACTCCGTCGGGTATTCCTTGTCCTATCGTTTCATCAAAGATGGGAAGTCCTTCCTCATCTTTTTTGACCGCAAAACGTATTTCATCTCTAGACTGAGAAGTTAAGTGCTTCTCCCACCAAGAATGAAGCATTCCAGTGAAACCAGTGACGAGAAGATCAACGATTTGTGTTTGTGTAAAATTGTGATTTGAAATGTAGCTATTAGCAACCATGGACATATGTTGGAGTTTGTTCAAAAGTTCTTGTTCTGACAATCCATCTATATTTCATTCATAGAGTTTGTCAGCAGAGACTGAAAATTGATTTTGGATATTTCTTTCTTCAAACTGAAGATCAGGGGGAGTTGGCCTGGGATACCAGTTTTTTGTAAGAGAAGTAGGGTTGACAGGACGAGTTTGAATGCGTTTCAAATCAAAAGTTGGCTGAAGATCAATGTTTTGAAAAGCATTTTCAATATTTTGGATAGCAGAACTAGTTTCCGTGTCCTGAGAAGAATCTGGGCCAGATGTGTTTTCTTCTTCAACAGAAACATCATTGTTTTGCAAAACATTGACAACTTTCTCTTTTTTGAGCTCAGTGAGCATATGATCAATTTTTTGTAAAGTAGTCATAGATTTTAAAGCAGTAGAGCTTGAAGAAGTACTAGTAAAATTTACTAAAGGTTTTTCTTTTGGAGAAGAAATTGGTTGAGACAAATTGTCGATTTTGGTTTCAATTTTGTCTAACTGTTTTCCAATGGTGTGAAGACTTTGGTTTGTAAAATTGTTCTGTTCGATGACAGGTTTAATACCAGAATCTTCTTTTGGAATTTTGAAAGGAGTTGCGGGGATGTTGGTATTTCCAGTGGAAATTAAAATAGTTTCTTTGGGAGGATGACTAGAGAAAACCAAAGTTTTGTCTTCCTTAACCCAATTTTCTTTGGTAACAACCGTAACTTTATTTTTGGTCTCATAATGTTTTTCAATGAAATCAAAGAAAGATATTTCAAATTGGTATTGTTCTACAAAAGCTTTCCATTCGGCATATATGGCTAGCTTTTCTTCATCACAATACTTTTTTCTAAAAATATTTCTTCTGGGGATGTTTTCCTCAGAAGCGATGTCAGCTTTAAGCTTCCTCCATCGGATTTTATGTGGTTTGTTTAAAACAAGTAATTGGTGATTCACCGATGTTGTTTCGAAATCAGAAGCAGTTGGAGAAGTTGGTTCTTCTTGGTTTGGAGAATGATAAACAGGATGTGCAACTTGCGAAGAAGTGTCGACAGACTTTAATTTGAGCAAATCATTGATTAAATCTTGTTGTGCAGTTTCCTGCTCTTTTAACTTTTTGTTCACCAAAGATTTGATTAAATCTTGATCTCGACCCAGTCTATCGGTTGACGTGGATCCAGAAAAAGACTGTCTGCTAGGAGCAAAAGATTTGTGTGAATGTACTGATTCGCAAGATTGCCTTGCTGGTCGATCAAAATTGATTTTTACAGTGCCGTCAAAATATTGTTCAATGTTGTCAAGATTAACAAGACTGTTTTGGACGGAAACCGGCTTGCTTTCATTAATTAAACACCAATCTGAAGGGAGACTGATGTCTGACCACCTAATGGTTCTTGGTACTCTTATGTTTGCGCTTTCTTGGGTTGTTTGGATCAAAAGAGTGTGGTCACGAGGACTTTTGTTCAAAGCTTGAAAATTCATGTTTGTGCCAGTGACTTTGTAATAAACTCTAAAAATAAGTGCCAAAGGTTGTGTTCCTTCCAGGACTTGGTACCCGGAGGTTTTGATATTAAGAGTAAGAGCTTTTAAAACATGTGGATCTGAAAGACTTATTGTGAGATCGGGAAAACAATCAAAATGGATAGGTCCGTTGTAAAGACTAGATTCGATCATTCCGAGGATACTATCGTTGAAATCAGTAAATCTAGCGTCACGTAGACATAAAAGGATAGAAGTGTTGAGACCTTTTCGTGTTAATGGTTTAACTGCGATTTGAACTAAACCAATATGAAGATAGTTATGACCATTTTTGCGATGCGCTTTGATTTGTTCTGGAGAAAATAATTGACAAGTCTCATGTTCTTTGCTAAGAGCATAAGCCTTCTCAACTGTTTTGACGTGATGTTCGGATTTAAAAGAGGTCAAAGACCATTTTTTCTTGTAAATATTTTGGGTTGAAACTTTTGGAATATTCCACTCAGAAAAATCAATACTTTCATCCGTTTGAAAATCCAATTTTTGTTCTTCATTGACAATGTCAGGTATAGTTCCTAAGTTGGATCTAGAGCTAGTGCTGGCTATTGAATTAGATCTAAATAATCTACTCATGATGCACACAAAAACAAATATGCTATATGCAAGACTTAAAAGATTCACCTTCCTCGTATGTCTAGACTCTTCCCCCGCTCATGCGCTCCGCTCATGCCTCTCCTGGGACTTATTGTTTGGACCACGTCTTACTGTTTGGCTGGAAGAAAGAAGAACTGAGGACCGACGATTAAGAAATGCAGATAGAATATAAGAATGTATGAATCAGAAAATTCATGATATAGATGAAACAAAACAAAATGGAAGACATTATTTTTCTAGTTGTTTAAATGAGTAATTGTAATTGTAAGTTTGTAGAGCAATATTGTTCTAAATCTGAAAATTGATTGTAACATCTTAATAATCATTTTATCATTTTTGTGGAGCAATTTTTTCAAATGTCAACACATTTTTAGAGTTTTGAATCATGTAAGAATTCATTTTCATAATCAGGAACATGTCACATAATAGTGGATCCCACTTATTGAGCCCAATGCGATGCTCTGGACATATTGAATAAATAATTCATTATCAGGGCACTTTCGGTGAAGCATTCAATAAGAAAAATTCATCAATGATAGTTATTATAATGATTCGGTAAGAGATAATAATAACAACTCATATGCCACTCTGTCATTAAGTTAGATACAGATCATAGGTGTATATATATATATTCCTTTTACATAGTATAGACTATCTCACACACTTGATGATTTCAAATATTAGAATTTAGTCGCTAAAGAATACACTATATTGGGACAATCAATATCTAACAAGATAATATAAATATATCGGTAACATTATTGGATGCCCAATGTCCAATGGCATAGAGTATTTAATTTCTTTAGTTAAATTAACAGAATAAGAAGTCAAAAAACAAGACATTGTTATGCAACTGAAAGTTCAAGCTCGATAAGAAAGGTATTGAACAGAAAGGAGGGATTATAATATTGATATTGAACCAATCAAACTTCTCAAGCAAGAAGACTAAAATACATGAATATTTATTGAGATTTGTATACAAGGTTTGCTAAACCAGGTTTAGTATAGATAAAAGTACAGAAGCCATGACTCTTACCACTTATGGATAAGTCATGTAATGTAGTGTTGAACGATATTTTGGTGGGCATGAAACTGCAAGTGGGTCGATGCACGTATTACATATATATTTGAAAGTGCCAACTTTGGAACTTGTTTTGTTTCAGGTGAGGGACAAAATTAGCACTTGGCAGAGAGAATCAGATGCTTCTTGCCATAGTTGTTAACAAAAAGAAAAAAGAAAAAAAAAAGAGGGTCGAGGTCAGTCAGGTGCTTTGGCAACATCAAGTTTAAGTAGTTCATGGATAGAAATCATGGGCGTAGCCAACTTCCTTTTCCTGAAACCTCATTTTTCTGGGAAACATAAAACGAAAGAGGATAATTGGCCTTCATAAGTCTGTTCGAGGCCCCATTCCATTCCCCACGTTTTTATGTTCCTGACTCCTGACTCGTCCCACACCACACATATCATGGGAACTGGGGACTCGTGATGTACGTGAGTCATGACCTTCTTCTTTTGGTTGAATTAAAGTGGCAAGTACACCCTTGAGTTTTTGGAAATTGACCAGGATATCCTCTTTTCAAGTAATTTGTGGGACTCGACAGCGGCTGGTAGGGCTGGTATTTGTTTTGGATGGGAAAGGAAACATCCTAGTTGGATATGACGGTATAGCGGTCATGCATGCTTAATTGAAGTGACACAACTACATATTTACATAGGAATGGGAGATCCCCATCCTTTTTCCCTCCCCTCATTCCACAGTTTGTTTTCTTCTTTCTCTCACTATTTTTTTTTCTTTCTCTCTCTACGTACATGAAATCTTGAGCGTTCAAACAAAAAGAGAGGAAATGTGAATAAAAAAAAGAGGAGAAAATCCTTCTCCATTTACATAATAAGATGTACTTTTTGAACGTTCTAGGTCTTTCATATGAGTGTTTCACCAGTAAAGCAATATCCAGTCCTTTTCTTGGACTTATAGGTCTACTTTTACATTGATAGAGAACTCAAATCTCTTCCAAAAAAAAAAAAAAAAAAAAAAGTATGCTAACTTTTGCACTCAAGGGTTGAGTTCGAAACTCCCCTTCTTTGTTTCGCCTTATTTAAGTATACGTTGTTAGTGAAATCAATACTAAGAGAAGGCTTTTCATGGATGGATTTAGTTTGCACTCGCTTACAATAATAATGTATAGCATACTTTTGCAAGTCAAATAATATCCATTATAGAGTACATTGTATCGGAATATTTTTTATTAATTCTATTAGAGACGTGAATATATGGAAATATTTTCGTCATCTCTGATATTTATGGTACACAATTTATTGTTTCTATTTTATTTGGCATAGATTTTTTACAATCTATACTTTGAAAACAATTTTGTAGATAATTTATTAACTCAACCTCTTGTTGGTCCAATAATTTTTGTTTTTAATTATTAGAAAGCGATCGAAGTTGATAATATTAATCTTCACAATTCGCATAGTACAGCTAGGAGTTCCAATATTAAAAAGATCCACATTTTCCGTTTCAGTTCAGACCAGAATCATATTCAATAGTACTATATATGTTTACAGCACCACAAAAGTCCAATCAATCAGACGTATATGTCACAAGAAAGTTGTTAGTGGGTAGGTAAATTCAACTTCAAAGTCATCTGTTTGTTTTGGCTTTTTTCTGAATGATGTCAACGTACAAGCATTTTCTGCAATCATCATATAAAGCTTATTATATTTTTTTAGTAGAACGGCTTGCATGACCCGGATATAATGTCATATGATATTTTATGTCAATAATGTACTTATGTTATTGGCACAAAACGCTATTGTAGTGGTGAACCGGCCCATGACATACAAGTTATTCTTTTTTGAGGTAACAAACTTAGCCAAAATTAGAAGGGAAAAAAAGAAAAGATAAGGCATTTAATACTTACTAAATATAGAAATTAGTAAACTTACAAAAACATATGTAACAAAGTTCTAAAGAACGCGTTGATACACAAAATCGGCGAGAACTTTGGTACAACAGAAAGTATCAAGTTTGTGACCTTCGCTAAGTTGCTCTGGTCATTAGTGTGGATAAGTATGTAAATAAATAGAGACAGGGAAGCAAACAACACAAGATGTACGTGGTTCACCCAGATTGGCTACGTCCACGGAGTAGAGGAGTTCTCATTAGTTGTGAAGGGTTTACACAAATACATAGGTTCAAGCTCTCTTTTAGTGAGTTCTAGTGAATAGTTTAGTACAAATGACATTAGGGATTATTGTGGGAGAATGATCCCCTTTTATAGAAGAGAGTTTTTAGTTTTGTTATGACATTGACACGTGTCATGTTGTGATTGGCCTCTGATATCGACACGTGTTGCGCTGTGATTGGCCTCCTAGTTGGAGGAAAAGTCTTGTGAGTCCTTGACGGTATGCTGTTGACCGGTGCTTAGTAGTTTCGGGATTGGTCAAGTATGGTACAAACAGAACGAATGCGAGAAAATATCACTTTGTGCTTAAAGGAAAACATAGTGCTAGTGAAATTATGTTATACCAATTCTTATTTGTGCTAATGAGCCTTGCCTCTCTCACTTGTTATTTGCAGATGATATTTTGATTTCTAAAAGCAACAAGAAATAACTGTCAAAATGTGGTCAAGCTTCTTAATGCTTACTGTCAAGCGTCTAGGCATGAAGTTCATCAAGAAGTAATGCAAGGTTTTGTCTCACAAGTATTATCTTTTCAATTGGTTGGATGTGATATGTGGTTATGTTTTGTATTGATTTACGTTGTGTTTGAAATCGTGAAATTGTATTCCGTACCAACGATACTCCTTTCTATAATTGATTAATGAATATTTCTTACCTTATAAAAGAAAAAAAAATTACTTTCATGTTTGTTTATTAATTTCATGCTTGTTTCAAAATTAGGTCTTTAAAATACACCTCTTATGATTAAATATATGATCAAATATAAGAAATAAGTTTTTGGCAAGATGTAATTCTTTTGCTAAGTAGTTTCAAAATTATGTCTCTAAAATACACCTCTTTATTTCTGTCAATTCTTTTTTACATTGTTTGTTTTAGTCATTGAAATATATAAGAATTAGAGTTTCTAATAAAATTCTCATTGTTTTCTCGTTCTTCGATTTGTTAATATAAATTAAAAGAAACGAGGTTGAGAATATTGTGGAAGCACGACATAAATGTGAGTATAATTTAGTATATGCTTAAACTATTGTTAGTCATGGTTGTATAATTGTATATTAACCATGAATAACAGATCAAGCATTTGCCTACGCAACATTAGCATTGTACTCTAGCAAACTTGCCTTATTTTTTAACTTTATTCTGGACCCAATTAGGCAAAGTATGCCAATATTTATTATGTGCTAAAGAACCACTTGTGTTAGTTTATTTTGTAAAAATGCCAAAATGGTTTAGACGTCACTTTACCCACCATACCTCTTTATGGAAAGCTCCCATGTAACCAAATATCTCATAATTTAGAGGCATATATATATATATATATGATACAAATCCTCATTTCCTGTTCACGGACAGCGAAAGTATAAAAAAACATTATACTCCAGGGCTTTTTTATTACCACTTCACGTATTAGTGAACACACCTACATATTACAGGAGAAATCCCAAAATTCCTAATTGACATAACCTTAAATTTAAAGTACGGTTTAACTGGAGAGTGGGGTGTATGTAAAGAGTATGGGGTGTGAGGGTAGTACTAAAAAGTATGTGGGGTGTATTAAGATAAATTTTAATTTCAAAAGTAAATGTGGGGTTTATTAAGTATGTGGGTGCAATCAATAAAATGTAGGGTGTGAATAAAACAACCCTATATTTTATTTGGGAGTGAATTCTTGCTCCTTAAATTGTCTTTGGATGAGAAAATTTAAGATTACTAAGGAATGCAAAAAGGACGGAATTTTATTTTCTAGAATTTGTTTGGTTAACTTAAAAGAACAATGGAATTTGAATACAGAATTTAATGTGCATATACAATCATTAATATATAAATTAGAGATAATAGTTACAAAATGTGCTAGTAGTGGTGATGGTGATGACATTAATGATGGTGGATTCTGACAGCGATGGGTGATGGCGGCAACCATAATGGTATGTGGTGGTGGTGGTAACCGTGATGGTGATGGCGGTTGTGGTGGTAGGTGGTAGTGACATGTGGTGGTGGTGGCCACACTCATGGTTGAGTTTTTTTTTATACATTTTATTTTTATGCTCACTCATACATGTAATTTAAACTTAGAATTTGGCGAGGTGAAAATGCACTTCTATTTGTTGAGGGAAATGTGTGGCTACTCCTTCTCTTGAGATGTCTCCTCTTGCTTCTTCGAAAGTTCCCAAAGGAAGAGAGCAATCCTTGTACTAATTAAATATGTCAATGGATTGATGGAAAACTTCTCTTTTATCCCACTCAGAAGCAGGGCCGGCCTTGAGAAATTTGGGGCCCTAGGCGAGCCTTCAAATGGGGGTCCTAAAGTTCTTTGACACCCGACTCGTCGTACATTTATATGAATAAGAAAATGTTTCGCTAAATACATGAAAAAGTTCATTTCTACATCAAAAATCATTAGAATTCATATCCAAAGAAGAAAGATATGCAAATATTACTTAAATATTACACGTCTCGCGTTTTTAGACGCAAATGTATTAATTAAGTTTACATAATCTAACTTTTCAACCAATTCTTTTTCAATTGACAAAATAGCTAACCTATTTAATCTTTCTTGTGACATAGTTGATCGAAGATACGATTTGATCAACTTTAATTTTGAGAAACTTCTTTCAGTAGAGGCAACTGCAACTGGTATGGTTAACAAAATACGATAAGCAACCCATGCATTCAGGAAACAACCATCCATTTGTCTTATATATTTCAGCACTTCCACTGCCCGATTTATTTCCTTCGACAAAGTTTCTCTCAAGATTATTAGCTCTATAAATAAGTCATTTCTATCAATATCAGAATGTTCACCATGTTTCAGAAATCCTTCAAGATTGATACAAAAACTCTTCAAGCTATCATTGTCTACATCTTTTAACTTCTTCAAATTAATTAACTACTACAAAAACCATATATACATATATATATATATATATATGTATTATATACACATACTTAAGAAATATTTTGGGCCTTCCAGCCCTTCCCGAGGCCAGAAGCTGCACAACAAGTTCCCAATTTTTTTTTTATAATTTCATATTGAGATATTTTACTCAAACTACAAAATTATATATTATATATATATAATTGTTATTAGTATTCCAAAATTCTAGTGGAGTACGTTCCAAACTTTCTATATTTGGAAAAAAAAAATATACTTGTAAAAAGTGTAGGACGAGATTTTTAAAGTGTCAATAACACTTCTTTATATATATAAAAAAATAAAATAAAAATTGGGGCCCCCCCCAAAGTGGGGGCCCTAGGCGCCCGCCTACTTGGGCTACTCCCAGGACCGGCACTGCTCAGAAGAAGGTGGATGTTGACTACTTTATCTTAGGGGTTATCCACCCTTCTTATTCTCACCCTACCCGTAGTGAATTTTGGTTGGTGTGAGCATGAAAACTCCGATTCAAGGTTGTCCTTATCATATCTAGCTAAGGGAAAGATAGAGGGATGGTTCCAAATTCCCAAATTAAAAATTCTTGCGAAAATTTTAAATTTGTATGTTTATGAATTCAAATAAAGAAATTGGTGAATGTTAATTTATAAATTCCAACTTTTGTCCAAATTTCAAGTTTATTTCTCTTATCCAAACGTAATGAGAGATGGTGAAGTTTGTCATGAGTTTGATCAAATTTATTACTATACAAATCTCAAAACTCAAACTTATTTAACGATAATCAATCCGTTGGTGATAACCGCCACTTAAGAATTGATAAAAGTGTATGGGTAATGCTAGGAAAACTAAATTTGTAGATAAAATTTGCAAACTAAATGAGGTGTCATCAATAGGAATGAGCACATTTATCAACTTTTAAGTAATAATTCAATCATCAACTTACATGTCATTTAGTTTACATAATTTTATTTATAAATTTAATCTTCCTAACATTATCCAAAACATATTTACATAGGTTTGGAAAAGCCTGCAGAATATGACATTGACATGCATGACATCACCCATGTAAGTTTAGCGGGCACTCCCAAAGGGGACACAACGGCCATTCCAAAACTCTGCTAGGGCAACTTTGTCTGCCGCATTTTTCTATTCGTCCAACGTCTCCCGAGTATTTTGATAAAAATAGAAAAAATTCCCAAAAAAGGGTATGCGTATTCCTAGACACACGCGTCAAAGATCTATACGATGGGCGGCTTTAAGGGGTCCTTGCAGCTGATTGCTCCACGTGTCAAGAACATGAAAACCACTAGTGGTTTTATAGCCGAAAAGATAGTGGTTTCGTTGTCCTCAGGCGCACTTTCCTTATATAGCCTTCTGCTGATGTTAATCATCAGTACAGCCAGAGCTATTTTGGGAGAAACCTCGATTTGTCTCCATTACTTAAAAGCTATAGCTTCTTTGAGAACCGAGTAAGTTTTAAGTCCATTTTTTTTCTCTTTTATTTCCATTAATTTTCTTTCTTTTTTCCCTAAATTTTAATTCCTCAGTTCCTTCCTTTCTTCTATTTCAATATCGTTTCATAAATCCACCATTTTGATTTCAAACCTGTCCGATCTTGACCTAATTGAAAAATGAATGAACTTCCTCATATAACTTTAAGCTAATATAAATTGTTCTCATTAATCTTTCGTGCATATACATGTAATTTATTGGGGCAGATGATTAATTTTGAAGTAGTGAATTAATTAACTAACCCAGATTTGGTAGGTGATCGATGGGAAGGGGTAAGATTGTGATAAGGAGGATCGACAATTCGACCAGCAGGCAAGTGACGTTTTCAAAGCGGAGGAACGGGCTGTTGAAGAAGGCGAAGGAGCTGGCGATCTTGTGCGATGCTGAGGTCGGAGTCATGATCTTCTCCAGCACCGGCAAGCTCTATGATTTTGCAAGCACCAGGTCTTCCTAATTCTATCAACTTTAGTTTAACAATATTTAAGCTTAATTGCATCTGATATTCATTGTATCTGATGACATGGCATTTATTCGTAGCTTGAGATCCATGTGGAATTGAAGTTAAATGGTTGATAAATTAGCCTGAAAACATGCATGTCTTGTGGTGCTTCATTGTTCACAAATGTCCGATAGATTTTGATTCGGAATCACATATATTATAACATGCAAGGACTACACATTAGTATATTAGAACTAATAATTCCTTGTTCGTAAATTGAGTAGTGTCTTTTTAATTTTAAATTCCTTTTAAAATTTCAAACCCATACAACAAGATCTCATAAGAATTAACGTATATCGTATAATCACTTCCTCCTTTTGTATATCTCTTCTCATTTACTAACAAAAATTAGATATGAGTTCTAACTAAGGGAGTACATAGTTAATCCAAGACACCGCTTAGTCTTAGAGCAAACGAAGATTACACCCTGTTCGACGGGCAAAACTACCTTATATCAGATAGAGATGTTCTCTTTTGAATGAATGTGAGCTAATACATTCTTTAAAAAATAAAAAGTAAAAAAAGATAAATTAGTTCTAATCACAAACTTAAAAAACCACACGATAATAGCTCCGGTCTCCTTTTTTTGGAAAGTTTAAAACGACCAAAGGCTTAGATGAAAGTGCATGATCTATCACTAGAATATAGATTGAACAATTATTTGCTGGTTTGCAAAAGTGTGTTACGGTATGATGTATAGAATTTGTTTTCTTCCTAAAAATAACACCAATTAACTATTTATGCCATTTCAAATTATATGGGGTAATTCATACTTTTATTGTTTCAACACACATTTCATAATTAATTTGAGTCATTTTGTGATAGGATTGGTAGAGGATCCTCCCTTGTATGTTTACTTCATATTTCAATAATACATAATGTTTCTCTTTAAAATGATCAAACAATCATCGATTTCTTTATGAATGACCAAATAATTTCATGTTTTTGTAGGATGAGAAATTGATATTATTGAATCTGACGTGGTTTAATATTTAATTTATATCAAATAATTTATATCAAATCCTTTATTCTGGAGGAATTCTCCAGGAGAACTAAGCCAATCGATCGAGGCTAATTCATCCTTATTTTAAAATTGAATTGACATGATTAACTCTGGTAGAGTAATTTGCCATGCTTGTTTTGTTTCAGACTCGCGACTTGCAATAGTCTAGTGACCTTTTCACAAAAATTTTAGTTTCTCCAGTTATATCACCATTACGCTGTGCATGGTGCTGCATGCAATTGGTTGGACGGATTAAATCGGACGCACTTTCACTTGTTTCTTTTTCCCTTGGTAGGACTTTTTATGTTTTATCACTTATATATATCATCGGGGAAGGGGAGGATGAGAGCTTAAAATCTCTTTCAATATTTCAAAGAGAAGTATATATACTGTTAGATAAAGAGCTAGTTCAGTGGTAAGTGTTATTAGATTGAGTCTATTGACCCTGCGGAAATAGAAGTTTGTCATTTGTGGTTCATGAGATTGTCTTTAATGAAGTACTAGTGCAAAGGCCGTTCTTACCCTCGAACCCTACAAACCAGCGGGGACAAAATACTTGAGTGCTAAGATCCATAAATAAGTTTAAGCTAATGCAATTGCATGTGGCGAAGTCAGGATTTTCAGATAATGGTGTCATAATATCCACCAAAAAATGCTTCGTTACCATTTTGTCGAGCACCTAGTAGGCACCTGTCAATTCTTACCAATGTATGCCAAAAGCTTATACCAACATAAGTCGACAACTACTATTCATAGAGGCTTGTCGAGGGTGGATGCAAAATATTGTGGAGTAACGTTGAAGACTGTCAAGACTTGTCAACTAAGGTATTTCATTAAGCACATGGTACTCATAATATAGTCGCACACAATAAGAGAGAAAAGGAAGACAAATATGATAGAAGAAAATAGAGAAGTAGGAGAAGAATGTTGTAATTTAATCTGCCTTAGCTATTTATAGGAGTCAAATACAATACACAAATAAATATACATGGGTTTTTGAAGTTTTCTAGGTCAATGACAACTAAGTACCCCATACTGGCTCCGGCACTATTGCATGTATATGTTGTTTATGAAATGATGTGACAAAGAATCTAAAGAAGATCATCAAAGTCATGCACATTATCTTCTGTTATTATTCATACAACACCATGACATAATGTGTTCTTGGATTTTGGGTTAGAATTTCCTAGGAGTGAAGGGAAAACAGAGACCTACAAATCATGACGAAGTTTGGACAAAACGCTCGAGAAGTACATTATTTATAAAAATATGTAGAGTTCTCGACATATTTGATCCGTATATATCCGTAGGAGTACCTTGAGTGAAACAAATTTCTGATAATAACAAACTCATGGCATGTTTTCTACTCATCGCATCTTTGCTTACTTTAATGAAGTTATGAATCCGGTAAGAGAAAGAAATATGAAGATTTTTTAGCCAAAATGGTTATTGAGATTTGCATAACTCTTTATTTTGATCCTTGACAATGAAAATCGTTATAAGTGACCGCTGAGTTTGTCCACAGTAAATTGTTTTAGTTATTTCGTAAAAAATCTGTCAATATCCCATTAAGTGGAGGGGTTGGTTTGACAAAAATACCCTTTAAAATGCGGTCACATGGTTGTTCACGTGACACTTTAACGAGGATATTGACAAATTACAAAAATACCAAAATGATTTATGCTGAATAAACTTAGGGATCACTTATATTGATTTTCATTGTCAAGTACCATAGTGAGAAGTTGTACCAATCTTAGAGAACATTTTGGTTTAAAAGCCAAATATGTATGGGATCAATATTTGATATGATTTCCTGATTTTGAGGTACTAAAATTACATATATTAAAGTGAAACCCACCCTTTATTCACATTCCATATACGTTAGTAAACACAAGCGAAGTTAAAAATTAGAATGATTTGAACACTCATGTTTCAGCAAAATCGGAATGATTCAAACTTATTCATGGTAAGTAAATATGTCATCAAATGTAAGCGAGGCCATTATTTGAGCTTGGTTCCACACCTAAACCGCTAGTCGACCATAGTAACCCTAATAGTTCAGTTTGGTTCAGTTTTCACTTAAAATGGTGGCAACAACTAAACCAAATCACACTGTTCCAAAGTCAATTTAGTTGGTCAACCCATCAAGTTTGGAAGATGAGAGGTAGCAAAACTTTAGGTTGTGGAGCTAGAATTATGACTCAGGAGGAGCCAAAAGTCTCCCTAAAACGCTTTTTTGATCTAAGAAAAATAAGGATATGTCGTGTCCTAACTACTAACCACCGTCATTTGGGTTTGGTATGATGTTATTCTTGTCATCCTCTTCCTCAACTCAACCCCCATGCCCAGACTCAGATTAAAAGTCCCTTTAAGCAAAAGAATGAAGGGATGAGGGTGAGAATAGAAATAAAAACCAAAAAAAAAAAATAATAGTATTAAAAGACTTCAAGGAATAAAATTAAAAAATTAAAAAAAAAACCAGCCTCTTGCCAACTTTCTCTCTCTCCCTTCTTTGATCACCTGAGTCCTTCAAAACTCACAGTGATGCTGGTTAACTGCATAAGAACCACTGGCCTTAAATCAAACCCAATGAAGGAATAAGGAAAAAATTGTGGTTGGGGCTCTAATACCCTGAAAATCTTTGGAAATTAGACGAATAACTCCATTTTTTATGTGAAAAAAATGTTAAGGTGGGCCCGGCCCATTCTGGTCTTTTCATGGCTCAGCCATTACGAAACTGCATACATATAGGTGGTCGCTAGGATCCAAACATACCACATATCTTCGATATTAGCATATTTGACTCAAACCTTGAGTGGCCTGAAACAATGAGGTTTTGTCGAGATTAAGGTAGCGAGGCTTCGTGAAGGACGTTGATGTGCAGAAAGGCTTCGCCAAGGGTGTGACAATGAGGTTGCACTGAATTGAGCATCAAACAATGGCATTAAGGGAAGATAAAGAAAGACATATGAGAAGAAAGATGAGGATGAGAAGAGTGCAACAAGAGAGGAGGTTGAGGAGTGATAAGAAAGAGAAAAAAGAAAAGGAGAGAAAAGACGAGAAGAGAAAATGGCGATTGATAGTTTTCTAATAGAATGAGGATGAGAATTTTGATTTCTTTGGGTTCTCGAAACGATAAGTGTATTCAACCTCCAGTTAGAACCAACTACGTGTACAAAATAAAGACTATAAAACTCCTCTCGTTCGATTCAGTTCATACATATTTTAAGACAAAAATTGTGGATTGAATTTCTATCTTAGAAGGTGATGTGGAGCATGATTGGAATTGATTTTTAAAAATCCTTCTTAAATTCTAGTTAGGAGCTCATTTAAGGAGCCTATTGGAGATGCTCTTATCACATTACTTCGATCCATATGTATTGCGCATCTACATTAGCGGGAAGGATCCATTATAGGTGTATGCATTTTTGTTTGAATGCTTGGACAACAACAAAACTTTATCTCTCTCAGTGGATTCGTTGTATAATCCTAGAGCGTCACTACACTCAGTTTTGCACCAAGTCTTTCATTAGCTCCTAGTATTTCATGCCTTTTCTTAATGTCTTTTCACAAGTCTTCTTAGGTCTTCCTCTACCCCTTTTTGCCCTAAGCCTCAATCTCATAATTGCATTTTCTAATTGGAGTATCTGTAGGTTTTCCTTTCACATGTCCAAACCACCTTAACTAATTTTCTTTCATATTATCTTCAATTACGACTACCCCTACTTTACCTCGGATATCCTTGTTCTTAATCCTATCATTTCTTGTGTGCCCACACATCCAACGATGCATTCTCATCTCCGCTACACTCATTTTTTGCACGTGTTGATGCTTAACCGCCCAACATTCCATACCAGAAAGCATTGTTCGCCTTATTATCATCCTATAAAATTTTCCTTGAGCTTGACATACGACGGTCGCACAACACATCTGATATCCTCTTCCACTGCATACATCCAACTTGTATTCTATGGTTAAGATCATCATCCAGTTCTCTGTTCTTTTGCATAATAGATCAAAGATAATGAAAACGTTCACTCTTTGGTACTTCCTGATCTCCAATCCCTACTATATCTTATTTGGATCTTTATTCTCACTTAACTTCACTCCATATACTCTGTTTTTGACATGCTCAGGCGAATATCTCTAAATTCCAACATTTCCCACCAAAGGTTAAGCTTCGCATGTACTCCCCATCCCCATGTTTCATCTATATGCACTATATCATCTGTGAAAAGCATACACCAAGGGATATCATATTGAATATGTCTAGTTAACTCATCCATTACCAATGCAAAATGGTAAAGACTTAAAGCTGAACCGTGGTGTAACCCTATGATTATGGGAAAATTTTCATTTTGTCCTTCATAAGTTCTTATTGCAGTCCTTACTCCATCATAATATCATTTATTGCTTGGATATATGCTACTCGTACCCCTTTCTTCTCTAGAATCCTCCAAAGAATTTCTCTTGGGACCTTATCATACGACTTTTTTCAAATCTATAAAGACCAAATCCTTTTTCATAGCTCTATATCGTTCCATTGATCTCCATCAAAGATAGATTGCCTCTATAGTCGAGTGCCCCGACATGAATCTGAATTGATTGTTTGGGACTCATGTCTCTTGCCTCAGTTTATAGTCACTCTCTCCCAAAGCTTCATTGTATGACTCATCAACTTAATATCTTTATAGTACGTGTAATTTTATATATCGCCATTATCTTGTAAATAGGCAACAAAGTGCTTTTTGCCACTTATATGACATTTTTCCCTTTCAAAATCTTATTAAAAAAGTTTGTGAGTCATGCTATACCTGTCTCTCCCGAGACCTTTCACACTTCAATCGATATACCATTGGGACCCACTACATTTATATGCTTCTTCTTTCTTAAAGCTACAACCACTTCCTCTTTCTACACTCTTCCAAGATACTCAACTCACCCAAGAAGTACTCATTGCATTGAAAAGATTATGAAAATAAGCTCTTTATTTGTTTTTAATTGCTTTCTCCACAGCTAAAACATTTCCATTCTCATTCTTGATGCACCTTACTCGGTTTAAGTCTCTTGTGTTCCTTTCCCTTACTCTAGCTAGTTTATAGATGTCCAACTCTTATTTTTTGGTATCTAATCCCTTATACATATCATCTAAAGCCACCAGCTTCGCTTCTCTCACGACTTTCTTTGCCTCCTTTTTCGCTATTTTATACCTCACATTTTCATCTGTTTTATCCTTGTATAAAGTTTTACAACATTCCTTCTTAGCCCTTACCTTTTCATGTACCTTCTTCTTCCTCCATCAAGATTCCTTTCAATGTGGAGCAAAACCCTTTTGACTCTCTTAATACCTCTTTTGCAACTTTTCGGATATACCTAGCCATGGAATCCCACATTTGGCTAGCATTCCCCTCTGTATCACACACATATTGGGTGAGTATTTTCTCTTTGAAAGTGACTTGTTTTTCTCCCTTTAGATTCCCTCATCCAGTTCTTTGACACTTCAAGGTCTTGTTCTTTCTTTTATCTCTTTTGATACATACATCCATCACCAATATGTGATGTTGGTTAGTCAGGCTTTCTCCCTATATAACTTTGCAATCCTTACAAGTTATACAATCCCTCTTTCTCATTACAAATAAATTTATTTGTGTTTTTTCTGACCCACATTTGTAGCTGATCACATGCTTCTCACTTCTTAAAGAAGATATTGGCTATAAAGAGATCGTATGCCATTGCAAAATCGAAAATGGTTTCATCCTCCTCGTTTCTCTTCCTACAACCATGGCCACCATGCAAACCTCTATGGTTGCCTGTGTCCTTGCCCAAATGTCCATTTAAATCTCCTCCTATGAGTAACTTCTTCATCTGAGATACTCCTTGAACCAATTCTCCAAGATTTTCCCAAAATTTCTCCTTCAGATTCCTATCTAACCCTACTTGAGGTGCATACGCACTAATCACAATGGTGAGTTTGTACTATCACAAACTTTATTGCTATAATTCTATCATCAACCTTCTTGACATCTACAACATCTTTTGTCAAAGTATTATCCATGATGATGCCAACACAGTTTCTCAATTTATTTGTGCTCGAATACCAAAGCTTAAAACCTGAGTTTTCAATCCTCCTTAAGACCAACCCACTTAGTTCCTTGGAGACACATAATACTTATCATTTTACTCAATATAACTTGCACTATTCTACATTCCTAAACACAATATACTCTCTTGAACCCTACCTTCATGTCATACCTTCTTTGACATCACTTGTGCCAAAAGGTCAAAATTCTTCTTCTACGTGTCCCAAGTAAAGTTGCTATAAACAGATACTTCCAAACAACTTTGAGTAGAATCATTCAAAAAGAAGTTTTTACCGCACCCTTGCTCATTTAACATTGCATCCAACTAGCGACGAAGATACAACCCTTGCTCACTTATCAATGTGCCTAGGCCACAACTGCGTCACTTCCCGATGATGAGCTAGCTTTAACGTAATTTCGTTTATGATTTATTATCACAGGGATGATAGGTGAAAATAGTATGTTGACTGTTTACTACCTGACACCTTCCCCCTCCTCTTTATCCGGGTTTGAGACCGGCAACGTAAGATAAACTTACACAGGGAGAGTTAACAAATTGCGCTTTGAGAGTACTTTGAGTGCTTTGACAAGGAGTAATAAATTGTGTCATGGTGTACATTGGGTGCTTTGACAAGGAATACTTTGAATAAATCTTGAGCGATGTGACAAGTACCACCAAATTGTGACATGGAGTACTTTTAGTGCTTTGACGAGAAATAATAAACTAAGCCTCATTTGGTCTTTAAGATTAATTTATAAATCTTCACGGTATATTGAAGGTAAATGAATGTGACCAATTTATTAAAGAATTAGACGAGGATTGGACATGTGGAATGAACAAGTTTACTCCGCTTGCACTTGAGCTTGAAGCCTTTTTTTAATCCTAAAGATTCTGAAAGTAAAGCCTTAGAAACCCTACATTATTTTATAATCTCTTGAGCCATAATTATATTATCAGCAATATAGCGGCCAGACACAAAGCTCGCCTGTGTAGGAGACAAGAATTTAGTCAGCAGGGGTCTGAGGACTCATAGAACACCTTATTAATCTTAATTCAATTGTCCTTTCAAGCAAGAGTCGGCTTAGATCAATGAATGAAAAGGAAGAGAGTGAATACGGCACAGGAAATGAGGCCATCTAGGTTTGTCTATTCTAATCCTGCCATTTTGAAGGGTATGCGAATGGATAAGTTCACTTAATGCATAATATATCCTTTATCTTCACGTCGAACACAATTTGTTAATTTTTCACTTCAATATACGTTGAGTTCGGTGAGTTTACCATCCCAATCCAATCCTCTAAGCCAAACGAAGCCTTATATCCAAAATGTTAGTACAGTATTTTTTTGTTTTCCTTTTGGTTTTGTTTGTCCTTAAAATCTTCTTAGCCTTTGTGTGTTCTAAACTCTCCACTGAATTTGTAATTCACGTAATCGATGCATCTTTATTGTCTATATCGCCCACAATGTGGCCTAAAATCTGGAACTCATCATGTAGCCTGGTCAGGATCAAGCTCTCTATAATTTACTCATCCATCAGACTATTAGATGCACAATTGTTCAGTTAAAGAAAAGAAAGAATGCGCGTTGCAGCCAAATGGCTTTAATTTTTTTATGTGAAGCTTCTTGTCTGTTGATATATGTGTGTTTATGTGTGTGTTCACAATGACGACTGCCACTAGCAACATGTTACATATGCATTGGTTAATTCATGCCAAAATACATGATATGTATTAGGTTAATTCATGCCCAAAATACATGACTATCTGGAAGAACACTACATGTCGTTGACACATTAGAAGCAAAACACTTTAACCTGTTTTAAACTTGACTACCATTTTGTAGAAACTGCAGCACATAGAAAAGCGACGTAGTTGAAAACCGATGAGCTCCCATGGAATCAAACTAGAAACTGCAGAATATGAACTCCAACAACAGTGTTAGTATAAACAATAATTACCAGTTGCCACTAAATCTGGTCCTAGGATTTTATAAATAGCGGAAGTATTCCGTAGATATATTGTTCAATCCTACAGAAGGTACTTCTCCTAGCAACAACCCTTGCACCGCAACAGTACAAAGTGAGGACACATTCCTGTTCCCAGTGCAGATTATTAACTTAACTGACATTGACGAACCATAAGGTCTTGTAGAACATAGTTCAGAAACTAAGGCAAGCTCTTGTATATCTGTAAAATATGCAGTTCAATTTAATCTTGTCTGCATGTACGAGTAATTCTTGATATGCAAATGACTGTAACGTGCTAGTCTGAAATTATATAGCAGCACGCTTACAAGAAATGAGAATGAAGCGTTGTTTAAAATTTGCTAAAACTAGTTCTCGTGTTACATCTTCAGTCGCCATGAAATGACTTGTGTCGTCAACTGTCCCAACTATAGAATTAACTAGATTTAGAGTTTAGAGGTCTGAAAAACAAGTTAGGAAAAGATGCAGAAACTTATCTCTAGTTCCCTGCTTCAACAATGTCTGGTAGCAGATCTGAAAACCACATCTTCATCAGTAACAGCAGCTTAAAAGAAAAAAGAAGCTTGCATGGAAGTCTATTAAAAAGTCATAGTCTAAAATGTTACCATGATATGTCAATTTTCTTTCGTTCCATATCCATATACAGATTCTTGAAATCATATTCCAAATTCTTTTTGTGCTAAGCTCACAAAAAGCGAAGAGTATATCTGATATAAATGTATCTTCTTACCAGCATGAAATCAGCAATTGAACGATACAACAAAGCAAAAGAGGAGCACCGTCAATTTGGGAATCCAGCTTCTGAGATTAAGGTATCCATCAGTTCCTATCCTGCAAGCTTTTCCTTGAGAATATACTTCAAAAAAATTTAACATGTGAGTTTCTTTTAACATACGGCTCTGAAATAACAAACAGATCATTCATCAAATCGTACAGCAAGATATGTATGTACTCACACATATCTTTTATAATAAATCTAATGACTAAATTTTAAAAATATGTGAGAATAAAGTAGAAATTAAACTCTATACAGTAAGAAATCCCAAAACTTTACAAAGAAAAGGGTGTTAGGAGAAACTAGAAAGTTAAGACTGCTGTTTGATTCATCATAACAGAACATACGCAGAACGCATTAGATTGTCATTGCTAAGTAATTTAATGAAGTACAGCAGCCACCCCAATGATTTGTAGGACAGCCGAAGGGTACCGGCAATGATGGTTGCTCACTGACGGCTGCTTTTCAGGAAAACCCATTTAAAAATGACTCGCACCTGTAACTTATACTAGACTTCTCTACAATCGAAAAAAACACAAATGAAAGCAAACAACGATACAACTATGCTCCATATACAACCTGAATTTGTGGATGTATGTTTGGAAGATAGAAGTTGGAACAAATACTCTGAAATAAAGTCTTCATATAATGGTTCAAGTGATCCCATTGGTGGCATTGAATGCATCAATTTAGTAAGTTTCGCCATCAACATAATTCTTGTCAAATCTTCATATCAGCTCTCCAACCTAGGGATACATACATCTGCTTGTAAATTGTATATGCGGTTGAAAGAGATTTGCACCCTCACCCATCCTAAGAAATTATAAACGCTCTAAAAACATATGGTTGGCATACCTAATTTTTATTTTATGGAAAACAAATATTTTCGCAGCAAAGACAAAGAAACTACAAGACAGGGGACAAGGTGTTTGCTGAATTACACCGATCTAAAGAACAACAAAATAGAAACCAATGAGAACCAAAGAAGAGAAACGACTAATTTATAAAAGCTTTCCAATCAGAATAGATAGCATGAGAGGACCAATCCTTACAATCCGAGGAAACTGAAGCCTACCAAGATGTCCAGAGTCGACTAGTTAAAGTATTGGTAACACCATTCCTTTTATGTGTTAGGACACTACAGAAGGCTTCGTTGCATATTATTCCTTGATATATAACAGCATATCATCCAAAATGTCAATCTCCCAGAAGTAAATTTCCAATCAGAAGTCCCGAACACAATAAAAGTGCTGCAATGCATTGAATACTAGATTAATAACATGGTAAAAAAGATGAGAAAACGGAAATGTAAATTGATTGGGAGCCAGATGAGTATAAACACTGTTTCTGGATCCTTTGAAACAAATATCCAGATTCTACTATTTTCCTATCACGAGAAATGACATACAGGGAGCATAAGAAATAACATACAGGGAGCATACAGCTTCAAGCTACTTCTTCCAAATTGTTGATCCGATTTCACCTTCTTCATTTGCGTAAGAAGTTGTGATTAAGGGTTGGTCACAGAAGGACAACTGTGATAACAGAGGACTTCCTTGCATAACTAGTTGCCAATTCAATACGCATGACTGTTTCGTGAGCCCATAAGTCAAAATCATGGATTTGAAGAACTCCAATGACATGGGTCTTCGTCTATAGATAGAGATCAATCAAGAACAGGAATGTTTTTCTTCACTCTTTTCAAAAAAAGCATTTGAGGTGGCTGGAAGACTATGAACGAAACAGAATGCCAAAATCAATTCAGATTTCAATGTTGTTTCATCAGCCAAAGCCGTGATGCTCTTCATTTGCAATTGCAGAGGAAAATGGGCAGTCAAGAAACCAACTGATGCATCACAAGGACGGAGTTCCAACAAGTACACAGCTTTCGAAATAATTCCATTAAAAGATAGTTCGTTCTTCTTGACAGATCATAGATAGGTCGTTCTTCTTGACAGATCATAGCAACAAAGTTGCAATTTGGTGGAAGCTCAGGCATTAATTCCAAACAGAATCTTGGAACCAATGAGCAAAGACTGAATAGCTAACCTCCCAAGTTCAGTAACAATGGGGCATGAGGTTATTGCTATGACAAAGCACCAAATACGTCTGCTCCCATATGTGTGAAGTTGCTCAGTATTAAGAAATCCGTTTGAGGTGTTTCAATTCAAGAATGGAGATCTGAATGAGAGTCCAAATGCAATTATTGGTAAGGCTCATCCCAGAGGCAGTAATAACCTCACTCTGAGAATTTTTCCAGTTCCACTTTTCTTCCCTACAAAAATTTCTCTTTAAATCAGTGCACATAGGGTTAGTGAAATCAATGAAATAAATTAAGGCAAAAAACATTAAGGTCGTGCTGGCTCCCTTTTTTTCCTTGATCATAGAAATCGAGTTCGACATCCATATAAAGGCATTGTATGTGCATGCATGTGCCAAAATTCTAATCCATCAGTAACTCATATTCCTGGATTGTTCTTGTCAACAGAAACATCCGTGAAATAAAAACTTTCATTCTACTAATTATAAAAACTACGTTGTTATTAAAACTCAGTTCAAGAACAAATCAATCATTTCTATGCATAGCACATATGAGAGAAATTTCGATGCAAACTACCCACAAATAAGCCATCCATATAACCAAAATAAGCTTTGTTAGAGTCTACAAATCAGACGCCTTTTTCTCTCATCTAAAAGTACACTGTAACTCAATGAACAATGCAACACATGATGGAACATTGAAATTCAACCTTTTTCGTAAAAAATTGTGCCATAAGCCCAAAACAACTGGAATGAAGAAAAAGATAGTCCATTTCTCGGTAAAAAAAGGTTTGCTAATACTGTACATACTGTCAAATCTGAATATTGAATAACGCTGCAAAACTTTGATAAAAGTTTGATGTTTTTATTTTTATAGATGAAACCCCCTCAAAATGTCTTCAATATGAACTCCAACCTCAAGTTTAAGTCTTGGCTATAGCCTCTCTGCCTTGTATCTACAAATGGGTACAACTCTTAAAACATTACGTTCATGATGTACACTTAAATGTTGAGGGAAGTCCGCATCATAAACATTCATAACAATCCACCATGGAAACCTTTCCTTAGGTGGAAAACCATCACCAAGCTCTCTTTTGCAAAATTTTAGTTCATCTTTTCTTTCTACCAATTCCTTGAGCTTGGCATTTGGCTCATCAGACTGTCTCCTTTACTGAATCGGCCAAGTTTCCTCCTTTGCATTAATGTTCCCAACTCGCCAAATTGGCTCCTAGTTTTGTATTAGAATAGGCACCACAATGACTAAGGCCATCAGTATATGCTAGAACTCTGGAGGTCTGCTCAAACTAATTTTATGTGAAAGGAATGATTGACTTTGGTTCAAACCTATACTACAGTTTATTCTTCCCTTCTACCAAACATTACCACAAAGTATTTCTTCAACTTTTTGGTCACTGTTGCAACCCTAAAGAAACCACAGCCTTACCTTCCGAGGAAGACCCTTACCAAATGCAGCACCTTGGCTCTCTCGTCTCTCCACTATCCCACCCAACTCAAAGCATACCCACTAAATACCTAAGACCTCATAAATATTACTCCAACACCCAAGGAAAAAATATTTAAGGTGTGAAAGTCCACATGCCTTCATTTCTCAATATCATTGTCCGGCGCCACTTAATACATGTAAACATTACAATGGGTCTTTATCTCTATATCATGCAAAGAGTGAAAAGAAAAAGGGGAAAAAGAAAATAAAACTGACTCAGATAATAAAAGAAAAATGTTATAAGTCAATGGATGGACACAATTATCCATCCAATAGTCTCGTACAAGAAAAATGATAGTGCAAATCTGAAATGGTTACTTCACCTAACTGCACAATATAAGATCCAAATAGGAGTTACATTTTAAGTAGCTTTAGCTATTTGTTGCATTCAAAAGATGTTATGAGTAAGGAGATTATCATAGGTTAATATAATCTCATACTTTTCCTTCACGTTTAAATGTTATACAAATGAGAGTATTGCTCTCACGTATAGTGCTTTAATTGTATTGAAATTTCCAGTTTCCACTTTAAATTTGTTCATTCTATAGTTATGTCTAAAGATGGTACTTTTTTACTTCCTAGTTATGGCAAAGGGAAGCAGCAATGTTGAGGCAACAACTTCAAAACTTGCAAGAAAACCATAGGTATAATGATTTTCCTTTCTATCATGAATACTTTGTAGCATATCATAACCAAGAAACACTATCATTAGCAAAAGACGATGAGAAATAAAAGTTAAAATTTCACAATACAATTGGGGTATTTCGTTTCATTTAGACTAGACTACAAGGCCTTGCCCCTTACACACGAGAAGTTAACACGCAAGTGTCTAAACACCATTTTCACCAAAAAAAATACATTTTACTAAAGTTGTATAAAAAGAGAATTCAATACTTGTAAAGGCAGCACAATTGGCACTCGTGCACTCCAACTTTGTGTGTACAGGAAACACGAAAATTTACAGATGTCCATTTTGAGGTTTAAAGTGCATAGTAGCATTATCCATTCATAAAGGTGAACTATCTTACTACGTCTATCACCAATTGCATATATAAAATTAAGACATTAACGTTCACAGAGGCTTCAGAAGGTGCTATACCAGGAAATTACTTGCTGTTTGAATAATTCAAGGAGCCTGAGTGCACTTTAATCAAAATCATAAGGCAAAATTTTCCTATATAAAGATTTCTTTGTTTTGCATCTTCTGGGAGAAGCTTGAACTTTAGCTTCACCAGAAACTCTTTTCAATTTCAACTAAAATTCAACAGAAGAAAAACATATTAGCAGATAATGCACTTCTATGGTGCAAGAGTGTGGTTTAGTGGTCTGAAGAGCTACACCAAACAGAGACTCAGGGTAGCTGGGTCAAATTGGTAATGAAGAACATGAATGTATGAGAAACAAACTGACTCAATGGAAGCCCTACTGAAGGTTTCAAATTCTTCGACAATATGAGTACAGCCTGATTTTCTTAATAAAACTGTAACGGTGCCTTACTGACTTTATTTTAAACAAAGTCTTCATTTCTTACAAACACCAAAGAATAAACAGCAGCTAGGGTTTGTACTCTTGCCTAAGTGATCTTAGGTTCGAATTGTAGTTTTGGATTCTTTTGCTATTTAAGTCTTATTTAAGAAAACATGCAGAAAGTAAAAGTGCTAGGGTGAGGGCATGAACCTACTCCCTACAGGAAAACAAGAAAAATATCTAAACCCTGGTGCTTTGTCCATAATTTGTTATTCTACTGCAAGCTGTGATATATATTATACAAGTATATGAGAAAAATAAAATCATGGGCCCTCCAAGACCAGGGCCTGTGCAGTGGCACTGCTTGGACACCCTCAGGCCCGGCCCTGCACATGATTTGTAGAACAAACAATTATAGAAGCTATTTTGTTACTTAAGGGACTAGTGAAAGAGCTCAAAGAGAAAAAGAATGATCTTATGTCGGTATAGATATAGAATATATGACAAGACTTGTAAAGGAGAAAATTCTTGGTCAAGTTCTTAATTTCTAATGGTTTTTATAAAGGTTTGGATCTAGCTCTCAACCTTTCCTGCAGTGGTTAATAAAAATTTTTACAGGAACTGTTCACATGGTGTACTTTGATATGCACACTTCTCATGCTAATTAAATTAAAACATTAAACAGCAATGGGTGAACAAGTTGATTGCTAGCTAAAACAAGCAACTATGGAAGCTACTTTTTAAAACTATGTCTAGTTGTTTATATAGGGTGCAGAATGATAAAAGAAAATAAAAAGATTACAAAACAAAAATTTATAATAACTATCAGTGTTTATTTTGATTATTGAAGTTTTTTTTCAGTTTTTCTTTAGCCAATTGTTGTTAAGTTTATGATATTGAAGGACATCTTATGCTGCATGCTTGCTTATGCTAAATCGAAAACTGTTGGTGAAATAAATTTTTGCCTTCCCAAATTATTTTTGTATGACATATATTTCTGCTATTCCAATTGTATCACAACCCAGTGCTTTCCTTGAAATACAAAATCATTTCCCGCATAAAGCCAGAGATATTGCATATACAATTTTTAGCTTTATATATAATGTCAAAAATAAATTAAAAGATCCTAAAAATGTTCATAATGCTAATTCCAACTTAATAAAGCACTCTAGTGAAGTCTTTTCTTATCGGTGAATGCACTGCATTGAACCGATTGGCATGTTCCATGATGTTATACTAGATGTTATACAATGAGGGCGTGACAACTCTTCATAACAAGTTATTGAATTTTCCCTAAGGAGTGACATTGTTTATACTCGTACAAGATAGAGGACAATACAGTGCTTAAATAATGGGATTAGGTATAGGTGAAAATGAAGACATAATCTAGGATAAAGATGTTTGGCATCAAACAGAATTGCTATGCATCTCATAAATCCGCCTCACTACTGGGTTTAAGATGTCCAAAGTCCATTTTAGGGCCTAAACAATGCTTCTCTCTCAATGACTACAGGCAAATGATGGGAGAAGAGCTTTCTGGTCTGAGTGTGAAAGATTTACAGAATCTGGAGAACCAATTGGAAACAAGTATTCAGGCTGTCCGAATGAAAAAGGTACGAACAGTCACTCAATTTCTGAAAATCATCTATTTACATAATGTTTCCCATAGGGGTCTAAATCACAATTGTTACTTTTGTAGGACCAACTTTTAATGGATGAAATAGAAGAACTAAACCGAAAGGTTAAAACCTTGCAAAACTTTGGTACCACTTTTCAGCCTTTTCCTCTTTATTACTCAAGTAGCTAATTTAAAGTCTGTGCAGGGGAACGTCATTCACCAAGAAAATGTCCATCTGTTTAAGAAGGTAAACCTACTTCGTGAAGAAAATGTGGAGTTATCTAAGAAGGTACTGGTTTTGATAGCGTAATAAACTTTAACTATGCACGAAAGAGTAATAAACTACAATCCAACCTACAACAAATTGCAAAAATTTTCACAACGCCTCAACAGAAAAGTTTCACATCCCAGGTTTATGGAACAATGGATGTAAATGAAGCCAACCAAAGTCCCATTCTGACAAATGGTCAAGGTATCGAAGAGGACTCACATGGACCTGTCCGTCTCCAGCTTAGCCAGCCACAGCAGCAAAACTACGAGCCAGCAGCAAGGGCTACAAATCTGGGGTATACCTCCTTCCTAAAACTATAGTGTCTATTATGATAATCACTTGTAAGTTTTCATTTTTTGATCAAACTATATCCGTGACGACTACGGCAGACTACAACTACGCTAGCAAAGAAGATGCATCAGACTAGGATGATGTTACTTGATTTCTCAAGAACAAGGCTGTTGGATAAAAGTTATGTTCTATCACACTAATGTCGTAAAAGAGCTGCAAAACAATCAGCAAAAGGACCTTTATTTGAAAACAATGTTTTGATGTGTGTGTGACAATCAAAGAAACCATCTACATATGTAAAGATGAGATTCATATATAATAAAGAATAATTGACTTGCACTTCAGGTGCACCGCAGCGTTTAGAAATCTCTAAGTCTCTATGTATCTGTGGAACAAACATGCTCTGAAACATATTGCAATGTTTATATGCATGTCGTCAATTTTTGTACAACAAAACATGTGAACAAAAGCAATTGCTTTGACAAAAGATGAAAATATAAAGAGAAAGAAGCAAAACTTTTCAACTTACTGCATTCAAGTTTGGTCCATTGAAGTATTGTATTTCACAAAATGGTGTAAGAGGTGTTTACATTCATGTTCACGCAGTTTGATATTTCACTGATAGCATCTGTAATGATTTGACGTCCTGACTGCAATACAATGTTCACCATGGAAGTAATAGGTAGTTAAGCACAGTAAGCGAAATCAAGCCATTGATAGTTTTGTTTATGGTAAACCATATATAAATTCAATGAAACAACAATTACATGTAAGTATGACAATACGCAGAATTCTCTGATATAATAATAAATCCACCTCTAGGACACTATAATAAAATAAATTCAAAATTTAAGTTATCAGCGGGGTAAAAAAATACATGCATGGTCGAATCAAGGTAAAACTCTTTAATGCTGGTTATGAATCTTATGATCAAATGTAGATCTTGGACCAACTTTGGTTGAAACAAACATAAAACATGTGAATACAATGTTTCATTTATCAGATACAAGTGCAATTCAGAGCAATCCACAAATAATAAGGCTCCGGGACTATTAAACAGTAAATCTTGTATCAAGTTAGCACTAGTAGACTATGCATGCTTAGCTTCGAGTCCCATGCCACTCTATGGTATTTGTTAAACAACATAATTCTAATTAAGATTACCATAACCAGATCCCTTGTTTCCAAGTTCACAGATTGATGCACCAAATACACAAACAACAGAAATGAATAAAGTTCCAAGAGATCTATGGACTGCGATGCATATCCCATATTGGAATTCTAAAAGATGAGAGGTTTCCTTTTCGACAGGGAAGCTCACATAATCATGCCACATTGAGATTCTTTTGGAAAACAGGGACAAATAATTATTCATGAGATTAGATACATCAGCAACTAAGGCCTACGTAACATAGCTTGCGAGGAAAGGGTAAGAAACATGTTCAAATAAAAATCTGGGTCTTCAAATAAAATTATGAATCTCCAAATCTTGTCAGACCAATGGTTTATAAAGAGAAGGAAAAAGTATGATAGATGTTTGAGCATTTTCAACTCAATCTTAATGGCTAATTGGCTATTTCATAATACAACAAAAGTAAATAAATAACGTATAAAACTGGAGCCAACAATATCTGGCAATATGTTTTATTTACCGTATATTTTAATGGTTATTTCAAGAGAAGCAAAAACGGACGTCTAAGAATACAACTAGTATAATTTCATGCTGCTTCCTGAAACAATATAGTACTTTAAAGAACAAAAGACATACTACGATTAAACATACATTAGCCGGAAAAAGTCAATGCATTCAACAAAATTGAAGCATATGTTGTATTTGGCAAGAGTCAATAGGACTTTGAAAGATAAGGGCCCGTCCGGTAACATTTTGTAAAATGACTTTTGAAGAACTGTTAGAATTTTGCATTTTTACGATTTGAAAATGTGTGGTAGTTTAATCTGATAATGAAAACATTGAAAACAGGTATGGTACCAATATCTATAATGTCACCAAAAAACATACACACACACACCATTGTATTAAAAGGCGAAGGCGTAGGCGAGGCGTTCCATGGATAGCCTCGCCTAGGCGTGAGGCATGAAGCGTGAGGCGTGAGGCAAAGCCTCATGGTACCTAAAATTTTAATATATATTTCATATATAATTATATTTTATAGATATAATACTTGGTAAAACAAATATAATTATAACTAAATCAAAGATAATATCATCTTCTTCATTACTAAGTCTAGTTGTACTTAGAAACTATGTCATAAAGTCTTAAAATGTTGTAATTATTTATTTTATTGTAAGTAATTATAGAGAACTTTAAGAGAAATAAGGGTGAGCGACCACAATTATAGGGAATTTCAAGGAAAATAAAGGTTGAATGTCACAGTTATATGGAAATTCAAAAGGAAATAAAGGTTGAGTGGACAAACTATAGGGAATTTAAATGAAATAAAGGCTGAGTGGAGAAATTATAGAGAATTTAAAAGGAAATAAAGGCTTAGTGGGGCAATTATTATAGCAAATTTAAAGGAAAATAAAGGAAGAGTTAGAGTTGGAGTTAGACTTCGCCATTTGGAGAGTGAAACTCTCTCCTTCTTCTTCGTTTAAATTAGAACAGTCTCCTGCATTTTAGAAACAGACATGAATTTTGAAGGGAAAAAACACCCAAGTCAGCCGCCTAGGCATGACTCGACGCCGCCCTACGCCCACCCCCACAAAACAGAGGCGAAAATCCGGCCGCCCAACCTTCAAGGCTGCCTAGGCGCGCGTCGAGGCAAGTTTTTTAAAACACTGACACACACATTCATGTTTGGTTGTAATGGTGGCTGTGGTTGAGATGAGAGTGGTGTTCGTAGCAATGGTGGTTGCAGTGGTGGTAGTAGTGAGGGTAATGGGGTGGGTGGTGGTGACCATGGTGAGGGTAATGATAGTGATGATGGCAATGGTTGTGGGAGGTGATGGTGGTGGTGTTGAGCGTGATGGTGGAGGAGGATATGGTGGTAGCGGCAATGGTGATGGGAGGTTGTGGTGTCAAAGATAATGGCGATAATGGTGAGACGATGATGAATGTTGTGGTGGTGGTAATGGCAACGGCGACTATAATGGTGGTATACATGATTTTATTTTTTATTTACAATTCCAACTATATTTTATAATGTATTTTTCAGGATTATTCACATACCTATTTTTACCTTTTACGCCCCCTTGTTAATTTTTTGTCATTGATCTTCTTTAATTCATTTGATACGATGGCCAGAAATTGACAGGAGTGTATGAGAAGTAAAAATAAGTGTGTGGATAACACCCTATTTTTTATTTTCTGTTATTATGAAAACTATTTTTTTTTTAACAGAGGAAATATCAATTATAGTTCTACAAACAGTGAGAATATTGTTGTTTAGGAAAGAATCAAAGTTTCCTTGTACAATTAGATTAGGAATTTTAGAAGGAAAGCGTACTTTCCTATTCCATATAGAATAGGAAACTTAATCAGAAAATAGGCATGTAAACCAAAATAGGGTGTGGTAAGGCTAGGAAAAAGAGAGAAAAGCCAGAGATAGCAGAGGGAGATAAAGGGTGATTAATTCTAGGGTTTTGCAAAAGTACTATAACTCTGACCTAGGCAAAAATTTTGCTAAATCAGTATAAATCTTGTGTGTTTCTAATTATTCTCTAATTTGCTAAGTTTAATCTATTGCCGGGTACATCAATAAAAAAAAATATCCAAACTGAGTCACAGACTCACAATTACACCAATTGGTGTCGAGAGATTGGTTCAAGGTGTTATACGATGTCAAAAGGCAAGGCGACCACGAACCTAAGGCCTGCACTAAAACCTTTTGATGGCAAGGATGATTTCACGGACTGGCAAAAGACAATGAAGAATGTATTGATATAGTAGGAATTGGATGATGCATTCATTGGTGAGAGGCCCACGACCATCACAACACAGGCATAGACCAAGATTCTTAAGAAGGCAAGAGCTCCATTAAGATCCATCGCACAAGATCAGTCAGGTCCCAGATCATAGAAAAGATGATTGTTAGGGAAGCATAGGACAAGTTGGAGAACGTTTATATGGGCAAAACCATGTCCGACAAACTATTTCTCAAAGATGAGCTATTTAAGCTTTGATTGGAAGGAGGTGATATTGACTTATGTAGGTTCCAAAATTGCATAGCCAATCTTTAAAAGGTCGAAGAAACTTGCAAAGATGATGATATGGCTATCATCTAGTTGAGGTCTCTACCTTCGTCTCTCAAGCACTTTCGAACAACACTAATATTTGGAAAGGAGTCCCTGAAGCTTGAAGACAAGCCCTTAGTCATACGCTAAACTAGATGATATAACTTAAAGCTCTCAATGCCTTTATGTCAAAGTCAAGGAGAAAGGGCGGGAAAAGACAAAGAAAGAGAAAGCAACAAAAAGGGTATGTCAAAATCCAAGAAGAAAAAGGAAAAGAAGGAAGGTTGCTACGAATGTGGTTATGCCGATCAATGGAAAACGAACGGCAAAATTTGGAAAGAGAAGAAAATCAAGATGGAAAGAAGCTCAAGTTCAGCTAGTACAGTTACCAAGGAAGTGAGAGATGGGGAGCTTCTTTCAGTAACATCAGGCTCTGAAGCTTTCACAAGTTGAATCTTGGATATCGGATGCACATTCCATTTGTGTGCAGTAAGAGAATGGCTTGATACCTAAGAGAATGGCTTGATACCTACAAGGAGGTCAACAGCTGAGAAGTTTTAATGGGAACGATTCACCATGTCCTATAAAGGGAATCGGCCTGCTAGAATCAAGATGTTTGATGGTGTGCAGGCTTTGGGGAATGTTAGATATATCACTAGACTGAAAAGAAAAAAAAATTGATTTCCTTGAGTACTTTAGACAAGGCTGGTTATGGGTACCGTTATGAAGCAAGAAGACTCAAGGTGAGTAAAGGATGTTTTGGCTTTTAATTAATTTTAAAATTCATAGGGAATCTAATTCTTTGTTAACCTCGGCATGGATGACTTCCTACTAAATATTCATATTTTATAACCCTAATTTGAATAGAAAGATTATGGCTCAAAGTTGCCAATTGATAGAGAAGCTTGTCGCATCCCAAGCCCAATTTGGATCATCGGTGGTAATACAAGGTAGCATTATAAAATGTTGTACAATCTAATTGGGACAATGACAGCTGGAGAAGCAGTTGTTTCCACAAAGCAGAGTACAGAAGACAAGTTTGGACTCTAACATACAGGCTAGGGTGCATAAGTCAGAATGGGTTGCAAGAATTGCACAAAAGTCTTGCTAGAAGGCGTGTCACATCGCAAGCTAGACTTTTGTAAATTCTGCATTATCGAAAGGCAAACGAAGGCTCATTCGCAAGTAGCAGTGCAAATAATTGAAGCAAGGAGCAACTCAACCATATTCACTCAAATGTTTGAAGCCCTACACCACCTAAATTCAAAGGTAGAGCCAATATTTGGTTACTTTCATCTTTGGGTTTATTTCATGAAGCAAAAATCCGAGGTTTTTGCAAAGTTCAACGCATGGAAGACAAAAATCGAGAATCAAACTGGAAGAAAGATCAAGTATCTCAGTATCTCAGAATTGACAACATAGGTGAGCTTACAAGCAAGGAGTTTGCCGATTACTGTAAGCAGGAAGGCATCACAAGGTACTTCACAGTAAAAAAAAAAAAAAAAAAATTCCAACAAAATGGAGTTCTTGAGGGGATGAACAAAACTCTCATGGAAAGAGAGAAGTATGCGATTTCATACAGGATTACCTGATCCTTTTTTGGCAAAGTGCAAAAGAGGTGTGGTCTAAGAAGCCAGTTAACAGAGTGTAGAAAAGGTGTGGCCTGAGATTGTTAGGATTTTGGCTCATCAAAGTTAGTGTCCTATTTTGTTTAGGATTGTATTGGGGAACGTAAGGGTGCATCTGTTCTTCTCCTAAAGAGACTAGGAAAGAATCAAAGTTTCCTTGTACAATTAGATAAGAAATCTTAGAAGTGTAATTGGAATAGGTAAGAAAGTGTATTTTCCCATTCCATATAGAATAGGAAACTTAATCAGAAAATAGGCATTTAAACCATACCCTATACATATAAATAGGGGGCGGCATGGCTAGGAAAAGGAGAGAAATGCCAGAGGCAGTCGAGAGGGATAAAGGGCAATTAGTTCTAGGGCTTTGCAAAAGTACTGTAACTCTTTTATTAATCAAATAAGTTGTTTCTCTACCTAGGAAAATCACAACTGAAAGTAGGCAATAGTCCAACCGAACTAGTATATAATCTTGTGTGTTTCTAGTTATTCTCTAATTTGCTAAGTTTAATCTATTGCCAGATGCATCAAAGAGCAAGATCCAGAAGGAGTAGGAATTATGACAATGAGGAGACTTGGGAAACGTAAATAAGACATAGAAATTCAAATATCAACTCGAACTACAACAAATTATTCATAGAGAAAAGCTTGTATTGTGATGCTCTGAATCCTACGGCAGCCATGCATGCGTTGAGGAGGTCTAAGTTACTCAAGAAAAGCAGCTTGAGCAATCACTTTTTTAGAAGGCCTTAGATCGTGGGCCATACAATTATGAGGAAAGAACCTTCTACCAAAGGTGACATAATTCATAAGCAGGTAAGCCATTGCATTAATTTACTATGCTAGGTGGCATAAACAAAGCAACTAAGAAGCCCATAATAAGGTCCTTCATAAAGCAAAGCTATGCATGTTTATATAGTCCACTGGAACGAACTCACAACTCAATGGGATAATTTTTTTTATAGCAATTAGAACTCGACTTGAAGAGTTGAGATAGCTAACAGAAGAAAGGACAAAGTTACCGGTAACTGGAAGAGGTCACTCTGCTTGCCGAGGGGGAAACACTCTTATTTTAAGTTCTTTCAAAGATTGTTCCTTCCGGACCTATTCTCTATCCCGTAGTGGAAGTGCTCCCCCCTATTCCCTTACTCTAACAAGTAAGCAAATCAGTTAGGTTCGTCCATGTATATTTGTTATGGGTATGCTTCCCATCTCAGGGAGGAAAAACAGCCCTAAACTGAGAGGGAAAGACGGCAGGGGGGCAAGGGAATACCTTGAATCCTACATCATGGATGACATGGGAAAGTATATGATACTTACGCAAAGATCTATAAATCCAAATGTCAAGTTGTGGTTAACTATTGGAAACGAAAGATCAGAGTTGATCTACACAAACACAGGCTAACCAGAACATGAATGCTCAACTAACAACTTAATAATCTTACTATTGCACAACCCAAACATTGGTTATCATTTCCCAACAAACACTTGAAGGACGAGCCAACAATGTATATTAAGCAATACTATTAAGTATTTTATAACTTATGAGAATAGTTCGAGTCTATCATGCTCAATTCCAATCAATTTTATAGGTTCATCTGCACAAACTATCAGTCTATCATGCTCCTCTACATATGGTGGTGATAACCACCCACCAGACAAAGTCTAATTGAACTTCAGAAAACTTTGTGAATCCACAATTTTTACAATGAAAACACAGCACGAGAAAAAAGAGCAAATCAAAACATAATTAAAAAATTTTCAAATCACTGATAATCATCAATCTTCTCTTATGTGAAACAGTGAAAGTTATCATATATACTCAGTAATTGTTCCTTCGCAAGATATAAATATTCTATATTTTTATTCTCCAGGACTTTTTACAAATATGAGATTGAGATCAACCACTGCTAAGTAAGCCAAAGTTTCAAATTACTCACAGTATCAACTCACAATATTCAATCACCCTAAAAAAACGCCATCATTTTGGGCGTTAGCACCATGAACAGTTAATTATTAAATCAACATTTTTATCACCACCTTAACTCTAAGGACGCTAACATAATCACTGCAGCTACAAGACTAAGTTCCACCAATGAACAAATATACTACTAAAAATCATCGTGCCACCACCTCTTGGTTATACAATCCGCCATGAAACAAGCATTAATCCAACATGCCATAATCAATGCCACAAGCATTACTACTACGACCTGCCAGGCCATACACAGGTACCTAGCTAGTTTATCTGAACGTTGAAATAACTATCTGAAAAACATTATTAAGCAAATATGAAAACCTAGATGCCTCCTCGAGGCTAAAAAGGGCTTATTTTTAGACGTATTCTATAACTTCCATTAATGGATGCACATTTAGTATGTACATTCATAATGTTCTAAAGTTATCATATAATATAGATCAAGAATGTAAGTTCATAACACATTGACAACTGTTAATAACGGATGTACATTACATAATGTATTTTAAAGCTATGATTGAACATCATACATTCCTTACGCAGACCAGAAACTTGATGAACTGCATCAGACAAACACACTTAACAATTTGGAAGATAAAACAATAACATAACCGAGCAAATCTTGAATCTTTGTCATAAAAACAAGCGGGTATACAATTGGTTCGATGGTTAACCCATAAAGCATCGGTACTAATATACTACAAGCTACTTTGGTACTTGTACAAGATTGCACACACTAACACCTACTTAGCGGCATATCATGAAATAAAGAGATATTGTGGAGCCGATATGGTCCAATAAATGAATCCTCAAATCAAATTGACAACATCCATAGCAACTACCACCTCGATTTGTCTACTATTTACCCTATAAATCATAGATAAATGCTAAGAAGACTCCTCAAAAGTGGAACTTTCCACGAACTCTCCATCACCTCATTTTTTTAATGTTGTCACAGAATTAACGTTACACCGTAAGGGGAAAGGGGACAGAGAGTTCATGAAAATAATATAAAAAACAGGTGCATCGAACAAGGTAAAATTTAAATTAAAGTTAAAGGTGATCAAGGCAGTGACACCAACCAAATTAAAAGCAATTTGTGGCGAACAGAGCACAATTTACAAGCAACAGGAAAAAGAAAAAGTGGTAATCTTGTACCTGAATTGCGAAGTGAAGGCGTCTGTCTCCAAAACAAAATAAATTTCCTCTACAATAATATTATTTTCTGAAAATTCCAAAGAACAAAAATATAAGTAGAGATCACAAACAAGTGGCGGTGAACATATATTTTTCTCAAATTTTGCAATATATAATTATATTTATAAATAAATAAATAAAAAAGAAGCTCAGCTCAATGCTCAATTCACAGTAAGATAAAAATCATCTGAAAGTGAAAGATAAGTATGACACTTACGACGTAGGGCTTACGATAAGGACTCTACTATTACGCGATTCTTTCTCAGTTTCATTTAAGCTTGTAATTTTCTGGAATTTTCTCGTAGTTTTCTTGGCAGACAAACAGACGGTTCGCGGTCGAAGGCGGACGGATATTAGTCAAGAAACAGCGAAATTACAGGTCGGAAGAGGTGGAGGAAATGGAATAAAGCAGAAGAAGGAGAATGCAGGCAGAGAAACGCGGTGATTAAGGAAGATCGCGATGTCGGTGGAATCAGGAGAAGCGGACGGAGAGAAGGGGACAAACAGAGGATGAGGAGAAGGAGATCTCTGCTTCAATGGAGGAGACAGTAGTGAGCGGATGCCTAACGAGGAAAAAGAAGGTGCGAGAGGAGGGAGTTGAGAGAGATGAAAAATATCTGCGAAAGAGACGAATTAAAAAAGAGAGGGGAAATGATGGTGGGGGAGACTCTGGAGGACAGAGAGAGCTGGTGGGGGCTATGGAGGTCTATGATGCCCCCACTCGATCTTACACGTAATCTCCTTTTCTTCCTCTCTTTCATTTGCTGATTCTCTAATAAAATATTATTAGATAGATCTAGGCTTTCGGATTCTCCCAATAGCTTTTTCACCTGAACAAGCAGATATTCCATCGCTCATCATGTGTTGTATTTCTTTTTTTTTTTTCTTTTTTTTTTTTTGGTTAAAAGAGAACTTGATGTTGTCATTTAGTATTACTGTTTAAATATATTTTTTTTATTTGTAGATTAAAGGTTTTAGGTTTAATTCTTGCTAAAGGTGAATTTGAATCACATTATTATTGTTAGCTCATTGTGAAGCTTAGCCACCACCCTTTAGTGTAGATAACATTATTTGTTCGAAAAAAAAAAATATATATATATATATATCAACTGATGGTTTCGCCATGATAGCCAACCTCCTTTTTGGAGGTTGTGAAGAAGCAATTCAGCCTCCCCTTAGCCACCATGGTGTGATTCATCAACGTCAGGAAAAGAACCATGAACGTGTCGTGTTGAATATTAACCTAGAATTCGTTATCAACCACTGGACCACCCGTGGTGGTTATCAAGTGTAGGATTTGGAGACAATTTATATAAAACGGAATTAATAGACGCGTTGTATTTTCATTATGAGAAGATAAGCGTATTGTGGATAAGGACTCTACGGGGTGCAAAAGTTAAAAGTATTTTCCGACCGATTGAGCTAGTTGGAAAACCTAACCAATTTTGTGGCATGGATCTCCAATGACAAGTCTGTCGGAGGTGAACTCCCAGCTACGTGTTTGCCATCGACGGGCAAAGAAGTATATGTAGAGATTTAAAGGCTGTCAGGCCTAGCGCTCAGTAAAGTGCTTTCCAACCACTTTTGAATGAGTAGTGTGCTCAGTATGTGGCATCCGAGAAATTGTGCAAGTAGCTTTGAGAGAATGTCACTTCCTTTCCACATGTTGAGTGAATAATGGAGGAATAGCTTATAGATCATGTCTACTGCTTGGCTCATTAAATGATAGGACAACAAGAGAATTGAGAGCTATAACTTTTCGGGGTCACTCAAGGCCTAAAGAGGTCAAGGAACCCTTATAAGCGGTCAGACCACGAGAAGAAAACTACATTATTCTATTGTTGAGTTCTCTTGTAATCCACGTCAAATGTATATTAGACCATTACAATGGTTATAGCCGATTTTTAACAATGAACAACTCAAATCTTTTTGTCTGTAGTCTAGCTCTATATCTCGAGGCCACCAAGGGTTGGTCATGCTGGTTTTTGTTCACCTCCCAATTTTAATCGTTAACAATTTACCTGTAAAAAAACAAGTGGAAGGATTTGGTAAAGCTTTATGAATCATCTATCTATTTGTTATTGTTAATTAATTAAACATTAATTTTAATTGACATTTTGCAAACATGATATTAAAATAATGATTTATAATATGACTGATTTTGATCATAAGCTCGAAGTCTATTAAAGTTTTCCACTTTAGGCAGGAAAAAGTGAGTGTGATACCACTTTATTGAACTCATATAGGAATAATACTTCTACATTTGGCTAAAATATTCAAGTGTAATATCCATTACTGTTTAAGGTTCAATGTATTTTTATCATAAATTCAATATATTAAACTCATAAATATGATACGAATTTATTGAACGCATGCTAATACAACATAAATGTTGTAGATGTCAAACTTAAACTGCTTGATTTTTATATAGATGTTACACTAACACAAGTTACTGTAGAAGGCTAGCCGACAACAAAAAACTTTGAGTAGGAAACACGTTGATCTGGAACAATCAAACCGCTTGGTCTTCCAATAAAACGAGAGTAGAAAAAGCAGGGAAGTAAGAAACAGCTGGGTTGCTGGTGTTGGGACAGCAAATAGCATCTACCAGATTACCTACGATCAGAGAGATTTTTTAATGTGATTAGTACACGATATAATACATCACGTGTTATTATACAAATAGTAAGATATATGTGTTAAAAAGTTAATAATTTAAAAAATAAAATTTCCCACCACTTCTATCAAAACATATGCTATACTATTTATGTTCCCGTCTCAATTAAAAATTTCTCTTACCATCAGACCAAACTAAGATTTAAGGACATGTCTGCGTGGGCATATCGCAACCAGACACGTACCCACTCTCTAGAATTCGGATTTAGGAACATGACCCGCGCTCTAGAACGCGCGATTGGTGTGTTCAAAATCTAACCACGGTTCTGCATTATTATATTCGTGTTTCGAAGCATCCAGAAGCGAAAATTGTAAATAATACGTATCAAAGTTGCGAACGAGAGCGGCCCCACCCACTTGTTGTGAACACGTGTCGGTCTACTATAATTTCGTCCAGTCCTATGTCTGTAATTCTCCTAATAAAATGTTGTGAAAAGAACAAAGGTATCTGAGCTGTACTGTTGGCTTATAATGTGTTTTTACTGTTCTTGTTTGTTGGTTGAATTCGAAGTACCTAAACGTTGGAAGAAAGCTGACCACATATTCAAAATTTAGGAAAAACGATCATCTCTGGATCCTCATAAAACGTTGGAAGAAAGCTGACCACATATTCAAAATTTAGGAAAAATGATCATCTCTGGATCCTCTTTATGAGGATCCTGAAGATTCATCAATCACGACCGTTTATCATATATTATGAGATTAATTTTCATTAGATAATATTTATAGGAATGTGCTATCAACATATTCTTTTTTACTTCTCACACACCTCTTGTTGAGTTTTGTCCTTTGATCTTCTTCAATTCATCTGATCCGACGATCGAAAATTAAAATGATGTATGAGAAGTAAAAAGATGTGTGTGAATATTACACCCCTATTTATATTCAATTTTAAATTTTACATTTTTAAATAATTTCTGACTGCACAATATGCGATGAACGGCCTTGATTGATTGATCCTCAAATCCTCACAAAGAAAATCCGAGATGATCCTTTTCCAAAATTTAGTGCCTTATTCTTGTTTACACATGAGCAAAACATAATTAAATAAGAATGGTGATATTCATACCTCTTTTTATCTATTACATACTTTTTCACATTTTTGCAGTCGGATCAAGAATTAAAAAATATCAAGATAGAAATTAACAAGGAATTTGTGAAGGTAGAAATAAGTATGTAGATAGCTTCCTTTTGAAATTAATACACAATGGTCTCACTTTTCGACCCTCGTACCGAATGGATTAAATAAAATAAAATAATATAAATTAACAAGGAGTGTATGGGAGTAAAAATTGAGTATGTAGATAGTGTTGAAAAATATTAGTGTTTATTTAATTATTTGGATTTCGCTTGTTAGTATAAGATTTATGCCTAACCCATATGAGTTTAGGTTTTTTAGGTTTTGTTCTTTATAAATATAGCTTGTAGTTTAGTGTGATAAACAAGTTAGTAACAATGTAGTCCTTTCGAGTTTTGTAGCCGTCTCAGATAATATGTAGTGCTCTTTTGTTTGGTTAATTGAGTGATATATTTGTTTTGAACTCTGCTTGTTTGTTCTTTCATTTTGGGTACTTTGATTTTTCGCTCTTAACTGAAAATTGTGTAAAATTTTAAGAACAACTTACATAGTATGAATTTATATAGTAACATTTTGATTTAATAGAAAATCATGTATAAAATTTTCTGTACATACATAGCTTTGAACTGTGAATCGAAATTTTACAAGAAGTTAATCCACCACATAAAGCTTAAGAGTAATAACAAAAGAAAAATCTAAACGGTCTAATTCGAACTTGATTAAGAAAATAAAGAAATAAGTACATCTTGAAATGCATGCTCACGCAAAATGTACTTATCAGTGTTAAATGTTAATGGAAAACCAATTATAAGCAACAATACTGCTTTCTAACTCTAATTTTGAGGACTCCCATTTCGATGCCCGCAACGGAAGACCGATAGCTGGAAATTAACAATGCTTAGTGCATGAACTCTTTGCTCATTTATTTATGTTACTTGAGATCATATATCACACCACTTCCAAAACTTACAAATCATTGCTGGCCAGTAAATGGGCTTTCATGAGCCTCTAAAATATCTTTTGTACCATGACAATAAGTGAAGGATTCAAGATTTTAATACTAGATGGTCCCAATATAAAAGGAAAAAGGATCCTTGACAGGTCATTTTTTTAGGGATTCCGTAATCGTGACCGTTCATCGTACATCATGCGGTCAGTTTATTAAGTACTATTTATATTTAATTTTAAATTTTAAATTTTGAAATGATTTTTGATCGCATAATATATGACAAACGATCACAATCACGGAATCCTTAGGATTCCCAGGAAAATGCTCCAAAAAATATTAGATGAAATATAACTTTGAAAATTTAAATGATAAATTACAATTTTTCATTCATAATATGTGTACAAACAACATTACAAGCCATAAAGACTAAATTTGTCTATGACGAGGTTTTCATACTCGAATGATTTTCGCTTGTAATATCGTTTCATACTCCTAATTTCTACACATATCAATTAAGCAAAACAAAAAACCATATCAATTGATGAAGTAAAAAATATAAATGAACTAACCAACACATGATCCAAACAATATCAAAAAATCACAACAAATTAACAATAACTATAATTTAACATTCTACAATATTAATTTAGATTAAAATGAAAAATTTACTTAAATTAAAAAATGAAGAGATTAAAAGGTAGTGGAGAAAAAACACCTGACTGGTTGTCCGTGGACCCGGTTTTTGGAGGAAGGGAGTGGAATTGGGGAATGGGATAACCAATTAGGCTTGTTAGTATTGGAATTGAAAAGTCAGATGTCTTTGACAGTTTGAATTTTTTTTTGTTTTTTTTTAATAAAAAATGGCAAAAACTATATATCAAAGAATGGGATTTAGTATAGGCTCAAAGGTGGATGTCTTTTCAAACCATTTAACTGAAAGCACCGTTTTACTTAAATGACTTGACTCAAAACGACGTCGTCTTGGTCAAGTCATTTGAAATATAATTAGTCTTCTTCTTCCTCCTGGTTTCCAGAATGCAAAATGCCAGAACAATGTGCAGTCATTTTGGCCAAGTCATTTGAAATCGAATTAGTCTTCTTCTTCCTCATGGTTTCCAGAATGCAGAATACCAGAACGATGTACAGCCACACTTCTCCTCCTACACTACATGCCTAGACTTGGGTGGTCCTTAGAGGTACTCACAACCACTTATTTGGACTTCCGAGTGGTCCTGGGACCACCCAGGTCCCTTAATAGATTCACCCCTGATGACAATGCTCCAATTGGTTTTATTCATCATTGTCTTGGTAAGTTATTGTCTCACTAACTAGTGTTAATTGAGCTTCTTTGCTCCTTAGTCTAAGGGGGTATTAACAACCATTTCTAGCTATTATTTTCTTTAAAAAATTCGTACGATGGAAGATCTTGAATTTGAAACTTTCTATATCCACTGTTTCGCGTGCAATAATATGGGGGCGTTGTTGTTTAGAAACACACAAACAACACATTTGCTTCCACATTCTGCAATACGTGAGAAACCTACATACAATATTAGAGCCCAACTACTGTAGATTGTGAGGCAAATTAATAGTTTTATCGTAATACAATGTTTATATTTAGGGATAATAATAATAACAATAATAATAAAATACGCATTATAACTTAATGAACCACTACATCACACCACTTTCTCACAGTCACACCAAATAATTTCTTCTGACCATGAGATTTAGCCGCCACAGAACTAGTACCCTAAGGATGGGGATTCTTTCCACTCCCTATTCCGCACCCCCTAGTTTTATTTTCTCCTTTCTCTCTCTACAAAGTATAAAAAAAAAAAAAAAAAAAAAACAAGATGAGATTTTGAGCGTTCAAATAGGAGGGGAGAGAAGAGGAGGAAAAGGGAGAGAATCATACTTCGTACCCTAATCTAGCTTTAGAACACAACATTGAGTCTAACGTGAATTACGATTATTTTAGAGAATTTTTATTAGCACTTTAAATTTTTAGTTGTGCACTTCAAGCTTTCTATAAGAAAAAAAATATTTTTATAAAAAAATACACAATTAAAATTTTAAATTGCTAATAACAGTTTCGTAATTTTTTTTTACCATAATCGTCTTATCTAGTTTTGTAGGGACGTTATTTTCAAACGGAAGTGACAAAAATGTACAAAGGGAATAGAAAGATCACAACCTTAAGTTTGGTCCAAATAGACTTGGCCCATTGGAAAAAATTATCAGCAAGGCCGCACAGGCCTGCCCTGCAATCAACCCACCCCGTCATTGCCTCCCAGGTTCAAGTGCCATCTACGACGCCGAGGCCCTCCTCGTTCAGCTGTAGCGTACCTCGCGTTTTGCAGACACACAGAAGAAAACGACATAAAACGGATAAGCACGGCGGCACATTGTCACCCACCACCGCTTCTTCACTCTTTCTTCTTTCAACCTTCTGCCCCATCTCTTATGTAATACTTCTCCTTCCATTTGAAAACGAAAGAAGCTCGCTCTGCTTTGGGTAAGCTCTCTCTCAAGCTTCATCTTTTCTTCTCTAAGTTCATTTCTGTTTGTCACAAAAAACCCAACCCAACTCTGCAAATTTGTTTTTCTATCTATTTTCTTTGCTGTATTTCCGTTTAAGCATGGTGTTTTGAGTAGTGGGTTGTGGTTTTATACATAAGTAGGTGAAGTTATGGATTTGATGGTACCTGTGAAGCAAACCCCTGATGGGTTTTGCTCATTTCACAGAGTTGGTAGGCAGAGGACAAGAAAGACTGGTAATTTTGGACCTACGCTTTGTGGTAAGGTTGGACCCACCAAACCCAGTTCTGGGAGGCTCTTTGTGGGCTGCAGAGCTCGGTTTCTTGTTCTCTCTGATAGCATTCAGTGTAGAATACAGGACGGTTACCAGAAACATAGGCGAAAGCGTGTACTTGCTGTGTCGAAAGTTGAAACGTTTAGTTCCAATGGTAGGCTGCAGAATGTTGAGTATGCCCCACATGGGGGTTTGAATGGAATGGACTCTTCCAATGGTTTCGAAGAATTTGAGAGTAACAATCATCTCCGCAGGTTGGTTAGAAATGGGGAATTAGAAGAGGGATTTAAGTTTCTAGAGAACATGCTTTATCGCGGTGATATGCCGGATATTATTGCGTGTACGAGTTTAATCCGGGGGTTTTGTAAGAGTGGAAAGACAAAGAAGGCGACTCGGATTATGAACATTCTAGAAGACTCCGGGGCTGTCCTTGATGTTATAACTTACAATGTCTTGATCAGTGGCTACTGCAAGGCTGGTGAGATTGATAATGCTTTGAGGGTTTTGGACCGGATGAGTGTTTCTCCAGATGTTGTTACGTATAATACAATTTTGCGTACTTTGTGTGATAGTGGGAAATTGAAGCAAGCAATGGAAGTTCTTGATCGACAGATGCAAAGGCAATGTTATCCAGATGTGATTACATATACCATACTGATCGAAGCAACTTGTAAGGAAAGTGGGGTTGAGCAGGCGATGAAGCTTTTGGATGAGATGAGGAGCAAAGGATGCAAGCCTGATGTGGTCACTTATAATGTTCTTATAAATGGAATTTGCAAGGAAGGACGGTTGGATGAAGCAATCAAATTCTTGAACGGCATGCCATCATCTGATTGCCAACCAAATGTCATTACCCACAATATTATTTTGCGTAGCATGTGCAGCACTGGGAGGTGGATGGATGCTGAGAAACTATTAGCTGAAATGGTTCACAGAGGCTGTTCTCCCAGTGTTGTTACTTTCAATATTTTGATTAACTTCTTGTGCCGGAAGGGTTTATTGGGTAGAGCAATTGACATTTTGGAGAAGATGCCTAAGCACGGTTGTACACCAAACTCCTTGAGTTACAACCCATTGCTTCATGGCTTTTGCAAGGAAAAGAAGATGGATAGGGCGATTGAGTATTTGGATATAATGGTTTCTCGTGGCTGTTATCCCGACATTGTAACCTACAATACTTTGCTCACAGCTTTGTGCAAAGATGGAAAGGTTGATATCGCAGTTGAGATACTTAATCAACTAAGTAGCAAGGGTTGCTCTCCTGTTCTAATCACATACAACACAGTGATTGATGGGCTCTCAAAGGTGGGGAAAACAGAACGTGCCTTAGAACTTTTGCATGAGATGCGCAAAAAGGGTTTAAAGCCCGATGTAATTACTTATTCTTCTCTTGTGGGAGGGCTTTGCAGAGAAGGAAAGGTTGATGAGGCAATTAAGTTTGTCCATGATTTGGAAGATGCGGGCGTCAAGCCGAATGCTATCACTTTTAACTCCATCATGTTGGGGCTTTGCAAGGCTAAGCAAACTTGTCGTGCAATTGATTTCCTCACTTATATGGTATCTAGAGGATGCAAACCTACTGAAGCAACATACACAATTCTCATTGAAGGCATAGCTTATGAAGGGTTAGCAAAAGAGGCTCTGGAGTTATTGAATGAATTGTGCTATAGAGGGGTTATGAAGAAAAGCTCTGCTGAACAAGTGGCGGTCAAGATGTAGATGGACGCAGTTGGTATGTCATTGTTTAAGTATTGGCTTTGAATTTCGTCGGCCTTATTTTCATGATAATGATTTCCATGGTGTCCAAAATATGTTTTCTTTAATTCACTCATTTTCTTTGTCTCAAGGTGCAAAATCCAAAATCGATTTTGTTAGATATCCATGTACTCTTCTCGTCATTTTATTTGATCTGATTCTTGTGCTTTGATGAATCCATGGTTGTCTGTCGAGTAGTTTCCAATATCTAAAATATTTATACTTGCTCCAGTTTTCCACATTATGCCAACCTGTAATCAATGTGATAGTTACCTTTAATGCTGCAAAAGATAACTAAAGAGTTGCTGTTAAAAATTGTATCATTGCTCTTTAATTTTGTGATTTTTTTTGTTATATTCTCTTTCCGTTGTTAAAATTATTGTTTGCGATTGTTTTGGCTTGAGATATTCTGTATTGAAGACTGATTCTGAGTAGATTGTACCGTGTCCGATTTACTTCACACATCAAAGTTGAAAGGCGTCTGAGTAGCTCATACGGACTAAGTTTAAACGTAGTAGTTAAGGGCGGACCGGACAATATAGGATTTTGTATTTCGGAGCGGTTAGGCTAGGATTGGATTTGATAGGTTGGCTTTTTGTCTATTGTTTGGTGTAGTTTAACTCCACTGGATTTGGATTGGATTGAAATGTGAAATGGCTTAGCTTAAACAGAGAAGTCGAGACCACGACGACGACAGACGGTTGTTTGCGACCCCCCAATCACCAACCCACGACGATCAACCCCGAGGTTTGCGACCTACGACCTCCTCCTGCATTCAGATCGACACTCACAAATCCCAACCCGCCAACCCACCATCATCCACAATGCTGGTCACACTTCTAGAAAGGAAGTGTACGATTTCCACATGTAATCAGAAATGGGATTCTGAAAAAAGAAGCACGACGGTGCTACAACGACGAGGAAACTGTAAAGAAAAGCTTCCGGTACTGTTCATTTTAACGAAAAATCATATTTTTACACTAAAAAGTCAATTTTGGTACCATTCACTTTACTCTTTATTTTATTCTTATCGTTAAAACTCAAAGTTTTTAAGCTTTTTTTGTTAGTTTTCTCCCACAACAATGCTTGCGATGACCCCGCGACGATGCTTGGGATGATGCAGCAGCGCTGCTCCAACAACCATGCGATGAAGGAAAGAGACGACGACAAAGAGCAGAGGAAGATGTTGACATAAAGGAGGCGGCACCTCGCCTCATCTGCGACGATTAGACTTGTAACCCGTGTGTGGGGTTTGGTTACATAATCTAGCTATTTTGAATTCGTAACCTGTCCTGTCAAAATTCCATTTAGCACCACAAACAACAGACTCAGACTCCATTTTAATTGACTAGAACCCATCCCATTATGCCCACCAAACGGGCCCTAAGGGACTGTAAATTAGGCTGCGGTTATCTTGTCATTGACATCCACCCGAGTTGGTGTGGTTCCTCCCTGCACTTACCTGAGGGAATCATATATGCATGCATCTTCATTGACATCCACCTGAACTTGGTGGCTTCCATCTGCACTACGCCGTGTTCTCATAGGGAGTCGGTATGCATCTTCACTCACATCTGCCTGAACTAGGTGGTTTTTGTCTGCACTAGGCCATGTTATCACGGAGGATAATGCACAATCATTACCAGGGTTCTGAATCCTGATCTTCCCGTGCAACATCACAGATGCATGACGTGCGCTAATGTCATCAATGCTTGTGCATGCCAGCACGGACGTCTATGAGACCAATACTTGAAAATTGAAACCGTTATTGGTAAAAGCACCAAGTCATGGAGAATATTCCATCTCCCAGAGGAAAAAACGAAGGTGTTTTTTCTTGCTGGGGACGTATAAAGTTGAAGCTTCCATGGATAAGAGGATTAAGACGATATACAACCGCAAGGCAGAGAAGTGTTGGAAATCCCCGCGGCCGTTTCCGGTCCGATCCTTCGAGCTATGCACAGAACTTCGACGACGGTTGGGACCAAATGAATGATGAGGACTCTGCTAAACGCGGTTTCTCAGACAGTCACGCTGCCCCTTCATTCAAATCACATGGAGATCATAAGGAACAAACTTTGTGTTACACTATACAAAAGTAGAGGCAATAGCTGATTCATAAGCAATGTTATTTGATTCAAACTCCCATGGAGATCATAAGGAATAAACTTTTTGTTATACTACACAAAAGAGGCAATAGCTGATTCATAAGCAATGTTATTTGATTCAAACTTAATTTACCTATTATTTGTAAATATATCTCATAATAATAAAATGTGCCCAATAAATATGTAATCATACAGAGAAAATAAATTACTTACAAAATAAAGAAATGTTTTTTTATTCAAAATTAATTTACTTACAAAATATATGTTATTTCTAAAAAATGCTAGGCGCTAGTCGGGCGGCGAGCTGGCGCCTAACGCCTATGTTGGTGGCTAGGCGGGGTCTAGGCGGGCGCCTAGGTAGATTTAGGTAAATTGCTTATATATCTTGTAAATAAGTGCATATTGATACTTACAAAAAATTATATTTGTATGAAATTCATGAGTAAGATAATAAAAAATGATAAAATGCAAAAAAACAAGGTTCTAAAAGATGCTAGGTGCCAGTCGGGCAGTGGACTGGAGCCTAAAGCCTAGGCGGACTAGACGGATTTAAGAAATTTTATTATATATTATATAAGTTAATTAAATTTACTATGTAATATATAAGAAAGACATGAAAAATATATATATATATTTTTTTTTTCAAAAAAATAGTATATGTGACGTTAGAGTTTCAAGTATATAATCTGATCTTCAAAGAGACTTTCAAGGTCTAAAAGATGGATTTCCCAAATAAAACAATTTAATTTAAAAATAATAATAATAAATATCAGATATTTTGAATAAAATTAGTGTTTAACATTTTCTTTAAACCACATGGTGGCCTCTCCACCTCACTCCCTCACATCATCCAAGGTTCCCAACCGTGGAGCCACGTCAAAGATTCATCCCATGTCTCTCACGTAACCCAAGGTCCTAAATTGAGACTCCCAATCCCATATCAGACATAAAATAGTGTAAAAATTTCAAAATTAACACACACCAACACATTTGACGCATTGGAAAGCGGAAAGCTTTTATTTGGGGTTTCTTTTTTGTATCCTCTTCCTCCTCTCTCACTTCTTCTTCGTCTACTTTAGTTTGTTCTTCTATTTTGCCATGTAACTTTCCTCCTTCGATGGAGTGCAATTTTCAATTTGAATTGTTCTCTCTCCCATCATTCCTCTTCTCTATAGATCATCCATGTTCTGCTAAAAATATGACGGCGAGTGAAACGGAAAGATGTAACGCGCCTACAACAACCAAAGCCAAAAAAAAAAAAAAAAAAAAAAACTACCGCCATGGTCAGCGTCTAGGCCGCCGCTCAGGCCGCCTAGATTGCCTAAAAAGTGTCTAGGTCTAGGCGGGCGCCTAACTCCTACCCGATTTGGCCTAAGTCGCAGCAGCACTCTATCGCCTAGCGCCTAGGCGGCCACCTAACCCGATTTTTAGAACACTGATATTTGCATATAGATAAATTTCTAGTATAATATTTTTTTTAATGTATATGGAGTTGTTGAATTTTACAAGTTTGTAGTACATAATAAATGCTCATGCATATTGTCAATGCGGAAACCTATTGTATAACAAGTATCTCAGATTACATTTGTGTGACTATGTGTGATACTTGAAGCATCCATGTTCAAAATGAAATGTAATTCTTCTACTCGTTTATGACATGCCCCGACCCCGATATCCCCATATACCAGGGTAGACACGTGTTGGCTGACACCTGAGGGGGATGAAGCCATTTTAAACATGCATTCAAATAAAATATGTAAATATAAAGAAATACGCAAATGCGGAAACGTGTTCAGAGCATATAACTAATCAAGAATAATGTGAAAGAACTACTATGAAAAGATACGAATAAAGGAATGGGTCCGACATTGAGAAGACTCGAAATACCTATGCGGAAGTGCCCTAACTAGGGGTGGGCAAACGGGGTATAGGAACTGACACACCCTGATCGAAATCAAGGCGTGCTGGCCGTCACATGAGGGTGACATAGCCATGTGCATAGTGCGGAAGCAAAAATAATAATAAAATTACGAATAAATAAAAACCAAACCACTAAACAATCTAGTTAAAGTACAAATGCAAGTTTGAGTGTGATAACATAATCAGAGCCAAATAACCTAAGTGCAGTCCAGAAGAACGAATACTAACTAAACACACCCAAAGGTGGTCATACACTGGTGATAATCTATCAGGGATGCCGTGGATTCCTCATAAGCCACCAAAAGAGCTATCCAAACTAGAACCTAGAAGGGCGCAAAACAGAAAGTGTGAGTAGGCAAAAACAAAGGTTCACAAAAACATTACACTTCTCAAAAGTTCTAACCCCTTTCCGTAAAACCTATATAATTTCCCAAAAAGTATAACATATACATATATCGACACATGTTTAGAAATATGCCATGTCGAATGTCTCAACATAAAAATGTAAGTAACCCAGATAATATCAATCAATGCCAATAACATGTCAGCTAGAGTCACCTAATGTGACATATACGGCTGAGTCTAGAGCTCAAATCCACATCTTACTAACTTTACCTGCACACAAGTCGGAACCACCTAAAGTGGAATGTACGACAGGATTGTGTGTAATTAAATACGCTCAAGTGCTACAATCACGTGAAGACTGGGTGAATAATCGCAGGTCACCTATGAGTCAAAACTACCTAAAGTGGTATGTACAACAAGACTGTGCACCTAACTTGGATCTAAGGTGAGTGTATGGTGCGGGAGATGAACATCACGTGAATGACTATGCCTTAACTCTGGGCGGGAGCACTAACACCAGAGGTGCAGGCTATGAGCTTTCTATGCATCTCACATAACTACTACGTCACAACCATAAACTATAACTTAACTGGCACTTACTTGGGCGTCCACAACACTAAACATATATATATATACACACACACCACTACTCATGCATAAATAAATATGTAACCACTATGCATGGCATTTTAAAACATAAAACATTCGATTTCATGTTCTGGGAAAAACCACAAGTATATAGGTATATACAGAAAACCAAAAGCCCACTCACTGATATGTGGAAGGGTCATAACTCCTGAGCCTTGAGTGACTGCGCTCGTCCTCAGAATAGGTCTCACCTGTTTGAAACCTCAAAGATCACAGGATCTCGCCGGAGAAATTCGAAAAAACTGGCTAACTTCAAAACTAGCTTTCCCGACATCTAATTCTACCCAACGAACCACTCCAAGCTTCCTAAGGACCTCATTAAGTTTCCTATAAGCTTTAAGTTCCTTGAATTTGGTATAGTTGAACTCGTATGGTCCTTACAAACACAAAGGTACCATTTTCCACCTCGATCTGTCACATTTGCAAGGGTTTTGAGTATCATTCGTACGAGTGAGAAAGGGAGATAGAGAGTCTGTAATAGGGAGAGAGAGCACTGGAGAAGACGATGTGGGTGTAAGTGTGTGTGTGTGTCATGGAGATTCAACCCTCAACATAACAAAACAACAACCTAAAATGACAAATAACCTCCAAGGGCAAAATCATCATTTCACACCTACGGTACGAATAATTCGAGACGGGCTGTCACAACAACCGCAAATTGGGGCTGGTACGGGCCGGTTTCAAATTTTTAATAAGAGAAACGGGGCGGGGCGGGGCTGGTCGGTTCCAGAAGTATAGAAAAATGGGTACCCAGACCGTCCCGTTTGTAACATTTTCCCATTCCTCTTCTATTTTCTCACACCTTCTCGAAGACTTTCCTGAGTCTCCTCTCCTTAGTTCTCCCTTTCGGATTTGTCGATTCTCAATCTCCTTCCTCTCGATCTCTCTCTCCACAGTCTCTCTCTCTATTCGGACGCCTCTGTCTCCGATCTGCTTATACAAGCCACCACATATGTCATACTCAGCTTTGATCTGTCGATTCATTCAACACCAATAAACATCAATCAAACATATCTCAACAAGAACAACAAAATCAAACCCAAAATCCCAATTGCCCAAAATGATCAAATTTTGTTATTTACCTGACTTAGGTGAGTCCGGTATCGCCACAATAAGCGTTGTTGAAGGGAGTAGAAGTGTTTATATAAAAGGTCTAGTGGAGAGGGACACCTTTGGGGTCACCGTAGACGACGTTTAGTGGGATCATTCTAGCCTGGTACGTAATCTATACCGTGTAAACTGGAACTATCATCACCAGTTCATCCATCTTCTACATCTTTGCCTTTGTTCGTGACTTATGAGTGCGATAAAATCTTGCGATCTTGTTAGTGGTTTGGTCTGGTGATTGGAATCAGAATTGGTTGATCTTACAAGAGAAGTTATTCGAGGGAAATCTGTGATGAGCAGATGGAAATTGGTTTTCTTGTGGTGACTATAATGTCCTTGTGGTGACTAGACTGGAGAATGAGTGAGTCCGAGAGGTAATCAAAACTGGGAAAAAAAATTAAAAAATAAGAGGGCCCGTAGACCAGTCCCGAATCGACCCATTTGAAACAGGGCTGGTTAGGTCCGGTTTTAGTGATCAGATTTGCAATATCCAGCCCAGCCCGTCCCGTTTCCTTTTTAAGCTGGTCAGGTCTGGTTCGATCTCTCCAAATTTGGGCTCGGCCCAACCCTTGCCCACCTCTAGGTATGACGCCGGGATTTTGTGCCTCAACTCTAACTCCTGAAGAGGGCGCAAAACAAAGGGTGAGTGGACCCAAGTTTATAATAATAATACTAATAATAATAAGAAAACCATTTTCTTTATGAACATATTAACCCTCTGTTTTGCAAACACATATATAGTATTACATAGTAGGTTTTCTGAAAACTCTAACATGCCGTGAAAACGTTCATAAAACATGTACATATAAACCAGTGCTCAGTAATGGCAATATAGTCGCCCGAAGGCAAATCCGCAAAACCTCTGTAGATCATATCAATGATGTACTCAAATAGGGGTATCATAGTCACCTGAAGGCATAACCATTACTCGAATGTGAAACTATACGACACTCGGTTACGCCAGTGAAGAAACATGGTAGACCCCATCACCCGAAGGTGAAGCTGTACAACTCTGGGTTACGCCATAGAAGAAAATATAGCATAACACACCGACACTAGCCGTGGCTAGTGAAGCTATCTGACACTGGTTTTGCCAGTGAAGCTAGGAGTATGTCATAAATATCCTTATCTGTGTCCAATGTATTAGATCCTACATTGCCCAGGGGAGATGATCATCTATGCCTTATTTATACATGCCCACCTCCACATAGAATGAAGCCTTTTGGGAACTCACTGGCTTCAAATTTCATCCGAACTACGAATTAAGCGAGTTTAGGTGAGAGCATTCTTAGGATGGGTGACCCACTGGGAAGTTCTCGTGTGAGTTCCCAGAAATAAAACCGTGAGGGCGTGGTCGGGGCCTAAAGCGGATAATATCGTGCTATGATAGAGTCGAGCCCAGGATGTGACAATTTGGTATCAGTGCCAGCCCCTTGTCGAAAGTGTGCCGACAAGGACGTTGGGCCCCTAAGGGGAGTAGATTGTTAGATCCCACATCACTCAGGGGAGATGATCCTCTATGCCTTATATGTACATAACCACCTCCATATAACACGAGGCCTTTTAGGAACTCACTGCTTCGGATTCCATCGGAACTCCGAAGTTAAGCCAGTTCAGACGAGAGCATTCCTAAGATGGGTGACCCACTGGGAAGTTCTCGTGTGAGTTCTTAGAAACAAAACCGTGAGGGCGTGGTTGGGGCCTAAAGCGGACAATATCGTGCTACGGTAGAGTTGAGCCCGGGATGTGGGGAGCTCGGGTCGGGATGTGACACTATGGCCATAGATGTCTACATACTCGTGTTATGTGTATCTGCTGTATGATAACCTGCTAGATAAGCACCGAAAACGTATCTCAAAAGCTCATATCAAATCACCGGGGCTCAAAAGCTCAAAGCATCAATTCATAAACCATAATAATTCATATTCATAAATCCATAATATAATATGCATAAATCTAATAATTCATAACCTTTTGTAAAACATAATTTGATAAATCAAAGATAATGCATAAAACGTAAAATCATGAAATCATGCTTTTTGTGAATGCAAGCCTAATATTTTATAAAAAACATGCAATTTAAGAAGGAGTCCATTAGCTGATATTCCACTACCTGGGAGCCACTTGAACTAGAGAGGACGAGATCACTTCCCATCGACACACCATTGGTGTTCTTGGCCGTGGCTGGGGTTGGCCATAAAATCGCTCTAAAGTCATCGGACCTTCGTCGGTAAACTGGGTTTCTTACTTTCTTTGTTCCCCAAGTCGGAAAATCGAGAAGCTCGCCGAAGAAGACAATGAACAATGGCAATGGCCACTGGTCTTGATCTTGGTTCGATGGTGGTGGTGGTGGCTTGACTATAGAGAAGAGATAAGGAGGGAGGTTATGGTTGCAAGGCTCACGGATGCTTGGTGGGGTCAAGTTCACCGGAGTGGCAAGATGTGGTTTCTGCTTTCTTGTGCAGCATGCACAGACATGGAAGAAGAGAGAAGGAAGATCAAGGACAGACGAAGGACCAGAGGTGGCTGAGTTTGTGGTCTTGCGTGCGTGTGGGTGTGGTGTTGCCATTGTTGTTGTAGAAATAAAGCACATGAAAGAGGTAAGAGAAGAAGAAAAAGGGAAAGAGATACACGGGCCAGAAAATAGCACCCTATAAAATAGGGGAAAAATTGCCACATGTCAGCCCGGGAGTGGTCCAAAGTGCAAAATATCCCTACTTGGAAAATTACCTATGTTTCGAATTCCGTAAAATCTTCGTTTTAGCTCCAAATTTGATTACGCTTGTGCCTACGCGTTCATGGCGATGAGTAATACAAGGATACACCATGGAAACGAATTTCACGTGACACGACAAGACGGTCAACAAAAGTCAATGTTTTTGCCTTGAAGGGCATTTCGTAAATTCATGCCTTAAAATTATAAAAACCGTAATATTTGAGGACGGGTCGTTATAGTTTAAGACCTTATGTTCCAAAGGTGATATAACCCCTTAATATTTAGAACGTATTCTTCACGAGCAGGGAATTAGATTATATAGATGTACGCTTGTCCAACTTCCATCTATCATAGAAATCAGTTACCTGCAGTTTTACCTAGTAGTGGATAACAGTTACCATTTGTTGCATATTATCCACGTATCCTTGTTTATAGGAAATAGTCATCCATGCTTACTAACTCTTTAATTAGTTTATGATATATAAGCAACAGAAGATTCATACTTATAATGTTAGTCAAGTCCGACTAGGTTTCTAACATTCTCCCACATGGACATAGACTAAACATTATAATCAAAGTCATGCCCTTTTTTAATACTGATACCTTATGTGATCACATCAAGTTTCACGCTTACTAACTTCCTTTCAACTACTATAATTAATTCAAGTATTGAAATCCAGAAAAAACATGTTTTATAGACAACACAAGCACCCTGAAACCACAAATACTGAAAACCAATATGTAGAAAGAAACTTTAGACTTATCAATGAATTTATATTCATTCATTCATTCAAAACATTCATTTCATGGATCATTTTTGGAAGATCCTGAAACATTCACTGAACTGCAACTCTCGAATTATTCATGTCCAATCATCAAAACACCAGAATACACATATACATGTATACAATCAGCAACTCAGACAACCACTAGGGTCAATAGGTATAATTCAGTAGGTCTTGATGTTAAACAACATAGTGACATTCAAATTCATATTGAAATAAACATGTGACTTGCAGTAAGTTTTTCTCACTTCCACACTTTAGCAAATTATAATAATTCAAGCATTCCCATCTTAGTGGCATGGTCCTTAAATGCTACTACTGCCAACGACTTAATCAGAGGATCAACTATCATCAAATTTGTTTCAATGTGCTCAATCACGATTTTGCCTTGTCTCATATGTTCCTTCACCGATAGGTATTTGATGTCCATTAACCTTGTTGCCTCGAACTTCTTGTTTTTCTTAGAGAAAAATAATGCAGCTTTGTTATCGCAGTATATGATTAATGGTCTCAAAATTGAATCTATAATAGCCATGTAGCTGTTAAATTTCTTAACCACAAGCCTTTCTTAGTAGCTTCAAAACACGCTATAAACTCAGCTTCCATGGTTGATGTGGCCAGTCCCTTTTGTTTAGCACTCTTCCATGATATAGTTGCTCCTGCTAAGAAGAACAAGTAACCACTTATGGATCTCCTGTCATCCATGCAACCTGCAAAGTCAGCATCAGTGTAGCCAACTAGTTCCAAGTTCTCTACTTTCTTGTAAACCAACATAAAAGATTTTGTCCTTTTCAAGTATCTTAACACTTTCTTTGTTGCAACCCAATGTTGTTCACCTGGATTTGATTGATATCTTCCCAACACACTAATGGCAAATACCAAATCAGGTCTAGTGCAGACTTGTGCATACATCAAGCTGCCTACTAAGGATGCATACAGTTTATTGAACATGCTTTGTTTCTCAATTTCATTCCTCGGACAATAAGACTTATTCAACCTGTCTCCTTTTCCTATTGGTACTTCTCCATTGGCACAAGTTTGCATATTGAATATGTGCAACACCTTTTCAATGTACGACTTATGTGAGAGCCCCAACAACCCTCGAGCCCTATCTTTTTTAATCTATATTCCAGGGACATATGATGCATTTCCCATATCCTTCATCTCAAAGGTCTTAGACAATAATCTCTTAGTTTCAAGCACAAGATTAAGATCATTGCTTGCCAAGAGAATATCATCCACATAAAGCATGAGCAAAATAAATATTGATCCATTGACCTAGAGATAAATACAATCATCAATCTTATTTTCACAAAAACCAAAAGAAGTCACCTTTTCATCAAATTTCAAGAACCATTGTCTCGAGGCTTGTTTCAAGTCATACAACGATTTGTTCAACTTACAAACCATGTTCTCCTCACTTTCTTTAATGAAACCAATAGGCTATTCCATATAAATATCTTCCTCTGAATCACCATTCAAGAAAGCTGCTTTACATCCATCTGGTGCAATTCAAGGTTGTAAAGAGCCATGAAAGCCACTACAATTCGAAATGAATCTTTAGTTGATACATGAGAGAAAGTTTCTGAATAATCCACTCCCTTAATTTGAGTATAACCCTTAGCCACTAGCCTGGCTTTGTGCCTCTCAGTTTTTCCAGTCGAATCCATCTTGGTTTTAAACACCCATTTGTAACCCACTACCTTGATATCATTTGGTGCTTGAACTAAACTTCAAACATTATTTGTTTGCATGGATTTCAGCTCATCATTCATTGCTTCCTGCCATAATTTAGATTGAGAACTACTCATAGCTTCTTGATAAGTGACAGGATCATCCGATATGCCTTCATTCATATCTACTTCTTGAAAATACATAAAATAATCACTTGGAATTGTTGACCTCCTAACTCTTTGTGGCATCACCCTTCTTTCATTTACATATGCTTGTAATGGTTGACTAGTTGAAGCATGTGATGAAGTAGAAGCTGCATTAACAATGCTAATAGGTGTGTTGACATTTGTAATAGGTGTGCTACTTTGCAAATCAAAATCTTCAATCTGAAATTCAACCATAGGTTGTTGAGAATCAAAAGTTTCCCCGTGACTTTTTCCCACACTTATATCACCTTGATCTTCAAATTCCAAGACTGATGCTGCTTGAAAATTACTCGATGCTTCTTTATCTTCAATAAACTTGGCAGCGTTGGACTCAAAAATTCTATTTGAGAGATTTGATGCATAAAATCTGTATCCCTTTGATTTCTCAAGAAATCCTACAAAACGACAAGAAACTGTCCTCAAATCCAATTTCTTTTTAGTAGGATTATACATCTTATCTTGGCTTCTACACTACAACCCCAAACATGCATGTGATTTAAACTTGGCTTTCTCCCTGTCCATAATTCAAAAAGAGCTTTACAAACTGACTTGCTAGGAACTCAGTTCAGTATGTAGTTCGACATTTTCACGGCTTCACCCCATAAGAACTGTCGAAGTGTTGAACAACTCATCATGTTTCTAACCATTTCAATCAGTGTTTTATTTCTCCTCTTAGCAATGTCATTTTGTTGTGGTGTGCCTAGAGTAGTATACTGTGCTTAAATACCACACCCTTCTAAATATAAAGCCAAAGGCCCTTTAGATAGACCTGCCTCAATGTACTTCCCATAGCATTCGCCTCCCCTGTCGGACTTTAGAATTTTAATGGACAATTCCAATTGTTTCTTTACTTCAGTTTTAAATACTCTGAAACAATTTAACACTCAAAATTTTTTGAAATTAAATAAAGGTATGAAAATCTGGAATAATCTTCAATAAATGTTACGAAATAAATATTTCCACAGATTGTTTTAGTTGGGAAGGGTCCACAAATATCAAAATGGATAATCTCCAATAGTTTTTGACTTCTAACTAAAGTCTTTTTCTTAGTTTTAATCATCTTCCCTTTAAAACACTCAATGAAACTTTCGAAATTTGAGAAATCCAAAGCAGGCAAAATTTTATCCTTAATCATGCAATCCATTCTTGTTTTAGATATGTGCCTTAATCTCCTATGCCAAAGCAAGGAAGATTTTTCATTTCAAGCAAGTCTTTTAGTTGATGTAGATGATTCAGTGTTAAAACAAACACTTTCATTGCAAATCGAACAAAGTACATGCCACAATTCATTAAATAAAAAGCAAACTCCAAGTACAACTCTTGGATTACTTTTCATGTAAATCTTGACACTTTCGTTGTCTCCATCGAAAGCAAAGCCAGTTTTTACAAGTTTCAAAAATGAAAGTAAATTCCTTCTAAATGAAGGTACATAAAAAAAATCAACTAAATCTAAAACAAAGCTACTGGATAACATGAGCTTGAAGTCGCCTATTGCTTCCACAACCACTTTATTCACATTGCCAACATAGACTTCAAACACTTCATTTCTCGTTGTTGTACCTCTTCTTGTGAAACCCTGCAATGAATTGGTGATGTGAATCGAACAACCAGTATCAAACTACCAAGAATTTGGAGGGACTTCAACAAGATTAGATTCAAAACACACAAAAATTTTGACCATAATACCTTTCTTAATTTTCAGATCTTTGAGTTTCTCTTTGTCCCTTTTCACGCGACCAAGTCTTTTGCCAAAAAAAAAAAACACCCTTATATTGTCCATTATATCCTTATAATTCTCAAGCCCTTTGGAGAAAGATGGAGTCATGGTAGCACTACTATTGGAGATCAGTTTAAGGGCCTTACTAGTATGGAAGAATGGTTTCTTCCCTTTGTCAATGTGCACAAAGTTCGCTGCAGCATTGCGCTTAAGCCTGCATTCCTCTTGAGCAGCAATTGAAATTAGTTCATCCATGGACCATTTCTCATTCTGTGTACTGCAAGTAACCTTCAGCTGGTTATAACATGAAGGCAGGGAAGTCAATGCCATATGGACCACAAAAGCCTCATCAACTGGAACATTCAAATCCTTTGGTTTGGCTGCAGTGTTCACCAACTTCATAATACACTCTCTAACACCTTTCCCTTCATTGAACTTTAGAGATGTAAATGTTGTCATCAATATTGTAGTATGTAACAAATGTTCATGCACACTGCCAATGCAGAAACCTATTGTATAACAAGTATCTCAGATTAATTACATTTGTGTGACTATGTGTGATACTTGAAGCAGCCATGTTAAAAAAGAAATGCAATTCTTCTACTCGTTTAAGACCTTATGTTCCAAAGGCAATAGAACCCCTTAATATTCAAAACGTATTCTTCACGAACAGGGAATTAGATTATATAGACACATGCTTGTCTAACTTCCATCTATCGTGGAAATCAGTTACCTGTAGTTTTACCAAGTAGTGGATAGCAGTTATCATTTGCTGCATATCATCCATGTATCCTTGTTTATAGGAAGTAGTCATCCACGCTTACAACTCCTTAATCAATTTATAATATATACGCAATAGAAGATTCACACTTATAATGTTAGTCAAGTCCAACTACGTTTCTAACAAGAGTATTATAGATATAGGAAGTCTTTAAGAGAAGGGATTCCCATTTTTTGGTTTTTTATTTTTTTTTACAAAAATGGGAATTAGTTGTGGCACTCCATCTCATCAAAACTTTAATAATCTGAACCATCTATTTTCAAGTTGCACTGCATAGATCATCTTTCAAAATATTACCCAAATTTGAAATATTTGACGCATTTAATTAAGTTCAAAGAAATTAAGGAACACTTTGTTTTAAGAAAACATTAAAATTTTATCTTGATATATAAATAGACAAATAGTTTTGGATTGAATTGAATTTTTGCAAGGATGATCTATAAATTGAGACTTACAAAATAGAGGTTTGAATCGTTGAAGTTTGATGTAGAATGATTTCCACAAATTCCCATTTTTTTTAAAAATAAATTTCAAAAAATGGCAATCCCTCTCCTTTTATATATATACTAGCATATGCCCCACACTTTGTGTGTGAAAATAATTTTTATTTTTATTTTAAACTAGAAAGGAGAAAGGGAAGAAAAAAGAATGTGGATCAGAGAGAGAAGTTTTTTCCTATATTTTATTTTTCAAAATTAGAAGATGTTAGGATCACTCTTGAGTGAGGCTTTAAACAAAAAATGTAAAATTTAGTTTGTGTGAATTTATATTACTGCCCATGATTTTGTTTTGTTGTAGAAGACAAAATTATCTTTTACCCTCTTTTGTTTGACAAAGAAGGTTTTATTAATGTAGTACGTGTGTGTGTGTGTGTGTATATATATTTATGTACATATGCATAGGTACACAAATTATATGTACATATATATGTGGACACATATTTGTGGCTTATTTTATCTGACCACAAGAAAGAGAAAGCGCAGCAGAAAGAGAGTAGAGAGGGATATGTTTGTAGGGTTGTGTAGAGGATGTGTTATTCCTCTTTCACAATGCCTTTATTTATAGTAATAAGGGAGGCAAGAATCATTCTCCTCCAAGGAATACAAGTCCCAATAGGGAAGAATAACTAGTACCAAATCTAATCTAGAATTTACACAATCACACTTTAATACAATGTTTATAACAATATTGTTACCACTTAAGCAATATATGTATATATAGCATTATCATTATGGTAGTCTTTTTCTCCCGTTTTTTTTTTAAGTCTCTCCACGTTGATAAAGTTTGTTTTTTATGAAAAAAAATGCATGATATTTAATAGCACATTGCAATTTTTTTTACCTATATTGAATACACATTAAGTAAAGGGTTTTTATCACAAATGGTAGATTAATCAAACTCATCATTTTGATCTATGAGTTTCAAAATCTATCAATCTAGTCCTTGTCATTCACTGTCGTACACCAATGTTGTCATTCCGTTAAAACTCCGTTAATAATTCGGTTAGTTTGCTTATGAGGCACACATATAGGACCCACAAGTCCCATAATATATGCCATGTGGATTAAAAAAAAAAAAACCATTTCAAAATTCTAAAAATCTATAAAAGAAAAAAGAAAAAAAAAACAAAAAGGGAGAAAAGAAAGAATTATTTTTTACAATTCTAATATCACCAGAATATCATCGATACCCAGCAACTGCTAGGGATTTTGACAGGGCCATTGATTTCCACAGTCTTTGCTTGACCGTCGAGAATGATTGGGATTTATCGAAGTTTCGAGCACCGGTTTCTCGGATTAAAGAAGAAGGTGGCTTTGGGCTTACCTACCAAGTCGAGCCTATTTTCGAGATCCGCCATCTACCCAGATAAAAGATTACTGGTAAACTTGAAGTCTGTTCTCTTTAGGGTTTGCGACGCTAGGGTTTGAATTTGAATTCGAATTCAATCGAAAAATGTTAAGAATAAATTATTTTTTTGTCCATTAAGAATGAATGGATTGATTGGAAAAAGAAACTGGCCGTCGGATTGTGGAGGAGGCGCGCAGTGGAGGAAAAAAGATGTGATGGTAGCTATTGGGAGAGATAGGCAGGTGGAAGAAGATGAGGAAAATGGGTTGGAGAGTGGGTTCTAATTTCTTTTCTTCTTTGTTATTTTGCTTTTGCAGATTTTAGAATTTTGCATTAGTTAAATTTTTGTTTTTGTAAAATCCCCGTGGCACTATATTGTTGGACTTGTGGGTCCTATATATATGCCACATAAGCAAACTAACAGAATTATTGATAGAGTTCTAACGGAAGGGTCACATTGATGTGCGGCATTAAATGTCAAGGATCAGATTGATCGATTTTGAAACTTAATTAAGGACCAAAATGATGAGTTTGGTTAATCTCAATGATCATTTGTGATAAAAACCATTAAGTAAAATTCATCTATTTATAATACTCAAAATAAAAAAAACAAAAGTTAATAATTGTTAGCTAGATTTTTTTTTTGAGGAAAAAAAGTACGATATTCATTAAAATGAAATGAAGCGTACAAATAAGAGGATAGTGATACATACATGGACCTCGGTAAAAACCTTGTCGGGGCTTTGAATATGAAGTTAAAGGACCAAAATCGGTATTTAATCTTACACCCAATTTTATTGAAAAATAGATCTTATTTAGAGATTATTATCTAGTTTCATATAAATAAAATTAGGGTGGTGCTATCTACACACTCATTTTTACCGCTTACACACCCTTCTCAATTTCTGGTTATCGGATCGAATGAATTGAAAAAGATCAATGGACAAAAATTTAACAAGGGTGTGTGAGAGGTAAAATGGGATGTGTGAATAGCACTACCCTAAAATTAGCACACCACCTTTTAGCAATGGCTATCTAGCAGTGTACCCAAATGGGCAAATTAGGGTTTGACTTTTCACCTATCTTATATATGTATAAGATTCTTATAAGACAACACTTAAATAGAAGAAGGGGTTCATTCATTCATTCATTTTTTGTTATTTACAACGTCGTTTCCTTCAAATGAACCTTTTTGCATATAATCAACTTCAAAATCCAAAAGCAGCATACGATGTAGTAGGCTAGTAGCTTAAGGGAATACACAAGCATGACCGGGTTCTATGCCCTTGGAAGTTGGACAAGTAGACAATATACAGTGGTCATGGTCTGCTGTACCCCACCAGGAAATGCTTACATTGTTTATGGTTAAACATATATATATAAGCACCCCCATGAAAGCCACTCCAGCATCTAGGGCAGCAGAAAGAACATAATTGTACCTCTGCCACCACTTCTTTCTGTATCTGAAAACAAAGTAATTGAAAACGATTCCGACCACAATCCAGCTGTTGAAGTTCACAGTTGTAGCTGGTGGCATCACAGCTGTTGCTCCGAAAAGCACTGGAAGGTTGATGTAGGGGATCCATTTCTGACTAGGGAAAGCTTTGTGCAACAACCATACCAAGACAGGTCCGAGTGCACCTACCAGGAAGAACCAGTTGAGTCCTCCGTAGAGTCCGAGAGAGCCGAAGATTCGTCTCGGTCCAACCAGACCCCAAATCACAGATGCAGTGAAGAAGACACTATCATTAGGACAAGTCCAAGGACTAGTGTCAGGGAGTAAGTCAGTATTGCATATGTTTTCCACTGTAGTTAGCAGCCACCATGCTGTCCCAATATTGACTGTTCCGGCTACTATAGTTCCTATGCACTTTATAATGGCAGGAAAAGAAAATTATAAATTCATAGTGAAAAGATAGCAGCTTCTCATGCATCCCGGGTTAGAAACTTTTCCTCTATTAAATTATTGTAATAGTTTTTAACCCTATCTTTAATAATAAAATTTAGAAAGAAAAAAAAAAAAATCAATATCCACATTCTTACTAGATTTGTATATGATACTATAGTTAATCACTCTCATTCAGAATTCAATACCACTTTTTTTTATTGGCAAATTTAATACCACTTTAAACACACGCATCTAATTCATGTTATAATATATTGTATGTGCATGTTGTGGAGAGTTGTTTGCTGATCAGATGGTACAAATTGGTAGTTCATATTTTATACATATGTGCATGTTGTGGAGAGTTGTTTGCTGATCAGATGGTACAAATTGGTTGTTCATATTATATATATATATATATGTGGAATTGTTATTAGCACTCCAAAAATCTCATTCTATACTCCAAATTTTCTATATTGGGAAAGAAAAATACACTTGTGAGGAGTATAGAATAAGATTTTTGAAGTGCCAATAACACTTTCCTATATATACAAAGTAAATGACAAAAAATACCTCAACTATGGGTTTCACGACACTATCATACCTCATCTTTTAAAATTGACAATGTCATACCTCATCTTTAGAATTTGGTCAAATGTTATACCTTCTATTAGCTTGGCAGTGAATTTCTTAGTTAAATGCTGATGTGACTTGATTCGGAGCCCACTTTCTATTAAAATTTTAATTAAATATTAACTAAATATTAAAAACAAAAACAAAAACAAAAACAAAAAACAAAAAAACACCCATCAACCTATGTTCCCCTTCCCCAAAAACCCAGATCCCCTTCTCCCATCAACCCCAGTCCCCCCTCCCCAAAACCCAGATCCCCTTTTCCCCACCAGAAACCCTTCCCACCTGTTCCCCCCAACCTTCCTCCGCCACTCACCCTCTCTCTCTCTCACACACATCTCTCTCCTTTCTCTCTAGGCAACATGCATCCCCAAAATCCCAAAACCCATTACAAATCTCAAAACCCAAAATCTCATCAAACCTCCCAAATCTCGAGAAGGCGGCCCTGTTCGACTTTGACCTCACCCTTCCTATCTAGATGGTCCAGGGATTAGGAGGATTAGTTTTATCTCTTAATGAGGTTATTTGTAGTTATGTCTAGAGAGAGAGAGAGATGGAGTGTCTCTGATTTGGGGCTAGGGATTAGAGAGAGAGAGAAGGAGTTTCTCTGATTTGGCGGTGGGCCCGGGTGGGCAAAAGGGGTGTGTCTGATTTGGGAGTGGGCTTGGGTGGGGAAGATGAACTGGTTTTTTTTTTTTTTTTTTTTTTTTTTTTTTTTTTTTTTTTGGTACATGAATAGGGACCAACTCGAGGAGCTACGGGTGAAGCCATCGTCGGCCTCCTTGGCATCGAAGAGGGTGGGTGGTGGAGGAAGGTTGGGGGGGGGGGGAGGGACGAGTGGGAAGGGTTTCTAGGTTTTGGGATTTTAGGGATGCAGGTTGCAAGGAGAAAGAAGAGAGAGAGGCGAGAGAGAGAGGATGGTGGAAGTAGGTTGGAGGGGGGGACAGGTAGGGAAGGATTTGTAGATGTGGATCCCACAATTTTACATAAAAGAAAAATATTTTTTAATTTTTTTAATATTTAATTATTATTAAATCCAATTGGATTAATGAGTGGGCTCTGTCTTTAGCCACGTCAGCACTTAACAAAGAAATTAACAGAAAAACTGATAGATGTCTGACATTGGCACAAATTCATAAGATGAGGTATGACATTGTCATTTTTAAAAGATGAGGTATGATAGTGTCGTTCGACCCATAGTGAAGGCAGTTTTGTGTAATTTACCCATATATATTATAATATTACAAGCTAATTGAGGTCATTTAGTTTGAATAACTGGAATACATTAATATTAAGTTAGGTACTAGCTATAATTCAAAGAATAAGATATGAGTTACATTTTTAATTAATTTATAGTATGATCGTATCCAATAACTAAAATGTAAAGGGAGAAGAATATGAACATACCTGAACTACGAACATGGAGATGGGAGGAATCTTCATGTAATGGCCTAACTTAAAATCACTCAAAAATGAAATTGCCTGTGACATACTTATGTATCCATAAGTTTTGAAGCATACATTGGCTATCGGATATCCAGGTAGTATCAAACCCATGACGTACTCCGTGATGATGTTTAGTCCTGGTGTCTAAAAAATTAGAAAAGGGATAAGATTCTTAGAGATTCATGATCTTAAATTATCAATTATAGATACGGGGTGTGTGACACTCACCATTTAAACATCTGCACTCCAAATCGAATAGCTTAACATTATTTTTCAAGTAATGCTATTTATAGACACACTAAATAGACCAGGTTGACGCAATCTCTAATATATATGGGTCTCAACCAAGTGTGAGCGAAAGGAGGAGGTTCAAGAGCTGCAAACTTACCACATTTGTTGTGGCAGTTATTATGCTGATTGGAAGTGTGAAAATCAATGCAATTCCTGCTGCAAAAACGAGTCCCCACCATGGCATTTGCACCTCATCCTTCATGAAAATGCACAATGCTAGAGAGAATACGAACGACACCACAAGCAAAACATGAAACCACCAGCTGGGTATGTCCCTGTATTTCCTCATTAATTTGGTATGTATATCTATCTTTCCACTATATGACGATTGGTATCGTTCATATATGTCCCTGTTAGAAGAATATCATTCATATTACTGCCACAATAATAACTAGTAGCATTTTATTACCCAGAAATAAATAAATTTTTTATTTTTTTAACAAAATAAATAAAAAATTGTTGAAAGTTTGAGTTCAACAGAAGCGTAGGGAACCTTGTATGTCCTTATTAGAAGCTAAATTACTCCTCATTGTACTAATTCATCTTATGGTGAAACATCAACTTAAAAAGAAAAAAAAAATTAGATTAACATTTTTATAAATAAATTATTAATATAATTAAGCATTAAAATTGAATTTGGATTTTGATCTTTTGCTTAGGTGCGTTATATGAACATGTTATGCAGGTATTCACTATTCACGCACCTTCCATTGAATAGAGCCACATGTGTGAGGGTTGATATAACAGCAGCAAAACCAAGACCATATGTTAGGGCAAAGAATACACTCAAGTTTATGTATCCTTGTTTTTCATAGGCAGGCATGTCAATCTGAAACTGGTCATTCACAATTCCTTTGACATTATATATTTGGCCGTCGGAATCAAACAAGTGCGAAGAGAAGATTGCAAAATTTTTTGCGTTGTACAAGTTGAGCCTCCAGTAGGCAATCGGAATGATGACATACATGATGACGATGTATCCGACAGTGACGTTGGCAATGGCAAAGAAGGGGCTGATCAATGGGCTCCCCAAGTAGGAGGATATGACCGACCAATCTAGGGTGAATGACCCAAGGCCAAGTCCACGGTAGCCTGAGCCGATTTGCTGAGCTCTTATGGACTTAGGGTAAATCCAACAAATCCATGAAATTATTGAGAGAGTTGTGAAGAGGTAGCCCGGCACTGCGTACCAAGAGAAGCTGCATACCAGTGCTATCAAAAAGAATTTCCCTCTGGACATTCGATTTTTGTCTTTCTCATGCAGAGCCCTTCATGTTCATGCATATTGTACGCAAATCAAAGTCAAATATCCATTCATAAATATGTATTGTCTTAAAACTGAAATAAAATACATTGATATTGCTAGATTAATATTTCGCTTCCTTAATTAGGTTAATTGTTTTAAAGGAATATGAACATCAATTAGGAGCTGAAGCAAAAAAAAAAAAAAAAAAATATATATATATATATAAACTAGCTGGCTACAAATTTATATACAATTTTTTTAGTAATTCAGATATAACAATGTATTTATACTAAGGAATAGATGATTTGGGTTAAACCATAGTGGGTCAAGCATAGTAAATTAGTGTAAAAAATTGTCGTTCATGAAAGTTAAACTAAAGACCTACTTACAGTACAAGTTGGGAAGAATACAGCTTAAGTACAAACTGACAGGAATACCACAAACAAAAAATAAACTAGGTAGCCACATGTTGTAAATCTCAATTCATAAATCATCCTTGTAAAAATTTAATTCAATCCAAACCTTTGCCCATTCAATTGTCGCGATGAAATTTAAATGTTTCTTAGACCACAATGTTTGTCTATTTTTTAAACTCAATTAGATGCCTCAAATATTTCCGATTTGGCTAATATTTTGCAAGAATAATCTATGAGGTACAACTTAAAAAATAGACAGATTAAATCATTGAAATTCGGTATCCTTTGTGCCCCACAACTAATCCCCATCTAAAAAACTAGAGATCTCTTACCTTAAAAGCTATATATATATATATATATATATATATATATATATATTGTTTAACTTTAGGTACTACCACTAATTAATATACTTTACATTACCAGTATATTTAAACATTACAAACATATAATTTTTTTATCCTATAAATTGTTAATCAATAATGGAGTACATATCAAAAAAATTTAAAAATACAAAATTCCTTTTAAAAGTTAAAGAATGGAATACAGAATTGTTAATCGTATAAATTGTTAATCAATAATGGAATACAGAATGATTTGAATCACTAAATTTGTATTCTTGTAAATTTATGCATTATTTAGATAAATTATATTCTTGTGATAAATAATGCATACAACTAGTTGTTTCATCATATAATATGTAGTTGTGGTGCAAAAATATAGTCTCTTTAATATCTTTGGTTTCCATTACATGTCAATCCATTATGAATGTACGTACCAAATTAATTTGTAAACTCTTTATTTTCATAGAATTATTATGGAAATATAACAAATTGTATACACATATGTTATAACCTTGCAAAGCATTTTCCTTGAGTATATTTTTCTAAGGAAATGAGTTGTGCACACTTATTTTCTCTTTCACATTCTTGGTGCATTTTTTGGGTTTGATTTAACGAACGCAAGAATTAATCATGATTAATTTGTGAGTCTGTCTCACAGAGAATTGAAATTATAATTTCATTGTAGAGTAATGCTATTCTTATCATATTATTATACCATAATTTCTATACCAACTTATGTGGCAACTTACTTGGACATGCCACATCTTTAGTTTTAGTTTTATTATTACTATAATTAACACACTTATTCTTTTTAAAAAAATTAATAATTAAAACACCCTAATTAGAATTGATTAGGTCTGACGCTTTGTTTTCCACTCCATCTCCTTTCGTCCCTCTCACCCCAATCTCATCCCTCCTTCCTCTTCAGCATCCTGCAACCTCCATTTTTTTGTCAAATTTTTTTTGGTTTCTAACTGATCGTATTTGTTTTCCTTTTTATTGTCATAAAATATGGGTTAGCTAATCGTTTCATTGAACAATGACTTTATATGCATCTTTAAAAATTTGATGAAGGAGTCAAAAGGAACAAGTTTTCTATCAGATTGAAGGTTATGGGGTCACTGTTCTTGAAAAATCCTTAGATTTATGCTGCAGTTGCTCGCCAATTATTGAAATTAGTTATGGTTTTTCTTTCCTTTCGATTGGCCTTTTGTTTTTGTTTTTTGTTTTTTTTTTAATGTTCTTTCTATTTGCTCTGGAAAAGAGGAGGAAGAAGGATGAAGAAGCACAAGACAATTAGAGGAACTTTAAGGAGGGAGAGGATATTGGGATGACAAAAAGAGTATTTGAGGACAACTGGATGAGGGATGCAAGAATATGAAAATTGAAGTGTTTTAATTCAAAGGAAAACTAATGAAAATGGCTTGAAAACTTTGAGTTTTAACGATAAGGACATAATAAAGGGTAAAGTGAATAGTACCATGTTTGACTTTTTAGTGTAAAAATGTGGTTTTTCGTTAAAGTTAACAGTACCGCGGCATTTTCATTAAAACTCCCTTAATTCAATCTAATATTTGTTTCCGAACAAAAACTAATTAAAATTAATAAAATTTATATGGAAATTCAAGTATACTGTAATTAAGTGAGGTGGCATATCCAACTCAGCCACCACATAAAGTGATGTAAGATTATGATATAATAATATGATAAGAATAACATTATTATTCGTTTTATGATAAATTACCTGAACAAAGAAACCTGAACGAGACTACTAGGCCACCACATCCCCGCCGGATCCACCACGTACTTTCTGATAATACCAGCCCACCCATACCCCAATACCTGCAGTATTTATTTACCATAAATTTAGCATTTAACACTCTCTCTCTCTCCCCCACAAGTATGCTTAATATTGTAGTTAATTACTAGTAATTTCTGCGTGCATGCATGCATTACGTACGTACCTGTGTTGTAATCACAAGTGCCCAACTTGCAAAGAAGGATATCTTCCTACCGTAAAACGCTTTGATTATATTCACAATACCAACCGCATACGCCGGTCCATTCCCAAACCCAGATCCGGCGTTTGCAAATATCGAAATCAGCACGTGCTCTTTTATGTTAAATTCTCCCGGGTTCAACGAGAATGACTTCCCACCAATCCAAAACTTTCTCCTCGGCAGCGTCCTAGCCATGAACCTCCCGATCGGCAGACTTGCCACCTGCACGGAAATCATTGATATCACGAGCGGCTCCGTGCGGTACGAGAAGAAGGTGTTGAGGAATGAGAGGAGGAAGCACGAGAATATGCCTATAGTCCACATACGGAACGTCCATACAGGGAGGGAACTGTCGTCTTGGTTGGAAACCGTTAGACGGACCTGCTCGACCGATGACACGTCATCACCGTTCTTGTCCTCCTCCTCGATCTCGGTTATAGCAGCGGCCTCCACTTCTAAGGCGGTGGCTGGGGTGTCCATGGGGAAGAGAGAGGGAGGGAGAGTAGAGAGGTTTTTTTGAATGGTGAATGTATGTGTGTCAAGGGTTTGGATGGTGAACGTATGAATTGAAATGAAGGGTTTTAATAAGTGTTTTTACAGTTGGTTTACAATTTTATGATTTTGGATTTTTTGTCAACGACATTTCGTTGCCGGCCGGGTACGTCAAGTGGAATTGGAGGTATTGACAAGAAATACATAGAAGCGTGTTGTGCTGATTGCAAAATTAATTAAATTGGTTTGATGTGGACAATATGTCGATACTTTATTAATCTATGATTAAGGTATACTAAGGAAGCTAACAAAGATATTAATATTGAGTTATTTATTATATATTTCTTTATGCGTGGTTCCTTTTTAGAAGAAAAATGAAGCAAACTAAATTAATGAATATACCTGCTCTGACCGAGATTGGAGATGATTCTTTACTACAATTTGTTGACGGAACTTTAGGACACCCTTGGGGAAATGCACCGGTGCCGCAGCTAATCGAGTAGCTCTAGAAGTATGTGCACAAACTCGTAATGAGGGATGTGATCTTGCTCGTGAGGGTTATGAAATTATTCATGAGGCTAGTAAATGGAGTTCAAAACTAGCTGTTGCTTGTGAAGTATGGAAGGAGATCAAAATTCGAATTCAAAGCAATGAATTTTGTAATCTAGTAATTACTTACTGTTAGTTCTCTTAGTTGAATTGAAATTGAACTCAGCCCAATCATTTACTTAATTTCTTCAGTCATTCTTTTAGAAGTTACGCTTCAAGAAAAAGAAAATACTAGTTCCACCAATATTCTTTGATAATAACCATTTGTGAAGAATATCATTGCCACAATATCAGTTATGTGATACAAAAATATAGAGTATAACTCAAATAGCAAATGACCTTATACACTTATCCACTCTTTTTTAATTTGTTATATTTTAAGCATTTGTCATACCAACTTTTCGAAATTATTAATTTGTCATCTTATCATAACTCAATTAAAATTTTCATCCAAAATAAGTTGCACATGATATGTGTTCAGGATTACTTCGGTTATTTCAACTACTCACTCTCCTTCTAATATGTTCGCCAAAAATACTTCTAAGGTTTCTCAAAAAACAGGAACGACTTGCACTTACTTCTCTGTGTTTCGCAGTGAAGATGACTCAAAATAGTCATTGGGGACGAAAAAGGATCCTCGCCGGATCCTTTTCCTAGGGATTCGGGGGATCCTGTGATCATAACCGTTTATCATACATCGTGCGGTCAAAAATCATTTTAAATTTAAAACTTTAAAATTAAATATAAATAGTACCTAACGAAAACTGACCGTACGATATATGATGAACAGTCATGATCACGGGATCCTCAGGAAAAGGATCCGGCGAGGTTCCTTTTCCATTGGGGATGATATTCTTTACGTTGAAATGTCCGCAATAACTCTAAAAAATTTATGCTTAAATACAAAAAATAAATATCTGCTTAAGTACAAAACACTTTAAGAAATTTCTCCACCAAAACATTCCTTGAATTCGAGTCCAAGCGAGTGAGGGTGGCGCTGGCTGTTTATCTTTTGTGCTCAAGAATTCTCATTAATTATACTTTCCTTTAATAATTTGTGCCCATGGTTAGGACCCATAAATCAAGTGAATAGCTGCACTCTTGTACCTCACTGAGATGGATGGAGCCTGTGGCCCATTAGTGGGCCGTTATAGCCTCAGCATTAGTGTCCTTTGAGCAAAAAATAGTCATAGATGATCAATGACCACAATTATTTTAAGAAAACTCTGAAATTTTGATTTCTGAAATTTAAAATCGATAGAAATAATTTTTGAGATTGTCCACCGTCAATCATCTTGCCCTTTTGTGAGAAATCTGTAACATATCAAGAGTATTTTTGTCAAATAAACCCACTTGAATCGTGGTTTCTTCAATTTAACAAAGACTTTTCATAGAAAAACCAAAATGATTGACTACGGATAATCTCAAAAACCACTTCTATCAATTTTAAATCTCAGGGACCAAAGTGAAAAGTTATGACAATCTCAGAGACCATTTTTGCTAAAAAACCTTATTTTTATTAGTATTAGAACCATCATCTCTCCTTATTCCCAGCCCTCCATTGGCGAGGAAGAATTAAAATTGGGACCTCTATCATCCTTTAGAAAACAAACAAAATGGATACCTTTCGTCCCATCAAAATCCTTGACAATAAGCAACGATTCTTACACAAAGCTACACTAATTATCAACCAAATTATGAATCTTTTTGGAGCAAAAACAATATCATTAGAAAAATAAACAACTTTACGTGCCCGAGAACACAATCCTGTACCCTCCGAATGATATTTCGGATTTTTCCCTTCAAATGTACCAAAAATCCAAAACTTGTTCAATCACAAGGTCATCCTGTTGAATGTTTCTCAGAAAGATCCCCCTCATAACGTTGTATTCATGTTAAACTACACCAAGCATAAATCCACATAAAAACAGGAGGATCATGCTCCGTTCACACCCACATTCCACCGTTTTTCTTTATCTTTCTATAATTGCTACGATGCTGTCCATTAACAACATCAAAGCTGGTAAACGATGTGTCGAAGAATTCGATCTACAACGACATCTCATTCAATAGAAAAATAGCATCGATTATTGAGTACGTAATAATGAGACATCTACAACGACGTCTCATTCAACAGTTGAAATGTCGACACCAAAATTCAGTGAATAATAATAGAAAAGTTTGTAGTTTATAACAAAATTCCATTACTATTGTGTTGTGTTGATGAAAGTCCGACATGGTCTTCGTATTGGAAATCTTTTGACTTATCTGCAAAATAGTTCATACGAAAATTGAATAAAATTGCACTTCCCTACAAAAATATTAAGCATTGTGGTTGAGCACACATTGGAGGTGGAGATAAGGACTTGACCTGTGAATGATCTGTGAGATTATGACTTTATTGTCTGTATCTCATTGTTTCTTTCTCGAATCCAACTGTTGGAAATTGTTTCGCGTACTGCTCAACCTCATGGCGAAGCTTTGTAATCTCAGATTGAACTTGACTGTCTGATTGGAGAACTGCCACGAAATCCTTCAACTTTGTACCTGCAACCCAGACGTGCATGAGCATGTAACTATGGTAGTGAAATATGTGACATTACAAACCCTAAAATAATTTATATCAACAAAGACGGTCTCATAGAGTAAACCTTTGGCATTGGCCTTGATCTTCAAGGCCAGCTTCACAGCTGCATCAAAATACTCAGCTACTTTCACAAAATCCTCCTCCAAAAACCCCCTAGATGTAAGAGCTGGGGTACCTGAGGAACCAGAAAACACGGCGTTCGTCAGAAAAAGTACTTGGCTAATCGCCAGTAGGTGCAAAATGATTAAATGGAGATGGATGGCCTTACCCATGCGTATGCCACCAGGGACCATAGCAGACACGTCCCCAGGAACAGTATTTTTATTTGCCGCAATATGTACTGATTCCAAAACCTTTTCAACTCTTGAGCCATCAATGCCCTGCCACAGATTCCATATTCATTAGTTTCCTCCTGCTATAAGCCTATAACCCATTCACAGCACAGAAGCATACATCAATGAATTAAACATCAAGCCCTCTAGTATACAAGAAATAAGGGAAATTCTATGATTTTCCCACTAGAGTTTTCTAAAGCATTAGAAATCCATGGATTCGTAATAACCCAACTTTCAGAACTTGACTAAAGGTTTCAAAGTTTCCCTTTTCATTCATTCGTCTATAACATAATTCACTTTTCAAATCTATTTCAGAGGCTTTAATCACGGAATAACGAGATGTTATCACACTTTTTGATTACCAGGCCTAGTTGTTCATCTAGTAACATATCTTTCAGTAATCATATGACATCATTTTTCTTAAACCCCCGGTCAAACATGCTGAAAACTTAAGTGTGAATAAATCTTCCAATCAGAGGGAGAATCAATCTCCTATTTGCAATCTTCCCGTCAGTGGAAGAATCAATCTGCTATTACCTTATCTCTTAAATTCACCAACACTAAATGGTTCTCTGTTCCACCGGAAACAAGATCATAGCCCTTCTCTAGCAAGCTCTGCATGTTCAAAGGACAAAAACTATAAGAGGAAATAGTGAGACAGATGAAACAACCAAATAAACGAAATAAAACATCGTGTGCCTTAGTCATATAAAAATTTGACTCCAAATTGCTATAATGAGAACCCATTTAAAAAAGAGAACAACTTTCAGATTTTGCATTAATATTTTAGAAAGTGACGTTCATCAAACCTCTGCAAATTTTGAGCAATTACTGAGAACTTGTTCCTGATAAGCTTTGTACTCCGGAGTTTTGACCTACAATCATAATATAGTCAGCGGTCAAGTAACAAGAAGATGCATAAATCTGATCAACATTCAACATGTAATAAAAGGAAAGAACAAAAACACCAAAGGAACCTGCTTCAGTGCAACTGCTAGCCCAGCTATGGTGTGGTTGTGCGGACCACCCTGGAGCCCAGGAAAGACAGCCTGATTGATTTTGTCTTCATAATCATACATAACCTGAAGAAGGAAACTCAAGCATTAAATAATTCATTCAATTTCCTTCATTTATATATATTCTAAAATTAATTATCCGAACTTACTTCTTGCCCTTGCTTGTTTATATGCTTGACACCCTTCCTGAAGAAGATCATAGCCCCACGGGGTCCACGAAGTGACTTGTGAGTTGTGGTTGTAACAATATCTGCATACTCAAAAGGAGATGGTATAACATCAGCAGCAACCAATCCACTGATGTGTGCCATATCAGCCAACAGAATTGCTTTCTGCTTATCACAGACCTGACAACACCACAAGAATAACATCTCACTTAATGATTGAGTACCATAAGAATTTCAGACATGCATAACACTGATTATGATAATCACAAAACTCAAGCCAAAATTTACCTTGCGGATACGTTCATAATCGTACAGGCGTGCATAAGCACTAGCACCAGCAACTATTAGCTTTGGCCTGAAAAGTGTGGCACTTTTCTCCATCTGTGGACATGTTTATTCACATAGGTCAGCCTTTAATTCAAAGATAAAAAGTTGGAAAAAAAACGTATAGAGTAAATGTAATTTTTGAAAGATAAATGGCAAATAACACATGGCGAATGCTTAGCACTATAGGCACTCAAACACCAAAACAATGCAGGAGACATGCCAACAAATTTCCCAGTTCAAGACATCTTTAGGTTAACAAAGTTCTGTATTTCCCAGGACTAGTCAAGGATAGTAGGATACACACTCTAATTTCAAATAATGTCCACTATTATCCATTTGATGATAACTAAACTGTGGCCCTGTGGGCAATTTCTTCACATGGTTATCTTTCAATTTTCATGTTATAATAACTAGAATGATTCACTTAAAACATTTTTTTTGCAGTTTTGCTACTAATATCTGAAGGAAACAAGTAAGACGGACCAGAAGCCCATTACACCCCATTTCATCCTATTTCTGAGGCTGGACCAAAAAAATCATGTTTTGATAATAATATTTGCAGGACACATGTAAGACGAACTCTTAAGTATGCTTAAAAGTATGAGAATTTAGAACAATGAAGATGGGGATGAGCAAGGCACCTGATCATAATCAATGTAGCCAGTGCTCTCATTCAATCTGTATGGCATTGTCTCAAAAAATATTGACACAGCAGATATCTTTTTGGTGTCAGTCTGCACAATGGTGAAATGTTTGTGTCAATTAGTATATAGACAGGCAGCATTACATTTATGTATTTACAAACAAAAATGATATGCGACATCCAGACATCAGAAGCATGTAAAATCACCAGAACAAAATTTAGCTTTACTTGTTCTGTGTAGTTTTGAATATCCAGATTGCTTGGAATACCAAACACAATTTCATTCTCAAAATAATTAATATTTCATAAATATACTTAGAAAGGGATTCCAGTTTTTGTACTCATTGGATATTCAGAGAAATTGTTCTGTAAAGACAGTACTACGTTTAATTTATTCTTTCCAGGAAAAATGAAGGGGAATATAAACAAAACAACCCAGACGCTCTAGACTAACTAAGAGCTACAAAGGCTGTCACTGTTAACCACAAAAAGCACAAAATTATAGCCAAGTATAATCTGGAAAAACAATCAACAGAGACGTCAGCACCTGATAACCATGAGAAAGATGGCCACCATGAGGTAAATCAAGTGCCATGATTCTTTCATGAGGTTTCAACAATGCAGTGTAAGCTTGGAAGTTTGCAGGGGATCCAGATAGTGGCTGCACATTCACTGAAAAAATAAAGTAAAGTGTCTTTAGAATAAGCAATTTTTCTTCCATGGTACGTATTACTTAAATCAACAGTCAGATCTTCCATATAGGGATCTAATGGATCTTTGCAACGGTTAGATCTTGCATAAAACTCGTAGGTACGTACCATTGTGGCAGGACCCCCAAAATACATATAAGATATATTTTACTAAATACATCAATAGTCCAATAATAGAATGAACATGAGTTACAAAAGCAAGAGGTAAAGCCCAGAATAAAACTTTATTATAACACAGCTATTATGTGAGCCATGCATTTATAAATCAATGGTTGACATGTTTAAGCAACATAACAGATTTTAATTCCCTTAGTCCCATTTTCAACAATCTAATTAAGTAAAACAATGCTATTCTAATGCCGTCTCATCCCAAAGCCAAATTTTATAAAGTACTACATTCCAAGTTCAAAATCCTGAAGAAATAAGTTACCGAAATAGCTTTTACTGGAATCCCTACTAAGCATATTCACTAGACCATGCCATTGCAATTCACAAAAGAAGAACCATTATACTTCAACACTGGAACATATTGTGCCTTTTTTTTTTTTTTTTTTTCCTTCCTGTGGGAAGAGGAGATGGGACTCAATAATGTGTGGAAAACTATACTCTTTGGCCGATAAATTCTATTCTTTACGCACAAAACACCAGGAATAAAAATCAATTAAACAGTACTAAAACTGTATCAGATAAATCCTGATAGCCTACCAAATAAATCATAACTACAACGGTATATAACCATAAGATGCAATCTTGATATTCTTCCGGGAAAAGGTCAGAAAAGGGAGGGGGGAACAAAGTGATTAGCCAATGATAGAAACACAAACCACACTGAAGAGGTCAATAGATAAAAGTTTAGGATCAGCAAAGAATATAACAACCAAACACAAATCAAAATTTACCACTCATCTTGCATGCCCTAGCATTAAGAAACAGATAGCAAGACAAGCCCGAACAGTTTTATTTGTTGACAGAGTATTGCATACAATGAAAATCACTCACTGGATAGAATCAGATCAAAGTGTGCCCAATTATTTTTCTTTAAAGCAAATACTCAACGGTAAAGCCCTCCCTACCAAATAATTTGAAAGTCTGAACTCATTGGGCGCAAGACATCATTCATAACTTGTACAATGTAAATGTAGACAAATGCAAAATGTGAAAATTTATGTTGAACTGATGGAAGAAAAGTGTTGGCAATGCCACATGTATAACCCTATATCTAGTTCTATTACCTCCCCATTTTGCAGGATCTAACTGGAAGGCTTCTAATGCTCGTTTCTGACACAGGGACTCAGCCATGTCGATGTATCTACAATTATAAATATAAATAAATATCAGTCAAGTGTAATTAATTAAAACAAAAGTACAAGAAGAATGTCAAACGAGGTTAATCACGCCATATCTACTTTCTCCTTTCAGTGATAGATACCACTTTCCCCGAAAAAAATAAACAGTTTAGGAAAGATAAAACTGACGAATAGATACATTTTCGCATAATAGTTACATACAGGAAAGCACAAACACTCATAAGATATTCACTGGGGATCCTACTTACTCATTTCCTCCATAGTATCTAGCACCAGGATACCCTTCACTGTACTTGTTGGTCATGACAGACCCAACAGCTTGCATCACGGAAAGTGACGTGAAATTTTCTGAGGGTATAAGCTCTAGCCCCTATCATAAACTAAAAATTAATAAGAAATTCTAGAAGAAAATATAAACAGAAAGCAAAGAAATATGAACATATCCTGATCATCAACAAAACTTTAATGCTCAACATTGCATTGAGAGTAATGATTTCTTGCCAGGCTTAACCGGGATTCACCCACTCCGGTGACGTGGAGCATGTGTGGCCATTGGGCTTCACACATGAGACAACCTGCTTTGATACCATGAAGAACTTGGGTTCCACCATAAAACCAATTGGCAATATGGGGAATAGTCCAACTGCTTATAAGCACATATAAGATCTCATCTCATCAATGTGGATTCATTCTCAACAGATTAAAGGCGTATCAGTATATCACATTCATCGTCTTGCAAGAGAACATTTTCCATTCTATTGATGTATATGACAAGTACAATTACATTCCAAACTTAAATACAAAATCAAATCAAATATACCTTCCATTGCCGAGCCTTTTCGAGCTCGATAATATCGGCAATCTCGGGATCGACAACCTCAAGCGGTTCATTCAGCTGCTTAATCCACTGAATCCAAACAATTCCACACCATCAACACAACCAAACCCAACACAAATCCAGATCCTAATAAACCAATCAATCACAAAATCGTGAAGAGAACAAGGACATACAGTGGCGCGAGCTTTCTCTTTATCTTGAGCAGCTTGGCTGGCCAGAGAGGACTGAAATCAAAACGACGACGGAGTTCAAAACTATGGCGGGTGGAAATTGGAACTATACGATTTTGGATTCACTGATTGGAGAAGTTTACGTACCATGTGGTATATGGAGCCGCCATGGGCGAAAGGTTGAAAGGGAAGCTTGTTGTTGATGGAGCTGGAGAGCCTGCGAAGCGCCATTGAAACGGGAGGGAGTTTCTTCTCTGTCGCTCTGTGTTTTTTGTTGGTTTAGAGTGCGGTAGGTGTTGGTGGGGTCGGGGTTAAGGTTGGGGTTGGTGGCGAAGACAACTGTCAGAATGTGGGTCCCGCGGAGGGAAAGAGGGATGTGTGTCAGTGTCACTTGTGTTGGACTCTGATTTTAGGTAATAAATTATACATCATAGGCAAGGAATTCCATGCCACATCATGGATCCGACTCACATGCGCAAACGGATCAACTTTGCACCAAAGTTAGGTTGTGTTGGATGGAGGGTGTTACATTTACTATCTATTTGTAATTTTTTTTAGGACACAGTATAAATAGGAGACAAACAACAAGAAAATGGAAAAGTGAAGGTCGAGAGTGCTTATAGTGCATGCTATCAAGGAAACCCCAAATTTGGATGAACCTCTTCACTTGGTTCAATGTGGTTGTTGATGTGTGGATGTTCCATATGTGACTTACTAATTAGATCTCAAGTGAGGGGGCATGTTGAAATATTCCACATCGAACGTATATCTAAAAAAAGAAGAATTTAAATATTATAACCTCACTCTAACTAATACGGATGTCTTTTGTGATAAAACCTCATACCTAACAAATCGTGCAGATGGTAGTTACCAAGTTAGAGACAACATCAATGTTGTTGAAAGCAAACCTTCGGCCCATCTCTCTAATAATTATACAACATGATTGTGTGAGGAGTTCGAAGGTGCTATTTACTTCAGCTAGAAAAAACACGTCGAAATTGATACAAACTTGGTTCGTATGGCGAGCGATATGACATGCTGTAGGAGCCTAGCAGCACTTTTTCTCTACTTTATTAGAGAGAAGAAATCCTGAGTTCAAATTTCATGAACAACAAAATGTTAGAACGGAACAAAATCTCATATTTCATATCATTTATTCTGGGATTCATGTAACACTATGACGTGGTACAACTGTTGTATCTAAGAGTTTATGCTATGAGTTTATAATGTGTGTTTGTATCTGTGTGAGAGAGAGAGAACTGCAGATACATAAGAGGATATGTTCATAGCTTTAAAGGGAGTCTCCTGGTTAGCTACGTACGCACATTCCTCACATCCTGATTAAGACTCGGTTTATACAGACTTTTACACTACAACAACTCGATTTATACAAACTTTCACGCTGAAAAACAAAAACGAAATACATCTCTTTCCTTCTGGATTCTTCTTAATCTTCCCTCTTCTTCAGGGGCTGTAGTGTCACCGGGAAGGAGAATCCAGACGGGGTTTGGTAAACTGCGATTACAACTTCAACACCCCGCGCCCCCAAAGGTCAAAACCATCGCAAACTACATGTCAAGCACTGATAACCGAAAGCAGATGATGCGCATGTCAGAAGTCAGCGCTTCTTACTTTTACTCTTGCTGATCCTCGACTTGCTACTTTCAGTAGGAGGTTTCCAGATGATATCCTCAAGATTGCTACAGAAGTTCTTGTAAAACTGTATAACAGAAGCACATCTTTTCAATTCAGAAGGGTTTAGGGTTTCTGAATGTCTACCATGTTATCGATGCAAACAGACGCAACCAACATGCATGCACACGCAGGTGATACAAGCTACCATGTTATCGATACCAAACAAAAATAGTTAGAAGCAAACTGAAAACTAACCTTGAGGAATTCACTAGCATCTCCGGAGGCTTTCTGAATGTCTACCATGTAATAGGTCGGAGCAACTTCAAAAATCTGCAGGCAATAAAAAATATTAAAAATAATCAGTCTACTAAACTGGTAGGGTTGGCTTCAGTTCAGTGTCGGAGGAGTAAAAGCTTACTTCAAGAATAATGGAGAAATGAGAAGTCTTATTTGCTGAAAGACCCTCCACTCTCATCTGGAAAAAAAGAAATATACGCATGTTTAGGAGTGAGTTTTCAAGTACTTCTATCCAGGATCGTCGTCCCAGAATTATGAACAGACATGCTCGTGCACAAACACACACGTTTAACAAACAAAATAGAAGTAAAGGGACTTGTATATGTTGGAACTGTGTTTTATGTGGGACTTGGAGTCCCTCCATATTTCGCTGAGAACCACACAATCAATTCGCCAAGAATCCAAGTTCGAGTGCAAGAACTTGGATTAGATAGTTGTATCCTGCAAGATAGACATCCATTTGAACTACTGCACTGGTGTAGGGGCGTATTTCTGTCTTAGGAGATTGCTACTGCAAGCCTCTATCTTCCTAACCAAGTCAGTGTTTTGTGATTCATTAATTCAGTTTTGTAATTGTTTATATTGTGAGATATATAGATATATATATATATATATATATATATATTGTTTCCTTTTGAAATTACTATTCTAAATAAACTGTGCAATTGTTGTATAATATATATACTTAACATTTGATTGTTTCTAACAGTATATATATCACGATATTGGTAAACAAATAAAGGGGAAGAAGTGAAATGAAGCACCAAAAATATAGATCAGTATAGATCTGGGCTGATTTACCTTATAGTTGCGAATGTGTGTCTTGAATCCCATTGATTGGGCAACAACTTCCATACTGGATAATACAACCTTTGCTGGCTTTTGTGAAACAAAGCGCGTCTGATATTTCATAGAATCCTACAATTGGGGAAGCAATTCACATGTCAGATAAGTAGGCAACTGGCATAAAGTAACTATCTTGTGAAAACTTGTATCCATAAGCAAAGGTCATGATGGTTAAATACTGAATCTCAATTGACAGTTGCTTTGTGCAGATTTTGACAGGTTGAAGGAACAAGATAGAACGGTATAAGATTAGCAGCTTTAAGGGTGAGAGGGTACCTTTCATATGAAACACACAGAACTTTACACCAAATTGTAAAACTGGAAGTATGGTTTACTGAGTAGCTAAAGGATAAAGATAAAAGGAAATTAACCAATAAGCTAGTGTCTTACCTTTCCACGGTCAAACATTGTTGCGAGGTTTAAGCCTTGAGATAAAATTATTAAGTCAAATGCATTAAGAACTAAAGGACCCATGTCTTCATTTCCGTGGTGCTCGATAGCCCTTTGTTCCTGCTATAAACCATATATAACAAGAGAGTTACTTGTGTTGTCAATCTCAACAAAACAAAATGTAGCTTCGCTAAGTCTTGACAACCTCAGAGTCGGCATCATCAAAAACAGCATTCACATCATCCAGATTTACATCTTCATATTCAAGTAATCGGGCAGGAACATAATTCTTCTGAAACCACTCATCATTTCTGATCTGTTCAATTTTAATACGCTGCATTTACACAATCACACACACAAATGTTTCAGAAAAACAAAAACCAAAATAACTCAGTGAAATAGATATTCAAGATACGTAAATCCCAGAACACTTGTTACATAATTACATAGAGTTCATTCAACTTTATTCAAATACAGTACTTGATGTTTGTCCACACTTTTGAATTAAATCACTCAGGGGGAATGAATAATGTGATGCAGTAGGAAATAAACTTTCAAAAATAGCAAAAAACATAACCAAGAACGCAAATGTATGTCATGAGCGGGTCCTGAACACTATCGACGTTAAAAGGAAAAAAAAGAGAGGCCATATGGGTTGAAGAATAATTAGGGGATATATCCTACTGTAAGACCAACTCCAATGATGGGCTAAAAGCCAAATTACCCCCCAAAATTTCCCCCCAAACCCACTCCAACCCAAGGGGAAATTTTGGACTAAATGCTAAATGCTAAACCAATGCCAAATTCCCCCCAAAATTTAGCCCAGAAATCGGAGAGGACTCCACCCAATATTTATCAGAATTTAAATTATTTTAGATTAAAATGTTTATAAAATTAATTTACAATGGTCTACATATTTATTTATTTTTTTAAATTTAATTTAACAAAAAAATTAGCTTAAGTTCATTCTTTAATAATCCCGGGCTAAAATTTTAGGCTAGAACGGTTGGAGCAGAAAAAGCTGTTTCTGGGCTAAAAGCTAAATTTTCCGGGCTAAAAAATTTGGTTTTTAGCCCAACCATTGGAGATGGTCTAAATGACACAAGCCAGCGCTTATAATTCTCAATAAAGAAAAAAATATTTATTGTTTATAACAACTAGACTTCTACTTTTAATATGAACTGTTCCAACTTAGAATTTTTAACTGCTCTCCAAAAAAAAAAAAAAAAAAAAAAAAATTCCATGGTGGACTTTTTTTCTTGTTAATTTATAAAAAAACAAAAAAAACTTAAAAGTACTGACTTTATTTCAGTCATATTCCAGCTAATCTATAGTTAGATTTCTCTTGCATTACATGTGCAAATATGACACGCTTAAAAGCACTGACTTTATTTCAATCATATTCCAGTGAGGAGCGTTTTTCTTCGGACCAATTTATGATACCCTTAACAGTCACACCCGTAACTGGGATTGGTGACTGAAAGAATTGTCATGGCCCAATCCAAGGTTGGTGACAGCCAGAGGAAAATGTTTAGAAAGCACATAAAACATTAGTTCTTTAGAAATCTTTAACACCCAAGTTCTGAAAAACTAAGCTGACATGCATTGGAAATAAATAATTTAATGGTGAAAGAAATCTGAGGACATACGAACGTTGGTGCTCGAGGAAAACTATAAAACTTGAACTGTGGAATATCACATGAAACTTTACCAACACAACACCAATTTTTCTTTAATTACTAAGGGTTAAAAAAATTTAAAATGAACATAAAGCAAAGGTGATTTGTATCCGAAATTTCAAACATGACGGTCTCCCCAGTATATATCCCTTGGCATGACGAAAACACCAAATAAGGGAAGGAAAACAATAATACAGAGATAAAAAAAGGTGACGAACTCAAGGAAAGTCAAAATTCTCAGCAAAGGCTTAATGTTGGGTCAAACACTAAACAGACTCATTCCGGTTTCCGATTAAATGAAGCATATGACTTGGTACTTCTAATTAAATACTTCTCTTCTAACACTTGTTTTATTACACACCTCACCCTTATCTTGGTTAGTTACATGTGCTATTTCATTCCAAGATTTTAAGATGTCCACTGTAAAGTAATATGATAAAAAACTGACACGAACACTTTGTGATGTTGTTTTTGATAGATATGAAAATAGTAATGAAGCCAGAAAATGTGCACTTTACGCATACAAAAACTGAGCAACATCTTATAGCTTAGCCAATACTTACATTTTCAGGTTTTGTTTCTAAAATTCTGTGGATCAAGGATTTTGCTCCCACTGGAAACCAAACCGGGCATGTGAAGTCTGCTTTCTCAATCTGCAGAAATTAAACGATAGTGACTAGTATTAACATCCTACTTCGACATCCTTGTGGAAAACTAGTCAACAGACGAGGCAAAGTATTGAGTTGCAACAGAAACTAGATGATTAAAGAATCAAACCTAGCATCCACTAGAAACTGCACCCAAAAATAATGTCAAAGGGGTATCTAGCATGTGAAAGAACAGAGACAGAATTTCTACTTTCCTTTGCAACGAAATACACTTAATCACCCCTTCAATGTTATCATATTGCGGTAGCAACTGAGCTACCCATTAACCAAACATAATATTTTTCAGAGTGTGCACTTATTGATGCAAAATATCAATCAAGAAACTTAATGCTCAAAGGCACAATAAGCAGAAATGAATACACATGAAAGAAGTTCATGCCTTACTATATAGTGTGGTTAGGTCAAGCTCATCAAACGGAAGATAACCTGCCAACAGAACATAAAGGATGACCCCACAGGACCAAACATCTGCCACGGCACCATCATAACCCTTGTGACTGAGTACCTAGAGCGCAAAATAAAATATAAGAAGAAAGAATCAGCATATTACACGACAATGATTGAAACTAAAAGAATCAGCAGTTGAGATATAGTCAACATTTAACGCTGAAGCTAGATAAAATTGTCGTTACCTCAGGTGCTACATAGTTAGGGGTGCCACAGGTTGTCCGAAGGAGGCTGACTCCCTATGTGCAGACACCAAAAAAATGAGTCCCATCCCGTCAAAATTAAGTCTAACAACCAATATAATGTCAACAATACCGATGAATATCAAATCTCTCAACTGTTAAAATGTCAAACAATGAGACATCACAAACATGAGTCCTAACAAATATCAAATCTCATAACCATTATAATGTCAACAATCCCGACAAATATCAAATCTCTCAACCGTTAAAATGTCAGACAACGAGACATCACAAAATGAGTCCCGATATATAATAAATCTCACAACCATTATAATATCAACAATCCCGACAAATATCAAATCTCTCAACCATTAAAGTGTCAAACAATGGACAAGAATGATTCGGATAAGAATCTTACTTGTTCAGGCAATGCACTCAGACCAAAATCAGAAATTTTTAAATTTCCAAGAGAATCAAGCAACAGATTCTCCGGCTGCAAAGAACAACGATAAGAATCTCATGCAAAAGAAAACTGATAAGAATCTCATGATAAGAATCACAATAGCTAGCTAAATGCTATAAAGGGAAGACCTTTAAGTCTCTATGATATACTCCCTTGCTGTGGCAATAATCCACCCCATCAATAAGCTGTTGGAAGTACCTCCTGGCTTCGCCTTCACTTAGTCGCCCATGACGAACCTAAAAACAAGCGACTTCAACGTTACCATCACCATTTTCTGAAAGAACTAATGGTCCACAATTCGAAATTGAGTTGTGGTATTTGAAAAGTTAGGAGTACTCACGATTTTATCAAACAATTCACCACCAGTAATGAACTCCAAGATTATATAAATCTTAGTACGGCTCGCTAGAACCTACGGAAAACAACATTCATCCTCAGTGACCGACTGCACAATCACAAATCAAACAATTTACAGAAACAGAAAGTTTTTGCAGCTAAAAATAAAGATATGACATGCCTCGTGCAGACGAACAACGTAGGGATGCCTGACAAGCTTCATGATAGATATTTCCCTCTTGATCTGCACCACACATATCAAATTTCTTTTAAGAAAAAAACCTCAATTTGGAAACTGGGTCACTCTGTAACCCTAGATACTACATAGATGGGGCAGTAAAAATAGAAACCAAGCTAAATCAGAAAGTGGGTAAATTACCATAAACCAAAACAAAAAGTGGGTAAATTAGAAAACTTTTTGAATTCAAAATTAAAATATGTAAAACAGGTAAATTGGGTAAGTTTCTGGGAAATTGGAGGATACCTGGTCGACCATCTTGTGTTTAATGATAGTAGTGCGATCCAGCACTTTCATGGCGACACTCTCACCCGTCTCAGTGTTCTGAGCAAACTTCACCTTGGCGAAGGTCCCTTCGCCGATCGTCCTCCCAACCTCATACTTTCCCACTTTCCTCACCACCATCTCTCTGTCTCCTCTCTCTCTCTCAGGCCAAAATCTCAGCTTGAGAACATTAATTGCTCTCTCTCTCTCTCTCTCTCTCTGATAAAATAATGAGAAAAGAAAAGAAAAAGAAAAGTAGCAGCTGACAGCTTCAAATTTCAACAAAGGAAGCAATCAAAAGCTGACAACTTTGTGCCGAATATTTAAATGGGTATGAATTTCTGATTAGACAGCAGGAAATAGCAGCCCAAAGTGCGTTTAAATCCCGATGAAAACGATGAGGGTAATCGAAGTCATGAAAGACAATAGGCGGTGAGTCTTCGGTGCTGACGATCACTGTCTCTCTCAGTCTCTCTCTCGCTGACACCTTTATCCTGCTCATGACATCGACCATTATTCCCCGGCCTGGATTTCGGGCTTTAATTATTCCAAAGATTTGGAATGTTTCAGGAAAGAACTAAATTTGTAAACCGATGTGTTTTAATAAAAATAATAATAATCTCGTTAATTGATATTTCATTTAATTAATAATTCAATCACTTACTATCATTCTATTTAATTTGTAAATTTAATTTAAAAAATTTAATCTCTTTAATTACTTTTTATAAAAATAATAAAATTGTTCATGTAAAGGGAAATTGGGCTTTACTAAACTAACTAAAATTAATCATGCTCTCAAAATACAAACTTTATTGGTTTTTTGTTACGAAAATATCCTTAACTTTATGTCAATAATTTATCATAATTATGTCGAGAATGAATTAGTATTCGTTAAAAACGCGAGTAGACAATGCATTTTTAGAGCATGACTATTTTTGGTTGGTGGTTTGTAAAAGGGCTACTACACCCAAATACCATAAGAGTGATGTTATACATATCCACTAGGTTGCATGGACATAGACACAAATACGGATACATCAACATGTTAAAGTTTAAAAATGAGACACGAACATACCTAAAATACGGGGATTAAAATATAATAAGTATTACATATATTAAAACAATACTTGAAATTCATAATATTACAAAGTACTCGTATTCATCAAATTCATTCACTATATATAATAATTAAAAACACAAGCATAATAATTAAAACAACATATTATTTGAGTCCCAATGATCTTCAAGTTTTAGGTTTTAGGTTTTAGTGGTTTTAAAAGCTTTGATATTTACAAAAATGCCCCATTTTTTTATATTTACAAAAATACCTCTGTCTTGTCTTGACTGTGTCCTAGAAATGTCTTAACTGTGTCCAAACAGTTGACTGTGTCCAACCTGTGTCCGAGGTGTGCCAGAGTGTCGAACACTCAGACAATTTGGGGTTTGTAATGAAGAATTGTGGAGAAAAAAACATATGGGATTGTTGATCATGAGTCAATATTAGGAAAAAAAGAATGTAAATAATATGAGTCCTTTTTTAAGTAGGTTTGTATTAAAGCTTTTGTTTCCTTGTGGAACTTAGATTGTACATGTATATATTTCAGAACAAGTAATACAAGAAAATATTCCGTAAAAGTTCTGTTTGGTATCAAGAGCGTCGAAACCCTAGTTTTTTTTTTCCGCTGTGCTTGGTTGATTGTTTTTCTGCAAATTTTCTGCAGAAAACAGTGGTACCGTGTGTGTGTGTAATCTTGATGCGTGTGCAGCAGTGCAGTGTGGTTTTCTGCAGTGTTTTTTCTGCAATTTTTTTGCAGCAAACAGTGTTGCTATGAGTGTGGTATTGCTGCGATCTCTGCTGTTGTTTTTTCTGCAATTTTTCTGCAAAAAAAGGTGTGGGTCGTGAGGGTGTTTGTTGGTGATTTGGTGAGCAACTTCTCTGCATAGTTTTTTGTCTGTGTGGTGTGGTTGCGTGTACGTAGTATTGTGTTGATCCGTGAGGGTGTTTTTGGTGATTTGGTGAGCAACTTCTCTGCACAGTTTTTTGTCTGTGTGGTGTGGTTGCGTGTACGTAGTATTGTGTTGATTTGGTGATTTGGTGAGCAACACCGAATGGACTCAGGAGGCAGTGGCGTGATGCGGTTAGAGGGCAGTAACTCAACCAATAATCAAGTCGTGAATCCTATCGTTATTCAGAGTGATGCGTATGCTGTACCCAATACCGTGAAGTTAAATGGATCAAATTATCCTCTTTGGTCCAAGGTTTTGGAGATGCACATCGCTGGACGCGGTAGGAAGGGCTTTGTGACTGGGAGTACCAAGGAGCCTGCTGAGGCTAGTGCTGAGTATGAGACGTGGGAGACAGGGAATGCAATAGTAAAAGGGTGGTTGATCAACTCCATGGAACCTACTATTATGGGTTTTTTCATTCACCTACGTACTGCTAAAGAAGTGTGGGAAGAGGTAGCTCAGACCTACTATGATGGGTCAGATATTTCTCAGATTTATGAATTAAAGGTTAAATCGTTCAGACTCCGTCAAGAGGGTCAGCCAGTTGGTGTGTATTATGCTGATCTCAAGTCCGTTTGGCAGGAGTTAGATCAGCGGAGACCAATCCAGATGGTATGTGCTGTGGATCTCAAGACGCTTCGAGAAGAAATTCAGATTGATCGTGTGTACGCCTTTTTTGCGGGATTGGATGATGTGTTTGATAAAGTGCGTAGTGATATTTTACGTACTCAACCTTTACCTTCTGTTGAGGAGGTGTTTTCTGTTGTTCGACGTGAAGCTCAACGACATGCTACCATGATGGGTGGGAGTAACAATCAAGGAGGGTTGCCGTCCATGGCAATGATCTCTCGGCCAGCTGGTACAAATCGTTCTAGTAATTCTTCTAATCAATCTTTAAATTCTCGTCCCTTCAACCGAGAAAATAAAGATGATTTGAAGTGTAATTTCTGTGGACAAACCCGTCATACTGAGGATACATGCTTTACTAAGCATGGGGTGCCTGATTGGTTCCCAGAGTTGAAGAAAAAATTGCGTGCCAAGGAGCGTGGAGCAGCCGGGTCCAGTGGAGGCCGTGCCTCCCTTGCTGCGGCTACACCCACTGTTCAGGAAGCCGTGCCTAGCCTCAGTAACTCTGGTCAGAATTTGTTGACTCGTACTCAGGGTGCCTTGTCGTCCGACACAGGTACCATGGGACATGTTTTCTTAGCCTCCGAGAAACAGCACCATACAGGTTGGATTCTGGACTCTGGGGCAACGGATCATATGACATATGATAAAAATATGTTTCAATACATGACTACATCTCACAGGAAAAATATATCAACTGCCAATGGTACTTTGGCACCCGTGTGTGGTGCCGGCACTGTGCATCTCACCCCGTCACTTCCCTTACATCATTACTTGCTTGTTCCGTCTTTATCCCATCACCTATTATCCATACCACAGGTTACTGAACAATTGGATTGTGTTGTTCTAATGTATCCGTCTTTTTGTCTACTCCAGGATATTCAGACCAATGAGATAATTGGGCGTGGCACTAAGAGAGAGGGGTTGTACTACGTGGACGACGTCGTTTCTGGAAGAGCAAATGCAATTCGCGTGTCCCGGTCTAGTAATTTACAAGCAGTGTGGTTGTTGCATCGTCGGTTAGGCCATGCATCTTTTGGGTATTTAAGGCATATGTTACCTAGTTTATTTAGTGGAATAAATGAATCAGACTTACATTGTGAAGTATGTATTCTTGCTAAAAGCCATCGTGCTTCTTTTCCGCCTAGTATGAATAAAAGAGCTTTACCGTTTGAACTTGTGTACTCTGATGTTTGGGGACCATCTTCGGTTGTTACTTCTTCTGGGATTAAGTGGTTTGTTACGTTTGTTGATGATTGCACTCGTATGACGTGGCTATATGTGTTAAAAAATAAGAGTGATGTTGGTATGGTATTTCGGAATTTTTCTCAAATGCTTCGGACCCAATACTTCTCTGTGATTAAAGTTCTTCGTTCTGATAATGGTGGTGAATATATTAATAGTGAGTTGTCAGAGTTTCTTGGTGATCAAGGCATTCTCCATAAAACAACCTGCCCCTATACTCCACAGCAAAATGGGGTGGCTGAACGGAAAAATCGCCATATCTTAGAAACGGCACGTGCACTACTTCTAGGTGCTTCTGTTCCTAAGTTTTTTTGGCCTGAAGCTGTTACTTATGCCGTCTACGTGATTAATCGTATGCCCTCTCGGGTGGTTAATTTTCAAACTCCATTTCAAGTCCTCACTCAACATGTTCCTGTGGTGTCTTCTCATACTCTCCAACCCCGGGTCTTTGGGTGTGTGGCGTACGTGCATATTCAGAAAATTCATCGCACTAAGTTGGATCCGTGTGCACTTCGCTGTGTGTTTGTTGGTTTCTCCTCTCACCAAAAAGGATATAAATGTTATCACCCTGCGATTCGTCATATGTATGTTACCATGGATGTGACCTTCTCTGAATCAGAGTATTTTTATGCCCCCGTATCTTCATCTTCAGATCACCAGGGGGAGAGCTCTAGTGATGATCTGAAATGGTTGGACTTGGAAGGAATCCCTGTGGTTGATGCCGTGCATAATGGGGCAGTGATTATACATGCCGAGAATGATAAATCTGCAATTGTTGCCGAGAGCAGCATGCAGTCAGGACCGGTTCCAGAAGAGAGTGATCCCGAGAGTGATAAATCTCCAACAGTTGTCGAGAGCAGCCTGCAGACTGTTGCCGAGAGCAGCATGCAGTCAGGACAGGTTGTTGACGAGCCTACTAATGTACCCCCCCCTCTCTCTCTAGCTTCACATTGCTGCCCAATGAATCTTCTCTGGATATACCTGAGGTAAGTATTGTGGATGATTATGTAACTAATACGAGTAATGATGTAAATACATATAAGCTGCCACCGAGACAAAATCGGGGTGTGCACTTAACAGGTTTTCTCCGGAAGGCAAAGTGAAGTATCCAATAGCCAACTATTTCTCATGCAATGGTCTTGCACCAGAGCGCAAAACTTTGGTGGACAATATGGAGGCTACTCGAGTACCAACCCGTGTGGAGGAGACTCTAAAGGATCAAAAATGGGCAAACGCAATGGATGAAGAAATGTTGGCACTACAGAAGAATAATACCTGGGAGGTGACGTCTTTACCAGAGGGAAAAAAAACAGTTGGCTGTCGCTGGGTGTTCACTGTCAAATACAAAGCCAATGGATCAATCGACAGGTACAAAGCAAGGTTGGTAGCTAAAGGATACACCCAAACATATGGTGTAGATTATCAAGAAACGTTCTCTCCGGTTGCCAAGATGAATACGGTACGAGTTATGATATCTTTAGCTGCTAATATGAACTGGCCATTAAAACAGTTTGATGTGAAAAATGCCTTTCTTCATGGGAACTTGGAGGAAGAAGTATATATGGATTTTCCTCCTGGGTACAGTGCTGGTAGAAGTACCGGAGTATGTCGGTTGCGTAAGTCTCTTTATGGGCTTAAGCAATCGCCTCGTGCATGGTTTGATAGGTTTACTCAAGTTATGAAAAATATTGGGTATTACCAAAGTCATTCTGATCATACATTGTTTGTCAAACGGAGACAGGAAAAAGTGACGGCCTTAATCATCTATGTAGATGACATGATTATTACTGGGGATGATTGTGATGAGATTTCAAGGCTACAAAGAAATCTTGCGGCTGAGTTTGAAATGAAGAACCTAGGGGATTTGAAGTATTTTCTTGGAGTCGAAGTTGCTCGATCTTCGAAAGGTATTTTCTTGTCACAACGTAAGTATGTTTTGGATTTGTTAAAAGAAACTGGTATGCTGGGATGTAAGCCAGTTGATACTCCTATTGTTGAAAAACATCATCTATGTTTGGATCCGAATCAGAAATCGGTTGATAAGGGGAGATATCAGAGACTTGTAGGGAGACTAATTTATTTGGCTCATACACGACCAGATATTGCCTATGCAGTAAGTGTAGTAAGTCAATTTATGCATTCATCGCGTGAAGATCATATGGCTGCTGTTATGCGTATCTTAGCTTATTTAAAGTCTGCACCTGGAAAAGGAGTTCTCTATCGGAAGCATGGACATTTGAGGATTGAGGGGTTCACGGATGCTGATTGGGCAGGAAGTGTAGGTGACAGACGGTCGACTTCGGGATATTTTACTTTTGTAGGAGGCAATTTAGTCACATGGAGAAGTAAAAAACAGAAGGTAGTGTCAAGATCCTCAGCTGAGGCCGAGTTTCGAGGGATGGCTCACGGCATTTGTGAGCTTCTCTGGCTTCGAAAACTTCTTGAGGGGCTTGGGTTCAAGCCAAAGGAGACCATGAGACTATACTGTGATAATAAGTCAGCGAGAGATATAGCTGATAATCCGGTACAGCATGATAGAACAAAACATGTGAAAGTTGATCGACATTTTATTAAAGAGAAACTTGAAAGGAAGATTGTATCGATCCTGTTTGTGAGTTCAGATGAGCAACTTGCAGATGTTCTAACTCATGCAGTATGTAGTCGAGAGTTTGATGACTCACTTGTCAAGTTGGGCATGTGTGATATCTATGCACCAACTTGAGAGGGAGTGTTGATCATGAGTCAATATTAGGAAAAAAGGAATGTAAATAATATGAGTCCTTTTTTAAGTAGGTTTGTATTAAAGCTTTTGTTTCCTTGTGGAACTTAGATTGTACATGTATATATTTCAGAACAAGTAATACAAGAAAATATTCCGTAAAAGTTCTATTGGGATCACCTTCATAGGCATTTTATGCTCTTGTACGCATCTTGGATTAGTCGAAGATGGCTTTTTGTACTTAAAGTCAATGCCTGGTGACTATTTCATTGTGCCTAAGATTGAGCACTATGGTTGTATGGTTGATCTGCTTGGACGCTCTGGTCTTGTGGACCAGGCTATGAACTCTGTGAGGAAAATACAATGGAAGCAGATGCCGTTATTTGGGCTGCCTTACTCGGGACGTGTCGGGTATACAAGAACGTCGACATGGCGGAGTTGGCTATTGAAAGGCTCATTCATTGAACTCGAACCAAAAAACCCTGCAAATTATGTCATGCTTTCAAATATCAACCTGCTAATTAGCCATGCGGAGGTGACCGTCCGCAGGAAGCTTCTTAAACCAAACTCATCTTCCACAATCCATAAAGTTGACAATTACATGCTTTCTTTACACAAGGTTTAGAAGGTTGCATAGAGTAATCGGGGAACACAACCAAGAAAAATGAAAACTGAATGACACTTTCTTTACACGAGGTAGTGAGTTTATCGATCGGTTCACATGACACGGATAGATATACATATAAATGTTCATTATTTCATTTCATTTCATCAAATCACACAGCTTCCGGATCAAAAATTTGGACCCGCTGCAAGAATTTCCCCGGTCAGCTTGTTGTCCTTTCCGATCTTGTGATTCGTGAACACCTCGAAGTTCTTCTTGAACAGACCACCCAGATGAAGTAGTGTGTCTTTGTAGGATTTCTTGTCTGACCACTGCCGTTGAAAATATTCACACAGACCTAGTTAATACAAATGAAGAAATGCATACCAAAATTTAAAGCAGCTATAAAATACGTAGACGGAAAAAGAAATGAGCAACTAACGGTGTTTATTGGATCCAGAATTTCTGAAGGTACACCCTCAATCTCTGTAGGAATCTCAAGACCGAAAACTTCAGTTTTTGTGTAGGTTGCATTCAGAAGGTCCCCGGAGTGGATCGCATCGATAATCTTCCTGGTATAGGCTAATTTGATACGGTTACCTGTTCCATACCTGCAAAAGAACTAAATGTTATGTAATCGAAGTGCACTGACTAACTCTTGGTCTTGTTGTATTTCTCTTTCCAATGCTGGACGAGCATCATCAAAGGCATCAGCGGATTTCTGTTTCGATAGATTTTATACCTTCCTGCAGACCAGCCTGTGTTAACAAGCCACCCTGTGGCTCCGTGCTTCTGCATCTTTTCAGCCAACATTGCTGCATACCTTGTCGGATGCATCATAATAAACGCTGCACCGAAACATGCTGAGAATGTAGCTTGTGGCTCCTTAATACCATCTTCTGTTCCAGCTACCTATTTTTGCATTCAAAGTTCCATCAATAAAATCAAATGCATGCAACTACTACAAACCGGACAGAAGGTCAAATGAATACCAAAGCAGTGTAACCGCTGATGAAATGGTACATAGTTTGAGCCAAGCTCAGCTTGCTCACTGGTGGAAGCACACCAAATGCATCACATGCCAGGAGGATGACATTTTTCGGATGGGGGCCAACACACGGTATTTTAGCATTCGGTATATACTCTATCGGATATGCTGCCCGGGTGTTTTCTGTTACAATGTTTGCCAAGGTCAAACCAAAAATCGGCAGGACATGGTAAATAGTTGTACAGATCAAGAGAATGTTCTTTATAAGGACTGTGATTCATATCATTCTCTGTAACATCTTATTCACTTGCTACTACTTGTTACTACTTACCAGTAACAGATTTCTCTGAGTAATCAACTTCTCGATTATACTCATCGAACACAACATTCTCCAAAACTGCCAAACACACATGCAACCATATTTGATAAGAATTTGAAACATCACTCCAATCATGACACAGAACCAAAACATTTCGCGCTAACTGTCGTTTTCAAAGTAGAAAGTTCAAATTATATCATGATGCTAATTACCAGTCCCGAATTTGATAGCGTTCCAAATATCTGGTTCCTTGTCCTTTGATAAATCAATGCACTTGGCATAGCAACCACCTTCAATGTTTGACACACCATTGTTGCTCCAGCAGTGCTCATCATCTCCAATTAGATACCGATTATGGTCTGTAGACAGAGTCGTCTTCCCAGTGCCTACGACAAACATAATGCAGATGATATATTCCAGGATCAGTTACTCAAACACGAAAGAAACTGAAACACAAAAGATTTATGCATCCGTCGCCAATTGATCCTTGCACACACGGTTGTGGCAGTGCAATAAAACTGTTACCAGATAAGCCAAAGAAAAGGGCAACATCACCGCCTTTCCCCATATTGCATCCAGAGTGGAGGGAGAGGATTTGACGCTTAGGCATGAGATAGTGCATGACACTGAACAGGCCTTTCTTCATTTCTCCAGCATACTGGGTGCCAAGGATGACCATTTCCCTCCTAGAAAGATTGAGGTCTACGCTTGTAGAGGACGTCATGTGGTGAGTGTAACGGTTACATGGAAACTGCCCGGCGTTGTATATTGTGAAGTCTGGAGTACCGAAATCCTCCAGCTCTTCAGGAGTTGGGCGGATGCACCTGTCATCCAGCCAGTTATCGTTTCAACACTATGCTAAGAGTGTAAAATGTTGTTGCATGCATTCAGCATTATGCACTTAATAATCTTGGCATATCAGATTCATTACTTACATGTTATGCATAAAGAGGGAGTGGTAAGCTCTCGCAGATACAATCCTAACTTTGATTCGGTGTTCTGGATCCCAGTTAAGAAACTGATCATTCACAAAAACCTGAAGTACAGATTTACCATGACACCAGTCACTATTAAGTATTGCAGAATGTACAAATTGGAAGAACCAAAGAGATTAGGAAAATTATCAAAATGGATTCATATGTTTAATTTGTTTCTCTCTGGCTTGCAAGTAAATCTGTGATCAGGCTGAGGTCCGATTGGGTTAGGGCGAGTTTTTTCTTTCTTCTAACTTGCCTAATGGAATTTGAAATCGGATTGGGCATGGACGGATTTGGGTTGACCCAACCCAAGTTGAACCTCTACTTGCAAGTGAAAGATTTTAGGTTCGAAAGAGACTTTCTTAGACAGTGAGCTGTTAGTACATTATTATGACGGGGTCAATATGTATGTACAGGACTCATGAGGATATGTGTTATATCTATGATTAGCTTATTGAATCTTTACATGACAGCAGCAAACAGCAAGACTTTCGTAAGGGAAAAGAAAAGGTCCAAAATTAAAGACTGGTCAGACCAAACCAACTAAAATAGTTTGGTCAACTGTTTGTTTTAAATATCATGTAGCACAGTCATTTAGTAATACAATCAAATGGTATTCCTCTTCACTTGTAAGTGAGAGATTTTATGTTCGATTTTCGTCAAAGGCGAATTTGAACCACTTTATTACTAGTTGATTATGAGGTCAAGCCCACCCTCTCTTTCTTAGTATAGATAATATCGCTTGTTAAAAAAAAAAAAATATATATATATATATATCATGTAGCACAAAGTTAAGTTGACGAAAAGAAACAAAAGCGACTGAGAGGGGATATCATTTTTTTTAGCAGCCAATGCATCATCATATACACCTACATATGATACTAGGCATATTGCTAATGGGTTACAAATATAATATTTGCACATCCCTCGAATTGAGGAAATGGACAACAAGAAGATAAGCTTACACGCAATCTAATCTGCAACACAGTCATTGCCAGCTGATTAACATGTTTGATCCATGTTTTTAGGACCCCATGTTTAAGCACAAAATGTTTAAGATATTTAGGGCTGATTTACATCGATTTTATAAGTGTTAAAAGTGTTTTCAGATAATTAAAAGCATTTTTTGTCATACATGATAGACAAAATCTTTTTTAGTGTTTTTGTTCTATTACCAAAAGTGCTTTTAATAGCGTTTTTCACAAGAGCGTATTTCAAACCAAGCTCCTTACTCGTCTTGTTACCAAAACTTGAAGATAAACAATTGAGTTGTAGAATTAGTCAGAACATGAATATGGACGATTGAACCAATAATATAAAAACAAATGAGGAAGAATAATGATCAACATGTCTTTGAGTAATACCTTGTCCAAGGAATTCAAGTAATCTACAGCTCTTTCTCTGTTCACTAAGAAAGTATGCTCGTCCATTTCAATGTTGGGTGAGCCCCTAATTCATTAAGCAAAACAAATTATCACTCAATTGGGTAATTAAGGTTAATCAAATATGTTAATTGCGGTACTTAGAAGAAGCAAGCAGGCACTTACTTTCCCCACCAAAGCTCGATTTCAGTTTCTTCATCTTTGACAACTCGTTTGTCTCTTGGAGAACGCCCAGTTTTTGCCCCAGATAAAGTGGCCAACGCACCCGATGCCGTTATAAACGAACCTTTCTCGTACTTTATAGCTTGCTCATATAGTTCTGTACGTACATATGAAGAATAAGTTAGTTTATGATTCATGTTTAAAATACTGATATCGGTGAAAATATTAATATGTAAATTTATAAAAATATCAGTTTCGATTACTTTGAAGGAAATTTGTTCAAAGACGTGAAAATTTAAAATGACACTTGAGATTATCATACAAACCATACTACATATATTAATCACTAATTAATACTCAAATACTAAATAACCTGTCCTTATCCTACTAATTTTTTTTTTTTTTTTTATCTTATCCCACTAATACTATATGCTCCAGCATCTCCTTGGAGTCTAATCATGATTATTTTGACGAGTTGATTCGTACACGCACGCACATATAATGTGTGCTTTCGACCTGTAACATCGATTACTATGAGTCTATGATGAATTGTTATTTCAAATAGATGTTAACAGATTTTTTGTTGGACTAAAATCATGGTCTCGTATCCTGTAGTTATTATTTTACTCATATTATTATTATAACACGTGACTTTATAATTGAGTTTAAATACAAGATGATACGTGTTTTTTGTTTTTAAAAGTTCAAGAAAAATTAAATAACTAATGCACCTTTTTTTCAAAATAATAAAACATGAGTTAAAATATTATTGGGCAAAATCTAAAAAATGAGAATATGCAGTACTCACTAGTGAATAACTAAGTATTATTCTTTTTTATCAACATATATAGACTATAAATAGGACATACTAACACAGTTATCCACCCTTATTTTAGTACATTGAATGGTACATCACATTATAACACGTGAAATGATACGTCATGTGACTTATGTTCCTGATACCTACTAAATATATAAGATATTATCACCTAATATGATCCTTACCAATCTATGATTATTCCTATATCAACTTTATAAAGACTAATGTCAATGAGTAGGGATTGTAAATTGAATTACCAGCAGGAGAGAGATTGTAAAGGATATGGGTAAACTTGAGGGCACTATCACTGACGCCAAAGAGAGAAGCGTCGTAAAGATGATGTTCAACATGCGTCGCCTTCTGCCCATCTGACTTCGGGTCCCCCTTCACCACCTTCGGCCCCGTCTCCCTCGTCAGCGACGCCAATGAGGCACTGTCACAGACACCCACGTTGCACAGTGCACCACCATTTTAGTAACATAAAAACGCAGCGTTTCGGTCAGAACTCAGAACTGCATGATTAATCTAAACAAGCACGTACCTGATGGACTGGAGCTGCTGCCTGTGGCGATCCTCTTCAGACATGGTGGCGGCGAAAGCCCCCTGCGATCCGGTGATGGGGGTGGTGGGTTGCGACTTCTTCTTCTGAAGAGAGTGGAGCTCGTCGATCGTCTTGGCCTTCACCGGCGTTGTGCTGTCGTCGTGACAAACCTCGGCCGAGGACTTCTCAAGCTGGGTTTGGATTTTCGGCAGTCCATGGCGTCCCATACTTCCAGTCCTTGAATAATTAAACCCTCCAATTTCTGCCCTATTATTCTGAGCCATCGTTGTTTATATTTTGTCCCTGCAAAACATGCAAAATATATTTGGCTAAATAATTAAGCAATCCAAATGAAAATCGAGCAAATAATACTGTAAATTAGGACCGGATACTAAACATTATTTACCCTTTCTTTTGCATGTAAAGGATGGTAACAAACAAAGAGAAATTCGAACCAGAAACTGAGAGTGAGACCAGTCACCAAGAAAGCCTGCAAGTTTCAAATTACGGGAGGATGAAAGAGAGAGTTGCAGATTTTGATACGAGAGATCACTTGAAAACGATCCGCATAAAAAGGCTTTTAGTCCCGGGATTCAAGCTTTATAGATTAACTAGAGTTAGTTTAAGTAACCATGGTTGATATTTATTATATGATCCTTAATTGTTATATATAAAGAAATTAAAATAAGAAAAGTCACAGTTGCAGATAATATATATATAATAGGAAGAAGAAATTTCCAAGTTGAAAGTAAATGTGAAACGCTTTTCAATATGGGTGATCATGTCAAGTTGACCCAAAGCGAAGACGCGTTTTGTGTTGCAGTTGGATAATAACGTCACGTCTGTTACACCTGTATTCGTTCGTTCTGTTCTGTTCATCCAAATTAGGTTTTGCTCAAAACTTATGATGTACATGCCGATGAGCAGCTTACAATCTTACCCGTAAAATGGGTTGAGATGCGAATATGTTTTGGATTCAATTCAACTTGTATTCAAAATGCAAATTGTTCGTAATTCAGTTGGTTAGAAACGTTTATGATTGTAACTGAAATTTCGAGTTCGAAAGCCCTTCTTCCTTAGTGTCGCTTGTAAAAAAATAATTTAAAAAAAAAAACTTGTATATCTCCTAAATAGAATCGTAAATATAACGCATATTGTTCGATTCCTTTCAATAATATTGTAAGAAAATAATCTCTCGTTAGCATGCCTTAAATATCTTCAATCATCCCTTTTTTTCCAAGACTTATAAAAGAAATGAATCAAATGACATCTCATTGATGAGTTGATGAGTTGATATTGACCATTGATCATTGATGAGTTGGTTTGCAATTCTTCTTATAGTTTGGTACAATGTCAAATAAATATGGATTTTTATAACATTAGTAGCTTGTTTGGTGTGAAGAATTGAATTGAAATAGATAACTCTCTAATGCATTTTAAAAGTGGGCGAGAATTATTTATTATTTTAAGGAGATTAGAAGAAGATTCGACATGAAGAAAACAAAGTAGAAGAAGATTCGACATGAAAAAAACTTCTCTCTTCTAAAACTCTCATTTTTGGGAGGATTGAAATGAACAACGTTCCTTCTTGAGTAATCTACCTTTTAACTCCAAGTTGACTCCAAATTTTTCGTTTCTTGTTTCAAGATACCTTGACATAGTTGTTTATCTATTTCATTTCAATCCTCCATACCAAATGAGGCATGGCGAAATACAAGATGCTGAAGGTTTTGTTGACAGATATGAATAAAAAAATCTATTAGTTCGGCCTTTAAAAGGTTTTCAAATAAAAATAAAATACAAGAGAACAATTTATTTCCAAATGGAGAAGAAAACCAATACAAGTCACATGCTAACATCGAGTCGAGTCAAATTTCACATGTTTTCTGATGAAAAAGAACTACCCCGTGATATATATCACAAGACTGCTGTAGTTTTGGGTGCCTTCCAATGTCTTCTTCTATTGAATTATTTAGTTGCTTAATTTTTAAGGTAGGGTTAACATAGTGAAATTTTAAATCTCAATTGTTAAATTATCACTTGTTAAAATTTTATTGATTTGTCATCATAAATTGATCAATGATGTTGTTGATTTTTGATTGATACATAGTCGGTTTTAATTTTGATCAACACCATTTTGTGTACACTAAGGGCTCGGTGGGTTGGAAGAGATTGTGCTATAGGAATAAAGTTGGATTGACAAGAACTTGTAAGATATAACTTGTAACATGTATAAGGATATCTGGATATGTTAGATAATTCATTTTGTAGTTGATTCATGACACATCTTGTACAGTCCTATCTATCTCATATTTAGACACAACAAACAACAGATTGAACTTCAATCTATTTTAATTGATCACAACTTATCCGATCTAGCCCACCAAACGGAGCATAAGGGTGCGTTTGTTACACCAGACTATCTTGGACTAGTGTAAAGGACTAAGTTGGACTGACTTGGTTGGACTAAACATAAGAAGAATAAGAATAGTTAAGTATTTGTTGCAGTACCTGACTAAACTATTGACTAAAATATATTGGGACTCAAGTCATTTTTTTTTTTCATTTTTAATTCACTTTTTATTCCACACTTGCTTTAAAAAAGAAAATCTAAAAACTAAAAAAAATAATAATAAAAGATCAAATCCAGTAGAACACCACCATTTTATCCTCTCTCTCTCCTTCAAAATTGATGAAACTGGAATTTGACAATTTGTTCCATCGTCTTCAATCATCTGGGCAGTGCTTTTTAAGCCCTCCCGTGCATCGACCCACTCACCCATCAGAAATAGGACATAGTTGTCAAGTTATCATAGCAAAAACATATACATACATATGTGTGGGTGTGCGTGTGTATGTGTGTATGTGGGTGTATGTATGTGTGGGCGAATCCCATTTAGTCCCACTTAAACTAGCCCCTGTGATTACCAAACACGGTCCAATCCAGTGAAGGTTAGTGAATCCAAATAAATACACCTTAAAAGTACAACACGAGCATGTCCATGTTCATTTATTTCAAAGTTGGCGTAGAACAACATGAACCCAGATCTTCTCCGAATCCCAAAAAACTGAGCTTAAGGATCAAATATCCAGACCATTGAAATTTGATTCAATAGCTACAATTATTATAACTTTTAGAGGGTCCCTTGTTTGTAACCGTTGGATCAAATTTCAACGGTCCAAATTATTTGATCCTTAGATTTTTTTATTTTTTTAGATCCAAAAAGAATCTGGATTCGAACAACATAATCTTTGGTGGGTCAAGTCAAGCAAGACGCACACTTTTAATTTGATATTAGTAGTGTCGTACATAAGTGATGGGCAGCCTTACACGAGCCCATTGTCAGTTGGGCCAGCCTGAGGGTCTAGCTATTCTTATGTGTATGCATAAGTGTGGAGTCCACTGTAGTTAAAACGGTCTTAGGCCTAGGCGAAAAAAGTGAGCGTGGTACCGTATATTGGACTATATAGAAATCGAACTTCCACAATGTGCTGAAAAATTTAAGTGTGATATTAATTTGTTGAACTCATCAGTATGGTATTAATATATCGAACTCGTATTAGTGTAGCAGTAGTGTTAAAAATTAAAATCAAGATGCCTGATTCCTAGTGTAAGTATCACACTCACATGAACCATTATGGAAATGCCTTAATGATAGAAATTAAACAAATTTTGCTTACAACCCAATAGAATTCTCTAGACACCTGTATTCTAATTTACTTGGGCCGTTTCCATTAAGTAACATTTCTAACCCAATATTGCCTTGGGAAAATTTGTTTTGCACTAATTTGCATCTCTGGACAGTACATTTGATTAATTCAGACACATCAATAATCAAACACAATACTGTAGGCGATGGTAAACTTCTGCGACGAGTTTTTTAATTTATTGTACAACGAAAATTCTATTGTGTGGAAATTTTTTCATTGATATTCAAACATTTGTAACACATGATATATTTAATTAGACAATACATATCACTCAACGTATCACGTGATAGAAAAATCTTCCAATTTTTCTTTGTCTTGGTCACATTTTAAACAGAAGTGGTCTGGAAGAGTAATGTTATTCATACCATGTTTTTTTTACCATATTTCTATACCAACTTAGGTGCCATCTGATATGGACAGCCACATCATTTGAAAAATTTGCAAAACCCAAGGAAATGAAGGAGAAAGACTCCTCGTATACCACAATTATCATTGAATTAACTAATTTTTCTTAATTATTAGTTTATTAAATAATGAACTAAATTAAAAAATCTTATTAATTCAAATAAAGTGGCTGTCCACATCAAATGCCACCTAAGATGGTATGAAAATGTGGTACAAAAATATAGTATGAATAACATTACTTGGTCTGAAATACTTGATTAGTACTTGTGCCATATCATTTCCATTAAAATATATAATTTACAGCTCTAATAGCGCGTTTACTAATCCGTAATCAAATTGAGAGGAATTGAATTGAGAAGGAATTGAAATGAGGTGGAATCAGAATCAAATTCATGTTGAAGTTGTTTACTAAAACTGTTCGGAATCGGAATACAATTCTATAAAGCTGTTTACTAATTCAGCAGAATCAGAATATAGACCAGTATGATTACTAAAATGTCCTTGTCTCAAATCAAATATTTTATGTATTTTTTTAATAAAATTTGATATAGTATATAATAGTAAGAAAAAATTAAATTGCTTTTTTATTTCATAGACATACTAAAATGATTTTGTTTAATTTTTTTTTTATAAATTTAAGTATTGACTTTAATATCTAAATTTTCTCGCTCAAGTTGTAGTTTTTTCTCTTCGGCATATGTATGGAGTTGTGCATAATGTGAATGAGCATAGAATTATGCTTAATGAGCTAGAAGGACATGTAAAGAAATTGTTAGGAGCATTTTTAGAAAAATAAGTCTAGGGTTAAAAGGATAATCTTGGAAATAATGAAAGTAAGTGAGGGTATAAAGGGAAAAAAATTATCATTCTGATATCTTGGGCAATCCGGAATTCAAATACCTTGTATATGTTGGGAATCCAAACCTTCCAATTTCAAGAATTGGATTCCATTTGTTGTGTGGGCCCCACACACTTTTGATTTCTCCCAATTTTAGTAAACACATGTATAATTTGTAATCGAAATCAGATTCCTTATTCTTATTCCGATTACGGGTTAGTAAACGCGCTATAAAAGTTGTAGGTTATTGTTTTCTACCAATCTTTGTATTCACTGTGAAGATAATGCAGAGTTTTTCAAGTTAACTTTACACCAAAAACAATGTCTTTATTTGTGGGGGGGGGGGGCCGGGAAGTAGCATTTTGCACTTAAACCCACCGGATCTCGCAATTCGGAGCGATAAATTGTGTAATTCGAACCATTCAAGAGAAGGAGATAGATCCACACTCTAGGGTTTTGTAAGATGACCAATGAAATGAACTAATGGAAGTTATATGATTGAAGGAGGATTCTCTCTTCTCCTAATCTCTCTTCCATTCCCTCCTCTCCTATTTGAACGGTCACGGTTAAGCCACATCAACATCTTATATTGATTTTTTTATAGAGACAATAAGACAAAGAGCACTGTGTGAGCAGAGGGAAGGGAAGAGAATGGAAATATGAGGGGAGAGAATTCTACTTTTATATGATTTGAAATGAATGATTCAGAGTACTTGGTCTGTCGCTCTAGACTGCAAGATTCGAAGAGGATCTTGATTCTTGAACTTCCTTGTTTCTTTAAACCAGTTAAAATTAAAAAATGAATACAAAACCCAAATTGCTGGCACCAAGATGTAGGGTTATCTTGGAATGCACCCAATATCATGTACAAAACTAGAATGAAGATGAATTCAAGCACAAATCAATTCTTCATTAGTCTGACATAAACATTACGGCAAGACTGTCGGATATTTGATGTGTTTGAGTGATGCTTTGGAATAATATACTTCAAATTATATTGCTCCGAAGTACTTCTAAACATGGTATATGCTTGGTTTACAAAAAAAAAACTGCACTGCTGAATTTTTATTAGATTTGTCCTTTGATTTCTAGCACGTTGATCAATTTTCTATGATAGAATGGTACGTTCGATCATTCGTGATCATCGATGTGAAGTAACTTGCATATATTTAAAGTATTCATTCTGAATTATTGTTCACGCAAAAACGAACGATCGGTACTTTTTTTCTTTCTTTTATTATCTGGTATACTTTCTAACATAAGGTCAAATTTTATACTAATTTCTTAGTATGCCTTTTTTCTCTCTTTATGCATATACTAATTTCTTAGTTAATGTGAAAAATTAGAGGACAATATTCCAATGTCTTTCATTTATCCTTATCAAATATAGCTCATAATGTGTCTCGCTTAGAGGATGATGTGGTTGAGTAATAAAAAGCTCGACTAATACATTGAGTAATAAATGTGTCATGTCGCTTCGACGAGTTGTTGTGGCTTTGTTATGTCGTTTCTTCACAATAATTATGCAGTAACTGTATAGAGTCACACTATACATAGATGGTGGTTAAATTATGAAAACCACAAAGTTGGATATCCAAAAGTGTGAGCATGTTTATTCTCCACGTAGGACTTAATTTGAAACCAAAGTTGTGGCAAACAGAGGCCTGAAATCTCAGAAAGCAATCTCTTTCACATATCTTCACACCTCAACTCCTCCAATCTTATCCCTCTCAGTTTCAGCCTGCTGCTGTGGGTCCTATCTAGCTTCTTTCCGAGTTCCTGGCCGATGGATTCCATTGTGCTGATGAGTGTAACGTCTAATCCAACGGATGGCACGGAGCCAAGTAAGATTAATATAAGTGGTAAAATTATTTCCACATAATGTTTTCGGAAAAAGGCATCAAGTCACTTCGAAAGAATCAATATAACATCTTTAGTTTGATCCCCACTTTGGTTTTAATTGTTGTCAGTAGTGAACTTGTTTCCATTTATACCCTTTGGAATAATAAGTACATACCTACCTAAATATTACCTGGACGGTCATATGCTAATTGCACTAAACATATATAATCACATAAATTATTATTTTCAGATAATAATGTATTAAATACTATTAAATCATAATACTAGTAAAAATTATGTTATAACTTTGAATTAAAGCTAGGTGGTTAATGAGTTCAAATATAGGTAGTGGCACTAGGTCTTCATTTTGTTGGAGTTGTCTGTATTTTTGTTTTTATGAAACGAAGAGTTGTATGTAATTTTTTTTTATATAACAAACGATATTATTTATTAAGGGAATGAGGAAGTGAGCTAAACCTAACAATGAGTTAGTAATAATGTAATTTAAAATTTTCCTTCGATAATAATCAAATTTAAAATCTCTAACTTACAAGAGTACTAAGTAACAAGAATTTATCTACAAAATGCAAGTATTATCTTTCATTTTTGGACGAAATCTTATCAACAAAAAAGCGGAATAGATGAATAGATGGGGTCCACACAAGGTTGAAGGGGAGTGTGGATAAAACGTGCGTTCCATTCCACCAATCAGAATGTAAAGCAATCCCAAACATACCAAAAGTCCGAACTCCCACACACAGAAGGAGAGAGAGAGAGAGAGAGAGAGAGAGAGTGAGAGGGTCAATTCTTTTGTATACCCACCAAAGTCTAAACCCACCCCCACTCCTCTCCCTTCTCCCCTCTCGAAACCAAAAATCCAAATCAAACGCCCGGCATTCCTTCCTTCCACTGCTCCAATCCTAATCCCAATACACACTTTTCCAATCTTTCACTCTTCTCGTTTTTTTTTGAGCGTTTGGAAACGCCGTCTGGTTTGGGTCAATGGCGATGTCGACCAGTTTCGCCGGAGCAAAGTTGGAGGCTTTGCTGTCATTGTCTTCGTCGTCGGCTGCCACGACGTCGTCCAGGGTCTCTACGGGTTCTTCTTTGGTGGGTTCTGTGAGGCCCATTAGGACTAGAAGGCTCCAAATTCAGAGAGGAGTGCGGTGCGAAGTGGCCGCTTCTTCTGATGCTTCTGCGGCGGTGGTTCAGTCTGTCGCTTCCAATGTCTCCGCTCTTGAGCAGCTCAAGACCTCTGCTTCTGACAGTACGTGTCTTTTTTCCCGTTAATGCGATTTTTTTTCTATTGAATTTATGAACTTTATTGTGTGAATTCTCTAATGGGTTTGTATTGGAATTGAATTTTCTGCTTGCAATTGTTGGTTTTGTGAATGTATTTGTTCTAAATAAGTGAATTCATGATGGGTTTTGGTGTATTTTTTATGGGGTTTTTTCCCCCATATATATGTGCTTAAATTTGGAGATTGTTTGGGTTTAGAATTGCGTCATAGAAAGTTTCTCACTTTCCCAAGCATCTTTTCGGTATGAATTTTGAGTACAAGAGAAATCACAACCATACAATGTTTCCGTAATCGTTGCGGTTCTGGATGTTCTTTGTTTTTAATCGTCGCGGTTCTATGATTCAGATGCTTTTGATGACCGTTGTTTGATTGTGTTTATTCGGATAATGTTCGGTTTGATTGTGTTCATGATTCAGGGTTATTTGCATACTTTATATAAGAACGTGTTTTGCGTACTGTTTTTTGTTTTTGTAATGTTGTCTGACTAAAGTTCCACAATTGTTCTTCTCAGGGTACACAAAGGAAAGAAGCAGCATTGTGGTCATCGGACTTAGTATTCACACAACACCGGTTGAAGTGCGTGAAAAACTAGCCATTCCAGAAGCAGAATGGCCTCGAGCCATAGGGGAGCTCTGTGGTTTAAATCACATTGAAGAAGCTGCTGTTCTTAGCACCTGCAACCGAATGGAGATATATGTTGTAGCTCTATCTCAGCATCGTGGTGTCAAAGAAGTTACCGAGTGGATGTCAAAGGTACTTTTTCTTTCTTTATATGTTGCTTTTGGCTTATGTTTTGTGGCATGGATTAATCAATCATCTTATTTGACATTTGAGAAAATGTTTGGTTTGTTTATTTTTAATTTATTTCTTTGAAACGAAAAATTACACTCAATTCCTTGTGGGTTATAGTTTGAGCTTGTGCGGTGTTTCCTTTCTCCTGCTCATTTCTTGCTCTAAAACATTACCTGACACTTTTTGCTTTTGTTTGCAGACGAGTGGAGTCCCTGTTTCTGAGCTATGCCAGCACCGGTTTTTACTCTATAATAACGATGCCACTCAGCACCTCTTTGAAGTATCAGCAGGTCTTGACTCTCTTGTCCTCGGAGAAGGTCAAATTCTTGCCCAGGTGAAACAAGTTGTTAAAGTCGGTCAAGGAGTTGTTGGCTTTGGTAGAAACATCAGTGGGCTCTTCAAGCACGCAATCACTGTGGGAAAGCGGGTTAGAACTGAAACTAACATTGCAGCTGGGGCAGTTTCTGTAAGCTCTGCTGCTGTTGAACTTGCCTTGATGAAGCTTCCTGCATCGTCACATGCTACGGCAAGAATGTTGGTGATTGGTGCGGGCAAAATGGGAAAGCTTGTGATCAAACACTTGGTAGCAAAAGGTTGCACAAAGATGGTTGTTGTGAATAGGACTGAGGAGAGAGTGGCATCTATCCGCGAGGAGCTGCATGGTATTGAGATCATTTACAAGCCTCTTACAGATATGCTTACCTGTGCAGCAGAGGCAGATGTGGTTTTTACTAGCACCGCATCAGAAACCCCATTATTTTTCCAAGACAATGTGAAGGACCTTCCTGCTGTAGGTCCAGACACTGGCGGTTTGAGGCTTTTTGTTGATATTTCCGTCCCCCGGAACGTGAGTTCATGTGTTGCAGATGTTGATGGTGCTCGACTTTACAATGTTGATGACCTTAAGGAGGTTGTGGCTGCTAACAAAGAGGATCGTCTGCGGAAAGCAATGGAAGCTCAGGAAATTATCACTGAAGAATCAAAACAATTTGAAGCTTGGAGGGATTCTTTGGAGACAGTACCTACGATCAAGAAATTAAGAGCTTATGCTGAAAGAATCAGAGCTGCAGAGCTCGACAAATGTTTATCAAAAATGGGCGACGACATATCAAAGAAAACAAGAAGAGCCGTAGATGATCTTAGCCGAGGAATTGTGAACAAGCTCCTTCATGGTCCAATGCAGCACTTAAGATGCGATGGGAGTGATAGTCGAACTCTGAGTGAGACCCTTGAGAACATGCACGCTCTTAACAGAATGTTCAGCCTCGAGACAGAAATATCTGTATTGGAACAGAAAATTCGAGCTAAGGTGGAACAAACCCAGAAGTAACGCTACAATGTCAAATTTCTTTCACGACACATCGACTTCCTCAAACTCAAATAAGGGGAAAACATCCTCACATTGTCATTTTCGTGTTCCTTCTTGTGTAATCTTCAACTCTATAGACAAATTGTGTTGGTCCTGGCTGGGGGATCTTCCAATTCATTCACTGGTGTAAGACACCGTAACATGATTTTTCTCTGGGAGTTGTTTATATGTCTACCACCACATGTTCGTAAGTGGCTGTTCGGCTTTGTATCGAAATTATGAGATATCTGTAATACTGTCAATTCCTGTAATTAAAAGTCATTTGTGATGAATGTGTATTGTAATTCATAATTTGGCGAAATTATTGTCCTGTTGTCTCTCATTAGTGAAACGCTGAAGGTTCCGATGAGGAGCCTTAGATGATCATCTAGATACAAGGTTCTAAAAAGCGTTAATGAAAATATAAAATGCAAAATAAAAGTCATCTATTTTTTGCCTAAGTGAGAGTCGTGACCTAAGCTCGTTAGACGGATGCCTGGGTAGGTCTAGGCGTCCTTTCTTAATTCTCATACACCTAAGGTTTAATCGGGACTGTGGCCAGCAATCTAGCGCCTAAGCAGATGCGAAGATTTTTAAAACAGTGCCTGGATAGCCTCTTCAAAGGTTTATTGCCCTACCTCAGTTAAGAAGGCTTAGAAATCAGGTCCATAATCTTCAGGAATCCTAATCCTTTGACTTCAACTCTAATAGTCGTAGAATTATCAGCATGACCACATTGCTATTTGGTACCTAAATGAAAAAACATATCTTCTTTTAAACGAATGGTATATCACACCATTAATATTTTACATGTTTTAGGATTTATTCAACAAATAAAAATATGAGAAAAAGTACACCATAAGTCTCATCTTGAATTGCCATTTAATACTACAGTCTGGTGGTATTTCTCTACATTTGTAAAAAAAAAAAATTAGGTTAGATTCTCGCCAAAAACGTATTTGAACCATATTATTGTTAGTCCATTATGAGACTAAGCTCACCTATTATCCTTAACGTAGATAATATCGTTTAAAAAAAAAAATATCTCATCTTGAATTAAAACTTGAAAATGAATGGACTAAACGTAAGTGAACGTAGTAGAATTTTCCACTATTATTATAAATGCGATAGACATTATTTTGAAGGACTAGATGACGGGATAATTCCCTAGTCTCTATCCGACTGTAGGTACTTCCGAGACAATGCCTTTTTCATCAGTGAAAACATAAACACGGTTGCAGCAAAAGTTGTCCAATCTAAGGAATCCAGGCTTTAAGATGAGAACTGTAACAGCTGGGTTGTTCTTGTTGATTGCTGCTGCGGCCTCCGACGCAGGCTTTCCAACTAGCTCAGGCCAAACATATTTGAATTCTGGAAACAGTAAAAACGATGTTCAAATTTGTAAGTTTGTGTTTGATATATATGTATAAAAAGTTAGAACCGCAAAGTGTTGGAGAAAGAGAAAGAACAAACCTTGACCACAACATGCAGCATTTGTACATCCTTCGCTGACACAAGGAGGGTAATGAGGCCAAGAAGCTCCTACCATTTTCTTTGATTTGTTATAGTTTGATGCATTTGATCTTCTTCCAATGTGTGTGTGTGTGTGTGTGTATATATATGTGTGTGTGTGTGTATGCACAAAAATGGTACGCTAATTAATAAAATATTCTCATTAAATTTGCAATAATTCAGATGAATTGCATTGATATTTTGCATTAATTCAGATGAATTGCATTGGTATATTTTTAGTAAAGGGTCCTATATTATTTGGTAGCTATATGAATTTGTTAATTTCATAAATTGATTAGAGAAATAAGATCAATTAGCTTACCGTTTTAAGGAACGAATGCATGCATTTGTTAGTTTTTTTTTGTCAAAGGAAATCAGATTGATTACCATCGAAAAAATTACACAAAGGTGACCCGAATACATAAGGAGATGAGGAAAGAGACCCACCAAGTAAACAAAAGACAGCTCAATACATAAGGAGATGAGAAAAGAGAGTTACGGATAGAGAAAGTGAATGAAAGGAATGGTGAGAGAACATGACCAAAAAAAAAAAAAAAAAAAAATTAAGATGGCGGAAAAACCACACAAGAGGTAGCAAAGGAGCCGTTGGCAAGAACATTATCCGACGGTTCAATGATTTTCTTAAAACTCATATCCCACTCGGTATTTAATCCTAATTTACCTTGTATTTTTATTCTATTCCTAGTCAGTTAATTAGTTTAAGCCGATCTCTTCAATTTGTTCATATGGTTTTAAGAGATAGTGAAGCCCATTATGTACTTATAGAACTTATATAAATGTGCTATAATGTAATGCTATGACTGAAGAATTGTGTTGTGGTGTAATTTTTAATACAATGGTATTTTCCTCTCATAATATTGAACGAGATCTTGAATTTGAATCCTCGTTTATAACCGATAAAAGAAATACTACAAACAACCATTTATTTTGCCAAAAAGAAGAGAAAATGCTAAAAAGAATTGCCGATCTCAACAACCATAATATCTCTTAAAATGATCTATTTTGTCACTCAAAAATCAAAAGCTACTTGTAACATCCCACGTCGCCCAGGGGAGTGATCCTTAAATGTACATTCTCATCCCTACCTAGCACGAGACCTTTTGGGAGCTCACTGGCTTCGGGTTCCGTAGGAACTCCGAAGTTAAGCGAGAAGAGGGCTAGAGCACTCCCAGGATGGATGACCCACTGGGAAGTTGCTCGTGAGTTCCCAAAAACAAAACCGTGAGGGAATGGTAAGCCCAAAGCGAACAATATCGTGCTACGGTGGTGGAGCGGGCCCGGGAAGTGATCCGCCCCGGGCCGGGATGTGACACTACTCATTTGTTCATTATCTTTCACGTATAAAAATAATGAGAAGAATGCAAAATGAGAAAACATAAGTGCGAAAATCTCCGTCCAACCGAAATAACTAAAAAAGCAACCAACTAAATCCACCCAAATGAATGTGCATGTATTGGTGCCTGGTGGGGTACATTTTTCACCGGCCTTGTCCCTATCAACTAAAAGTTGATAAAATGAAAAGAAAAAGTGCTTTTATTTTCCCTTTAAAAACAAGAACTAAAACCTAGCACTTTCAAAGCCGTGCAAGTCGCTCACTCTATTCAGCGACTTCTTCATGATCGCCACCTTAGCCAGCTTCTCAGCCGCTCTACAAGCCGAAATCGGTGTAAGCGGCTCCCCGTTTTCATCCACTACAGCGGTCGCCGCCACATCCCTTTCCACGCTGCCTCTCTGCCGTTGGATCATCTGCTGCTGCTCCTCCATGATCTTGTGCTGCCTTCTCCAATGCAGCGCTGAGAGCTCGGCTTACAGGCCGCGCACGTACTCGTCAGCCGATACTGAGCCGGATTTCATGAGCAGAGCCCGAGCCGATGAAAGCAAATGATGCGCACTAGAGTAGGCATTGTGCTCAACCAATCTCCGCGACCCGGCTACCGCTCGAGTTGTAATAAACAGCCCTCTCAGCCGTTCTTTGGGCCCGATGACGATCTCACGGTATCCGTGAGAGGCAGGAAAAGTGCCTGTTCTTTACCATACACAATCTCTTGAGTTGCAGGATCCTTGTTGGGACACCGGACGGACATTACGTGTCGGGATCCACGAACTCCTAGAGAGCGTGGAACCCGCAACTCGATTGACAAATTGTGTTGGTCCCGGCTGAGGGATCTTCCAATTCATTCACTGGTGCAAGACACCGTAGCATGATTTTTCTCTGGGAATTGTTTATATGTCTACCACCACATGTTCGCAAGTGGCTGTTCGGCTTTGTATCGAAATTACTGTCAATTCTTGTAATTAAAAGTCATTTGTGAGTAATGTGTATTGTAATCATAATTTGGCGAAATTATTGTCTTCTTGTCTCTCATTAGTGAAACACTGAAGGTTCCGATGAGGAGCCTTAGGTGATCACCTGGATACAAGGTTCTAAAAAGCGTTAATGAAAAAACAAAATACAAAATGAAAGTTATTTATTTTTTGTCTAAGTGAATCGTAACTTAGGCTCGTTGGGCGGGTGTCTTGATAGGTACACCTAAGGTTTAATCGGGATGGTGACCAGCAATCTAGAGCCTAAGCAGGGCTTAATCGGTGCTATGCGAATATTTTTAGAACAATGTATTTGAACTACATTATTGCTAGTCCATTTTGAGATTAAGGTCACCTATCCTCCTTAACGTAGATAATATCGTTTATCAAACAAAAAAAAAAAAAGAAAAAAAAAAGGTCTCATCTTGAATTAAAACTTGAAAAGGAATCGAATAAACGTAAATGGATGTACTAGAAATTTCCACAATTATTATAAATGCCATAAGAAGATAGACATATTATTTTGAAGGACTAGATGACGGGATAATTCTCGAGTCTCTATCCGACAGTAGGTACTTCCGAGACAATGCCTTTTTCATCAGTGAAAACATAAACACGGTTGCAACAAAAGTTGTCCAATCTAAGGAATCCAGGTTTTAAGATGAGAACTGTAACAGCTGGGTTGTTCTTGTTGATTGTCGCTGCCGCCTCCGATGCAGGCTTTCCAACTAGCTCAGGCCAAACATATTTGAATTCTGGAAACAGTCAAGACGACGTTCAAATTTGTAAGTTTGTATTTGATATATATATATATATATATATATATATATAAAGTTAGAACCGTAAAGTGTTGGAGAAAGAGAAAGAACAAACCTTGACCACAACATGCAGCATTTGTACAGCCTTCGCTGACACAAGGAGGGTAATGAGGCCAAGAAGCTCCCACCATTTTCTTTGATTTGTTGTAGTTTGATGCATATGACCTTCTTCCATTATATATATACATATATATATATATGCACAAAAATGGTACGCTAATTAATCAAATATTCAAATATTCTCATTAAATTTGCAATAATTCAGATGAATTGCATTGGTAATTTGCATTAAATCAGATGAATTGCATTGGTATTTTGCATTAAATCAGATGAATTGCATTGGTATATTTTTAGAAAAGGGTCCTATATTATTTGGTAGCTAAATGAATTGTTAATTTCACAAATTGATTAGAGAAATATGATTAATTAGCATTTTTTAGTTTTTTTTTTTTCTTTTCTTTTCTTTTTTTTCTTTTTTGGGGGCAAAGGAAATAAGATTCATTACCATCGAAAAAATTACACAAAGGTGATCCAAATACAATAGTAAGCACAAAGCAAAGGAATAGACCCACCAAGTAAACAAAAGACAGAGCTCAATACAGAAATTGAAGTCCAAATCAGAAAAACCCTAACAGCAGAAAAAACTCTAGCTACATAAGCTATCTCCTTGCCGCCGCCGCTGCCTGAGAACATTAATTGCCAAGCGATCAAGGTAAGAGTCAAACATGACCAACGATATACACGACCCACCACCATAGCTGAACATAAGGAGATGAGGAAAGAGAGTTACGGATGGAGAAAGTGAATGAAAGGAATGGTGAGAGGACAAGGCAAAAACAAAAAACAAAAAACAAAAAAATACGAGATGGCGGAAAAACCACACAAGAGGTAGCAAAGGCGCCGCTGGCAAGAACATTATCCGACGGTTCAGTGATCTTCTCGGATGAATGAGCTAGGTGGGCTTGTGTATTGTGCAATAGAGGCAAACATGTAAAATGTACTATTCTTGTAATTGTCTTCGACCACATAGTGCAGCTTAATCCAAATAAAACAGGTTGGGACTGATCCTTTTCCTTAAATTTTTTTTTTTCTCCTTAAATCTTTTTATCCCACTCGGTATTTAATCCTAATTTACCTTGTATTTTTATTCTATTCCTAGTCAGTTAATTAGTTTAAGCCGATCTCTTCAATTTGTTCATATGGTTTTAAGAGATAGTGAAGCCCATTATGTACTTATAGAACTTGTATAAAAGTGCTATAATGTAATGCTATGACCGAAGAATTGTGTTGTAGTGTAATTTTTAATCCAATGGTATTTTCCTCTCATAATATTGAACGAGATCTTGAATTTAAATCCTCCTCTATAACCGACGAAAGAAATACTGCAAACAACCATTCATTTTGCCAAAAAGTAGAGAAAAAATGCAAAAAAGAATTGCCAACTGCAACAACCATACTCCTAGAAGGATCTATTTTGTCACTCAAAAATCAAAAGCTACTCATTTGTTGGTTACCTTTATGGCTCGTTTACGTAGCCGTAATCAAAATTGGAGGAATTGGGTTGTGGAAGAATTGAATTGAGGAGGAATTGAAATGAAGAGGAATCAGAATCGAATTCCTGTTGAAGCTGTTTACTTAAATGTTCAGGAATCGGAATAGAAACGAACTTGAGTTCGTAAAAGTTGTTTACTAATTCAATTGAATCGGAATAAGAATTAATATGATTACAAAAATACCTTTTTTTGTTTCAGCAAGGGTCTTGTAACCATGCCTTGTTTTCAACCACTTCTCACACAACAACCACTCCAGTTGAAAGCACTGTAACAGCATAGTTTGCCTCAGTTCTCTAATGCAACCTAACAACATCACATTAGCGGCAGCCAATCTAGAAGAAGATAGTAGGGAATTAAACTGATCAGAAAACATCTTAATCGTTCCAGGAGGATCAACAACCACTCCCATGCATTTAATTCCTTATCGAAGTTTCGAATTGCATTCCTATATACAATACATCAATCGCAGGGACCTGAAGGATAATAAATAAACAACCCCATCTAGGATCAAGAAGACAAGTTTCCGAAGGGCATTTAAAACCCACAGTTGTCCTCATCCAACTCCAACCGGTTGAAGTGCGTGAAAAACTAGCCATTCCAGAAGCAGAATGGCCTCGAGCCATAGGGGAGCTGTGTGGTTTAAATCACATAGAAGAAGCTGCTGTTCTTAGCACCTGCAACCGAATGGAGATATACGTTGTAGCTCTATCTCAGCATCGTGGTGTCAAAGAAGTTACCGAGTGGATGTCAAAGGTACTTTTCCTTTCTTTATATGTTGTTTTTGGCTTATGTTTTGTAGCATGGATTAATCAATCATCTTATTTGACGTTTGAGAAAATGTTTTGTTTGTTTATTTGTAATTTATTTCTTTGAAACGAAAAATTACACTCAATTCCTTGCGGGTTATAGTTTGAGCTTGTACGGTGTTTCCTTTCTCCTGCTTATTTCTTGCTCTAAAACATTACCTGACACTTTTTGCTTTTGTTTGCAGACGAGTGGAGTCCCTGTTTCTGAGATATGCCAGCATCGGCTTTTACTCTATAATAACGATGTCACTCAGCCCCTCTTTGAAGTATCAGCAGGTCTTGACTCTCTTGTCCTCGGAGAAGGTCAAATTCTTGCCCAGGTGAAACAAGTTGTTAAAGTCGGTCAAGGAGTTGTTGGCTTTGGTAGAAACATCAGTGGGCTCTTCAAGCACGCAATCACTGTGGGAAAGCGGGTTAGAACTGAAACTAACATTGCAGCTGGGGCAGTTTCTGTAAGCTCTGCTGCTGTTGAACTTGCCTTGATGAAGCTTCCTGCATCGTCACATGCTACGGCAAGAATGTTGGTGATTGGTGCGGGCAAAATGGGAAAGCTTGTGATCAAACACTTGGTAGCAAAAGGTTGCACAAAGATGGTTGTTGTGAATAGGACTGAGGAGAGAGTGGCATCTATCCGCGAGGAGCTGCATGGTATTGAGATCATTTACAAGCCTCTTACAGATATGCTTACCTGTGCAGCAGAGGCAGATGTGGTTTTTACTAGCACCGCATCAGAAACCCCATTATTTTTCCAAGACAATGTGAAGGACCTTCCTGCTGTAGGTCCAGACACTGGCGGTTTGAGGCTTTTTGTTGATATTTCCGTCCCCCGGAACGTGAGTTCATGTGTTGCAGATGCTGATGGTGCTCGACTTTACAATGTTGATGACCTTAAGGAGGTTGTGGCTGCTAACAAAGAGGATCGTCTGCGGAAAGCAATGGAAGCTCAGGAAATTATCACTGAAGAATCAAAACAATTTGAAGCTTGGAGGGATTCTTTGGAGACAGTACCTACGATCAAGAAATTAAGAGCTTATGCTGAAAGAATAAGAGCTGCAGAGCTCGAAAAATGTTTATCAAAAATGGGCGACGACATATCAAAGAAAACAAGAAGAGCCGTAGATGATCTTAGCCGAGGAATTGTGAACAAGCTCCTTCATGGTCCGATGCAGCACTTAAGATGCGATGGGAGTGATAGTCGAACTCTAAGTGAGACCCTTGAGAACATGCACGCTCTTAACAGAATGTTCAGCCTCGAGACAGAAATATCTGTATTGGAACAGAAAATTCGAGCTAAGGTGGAACAAACCCAGAAGTAACGCTACAATGTCAAATTTCTTTCACGACACATCGACTTCCTCAAACTCAAATAAGGGGAAAACATCCTCACATTGTCATTTTCGTGTTCCTTCTTGTGTAATCTTCAACTCTATAGACAAATTGTGTTGGTCCTGGCTGGGGGATCTTCCAATTCATTCACTGGTGTAAGACACCGTAACATGATTTTTCTCTGGGAGTTGTTTATATGTCTACCACCACATGTTCGTAAGTGGCTGTTCGGCTTTGTATCGAAATTATGAGATATCTGTAATACTGTCAATTCCTGTAATTAAAAGTCATTTGTGATGAATGTGTATTGTAATTCATAATTTGGCGAAATTATTGTCCTGTTGTCTCTCATTAGTGAAACGCTGAAGGTTCCGATGAGGAGCCTTAGGTGATCACCTGGATACAAGGTTCTAAAAAGCGTTAATGAAAAAATAAAATGCAAAATAAAAGTCATCTATTTTTTGCCTAAGTGAAAGTCGTGACCTTAGCTCGTTAGACGGATGCTTGGGTAGGTCTAGGCGTCCTTTCTTAATTCTCATACACCTAAGGTTTAATCGGGACTGTGGCCAGCAATCTAGCGCCTAAGCAGATGCGAAGATTTTTAAAACAGTGCCTGGATAGCCTCTTCAAAGGTTTATTGCCCTGCCTCAGTTAAGAAGGCTTAGAAATCAGGTCCATAATCTTCAGGAATCCTAATCCTTTGACTTCAACTCTAATAGTCGTAGAATTATCAGTATGACCACATTATTATTTGGTACCTAAATGAAAAAACATATCTTCTTTTAAACGAATGGTATATCACACCATTAATATTTTACATGTTTTAGGATTTATTCAACAAATAAAAATATGAGAAAAAGTACACCACAAGTCTGATCTTGAATTGCCATTTAATACTACAGTCTAGTGGTATTTCTCTACATTTGTAAAAAAAAAATTAGGTTAGATTCTCGCCAAAAGCGTATTTGAACCATATTATTGTTAGTCTATTATGAGGCTAAGCTCACCTATTATCCTTAATGTAGATAATATGGTTTTTTTTTTTTAAAAAAAAAAATGTCTCATCTTGAATTAAAACTTGAAAATGAATAGAGTAAACGTAAGTGAACGTAGTAGAATTTTCCACTATTATTATAAATGCGATAGACATTATTTTGAAGGACTAGATGACGGGATAATTCTCTAGTCTCTATCCGACTGTAGGTACTTCCGAGACAATGCCTTTTTCATCAGTGAAAACATAAACACGGTTGCAGCAAAAGTTGTCCAATCTAAAGAATCCAGGTTTTAAGATGAGAACTGTAACAGCTGGGTTGTTCTTGTTGATTGTCGCTGCGGCCTCCGACGCAGGCTTTCCAACTAGCTCAGGCCAAACATATTTGAATTCTGGAAACAGTAAAAACGATGTTCAAATTTGTAAGTTTGTGTTTGATATATATATGTATAAAAAGTTAGAACCGTAAAGTGTTGGAGAAAGAGAAAGAACAAACCTTGACCACAACATGCAGCATTTGTACATCCTTCGCTGACACAAGGAGGGTAATGAGGCCAAGAAGCTCCTACCATTTTCTTTGATTTGTTATAGTTTGATGCATTTGATCTTCTTCCAATGTGTGTGTGTGTGTATATATGTGTGTGTATGCACAAAAATGGTACGCTAATTAATAAAATATTCTCATTAAATTTACAATAATTCAGATGAATTGCATTGCTATTTTGCATTAATTCAGATGAATTGCATTGGTATATTTTTAGTAAAGGATCCTATATTATTTGGTAGCTATATGAATTTGTTAATTTCATAAATTGATTAGAGAAATAAGATCAATTAGCTTACCGTTTTAAGGAACGAATGCATGCATTTGTTAGTTTTTTTTTGTCAAAGGAAATCAGATTGATTACCATCGAAAAAATTACACAAAGGTGACCCGAATACATAAGGAGATGAGGAAAGAGACCCACCAAGTAAACAAAAGACAGCTCAATACATAAGGAGATGAGGAAAGAGACCCACCAAGTAAACAAAAGACAGCTCAATACATAAGGAGATGAGAAAAGAGAGTTACGGATAGAGAAAGTGAATGAAAGGAATGGTGAGAGAACATGACCAAAAAATAAAAAATAAAAAAATTAAGATGACGGAAAAACCACACAAGAGGTAGCAAAGGAGCCGTTGGCAAGAACATTATCCGACGGTTCAATGATTTTCTTAAAACTCATATCCCACTCGGTATTTAATCCTAATTTACCTCGTATTTTTATTCTATTCCTAGTCAGTTAATTAGTTTAAGCCGATCTCTTCAATTTGTTCATATGGTTTTAAGAGATAGTGAAGCCCATTATGTACTTATAGAACTTATATAAATGTGCTATAATGTAATGCTATGACTGAAGAATTGTGTTGTAGTGTAATTTTTAATACAATGGTATTTTCCTCTCATAATATTGAACGAGATCTTGAATTTGAATCCTCCTCTATAACCGACAAAAGAAATACTACAAACAACTATTCATTTTGCCAAAAAGAAGAGAAAATGCTAAAAAGAATTGCCGATCTCAACAACTATAATATCTCTTAAAATGATCTATTTTGTCATTCAAAAATCAAAAGTTATTCATTTGTTCATTATCTTTCACGTATAAGAATAATGAGAAGAATGCAAAATAAGAAAACATAAATGCGAAAATCACCGTCCTACCGAAATAACTAAAAAAGCAACCAACTAAATCCACCCAAATGAATGTGCATGTATTGGTGCCTGGTGGGGGTACATTTTTCACCGGCCTCGTCCCTATCAACTAAAAGTCGATAAAATGAAAAGAAAAAGTGCTTTTATTCAGCGACTTCTTCATGATCGCCACCTTAGCCAGCTTCTCAGCCGCTCTCCATGCCGAACTCGGTGTAAGCGGCTCCCCGTTTTCATCCACTACAGCGGTCGCCGCCACATCCCTTTCCACGCCGCCTCTCTGCCGTTGGATCATCTGCTGCTGCTCCTCCATGATCTTGTGCTGCCTTCTCCAATGCAGCGCTGAGAGCTCGGCTTCCAGGCCGCGCACGTACTCGTCAGCCGATACTGAGCCGGATTTCATGAGCAGAGCCCGAGCCGATGAAAGCAAAGGATGCGCACTAGAGTAGTCATTGTGCTCAACCAATCTCCGCGACTCGGCTACCGCGCGAGTTGTAATAAACAGCCCTCTCAGCCGTTCGATCTTTGGGCCCGAAGACGATCTCACGGTATCCGTGAAAGGCACGGAAAGTGCCTGTTCTTTACCATGCACAATCTCTTGAGTTGCAGGATCCTTGTAGAGACACCGGACGGACATTTCGTGTCGGGATCCACGAACTCCTAGAGAGCGTGTAACCCGCAACTCGATTGACAAATTGTGTTGGTCCCGGCTGGGGGATCTTCCAATTCATTCACTGGTGCAAGACACCGTAGCATGATTTTTCTCTGGGAATTGTTTATATGTCTACCACCACATGTTCGTAAGTGGCTGTTCGGCTTTGTATCGAAATTACGAGATATGTGTAATACTGTCAATTCTTGTAATTAAAAGTCATTTGTGAGTAATGTGTATTGTAATCATAATTTGGCGAAATTATTGTCCTGTTGTCTCTCATTAGTGAAACACTGAAGGTTCCGATGAGGAGCCTTAGGTGATCACCCGGATACAAGGTTCTAAAAAGCGTTAATGAAGAAACAAAATACAAAATAAAAGTTATTTATTTTTTGTCAAAGTGAGTCGTAACCTAGGCTCGTTAGGCGGGTGTCCGGGTAGGTACTTCTAAGGTTTAATCAGGATGGTGGCCAGCAATCTAAAGCCTAAGCAAGGCTTAATCAGTGCTATGCGAAGATTTTTAGAACAACGTATTTGAACCACATTATTGCTAGTCTATTGTCAGACTAAGGTCACTCATCCTCCTTAACGTAGATAATATCGTTTATCATAAAAAAAAAAAAAAAAGGTCTCATCTTGAATTAAAACTTGAAAAGGAATCGAATAAACGTAAATGGACGTAGTAGAAATTTCCACAATTATTATAAATGCGATAAGAAGATAGACATATTATTTTGAAGGACTAGATGACGGGATAATTCTCGAGTCTCTATCCGACAGTAGGTACTTCCGAGACAATGCCTTTTTCATCAGTGAAAACATAAACACGGTTGCAACAAAAGTTGTCCAATCTAAGGAATCCAGGTTTTAAGATGAGAACTGTAACAGCTGGGTTGTTCTTGTTGATTGTCGCTGCCGCCTCCGATGCAGGCTTTCCAACTAGCTCAGGCCAAACATATTTGAATTCTGGAAACAGTCAATACGACGTTCAAATTTGTAAGTTTGTATTTGATATATATATATATATATATATATAAAGTTAGAACCGTAAAGTGTTGGAGAAAGAGAAAGAACAAACCTTGACCACAACATGCAGCATTTGTACAGCCTTCGCTGACACAAGGAGGGTAATGAGGCCAAGAAGCTCCCACCATTTTCTTTGATTTGTTGTAGTTTGATGCATATGACCTTCTTCCATTATATATATATACACATACACACAAAAATGGTACGCTAATTAATCAAATATTCAAATATTCTCATTAAATTTGCAATAATTCAGATGAATTGCATTGGTAATTTGCATTAAATCAGATGAATTGCATTGGTAGTTTGCATTAATTCAGATGAATTGCATTGGTATATTTTTAGAAAAGGGTCCTATATTATTTGGTAGCTAAATGAATTTGTTAATTTCACAAATTCATTAGAGAAATCTGATTAATTAGCATTTGTTAGTTTTTTTTTTTTTTTCTTTTTTGGGGGCAAAGGAAATAAGATTCATTACCATCGAAAAAATTACACAAAAGTGATCCAAATACAATAGTAAGCACAAAGCAAAGGAATAGACCCACCAAATAAACAAAAGACAGAGCTCAATACAGAAATTGAAGTCCAAATCAGAAAAACCTATATCCCACTCGTTATTTAGTTTTTTTTTCCTTAAAACTAAATACTTTTCATTAAATTTAGACCCACCAAGTAAACAAAATAAACAAAATTTAGACCCACCAAGTAAACAAAATACTTTTCATTAAATTTAGTTTTTTTTTCCTTAAAACTTTATATCCCACTCGTTATTTAATCCTAATGTACCTTGCATTTTTATTCTATTCCTAGTCAGTTAATTAGTTTAAGCCGATCTCTTCAATTTGTTCATATGGTTTTAAGAGATAGTGAAGCCCATTATGTACTTATAGAACTTGTATAAAAGTGCTATAATGTAATGCTATGACTGAAGAATTGTGTTGTAGTGTAATTTTTAATCCTATGGTATTTTCCTCTCATAATATTGAACGAGATCTTGAATTTAAATCTTCCTCTATAACCGAAGAAAGAAATACTGCAAACAACCATTCATTTTGCCAAAAAGAAGAGAAAAAATGCAAAAAAGAATTGCCAACTTCAACAACCATAACATCTCCTAGAAGGATCTATTTTGTCATTCAAAAATCAAAAGCTACTCATTTGTTCATTACCTTTATGACTTGTTTACATAGCCGTAATTAAAATTGGAGGAATTAGATTGTGGAGGAATTGATTTGAGGAGGAATTGAAATGAAGAGGAATCAGAATTGAATTCCCGTTGAAGCTGTTTACTTAAATGTTCAGGAATTGGAATAGAAATGAACTTGAGTTCGTAAAAGTTGTTTACTAATTCAGCTGAATCGGAATAAGAATTAATATGATTACTAAAATGCCTTTTTTGTTTCAGCAGGAGTCTTGTAACCATGCCGTGTTTTCAACCACTTCTCACACAACAACCACTCCAGTTCAGAGCACTGTAACAGCATAGTTTGCCTCAGTTCTCTAATGCAACCTAACAACATCACATTAGCGGCAGCCAAGCTAGAAGAAGATAGTAGGGAATTAAACTGATTAGCAAACATCTTAACCGTTCCAGGAGGATCAACAACCACTCCCATTGCATTTAATTCCTTATCGAAGTTCCAAATTGCATTCCTATATACAATACATCAATCGCAGGGACCTGAAGGATACTAAATAAACAACGCCATCTAGGATCAAGAAGAACAATTTCCGAAGGGCATTTAAAACCCACAGTTGTCTTTATCCACAGTTGTCCTCATCCACCTCCTCAGCACGGCTTCTTGCTTTTAACCTCGCCAAATTCATCTTCCCCGTGGAAAAAAAATTAACATTTTAAGAACCTAGCCAACAGAGTTGGCACCTTCTTGTGTTGCTTAACGAGTCGTTAGGCGTCCGCTCACTCTCCGCCGTCATGATTGCATGCATCAGCAAAGGCAACGCTCCGAGCACTCCTATCGCCATCTTGTTGTCTTCCTCCAATGTCAAGCTGACTAGCCAAATTCATCTTCCCAGTTATCTTCCTCCAACTCCAACGCCAAGCTGAAGCATCTGTGAATAAGATGGCATAATAGGAAACTAGAGTGCATTCCTGATTCCTTCACCATCCGGAATCCAAATACCTCACTCATGGAGGGAGTCCAATTCCTTCAATTTCAGGAATTGAATTTCATTTTTCATGTGGATTCCACATGCGGTTGATTCCTCCAAATCGTGGTAAACACAATAATTATCCGTAATCAGAATCAGATTCCGAAGTTTCATTCTGATTATGGGTGCGTAAACACGCCCTTAATGTATAGGAATAATGAGAAGAATGCAAAATGAGAAAACAGAAGTGCAAAAATCACTGTCCAACCGAAATAACTGAAAAAAGCAACAAACTAAATCCACCCAAATGAATGTGCATGTGTTGGTGGGGGTACATTTTTCACCGGCCTTGTCCCTATCAACTAAAAGTTGGAAAAACGAAAAGAAAAAGTGCTTTTATTTTCCCTCTAAAAACAAGAACTAAAACCTAGCATTTTCAAAGCCGTGCAAGTCGCTCACTCTATTCAGCGACTTCTTCATGATTGCCACCTTAGCCAGCTTCTCAGCCGCTCTCCAAGCCGAACTCGGTGTAAGCGGCTCCCCGTTTTCATCCACTACAGCGGTCGCCGCCACGTCCATTTCCACGCCGCCTCTCCGCCGTTGGATCATCATCATCATCTGCTGCTGCTCCTCCATGATCTTGTGCTGCCTTCTCCAATGCAGCTCTGAGAGCTCAGCTTCCAGGCCGCGCACGTACTCGTTAGCTGATACTGAGCCGGATTTCATGAGCAGAGCCCGAGCCGATGAAAGCAAATGATGCGCACTAGAGTAGTCATTGTGCTCAACCAATCTCCGCGACTCGGCTACCGCGCGAATTGTAATAAACAGCCCTCTCAGCCGTTCGATCTTTGGGCCCGTAGACGATCTCACGGTATCCGTGAGAGGCACGAAAAGTGCCTGTTCTTTACCATACACAATCTCTTGAGTTGCAGGATCCTTGTAGAGACACCGGACGGACATTACGTGTCGGGATCCACGAACTCCTAGTGAGCGAGGAACCCGCAACTCTACCAGCAGCTCCCGCTCCTCCTCGGCGTACAAGTCGCCGAGCCGAACAGAAGCTGAGCCGTGCACTGCTGGCCCACCATTGCACGAATAGATGGCGGATATCTCAGCGGGAGCCGAGCCGGAATCGAAGCCCAGCTGAATTCTTAAGTCCTGGACAACCACACTCAGCAATCCCCCAACGCATTTGGCAAACGCGTCCTCAGCCGGCTCCTGGTTAAAGCCGCCGGTTTCGCCGAACCCGAAGGCATGAACCGGGATCTCAATGTGAGCAAAGCGGGTGGACGACACGTGGCCGGAACCTTGACGGTGATTGCCCGAATTTTTCGCCCTATCCTGACCGTCCGATAAGAGCGCGATACTGGCAACCGGATTCTTCTCCCTCCGATCTTCAAGCACTTTTGTCGCCTTCCTCAAGGCATCACCCACACTCGAACCCTGACCGCACGCAAGCCGGTCAACGACTCTTCTAGCCAAACGTTGACCGTAAGCCGTCATTCTCCTCAACGGCAACAACCGTTTCGTCGTAGCCGAGAAAGCAACAATCGAAAGTCTGTCGTTGGAGCCGAGCGACAAAATGACCAAACGCATGGCGCGTTTCAGCATCTGGAGTTTGGCGCCGGTCATGCTTCCGCTGACGTCGAGCACTGTCACCAAATCGATCGGTGCACGGTGCGACGGGTTTAAAATCGACGGAGGCGGAGCCTTCACCCTTAACGCCACGGCATAACTGTCGGAGCCCCGACCCGAAGAGAGCAAAGCGGATTCGGGCAAAATCCGCACCTGAACATTATTATTGGTTCTAAAATCTCTGCCGTTGATCTGAGCATCGGAAGATGAAGAGTTTGGATTGACGAAAAAGCCCTGGAACTCTTGGACGTCGTCGGTCTCGGGGTATATGACGGTGTCATCTTCGTCCTCCTCGTCGTCGGCTTCCGGGATGGGGATGATCCGAGACGTTGTAGAGAGAAGAGACTCGTCGTCGTCGTACAATGGCTTGGACGAGGCTCTGGGTGGTGGCGTGGACTCCATTATTATCTTCTTCTCGACTTCGGCTGGCTTGGATTTGGGTTTCTGCTTTGGGGTGGTTTGACTTCGGACAACGTCGTTCTGGGCGTTGTTGTTGTTGTTGTTGTTGTTGTTGAGGTTCTGGTGGATGGCGAGGAGAGGGACGTCTTTCCAGGTGCAGTTGCAGACGGGGCAGACAAGGATGCCATGGCTGCGGACATGGGCAGCTATGCAAGGGAAGTGAAAGGCGTGGCCGCACTCCGCCGTGTAAATGGCGGTGCCTTGGCCAGTCTTGACGCTGTTCAGGCATATCCCGCAGCTACTCTGCAGTAGTTCAAAACACATCGAAATGAAACAAATTCTAATCAACTGGGCAACAAAATGATTAACAAATTAATGGGTGGATTAATGATTAATAAGAGAGTTAATTACTCGAAACTTGAAGCTGTTACGGAAGAGGGAGAGCTTGAGAGGGGATCGAGGAGAAGTCGGGTTGGAGCTCGAGAGAAACGACGTTCTACTACTCTTTGGAGTAGTGGTTTTGCACTCAAGTTTTCTGGGATTTTCATGGTCGCCAACCTGGGTTTGCTGCTGGGGCTGCTGGGTTTGCAATCTCGGGGTAGAAGGGTTACTGCCACCGGAGAAGAAGCCAAGCCTGGTGCAGCTTCTGGGAGTGGGACTTGAGCTGGGGCTTATCTTTTCAGAGAGTATGGATTCATCGGCTGGATCTCGAGGGATTGTAGTGCAAAAAGCTCGCCTCCAACCAGTTGCCATTTATCAATTCAAACCCAGAAAAAATAAAAGATCATAAAAAGAAGCAAAACAATATTATATAAGATATGTAAATATAATATGAATCTAGCTTTTGTTTAACTTTTGTAGAACAGAGAAGGAGGAAGAAGAAGAAGAAGATACGGAGAGGAGGGCAGAAGACAAAAGGGGAAGATGGGATTTAGGAAGAAGAGAAGAAAGAGCATGGGATCAAATGAAATAAAAAGCAATGAGACAAACTAGTACTGGGATTAATAACAAGGTAAAGTGGGAGAGAGAGAGGAGAGAGATAGAGATAGAGATAGAGAGAGAGGTCCTCTCTGCTCTGGGTCTGATCTGTGGACTTCTTTTTTTCTCTCTCTCTTCCCTACTGCTTTGGCTTTTTATTTGTTTTATTTTTCCTGTATTGAGAGCACCAAATAGATGTCTGCAACCAAAAGACTAGAGATCTACTGCTTCTCTCTCCTCTCTCTCAGTCTCTCTCTCCTAAGTCTCCTTTACGTGATCAGATTCAGAGATTTTCTGAAATCCAATATTTATTTAATTATTTATTTGTATTTTTTTGCATTTTTGGCATATTGATAAAAATAAAAAATTCTTCATTCGACACACTGAAAAAACTTTTCCTTTTCATCCTCTTTGTAAGAGAAGAGATTATGGTAAATTTTGGGTAACGTGATCCTTATGGAGATGACATGTCATTTCAAATTTGACCCTTGGTCGGATAAGTAGAAATGTGACGGTGGCATATGGGAAAAATGGAGTACATGGAATGAGAGTTGGTGGTGTGGTAAAAGAGGGGAAAATGTTGTACATGGAATGATATTAGGTAGGGCTGTGGAATCCGTTAATATATATATATATATATATAGTAAGAAGTCTGGTATGGTTATAAATTGCTAATTTGGATTACGTATCCAAACGAAAATACTCATCCAGTTAGCTTTCCCTTTTCTGGATTTGACAATTCGAATTATTGAAAAGATATCTATAATATCACGTTATATTCAGAATAACGGAAAATAAACATGTGATGCTTAAAGAAACAAGTCTTATACCTTTATTGTTTTCATCTATTTTATTAATATTTTAATTGATTTGAAGTCACAGAGAATTGTAGTCATAGCACCCCACAAACGACTCGTTTGAAAGTGTTTATAAAATAACTGAACTGGATTTTGGTGAAAATGTTTTTTAAATCAATCCTTAGTAAAAATCCAAGTCGATTTTGAAAAAAAAAAAAAAAAAAACTAGAAGTGCTTCCTGCAAGAAACACATATCTAATGCTTTTTCCAAAAAACAATTTAAGTGCATTTAAAACCCAATATCAATTTTACCAAAAACACTTTCAGTTATTTTCCCCAAGTGCACTTTAATTGCTTTCGAGATGCACAGACAAATGAGCGATGCCACCATCACCTTGCTTTAGATAAGTGGGGCAAAGTCCATCAACTTCGCTGAGATTGACCATTCTTGTTCCGCAAGGTATGAAAACCTGACTCAGTATAGAATCAACCATGTTTTCTATATTCTTAGAGATTCCTACAATTTAGGGATCTGGTGTCGGTTATAAGTAATCAAACTCCTAAGATGATACAATATCTAGTCCTAAATATCCTATGAGATTCTCATGGTTTAATTAAAATTCTATATCCTAAAAGATCTTTCTTGACTGGTATGCATACACCATTCTAGGATTTATCTCTAATAACGCAATTATCGCATACTCTATTTTCTTGCCTATTGCTTGAGTCTCATAAACTGCTCACTAACGTGACTATTGGAGAGCCTTTGGTTGGCATCCCACTAGTGCCGAGGTTATTTTACGATTGTTTGTTATTTTACAAGTGGTCGAGTTTGTACATCTCCTCCCTATGCAATGGTGCGCGAATTTGATTCCAACAAGTATGATCCATCCGGCATTTGGTGCCTCGATATATGAGCTGCAAAGCGTGGCTACCTTTGCTCAGCTCACGTGTTATGACCTTGGGTTATTGCACCCAAAAGGCCTAGTAAAGCCTAAAGAAGTAGGATTTTTCCCTTCCTAATTCCCTCTTCTCCTCTCACACTTTTATTTTTATCTTTTTTTCTTTATAAAAAAATTTAAAATAAGATATTAACATGACTTAATCCCAATCGTTTAAATAAAAGGTGAGAGAGGAAAAAAGAAATTAAGAGGGGAGAGAATCATGCTCCAATCCTAAACAACTCTTAAGCACAACAATGCCTAATAAGGAAAGAGTAACGCTATTCTTATCATAAGTTTATATCACATTTCTTTACCATTTTAGGTGGCAGATGAGTTGGACAAGCTACGTCATAATTTCAATATTTTTATTAATTAAAACACTTAAATAATCTTAGGTGGAAGATGGAGACTCCTCGTATACCACAATTATCATTTAATCAACAATCTTTTTATTAATTATTGATTAAAATTTTGATTAAATGCTAATTAATTTAGATGATGTGGCTGTCTAACTCATCTGCCACCTAAGATGGTAAAGAAATATGGTATAAAATTATGGTAAGAATAGCATTATTGATAAGGAAATTACATGGTTGGTTAATTGTAATCAAATTCCGCATGATCAATAGAATGGGACAACGAACCGAATCATTGTGGCACAATCATCAATGTTACCAAGCATATCTAGTATGACGTCCCTCGTGATGGCTCCTCTAGTCAAACATGAATTTAAATATGAGGTTCGATTCTTGTAAAAAATGAATTTAAATCACATTATTACTTGTTCATTATGAGATTAATTCATTATATTTCCTTAACGTAAATAATATCGTTTGTTAAAAAAAAAAAATAACGACTCTCAAACCAACAATTCCGCTATTGTCTCGAAACACCATTCTTAGCACCACTTGCACCACTCGAATCGACCATCATGCTCAACCCTACTGGTATAGAAAGACAGCCTTCAATCATGAGCTAGAGGCAGTTCATCTGCTGAGAAATCTTAAGCTCTTAAATTATCATTTATTTTTAAATCTAACTTAGACATTCGAGAGCCCTTAATTCAACTAATGCTGGTGAAGCCGGTGCATTCATTTTTTATTGTATAGAAAGTAAATCAATTCACATTATTGTGAATGTGTACATGGGTAGAAAATCGTGGACAAATTGGTACATAATCTCCACCTTTAACTTTGTACACATGAAGGTAATCATAGGGTTAGCATTAAAATTCAATCTAACATTTGACTCTAATGAAAAAACAACGTTATCCAAAAGAATCCCACCAATTCATATACGCATGCTTGTAAGTCTTTCTCTCTTTATTCTTTATCTCAATAAGGTTAAGTTTTCAACCTTTTTCCCATTGGTTTGTATCATCATCATCTCTATCATTCTTCCTCGTGGGTTCCAAAGTTGTTTTGCAGTCGTCGAATGATTCTTCTTCCCTTTCCAGATTAACCCTTCTTCTTCCTTTTTTTAATTTTTTTTAATTTTTTTTAATTTTTAATTTTTAGTAGCTGTCACTGTAGAAGGGAATCGAGGGGAATGCTACTATGCTAGTATATTTTTGTTTCGCATTTAAGGAGAAAGCAACAACAAAACTTCATCCTTTTTTTTTTTTTTTTTTAAGTACAACGATGAGTTCCGCTAAACCACACAATAAGTAACATAATTTGATATAGAATTCGCCACCTACAAGATTCGATCTTAAGACATCTCACTTGCCAGTAAAGAAAAATATCACCAAACTGTAGTACTGAGTGGCTTATCGTATAAGAGTTAAAAGTAAACATTGTCACCTATCTGTGTTGTTTACCTATTAAATTTGAAAACTTTTGCATGTAAGAAGGCATGAGAATCCCACACAAGGTGCTTAACAAATACTTATAAAGAGTCGAGTTACTTCCACATAAACTTTACCTTCATATCCTACTTTTTTGAAGTTACCATCATCTAATGTACTCCCACTTTAGGCACGGCAAACGAATCTTGTTTTTCATGTTTTTGTTGTTATCGTGTCATATTTATTATCTTAATAAGTTATGTTGTGTCAAACTCATCATCTTGATGGATTCTTAAAAAGTAAATAACAATCCGATTCATTAACGAGTTATGTCAAGTTAGCGAGTCATGAAAAAACGGTCACGCTAAATGTCTAGATTTGACAAATTATGTCTTGAATTCTTAATTTTGTTTACCTATTAAATTTGAAAACTTTTGCATGTAAGAAGGCATGAGAGTCCCGCACAAGGTGCTTAACAAATACTTATAAAGAGTCGATTTACTTTCACGTAAACTTTACCTTCATATCCTACTTTTTTGAAGTTACCATCATCTAATGTACTCCCGATTTAGGCACGGCGAACGAATCTTGTTTGTCATCTTTTGTTGTTATCGTGTCATATTTATTATCTTAAAGAGTTGTGTTGTGTCAAACTCATCATCTTGATGGATTTTTAAAAAGTAACTAAATAACAATCCAATTCATTAATGAGTTATGTCGAGTTAGCGAGTCATGAAAAAATTGTCACACTAAATGTCTAGATTTGACAAATTATGCCTTGAATTCTTAATTTTGTTTACCTATTAAATTTGAAAACTTTTGCACGTAAGAAGGCATGAGAGTCCCATACAAGGTGCTTAACAAATACTTATAAAGAGTCGAGTTACTTCCATATAAACTTTACCTTCATATCCTACTACTTTTTGAAGTTAGCATCATCTAATGTACTCTCAATTTGGGCACGGTGAACGGATCTTGTTTGTCATGTTTTGTTGTTATCGTGTCATATTTTTTATCTTAACGAGTTATGCTATTTCAAACTCGTCATCTTCATTAACAAATCATGTCGAGCAAGTGAGTCATGAAAAAGCTGTGGCAGTAAATATCTAGATTCGACGATCAAATTTGTTAACACTTTAATTCGAAACTTTTTATTTTTGTGTCATTTTTTTCAAATAGACGGGCCTACTGCCTACTCCCAAAAACCCAAGCTCTCCGACTAAATTGTAATAATTGAATTACTTTTGTACCTTTTTCCCGGGTTAGATAAACTTCTGGGTTGGCAGGGAGAGCCATGACTCATGAGGGGATGACTGTAGTATTCGTACCTTCCCAAAAAAGCATCACAGAGTGGCACAGGTTGATTTGGACAGCAATGTTTGACAGAAGTAGTCATCAAAGGTCAATAATTTCGACACTCACGTGGGGTCCCTGTGGGACTCCGACTAGTCCTACTACGTATGCTGTTAACCCTAACCCTAAGTTTACCCTAAGTTTCTCACTGCTGACGTTTTTTTCAAGATGCTGAATGGGTTTGTCAATGTCAACTCCTCAAGGAATAAAGTGCGTTCAAACCTAATCTAATTAGTACCTAATCATTTTTAAATTACCAACTTAAATCTTTTCAAATCAGAGTTTGGCAGATTAAAACTGTAAAGCGGCTTTAACGTTTGTTTACTAGTTTTCTGCGGATCTCTTCCTTGTGGGAGATGATTCTCTGTGTATTTTGTTTGGCAGTGTTCTGGATTGACGGGCTACAAATGTAGGTAATTTTTTATACTGCTGCTTCACCCTACTTTTGTTTTGGGAGGCATCACTCAACCTCTTGGAAGAACAAATTTCACTGGTCTGGGGATTTTCTTTGCTGTAATATTTGGCTAAACAGCTTGGGATTTTTTGAAAGATGAGGTTTTTGGACTTTGTTTGGTTCAAGCATATTCTCTTTAATTTCGGGATGATGTTACGTTTTTTAAGTCACATGTAAATCATCTATATAATATTGTAGAGATAATCGATACAAGTCTATTCCAACTCTATTAGAGGAGTGGCTCACATGCGATTTTTATAATATTTTTTTGAGTTTTCTATTGGGAACCAAAATGCTGACGCATTAGAAGTATCTTGTTAAGTTGTTAGAGCACTCCCACCGTAGCATATTGCTCGGGGGACTGGCTCCAGAACAAAGGCCCGAGGGCCGGTGGATGGCGTCCAGCGTGACGCAGGCCGGGGGACGGGGGAGGCCCGAGGGCCAGGCCCGTGAGGAATTGACAGGCCTTGAGCCCGGGGTGGGAGTGACGCCATGCTGACGCCAGGGTGGCGTCAGCGTATTATTTAATTTTTTTTGTGTCAGGCGCGTGCACCCCACCCGCGCGTGGGGGCGCGTCCTGACACTTTAATCAGAAAAAAAAAAAGTTTTGTCTGTTACCGTTGGGAAGCCACGTGGCTTCCCACGGTACGTTAGATCCTAACGGTCACTTAATGTGGACCGTTAGATCTCAACGGTAAAAAAATATAAAACTGTCAGATTTAATATCCACCGTTCGATCTGAGATCAACGGTGGATATTAAAATGCTTTATAAATTAAAAAATAAATGAAAAAATAGTTTTAAAAATCTGAAAAGTTACCGTTGTGACACGTGGCACAATCTGGAGCGTTGGAATTCAAATTTTTTTATATCCAACGGCAGAGATTAATTAATTGAATAAAAATTAAAAAAAAAGTGTAAAAAATTCAAAAAAATATCTGAAGAATCTGAAAAAAATTGTAAAAAAAATTGTTTTTACTTTTCTATAAATACCTTCTCATTATCATCTACCTTCACAACAATTTCATATTTTCTCAACTACTTTCAATCACATTCCTTTCTTTGTCTCAAAGTTTGAATCCATTTTTTTTCAACAAAATGACCACTGGTGCAGGTACGAATTGGTCGCTTATTGAAGATGTTGCGTTGTGTACTAGCTGGGTTGAAGTTACTCATAGTTCGCTTACGGGTAATGAGATGCAGTTGCGAGAAATGTGGAGTCTTATTCATACCAATTATCTTGAGAAAATTGGTGGGAAAAGAACCAAAGAATCGATGTCCAGTCGTTGGAAATTACTTAGCCAATCGTTTAGTACGTGGAGAGACGCTTTGGCACAAGCTAGTAATAATATTCGAAGTGGGGAAAATTACTCGGATATGGTAACAAGATATTATTATTTATTGTTTGTATTCTTTATTTGTTACGTACAAAATTTATTATTTATTGTTACTTATTTGTTACATTATAATTATGTTGTTTGTTACATTATAATTATGTTATTGTTACTTATTTGTTACATTTATTTGTTACATTATAATTATGTTGTTTGTATTATTTATTTGTTACTTATTTTCATTAAAATTAATGTATAATATCACTTACATTAAGAAAAAAAATGTGTATATTTAAGGTTATAATTATTTACTAAACTTGGAACTCTAGCCCCATGTTATGATTAACATGACATATATATATATATATATATATATATATTTGTTAATTATTTTCATTATTTACTAAACTTGAAGCCTTCTTACTTATTTTCATTATCTTTGTTACTTATATATATATATATGTATATATTTGCTAGTTACTTATTTTCATTATAATTATTTATTTGTATTATTTATTTGTTACTTATTTTTATTGTGTAGGAACTTCAAGCACAAGCTTGGTATGCTGCCAAAACCAAAAGCAAAAATAAATCATTCAACCGGTGGGAATGTTGGAATATTGTCAAAGATTGTCCTAAATTTAGAGTTGTGCCAGTTGGTCCAGAAGTGCACATGAACAGCACCCCTCTACACTCTACACCCGATCATGAGAGAGCAGATGATGCAGAAGAAGTGCCCGAAACGCCCCTCCCTGAACAAGCGTCGGGTTCGACCCGTTTTCCAATTAGGCCTCAAGGTAAGAAGACTACAAAGAGAAAAGGGAGTGCTTCCAAGAACGATTATGCAAAGTTCATGGAAGAACTTACTCGCCAAGGTGAATTGACTTTGGCGAGGGAACTGGCGAAAGATGAGGCTGATAAGGCTGATAAGGCATCAAAAGCAGCAGCTGTTGAGAGAGAATTTTATGCTAATGAGAGAGAAAGAGAGCTACTGAGGCAAGAAAGGGAATATGTTAGAGAAGAAAGACGAGCTCAACAAGATCGTGAGATTATGAACATGTCTTTAGAAGGGAAGTCTCCAAATTCTAAATTTTTTTGGAAGTCAGAGAAAGCGGACGTGGTGCGAAGGAGGCGTGCAAGAGAAACAATAGCAAGCCAAGGTGGTTCTAGCACCGTAAGAGAAGATCATCCTAGCAGCACAAATTGGTTAAGTGATGATGAATAGAGTACTTTTTGTAATCGGAGCCCATAATTTTCCAATCACTTTGGGTTGTAATTTATTATTTATTGTTTGTATTATTTATGTTGTTTCCATGTTCATGAATATTTATTCAAATTAATTTGGTAAGTTATTTATATTAAGAATTAATTTGGTAAGTTATTTAATTTGGTAAGTTATTTATGTTGTTAAAAGTCCATTAAAAGTCCATCATTCTAATTAAAAGTCCTTTACATAGATTACATATACTAAGAATTACATAAACATAAACATAAAAAAATTACATAAACATACTAAGAATTACATATACTAAGAATTACATAAACATAAACATAAAAAAATTACATAAACATACCAAATAATAAAACACACCAAATAAAATAACATAAACATACCAAATTCAAAATAACACACTAAAATGAACTTAATTATCTTCAGCTTGTTTCAATGCCCACTGGTGCTCTATCAAGTCAATTTGTCGGGCATTGTGCATGTCTGGCATTTGAAATGCAGTATATCGTTGAATGAGCCTTTCATTGTAACGTCCATCCCTTTGTAATGGCTCATGTTGCACGGGGTCATCGGTGGCGTCATGAGCACAATATATACGTGTTCTTGAATTGTTCATCGGGTCTGGCTCATATTCATCAACAGCTTCATAATCGTACTCATCTTCCACAATCATGTTGTGAAGAATGATGCACGTCATCATGATGGATCGAAGCGACTCTACATCAAACAATCTGGCAGCACCCCTGACGATCGCCCAGCGAGCTTGGAGGATACCAAAACAACGCTCCACATCCTTCCTGCACCCCTCTTGACAGCTTACAAAGTGTTTTTCCTTCGCACTCCGCGGACGTGGCACTGTTTTGACAAATGTTGACCAGCGCGGGTAGATGCCGTCAGCTAGGTAGTATGGCCCGTCGTACATACGTCCGTTGACCTCATATGTAACTTTTGGTGCCTTTCCTTGCAGGACATCGTTGAACACTGGGGATTGGGCAAGGACGTTGATGTCATTTTGAGCTCCCGGGACCCCGAAAAAGGCGTGCCAAATCCATGTATCAAAAGATGCCACCGCCTCCAGAATGATACTTTTTGCCCCTTTTCTGTCCCCGTAAGCGCCTTGCCATGCACTTGGACAGTTTTTCCACGTCCAGTGCATACAATCAATGCTTCCAATCATCCCAGGAAAGCCACGCATCTCTGCCTTCTTCAACAGCCGCTCCAAGTCCATGTGTGTGGGTTTGCGGAGGTACTTAGCGGTGTAGATAGATTCGATTGCTCCGCAAAATCTCATCAGGGACTCAAGAATGGTTGATTGCCCTATCCTCGTTATCTCATCCACTTGGTCTGCAGATGCTCCATATGCAAGCATCCGCAAGGCAGCAGTAATTTTTTGCTCCGGCAGTAGACCCATAGCACCAAAAGCATCTTTTTTTTGCACAAAATAAGAATCATGGTTGCAAACAACAATCATGATTTTGTTGAACAAATGTCGTTCCATTCTAAAACGACGTCTAAAGTACGTATCAGGGAATGCACTATTAGGAACAAAATAATCATCCAAGAGTTCCATACCTCGTCGTTGCCTGCTTCTATCAAGGTTTCCAGAACGCCTGGGCCTGCAGATCTGAGCCGCAGCTTGGATGACTCGACGGGAATGTGAGGCTCTGCCCCTTCTTACGTCGTCATCTCTCATTTGACGCTCCTCATCTTCTTCCCTTTCATTTCTTACCCCCTGGTGATTGAACATTGATTCTGATTGGTTAAACAAGTCTTCCTCTTCCTGATTCAATTCCCACATCATCCTTGAGGAAGAAGAAGAAGACATTGAAAGAAAGAAACAGAAACTATGAATATTGAAACTGATTTTTGTGAATAAGGAAGCAGAAATTATGAATAATGATAGAGATCTTGAGAATTTTGGTGTGAGATTTGTGAAGATGGATGGTGGATTATATAGAGGATTCAGAAAGGATTAGGTTCTGCATAATGCCACGTGGCATGCCGTCATTCGTTAAAAATCTGATGGAAATCTATCATCCAAGATTGTTAACAGATTATGACACGTGGCATGCCGTCATTCGTTTAAAATCTGATGGAAATCTATCCTCAAAGATTGTGAACCGATTATGACACGTGGCGCGACGTGATTGGTTAATAATCTTATCAGAAATCCATATTATAATTATTTATTTTGTATTATTTAATAATACTTAGGATAATGACACGTGGCGCACCGACAACGATTAAAAATCTTATCCGATATTACATTTAAAATTATTTTGTATTAATTTTATAAATAAAAAAAATACTAATATTTTATTGCCTATTGCCAGGGCTATAGAAGTGTAACGGTGGAGATGCAAAATCTATTGCCAGGGCTACTTACTGTTCATTAAGGGCAATTACTGTTCATTAGGTGGATTGAATAGTGTATTGCCAGGGGGGAGGGCTCCAACGCTGGAGTTGCTCTTAAGGGTTCACGAATGATTTCCCTTTGATAGAAATCTGGGAGTCCGGAGAATTGATACAAACCAGTGTTATAAAAAACTAGCATCGGGGCACGCTTTGGTGTCGTTGGAGGTGGGGATGCTGGGTTTTCGCCTGTGTCTTGTGAGGGTAGGCGTAAGGAGGCGTCAGGGTGTGTCTAGGCAGCTAAGGCGCGCTCAGGTGTTTAGTTGGGCTTTTTTTCCCTTCCAATTTCAGGTTTATTTCTGCCGTTCGTTTGTTTTTGCCATTCCTATACGCGTTGTTCTAGTTTCAAGGAAGAAGAAAGAGAGAAAGTTTCTATCTCCAAATCCTAGTGGCAAAGTCTAACTCTAACTTTTTTTTATATTTTTTTTCATTAATTATTGCCCATTTAGATTCTGCCACCTAGCATTTTGATTAGCCAAGAATTATTTCTTGAAATTTCCTATAACTACTCCACCTAGCCATTATTTCCTTTAAATTCCCTATAATAATTGCTCCACTCAATCTTTATTTCATTTTAAATTCCCTATAATAGCTCCACTTAGCCCTTATTTCCTTTTGAATTGCCTATAATTGCAACATTTGCCTTTATTTCCTTTCAAACTCCCTATAATGGTGGCTACTCAGCCTTATTTCTCTTGAAGTTCACTATAATTGTTTACAATAAAATAACTAATTGCAACATTTTAAGACTATATGACATAATTTCCAAGTACAACTACACTTAGTAATGAAGAAGAAGATATTATCTTTGGCTTAGTTATATTTATATTTGTTTTACAAAGTATTATATTAAGAAGAACATATAATTACATATGCAATATATATTTAGTTATTTAGGTGCCGTTCGCCTCACCTCACGCCTAGGTGGGGCTATCCATGGAATGCCTCGCCTACGCCTCCGCATTTTAAAACGTTGATACAAAGTCATGTTTATTTGATAATATGATGAAAAGTTTAATGAATACAACCCTAAAAGTTGCTTATACCTTTAGGAAAACCCTAAATGCAAAGATTAAAAAGAAAATTATAAATTTACTCAAAACACCCAAAAAACTTTAAAGTGTTGTGGTCTATTTTATCTAACAAGGTTAAAGGGCACCAACTGCAAGGGTAGAGAAATTGAGAGAGATGTGTTTGTAGAATTGCAGGGGAATGTGTGTTGTTATCCCTCCTACATGGTGCCTTTATTTATAGTAGTAAAAGGAGAAAAGATATTCCTTCTTCCCCAAGTAATACAAGTTGTAATAGGAAAGGATAACTAGAATCAAATCTAATCTATGATTTACATAATCACACTTAAACTAGGAATGTTTACAACACTCCCCCTTGAGTGTGTAAATACTCAAGGTAGATTCAGCATTATGCAGAAGTTGAGGAAGTCGACTCGTCAGCACAGATTCTAAGGAACAATGTTTATTCTCAATAAGGTAGAAACTTGCATTAGTAAATGAGTATCACTAAAAAACCCTAAGGCTATGGCAAAAACCCGAGTAGGGACAAAATCCATAGTCTAAGAAAAAATGCGTGAGGAATGCAAAGTCAAAAGAAACGTCTACGAGACGTCATTAGGGATATGACCAGCCTAAGGTGGGTGCCTCGTTAAAACCTAGTTAGGTAGCAAAAACCCAGTGGGAAAAATGCTCTTAATCGTAGGGAAAAAGAGTACATTAAGATCAAGCAAGTATCTTCAGGATACTCCCCCTAAGTTTGACACAATTCCAAAAAGAAATAGCAACATTACAGCTCAAAAAGTTTAAGTATACCAATTCCATGATCAAGCTTCTGAAACGTCGTATTCGGCAGTGATTTGGTGAAGAGGTCGGCCAGATTGTCTTGTGAACGGATTTGCATAACTTCAATCTTTTGATGCTCTTGTTGTCGATGTGAAGAAAAAAAAAGAACTTCGGCGCAATATGCTTGGTGTTGTCTCCTTTGATGTAACCCTTCTTGAGATGTTCGATGCATGTTGCGTTGTCTTCAAAGATCGTCGTCGGGACATCAACGGCAGAATAAAGATCGCAGGAGCTTCGAATATGGCCCACTACTGCTCTCAACCAAAAGTATTCCTGAGTTGCTTTATGTAAGGCGAGAATTTTAGCATGGTTAGACGAAGTGAAAACTAAGGTCTGTTTAGTTGACCTCCAAGAGATTGCAGTGCCTCCAACAATAAAGACATAACCCGTTTAAGAATGCGCCTTGTACATATTAGATAAGCATCTTGCGTCGGCATAACCAATAAGGCAAAAATCGACTCAAGAAGCAACTGGTGCGGCATCACTCGAGGATCTGTAGGGATAAAACAAGCCCAAATCTATAGTACCTTTAAGATAACAGAAGATGTCTTTGACGCCAGTCTAGTGTCTGTGTGTTGGTGCATTATTATATCTTGCTACAAGATTAACAGCAAAGGAGATGTCGGGTCTAGTGCATTGAGCTAAGTACAATAAAGCACCTATCGGACTTAGATAAGGAATTTCAGGCTCCAAATCTCTTCATCATCCTCCTTCAGACGAAATGGATCTCGTTTTGCATCTAGCGATCGAACAACCATATGAGTACTCGAAGGTTTCGTTTTATCCTCATTAAAGCGGCATAACACCTTCTGGGTGTAGTTTGATTGATGTACTAGGATTTCATTCGAACAATGCTTTATCTCGAGACTGAAACAGTATCGAGTCTTGCTTCGATCTTTCATCTCAAATTCTGACTTTAGGTGCGCGACAGTTCTCGCGAGCTCTTCAGGAATTCCGATAAGGTTCATGTCATCGACATATATTGCAACAATTGAAAATCCGGAATATGACTTCTTAATAAACACACAAGGGCATAGTTCATTGTTCACATATCCTTAACTAGTCAAATACTCACTCAGACGGTTATACCATATTCTTCCAGATTGCTTCAAACCATAAAGTGAAAGCCTCAGTCGAATTGAAAGTGTTCCGAGGTTTGGAAATATTTGAACCAGTTAATGTAAGTCCTTCGGGAACTTTCATATAGATTTCTATATCAAGATCCTCATAGAGATACACAGTTACTATGTCCCTCAGTTGCATATCCAATTTTCGAAAACTACCAAATAATAAGGTAGCAAAAAGTACTCACATCCATAACGGATGAATAAGTTTTGTCATAGTCAATCTCAGGGCATTGTGAGAAGCCTTGTGCAACAAGACGAGCATTTTAAAGCACAATTTCTTTCTTTTCATTACATTTGCGAACAAAAACCCACTTGTAGCCAACATGCTTCACATGTGGAAGAGTATAAGCTACAAGTCCAAACACCTTACGTTTCGCAAGTGAATCAAATTCGACTTGGATTGCTTGTTTCCAGTTTGACCAATCAGTTCTACGTTAACATTCATCAACAGAATGCGGTTCAATGTCATCGCTCAACGTGATCTCAGTAACTATTGCATATGTTAATGCATCGTCGACAATCATCTCATTTCTACGCCACACATCATTTAAACTAGCATAATAGACCGAAATCTCACGATTCTTGGGATGAGGTTTTGTCTCTTCAAGGACATTTCCATAATCTAGAATTTCCTCATGAGTTAGATAGAATGAGTAAGCGATAGTCGGATTCACGGTAGGTTCTTCAGGACCTTGTGCCGTGGGTTTCCTCTTTCGAAGGGTATGAATCTTTTGAACCAAGAGGTCTACCACGCTTTTTTGTATGGGCAGATGATTGGCTAGCCGCTAATGTATGCTGATCACTAAGATTGGCATCCCAAGCCTCTAGGAGGGAAGTCTGTCGTACATTTGGTACATCCATCTTTATAGGCATATTTGCAGCTAGAATATGTGATCTTGGCATGCACAGTAGATCGGTGAAAGCATTTAGCATGCTCTAAGTTATGCTCTAGAGATCTAATCTACGCTACACTTCAGTTTCAGACTAAGCGGTGTGGGGATCTAAATAAGACAAAGTGGGAATCGTCCATGATAATCCGCGTCATTCTTCAGGAACGTTGACGTTCTTATCTCCCCCTAACGACAGGAAGAATGTCTCATAGAAGTGACAATCAGCGAAACGAGCGGTAAACAGATCGCCTGTAAAAGGTTCTAAGTAACGAATAATCGAAGGAGAATCATATCTGACATAGATTCCCATCCTTCGATGATGCCCCATTTTTTTACATAAAGGCGGTGAGATTGGCATATATACCGCACAACCAAATACATGCAAATGCGATATGTTGGGTTCGTATCTGGTAACCAACTAAAGGGCACTAAATGGTTATGTCGCAACAGGCTTCAAGCGAACCAACTTTGCTGTGTGTAATATTTGTTTGCAGCGGGCTTTGGCATACAAACCCAAAACCAAGTTTTGGTTTTAGATTAGTCTGTGAAAAGCCAAAGCCCAAAGGGCTATGTTGTTGGACCAAAATAACAGCCAATGCGTGCTGGGTGTGCTTTGCCGGGGAAGAACGCCAGAATTAGTTGACGGTGTCGTGTCAGATGGCGTTTCCAAGTTGAGGCAAGCCATGGTTAGTCGTAAAACCAAGTGTTTGTTGATGGAGATGAAATCTCAACATTGAGGAGAGAGAACCAAATGAAGTCAATTGAATTCGAAAAAAAAAAATGAAATTATTCTGAAATTTCAAGAAATCGTTATGAAAAACGATGGGTGTTGTCCAATTTTCAAGACTATCGGTCGTGTTTCATTGGAAAACCAACATGGGAGACTTGGGCTTCAGGCTGTGGGTTGGGACGGTGGTGCACCATTTCGGTTCAAGGCTTACGGCCAGTGATCGATATTGGGCTGGGCTTGCACGGTGTGGCCCATCGCCATGGATAGGATAGTAAGAACCCTAGCTTTTCCAATCGAATTTTTTTTTCAATTTAATTCATATATAATTCAATTGAAAACTATGCAATTCAATAATATAATGCATGTACATATATTTGATGCAATTCATGGCAAATATCAAAATACATAATTCAATAATTATGAATATAATGCATACACAATTTATGTATAATCTAAAATTTGAAAAACGTAAAGTTAGGTCATGCATTATGGTGAATGTTCATGCTATCAGGGCTGCAAAAATATCGAGATAAAAACAGTTGTTTTGAAAGAACCTAATTGCGTAATGATATGGATGCACTGGTTTGATGTAGAAAAATACTTCAACGTCAGATTCCTAAGCGCAGTGGTAAGAGCATACTGATAATGTGTTGTGGTTTATTTTATCTAACAAGGTTAAAGGGGGTTGGCGGCAAGGGTAGAGAAATTGAGAGAGATGTGTTTGTAGAATTGTAGGGGAATGTGTGTTATTATCCTTCCTACATTGTGCCTTTATTTATAGTAGTAAAAGGAGAGAAGATATTCATTCTTCCCCAAGTAATACAAGTTGTAATAGGAAAGGATAACTAGAATCAAATCTAATTTAGGATTTACATAATCACACTTCAACTAGAAATGTTTACAAGATAAAGCCATTTTTAACTGTTTAATGGTTTTAAAATGGCAAAATCCATCTTACGTTCTGAAAGACGTGCAAGTTGAACTTGTCTCACTGTTTTCCTTCCAAAAAAAAGTATTCTACGTCCAAAATGGATGTTAAAAACTTAAAAATTACTATCCACCGCAGAACTTTGGCGCTCGCCACTCAAATCACTTCTTTCTGCCCCTCATCAGAAAAATAAAGAACAAAAATGTTTGGTCCCTTCCAGCTTTCTTTTTTCTTCTAACTATGGAATTGAATAAATAAAAAAAGAATTAACGATATTCCAAAACAAAATTATTATGTAATAAAGGGAGAGAATAAAAATACCATGCATAATGGTTGCATTAGTTTTATGTTCAAACTCCAATTATCTTCAAAGTTAAACATGGTGGATTAGGATTTGGATCCCACCCGATCCAAATTGTGGGGATCTTATGTCAGAAATTATCTCACTTTTTCTATTTAAAATTAAACATAAATAATACCAGATTAACGGTTAGGATTTTAAGATCCCTAGAATTCTCCCAAATATCCATAGAGGATTTTCTTCCGATGACCTAGACCATAAAATTTTTCTTCCTTAATTAAATCAAAGGCAACTAGGCGTCGGGCAGTGGGATCTTTTGTTCCTACGTATGTAGCGAGAGATTTTTCAGTGTTTTAAAACACGGAATAATACATTACATGTTTGTCTATAAATAATGAGATTCTTGTATTAAAAATTTAATAATTTAAAAAAAAATTCTTCTATATTATGACAATTAATGTAGCGTCGGTGTGCGGAGTACAATAAAAAATTCTCGGATGCTGCGGTCCAACACGTAAATGCATCCATGCATGTCAGTCACGATTGTGAATACCGAGGCAGCGAAGTTTTTGTGGCTTTAACCCAAGTTCTTCCCGCGTGGACCACTTCTATTAGCCAAGGTGGCACCAGCATATATACTATGTGGGATACCACGTCACCATTGTCCCATCATTTGGAATTTGTTTTGCTGTCGCCACGTGGCACAACTTAAGTCGGTTCAGTCAAAGCTGTTGACCGCATATTCATGAGTAGGAAATCACAGTGTATTTTTGCTCAGTAGTTTAAAATAGTTAAAATAGCAGTGATGCTCACTACTCTAAAATGGTAGTGAGCATTGTTAGAGTAGCTTAAATATTGAAATTTATGTAATAGATACATTAAGCATAATATTTGGTGCCTATTGGAAGTGGTAGATGCACATTGGAATTAAGATAGTTCCAAGATCATTCGGAGCTCGGGAAGCATATATGAAAGGATTTTTCAAGGATCTTTTAAATACGAATCTTTTTTGTACTTACCAATGGTAGACATATATTTTTAATAGGTTGCGTCGACAACACTCAACAAGATATCACTCATAAAAATTGTCTCGGCATATATCAATAACTATTAAAATGTGCGCAACATGTTTCATTAACGACAACAAACCTATCAAATGTTAAAAGAAATGTCTCAGTGATAAACTGATTTTTTTTTTTCACTATTTTTCAGTAAATTTACGGTAAATGCGTGGTGGTGGTTTGAACTCGACCGAGTGGTTTGGTTCAAATCAAGTTGTGGTTTTGAACTCACAATTTTCAGTAAATTTTCTCCCTTTTTTGTTTTGTTTTGTTTTGTGTACTTTGAATAAAGGGTTGTCGGATTTTATTTGGGCAGAGAGGTAAGATTAATATGTATGTATATAAGCATGCAATAATTGTGACATTTTTAATTGATCTAAACCTAATTAATAAAAATACTACATTAATCAAGTCTAAAATAAAAAAAGTCATTGATATATAACTAATTAGTAAACTTTTCATTGATCCATGGCTAGATTTTGTATGACCAAAAAACCTTAGATTACATGAGTTATTTACAAGTCTTACATTATAATCGAGGATTATTGGTTCGCAAATATGAAACCTTCATTTATTCTAGCTAGCATCTCATCACACACTTATAATTTTAGCTACAAGAGTGTATATATGCATACTACCACATGGGAAAATAGTGATTTTCTTAATATACTACTAATTTTTCACGTTAAAATAAGGAAATTGTTATTAGCATTCCAAAAATCTCATTTGGCACTCCAAACTTTCTATAGATGGAAAGAAAAAATACACTTGTGAGTAGTGTAGAATGAGATTGTTGGAGTGCTAATAATAATTCCCTAAAATAAAGTCAATTGTCTTACGGCCTTGTTTCCTATCATCAATTTTAATTAACTTCATGACTAACATCGCACTGGATTTAAATCAATAAAATCAGGGATTATGTAAATAAAATAATTGTATATTCGCAGTCCGCATGGTAAAAATTACTATATTTATAGAAGAACTTTAAAACAAAATATTGATGATGAATAAAAGTAAACTGTGTAGCAAATTTACTAGACAACTTGAGCAAGAGAAGAGAATATTACAAAGAACGATTTGGAGTTTAGGAAAACCTCCCATATAGCACATGAGATAGTATTGGACAACCCATACGGAAAAATATCCCATCAGTTTGCAAACTCCAAGCTCTGGATTTGTTGTCCAGCAACTTGTTAATCGAGAGATCCCATCACAATACATTCACCATAACCTGTTGAATTAGTCCACTGAACCTGTCTAATTAATATAGCATGGTTGCTGATTATTTAATAATTAGTTTTAGCTTCTAATCCCAAATTAATTATTATGTTGTCGAGTTTGAGAAGTGATTTCTTCACTTCATTTCTACCTTCTACACTTAGTTCTCTTGTCTATAGTCATTGAATCGAGTAGCGCGATCAAAGACGTATTAAAGAACAAAATGAAGAAGAGGAACATTAAAGGTGAAAATATAAATTCACAATGACATTTTAAATGAGTTATTCCTAATTTTGCCAACTAACTCAACCTTCTCACTTTTACTCATGTCACATATCTTTCATTAACACACAGAAAAATTTTAGAATACTAGTAGTATAAAGAGAAGTAAGAAAGTTGCTAGCATCTCTATCTATAATATTAAATGGTGGTGCTATTCCACACTTATTTTTCTCTCACACACCATTTGTTAATTACTGCCCTTTGATCTTCTACAATTCATTCGATCGGACGGCCAAAAATTGAGAGGGTGTGATATAGAAAAAGAGGTGTGTAGATAGATCTTCTTTAATTCATTCGATTCGAAGGTTAAAAATTATAAAAAAATATAAAAGATAAAAATGGATATGTGGATAGCACTACCTTATTGAATAAGTCATAACTTTGATGTTATAGGCGACTACAATTAAGAGGTGGTTGGCATTGTCTTATTGAAGGGACTTTTAAAATAGATATTAGCAGTTGGTTTTGGAATATATAGTTCAAGGTGATAGTAATTGGTTGGTAAGGTTACAGAGGCACATGGGTGATGTATGTATTAAGTGATGGATCTATTTTAATTAAACAATAAGCAATTAATTAAGAGGAAGACCTGAAATATTTGATAAAAATATATAAATAATTGGGTGAGGATCTCCTTCTAATTGGCCTGTGAGATGCTACCATTAATTAATTATTGGGGCACATGTTCCAACTGATCACATACGTGATAAACTAATTGCAATAATCTCCTACCACTTAGTATTACGGTATAATGGTATTTATTTTCACTTGTAAGTATGAGGTTTTAGGTTCGATTTTCGTCAAAAACGAATTTGAACAACATAATTACTAACTCATTGTGAGGTTAAGTCCACCTTGCCTCTCTTAGTATAGATAATATTATTTGTTAAAAAAAATAAAATTACAATAATCCCCTAACAACCATATGTAATATCGTATCATTCATATTTTTAATTAATTAGTAACATGACTGCTGATCTTAAAAAGAATTAAGCTTATATTTATATATAACATGCCGCTCTCATCATTACCATGATTATTTAGTATTCTAATCCAGTTTAGCAGCCAGTCCAACGAATTCCATGAATACATTATTGCTGGTTGGGTCTCGAGGTTTTTGAGCATTGCGGATGTAATAAACAAAATATAACAACATTACTATTCATTATATATAATTTTTCTAGTGGAAATTGATAATATATTAATGCTTCAAAATGATTATAACCGAGCAGGAGAAAACTTGATTCAAGCCATAGAAAATTAAGTGAGACAAAATATACATCAGGATTGGAATTGCGACTGACTATGCAACTTACTCTTTTTCCCCGCTTGGACGTTTCACTGCGAGAACTTGAACAAAAGAAACCCTAATATTAATTCAAATGGTTACAATCCTCAAGTAATTAATCATCATTAACAAAAATCTGGTGATTTCTTGAACCAAACCATCTACGTATAAATTTCTTTTAAAAAAAAAAAAAAAAAAATCAAACATACTCTTTGGCAGGGGGAAGGGACGCACCCTTTCTCAGATTGAACAACAAAGGACATACAAAAAAGTGTTTTCCAATGACATTCTTTTCCTCCAAACATGCATTATTAATTTGGTAGGATTTAACGGTTCTTGTGTTAGAACATTTACCTCATATATCACAGTCAAAGATCAACTCTTGTCGATGGTTTTGTTTCAACTTTCAATTTCAGAAGCTTGAGTGGATAAGTACAATAAAGGATATATTGTCCTCTCTCTCCCCCAATCCGGAGCAAGAGATCGGCACCAGCCTCTCCTCCTAGCTAGTCAGTGATGTCTCACCTAGCGAGTGATGGGGCATCGCTTGTCAGCGATGATTTTTGTAGTTTTTCTTGTCGGGGATGACATTAAGTGTGCTTTGGTATAGATTTGCTGCATCTACCGTCTTTGTGGCGGATTTATACCGAAGTACTTGTGCTAGTACGGAGATGCTTGCTTGTGACAATTGTTAGAAGTTTACTTTTATGCATGTTTGTGCGATTATCTCTAAAACAATATATTTGTGACTGAAGAATGTGCTATCGCTTCTTATAAAAAAGGAATCAACTCATCTTCCCTGATCAGCTCCCCTTACTTGAGTTGGGAAAAAAATTACTCAATATCATACTCCACCAACTCAACTCAAATTACTCAATCACACAGGTATAAATGCTTTTGTAATTGTCAAATTTCAGTATCTCAAATTAATTAACCACATTTGTGTATCTATAACCAGCATCAAATGAAATAAACTTATGTCAATAATATATATTATTTGCCACTTCAAATAGTATACTAAAATATGTTTAAAAAATATTATCTCAGTAGCATAAGTAGAAATGCCTCTTATGCACCAACTTGAGAAAGGTGGTCGGTGGAAGCCTAATTATCTGGCCGGCCGGGAATTTCTTTCCTTTCCATTATTGAGTTCCTTGTAAAGTTAGTACTTGCCTGTAGAGAAGAATACGGAAGTATTCTCGAATACAAAATTGAGTTGTTAATTATGTCTAGCTGCTTGTGGTAGCATGCCACAAAATGACCCAGCTGAGTATTTGGTTATAAATTATTACAGTAAATTACACAAAACTACCTCAACTATTGATCTTACGACAATTTCATACCTCATTTTTTTAAAATGATAATGTCATACCTCATCTTACGAATTTGCGCCAATGTCATACCTCCGTCAATTTTTCTGTTAATTTCTCTGTTAAGTGCTGACGTGACTAGAGTCGGGGCCCACTCACTAATCCAACTGGATTAAAAAATTATTAAATATATTTTTAATAATTAAAAATTAAAAAATTAAATTATATATATATATATATATATTAAATCTCTCTCTCTCCACCCCCTTCTCTCTCGCTTCTCTCTTCTTTGGATCCCCAAAACCCCTTCCCACCAGTCCTCCCAACCCCTTCCCACCTGTCCCCCCAACCTTCCTCCACCACCCTCTCTCTTTCTCTCTCGCCTCTCTCCCTTTACTCTCCACCGTAGTCTCCTTCCTCCCCACTTCTCTCTCTCGCCGTGCCCAAAACCCCCCAAACCCACCTGGGTTTTTTCATCCGCCATCCTCTTTCCTCCCGTATTCTCTTTCCCTTTCTCCCTTTCACGCTGCAACAGCAGCCTCGTCGGCCCCGACCTTGATAGCTCTCCCTCTCTCCCTTTCTCCTTGATAGCTTCGGAGACGGCAACGACAGCGGATCGGCGGTGGGCAATGGAGTGGGAGAGGGAAGTGGGTCGGAGCTTGTAGGTAGATCCTAGAAAGGAGGACGGATGAAAAAATCTAGGTGGGTTTGGAGGGGTCTAGGCACGGTGAGAGAGAGAAGTGGGGAGGAAGTAGACTTCGGGTGGGTTGGGGGGTGGGTTAGGGGTGGATCCCCCATACTTGCCCAAAGAGAGAGAAGAGAGAGAGGCGAGAGAGAAAGAGTGAGAGTAAATAGAAAGGGTGGTGGAGGAAGGTTGGGGGGGGGACGGGTGGGAAGGGGTGGGGGGGGGTCAGGTGGGAAGGGGTTTTGGGGATGCATAGAAGAAAGATAGGCAAGAGAGAGAGAGAGATTTAATATAAAAAAAATTATTTTTAATTTTTAATTATTAAAAATATATTTAATAATTTTTTAATCTAATTGGATTAATGAGTGGGCCCCACTTCTAGCCACGTCAACACTTAACAGAGAAATTAACAGAAAAACTGACGGATGTATGACATTGGCACAAATTTATAAGATAAGGTATGACATTGTCATTTTAAAAAGATGAGGTATGAAAGTGTCGTAAAACCAATAGTTAAAGTAATTTTTTGTCATTTACCTAGATTATTATGAAGGTCATAACATTGATGCAGGAGCAACATGCCCGCAGTGGGCTCTTTGAATTTTCCGTCAAAATTCCAAACCACCTTGTTTCCCTACATACGAAATATTGTTCTCACTCACAGCTGCCATCTTTCCATATATACATATGCACACGCATATGATTTGTTAAATAACTATTTTGTTTTCAGTTCGTTTTAAGAAGTTTTCCCTTTCATGTTTTCTTCTCCATTTGAGAAATGGTAAGGAGACTAAGTCAAAAGTTGGATTCTCTATGGACTCTCTGTCGTCTCATGTTTTTGACAAAATGTTTTATGATGTTGGTATAAAAATTAACATTGAATTGTAAGGTGAGTTTGAAAGAGTCTTCTTAACAGTAACCTTCTGCAACCTTCATATTTATATACTTTTCTCTATATCTCGAGAACAAGAAGTAAAAAAATTAAGAGTTAAAACTAAAATTGTTATCAAATGAGCCCTAAGTATACGTAGGCATCCAACGTGCCTTACATAGATAGAGAATAAGTAGTGTTATAATCTTGCATATAATAAGTAGAGGAAAAATAGTCACTTAGTATTACGGTATAAAAGTATTTCTCTTCACTTGTTAGTGAGAGGTCTTAGATTCATTTCTCTACTCGTTAGTGTAGATAATATCGCTTGTTAAAAAAAATAAAAGAAAAATAAAATGACAAGAATCATGCATGAGAGTCTAAAGCAGCAATTATGAAAACTGATGGCGGGAATTAAATATTTGTTAGGATTTAACAGTTCTTGTGTTAGAAACATTTACATCATATATATCACAGTGAAAGATCAACTTTTGTCGACGGTTCATTAATTGTTGTTTCAACGTTCAATTTCAGAAGGTAGAGTGATTAAGTACAATAAAGGATATATTGTAGTGTCCTCTCTCTCCCCCAAGCCGGAGCAAGAGGTCGGCGCCAATCTTTCCTCCTAGTGAGTGATATGATCTCGCTTGTTGGGAATGACATTTCGGATGCTTCGGTATAGGTTTGTTGCATCTGCCATCTTTGTGGTGGATTTATACCGGAATGCTTGTACTAGTACAAGGGTGCTTTCTTGTGTTAACGGTTACGAGTTCATTTTTATGCATATTTGTGCGATCATCTCTAAATCAATGCATTTTTCTTTTGTCAAACGATAGGTCTTGTTAGATTGGGCCATTGAAGTTCGAATTCCCACTGTCATGTAAAGGCACAATTCATTTTCACCATTGTGATAAAGCCACTTGCCTAGATCAATGTATTGGTATCTAAAGAATGTACTATCACTTCTTGTAAAAAATGAATCAACTATTGTATCCAGTTCCCGTTCCTTGAATCGGGAAAAAAATTACTCGATATCTTACTTCACCAACTCAACCCAAATTACTTAATCACACAAGTTTAAATGCTTTGTTGTAGTCAAATTTCAGTATATCAAATTAATTAATGGAACACACCCAGCGATACTAAATTATGAATAATGCTATAGAAATTATAACTGTCGACCACGTTTGTGTATCTATAACCAACCTCAAATGAAATAAACTTATTAATTGACATAAAATTTATATATTACTTGCCACTTCAAATAGTACACTAAAATATGTATAAAAAATGCTATCTTAGTAGCATTTTTTCTAAACTATTCATATGAGGTAGTAGTTTAAAGTCTGTCAGGCTCAATGAAGCCGTTAATTACGCAAATGAAGCCATGCAAGTGAACAATTGTTTGGTTCAGTCTCTAAATCTAACAACACAGTTATCATCATAAATGATGAAAGAAGTGGTTTTTTAGGGAGGAACGTGTTCTTATATCAACCTCAACCTAGCAATGTATGTAGCAATTGAGATTCCAATAAACATGGGGTCACATTGATATCTGACCATCTGGGTACTGCCGCGGGCTATGGAGGAAACTAGTTGCAACACTCATATTTACAACAGCTAAGCTAAGGAATCTCCAACCTTAATCACAAGATTCATGTCAATGTGTGTGGTCTTTCTGCATGCACCGTCCAATCATATATAGCATGCGTCCGTACGATCAACAAGACCCTACTCCGGGGGCCCGTCCATGTAAATGAATTACGATAAAAAAAAATTGAATATCAAGAGTTCATGAAGCTCGTCATGTGACGAGAGACAACAATAAGATTTGCATGAACTCGTTTTGATGAAGTTCTTTTGGTAAATTAGAGTTAAAAGTTATTTGTAACGCAGCGTGTATCTCTTTTATTTATGTATATATCTGTTATGTGATCAAAGATATACATACTTCTCATTAGATTTACGTTTCTCTCTTATAGATTAGAGGGCTAGAGTGAAGCAGTAAATGGTTCGGAGATCGTGTTTTTAATGCTTTTTTGGATTATGTTTATTTTTTCATGCTTTGTTGAGTTATGTTTTTTACTTTTTTTAAGGTTTTTTTTTTTTTTTTTCAAACCAATTTGTGGTGCTTGTCTTCAACAAATTTTGTGGTGCTAGGTTCGTCTTCACTAAGATTCGAGGTGCTAGGTCCGTCATTACGGAAAAGATTTCTTCTCCTTGTCACTTCTCTTCATTCGTGCCTCGAAAAAGCTTTAAGTAGTCGGGGATGCATTTTCGTCTACCTCTTGGACATAGTTTTGCGGCCTCTCCTATCAATTTCAAGTTGCCTTGCATACTCAACTTGACTTTTATAAAGAAGAATGATTGGTTACTAAAGGATGGGTAGGAACTCTAACTTAAAACTCCTCGTGTTCGAATCCAGAGTTTTGTGCTTACGATCAGAACTGTTCATATTATGAATCACTTTGTAAATATCATGTTTGCAAAAAAATAAATTAAAAATAAGGTCGTTTAGTTAATTTATTGTAGCAAATACATAGATGGTTCGTAAGGTTTTACCAATTTTATTATTTATTTTTATACAGTTCAATAACTAAACGACCTTAGTTTTAATTAATTTTTGCAAAGTCAATCTTTAAAAAATTAGTACTACGGAATGAAAAAGAACCGTTAAATTGAAGTGAGAATTTGAAATGGACGTTTGAGATGCCCACTTGGCAAGTTACCGTTCGAAGCATAATTGACTATTGTGGTGGTCCCCAGGCGTCATTTTTTTTTGCCACTCTTCCAGTTGGACGAGTGTGGCGCACGCCCCTGGTGCATAAAAAATTAAAAAAAAAATAAAAAAAAGTGGATTCCCTGACGTAAGCGCCAAGGATTTGGGTTTTTACTCAAAATTGACACAGCACCAGTCATGACTGATGAGCTTTGGCGACCCAAAAATAGGTGGAGGTGTGTTTTGGGTTGGATTGGGGAATTAGGATCTAGTCATGTCAATCTAACATAAGTAAAAATGCTCTTATGCACCAACTTGAGAACGAGGGTCGGTGAAAGCCTAATTATCTGGCCTGTGGGGAATTTCTTTCGCTTCCATTATTGAGTTCCTTGTTAAGTTAGTCTTTAAGTACGTTCTTATAAAAATTCTAATTATTAAAATACTTGCCTGCAGAGAATAATGAAATATACGGGAGTATTCTCGAATACAAAATTGAGTTGTTAATTTTGTCTAGCTGCTTGTGGTGGCATGTCACAAAATTGACTCAACTGAGCATTTGGTTTTATAAATTATCATGAAGATAATGGCATTGATGCAGGAGCAACATGCATGCAGTAGGCTGCTTTAATTTTCTATATAAATTAAAACCACCATGTCTCTCTACATACGAAATATTGTTCTCACTCACTGCCATCTTTCCATACATACTTAGACACACGGTAATGTCAGGTAGACCTAATTTTTAGATTAATTAAATTTGTAAATCATGTGATGTTTTACCAATAGATAATAAACACATTAATCAACACTTAAGTAATAATTCAATCATCAACAATCACGTTATATGATTTAACAAATTTGGTTTCACTAACCTTAATTGCACACACACATATATGGTTTGTTAAATAACTATTTGGTTTTCAATTTTTAATTTTCGTTTTAAGATGTTTTCATCTTCATTTATTTTCTTTCCTCTCACCAACCTTCTTCACCCCTTCCGTTTATAAACGCTCTTTATATCTCAACTACAAGAAGTAAAACTTAAAAATTAAAACTAAAATGCTTTTCAAATGAACACTCAGTATATACAGTCATGCAATGTGTTATACAGTGGCTGTTTGTAGACTGTAGTGTTATATAATTTTTTCATATAACAAGTACAGGAAAAATCAGATGACGAGAATCATGCATGAGAGTCTAAAGCAGCAATTATGAAAGTTGATGGTGGGAATTAAAAATTGATGATAATAATTAAGACGGAAAATCTTCAAATGCAATCTTACTTTGTTGAATTTAATTCCAACGAACATTTGCTAACCACTCCAACTCCCCAGTAATATTGTTATATATAAACAGAAAGTACCAAAGAATATTGTTGCATGCAGATAATCAATCGTCTCTAATCTACTTCACATGTTTACATCTCAGATTTGTTTATTTAATTAATCAGTGGCCAATTTTATCAGATGAGATCAGTTGAATTAAAATGTTTAATTAACCTTTTTGTGCGTTTAATTGTGGTCAAACCGACCAAAATTTCCATGGTTTGCTTTGTTGACTGATATTCGTTTCCTTCTCAAAAAGGTTTAACTATTTTTTTGGGTTATTTGTAGATGCGAACTAATCCAAGATATGGCACTAAGAAAGGTAATCTGGGTATGATACGTATTTGCTCGTTACCCTCAAGTGTTGGTAATGCTTATCATTTTATTTATCACATTTAGATGAATTTAAATTTTAAGATTTGTCTCTATTCGCTATTTAATTGTAGATGCTAACTCATCTAACTATGATAAAAAGATGTTAAGTATCTCCATCACTTTAGCATAAGGAGCAAATATTCCTTTTGTGGAAAAGTGAAGGAAATCTTCCAAACAAATAATAAAAGTCAAATAAAATAAAATAAAGTATATGAACGATTACGAGCACATGATCAGTTGTGCCTGTGATGGAAATAATTGAGGGCAAAGGACCTGCATCAAAGATTCAAAAGGGTGTTTTCCTTTTTGGCATTAGTAATTGGAGGAATGGGCATATATGGATTTGGAGGCAGGTAATAATATGACAGAATAAGGCTAGATCAATTGGATAGGCCGTCAGAAGTTGATAAACATGAATGAATATGATATCTATCACCAGAACAATTGAGGTTTATTTATTTATTTATTTTAATGTGTATTTATTTGAGTATTCCATTCAAAATCCTGTGTTTATATATATAAAAATTACTGCAATTAATTAACAGTTCAATTTAGTGACGGAATTAGAATTTTGGCTCAGAAGTAGTCCAAAGTCTCACTCTAAAACGCTTTTCTTATTTAAGAAAAATAAAGATTAGATGTGTCCTAAGCTACCGATCATCATCATTTGGATTTGGTATGACGTCGTTCTTGTCATTCTCTTCCTCAATCAACCTCCATGCCAAGTACCTCGACTCAGATTCAAATGAAAGACCCTTTAAACAAAGGAAGAAAGGAGGAGAGGAAAAGGGAAAAAAAAAAAATAGAAATAGCAAAAGTAATTATATTAAAAGACTTCAAGGAATAAAATAAAAAAAATAAAACAAATTAAAAACCAGTTTTCTTGCCTACTTCCCCTCTCTCTCCCTATTCTGATCACCTGAGTCTCAAAACTCATAGGGACGTTGGTTAGCTAAATAATAGCCACCAGCCTCAAATTGAACCCAATGAAGGAAATCTAGATAGGCCCTAATACCTTGAAAAATCTTTAGAAATCATATGGATAATCGAGGTTTTTTCTATGTAGAAAAATGTCAGGATAAGCCTGAGACCATTCCAGTCCCTTCACAGCTCCGCCCCTAGTTCAATCATGTGTATGACAACATAATCTATTAAAACAATCCACGACTTCAAATTATAATATAATTATATCAATTGAATCGTATATAACCCAATGGCGACGTAGACGAATATTTGTGGGCTTCTGGTGGTTGCACCAATTAATTAAACTGATTAATGCATGAGCTACTGGTGTAGAAGATAAAGAGAAACAAAGATATGCACTCCACTCAGCTGAAACGAATTTTAAGAAGCCAAGATTATATCGAAACGTTCAATATTATTACAAGATGATTGCATATTTGTGCATGAGGAAAGGAACAACTTAGAGTTCTCTTTTTGAAGTCAAAACCATGACTTAGTTCACTTTAGTTTAGACTTCAGAGCATTCACTCTTGCACCCACACTCCACAGTGTGTTTGGTGGACTAGCTTGGATTGAATTGGATTAGGCTTTGGGTATTAGATTGGATTGATTTCGAACCCATGTCTAAGGTTCGGTTGTTGACTTCGAACGCAGCCTGAGACTCCGATCCGACCCTCATCACCTCCCTCGTCTCCGCTCACCTCACGTCAAACCCATGACCAAAAACCGACCAAACTGAACCGCAACTGAGTCGGTCCGGTTTAGTTCAGTGTTTTTCTTGATTTTTAATTTTTTTATATTTTAAGAACCAAACCAAACCAAAAATACTATACAATTCGATACATGACTTGAGGAGTAACCAAATCAAACCGGACCATGCCCGTCCCTACGATCCATGATACATTTAACGCCACCATAGACAGGATTTATACTCAAATTAATTGGACTTATCTTATCCAAACCAGTCCTTCAACCAAGGCTTTCCAAAGTCCTGAGTTCGATTCCGCATGCCCCCAATATCAGTTGTACCAAAAAATAAAATAGAATTCCAACCACCACAAAATAATACCAGATATAAGTTGCCCAGGAGCATTCATGGTTAGTTGTTCGGGTTTGGGCCGTTTGGCCCCATTTGCAATTTCTCAACCATAAACTACACAAATAAATCCAAACACCGCAACATGAACATGACCCCCCTAACCTTTCCGGTAAACACTACCTACTAATACGGGCAATATCTGAATAATTCAAGCACAAACCATAAACCATACAAAGTTCTTAATAATAAAGCCGCGGAACACCGGTCTTCGTCCGGTCTCAGAATTCGAGTGGGGCCAAACAGATAAATGCCCTGGGATAGGAGGGGATAGAATACATGGAGGCAGAATGACAGAAACTTGGAAGTTTTAGCTCACACGCATTCATCACAAAAGGTTCACAAACAATTGGCACTTTACAAACTTAAGGATCCTGTATGGGAACAGGAACCTGTGCACATACAACTGCAGAGATTGAGTTTCGGTAGCTTTGATAACGTAAATAAGTTAGAAACAGAACGCTCGGAAACATGAATCCACGGTAAACAAAAAACACAGATGTAGTATTAAGATAGTAAGACCAGCCACCTGTGATGTCCCGTCCAGCCCAAAGATCTACAAATCCTTGCACTCCGATTTATCTGGTTGCCGTGGTTTTAGGCATTGCCTTCATTCCAGACTGTTGGATGGAAGACATCACAATGTATATTACCGGCTAGTTCCTGTTCCTGCACTTCTCCATGGCCCTTGGTGCTGTACATAAAATGAACAAAAATAAATACAAAGACGACAAGGATACTGTGGAATATGCATATGCTATATTCAAACTCACCGATGTACCCTGCACCCCTCTACATACTAGAATAAGGTTGAATACGGAGCATATCACAAGAAACGATAATTAAGCAATAAGCATGGCCCAATTTCTTATAAAAGAAACTTAGTTTTTGTAATCTAAATGTGGTTAAGATCGATAGTGTAAAATCTTAGAAGGCTGAAGTTACGAAACATACAGGTGAAATGAGAGCGAACTTTGTTGTGCTTATCTGCTAAATAAAACTTGAATAAATAAAACAGCATACTGGATGTACTCCTTCCTGTTACCCTGTAGTATTTGAAACTTCAATCCTAATTATTTGTTTTCAATTATGTACTAATGAAAACTAACACCATAATCAGCACCCAATTAGTTCGACCATTGCAATCCTAACAAGGAAACGTTCCGAATTTACAGACAAAACTAAACTCCCTGGATAACCTATGTTTTCTTTGGGATTATAGATGGAATAAAATCAGTAAAGTGCAAATCTCAATCGTAGGGGAAAGTGAAGGGCTGTCTTAATTCTGTGATCCTGATTAATGATAATCCATGGAATATAATAGAATATAATATGCGCACCTAGGCCGATGGCATCAGAGCTCTTCATAATCCTCATCCTTTTGCAGGTATCAATGAACATGCTGTCAAAAGTCCATATTTTGAATCAGACTTTAAGGCAATAAAATATTAAAAAGCCCTGGTACATATTCAAAATCAACATTACACTTAAACATATTTTAACTTCATCAAAGCAAAATGGTAAATAAATAGATGCGGCACATCGTAACATAAACCGTCCATGCATGGCAACACATTAAAGCTCACCATGATGCCCACATTTTGAAACATTACAATCACACCTAGTTATGACCATGAGAGGTCAGCGCTACAAAAGAAAACAGATCACCTCCTTAGAATAAGAAACAATCTATCTTATTAATGGTTAAGAAGTTCCTTGATAACTATAGCATGGCAGAACTTTGTATTCCTTTTTGCGCTATAATGCAAAACCTGTTTTCAATAGTTGATAAAGCTAATTTTCTCTCTCATTACGATGCAAATAAGAGTTTCCATATATTACAGAAATAAAATAATTATTATGACTGTCTGAATTTTTGGAAAATTATGCCTATGAATATCTAAACTAACATCTTGACATGTTGGCTTATAACTCATAGTTATAACAACGATGCCATTCTTGGTGACGCTGCCTTATTCACTTCAATAGATGGCGGACAAAGGAAGTAAACTGCATCTACATCTATATAAGTTGATGGTTGACAAGGTAAATGCAACTACATCTACATTCACGTCTTTATGATGCTTCAGATATACTTTAATTGCATTGCTTAACAAGAGTCCCCCTCAATGACGATAAATAACGACTAACATCAAGTTCTATGGGTTACACATTACAATATCACATTTCACCTCCATCAGTCATAGTTTATAAGTTTTCCACATGTTATTCAAGTTCAAGCCATCCCAAGTTATATCAAACTGATGTCCTAATCTAGGGTTCCAATAAAACAAGTTTAATGTGCGCATAGAAGTTACGTGCATGCTGTATGCAGCATATAGAAGCTCGTATAAACAATCGACGAAAATACCTACCTATCCATGAAAGTCCACCATTTTGCTCAAAAAAAAAAAAACAAAAACAAAACAAAAAAAAAAGTAAAAAAACCTTCACTAGTTCATTGACTTGCAAAATTTCAAAATCAATTCGGATTTTATATTGAGTATGTTATTAGCACTCAAAAATACTCATCCTGCACTCCTCCCGCCATTATATTTTTTACTAGAGCGGAGTGCAGATAACAGCTCCCTTTAAATTATAGCCAAACTAACGTAACCCTTACCAAAAAAGTAATGTAAATCCGTGCTACTTAATACAAAATGTAACTCCATTGCCAGCCTATGCAAAAGTTAAGTTGTAAAGGGGCAGTTTTTGAGATTTAAGATTTTTTGTATCATTGGCAAGTCAATTATGTACATAACAAAATGAACTTAGTAGAAAAACAAATGTGCAGATGAATGAGAACTTACTCCCAAGGAACATCGCCCACGAGCATCCAGTCACCATCTTTGTCCTCGTAAGTTAGAACATATTCTGAGCCATGAAGCAGATCTTTCAGCTTGCTTTCGCTAATCTCTCTGCCTGGAGCTCCATGAGACCCATATTGACCTGAAATCATACCAACATAGCAGTAACTGGATCCATACAAAATGCAGAAGCTTTCTACTTAAACTCATATTTCGCAAAGACATCTGTAAACATTGAATGTTCGCAACTGCTCACCTATGGTAAAACAGCGGAACATCTTTTCAAGAGCAGAAGAAAGGTCCTGGTATGCAGAGTAATTTTTCAAATCTACTTTCCTCAAATAAGGTGCACCGTCCAAGCTGACTTTGACAAACAGAGCACCAGGGCCCGATTTTCCATCTACTTCCTCAGTGTTTTTTGATGTACTGGCCAATGAGTTCTTCCTAAATGATCTTATAGGTGGCCAACCCACAACCTGCGCCCTGATATATAAGGAAGCTGAGACTCCATTATCATCTTGCAAGGCCAAAGTACAAATTTTCTGCCAAATAAATTTCAGTGGTACGACAATTTTCTCGCACTTACTTGGAAGCAGGTGCACCGCTAGTACTATTTTCGTTATGATTCGGTCTGCTTTCGTTGACAGCATGAGGCCTCTCTTGTACTACCTTTGCTGGTGCCACCTCTTTTGTTTTGGGTGGTTGAGTCCCAAGGTTCTCAAGAGCAGAACCAGATTTCAGTCCAAAGTTTGGAGAAGGTCTGGGTGACAGTAACAGGTTTACCTCTGAATTAGCATATTTCCCCTGCATCACAAATCAGGTGATCGTCAAGCTAGACATAATAAATAAATAAATAAATAAACATATCCAATTCTCTCTTCAAGCAAACCAGTTGTTTTTACCTCTGAGAACTCATCCATAGCATCGGAGAAACCTCTCTTGTTTCCCGAAACAACTGTTTTCTGCAATGAAGAATGGTGGCCATCCTTTAGAGGATGCAACGGGAACAAGGGCTTCTCATCAAGTTGAGTGGAGATTACCCTCGCCTCTGAGTTTCTCTCAGGAGACTGGGATCCAGGAAGCCCAAGTCTAAGTTCTGTAGCCTTCAAATGCAGACTACTTTTACTTCCATCAGAGACAGCAGAGACCTTCGAACTGTCTACCGAAGAGCAATCAGACAATCCCATGTAATTTCGCTCCTTCAGTTCCAAACTGTTCTGGCATACACTCTCCATAGAACCCGAAGAAGCCAACAATGTAACATCGCTCTGACCCTCCTCCTCATCAACACCAAGCAGTGGCGGAGACATCACAATTCACAATGCAAAATCACTCAATTTATACTTGAAACCTGCTAAATGGAATGAAATATCTTCAGAAAAACGACCATAAAACAGACGTTAATCAGAAATAAAAGAACTCTGAGAATCCTGAAAAAGGACCAAGAAGAACGAAAACTAATGCATTTAACAACAGCAGTCCACCCTTGATGAGAAAACAAATCCGCCACAAGTAGCCGAAAGATTCAATTAATCAGTGGATACAAATAATCAAGCATCCCTTAAAATACAAATAATCTTGTTTTCTGCACAGGAACCATACTTACAAGCAAGCCCGCAAAATAATTTACAATGATAACTTCAGCATATTCTCATATAACAATTAATCAGTGGATACATTAAAAAATTAAATAGTGTGAAGCTGAAGATTTTATCAATATTTACATGCAGGTCAGAAAACTGAAGAAAATTAAAGAGTAATCTACTGATCAAGTTGCAATCATCATATCTACAGAGATTCAGAAACCAAATCACAGCCACAACCAGGAATTATAAAATAAAATAAAATAAAGTAAATTGATGGTGGGTTTTCAGATTTCAGGACAAATGGTTATAGAACTTTGATATATAATTAGAAAATAAAAAAAAATTCAATTGATGAGCGTTGAATGACTGTGTGCCATAAACAAATAAAGGGTTTTGTGGGGAAATTCAATGCAAGTAAATAAAAAGAAAATTTCAAAACAAGAGACAGAGAGAGACCCAGAAATAAAAATGAAAAACCAGTTCTTCCCTTCAAAGTCTGAGATACCCAAAACCAGGGAAAAGAAAGAAAGAGAGAGCTGAAATCAAAACAAACAAAAAAGAAGAGAACTCACTGTGACTCACAGTCACTGGAAGTGAAGATTACCAGAAACCAAAATTCGGAAAAATGGAACGATTCGGCGGAGGTGATTGGAGACTACGGCGAGTATACCTGAAACGACTGGGTGGATCAGTGGCTGAAGAAAAAGCAAAACAAATTTTGGATTGAAGAACAGGTCTTTGATTTGGCTGACAGGAAGCTGAGAGTCACAGAGAGTCAGAGAGAGAGAGAGAGAGAGAAAGACCTAAGGACCCTCCATACGGCACAAAGTAAGAGAAGCAGTCTGATGTGTGTCTCTCTCCCTGTATTAAAATAACACACATTAATAAAACAAAGTGTCACCATAATCTGGTTTTCGGTTTTTATTTTTTATTTTTTATTTTTTATGTCATACGATATATTTTTTAGATTAGTTGTAGATTAGGAGATAATGGTTCGAACCAACACTGTAGTGTAAAAGTAACACTTTTTTTTTTTATCAATGTGACAAAATGTCGTCTGTAATCTGATTTTAGTTAAGTTGACTAAAATAGTATCTTACTCTCTATGCTTGAATCTCTTTACTTGAATCCTTCTCTTCACATAGTTCAGAGAAAGGTTTATAGTTGAAATGATTATGAGATTAACCTAACTCCTTAATTTATCTCCTAAGAATAAAAATCGATAATCTTCTAGTTGACTTTGAATGCGAAGCATCAATGTAGTTCTACCATTAGGATTTCTTCTGATTTTCTGTAATGTGCTAAAAACATTTATTGATTAATATTGTAAAGACCAAATTGAAGAGTTAAGTTAATTTTATGGATCATTTCGGCTGACAAGTCTTTAAGTAAATTTTGCATAATTATCTTATCGTTTAGCCATCATGGCCACTAACACCTCCATTGTCTCACCACCCACAACCATCGCCGCCACCAGCACCACCACATTCTTCACCATCCACTAGGGTCACCACATTTGTCACCTTCTCCGCCACCATAACCATCATTGCTACAAACATCTCTTACAACTTTTGTTAACACAATCACCTTGTAACACTATCGCCGCCACCACCACCACTCCCACCATCATTGCCCCATACCCCACTATTGCCACAACCACTCTACTACCACCACCATCATCTTGAAATTTATTTTACAAAAGCATTACTAACCAACATGAATTTATTTATTTATTTGACGCTTAAAATATGAATACTACGCATCTTTTCAATTATTTTTTTCCTAAAAAAACTCTCTGGAACCAACCTACTACACGCATTTCCAAATTATAAAAATGCAATATCCTATTTCTCTTCCCTAAAATTCGGATAGCATAAACAAGAGAGTGCATGCCCAATAGTCCATGCAAATGGCGGATGCTGAGGCTGAATCCAAATATAAAAGATGGGATGAGTTTTTGGTACGCATCAGATCACATCATACGGTCCTAATAAAGCAAAGCAGATATATTCTGTGAGCGTGAGGATGTGTGCGTGAGTGTGTGCACTGCTGAGCTTGACAACTACTTAGCACTACCAGCAGCAACACCATACACAGATATATATGGAGGAATCATACTGTCTTACAATTTCTGGGCAGTGATTCCTTTTCTTTCATCGAGCGTGGGGTGCTGCATAAATACCACTTTTACCCACTAAACCATGCTCTAACTTTAACTGAGAATTAGTGGCATGGCTGTGTAATCATACTGCCCTCCAATATCCAGATACCAGAGGCCATCCCCCTTAATTAAAAAAAAAAAAAACACCTCATATTTTGTTGGATAATGCTACGAAACTGTCAATTTAAAGTAAATCATATGATATAGCTGTTGATGATTGAATTATTACTTTATATTGATTAACGTGTTTACTCTCATTACTTGAGTAAGTAAAATACTATCACAAACTTCTGCTATTTGTATACGCACTTTTCCCTTTCTTTTGTCTTTTTTTTTTCACACTTTCTTTTGTCTTTTTCTCTGTATAATTCGAAATAGTGAATTCTGTTGATGATTGAATTATTACTTAAGTGTTGATTAACTTGCTTATTTTCTATTGGTACATATGTGACATGGTTTGCAAATGTGGTCTAATAAATCTACCTAATATTACTCTAAATTAGTATGGATATAAAAAATTATAGACATATTGAGCACGCATTATATGCTTCTATTATTTCAAGACAGATACTTGGCTCCGCAAAATTGTGAAGGAGTTCTTAAACAAAAGTAGTTCAATTCGTTGCCGATTCACGAAACTCCTTGCTTATGATCGGATATTATAATTCACTTTGTAAAGATTATCGATGCAAAACCCAATAAAATATGAAATTATTTAGTCAACAAATTATATAGATGTGCACACTTTGTAGTTCTTAACAAGCAAATCATTAGGGCTTAATTGCCATTAAACATGGAAACATATGTAGTCATTACGAAATGCAAACCAAAAGCAAACACCTTCATATCAAATACAATAGCCAAACATTTCATAATTCAAGTTTAACTACCCCACTCATTGCTTTCCCTACTATTCTCTCCTATTCTAAACAAGAGATTCCCCTCCTTATTGCCCCATGTTACATCCAAACTCCTACTTTAAAACCATAAACCCACCTCATATGACACGATTATACCGCTACGTTATACCTCATATCAATAAACAAGAATATAATACGAGTACAAAATCACTTATCGTTTCAATAAAATTAGAACATGTGAATAAAAAAAAGTTGTCTTTATATTACTGTAATGGTGTTATGATGTGATGTAATTCCTTCTCGCACACTCACATGCATGACTTGACTTCCAATGGATCCACACCCAAGGCTGCATTCACATGCCCTACCCAAACAGGGTCCCACCTTGCATTATAAAAGGGCAAATGTGGGAAACCTCCATCATAATTTGTAATTTTATTTTTGTAAATGCCTGTATGGGCAAAGAATATTGGGAAAAAAAAACTAGGCGAGCAAGTGGAATTACATAATTAGAAATCATTTAATATAACAATAATAGTAATTAAGTTACGTAGGAGAGGAGAGGGCGTGAGAGAGAATTAGAGGGGGACAGAGAAAAACATGGGCCAAACGAAATGATGTGTTGGGGGACAAAGAAAGCGCCTTTTATTTTTGTATTGCCGGCCTCAGAACGCGACACATAACCTCCTTTCTTCACCCGCCACACTCTTCTCGGCTCCCGCACCATATGGCGCGTGAAAGGTACAATCTAGTCCATGACAAGGGTGATTCGGGCGCGGTTTGAAGTATCTCGGTTTTGGATCCAAATTTCGAACTAACAACTCATCTTTTTGCTAACTTATTACGAAATTTAGCTCACGATTTCATTTTTAATGTAGAAAATATAGTTTGTTCAAAAAAAAGAAAAAATAAACAGCACAACTGGATTTGTCAAAATTTCAAACCACAAGGGATTAAATTGATGCAATTGATTCACTAATGTTGCAGTTTGATTTAGTTTGATTTTCGGTTTATCATGAATTTACTACTAAATGAAAAATTCACAATCTTATCAAAGTATTACAAAAAGTTTGTAAACCTATCAATTTATAAGATAATCATCATTAAACAACCTCAGAACTTAAATTTAAAATCTCACAACTTCAAAATATTATATCTCAAAACTAAACTAAAGATCTCAAACGTCCAATAATATAACTAAAAGTCTCTATATTGTCAATCGGTTTTATAGTGAACTCCATTTATGGTATTCAAGTAGGTTGACTCACGTCTTAAGCCCAACAGCCAGATGTGGATGTAAATTTTGTACACGGCTAATTTGATGAAATTCCACCTCCAAGAAAATAAACACGGTTAGCCTAATTAATGAACATCCTGAAAAAAAGGGTGTCAACCAAAGCCTCCCATTCCTAAGTCAGAAATGGTAAAGAGAAAAATAAAACTTGAGAGAATAACTTCTAAGTATTAAGCAACGATTACAATTTCATCTAACGACTACTTCTAAAGATAAAATGCCGGCAATAGCCAGAATATATATATCACAATTTTCATTGACTCCTTCATGAAATTGAGAAAGCACCATCTCACCACCTTCATGTTTTTGTTTTGTTATTTATTCTTTCAAAAAACTTCATGCACGAAGCAAAAGTCGTTGTTAACATCAATTTTTTTGTCATATGATAATGTTTGGCAGCACATTAGATATGTTTGTCCTTCAAAATTGTCATTTTGCCAGAAAAATGATCATAAGAGTACAAATTAAACTTGTCTTGGCAGCAACAAGGCTCTTAGATGGACCACGTTTACCTTACTTTTCACCTTGGAGAAGGTTGCTAACCAAAATTGTCAAATGATGATGTTCATCATGTTATCTCAAGTGGTTAAAAGTGTATGTTTGTATCGCGTAGATGTATCACGTGATGTGTCAAATAGCATAACACTACCATCCAATTAATTAACAAAAAATGATACTCTTACTACATATATGTACTATCATATGTACTCTCTCTATTAAATATGAGACCCACATGTATTGGTGGACTCTACCTCTATTAGAAAGGTGGTACAAATAAAAGTACAAGTATGTGGCTAGTGTAGCATTACTCATTAAACAAATTCATTACTTTATGTAAAACGTATATATCACTTATCACACCATATGGTACACCGATGTGGTAGAGAAAATGTGATCTCCATACTCAGTATTACTCTTTCTCCTAAACTTCAACTCCTTAGTTGGATTTTGTTCATTAGTGTGCCACGTGTTGGGCAAGATTGCAAATTGGGCCTTAAAAACATTCCAAATTGGGCTTTGCAAGTAGCCGTATAGAACAGTATCTAATACCTTAGGATCTAATTCCAGGCTAAATGCCTTGACCATTTGGATGAGATAGTAACTGTTCATTTCATAACAGTAGGGGAGGAGATAATAATACGCTATCAACCCACTTGGTTGGGCTCTTTCCTTTTGATTTTGTTTGAAAGATGAAGAAACACAACTTACAGAGATCCTCTAGGAACTCTAAAAATTATTACATGACCCGGAATGGTAGACTGTTATGGCGAAACTATTAGATGGTTTCTTTTTAAAACAATTAAAAAATAGAACTATTACATGAGGAAAACAAACCAAATACAAGATAAAGTTTTCTGTGAAAACTCACAGCCACACACTTTCTACATTATGTTGATTGACTTGATTCGCTTATGGTTTATGTTCCGGTTAGGCCAACTTCGAACTCTCGAAGGAAAAACTACTGATGCATTTTTAGTTTTACAAATTCAAAGGAGCTCAGAAACATTACGAAGTTCTCAAATTGAAAGTATAATTAATTGTGACCAGAGTAGACGAACACGGTGTTATCTCATGATTTAAACCATTTAACAATCATTTGGTTATTATTGGTTTAGCCGTTTATTATCATGGTCTAATGATATTATTTTTCACTTATAAGTGATCTTAAATTCAAATCTTGTAATAATGTTGCATTAACTTTCTAACTGATTAATCCTTGAGCGCTACCTTACAAATTAAATTAAAATCTTTTAATATCTCACTAAATGCCTCTTGGTTGGTTTTCATGTATTTAGGAAAAAAAAAAATCTAATTAAGTAACCAAAATTAAGAACAAAAGGGGAGGTTAAGGTTATGCTCAAGCCTCAAACTATATGTAATTGATCCGCAGTATAATGTTTCGAGTACAAAACCATATATACTTCTCCAATTTTCAACTTTTGGGTACTCCAAAATGCTAAAAACAGAACAAAACTAACTTGAACTGAGGAGGTAACACTACTCAGTAACTAGTTATATACAGTAGCATCATCACTGAAAAAGGGTAGGCTTCTGCACAACCACAGAAAGCTTCTCCATTACCGGAGGCTGACATGGACAAGCAATTGCTATGAACTTGGGCACCTGTTCTCCAGGCATCAGCACTGTCAGGCTCTTCTGCTGTTTTTGCTTTTCCGTCTATCAAATGAGGTACAAATTATAAAACCAATCAAAACACAAAACTTGAATTTAATTTTTATAGAAAAAAGAGGCACAGATTGACTTATGTACGTACGTACCATGTTTGGACGAGGAGGTTTCTGATCTAAGTCTGGTAGGATATGATCGTCAGGGCTGCCTTCTTCCACCGAGGATAGAAATAGGGACCGAACCTTGTCCCAGTGTAGGCAACACAAGAAGAAGGCACTGACGCTCAATAACAGCAACAGAAGCAGCGCCAAGCCAACAGGAAAATCTAGAGATGGAGTTGGAACTCCATCGTTTTGCTCCATACTTGCCTACTGCTTCCTTTCTCCTCTGGGTTTTTATGACCTAAAAAAGCAGTAATGAATGATGAGGTGGGTTTTGATTTATATATGCAAAGTGTGTGTAAGTGCCGCTTATGATAATTTTGTTGGGGATGAGATGGAGATTAGATGTGCGTCTGTGGGTGGATAGGGTCTTAGTATAATATACAAGTGATAATGGCACTAGTGCTCGTACGCTTTACTAGTACTCTATTACGTGATTCAGTACGGAAAGGGACACAATTTAGGTTTTGAAAAAGCATGCAATATCATCGATTAAAAAACATAAAAGGAAAAAGTTTCTTTAGGCGGTTTAGGGAAGAAAATATGAGTTCTTGAACAAAGTAGAACTAATCAAAACGAGTAAAGTAATAGTAAGTGTATTGCGATCGAATCTAATCAAGACATGAGTCTTACTAGATAGGATGATCAACATATTATAATTTGAGAACTTAAAAAAAAAGCTCCTGGTACTCTTTATTTTAACAAAAAATCACATTTTTACACTAAAAAGTCAATTTTGGTACTATTCACTTTACCCTTTATTTTGTCATTATCGTTAAAACTCAAAGTTTTCAAACCCTTTTCATTAGTTTTCCTTTGTAATTTAGGGAAGAAAATATGAGTTGGTAAATAAAGTAGAACTAATCAACACCAGTAAAGTAATAGTAAGTGTGTTGCGATCGAATCTAATCAAGACATGAGTCTTACTAGATAGGATGATCAACACAGATATATAATTTAGGGCTTAGTGGTTTAAAGGTTACAATTATTTTATTTATTATTATAGTTTATCTAAGTATGTGCTGATTGAGAGAAAGAATTGACATACATACATCGATTTAATTTTCAAAGGTTGTTAAATATCATAAATATGCGCCACAACAACATATAAGATGATATACGACTCTACTCTTTTAAAAGAGATGAAGTGAACTAATACGCAAAGGAAAGTTAAAAGATTTTAATATAGCACCAAGTTAAATTTTATAATCAAAACTGTTTGTTTTATAAATGTTATTTGATGAATAAATAGAGTTTATCATGAATATTTCACTTGTTACAAATACTGTTAATTTGTTTGATATATATCTACAAATGATTAAATGGTCTTTTATAGTATGTTTTATGATTGATATTGCGTAACAACGGAGAAGTACTTTATACAAATCAATCATTTGCTTGCTAGCTAGATCGTCTAGAGATGATTGATGAACCACACTGCATAAACTTACGTATCGTTGAGGCCTCTAATAAGCACTTAAATGTTGACAAGGAAAGCACTGACCCATGGATAGAATTGACCGTAGAAGTTTATGGCTACCTAGCTTGCCAGGTATTAGAAAATGATCAAAGAAGTACGATAAGAATTGTATACATACACTAATTATTCAGATGTGAGATGTTTGTTGCCTTAGTTTACATTAAAGTCCTTGAATCTTGATTATATTATGTCACCTGCACTTGCCCTATAAGTTACTTTATGTTTTGATTGTTTAGAGTAGGATCGTAAACTCCAAAATCCATTTTTTAGTTACCTTTTTTGTTTATCAAGTAATTACCAATTGTAATTAGTGTAGGATTTCTTTCACAAAGAAATTGTTTTAACCATATTGTACTATTATTCATTGATTAATACAAAGAGTCATAATTCTACCAGGTATTAGCCAATCGTAGGATTTTTCAAAATTTTCATCCACCCTCCGGTTGGCCCCTCTCCCTTAGCTCTCTAGGGTTTCTTGCATCTTCTCATTGTTTTTTCATCCCTCTCTAGCTCTAACACCACCCACTTTGTCCAACTCATTGAAACCAATTACCTCCCATGGCTTCGTCAGATGAAGCCCTGTCTTACTGGCCTAAATCTTTGAAAATTTGTGGATAGCTCTCACCTTCTCCCTCCATCTCAAATTGCCGACCCTAAACGCAAGCCAAAGAAAACGAAACTATTCCTCAAATTCCCAATCATGACTACTATCTTTGAATTCAACAAGATCAATTGGTTATTATTTATATCACGAGTGTCATCTCTAAGTCCCTTCTTACTCTTACTATTGGGTACGACACCAAAAAGGATGTCTGAGATTGTCTTCAACAACACCCCCCAAATCTATGTTGTTGGCAAAGCCAATCTCCGCAAGTCTAATTTGTCACCCTTTCTAGTGGTGTTACGGCAGAAAGCGTTAGAAGGCGGATCGGGAGAGAGAGGTTAGAGATAATTACAGGGTGAGATACGGAGAGAGATGGGTTCTGACTAACTTAGTCACGGAAGAGGGAGAATCAGAATCGGTGAATGGCTGGTGTTGAGGTGATGGAAGAGTCTATTTCAGGTAAGAGTAAATGGGCATATCCGTTTGTTATGTTTGTACATAGTCTGCCTAATGTGACGATTTGATTTGTCACCCTGAGATATTATATGTGACAACGAGTGAAGTTTCGTTACATTTAGAGTTTTAGTAAATTGCTTATATTTATTTCCCGCTTTTAATATCATAAATTGTTTAAAAAAATTTAAGAGACGAGTTGGTCATGACCTAAAAAAATAAAATGTCAATATGTGACGCCTACTTTAGTCATGATATATAATGCTTAAAAGCGTGATGACTGGCTCGCCACGAAGATGTTGAAGAATTATTTGGCCACGAATCACACGAATGTTTAAAAATCCTCACATACTCTATTTTTATGTGACAAATTTTCGTGCGTCACAAAGTATCTCCAGCATGTCATAGCAACCAACATGTCTTTACGAGGAGATAGTTTTTAATACTCCCGAAAAGAACTCAACTCAATTCTAGTGAAGCCCTTATGATGGTGAGCCCACGAGACTCTGAATAATTCCCATGGCGATGATGGTAATTTGACAAGCCGTGGTGGTGGTCGCGGCGGCTAGTGAAAAGAGTCATATTTCTACGTTGATGTTACTGCCCAGTCTGCCCCACTTGTTGTCATTTACATTTGGGTTATTATACAAGATGCAACATTTGGGTTATTATACAAAATGTTCCTGAGATTTGCATGATCAATAGAAATGGTTTCTGAGATTGAAAATCAATAGAAATGGTTTCTGAGATTGTCTATCATCAATGATTTTGGTCTTTCCGTTAAAAACGATTTTGGGCAATTTTCAAAACTTTGTAACTCAATCGTTTCTTAACCAAATTCGACCCATAATATATCAAAATGAAGATAGGAAAGTGAAGAATATGATTATACCTATTTGGAAGCCCAATGGTTGCCAGAGATGGCCGGAAAATAGCTTGAAAGGTGACTGGTCCGCAGGAAAACTGGAAAACTCGTCGGAAACTGGGTAAACTTTAAACGTTCATAACTTCTTCAATACTTAACCAAATCGAGTGATTCAGAAATGAAAATTTGATGAGACGAAGAGAATGATACCTTTTCAAAGTGGCTAACCATTTTCGAGTTAGCCACTTTCAAGCAGTTTTTCCGCCAAACCACGGTGAGTTAGCAGTAAAGGAAGATACCATTCTCTTCGTCTCGTCAAGAAGTATGATTTTCATTTTTGAATCACTCGATTTCGTTGAGTATTGAAGAAGTTATGAACGTTTGAAGTTTATCCAGTTTCCGGCGAGTTTTCCAATTTTCCTGAGGACCAGCCACCTTTCAGGCTATTTTCCGGCCATCTCAGGCAATCATTGGACTTCCAAATAGGTATAATCTTATTCTACACTTTCTTATCTTCATTTTGATATATTATGGGACGAATTTGGTTAAGAGTCGATTGAGTTACGAAGTTTTGAAAATTATTCAAAGAGTTTTTAACGGAATGACCAAAATCATGGATAGAGGACAATCTCAAGGATCATTTCTATTGATTTTCAATCTCAGGGACCATTTCTATTGATCATGCAAATCTTATGTACCATTTTGTATAATAACCCTTTACATTTTACACCACCCTATCAAAACGACATTATTTAAGTAATTATTACGATCACGATGCAGTACATATGGCTAATGTTTTGTTTCTCCTTTGTATAGTAATCATGTGGTTAAGCACGAGTGCTCATTATCCTAATATTTTATTGATAATTACCTGGACAAGGTGTTTGAGGGCAAACACATTTGATTTAGGATATTGGTATAATCCAAATTGAGTCGGGATAGGTTGAGATTTGTAAGGTGTTGGTTGGAACATAATGTGAGGTCGAGGCCACCTAATTAGGAGCTTAGTTAAGATCATGCATGCTATTGCTAATGGTTTGGTGAGTAAAGTTTGGATAAAGGATTGAATTGGTTGGTCAGCAAGCAAGAATTGAATTGGTAAACAAATAAGGATGGAAAAACGCGGGATAATGATTCAGTTGTAGGATTGCAATTGTATTCTAATTTGCTTTATGATTGTATGGATGCATATGGACAAACAAGTTGGAAAAGAAAGTCTTCTGATTAAGAAGCATGATAACGACCACATGATTTTTTATCTGAAATTAGTCAGCCTGGAAATGATTGGTGTTATCAGGGAGAGCTGCATGACTGAGCAATTCAATCTTATAAATATAAGACATCGCGCAATATGAGAAAACCCCCCTTCAACACAATAAACAATTCAAACGCTCTAAGCGAAACACTTCTCACACTTCTGAGAAAACACCTTCAGTTCAGATAAGTAAATATCACTGAAGTCGTACAAGCAAGTGATCTAGGAGCATATTCAATTCAGACAAGTGAACATCACTGCTTCTGGTTAATTGGGTACCTATTCAAGACTTGGCAGATGAAGAGTTTCCAATTCTCCTAAAGAGGTCATCTCATAGCTTTCTCGGCAAAGTGAGATGTTACCAAGTTAACCTTGTTCGGCACAGTGAAAGCTAAGCCAGTTATTGAATTTCGCCGTGATCTAGGTTACCTTATCTTTAGGTTCTAGAACCCAAGGCAAGACATGTTCTTTCCTTGGTCGTAGTCCCTCAAGTATAGAAGTCAGCAGTTTATTCACCAGACACCACCATATCTATTCTACTCACTCGACCGAAATTGTTTGCGAGTTGAAATGCCTGTATTCACAAAAAAAGACATAATTAACTTATAATTACTCGATATGCCCTCCATGTAAGCATTGTAATTTCTAAGCACATAGAAGAATACAACCAATAAACTATTTTAGCATGATAGCTACTTCTACTCAGAGACGGTCGAGCTATTCACACATGCAAGTGTAAAAAATTTTCAACCAAAAAATAAACTTCCATCTCTCATCCAATCTAGAATGAGTTTTTTTTTTTTTTTCTTTGGAAGGTAAGAGATAAATTCATTTACCAACAAGAAGATTATATAAACACAGTTCCAAATTCACACTTTTGTGTATTTACAAAACAAACTTTTGTGTATCTAGAATGAGTTTAGATCTGATGCGGAACAGAAGTAATCTGTCAACCATTTCTGAAAATCAATCATATTAAATATTAGTTGAGGATATAAACTGTGCAGGTAAACGTCGCCCCTCTAATAAAATTGACGATGCTAATTAAATATCCAACCGATTTTTCCACTGTTGGCTGATAGTCTGTAGAAATGATTGAAATTTTAAAAAAGTTGTCATTAGACTTGAAACTGAAAGGATACTCGTAAGTGCGCTGTTTCAGAAATGGGGATCTCTTGTTTAATTATATTTGTTGTCGTTTGATTTGCATAATTTAATAATTAAAAAGTAAAAAGAAATGGTTGTCATTTCTCGATTAGAAATTTAGAACCTGTCACATTGCAGCAGATGTATGAAAAGACGTTATCCTATCCTTTGCATTATTTCCATTATTACTTGTTATACAAAACGGAAATATCCGGATCTCTTCTATCAAATCCACCTAATTATTTAATTCAAATCATTAAAATTTAATCAAATGATTAAAATTATTATAACTTTTAAAATGATTCTCTATTTGTAGTCATTGGATTAAATTTTAAAGATTTGAATTGATTAATTTGATGAAAGGGATCCGAAGATGATTCATTTCCATACAAAACCATGCTTGTGTGTTTGAAGCGGCTGCTGTACAACCATTTCTTTTTGTATTTCAACAACCTCCGCATGTAAGAGAAGCATAATTCACGAATTCTTGTTCACTCCCACACTATTACATTCAGTGTGATCAATAACATTGCTAATTAGTAATTACATAGTTGCCATATTTCCCCCAGAAAAAAAAAACTTTAGCATCTCAATTTAATATGTTATCATGTAAAAAAAAAGCTTATACATAAGAATGTGTTATTAACTGAAAAACTATGTGACAAGGAATCATTCTATACAAGTCATTCTCCAAATGCATGGGGTTTGTGAGAGAGGATATATTTTTTTAAGTACCTAAAAGATAAATCGGTACATCACATATTATAGTATAAATGAAGAATTTTTTTTTTTTTAAGTGTCCCTCTCTTATGATATGTTATATGCTAAATCATGTTCTGAGTATTCTACAATATTTCTCGTGAAAAAGAGTGGTGCCTAGAAAGTAATCTACTTTTCATACCGTATTTTTCCTACCCAATAAAAATGAGATTTTTTTTTCCCTCTCTTTTTGTTACTAATTAATAACCGGAGAAATGTGTGGGTCCTGTAAAGTTACAGATAAAATAATGTGGAATCATTATTATATTATATTATAATATAATATTACATGGATTTGTATATCGTCCTGACCCAAATTGTAGGAATCTTTAGAATTCTCACATTCTAATCGTTTATCGTACATCATGTGATCATGAATTTTTTGAATTAAAATTAAACACAATAGTATTTAACAAAAAACTGACTATATGATATATAATGAACAGTCATAATATGAAAATTCTTAAAATTCCCGTAAAGAGATTCTAGAGATAATGCTCATCCTTATATTATATAACACGGATGATGGGTGTGTCTTGAAAATATTAGGTCCTTGTCCCTCTCAACTTCCATAAATTGAGCTGCATCGACTTCCACTTATGACACAAAGCGAGGCCTTGCAGAGTTTGGAACCCCTTGGAGGTTGGTGGTTGGTGGTTGGCTTGAGACTTGCAGTCCTAGAGATGAGCAAATAACCCACTGTGCTTAGCCCTAGTTTAATGCTTAGTTGATTTTGGAAAAAGTAGTTATAAACGCTTTTTTATGTTTGGTAAACATTCAGTTTTAGTTTTTTTTTCATAGTTTTTGGTGAAAAAAAGTTAAAAACACAAAACTGCAAAACTCAGTTTTGAAAAACTAGTTTTTTTTTCACATTTGTTTTATATGAAAGTTTATCAAACACTATAATACTGTTTTTTTTTTCTTTTTCAAAAGCACTGTTACAAAAATGTTTACCAAACACTCTATTGCTTTATTTCATAGCTGTTTATTCTTACAACACATCAGAATCAGTTTTTTTTTCAAAGCACAACAATACCAAACCAGTTTTTACTCTATCAAGGCCTGGGTAACCGCTTCGAAGAAAAGAGCTTGATAACATTTTTTTTTTTTTTTGACAAACAATAGTGATTAGTAGGTTAAATTATTAATTATATAAGGAAAAAAAAATTAGTAGAGATCGAACTTGTACTAGGAATACATACGCATAAGTGTTCTCTATTGCGGTAAAGCGTCATTTACATTTGCCTTAATTTTTTAACTATTACTTTTTTTTTTTTTTTTTTGCCCTATAAATAAAAGAAAAATATATGAGATAAATGAGAAAAAATGAAAGAAATGTGAAAGATATAACAAACAAAATGAAAACTAAAACTGACAACAATTTGAAAACAATTTCAAATTTGAACATTGAAGCACTCTAGCAATTCAGATACTGCTTGAAAGAAAATTCAAACACTGGAGCACTCAAGCACTCCAATGGAGTGATGGACTGCAATTCAAATACAATTTGAAACATGAAATTGAGTAACCCCTGAATTTTGAGCACTTCTGTAAAAGCAGGTCAATTTGAAAATTGAGGGTGCACACGCGGGTACACCTAGTAAAAATGGAGTGAAGTACTAACATTTTACAGAGTAGAACCTTCGAAATTGTATTTTTTAACTTTTATGTTCAAAAATTGCAACAAAGCCCTCATTCTGATATTTGAATTTAATAAACATCAGATAGGCCATTCAATTCAAATATCAAATTTCATTTCTGTGTTTTTCTGATCTTTAAAAAAAATTACCATTTGATTTTTTCAAACCTTTTTGCAATGATTGGTTTTTTTTTTTTTTTTTTTTTTTTTTTTGGAGCCAATTTTTCAGACTTAACTGTCAATATTTCAATCAACGCATTACAATAAAAGAACTCGAGACCCATTTACATGGGAGAGTGGGAAAGAGCTATATGACGAGTTATACTGTTGACAAATTGTAGACTGTATACTTGACTATTGATTCCATAGGGGATAATAGCAAACTGCTGCAATAGTAATAACATATCCAATTAAACTCATAGGGTGACTCTATGCATTTGTATAACTCAGGTGACCCTCTACAGTAATAACACCCCGAAGAGTAGTAACGTATTAAGATGTAATTATAAATAAGCAAACTCTAACTGTGTGCAATAATTAGGGTAATAGAGTTATTACTGTAGTTTCACTCTCAAATTTCTCAGTTGTATGGTTGAACAATACGCTTGACTGGATTACGACAGATTGCTAGTCAATTCATACTGTATTCTCTGGCATGAACTTTAATAGTAACATGGCAGTATAAAGATCAAATGACAGTCAAATAATGCTCAGAGTATGAATAGTCAATCTGGATAAGCAACATCATCAGTCTACCAAGATAACTAATGTTTTATCCTCGGAAAGTTGGGGAAGGAGAGCTACTAGCCATCAAGTCAGCTGTAAGGATATTGATTCAGTCACTGATTTATCCAGGTAGGAATAGATTTGACTTTCTTTTGTGAGCACCAACACGTACTTACAGTATGAGCTTCAAATTTGTGTTACAGTAGTGGTAGAACAATCGATGCATGTAGTCGAGAGTAAAGTTAGCAATGTTTCTTACATTTTTCAATACACCGAAACATGATAGAACTTTCTCACCTTTTGATGTAGCACCTCGGGTCCATCATGACTGGACATTCAGCAGATCAACAGTAGTGCATTCATGTGGCAGAGAAGGTGCCGCAGGGGCGACCTGAGAACACATCAAGCGCAACACATAGCGCCATATGTGATCTCAGGTCACTCCTACAGAACCCCTCTACCGCTTTGGCATATACTGCAACACTTGTTCTCTTCGTCATGGCTCTAGACTTATTTCTGTACAACTTCCCTGCCTTACACTGCTAATATATCGCACAACTTAGAACTTAGTTGCGTACTACTTTCACTCCATTGTACTACATGAACAAAGGTGTCTTTCTAGTACAAATCTTCTTGTTTAACCATACATATAAAAGAAAGCAAATTACGCTAGTGGATTTAAATGTACTACAATATAAATGTGGTACAGTTTGATTATTCGAAATTGCTTCGTACAAATGCAGCTTTGTACTTTCCAATTCTTTTGTGGTACATTTCATACTATGCAAACCAACCTTTGGAAAATGAGAAGAGTGATCTAGGTCTTTGAAGTTTCATTCAACGACTAAAAATTATTATAGCTTTTAAGGAGTCAAAACAGGTGAGCTGTTGGATGAAATTTTAAAGGTCCGGATCATTGATCTGGTGGCTTTAATGGAAGAGATCCGGAGAGGATCTCCTCTCGGAAAATGACCTTGCTGATTTGCAGACATCTAATTCTTCTCCATTCTGATTGTTCAAAATTGATCTAGTAATCAGAGGGACAAGAATTCTCCATCTGGTACTTAAAATCCCTAGTTCTATCTCTGAATTTAAGACAGATTTGGGGTAAATAACTAGCTATCTTGTTTTTTCTTTTCACTTTAAAAAACTGTAATATCACATACATAACACAAGGTCCAAATGCAAGTTGGTGTCTCTATTGACCAAAAATTCTTTTATGCGCACGTGGATTGTTTGTGTGGATTACGTATGACACGTATTACTAGTATACTGATTATGTATTTCGGACACATAACATATAATATTGTATAGTCATTATGCTTGTCATTATGGTGGAAATATGTTGTCAATACAGATCCATATGCACAACCCAACTATGCTTTTCAAATGAAGCTCACCCCGTTTGGACCATAACTTGCATTTCATATGAGTTCTACAATAGGAGATGTTATGTCTATATTGACTAGTTGCTCGAAAACCTTGAGGATAACTGCGGGCAAAATTATAAGTGCGAGATAAAATTTCGTGCGGATATGAGAGCTTTTAGTCATTAGCCACAATATTCAATTATTTTGAACGAGTATTTATGAATATCTTGTGGAGCCACCAAAGGCAAAGGGAAAAGCTCAAACAAGTTGAATAAAAAACCAATCTCTCAAGTATTACTCTCTCAAAGAGCAGCCTCAAAGAAAACTGTCATTTCAAATCAAGTCTTTTTAGGGGCATGTTTAAATAAGGATAATAGGAATGTAAAGAATGCGAGTAATTCCTATTATGGATGAACCTTACGTTTACTTACCATGGAGAATGAAAAGATGCGAGTCCCACTCAAAATTTAGAATGTGATTCTTGATTTCCAAAGAATCGAATACTTAAGGGAGGAGGTTGGAACGAGTAAACAATTAAAATTAGAAAACTGCCTAAGCCCCCTCCTAGACGCTAGACTCATGACCGCTGTCCAACTAGCGTCTTGAAAACGTTACTAATGGAACATACCCAAATTATGAGTATAACTCATTTGGGAGTTATTATCGTTTACTTGATCAATACTAATTCAAAGGCAAAATATGTCAAGGGTCACAAATCACAATATTATTTTCACTGTGATGTGACCCTTGGTTATTCATAAATGTGATAAGCTACAATTTTTTTTTTGTCAAATGATAGATTTTGTTAGATTATATGTTAGATTAGTTACAACGGGGTTTGAACCTATGCCGTTATACAAGGGCTGAACACCTTTTTACCACTATGATAAAAAATCACTTCCTGATGAGCTACGTACAAAAATTGGATTTTGATAAATTTATATATTCAAAGCCTATTGTGGTTGCTTTAGAGCACTTCCAGCGTGGGAGCCCTCCCCCCAGGCTATTCACTATTTCATTCACCTAATGAACAGTAACTACCATTAATAAACAGTAATTGCCTTTTGTATCTCCACCGTTGCACCTGAATAGTCATGGTAATTATCAATAAAATATTAATATTTTATTTATTTATAAAATAATTTTATTTGTAATCCAATCCCAATTGGCAGCCCCTTTCTCGTCCCTCTCTCCCTCTATCTCATTCACTTTCCCAAATCCAATCCCAATTCGTTTTCTCAAGAATACAAAGAGGAGATTTTCTCTGCAAATTTGTGTGAGCTTTGAGAGGATGAAGGTTATGGAGGAAGTTGTGGAGGAAAAAGAAGTTAAGCCTTTGACCACCGAGTAATTGGAGCTGTACGAGTCGCAGTCCGAGTCCGAGTCCAAATCCGACGACAACATAGACGAAGAAGAAGAGGACGCCGACGAGGACGACGACGCGGATGAGGGCGAAGAGGACGACGACGACGATGTTCAGGAGGTCGTATAGCCGTCTGGTGGCCCTCTGATTCACTCGGTAGGCGTATGACGTCAGCCCATGTCAGACAGCCTTCGGGCGCTCGGGCTGGCACGAATCCACCGGCCTAGAGCTCGGGCCTGCCCGGGCTCGCTCGCCAGCCAACGCTGGACTTCCTCCCTCTGGCAATCAGGCCCTGTTCCGCAGCCTGTCCCTCGAGCAGTTGCTTCCGCTGGAGCTGTTCTTAGAGCAGCTCCAACATGTGCTGGAGCCCGAGGGACAGGTGAGTGAACCAGGCTATAGAGCTCGAGTAATCTAGTCCAGCGTGTGCTGGCAAGGGAGCACGAGTAGGCCCGAGCGAGAGGTCGGTGGAGGGTTGCTAGCCTGAGAGCCCAGAGTGGGTTTGATGCTCGGCTGATGTCGCCCTGACGTCAACCACGTTTTTTCTTCTGTTTTGCCTCGGCGTTCACAGAGAAACCGGAGGTCTCGTTGCGAGCATTGTGCTTCAGAGGCAAGTAAAGAACAGAAGAGATCGGAGGTTGCTTCCGGCGAGGGAGCACTAACCGGAACTTCTTCCTCGCCTCCAGGTACGGCGCTGCTTGGAGGTTTTGCATCGCTCGGATTGATTTGCACTTCATTTTTTCAAATTAGTTTTGAAATTAGAATTTGTGAATTTGCAGAGATTGTGTGTGTGTGTGTGTGTGTGTGTAAGGGTTGTTTGGTTGGTTTCAGTGTGAAAGTGAGAAACGGAGATGGAAGAGAGAAAAGGAAGGGAGTCAGTTTTAAGAATGGAGAGAAGTGAGAGAGAGAGAGAGAGAGAGAGAGGAACTTCAGAGAAAAATAGAGAGAAGTGAGAAAGATGAGTGGAAAGAGAGGGAGTGACGTGAGAGAGTGGAGAGGTGCACGGGAAATTCCAAATAATTGCAAAAAATATTATTATTTTATTTAACTGTTGCCAGGGCTAGTCAAGTGTAGGGGTGGAGATGCAAAATGTAATTACTGTTCATTAAGGATAGTTATTGTTCACTAGGTGGATTAAACAGTGGATAGCCCGGGAAGGCCTTTCCCACGGTTAAACTGCTCTTACATATACAAATATAACTCTAATATTCTCTTCGACAGGATATCTGCATATGCACACTATTCTAGTATGAATTGTCTATATTGGCTAATTTAAGCATATATTCGCTTCAGCAACATCAAGTGATAAATATGCATCTAAAGCAACTTTCTCAATGTTCGGCTATTTCTTTATGTTTCTGCATTGTATTTCCACGTATTACCATGAGTGTGTCGTGGACGAACTACTATTTAGACCAATCAATACATCAAATTTATGATATTTGGCGTTTCATAACCATCCATTATCTATAACATCATGGAGGTGACTCAACCTCTATATCTATAATATTATCATGATCCAACGACATCCTTAAAATCTCACAAATCAAACAAAAACAAAAGTATTGGTGTAAATTAACTATCTAACCGACATAATATATTATTGAAGTGTTGAGAAAAAATACTTCAGAATAATGTTCACATAATTACGTAATGGAATTACCGGCAAATTTTGCAGATATTGAAGTTATTTTTCAATGCCCAATCCTGCTTCGTAAGTTTGCAAAAATAAATAAATAAATAGCCACCCAATTAAATTGTCGGTTTTTACATGCAATGAAATTCAAAATTACAATAATCAGCAAGGATAATAGATAAAATTATCATTTTTTTTCAATTTAATAAGGAAATTGTTATTGGCACTCCAAAACCTTATTGTGCACTCCAAACTTTCTCTAACTATTAGAAAGAAAAATACATTTATGACGAGTATAGAATGAAATTTTTGGAATGCTGATAACAGTTTCCTTTAATAAAACATATTTATTAATACTTGGAATAGCTTCAACCATGTGACGATTCTTGGATGCGTCATAAATATATTTCTATTAAATACCTGGAAGAGGTTCAAATACTTATAGCCATAAGTTGAGGTCGTTTCCAATTGTGATTGTATTGAATCCGTATTTGCAATTAAGACCAAATCATGATTTCCATGAAATCAATTGAGAACTTGGCAGTTGCATTGCCATTGCTCTAGTACTTTGCATTGTGTGCTATCTACTCATACAAAGAAAAAAAAAAAAAAAGAAGTTGGTATATATTTTCCTTAAAATGTTAGGCAGGATTAATATACACATCTTTAACAATATATAGATCCCCTAATTAAATTGTGTTTTACTCAACTTTTATAGTATTAATGTAAATAGGCAAAAACACAACAAACATTCATAACCAATTACTCAATTTCATGAAACCTTGTCGACGTATCGATGTATCTTGTTTCCCCATAAGGACCTCCTCATGAAAATGGAAATGTCGTATAAAAGGGTGTCATCTTATAGCAAGGGAGACGACGATTATTAACTATGAAGTTATAACAGAAATTTTGAAACACTTTGTGGAACTTAGGATCAGAGTAAAATGTTTCAGCTTTTGTTGAACCATGCTATGCTCACTTTTCCGTGGGTGTACGTGCAACAGAGTTTAATACTAGGGATATCAAATTCTTAAACCACATTATATGAACCAAATGATGCGGCAGTGGATGATTTAATTATTACTTAAGTGTTGCTAAGTGTGCTTATTTTCTATTGGTGGCACGTCATTTAGTTTGCAAATTTGATTTAAAAATTTGTCCTCCTAGTACTATCCAAAATAAAATATTCAAAAGAAAAATATCATTCTTCAACAACTAGACTAAAGGATAAAAAAAAAACAGCTAGACTAAAGGAGGCAACAAAATTATTAACATAGCAGCTATATAGCTTTTAGAACATTTAAGTAGGAAATGGAAGTAAGTGATCCTTTACCACAGTGATGGAAATGAGTCAAGCCCTTGCATGACAGCGTAAATTCAAACTCCGTCGTTGACTAATCTAACAAAATTAACCGTTTGACTAAAAATAAAGAAAGAAAAGGAGATGGAAACCCCTACTGGGCCCAGACCCATTACAAAGTCAAGGAATAGTAATTTGGGCTTATTATTTTGGGCTAAGAAGGTTGGTCCCAACGGTAAAAAGCTAAATTTCTTTGTCGCACATTTCAAAGATAATGATTTCAACACGAGTAGTGTTATTTACATACATTTTTTTTACTTTTTATGTACCTCTTGCTTTCGGCAGTTGGATTGAATAAATTAAAAAATATAAATAACAAAAAATTTACAAAAATATGTGATGTGTGAATAGCTACTTCCTTTTTGCATAAGATGGTACCTTCGTTTCATGACTCTATTCCACCCCAATGAAACAAAAAGAAAAGGCCAAAAGCAAATGAAATTATACACAACAAGCATACTCTGTCTACATCTGCTCTTTGTATGCAAAGCGTTCAAATCTTTTGCACTTAAAATTCTTTGTGACCTCTCTGTGTCTTATCTATTTGAGCACTATATGTCATTTTAACTTAATTTATCTTTAGTTTTTAATTTTTTTATCAAAAAGATAAGTAGAAAAGTTAAAATTGTTAATTGGAATTTAAATGAATGACCAAGTGTCAAACAAATAAGATAAATCACAAAAAATTTGAGTGCAAAAAATTTAATCTCGTATGCAAAATAATATATCCACATAGGAATCTGTAGGCAACAATCTACAACTACATCCATAGAAAAGCTTTCTTACATCATCATTACATCCTCTTCTCCAACTAATTTTATTTGCAATCAACAACCAGCATCACCAATACAAAGTTGGTTAATTTGTGTCAATTCACTCCCACATAGCTTCTAAACCCTAATTTTAGCCTTTTCTTGGCACTTAAAATGTTAAAGACACTCTTTCACTCTTGGAGAACAAAGTACATTGTACATGAATTAACATCTCCTACTACTGAAGCAAATGCTACTCCATGAAAAGACACCAATTATTTAATAATATATAAAAAAAAAGTGAATTATAATAAAAAAAAGTGAATTATAATGTAACCTCTCAATAGCAAACCGTCACTGAAATTCCAGAGATTACAACAAAAAGCCATCTCCTCTAAAGCTTTACCGCAAAAGTTGTTACTTTTCCTCTTCCCACTTTATTCTTGCAATTACAAGCATCTTCCTCCATATCCTGCATTTCTAAATAGTTCTTGCTTTATGTCCTCAGAAGTTACCAGTGTTCTCTGATCAGAATCCTGTTTAATGACATCAACGAATCACCAGATAAAAACATTAACTTAATACTTCTCCAACTAAACAAGTCACAAAGAGATTCTATTTATATTACTGGAAAGCCAATTCACATACCTCTGAGCAAGAAGCTTGCACTGCAAAGTCATTGAAGCAGCTAATCACACACTGCTGAATCTCAAGGCCTAAGGCTTCCAAGGTAGACACTGTTGATAACAACAGCCCTGGCTTTCCTGCACAGCATATGTCAATCTTGGTGTCCACATTCCTCCTTTGCACATCAAACTGCAAATCAATCCAACACCAATGTCAATTCTTAGCTTTACTTTTTCATATTCGAGCGATATTCTAAAGTAATCTAAACTGCGGTACAGGACATTTGAACTTGGGCGCAGAGGGGAGAGCACACAGACACAAACTGCTCTAGCCAACTTGATTACGCCCTGGTCTGCATTTTAAGATTTAAATTTGCAGGGTACATACCTTAGGTGAGTTCCTGACTAGCATTTCATTTGGTTTGATATCCTTGAAAAGGCTCATCACATTTAACTGATCTGAATCTGTTTCAATTTCTTGTTGCAAATTGTTGATTCTCTCTAGGAGCTCCTTCATGTAATCTATAGTGTCTCCAAGTATAGATGTTCTATCCATCTACAAAACCACAGTAATAAATTAAAAAAGAAAATTAGCTTCTGTATTCAACATTAATCATATCTACATGCATTCTGAAAAAAAAAAGGAGTTTAAACTTAATTACCTTACTTATCTTGGGCACAATTGATCTTAGCATCGAAAGCCGGTCGTTCAATCGCTTTCTTCTTCTTCTCTCAGCCATTAGATTCTTTGATGGCTGCCCCTGCAACTTCTTATTAGTAGCTCTGGTATTTCTCTCCACACAGATTCCCACGTTGAAAGAGGGGACTTGGTCAGGGGACTGAGTTGGTTCCACTTTACAGGCTGCTGCAGCTTCAGCTTGAGTCTCCAAGTAGTGTATTTCATCACCAAGCAAACCCAACTCTTCTTCTTCAAGTATGGACCATGGATTGTCTTCCTGGACCGGAAACGGCGGCGTATCAAGGGTGCTGTAGGATGAGTCAGTGACTTGCTGCTGAGCTGAGAGTAGTGCTTCATCAGTAACGCCAAAGCCGAAGGGATAGTAGACTTCTTGATTAAAGGTGGCGTTGAAGTTGTTAAAGTTGGGTTCAAATGGAGGTGAGAATTCATGGGTGGAAGAAGAATTTGGGAAGAAAGAAGATGAAGGGTTTTGTTGATCAAAGTAATCAAAATTTCCCCAGCTACCACTACTAGACAACAAATCATTCATTTCTGTTGGAATATTGGTTTCCCATGTACTGCTACTACTACTGTCTCTTCTTAGAGCTAATAACTCCTGTAAGAAACTATGTTCATTCAACTCCATCTCCCTCTCCCTCTCCCTCTCCTCTCCCGCTGTGTATTTCTCTTGGGAATGTTGATGTTGCTAATTAGGTAAGTGCCCTGATAACAAGAAGATGCAACAAGTGGAACATTTATATAGGAACAAGCTTAAAAGGCTAGTTCCATTATTTTAATACATTTCACTATCTATTAGGTTTATTTATTTATTTTATTTTAGGACCCTCAAAAACCTAAGATTAATATGGAATCTCTCTCTCTTTCTCTCTCTCTCTCTCTGTCTATGTCAATAGGTATAGTAACTACTTCTGGCTATTCTTTATGTCTATAAGTAATAATACTTGACTCCTTATAGGGAAGAGGAAATTCTTATTTACTTGCAAAATACATGTGTTTAGAGATGGCTAAGAAGGCTTGACATAATCAAACGAATTATATACTCTTTGATTTTGTATTCAAGTTCGAATCTCTTTTTTAACGTGTTTAACCGTGTGACTTGGATGAAACAGCAGCTGAAGTAAGAAGACAAGTCTGTTTCGTCTAAAGCAGGGATTTCAAGTCTTTTTCACCGAAATATCTGCAATCAGACAACCAATATAAAATTGATACGCTCGGAAAACTTTGACCCACACTTTCTGTCTGAACCGCAAAGGGTGGGCTTAGCATCATAGACCGTGTCAGGTTCCTTGTATGCTTGAGCTCAGTAATTTTAATTGGCCATGATCATACTCTCTTTCTCTATCACTTTCTCTGTGTGTGAGAAAAATGGCTCAATTGGGTCCCATGCAACAATGCCTCCAAATTTGGGTGAGATCACATATTCGAATGAGTTAGTGGACGTCGTTTGTTTTTCCTTGTGCCCCTTATTTCTAAAAATTATTCGTCGACATTAGATTTTAATCATCCTATGCAGTTTTCTGATAAACAACTTGATTAATCTCTTTCTTTTATTTTTGAGATTTAGTATGATGGTAGGTTTTCTTTCTCTCCTCACCTATGCTTATGGATTCAGTGTACAATATTTACGGATCTTGTTGATTATCTCTTTAATAAAAGTTAACATGTGAAACTCATCTATATTAGATAGATGATCAAATCTAAATAAAATGGCCTAAAGAAAATCACTCAAAATAAAACTCTAGTGGCAATAGGTTGATTGGTAGCTACCACTATTAAGATTTTGTCATACAAGATAAATTTTAAATTAAGCGATAACTATCAGTCAAAATAAATCACATGAGAAAAGAAAGTCTTCACTGAATGATTGTAAAGGTAATAATGAGAAAATCGCATTGTACCATTTTTTTTAATAGAAATAGAGTTTATACGGAGAACAAGCATATAATAAGTTTTCATCCAAGTATCTAACAAATCTTTTACAATTTATTGAAAATATAAAATGCAAATTGAAAATTCATAAAATGCAAATTGAAAATTCATAAAATGCAAATTGAAAATTCATAAAATGCAAATTGAAAGTTATTTATTTTCGGTCTAAGTGAGAATCATATGACCCTAAGCTATTTTTTTAAATAAAAAAATAAGCTAAAAATTTCACAAACCACCCAGCTCACCTAGGCCCGCCTAACCTTCTTATGTCCACCTAGGCGGGCAACCAGACTGGTCTAGGCACCTTTTTATATTTTTTAAAGACCTAAGAACTAATGGTAAATGTGGTCAACCGTCTAGCCCCTAGAACACTGTATTTTCTTAATTGTAATTAACATTATATATTAAAATAGTGGTGTTACCTAAAGACCAATTTTGGCATTGTATTTGTAAGTTTTTTTTTCTAGTATTTCATGAATATGTATGGAGGCTGTAAATTCTCATATATTTGTGTGGCTGTTTTAGCTCATACCACCAATGCATTAACTGACATAGTAAACATACGGGGGCATTTTACGCATGTAAGGATGAATATACAGCCCTTATTACTACGATACTCCTATCAAAACAACGGTCTTTGGGAGTCATCGATTGACCAAGTCGACAAAGTGTTTATTATCATTGTTGTTACTATTATCACTATTGTTTGTATTAGCAATTTTCTTGGTTGGTAAGCTGGGGATCTGAATAAAAACCATAATTTGAGGGTGTCGACATAGAGCCCCATCCAGTTGGTGGTCCTGGTGTCGGGTGTTTGTGTTTGACTTCGCAGATATTGTATCCTTGTCCATGTCTAATATTGGATTGGTGCCACAATTTGCATACACACGGCCGCAAAGGTTCACTAATCCGTCATCGTTTTATATCTTTGTCAATACAAGCATTTATAAAGGGTTTAATAATATTTGCTTAATGAGGGATGTGATTTTATCGTACAAATGTTTATGCTGCGAAACTATAAATTTAAATTGTAATTCAGACTAAGATCAAGCCACTTAATTAAAGATATTAAATTTGACATAAGTATCATTTCTTGTCCTTGAAACGATAACATAATATTTTTATTTAAAAGAACTTTAACGAAAAACTCTCGTTACTGATCATTTTAATGAAAAACTATATTTTTACATTAAAAAATCATGGTATTATTCACTTTACTTTTTATTTTTTCTTTATAGTTGAAATTCAAAATTTTCAAACCATTTTAATTATTTCTCATTTTATTTAATTGTGTAGGTAGTAGGTATGATCATTCTACTAGATTAGATAGCTCATTTATAATTTGCAGATGGGTACGTAGTACGACGGAGTAGTTCATACTTGCACGGGTACATTATAAGTGAGGGAAATGATAAGGAGATTTCATAGTTTTACATACACTTCACAGTTTAACGTTAATTTTCGTGTTAATATTATAAAATATTATGTAAAAAATATGTGATAACAGAAAATCTGTCTCACTAGCATTTCTCTGTCATTTATACTACATTTTGTCATTAATTTTTGGACAAGGATTGTCTGCCCTCCCACTTCCGGTGCCCTCCCGTGCCCTTTTGTTTGTATGATCACGGTTAAATCACGTTAACATTTTATATTACTATTCATTTTTTTCTTATTATCTCTATAAAAAAAAAAATATAAAATATTAACGTAACTTAACCGTGATTACACAAAACAGGAGGATACGGAAGGACATCGGAAGTGAAAGGACAAACAATCATTGTCCTTAATTTTTAGGGTCTTATAAAAATACTGTTCACCGTCAGAGTATTCTGGAAGGAATTTAAATCTAGCAGCTGTTTTAAGGGTTAAACAATGGATTAGCCTAAGGGGTCTAGTTCAACCCAAGGGTTGAGTTGATTCTGGTTTCTGTAACCAAGGGCAGACATATCCTGCGTTTACGACTAATAAGTTTAAAAACTGAACTTGTTCTCTCTCTGATGAGTCTGATCTGAGCATTTTGGTCACTTAATTATGAACCCAAAATGCGAATACGAGCCACATGCTATTCATGCAACAAAACAAGCAATATTGAAAAGATAATTCTCGACACCTGGGAAGAGTCCAGCAAAGCTAGCTACTAATTACCTAGCAATTATGCAGCTGTGTGCATGTTATTCACAAATGCGCTAAAGATTAATTGTGATTAGTTATATCGAACACCAATTCCCAAGATCATAAGAAATTAAGAAAAAAAAAGAGATGGTAAGTAATTCTCTTTGATATAAAAACACACACACACGCATATATATATATATATATATATATAATAGATATTCGGTGGCAAGAGAAATCGTGCATTTGGTTCTGAATGAAGTTTGAGTTTCTATTTGAAATTTGATAGTGTTGACTCGGTGCTATTTTCTTAGCAGCCTAGCTACCATTCTATGTATGAAATGATGAAACATGCAACAATTGACTAAAACTTGTAGAAACTAAGAACCATCATAATGATTGTGAAGGCAATCTATAATTTAATATACGTTTTGTTCTCGAGGCTATTTGTTCAATGTTACTCCTTAGGTGTTCTATTATATATATATTACTTTCAAACCGTCAAACATAAAATGATGAAATTTTCTCAACAAAGTAAAACGATAAAAACAAGGAGAATGATGAATGCACATATTTTTTCTTATACCTACTGCTATTTAACATTGTCTATTATTTTGTTTTAATTTATTTAATATGATAGTCGAAAATAAAGAATAAAATAATGATTAATAGTAATATAATGGTAGTAGAATTTCATGATCTTATTATGTAAAGTATGATTAGTACTTATAACCGCAATATATATGTGTGTGTGTATATATATATATATATATTCACGTGTTTGTGTTACATAGTTGTGAGTGAAGTATGTACCAAATTTTGAGTGAATCAACATTTGATCAAATGTTTGCAGTGAAGGTATCCCCAACTAAACTACATTCATATGGTAAATTTTGAGTGTAATGTAGCACATCCATGCATGGAAGAAGCACTCAACGTTAATACAAAAGACAAAAACAGTTTTTTTAATAAAAAGATACCACACTACACATTACACATCACATTGATAGCAGATTAATCGATCCCCTCCTTCGATTTCATGCAATCCGAGTAAAAAAAATAAAAATAAAAATAAAATCTTTTTAAGTATTAATAAACAGTTTTCAAAGCATATATGCGAACTGCCAACTCACGTTGTAATTTACGAGTGAAGTGCATGAAACCTCCTCAGAAAACGCGAGGTAGAATATACTTTCATGAAGGCTGAATCGTGTGCTTATCTCAATTACCGCGTGAGTTGTTTTCTTAAGCAGACAAAATTTGATGGCTGATTTCGAAACCGACCCAAATATCCACCCAACAAGAGCTGACTATTCCTCTCTACCCAACACATACATTAGAATTTGGATCTAGCTAATTTGTCTTACTACTAATTAGTTAAGACTTAATTTGTTTTAATTTCTTGTTTATGATTACTCGTGTACAGTACGTTCAATATATGTGTAACTAATTGTCTGCTCGTTCACCGTACTTTCATGCACAACACACCAATATTATTAACAAAAACCATGCATAGTCATTACATGGCTAAACCCTGCCACTGGGAAAATAAGATCCTTTTACGTCCATGTATGTACTAGATATGTAAACGAAAACAAATTCTAAATTGTTGTTTCGTTGACTATTATTTTGTCTTGATTATTTATAGTTTAAATTAACTTCTCATCCCTCATTTTTCATTCTTATTTATTGAAATCTTATTCCTTTTTCATTTTTTATCAAGGTCCTCTAACCTTTCTTCTTGCCATTATTTGAATATTAAATTATTTACAAGTCATTATATGTCAATTTAAAAATAAAAAATTATTAATCATTTTCAAATATAATCTTTTTAGTAATTTTTTTTTCATATATTACTATTTATAATTTGTATCATTTTTTAATTTATACCAATATTTTTTTTAGTTTTAATTTGTACCCATAATTTTAAATTTTAATATGTACCCATGTTTTCAAGTTAATTTGTACCCATAGTTTTGAATTTTAATATGTACTCATATTTTTAATTTATTTTTTAAAATTTAATTTGTACCAATATTTTTTATGAAAGTAGGCTAATTATATGTGTTTATTTTATGTTTTAAAATATATCAATCGTTATTTCTTGCACTATATTAACAATTATGTGGGTACACTTTTTATTTATTTTTTTGCTAGAACTATGTGAAAAGCAAATTACTCTATTATTGATGTTTAATTAATTGTTATATTTGTAACAATATTATTTGGATTTGTTTAAATTTTATAATTTGTGGGATATTGAATGCATAAATGCATGAGTTAAATCCCTTAAATGATGTTTGGGACCTTGATCAAACTATTTAAACAAATAAGGTTTCATTCTAACAACTAGGTTCATTAGGGACCAGAACCAACCCTTTAAATAATATACTTGATCAGTTGTGCTGTCTGTATAATATTTCTAATTTCACATACAATACTAGTATGCACATCATAGCTTAGGTATGAGATGAATATATATGTATACATACACACACAAAAGTGTGGATGCAAATTTCCTCCATCTTCTCCTTTGACGAAAATGAACCTGCAAAATAATAACACCTAAGATTAAGGCCAAAAGCCTCACGTGCCCATGCTGAATGAGGGAGGGGGGGTTTGGCAGAAGAATCTCCGATGTCAAAGTTAGAATTTTGAAAAGAATGTGTATAGGAGTTTATGGGTAGCAAATGGCTTCACTTTTTAGTGGGATAATAGGGCTCTTTATAGGGGAGTGGCCGACCCTATATGGAGAATAGTGACTAACCATATATGGTGTAATTGGAGAATAATTGCAAGATATTATGTGAATAATTAATCCTAAATTAAATAGGAAATTTGGGAGTTACCTTTGTGAATAAGGATTTGATGAGGAGTGATGAGAGGGATTTGAATAAATACCATTTTGATCACTTTTGACTCTTCCTTAATTGAGCCATTATTGTCTGTTGCATGCGCGTGGGAATCCTGATGTGCTTCAAGTGTAATTTTGTCCTTTTTTACCCAAAATTCCACGTGTCACCTCCTTAGTTTTCTTGATTATTTTTGGCTCCATAAATTCCCCCACACCTGCTGGGCTGCTCGCAGGAAAGGGTAGTAGGTGTAGATATCTCCAACTTTGATGTAGATTCCCACTTGGACTTGAAATTAGATTCTTCTAGGAAAGGGAAATAAATCGCCACCAAAGCTTATTTAAGCCTACCCTAAGTAGGGGATTGAATCAACTTTGGAGGACAATTATTTATCCTTACAAGAAAGAGAGAAAGCTAAAGGATATTTGTTCCCCCTCCCCTAGCATTCTTCTTCGCTTGCCCATGCAAAGAACCGTCTTCCATTGATTTCTTTGTCTTCTCCGCGCCGCACCAAGGTAAGAAAAACTTAATTTTCTTTGTCTTCTTCTTAGGTGGTGCTGCCACGGGGCAATCGTCGGGGTAGTGCGGCACGTTGGTTGGCAAAGGCCAGTAGTTGGCTCAGCATGAGCCAATTAGGTGGTGTGGCAAGGGCCACGGCTTGGCTAGAGCCAAGGGTTGGCTTGGCATAAGTCGAGGAAATGTCGTGGCATAGGCCATGGTTTAGACTACTTACTAAGAATGAGGAAATTGCTTGAGTTTGATTTCTTAACTGCTGTAGATGGAACAATCAAGAATAAAGCTGCCAAGATCGAAGCTGGTAAAGAAAAATTGTTGGATAGGCAAACTACTGAGTGCGAAGTGTCTACTGAGGGCATGATGGCTGCTGGAAAGCTAAATGTCATCCAAGCTGCTAAATAAGTAGTCTGCTCTATTTAGCTTATGTCGGATTTTGACGACCTTCATATAAGTTTATCAAGTTGCTAGAAATAAATTCTTTTCTTCGCTTTACTCCATCTTCATTTTTCTTGAAACTTTGCTTTCTTGAAGCGTCTTGCAAAACTTTTAGCCATAGAACCATTGGTGTTAGGCACGCTGCTTTGAAAAAAGTTGAAGATCCCACAAAATCACTATAGCTGTAAGTTTTGGCTTTTTGGGCATTGAGCTGTTGAGTTTGTTGTCAGAGAATTAGTTTATCATCTCACACTGGAGAGCTTACCCAGATGGGTGTCGAGGGATTGGTTTACCCTCTCGCACTGAAGAGCAATTTTTTATCTTCTCGCACTGGAGAGTTTACCCAAATGAATGTCGGGGAATTGGTTTACCCTATCACACTGAAGAGCAATTAGTTTATCCTTTCGCACTGGATAGCTTACCCAGATAGGTGTCAGGGGATTGGTTTACCTTCTCACACTGGAGAGCAATTAGTTTATCCTTTCGCACTGAAGAGCTTACTTAAATGGGTATCAGGGAATTGGTTTACCCTATCGCACTGGAGAGCAATTAGTTTACCCTTTTGCACTGGATAGTAGACCCATATGGGTGTTGGGGCATTGGTTTACCCTCTCGTACTTGTGAGTAATTAGTTTATCCTCTTGCACTGGAGAGCTTACCCAGATGGGTATCGGGGGATTGGTTTACCTTCTCGCACTGGAGAGCAATTAGTTTATCATTTCACACTGGAAAGCTTACCCATATGGATGTCGAGGAATTGGCTTACCCTCTCACACTGGAGACCAATTGGTGTACCATCTCACACTAAAGAGCATACCTATACAGGTGTCGGAGAATTGGTTTACCCTTTCGCATTGGAGAGCTTACCCAGATGGGTGTTAAGGAATTAATGTACCCTCTTGCACTGGAGAACATACGCAGATAGGTGTGGGGGAATTGATTTACCCTTCGCACCGAAGAGCATGGAAGTCGTTATTGTGAACACAACTGAGGAAAGATGGACTGCTGGACAACTGAAATAATCCTCAGCCTGTGAGGTCTTGTTTGGCGATCTACTTGAGACTTCGAACTGCTTGTGGAAGTGGGAAACATAATAATTTGTTCATGGACCTTCTCTAAGTATTGCGTCATTCGTAGATGTTTCATCATGTGTTCTTCTAAAGCTTAGTCGGTGGTCAGCTGAGAATCTGAATGGATTGCAAGTTTCTCCACCACAAAGTCTTTTGCTAGTAGAGGTTGCTAGTAAAGCTTCATATTCTGCTCAATCGTTGGATGCTTTGAAGTTTGAAGTGTCATGGGCTTGGACGACGCTAATATGATCTGCAAGGTGGCACGACTAGGAGCCATGGTGACAGATCAAGGGCGGCGGGGAATAGTGGAGCAGGTAGGCACAACTTTGAGTGTAGAGTTGTGATGAAAACAAGACATGCCTCTGGTTCTTGGTGGTTAGGCTGATGTGTCTTTCTAGTACCTGTGTGTCCTCGACGTGCCATTAGGCTAAGTTGCTTCATTTGTCAAAACAAAAGTAATCTTTGTATCCGCCAGTGCATGTGGGATGGTTTTGTTTGCTCAATCTTGTCACTAAAATGTGACCTGCTTATGTTGGTCATTTCTCGTCGGAGGGCCCCGTTAGTATCTTTGTTGGGTTGAAATCGCGTAATTGTTTGGTCGAGAGTTTCTAAACTTCTTCCTGAATTAACCTCTGCTGGGGCAGCAGAGTTTCCAGCTACCTCTGGTTGTGACCTGTTGGTTTGTTTTGTTCTTCCATATGCTTGGCTCATCAATGTCGCGACTACAGTGCATGTGGTACATTCCTGGCAGGCAAGCGGGTTACTCGTAGGCTACTAGTTGAACTTAAGCCGGATTGAGTAATTGCTTCTCTCTGTCTACTGTGCTTTCTACTCCGATGTGAGGTGAATTATGCTTATTGTGGGCCTAGATGCGAATGAACACTTTGCCTCAAAGATTAACCATGTTGATAATCGGAATGTGGCCTTAACCATGAATGTATGCTCATCTGTGAGGCTTAATCGGGAGTGCACACTCCTCTGCGCACTAAGATGAAAGTATACGCTATCCCGAAGACCCAGGCGGGAATGTGCATTGCAAGAAGGCTCGGTTCGTGGTTGATTGAAGAGTTGTTTGCTAGGACGTTGTTGGTGATGTTCGTCATTTACCCTTATCCTGCTTCGAGACATCTCTTATAGGGCACGTTAATTCACCAAGGTCGTTTGCTGGGCGAGGACGTTTGTCAACTCTATAACTTGTCGAACAAGTGTTATTCGCCATGTGGGTTGGAAAAGCTTGGATGGTAGGTTTCTCCATAGGTAGTAGAAGTGTAGTAGACTCTGTGTGCAAAATTTTGAGCTAGGATAGTCAAATATGCAAAAACTCGGGGTGAAAATGCCCCTGGTTCAATCGTCTGTCTAGAAATCTAAAGCTGGGATGGTTGAACTGGTCTTGGACCGGTAGGGATTGCCAAGTTAGCCACGGGAGCAAGTTGGGCTGCGGAAGTGGGCCAAGCCATGTGTGGGGCGCGTGGGCGCGTGGGCGGTGTGCGGCGATGAAAGCGTGTTGAATCTACGTTGTTGGGGCTACGGCCTGGGCCGAGATGATTGTTAGCGAGTCTTGGGCATACGCTACTGGGGCAGTGACTTGGGCCGACTCGTGACGGGCCTGGCTCGGCTGGCTTGCGACGTAGGCTGCTTAGGCCACCTCCTGGGTTGCTAGAGCAGTTGTTCCCTGCTCTCTATAGGCTTACTACCATGAAGCTGGCCCACTCCTCACTACTATGGTGGTCTCTATGGCGCCATGGTGGTGGTGTTCCGTGGTGGCAAAGTTGCACATCTTACCATTGCGTTGAGCTTCGTGGATCGTCGTGGTGGGGCTACGTCTCATCCTCTATCATTCGATTTGGATCTTTGAACATAGGAAGTTTCATTCGTCGGGGTTTTCAAATTTCTTGTCATTATATTTTTCCCTTACCTCTGTTCAAAGAATTAAAAAATTTTAGGAATAAGAAAATACAAAAAAATTTACGAACGAACAAGAAATGAGAAACTGTGAATGCGAGAGTTTTCTTTGAGCTTATGAATCAAACTCTCAATGAAAACACCAATTTATGGATGCAAATTTTCGCCATCTTCTCCTTTGACGAAAATGCACCTGCAAAATAATAACACCTAAAATTAAGGCCAAAAGCCTCACGTGCCCATGATGAATGGGGGGCTTTGACCGAAGAATCTCCGATGCCAAAATTAGAATTATGAAAAGAATGTGTTTAGGAGTTTGTGTGTAGCAAATGGCTTCACTTTTTAGTGGGATAATAAGGCTATTTATAGGGGAGTGGCCGACCCTATTTGGAGAATAGTGGCCGGCCATATATGTTGTAATTGGAAAATAATTGCAAGATATTACGTGAATAATTAATCTTAAATTAAATAGGAAATTTGGGAGTTACCTTTTGAATAAGGATTTGATGAGGAGTGATGAGAGAGATTTGAATGAATACCATTTTGATCACCTTTGACTCTTTCTTGATTGAGCCATTATTGTCCATTGCATGTGCGTAGGAATCTCGGTGTGCCTCAAGGGTAATTTTGTTCTTTTAACCCAAAAATCCAAGTGTCACTTTCATAATTTTCTTGATTATTTTTTACTCCACAAAAAGTATATATATATTTTGAGAATATGGATCCCACATCGGAAAAGTAATGGACCTTGTATGTACTTATAAGTAATTAGGCTATTCAACATCAGGGCCGGCCCTGAAGGGGTACGAGGAGTGCGACCGCATAGGGCCCCCGATTTCTGGGGCACCTGAACTCTAAATTTTTTCTTTATATATATGTAAGCTGGGAAATAATATATAGATGTTCTCCTAGAATGGTTGTCAAGCACTAATTCTTCCATGTGGTAGTTTATAGGTTCGACTCCCTACTTTCTCATACATAGCATGTGCGGCGTAACTATTTTGGGATTTTTGAGCTACACTATTTTTTCCATTTTTAAATATTTGTAGTTTAATTTCTTTCATTATATTGTTCAAAAAAATAAAATCTTTCATTACAAAAGATAATTTTGCTAATAAATATGTAGTTAGAAATATCATAATAAATTAAAATTCTTACATATGATATAATCTTTAAAAACCCCCTCTTTCTTATATGATATCATTTAATAGAATACATTTCATAATTAAAATCATTTATTCTTTTGGTTACCGTTTAAAAGTCATCTATGTTTCATTTCATTTGAAGGCTATTTAGTCATCCATATCAAAAAGAAAATTATAGTACAACTACACCTATCATTAGATTAAGTTGCTTTAATTGTTTAAAACATGAATCTCAAAATTTTAACTAATTTAATGGCAATCAACAGGAGAGGGGGAGTGAGAATCATCCTCACTTTAGGGCGTGACGAAAAATGCAATAAAAAATGTTCATTAGAAGATGTTACTAATATCATAACCTCTGATTTGTTTAACACATAATTTTTCTTAAGATGAACTCTAGATGATAAGAAGAGCTTGAATGGTTCAGATTATGGTATTTGTACGGTGATATGATAGGTACATAATCATCACACCATGCTTTTTATATTTAAAAAGTAAGGAGACCCGAACCAAAAATATAGAGAACGCATATAGGTACATGACCACCATAGTACCACACTATGCTTCATTTTTCTTTAATTTTTTATTTTATTTTGCGTAATACAATTTATACACAATAAAAAATAAAAATATAAAAGAAAATATAGCAACTAAAATTTTAGACCATGCAAGGGCCTCCGTTTTAGTCTCGAACAGGGCCTCCAAAATCTCAAGAACGGCCTTGCTCCTCATATTGTCAATTGGTTTTTTAGTGGAACCTCAACTTTTTCCATAGTATCAGAGAAAATTGTCCCTTGTAGGAAGCCCAATGGCCCCGTATACATGTGCTCTACGTCGCATGATTTGTGCTATCAACGTGTTAAGCTTGAAAACTAGCCACACGTGAAGGGACGTCTTGAGAGTATGTATCTCACATCAGGGGAAGAGGCTTTGCATATAATTATAAGTAATTGGATTACTTCTCATATTACAAATTGGTTTTATAGTAGAACGTCAACTTCTTCAATATGCTACTACTCCCTCCAATTGATTGGATTCCTAAAATAAGCTTATTTGAGCCATCACTTGTATTTCAAATAATCTGACTGTGTATTTTTTATTTTTCCTTAAAATCATCTATACTAAAAATAACGCAAAACTATATATGTTATATACATGCATTACACCTCGCCAATTTTAAAAATATAACGTGCTAATTAAGAAACCTGGCTTTGACTTTAGATTTCTAGTATCGTATTGGTCGCTTTAATGTTAATTTTTAAGTATCATGATTTAATATCACAATCTGATCTATAGAAATATAATTAAGTAGCTGGAAATTACAAGACCAAATACAAACTTGAAGTAATAGTATTTATTTTTCTTTTGAACAAACGATATTATCTATACTAAAAGGAAAAGAGTGGCCTTAGCCTCACAAAAGACTAGCAATAATGTGATTCAAATTTGCCTTTAGCGAGAAATGACCCTAAGATCTCTCACTTAAAAGTGAAGAGGAATATCACTAGACTGTAGTACTAAGTGGCAGAAGTAATATGTCTTAAATAACAACAAAAACTATCCATCACCATGTTTCGGTAAAAATAATATCATTTGTTAAAAAAAAAAAAAAATTCTAAGGAACAAAAACTTAGAGGAATTTGACAAGAAAAAGAAAGGTTATAATTTATTTCTATGTTTAAGAAAAAAAAAAGAATTTTATTTATCAATAGGGAGAAGGATATGGTCTTTACACAATATTTACTAAACAGTGTGATATTAAAATGTGGTGCTTAATATACTTTTATTTTTGTCAAAAAAAAAGTCGGGGATGCAACACGAGGATTTTCCAGGAGGTCACCCATCTTAGTACTACTATCGCCCAAACTCGCTTAACGCTTAATATACTTTGATTGTACACAAATGTGTAGGATTGTTTTTATTTTTTTATTTTAGTTTTAACAAACGATATTATCTATACTAAGAGGGGGAGCGAGTAGGTTTAACCTCACAATGAGCTAGCAATAATCTTGTTCAAATTCGCCTTTGGCGAGAATCAAATCTAAGACATCTTGTTTACAAGTAAAGAGAAATACCACTAGGCTGTAATACTAGGTGACAAAAAAAAAGTGTAGGATTAAAATTAAGTTATTTTATTTTATTTTTGTTACAATAATACTACTCTAATTTATATTAAGAGTAAATTGTAGTAATAGTCCCTTAATTTTAACTCAATTGGAGCAATGATCCCTTAACTAAAAATCCATTACCATTGGTCACTCAACTTATCAAAACGTGCAGCTATTGTCCCTCAACTAAAAATTCATTACCATCGATCCCTCAACTTTAATCTAATTGGAGAAATGGTCCCTTAACTTTAACCCAATTAGAGCAATGATTCCTCAACCTTAATACAATTGTAGCATTGGTCCTTCCAACATAGCTCATGTTGACAAAAATGCTGAAGAAGTTGACGAAAAGGATCTTAGCTACACATTTTGATGAGTTGATGGACTCCAATTGTAGCAATGGTCCTTCCAATATAACTTATTTTGACAAAATTTTAATGAAGTTGACAAAAATGACCATAGCTACACATTTTGATGAGTTGAGAGACCAATAATAATGGATTTTTAGTTGATGAACCATTGTTCCAATTTGATTAAAGTTGAAGGATCATTGCTACAATTTACTCTTAAATTAAAGAAAGGGAAAATGTTTGAACTCAGAGTGCAAAATTGAATAAAATGCTTTGAAAACTAAGATAATCCACTACTTGCAACAAAAATTAAATTTTTGTTTGAAGAGATTTATTGTTCTAATTAAGTGGTTAGGCCATGCACATGAGGTCACAAGTTTTTGTTCAAGCAATGCGTATAGCTCTACCCATGAAAAAAAAAAAAAAAAAAACTCAACATCAAAGAAACAGGTCCAGAGATTTGAGAGATTAATTAACAACGACTAGAGATCAAATTATGATTAAGCTATTCAAACTATATATGACAAGACTGGTACGGCCACGAGAGGCACAGGGCTCTTATGGGTGGTGTGAGAAAACCGCGGCTTCTTTCCCCTACCACCCCGACACTAAGCGGTTTCCCAAAGCGGTTTTGATTTGCATAATGCATGCACGCACATCACACAGAATACAATACAACTTTTGACAGCCCACAATATCGGAATGAGGTGGTGAGGTCGTCTCCAAACCACTTCTGGTCTTCTCCTCTCTCTCCCTCTCTCTCTCTCTCTCACTTAGTTTTGTCTTGTTATGGGTTGTTCGTTAGCACCATTCACAGTGGGTAGGGGGTCCAAAGGTGGGGGGGGCAGAGGAGGCCAAAGTGCTACAGTTCTAGCTCTGCGTACTCAGCCTTTTTCTATGGATGAGAAGTAGCTCGTCATTTTTCGCCTTTTTGGAGACAGAAGCTGCTTCCTTGTGTCTCTGTGTATGACTGTTGTGGTAGTATAATATATGTGTGAGTTACAAAACTAACCATTATACATAGAGGCCCATGTGAAATTAGAGATTAGCTATCCCTACTATTAGGGAAAAAAGTGTTTGGTGCCCCCTAATATCAATAAAATATTGATAACCTTGAATCATATTTCTTTCTATCATCTACAACATGAGTAATATTAGGTAGATTAACTTTCGAGTCCCTAAACGATATCACTCAAACATGGACCGAACATAAACCAATGTATTAAATAAATACGATTTATATAAAAAATGATAATAAGTGTTTGTAAATATCATTTAATTTACACTATAAAGGAGAACAATTAGTGGCAAGCCATGGTTATTCATCCATTCCGAGCCCAAAGAGACTATGAGAAATTTCACCTTACCCATGACCACAGTCAAACGGACTCACCAACTTGGAACATCGAACACAAGACCTCCCGTATTTTTTGTTTATTACCACTGACCACTTGTTTCAATCATTAGTTCTATATATCTTTAAGCCTGAATTTGATATCCTAATTTGTGCCCATAAAAATAGTGAACAATATACGTAAAAGGTCTATGTGACTAATAATAAAGTGACAGCAGTTACGCACCGTATAAGTTATAACTAAAAGTCACGGATCCCATGGCTCATCAACTGCGTCATTTTTTCCAGTATAGCAATAAATTTTGTGCTAGCAATTCACCAAATATCAATTTTTTTTTTTTTTTTTATAACCGAAGCGATGATAATCCATAAATAAGAGAAACTTGATTACAAAAATGTGTCAACTGAGTACATTTTCTTTAGTGATCAAATTCTTGATTTCAAGAGAATAAACGCACAATTAGCAAACATAATAAATTTTCTACATGGAAACTATGTACAGTAAACAAAAAATGCACAAAAAGTAACTGTGTCAATTTGTCATAATAGATTAGTGATGACAGATTCAAAACCAAAGAACACACATAACCATTACTAACAGCGAGGCCACACAAACTGCTAGATGGCAAAAACATATACAAAACACAATTAAGCCAAGAGAAAACCACCGTGGGCTCATCCACACAGCCGACCAATTATCAATAATGAACAAGCACTGAAAATCTTCATCCGGCAACATGGAACCAGTCAGTGAGCTTAATATTATCGTTACAGTGTAAAAGTTGATGCACTGCAAAAATAAAGCATGATGTTGGGTTGGCCCTATAAATTTTGTGTACGTTTCCATGGATAGGAAATCCTTGAGTCTTCACTCTTGAGTCTTTTCCTGGCAAGAAAACCAGATGCATGGCAACCCCACCACATATTCATATTTTCACACAGATCCTCCGCAGATTCACTCATCATCATCAAAAGGCGTGTCAATTCAAGTATTGAAATATCCATGTCTTTCTCTGCAGTCCAGTCGATCTGTTTATGTAACGTTAAATTACATGCATGTACCAATTTGATTACTGCTTCGTTTGATTTTATACACGAAAGTCATACAAAAAAACATAAGTGATGCTTCTACACTCTTCCACTTCCATATGTCCACACTTCATTTGCTTCTGTGTAAAGTTTGCTTTTCATCTAGCTAGCTAGTCTAATTTATTAGTGACATTCTCTTTTGTTTTTTGTCTTTGTTTTTATTTCTTGGTTAAAAGAAACTATATAAATAGGTTGGTTTGATCGAAAACTATAGAAGTAGATAAAAAGCAGCTTACACAAGCCTTACGACCCATCACATGCAACTGCGACTTAAAAAGTGTATACATTCTTGTTTGTCACCTAGTCAAAATTATTGACACACACCATTCAAGAAGGAATTGTGTAAACACAAAAAATGATCTAAAGGGGAGAAGCAAATTAAACACATCACTATTTTTTACATAGGAAAGAGAAATTTCAACAGGTTAAGAGATTGTTGATAAATGATGTTAAATTTAATAGTGCTAAGGAAAAGTTGTTACTAAACCATCTCATAACTTTCTGTAAATTCCGTTTTTTCAACAATTTAATAGTTGGCTATTATATATTATTCATACATATTACGAATATCACATTTTATGTAAATATTAGATACTTCACAATTCCTGACATAAAATTTTACATCGATATTCCACTCATTTTGTAACAAGATGATGAAATATCGTAGATCTTCACTCATTATTAACTCATCTATTTATATTGGATGCTCTAATTTTTTTAAAGAAATTTGTTTCTCCTATATATATATATATATTTATACTCTGAAAAATTGAATCACTTTTGGATTTGAGATGTAGAACCATGTCCGTATATATGTAAGCTTCTATTGAAATCGATTGTTGAGAAATGAAAAGGTAAAGCAAAATATTGAAATTATGAGATGGTGTAAGAATGTTAATTTTACAGCACTGGTGCGTCTTATCTTTATGCATAACTTTCGTGGGTTCTCCTCTTGTTAGGGTTGGCATGGTCAAATACAAAAAATACAGCATGCAAAGTGCTATACCTATAAAAATAATATCAACAGAATTGTCTGGAACAAGCATCTGTTTGTTTAATGTTTCAAGAAAATATATATCAGGACTATGCTTAATTACAGGAACAAAACAACCGTCTGGAACAAGCATCTGTTTGTTTAATGTTACAAGAAAATATATATCAGGACTACGCTTAATTACAGGAACAAAAACAACGAATCGTGTTGATATCCAATGCTTAAAGGAACAAAAACAATGAAATCTGGTTGAGGGTGACGTTGTTGCTACACATCAAAATATTCACACCCCATTTAAAAAAATTAATTAATGGTTTCTTTTGCAACAATTCAAGACGTTCGGGCAACTTATAACTTTCGTCCCTCACATTTCAAATCGATCAATATCATCTCCACGTTTATCTGTGTGCGTAATTATACATATTCATTTCCGCCAAAAATATCATTAAAGATAGGCCTTTCGTGGGAGAGATTTTTCAGTATGACGGACATATAAGGTGGAAAACCACGTGTCATTATATAAATTGTGAGATTTGTGTGTCAAAAAGTTAATAACTTAAAAAATAAAAATTTTCACCACTTAGATAAAAACACATGGTGCACCACTCATGTTTCTATCACATTTAAAAATTTCTTCTTTCGTGGGCAGTTTAGTCACATCCACGACCCACGACTTGGATGACCTAATTTGTCCGTCATGTAAATGTGGTGAGCAAGGATTCACGTAACCAGAAGAACGAATATTGGGATGGGGGTTACAAGTCACAAAGTTTTCAATCATTGTCAACCTTAGATTGAATTCATCGACATGTTATTACATATGATATTCTAGTTTGTCAGATTGCGCCTTGATTAACACTCGGAAAACAATTTCCAGACGACTTATTTCTAATGTAGGATAAAGGTAACTAGAGTACTAATGTTGAAAGATGCATTGTATGGATTGCATGTTCAGTCTACATTTACAAGGGATTAGTTAAACTTAACCCCAGCTATTGGTTAATATAAATATTAAACGCTCAGCTTGAGATGGAAATAATAACAATATTTAGAAAATAACCCCACTATAGTTAAAGACAAAAATAACATATATATTTTTATATATGCGCATGAAACTTGAATAATATATATACACACACACACACACACACATATTACATGTTCTAGCTAGCTATAGGGTAATGGAATATAATATATGTTCTAGCTAGCTATAGGTTAATGGAATATAAATGCAAAGATTTTGTTGTTGATCAAGTACTTGAACTGCAAATAGAATGCATGGTGATTGTTTAAGATAAACAAATCTAATCCCACTTGTGGCAAATCATTGAAAAATCTATGCTTAGTATACAACATCAGGTGTCTAGCTAGGTTTTTTAAGTTTGGGTTCAACACTTCAACAGATTAGTTGGAAGTGCGAAAATATTTGTCAATGGCGGGGGCAGCTTTAAGGAAAATTTGAAGTCCCGACATTTTTGGACCTAAATCCAACGGTCTTCCTTCAACATATATCAATATCTATATATCTGGTTCACGGAAAATTAATAAGCCCAGACATGTCGACAACAAGATCTAAAGATCATCTCCGGTAGGAGTCCTATTTAGGGACTCCTACCACCATCTTTGAGTATTCATTCAAAGATATAAAAGGAATCTTTGTGTCCCTAAAGGAATGTTATCTCAAATGGAAGAGTCCTTACAGTAGAATCCCCAAAGTTTAAGTTTTTACAATTTTATGTAATAATTTGATTAGGTGCACATTTTTTGTTTATATTAAACTTTTTAAAATTAATTTAACATTTTTTTAGAAGAAGTATGATATTCATTAATAATGAGGGAATACGTATAGTGCTAAGACTAGGGTGCATGTTAATGAAGTACGATATTCATTAATAATGAGGGAATACGTATATTGCCGGTAATTTGACCTGGTCTAAGGAAATAAAAGCGTCCCGCACCAGATTACAAAATGGAATTACTATCCTCAAATAGAGAATCTAAAATCAAATCTGGTGGTTCCTCAAACCATATTAAACAATTGGTTATAGTAAAGCTATACCTTGCCAAGCGATGTGTTGTCAATTATGTAAAAACTTAAGAACTAAGTAAACAAGAGAGAGAAAGTAGAGAGGGAAAGTTTGTTAAAACTGAATATTCACTTGTGTAGAATAATTACAACTATTTGTATTCATACATTAGTAAGACACCTCACTTCTAACTGACCAAGGTCACTACTAATAATACAAGGACACTTGTCATAATCCTATGCACTCATAATCTCATCAATTCTATCATCCCCCCTCAAGCTCATGCGTCAAAATGTCAAGCATGAGATTGGAACAATTTCAAGTGAATTGAGGTGAACACAGGCCCTTAGTGAACATGTCTGCATGCTAATATGCAGAAGTAACAAACTGCAAAATAATTGTCCCTTGTTGAACTCTCTCACGAACAAAGTGGCAATCAATCTCAATGTGTTTGGCTTTTGAATGCAGAACATGATTAGTAGCAAGAGCCATAGCAGAAATGTAATCATAATGAAGGACTGAAACATGAGAACAATGAACATGCAAATCTCCGAGAAGTTGTTGTATCCAGATAACTTCAGCAGTGGTTGTGGCCATTGCCTGATATTCAATTTCAGTAGAGGACCTACTCACTGTGTGTTGTTTCTTGGAACTCCAAGACATAGGAGAATCACCCAGAAAGATGGCAAAGCCAGTAGTTAAACGCCGATCATTGGGATCCCCTGCCCAATCAGCATCCGTGTATGCTTTTAACTAAGAGAAACTTGACTTAAAAGACAATCCCAAATGCATGGTACCTCTAAGATATCTCAAAATACTTTTGACAGTAGCAAAATGAGTGTCTAATTGTGACTGCATAAACTGACACATTTGATTGACAGAAAAAGAAATGTCTGGCCTTGTAAAGGTGAGGTACTGTAAAACCCCAACAATACTTCTGTAGATGCTAGGATTAGAAACAAGTGCGCTATCATGATTCAAAAGCTTTTGATTAGGATGACATGTTGTGAGACAAGGTTTACAATCAAGCATGTGCATCTTTTGAAGCAACTCTTTGACATATTTGGCCTAATGAACAAAGAGACCCTGAGGCTGATACTCAATCTGTAAGCCAAGAAAATAATGCAAGAGACCCAGATCTTTCATTTCAAATTCTCTTGTTAACTGAGTAATAACATGTTGAACCTTCACATTATCACTTCCAGTGAGAATGATGTCATCAACATAGAATAGTAGAACAATGATTGAAAAACTATCATACTTCACAAATAGAAAAGGGTCATCATATGAGGATTTAAACCTAAGCTCAAGTAAAAACTTGAAAACCTGTCATTCCAGGCTCTAAGGGCTTGCTTAAGACCATATAAGGATCTTTCCAATTTGCACACATAATCTGGACAACTAGAATCCACAAAACCTTAAGGCTGAGACATGTAAATTTTTTCCTTAAGAAAACCATGCAAAAAAGCATTCTTGACATCGAGTTGTTTAAGTTTCTAGTTGTGAGATGTAGCTAAGGATAAAACTAATCGAACTCTAGTTGGCTTAACCACAAGACTAAAGGTTTCATAGTAATCAAGACTAGCCTCTTAAGAGTACCCCTGAGCTACAAGTCTGGCTTTGTATCTAGCCACAAAACCATCTAGATTTTCCTTAATTTTGTAAATCCATTTGCAACCAACAAGATTCTTGTCAGGGAGTAGAGGTACAAGTTTCCAAGTTTGTTGCCGAATTAAAGCATCCATCTCCTCTTTCATGGCAATTTTGTGACATCCCACATCGCCTAGGGGAGCGATCCTTAAATGTATATTCCCATCTCTACCTAGCACGAGGCCTTTTGGGAGCTCACTGGCTTAGGGTTCCATCGGAACTCCGAAGTTAAGCGAGTAGTGGGCTAGAGCAATCCTATGATGGGTGACCCACTGGGAAGTTGCTCGTGAGTTCCCAAAAACAAAACCGTGATGGAATGGTAAGCCCAAAGCGGACAATATCGTGCTACGGTGGTGGAGCGGGCCCGGGAAGTGATCCGCCCCGGGCCGGGATGTGACAATTTGGTATCAGAGCCTAACCCTGGCCGTGGTGTGCCGACGAGGACGTCGGGCCCCTAAGGGGGGTGGATTGTGACATCCCACATTGCCCAGGGAAGTGATCCTTAAATGTATATCTCATCCCTACCTAGCACGAGGCCTTTTGGGAGCTCACTGGCTTCGGGTTCCGTAGGAACTTCGAAGTTAAGCGAGAAGGGGGCTAGAGCAATCCCATGATGGGTGACCTACTGGGAAGTTACTCGTGAGTTCCCAAAAACAAAACCGTGAGGGAATGGTAAGCCCAAAGCGGACAATATCGTGCTACGGTGGTGGAGCGGGCCCGGTAAGTGGTTCCGCCCCGGGCCGGGATGTGACAGTTGGATCACTTCCCAAGCCCGCTCCACCACCGTAGCACGATATTGTCCGCTTTGGGCTTACCATTCCCTCATGGTTTTGTTTTTGGGAACTCACGAGCAACTTCCCAGTGGGTCACCCATCATGGGATTGCTCTAGCCCCCTTCTCGCTTAACTTCGGAGTTCCTACGGAACCCGAAGCCAGTGAGCTCCCAAAAGGCCTCGTGCTAGGTAGGGATGAGATATACATTTAAGGATCACTCCCCTGGGCGATGTGGGATGTCACAAGTTTGCCACTGAATAGACTTGATTGCACTAGCAAAAGACTGAGGTTCCTTGATTTCAGACTCCTTGTCTACTTGAACAGAAATCACGTTCTTTTTAACAATCCCCGACTTAGACCTGGTTTGCATAGGATGACAATTCTGAGAAGTAATACATATTGGTTGTAAATCATCAATTTGAGACACTATAATATTTAGATGATCTTCTGAATACACAAAATGAATGATCTTTGAAGAAGAACCATAACTTGTGGATGAGGAGACAAGATCACCAAAGCTATTATGGAAGAACATGTGGTGATCGAGAGGGAAGAGGAGTAGGATTGTGGAACCAAGAAACGGAAATGTGGTTGGAACCCTAGGGGTGTGAATGAATGTGTTTGAATGCACAATAGGCACTGGGAATGAAGAATGACTAGAAACATCTTTGGGAGTGAAAGATAAAACATTAGAGAATGAATGAAACTTGGATTCATCAAAGAGAACATGTCTAGACACCAACAATTTTTGATCTTGAGAAAGAAACAGATATACCTGTTGTATTGTGTAGCATACCCCAGAAAGATGCACTTAGTAGTTTTAGATTCAAGTTTATTGGTTCTATAGGGTTTCATGGTAGAATAACACAAACATCCAAAAATTCTCAAATGTTCAAGCTTAAGTGGAGAATGATATAGTTTTTCAAATGGAGACTGCATTTATAGGACAGGTGTAAGCATTCTGTTTATTAAAAAAATAGTAGTAGCGCAAGCATGAAACCAGAACTTTGAAGGTAAGGAGGCTTGGTGTAAAAGTGTAATAGCTGTTTCTACAATATGTTTATTTTTTCTCTCAGCTAACCCATTTTGTTCTAGGGTATGATGACAAGATTTTTTATGAACAATGCCTTTGTCAAGAAGAAACTGCTAAAATTGAGTACTAATATATTCCCCAACCCCATCACTTTGCAATATTCTCACATGAACAACAAAATAATTTGAGACAAAAGCAAGAAAATGGACAAAAACATTGAACACTGCAGCTTTATTAGTTAACGGAAATATCCAAGTATACCTGGTACACTCATCTATAAAGGAAACATAATACTTATAACCTTCTATAGACATACTAGGTGAGGGACCCTAAACATCAGTATGAATTACTTCAAAAGGAGTGACAGACTTTGAAGCAATTACAGGGAAAGGTAGTTTTGTAAACTTGCCATGCAAACAAGCTTTACAAATGTAAGGTTAAGAATTACAAGGAAAAGAAATATGAGATTTATTTAGGGCTGCAGTGACTATTGAATGTGTAGGATGCTCTAATCTGCAATGCCACAATGTAGAGGAAACTCTTTGACCCACAAATGTAACTGGAGGAGGAGAATGAGAAGTAAACTTTTGTGGTTTGAGTATGGGAATGAGATGATAGACAACTTTATTACTTAGTCCGTGGAATAACATTCTCCTAGTGACCTTGTCCTGTATACAGAATGAAACATCATCAATTATACATCAACACTTATTATCTTTGCATAACTAATTCATAGATAATATGTATTGAGACAATTTGGGAACATGTAACACAGAGTTCAACTTAACATTATGGGCCTTAGTGGGAAGAGAAGAGGAACCAATATGTGTGATAGCTAAACCTTCACCACTAGCACTGGTCACTGTGTTATTAAAAGGATAAGGAGTTGCTATATTCAAGTTTGACAAGTCTGAGGTCATATGATGGGTTGCTCCAGAGTCAAAAAGCCAGAAATTCTGTGAAGGAACTGAAGATAAATTTCCAGTCCGTGCTGGCATATTGAGGCATAGCAGAGGAATACATATGTGGCATAGCAGAAGGTTGAAATTGTGAACCTGGAGACTTTGGAAACATTCCTTGAGGAGAACTATATGGATTTCACACAGAAACTTGACCATATTGTCCAGTAGGCATTTGAGCAGGCATAGGTGAAGAAAACCCCTGAGAAGAGTGACCTGAGATAACCCTGAAGGAGTCTTATTCCTATCAAAACATATAGCAGCAACATGACCAACTCTGTGGCATAACTGACACCCATGTTGAAAGCAAACAATGCAGAGTGACCTTTGTGATCACAAATTTGACAAATTTGACTTGGATTATAAGTTGGAGACATAGATTGTGGGGTTCCATTGTGCTGAAAGTCATAAAAATATGACTGACAATAGCCTCCTTAAGGATAGAATTGAGTATTAGAACCATAATACTGTCCTCCAGAGTTATTGCCATAAAACTTCTTCCTTTTCCCTTTTCCTTTGTAATTATTGCCCCTAAAGTTGTTGTATGAGCCAAAGCCATATTGAGACATTACTTACATAAGGTAATTGATGAAAACCTTAAGGCACTTGTTGAAAACCCTGAAGTGGCATAGGTGTCATTGGCATGAATGGTAGTGAAGCACTAGGAGTACCAGCAAAACCTTGATATAAGATTGATGCAGACTTTGTTCCAGATGAACCACCATGATCAAAACTGGGGCCAGAGGATTGAGTAAGCATAGCAGACATCAAAGGAATCTGTTTAGAAGCTTCATTCAGATTAGTTTCTTCTGCCTTTAATTGAGATCTCAATTCTTTGAGTGACACAAGATTCTCCCGACCACGGATGACTGCCTTAATTGTATTATATTCACTTGGTAGACCTCTTAGGGCAACAATTACAATATCCTAATCCGAAATGATTACACCAGCAGCATCTAGTTGATCCCGAGACTCCTTGATCTTTTGAAGATATGCATCAACAGAGTCATGACCTTTCTTTATTCTGCAAGTCAATCTTGAATTGAACAATATTAGTCCTATTAACACTAGAAAAGCGTTCTCGAAGATTTAGCCACATCTCCTTGGAACTCTGACACCCAATAATACATGACAAAGCATAAGGAGACAACGTAGAGAGATCAAAGTCATCAAAGTTTTGTCATGAATTTTCCATACTTTGTATGCATCAGAGATATGGTGATTGTTATCAACAGTTTCTTCTTTAGAATCATAATCTGCAAGCTTATCAGGACAGGGAATAAAACCATTCACAAATCTAGCAATTCCATTTCCTTCCAATAGGAGATTTATTTGAAAATTCCAGATAACATAATTGGAATCATCAAGTTTCACATTGACCGTATTCCCAACACTCAAAATTAAAGACGAAATTGGAGATTGTGTAAGAGCTAATTAAACTGGAGTCACCATAGCTTTAGCAGTGTGTATGTAAAGCTTCAACAATCTTGAGACAATTTTAATACACAAGAACAACACACAAAGGCAATTGAACCCATCAGCAACAACAACAAGCGAGTAATTGCAGAAAGAAAGAATGTTTGGAATACACAATACCAAATCCCCAAATCTTAGGATTACAGATTATCACAGAATCACAACGAGTCAAACACGTTGATCTAAAAAAAAAAAGGAATGAATCGACAAAACCTGATGCACGAAGACAATAAAGAACCCAGCAAATCAACCGATGAAACGACGTTCAACCAAGCACCGACAATCTGACGAAAAACACCAAGCAAACACCAATACACGATCGGAGAAGACGAAGAGCTGACGATCAAAGAAATCACTGAGCACCAATCACGAACCAGAGAAGAGTAACAGAAACATGACGGATCATAAATCGGAGGCATGAACCACTCTCGACGATGATACCATGTCAACAATGTAAAAGCTTAAGAACTAAGTAAACAAGAGAGAGAAAGTAGAAAGGGAAAGTTTGTTAAAACTGAATATTCACTTATATTCAACTTGTGTAGAATAATTACAACTATTTGTATTTATACATTAGTAAGACACATTACTTCTAACCAACCAAGGCCACTACCAATAATACAAAGATGCTTGTCATAATCCTATGCACTCATAATCTCATCAACTCTATTATGTTCAACATTATTGGCCTCCCAATTGCAAAATGAAACCTTCCCCTGAGGAATATTATCCATTAGCTGACGGGTATCATCAAGGACATGACTAAACTGATCCATGTTTGTTGCTGAATCTCGTTGAAGTGTTGCAACCACCAATAGAGCATCCCATTCTAATTCCACATGCGCCCCGACCCACCGTTGCGCAAAGGTCGCAACCTCTCGAGTAGCCATACACTCTGCTAGCGTTGGGGATTTAATTCCTCCAAAGGACTATGCCATTGCAGCCACAAAGTTTCCAGTGTTGGACTATCGCTTCAATACCACCCTGATCACCCCTCTTGTCCCATACCCCATCAAAGTTGACCTTCATCCATGTTGCTACAAATTTCCTCCACTTTTGGGTGTACTGACTTTTTTGCAGCTATGTTTCCCATGCCATTTCTTAAACTCATAAAGCCAAGCTTGGGCTTTGCATTGAATATCTAGTGAATTCATTGCCACACCCCTCCATAAATATGCATTTATGTTCGTCCATATGCTCCATAGAAGAACCAACACCAAGTCAAAACTATCATTTGCTAAAGAAGATTGAATTAATTTAACATTACGTTCTTGTAAAATATTTTAGTGAACGTTTTAGCCAAAAAAACATTTAAATTCTTATACCAAATTTTTTCTTCACAAAAACTTAATTAGAATTGCTTCATTATTAGGTTATACCCTTGCAAAGTGATTAGGTACGTAGTTGGGCATATAATGAAAAAAAAAAAAGAAAGACAGCATTAGGTACGTAGTTAGGCATATAATGTGTTAACCTCGTTCTTTTTTTTTTTTTTTAATTAAACTAGGTCAATGGTGAAAATATAAGGAATAATTAGAGACACCAAAAGACAACATTAGGTTACTATTAATTAAAAGATACATTGATTTAAAGGAAAACTAATTAAAAGATACATTGATTTAAAGGAAAACTAACGAAAAGACAACATGAATGATTGAACGACAATTTGAAATGAGACCCCACAATACATCAATCTCTCGAGTTTTGTATTTTCAGCAGAACAAGGTTAACTGAGCTCTATCTGCATTAAGAAATAACAAATGGAGACATGAATCCAAAAGAAATATTAGAAAACAAAATATTTGGAAACAGGCATTCATGCTTTCATTACCAGTCATATTCTCATTGATTTTGTCTCTTATATGTATTTCAAGCATCTTAGAGCTAGTATTCAGCAAACTGTCATCAGTCAGACTATAAGGTGGGGCCTGCTAGAAAACAAAACAAGAAAGATCCTTAATCAAGATTATAGGTTAATTAAGGATCCACTTTGATACTTCGATTAAGAACAGAAATATGACATAATTAAATATATGCAATTCTAGAAATATGACTCCTAACTAATAATTATAGGTACAACATAACTAAGGTTTGACAGAACTCATACGTAATCCTAAAATAAGTACAATTATAAAATTACACTCCTAAAGTTATGGAGAGGATCCAAATTTAATTAATTCTATTCTAACACCCCCTCAACAAACTAGACGAGCCTGATGGGACAAGTTTGGAACAAAGAACACAATGACAGGGTTGATGAAGAGCCTTGGCAAGGAGGTTACTAGGCTGAATAGTAGAACAGATATAACAAACACGATGACTGTCAAGTGCCCCATTTTCACGAAAAAGTGATAATCAAGTTTAATATGACGTGTGCGAGCATGATGAACCGGATTGGAAACGAGGTAAGTGACACTAAGATTATCACAGTGCAGGAGACCATGAAATGATAAACGAACACCAAGGTCTTGTAGGAGGAAACAAATCCAAGTATGTAGTTTCAACACAAGCATCAGCAAAAGAGCGGTATTCTAAATCGGTAGAACTAGACACAATCAGCTGTTTTTGGAGCATCAAGATATGAGATTAAAGCCAAGATAAAGAAAGTAGCCAGTGATGAAGCGTGGTGGAATGATGAGTATCCAAATAACCTGTCCAATCATGCAAATAAAGTAGCGGGCAAAATCCTTAGTACCTTTGACATCAGAGAATCCGTTTAGTATCACTTATAGTCGTATGAGTAGTGCGAGGTTAGCTCATAAATTAGGCATCATTAATATTGACAACAACAAAAATATAAAGGTGAGTGAGAGTGAGATACTATAAATGTCAAACAACTCGCAATACTGAGTAAGAAAAGCCAAAAGAGAGCCATCGGAAGCCAAATGATAGTGTTGATGAAGAGCCTTGGCAGGGAGGTTAGTAGGTTGATTAGTAGAACAAATATAACAAACACGATGATTGTCAAGTGCCCCGTTTTCACGAAAAAATGATAATCAAGTTCAATATGACATGTGCAAGCATGATGAACCGAATTGGAAGTAACGTAAGTGACACTAAGATTATCATAGTGCAGGAGACCAGGAAATGATAAACGAACACCAAGCTCTTGTAGAAGGAAACAAATCCAAGTACGTAGTTTCAGCACAAGCATCAGCAAAAGCGCGGTATTCTAAATCGGTAGAACGAGACGCAGTTAGCTGGTTTTGGAGCATCAAGATATGAGAATAGAGACAAGATAAAGAAAGTAGTTAGTGATGAAGCGTGGTGGAATGACGAATATCTAAATAACCTGTCCAATCATGCAGATAAGGTAACGGAAGCAAGCAGAGTCAATGTCAGGCAAAATCCTTTGTACCTTTGACATCAGAGAATCTATTTGGTAGCACTCATAGTCGTATGAGTAGTCAGAGGTTAGCTCATAAATTAGGCATCATTAATATTGACAACAACAAAAATATAAAGGTGAGTGAGAGTGAGATACTATAAGAGTCAAACGCAATACTGAGTAGGAAAAGCCAAAAGAGAGCCATCGGAAGCCAAATGACAGTGTTGATGAAGAGCCTTGGTAGGGAGGTTAATAAGCTGATTAGTAGAACAAATATAACAAACACGATGATTGTCAAGAGCCCCGTTTTCACGAAAAAATGATAATCAAGTTCAATATGACATGTGCAAGCATGATGAACCAGATTGGAAATGACGTAAGTGACACTAAGATTATCATAGTGCAGGAGACCAGGAAATGATAAACGAACACCAAGCTCTTGTAGGAGGAAACAAATCCAAGTACGTAGTTTCAGCATAAGCATCAGCAAAAGCGTGGTATTCTGAATCGGTAGAACGAGATGCAGTCAGCTGTTTTTGGAGCATCAAGATATGAGATTAGAGCCAAGATAAAGAAAGTATCCAGTGATGAAGCGTGATGGAACGCCGAGTATCCAAATAACTTGTCCAATCATGTAGATAAGGTAGCGAAAGCAAGCAGAGTCAATGTCAGGCAAAATCCTTTGTACCTTTGACATCAGAGAATCCGTTTGGTAGCACTCATAGTCGTATGAGTAGTGTGAGGTTAGCTCATAAATTAGGCATCATTAATATTGACAACAACAAAAATATAAAGGTGAGTGAGAGTGAGATACTATAAGAGTCAAGCAAGTCGCGATACTGAGTAGGAGAAGCCAAAAGAGAGCCATCGGAAGCAATGAGGGAAATTTTAACGTGCAAGCTCATTGACTTAATAATTTACCCCAATAGTTACAATATATAGGTTTGAAAAAAAAAAAAAAAAACCACCATATGTGGACAGTGGAAGGATCGTGAAATAAATACAATTATAAAAGGGAATTGTTATTGGTACTCCAAATTTCTCATTCTAAACTCCAAACTTTCTATATTTAGAAAGAAAAATACACTTATGAGGAGTTTAGAATAAGATTTTTGGAGTGTCAATAACACTTCCCTTATAAAATTACCTTTCTATAATTATGAAGATGATTTCGGTTAAGTAATTCTATTCTAATTTCTAACAATAACTTGTGGACACATAAATTAACCACATCTAATAGAATAAGGACACATGAAAAATATACTCAATATGATGGTTTAGTCTAGATGTCATGAGTAGATCACAAAATTACCCTAAGGGAATAAGACGTAGTCTACCCTTAAGGTAATGGGCATTCATGCCACTAATGGACCATGAGCGTTCCTAACCACCCATGACACATATGATGGGCTCTCTAGGCTGCCCATAATACATCCTGCCATCGGGCCATACCCGGCCCAACAGTCCACAAGGCACCGACTCTTCAGAGTCTCCCCTTGGGTGTCCAATGCATTCGCGCTCTCACCAACAAGGACCTTCAGAATTGATATCTGATAGGACTACAGAGATTTGCATGCATCATTATGGATTGCCTAGAATGCTATGCGGCCTCCCTTCCCAATTGATTGCTAGGGTTTTTCCCTATAAATAGCCAGGTCAAACAAAGAAGACTATAATCATCACTTCCAACTCAAAACTCTCTCAAGTTATCCTTTCTCTCTACTACTTTTCTAACTTAGCCATCGAAGGCCCTTTGGCAGACATCATCTCCCTTTTTTAGGTTGTTTGTCAATTAGGCTAATGATGTTTATTCTTTTAGGTAGAACCTCGTCAAATCAATCATGTATAAAATCTGCATCTACATAATGTTGTCATTTCACTAAACACGTGAAGAAAAATTGCCACGCATTGAATTATAAGACGATTAATGTGTTTAACATTGCTAGAAAATCATTCTGCCTAAGCTAGGAATATACGTAATTAAATTATTAGCTGTTTAAGAATAATATAGAAGTGTTAACCCAATTACTTGGGAATTTTTAATAATAGTAGACTTAGCTGAATCAATATGTTTATAAATGCTCTAACTTTGGAGAGGAATAATACAATTGGATTATTTGATAAACACTAAACTCTTAATTTTAACAAGGGGGAGGGGGAAGGGTGCGAATCCATGATGCAGTAATCACCAAGACAATTCCCTGCTTGCAAGAGTTAGTTGGTTTCAAACATATAGTTTGCTGTGTCGGTAAACGAACACATAATCAATGGAGATCGTCAAATTAACAATTCATCTGTTGTCCATTTCGTTCCATCTCAGAATCAGAAAATATTAGGTAATAGTTATTGCACAAATTAAGTAGTAAGACATGTCACTCAAGGGCACTTTTACTCACCACCATAACTATGTTTTATGTTCACCATACATTTAATCATCTGTCATATATCATTTTCACATAACTATACTTCACATTGAATGTTACTCTTTCAATTTTGAAAAAAATTAATCAAGTTTAAGTGAAAAGACAAATAACAAATGATTAGATATATAATGAGCATATATCATAGTTTATGATGGTAGGCAAAAATGCTTCCCCAAATAAATTAGTACAAGTGTGCCAAAATGCCTTAGATTTGAGTATGGGCTAGGTACTCTACCAAAACCGTTTCGGTCTCAAAATTTTCAAAAGTCCAGCATTCCACATGCAGAGCATTGGACCTCGAATTTAAAATAAAGCCCACCCTTAGCATGATAATTTTTTGGTTTTTCCAAACATTAAAATTGTTTTTTTTGAGAAATACAAAAATCCCCTTCTCCTTCCTATATGTATTCCTCCCCCAACAGCTCACACTCCTAATACAAGGCTTGTGTTTGAAGTGCTTTAAAATTACTGAAAATATTTTTAGCAAAAATAATTTTTAAATCAACTCTTACTGAAAATCTAAGTGAATCTTAGAAAAACACTTAGAATGTGTTTGTTTGACTTCCTTAACTCTCACTAGATTAGACTAGATTTTAATCCAATGTTTGTTACATATTGGGACTATGTTTAATGAGACTAAATGGGGCTTGTGTGGACTAACAAGCTCGCTAGAAGTTCTTAGCGAGAGCCCCCGAAATGGAGGGGACTAGCTAAGACCATCTTCCTTCTCTGCTTTCTTTCGTCTCTTCATCCTCCAACAAGACCCATATAACTGCACCACCTCTGACCGTCGTGGGCATAGATTGCCGTCGATGGTCTTCGTTGAAACTCGAATCACGGGATCTTTGTGAACCTAGTGATGGTTGAGGACATGGCCGTTGAAATCCAAATCACGGAATCCTTGTGAACCTAGTGGTGGGTGAGGAAAACAACGGTGATGAAGGAATATTGAAGGCTAAAAACGCTGGCGCCCACGACGGCATGAAGACAGCAAAGGTCTTGGATTGGGACAATAGCCGCTTGGGGTTGCGCAACGATGAAGATGGGTTAAGCAGCCTAAGACACCAAATTGTGGAATTGGTTTTGGATTTGATCTCAAATTGTGGAATTTAAAATTGTCTGGAGTTGATTTTGATGTGATCTGTAATTGTGGGGAGTTGGTTTTGATCTGATATGCAATTGTAGGAAGTTGATTTTGATTTGATCTCAAAGTGTGGAATTGGTTTTCGAAGAAGAGGAAGAGTTTTCAGAAGAAAAAAAAAAAAGGAAAAAAAAGGAGAGAATTAAGAAAAAAAATATTAATAGATATGGATCTTAGAATTTATTAATTATCTTGTTTCTTAATCTGACACTACACGAAACGCTTCACTAAGTTAGTCTAGCTTTAGTCTATTTAAGGCAGTTCAGCTTAGTCTTTAAAACTAATCTAGTCCAAGATAGTACGGTGCAACAAACACATCTTTAAAAAAGTTCCTACAAGAAGCACATGTCTAATACTTCTTCGAAAAGCGCTTAATGTGTTTTTAGAACCCAAAATCAATTTGACCCAAGCGCTTTGATTCAATTTGAAAGTACTTCCAAATGAGCTCATAAACATTTGTGTTGTGTTTGGTTCACAATTTTAGGGATATATATGAATTAGTTGTGCATTTTGGAAAAGTCTTCTTGTTGAATGATCGAATGCCACAATCATATCTCGAATAAATAAACAACAGAGAATTGGACATATAAAATGATAAAAGATAAGCGAGGAAGATAAATTAGAAAAGATAAATAAAAACTGTAACGAGAATTGACGATAACTCAAGATCACATGCGTTATACATATTATTTTATTAATTTAGAATATTGTCATAACCATGTTCTGAAGTAAGTAAGTCAATCGTTCTTGTGTCAAAAACCAACTGCATTTATCCAACTTCCAAGTTTTTGGTTGATCTCATTGATTGTGATTGATTTGAATTTGATAATACAGAGAGAGGGGGCTTGAACCGCGGCATGTGCAAGTGCAACCCTTCACGTATCTCAAGGTCCTTCTTTCCCTGGGTTTCATACGTGTCCCTGTAAATTAACCAATCCCTAATTTAGCCGTCAGCCATGACCGTTTCCATTTCTGCTATATATACCCCTCTCTTTTCCCAAAATCCCCTCTTTGTCCCCATTCCCATTTCTAAGCTCCCAAAAGTCATCTCACCACCGCCAAAACCGCCGCCACGCTCCTCCGTTCTGTGCTTCTCTTCACCTCCAGGTACTGCAATTCTCTTCGTCCTTAACTCTCACCACCTGTATTTCAATTGTGCGTTTTGATTTCTTATTCTGATCTTCCATTTCTAGCGTTAATTAGTTAGTTAATCAAGGATTTTGCTTTATGGCGCCACAATTAACCATTTTTCTATTATTTTATTGTTTAGTTTTTAATATTTTTATGTGTTTGTTGGGTGATTAGGTAGTAATGCGATTGGATATCCATCAATTTATTCCTTCCTAAGATCTAAGATCCCCTTGTCGCAGAGTCAAGTTGGTTAGAGCAATGTATATGTGAACAAGTTAAATTTTTTTTTCGGTAATTTAGATTAGATTGATTAAAATATCGCACGAATGAAATGAAAATGACTAGTCAAAAAGGTGAAATCTTTCTTTTTCCTTTTATTTTCAGTTAAAAAGCAAAATAATTGTAGTTTATGCTGGTTTTCTGCCCTTTGTTTGTAGCTTTTGTGCGACGCGAATGTTAGTCCATATTCTTTTGAAATATTGGCATCATTCATTTTCATGGTATATTCTTTGAGATATGCTCATCTCTGTTTTGTGGATTTTTTTTATTTTTTAATTTTAACTGTTCTGGGGGGTTGGGGGTTTGATTGATGCAGATATGGATGCCGCTACAGGTCCAAGTCTCTACCCGTTGCACCGAACTAAAACTCTTCACCTGGTTTGTTACAGGCTTAAATCGCGTTTTCTTTTCGTTTAATCTGTGGTCTTTGAAGTGCATTAAGGTTTTTTCTGACAGAATGATCATATATCCAGGTAAGGCATGCACAAGGGATTCACAATGTGGAAGGTGAGAAGGATCATGCGGCATACATGTCTTATGATCTTTTTGATGCACATCTTACCCCTCTTGGCTGGAGTCAGGTAATTGCTAATGTAATTGGTTAGTTGAGTTTATGTTGGTATAAAAGAATGCTATCATTGTAAATCTTTTCGAACTTTTTACACCGATAAGAGTTTTAGGGTTTGTTCAGTATGTGCCGGCTGTACTAGATATACTGATATTTCTGTAAGTTTAATGTTGTACTGAACCGAGAGTCTGGTCTTGGTGTAATGGATTTTGTTTCCAAACATAATAAGAGACCTAACTTAACCACAGTTTTAAAACATTCAAATATTAACAGATTCATTATTTTATTGATTAACATATGAGGAAAGTTGTGCACATATGTAAACATCTATGAAAGTCTCAAAGTGTTCATATTTTAACGAAAGTACAAAATCAACGCAAAAGTGGACAGAAATTTTTTGAGATCTTGGCATCATCTCAAAAGAGCGAGCCAATAATGGATAGTCATCCCATCAAAAGTAACTATTACTGCTGACAGATTAGATTATTAAGAACCAAAATGCTCACAAAGGTGTACTTCACATGAAACTTGAATCCAGTATTTTAATGTAATGCCACCAAAAAACCTTTACTGCATCATTGTGATTCTGCACAGATAGAACCCCATGCAATGTTAGGTACACGTCCAGCAAACATCCAACTGTTGATGGTGTAGTGACCATGTCAACCCGACACACATCATTAAGTTCTTAATCAGTATTTTAGAATAATAATCAAAATACTGCAATACATTTTTTTCCAGTTTCAATGTGATGGTGAGATATACCATGAATGCATAGTCATTCTAACCAGAGGAAGGGTGCTGTTGTGTTTTAGTCCCAAGGTTCCACATGGGGTTATTAGTTCCAAGTGGAGTGAACTGATCTTAAGCAACTGAATGATTTTCATCCTGTTGCTAAAGAGCTAAGAGTTGTACAAACACTGATTTTGGACTATTTAGTTCCATTGGGTGTACAAAACACGGTCTTAATGAACTTTTTTGGCATTCCACCAAAAGAACAGTTTTACAAGGAGGATTTTATTGGAGTTATTTCTCCTTTGAAGTTCCTTGTGTCTGCCACTAAGTGTTCGTTTTATTTTTCTCATAATAGATCAACAAATACCATGTGATAATTTTGTGCTGTCATAACAGGTTAGTAATCTGCACAAGCATGTTCAAGCATGTGGACTTTCCAAGAAAATTGATTTGGTCATAACATCTCCTTTGTTAAGGTATCGAGTTTTCAAATTTTTTTTTCTCCTAAAATTTCTATCATCAAGTTCAGCATGGGTCATTACTTCACTCTGGTGGAGCAGCCCCACCTTTTCTTCTGTTTATCTTTTATTGTGAACTTGCATGACGCTTACTTTTATGATAGAATTTTCGATGAAGAAATGCATTGTCTAATACACAAGCTAAGAAGAACCCATTCATTTTGTGAAAAGAAATAACCAATAGCATTATATCAACGACATATTGATGAAATAGCCTTGCTTCAAAAATGTATTCAATAATAGCCCTCTTTGGCGAAATTAATTGCCTTTCACTTGGGGCTTATCCATATCAACAAAATATGAGCAACATATCAACGAAATATCAATAACATTAGGATAACATATCAATGAATATCAATACCATTTGGACAACATATGGATACTTGATAAAAGTGGGCATTTTTGTCAAAGAGGGCTAGTACAGATTGAATTCAGGAGGAGCACTAATTTTGATTGCTGCCTTTGCAATAGGGTTATTGAACCCAATTTCCCCAGAATTTATGAGAAATAGGTGAAATTATGGACTAGTTTAATTTAAGAGGGGACATGCTACAAGCCTTTATTCCTTTACTATTTCATCCTTAATGTCATCTTTGCTTCCATTTCTGAGTGAGGAATGATACTACCTTTTCAATTAGGTTGGCTGGGCTCCTTTCATGTGTCAAAAAGAGCTTTTTACCTTGCACTGTATAATTATAACAATTCTTTCTAGTTTTTTGTAAAGAAAATAAAATGAACAGCTGCAGGTCTTTTGCTTCAGTGGATTAGATAAGAATTTACATTTGTTGAAGTGAGTTGGATTCAAATAGACATTTAGATGATGAGGTGCCGTTGAAATGATTCAGAAACTTGAGACTGCTAAGCATATGGTCCTTTTTTTTAGATATATCTCTTTTAAAAACTCATAACAGCTATGATAATTTGCCCCTCTCTAGAGAAACTTAACTTTTTGTGGTTTCATGTAATAGAGTGAACATTTGTTCTTGCTTTTGGAATTATTATTTCATTTTTGCACGTGACTAATTATTGAGTGATCTGTAAAGCCTATGTCCCTTGAAACATTAAGCTGCTGCTAAGGTGCATTTGTTTTTTTTTTTTTGGAGAATGCAGTACAAACGCCAAACAAATAAGAGTGTGAATGTTTCAATAGGTGGAAGTTGAAAAAAGAAAAAGGACTCTATTTTGACCAATTGTTGCCTTGTAGGACCATGCAGACAGCAGTGGGTGTTTTTGGTGGTCAAGCATACACAGACGGGATAGATGTACCTCCTCTAATGGTTGCAAATGCTGGAAACAGTGACCATCCTGCAATTTCAAGTCTAAACTCCCCACCATTTATAGCAGTGGAGCTTTGCCGGGAACATTTGGTATGTCGTGTTAAAAGTTAAAACTAGTAACAGCTATGTAAGCTTTGTATGGAAGGTACCAAAAACGCAGAGAGATGGAGTCTGGTTTGGGTAATTTTAACTCCACTCATGCAAACAATAAAATAAAATAAAATAAAATAAAACCTTAGGGAAAAGGATTTGAGAATCCTGATTTCAGTAGTTATTTTTGCTTTGCAACTGGTATAACTTTACAACACACTCAGTGTTATCTAAAAGAATTTTATTTTATTCTGACCTGTTACCCTGTTAGGCAGTCAGATTTGAATATAAATTTGATACACGGATCCATACTACTATATACAGAGCCTTTGAGCAGGCCCCCTTTTGCTCGTACAGAATTACAAACTTATGAGATATTTATTTTTTGAACATATTTTATTCATTAATTTTTCACATAAATTAATTAAAGTGGGTTTATTTGATTTCCTTCTTCACCCTTCACACAATCACTGGGTTCTAATTGAACATCATGCTTAAATGTATGTTTTCTCTTCTCCTGCAGGGTGTTCATCCATGCGACAAGAGGAGAAGCATTAGCGAGTATCGGCCTCTTTTTCCTGCAATTGATTTTTCACTGGCAAGTGACTTATTGCAATTACATTGAGAAAAGCTATGCCGTCATTTGACTCTCACTTTGGTTTTGGTTGCTTGTCTAACCATCAACTTTGATTGATTGGAATGTATTCTGGTTCACCCTTTGTTTAGATAGAGAATGAGGATGACATATTGTGGACGCCTGACGTTAGAGAGAAAAATGAAGAAGTGGCAGCTAGGGGACTGAAGTTTATGAACTGGTGATCTCTTAATTACTCTTTAAGTTACATTGCATTTTTGGTTACTGGTTTCTTTATTATTCATCACCACGAAAAGAATCATTGAGGGAAAGTAAAAGTGATAAGAAATCTATGGTGCAGAGGACAGGAGAATGATATCTAAATTTAACTAGGATGTCGTGAACAACATGAATTCTTTTATTGGTGCCTATAGGAAAATTGTGTTGTGGGTATGCTATGCCATTTCATGGTCCTATGGAGGTTTTAGCTTTGCTGACTTGTAATCCAAGTTTTCTCCGGAGTTCAATTATAAGTGTTGTGATACACCTATCGGCTATTGTGCTGTTTTCTCACCTCAAGCAACTCAGGATTTAATTTATTCCAGAAATCTGTTTATAGTTGCTGGATGTGTCACATGAGTTCATTGCATAGGTGTTGACCCAACTACCAGTGCAACAAATTTTGTTAGCATCATTCTGTTTCTGTCGTGCATAGTTTCTTGCTTAGGCTTTTATCTTTATTCTACCGAGTAGAATCTTGCATAGCATCTGAACATTTAGCTTACATTTGTTTCATTGTCGTAGCTGACCTTTCTGGAATAGATTGTAGTACTAATGTAATTGTTAGTTTTACAATAAATCTAATGGTTCGTACTATTTCGTGAAGTTACTTGTTAATGATTTACTTTATAGATTTCAGCTATTTTGACAATTATTCTTGTATTGGCAATGTGGAAAGGTGTTAAACTGTTAGTTGTTTCTTTTCCCGCTCTCAATTGGTCCAGGTTGTGGACTCGTAAAGAGAAAGACATTGCCATTGTTTCGCACAGTGGATTCTTGTTTCATACCTTGAGTGCTTTTGGAAATGATTGCCATCCGTCTATCAAGAGCGAAATATGCACTCAGTAAGTGTTATGGTGGTTGTTTTATGCCAACTTTTAATTCAAGAGCATGCACATTACATTCCACAGCACGGGATAATGTTTATAATCATATGTGTACAAAAATCGTTCTACCGGTCTCATATATTTATTCTTTAAACTAAGGAGAGCGAGTCCCTTTTTTTTCTCTTTTTGAATTTTGGATGGATGCTAAGCTTAAGAGTGGAATTCTGTTTATGCAGCTTTGCTAATTGTGAGCTTCGTTCAGTGGTAATTGTCGATAGGAGGTGAGCTTCTTGTTCGTTAATTTTAACAGCGCGCACACACATCTAGCTTATGCGGAACTTCTAATAAGTTGTTTTCTGTGTGCAGTTTGCTGGGGTCTGATTCTTCAACAACTAATTATCCTGGGAAGATACCACGCGGGCCTGATCTTCCTAGTGATGTTGCCGATGAGAAGCATTCGGAGAAGGGTGCTTCCAAGTAATTATAGCCAGTCCATCATGATGGATGGACAGTCTTCCATAAGTAATATGATTCTTCTGAAGCCTTGATTTTTCAGGGGCTGGTGGCTCATTTTTACACCGGAGACGGAAATTTAGTCGCTTTAAAAGGTTCGGGATAGCCTCGGATAGTCTCGGGCTAACCCGAATATTGTTGATTGTTTTACAAGTTACTTGTTTTTAGATCACACTCTGTCTTCGTTGTCAGATAGACACAAATAGCAGACGTTCTTTGATTGGAACATACCTATTTGTTAGTGTCATAAGCGACAGCTTGAAGGGCAAGGTTTATAGTATGCCCCAGTGAAACTTGGACAATGTTTGATAATGCAAATATGAAACTTGTGTGGTAACTCATTTTCCTTTTTTTGTCTTTTCGATATTTTTTTATTTAAAAAAGAATTTGTTTTTCTCCCAAAATTTTAACAGCATTTTATTTAAAAAAAAAATTATGGCTGTTGGAATTGGGAGGACATGATTGTGCCCACCTCATAGAGCTGTTGAAGTAGCCGTTGTGTGCGCAGCTGACAATTAAGGCGAGCATCATGCACATCTTTTTTGTCTGACCACTTGCTTCTTGTCAAGTGCGTATCTTATAAAATAATAAATAAATAAATAAACGTAGATCATATTGTTACAGACTAAAAATTATGAGTGAAAGTGCACTATTGAGGATTAATAATCTAAATTGTTTAGTTTATAAATTTGCATCTAAAAATTCTCTCTAAAATAATTCAAGTTGCGTTATCTTTTGTTATTGTTTGATGACAAAACAATTTTGGATTTGATTTATGTGAAATTGTGAATTACACTGAAATAACATGAAGAGGGTAAAATGATTTTAGGGTTTTTACGCGGAAGGAAAAAAAAAGGGGAGAGGGAGTTGACCGCGTTTGACTCTGAAATTTGAAATTTGAAATCTAAATGCTCTCGTGTCGACCGTTGAACCGCCTTATAGCGGCTGTCTATCTATCCCTATCTCTGAAAACAGCGCCTGATCGATCACTCTCTCTCTCTCTCTCTCTCCATCTCTGTGAATTCTGACCCTAAAGCCCTAAGCTTTCTCTCTCTCTCTCTCTCTCTCTCTCTCTCTCTCTCTCTCTCTCTCTGTTGACTACTGATCTGAAACCCTAAATCCACTCTGTCATTCTGCTGAATTGATTTGGTTTTGTGAGTATGAATTCGAATTTGAATCTTTTTTCGGAGGTTGCGGTGGTCCTTCAGAATTGGGAGGAACAGAAAAGGTGGGTTTTTGATGAATTTTCTGTTGTTGCAGATTTCATCCGCTTCTGTGCTGCCAAGAAATCGAAATCTGGTCGTGATTCCTTCACGATCTTTCCGAGAAAGAAACGGTCGTCTCTGAGAAGAAGGCCCAACAAGAAAACATGTTTCGGGTTTTCGTCAGTCCCCATCATCCTTCCCAAGAAGAAGAGGTCGCTGAGAAGGAGGGCAGCCGCATCTCTGGATATGACATCGAAAAATCTGAAAAGGAAGCGGCTTTCTGGGTGTGAATCTTCTACAAACAACGATGGGGATGAAGGGTTTCTTCTTCAGAAGAAACAGAAGTTCGTTGATCCGATCCGTGGTGGTTGAGCACTGACGACCCTTAATTTACTACAACGAGACAGGTTTGCGTGTTGGTTCGGTCAATTTTATAGCTTTATTTTTGGTAGAATTCAAGTTTCAACTTCACTTATTAGTTATTAGATATGAATCCCTAATTTCTCCAAGTTTTTGTATGTGGTCAAGGATCCGGCAGTGAAGTCTATGATTCTCGACTTTTAAGTATATAGGGTGAATTTTATGTTTGGTTTAGGAATTATTGTTTCAGTTGTGTACGAGCCTATGATTCTCGAAACATTTAGCTGCTGTTTGTTAAGGCACTGTTATGTTGGAACACTTGAAGAGACAGTATCCTATATACCAAACAAATAAGAGTCGGAACGTTTCACTTGGTTGGTGGAAGTTGAAGATCTAAAAAGCAACGTGTATTGAGTATTGACCAATGGCAATGTTGTAGGATAATGCAGACGGAAAGCGTATACAGGTTGCAATGATGGGAGCAGTAACCATCATTCAGTTTCAAGGCAATCAGCCCACGATGTACAGTGGTTGAGCTTTGCCGGGAACATTTGGTACGTCATGTTATTAACAGGGTCCTGTTTCTGTAATACTCTTCTTAGGCTTTTATCTTTATTCTACTAAGTAGGTATGTGGTTGCCCCTTGTAACTGAAATCACTTGATTGAATCTTGCTTAGCATCTGAACACTTAGTTTACATGTTTTCCCATTTCAATTTTCATAGCTGACGACTTGCTGGAATTGATTGGAGTGATAATGTAGTTCTAAGTTTTACAATAAATCTAGAAGATCAAACTATTTCGTTAACTTTCGTGTTACTGACTTAAGTGGTAGATTTCAGCTCTTTTGGCAATGTGGAAAGGTGTTAAATCTTAATTGTTTCAGTTATGTACTTGATTAATTGATTGAATACTTGATTGGGTGAGTCTACGTTCTTTGAAACGAATAAGAGTCATGATGTTACATTTGGTGGAAGTTGAGAAAAGAGAAAACAACCTGTTTTGATTAGTGGTAGCATTGTAGGGAACTGTGACCCTCCAAAAATTTTACGTCTAAACACCCACCATTTATAGGTGTTGAGCTTTGCCGGGACCATCTGGTACTTCATTTTATGTTAAAACTAATGACAGCTGTGCAAAATTTTGTGCCGAATGTGAGGCGAGAGAAATTGAGAATCCTTATTTCAGTAGTTATTTTTCCTTTGCAAATGTTTAACATTTCAACTGGGTGAAGATCAATTTTACTTTGAAGCTGTTCCATGCCAGTGAGACTTCTCCAACAGGTAAATTGTGATACCTATATGCACACTACTGTGAAGAGGTTTATTTCAAAATTCCTCCGCACACAGTTCACATAACCACTGCATTTTAATTGAACTTTGCACTTAAATGTGTGTGTCCTCTGGCACTGCAGCTGCAGGGTGATCATCCATGTGAGCAGAGAAGAAACACTACCGAGTATCGGCCTCTTTTTCCTGCAAATGATCTTCTACTGACAAGCGATTTAGTGTGATTACATATCGGAGAAAGCTCTGGTTTTGATTGCTTGTCTAATTGAATATATTCTTTTTCTAACTGAATATTGTTGATTGTTTTACAAGTTACTTTTTTTTATGTTATTTTCCATATGTAATTTTCATCTTTAAAGTCCAGACGAAGGAGATTACCTTTCTTGTTGTCTTTTCTGTTGTTTCTATGCAGCTTTGCTAACTGTGAGCTTCGTTCAGTGCTAGTTGTTGATAGGAGGTGAGCTTGTCTTTGGAAAACCTCTGCAGAACTGTAAGTTTTGGTCTTGTCTTGGCAGTTTGATGGAGTCTATCCGGGAAAAATTCCTCACGAGCTTGACCCTCCTGCTGACGTTGCAGAACTGCGAGAAGCATCCGGAGAAGGATGCTTACTTGCAAGTAATTAGAGGCCATGGTTATGGAAAGAATTACACAGTCCATTTCGTTTTCAGTTTTCAATTTTTCGCTAAAAGCATGGTAAGTACATGGGAGAAATAAGGGATGAAACGCTCAGGTCTGCGAAGCAATGGTGGTGAAAGATGCAGAAGATAAATGCACGGATTGGTACACAGAATAAACTAAAAGCAGAAAACAATCTCAAGTGGGTTTTATTTTCTATGTCTGCCTCAGGCAGACAAAGTGAAACAAAAAGCTAAAAACAAAATGGTTATCAAACGGAATTCTGGGTATCTCGAACTTTGATCTGCATATCATTCGCTCCATTTTATGCGTTTGGAAAGATGCATTAAAACAAAAGGAATTCCATGGATTTATCATATAAATGTTCAATAATTCAGCTGCATATTTTTACCCTAAAAGTAAAAGGAAATTCAAAGGACGAAGTCAATTGATTTTATAGGACAAAAAAAAGTTAACCAGTGTGAACAAGTGAGGCTTGCTTTAACTATGATCTCTTGACGAATATGAGAATGTATCCTACAGTTATAGAGAGAAGAAGGAATATAACAGCAGCCATGATGTTGAAATTAGACAACTGTGAAGATTTTTGGCCACCTTCTCCCCTCAATTTGTCAAGTCCGCTCTTCTCTGAATGGGAGTTGGATGCCAAGGGAAGTGGCACCGCCACATCCCAAAAAGATTTGGTCACTGCAGATGGGGCATCTATTTCTGGTTCCAAGATTGTTGCGTTATCTGTTGGAGCTTCCATAGACAGCAATTCGACACATCGATCTTTCAGAACCTAAGCGAGCATGGAAAGCAAAATGTCAGAGCTACCAAGACATGGAGCTATAAAGAGAATAACTAAAAAGCTCATTTTCTCAACATTTTGTCCAAATAGAGCTCTTAAGAACCAAAGACGGAAAGGGTGCATCATTATTTTCCAATTTTATGTCTTTAGTTTATAAGTACAAACTTCAAAAAAATTTCCAATTTTATGTCTTTAGTCTATAAGTACAAACCTCAAAAGTCTCAGATGGTTGTAGGTAGTCACACACAAATGTACCCGCTAACCAAGGAACAAAGACTCTTCGGGGAAGTGAAAGACTGCATGTTTTTCTGTTTTAAAATGCATAACAAATGTGGTCAGTGGCGACCTCGGTCAGCAATGTGAAAATCTCATTTTATTAAAACATAACATCCCTAACAGACCTGAATGATTGAAGAACAATATGAGAAGCAGGTGTTTCACTGGATATCCCATCTCTTGCTTCCTGAGTATCAGCACCATCTTTTGCTTGCTGGCCGCTAGTTTCAGTTGTAACTGCCTCGCCATCTGCCTCATCACAGATAATATCTAGTCTACTCTGCAGACTCGTGATAATGTCATCCTACAAGTACAAACATAAAAACAATCCTTGATGTTTCAGGATATGAGCACTATGCAAATTAAACAAGCGAAAACTACATTGTCGATACAGAATCCCTATAATCAATTCTAATCTGAATTCTCTAAAAAGGTAGTACAGTCAATTAATGATAAAATGTGAATTCCAAATGGCTTTTTGAAACTAAAACCAATAATTAATATTCAGTCTAACATCACGAACAGATAATTAAAAGTGATTATCTCTTGTATACCTTTATATCAGCAACAGCTTGTGAAATTGGTTCTTTAGGATTTAAGTATGCAAAGGAACACACCGAACCGCTTAAATCAAGAATACCAGCAGTATCTTTTTGGCTGCAGGCTTTACACAATATAGATGAATATTAGGATAGAATCTCAAAATGGAAAACGAAATTCAAGAAAAAAAAATGAAGAGAAAAATTAAATAATGCATAAACACACCTTCAGTATCTTTCATAAAAGGTAGAAGCAACTCGACTTCATGCAGACCATCTGATGTGCATAGATCATTGTTAACAACCTAAAGTTTATGCAAGATAGAAAAATCTAGATGAGAACTTGAGGTTAAAAGTAGCAAGCTAGAAACCATGCTTATTGATTCTGGCAAATAAAAGGGGAAAGCACAATTCAAACACTCTGCTTTATGCTGTAAGATGATTGATTACACATGCGATGTGGGTATTGGAATTGGTCAGTAATGCAGGCACAAGTGAAAAAGCAGAAACTCAGAGAAAATTGCACGCAAGCAAGCTTAACTCGAGGTTTTATTTGTTTATTTTTTCTGTTGATTGGTAAACTATTACATCACAACAGATATCAACATAAGAATTCGATGGAACCAATTCAAGGTCATCCAGAACATTAAAATAGACACCGCCCAGAGCACTAACATACACACAAGTATCCAGCAAATTAACAAAAAGGTGTAAAGTAATTTTCAAAGGAACAACCGAACAAGTCAATGAGCAACTTACCAAATTTCCATCAATCATGGCCTTTGCACTTTTTAAATCTTTCGCATGAACTGAAATACCATGACGTAGAGCTTCAGTAACAGTTTGGAGATTTGATGAATTCTTGTGAAATATGGGCAATCTGGGAAAGAATAACTACCATGAGAAAACCTAAACACCATTATAGCACCAGTATTGTAATGAAGCATCAATAACAAAAATACTATTAGTAAATTGGATATGACCCTCGGTACTATGAGATCTCAATATCTATCACGTTGGGAAGGTAGAAGCTCAATATAAGCAAAGTGTTTAGATTTAAGGTTCAACTTCAGTGTTGGCTTTGGTGTGTGTAAAAATAACAGGAAAAGTATATTTATAAGTTCTAAGAATATATATTAATATAGCACAAGAGCACTCTGGTAGGCAGGACTTACAACAGCCTGGACCACTGAGAGGAAAAACAAATTCCTGCAGTTTCAGAAGCCATAAATAAAAGAATCCTCTATCTTCGGTTAAATAAGGCTTATTAATAAGAAAAGCAGACAGTACCTGATATCAAAGTTGTACATGCACCTAAATCTTTGAAGGGAATTTAGGACCCTTCCCATTTTGAAGTCACAAGGTCTTAGGCTGCTTGATGTAATATTTGAAGCTACTGCACAATTTCGACATGTCCACCTACAGAAATAACCTCTTCAATCAGCGTGAAATAACATTTGACAATAATTAAGAGAGAATAAAGTGGGACAGTTCAGGTTGGGAACACACCTCCTTGGACTATAACAAATGTGAATGAGCAGTCTCTCATCCCAATCACTCTCTGAGAGGGGTGCTGCTTTGGCAACTCCCATTACAGTCTGCAGGGGTCTTTTCCATTAATAAATAAAAAATCATTTTTTCACAGAATACGCATACGATAACTCAAATTTTAAAGTGAATATAGGCAGTCCCATATTGGTCATAGCTGACCCATTATTTGGAAGTAAACCAACCAAGAGAGTTTAAAGTGAAATAACCTCCTTGTTTTCCATTAGATTTATGGTAAGTTGGTAACTATAAAACATTATTGAGATAACCACGAGAGTTTGTTGCCAACCCTTATATTGTATTAGTTCTCGGAAAATGAAAAGGGTGCATCCGCTAAAATGAATGGTTGTATTAGGCCTAATTTCATGAATTTCAAACTTTACTTGATAGGCCTTTCAGACCGGATAAAAAATCAACAGTCAAAAGCTGTAAATGGAAACATTGAACAATCAATCCCGTATAATCCTTCCTGCACATTTCTCTGCGACTAAGCAGGGCATTAAGCACAGTTAAAGCCACCCATACTTCTCGACAAAACCAAGCTCATAGAGCAACGGTGCCACTGAGTAACGTTTGATAAAAACATTTTAGCAATCAGAACTAAGCTCTACAAAGAAACATCCACATATCAAATCCAATCCGGGCCAAAAGAATACCTGGCAAAGCACGATGTTCGAATTCTTAAAAGCGCTATCGCTAGCCCAAATGTATATGCCAACCACCTTCATGCCACCCACTAACATTCTGGACACCTGAAACATCAAACAAATTCCTATTACAACTACTCAAGCACAATGAGAAAAACCCAGAAACCAGATCACATATTAGACTTTAATTGTATGCATATATACAAATAGGAATGCAAATATACAAGCATACATATATATAGAGGAACATTTTATGTATATGTAACTGACCTGACGGGCATGTTCGGCGACCCAGTCCTTGTCAATGGAGAGAGAGGAGGAATCGGAGGGCTGAGATTTGGGTTTAAACCCCTTTCTCTTGTCGTCCCTAGCGGGCTCCACGACGGAGCAAGCAGGCTCTCCGGCGTCGTTCGGTGGCGTTGGGACCAAATCGAAGGCGAAACCTCGGTCTAGAGACGAGCTGAGCTTGCCTACGAGGAGCCCCACCTGAATTTTCATAAGAAACAAATCAAAAACCGTAAAACTCAGAAGCATCAATCTTTAGAGAGAGAGAGGACCTGCACGGCGGTGGAGGATTGCTCGAGGCGATCCTCGGCTAATTTGAGCTGGGTTTCCTCTCCGACGACGGCTTTCACCATTGTTGTACGGAAGCTGTGATTTTTCTGGTTGGATCAGCGAGCTTCTTCGCAGTCAGTTGACTGACCATAACTCCGGTTTGTTAATTTCCGGGCCGGGTTGCGAGTCGTGCATGATCACGGGTCAGCCTATTAAATCAAATTCAAGTGGTGATATGGGTATGCAATTTTGGCGGGTTGGGAGGTCAACCAGTCGGAATTAATTCGGGTTTGGGTTTAAGGAATTCATTCGTACTTGTGTTTAAAGTATTGATACTAGCCGATGTGCACATACTCTGTGTGTGTAAACAATTTCATTTTTTTTTTTTAATTAAAGAGTGAGATTAGTTTTTAAAATTTAAAAAAGAGTATGAAAAAATGATGATGAGACAATTTTTTTTAATAAGTGCATATTTTATCTTGATATTACATAATTACTATTTGTCATCTTTATGTAAATATTGTGTATCAAAAGTGAAGATAAAATAGGAAAAATAGGGATATAATTGTCATTTTCTCAAAAGATACAAAATTATATTTTGCCCTCATTATGTAAGTATTGTGTATCAAAAGTGAGGCCAAAATAGGAAAAAAATGAGCAAAAAGTTGACAATGAGGGTTTTCTTAATAATAGTATAGATAAATTCTTACTCGTAGGTTATAATATGAATTTGTGACTAACATTTACTGACACGCCCTAACCTCGATATCTCGAAATACCAGGATAGACACGTGCTAGCTAACAGCCAAGGGTGACAAAGCCATTCTAACATGCATCCAAGTGGTATCGGTAAAAAAAAGTAATAAAATATGTAAATATAAAGAAATACGCAAACACGGAAACGTATTTAGAGCATACAACTAATCAAGAATTACTATAAAAAGGTACAAACAAAGGAATGGGTCATACACTGAGAAGACTTGAAGATACCTATGTGAAAGTGCCTTGACGTTGGGATCGTACGCCTCGATTCTAAATCCTAAAGGGGGCGCAAAATAAAGGGTGAGTAAACCAAAGTTTATAATAATAATAATAATACTAATAATAAGAAAACCATTTTCTTTCTGAACGTACTAACCCCTTGTTTTGAAAACTCATATAGTACTATATAGTAGATTTTCAAAAAACTCTAGTATGCCATGAAAACATTCATAAAACATGTAAGTATAAACCAGTGCTCAGTAATGGTAATATAGTCGCCCGAAGGTAAATTTGTAAAACATTCGTAAATCACATCAATGATGTACTCAACTAGGGGTATCATAGTCGCGCCAAAGGCATAACCATCACCCTGAAGATGAAGATATACAACACTTGGTTATGCCACTGAAGAAATATGGTAAGTCCCATCACCTGAAGGTGAAAGTTGTACGACTCTGGGTTACGCTAGAGAAGAAACATATACATAACACACTGACACTAGCCATGGCTAGTGAAGCTGACACTGGTTTAACCAGTGAAGCTAGGAGTATGTCATAAATATCCTCAACTGTGTCCTATGACCATAGACGTATACATACTCATGTTGTGTGTATGTGTTGTATGATTACTCATTTAACACTAGCTTAATCTAACACTAAAACATGATCTAAAAGGTTCAAGGGGGTTTACCTTCACCGTAGATGGCGGAACTCATCGGAGGACACAAGCATGGTGGTTACTATAGTGCAGCACGGGGAAGAGTATTACAGGGGTTTTTGTCTATGAATTATGGTTTGCGGGCTCCCAGAAGTCATGAGGAGGCTGACACGTCCCAATCCCGATATTCCTTTAATACCAGGATGGGCACGTGTTGGCCGACACCTAAGGGTGATGAAGCTATTTTTAAAATGCCTTCGAATAAAATATGTAATTAGAACGAAAATGCTAATGCAGGAACGTGTTCAAAGTATACAACTAAATAAGAATAATTTCAAGGAATTATAATAAAAAGGTATGAACGAAGGGAAAAGTCATACACTGAGAAGACTCAAATATATCTATGTGGAAGTGCCCTGAAGTCGGGATCGTGTGCTTCGATTCTAACTCTTGAGGAGGCACAAAAACAGAAAATGTGAGTGGACTGAAATTTTTAATAATGCTAATAATAAGAAAATCATTTTCTTTATGAATATACTAACCCCCTGTTTTGAAAACGCATATATATAATACTACATAGTAGTTTCCAAAAACTCTACATGCCATGAAAACGTTCATAAAATTAGTACGTATAAAACTGTGCGTAGAAATGATAATATAGCCATCTGAAGGCAAATCCGTAAAACCTTCGTAAATCACATCAATGTTGTACTCTCTAGGGGTATCATAGTTGCCCGAAGGTAGTACCTGTCCATCACCCGAATGTGAAGTTGTACGGCATTGGGTTACGCTAGTGAAGAAACATGGTAAGCCCTATCACCTAAAGGTGAAGCTGTACGAGTTTGGGTTATGCCAGAGAAGAAATATATAACATCACACACTGACACTAACTGTGGCTAGTGAAGCCGTTAGTCACTAGTTTCGCCAATGAAATTGGGGGTATGGCATAAATATCTCACTCCTCATTTGCCTAAAGGTAGTACTTGTCCATCACCCAAAGGTGAAGTTGTATGACACTGGGTTATGCTAGTGAAGAAACATGGTAGGCCCCATCACCCGAAGGTGAAGCTATATGACTCTGGGTTACACCGGAGAAGAAATATATACATAGATATCCTCAACTGTGTCTTATGGCCATAGACGTCTACATACCCTTGTTGTGTGGATGTGTTGTATGATAACCTGCTAGATAAGTACTGAAAGTATATCTCAAAATCTCATCTCAAATTTGGAGCTCAAAAGCTCAAAGTCTCATCTCATAACTCCATCATAACTCATTTTCATAAATCGTATCCACAAATCCATAGAATTTCATCTATGAAAATCCAATGATTGATAACCTTTCGTAAAACATAAATTCGATAAATCGTAATTATCTCGTTAAAGCAATTTAAATGAATAATAATTTCTTTGCAAATCATAAATATAAAAATCCGCAAAAGCATATTATAAATCATGCTCCATTCATGAAATATGCAATGCATGCAAACATAAGATTTTATGAAAACATGCAAGTTTAGAAAAGGTCCACTCACAGATATTTTGTTGCCTGGGAACCATTCGAGCTAGCAAGGATGAAGTCACTTCCTACCAATGCACCTGACCACAATTTGAGACCATTTAGTAAAACTATACCTAAATGATAGAATTTGGGAAAACAAACGGTGAATTCGGATTTGGCATGTCAAAAAACCTAAGGAGGGATCTGGGGTTTCCCCCCCACGATTTGCTGCACAAGCTGCCAAAAGGCGGTGGCTGGCAGGCTCGACTTGTAGGAAAAATCAACTACAAAAATTCCCAAATTTCACAGGAATGTAGATCATAATAAGAATAACAACTTTCATATCTGGGCTGAAGTCCAATTCAGTTGGGAAACACCTCAAATCACCCTCGATCCGTTAAAAACCCCAAAAATGGGTGAACCCCGATTCATCAAATCCGCAGTTCCATCCCCCCAAACTTGTTTGGGCTTTGTTCCTGACCTCAAAAGGAGTTGAATAAGGGTGGTCACTGTCGTTGGAGTTTGCAAGATCTGTGGAATCGCTGTCGTGGAATCCGGGGACCGACGTGGGTGTTAATCGTGAAACAATGATCAAAACAACTCTGGTTTGATGGAGAAATGAAGATGAGAGGTCTTTGTGTTGATTTATGGTGGTGAATGGTTGCAATTTGCAGAAAAAACCGAAGAGAAACTGCCAAAAAAATTTGAAAGGAATGGGGTCGGGTCACGAGGGTTAACGAGAACCCAACCGGTTTCTCTCCTTCTCTCCTTCCTTCTTTCCCCTCATTTCCTCTTTCCTGATTAGGCAACCTCTCTCTTTCGTCCATCTCTCTCATTTCCATCATTTCTCCTTTCATCCTTCCATCCTGGCCACACACGTGGCACCATATTGATGATCCAACAAATTTAGAGCCTTCCAGATTTATGTTAAATGACCATTTTGCCCTCAACCTCAATCGTTTATAACTCTTTCGTTATAACTTCAAATACGATTCACTTGCACCCACGTGTCCGTAATGTTGAGTACTACAAAGACACTCAAAGGGAATAGATCTTATGTGACACGACAGGGCGATCAACAAAAGTCAACACATTTGCCTCGAAGGGCATTTTCGTAATTTCACATTTTAAAATTATTTTTGGGGACTGGTCGTTACAGAGGTAATCCTGGTGGTTGTTGGTTGTGCGCGTGTGTGTGCCCAGAGCGAAAGAGATAATGCAGAGAGAGATGAGAGGGAGATAATGAGAGTTGTGAGTGAGAAAGGTGAGAGATGTCACGGGAAAAAGAAGAAAAATAAGGAAAAAGGGAGGGAAGAAAGAGAGAGGGCTGGGAGCCTGGGAGACAAAGAGGATAGAGGTGGGCCCACTAGCATAGCAAACAAGTAAGAAAAGAAGAAACATGAAAATATCTCGTGGAATGTAAAATTACCAAAATACCATTAACGTTCCACATTCCATAAGTACTTAGTTTTAGCTCCAAATTCAATTTTGCTTGCGCCCACGCGTTCGTAGCATCGAGTAGTACAAGGATATGCCAAGGAAACAAATCTTATAAGTGGTCGACAAAAGTCAACATTTTCCGCCTTGAAAGGCATTTTCGTAAACTCACGCTTGAAAATTATAAAAACCATAATATTTGGGGACGGGTCGTTACATTTACTAAATAAAATGATAATGTAACGCTTGGGGTTAAAATTTTTGAGAATTGTTTTGAGTTTTGGATGAGAAAACTATGAATGGTCGCGCAAAACATTCAACCTTGTACCCGACATGTAACACTCAAAAAAGTTGTTGACATACCACGTCCAGATATCCCCAAAAGACGCCTTAGCGTTTAAGGGTTTGAAGAGATGAAAGTCTTTTATTTGAAGTGTTTTTCACCCTTTTTAATTTCTCTCACACTTTTTATTTTTTGTTTTTTATCAATGAATTTAATAAATTAAACATACGCAACAGATGTGACTAAACATGATTTTGTGAGAAGCCAAACAAATTGTGCGTTTATAAATTTTCTTTTCTCTATCATGCAAGAGAATAGTTGAAAGAATCTTTTCATAATTTGCAGAGTGCAAAGGGATATTAAAAAAAAAAAAATAACAAGGGTACATAAAAAAAAAAAAAATTAATTTTGTGAATAACACCATTTTTTTTCCATATTAAAAAAATGTACCGCCGTAATCAAGAATTGTAGCGTGAATTCTTTCCATTTTTTTTTACACATTTCCACTTTCCAGTAAACTAAATCACGCCCCAAAAGAAAATTCTTTCCATTTTTTGTCATCATTTCCCACCGAATCCGAAATTCCGCCACCGAAATCCCAAATCCTTTTCATTTCCAATGACTCCCAAATCCCCAACCCTAATTTGATTTCCTCACTCCTCCGGGTCCTCCCGCATTTCTCAATTTCCGATGGAGAACTGCCCCTACCCGGACTCCCGCGACTCCTCCCCTCGCTCCCGCGAAATCGACTGCGACACCCCCTCATGGGACGACCAACCCCCTTCCTCCGCCTCCTCCTACAAAGTCAAGTTCATGTGCAGCTACGGTGGCAAAATCCAGCCCCGCCCCCACGACCACCAGCTCGCCTACGTCGGCGGCGACACCAAAATCCTCACCGTCGACCGCAACATCAAGCTCTCCGCTTTCATCTCCAAGCTCTCCTCCCTCTGCGACACCTCTAACGACGACGTTTGCTTCAAGTACCAGCTCCCCGGCGAAGATCTCGACGCTCTCATCTCCGTCACCAACGACGAGGACCTCGACCACATGATGATCGAGTACGACCGGCTCTACCGCGCTTCCGCTAAGCCCGCCAGGCTTCGACTCTTCCTCTTCCCTTTTGGCACCAACCCTTCCGCTAGCTTCGGCTCCAGCGAGACCAAGTCCGAGCGCCAGTGGTTCGTCGACGCTTTGAATTCCGTTCAGATAGGGTCTCCCGATGGCTCCTCTCCGACGGCTCCCGTCACGTCCTCGCCGACGAACCCCGATTTCTTGTTCGGATTCGATAAGGGATACAAGGCTGTGCCGGTTCCGAAATTTCCCGACTCTGTCACTCCGCCTACGGTTCCCGATTCGCTTGTGAAAAGCACTCTGGTTGGATCTGAGGATCGCCACACCGGAGAACCGGTGATATCTCCGGCGGAGATTCAGAGGCAGATCCAGGAGTTGCAGAGGTTGCAAATCGCTGCCAATCACGAGCCGACCACCATATATCACCGGAAAAGCGACGAAATGGGAAACCCTAGGGGTTACACCGGCGATTATTACACACAAAAACTTCCAGACAACATTCAACCGGCGCAAGGATCGTCTCCGGTGGCAATGCCACCGCCTATGCAATTTTCAACTGCGTATATGCCAGAAAGGCATATGAACACTGGGGGTTATCCGGTGACGGCTGCCCCATCTGGACCGGAGCAGCCCGTTTATCTCATTTCGACTCCGACCGGTGTGTACCAGGCTCCCGCTCCTAGACCGGCAACTGGACCAGTTGGTCAGGCATACTATGGAGTACCGCAGAGGATGGCACCAGAGGTGTACCGGGACGCTCAGGTGTACAATAATGCAGTGGCAGCACAGCAAGCACAACAAATTCAGCAAGCACAACAAGGTCAGCAAGCTCAGCAGGCACACCAAGCTCAGCAGGCGCAACAGGCTCAGCAGGCGCAACAGGCTCAGCAGGCACTACAGGCTCAGCAAGCTCAGCAGGCGCAACAGGTTCAGCAGGCACTACAGGCTCAGCAAACTCAGCAGGCACTACAGGCTCAGCAGGCACAACAGGCAAAGATTGCAGCTTATAGTGAAGGGTTTGCACCGGTTGGGTATGACGCCGTCGGGAGGCACGTATACTACACTGCAGCTGGAGGTGTCGTTTCTTCATACCAGACGGTGGCTCCGGTGGCTGTAGATGCAAGACAAGCTGCTGCTGGTGTATTGAATCAAATTCAAGACGGTAAAGTTGTTGTTTCCATGGCACCCCAAGCGTCTACTAATTGACAAAAATAAATAATAAATTCATATATAATGTGTTTGTTGTTTTGTCTTCTAATGGTTCTATAGTTTAAATAAGAAGAAATAAGAATCTAATTGTATGGCTTTGTGGTGGATACATCTCTCTGGTTTTGAAATTGGAACCTTTTGGGTTGTTCTGCTATGACAATTCACATTGTTTCTTGTGTATATAAGCAATTGTTTTGGTGCAAATTATTGCGTCTCTTTGGATTTTAGTTGGTCTTGAATTTCTTCGAGCCTTTCGCGTAACATGTGGCTGCTTTGGTTACCTGAAAAGTTGCTTAGTGTATCGATATGACTGTCTTATTCAAAACGTGGTGAATTTTGGCATGTATTCGTAATTAATCCACAGTTTTGGTTTAAATTCTGTGTTTGCTCTCTTTCTTTATATTGTTCTTTGGTTTGGTAGTAAGAGACTACAAACATATGTGACAAGAACAGGTATAAAGATGGTCAAATATTTTAGGTGTTAAGTTGAATGATGAATATATCTGTAGACCATTTCAAGTTAGATAAGGGTGTTGCAGGTGTGGTTGGATCTGTTCTATCATAAATTGTTATCAAATGCAGCAATGTCTAGTGTTCAAAGCCTTCGCCTAGTGCCGCCTGTAGGCAGCTGGCCGCAATCACGATTAATCTCTAGGCTTCGAAAAAATAAGAAATGGTGCCTGACTAGACTCGCCTAGATCGTGAGTCTCATTTAGGCAGAAAATAGATAATCTTCATTTTGCATTTTGTTTTTTCAATAAATTGTAAGAGACTTGTAGGACTTAGATGAACGCTTAGTATATGCCTGTTCCCAATACTTGCAATAAGTTCTAATACTTTATAATTTTTATGTCGTTCTATTTTGCAATCCTGTCTAGACCCCGTCTAGACGCAACGTGTTTGGTGGGCTGGTTGAGATAGGTTGTGAGCAATTAAAATGAAATTGAGTCTGGTGCTTTGTTTGTTATGTCAAAATGTGAGATCGTGAGTCTCATTTAGGCAGAAAATAGATAATCTTCATTTTGCATTTTGTTTTTTCAATAAATTGTAAGAGACTTGTAGGACTTAGATGAACGCTTAGTATATGCCTGTTCCCAATACTTGCAATAAGTTCTAATACTTTATAATTTTTATGTCGTTCTATTTTGCAATCCTGTCTAGACCCCGTCTAGACGCAACGTGTTTGGTGGGCTGGTTGAGATAGGTTGTGAGCAATTAAAATGAAATTGAGTCTGGTGCTTTGTTTGTTATGTCAAAATGTGAGATCGTGAGTCTCATTTAGGCAGAAAATAGATAATCTTCATTTTGCATTTTGTTTTTTTAATAAATTGTAAGAGACTTGTAGGACTTAGATGAACGCTTAGTATATGCCTGTTCCCAATACTTGCAATAAGTTCTAATACTTTATAATTTTTATGTCGTTCTATTTTGCAATCCTGTCTAGACCCCGTCTAGACGCAACGTGTTTGGTGGGCTGGTTGAGATAGGTTGTGAGCAATTAAAATGAAATTGAGTCTGGTGCTTTGTTTGTTATGTCAAAATGTGAGATGGATAGGACTGGACGTGATGAGTTATAAATCCATAACAGAGTGGGTTATCTAACATATCCTTATACATGAGTTACAAATCCATAACATGGGTGTTGTGACAAGGTGGATAAGAGCGCGCTGCTGTTTTGGTTGTATTATGCCGTCTTAGTGTAAATTATTGGTTTGTGTTTGTGTTTTTTTAATGTTGGTCATTGCATTGGAAGTAGTGTAGAGTAAAAGATGGTGTGCTTTAGCTTTTTCGTGTAAAACAAGTTGCTCATTTGGTCACCAAGAATGGTGACAAGTAAAGGATTAAAGATAATATCATTGATATTAAGTTTAATGTTTTTAGCTCGATTATGATAAGCGTTGTGAGCGGCTGTGGCGGCGATATTCTTGCGAGCACTGGTGGGATATATGTTATTTCGCGTGAGAATAACGCTCGTTACGTGACTAGACAAGTGGTTGCCATTGTGGTGGGATCTGCATGGATGGATATATAACTATTTTAAATTTAGCCTTTGAGCCATTTGATGTGGTAATAGGAAGAATGCTGCAGTTCTATTCTATTGCAAAAGGGGGCAGATTTTCTGCCCTCCTCTTACCGTGCCTTTCTTATCTACTTTTATTTATGCGGTCACGGATAAGCTACATTAACAATTTATATTCTTATTATTTTTGTCTTATTATCTTTATTAAAAAATTAATATAAAATATTGACGTGCTTTAATCGTGATCGTAAGAAAGAATAGAAAGAGCACGTAACAAAAGGGTAGATAATCTGCCTCTATTGCCAAATTGCAATGAAAAGGAGCTGCAACTTGTACGTTATGTAGAGTTTAAATAATAGGAAGAATACGCCCTTTCCACCCTGGTTTTTTGCACTTTTGATTTTGTCTGCCACTGTCATCTAAGTGGACTTTATTATGTTGGGAAGAGTCATCTCTAATTCTTTCCTATCAAAACCTATCAATCAATTAATATGAACCTTTAAGGGTTAAAATTATTATAACTTTTAAAAGGATTTCCTGTTTGTAACCGTTAGATCAAATTTTAAAGATCTGAATTAATTAATTGGTGGGCTTTAGTGAGAGGGATCCGAAGGGATCACTTCCCCCACTATCATTACTCTAGAGGAGAGACTAGATTCTCTAATTCGGGATTTATAGGGTACGGATACATCGTTATGATGATGTCTTATTCTAATAAAATAAAATAAAAATATTTTTTATTCACATATCTTTATTTCCTTTACACGTGTCATCATTTGATGATGTACCATATAAAGTTGTGCATCCAAAAGTTGGTCAACAGACGTGAAAGAATATGAGAAATATGTTACAATAATGGCGGTAACTGGAATGGAAAATAAATATTTCAAATCAGAATATGATTAAGAATTGGATGCCTTTGATTTCATTTGATTTGCTGAATTTAGCGGCTAAAATGTACGACAAATTATTTTGTTTTGTATCAAAGGATATAAACAAGGGGGTGAGTGTAGTGTGAAAATTGCCACTCTAAACGAAGATCTAGAAGGTTGTTTCAGTGTTCCTTTGTTGTAATGAGGTTATGTGCTTCAAAAATGGCCGTCACTTGGTACTTTCATGAGACAAAATTGATTGACAATCCATCCGAAGTGAAAAAAAAATTGCGAAAATTTGATGATACAAAGTTCTGATGCAACCATGTTATGTTTTACTATGCAAAAGGGTTTCGTCCTAAAATATTATTATTATTATTTTAAACGAGCGATATTGGACGGAAGAAATTCAATCTAAGACTTTGTGTGCATGCTTGTAACTACTTAGGGGACGTTTGTTGCGCCGGACTATCTCAGACTGGATTAGCTTCAAGAACTAAGCTGGACTGGCTTAGACTAGACTAAACTAGACTAACTTAGTGCAGCGTTTGGTGCAGTATTGGACTAAGAAGCTGGATAATAACAAATTATAATATTATATTATTTAATATATCAATTATTAATATTTTATTATGATCTTATCTTTTTTTTCATCTTTTCCTACCATTTCCGTCCCACTCTTTTCCTCTTCTCTCATCGTCCCACCCTCTCCCTCTTTTTTTCCTCTTAGACCTCTCAATTCATGTCTCTTTCTCATTCCTGGTCAAACTCCTTATTGATTCTAGTGTCTATTTCTCTGTCCTCCCTCCCTCTCTAGCTATGTGTTGTTCGAATGGAATCTCATGGCTCCAATTTTCCCGACGAGTTGCAGGTTTCCCGATGTGTTTTCCGGCCAACCCTCGTTAAATTGGATGAAGTTAGCACCGCCAAAAAATTCATCACCATCCCTAGACCGAGATCTTAACTTTGAATGCTCGAACTGTCATGGATTTGAAGAAGCCCAAACAGGCCGAGACGTCCAGGCCATTTTCCGACCACATTCGACCACATTTTGGCCTCTATTCAAGTAAAATCGTAATCTTGTCACTCCCAGCTTCAATTTGGTATATTTTATATGAAAGTTGGTTGTGAAATGGATCTGAAAGGGAGTCGGAAAGTTAATGATTGATCTAGGTGACCGGAGATGACGAGGAGTCTGTCGGGAGTGGTCGTTGAGCATGACGAGGACGAGAAAGAGAGGATAGTCTTAGCTAGTCCCATGGTTATTGGGGGGTCTCGCTAAGACTTCTTAGTGAAGGGTTTTGTCAATGCTAATCCCCTTTAGTCTCATTAATGTTAGTCCCAGCATGGAACAAACACAGTATTAGACTAATAACTAGTCCAGTCCAGTTCAGTCCAACTTAGTGAGGGCAAACAAACGCCCCCTTAAAGTATAAGCTTGGAGTACAAGAAACCAAATAGAGAGAATTAACTTCTTTGAGAAGATAATTTTATTGAATTATTTTCTGATACATTGCATTGATTACAGCTGAAAGTAGACTTGTAGGATGAAGTTTGCGACTGATTTATTTTGGATATAGGTATAGCATATCTAGTCATTTTCTGATTTATATCCCAAACCGGGCACTCCTGCAGCCGCCGCCACAACCACCACCACAATTTCCTCCACCACCGCCACCGCATCCACCACCGCATCCACCACAAGCACCACTATTTGCTATATTTTTACCACCACATGCACCACCGCATCCACCACAAGCACCACTATTTGCCATATTTTCACCACCACACTGGCTACCACAGTTACCACCGCCCTCACCACATCTATTTGCCTTGTCTTCACCACCATATGGTGATGGAATCGGAGTAGTCGAAGAGAGAGCAATGCGTATGCTGATGGGCTTTGAACCCGGACCTGCAGAATTCGATGTCAACTGAAACCACTTCTCCACTTGCAGTTTAGAAACAGGGTTGAGGATGTCATCTAAAGTGATTGTTGAAGTTCCTAGCAGTATAGGAGTCTTTGACATTGACAGAATCGAAGGGGAATACGACATAAGCTCGAATACAAGCTCTCCCGCAGGTTCGCATTGAACAACAGACACCGTTTTCTGCTCTGATTCTGAAGAAATGTTTATCCTTTTTCCAGTCTTGAAGAAGACATCTGGCTGTTTCTTACTGAAGGTGACAAAGAGGCTGCCTTTATGCCCGGTTGGTAAGTCTTTGACCGCCACGATTTCCAGCATAACCTGAATGTGAATCAGGAAGCAGAAAAGGTAAAACCTTAAAAGTTTGACAAGGAAACAACTTGTGGTAGAAAAGCACCCGGGATAGTAACCAGTGTGTCTTTCTTGCAATTCACGTAATGAAAAAATGTGGGAGATGAAGACATTGGAATCTACCTCTACAAACGTTGTCTTTGGAAGTTGAATAATATTCTTGTTCCGATCAGATTGACCAACCTTCTTTCTCCCTGTTTGTATTTGTAGTTGGCTGAGATTGGTGGGGAGAGGAGATGGAGCACTGCCTCTGTACATTGCTCCTGCTTTCCAGTACCTTGAACCGAACGTCTCTTCCCATTGTTTGCCGGTCTCAGAAAACCCGACATCTAGCTTTTGACCCTTGGTTCGGTCAGAATCTGTGTCATCATGCTCTAACACCTTGCCCATTATTGCCACAAGATCTTTACAGTAAGAAGCAGGATGCAATTGGTGGGAGTGCCAGATGAGGTCAATGTCATAAGTCGGAACACAAAAGCGCGTAATAGACCTCTCCCTATTTCTCTTGATCAAATGCAAAAACCCTTTGTATCTGTCCACAGCTCCCTCGAGAAAGAGTTTGTTATTCATGTAAGATCTCGATACCTGTTTGTACATGTCGCAGTTATTGAGCAAAAATTTGGATAGGATAACAAATTTCAGATGACATCTCTGTTCCGTTACCTGGTAAAAGAAAGGAATCTGCCTTCTGACAGCCGAGACTAGATTATACTTTGTGCTTTCTGAAGTTGCATAATTATTTTTGGCACTGCCATGTGACAGGCAGCTACTCATATCGAGTTCATATGGCTCTTCAGGATATAGTTTGATCCAAATTTCTTCTGTTTTCTTTTTGCAGATTCCCTGAACGGAGGATACAATGTTGTGGTTCACAAGGATTCTTCCGTAGAGATTTGCGCAATCAGTGACATAACGCACCTGAAAAACCAACAAAGAAATGCAGGTTGGGATGATTGTGAAAGAACTTGAAGAACCATGTGTGAGTTTTAATCCGTGAAGTTGTCTACCGGATTGAGCCTGTGACAATGCCAAATCCATTCGCAATCAAGAGGCACGACGAGAGGACCTTCTGAAACCTCAGATTCAGCATACTTGGCAAGTAAGGGAAGCCAACAATATTTGTACCTGAAATTTCCAAAGTTGACAAACTAAATACCCACATTTAAGTATTCTGATTATTTTAGTTTCTTTTTCTTGAATTACTTATCTGATTTTCCATTGGAACATCATGTTGCCAGAAGAAGGTTCTAGCCGTTAAAAATCACTGGTTAACCTGCACTGCATACCGATAAATGGCCTTGTACAAAGCAGGACCGTCATAGAGATGCTGGTTTCGATCAACAACTGCTAGAAACTGCAGCTGCTGTTTAGCTGCAGCCACAAGGTCTTCGCTTATCACAATCTTTTGTGCTTCGGCCCACTCTTGTTCTTGCTTCCTCTCCATTCCTCACTGAAGGAACAAGAAAAATGAGGTATTTAGCTGGAAATGTCAGATCAAACTCTGCTCCTACAAGGCTCTTGAATTCTCTTTGTCAATGTCATGTGTTTAGGGGGCTGCTTTGAGTTGACCTTTATAGGGTCGAATGTTCGATGGAATGCCATCTGGATTCTGGAACGGTGTCGCTTTATCGCTGGAGATACTGATGTACTCAAACGTGTGACCACTAACCAGGGAGCATGGCACAACGGCTGTTTAGCCTCCTTCCTGCCTTGTTTCATTTGTGTGAACACTGAACCTCACTCACTCACTCATACATATGGCATTTTTCCTTAAAATCTACGGTTTTGGTGGGAATTTTATTGTTTGAAGTGCTCACAACTTGTGTGTGAAGTCCATCAAAATAATATTTCTTTTATGTTAACTCTAAATGTTATTAGTATTACAGTCTAGTGGTAATCCTACAAACTTGTAAGTGGGAGATCTTAGATTTGACCCTCTTGAATGACAAGTTCGATACCAAATTATGACCGACCCATTGTGTGGCTTAATCCAAAACATCCCCCGTCAAGTGTCAAAGCTTGAATTTTTAACCAAAGTTATTTTTAATCAGATTCTGATATAATTTCAGTTATATGGTTCATTAGTTGATTCCTTGTGCAACCATATTATGCAACCACGCAAGCTCGGATACCACTTGTTCGAGCCGACATCTCTCACTTCCTCTCAAACTCAAAGTATAGGGTTTTTGTCCCAAATAATCTCGGTGCAATTTATGAACAGTTCCTTTTCCGATGTGGGAAAATGGTTCTGTTAGTACAAACTACAAATTCTCTCATTGAAATAATTCAAGGAATGGTAAAGGATGCAGGAAAATTTTCCAGCAACGCTAGTTCATGAAAAAGAATGATGACATACTACAATTCCTCAGAAAACTTGGTTTGAGGATCTTCTTGTTCTTCATATAGTAAACTGATCAATCGTCTTCTACATTGTCTCAATGGAAGAAAAGAAAAAGAAAGTTCCTCTCAACATTCATACATAGATTGCTGTTTTCATTACATTGGAAAATGCTGCTAACCATCAAAGAAATACATGCTTAAGTCATTCCTAAATCTATTAACAAGAGAAGAGCAGGAGACGGGTCTCTCCGCAACTTGCTATCTACCAAATCCAGTTTTTTCCATCTTTTCCTCACAACAAAATAGCTGCTTTTTACCTATTCACACAAGCCGTAGATCCCTTGAAAGAACCATGGCATCAACGAGGCTAATTATTTCAATGAGAGAATTCGTAGTTTGTACTAACAGAACCATTGTCCCACATCAGAAAAGGAACTGTTCATAAATTGCACCGAGATTATTTGGGACAAAAACCCTATACTTTGAGTTTGAGAGGAAGTGAGAGATGTCGGCTCGAACAAGTGGTATCTGAGCTTGCGTGGTTGCATAATATGGTTGCACAAGGAATCAACTAATGAACCATATAACTGAAATTATATCAGAATCTGATTAAAAATAACTTTTCACACAAGCCGTAGATCCCTTGAAAGAACCATGGCATCAACGAGGCTAAACAAAAGCTGAACAGATATTGTTGTGATTGCGGCCACGATATCTTCTTCCAAGCTTTCCTCTTTAATTTTGTGCAGTTCCTTCAATTTAATCCATTTTTTCAACACAAATAGACATGTTGTAACCATTTGAGTAAAAGAAACAGTCCTAATAGTAATACGAGAGTATCATAACATATAAAACATGATCATTTCCCTTTGACCTGTAAAAGAATACGAAATTAACAGCAACGTAATCAACAAGAGCAGTAGACTTTCATAATTGAGAATCCTTAACGAGTAAGCTAGGAATTTCCCGAACGCACTTTTACTATTAAAGTTTGTTATAACTTGCATAAAGACATCTTGAGGTGGAAATATAAAAGAAAACATACACTAGAAAAGCTTGGTTTTTTCTTATCTATCTTCAGGAAAAGCTTAAAAGTGTGGATTGAGGTTTCAATAATCTTGACGAGATCTGGGGCATGAACCATTGAATCAGATTCTTCTTCCTCTGTGCCATTTCGAATCGGACCTGAACAAATTCACGAAGTCAAGTTCTTAACATGAGAACAACGGACACCTTGATATTAAGTCATTAACAACGGGCATGGCCAACAGAAAGCTGGTAACAAGCATATATGAATTTGGTAGTACATGAAAACCGGCTTCTGATTTAGTGCTCGTAATGTGAACTTGCAACCATAGAAGAGACATTTGGATTGACACAACCTGGAACTGTCGAAACTATTGAGCACCATGGTTGTAACAGTTGATTTTTTTCAGGCTGGCACGAGCGTAACTGCTCCTGTTGAGTGTAGTTACAGTGAAATGCCTCCCAAGACGAGCAAACTTGAGCTACACATAATACCGGGAACCATTCTCTGGCTGCTGAAGATGCTCAGTCTCATCATCAGATTCTTCAAATAGATTCTCTTAGTTCTTCTTCCATTTCGCATGAGAATCTCCTCAGAAATTGCCAAATTTTAACTCTCTGAAGGGTTAGATTTTATTTACTTTGTAGAGAAGCTAATACATACACGAGGTAAGAAAATTCCAGAAGTGTTCATCTTATTTATGCTAAGGTAAGAAAAAATGCGTAGATGTGAGTTCGGTTAGTTAGTGTAAAACTTAAAGAAGTTGGGGTCACTTCAATTGCATACCCATTTCAACGATGGGATGCATATGTATTGGATGTGTCATTATTAAAAGTAGGGTGGATAACAGCTCAGCTGCTGTTGGTGTTTAGCTGTTGCTTTTGGTCCTCCATCATCTATTGTTTTTATCCATTGCTTTCGGCCCTTCTTCACTGTAAAGCTAACGTTAGATAATAGATTAAGATTAGTGGGATTGGAGGTCATCATTATGTTGGCTTAGCTGCCATGGTCCTCCTTTCGTCTTCACGTTTTTCTTCTCCCATATATGTTGCATCGTGTAATGTTTTTTAGATATGAAATATACATCAAACATTCAATATGGTATCAGAGCGGGCATCATCCTGAGCCAGTTCTGTATATTGAACCTGCTGTGTTTATTTTTCAAAAACAATGGCAGATGGAAGTATCATTGCTTCTTCATCTGGAAGCGCTTCTGAAATGGATATCAATCCAAACCAACGACTCAGTTCAGTATTATTGAATGAGTTTAATTATTTGCCATGGGCAAGGGCTGTTAGTCTTGCTCTCGGTGGAAGATCCAAACTCGGTTTCATCAATGGCAGTCAACCTGCACCAGATGCTTCTTCTCCAGAATATGGAGGGTGGCTATGTAAAGATCAACTGGTCATGTCATGGTTGTTAAATTCTATGGAAAGGAATATTGCTGAAATCTTCAGCTATTCCGAGCCGTCTCTCATCCTTTGGACCACCGTGAAGGAGATGTATGGAAATCAAAACAATGCAGCTCGCATCTTTCAACTCAAGAAGGATATCTCCAACATACAGCAAGAAGGTAAAAGCTTTGTTCAACATCTTGGTTCTTTGAGAAGCATGTGGAATGAGTTAGATGTGTACAGACCTCACACAACTGATCTCTCTGTGCTCCTTAAAAGAACTGAAGAAGATAAAATTTTTCAATTATTGTCTAGCTTGAGCTCAGAATATGAGGATTTGAGAAGTCACATTCTCATGAACTCGGAGCTACCATCCTTCACTAGTATCTGTGCAACTATCCAACGTGAGGAAGTAAGGAGAAAAGTCATGAACAATGGTATAAAAACCAACGTGACAGAAGCTAGGGCTTACCTGACAAATGAAAAAAGATATAAAGGAAAAAACCCTCATTTAAAGTGCCTACATTGTGACAACATCGGGCATGTGAGAGACAAGTGCTGGATCCTACATCCAGAACTCAAACCTGACTTCATAAAGGATAAATCCGCACCAAAGACAAGTCGAGCACACCCTCGTGCCAACACTGCAACATCTTCATCTATCAACAATGTTGATACCTATCAACAGTTCACTGCAAATCCTGCCATCCTTTTAAATGAGTTCGCAGCGTATCTCCAACAAAAGAAGGGAAAAGAGGATGGATCGGTTGATCATGAAGATGGAAGTACTACTGCATTGATGGGCAAATTTGCAGGTTTTTTAGCTGATGCTGATTATGTACCTCAGACAGACTTGAAAGGTATCGTAACTGCTTTCCAAACTGCTCTTAAAATAAATGAGTTACATGATTTTTGGGTTGTAGATTCTGGTGCCACAGACCATATGACTAATCAAATGTCAAAGTTACATCGATTTGAGAAACTACATAATCCTTCACATGTATCTGTTGCTAATGGTGAAGGTGCTAGGATTGTAGGAAAGGGAAAAATCCACCTGATATCTGATCAAATAGAGTCTATGGCCCTATATGTCCCATCATTTCCATTTCAACTTCTCTCAGTGGGAAGAATCACAAATTCCTTAAATTGTTTGGCCATTTTTTCACCAAAAACTGTCATTTTTCAGGATTGTATAACCAAGAGGACGATTGGTGAGGGGTTTTACCTTGATGGTCTCTATTACATATCAAAAAGCTCTTCCTGTGGGTTCCATGCCAAGTCAAAGTCCATCCATACCTCCATTCAAGCTTCCACCTTGTGGCACCAACGACTAGCTCATCCATCTCAACCTATCTTATCCACCTTATTTCCTGACTTAGGCAAAGAATCAACCCACTGTGAAACTTGTCATTTGTCAAAGGCAACAAGACTACCTCTAGGGTCTTCGATGTCTAGAGTTTCTCATCTTTTTGAGCTTGTACACTCTGATATATGGGGACCAACAAATGAATCTTTTGATGGTTATAAATATTTCATAACTTTTGTTGATGATTATTCAAGAGCCACCTGGTTATATTTGTTAAAATCAAAAAGTGAGGTGATGGAAGTGTTTAAGGACTTTCACAACCTTGTCAAAAATCATTTTTCTTCTCAAATCAAAACCCTAAGGTCTGATAATGGCACAGAATACATGTCCCAAGTTATGACTCAATATTTGAGCAACAATGGCATCATACATCAAACTAGCTGTGTTGGCACACCCCAACAAAATGGTGTTGCCGAGAGAAAAAACCGAGATCTCCTTGAAAAAACTAGGGCATTGATGTTACAAATGAATGTACCAAAACGTTTTTGGTCTCAAAGCGTCATGACAGCAGCTTACCTGATCAACAGATTACCTAGTAGGGTTTTGGGGTTCAAATCCCCAATGGAGATAGTTAAGAACAGAAAGGTGGACTTGTCTCACCTTAAAGTCTTTAGATGCATCTGTTTTGTTCATGTTCAGTCATTACATCGAGACAAACTTGATCCTAGGGCAACTAAATGCATTTTCCTTGGCTACTCGTCCACACAAAAAGGGTATAAGTGTTATAATCCACAACTTAAGAGATTAATTGTTTCAAAGGATGTTCAATTTCATGAAACTAACTCTTATTACAGTAAGTCTCTGGATAATTGATGCGTTATTTATGCGCACACAAATTAAACCCTCTTTTTGTCAATTGTAGTAGAATGGATAAGTGAGGGATCGTTCTGGACCGGGGATTAGGAGGGATTGTTAATCACTTGGATTTTTGACTTAAAAACGTAAAAACAATATAAAACACTAAACTAAATTGATTTCTAACTAATTTGACAATAAAGTAAAGGGGGATTGTGTTTGGACGAGATTAAATTAAATGGACAAATTGTAATTAAAGGCAAAACGTAAATATGAATGAGATGAAAATATGGATGATGGAATAGCCAAGGGGTTCATCTCCACACATGTTATACTTGCATACAAAATTGATTCTCAGTTGGTCTTTCGATAAATTATGGAACTCGACACTTCAAGTTAATTAGGTCCGCTTAAATTAACTTTCAAATTTCCCTAGAATCATTGAATTGGATGAATATGCATCGCAAACAAATTATTCCTAACAAGTTCTCTATATGAACAGCATGATAAAGATACAAGTTAGAATCATTACGTTCTTTGGAAATTATAAGCATCGACAAGGCATTTGTAACTATGAAAAGCATGATACTCTTGCCAGGAATTCAATTAACGCAATTGTTTATAAGCAACCTCCACTACTTGTGAATATAAGTTCATAACGATTAGGTGAAATTCACTTATATTCTAGCGTCAGATTTATGCATGAAAATTAAGCGCGCATTCTTAATAAACATTCATAAATAAGTTATCAATCAAACGGTTAAACAAATTGAATCCAACATTCATGAAATCCCAACCAAAAGTAATCAATTCATATTGCAAGTATAACCATGGTTTCGAATCACCCCCTAGCTAACTAGGGGGATTTAGTTCCTCATAACTTTGAAATCAAAGAAACACCTAAACATTCCAACAACTCAAAACTTGAATTGTATGAACGTTTAAGCACTCTTCTCTTCCATTCCTTATACGTACAAAACAAAGAGAATTAAAATGAAACTTTGAAATCAAAGAAACACCTAAACATTCCAACAACTCAAACTTGAATTGTATGAACGTTTAGGCACTCTTCTCTTCCTCGTTGTTGTAGCACAAGGTTTAAGGATAGGTTGGTTGGGGGGATGGAAGTGTGGAATGGAGTGGAAATGGAGAAGATGGAGAAGGGGAAGTGTTTGTGTATTACAATGGAAAATGAGATGATTTGGTGAATGGAATGAATGGGTATTTATAGGAAGAGAATGGGTGTTAATGGATGTTTGTTTAAGGTATTTGGTGGATGGGAAAAGGTGTGGATGGTGGGAATTATGGTGGATGGATGGTTTAGTGGATTTAATTTAGGGTTTATTTAGGTGAATGTGGATGCATGGTTTAGTGGATGTAAAGGATAATGGGATGGTGTGGAATTAAAAGCTAAAAAAAATGGGATAATGGGCATTTAAGTGTGAATGGAATGGTGGGATGCACTAATGGAAATTATGAAATGGAATGGTGGGATGCACTAATGGAAATTATGGAATGGAATGGTGGGATGCACTAATTAGGAGGAAGAATTAGGGTGAAGGGCTTAATGCATGGATTTGGGCCAATTAGGGTGAAGGGCTTAATGCATGGATTTGGGCCTAAAATGCCTCCCCTTGCATGGCAAGGGAAAGGACTTGGGCTAAAGCCCATGGCAATGGCTGGAATTTGGGCTAGGGCATTCGTTTTGTGTCCTAAAGCGCCTACAAGGACTTCAAAGTGGCTAGAAAATACGGACGTTTAAGATTTAGGAAAGGTTACCAAAACGGGAAACTTAGGGTTAACTTTCCTAAAATAGAAAACCTTGTTTGAGTAGGATTCCTCGTTTTGGTAAGAATTCATCGTTGGAGTAGGAATTCGTCGTTTCTTCAAGTCTTCAACTCATTCATTCCTCTTTCGCTCCAAAAAGCTCCACTTTGCATCTTCTTGCACACTTTGGCCTTATAATCTGAAAATACACAAAAGTGGCCTTAAACACTGAAATAGATAAGTAAACACAACATAAATGCACGAGAACAAGCTAATTAAGTCGCATGAATATGCTCCTATCAAATTCCCCCACACTTAACTTTTGCTAGTCCTCGAGCAAAACAAAACAACTACAGTAAACAAAACGCAACAAAACATACAAAACATAACCTAAACCTTCCAACGTTTGCCTCAGGGATTTCCAATGAAATATGACATGTCTAAGATCATTACACACATAGCTTTTAGTCTTCTTTCCCCTCAAGCACATACTTACTCATAGTCACCATTCACTAGTTCGCATTTAATCAATTAAAACATATTTTGAATGTAGTAACATGCCTTAGAGAATTCCCTCAATTCCTCACTAGTTATGCACTCAATTTTCACTCAGATTTTCTGACTACACACCCTACACTAGTTATATGTGAGCAGATTGATGTAACATGAAAGACTAGTACTCACATATGTTATAAGAAAGAAAGCAATTTCTAGAGTAATTAAACGTGTTTGGATATGATCTCATGAATGGAATGCTACTACTTAGATGCGAGAACCAGTGACACCATATGCTCATACTAAATTCAAACTCCACAATTGAAATGCACAACACTCAAGATAGAAGTCAAGGGTTGTAACGGGGCTTGGGGTTTTGGCTAACAAGGGAAGGTAAGGATAAACAAACGTTCTTTAAGCAATAATAAGTAAAGTAATGAAATTAAGACCTAGAATTCCCTTAAAATGCAGAAATCAACTTTTAAACAAATAGGGGAGATTCAAACAACTCTTAGGGCCTAATTCATTGTTTTGGGCCCTTACTTCAACAACCAATACTTTTCAACTATTTTCAACTCTTTTTCCACTTTTTTTTTCTTTTCTTTTTTTTTTTTTTTTTTTTTAACCGTGCCTATGGCACAAAAACTCACATGAATACACTTTCCCCCACACTTATTTTCTGCACACATTAATCAAAGGGAATTCATTCATGCTTACTATGCTTCAAGAACAAGGGTAAGGATGGTCCTAATCTAGGCTAGGTGAGGATAATGTGGGTTAACAAAGAAAGTAGGCTACACAAGGCTCAACGGGGTTAAATCCTATAAAACAAATGAAAAGGGAAATATGGCAATTTGGCTATGGTGTTCACTACACAACTTCATCTTGAATACGTGTTATGCAAATCAATGACATGCTTTGAATGAAATGGGCATGAGTTCTAGCATTTGGAACTAAGTGATGAAACGCCTTTTAAGTAGCAACCAAGCAAAGAATAATGAGATCATGCAACGACTTTAGAAAACAAAGAATGCACAGATTTTAACTCTCCAAATAAACGTTTAAGCTCAAGTCTCACAGGGATGTAGTGTTAGTTTGAGCTCATTCCTTCAAGCATGTTATAAAAACTAATTTTTTTCTTTGTGATTACATGTGAATTCGTGAACTATAACTACAACCAAGCATAAACCAAAGAGTATATCAAACGTCCATCCATGTTTGTAACTTTCTTTAACAGTCATGTAATTAAAAACCAAATCCTCATCATTGTGTTGGAAGGTACCCTACGACACAAACACACAAAAACAACTCTTTTTGGGTTTTTCAAAACAATTTTTTCAAATTTTTATGGGATTTTCGAATTTTTAAGTCAAAACACACTAAAATAGTTTAAAAACATTTTAAAACAGCAAGGAACAACACTTGAAGTTATGGGTGATAAAATCCAACAAATTTGCATCAACATACTTAGTTACCCCCCCACACTTAAATCAAACATTGTCCTCAATGTGTTAAGCTTAAAACACACCAAACAAAAGAAAACATATAAAACAGCAACTAAACATACTAAACATGGCAGAATGTATCTATCAAAGAGAAGAGTTTTAGAGATGCAAATCTGGTTATGGAGTGTAAATTCCATCTTCTCCTTGGTGATTGCAGTGAGGCTTCATCTTGAATAATTCCACTGGCTTACTCTTGAACTGCGCTACTCCCATCGTTGATTTTCCTTTGTGCTACTCTTGAACTGGGTAGTAGGCTTCCTTTAGTCTCCCCCGAGGGTCTGAGCTTCCTCCTTTTATCTGTTTCTTTGTTCAATCTCTCCAATTCGTATTGAAGAGGGTTAGAGGATAGCTCAGCAAAGCTAGGTAAGCAACCAGGGAATAGAGTCCAGATAGACTCCAAGTGCCGGCTGATTGCTTCTTTCACTTTGCCATGCAAGTAATATCAAGGACAAAGGAAAAGACAGGGAAAGAGCATGATATGATATACCTTTGCTTTTGCCCTTGATGATATGAGATACCTTTGCTTTTGAAGAAGCGGTGAATGAATCAGCACATGTATTTGTGGTGCTGTTTCCTCCTGGGTCATCTGTACTCCAGGCATCTGGTATCATCTTTGGGGAAGAAGAAAGAATGGAGTATTTTGAAAGGCTTTACTGGGAGTGCGCCTTCAGAGGTGAGAAAGAGTTGGGCATTTTCTTCAGTTCTGTCTTGCCAAAAAAAAATGAAGGTCGACATATATAGGGAATTCAATAGCAAGTGGTGATACTGTTCTTTTACCGTTGTCGACAAACATTTTGATCCCGCAAATCCGGCTTTTTGGAATAGTGACGACTCTTCGATCTTTGAAGACGCCTCTTCGATAAAGCTGCACGCGTTTTCTGAAAAGCAGATAAAGCGTCGCCAAACTTTGCGCTTGTCGGCTAAAGACGTGTAGTTGCGATGATGGCCTCCACGTGTTGAACGCGATTTCTGAAAAGCCGAGGCTTTTCAAATTGGTGGACGCGTTGCCTTGGCTTTTTATAGAGCTATCGATCACCGCCAACTTACACACTCTGAAGATTTTCCATTCTTGAAACTCGTCTCCGGCCCTTTTTGAAAATCTACTCCGTCCACCCCTTTTCTTTTAACTTCGTGAACAATGGCTAGCTCATCCAACCCATCGAACCTTTGCTTAGATTTGAGTTTAAGCAGTGATCCGGTCGCGTCTCGTCAGGGTAAGGTATGGTGCCCGTCTTTCTTATCTTCCCATGGCCCTCTTACAGATGAGGACTCTGTGATGACGGATCCCACAACGGCTACGATAGTGGCTCGGAACCTCCTCACTCCCAAAGACAGTCAGCTGCTTTCTGGACGGTCCGATGAGTTGGCCGTTCAAGAGTCCTTGGCTCTTAGCGTTCAGTGCGCTGGCTCTGTGTCCAACATGGGCCAACGCCTTCTTGCTCGCTCCCGTCAGGTTGAATCCTTGATGGCGGAGGTGGAGAGTCTTAAGCAGGAGATCAAACAGCTTAAGTATGAGAACCGAAGTTTGCACGTGCTCGCCAACAATTATTCAACAGGCATGAAGAGGAAGCTTGATGAGCTTGATGACCGTCAACGGTTTGCAGCTTTCTTCCAGAGGCACCTCTTTCCTGGGTCATCCAGCGTTCCACCAAGGTTTGAGGCCTTGAATGATCTATCTTTGGTACCTCCCGCTCCGATGCCTTCCGCTCCGATGCCTCTTGCTCCAATGCCTTCTGCTCCGATACCTCCTGTTCCGAGAGTGTTGCCACGTAGTGGGGCCTCAAGTACACAACCTTTGTGAATACTCCATCTTTCTGCCATGTTTTTTTTTTTTTTTTTTTTTTTTTCATCACTCGGAAATCAATAAACAAGCTTTATTCACTGTATTGGGTTGCCTCCCAAGTAGCGCTTGCTTTAACGTCGTACAGCCGGACGATGAACTCAATCACTCCAGGATATGTTCACGAATCGGATGAGAACTCCGAGTCATGAACTAGTACCTAAAACAAGAAACAAAACAAATTTAAGAATCTAGAAAAATAAAAACAAACGAAAATAAAACAATCCAAGGGATTAGCAAAGTTGCTAATCCCCGGCAACGGCGCCAAAATTTGATGCGTTATTTATGCGCACACAAATTAAACCCTCTTTTTGTCAATTGTAGTAGAATGGATAAGTGAGGGATCGTTCTGGACCGGGGATTAGGAGGGATTGTTAATCACTTGGATTTTTGACTTAAAAACGTAAAAACAATATAAAACACTAAACTAAATTGATTTCTAACTAATTTGACAATAAAGTAAAGGGGGATTGTGTTTGGACGAGATTAAATTAAATGGACAAATTGTAATTAAAGGCAAAACGTAAATATGAATGAGATGAAAATATGGATGATGGAATAGCCAAGGGGTTCATCTCCACACATGTTATACTTGCATACAAAATTGATTCTCAGTTGGTCTTTCGATAAATTATGGAACTCGACACTTCAAGTTAATTAGGTCCGCTTAAATTAACTTTCAAATTTCCCTAGAATCATTGAATTGGATGAATATGCATCGCAAACAAATTATTCCTAACAAGTTCTCTATATGAACAGCATGATAAAGATACAAGTTAGAATCATTACGTTCTTTGGAAATTATAAGCATCGACAAGGCATTTGTAACTATGAAAAGCATGATACTCTTGCCAGGAATTCAATTAACGCAATTGTTTATAAGCAACCTCCACTACTTGTGAATATAAGTTCATAACGATTAGGTGAAATTCACTTATATTCTAGCGTCAGATTTATGCATGAAAATTAAGCGCGCATTCTTAATAAACATTCATAAATAAGTTATCAATCAAACGGTTAAACAAATTGAATCCAACATTCATGAAATCCCAACCAAAAGTAATCAATTCATATTGCAAGTATAACCATGGTTTCGAATCACCCCCTAGCTAACTAGGGGGATTTAGTTCCTCATAACTTTGAAATCAAAGAAACACCTAAACATTCCAACAACTCAAAACTTGAATTGTATGAACGTTTAAGCACTCTTCTCTTCCATTCCTTATACGTACAAAACAAAGAGAATTAAAATGAAACTTTGAAATCAAAGAAACACCTAAACATTCCAACAACTCAAACTTGAATTGTATGAACGTTTAGGCACTCTTCTCTTCCTCGTTGTTGTAGCACAAGGTTTAAGGATAGGTTGGTTGGGGGGATGGAAGTGTGGAATGGAGTGGAAATGGAGAAGATGGAGAAGGGGAAGTGTTTGTGTATTACAATGGAAAATGAGATGATTTGGTGAATGGAATGAATGGGTATTTATAGGAAGAGAATGGGTGTTAATGGATGTTTGTTTAAGGTATTTGGTGGATGGGAAAAGGTGTGGATGGTGGGAATTATGGTGGATGGATGGTTTAGTGGATTTAATTTAGGGTTTATTTAGGTGAATGTGGATGCATGGTTTAGTGGATGTAAAGGATAATGGGATGGTGTGGAATTAAAAGCTAAAAAAAATGGGATAATGGGCATTTAAGTGTGAATGGAATGGTGGGATGCACTAATGGAAATTATGAAATGGAATGGTGGGATGCACTAATGGAAATTATGGAATGGAATGGTGGGATGCACTAATTAGGAGGAAGAATTAGGGTGAAGGGCTTAATGCATGGATTTGGGCCAATTAGGGTGAAGGGCTTAATGCATGGATTTGGGCCTAAAATGCCTCCCCTTGCATGGCAAGGGAAAGGACTTGGGCTAAAGCCCATGGCAATGGCTGGAATTTGGGCTAGGGCATTCGTTTTGTGTCCTAAAGCGCCTACAAGGACTTCAAAGTGGCTAGAAAATACGGACGTTTAAGATTTAGGAAAGGTTACCAAAACGGGAAACTTAGGGTTAACTTTCCTAAAATAGAAAACCTTGTTTGAGTAGGATTCCTCGTTTTGGTAAGAATTCATCGTTGGAGTAGGAATTCGTCGTTTCTTCAAGTCTTCAACTCATTCATTCCTCTTTCGCTCCAAAAAGCTCCACTTTGCATCTTCTTGCACACTTTGGCCTTATAATCTGAAAATACACAAAAGTGGCCTTAAACACTGAAATAGATAAGTAAACACAACATAAATGCACGAGAACAAGCTAATTAAGTCGCATGAATATGCTCCTATCAATAATACAAGTCAGGGGGAGATTATCTTGGACATGTTTCCACTGCCAAGGACTGAGATACTCAATAATGCGGGTGATCAAACTCACACAATGGATCTTGTGGCTCCAAATCAACCGGATTCATATGACGACAGCAACATGCCTGTAGAAGATGAAACTCTACGTAGTATTGGTCCTGAATAACCTTCAGAAGAGTCTCTTCCTACCATACCTCGACGAAATCCAACTCGTGAGAGGCACCCACCAGCAAGACTGCAAGACTTTATTACGTACAAGCTCAAGCACCCCTTATCCAACTACTGTTCTTATCAAAAGTTGTCACACAATTACACTGCCTATTTGAGTAATATATCTGCGCATGAAGAGCCTTAATCATTTCAAGAAGCTAACCAATCCCAAGTGTGGCAGCAAGCAATGCAGGATGAACTGCATGCACTCGATCAACATAAAACCTGGAGCATTGTGCCACTGCCCAAAGGAAAGAAGATAGTAGGCTGCAGGTGGATATACAAGATTAAATTCAACTCGGATGGGTCTATTGAAAGACACAAGGCACGATTAGTGGCCCGTGGCTTCACTCAAACATTTGATGTGGATTACAAGGAAACCTTTGCCCCCGTTGCAAAGATGAACACAGTGCGCGTACTCGTCTGTGGCTGTCAACAAAGGATGGCCTATGTATCAAATGGATGTAAAAAACGCCTTTTTACATGGTGAGCTTGAAGAAGACGTCTACATGAGATTACCACCGGGTCACTCTCAAAGTCATAAACAGGATGTTGTGTGTAAACTGCACAAATCAATTTATGGTCTTAAACAATCACCGAGAGCCTGGTATGCTAAGCTTAGTTCAGTCCTTATCAGTGTTGGTTTTGGAAGAAGCAATGCGGACTCCTCTTTATTTGTACGCTCAGGCACCGCTGGTACATTGGTTGTTCTTGTGTATGTTGATGACTTGATCATCACCGGAGATAACCCTGAAGAAATCAAAGAACTCAAGCACTCCCTTCAGCAACACTTTGCAATAAAAGATCTTGGTGTTCTGAGATACTTCCTTGGCATCGAAATGGCTACATCTCACAAGGGCTTCTTCCTTAACCAGCGCAAATATGTTCTGGATCTTCTTAAGGAAGCAAACATGAGTGATGCTAAACCGGTCCCTACACCTCTTGACATTAAACTTAAGGTCAGCTTAGAGGGTCAATCTCTTCCAAACATAAGTTATTATTAGCGGTTGGTTGGTAAGTTGATATACCTGACCATCACAAGGCCCGACATTACCTATGCTGTCAGTATTGCTAGCCAATTTATGCACTCTCCCACGATGGAGCACTTTAACCTAGTCAAAAGGATACTTCGGTGTCTAGAAGGTTCTGTGGGACGTGGTATAATCATGAAGAAAAATGCAAGCACTCAGATTACAGGTTATTGTGATGCAGATTGGGCTGGCAATTCCATTGATCGTAAGTCTACAACGGGATTTTGCACGTTTGTGGGAGGCAACCTTGTCTCATGGAAAAGCAAAAAACAAACTGTCGTTGCAAGATCCAGTGCTGAGGCAGAATATCGGGCAATGGCATCTACTGCGTGTGAACTAATCTGGCTCAAAGGTTTACTGTGTGACTTAGGTGTTTTCAATCATCAATCCATGTCCCTTTTCTGTGACAATCAGGCTGCAATGCACATTGCTTCCAACCCAGTTTTTCATGAGAGAACCAAGCACATTGAAGTCGATTGTCACTATGTTCGTACACAAGTTCAATCTCAGGTTATCCAAACGCATTTTGTAAGGAGCTCGGATCAACTTGCGGACCTATTCACAAAATCATTGACCTCTCATCAGTTTCAGCTTCTTCTTGGCAAGCTTGGATCTATCAACCTTTTGGATCCAGCTTGAGGGGGAGTATTGGATGTGTCATTATTAAAAGTAGGGTGGATAACAGCTCAGCTGCTATTGGTGTTTAGCTGTTGCTTTCGGTCCTCCATCATCTATTGTTTTTATCCATTGCTTTCGGCCCTTCTTCACTGTAAAGCTAAAGTTAGATAATAGATTAAGATTAGTGGGATTGGAGGTCATCATTATGTTGGCTTAGCTGCCATGGTCCTCCTTTCTTCTTCACGTTTTTCTTCTCCCATATATGTTGCATCGTGTAATGTTTTTCAGATATGAAATATACATCAAACATTCAATAATATGTATATAATACTTTCAGATTACATCCAGGGTATTGAGAAACCCTATCTACAAGGAAAGTTTGAAATTCAAAAATATGCAACGTAAGCCAACTCAACGTGTACACACTTAGGATGTAGTGCGGCGAGTTAGCTACATGAAGTTTCCTCTAAGAGTTTCCCTATGGGTCTGCGCCTTTACTGTGATGAACCAAACGTATTGGGAGAGATTTGTGATAGGGTTACTCCTAATATTTGAATATCAATCTCGTCGATTTCATAAGTATCATACCAAATCTCATCAATCGAATCATTTTGATCTTCCAAATCATTCTCACAGGAGGTTCGGACCTCTTCTTTTTTTATTTTTATTTTTTGTTTTTTCCTGATCCTTTGATCCAACAAAATTAACTTTTAAATTTCATCGAATTGGAGAAAAGCATATTGGATAATGATTGTGAGGCCCAAATTGAATTTCGGCTACAATGTGATTCACTAATCCTCACCTCATAATCTCTATTTATAGTAATCATGATAGGCTTAGGGTGTAGATGCGTTAACGTGCTCAAGTCAAGCTCATCTAGTTAGCATAAGAGTAATGCTATACTTACCACATTTTTCATACTACATTTGTACCTCTTTTTCGATAGAGGTAGGGCCCACCGACACGTGCGGGTCCCGTCTTCATTGAAGAGGGGGTACAATGAACGTCTTTATTAGAATATTTTTTGTTCCTCATTTCAGGCAATTGGCAATAATTTTTCTGGGAAGTAGTATGAAAAATGTGATAAAAGTACCATTTTTGTTTAATTATATGGAAATAAGGATAAAATCTTTGTCGTTGATCAATTTTCACATCACATTGATGACGAGTTCAAAGCAAAATTAAAAAGACGTAAATAGAAGCACGCGCAAACCAACAAATAGAAAAACATCTGGTTCAACACCAATAATTGACCACATAACAGCATAAAGCGGGACACTTCTGATGAATTAAGTAAATTTTTTTTCTCAATAGTTGTATTAAGGACAATTGTGTTGCTAAAGATAAACCTTATTTGTTACGTTAGTTGTTTCTTAGTTAGGATCAGCTGTCAATACAACTGCATGCCAAAGCCTCATATATATAATATATATACACACAAATGTAATCTTATTGTTCATTTAATTAAATCATAATTTGTTTAATAGTTGTATGCCAGAGTTGGCGGTTTAAATCAACCCATTTTTCTGAAATCTTGAGCTGAGGCTTATTTGATTGGTCTTATTGGAGCTAGCAAGCAGCAACCATGTCTATGGCGGCAGGGCTTGCTGGGGAGGACTTTTCCCGGCAGACCAGCAGTCGGGGGAGCTGGCGGTCTGCGAGTGTGAGGGAGATGTGGAACGCGCCAGACGCTTTTCAGCGAAGCGGGCGGCAGCAGGTGATGAGTGAGGAGGAGGAGCTCAAGTGGGCGGCCATAGAGAGGCTGCCCACATATGACAGGATGAGGAGGGGGATGCTGAGGCAGACCATGAGCAATGGGAAGGTTGTGACTGAAGAAGTTGATACGTCGAATCTTGGGGAGCAAGAAAAGAAGCGGTTGATGGACAGCATACTTAGGGCTGTGGAGAATGACAATGAGAAGTTCTTGAAGAAACTGAAAGCCAGAAATGAAAGGTTTGTGATTTGTATTCTGTTTTTGTTGAATTGGGGTTTTGATATATTTTGCTTGTTTGGTTGGCAAAAATCGAGTTCGGTTTTGAATGTTTTTGGTTGATTGGAAACAGGGTTGGGATTGATGTTCCTAAAGTTGAGGTTAGATTTGAGAAAGTATCAATAGAGGGAGATGCATATGTTGGCAGCAGAGCACTTCCAACACTGCTAAATTCTTCCTTGAACATGATAGAGGTACTTTACAAAATATATCTTGATACTAAAATTTCATTGTTTATTTCTAAATTTGTATGATGAGCTCACAGAGTTGTAAATTTCTATGGATATGAATAGGGAATAATTGGAATGCTTAAACTCTTACCGTCAAAGAAAAGAAATGTTCAGATTCTCCAAGATGTGAGCGGCATCGTGAGGCCATCCAGGTATGCTCAAGATCTTTGCAGATTTAATCTCTTTCCTGGTCTCGTGTTACGTTTTTCTGTATCAATAACAATTCATTATTCCGAAAGAATTTAAGAGCTTGGTTTCTTTGTTTCCAGGATGACACTGCTTCTGGGACCTCCTTCATCGGGAAAAACAACACTTCTAAAAGCGCTCGCAGGAAAACTTGACAAGGATCTAAGGGTTTGTAATCCTCTCGAACTCCTTACATTTTATTCGGTTGTTCTATTGCAGACGAGCACCTACATGTTTCGTGTTTCTTTTACATGTATATGTATTGAAGTAGGGGTTATGAACAGGTAACTGGAAAAGTGACCTACTGTGGCCATGAATTTGAGGAATTTGTGCCTCAAAGAACCTCAGCTTACATTAGCCAGCATGATCTTCATTATGGTGAGATGACTGTTCGTGAAACGTTGGACTTTTCCGGACGTTGCCTGGGAGTTGGAACCAGGTATGATATGCTGGTAGAGTTGTCTAGACGGGAGAAAGATTCCGGTATCAAACCAGACCCTGAAATCGATGCAGTCATGAAAGCCACATCTTTGTCTGGCCAGAAAGCGAGTTTGATCACGGATTACGTTCTCAAGGTTTGTAAATTCAATAATAAGAATGTGTTGTTGAGCTCTTATTGTACAAGCCTAACTATTTTTGTTCTTCTGACAGATACTCGGATTAGATGTCTGTGCTGATACGGTTGTTGGTGATGACATGAAAAGGGGCATATCTGGTGGACAAAGGAAACGTGTAACTACCGGTATGAGACTCTACGTCATATTACACCAGTACGAGTGCGTGTAGTATGTCGACCGTGATAGCACAGGCTAAATGCATGATTAATGTATTTTACTTTGATTTACTAGAAACCTAGGAACCAATCCCATTATTTTCAAAAGGTGGTTTTGTGTCTTGAAATTCTTCAATTCATATTGGAATAATAGGACTGATAAGTCATCTGCAAACATTTGCCTGTAACTATAACTGGAAGTCGTTTCCCATAATGCAGGAGAAATGTTGGTTGGACCAGCGAAAGCGTTCTTCATGGACGAAATTTCAACAGGGCTGGACAGTTCCACTACCTTTCAGATTGTCAAGTTCATGAGGCAAATGGTTCACATTCTCGATGTGACAATGATCATCTCTCTTTTGCAGCCTGCACCAGAAACATATGATCTCTTTGATGACATTATCCTTATTTCTGAGGGTCAGATTGTGTACCAAGGCCCACGAGAGAATGTGCTTGAATTCTTCGAACATATGGGGTTCAGATGCCCCGAGAGAAAAGGTGTTGCAGATTTCTTGCAAGAAGTGACCTCAAAGAAGGATCAAGAACAATACTGGTTTAAGAAGAGCGAACCATTCAGATATGTCTCTGTAGCTGATTTTGCACAAGCTTTCACCACTTTTCATGTTGGCCAACGTATTGTTGAACACCTAAGAGTTCCGTATGACAAAACAACAGCCCATTCTGCTGCCTTGGTGAAGGAAAAGTATGGAATAAGCAGTATGGAGCTTTTCAAGGCATGCTTTGCAAGGGAATGGTTGCTGATGCAGCGTAACTCATTTGTGTACATATTCAAGATTGTGCAGATAGGAATCATGGCTACAATTACTTTCACTGTATTCTTCAGAACAGAAATGAAACCTGGGCAGTTGGGGGATTCGGCAAAATACATGGGAGCATTATTTTTCAGTCTCATTAACGTCATGTTTAATGGAGTGGCAGAGCTTTCAATGACAGTTTTCAGGCTTCCGGTGTTCTTTAAACAAAGGGATGCCTTATTCTTCCCTGGATGGGCTTTTGCCTTGCCCATTTGGCTAACCAGAATTCCTATTTCGTTTATGGAATCCTTCATATGGATCTGTTTGACATACTACACCATTGGATTTGCACCTGCGGCCAGTAGGTAAGCTTTAATTTATCAATCTTATTATTATCGGAAACTTTTTCTTCATGTTGCTACATGAATCATGAAAGATATACATCCTAGTTATTCTTTTGTTTGACGTATGTACAATATGTTCAGGTTCTTCAAACAGCTCTTGGCTTACTTTGGTACACATCAAATGGCACTAGGCCTCTTCCGTTTCATAGCTGGCCTTGGAAGATCAGAGATTCGAGCGAACACTATTGGTTCCTTTGCATTGCTAATAGTGTTTGTCCTAGGAGGCTTTATTGTTTCTAAAAGTATGAAATCTCTCTTTAATTGACAACCTAAGTCACTGGACGTAGCAGCTTGATACTTTTATCGTTGCCATGTTTGAATCAACAAAGTGTTAAAGTTTTAGTTTCTTTCTTATAATTTGAAATGTTCACAATATTCTCAATTTGGTGTGCAGATGACCTCGAGCCGTGGATGCTATGGAGCTACTATATTTCACCTATGATGTATGGACAAAATGCGATTGCCATCAATGAATTTCTTGACGAAAGATGGAGCACTGTAAGTTCTATCAAATCTAAGTTGAGTTCTCCTTATATGGTAATATTAACAATGAGCTTAACAAATAACAAACTGTGTGATTTCTTTTTCACAGCCTGTCCCCAACGCCGCTGAAAACACAGTTGGAAAGGTCCTTCTGAAGGGAAGAGGCCTGTTTACCACAGAGACTTGGTTTTGGATTTGTATTGGCGCACTTTTCGGGTTTTCTGTTCTTTTTAATCTTCTTTTCGTTGCAGCATTGACCTTCTTAGACCGTAAGTGAATTATGTTCCATCTTTTTTACTCATTGGTACTAGTGAACCAGGATCATTGGTTTAAGTTCTGATTATTTGCTTTCTCTTTTAACTAAATTGCAGCAATTGTAGATAATAAAACCTTGATCGATAATGACGACTCTGAAAATAAGAGCAAGCGACGATTCAATCCAGAAGGTATAATGTTATATTTCTTGTGGATCTTAATTTGCATATGCATTATAACAAAACCTACCGCATAAAACTTACATCTCATTGTCTAATACAAAATGACTAACGTCTGGTACTGATATGCAAGTGAGAAATCAAGCCAAAAAAGGAATGGTTTTGCCCTTCGAGCCCCTTTCACTTGCTTTCAACCATATGAACTACTACGTGGATATGCCTCCTGTAAGTAACTTTGCGTCTATTTTCTTTGATATGCTAACTTCAAGCAATCAACGTGAGTACTTACAAATTAACAAGGCATTAAACGAAATGAAAAATGAGTTTCTGCTCATTGGTCTAGAAGTGACTGTTTTAGTCTTGCAATCGATCATACATATGATGGCAAACACATGTAATTGGTCAATTGGGTCTTAATATTTGTGTTCCTTACCAGGAAATGAAGAGCCAAGGTATTGAAGAGACTCGACTCCAACTTCTACGAGATGTTAGTGGGGCATTTAGGCCTGGTGTTCTGACTGCATTGGTTGGTGTCAGTGGTGCTGGAAAGACAACCTTGATGGATGTTTTAGCTGGAAGAAAGACCGGTGGGTACATTGAAGGAAGTATTACCATCTCTGGATACCCAAAGATCCAAGCCACATTTGCTCGGGTCAGCGGTTACTGTGAACAGAATGACATTCATTCACCATATGTTACTGTTTATGAATCTCTCGTATACTCTGCCTGGTTACGTCTTCCCAAGGATGTCACGAAGGATAAACGAAAGGTACGTAATTTATTTTAACCACTTTGACTTTTGAGTAGTTCTACCATTCAATTTGTGATCACTTGCAATTCAGTCTTTATTTACTTTTTTCTTTCTGTTTCTGTAGATGTTTGTTGATGAGGTCATAGATTTGGTCGAGCTTAATCCATTGAGGGATGCTTTAGTTGGACTTCCAGGAGTTAATGGACTTTCAACTGAGCAGAGAAAAAGGCTCACTATTGCCGTAGAATTGGTTGCTAATCCATCTATCATCTTCATGGATGAGCCGACATCAGGTCTTGATGCTAGAGCAGCTGCTATTGTTATGCGTACTGTAAGAAACACTGTGGATACAGGACGAACTGTTGTTTGCACTATTCACCAACCTAGCATTGACATTTTCGAGGCTTTTGATGAGGTATAATATGATCCCAAATCTATCAAATCTGTAACATTGTTCAGTATTTTTTTTGTGCCATATTTCACCCCGATTTTGTTTTCTGTTGCAGCTGTTCCTAATGAAAAGAGGAGGACGTGTGATTTATGCTGGACCTCTAGGTGATCGGTCTCACAAGCTCGTTCAATATTTCGAGGTAGGTTAATACACTAGCTTTCATGTTAAATTTCCTTCCAATGATCCAAACTCCTCTATTTGATCGAATCCTGACTTGGGGCTAAAGCCAAGTTCAGGAAGAAAAATTTTCAAACATCAGATAAACTTGTTATATAGCAAAGTAATTAACAGGTACATGTTTGACTTATCCAAAACATCATGCAGGCTCTTCCAGGGGTTCCGAAGATCAAAGAGGGTTACAATCCCGCTACCTGGATGTTAGACGTTAGCTCTGCTGCCGTTGAGGCTCAAAATGACGTAGACTTTGCAGAAATATTTGCAAACTCTGATCTCTATAGGTAAGTTACGTGTAAACATTTCAATCGTAGCCATGCACTTGTCTGTTTGTGTTTAAAAATTTGTATCTTTGTTTCACCTGTTCAGGAGAAACCAGGAACTTATCAAGGAACTAAGCACACCACAACCAGGCTCCAAAGATCTTTACTTCCCCACCCAATTCTCCCAAAGCTTTTTAACTCAATGCAAAGCGTGCTTCTGGAAACAACACTGGTCATACTGGAGGAACTCGCAGTACAATGCGATTAGATTTTTCATGACAGTTTCCGTTGGAATTATATTTGGTATTATCTTTTGGAACAAAGGAAAGAAAATGTAAGTTTAAGAACTTTATGATCACCTATATTCTTATAATTTAATTTGATTTTTTGACCCACTTGAATTCTTTCACCAATTAAGAATTTTGTATTTCTGAGAGTTGTTAGTTAAATAATATTCAACTGCATATTGACTTGTGAACAGGAACACACAGCAAGACATTATGAATCTGTTGGGGGCAGGATACGGTGCTGTTCTTTTCCTTGGGGCGGGCAATGCTTCTGCTGTGCAATCTGTTATTGCTGTTGAACGAACAGTTTTCTACCGTGAAAGAGCTGCTGGGATGTATTCCGAGTTGCCTTATGCATTTTCTCAGGTAATATATTGGAAATTATGCTCAGGGTTATGTGTTTGGTTGCTTTTGTGTATTGATTCATGATTTTGGTGTTGTAGGTGGCTATTGAGACATTTTACGTGTTAATCCAAACCTTTGCGTATTCCCTTATTTTGTATGGCATGATTGGGTTCAATTGGAAGGCGGACAAATTTTTGTACTTCTACTACTTCATATTCATGTGCTTCACATACTTCTCCATGTATGGGATGATGGCGGTTGCCCTAACTCCCGGTCCCCAAATTGCTGCAATTGTTATGGGCTTCTTCATGAGCTTCTGGAACTTGTTCTCTGGTTTCCTCATCCCACGAACGGTATGTCATAAGTTATTCTTCTTACTTTCATGCCTTAGAATGTTGAACAAATGAATTATAAGGACAACATGCAGCAAATTGTTGTTATAAGTCATTAGTATTTGCATGATTGAGCAGGTGATCATAAAAAAGCCAAATATATGCAGATTGCTCATCGGAGTTTACTTATATCTTATTTACCTTGTTATGGATGATCTCCGTTACTAGTGTATTCCTAACAATTAAATCTCGATATTGCAGCTAATTCCCATCTGGTGGAGGTGGTACTACTGGGGTTCTCCAATCGCCTGGACAATCTATGGCCTCTTTGCGTCTCAAATGGGAGATGTTAAGACTCTAGTCGAAATTCCTGGTGAGAAGTCTAAGCCAGTGGATCAGTTCCTGAAGGACTATTTGGGCTTTGAAGAGGATTTTGTAATCCCCGTAGTGTTTGCTCATGTTGGTTGGGTCCTTCTCTTCTTCTTTCTCTTTGCCTACGGCATCAAGTACCTTAACTTCCAAAGAAGATAAGCAACTTCACTCCGCAGAAATGTGTCAATTAACGATCACAAAAACATTTTCACTTGGAATTATTGTGTGTAGTTATTTATTCTTTGAATGATCAATAAAAGTCATGCATTTTTCAAATAAGAGTTCGTATGAAAACAGCACATGTGCTGTATTTTGACGAGGTATTAGCAAAGTAGTATGAGATTTAGTCTATATTAGTAAGAAATCGCAGGAAAAACATCATCGTCAAAGACAACCCGTCTCGTCATAGATTTTCAAAAGAACATCAACCAAACTGGCAAAACCCGTCTCGTTAGTTTTCCTTTATTTAAAAAGAACATCAACCACCAAACTGGCAAAACCCGTCTCGTTAGTTTTCCTTTATTTAAAAAGAACATCTACCAAACTGGCAAACTCTAATAGAATAAAAAATGTCACACCATTGTTAACCATAATCCATTAATTCAGAAAATAGATTTTATGAACGAATGCCACTTAGAAAATGAACAAACTGTTGATGGAATATAGGCGAACTATCGAGCTTTCCGAAATGCATGTTTGGAAGGATACAGAGATCGCCTTCGCCTTCCCCCGCCTTCCCCTTCGTCTTGAATTTCAGTGAAACGTAGTGTCTAATGATTGGGCTAGAAATAGAAGTTTTATACTTCACCACGCAAATCCTCCTTCTGCAGAAAACACAACCTAATTGAAACATACTGTTTGGACCTAAAATTACACCATCGGTCCGAGCAATCGAGGCGGTTGGATGAGTAAGTTTTAGATTGTTGGATGATAAAGTAGTTGAGATGATTTTCAATTATTATTGAAGAATAATATTGTGGTTTTAATCATGATATTATCTCTTAATATATATTAGATTATCTAAACCTAATATTAGCTATATCCAGCTGTTTGTTTAAAGATAAGTGATGATGCAAATCATATCTCCAACTTGGAAGTACAGTTCAAACGGGTTTTGGGATGTTTGGTACGACTCAGGGATTAATTTCATTTAAAATCAATGCATGCATTGGATAAAGGTGAAATAGTGCAGCAGGTGGATGATGGTGATCAGGATTAGCTTGTGATAATGGCAGAGGAGATTTTGCAATTGATTTGCAAATGGTTTGCATGGACAAGACGAACATGAAAAGGGTGGTCTCCACGTGGAAGATTATTGCATACACATGAAGATTATCTAAACAATAATGCTATTCTTACCATATTTTTGTATGACAATCATATACCACTTTAGGTGGTATCTGATATGGATAGCCACATCATCTAAATTAATTAGCATTTAATTTCAAAATGTTAATCAATAATTAATAAAAAGATTGTTAATTAAATGATGATTGTAGTATACGAGGAGTCTTCTTCTGTCACCTAAGATTATTTAAGTGTTTTAATTAATAAAAAGATTGAAATTAAATGATGTAACTTGTCCAACTCATATGCCACCTAAGATGGTAAAGAAATGTGATATACAATTGTGGTAAGAATAACATTACTCTTATCTGAAAGGGAAATTTCAAGTGCATGCATTTTAGGGACGTGTGGAAAAAGGTCAGTGCATGATACGGCTAGCATTAGGATATTATTCCACGAGTCAAATTCTCTTGTAGTGTGATGCATCAGAATTCAATAGTTCTATAAATTCAACACACAATTGCCCTGTGCAAACCTCTCAAACATTTTGAGATTTTTATTTTTCTTTTTCTCCGCCAACACATCAGTGATGCCGTAGAATCAGCCAACCAATGAGCATCTTCCGTTTGGATAAACAACACTACTTCGAGACTGACTGGTTATCTATCCAAGTCTCGGTCAACAAGGATCCAAGTCTCGGTCAACAAGGATTTCCGAGTCCTTGTTGGAATAGGTCATCTCAGCAGCTTTCTTGGCGAAGTAAGGTGTTATCAGGCTCGGCACATTGAAAGCTGAGTTTATTTTATGATTGGATATTTGCAAGTACATTTAAAAGTTCGACATTCAGACAGCTAAATTGAAACGCCTCGATCCCGAAGTCCCCACGTGCTGGTTAACACCAGAGGGTGACGCAAGCCATTTAATGAATGCATGTTGAGAACATGCATATAAATTTCCTTTGAACTATATAAAATAATATACTAATATTCAACTGCCAATAATGATAAAGATAGTGATAGTGCATGACATGTTCAGAGCATACATCTAATTCAGAATACAATGGAAGGTGCTATTACAATGATGTCAAAGCAGAGATGATGGCGCAATATCACTAGTAGGGGAATGCCTCATAGCTCGGATCGTACGCCTCGTTCCTATGTCCTGGGGGGCATAAAACAAACATGAGTGGACCAAGTTGATATATATATATATATGTATATGTATATAATACTGAAACAGTTATCAACATACTAACCCCCAAAATTTTATGAAACATAATATGTAATAGGTTTTCTGAAAACTCTAGTATGCCATAAGACCTTCATAAAACATATATCGTATAGTGTGCTACATAGTCGTATCATCGTGGCCCATGGTACTACATTTCCCGGCCAAAGCCAACAACTATATCTCCCAACCCGAAGCCAATAACTATATCTCCCGGCTTGAAGCCAATAAACAAGTATCTTCGCCTGTAGGTAGAGCAGTAACCACTAGATAAGCACAAAAATATTGAATATACCCTTTCCAACATAAATCCATATATCTCAAAAACATCTTCATAGCATATAGTTATCCATCATATATACTACAAACAAGTGTAAAAACATGTTCATAAATAGTATATAGTTATCCATCATATATACTATAAAAAACATAAATTCGATAAAGTGTGGTATTCCAAAATATTCTTAGTAAAGCATGATAATCATAAGTCTAAATCTATTTTACTCATAAAAAGTTTCACAAAACATAATCATTAAATCATGCTTTTTATGTATGCATTTCTAATATTAAAACATGCATTTTAGAAGGGGTCCACTCACAGATACTTCGTCGTCGAAGAGCTGTACGAAATAGTCGGAATGGAAACGTCACTAATAATTGCACCTAAGCACATAAATGGTCCAATTAATAAAACTCTACTCAAACGATTGAATTTTAGAAAATGGATGTCAAAAAGGGATCTAAGACGTCGAATTAACCTAGGAAGGGTCCCGATCGAAACTCGAAAAAGTTAACAAAAAGTCAGCGTTGATAGGTCAAAGTCAACGGTCAGCGTTAACCAAAGTTAACGGGTCAGACCGGGTCAACAGGTCCGGGTCAACCGGATCGAGTCACGAGCTGGGTCAAATGGGCCTGGGGTTTGGGTTGGACTGGGCCAGGGTTTAAAGAGGTTTTGGGTCATATGGCCTGGGCTTGAAAGCTCGGTTTTGGGATGGGTTTTATTGGGCCATAGGCTTGAAGGCCCGACCCATAGTAAAGGGTTTTGGGGTTTAATTAATTAAAAAGGGGTTTGGGTTTAGGGTAAATGGGTTGAGCTTAGGGTTTAGCGGGCCAAGTCACACGCCTTGATCCCAATGTTCAGGGGACATCGGGATGGCCACGTGCTGGCTGACACCCGAGGGTGACGTACGCTATTTAATGAATGCATATGCTGAGAACATGTAAAACATGCGCATAAATTTTGTTCGAACAACATAAAATAATATACTAATATTCTATAGAAAGATAAAGAACGATAAAACTTCCTCCACAAGATTGTATTTACTCAATGAATTACAATTACACCGAAAAGAATATATATAGCCTTTTTGGCTCTTTACAAATCTACCCTTGACTATTATAACCAAACTTATAATCATTCTAACTAATTACAGTTAATAACAAACTAACCACATTTAGCTTTTACTTAACTATCTAACATCAACAGAAATGGAAGATTTGTTATCTTCCTTAATACACCCCCTCAAGCGAGAGGAGGAATCAGAGAAGAGTCCAATGGGAAGCTTGGAACACAAGTATCTGAACTGAGGTTTAGACAAAGATTTGGTATGAAGATCAGCGAGTTGATCAGCACTACAAACAAACTGGACTTTGAGAAGATTAGCAAGAACAAGTTCACGAATATAATGGTAATCAATCTCAACATGCTTCATGCGAGCATGAAAAACAGGATTAGAGGCTAAGGAGATGGCTGAAATATTATCACACCATAATGTAGGCAATTTGGGAAGAGGACAGTGAAGGTCACGAAGGATTTTACAAACCCAAGTGAGTTCAACAGCCGTATGAGCCAGAGACCTATATTCAGCTTCTGTAGATGAATGGGCAACAATATGTTGTTTCTTGGCACTCCAACTGATGAGGTTGGGACCAAGAAAGACACAGTAGCCACTGGTGGAGCGTCGATCAATCGTGCTGCCAGCCCAATCAGCATCGGAGTAGGCTGAGAGATCAACAGAACCCTTGGTAAACCAGATGCCCTGAGATACATAACCTTTGAGAAAGCGAAGAACACGTTTGGCAGCTTGTAAATGTTGGTCACGAGGAGAATACATGAACTGGTAGAGTTGATTGACAGCAAAGGCAAGTTCTGGGCGAGTCCATGTGAGGTATTGAAGACCACCAACAATCGAGCGATACTCAGTGGGATAGGGTAGAAGAGAACTAGTATGATCCAGTTTGTGGGAGCCAAGGGGTGTGCAATAAGGTTTGGCACCCTGCATATTGGTCCGGTGAAGAAGATCAAGTAAATATTTGGTTTAATGAAGAAAAATCCCCTGAGAAGAACGCTGGACCTCCAGCCCCAAGAAATAGTGTAAAGGACCAAGATCCTTCACTGGAAATCTGTAACTGAGCCAGTGAATAAAGTTATGACAAAGCTGAGGATTAGGGCCAGTGACAAGGATATCATCAACATAAACAAGGACGATAACCAATTGAGGGCCAGGAAGTACAAACAGAGATGCATCAGATGAAGATTGATGAAAGCCAAAGTCCTGCAGAGCTTGAAACAGTTTTTCAAACCAAGCACGAGGGGCTTGCTTAAGACCATACAACGATTTTTGAAGTTTGCACACATGATTGGGAAAGAGAGGATCAATAAAGCCCGGAGGTTGAAGCATGTAGACATCCTCTTTTAAATCCCCATGAACAAAAGCATTGTTGATGTCTAACTGGTTTAGAAACCAATTATGTTGAACAGCAAGACTAAGGAGGATGCAAATGGTAACCGGTTTAGCAACTGGACTAAAGGTTTCTTGAAAATCAATACCAGCTTGTTGGTGAAAGCCCTTGGCAACAAGCCAGGCCTTGTAACGATCCACAATACCATCAGGTTTCGTCTTGATACGAAACACCCACTTGCACTCAACAATGTTTTGAGAAGAATGGGAAGGAACTAAGGACCAAGTGCCTATAGACAGTAAGGCATTGAACTCATCCTGCATCGCAACTCGCCAGTGAGCAAACTTAGATGCTTGTAAATACGTACTGGGAACAGAATTCAATGGAAAAGGCAGATGATGCTTAGTTGTTGCATAAGCCTTAGGTTTATAGATGCCTGCTTTGGATCAGGTAACCATAGGATGAGTGTTAACCAGAGAGGTAGAAGCAGAGTGAGAAGCATCCGGAGGTGGAGAATCAGTTGGAGTAGGAGAAGCACCAGGAAGGGTAGAAGCATCAGGAGGTGGGGAAGAGTTAGGAGGGGTAGAAGCATCAGGAGGTGGAGAAGAAGCAGGATGAGTATACCTGCTAAAATATAGATCCATTGAAGAAGAAGGAACTGGGGTAACACTGCCAGAGGAAGGAGGAGACAGGGCCAGATACTGAAAAGGATAAGAGTCTTCATTAAAGATCACATGGCAGGAGATATAAACACGGTTACCAATCGGATCAAAACACCGATAACCTTTATGCTGAAGACTATAGCCCAAGAACACACAAGACTTGCTTTTAGGATCCAATTTACTGTGAGTATAAGGTTTAAGCCATGGAAAGCATTGGCAACCAAAAACTTTGAGTTTGGAATAATCCGGGTGTTGATGAAACAAAATCTCCCAAGAAGATTGTGAGAGACCAGAAATTGGAAGACGATTAATGAGATAAAGGGCAGTAGAGAAAGCCTCGACCCAAAACACATGAGGGGCATGAGAAGCAACAAGTAGTGTCCGAGCGATCTCAACAAGATGGCGGTGTTTTCTCTCAGCACAACCGTTTTGTTCAGGCGTGTGTGGACAGCTGAATTGATGAAAAATACCATGTGCACTAAGAAAAGAGGCAAACAAATGACCAGTAAATTCACCCCCTGAATCGGAACGCAACACTTTGATTTTATTACCAAGCAGATTTTCTACATAGTTCTTGAACGCAACAAAGGTAGACAGTATATCCGACTTTGCTTTCAAAGGAAAAAACCAACTGTATTTACTGAAATCATCAACAAGAAGTAAGTAATAGCGAAAACCACTGCTAGATGTAACAGAAGCCGGTCCCCACAAATCACAGTGTACAAGTTGAAGACTGTGAGTAGTTGCTGAAGAAGACAAACCAAAAGGAAGCTTGTGGTTCTTTGCCAATGCACAATCTGAACAGAAAAAATCAACTGTAGATTTGCCGTGCACTGCCAGGTTATTGGTAGAGATTACCCGACGAAAAATAGCAGAAGATGGATGACCCAAGCGCCTATGCCAGATCTTTATTGGAGCTTTAATACTAACAAAGGCTGAGGCAACAAATGAAGAAGAAGCATGACCAGATGCGAGACTAGGAGATGTGGTAGACTGCAGAGGATAGAAGCCGTCCTTAATTGAACCCCGCAAAAGCGTCTTCCCCGTGGAACGATCCTTAACAACGGATCCATCAGAATCAAGAGTCAATGAACAGGAATTGTCCCGGAGAAATTGAAAAGCAGACAACAAATTGTGTTGGATGTGAGGGACATGCAGAACATTTGACAATTTAAATGAAGAAGTAGGAGTTCGTAATGTAGATGAACCAACATGAGAAATGGACAGACCTTTACCATCACCTATATAAACCTTATCTTCACCAGTGTAGGGAGTAGGAGAGTTGATGTTGGATATGTCATTAGTAATGTGCGAAGTAGCTCCGGAGTCAATTAACCAAGTGGGAGAGGACTTGGCATTAGAACGAGCACACATTGCTTGGAGTTTGGCAGGAGGGACATGACCATAGATGTCAGGATTCATACGATCAAAACAGTTAAGTGCTTCATGACTTGAGTTACCACAAATCTGGCAATGAGCCCGAGGACCAGAAGAAGAACCACGAGACTGAGCAGAGGAATTGGAGCGATGGAAGTTATTAGTGGAAGAATTACCACGATAAGAACCTCGATTGCCACGATAAGAGCCACGATTGATCTTCCCACGGTTCGAATTATAACGAAAAGAATGCTGAAGAGGTGGATTCTGAGCAACATACACCTGAGGTGGATTGGGAAGCAATGGAGGTTGAGCTTGAATAGATAAAGCATGAAACGGTTCAGACATACTAGAAGAGACACATTTCTTGCGGCGATTCAGAGAGAGCTCTTTGGTAAGGAGCAAGCCATGCAATTCATCCAAAGATGTAGAGGTTAACCGAAGCATGATGGAGTCGGTGAATGATTCAAACTCATCAGGAAGGCCAGCCAGAGTAGCAGCGATAAGATCGCGATCCGAAATTGAGGATCCAGCAGCAGTGAGAGAGTCGGAGATCTCTTTGAGCTCTTGCAAATAATCAGACATGGATCAAGAACCTTTCTGAACACTTTGAAGGCGAGAAAAAAGCTGATGAACATGTGCATCAGAAACACCCTCAAATCGTTGTTTGAGCTTAAGCCATAGATCACGAGAAGACGAAACGCCAACTGTGAAAGGAATGACCTCTTCAGACAACGTGGAATTAAACCAGATCAGCAGATTCTGATCTTTCTCGTACCAAACTTCAAAATCCGGATTAAGAGTACGATCAGGCAGAAGAGGGGCGGGACAGGGTTCTGTGCCATCGACAATACCAAGAAGATGATATCGCCGAAGAATCGGAGCAAACAGAGCACACCAGGGCAGATAATTGGTCCGCTTGAGCTTGATTGGCACTATGGTACCAATATTTTGGATTGTGATAGAGGAATATGAAGAGGAATTAGGGTTAGAAGAGGGAGGGATACTAGGCACCGACTCAGATGAAGTCGCCATGAGAGAGCAAGAAACAGATCAAGATTAACAGGAGGAGAACAAGATCGCCACAAAGAACAATCGAATCAAGGTACAGAGTAGAAGATCAGAAGATCGGAGCAGAAGAGAAGAAGATCGAGAAAAGCCGTGAGGCGACCAGCGATGAAACCATATTGAAAGATAAAGAACGATAAAACTTCCTCCACAAGATTGTATTTACTCAATGAATTACAATTACACCGAAAAGAATATATATAGCCTTTTTGGCTCTTTACAAATCTACCCTTGACTATTATAACCAAACTTATAACCATTCTAACTAATTACAGTTACTAACAAACTAACCACATTTAGCTTTTACTTAACTATCTAACATCAACAGAAATGGAAGATTTGTTATCTTCCTTAATATATTCAACATATATCATTGGAAAAGAACTACTAGGGTACGATATGGTGTTTATGAAATGTAGCAAAATAATAAGAGGTGACTATTCATTTATGCGTGAAGATAGTGATAGTGCATGACATGTTTACAACATACATCTAATTCAAAATACAACGGAAGGTGTTATTATAATGATGTCAAAGCACAGATGATGATATGATATCACTGGTAAGGGAAAGCCTAGTAGCACGGGTTGTACGCCTTGATCCTATGTCCTGAGGGGGCGCAAAACAAACATGAGTGGACCAAGTTGATATATATATATATATATATATATATATATATGTATGTATATAAAATACTGAATCAATTATCAACAGACTAACCCCTAAAGTTTTATGAAAACTCAATAACATACTATGTAATAGGTTTTCTGAAAACCCTAGCATGCCATAAAACCTTCATAAAACATATATCGTATATAGTATGCTAACTAGTGGTATCATAATCGACCTATAGGCCCCTACATCTCCCGACCCGTAGGCCAATATATAAATCTTCAATCGAATTATTATTGATACAAAAAAACGTAACACTAGTACAGGAAAGAGATTAAATCTGCAAAGATCTTGAGCATACTTCGATGGCCTCCCGATGCCGCTCACATCTTGGAGAATCTGAACATTTCTTTTCTTTGACGGTAAGAGTTCAAGCATTCCAATTATTCCCTATTCATATCCATAGAAATTTACAAATCTGTGAGCTCATCATACAAATTTAGAAATGAACAATGAAATTTTAGAATCAATATATATGTTGTAAAGTACCTCTATCATGTTCAAGGAAGAATTTAGCAGTGTTGGAAGTGCTCTGCTGCCAACATATGCATCTTCCTCTGTTGATACTTTCTCAAATCTAACCTCAACTTTAGGAACATCAATCCCAACCCTGTTTCCAACCAACCAAAAGTATTCAAAACCGAACCCGATTTTTGCCAACCAAAAAAGCAAAATATACATATATCAAACTCCAATTCAACAAAAATAGAATACAAATCACAAACCTTTCGTTTCTGGCTCTCAGTTTCTGCAAGAACTTCTCATTGTCATCCTCCACAACCCTAAGTATGCTGTCCATCAACCGCTTCTTTTCTTGCTCCCCAAGATTCGCCATATCGATTTCTTCTGCCACAAGCTTCCCTTTGCTCATGGTCTGCCTCAGCATCCCCCTCCTCATCCTATCATATGTAAGCAGCCTCTCTATGGCCGCCCACTTGAGCTCCTCCTCCTCACTCATCACCTGCTGCCGCCCACTTCGCTGAAAAGCATCCGGCGCGTTCCACATCTCCCTCACACTCGCAGACCGCCAGCTCCCTCGACTGCTGGTCTGCCGGGACAAGTCCTCCCCAGCAAGCCCTGCCGCAATAGACATGGTTGCTGCTTGCTAGCTCCAATAAAACCAATCAAATAAGCCTCAGGTCAAGACTTCCGAAACCGATTGAACTATTGAGGAAATTATGATTTCGTTAATTGAACAATATTGATATATATATATATATATATATGTATGTATGTATGTATGTATGTATGTATGTATGTATGTATGTATGTATGTATATACACACACAGAAAGTTCTGGCATACACACAGCTGATGCTAACTAATTAACAACTAACATAACAAATAAACCAACTAAGGAAACTAAATTTTATGTTTAGCAAAAGAATTGTCGTTAAAATTATATAAAGAATATGATACTACATGCATGGCATTTTAGATAATCTTAAATTAGCAAAGTTGAAACATAATGTTAAGCTTTGTAGTAAAAGAGTCAACCTTAGACTTGAGTTGGTCGGGTTATGTGGTCAATTATTGGTGTTGAACCAAGGGTTTTTCTATTTGCTGGTATGCGCGTGATTCTATTTATATCTTTCTAATTTTACGTTCGAACTCATCACCAATGTGATGTGAAAATCAATGACGGAGTCAAATATTTTAGAAACGTCATATTATAGTATCATTATCAATAGATTGAATGTATTTTTCATTCTATATAACCAAGTCGTCATTCAACTATTGGTTTCCATTCATTTTTCATTGTATACAACCAAGTTATCATTCCATCATTGATTTCGCATATGATGTGAATTCTGCACAATATTGACCACTAAAAATGCTCTCCCTATTTTGGACTGGTTGTAATTTATTTGCCTTAGCCACTATAGGGTCATATAAAACTTCAAAGAGGAGATATTTTAAGTTGTTGGGGAGCCAAAACGCCCCATCTTGGCTCCGTGGTGAAAATTCATCAACGGCCAAGGTTTTACCCATATTTCTATACAATTAAACAAGAATATTACTTATACCACATATTTTATATCGCGTTGTACCACCTATTTAACAGAAAAAGGGATCCGTATGTCTTGATGGCCCCATCTATATTCGGGAGGTGATACAAATGTATATACGAAAGCTCTAACTTCGTAAATACTTGTTCGTGGTTTGTAGGATCATGTAGGAGGGCTTGTAAACCCTAAACCCAGAAACAATTCTAGCAACTTCCTTTTACGAGAGTGAAAGAATGATGATTTCCCTAATTTCCTCTCACTTTCACTTTCAGAGAGAGAGAGAGAGAGAGAGAGAGTGAAATTTGTTGTGACCGTTTGAGATCTTCAAGGCGCTATAAGGCGGTTCAACTCCCCAGCGATCAAGTCCTTCACCGACCTCTCCTTGTAAATTTAACTTTATTTTATTTTATTTTATTTTTACTTTTGATGATCGTAACTTAAAACAGGAGGGTTTACTTTTATGTTTTTTGTATCACAATGAATCTGGTCATTTTATTTTTCAATCAATTTCCGCCATTGATGCATTCTGGCGATCATTTCCTCAATTCATATTCTTTTGAAAAAGAGTACTAGGGATTCAAGGTGGTTTCAGCTTCAAGGTTTTAAAATTGTTATAAATTAGTTACTTCAAGTCACCCAATATCTATTTTGTACGCGTTTGTCTTGAGTGTTACCACACATGAGAGGGCATGTGAGGATTAAAAAGTTGTCCCGACGTTGGAAAAACTCAACGGTTCGAGAAAAGAAAGAAAAACTCAACAGTTTGCCCCGCAAACCGGTAGGAATATCTGCTCAAGGGAAATCATACTCTTTAAGATGTCAAGTCAAGGGTGCCGGGGACTTCAACCCTAGGATACACAATTTCGAAAACATGTACCACAAGATCGTACCAACTGAGAGGAAACAGAAAAAAAGAATCAATTCATATCTTACGATGTACATGTATGCATTTCAAAACTAAAACGAACATAGTTCCAAGAGTATGTATTTGATCTCAAAAATGTATTTCTCTGCAGATAAATTATAACGCCCCGTTCCAAGTAAGTTGCTACTTATGGCTCAACATTTATTTTCAGTCATCGAGGTGTTACTCGTACAGCGTCAGTATTACATTGAACTAAGATTCAGCTGATGATGCAGCATCATCTTTGTGCTTAACCATACCAGAATCCACAAGGATGGGAATCTCAGCTGCAAGCCATGGTGCAAGACCCAAACAGAGTGCATGTGCTATACCAAATCTTGGACTGCATAACATGAGAAAGATCATAAATACTACTAGCCGATAACTCCAAACTTGTTTGATTAAACAAATGGGCACTTTGTTTGTTTACATTAATGCTTTCGAGAGTAGATTAGAGTAAGTTCCTCGTACGAGATTAAAGGAAGAATGACACTTTCATGGTCATAAATTACTATGTGAATACAATGAAATGCAAAAGTTTCCCATATCAATGTTTCCCACTATAATTCAAATTAAGGAATAAGAAAATGTGTTGTGCAAGTTTTCCACAAATGATTTACCTTCCACAGACAAGAAAACAAACATCATTCTTCCACAAAGAAAATGCAACTACACGAATTGGTTTCAAAAACAGAAGACTAACATATTGAAATATACAAACCATGCATCCAAATTTTCAGCTTGAAGCAAATAATCTAAAAGCAAAACAAATTTCGAGTTGCAACAAAACTTGAGTTTGGATTGTTCTGTCATGTCATATATTCTCAAGCGAATTTAGAACCGAGTTCAAAGCTGATTTTGAAATCTCTTGTAAATCCAAAATTACAAATTTTCCCCCCCAAAAAAAAAAAAAAAAAAAACCACTTTCCTTTCATTTCTTACAATTTCTCAGTGACCAAACAGATAAAAAATTCACAATACTTCGACAAACATGCAACAAATTAAAGACAACAAAATAGAAAATTTACCAGTTCTTGGCCCAAAGAGGCTTGAAATGCACCGTCAAGCAGATCTTTCCCCCTCTATACATCTGAAACAAATCCAAAATTACCCAGAAATTAAAGAAACTAAATTACTATCAGAAAGCAAAAAAAGGGGAAGGGGTAAAATCGAAAAATCAAAATAAGGCCGACCTTTTGGGTCTTGCCGTCGAGCTGAGGGAGCTCAAGTTCCGGTGCGGTGGCGGGGTAGGTGATCGGGATATCAAACTGGAGATCGAATTCGTACTTGAGGAGGTTGTGGACGTACCAGCACTTGCCTGTCCACCGTGTGCCCTCGGGATTGGCGGCGGAGATTCGGAACCAATCGTTGTCGTTGGACTTGTTCATCTGGGTGTAGGCGATCAGCGCCTTGTACTCCTCCTTCAGCCGCTGCGTCCACGCCGCGCCGTCTCTAGGACCGGCCTTGGTCGTCAAGAGTGGGATCTGGGTCAGCGTCGACTTGGTGTTCGGGTCCCAACCCTCCATTTTTGTTCTTCTCACAGAGCAAAAACCCTAACCCCCAATTGAATTCGATTCGCACTGTTTCTTTGTCCCCGTAAAAAATTGTTGGCTTCTTTATTTTACCGGGAAAAAGGCTTCAGTTATAATTAGGCCATTTGGCGTTTCTTTTTCATAAAAATAAAATTTTAAAAATTTAGTAACAAAAAAATTTATGCTTTAAAGCTGACGTGTCTAGAAATCAGCTTCTAAAAGTAGCTTGTACTCATTTTTAATGGTTTATTTAAAGGTGTTTTTAAAATGTTTGAAATTGATTTTGAATTCTAAAATCATTTAAATGGTTTTTTTAGAAGAAACATCAAATATATGTTTTTTTTGTAGGAATCACTTAAGATGTTTTTTCAGAATCCACTTGAATTTTTACTAAGAATTGGTTTCAAAAACATTTTTATGGAAAAATCTTTCAATCATTTAAAAATACTTTCAAACAAGGATAAACTCTATAATTTGTTAAATATTTCTTTATAATTTTATAATTTATTATATTATTACATTTGATATACTGCACTATGATTTTTGACACACCCCGACCGAGATCAGGGTATGCTGGCCGTCACGTGGAAGTGACGTAGCCATGTGCACAGTGCGGAAGCTAAACAGTAATATAAAAGTGCGAATAATTTAAAAACTAGCAAATATAGAGTGATAGAATATGAGCTAGCTTAAATACGACACTGAATTCAAAGCCTAAGGCCTACAGCAGTCCAAAGGAAACAATACAACAAAAGTACACCCGAGGGTGACCCTACGTAGGTGAGTATCTGTCAGAATGCCGAGACGTCCTCCGAGAAACCACCAGACCCGCTAGGCTACTAGAACCTGGAGGGGCGCAAAAACAAAAGCGTGAGTGGGCAAAACAAATCTATTAGAAAACCATTTCATAAAACATAATATAACCCCTCGCCGTAAAACATGTATACTTCCCAGGAAATAAACATATATACGTATGTATAAATATACCGAGTATACTCAAGGATATGCCAACATACTCAATTGCATGCCGTCATGCTCAACGCCACGTAATAATATGCAAGTGCTCAAACATGTAAATCACATCATTAGCATAATTAAGCTGGCAGCCGGAGTCCCCTAAGTGACCTGTACGGCTGAATCTAGAGCTCAACTCACAACTAAATCCTTAAACCTGCCCACGAGTCGGAACCACCTATAGTGATCTGTACGACAAGCCTGGGTGTAATACATATAAACGCTCTAGTGCTACGATCACGTGAAGGCTGTGCGAATAATCGCGGGTCACCTACGAGTCGGAACCACCTATAGTGGTCTGTACGACAGGACTGTGCACCTAACTTGGATTCAAGATGAGCGTGTGGTGCTGGAGGTGAACAACACGTGAAGGACTGTGCCCTACACTGGGCGGGAGCACTAACACCGGGGGTGCAGGTTATGAGTCCTCTAAGCACTTCGAATCACTATTTAATGCGAATGTAAAACAACGCTTACCTGGCACTTACCTAGGCCGCCACAGCACCAACATATATGTAAATGATGTAATAATAAATATAAACCAATTCATGTGCCGCTAATCATGCATACTCAACATATAAAATTAATGGCGTAAAACGAAGCATTTATACTAATTTCTGGGAAATAACATGTATATAGGTATATACGGAAAACAAAAGCCCACTCACTGGTAAGTAGAAGGGTCGTAGCCCCCCTGCCTCGAATGTGCACGCTTGTCCTCGGGATACGTGTCACCTATATGCGAATTAACTACAAAAACGTTAACTTTAAAGCACATAACCGTCCGTTCAAAATAACTTCTCATACATTGCTCAAAATGGACAAATGAATATACCAACGTGATCTACACAACCTCACGATCACAACCATATTTTTAAAATAATTTTTGGACACGTCACGCGCCCCCACGCGCCAGCACAGGCACGGGTCCACGCGCCCCCACGCGCGGCCACGTGACCTGCACACTGACGGCGTCAGGTGACGCCGTCAGGAATATTCCCTGGAATATTCCGTTAACCTTGACTGACGCCGTTACTGTCTGTTAGCCTTAACGGAATATTCCCTTGTCTTCTCCGGCGAGCCACCGCCGCCGGCACAGCCGCCGTCGCTGGAAAACTGCAAAATTTTCCAACTTTGTTTTCTCACTTGTTTTTCAACCATTTTTCACGTTCTTTATACCAAAATGAAGCTTAAGACTAGTAGATTCACGTTAGACTAGTTTTAGGGCCTAAAAATCCAAGAATCTCACCTGCAACAACGATCCAAGTTCGGCCAACTTTGAACCAAGCTTTCCCAACGTCCAAATTCACCCAACGAAGCACTCCCAAGCTCCTGGGAACCTCACTAACACATCTACAAGCTTAAAATGTCCAAAAACATACTAGATTAGGTTTGCATGAATAGTGACCCAAAACGGACCTTGTGAAATCGACGTGAAAACATCGAGATTCTTACCTGAAAATGGCACCACTAGACTCCTCTCAGTTCCACGAGTTCAATGGTAGCCTTGGATCCCTTGATCTGTGACGTTTTAGGGTGTGTGTGTGTGTGTCCGTACGTATATGGTGAAGAATAAGGGAAAGAGAGAGACACGGGAGGGAGAGAGTGACAGAGACAGAGACAGAGGGTGAGGGTGAGTGAGACAGTGTGTGTGTGTGTGTGTGTGGCCCAAAGTTTGCCAACACCACACAAACAACCAAACAACATAACAAAATAACTAGGGGTAAAATGGTAATTTCACGCGTACGGTTCCGATAACTCCGGGACGGGATGTCACAATTTTGAACACATTGAGAATTCTCAAAACTTATAGCCAAAATCCACATGAACCGACCCTTTGCAGATACAATATATGGTTTGGAAACTTTGGCTGTACGAGTTGGGAATATTAAAAGTTTGGATCTTGATTCTGTTAATATACCCAATTATACCAGAATTTGATAGAATCTTAGGGTCCTTTTGGTACTCTATGTGAGTCCAAGTATTTTAACTCAGAAACTGTTTTTGAGTTACAACTCTCGATTTCTTGTTTGGCAGGCCATTTTGAAAAACTGAATTTAAGAATAACTCAGAGTGCCCAAGCCTTCGGCTGATCTGATAGCCACTGTTTAAACATTTGTATGAACAAAATTAAAGGTTTTTGTAGAAATTTTCAGGTCGACGGGCTGAGGGCCCACTCCAACAACACCGATACTGTCCCCACTTAACCACCTGCACAATCCTCAGGTGTGGGGTTGGGGTTTTATCACAAAAGACCTCGATGTTAGTTAGAGAGGGGTATTTATATTTAAAGCACTCTTCTCTTCTCCCTCTGTCCGATGCGGGACTGGAGGTTCCAACACTCCCCCGCACGTGAGACCCCACTCACGTGAATTTCCACACATCGGCAACCACGTGGAGCCATGTCGGGACTCACCCAATCACGTGGGGCCAATGGGGACCCACCCAAACACGTGGCAGTACGGGCCCGCCTCCTGGCTCTAATACCATGTAGAAATTTTTAGGTCGACGGGCCGAGGGCCCACTCCAACAACACCGATACTGTCCCCACTTAACCACCTGCACAATCCTCAGGTGTGAGGTTTTATCACAAAAGGTCTCGATGTTAGTTTGAGAGGGGTATTTCTATTTAAAGCACTATTCTCTTCTCCCTCTGTCCGATGTGGGACTGGGGGTTCCAACAATTAACTAAAGCTTCTTCTTTTGAATAGTAGTTAAATCTCTTGCTATTTTCATGTTCAAAACTGAGTTGGGAAATTCTTGGCTGCAGGATGTCACAATTCTTATTCCAATGCTGTCTGCACTTTCTAAAAATGAGGTTTGTTTCATAGGTTCTGTCTCATTCTCAAGTACCTTTTTGTCAAGGTTCTTGGTTTAAAACTATTTCCTGAAAGCTAAGCTGTTATAGTGGTGGCAATAATTGGCTTGTAATCTAACTCTAACCATTGGATCTGCTTCGACCTGGAAACGTTTCGTGCTTTAATGGTATGCTCGTGTTACTGAAACTGTCATAAACCAAAGCATGATGGTTAACCTTAACTTATTGTGTTAGCTTAGTTAAATATTCCATTTAGTCGCAAACTCAATAGGCACGAACAAGAGTTCCATTTTTTTTCCGTGTTTATGTCTGTAGATTCTTGGCCTGGTTTGAACCAACCACCGGAGAAATCCAGTCTGTGTGATTCAACGTAGAATGGACGATTGCTATCGCAGGAATATGAACTAAGGGTCTCCCATTATGATACCATGTTAAATTGGCACCAGGTGGGAGTTTATATGTTTAGCTGCATGGTTTGGAATACCAACTGTGAAAGTATCAACATAGCACATCCACTGTAGGCCTGCTGAGGCCAACAAATAGATCACTTAGGTTGATGGTGTGGAGTACAGGCAACGAATTTGGCCTTGCACATGAGCAAGATTATCCTCATTAAATAATACCTATGAAACAGTATCATATTTTGTGTTAATGGAAAGTAGAAATTCTTATGCTGTTAGTTTCACATTGATTTTTATCTAATTCTGTGTAACCATTTTATGGGTCCAGGTTTTATACCTATATTTCCTCGGCTTGTCTCTCTTCCATTGGAAAAGTTCCAGACAGCACTTGCCCGCTTACTGCAGGTACATGTGGTTTTCATATAGGTCCTTGTGTATGGGGCCATATGGTTATGATTTTCCTTGTTAAACCAAAAAATTAGTGTCTAGATATATTGTGATTTCCTTTTTTATTCATTATTTACCTTCTAAGTTCCATTAACGAGAATCACCAATATGTAGGCACTTTCTTAAAGAAAAACAATTCATGTTGGACAAAGATATGACACAAAGTTTGACAAAACCTGCGTCAATGATTTGTTAAGATTCATATCCTTTCAATCGCAGGGCTCAGCTCATACAGGCCCAGCTTTAACACCCGCAGAAGTGTTGGTTTCCATTCATGGTATTGTTCCTGAGAAAGATGGACTCGCACACGTACTTACTGAATATGATTCTTTTATATAAGCCTTATCGATTAGATGGTTAGTTGATTTAATCATCTTTACAATGTATATGGGGGATATGCTTTTTTATGAAATACAACTCGGACTGATTAAACCCTGAAACATATTGGGATGATCAGATCGTCTGAGGTTCAACTAATTTTGACTTGCTCTTGCCAATGCCTATTTCTTATCAATTTGTCTTGGCAAGGTGCATCCACTTGTTGGGTTAGATATTTTGCCTTGCCAAGGTGCATCCCTTCCCGTGTCAGTAATGAATGGAGGCTACCCTTAATTTCTTGATGCACTTTATATGGTAATCGTATAGTTTCTCCTTTTATAACATGCTCCTTTTATCATTATTAACAGCTTTGTTTGCTTCTCTTGTTTGCAGATAACAGATGCTTGCTCAGCCTGTTTTGAGCAACGCACAGTTTTCACACAGGTCTTGGCAAAGGCCCTGAATCAGATGGTCTGTACGTATTTTCTATAAATCTTTGCCCATTGCGTCTATCATATTATTTAGTTGTTTTAAGTAACTTTTTTGTTTTTCATGTTGATCAAACTCCTCTTCCTCTTCTCTTTATGAGAACAGTTATTCAGGCAATAGATGATTTTCCTTCACTGGTAACTGCTCTAATTCCTTTTCCTTTTATTATCCTTTTCTTTTCCAACGCCCTGATTTCGTTATTCATGTTGTATATGGTTTCATGATTCAGGTTGATTTTGTTATGGAAATACTTTCCAAACTTGTGAGGAAACAGGTACGTGTGTCATCTGCGCCTGTTATTTGGTGCTGTGTAAAGGGACACCTCATCATTAGATATTTTTATGTTTTAAACAGCTGAATTTGGTTGTAACTAATCTGTGTTATTAGATGCTAATCTAGTGGTCATTAGTCACTAAGGTTATTTAGCAAAGTGTATATATACTCAGTTGTAATTTCTTCTTCATTAAGAAAACAGAAATACAGAAAGTATTCTTTCTATCTTGGTATCATTCGCCTTTCTGCTTCACCGCTTTTCGATCCTCCTTTCTTTGCGGTTCGTTCTTCTTGATCTCGAGCTTCCTCTTCTCAACAATGGCGACAGCCTCCTCGTCGCCTTCTCCTCCTGAAATTGTTCCTCCAAATCCTGCATCGTCTGAATTCGTCGCCCCCAATTTCTCTGCGATGAACCCTAATTTTTCTCATTCGTCGATTGCATCAATCACCATTCAGAATATTAGTTGTATGGTGCCTACGAAGCTGAAGCATGATAATTACTTAGTCTGGAAGGCTCTATTTGCTCCAATCTTCAGGCGCTACAAGCTCACCGGTATTGTTGACGGTTCTGAGCTCCCTCCACCACCTTATCTTCTTGATCAACATGGTTGTCTTACTGGAAACCCTAATCCTGCCTTTGAAGCTTGGTATGAGAAGGATCAAAACATTTTGATTTGGCTTAACTCTACTCTCTCTGAAGAAATCATTCCGTTTACGGTCGGTGTAACTTCGTCTCACGATCTTTGGATTAATCTTGAAAATCGATTTGGGGGCGTCTCTGCTGCTCATATTCACCAACTTTGCTCTCGTCTCCATGCCATACACAAAGGTGATTCTTCGATTTCTGAGTATCTGCAGCGCATCAAAGGTATTTCTGATGCCCTAATGGCGGCTGGTTCTCCAGTCTCTGATCAGGATCTTATTGCTGTCACTCTCAATGGTTTATCTGATGACTATGAATCGTTTATTGACTCTATTATGTTGCGCATCTCTTCTACTACTTTGGATGAACTGCATGGTTTATTAATAAACAAGGAATTATTCATGAATCGCAAAAAGAAAGGTGCTGTCTCTTCCGCTCAAGAACCTTTTCAGGCCTTTGTAGCTCAGTCTCAGGGTCCTCTTCTGCCCACACCACCCTATTCTCCTTTTCCTCAAGCCTATGCTGCACAGTTCAATGCTCTTCCCAGGTTTCAGAACAATCGTGGCAATGGAAAAGGGTTTTCTCAACGTCACAATCGTGGTAACTACTCCTGGAACTTTTCTCAGTTTCGTGGTAACATTCCTAACTCAGGCAATGTCTCTGGTTCTTTTCGACATAATTCTGGTGGAAATCGCTCTAACTTTGGTGGTTTCAATCGCAATACTCACACCAACTCTGGTTCTTATTTTGGGGGTAAAACTTCTTGTCAAATCTGTCACTCTCTTGACCATGAAGCTATTGACTGTTATGAACGCATGAATTATGCGTATGCTGGCAAAATACCCCTTGCCAAATTGGCTGCCATGTGTGTTCACACGAATTCTAAAACTTCTCCTCCGTGGCTCATTGATTCTGGCGCTACATCTCATATCACTAATGATATTGCTGCTCTTCATTCTCCTGTTCCCTACTCTGGCGAAGAGAAGGTTTACATTGGTGATGGACAAGGTATGTCCATTCATCATTCTGGTACTTCTTTGCTTAAAACACCATCCGCTACATTTCGATTGAACAATGTCCTTCATGTTCCCAAGATGAAATTCAATCTTTTCTCTGCCTATCAGTTTTTAAAAGATAATTGTTGTGCATTGACCCTTGATTCTGATGGTTCTACAATCAAGGATCGCTCTACGGGGAGGATGCTTTTTCAAGGACCGGTCCATGAAGGCTTTTATCCTCTTCAAGGCATTCCCTCCACTTCTGCCCCTTCAGCTTTTCTTAGCACTCAAGCTTCTCTTCCGACATGGCATAGGCGGCTTGGCCATCCCTCTACAGCAATGTTTAGGAAGATTTTAAATAAAGCTCATCTTGCTCATAGTGGTAGCAATTCTGTTAGCTTCTTTTGTACTGATTGTGCCATTGGTAAAAATCACAAATTGCCCTTTTCTTCCAGTACTAGTCGTGCTTCTGCCAGTCTTGAACTGATTCATTGTGATGTTTGGGGTCCAGCTCCAGTTGTCTCTGTCAGTGGTTTCAAGTATTATGTTCTTTTTGTTGATGAGTTCACTAAATACACATGGTTGTTTCCTTTGAAGGCAAAATCTGAAGTGTATTCTGTATTTGTCAGTTTCAAGGCTTATGTTGAAAACTTGGTTGGCAATCGAATAAAAATTTTCAGATCTGATTCTGGAGGTGAATTTACTGGTTCTGTTTTTAATTCTTTTCTTGCTACTCATGGTATTTGTCATCAATATAGCTGTCCTCGCACTCCCGAGCAAAATGGGTGTGTTGAGCGTAAACATCGACATCTCACAGAAATTGCTCGCACTCTCCTAGTTGCTTCGAGTGTCCCTCACAAATACTGGGTAGAAGCTTTCAGTACAGCTTTGTATCTTATTAATCGGTTACCCTTATCAAATCTGGTCACCTCTCCTTGGGAACTACTTTTCAAAAGGGCTCCAGATATTCCAAGCTGAAAATTTTTGGTTGTAGCTGTTATCCCTGGCTTAAACCATATGTTTCTTCCAAACTTGATGGCAAGAGTAACCAGTGTGTCTTTCTCGGCTATAGTTTGCAACACAAGGGTTACAGGTGCTTGGACATTCAATCTCATCGAGTATACATATCAAGACATGTTTTGTTTTATGAGGATCATTTTCCTTTCAAAAGCACTTCTCAGTCACAGGGTTCTGCCTCATTGGGCTCTGACTCCAATTCCTCTTCCTCATTTACTCTTCCCTTTCCTTATTGGGATAAGCCTCACTCCTCACTCTTGGACAGCACTGCTCCCTTATCTAATGCAGCTCCGTCTTCCCTACAATCATCTCCTCATATTTCTCCTTCCTCGCCTGTACCTGCTGCATCTCCAGTCTCTGCTGCATCTCCAGTACCTGCTGCTTCTCCAGTACCTGTTGCCTCTTCCGTCCCTGTTTCATCCTCCATTCCTGTTGCTTTTTCTCCCCCTATTATTCCTACACACACACACCCTATGATCACCCGGTCCAAAGCTGGGATCTTTAAACCTAAGATTTTAGCTGCTACCAAGCACCTTATTGACACCAGCACCTTTGTCCCTACTACTTATGCTCAGGCTTCCAAATATGAGCATTGGAGACAAGCAATGTTTGCAGAGTATCAAGCCTTGCAAAGTACTGGTACGTGGACTTTAGTTCCTTCATCTCCCAATCAGAATATTGTCGGGTGTAAATGGGTGTTTCGGATTAAGAGAAAACCAGATGGTACCATTGACCAGTACAAAGCTCGTCTTGTAGCTAAGGGGTTTCATCAGCAAGAGGGGGTTGATTTTCAAGAGACATTTAGTCCGGTTGCCAAGCCCGTTACAATTCGGATTTTACTCACACTTGCTGTTCAACACAACTGGTTTCTAAATCAGTTAGATATCAGTAATGCCTTTCTGCATGGCAATCTGAAGGAAGCAGTCTTTATGCAGCAACCACCTGGATTTATTGATCCATCAAAGTCCTCCTTTGTTTGCAAACTTACCAAGTCTCTCTATGGTTTAAAACAGGCTCCCAGAGCCTGGTATGACAAACTTTTTCATGCTCTCAGCTCTCTTGGTTTTGCAAATTCACAATCTGATTCCTCTCTCTTTGTTCAAACACAGCCCTCTCTGGTTATAGTCCTTGTGTATGTCGATGATATTCTTGTGACTGGTCCAAATGCTTCTCATTGTCAGGCCTTCATTCAAAAATTGAGCAGTTTATTTCCTGTCAAGGATTTGGGTCCCCTTCATTTCTTCCTCGGGTTAGAAGTTCACAGAACCTCCACTGGCCTATTCTTGTCTCAAGGCAAGTATGCTCTTGATTTACTTGTTAAAACAAATATGGATGGCTGCAAACCATGTTCTACTCCTCTTGGATCTGTTAAATTGGATCACACTGGTTCTTTACTACCCAATCCTAAGGAGTACAGATCCATTGTAGGTGCCCTTCAATATCTTACTTGGACAAGACCAGATCTCTCTTTTGCTGTAAACCAAGTATGCCAATTTCTCCATTGTCCACGCGAACCTCACCTTCAAGCAGTCAAACGAATCTTGCGATTTCTCAAAGGTTCTATTACTCAAGGTCTGTGGTTCAAGCCAGGTCCCTTACACCTTACAACTTTTTCGGATGCTGATTGAGCTGGCTGCCCTTTTGACAGACGATCAACCAGTGGTTATTGTGTATATCTTGGTCCCAATCTGATTAGTTGGAGTGCAAAGAAGCAACACACTGTTGCTAGATCGTCCACAGAGGCTGAATATAGGTCCCTTGCTCACACAGCTGCTGAATTGACCTGGATCTGTAAACTGTTGCAGGATGTTCTTTTTCCTCTTAGGCAGGTTCCTAAACTCTGGTGTGATAATGTTTCTGCCATTTCTCTGGCTTCTAATCCAGTTTTCCATGCTCGCACAAAGCATGTGGAACTTGACTATCATTACATTCGCGAACTTGTTTTAGCAAATCTGATTCAGGTCCTTCATATCAGTACTCACCTTCAGATTGCTGACATTCATACCAAGGCCCTGCCTAAGGCCAGATTCAAGCTATTGCAGTCCAAGCTTTCTCTCGGTGATCCTCTGCTTAGCTTGAGGGAGGGTAAAGGGACACCTCATCATTAGATATTTTTATGTTTTAAACAGCTGTAATTTGGTTGTAACTAAGCTGTGTTATTAGATGCTAATCTAGTGGTCATTAGTCACTAAGGTTATTTAGCAAAGTGTATATATACTCAGTTGTAATTTCTTCTTCATTAAGAAAACAGAAATACAGAAAGTATTCTTTCTATCTCTGTGTACTCTTTCAGGTCAACGTGTCTGTATTGGTTGTTGACATGGCTAGGGGACAAGTGATGTGCTATATGTATTGACTGCAGGTGTGGAGAATGCCAAACCTATGGTTTGGATTCCTGAAATGCGCGTCACAGACACAGCCACATTCTTTCCATGTATTGTTACAGGTATCACATCATTGTCTTTTATATAGAGAACTCCCCCTTTCTTTCAACTGGTGAATTTACAGCTCAGTTTCCTAATTCCTATCTCATTTCCTTGCAGCTACCACCCCCGCAACTTGAAAGCGCTCTGAACAAATATGTGAACCTCAGAGGTCCCCCTGCCGCTTATGCTAGCCAGCCTATAGCGTAAAAGCTTCACTCCATAGGTATACTATTGCGCATCTGGTTGACTGTCAACTCTATTTCATGGAGATTACAACGTGTTTTGGCAGAGCAACTTCTATTTAAACTTACTGCATGTATTTTGGTGGACCAACACTTGCCGACCTTGGTCTAGAAAATGAAACACATTTGCAGCAACCGCATGTGCCACCATCGTTTTACCCTACAGACACAAGCTCATCAGTTCATGGAGCGGACTCCAACGTGATAATTACAAAGCAACACTAGCTCATCAATTCATGGAGTAACTCCTACGTGGTAATTAGAAAGCGTTTGGACGCTCAGAAGTGACCGGCTATGTACGGTACAAATTGGGACATCTGATATTTGAGAGCCACAAATGTGGGAAGGAAGATGTAGATTGACGACGTATATGGCGTCTGATTGCTTTCGGGTATTTGATCGCTGATTGGTGGAACCTAATGATGAATCAGTCCGGCTGCATAGGAAATATCAGTTCTTCAGAAATACAGGCAAGAAAGAAAAAGGAAGGGAAAAAAAAAAAGAATGTATGCATCTGTATTTTATGATTTATCCTTGTAAATTTTGATTCTCCAATCTAATACGAGGACAGGTATAAATTTTGGGTCATTAAATAATAGGCTCCTGTAAATTGTAGTTGTATTTAATTTTTTAGTTTAGTTCATATTCTTTTGGTACTTTGTTCCTTTATTTCTCCAGAATTATAATTATTTCTTCGAGTTTTGATGTAACATTAACCATGTTTGGTTAAAAGAAACTGAAAATCATCAAACAAAACGTTCCTAGTTCTGGGTACCAAACTTTTAAGTTCACCCAACAAAAACGTCATTCTACTTCCTTATTTGCCCTTTAATTTTTTCTATTTGATCTTGATTGTTGTTTTCATTTGATTTATTCAATGCCAAAAAATGCCAAAAAGGTTTGTGGAAATCATGTAACAATCCGTCCCAGAATTTACGTAACGGAAGGGTATTTTCGTATTTTCAATTTGGTTGGGTTTCATTTGTTTTAAAATATTGCTTTTTGGTGTTAAATGGTGTGCCTAAGCCCTGATTTTGATCCCCTGGCTCCCCCCTCTCCTTGCCTGCCACGTGGCATCCCACTTCTTCCCTCCCCAAAATCTCTCTCTCTCCCTCCCTCACCTTTCCTGGTTCTCTCCATAACTTTGCACTTTCTCTCCCTTTATCTCCGATAAGGAACCACCATCATTCCTCTTGATTCCGACCAAGGCAGTCCCATAAATCCTTATTTTGAACTCTTGGGACATAGGGAACACGACTACATCCTCGTTTGCATTGTGAGAGCACCATTTGAGTGATCTGCCATTGAAGTCGAGAGCTTCAAGCTTCCATTTCTCAAACCCAGGTAAGGTTATTGCTCTATTCCGTTCGTTCGAGTTATTCTTGGGTTGATGTTGTGTTTTTGAGTTGAAAACCAAAGGTATCTAACTCATCCGTGCATGCTCTTCCCCCTTCCCAATTTCCGATGGAAACCCGACGGCTATCGAGCCGAAGTCTAGCCGACTCCGGCCACCTCACGGTGTGTCACATGTACGAATCTTTCCCCCTCTCTCGTATTTTCATTTTAGTAAGAGGATCGTAGGGTAGAACAGTGAGACGGCGTCCACGGTGTGTCATATACGTTTCTTCCTTGGCGATAAATGGGTCGGCTCGCCCAAACCCACATATTTCAGGCCTTTTAGGCCAAGCAAACTAAGGCCTTTGGCCCGTTGAATTAAAAGCCCAACCCAATTAGCCTTTAACCCAAAACCCCTTTGGACTTAGCCCTTGGGCCGTGCAGAACTCGGGCCTTAAGCCTGTTAACCCCTTTAACCCATTGAACCCTTGGCCCAAACCTTTGGGCAAGGTTTTCAGGCCCAAACCTTTGGGCAATGTTTTCAGGCCCAAACCCGAAGCCCTTTAAGTTGAACCCAAGACCCAATGTAGAACAGGCCCAACCCTTGGGCAATATAATCAGCCCAAGCTCGAGCCCACTTATTTAGGCCCAACCCCGAACCAACCCAAACCCTTGTGACTTGACCCAGTTGACTTAACCCAACTCGGTTGACTTGACCCAAACCAGTTGATAAGTCAACGCTGACTGTTGACTTTGACCGTTGGCCGGTCAACGTTGACTTTTTCGAGTTCGGTCGGGACAATTCCTAGGCTAATTTTGATGTCTTGGATTCGTTTTTGATGTCCGTTTTCTAAAATTCAATCTTTTAATTATAATTTTATTAATTGGACCCTTTATGTGCTTAGGTGCATTTATTAGCGGCGATCCCGTCATTCCTATTTCATACGGCTCTTCGACGACAGAGTATCTGTGAGTGGACCCCTTCTAAAATGCATGTTTTGATAATAGAAATGCATACATGAAAAACATGATTTAATGGTTACGTTTTATGAGTAAATTAGATTTACACTTTATGATTATCATACTTTAGTGAGAATATTTTGGAATATCATACTTTATCAAATTTATGTTCTTTATAGTATATATGATGGATGACTATATACTATTTGTGAACATGTTTATACACTTCTTTGTAGTATATATAACGGATGACTATATGCTATGAAGATGTTTTTGAGATATATGTATTTATGTTTGGAAATAGTATATTCTATGCTTTTGTGCTTATCTAATGGTCATTGTTTTGCCTACGGGTGAAGATACTTGTATTTTGGCTTTGGGCTGGGAGATATAGTTGTTTGTTTTGGGTCGGGAGATATAGTTGTTGGCTTTGGGCTGGGAGATATAAATATTGGCTTCGGGTCGGGAGATATTAGTACTACGGGCGATTATGATACCATTACTTAGCACACTATATATGATATATGTTTTATGAAGGTTTTATGGCATGCTAGGGTTCTCAGAAAACCTATTACATAATATGCTATTGATTTTTCATAAAACTTTGAGGGTTAGTATGTTGATAACTGTTTCACTATTATATATATCAACTTGGTCCACTCATGTTTGTTTTGTGTCCCCTCACGACTTAGAAGCGAGGTGTATAATCCCCACGTCAAGGCATTCCCACATCAGCATCTTCGAGTCCTCTTGGTGTAGGACCCATCTCTTGTTCATTTAATTTTATATTATTTCTTTTTAGTGTTCTAGTTAGTTGTATTCTCTAAACAAGTTCCTAAGTTGCATATTCTTTATATTTAAAATGTACAAGTCTTATTATATCGGTTAAAATGTACAACGTGCCTACCTTGGTGTTTGATGAATATCAGGTTCGGACATGTCAAATCATCGCCTTTATTTTAATAATAATAAACTTGTTGATTTAATCATTGACTTATTAACCAATTGAAAATTAAGTCTTTATATTATTTTTTGAAAAAATGAGTCCCCAAAATCATTAGAAACTGCCAATTTTACCACTGCCATTAGAACATCTCCAATAAAGATGTTAAATTTAGATTGTCAAATTTCAATTAAGAGCTGACATAGCACTTTGAATGCAAATGCTAAATTTTCATTTTTCCAAACGATGAGTCAAATTATTTTTTTATTATACATTCTAGGTCATATTGTTATAAAAATTGTAAAAAATTGTGCAAATTGGTCTGGGTGCATAATGTGATTGGTGGATGTGAGAGCCATTTATTAAATAATTCAATTGGAAAGGATTTGACGTTGCTGTCAAAAGAAACGCATGGGATGGGAGGCATCAAATCCACATCAGATAAAACGCATCGGTTGGAAAAAGTTTGTTTCTTTTTTTTATCCTATTTGGTACTTTTAGCATTTTTTTTTTTTTTAGAGATGATCTTAGATTTTAAAATTTTCTAATTAATTCTCCGTTAACTTAAGACCTATTGGTATAAAAAAAATGCTGAGAATTATTTTTGTGTTTGGTAAACATTCAGTTTCAGTTTTTTTTCACAATTTTGGATGAAAAAACCCAAAAACAAAAAACTGCAAAAACCATCTTTGAAAAAAAGATTTTTTTTTCACATTTGTTTTACATAAAAGTTTACCAAACATTATTATATTGCTTTTTTTTTTTCAAAAGCACTTTTACAAAAATGTTTACCATACACTCTGCTACTTTATTTCACAGCTGCTTATTCTCATAGCACATCAGAAGTAGTTTTTTTTCAAAACACAACAATACCAAACCAGCCCTAAATCATGTGATTTGTTCATGACTCATAATGCTGTGGCCTTCTTTTAGCCGTTAAACTTATCAAAATAATATCTCTCGACATATTGATGTGTTGCATGAGGGTGACACTGAACCAACTCGTCGTTATCTTAACGTGACAGAAGACCAACTTTTTCTTCATGTCATTTCGTGTCTTATTAACTGGTAATGTAAGAAAGCCACATGGCCTTCAATGGTTGTTGAATTTGAATGTGTCAAGTATTTCAGGAGAAATTGCACTTTTGCTTTGCTGGATTAAAATTTGGGTACAATACACGGCCGTCTACATCACAGAGTATGGAATCCATAACAAACCTAACTAACTCCCACCTATTTCGGCGAGCTGTACTAACTGTCGAATATTAAACAAATTTCAAAGGAAAATGAAACGACACCGAACACCGGGAGATCTTCAACAAAAACGAAATTTCGTTTCTGTCAAAGAATATCATGCACAGGAAAAAAAAAAGAAAAAAAAAATCAACCACCATGAATCTTCGGTTTGTTTGCCATCGCCAGCCGAGTTTTTCAGGCTTGTTAGTGCTTCGACTGTACCAAAATCAAGCAACGATCCGTTCAGCGGGCGGAGAAGCACCAACATGAAATTCAAGAACTGCCATAAAACAAGGATGTGTATATATATTAGATCATTTTCTCTACAAGGTTAAAACGGTGTTTATGTTGTAAACTACGGCATTAGAAGCGGTCTTCAAGTGCCCTAAGAGGTTCTAGTACATGCCCTCTGCCAAAACGAAGGGTTGAACATTTTGATATTTTTCGTTTACAGATAATTGCTGACAGATACAACATACGAGATAGAGGAAAGCGTGACAATCTATTCAAGAGAATAGTTTCGTACCTTTCTCCAGCTATAGGCATCAAAATTGCAGGGCTAGTGAGTTCTATCGTTCAATGGGGAGAACAACATCTAGGTTCTGCGGAAGTTGCCAGCCTTTGGGATAAACAAGAGTATGAGCTTCCAAATGTAGATGCCAGTTCATTACTTTTGAACAGCCGGCTGGGGTACCTTCCATTTGACTCTCATCTTCCACAACTTGTTCTATAAAAGTGGTCTCCTGAAGATGAAAGGGGAGAGAAATGTCAGTGCTTGAAGAATACAATGTGTCATTGCAAATGATAAGTACGAGAAACTTTCAGATGATATGACCCGTACTTGGAAACCCTCCTTCACTGTATCTAATTGTCGAATTGAAGCAGAAGTGGGGCGGTGCCATCGCTTTGGATCCCACAATATTGTGCTATTAAAAGCAAACCCTGACATATCAACATGAAACCTACGAAGCCTCTTGCTTTTCTCATTTGTGTGCCATCCAACTACTTGGCTCCCATTGCATACTGGACCTTCCAATATAGCCTTGTTTTTGCTTTGCCATAACATAGCAACAGGCCAAGTTCCAAACCGGCTTCAAATCAAATCGAAACACAAATCAGCTACAGAGAAGAAAGGGCGGGCAGGGTAGCATAGAATCCATAACGAAAAAGTTAGACATTTATGAAACTCTACAAACAGATCAAGTCAAGAACAGCACAATAGCACATAGAGATGCCAACTCGTAGACTTGGAGAATAACAAAAATGGAAAAATGTACATGAGACTGGTAAGCTGTATATGTTCCACTACCTAAAGTTAGTAATACTGGCAAATTGCACATCTTCGTTTGAAGACGAGAAGAACCGAGTTTAAACTGTTAAACAATTTGACAAACAAAAAACTGCGAAACAATTATTCCGAAGCCACTTGATTACGTAAATGTATCAAAAAATGCGAATTCAAACCAAATGCAGTTTAGTGAAGTGAAAGAGTGGCCAAGCTATGCATTTCTATGTATTGAAACTATATGGGCATAATCGAATGCGAGGATCAACAAGGAAGACATGACATCTAAAATGTAAGCAGACCCATGTAGCTCCAATTGTTAAAATTGCAATAACAGACAAATTTGGAACCGAAAACCCAAGAAAACCATCATTCGAAAACAAGCGTATGAACCAAAAACAAACACCACCAACGGTAAATTGTGACTGAAAATGATCGAAATGAAGCTCAATTTCGAAGATAGGTAGATACCTAATGTCTCTCAAGCGATCAAACAAGTCGAGGGAGTATATATTATCGTCGTCGGCGAAGTAAACAATGCCATCAAGCCTATGCCGCTCAATGTGCTCCAACGCAGTGTTCCTCTGATAAACACCTCGCTCATTGGTGCTAGTCGAATTGTTGCCACACACCAAATGCCGATACATCACGCCACTCTTCCTCAAAATCTCCGCCGTCTCCATCGATGCGGTGTTAGTTTCCACCACAATCCATATCAGTGGCGGAGGTACAAGCCCGAGCAGCTGCCCCAACCTGTTTAAGAAATAGGCCTGCAGTGCGTGGTTGTACGTAGGTGTCACAATAATCAGCTGCTTCCTCGGCACCAAATCCACACTCCTCTCCACGACGCCGAGGCTCACGTCGACGACGAGATCTTCCCGCCGTTTCACGGCCGGATCCGCGTTGTCGGTGTCGAACTGGACATTGACGTGGGGCGGCTCGATGTCGAAATTGCTGCGACCTCGAATCTCGTCGTCGTCAACGTGACCGAACGGTAATAGGCCGAGTAAAAACCCTAAGAAGAAGAAGAGCAAGCACCTGTAGAAACCTCGACGCCATTGCTGGCCCTTGCGATTAGGCAGGTGAAAGAGAACTCCGGCGATGAAGCGCCGGACGTTGACGGCGAAGGCGAGGATCACCGACGGGAAAGGCGGAGAGTATCTAGAGCTGGAGAGAAGCTTCTGCGACGGCGACGGCACTGAAAATGGAGAGCCGGCGCCGTTCACGTACGGCCGGTCTCGGAACGCCGGCGATAGAGTTCTCCGGATCGACGCCATTGATCGATCTCCTATAAGAATCCCTCAAGATCTCCACTACATGATCGAAATCACAATCCTTTCCCCAAATCCACAGATTCCGATTCGAAACTCCAAAATTTTTACAAAAAAATTGAAAAATTGGGGAAAGTGAATTCGGGTCAGACTTTGACCGGAAATGGTAATCGGATAATTTGCAGTGGACTGAGGGAGTGTACGGACGGGAGAGGATCGGAATGTCAAAGGTGTAAATACGGAGGGGTGAGGATCGGAATGTCAAAGGTGTAAATGCAAGGATTTTGAATTAATTTGGACCTGGGAAGTACTTTTTTCGCAGAAATGGGAAGTGGGCTGTTGTTAAGCACTTTTGAGCAGTATGCGTCGGTCTGCCATTGAGGATTCAACACGTGTCCAGCTGGGGTCAAATGTTTCTGCAAATGCGTATTTTACCTTAGTTACTGAATTGTTGTCGGAATAATCAATTAATCATGTGGTAATTATTACGTAAATTGTTTTTAGTTTTTTAGTTTTTATTTTTTATCCAAAAAATTGTATTTTGGTTTGATATTGTTTACTATTTATCCACAGAAATTGGTGGCATATTTATTTATTTATTTTTAACTGATAGATTTTGGTAGATTAGATGTTATATTAGTTATTTATGGAAATCGAACTCACGCCTTCATGTAATGATTAATTTTCTTTCTACCATTGTGATAAAGAGTCGCTTGCGTATACTCGTATTTCAAACTAATCACTTTTTTTAAGAAATTAAAATGCATTACATTGAATAATAGTTCGGAATATTGTTATAGTAACATCTTCATTGTAGTTGATGCAGTGCACGACCATAAATATAGTTCCTATATTAAATTTAAGGATTAATCTCAGTTTATTATTATGAAGTTTCTTGATTTTCAACATTTGGTACAAATTTTTTTTAATCCTAGAGTGGTACTTGAAGTCATAATTTTGGGACACTTTCATACATTCGTTAAGGTTGCTATTAAATTAGCTATTAACTGGTGACGTGGCATACCTGAAGTCATAATTTTATTATTTTAAAAAAATTTAAATTTTAATATCCACGTGGCACCCAATCATTGTCCACATAGATGTCACGTCACCTGTTAACAACTGATTTACACAGCAACCTTAACGGATGTATAAAAGTCTACCAAAATTATGACTTCAGATACTACGCCTTATGAAAAAAAAAAAAACTTGATGTACCAAATGATGAAAACCAAGAAACTTCAGGGTAATAAACTGAGATTAACCTAAAATTTAATTGTTTGTGGCTTCTCATATCTCAAAATTATGTATTATTAAGTGGCTAGTAACTATAATTTTTTTTTTTTTTAACAAACGATATTATCTACATTGAGGGGGTGGGGAGTGGGTTAAGCCTCATAATAGACTAACAACAATAATGTGGTTCAAATTCACTTTTGGCAAGAAACAAACTTAAGGCCCTCTCACTTACAAGTGCATAAGAATACCATTAGACCGTAGTACTAAGTGGCAGAAACTATAATTCTAGTTTAAGTATTTTATCCTACTAATGTATTTTAATATTTCTATTTTCTATTTAAAAGACTCCATATGTATGTTTAAGGTAGACTTAATGAATTAGAAAATACATTTGTTGTGTGCTATTGAAGTGAGTGAGTATTTCCTCCTTCTAAAATCCAGCGTTTGGTTTGGTCGTGTGAGCGAATCCACTATTAGCAACGTCAAGCAAATCCATTGCCCATGATTGAGTGATTCCAAAGGTTTTATTCCCGTCTCTTTAAGACCCTTTGGTTCTCCCTGCATCAAGCAGAGCTCTATACGATCATAGTTGGGAGGCGTGGGCGTCGTGAAGGCCGACAAGCTCAACGGGACTCAACGCAGTGTGAGAGATCTACATGATATTGAAATAGACGACCTAAGAAGACAAGTGCAACAGCTCCAGCAGTGTCTTGAGCACTACAAACCTCTGGAACGTGATAATCCCAATCATGAAACAAAAAATGATGTATTCGATGATGGGGAGGTGAATCCTTTTGGTGGAGATAATGAAATTCAAGATCTGCCACGATAAGTCAAACTCCAAACCATGCAAATTGAGCAACAAAAAAATGCTTGCAAAAAATTTAGAGAGTTAAGCCCAGGTTACTCAATTGACGAGGATGACTTCTTCAGTTCAAGATGTGGTGAATCTACCACCAATATTTGATAATTGCCTCGAAGATGATTGTGAGATTTGTTCTAGTAAGCAAATTGAACAATTTGGAGTCGATGAATTTTGTGGAGTTGAAATAGTTAGACAAGAAAAAAGCTTCAGGCTTGTAATCTTATTAACTTCTGATACACATACACTTCCATAATTTTTCAGCCATTTAAATATTTTAAAAACCTAAAACAAGGTGAATGTTAGTCTAGTTTCATATTATCATTTTCTGAACTGGCCGGACTACTTTTCTGGGTACGCAGTTCTTAAGCATGGCTTTCACGCTATGCAACTTAGACAACATGAGCTTAGAAGCAAGAAAAGCAGTTATGGGAATTAATTAATTAAAATGCAAGACAGACGAGGACTATTGAAAACATTACAACGAAATTGAGCTACTAATTGGGTTTTCATTTATTTCTTTTTTTTTTTTTTTTGTCAAACAATAGATTTGTTAGATTAGATGCTAGATTAGGGAGCTGACTGTGTTTCTAGGCGTGGTGCAAAGGTAACACTCCTCTCTCAAACACACTTGTAGGGGTGTGTACAGTTTGCTAGTCTACTTTTTTTTTTTTTTTTTTTTTTTTTTAAAAGGGTAAATTACAAAAAACTACCTCAACTATGGGTCTAACGACAATTTCATACCTCATGTTTGAAAAATGACAATGTCATACCTCATCTTACGAATTCATTTCAATATCATGCATCCGTCAGTTTTTCTGTTAAGTTTGACCATTAAGTTATGAGCCGGCAAGTGTGGGACCCAAATCCTTACCCAACTAAATTAAAAAATTAATTAAATACTAATAAATATATATTCAACAAAATAATAATAATAAATATAGAAAATCATTTAAAAAAATTACGTGGCCCACCCCATCCCCACCTTTTCCCTTCTCCATCTGTCCCCTACCTTTCCATACCCCCTTCCTTTTTTTCCTTTGCTATTCTCCCCCGTAACCCCCAACAACAAAACCCACCGCAATGCTTTCTCATTTCCTTGTCCTAAAACACATATTTTCCACCAATTCTCCCCTGAAAATTCCCAACTATTTTCCTAGAAAATCACAACTTTCCCAACAAAACCAACTCCAAGTTCCCAAATCTGAAAATGAAGACAATCAAAGACCCAAGTCTCGCAATTGACAAATCGGCTTGCGTCATTCACTTCTCCGACTTCCTCGAGTACGTACAGCTCTGCATCCTTTCCTTCCTCACGCCTCCTGAGGTCGCCAGCTTGGCCTACACATCAAAACGGTTTGTTTCCCTCTGCAAATATGACGACAAGCTCTTGTTCAACATTTGCGATTGCAGGTGGGGATCCAAGACCCAAATCAAGAAATGGGGAAATGGGAAAATCACATAAAGGAATCTGACGACAAGCTCAGATTGCCACTGCCTACTCATCCTCCTTCATCTTGTACTCATGACACGTGAGCCTGTGCGTGGGTTGTCTTGGGGCGGTGTGTGGAGTGCATGCACCTCCATCGCCGTTCACAGTAGTGCCGGTGACTTTGCCAGCGATTTATCTTAGCGCGTGGTGCATAGGGCACCCGAGGTCCCTCCTCAGGTTTTTAGACGTGTTGAATCCATATCCGTTGTTCATTTTCCTAAATTCAATCGGTTTAGTAAAGTTTTATTCAATGGTCTCTATTTATGTTCAGGTGCATCGGTTGGAAGTGACTCCATCCTTCCTAGTTTGAGCAGTTCCCCGGTAGCGGAGTATCTATGAGTGGACTGCTTCTTAAATTGCATGTTTTTATAAAATATTAGGCTTGCATGCATTTCATATATTCATGAATTGATTATGTTTTATAATATGTTTTACAGATTTCTATAATTATGGTTACGGAGAACTTATGATTATTTAAATTATTTTTACGAAATATTTATGGCTTACCCATCTACAGTTTATTAAATGGCATATTTAGAGGAACCACATTTATGGCTTGTTTATGATTTCGGATGATGAGATTTTAAATGCTAAACTTGGTATAAGTTTTGAGATACGTTTTCGGTGCTTATCTAGTGGGTTATCATACAACACATACACGTAGCACAAGTATGTAGACGTCTATGGCCATATGATACAGTTGAGGATATTTATGACATGCTCCCAGCTTCACTAGCGAAACCAGTGTCGGATAGCTTCACTAGTTACGGGTAGTGTCGTTGTGTTATGTTATGTATATGGTTCTTCTCTGGCGTAACCCAGAGTCGTACAGCTTCACTTTTGAGTAATGGGACCTACCATATTTCTTCACTGGCGTAACCCAATGTCGTACAGCTTCACCTTTGAGTGATGGTTATGCCTTCGGGCCTATGATACCCGTAGTTGAGTACATCATTGATGTGATTTACGGAGGTTTTACGGATTTGCCTTCGGGCGACTATATTACCATTACTGAGCACTGGTTTACACGTACATGTTTTTCAAATGTTTTTCATGGCATGCTAGAGTTTTCAGAAAACCTATTATGTAGTACTATATGAGTTTTCAAAACAGGGGGTTAGTATGTTAAAAAAGAAAATGGTTTTCTTATTATTAGTATTAGTATTATAAACTTTGGTCCACTCACCCTTTGTTTAGTACCCCTTTCAGGAGTTAGATTTTAGGCATACGATCCCGGCGTCAGGGAACTTCAGCATAGGTATCTTCAAGTCTTCTCAGTTTAGGATTCATCCTTTTGTTCGTATTTTTTATAGTAATTCTTTCACATTATTCTTGAGTAGTTGTATGCTCTGATCACGTTTCCGCATTTGCGTATTTCTTTATATTTATGTATTTTATTTACTGTCGTTTCTCGATACCACTTACATGCATGTTAAAATGGCTTCGTCACCCTCGGGTGTCAGCCAGCATATGCTTATCCTGGTATATGGGGATATCGGGGTCGAGACGTGTCAGGCACGACAATTGAATCTACCTCGGGTGGTGATCGAGTCTGATTCGAAACAAGTTATCACATGTTTGAATGATTGTACTGTGAACATCGCTTGGGAAATCTTCCTAATCCTTAGTCGTATTCGTGTGATCAGGAAACCTTTCCAAGCTTGTTCCTGGTCTTGGGTTCCAAGATCAACAAATGTTGCAGCAGACTTTGTTGTGTCGAACCACACTTAGGAGATGTGCGACTTAGTTTGGGTTAATAGGCCCTTATCTTCGCTTGTGAGAATCTTGAACAAGGATGGCCTACCTTGCCTTCCGATTAATTAGTTCCTCTTTTGTTTCTGGTACGACACTTTAGCCATCTGTGGCAGCGTCCTTAAGTAACCCCTTAGTTAGTGGTTACTTAATTGTTCTTAATCTCTGCCAGTCAGCCATTTACTAGCTTTCTATGTACTTTTCTGGCCTTCGCGCTTTGGTAATGAATCCCAGTTTCAGATCAAAAATAGGTAAAAGTCTAAATTTCAATTAATATGAAATTGGTCACCAAATTTTCAAGCCAAAAGCCAAATTTAGCCCACAACCCAAAAATCTTAAATTTCTACACAAAAACCCAAAATTTAGTCCCGATTCATATTGAAATACCGAAAAAATTTCAGGAATCCCAAAAATTGGGAATACTGAAATTTTGGTTTGGAACTGGTCTTCAAATTTCTGTCCCGAAAATTTTCAGTTTGATATTCGAGATCCCATTTTGATTTAGAATCCCATACTGAACCTCTTTTTTTTTTTTTTTTTTTTTTTTTTTTTTTTTTTTTTTTTTTTTTTTTTTTTTTTTAAATCTTTTGACAAGGAGTTGGTTGGCTACCTTAAGACTGCTTGAATCAACGTAAGACAACCTCCACACTAGATAAAAATTAAAAAAAAAAATAAATACATACAATATGTGTTAATGGTGGGGAGAAAATTGACCGAACCCGAAAATAAAAATAAAAAAAAATAAATTAAAAAAAAAGCCCGTATCAAAAGAATAATGCTAGGGAGGCTAAATTGGTAGACAAAATTTGTAAACTAAATGACATGGAGGTTGATTGGATTATAACTTAAGAGTTGATAAACGTGCTAATTTCGTATTGATGATACATCATTTGATTTATAAATTTTGCTTACAAATTTAATTTCCCTAACATTACTTCAAATGAAAAATCAAATTTCACCAATCTAAATCAGTTTTGATTTTTGTTTTTTTCTTAAAAAAAAAACAAAACCAACTGAACCGGACTAATTTGCCTACAAAAATTAAATTTATTTTTGTATGTATTATTGGACCTTACCTGAAGCCCAACCTTAAAACCCAACCCTTTTGTGTAGGCCGAAACCTCGATTTAATATCAATTGCTCTCTCCTTCTCAAATGACATCCCACTCCAAGATGTGAGCCTTCGAGTGCATGATGAGATGCCACCAGAAAAGGAGATTTTCTACTATATGGGAATGTAAGATTTGTTTGGCTGACACAATGGCCAAAACATAATAAAGTGTCTAACTCAATACAAATATCGAGCGCTAGTGTCATCCATGTCGAATTTGAGGTATTCCACTTACGCGTAAAAAGTATATCATTAGACCATAGTATTGTATGGTGAGGAACTTTTATTATTGTTTCTTATCTTGTGCCCTCAATTATTCACTGTTGTGAATTCATAAGTTTTTTGCAACTTTGGTACTCATTGTTGAAATATCCCACATTGTGGCAGAGACGAATAAAATAGAAGAGTTTGTATATCCTATCATCACTCTAACTAATACTGAGGTCTTTATAAAACCTCACACATGTCGAACTGTGCATGTGGTAATTAAGAGGTTAGGGATAATATTGATGTTGTTGGAAGTGGGTCTTTGGCCCATCTGAAAAGAAAAAAATTAAATATCTCAACCCTACTCTAACTAATACCCAAGACATTTTGCGTTAAAACCTCACACATGTTGGATTGTGCAGGTGGCAAATAATAAGTTGGGGACAATATCAGTATTGTTGGAAGTGGTTTGGCCTGTCTGTTTAATTTGACACCCATTGCAAGTACAATTGTACAAATGTGATTAACAAGTTAAGAATAATATCGGTATTGTTAGAAGTGGGTCTTTGACCCATCTCTCTGTCAATTTGACACTCATTCCGAATACAATTGTTCAAATATCCTAGGCCCAACTATCATTCCCTTGTTCACAATATGATTGGAGAGTTACGTTAGTGTGCAACTTAACATGCACATAGATATTTTCATATCCATATCTGTTGTTGGCTTCTACCATTCAACCTCTCGGTTTTGCTAGAACACTGCCAATGCGCATGCTTCCGTGCTACAAATTGCTTAGACTGATCGATACATGTTTCTGTAGGTTCAAATCCATGTCATTGTCTTAGTTGTACTTGCCCAATATTGTTAGCGTTTTTGAACAAATACCTTGTTGACTCAAGCACTAGTTTCGTCGTCGCTGTCGTCGTATTAATGTCGAATGTTCATTTCCCTATCCATTGATGTACTTTGAGTCTTTGACCTAGTCAACCCTCCAAAATAATACAAAGAATGTAATTATCATTTTCTCTACTCCAAATAAGATATCATCGCTTGTTGGACTTCTTTTCCACCTCCCCCTCTCATGATTAGCTGGTTGTTCAATTAAGAACAAATCACTTTTAATCGGAGGAGAGACCCAACTAAACCTCATAGTCAAACCGCAATTATACTCTAAAACAGTAGAAAACAAATGTCAACCCACTAATAGAAAAGTAGCATCTATTGTTTGCTTTGCCTTCACTTCAAGATCAAAGATGCTCTGCAATGAAGCATTGTGAGGGTTCGTGTGCTTTCTATAGCTCCTTATCATCCACATGTTCTGCGTAAAAGCAACAGGATTGTTGTGTCTTCATTTCATACACATATTATTCATGTAAAGAAAAATAAACGATTTTTTTTAAGTAGTAGGTACTATTTTACTATATTTGATACATTGTCGACAATGGTTAGCTAATAATTTCATTATACCGTGTTAATATCTCGTATTGTGAATAGTACCGACAATCAGCTATAGACCATTCAATGACGAGAGTGGCAACTGCTCACACAGACCTCGAAAAATTTCCCTACTGAATTGGATTTTATTCACCCAGCAACTTGCCAAACTAGGGTGAAAAACAAATTTTTTTCTTTAAGAAAGAGGGAAGAACATGAAGTAGGCCAACAATTTTTGGAGTTATTGTAACATTCCAAAGTAATGGGTCGGTTTTTTATATTAGAAACTGGAAAAACATCATCATGTATAAGAGACAAAGACCCTCCCTCACCCCTTAGGTCACAGTATTTGCCCTACAAATGATTTGTTCCCTTTAAGTGGTACCATACCCCACTAGAACAAAACCCCAAAACGTGTCGGTCCCCTAGTGGATGTTGTAGTGAAAAATGGTCCATGCAGAGCACCATGCAGGGGACCCCTATGGAAAAGCCATTACGGCACTGCAGGCTATCCTTGCGAGAGACTGTATGAACGACACACGATTGGCATCTTTGAATGGTTGCAGGATCCATTTTTTCCCTCCTTATACACTAGTAGGGTACTTCTGGTCAGCACGGCAATGCTATATGTTGTGCTTTAGTCTGTCAAAAGCCATGTGTCGTATTTATATAGGGATTATGGTTGTGGGTGTTATTTGCAGTCCCTCTACAAGAAGAGAGTGGGGAGTGCACGGGTGGATCTCCAATAATCTTCATCCCTTTATGTATTGTAATTTTTCATAACTTTTCACTTTTCAAATAGTGAGATATATAGGCCACGATGAGAACATGATGCTATTTTGCGAAGAGCTAATTTGTATAAAGTGAGTTTACAATTAGTGTGACTTTTCGATCTAATGTAATGTTGTTTTAACAAGAAAAACTTATACATGTAATTATATTATATTGACGTCATGAGTCCTTTTTCATTTTGCGAGATGTAAGATGCATAATATAGTTGGTTGGTTTAGGGTAGTTTGGGGTTTTTGGTTTAGTAGGGATATTAGTAAATTCATTATATGAAAGTCCTTTTTTATTTTGTTATTTTGTGAGATGTGAGATGCAAAACTTAGTTGGAATGGATTCACAATTATCATGGTGTTCTGGTATAATATAATGTCATATAGAGAAAAAAAATTACACATGCACATCCTTGTTTTATTGAATTGGAATAACACGGTAACAATGAACATATTTCCTTTTGCAGAGATATATATATCATCACCTCCGAATAATATATATAGTTTTCTCACTAATCATCATTTGAATATGTAGCATTCTCTTCGCCTTTGTTTTGATATTAACTATATGTTAATACGCATGCTTGATACTATTAGGGTTCCCCACTTGGAAGTGTTGTAATTACTGCATGAGATAGTACGTGCACTATTTTCTACATAACGCTATTAGCGAGGAGGTAATACTAGGAGACTAAATTTATAAACTAAATGACATGTAAGTTGATGATTAGATTATTACTTAAGTGTTGATTAACGTACTTATTTTTTATTAATGACACATAATTTAGTTTGTAAATTTAGTCTACCTAACTAGTATTGCTTTTAGCGTGGGAGTAACCAAACTCGTGAGCTTAGGTATAAGGTTGAATGTTCCTATTACGATCGATCCCATGTGGATGTTTGGCAACTAGTACGTGGTGGTACTTACGTTTAGTCGTGATCAAACAAAGTACATGAATTTTGTAGGAAACTTGAATCGATAATTGGCAGATTTTTTTCTTCATGAATTTAGTCTTTTCTAAGATTTACCAATATAAAAAACATTAACCAATTCTTTATAAGTTTGATATACATTCCCTATTCTAACATGGTTTCATATCTTCTTTGCAAGAGATTTGATACTCATTCTCCACTTTTCTTTTTTCATTTTTGGTTTACAGAGTACGGAGTGAAGCTGCTCCTATATGTTGGTCCGTCTCTCCATGTACTGGATATTAGCTCTCGACCAGCTTATGGTTTAATTAGTGCTTGTCTATTATGATTAAGGGAAACATTAATTGATCTAGTTCATAGAGAACAAGCTAAGTAACTTATCAAAAAAAGACAACAACAATGGCAATGCATGCATCTACAATTTTTATAGGTACACAAAGTTCTGTAAATCATGAGTTTCAGGAAGTTTTTTCCGGGTGGAGACATAAACTGCGGGGTCGATGTGGGTCGTCCTCATCGATGCATGGGGATCACATAATACAACACACCCTATATTTTGGTCCTATATATAGTCACTTCTGTGTTGTAGGCTAAAGCTTTCATTGCTCGACAGGCGCTCATATGGGCATATAGGCTTCAATTATTACGAGCAGAAACTGAAGGAGACTAAAATTTTGATTTAAGTTTTAAAAAAGGCAATCAATGTGCCTAGGAATGTTTGATCAATTGTCCATGATGCTTGGCACTTGATGGATTAGATATCAGCAGGGACGGATGGAAATAGGGACCAAGGTGATCCCAAGACTACCCGAGTCCGGAAAGTATGCATGTGAATGTCTTATGAAGAATGTTTGGTACAAATCTTTTTTGTGCTTGTTAAATGTATAATGTAATGCATGCTAGGCACATATCTCGACATGTTGTATCAACAACACTTAACAAATTTTCTCCATATCGCTCATCAGATTACTTTAGCATATGCCAATATCGGTTGACTTGTGCACAACAAGCTCACCAAGTGAATAAACTTTTTTTTTTTTTGACACACTTCGCGCTCTATTCAATTCTTAAAAAATAAAATAAAAAATGCAATTTACACTGGAAGCTCCAAGGTTCAAATCTTGAATCTGTCATTAGATATCAACACTCTCAACCCGACATAAATTTCGAGAGAAAAATTCGGTTGATGATGGCTTAGTTTCATTAGAACATAATATGACCACTTATGTATCCTTTTTGTAATATGATATAGGTTAAAGGTTGACCCTCTGGAAATAGGATACCTCGAGAATTCTCGTTGTCATTTATTCTCAATGTTAAACAAATATAAAAAACATAAAAAGGAGGAAAATGGAATCAAATATATTGTATGACGAGTTGTTGTTTGACAGACATTAAAGCCGTTCTTTTGCATGCCTTGCTTTGGCTAGAGCAGAAGGTCTTCATTCCTCAATACTCGTTATCACAAAGGCATGCATCAATGCACGTAGTGGCCACCAACTGCATCGTATATTCACTCGTCTGTCACCATGGAAGAGATAAGGGCCACCATTACCAAATACCAACTCCAATGCATTGCACCCCCCCCCCCCCCTCTCTCTCTCTCTCTCTCTCTCTCTCTCTCTCTCTTCTATCTTTCTGTTTATGGGAGCTAGTGTGGTTTTGACAAGACGTTTATAGGGAAGGGAAAAGGTTCGATGCAAAATATGGCATCGGCCAATTTGCCACATTTAGTCATGCTTCTGCCCTCTATGGCTGGAAACTTAAGCGAATTATATTTCTTTAATTAATCTTTTTTTATACCAAGTTTTTGGTGTTATTTTTTTTTAGATTAATTCTTTTGGTGTAACGAAAACCCTACCACTAATTCACTAATTGGGGCGGTATGATTTTGGCATGTTTGTCAAGTCTTTTTAAAACTTCTTTTGGCACGTAATGTGATGCCATTGGTGGTGGACGACGTACTTAAGTTAACTAAAGTAGTCACAGATGCCACGCACGTGTCAAATGTGCAACGGTGGACGACACGTGGCATGAATTTGTTCGAGTGTTGATTTTATTGAGGAACACCATAAAAGCTTCATTGAAGATAAATATTAGTTTAAGGAAAGCACAACTAATATTAAACAATCACTTAATCCTTCTGTTTTGTCCATTGCTAACTTATAATTTATGCGGTAAACTTAACTCGAGAGAAGGGTCTGCGTTCCATTTGGACTGAGAGTCACTCATCCTTGGTTGTTCTATTTATTTTTGCTTCTTATTATCGTGTTCCTTTTCGTTTGAAGGTTCATTGGCTGAATTGTCAAGCTTTGCTCTCTTCTATGTACATCAGAGCTACACATATTTTTTGCGAAGGTAATCATGTGGTTTATTGTTTGGCAAACTTGGAGTGGACCATCTTGAAGTTTATTGGTGGGACTCTTGTCCTTCTTATGCTATTGCTGTGTATCATCATAATCTTAATTTTTCTTCGCCCCCAATTTTTTATTTTTAGGGGATTAAGTTTTTTTCCGTTTAAGATGTTATCCTTCTTATTTGTTATTTATATTGTATAATCTTACGAGGAGGGATATATATTGAATTTTCACTTTTACTCTCACGCATCAAGGAGGTGGGATTAAATCAATTTTAGAATAAAATATAATTTTTGTAGCTTCTATATGTGTGGATTCCACCTTTAACTTCAGTGTTATACCTAAAATAAAAATGTTTAAACTAGATTCTTCAGCATCTCCTTATTCATTATATAGGTTACAACTTTAATGCAACCAACATGAGATAATAGGAATATGAAAAAATGATAAAATTAATATATAGTCTACAATAAATATGAGTGTTGCTTAATTATTTGGAGCATTACTTTAGAAAAAAAAAATTAAAATAAGTGGTAGTTTTTATACATTAACGAAAAACTTCTTTCTTGCTGCAATTATCGGCTCTTAAAAAATGTCATCAAGCATTATTTTTGCATGACAAATTAGTTTTTTTTTTTCTTAGAGAAAATATGTAACAGCCCATCTTTAATTTTATGATATTATTAATTTTAAAAGAGTGAATTGACAAAAATACCCCTAGAGGCAAGATTGTTGACCTTTTTTGACCAGTAATGTATGGTGAGACGTATGAAACATTCTTTTAGCATATCTTTGTAATACTTGACGGCGCAATCTCATGGACTCAAGTAGAACCAAATTCAAAGTCTTAGTTACACTTCCTTTTAGAAGAAATAAATTTGAAATTTGCATTTTTCTACCTATTGCTATAATTGAGTGGTGAGCCCCACTTTTAATTTTTATATGGGATTGGAAATCCAAATTGTGATTTCCCTCTCTGAATGTTGCAGACTTTTCTTGTTTTTTTAATCATCATATTCATTTCTTTTGTTATTTTAACCATCACATCCATTTCTTTTGTTTTCTTTAATCTCCACTTCCCCATCTTTTCTATTCTCTTCTCTCTTTCAGGCACTATCCCTCACTCAATCTCTGTCATTATCACTCATTTGCCTCAACACTCTAACTCCCGTACTTTCTCTCTCTTTTCACTCTATCTCTGTAAATACAGAGACCCGCCATCACCACTACACCTCTGGCGAGCTTCACTGAACCACCACTTTAAGGCCATTACTTGTCATCATTTTCAAAACTCAAATTGAAGGGGATCAAACTCCCTCACATCTCCCTTGGACTCCTTACCTCTTTCACTCACTATGTGCTCACTACACAGAAGTAGCCATGGCGATCGCCGACGCCCTGTTTCACGACCACCATCATCCTTGTCTCCAACCACCACGTCCCTCTCCTCTGTCACTCTCCCTCTATCTCAATCTTTTGTCCTCCTCACTTTCTATGTGCTCATGGTGTAAAGGCACCGAAATCATCGTCGACGTCATGTCCTCCGGCAACTCCTCGTCGTTTTCGATGAAGGTAAGTTTTGAAAACCGCCCAAATCTTCGTGGATCGTATTTTACCATACATTTCTAGTGTTTCTTAAGGATTTTGGTGACATATGAATAGAGAGATACCTCAAGGAGTCTTCCCCAGTTTTTTCAATGGTGTATGCCATAAGTTACAGGCCTGTTCAGGCCAACTCCGACCATGGCTGACTTAGGGAAAGGTATAATCCTAAACTACTCTCATTTATCTTCATTTAATTTGGTAGGAAAAGTATGAAAAATGGTTAAGTTTTGAGCTCGTTTAGAGCTCTGGAATTCCTAGATTCCGGCAACTGAACCTGCGACAGGGACCAATCGACCCGAATAGAGAAAAAAAGAAGAGAAGAAAGCCCAAACCGGGAACTGGCCCAAGCCCACAACCTATTTAACCTAACCCGGATCCGATCCGTGTCCATTTAAGATTTTGGAGGGAATATTCTGTTAACCTCCTAGTTAACTTTAACAGAATATTTCATATGAGAATGGAATATTCCGTTAAGTTAACTGTGACTATTAGTTGACTTTTGTTGACTTTTTTAAAATTTTCTCAGAAACCTTCCTAGGCTAATTTCAAGGTCCTGAGTCCGTTTTTGAAATCCATTTAGTGAAATTACTAGGTTTTGATGTATTTGACCGCCAGGCCGTTTGGCTTTACTTTTTTAGGGTTGATTGTTGACTTTTCGTTGACCTTTTACAAAAATTGCCCAAGACCCCTCTTAATGTATTTGGACGCTCTGATTTCGAATTCGCACTCCGTTTTCCCAAATTTAGTCATTTAAGTTAAGTTTTACTAATGGGTCCCAATATTATGCTTAGGTGCGATTGCTATTGGAGACTCCGGCTTTCCCAGCTCGAATGGATGTGACATCGCATGTACCTATGAGTGGGTATTTTCGTTTTTAAGTATATGCGTGTATATGTGATTTTTCCCAACAACTGCTTTTATATATTATGATGTGATTGTAGACATCGAAATTTCAATGAAATAAATGTTAACTAAGGTATTAAAATTACAACATTTATTTATTTCACCTACATCACACACTCATTTCACCTACAACTTCCATTTACTTCACCAACCTCACACACTTACTTCACCCTACCAACTCCATTTACTTCACCTACCAACTCTATTTACTTCACCTACAACATCCACTTACTTCACCCACCAACTCCATTTACTTCACCCTACCAACTCCATTTACTTCACCAACCTCACACACTTACTTCACCCTACCAACTCCATTTACTTCACCCTACCAACTCCATTTACTTCACCCTACCAACTCCATTTACTTCACCCTACCAACTCCATTTACTTCACCTACAACATCCACTCACTTCACCAAAAAAATGGATGGTGGTGATTCACTCTCAAAGCCTATAAATAGGCTTCTCCATCAAGAGGAAGAAACACCAATTCACAAATACATTTCTCTACTCCCAAAATGGAAGAGAATACTCCCCACACATCCAAAATCCTTGAAGCTTTGAAACTTTAAAGCTCTCAAGCATCCAACCCCCAAATTCCCAAGAATCCCGAAGAATGGAGAAAGCACTATTCATTCTTCGTCAAATCCTCTTTCAAGATCAAGCCCCGACGGCCCTTGAAGAACTTCCACCAACTCAAGATTAAGCCCAAAAGCCCTTGAAGAAATCCACACAACCATTATTCAAGATTAAGCCCCAACGGCCCTTGAAGAACTCCCACCAACTCAAGATCAAGCCCCGACGGCCCTTGAAGAAAGTGTTCATCATTCATCATCCGTTCATCCTAAGATCAAGTCCCAACGACCCTTTGGATCAACAACACCATCCAATCGTTCTTCAAGATTAAGCCCAAAAGCCCTTGAAGATCCGCTCATCCATCAACATTCAAGATCAAGCCCTGAAGGCCCTTGAAGAACTTCCACCAACTCAAGATCAAGCCCTGCCGGCCCTTGAAGAAAGTGTTCATCACATGTTCATCCGAAGATCAAGCCCCAACGGCCCTTTGGATCAACAGCACAAACAAATCCACACATCCAATCGTTCTTCAAGATTAAGCCCAAAAGCCCTTGAAGATCCGCTCATCCATCAACCTTCAAGATCAAGCCCAAAAGCCCTTGAAGAAATCCACACAACCATTATTCAAGATCAAGCCCCAACGGCCCTTGAAGAAAGTGTTCATCATTCATCATCCGTTCATCCTAAGATCAAGCCCCAACGGCCATTTGGATCAACAACCTCAACAAACCCACACACCAAAACCTTGAAGCCTTAAAGTTCTAAAGCTCTCAAGAAAATCCCGAAGGATCAAGAAAGCACTCTTCGTTCTTTGTCAAATCCTCCTTCAAGATCAAGCCCCGACGGCCCTTGAAGAAAGTGTTCATCACCTGTTCATCCGAAGATCAAGCCCCAACGACCCTTTGGATCAACAACACAAACAAATCCACACATCCAATCGTTCTTCAAGATTAAGCCCAAAAGCCCTTGAAGAAATCCACACAACCATTATTCAAGATCAAGCCCCGACGGCCCTTGAAGAAAGTGTTCATCATTCATCATCCGTTCATCCTAAGATCAAGCCCCAACGACCCTTTGGATCAACAACCTCAACAAACCCACACACCAAAACCTTGAAGCCTTAAAGTTCTAAAGCTCTCAAGAAAATCCCGAAGGATCAAGAAAGCACTCTTCGTTCTTCGTCAAATCCTCCTTCAAGATCAAGCCCCAATGGCCCTTGAAGAACTCCCACCAACTCAAGATCAAGCCCCGACGGCCCCTTGAAGAAAGTGTTCATCATTCATCATTCGTTCATCCTAAGATCAAGCCCCAACGGCCCTTTGGATCAACAACCTCAACAAACCTATACACTCATTCTGCAAGATCAAGCGCAACGCCCCTTGAAGATTCATTCATCATCCGTTCATCCTAAGATCAAGCCCCAACGGCCCTTTGGATCAACGACCTCAACAAACCTATACACCCATTCTTCAAGAACAAGCCCAACCCCCCTTGAAGATCCGTTCACCCAAGATCAAGCCCCAACGGCCCTTGGATCAACAAACAAATCCACACATCTATTCTTCAAGATCAAGCCTAAAAGCCCTTGAAGAAAACCAACTGTTCATTCAAGATTAAGCATCGACGGCCCTTGAAGAAAATCAACCGTTCTTCAAGATCAAGCCCAAAAGCCCTTGAAGATCCGCTCATCCATCAACCTTCAAGATCAAGCCCCGAAGGCCCTTGAAGAAACTTCCATCAACCTTCAAGATTAAAGCCACGAAGGCCCTTGAAGAAACTTACAACTGTTCATCCAAGATCAAGCCTCAACGGCCCTTGGATCAACAAATCTACATCTTACGGAGATCGAATCAGAGGACCAAATTTGAGAGATTGTAACCCCAAAATCATTAAACACAAAAATATTATTTTGTACACGTATTCCTGTCTCTTGTTTTTTTCAGGAATCTTTCGTGCTCACAGTGATATGCCATGTTTAGCTTTACAAATAAACTTTGTGTATACTTTATATATATAATATTATTTGTGAGTATAAACTTGTGGCATGACATCCTTGCGTTTTATCTGCTCATTATTACATGTTTGCACAGTGTCTCTTAGTTATTTGTACTGTCCTCGGCCAGGGACCAGCTTCACGTGTAGTTCACATGCACCGTTTACATTCACTTTGGATCTAGAGTTAGGCGTTAGCCTGTCTTTTTGTGTGATGTTTTGGACTCATATATGATGCGACTAGCGCGGCTCATGTGATGTAGTACTAGAATGTAAAACCTACACCCAGCTTGTTCCATAGTTTGAATATCTCTGCAATGGACTTATGTGCCTACATAAATTAATGAGCATTGATTTCTTATAATAATGAATTGAGACTTGATGCTGAGATACCTTGTTGTTGTGCCTACATCCTTTAGCTCACTTGTCTTGCAGGGTACCTATTACATATTATTATTATAATATTTTTGGGAAACCATATACTTGTTTTACCGCGAGAGGTTACACTTTTCGAAAATGTTTTACAAAACTTTATTTTTTTCAGGCCCACTCACCCCTTATTTTTCGCCCCTTCAGGATTTTAGTAGCAGAGGTTTCTTAACAATGAGGATTGTTGGTAAAATTTGTTATGCAAGAGACTTCTCTCAGTATAAATCTCTTTACTCTTCTTTTACTGCAATTTATCTCTGCTCTGACATCACTTGTGTGATATGGGTTCAATCCCGCTCATATGCGCACTCTAAATTAGTCACTTTTAGGTTTTAATTTATTCACATTTTTCACATCACTACATTTTATGGCTTCGTCACCTTCCAAGTGTCGGCCAGGATATCACGATTCGGGTGTCTACGTGGACATTCCGGATTAGGGTGCGTCAGTTTGGTATCAAAGCATAGGTTAGGCAACATCGTAATCATCACACATGTGATGTAAGCAATCTCGGTTCTTGAATTCTAACCTTATAATTATGCCAGCTCATCGAACACGAGATGTAACAGCTTTTCATGCCTTTGGGCCAACTTGGAATGACTATCGCTGACATTTTTTTGACGACTTATTGACCTTCTAGAAGAACACTTTGGTGACCACCACTAGACTTTACGTGAAAAACCTCTTTGCTAAAGAAATACCTAAAATGAAGATGTTTTTTTTTTTACCCTGAAGCAGGGTAGACGTATCGATAATTGTGTACCACTGAAAATTTATCGATCAATCACAACTACAATCCAACCATCGTTACCAACCCTTATTTGTTGGGAAACCGCAAGTGCTTTCATCCTTGGCAATCTTTATTTTTGGTGCCACCTCCTAAAATTTCCTCGAGGTTTTGCTTCACCTCAAAGTTTCTAAAAATGTCCCAAGTGACTATGTTAATGCTGAAGAGGTTGTACTCAATGGAAGAACATCTGGGGGGACAGCCATATTTGGTCCCCAACAACGTCAATTTTTCAAACATATCAGTTATGATTTCAGATCTTCATGAGGAAGATCAAATTTCGATAATTCCCATTCTTGAGCTTAAAGCAGTTTCACAAACACTAGTTTCCATAATTACATACCAAAGGCAGTAGTCAGTGTTCCCAAAAGCGACAAAATCACCTTACAGGCAGCCTTCCTAGAAATCTTACTCATTCTTCCGACCATGCCCTAGGTAGTAGCCAACCTAGGTGATGTTAATTGCCACCAGAACGAGATTGGCTTGTATCCGGGAGTTGTGAACTAGTATCCAGGCAGTATGGTTTCTTTATATTAAAAATACAATGCAGTATATGAGTATCATACCATTGCCAAGACACCGGTTCACGATTCCATGGAGACAAACATTACTAGAATACCATAGAGACATTAGGTAATGGCACAACCGATATACACACATATCAAGACAAGCAGGGCCAACGGAACCACAATCATGGAAACTTAGGTAACCCAACACCTCTTCAACCAATCACTTCCATAGACAAACATTAGAATTGATGCACAAGCTAAATTTCCCACTGTTAGTACGATTTAAGTTTTGAGAAAGTTGTGTGACTTATTAGTGTGTATTGTGGAGAAAGAAAGTAGTATAGTAGATTTTGAGGATGTATACCTCTGACGTCATTTCCAAAATTACCTGAGATATCACTAAATTATGAAGTGAAGTACATAATCGATTCATTTTTCTAATATCACATCTATTCTTCTTTCATCTTATCGAACGACTTCTTTAACCTTGAGGAACCTAGTTGTAAAAGCTTATTGACTAGGAATTTACAAAACCAAACACTTTATCTAGGGAACCTCAAATCTAACCGTAAAGGCGAAAGACTGAACCTTAGGATCAAACCTAGATTTTAGCAACTTAGTTGGGTGGCGATTAAAACAGTTAACCCATACTTCGAATTAATGGTCTCTCTGACCAACTTTTAGAGCTGAGTTTCTACCCTAACCTGACAAATTTGTAGTAGTCTTGTCGACGACTTTCTCAACTACTCGAGCAAGGAGATCAAATTTTCTAAACATCGACAATCAGCTTTATACCAAATTCCTCAAATGGTAGCTTTGTTTAGATTGGTATTCTTCTTAGGAGACGTGATCTCAGCAGACGACCTTCTTGTCAATTTCCAAAAAGGTTGCAAATGTAGAAAATTGGACATTCTCACAAATCGTTGTGAAATATAAGACATCCTTGGCCTTGTTGATTTTATCAGCAGTTTGTTAGTGACTTTTCAACGGTGGCGTTTTTCCTTCCATGTTGGCCAAGCAAAATCAGTTTAGTTGAGACGTGGAATATGATTAAAGTTGTGACAACTGAGGTGTTGTCTATTTTCTACCCTTGTTCGTACACTTTTCAATAACATCGATAATTTAAAAATCCATGATGACGTTTCTTTGAATGATTTGGCTGCGTACCAATGCAGCATGACGAAGTATCGCTTATGCTTCCCAACGGTTGGAATGGTACGAAATGAACCATCTTACTCATGACATAGAGTCAACAGTTATCATCTTTACTTGAAAACCGGATGACATTTCTTTGTGGAGAAACATGTCCAAAATCTTTACCAACCTCGCAAACTTCTCAAATACATCTTCCTTTGAAAGAAACTAAATTTCTAACAGCGATGATAGAAGAACTAGATCAACGCCTATGATTGCACCATCATGTACCACCCTAATTGTCCAAACGTAATTACCGATTACCGCAACAAAAGACATACCTACTATTGAACATTTTAACCTGTCCTATCCCATTTTAGCTAGAATTCACGAGTATTATTATGACGTTACTTACAAATCCTTAAGAAATCGTTCGAGTGGTTATAATCACTTACTGTATTTGAATAGAAATGGGAAATTTCACCATAAGCTCCCAGTACGAGGTACCTTGTAAATGTGGAGACCATGATGATGTTTCAATGATTATCGACCAACTTGACAAGTCATCTTACTTTCCGTTGGTCCAGGGGGACTACATTTTAGACCATTTGGTGAAATTCCTTATTCTTTAATTTTTCAGATTTTCTGGCATTTCGATTAACATCTACTTTGACCGTGATCCCATATTCACCTCTTGTGTTGGAAGATATTCCAATCAACTTTAGGCACGTGTCTACCTTACTGGATTTTTTGTATTATTTCCCTAGAAGACAGATTGTCTAGGAAAATTGCTCGGACCTTGAAATTTTAGTTAAGACCATCAATTCCTCAATCACCTGCTAAACGAATCTTTACCGTTGGTGACTGAATATTCTGGAAGCTACCATTATAGCGAGATGTTAATGCAATCGAGTTATCTTGTACTCTAGATTTGATGGACTAGTTTTGACCCTCAAATTCTTGAGTGTTCTTTTAGCCTTCTCGTCATAGTTTTTCGCTAAATCCGAGATAAATTCATAATGATCTTCTTGTTGAGGCATGCATGAACCATATTGTTCGACTACATGGTGTGTATGTCACTACCGTATCTCACTGTGATGCGCATTTCACTTCCAAGTCTTAGGAAGTCTTCTTGTAAGACATGGGTACTAAGTTGTTATCCAATACCACATTTACCCTCAGACTAATGGCCAGTCTGAACGAACTATCTAGATTTCTGTGGACATGTTGTGTTTTATTCGTTCTGTAAGTTTAGCATGATTATGACTGACACCTATCCCTATTAGAGTTGCATGTAACTACGTTTACAACTTTCAGTTTTGGGAATGGCACCGTTTGAGACATTGTATAGAGTCTATGCACAGTACATGATTGAAATAATAGTATTGCGAACAGGTGTTCGAATGATTGAGATTACAATTTAGGAAATTGTATGCTATTGGCGTTGTCGCCTGAGTGGGTAATACGTGAGCGCAATCAAGGCTTTGATCAGATGATGTATATGTGTTTCCTAATGAGGGGCAAGATGGTAATATTGCACCCTCAGGAATTCTTTACTCACTTATCGGGACAACAGTGAGTTATCGATATTACGGGCTCCAGATTGTAGTGTCGATAACTTATTCGTCAGATTCGTTGAGCAAGTGGACAAGTAGGCCCATCTACGTTAGTATTTTTATTTAATCATTTAGTTATTTATTTATGGTTTAGGCTTAACCTGAAGGTACTGCACACTTATTCTCGGAGTACATGACGTTACGAGTACCTAGGTGAAATTTTTCCATGTTCAGTTTTGATTTTAGTATAACCATTTTAATTTTACATTATTATATACATATTTGGAGTTATGTTACTTTATACCTATTTTTTATTTTATGTTTTTATAAAGGTACTATTTTATAGTTTTGTACTGAATGAGAAGGAAGTATTGGTTTGGAGGCACGAAAGAAGAATCAGCGAAATCTGTGGAGCCAAAAATAATCACAAGGCGACATGTGGAATTTTGGATAGAAGAGGGCCAAAATACCCTTGAGACATACCGGGATTCCTACGCGCGAGCAGCGGGCAATTATCCCTCAACCAAGTCAAAAGTGTCTAAAATAGGTAACAAATTCAAAACTATTTCATCCACCCTCATCCTATATTCTCCACAAGGTAATTATTCCATAACTCCCAAAACATTTCTTTTAAATTATGTTAATTAGTTAATTAATGGATTTATTACCTAATTAATCTATTAATGGCTAATTAACTACAAATTACACCCAAAAAATACCACAAATGGCCGGTCCATATTCTCCTAATAAGGTCGGCCATATCCCTATAAATAGTTCTCCGTTCTCTCTAAAAACGATTCCAAGTCTCATGCAAAACTCTACAAAATTCTCCAAACACTCTTCCCTCAAAATTCTAACTTTGGCATTGGAGGTCCTTCAGCCAAAGCCCCCCCTAGTTCATCGTGGGCGCGTGAGGCTTTTTGGCCTTGACCAAAGGTGTGATTGGTTTTTTAGGGGCAATTTTGTCCAAGAAGGAAAAGGCGGAAATTTGCATCCACAAATTGATGCTTTCATTGAGAGTTGAGTCTCATACTCGTAGAAGACTCTCGCATCCAAGGTTTTCTATTTTCTTGTCCATTTGTAGATTTCTCGTACGTTCTTATTATTAGAATTTTTTATTTGCAAAAATTCTTTGATAAAACGTAAAAGAGAAGTATAATGGTTAGAAATTTAGAAAATTCAACAAATGAAAATTTCAACACTTAAGAGATGGGACCACGGAGATCCATGAGGTTAAATGTCACAATAAGTGGAGCGGCACCACCACCGCGGTGAGGTCCATGGTGTCACCACCATGGCTCGAGTCGTGCCATCCAAGGCGGCTCATGGCACTAAGGCCACGGCCCAAGCCATGTCACTCCACGCCCAACGCGTGGCCAAGCCAAGCCCAAACCTCGCACCCGCGTGCATCATACGTCAAGCAGCCCACTCCCGTGGCCTATCCTGCTCCAGCCGAGCAGCCCACTCTTGTGGCCCAGCCTACTCTAGCCTAGTAGCCTGCTCCCATGGCCCAACCTGCTCCCGTGGCATTCCAAGCAGCCCAAATCGCCCCAAAACTATCTCAACCATTCAGACCAACCATTGAGCCAGGGGCATTTTCACCACGTTTCTTCGCAGATTTGACATTTCCCAATTTAAATCTCGTGCCTGGAGCCTACCATACTTCCACTGCTCAAGGAGGCATATTCCTTGTAAGCTCGTCTAATCCAAACGGCGAACAACACTTGTCTCGACAAGTCATAGAGTTGACGAGTGCCCTTGCACAACAGACAACTTTGGTGAATCAACTCTTGCAACGCACCAAGATCCAACGTGCACTGGACGAGGTGTCCCGAAGAAAGATAAGGGCAGACAAATCTCTCTACTAGCGTCCCGACAAGTAGCCACTTGACTAGTTATGAACTGAGCTTTCTAACGGAGTACACTCCCAACTGGACCCCCGAAATAGCGTATACTCTCGTTTTAGCACGTGGATGAGCGTGCACTCTTAGTTAGGCCCACAGACAAACATACACTCAAGGTTGAGGCCACACTCCGATAATCAACATGAGCAACCTTCCAGGCGAAGTGTTCATTCACAGCAAGGCCCACAAGGAGCATTATTCACCTCACATCAAAGTAGGCAACACAGCGGATAGAGAGAAGCAGTCAATCAATCCAGCTCAAGTTCAACCAGCATCCTGGGGGTTATCCGCTTGCCTGCTAGGAACATACCACACCCACCGCAGCCGTGGAATAGACGAGCCGAACACATGGAAGAGCAGCCTAGACCAGCAGGTCATGACCGGGGGCAGCCGAGAGCTCTGCCACCCCTAACAAAAACAAATTCAGGAAGAAGTAGAAAGGCTCATGACCGAGCGATTACACAATTTCCCACGCAATGAAGCCATTAACAAGGTGCTCCGATGAGTCATAACCAACATAAGCGAGTTATCTTTCAATGACAAGATTGAGCAGACGGGACTACCCTATATAGATTGCTGGATATAAAGACTACTGATAGGAGCATATTTATGCGCCTTAGTTAGCTAGTTCTTATGCATTTTTTGTTATGTTTTATTCGTTAAAGTAGTCTTTTAAGCTACTTTCATGTGTTTTCAGGTTTAAAGGACATATTACATGAAATGATGCAATTGGGAGCTTTTGGAGCAAAACTGAGCTGGAATGTGGTGTATGCAAATGGAGCACGAGGAATGAACGAGGTTGAAGGTCAAAGGAGCTTAAGAAATGAAGAAATGAAAGTGAAGAGCAAGGAAGTCGGAATTGGTAACCAAAGTTTCTAAAGTTGGAAGTTTCTATTCTTGGAGGTTTCCATTGTCGTGAGTTTCTATTCTTGGCTTTGGGCTTTTAGATGACCTAAACCCTAACCTTAGCCCATTTTAGAGCCATTGCCATGGGCTTTAGCCCAAGTCCTTTCCCTTGCCATGCAAGGGGAGGCATTTTAGGCCCAAATCCATGCATTAAGCCCTTCACCCTAATTGGCCCAAATCCATGCATTAAGCCCTTCACCCTAATTCTTCCTCCTAATTAGTGCATCCCACCATTCCATTCCATAATTTCCATTAGTGCATCCCACCATTCCATTTCATAATTTCCATTAGTGCATCCCACCATTCCATTCACACTTAAATGCCCATTATCCCATTTTTTTTAGCTTTTAATTCCACACCATCCCATTATCCTTTACATCCACTAAACCATGCATCCACATTCACCTAAATAAACCCTAAATTACATCCACTAAACCATCCATCCACCATAATTCCCACCATCCACACCTTTTCCCATCCACCAAATACCTTAAACAAACATCCATTAACACCCATTCTCTTCCTATAAATACCCATTCATTCCATTCACCAAATCATCTCATTCTCCATTGTAATACACAAACACTTCCCCTTCTCCATCTTCTCCATTTCCACTCCATTCCACACTTCCATCCCCCCAACCAACCTATCCTTAAACCTTGTGCTACAACAACGAGGAAGAGAAGAGTGCCTAAACGTTCATACAATTCAAGTTTGAGTTGTTGGAATGTTTAGGTGTTTCTTTGATTTCAAAGTTTCATTTTAATTCTCTTTGTTTTATGGAAGAGAAGAGTGCCTAAACGTTCATACAATTCAAGTTTTGAGTTGTTGGAATTTTTAGGTGTTTCTTTGATTTCAAAGGTATGAGGAACTAATCCCCCTTTAGCTAGGGGGTGATTCGAAACTATGTTTATATTTGCAATATGAATTGATTAACTTTCGTTGGAATTTCATAAGTTGTGGATTCAATTTGTTTAACCGTTTGATTGATAACTTATTTATGAATGTTTATTAAGAATGCACGCTTAATTTTCATGCATAAATATGATGCTAGAATATAAGTGATTTTCACCTAATCGTTATGAACTTATATTCACAAGTAGTGGAGGTTGCTTATAAACAATCGCGTTAAATGAATTCTTGGCACGAGTTTCATGCTCATCATAGTAACGAATGCCTCGTCAACACTTATAGTTTTCATAATACTTAATGATCTTTGATTGTATCTTTATTGTGCTGTTCACGTAAAGGACTTTTGGAGAATGTTGTGAATTGCGTTGCGCAAACCCATCCAATTCATTAACTTAAGGAAAACTTGACGGTTAATTTAAGCGGACCTAATTAATCCGGAGTGTTGAGTTTCATAATTTATCGAAAGACCAACTGAGAATCAATCTTGTATACAAGTATAACATGTGTGGAGAAGAACCCCTTAGCTAGCATTCATTCCATATTTCATCACATTCATATTTAAATTCTACCTTTAAATTACAATTTGTGCATTTAATTTATTTTCGTCAAAATCTCAATCCCCCTTTACTTTAGTGTCCAATTTAGTTAGAAAGTGTCTTAGTTTGTGTTTATAAGTGTTTTGTATTCTTTGAGTCTTTTGATTTTTTTTAGTGTTTTAATGTTTGTTTTACATTTTTGAGTCAGTTTCCAAGTGATTTAGTAATCCCTCCTAATCCCCGGTTTAGAACGATCCCTACTTATACTTATACTACAATTGACAAAAAGAGGGTTTAATTTGTGTGCTTACTTAGTTCGCATCAAATTTTGGCGCCGTTGCCGGGGATTAGCAACTTTGCTAATCTCTTGGATTGTTGTATTTTCTTTTGTTTTTATTTTATTCTAGATTCTTAATCTTGTTTTGTTTCTTGTTTTAGGTACTAGTTTATGACTCGGAGTTCTCATCCGATTCGTGAACCTATCTCGGTCTTTGACGCCGATTTCGAGCGAGAATTGAGACGAAAGAGAAAGAACCCAGAACCTAGCGAATCAAGTGAAAGCTCCGAGTCCGTTGCTGAATCTGAAGAAGAGAAACCCAGGAGAACAGAGGGTGAAGTAGACATGGCAGCAGACAACCGAACAATCAAAGAACTTTCCGCTTCGGGATTGGACAATGCCGCACCCCTATGTATTCAATATCCTAGGGCGGCTCTAGGCAAGACCGATGAGTTCGAATTGAAGTCAAGCTTGCTGCATCATATTCCTAAGTACCATGGGCTGTCCATGGAAGATCCAAACAAGCATTTGAAGGAGTTTGAAGTTGTATGCTCAAGCATGACACCCATTAATGTTGATGGGAATATTTTGAAGATGAAAGCTTTTCCATTCTCTCTTGTGGAAAAGGCTAAGGATTGGCTTTATGAATTGGCACCCGGGACAGTGACTTCTTGGGAAAGCATGAAGAGAGCGTTCTTGGAGAAGTTTTTCCCTACTTCAAGAGTCATTCTCTTGAGGAAGAAAATTAGCGGAATCCAACAAAGTCAAGGAGAATCTTTTCCGGCATACTATGAGCGTTTTAAAGCCCTTGTTGCATCATGTCCTCAACATCAAATGAAGGAGGAGCTTCTTCTTCAATACTTCTATGAGGGCCTTCTTCCCATTGAAAGGCAAATGCTCGATGCTTCGGCGGGAGGTGCATTGGTGGATAAAACTCCTATGGCAGCCAAGACCCTAATTGCAAACCGTGCTCTAAATGCACAACAATATGAAGGACTTGGACAAAGAGACCCCCCACGGCAACACCAAGTCAATGAGGTAAGTGCCATAACCGAACTTCAAAATCAAATGGCTAACCTTACTACGTTGCTTTCTCAGGTGGTGGAAGGTCCAAAAGTCAAAACCGTAGCTTCTTGTGGAGTATGCTCCATGCAAGGACACCCTACGGACACGTGCCCACAATTGATCGAGAATGGAGGGTGGGAGACACTCAATGCCGTGGGATATGGCAACCAATACCAATCACGTGGTGATCCGTTTTCTAATACTTACAATCCCGGTTGGCGTGATCATCCGAATTTCAAATGGCGAGATCCCCAACAAGGTCAACAACAAAGCGGATTTAGGCCAAACCCCCCTGGTTTTTATTCCAAGCCGTATGCACCCCAACAATCCCAACAACCTTCGACATCATCTCATTCAGGTACGTCCTTGGAAAGTAATCAAGCGATGCAATTACTAACCTCTATTTCGCAGGGGTTGCAAAATCAAAACAACCGGATAGAAAATAACGAGAAGGAGATGATGGATATGAAGAAACAAATAGGGCAGATTTCTGAGTTCCTTGGACAGATTAGAGATAAAGGAAAGCTTCCTAGCTCAACCACAGTCAATCCAAAGGGAGGATTCGAATCTGCCAAGGCCATCACCCTAAGGGGTGGAAAAGAAGTTGGGACCGAGCCAAACAATCCCAAATCTGCCCAGGAAGTAGATGAAGAGACGACACAACCTAAGGAAATGTCTAGCTCACCCACGGAAAGAGTGAAAAACCCAATGCCGCAGGCCCCCAATCACCCTAACTCGGCCAAATCAGGTAATTTAAGTTCAAATTCATGTACTTCACGTCCTAATCTGCCCAATGTACCTTTTCCTCGCAGGTTCATGCAAGAAAAAAAGGAAGAAAGCGAGAAGGACATTCTTGAAACGTTCCGGAAGGTGCAAGTGAACATACCACTTCTCGATGCAATCAAACAGGTTCCAAAGTATGCTAAATTCCTCAAGGACCTATGCAATACAAAGAGAAGAAGGGCAAACAAAGAGGTAGTGAAGGTAAGCGAGAATGTGTCCGCTGTTTTGCAACGTAAACTACCTACCAAGTGCAAAGACCCCGGTAGTTTCACGATTCCTTGTTTGATTGGACATAATCGTTTTGAACATGCCATGCTTGATTTAGGTGCATCCATAAATGTCATGCCTTATTCCATTTATGCATCAATGAACCTTGGTGAGTTAAAATAAGATGGCGTTATAATTCAATTGGCCGATCGTTCTAACGCTTATCCCAAGGGAGTCCTTGAGGATGTTTTAGTGCAGGTCAATCACCTTATTTTCCCCGCAGATTTCTATGTTTTAGACATGGAGGATTCAAGCCATGCTCCATCATTGCCAATCTTGCTAGGCCGTCCCTTCATGAAAACAGCAAGAACAAAGATTGATGTGTATACGGGAACAATGACCATGGAGTTTGATGGGGACATTATTCATTTTAATCTTTCTGAAACCATTAAACATCCAATTGAGGACCATTCTTGTTTTGCTATTGATATTGTTGATTCTTTGGCACAGGTGCATTTGGATCAAATGAACGAAGATGCACTTGAGGTAGCCTTAGTCCACGGCATAGGAACAAGAAATAAGTGTGAGGGAGTCTTGGCAACCCACGGCATGCAATCTGACCATATTGCCGTACCCCCTTGTGATGAAGTACTTGAAATGGTCGCTGCCCTCGAGTCATTGCCCTTCCACTCTGGTAAGTCTCCAATCTCACTTTTAGATTCGGTTTTGACTAACAAGTTACTTCCATCAACTGTGCAGCCACCTACACTTGAGTTAAAGCCATTACCTAGTCACTTGAAGTATGTGTTCTTGGGCCAAGATCAAACGCTACCCGTCATCATTTCAAACTTACTCACGGCTCAAGAAGAAGACAAGTTGATAAGGGTGTTAAAAGAGCACAAATCTGCCATTGGATGGACTTTGGCGGATATCAAAGGCATTAGTCCCACCACGTGCATGCATCGCATCCTTTTGGAGGAGGAAGCCAAGCCATCTCGTGAAGCTCAACGTCGCCTTAATCCACCTATGATGGAAGTAGTGAAAAAGGAGGTTATAAAATTACTTGATTGTGGTGTTATATATCCTATTTCTGATAGTCGTTGGGTGTCACCTGTGCAGGTTGTTCCAAAGAAGTCTGGCGTCACAGTGGTGAAGAATGAAGAACAAGAGCTTGTCCCCACTCGTGTTGTGACTGGTTGGCGTGTTTGCATTGATTACAGGAAGTTAAATGCCATGACAAGGAAGGATCACTTTCCATTACCATTCCTCGACCAAATGTTGGAAAGGTTAGCCGGTCATGAATTTTATTGCTTTCTTGATGGATATTCCGGTTATAATCAAATTGTCATAGCGCCGGATGATCAAGAAAAGACCACCTTTACTTGTCCATTTGGTACTTTCGCATATCGTCGTATGCCATTTGGTTTATGCAATGCACCGGCCACTTTCCAACGATGCATGGTAAGTATCTTCTCTGATTATGTTGAAAAGATAATTGAAGTATTTATGGACGATTTTAGTGTGTTTGGAGACTCATTTGATGCTTGTTTGCATAATCTCACTTTAATCTTGAAAAGATGCATGGAAACTAACCTTGTTTTGAATTGGGAAAAATGTCATTTTATGGTTAAACAAGGTATAGTTTTGGGTCATATCATCTCAGAAAAAGGGATTGAAGTTGATAAGTCTAAAATAGATCTTGTACGTCACTTACCCTCTCCTACTTCGGTTAGAGAGGTCCGTTCTTTTCTTGGCCATGCAGGATTCTATAGGCGATTTATCAAAGATTTCTCAAAAGTTGCACAACCTCTTTGCCGCCTCCTACAAAAAGACGTGGCATTTGAATTCACTAAGGAGTGCACGGCATCATTCAACCAACTCAAGGAGTTGTTGACCACGGCACCCATTATTGTTCCCCCAGAATGGAGCCTCCCGTTCGAGCTTATGTGTGATGCGTCCGATTATGCTTTAAGGGCTGTTTTGGGACAAAGAAAGGACAAGAGGCCGCATGTCATCTACTATGCCTCACGGATGTTGAACGATGCCCAGTTGAACTACTCCACTACGGAGAAAGAACTTCTTGCCGTTGTCTTTGCATTAGATAAGTTCCGATCTTACTTACTTGGTACTAAAGTTGTTATTTTTACTGATCATGCAGCTCTCAAATATTTGCTCACGAAAAAGGAAGCTAAGCCTAGATTGATTCGATGGATGTTGCTTCTACAAGAGTTTGACATTGAGATTCGGGATAAGAAGGGCGTGGAGAATGTGGTGGCTGACCACCTAAGCCGAATGGTGCATGAGGAAGCAATGCCAATTTCTGAAACCTTTCCCGATGAACAATTAATGTCTATCCAGGTAAGTGAGCCTTGGTACGCAGATTTGGTGAACTTTTTGGTGTCTAAACATACCCCTAGCACACTTAATAGGAATCAATGTGATAAGCTTAGAAAGGATGCTAGGTTTTATGTTTGGGATGACCCATACCTTTGGAAATTTTGTCCCGATCAGATTGTCCGACGTTGTGTGAATGAATCTGAGTTTCAATCTATTTTAACATTTTGTCATTCATATGCATGTGGGGGACATTTTGGCACCCAACGCACTGCCCTTAAAGTCTTAGAATGTGGGTTTTATTGGCCAACCATCTTTAGGGATGCTAGGACGTTTTGCCTTACATGTGATCGGTGTCAAAGAATGGGTAATATAAATGCTAAGGATCAAATGCCACAAACCCCTATACTTTCTGTTGAAATATTTGATGTGTGGGGCATTGATTTTATGGGTCCTTTTCCTTCATCACATGGTTTTCTCTATATCTTGTTGGCGGTGGATTATGTTTCCAAATGGGTGGAAGCAAAAGCCACCCGTACTAACGATTCCAAGGTAGTTGCAGATTTTGTGAAGTCTAACATTTTTGCTAGGTTCGGAATGCCTCGAGTTCTTATAAGTGATGGAGGCTCACATTTCTGTAATCGTACAATTGAGGCCTTGCTCAAGAAGTACAACGTTACACATAGGGTGTCCACACCCTATCATCCTCAAACAAGCGGGCAAGCCGAGGTGTCTAATCGGGAGATAAAACAAATTCTTGAGAAGACAGTGGGTCCAACAAGAAAAGATTGGAGCTTAAGGCTAGAAGATGCATTGTGGGCTTATAGGACCGCCTACAAAACACCCATAGGAATGTCCCCCTTTCGGCTTGTTTATGGCAAGCCATGTCACTTACCTGTGGAGTTGGAGCACAAGGCTCATTGGGCCGTGAGGAAGTTCAACATGGATGTAGATGCAGCGGGAATTCATCGTAAGCTTCAATTGAATGAACTTGAGGAGATACGGAATGAAGCTTATGAGAATGCTCGCCTTTACAAGGAAAAGACGAAGGCCTTTCATGATAAGATGATTCGCACCAAGTCCTTCTCTGTTGGACAGAAAGTGTTGTTGTTTAATTCTCGTCTTCGTCTATTTCCGGGTAAGTTACGTTCACGTTGGATTGGACCCTTTGTTATTACTAACGTTTTTCCTCATGGTGCAGTCCAAGTTCGTAGCTTCAAAACAGGTCAAGAGTTTAAGGTGAACGGGCATCGTCTGAAGGCCTATTATGAGAACTTTGTGGAGCACACCGTGGATGACACCCCCTTGGGTACCGTAGGCTCCAATTTGGAGTAAATGGATTCTTCGTCCGGCTGCAAGACGTAAAAGAAAGCGCTACTTGGGAGGCAACCCAATACAGTGAATAAAGCTTGTTTATTAATTTCCGAGTGTTTAAAAAAAAAAAAAAAATGGCAGAAAGATGAAGCCTCACTGCAATCACCAAGGAGAAGATGGAATTTACACTCCACAACCAGATTTGCATCTCTAAAACTCTTCTCTTTGTTAGATACATTCTGCCATGTTTAGTATGTTTAGTTGCTGTTTTATATGTTTGGTGTGTTTTAAGCTTAAAACATTGAGGACAATGTTTGATTTAAGTGTGGGGGGGTAACTAAGTATGTTGATGCAAAATTTGTTGGATTTTATCACCCATAACTTCAAGTGTTGTTCCTTGCTGTTTTAAAATGTTTTTAAACTGTTTTAGTGTGTTTTGACTTAAAAATTCGAAAATCCCATAAAAATTTGAAAAATTGTTTTGAAAAACCCAAAAAGAGTTGTTTTAAAGTTGTTTTTGTGTGTTTGTGTCGTAGGTCACCTTCCAACGCAATGATGAGGATTTGGTTTTTAATTGCATGATGGTTAAAGAAAGTTACAAACATGGATGGACGTTTGATATACTCTTTGGTTTATGCTTGGTTGTAGTTAAAGTTCACGAATTCACATGCAATCACAAAGAAAAAAATTAGTTTTTATAACATGCTTGAAGGAATGAGCTCAAACTAACACTACATCCCTGTGAGACTTGAGCTTAAACGTTTATTTGGAGAGTTAAAATCTGTGTATTCTTTGTTTTCTAAAGTCGTTGCATGATCTCATTATTCTTTGATTGGTTGCTACTTAGAAGGCGTTTCATCACTTAGTTCCAAATGCTAGAACTCATGCCCATTTCATTCAAAGCATGTCATTGATTTGCATAACACGTATTCAAGATGAAGTTGTGTAGTGAACACCATAGCCAAATTGCCATATTTCCCTTTTCATTTGTTTTATAGGATTTAACCCCGTTGAGCCTTGTGTAGCCTACTTTCTTTGTTAACCCACATTATCTTCACCTAGCCTAGATTAGGACCATCCGTACCCTTGTTCTTGAAGCATAGTAAGCATGAATGAATTCCCTTTGATTAATGTGTGCAGAAAATAAGTGTGGGGGAAAGTGTATTCATGTGAGTTTTTGTGCCATAGGCACGGTAAGAAAAAGAAAAAAAAAAAAAAAAAAAAAAAAAAAAAAGAAAAAGAAAAAGAAAAGAAAAAATTGGAAAAAGAGTTGAAAATAGTTGAAAAGTATTGGTTGTTGAAGTAAGGGCCCAAAACAATGAATTAGGTCCTAAGAGTTGTTTGAATCTCCCCTATTTGTTTAAAAAGTTGATTTCTGCATTCTAAGGGAATTCTAGGTCTTAATTTCATTACTTTACTTATTATTGCTTAAAGAATGTTTGTTATTCCTTACCTTCCCTTGTTAGCCAAAACCCCAAGCCCCGTTACAACCCTTGACTTCTATCTTGAGTGTTGTGCATTTCAAATGTGGAGTTTGAATTTGGTATGAGCATATGGTGTCACTGGTTCTCGCATCTAAGTAGTAGCATCCCATTCATGAGATCATATCCATACACGTTTAATTACTCCCGAAATTGCTTTCCTTGTATAACGTATGTGAGTACTAGTCTTTCATGTTTACATCAATCTTCTCACATATAACTAGTGTAGGGTGTGTAGTCAGAAAATTTGAGTGAAAATTGAGTGCATAACGAGTGAGGAATTGAGGGAATTCTCTAAGGCATGTTACTACATTCAAAATATGTTTTAATTGATTAAATGCGAACTAGTGAATGGTGACTATGATTAAGTATGTGCTTGAGGGAAAGGAAGACTAAAAGCCATGTGAGTAATGAATTTTGACATGTCATGTTTCATTGGAAATCCCTGAGGCGAACGTTGGAAGGTTTAGTTTTTGGTTTTGGTTAGTTTGTTTCGTTTTGTTTTCTTTCTTTTGTTTGTTTTGCTCGAGGACTAGCAAAAGCTAAGTGTGGGGGAATTTGATAGGAGCATATTTATGCGCCTTAGTTAGCTAGTTCTTATGCATTTTTTGTTATGTTTTATTCGTTAAAGTAGTCTTTTAAGCTACTTTCATGTGTTTTCAGGTTTAAAGGACATATTACATGAAATGATGCAATTGGGAGCTTTTGGAGCAAAACTGAGCTGGAATGTGGTGTATGCAAATGGAGCACGAGGAATGAACGAGGTTGAAGGTCAAAGGAGCTTAAGAAATGAAGAAATGAAAGTGAAGAGCAAGGAAGTCGGAATTGGTAACCAAAGTTTCTAAAGTTGGAAGTTTCTATTCTTGGAGGTTTCCATTGTCGTGAGTTTCTATTCTTGGCTTTGGGCTTTTAGATGACCTAAACCCTAACCTTAGCCCATTTTAGAGCCATTGCCATGGGCTTTAGCCCAAGTCCTTTCCCTTGCCATGCAAGGGGAGGCATTTTAGGCCCAAATCCATGCATTAAGCCCTTCACCCTAATTGGCCCAAATCCATGCATTAAGCCCTTCACCCTAATTCTTCCTCCTAATTAGTGCATCCCACCATTCCATTCCATAATTTCCATTAGTGCATCCCACCATTCCATTTCATAATTTCCATTAGTGCATCCCACCATTCCATTCACACTTAAATGCCCATTATCCCATTTTTTTTAGCTTTTAATTCCACACCATCCCATTATCCTTTACATCCACTAAACCATGCATCCACATTCACCTAAATAAACCCTAAATTACATCCACTAAACCATCCATCCACCATAATTCCCACCATCCACACCTTTTCCCATCCACCAAATACCTTAAACAAACATCCATTAACACCCATTCTCTTCCTATAAATACCCATTCATTCCATTCACCAAATCATCTCATTCTCCATTGTAATACACAAACACTTCCCCTTCTCCATCTTCTCCATTTCCACTCCATTCCACACTTCCATCCCCCCAACCAACCTATCCTTAAACCTTGTGCTACAACAACGAGGAAGAGAAGAGTGCCTAAACGTTCATACAATTCAAGTTTGAGTTGTTGGAATGTTTAGGTGTTTCTTTGATTTCAAAGTTTCATTTTAATTCTCTTTGTTTTATGGAAGAGAAGAGTGCCTAAACGTTCATACAATTCAAGTTTTGAGTTGTTGGAATTTTTAGGTGTTTCTTTGATTTCAAAGGTATGAGGAACTAATCCCCCTTTAGCTAGGGGGTGATTCGAAACTATGTTTATATTTGCAATATGAATTGATTAACTTTCGTTGGAATTTCATAAGTTGTGGATTCAATTTGTTTAACCGTTTGATTGATAACTTATTTATGAATGTTTATTAAGAATGCACGCTTAATTTTCATGCATAAATATGATGCTAGAATATAAGTGATTTTCACCTAATCGTTATGAACTTATATTCACAAGTAGTGGAGGTTGCTTATAAACAATCGCGTTAAATGAATTCTTGGCACGAGTTTCATGCTCATCATAGTAACGAATGCCTCGTCAACACTTATAGTTTTCATAATACTTAATGATCTTTGATTGTATCTTTATTGTGCTGTTCACGTAAAGGACTTTTGGAGAATGTTGTGAATTGCGTTGCGCAAACCCATCCAATTCATTAACTTAAGGAAAACTTGACGGTTAATTTAAGCGGACCTAATTAATCCGGAGTGTTGAGTTTCATAATTTATCGAAAGACCAACTGAGAATCAATCTTGTATACAAGTATAACATGTGTGGAGAAGAACCCCTTAGCTAGCATTCATTCCATATTTCATCACATTCATATTTAAATTCTACCTTTAAATTACAATTTGTGCATTTAATTTATTTTCGTCAAAATCTCAATCCCCCTTTACTTTAGTGTCCAATTTAGTTAGAAAGTGTCTTAGTTTGTGTTTATAAGTGTTTTGTATTCTTTGAGTCTTTTGATTTTTTTTAGTGTTTTAATGTTTGTTTTACATTTTTGAGTCAGTTTCCAAGTGATTTAGTAATCCCTCCTAATCCCCGGTTTAGAACGATCCCTACTTATACTTATACTACAATTGACAAAAAGAGGGTTTAATTTGTGTGCTTACTTAGTTCGCATCAACTACTTCTGTTCCGACAAATGTAGCAACTCAGCCTAATAACACGCAGGGGTAAACAAGTACCAGAAGGACACTCCAACCCAACTACCAAGAACCGATGACATGCTAAAGATTATTTCGATTGTCCCAGCAGTCCAGTTTTCCTCAGCTGTACTCACAACAATGATTTCCATGCTCTTCAGTGCGAGAGGATAAACTAATTGCTCTCCAGTGCGATAGGGTAAACCAATTCCCCAATACCCAAAAAGGTTTGCTCTCTAATGCGAAAAGATAAACTAATTGCTCTCTAGTGTGAGAGGTTAAACCAATTTCCCGACACCTAAAAGGGTCTACTCTCTAGTGCGAGAGGATAAACTAATTGATCTCCAGTGCGAGAGGGTAAACCAATTCCTCGACACCCAAAAGGGTTTGCTCTCCAGCACGAGAGGATAAACTAGTTGCTCTCCAATGCAAGAGGGTAAACCAATTTCCCGACACCCAAAAGGGTCTGCTCTCCAGTGTAAGAGGATAAACTAATTGCTCTCCAGTGCAAGATGATAAACCAATTCTCCGACACCCAAAAGGGTCTACTCTCCAGTGTGAGAGGATTAACTAATTGCTCTCCAGTGCGAGAGAGTAAACCAATTCTACTACACCCATATGGTTCTGTTCTCCAACACGAGAGGATAAACTAATTGTTCTCCAATGCGAGAAGGTAAATCAATTCCCCGACACCCATATGGGTTTGCTCTCCAGTGCGAGAGGATAAACTAATTGCTCTCCAGTGCGAGAGGTTAAGCTAATTGCTCTCCAATGTGATAGGGTAAACTAAATCCCCGACACCCATCTGGGTAAGCTCTCCAATGTGAGAATGCCACATAGCTTAAAAGATCAAATGCTTGAATATCAACTAGGCAATAAATGGTTAGGAGGCAGCAACCACTTTTACACTTAACAGTTCGCTCATCCAACACTTCATCTTCAGTAACTCCATCCTTGACTGTTCTATCTACAGCAACTGAGAAATCAAACTCAAGCAGTTTCCTCATTTTTTGCAAATAACCCAAACGTGGCAGCCCAAACCATTGCCCACGCCACGCCACTTCCTCGGCCCATGCCGAGCCAATCCTTGGCTTCAATCAAGCCGAGAAGCACAAGCAATAGCCCTTGCCAAACCACCTCATAGGCCCATGCTAAGCCGACTCTTAGCCCCTACCAGCCGACGTGTCGCACCACCCTAACGGCTACCCCGCTACAGCACTATCCAAGAAGAAGACGAGAAAAATGAAATTTACATCAAAGCGGCATGGAGAAAACGAAGAAAGCAATGAAAGATGATCCTTTGCACAAGCAAGATGTAGAAGATTGCTAGAGGAGAGGAAACAAATATCCTCTAAGCTCTTTCTTTCTTGTAAGGTAGAATAAATCGTTATTCAAAGTTGATTTAATAACCCACTTAAGGTGGACATAAATAGGCTTTGAGAGAAATTTATTTCCCTTTCCTAGAAGGATCTAATTTCCTATTAAATAGGGAATCTACATCAAAATGGGAAGCAATCCAAAGTTTCCTAAAGAAAGAAAATCTCTACACATGTTGTCATTTTCTGCGAGCAACCCAATAGGTGTGGGGGCATTTGTGGAGCCAAAAATAATCACAAGGCGACACGTGGATTTTTGGATAGAAGAGGACAAAAATACCCTTGAGGCATACCAGGATTCCTACACACGAACAACTGACAATCATCCCTCAACCAAGTCAAAAGTGCCCAAAATAAGCAACAAATTCAAAACTATTTCATCCACCCTCATCCTATATTCTCCACAAGGTAATTATTCCATAACCCCCAAAACATTTCTTTTAAATTATGTTAATTAGTCAATTAATGGATTTATTACCTAATTAATCTATTATTGGCTAATTAACTACAAATTACACCCAAAAAATACCACAAATGGCTGGTCCCTATTCTCCTAATAGGGTCGGCCATATCCCTATAAATAGCTCTCCATTCTCTCCAAAAAAGAAGACTTCCAAGTCTCTTGCAAAACTCTACAAAATTCTCCAAACACTCTTCCCTCAAAATTCTAACTTTGGCATTGGAGGTTCTTCGACTAAAGGCCCCCACCCCCCCCCCCCCCCAAAAAAAAAAAATTGTGGGCGCGCGAGGTTTTTTGGCCTTAACCAAAGGTGTGATTTGTTTTGTAGGTGCAATTTTGTCCAAGAAAGAGAAGGCGGAAATTTGCATCCACATAATCCGATGGCGACGAAATGGCATTCTCTTTTATGCAACCTCTCTAACTTGATTTCTTATTTATATATTTTCTTTTTATCTTGAGTATTTTATGTATAGCAACTTATATCATATTTCGGGAATGAAATCTTTTACAGTGGGTAGATTGTAACAGCTCATCCCTAATTTTACGATTTTATTAATTTTAAAAGAGTGAATTGACAAAAATGCCCCTAGAAGCGAGATAGTTGACCAGCGTATAGTGAGACGTATGAAACATTCTTTTAGCGTATCCTTGTAGTACTCAATGGCATGAACTCGGAGACACAAGCAGAACCGAATTCAGAGTCTTGGTTATACTTCCTTTTAGAAGAAATAAATTTAAAATTTGCATCTTTCTACCTATTGCTATAATTGAGTGGTGGGACCCACGTTTAATTTTTATATGGGATTGGAAATCCAAAACGTGAATTCCCTCTCTGAATGTTGCAGACTTTTCTTGTTTGTATAATCATCATATTCATTTTTTTGTTATTTTAACCATTGCATCCATTTCTTGTTTTCTTTAATCTCCATTTTCCCTATTTTTCTATTCTCTTCTCTCTGTCAGGTACTATCCCTCACTCAATCTTTGTCATTATCACTCATTTGCCTCAACACTCTAACTTCCGCATTCTCTCTTTTCACTCTCTTTTTCTCTTTGTAAACACAGAGAACTGCTATCACCACCACACCTCTGGTGAGCTTCACTGAACTGCCACCTTAAGGTCACTACCTGTCATCTTTTCCAAAAATCAAATTCAAAAGGATCAGACTCCCTTACATCTCCCTTGGACTCCCTAGCTCTCTCACTCACTCTGTGTTCACTGCACAGAAGCAGTCATGGTGTCGACGCTCTATTTCACAACCATCATCGTCCTTGTCTCCAACCACCATGTCTGTCTCCCTTATTAATTTCTATGTATCTCAATCTTCTGTCTCCCTCACTTTCTCTGTGCTCACAGCGCAGAGGCACCAAAATCATCGCTAACACCATGTCCTCCGGCAACTCCTCGTCGTTTCCGATGAAGGTAAGTTTTGAAAACCACCCAAATCTTCGTCGATTGTGTTTTACTATATGTTTCTAGTGTTTCTTAAAGATTTTGGTGACATTTGAACACAGAGATACCTCGGAGAGTCTTCCCCAGTTTTTCCGATGGTGTATGTCATGAGTTGCAAGCCTTTTCAGGCCAACTTTAGCCATGGCTGACTCAGGGAAAGCTATAATCCTAAACTACTCTTGTTTATCTTCATTTTGGTAAGAATAATGTGAGAAATGGTTGAGTTTTAAGCTCTGGAATAGCTGCCCAGATTCCGACGATCGGACCCACTACAAGGACAAGGTCGACCCGACCGGCTGAAGCCCACGACCCATTTACCTTAACTCGATTCCGACCTGGGACCATTTCATATTTGAGAAAGAATATTCCCTTGGAATATTCTATTAATCCCCTAGTTACTTTAACAGAATATTCCATCTGATGTGATATGCCATGTTTAGCTTTACAAATAGACTTTTTGTTGGAAATGTGCCCTAAAACCAATCATATGATGATACTTTATGGACATTTCACATGTTAAACTAATCTAGTTTAATATTAAGGGCAAACATTATTGTTTGAGCCGTCTCATATAAATGTTATATGCTTAAACGATAAGTCCAAATCTAAAGAAGTTAGATTCATGAGACCATTCTTTCGTTGACACATCCTAAACGTTCCTGATCATAGGATTGTCAATTGGGCATTGACAGTCCGTTAAGATCAGTACGTGCTATGTCTTCTCTCAGGGAAAGTGACTAGTCTCGAGTCATTGGTGTGTGTGACATCAAGACAAGTACGTAGGTGCTCAATAGAGAATGAGTTCACTGAACATGATCAACGAAGAGTTCTCATATTCATGTCACATGAGAACTCATGGTTGGGATAATGCAAATTAGTCTTTTGACCTGAGGCATCACAGTTGTCTTGTGGTTAGGTCCTTAATCTTTGATTATGTCAAAGTCACTCCATCAGGAGGGTGTCCATGGCATCGTTGGGGTTAAGCCACTTAGCCATGGAGGCAAGTGAATGCGCAACAAGGGATCTCTAACCTTCAAACTGTTTGAGGGAGAATACTCTATGATATGATTAAGAATCTTTGGCCAAAGTATGAATGAGATTTAGGAATGTGTTCCAAATCACATTCAAGGTAATCATATAAGCACAAGACTCACATTGGATAGTAGACATGAATAAACTATCAAACCAAACAATGTGGTCAAGAGTATTGTATTAGAGAAAGACCGTATTGCATTTGTAATCCTAAAACTGAATAGGTTCTCCACCTCTTCTGATTAGCTTGGGTAACCATGACATGCTGCTAGGCGTCAACCATGGTTTGTGGAAGCCCTAAAAGTGTATTATCACTAACGGGAGAATTGAAAGTAAGTTTCAATTCACAATCGATTAGAAAGAGTTTTAATCGCCCACTGCCTCGCTAAAAGGAACCTAATGGATCGTTCACCGAGTAAGGTAGAGTTTGAAGAAACAACGGAGATGAGTAAGAATAATTAAATGGTTTAATTATTTATCTAAGGCTAGGATTAATTAATATGTTAATTAATCAAACGAATAAGTTCGTTAAAGACCTCGGGTTAGTTTTGGGCCGCAAGGCCCAATGGGATTTGAATGTCAAGCCCATTAACTCAAGTTGTATGACAACTTGAATAAACAAAGGGCTTGAAAGCCCAATAAATTCTATAGGCTTGCCATGTTAGAAGAATAGGGCTTTTGGTCCATTAGGTCACTTATTTGAAGGGACTATATAAAGGACTTTATAGCCTAAAATTTACATATGGTAATTTTGGGGAAAGGATGAGAACACAAGCTCTCCTTTCTCTCTAAAATTTAGGCCACTTGGAGGGATCATCTAGCAATCAAACTCCTCCAAGGTCACTCATTTCTTCTTCATTATGCCTTGGTGATGAATAATTAGAGGTTCTCAATTTTGGGAACTTGGAGAAACCTTTTCATCCATCCAAATCCATGGATCTAAGATGCAAGGAACGAAGGCCCTCTCTTTGGGTGATTAGCCTTTGCTTATGCAAAGAGGAATCTACAAAGGTATTGATTTCTCAACTCACTTTGTTTTGAGTTGAGTCTTGGTTCATCTATCTACTAGGCTTTGAATTTCATGGGTAAATGTTTTGTTTTTAAGTGCATACAAGCATGATTCCGCCTTTAATTGTTAATTGCATGCTATTGATGTTGCTTAAATGAACATGTTTTTCACAAATCTTCCTTCAAGTGGTATCAAGAGCCTAAGTCTAGTAGTTGGTGAATCCTTTTGGGTTTTGTAGTTCATAGTTTGTGATTTGAATGTTGTAATTGTTACAAGCTTTATTCTTGCTTCTTTGAATGTAAATTTTGTTAGAAAATTTGCCATCTCAAATGTTGTAGATGTAGTTCATATGAGCATGAATTTTGGAGCTAAAATTTGGTGCCATGTTTATGGGGAAATTCGGCCAAATCCAAAGGGTGGATTTTTTGGGTTCTTGTTTGACTTGTTAAAAGTGTTTTAAAGTGACTTTTGGAACACCTATGTACCCTAGTATGGTTGTATGTTATTTCCCTTAAGTTTGAGTGGTTTTGGTATGTTTTTGGGTGAAGAATGTTCATGGAGCTCTTATGGGTTTTCATGAATGTTCTTCATTGTTCTTGATATGTTCTTGCCAAGAACAAAAGGTTTGGTGTTTTGATTCAAAGTTTTGATTTATTTCATAAAGTTTTTGTTTTGAAATATTTCTAATGTTTAAATATATTAGATATTTGTTTTGAAAAATTAAAGAAATTTTAGTGGGTAGGTATGTAATGATTTATTCCATTACACACATCCCACTTACAAAAACTTTGAAATTTTTTTTATTACTTTGCTTCAAAATCAGCCACCCTACTCAATTAGGGTCCTTGTGGGGCTTTTGTGCAATTATATAAAGTTTTGATACTTTTGTGTATTTGCATTTTGACCCAAAAGTTTACGTTTTTACGTAAAGGTCCAAAATCACTAAAAGGACAAATTGTTTTGCTCCTTTAATGAAGTTTTATTTTTTGTGGAAATTTTTGGGTTCTAGTTGTAATTACATGAAGTAGTGGACTTTTGTGTTTTTACAAAGTGACCCCAAAAGTTTAAGTTTTTGCAAAATAGCCCAAAAGTTGAGGTTAATTGCACTATGGCCCAAACAAGTTGAGGTCATAGCATTTTGGCCCAAATTAGGTAGAGAACAAAAATTGTTTTGTCTCTTTAAATGAGAATTGGATTTTCATTTCATTTAGCTCCATCTAAATCAATTCTATGGATACAAAAACCAAATGAAAATGTTGCATTCAAGTTTAATTAGTTAAAGCGTTAATTAATTAAAGAAATGGTGATTATGAACCTTAGCCTACGATAATTGAGCTATGTGAATGGCCGTTTCAAATTTGTTTGAACCATGGGAATGAGTAGATTAAATTTTGGTTGTAATTTGATATGATCAATTGTTGTAAAAGAGCATAAGCTCTTCTTTACTTTAAAGTAATTAGATTTGATCAATTGTTGTAAAAGAGCATAAGGTCTTATTTACTTTGAAGTACTCCTTTCTTGTTTTATTCGATATGCATGAAATTGGAGTAGTTGGGTCCAACGCCCAATAAGACAACACGCCTTAATGTGATTAAACGCGTAACTAAAATCAATCTCCATCCCTAGACCGAGATTCAACACTAGGCTCGTGTTGAATCGAATCAAAGGTTCATAGTCATCCTAAGGCCCTAAGGCAACTATATAGTCCATCAATGAATGCAAATCTTATGTTAGTAGTACCATATAGTCTTGCTTTAAAAACCGTTTTAAAAGCATAGTGGGAGTATTATATACTACTAAATCAATCATATGGACCAATAGTTGTAATAGGACCAAAATGTTTTAATTGGATTAAAATGTATGTTTATATGTGATGAGACCTAAAAACCCTCAACCAAATCAATATTAAGTTGGTAAGCGAGAGATGCTTTGAATATCTCTTCGTGGCCTTCCACCGTGGTAGGCTCCAATCGTTTGTGACCTGTACACCGGCTTCACCCTATCATGGGGGAGTACAAAGTGCATGCTTACACTCAGGAGGAGTCTATACGCATATGATGAGGTGAGTGTAGGCAACGAGGATAGCCGATATCATATCATTGTGAGGCTATTCTTGATACCCCTTCATGAACTAAGCATGGTGGGAATAACTTAACTAAGTGCAATGGCGCCGATATCATATCATTGTGAGGCAACATTCTCTAGAGGCCAAATAAGATGGGTACTTGCAAGAGATGCAAATGAGTAAGCGTACTCTCTCATTATTATTAATGCTAGCCGATATCGTATCATCGTGAGGTGGGCTTGGTAATAGTGAGCCTCCCATACCCTACTAAGAGTTTCCTCCAAAACTCTTGAATTCCGATGAGGGATATGGAATTTGCCAAAAATAGTGGGTGGTGCTATTTGATTTAAAGACCCGAATCAAATGGCTTAAAATCAATCAATTTATATTCGTTATGTATTTGTTTACCAATATATTTGCAAACGCTATCCAAAACTTGACAAAGAAAAGCCAAATGCTTTAATTTCCGGACTTAGTTCTACAATCCCATAGATTGTCTTTAATGGCTTGTAGATGTAACTAAGTAGTCTCATCCTCACAATCTTCCTATTGATAATGTATCATTGGAAGAATATGTTAGATAAGTCTAACATGAGAAGGACAACACTTTTAACGTCATAATTCT